>NC_091248.1:30017500-32517500 GCF_042477335.2 Ovis canadensis | reverse complement strand
CTCCCAGTCTCACTAAAGATATTGCTTGTGCGGTCTCTCTCTCTTTCTTTTTTCTCTTTTAATTGTCTTTGTCACAATTTATTGTGATAAATAACTGATATGTTTACCTCAGTGTCTTCTTTCTTTAAAAAGAAGTTCTTAGGAGGAAGAAAAATTGAGCAAAAGAGAAATAATGAAAATTAGAGCAGAAACCAATGAAATTTCAATGCAGGAAACAAAGATATATCAATGAACCCAAAAGATAATTCATTTAAAAATCAATATAATCAATAAATCTCTAGCCAGACTAAGCAAGAATAAATAAAGAGAAGTCACACATTATCAATGTCAGAAATGAAAGATAAGAACAGTGAATGATAAAAGAAATGCTATGTATACTTCTATGTCAAATATTTTGATAATTTAGACCAAGTAGACAAATTATTTGGAAGACATAAATTACTAAAACCCAGCCAAGGAGAAATAAAAATCCTGAATGGCTTTTATATATGAAATATGTTGAATGAATAACCAGTAATGTTACAAAAAAGAGAGCACCAGGCCCAACACCAGGCCCAAATGTGTTCCCTGGCGAATTCTACTAAACATGTAACAAAGAAATCACCCTAGTTATTAGTTACAAAGCTTGCAGATATCTTCTCCCATTCCATAGCTGCATTTTCATGCATTTTCATTTTGTTGATTGATTCTTTATATGTATTATATTTTGAGCTAGTCTTCCTTGTTGATTTTGCTTTGGCTATTTGTGGTTTTCAAGTCATATCCAAAAACAAACAAAAAAAAATCATTGCCCACACTGAAGTCAAGGGATATTTTCCTTATGTTTTCTTATAGGAATACTATGATTTTAGATTTTATGATTAAGCCTTCAGTCCATTTTGAGTTAATTTAGGTGAAGTTTCTATTGAGATCTTTGGTTCATTTTTTAATCAAGTTGTTTGTTTTCTTATTGCTAAATTTTAAAAGTTCTTTGTATATTTTGGATAACAGTCTTTTGTCAAATATGTGTTTGAAAATATGTTCTCCCATCTGTGGCATATCTTCTCATTCTCTTGGTATTGTCTCTCATATGCACGATTTGTTACTTTTAAATGAACTTTAGTTTACCCATTATTTCTTTCATGAATCATACCTTTGGAGTGACATCTAAAAAGTCATTGCAACATCCAAGGTTATCTAGATTTTTTCCTGTGTTATCTTCTAAGAGTTTGATAGTTTTGCGTTTTATGTATAGGGCTATGATTCATTTGAAGCCAATTTTTGTGAAGAGTGCAAAATCTGTATCTGAATTCATACTTTTGTGTGAGAATGGATAGTTCATTGTTTCAACACCATTTGCTGAGGACACTATCTTTGCTCCATTGCATTGTCCTTTGTCAAAGACCAATTGACTATATTTACAATGGTCTGTTTTTCAGTTCTCTATTCTGTTCCATTGATCTGCTTTTTCACCACTACTATGCTCTCTTGATTACCATAGCTTTTACAGTAAGCCTTTAAGTAATGTCATTCAAATAACGTCAGTCCTTTAACTTTGTTCTTTTTCTTAAATATTGCATTGGCTATTGTGTGTATTTTGTCTCTTGATATAGATTTCAGAATCAGTTTGCCACCATCCACAAAGTAACTTGTTGAGGTTTAAATTATGTTCTGGAGGGGAAATATTCCTCCTTCTGATCATGGTTATTTTGGCTGGCTGAACAATAAAAGTGACATAAGAAAGATATGTACATGCAAGGTATATGAACATGAGAAATTTCAAAGACAGGCAAAATGAGGCATATGCAACCAAGAAGAAAAAGGTAGGGGTCTAGGACATCTTCAAAGGGAAGGAAAACAATTCACAGAAAGATGAAAAGAGAATGTTTGCTAAATGTGTTGTAAGGGACATACCAAAGAAAAATAGGATACAGAAAGGAGTTTTAACAAAGACTTGGTAAGTAATAATCTGTGGCAAGAGCTGCTTTTCTGAAATATATCTCCTATCTAAATTCTTTTGGCAGTAAGGAGGTAAAAACAAAAACTTCCTGAGACTTTTGTGGCTTAAAACAATTTGCCTGTAATAATCCTCATGCTGAAGAGACATATTTTGGGTGATAAATTTTGCTCCCCTACAATTGGGATTGCATTGATTCCATTGATTGCAAGTTGAGAACTAACAACCTGAAAGCACTGATGCTTCGTATGCATGAACATGGAATATTTCTCCACCTTTTTCAGTTCTTCTTTGATTTTGTTCATCAGAATGATGTAGTTTTCCTCATGTAGATCTTACACATATTTTGTTACATTTATACCTAAATATTTTATTTTGGTGGGTGCTAATGTTAATAGCATTGCAGTTTAATGTCAGATGCCACTTGGTCATTGCTGATATATGGGAGTGATTTATTTTAGTAGATTAACCTTGTATCCTACAACCTTGCTATAATCACTTATTAATGCCAGGAGTTTGGGGGTTAATCATGTCATCTGTGAATAAAGACAATAAACATAATTTTATTTTTCCTTTCCAATTTGTACATATTTTATTTTCCCTTTCTCTCATATGCGTTAGTTAGAGCTTTCAATATGATATTGAAAAGAAAGGGTGAACGGTGGAATCCTTGCCTTGTTCTTGTTATCGGTGGGAAAGATTCGATTTTTTTTTCTTTTTTTTTGATTCTCTCATCATTAGGTAAATGATAGCTATAGATTTTGTAGATATTCTTCAACAAGTTGAAGAAGCTCTCCTCTATTCCAAGTTTATTAGGATTTTCTTTTATCATCCACAGATGTTCAATTTTGTCAAATGTCTTTTCTGTAACTATTAATATAATCTTGTGATTTTTATTTTTCAGTCTGTTGATGTGATAGAGTAAATGGTTTTTAAAAGTTGATCTAGCCTTGTACACCTGGGATAAATCCCCCTTGGCAATAGTGTATATTTGTACATATTGTTGAATTCACTTTTTAAATCAAACTTTGTTGAGAATTTTTGCTATATTAATGATAATATTGGTCTCCAGCTTTCTAAGCTTATACCATAAATGTATAAATAATAAAGGATTTTACCTTTTTAATTTTCTAGTTTCTTCCTCCCTGTTTCTCTCCAAGGAATGAGAGGCTTGTCTGATTACATGGAATCCCAGTATCATGATTGGCCAACTAATAAGAGTGAGTAATTTACAAAACTGTAAAAAGTTTTGTTGTTTTAAACCATTACATTTTTTAAAAGCTTATTAAACATAAAGAGCAAACTAATAGATCACCCTACTGGTGAATGCTTAGATTGCTTGCCTTTTTTCCACTGTTAAATATATTGTTAGGGAAAATGATTTTTCAAGGCAAGGTAACTTTTCTGCATCAGTTTGTATTATTTTATTGGCATATAAAAAATAAAAACAAAACAAAACAACAAAAAAAGAAATAACCAAGACAGTATATGAATGTTGTTTCATAAACATTAATAGAGGACACTTTTATTATATCCTAACCACCACTGAGTATTATCCAGTATACTTCTAAATTTTTGTTAGTTTTATAGATAAAATTTTTCTTATCTATAGGAAAAGATCAGCCTTTTCCTTAACTTGCATTCATTTATTTGAAATTATGCAGTTTTCATATGCTGATTAATAATTAGCATCTTCTTGCAAAAACAACCTATTCATGTTTTGCTCTTCTTCCTTTTTAAAAACTGAATATGTCTTAGTTTTAATGAAAAATATTTACCTCTTTTAAGTATTGCTAGTTCTGTGAAATTGTTTTAAAGTTGATAAAATACACACATACACCAGCATATATATTTCTTTAAATCAGTAGAAGATTATTATTCTTTTCCTAAATTTTCAAAGTTGTTATTAGCAACTCACATAACATGTTTAATTTTATGTTTTATTTGAATTATGCATTTCATTAGGCATATTGATGTTTACTAAAGGTATGTATTTGCTTCATTTAGTTCAATTGTGTCTGAACTCAAAATAACATTTACTTTGTGGATATAGAATTTTAGTAAAAATGTTTGCAAATATCAATAGGTTTATTTCCTCATTATGTCCTATATAAGTGTTATAACATTGTTTCCTCTTGAAAGTAGAATTTGATGTAAGACATACATGCAAATGATTTATTTAAGAAAGTAAAGCTAGACAGCTGAGGAATCAAAGGGGTGGAAAAATAACACATACTTCTAAGTGCACGTACACTTAGAAGCCAATTCCCACAGGTATACCTAAGCCAGTTCCCACAGGTATACCTTGCCACGACATCACAGAAGTGGCAAACATGGTGTGCAGTTGAGATGAGAGGCCCAATTTCAAGTAGCAAAGAGAAATCCCATCCATGTCTTCTACATACAAGCCAATCAACTCTAATTTGTCTTCCTAAACTAGTTAAGGTTCTTGACTGTGTCAAGCAAACAAAATGATTTTAATTTGAGCAGAGGACTTACATTCTTGTGGCTTGAAATTTTCATTCACGAAATCCTAATTCATAGAATTGTTTTGAGGATGAAAAAAGGTTTTTTTCTTTTTCTTTTTTAATAAGGGAAGCTTTAAAACAGTGCCTCCACAAGTACTCAAAACAAATTTGCTATTATTAGCTCCATTAGTTCCTGTATGATTTACTTATCTTAATTAATTTTTTGAGAAATAAATGATACCATTACTATTAAAGTAATTTTAAAAATTAAAATGCTATTTTTAGTAAAAACAATAGCACATTTTAGTTATATTTTATTATATTCAAATTGTCTGTGATGAATACCTTTAATATGGATAGTAAAAAACAAACAAAAAATCCTGTTCAAAAAATAGTCATTCAGTATATACTAGTGGCTCAGACAGTAAAGAAACCACCTGCAATGCAAGAGACCCGGGTTTGATCCCTGGTTCAAGAGGATCCCCTGGAGTAGGAAATGGCAACCCACTCCAGTGTTCTTGCCTGGTGAATTCCATGGATATAAGAGCCTGGCAGGCTACAAAGAGTTGGACATGACTGAATGACTAACACTTGGGTTGCTTGGTTATATACTTACTGAGACTGTCTGCAACTAAGAATCTCAACAATAGCAGAAGGAAAGCAAAGCCTTTTGAGATACATAAAATAGGAGGCAAGGGGGGATTGTTCACTTTTAAAGAGACAGGGTACAAGAAATTTTGTCTGCATATAATTTATATGCATGTTTTTATTAAAGAGTTTATATACATCAAAGCAGATGATAATGCAAACAAACATGGTGCTTTTTTGTCAACTATAATTGTTATTATGCTAATTTCCTTTTACTTTGGAGGAATAAAAATGCAATTCAAAAGACAATGTTCAAGAAACATATTTCTTCTCTATTTCTTAAGATTACTTGAAGTTCAAACTAATCTTAGTCTTTAAAAAAATTTCCTTAAAATAGAAAGCACTAGATGTGATTCTACATTTAACAGCATCACCTAGAAACACAGACTCCTGTCATCCAAGACATATGAACAACAAATGGAAAAGACTACAGAAAGGATCAAATCTATTTGATGTGTGGACTATTGTATAGAATGTTGAACTTTCCATTTTTTAAAAAATTTATTTTGAAACTGTAGCATAGAAAGCAACTCCTAAAAATATTCTTAATGCTTCAATTAATTAAAATAATCTAAATATTTAAGTATACACTGTTTACTTGATAACTGAAAAGCACTCTAACACAATCATTTGTTGTAGAAAATGATGAAAATCACTTAAATTATTTTTGAATCTTTACTTGGAGAGAAGTAACTAAAGAATATGTAACATATAACATTTAATAATGCAATGTGGTAAAATGTCCAATGAATAAGTAACAATGATAGGGATATTTTGAGAAAATATTAACATATTCATTTGGCATTTTTCCTTTCAGTGTTTCTGAATAACCATGTTCTTCCACCTCCACCAAACACACACACACACACACAATATCTCTAAGAAGAAATTAAAGAATAGCAACATTTAAAAAAATTATTTCCTAGATTAAATGAACACTATGAAAAAATTTTAAATGTTTTATATAGAAGTCCAGAGAAGGTTAGTTATAAAATAAATGCATAATCCTATCTATCAGCCTCTAGATTTGATTTTTTGGTAATGCCTTATGTTGACACTCCAGGAATAGTAATGGACATGTGATTAGGTGATTGTTTTACAACCTTTGCACGGAACAGGGGTAGCAAATCAAATTAAGACAGAACACTGAACTCTTAGAATAGAAAAAAAGCTATAGAAATTGTTGTAATAACTATCAAAATGTGATATAACAAATACTGTGATAAATGCATTGAAAATAATGAAGCAAATTCTGCTTGGCACAATTTGGGAAAGTATTCTTTGAAAAGATGTCATTTAAATTTAATTTAATTTACACAGGTGAGATTGCCATTACTTTGCCAACCAAGGTCTGTCTATTCAAAGCTATGGTTTTTCCAGTGGTCATGTATGTATGTGAGAGCTGAACTATAAAGAATGCCGAGTGCCAAAGAATTGATGCTTTTGAACTGTGGTGTTGGAGAAGATTCCTGAGAGTCTCTTGGACAGCAAGGAGATCCAACCAGTCCATCCTAAAGGAAATCAGTCTTGAATGTTCATTGGAAGGACTGATGCTGAAGCTGAAACTTTAATACTTTGGCCACCTGATGCAAAGAATTGACTCATTTAAAAAGACCCTGATGCTGGGAAACCTTGAAGGTGGGAGGAGAAGGGGATGGCAGAGGATGAGGTGGCTGAATGGCATCACTGACTCAATAGATGTGAGTTTGAGTAAACTCTGGGAATTGATGATGGGCAAGAAAGCCTGGCGTGCTGTAGTCCATGAGGTTGCAAAGAGTCGAATGTGACTCAACGACTGAACTGAACAGACGAGATTATTTTCTAGTTCACTTACCTATTTGAATGTTAAAATCAGATGTTAAATTCAATACTATTTATTACCACTCTCATACTGTTTACATTCCAATAAAAGATACAAGAAATTAAGATCATTTGGGAAATAAAGAATATTTGTTTTGGTTCCCCCCCCCCTTCCTTTCTTTCTTTCTCTCTTTTTTCCTTGAAGATGATGCACAATAGACTGTTGAGGGTCATAGAAGCTGAAGAACTGAGCTTTAAAAGCCAGCTAAGAGGCTACTATGATCTCAGGGTCAAGTGACGGGATTAAACAAGCCTGAAAAAGCAGCTGTTTAGATAATGAGAATATGAAGGAATTTAAAATGTTTTGATTCTAGCTCTGAAGATGCAAAATCAATGGCACCATTAGCAAGAGTAAAGAGTTGTGATTTCAACAAGTTAGAGTCAATAAAGGGCCAAGGGCAGGCTTAAAATAAGTGAGCTAATTCTTCATCCCTATCACCTCTCCTAACACAGCGTAGAAATATGGCTGCAGTATTCCTTGAGGCCTCATTTCCCTATATCCCATTCTTCACACACATATATGTAAGCAAACATAGTAACAATACATGCCTGTTAGGCAAACCTATTTGTGAGTTAAGGTTCTGTATCCCCAATTCAAAGATGCTGCTGCCTCTAACTTTAAATCCCTCATATAAAGAAATTTAAGAGGCAGCAGTTTTGGTTGGAAAATATTAAGTTCATTTTTTGATATTGTAAAGATTCAGAATATGTCATCCCACCCCCCAAATACCATACTGGCATATTAATTATTTTGAATTAAAGGTGCTTAAGAAAGAACCTTGCAAGAAGTGCACTGACTCTCCTTTGTTCACTTGAAAGCAGAGGATAACTCTCCCATGTAAAATATATCTTGTCCCTGGAAGGTAGGAGTCATCTCTACTGCCAGAGACAAGAAATTTAGGGCAAGAAACGCTGTATAAACAAACCTTGTTAATTCTTCCATCATTTATTATTCTTATCTCAAATATCTCCCATTTGGCAAGGATTCCTTGGTGGCTCAGAGGGTAAAGCGTCTGACCACAATGCGGGAGACATGGGTTCGATTCCTTGGTTGGGAAAATTCCCTGGAGAAAGAAACGGTAACTCACTCTAGCGTTCTTGCCCCTGCACAGAGGAGCCTGGTTGGCTACAGTCCACAGGGTCTCATAAAGTCAGATGCGACTAACCAACTTCGCTTTCTTTTTCTCTTTGTCAGTTCTCCAAAAACTCATTGTTTCTTTGTCTGCTGCTGCTGCTAAGTTGCGTCAGTCGTGTCCGACTCTGTGCGACCCCATAAACAGCAGCCCACCAGGCTCCCCATCCCTGGGATTCTCCAGGCAAGAAGACTGGAGTGGGTTGCCATTTCCTTCTCCAATCCATCAAAGAGAAAAGCGAAAGTGAAGTCACTCAGTCGTGTCCAACTCCTAGCAACCCCATGACCCCATGGACCGCAGCCCAACAGGCTCCTCTATACATGGGATTTTCCAGGCAAGAGTACTGGAGTGGGGTGCCATTGCCTTCTTCATTTCTTTGTCTAAAAGGTATAAAGTCTTCCTGCTCTGTTTACTCCTTTAAGTCTTATATTTTTATTAGGCATGATATTGGTTGTGCTAGGTCAATTCAGTGTGCCCAACTCTTTGCGACTCTAAGAATTGTAGCCTCCCAGGCTCCTCTGTCCGTGGGATTTTCCAGGTAAGAACACTGGAGTGGATTGCCATTTCCTTCTCCAGAGGATCTCCCTGATCCAGGGACTGAACCCGAGTCTCGTATGCCTCCTGCATGGGCAGGCAGATTCTTTACCACTAGCGCCACCACTAGCCATCTTCGATGGCTCAGTCGGTAAAGAATCTGCCTGCAATGCCGGAGACCACCTGCAACGCAGGAGACCGGGATTCGACCTAGAGAATGAAATAGCAACCTACTCCAGTATTCATGCCTGGAAAAGTCCATGGATAGACAAGCCTGGCAGGTCACAGTCCATGACCATAGGGTCACAAGAGTCTTAGTGACTAAACCACCAGTATATGTATATATGTGTGTGTATATATATATATTGATCTAGATAAATAGATACATATATCTATATCTATAGCTTCTGACCAAAGGACTCTCCAGGCAAGAATACTGGAGTGGGTTGCCATGCCTCTACTGGAAGATCCCCTAGAGAAGGAAATGGCAACCCACTCCAGTATTCTTGCCTGGAGAATCCCATGGGCAGAAGAGCCTGGCCAGCTATAGTCCATAGGTTTGCAAATTAATTATATTTGCATATAATTAATTGTTTTTCCCCTGTTATTCTGTTTTATGTCAATTTAACTATTAGATCAGCCAAAAAACCTGGAAGAGAAGAAGGAAAAATGTTCCACCTCTATAACATATTGAAGTTAAATGTATGTAGTTATATGATGTATGTGGTTCTCTGTCTTGTACAGTGCCCATGAGAATCAGGCTCAGTAATGTCCCACTGGGGGAGCTCCATGTGTTTGGAAAAGTAAATGAAAATTTGAAATGGAAGTCTAATCCTGACTACAAGAGTGTTGGCTGATAGCTCATTTTAGAATACAGTTTGGGAAAAGAAATAAAAAGAGGAAAAATATGCAAAAATTAACTTTTAGAAAAGCAGAATAACCACGTCACACTACTTTTCGTTGGCTTCATCATAGCCAAGTTGTGTCAACTGACAAACTTACATATGTGAAGACATTATAAGGTGATAGAAAGATGAAATGGGCAGTGAAGCATGCACATTCACCGTAAAATTCCAAGAAAATAAATCACTGAGATGGTGTGAGGGAAGTGCCAGTTGGTAAGTGCTTCCTGCCTAATGCTGTGTACACTGCTCTCCGTCTTCTCCAAAGCAACTCTCTGATATGATATGTAGATACGTATTTGTCTTTCTAGTTGACTGAAAACTGTATTGCCCTCCACAACCTTTGCCTCTGAGAAATACCATCTACAGTGCAGTTCTTTGAGAATTCAAAATTTTTCATATTGAAAAATACAAAATGTCAAAACGAGTTCCATTGGATTTCAATCTTCTCCCACTTATTTATTACTTTTATGAGTATTTAAATAGAACTCAAGTCATCTGAGTCCTTATACTTTGTGGAACTTTTAAATTCTATAGCCGTATTAATAAATAGTAAAATTACTGTAACTACCAAATATGGTTGAGAACCTAATAATAAGCAGAAAAAAATGACATAGATAAGCTAAAAGATGCTGCAAAGCTCATGAACTAAAATTCATACAGGTAACTCAGAGCATCTTAATTCTCTATTTTAACAATCATTTAGGAATGATTTAAGTCTAAAACAGTATGATTTTATAACACTATGTTATATTATTATTTAAATACTATAATTGATATTATAAATACTATAATATGATATTTCTGAGTATTTAGTAATCAGCAAACCAACACTAATCTGCTCAGCGTTATCAGAAAAAAAATAGAATATAGAATATGTGCAAATATACAAATATATGTGCAAATATAGAATATTTGTATATTACAATGAAATACATAAGCCAAGGTCATAATAATTTTTTATCTAATGTTTAAGCTGTGAGACAGTTAAAACAGAACATTAGAAGATGATAGGAATGTTAGAGGCAGGGACACATTAGCAGAAAAAACTGACTGCTGATAACTTGCTGAAGAGGGAGAAGATAGAAAATCATAAAAACAGACTACAAAACTGAAAAAAATATTAAAAAGGATACATAGAATTAATTAGGATTTTATATTACTGCAATACTTATGACATATAACTGCACTACATTTCAGCTCTTGTTTTCCATTGTTGACTCTTAGTAGTTGTGCACAGATTAAATTACATGAAATCCACATTATTTAAGAAAGCAGGGCAACATGGATTCAAGAACTGACCTTTCTCAATTTTACTCCACTTTTTCATACTTCTTTCTCTGCATCAAGGTCCCAATTTTGCCTGTCTTCAAACTACTTTCTTCTCTGAGCTCTGGCTTTCTTCTAACCTCAGTGAACACAGTGATAGACATGTTTATGTCAAAATGCTTGGTTATTTGAAATAAGAAACTTAGCTAACTAAAACTGGAGCATTTGGAATATCTCCTTTTCTGGAAATGTCAGCAAAAGGCCATGCTATGAAGGAAGGAGCAAAGGACATGTGAGATGAATTCATTATAAAAGATTTTTTTTTCATTTCTTTCTAACCTTTGAAATAATTTCCAATGAAATTAATTAGCTTGATGTGGTTCTCATTTACAACACGTCATTTAAACTAACAGTAAACTACATAGGTAACAAATTGCCTAAATATTTCAAGCAAATTGAAATAAACCTCAATTTAGTAACTATTCCTAGAGAAAATATTTTTGTTCCAGTGATTGGCCTAATTATCTCAGATGTGACACTTTCATTTACACAATATATACTTTGTACAAACAAAATTGCCCAACTTTTTTAAGAAAGTAAACTTCAAGTTTATGAAAATTTTAGGAGCA
Organism: Ovis canadensis; assembly: GCF_042477335.2. NCBI lineage: Eukaryota > Metazoa > Chordata > Mammalia > Artiodactyla > Bovidae > Ovis > Ovis canadensis. Next base: position 32,506,121 of record NC_091248.1, on the reverse strand, counting down.
TAATATTTTTGATCCAAATTATTAATATGAGGCTAATTATCCTAGCACTAGCTCTTTCCTTTTATAGATAGGAAATAAAGATGAATCAGCTCATGTTGGCTTCTTATTCAAATTTCAGTAGCAAAATGTACTATCTCCTCTCATTTGTCTCAACGGTAAATTTTTCCAGACATAGAATTATATTTAATGCCAGCTATTTTTTAAGAGCTAGAGAAAACATGGATGTGAGATGGCAGACATATGACATGAACTTGATTTTTTTTTTTTTTGATAGCTAATCAAGATGTCTGAAAACATAAAATGAGTTATTACTATAATAGCATCAGGCCACTGTAATGGAGCAAAATTTACCTCCACAGTCCAAAAAAAAAAAAAAGTCTCTTTGGTATGAGAATTATTTCATGCTGAAATAATTCAAGGCCCAAAAGATAAGAAGAAACTTTGACCTTCCCCTTTAATGACCTGAAAGAGTTTAGAATGGGGGACCTGCTCCTGGAATAAAATTATCCCTAGAGATATCTGCAAGGAATAAGGGCTAGGTGTTGTGTGGAAACTCGGCTGTGCCTGGAGATGAGTCCATTTTGTGTCTCTGTCTCTGCATGGCCTAGAAATTTGGCCAAATGTATCTATTTACCAAATGTTTGCTTTTCCATCTCCATATGAGCAATGCTCCTTCCCTTTGAAGTTTCAAATCACTACTCCCAACATGTTTATTTGTCTTTAACTGAAGATAGTATATAGGGTGAGAATTTTGGCCATTTTGTTGAGTTAGTCAGTTTTCCTTGGTTTCTCCCATGTACTGCTGCTGCTAAATCGCTTCAGTCATGTCCGACTCTATTTGACCCCATAGACGGCAGCCCACCAGGCTCCCCCATCCCTGGGATTCTCCAGGCAAGAACACTGGAGTGGGTTGCCATTTCCTTCTCCAATGCATGAAAGTGAAAAGTGAGAGTGAAGTCTCTCAGTCTTGTCCAACTCTTAGCAACCCCATGGACTGCAGCCTACCAGGCTCCTCCATCCATGGGATTTTCCAGGCAAGAGTACTGGAGTGGGGTGCCATTGCCTCCTCTGTTCTCCCATGTAAACATCCTATTATAGTTCTGTTTGATTTTTCCTGTTAATCTGTCTCATATCAATTTATTTTTTTTTTTTTGCATTTATTTTTTTTTATTTTTTATTTTTTTTAAATTTTAAAATCTTTAATTCTTACATGCATTCCCAAACATGAACCCCCCTCCCACCTCCCTCCTACACTGTTGGTGGGAATGCAAACTAGTACAGCCACTATGGAGAACAGTGTGGAGATTCCTTAAAAAATTGCAAATAGAACTACCTTATGACCCAGCAATCCCACTTCTGGGCATACACACCGAGGAAACCAGAATTGAAAGAGACACATGTACCCCAATGTTCATCGCAGCACTGTTTATAATAGCCAGGACATGGAAACAACCTAGATGTCCATCAGCAGATGAATGGATAAGAAAGCTGTGGTACATATACACAATGGAGTATTACTCAGCCGTTAAAAAGAATTCATTTGAATCAGTTCTGTTGAGATGGATGAAACTGGAGCCGATTATACAGAGTGAAGTAAGCCAGAAAGAAAAACACCAATACAGTATACTAACACATATATATGGAATTTAGGAAGATGGCAATGACGACCCTGTATGCAAGACAGGGAAAGAGACACAGATGTGTATAACGGACTTTTGGACTCAGAGGGAGAGGGAGAGGGTGGGATGATTTGGGAGAATGCCACTCTAACATGTATACTATCATGTAAGAATTGAATCGCCAGTCTATGTCTGACGCAGGATGCAGCATGCTTGGGGCTGGTGCATGGGGATGACCCAGAAAGATGTTATGGGGAGGGAGGTGGGAGGGGGGTTCATATCAATTTAATTCTTAGTTCAGCCAGAAGAGCCTAGAAGGACAGAGAAAAATTCTTCTTCACTGTCACCATATCAAACTCTGAAAAAGCATTTGTTTCTGTTGACATAAACTGAGTACTAAACAACCAAAATTTGAATCATTGAAAGCATAATACGCAGAGTGGAAAATCCAACTCAAAGATTTTGATCAAAAACATACCTATTGACCAGGTTTTGTGATGAAAAACATATTTTAGAGACCAATCAACTACTTGTGTTTGTTTTTTTTTCATCCTGAAACACTTATGTAGTACCATCCTCTGTTTAGAATTCGAAATTCACAAAGGATTTTTTGTATTTAGTTTGAAATCTCACCCTGCACTACTTTTGGAATTTCAAGTCAGTTCCCTTTTCCTGGCAAGTTTCTGGATGACACACGTTTCCTCTTTTGTTACTATTTCCTGTGCTATTGTGCTTATCATTCTGTTCTTCTGTACTGTATCCTTAATAAGCAGCTATTAGGCCAAATCATATACTTTTGCCATCTGAGTGACTGCTGTTGATGATCTTACTGGCCCCATAGCCCAAGGTAATCTTCCATTTGGTGTTGGGAGGAGAGTACACCCAAATCTAGTGCTATTAAGGTAGCTAAGGATTATTTCCCTTTCTTAAACCTCTCTAGTAAGAACATGGAAACAATTTTCTTGTGTATATGTTATATATTTTAAACTCAACATCCCATTTCTCATACAAAAGTACATGTTCCTTGTTGATCAAAAATTAAAGTCCTACAACTTATGTTATACCACTCTCTCCAGTAAGAAAAGCTTAAAAAAATTTTACAGTAACATTTGCTTTGTTCAATTATTTAGTACCAGAGTATGGAAGCGTGCCAATTTTGTTTCCAATAGATGCAACATTCTAGCACTTTTATTATGTCAAAATAAAAATGACTTTTCATTTTTATCAGAATCTTTCCCTTCATCTCTCCTTGAAATTTATAATATTTTCATCTCTTTTATATCATTTCATTTGAATTGGAATACAAATTAATTTGTCCTGATCAACAGATAACCAAATGACAAGACAGGAGGCAGAATTAGAGGCTGATTGCTTCCTGTCTATTGAGGCTAAAGTACTCAGTTTTAATTAATGTTAAAAAATTGTCTTGGGGATTGTAATTCCCAATCATTAGTTCCATTATTATTTTACTAAATAGGAAATCTTTTGGTAGTCAGGTCTACTTCTCAGAGTGTTAAAAATGTCAGAGGGTTTTGCAAATTTAGAACATAGGTTGGAAGTAGAATGCGGATTCCCAGGTCATGGTGGTGGTAAAGAATCTGCCTGCCAATGCAGAAGACACAAGAGACACTGGTTCAATCCCTGGGTTGGGAAAATCCCCTGGAGTAGGAAATGGTAACACACTCTAATATTCTTGCTTCAGAAATCCGATGGATAGAGGAGCCTAGAAGTCCACGGGGCAGTCCATGGGGCTGGTAGTCCATGGGGCTGCAAAGAGCAGACACAATTGAGCACATGCACGTGTGTGCCCGCCTGTGCATGTGTGCATGCGCGCACCCACCCCCCCCCACACACACACATACACACACGCACACACACACATCTAGTAGTAGAATAGAAGCTGCCAACAGCTTTAGGATTAATCTATCAGACTCAGCCTGTCCCTTGTTACTTGGCCATGGCTGTCACGGTGAAAGATAGACTCTCTTGTACTTGGACTGTTAATATAAATGAGCTCTATTTCACTTTGAGATGTCTTGATTGAGAATTCTTGAGATGACTCAGGTCAGTTTTCTGAGAGGTTACAACTAATTTAGAACTTACAAGTGAGTATAAATAGCTTAAGCTGATCATTTTGCTATGACATACTTTACTCTGGGGTTGAATTTCATTTACTGCCCCAAAACTAATTATTTAACTTTTTAAAGGCTTTCCAGAGAAAGTGATCTCACAAAGTCCCAACTAGCTAAAGCATAAATTTCCCTGTTAGTTACAGCTGTTTTAGAGATATGTTGAATTATAGTGTGCTGTGTTAATCCCTTGGGCACCCCGTTGGCAAATTCTTTGTGCCTTGAGAATTACCTAATTATTCTTTTTCTTTGTTCCCTATCTTTTAATCAGACTTTAACTTCTCTTCCTATGATTTCTTTGGTCTTATTAATGCAATGGCATAAAAACTTAATCAGAATCCTCCTTTGCAAGTTTAAACAAATTAACCTGTTTTTCCTCCATATGTTATTTGTCTCTCGTGATTTTTTTTTTCCTTTAATTTTGATCTTGTCAAAAAACTAACTCATATCACACTTTTAGGAACTTACAGTAGATTATGGGCCTAAAATTTATTTTTTATTATTTATTTATTTATTAACACTACTTTTTATTCATTTATAATATTTTATTTTTTATAAGATAACCTATCATAACTATATTTATAATTTCTTATGACTTTAGAATAAGCTAGTTTCTTTGGTGGCTCAGATGGTAAAGAATCTGCCTACAATTCAGAAGACCCAGGTCCAATCCCTGGGTTGAGAAGATCCCCTGGAGAAGGGAATAACTATCTACTCTATTAATCTTGCCTAGAGAATTCTATTGACAAAGGGGCTGGTGGGCTACAGTCCATGGGGTTACAAAGATTCGAACACAACTGAGTGGCTAAAATGAAAAATATTGTTTAATGGACTCTGATAAAAAATTATGTTAGATAAATTAAGCAGTCAAAGAAGATTTTATTCATGACTACAGTATTACTATTGAGGGAGACTGAACTCAAATCTCTTGAAACAAATGGTGGCAGAGATATTAGGTTTTACAATGAGCCAGTGGAAAAGTACTGGAGGACTTTTGTGGGGTCAATGTGATTAGGCCATTTTTGTTTGCTGATTGGCACTTACAAAAGTAAGGTTTCTATCCTCCCACAGAGATGAGATAAGGGCCTAAGTTTTCTAAAAAAAAATTTTTCAAGTACAAAGAAAGTATAATATTAAATTAATTTCAGGTGTACAACGTGATTCCATATTTGTGTGTATTGCAAAATGATCACCACAATAAATCTAGTTAACATCTAGCATCATACACAGTTAAAGTTTTTCTTCTGATGAGAACCTTTAAGAATTATTCTCAGCAACTTTCAAATATGTGATATAGTTATTGACTGTAGTCACCATGCTGTATATTACATCCCATGGATTATTTATTTAAAAACTTGATATTTGTACTTTTTGACCCCCTTCCTCCTAACCTCTGCCTCTGGCAATTACCAATATAGCTTCTATGTTTATGAGCTTGGTTTTGTTTCACTTAGCATGATGCCCTCAAGGTCCATCCATAGTGTTGCAAATGGCAAGATTTCATTATCTTTATGGCTGAATAATATTTTACAATATTTAACATCTTCTTTATCCATTTATTCATTGATGAACACTTAAGTTCCTTCCATATCTGGCTACCGTAAACATTGCTGCAGTTAACATGGGGGTGCATACATATTTTACAAGTTAATGCTTTCAATTTCTTCAGATAAATGCCCAGAAGTAGAAGTAGTAGATCATATGATAGTTCTATTTTTAATATCTTGAGGAACCTCTTACTGTTTCCTATAGTGACTGTACCAATTTACATGTCCACTAACAGGGCACAAGTGTTCTCTTTTCATCACGTTCTCACCAACACTTGTTATCACTTGTCTTTTTGATAATAACCATTCTAACAGGTGTGAAGTGATACCCCATTGAAATTATGAATTTCTATTTTTCTGATGATCAGTGATGTTGAGCATATTTTCATGGAAAGACCATATCTTTCATGAATACATTTCAAAGGGATGGCTCCCAAATTCTTGAAAAAGGTACTCCTGGGTTATAAAACTAAAAAGAGGTTGAAAGAGGATTCACCTCTCAAAGAGGCAGAGAAATAATTTAACATTGCAAATTTTCTGAAGAAAATAAGATTAGGCACTTATTGTCAGGAAAAGGGGCTTCCCAGGTGGCGTGGTGGTAAAGAATCTGCCTGCCAAAGCAGAAGATGCTAGAGACACAGGTTCAATCCCTGGGTCAGGAAGATCTCTTGAAGAAGGAAATGACAGCCCACTAAAGTATTCTTGACTGGAAATTCCCATGGACAGAGGAGTCTGAAAGCCTCCAGTCCATGGGGCCACAAAGAATTGGACATGACTGAGCACAGACAACAAAGCCAAGAAGACATCTGTTTAAACTTTAGTCAAGCTGAGGGGAATTTTACGCCATCATAGTCAGTTCCAAAAGTTGTTAATGAAAATATTGTTCAGTTCAGTTCAGTCACTCAATCACTTTGTGACTCCATGGACCACAGCACACCAGGGTTCCCTGTCCATCACCAACTCCTGGAGCTTGCTCAAACTTATGTCCATTGAGTTGGTGATGCCATCCAACCATCTGATCCTGTCGTCCCCTTCTCCTCCCACCTTCAATCTTTCCCAACATCAAGGTCTTTTCAAATGAGTCAGTTCTTTGCATGAGGTGGCCAAAGTATTGGAGTTTCAGCTTTAGCATCAGTCCTTCCAATGAACACCCAGGACTGATCTCCTTTAGGATGGACTGGTTGGATCTCCTTGCAGTCCAAGGGACCCTCAAGAGTCTTCTCCAACACTTCAAAAGCATCAATACTTCAGTGCTCAGCTTTCTTTATAGTCCAACTCTCACATCCATATATGACTACTGGAAAAACCATAGCTTTGACTAGATGGACTTTTGTCAACAAAGTAATGTCTCTGCTTTTTAATATGCTGTCTAGGCTGGTCATAGCCTTACTTCCAAGAAGCAAGAGTCTTTTAATTTCATGGCCACAGTCATCATCTGCAAAGATTTTGGAGGCCAAGAAAATAAAGTCTGCCACTGTTTTCATTGTTTCCCCATCTATTGGCATGAAGTGATGGAACCAGATGCCATGATGTTAGTTTTTCGAATGTTGAGTTTTAAGCCAACTTTTTCACTCTCCTTTTTCACTTTCATCAAGAAGCTCTTTAGTTCCTTTTCACTTTTTGCCATAAGGGTGGTGTCATCTGTATATCTGAAATTATTGAAATTTTTCCCAGCAATCTTGATTCCAGCTTGTGCTCCATCCAGCCCAGCATTTCTCATGATGTACTCTGCATATAAGTTAAATAAGCAGGGTGGCAATATACAGGCTTGATGTACTTCTTTCACAAATTGAAACCAGTTCTGTTGTTCCATGTCTGGTTCTCACTGTTGCTTAGAAGGTGGTCTGGTATTCCCACCTCTTGAAGAATTTCCCACAGTTTGTTGTAATCTATCTACACATTCAAAGGCTTTAGTATAGTCAATAGAGCAGAAGTAGATGTTTTTCTGAAATTCTCTTGCTTCTTCTATGATCCAACAGATGATTGAAATTTGATCTCTGATTCCTCTGCATTTTCTAAATCCAGTTTGGATATTTGGAAGTTCACGGTTCATGTACTGTTGAAGCCTGGCTTGGAGAATTTTGAACATTACTTTGATAGTGTGTGAGATGAGTGCAATTGTGCAGTAGTTTGAATATTCTTTGGGATGTTGCATCAGGTGGATTTTTCATCATTGCCCTTCTTTGGAGTTGGAATGAAAACTTACCTTTTCCAGTCCTGTGGCCACTGCTGAGTTTTCCAAATTTGCAGGCATATTGAGTGTAGGTAGCACTTTCACAGTATCACCTTTTAATAAATGAAATAGCTCAACTGGAATTCTATCACCTCCACTAGCTTTGTCCGTACTGATGCTTCCTAAGGTCCGCTTGACTTCATATTCTAGGATATCTGGCTCTAGGTGAGTGATCACACTATCCTAGTTATCTGGGTCATGAAGATCTTTTTTGTATAGTTCTTCTGCTTATTCTTGCAACCTCTTCTTAGTATCTTCTGCTTCTGTTAGGTCCTTACTGTTTCTGTCCTTTATTGTGCCCATCTTTGCATGAAATGTTCCCTTGGTATCTCTAATTTTCTTGAAGAGATCACTAGTCTTTCCCATTCTATTGCTTTTCTTTATTGCTTTACATTGATCGCTGAGGAAGGCTTTCTTATGTCTCCTTGTTATTCTTTGGAACTCTTCATGCACATGGATATATTTTTCCTTTTCTCCTTTGCCTTTAGCTTCTCTTCCTTTCTCAACTATATGTAAGGCCTCCTCAGACAACAATTTTGCCTTTTGCATTTCTTTTTCTTCCAGATGATAGATTATTTTGATCACTGCCTCCTATACAATGTCAAGAACCTCCATCCATAGTTCTTCAGGAACTCTATCAGATCTAATCCCTTGAATCTATTTGTCACTTTCACAGTATAATTGTAAATGATTTGATTTAGGTTATACCTGAATGGTCTAGTGTAAATATTGTTCCACTTTATTCTACATATATAATCTATATCTAATCTATATGAAACATTTAATCTATATATTATTTATATGTATATAAAATCTACTGGAAAATATTGTTAAATGTATACAATAAGGCAAATATTGCTTTAAATATCTGAATATTTTCAAATTTATATTTCAGAATCTACCAAAGCATTTGTATGCATTTTAAACTTGCCAATGCAGAGTTTAATGTTAGTGTCAATATAATATATATTACATTTTTCCAAAATTTCTTTATATTTCAATGTTTAAAATAGAGATAAATGAGTAATTAACATTATTATATATGGTCCCTAAGGCTATAGACAAAGGTAATGAGTTAATTTATGATTATTATTATATACTATTTAGCTTCTACTAGTATTAATTTATGTGTTAGTTGCTCAGTCGTGGCCAATTCTTTGCAACCTCATGGCCTCTAGCCTGCCAGGCTTCTGTGTCCATGGGATTTTCCAGGCAAGAATATTGGAATGAGTTGCCATTTCCTTCTCTATATAGTATTAATATCACAAGATAAATATAATTAGTAACTTTAAATTAATTTATAAATGTGATGTCTTCAAATTTTGATTGGTTTTCATGGATTGTGATAAAATCATAGATGCCTATCTATCTACAACCTATGAAGGATCTGAGATTTCATGTTCCATGAAAATTAATGAGTTTACTTAATATAGATTCACTGGTGCTAGCAGAAGATACAAAGTGTGTAGAGCCAGAATAAAAAGAATTTATCATTCACAGTGTAGCAGTATTCTTGGCTGGAGAATCCCACGGACAAAGGAGCCTGGCAGGCCATAGTTCAAGGGGTCACAAAGAGCCAGGCACAACTGAGCAACTAACACACACAGGGTAGCAAGCATGCATGAGTTTCATGTTCTCATTTCTTTTTTAGCCATTCAAGTCCCATGGGGAGTGATGCAGAATCAGGCTGTGAGATATTTCACATAAAGTGGCTTTATATTGTAGCTGAGGAACTTTGAGTTAAGGAAATTGTCAGTTTTTCAAGGAGACTCCTGGAAAACCTGTCCAACCTTTGCCCCTAAGGGAAACATTATCTTCACTATCCTATTCAGGAAATAAGTCCACCCTCTGCCCTGGAGGCTGAAACTAATTGTGTCATCCAAAGCTGTTTGTGGTACAACTACAAACAATTAGTTTGTCCAACTAATAACTAATACCATTTTATTAGGAAAAGCTTGATATATGTGTATATCTCCCCACCATTAATTTGTGTTCTAGCAGATGCTACTTAAGTATTTCAAAAATCATTATAAAATCTACATTAAGAAATGTTAATGAGCATAAGAAATCCTAGAATAATTTTCTCCTGAGACCTGAACAAATAATGTTTAAGATATGTGATTGGCTTGAAAGATATTAACAATTTCAGAGCAGTACTATAAGGGTATAATTTTCATTGTCTTTTCACCACTTTAATGAGGAGGACTTTGTAGTCTCATTTGACTTATTAGAAGTTTGAAGATGTCTGCCATCTTGTACTCCCCTAGGAGCAAGCCTTTCATAGAAAGTTCTGGAAGAGTGTCTGAGGACTAAGCCAAAGAACTGGTCATATCACTCCTTTTTCCTTATTATCTCATAAGCAGTTGCCAGAGTTAGGTCTAAGACTTGCTTTCATTGTAACATATCATCTGACTGCAAAGTGGTAGAAGAAAAAGCATAGCAGCCTTCTACCTCTAATCACCTGCATCTACCATATTTATCTAAAGGACTTGATAAATGTCATATGGCTGTGCTGGCTACTGTATATATGATACTACACATAGTATAGAATATGTCATAGTATACTATAGTATGATAGTATGCTGGTAAATGGTTAATCCACAACTTGGGAGGGGTAGAGAAATTTGGAGTCTTGACAATTTCTATGCCTTAAGTACTCCTATTAGGGTGCATTTCAAACTACTAAAGTGACACTGCTGACCAGAGAGTTGGGATGATATGTGTATAATTGGCTCTCAAGGGCCAGTAAGTGCTGTCTCCAGTAAGAACTGGCTCCCATGCACTAGTTTAATGCTTTAATTTTTCTTAGAAACCAATTATAAAGAATTGAAATTTTCATTCTTAGGGATGACTAATTCTTGCTTATTTAAAAGAAATCAGTAAAAATTACAGTATAATTTATCAGAAATACAGAAAGGAAGACACACATACAAAATTCTGTTTAAATTCTCATTTGACAAGCATTTGCATTTTGTCTAGGTTGTTTCCCTATATTAAAGTAAGTTCATACATACATACTCGATTTTAATAGGAAGAAAAAAGCAAAAAGCTAGTACATCCCAAAAGGCATATACTACCCAATCTAGCAAATAGAAATGTCTCTGGCCTTGAGACAAGAAATTTTAGCAGATAAAGTGGAGACTCAAAAGCTGTTTAAGTTTTCTAAGTTACATTGGGGAAATGCATTAGTTTCCTCTTGTTAATCTGTAATCTCTGTGTGTCTGCTGCAGGCACCAGTACAAAGTGGTTGATAGCTATAGTCTGAGATATAGACTGACACTTTCTGCAGCAGCAGTCAACGGTGAGTTATTTCAATCTGTGCTAGTGAGGCTGGAAAATTTACCTTCACAGGGCTGGAATTTCATTTCAGTCTGTCATGATACACTACACTGCACCTGCTTTCTCATGATCCAGAGCATCAGTGCAACATGGTCTCTGAGATTTCTAACCTCTCAAACACAGTTGCTGAAGCTAAGTATCAAAATAAAGAGAAAAACTAAAACAAGAAAAAAGAAAATAATATCCTTTTACGGGAATGGGAATACCAAAATGAATTGAAGGATGCAAAAACAAATGCATAAATATCAGTAAAGTTGTCCTTTTCTTCATATATGTCTTCTTTTATTTATAATGATTGAAAATGCTAAAGAGTTTTGAGGTTATTTTATTCCTTATATTTCACAGTTTTTAAAAATACACTAGTACAGCAAGAATTTAAACTGTACCTATGAGATAAGTAAATATAAAACTGTAATTTGGATGATTATTTTAAATTTACTATTAAGATCATTCAGAGAATCTTCTTTGTTTAAAATTGATGTCATTAAGTGACTTTGATATAGATTTCCCTTTCATTTTATAAAAGATTATTAATGAAGTCCTGTAGCCCTAAAGTATGTGAATGAATTTCAATTAATCATTGAATATTTCTATGTGCAAAGTTGTGTGTGGTATTTGGGTATCTTTGCCCTTGTCTGAGATACTTCTTAGCTTTCATTAGTTTCTTAAAAGAGATTATGACCTTCAGAAGTTAAGGACCAATACAGGAGTTTGTATAGTACAGTAATGGAATTAATAGAATAAATGGCGACATACACACACAAACATGTGTACCAAATTAAATATCACTCATCAACCTGACCTGATATTGCTTTCCCTTTTCCTGTGCTGACAGTACAACCAGAAGACTCATCCGCTGATCTGGACAACAAAGCCTGGGGGATTGCTTTTAGGAAAACCAAAGCAAAGTTGCACAAACAGTACCTATAGAAAAGGCACTACACAGATTCCATTAGAACATTACCACACACGAGGTTCCCAGCTGAGGTAATTAATATTTCTGACACCAAAATAAGAAAATACGGTGTAAACAGAGGACAATTTTAGCTTGAATGAGAAAAAAAATAGAGTGTTAAGAAACAGCCTATGAGATCAGGAATAAGGCAAAAACACCCAAAAATGGACCAGGTATAAATCAGAGGAAAATAGTCCATAGAAAAGTTAAATTTATTAAAAATTTTTGCCTCAGTTGGCTTGTCAAAAAATAATTTAAAATTTGTATTGATAACTCATTAATCCTGATGTTTTAACTTTCAGTCCTTGGCATGGCAAAATCAATCTTTTTTTTTTATTTTCATTTGGGATAAAGTAAAAATAATTTTCCTTTCTTCCTTCCTTTCTTTCTTCTCTCCTCCCTCCCTCCTTCTCTCTTTCTTTCTTTCATCTATTTGCTATTTTTATGTTTGATGTTTGGTATACAAATAAGCAGGGCTATGTTGAAGATGAAATTCTGAGATGAAGTTATTTCATACCTTATAACCTCTCAAGGAAATTCAGTTCCCATGGGATAGTAGTTTTCAATTTTGGCTATATATTATAATCATTAAAATATTAAAATATTTAAGTCAGTTATCTTTGGGGGTTGACCCAAGCATCAGCATTTTATAAAACTCTGAGAAGAATATAATGTGCAGTCAAGTTTGAGAAACATGGTTAGAGGGGAAGAAAGTAACTTTACTTTCCTGTGTCCAAGATATCCATAATGTTCCCTTCAGCTCAGTTCAGTCACTCAGTCATGCCCGACTTTTCACGACCCCATGAATAGCAGCACGCCAGGCCTCCCTTTCCATCACCAACTCCCGGAGTTCACTCAGATTCACGTCCATAGAGTCAGTGATGCCATCCAACCATCTCATCCTCGGTCGTCCCCTTCTCCTCCTGCCCCCAATCCCTCCCAGCATAAAAGTCTTTTCCAATGAGTCAACTATTCGCATGAGGTGGCCAAAGTACTGGAGTTTCAGCTTTAGCATCATTCCTTCCAAAGAAATCCCTGGGCTGATCTCCTTCAAAATGGACTGGTTGGATCTCCTTGCAGTCCAAGGGACTCTCAAGAGTCTTCTCCAACACCACAGTTCAAAAGCATCAATTCTTTGGCACTCAGCCTTCTTCACAGTCCAACTCTCATACATGACTGCTGGAAAAACCATAGCTTTGACTAAACAGAAGGACCTTAGTCGGCAAAGTAATGTCTCTGGTTTTGAATATGCTATCTAGGTTGGTCATAACTTTTCTTCCAAGGAGTAAGCGTCTTTTAATTTCATTGTGGCAATCACCATCTGCAGTGATTTTGGAGCCCAAAAAATAAAGTCTGACACTGTTTCCAGTGTTTCCCCATCTATTTCCCATGAAGTGATGGGACTGGATGCCATGATCTTCCCCTAGTCTTGATTAATCTTTAGACAGACTTCTTCCTGACTCTAGGTTCTGACCTCCTTTTACTTAAAGCCTTTGCTTTACAAACAAACAAACAGAGATTCTTTCTCTGCACCTTAAGTCTTGACATTTTCACAGACCAGGAGTGTCTTTCCTAAGGTCCTAGGGACCTTCTCTTTGAATCCTTGAAAAGTGCACCTTGAAGGGTATTGCTACACCTTATATTGCCAGTCTCTATGGGAGAGTAGTACTCTTAACTTTGGTGGATGCCTGCTTCAAGCTGTAAAACTACCTCGTGTCATAAAGTTTACTTTATGAGAAAAGAGACAGGTTACTTTTCCTTTCAGTTCAGTTCAGTTCAGTTGCTCAGTTGTGTCCGACTCTTTGTGACCCCATGAGTCGCAGCATGCCACTTTTCCTTTAGGTAAGGTCAATTAGCAAATACAGATGGTATGAAATCTCAGCATCCCCAGATCTTAAAAACTGTCCTGTCCTTCATTTCATTGAGGATGAGTTCAGACTGCTTTCTTGTCTTTCTCTTCTATTAAATGATGTTTTCTTGACTTACTTAACTTTGTCAGGTACAAAGTTTTTGCTTTGATAACAATAAAAATGCTTACCAACAGATCTCTTGTTTCCTTACTCATTACTTTGTCCTTTATATAGAAAGCAGGAGCTACTGTACAATAGATTTTCAGTCACAGTGCATGTGGTTAAACATTAAAACATTCTGATGATTGGGCCTTGTCTGTATTAAAAATTCATATATCACTTGTTAGTTGATGGTGTCTGATTCTTTTTTTTTAATATCTTCCCAAATGATCTCCATGCTCACTGTGAGTTGGAAAACACTTAACAAAATAATCATTAGGCTTTGTACAATGTTGGTTAGTAAGACTCTCACAGGAAAGAGAGAAAAACAGGTCAAATATTTTGATATGTAGACCTGGAAATCTATTGACTACTCTTTGGGGGTAATTCTGTTACTACTGGGGTTGCGTTGTTTCCATGAATTAGTTTTATGATTGTGTGGTATGTTTAACCTGCAGATATTAGTGACATTGTAGCAAAGCCAGATTAAAAAAAAATTGGAATATATTTGTTTTTCAATGTTGTGTTAGTTTCTACTTATAGAAAAATGAATTATCTATAAATATACTGCACTCCCTCATTTAAAAAATTACCTTCCCATTTAGATCACCACAGAGCACTGAGTAGAGTTCCTTGTGCTATACAGTACATTCTCATTAGTTATTTATTTTATGCATAGTATCACTAGTGCATATATGTCAATCTCAACCTCCCAATTTTTCCCATCCCTCCCTTTCCCCCTTAGTATCCATGTTTGTTCTCTATGATCATGTCTCTATTTCTGCTTTGAAAATAAGTTCATCTATACCAATTTTTTCAGATTCCTCATATATGTGTTGATATTTGATTTTTTTTTCTTTCTGACTTATTTCACTTTGTTTGAGTGTCTCTAGTTCCATCTACATCTTTACAAATGACCCAATTTCATTCCTTTTTGTGGCTGAGTAATATTCCATTGTATATATGTACCATACCCTTTTTATACATTCCTCTATTGATGGGAAGTTAGGTTGTTTCCATATCCTGGCTATTGTAAATAGTACTGCAATAAACATGTGAGACCATAAGTCTTTTTGAGTTCTGGTTTTCTTTGGGTACATGCCCAATAGTGGGATTGCTGGGTCACATGGTAGCTCTATTTTTAGAGGCCAGACTTTCTTCTGATGTTAATAGAAATCTAAATAGCTGTGCAAAAGGGAAGCAAAAAGGAAAGGAAAAAAGGAAAGATATACCCATTTGAATGCACAGTTCCAAAGAATAGCAAGGATAGATAAGAAGGACTTCCTCAGTGATCAATGCAAAGAAATAGAGGAAAACAATAAAATGGGAAAGACTAGACATCCCTTCAAGACAATTAGAGATACCAAGGGAACATTTAATGCAAAGATGGGCACAGTAAATGACAGAAATGGCAGGGACCTAACAGAAGCAGAAGACATTAAAAAGAGGTTGCAAGAATACACAGAACTGTACAATAAAGATCTTCATGACCCAGATAATCACGATGGTGTGATCTCTCACCTAGAGCCAGACATCTTGGAATGTGAAGTCTAGTGGGCTTTAGGAAGCATCACTACAAACAAAGCTAGTGGAAGTGACAGAATACCAGTTGAGCTATTTCAAATCCTGAAAGATGATGCTGTGAAAGTGCTATACTCAGTATGCCAGCAAATTTGGAAAACTCAGCAGTGGCCACAGGACTGGAAAAGGTCAGTTTTCATTCCAATGCCAAAGAAAGGCAAACCGTGAACTTCCAGATGTTCAAGCTGGTTTTAGAAAAGGCAGAGGAACCAGAGATCAAATTGCCAACATCCACTGGATCATCGAAAAAGCAAGAAATTTCCAGAAAAATGTCTATTTCTGCTTTCTTGACTATGCCAAAGCCTTTGACTGTGTGAATCACAATAGACTATGGAAAATTCCAAAAGAGATGGGAATACCAGACTACTTGACCTGCCTCTTGAGAAACCTGTATGCAGGTCAGAAAACAACAGTTAGAACTGGACATGGAACAACAGACTGGTTCCAAATAGGAAAAGAAGTACGTCAAGGGTGGGTATTGCCACTCTGCTTATTTAACTTCTATGCAGAGTACATCATGAGAAACGCGGGGCTGGGAGAAGCACAAGCTGGAATCAAGATTGCCAGGAGAAATATCAACAACCTCAGATATGCAGACAACACCACCCTTATGACAGAAAGTGAAGAAGAACTAAAGAGCCTCTTGATGAAAGTGAAAAAGGAGAGTGAAAAATTTGGTTTAAAGCTCAACATTCAGAAAACTAAGATCATGATCCAGTTTCATCACTTCATGGGAAATAGATGGGGAAACAGCGGAAACAGTGAGAGATTTTAGTTTTGTGGGCTCCAAAATCACTGCAGATGGTGATTGCAGCCATGAAATTAAAAGACACTTACTCCTTGGAAGGAAAGTTATGACCAACCTAGACAGCATATTCGAAAACAGAGACTTTACTTTGCCAACAAAGGTCTGTCTAGTCAAGGCTATGATTTTTCCAGTGGTCGTGTATGGATGTGAGAGTTGGACTATAAATAAAGCTGAGTGCAGAAGAATTGATGCTTTTGAATTGCAGTGTTGGAGAAGACTCTTGAGAGTCTTTTGGACTGCACGGAGATCCAAGCAGTCCATCCTAAAGGAGATCAGTTCTGGGTATTCATTTGAAGGACTGTATTCCAATCAATTCAGTGAAGCTGAAACTCCAATACTTTGGCCACTTGATGCGAAGAGCTGACTCATTTGAAAAGACCCTGATGCTGGGAAAGATTGAGGGCAGGAAGAGAAGGAGACAACAGAGGATGAGATGGTTGGATGGCATCACCACTTCATTGGACACGGGTTTGGGTGGACTCCGTGAGTTGATGATGGACAAGGAGGCCTGATGTGCTATAGTTTATGGGGTCACAAAGAGTCGGACACTACTGAGCAACTGAACTGAGTTGAACTGAAGCAATTAAGAAGAAAGGTAAGAAGTGTGCCATTTATATTTTTATTATATTAAAAAAACTTATGGTTTACTTAAGGGACTAATAAATGGTTTTGTTTATATTTAAGTTTCTGTTGATCACTCAAGAATGGAACAGAGATACCTTTTATTATTGTACATATTATTGTCTTAGTCTGTTTCATCTGCTGTAACAGAATATAATAGGTTTGGTGGCTTATAAAAACAGGAGTAAGTTTCTCGCAGTTATGGAGACTGGAAAGCCCAGGATCACAGTGCCAGAAGATTCAGTGTCTAGCAGGAGCTCATTCCTGGTTCATAGATGACTGTCCTCTTGCCGTATCTTCAAAGACAGAAGGATGAGGGAGATCTCTGGAGTCTATTTTATAAGGGTACTAACCCCATTCCTGAGAACTCCACCCTTATGATCCTGTCACTTCCTAAAGTCCCCATGTACAAAATCCATCACATTGGGGATTAGGTTTCAACACATGAATATGGAGTAACAAACATTCAATCTACATCGATTATTAATTTTCAAAAATGTTCTTAGAAATAGTCAAAGAATAATGTATTCTTTTTGGTAGTTTCTGAATTGAATAATGAAGCCATAAACATTTCCCTGAACAAACAAAATTATATTTTGCTAAAAGGTCTAGGATAACAACCTGAGGTTAAACCAAAATTTCTCAAAATGGCACTACTGGCATTTTATATCAGAAGATTGTTGTGGCTTGAGTGAGTGGGTGCTTTTCTGTACATTATAGGATGTTCAGTAGCATCCCCAACTTTTACTTACACTTAATTTCTTTTAACAAAAAATGAAATGTCATAGCAAAGAGATATCCCTCAAAATGCATTGAGTCATTTCCGTAGAGGAGGTATTTTCCTAATATTTTTCATATAGTTCTTTTCTTTAACTCGAAGACCGACTCTGTGAGATTAGTATATCATCATCACCTTCATAATACTGAGAAACATGTTGTTATAAGCTAGTGAGGTCAAGTTGCTTGTCCCAGGTGGCATATGTAGCAAAAAAAGGACTGATGTATAAGAACTTGAATCATTGCATTTTGATACCAGTCCTTGAGTTCTTAACCACTTGTTCTGTAGAGATATTTCCTGATTTTCTATGATGCAAAGACTTTCTTGGACTTCTTTCTTCTGCTTCCTTAAATTCTTCATAGATATCATTAATGTTTCTATTGTTTTAAGTTACTATCTATAGAGCAGAAAGCTGTAGATGTGACAGAGGTTAAAATTATTTATTTTAAAAGCATTCATTGCTACTTATGCTTCTGCATGAATGTAAGAAATATAATAATCTAATAGAGAGAAAGTTTAATTAATTTTGATCATGTGGGTATTTTGTAATGTTTCAGTGAGTATCAGTGTCTATTCCATGGATGAAGAAAGTGGCAGGACATGAAACATAATCAAATTGTGCAGATTCATAGGACAGTTTCCTTATTTAATTTAAAGTATTGTGAACTTCTTCATATCCTACAAACCCAGAGATAAAAGTAATTCACTCATGTTATTAATCCTATGCTCTTGCTCCTGCCCATTCTTGTGTTTGTCCAAAGTCTTGCTTTAAAAAAAAAAAGTTGAAAATCATCATCAGTGACCATATATTTAAATTTTGAATGTAATTGCTGTAGAGCTATAGAAATATAAAATAATTTATGGCTTAAAATCCTTTCAGCAAACTATTATATAAAACTGTACTTTGTTTTGTATTTGTAACTGCTTCATGAACTATCATTTGTGATTCTGTTATCTCTTTTGGTGTGTGTCAAAAAGGAGCCTTTTCATCTTTAGAGTACTGTGAAAATTTAGTCTAAATAGTCAAATTCTAATTCAGTCAAAGTTGAGCTTGAGTTTTGAGTTTATGAATTCGGTTGTAAGAATAGAGAGAGTTAGAAAGGCAGGGGGTTCAGGATAATGTAATTTAGCCTTATATTCTTCACTGACTCTCACAGTCACACAAAGTAAACCAATAACCAAAGAAAACACCAGTTCACTAGACCCACACTCCTCTAAGTTTGTTCCATGAGCATTTGTAGTTCTTTGGACATTTTTAGAACTGCAGAATCCCACGTTTCACTCCAGACATACAGATTAAAGATTTGTTTTCTAACCCACATCTCTGGGGATAAGGTTCACCATTTCCCACCCCACCAGAACACAGCTCCTAAGCCCTTCATCTCTTATGTGGTAATTTTCGCTTCACCACTATATGACTTTGGAGATTTTGCAGCTGGATTGATTTCCTGGAAAGGTCTTCATTCAAGTAGAGCAGGTATTCTGCATATCTCTAATAACCTCCACTTTAATATAGTTCAGTTTCTATGTATGAACACAGATAAATAGCCAGAGTCTTTAAGCAAGGGAAAGAACTAGAACAGTGGAAACTTGTTCAGTTACAGCTACAGCAATATATAGATCTTTACAAAACAGCAGTTACATTGTGTAGACAGTGATGAATATGAAACTATAAATTCTGGAAATGGTGGTAGTAAATAGATAGAAACAGGAGTGGTTCACAGATAAGGATATGAAGTATATTCTCTTCATATTTTGCCAAAAATGAACTTCATATATTTTATGGAATAGAGAGCTAGTTTAAAGGAAACAAATTCATAACCAGTGCCTTCTAGAGTTGTCTGTATTAATAAATTATTGAGAAAATATTTTAATTAAAATATGGGTTGTTATTAGCATATATTTCCTTCTTTGCATTAATTTATGAAATATCTCATAAAGAAAGAAAATGTTGGCTTTCTTTTCATTTAGTATTTCCAACATAATATACTGTTTCTAATCTCTGATGACCTTTGTTTAGTTGCAATCACTCTCAAGTGCTCAGATGTTAAGTTTACAAAGAGCATTTATAATTTATTAAACCATATCCTTTTTATCATCTCTTCTTGGACAAAAGAAACTGAAAGAAAGGAAGATAAATGCTTAGCATATTTGCTAATTTCCTACACATAAATATATTAATTTATTTATGCCCAAATCAATACCAAAAATTAACTCATCACACCAAGAAAATAATTTGTTTCATCTTATCATCATAGTAGTTGCTTTCCTTTTTTTCATAATAAAACTTAATTTCATATTGGAGTATAGCTGATTAACAGTGTTGTGATATTTTCAGATGGACGGCAAAATGATTCAGTCATAATATATATATATTATATATATATGTATATATATATCCATTATCCCTCAAACTCCCCAGCAAGGGTGCCATATAACCTTGAGTAATTTTTGATGCCTTAATCAAGGTTATCATTCCTCTAGTCAATTGGATTTTAAATTCGCCAAAAATTTGAAAATATCACTATAAATTATCTTACCTTCATTAGAGTATAGTTTTGGTTAATAAAACAAATTGTAAAAAATTTAATAAGATTTTGATAAATTTCTTAATAAAGTTTATTTTCACTTCTGACCAAATGTGCTATCATTAGTACATTTTAATTTTACCTATGTCACTCTATCATCTACTTTTTTCTTCTTCTAAATTAATAATTACAGATAGTTTTAGTCCTGAGTTTTATGATCTTATAAGCAGTTAAGCTGCTTAATTTATTTTTTTAAATGTCTTCCTTCTTTATTAGCCTGATAATCATCTCCAGTCCTTCTATTTGGTAAAATACTTAAAAAGCAGGACACAAAATAGAGAAATAGTGCTGACGCTAATTCAGTAAAGAGAACTTTCAAAGGAAGACAATGTATTTGTGGGAGCAATTGTCTGAGGAGTCAGAATACTTTGGAAAAAATAACCATGCCTCGGAAAAGGGTATTATTGTCCTTACCATCAAAAATATTCAGAAATAGAAAGTTAACAGAGGAGAGAATACAGGGGAGGAAAGACTAAGAAAAGAAGAGAGATGCAAGAGACAGAGAAGAGGAGAAGGGAGGAGGAAACAAGAATGTGGGCTCTAATTCTCCAACACTTACTTGTGACATGACCTTGATCAAGTTTTCCAATTTCTCTCATTTTGACTAAATGTAAACTAATTTTAAACCCACTATTAACACCTTCTCCTGTAACAAACCTAGAGAAAAGTAATTGGAAAAGAAAAGCAGCAAAATCTGTGCTCATCAGTAACAAATTTACCCTTCAGTCAACACAGGCAACTCAAGTTTTGATGGTTGTGTGTGTGTGTGTGTGTGTGTGTGTGTGTGTGTGTGTGTGTGTAGCTCAGTCGTGTCTGACTCTTTGTGACCAAGTGGACTGTTGCCTGCCAGGCTCCTCTGTCAATGGGATTCTCCAGACAAGAATGATGCATTTCTATCGAACTCTCCCAGAAATATCTTCTAGCAGCACCACTTTGTCTTGCAGCTTTATTCTTTTCCAGTGTTTCTTACATTTTATACAATGTCTTTCATATTATCTTCCTTCTTCTGGGGCTGAAAGATGTATGCCAGAATGTAAATTTTTGTCTGTGCGTGTGCTAATCAAATGGTCCAACCTCTCTCTTTTTGCTCATAGACTCTGGTTTTCGGTGTGAAAGCCCTCATTCTAAACCTCACTTTATTTTTTCATTTAAAATTTTCTTTCTAAAGCAAATATTAACCACTTTTCCCACTTTAGGTATTATTAAATACGAGAAATGGATTCTCCCACAAAGTTGGCCAACTATTGCTACCAACTGCTGTATACACATCAACAGTACTGTGATAGAAAGTTCACTTCAGAGACAAAGAGGTTCAGATAGAAGTTTAGCTATTCCTCCCTCTCTTTAATTAAATATGAAGGTAGCAACAAATATTTGAAAGCTCTTCTGAAGATTAAATGGAATATAATGCTTGGGATATTTCCTGACATATTGGCGCGTGATGTTTATTAATGCCTGTCATTTGTATTAAGCAACAGCAGGGCAGACTTCCATGATCAGAGAACAATGCAGCATAGCACTGTGGGTACATTCTTCTCTGAGAGCAAATGACTTTTCCCTGCACAAGACATAATTCTTTCTGTGCAAAGATTGGTGTCTTGCCTCTCATAGTCTTTCAAAAAGTTTGTACACATATCAAGTTTGTGGAGGACAAAAAGAGGAATTTTGCTAGAAATCTTGGACTTGATCATAGGAAAATTCACTTCCCCACTGAGGAAAATAAAAACGTATTACATAGTACAGTGGTCCTTTACATTTCAGAGGTTAGAAAGCGGAGGTTGGTAAACACTGAAATTGCACTACTCCCACCAGGAAGCCAGTTTGTTAGTTTCTCTCATGTGCCTTAAAATTAGAATTTCCAAAACTAGGGCATTCTTCACCTTTTACATTAAAACCCCTGGTTAAGCAGTTCTTACATGTGCATTAATTTGAACCATCACAAGTCTTTTCAGGGATCCAAATGCATATTTAGTGTGTTTTCTCTCAAAACAAAATGTGCTAATCATTTAAAGAAGATTGCTATAAAAAGAAAGTCACAAGCTCATGAAAAGGTGGTAGTTATACAAATAAAGTTTTTATATAAAATTAGCCTATGTTATTTATAAATGTATTGAAAGCTCTACTAATTGAGATGTTCATATTTGCTTGATGAAAGTCTTATTAAGTGCATATTTCTGTAAGGGTTTGACATAAGTTATACACTCTTTTCAGACTGCCATATTTTAGTACCATATTGCCTTTTACAATGGCAAGGAAAACAGTAAATTTAGAAACATACCAAATGAATCCCTCAATTGTTCTTTTAACATATTTTCACCCATTGTTTTCTTCTTATTTATTAGAAAGCCCATCTTTATGCCATTGATGTGAGATGCTGTTCTTATCCTATACAAAATTGCCATACCCTATCAATCTAAGTTTATGCCAAAGCTGCCCAACCCCCAATTCCATAGTTTAAACATATCAGTCCCTGGGCATGTAAAAGAAAGGAAAAATGAGAGGGAAGGTTATTGAAATAAGTATAAGCCATGTGGGAGAACTATATTCCTCTTAGTAGCTACCCTTGTGTATGTGTGTGTTGGTGATAAGTTATAAAACTGGAATTCAGGTACAAAATATACTTCTTTTTTTTTGGGGGGGGGTAATCCTTTCCTTTTATAAAGTAACAAAAAGTAAATACAAGCCTAAACAGTGTGTTGAAAAGCAGAGACAAAACTTAGCCAACAAAGGTCAGTATTGTCAAAGTTATGATTTTTTCCAGTAGTCATGTTCTGATATGAGAGTTGGACCTTAAAGAAGGCTGAGCACCGAAGAACTGATGCTTTCAAATTGTAATTCTGGAGAAGACTTCTGAGAGTCACTTGGACAGCAGGAGATCAAACCAGTCAATCCTAAAGGAAACTAATCCTAAATATACATTGAAGGGACAGATACTGAAGCTGTAGCTGCAGTACTTTGGCCACCTGATGCAAAGACTTGATTTACTGGAAAAGATCTTGAAGTTGGGAAAGACTGAAGACAAAAGAAGAGGCAGCAGAGAATGAGATCATTAAATAGCATCACCAACTGAATGGACATGAATCTGAGCATACTCCAGGGGCCAGTGAAGGACAGGGAAGCCTGGCATGCTGCAGTCTATGGGGTCACAAAGAGATGGACACAACTTAGCAACTGAACAAGAACAACAACAAATACAATATAACAATGTTTATATTTTTTTATTTTTTATGTGACTATACAGGTGATTATTTTATTAATTTTAGAACTTTTAGGATTTTAAAATAAAAATTTTCAAAATGAAAATTCGAAAGGAAAGAGCAAAAATCTAACCTTTACTCCAAGAGAAGAAAAGGAGGAATGGAATTGGGAGAATAGGTTCCTTGCCAGAAATCTGTGCTTATGTAGATAGGGACCTTTAAGAAATGAAGGATAGGGACCTTTACGAAATGAATGATAGGGACCTTTAAGAAATGTAGATAGGGACCTTTAACTTCTTTCAGAAGTTAAAAACTGTTGTCTAGCATGTATTGCTGGACCAGGTCACTTGTTCCTTTTAAGGAGCTAACACTAATGGGACCAGAAAAGCTGAGAGTAGGAACGTAGCAGGGGTTTGAATTTGGAGTCTACCACTACCTGCTGTGTGACCTTAATTCAAACTTCTCTAGTTATTTTATAACCTATATTGTAGAAATGGCAGAAAATATATTAGAAAAAAAATGCTTTTGAATACATCGCCTAGAACCTGGTGTGCAGTAAACATCCCCTAGATAAGCATTAAAATGTGTTATAATTATTCTTCACAACGTTTTACCACCTGAATCGAATGCCACAATTTTAAAGTGAGGAAATCAGATTCATCTTTGTGCTTGTCTTGGTGATGGTCCTGATGTAGTTATGTGATTTTTCTACTATCCCCAATGCTACCCTCACATACTGTGATAGTACAAAACATAGTGTTAATTTTAAAAGTGCTAATTTTACATTCAACAGGAGACTACTACTATTCCTGTTTCACCCAATGCTTAGAAAATTAACCTAGGAAAAGCAGTAACCTTTCACTGTTATGAGAGACCTTAGTGTTTTGTACTTTTGTTGGCAGCAGTCCTTACACTTATTTCTCTGTAGACAAAATCATATACAACTCAGAATGGTCCTATGAAAATCCATCCATCACCTTTTCTTATGAATATACTTTTTTCTTTTATTTTTTTACTATATAAAAATCAACCCACTAAGAATCTTCAATCCTTCTACTCAAGATAGATAGGAAGAGGGTGGCTTGGTATGCATATTTGGCTCAGGACTTTTGAGAAACAGCCAAAATCAGTTGTTAATTCAAGAACACAGATTACAAATAAGTCAACTGTAAATTCTAGAAGATGCATTAGGAAAAAAAGTTTCTCTTCAGTTTTGCCTATGAAAGACATCTTCTTCTATTAAAAAGAGAGAGATGAGAAATGATCTTTATAACTTTGGATACATTTTTAAAATATTTTATTAACATATAAAATATTCTAGGGCTGAATGTTATTACAGTGTTCCAAATGTGATATTGATAGTTAATGATTAAGATATTAACAGTGTCTGAAAATAAAAATAACAAAAAATTAAAAAATCTTAATTCATGATAATTATAAATTACTGAAATTCATAATAAATATTTTAAGAACAGCAGCACAAAACACTCAGCCTTCAGATGCACACTATTATGCAATTTAACATCCCTGTCATTTTTTATTTTATACCCTGAGGAGTTTTCTAAAGTGAAATAAAAGATGACACTAAACATAAAGTATTTTCGCATTGACTGTCATTTTGAAACTCCCTAAGAAGATATTCCAAAACAAAAACTGTCATTACAGAATGAAGTTTTTATCACATTCCTTTCAAAATTATATGATGAAAAGTTAAGTAGTAATAATCCTACATGTTTGACTGTACTAGCTAATTAGTAAATATCTATGTCTTGACATTTTTCAGTGTTCTATTATATGTTTCAGATATGGATATATTATTGAAAAGTACTCTCATCATCACTTGCTTTTAGTGTGTGTAATAGTTGCTATAAAAATATATATTTAATATACAACAGATTGGAGAAAAGGATTGCAATCCACTCCAGTATTCTTGCCTAGAGAATCCCATGGACAGAGGAGCCTGCTGGGCTAAAGTTCATAGGGTTGCAAAGAGTCAGATGCGACTGAGTGACTACGTTCATTTTCACTCTTTCAGTATGTAGAAGATGGTCTCTTCCCCATCTAACTAAGTTGAAAAAGTTTAACCAAGAAATTAATGCTGGACATATTTAGAAAATTTGATTATACAAAATTGAAAAGCCAAAATGGACCCAAATAGAAAAATAATCTTTAGACATTGAATCTTTTGACGCACTTTGATATACACTGAGACACTCAAAATTAACTAAAGCAAACTAGAGCTGAAGGTAGAGGTTACTATGAATTTGGTACCTTAATCACATTTATTTTTGGCATTTTACACCTTATTTGAAAATTTCCCCAGGAGATAAGTGAAAATAGATTAAGGAGCTGGGTTACAAAAGATAGAAATTTTTATGCAGAATAATAATTATTCAATAATTTGAGTTTTAATGGGACTGAACTGTTTCAGTTCAGTTCAGTCACTCAGTCGTATCTGACTCTTTGCGACCCCATGAATCGCAGCAAGCCAGGCCTCTCTCTCCATCATCAACTCCTGGAGTTCACTCAAACTCACGTCCATTGAGTCAGTGATGCCATCCAGCCATCTCATACTCTGTTGTCTCCTCTTCCTCCTGCCCTCAATCCCTCCCAGCATCAGAGTCTTTTCCAATGAGTCAACTCTTCGCATGAGGTGGCCAAAGTACTGGAGTTTCAGCTTTAGCATCATTCCTTCCAAAGAACACCCAGGGCTGATCTCCTTCAGAATGGACTGGTTGGATCTTCTTGCAGTCTAAGGGACTCTCAAGAGTCTTCTCAACACCACAGTTAAAAAGCATCAGTTCTTCAGTGCCCTGCTTTCTTCACAGTCCATGCTATATAATTGCATCACTCAAAATTACCTATATTAAAAGAGCATATGCACTAATTTTTGTAATGATTTAGTTTTTTTCAGACATCTACATTAAGCCATGTCTAAAAAGACAAATACATAAGCATGTAATCCATGATGAGGCTAATATTTTTCTAGATAGATGACATTTATATGGTCACCAGCATCAGACATTTTTAAGATATCTTATTAATATAAAAACCATTTTCTGTATGACCTTAGGAAGAAGTTTTTAAATTTTAATATTGGTATCAAATATTAGATATAATCAATTAAATTTTGAGTAATTTCAATTTAATATATTTGAACTAAAAAATATCGACTAGTTAGCTATTTCTTTAATATTTGAAACACATTTAGGGTTTATGAACTCTGATGTTTGCAATTTCAAAGAGGAGGAATCCCAAAAGGAAAAGTTCAAGCAGACTGTCAGTCAATAAACCATTTGTAAACTTTAAGAAAAATATTTGTACATTGTCTCTGTTCATATCCAAAAAAGCAGCATACACTTAGGAATAGCATACTTACAGTTTTAATTATACTTCAGGTGTAGTGCAGGCTTCCCAGGTGACTACTGGTAAAGAACTAGCCTCCCAGTGCAAGAGATATAAGAGATGCAGGTCCAGTCCTTGAAGTGGGAGTATCCCCTGGATCCACTCCAGTATTCTTGACTGGAGAATCCCATGGACAGAGGAGCCTGGTAGGCTACCAGACAGAGGAAACTGGTGGGCTACCATCCATGGAGTTACAAAGAGCCGACACAAGTGAAGTGACTTACCACACAATGGAGACATATAGGTGTAGTGAGAAGAGGAAAAATACTTGTTAGAAGTAGTTTAAGAAAATTTTAATTGCATGAAAGAAACGTTCTGTGATCTTCCCTGTCAATGAAATGATTGTATGTGCTCGATTTCTCAGTCATGTCCGACTGTTTGCTACCCCGTGGACTGTAGCCCACTAAGATCCTCTGTCCATGGGACTTTCCCTGCAAAGTCCATGGGGCTTTTCCTCCTCCAGGGGATCTTCCCAATCCAAGGGTCGAACTTACATCTCCTGCTTCTTCTGCATTGCAGGTGATTCTTTACCTGCTGAGGCACCAAGGAAACCTGTAAGCACTGTTAGTGAATAATCACTGTTTTTACAAAGCACACAAAATATACTAATATTCAAACAGCATCTGTGTACTCTTTTTATTTTACTGAGAAAGAGCACATAGCACACTTCATATGAGAATTTGTTCATGATGATGTTTAGATTTTGTCAGTAATGCATGTAATGCACTGAAATTTTCAGGGAATGAGAATTTTCAATTTTTAATATTTTAAAGCCATGCTCTTATTAAGCAACCCAAAGCAGGAGCAGAGAGAGTGGTAATAAGGTAATGAAAAAATTATAAAACCCTGAGGGAAATCCCATGAACAGAGGAGCCTGGTGGGCCACAGTCAATGGAGTTGCAGAGTTGGACAAGAATTAGTGACTAAACAAAAAATATTAAAGATAAGAATACTAAAGACATTATTTTCACACATTTTGCATGTCAGCACTAGGGATATGCAGTTTATAGTTAAGAAACCTATACAAAAAAGTCATCATATAAAGAATTTTTGCAAGATATTTGACAGTGTTCTTCATGATGAGAAAATTTTGGAAAAATGTCATTTATCTTTCACTCCAAAGGCAACATTATCTCAGTTGAATTTTTCATACTTTGAAAAAGACATTGTTTCAGTATCAAAACATTCGGTACTTCAAGTGCCAAATCATCTGCTTACAATTAAGAACATATTCTGTGTAGATTCTGATAAAATTTTATTACAAAGATACTTATAAAAACCTTCTGTTTGGAGGAAATTACATTTTGTTAAAACCATACATTAGTGTTATTTAAACACTATTGTAGAAATTGCCTTTTAAAATGTAAGAACTGTGTGCTGCCTAATGTATAAAACCATTTCATTAAATGAATTCAGTGTGATGTATTGTGAGAAATAATCACCTGAAGATTATTTGAGCATATTAAAGTAGCCCCTTTCCTTTTCTCAAGTGCACATGGAACTTTATCCAGGATAGATCACATCCTGGGCCATAAATCTAGCCTTCATAAATTAAAAAAAAATTAAAATTATTCCAAGAATATGTTCTGATCATAATGTAGTAAGATTAGATGGCAACTATAGGGAACAAACTATTAAAAATACAAACATATGAAGGCTAAACAGCATGCTTCTGGAAAACCAAATAATCATAGAAGAAATAAAAAATAAATCAAAATATGCAAAGAAATGAATGAAAATGAAAACACAACAACCCAAAACCTATGGGATTCAGTAAAAGCAGTGCTAAGAGGGAGGTTCATAGCAATACAAGCTTACCTAAACAAACAAGAGATAAATCAAATAAATAACCTAACTCTACACTTAAAACAACTAGAAAAAGGAGAAATGAAGAACACCAGGGTTAGTAAAAGGAAATAAATCATAAAAATTAGGGCAGAAATAAATGAAAAAGAAATAAAGGAGACCATAGCAAAAATCAACAAAGCTAAAGCTGGTTCTTTGAGAAGATAAACAACATAGACAAACCATTAGCCAGACTCATCAAGAAAAAAAAGGAGAAGAATCAAATCAGCAAATTTAGAAATGAAAATGGAGAAATCACAGCAGACAACACAGAAGTAGAAAGGATCACAAGAGACTACTATCAGCAATTATATGCCAATAAAATGGACAATTTGGAAGAAATGGATTAATTCTTAGAAAAGTATAACTTTCCAAAACTGAACCAGGAAAAAATAGAAAATCTTAACAGACCCATCACAAGCATGAAATCAAAACTGTAATCATAAATCTTCCAACGAACAAAAGCCCAGGACAGACAGCTTCACAGCTGAATTCTACTAATAATGTAGAGAAAAGCGAACACCTACCCTACTCAAACTCCTCCAGAAAATTGCAGAGGAAGGTAAACTTTCAAACTCATTTTTGAGGCCACTATCACCTAATACTAAAACCTGACAAAGATGCCACAAAAAAAGAAAACTACAGGCCAATATTACTGATGAACATAGATGCAAAGATCCTCAACAAAATTCTAGCAAACAGAATCCAACAACATATTAAAAAGATCATACATCATGACCAAGTGGGCTTTATCTCAGGAATGCAAGGATTCTTCAACATTTGCAAATCAATCAATGTGACACACCACATTAAAAAATTGAAAGATAAAAACCATATGATTATCTCAATAGATGCAGAGAAAGCCTTTGACAAATTCAACATCCATTTATGATAAAAACCCTCCAGAAAGCAAGCATAGAAGGAACATACCTCAACATAATGAGAACCATATATGATAAACCCACAGCAAACATTATCCTCAATGGTGAAAAATTGAAAGCATTTCCCCTAAAGTCAGGAACAAGACAAGGGTGCCCACACTCACCACTACTATTCAACATAGTTTTGGGAGTTTTAGCCACAGGAGTCAGATAAAAGAAATACGTAAATAAAAGGAATCCAGATTGGAGAAGAAGAAGTAAAACTCTCACTGTTTGCAGATGACATGTTCCTCTACATAGAAAATCCTAAAGATTCCACCAGAAAATTACTAGAGCTAATCAATGAATATAGTAAAGTTGCAGAATATAAAATTAACATACAGAAATCCCTTGCATTCCTATATGCTAACAATGAGAAAACAGAAATTAAGGAAACAATTCCATTCACCATTGCAATGGAATGAATAAATCTACCTAAAGAAACAAAAGACCTATATATAGAAAACTATAAAACACTGATGAAAGATCAAAGAGAACACAAATAGATGGAGAAATATACCATGTTCATAGATCAGAAGAATCAATATAGTGAAAATGAGTATACTACACAAAAAATCTGTAGTTCAATTCAATCCCTATCAAGCTACAAATGGTATTTTTTTTAAGAACTAGAACAAATAATTTCACAATTTGTATGGAAATACAAAAACAAAAACAAACAAACAAACAAAAAAAACACCAACAACAAAAAAACTAAAATAGCCAAAACAATCTTGAGAAAAAAAGAATGGAACTGGAGGAATCAACCTGCTTGACTTCAGACTATACTACAGAGCTACAGTCATCAAGACAGTATGGTACTGGCACAAAGACAGAAATATAGATCAATGGAACAAAATAGAAAGCTCAGAGATAAATCCATGCACCCATGGACACCTTATCTTTGACAAAGGAGGCAAGAATATACAATGGAGAAAAGACAATCTCTTTAACAAGTGATGCTGGGAAAATTGTTCAAACCCCTGTAAAAGAATGAAACTAGAACACTTTCTAACACCATATACAAAAATAAACTCAAAATGGATCAAAGATCTAAATGTAGACCAGAAACGATAAAACTCCCAGAGGAAAACATAAGCAAAACATTCTCTGACATAAATCACAGCAGGAGCCTCTGTGACCCACCTCCCAGAGTAACGGAAATAAAAGTAAATATAATCAAATTGGGCCTAACTAAAATTAGAAGCTTTTGCACAAGAAAGGAAACTATAATAAAGGTGAAAAGACAGCCTTCAGAATGGGAGAAATAATAGCAAACAAAGCAACTGACAAATAATTAATCTCAAAAATATACAAGTAGCTCCTGCAACTCAATTCCAGAAAAATAAATGACCCATTCAAAAAATGGGTCAAAGAACTAAACAGACATTTTCCAAAGAAGACATGCAGATGGCTAATAAACATATGAAAAAATGCTCCACATCACTCGTTATCAGAGAAATGCAAATCAAAACCACAATGAGGCATCATCTCACACCAGTAAGAATGGCTGCTATCCAAAACCTACAAACAATAAATGCTGTAAAGGGTCTGGAGAAAAGGGAACCCTCTTACACTGTTGGTGGGAATGCAAACTAGTACAGCCACTATGGAGAACAGTGTGGAGATTCCTAAAAAACTGGAAATAGAACTGCCATATGACCCAGCAATCCCACTGCTGGGCATACCCACCAAGGAAATCAGAATTGAAAGAGACACATGTACCCCATTGTACATCACAGCACTGTTTACAATAGCCAGGACATGGAAGCAACCTAGATGTCCATTGGCAGAAGAATGGATAAGAAAGCTGTGGTACATATACTCAATGGAATATTACTCAGCTATTGAAAATAATGCATTTGAATCAGTTCTAATGAGGTGGATGAAACTGGAGCCTATTGCACAAAGTGATGTAAGTAAGGGAAAAAAAAAAACACCAATACAGCATATTAACGCATATATATGGAATTTGGAAAGATGGTAATGATGACCCTATATGAGAGACAGCAAAAGAGACATCGATGTAAAGAACAGTCTTTTGGACTCTGTGGGAGAAGGCTTTGGTGGGATGATTTGAGAGAATAGCAATGAAACATGTATATCACCATATGTGAAATAGATCGCCAGTCCAGGTTTGATGCCTGAGACAGGTGCTCAGGGCTGGTGCACTGGGATGACCCTGAGGGATGGAATGGGGAGGCAGGTGGGGGTGGGGGGGTTCAGGATGGGGAACACGTATACACCCATGGCTGATTCATGTGAATGTATGGGAAAAAACAGTACAATATTGTAAAGAAATTAGCCTCCAATTAAAATTTAAAAAGACAGTAGCCCCTTTCTGTGATATACTTAAAATACATTATTTGAGTTCAAACATAACACTTACTCTTCTAAAGCTTAAAAAGTAGATGGGGTATGAATCATCATTGCATATGGCAACTGTTCATCAAAAATTTTCTAGATTTTCACTAATTGATGTTTCTTACAGTATAATTTGTCACTAATTGTTTTGAAATATACAAGGAATGGGAAGAAATCAATCTTGTTAACAAATTGCCCTTAAATTTTAAAGTATTGAAATCAGTCTTCCTTCGAGGTTACTATTTGTACCATTGGAAAGAATATTAATTTAATGGAATAAAATGTTCTATAAAGACATCCTAGATAAATAAAAATATTTGGTTCATCCTAGCTAATAAGGGATCCCTAGGATGCATAAATCTATTTTCTCCAAACTCTTTGTGAATTTCCTTTTCTAGCTGCTTCAAGGGCAATCGTAGGTGTGCCAAAAAGCACTGAGCCACAGCACACTCTTGATGAATTTCACAAGTCCATCCTCTCTAAAACAAGTGTAATTCAGGTTTAATTTCTTGACATGAAGCAACATTACAACATCCTTGGAGTAATTTTTAGGTGTTATGTCAATTAGAAAGCTTAGGGTCACTGATTATATAGCTAGATGTTACTAATTACAAAACCTTCCAATGGTAATTAAAAATCTATTATAATTAATGACAAAACGTTAAAAGGAGTCAGTTATCTCAGCAGTTGAGCATTTTACATAAATTAGTACACTATACTTTCCATTACCAATCTAAAAGGATTAAAAATCATCTTGTGGAAAGATACTATGGTTGTATTTAATGAAAAGTAAATGGAGAAAAGAAGCCAGTATTTGAATAATTCAGAGCCCTTGTTATTAAACCTTCTCTGAAATAGTCAGGTATTTAGAACACTTATCAATATAGATACACATTGATGCACACTCTATTTAGGTCTCATTTTCAATCTATAAATGGAAATTTTTATTTGCTAATTTGAGTCAGTAAATTAATATGTGTGTTTGCTTAATCAAGAAGCCCATTCTTTCATTTACATTTTATTTATCTGTACTTCCTCTCAGCAGTCCTCAGGGCCACATAATTTTTATATAATGTAGGTAAAGTTCTTTCGGAAGTTATAATTTTTAAAAAATAAATGTTTACTCTTGCCATCTCCTGTTTCACCACTTCCAACTTGCCTTGATTCATGGATCTAACATTCCAGGTTCCTATGCAATATTGCTCTTTACAGCATCAGACCTTGCTTCTATCACCAGTCATGTCCACAGCTGGGTGTTTTGATTTGTTTTGTTTTGTTTTTTGCTTTGGCTCTGTCTCTTCTTTTTTTTTTTTTTTTTTTTGCAGTTATTTCTAAGAAATATTGTGTTGTAGGCTAATCAATACATAGTATATCCTCAGTAATTTTGTTGAGTGAATAAATAAATGAAAGTAGCTCAAATCTACTACAAGATGTGGTAGATTGTGGATGTGGCAGGCCAGGGCTAAGAAGTTTTCTCTTTTGAGAGCTAAGCCTTGTGTGATATGAATAGAAGGATAAAAAAGACTAAGACCTACTGTTATAGTAAGAAAGGTAAGAAATGGGGACCTTTTCTATCGAATCAGTCCTGGGGCTACTCCCTCAATCTCTTTGCACAAGAGAAACGAAAGCAAAAGCCACCAGTGGCATATCTAGTGGAGCAGTATTTGTATCCAGTAGTGCTGGGTCCTTAGGTTCACTTAGAGCAGTTAGTTATTACTGATACAGTGGACATGAAAACCATAGTATATAGCACATATTGCATATATTATATGGCTATATTATATGGCTATAGTATATAGAAAATGAATGTTCTGCACAATAAGATAGCTATAGTGTGTACAATATAAAATATAGAAGTAGCCTATAGGATATATCAGAAATTCTAGCTGTTTGTGTCTACTCTTTTTTTGTGTTAAAAGAAAGGATTTTTGCATGAGAGGTATGAAATCTTGTAAAAAAGCTAGTTATGAAGAGCTATTGTTATCTGGTCCCCTAGCTGTACACTTCAACTAATGTTCTCAGGAAAATATGACAAAATGAACACAATTATCTTGTAGGACAAGAAAGCTAAATTTGCATCCCCAAAGCACATATTCCACTTCAAATAGCCTTTTTCTGAAAAGTCTGCCCTAAGTTTTCTTATAGACTGAATCAGCTCTTTTGGAAATAGCCATGCTTCTTTACCTTGGCAATGGTGACAGTGATAAAGAGAAGAGGAATGATAAATCTATAAAAACCCTGGTCTTTATGTGCAGGAAAAAAAAAGTGTTACAGAGAAAGAATCACTATCATAAAATGGACAAAGATGAAAGGTGGCAAGATGATTTAAGTAAAAATTAATGGCAAAGATTTTAGAGGCGATTTAAAAATTCAGTTAACACAATGGTTCAAAGTTTAAGTGAGGAGACACAGAATATAAGTATATTTTTGACTGACTCTGTGCCTGACACTATGCTAACCACTTAACATATGCAAATAAACACAATGCTTAGTGATTGATTTACATATGATCACCTCTACAATATAGTGATTTAGAAAAATATATGGTAAAGATTCTTGATGTAATTTGTCTAAAGCCACTTGGCCAAAAAAGTGGCATTGACAGGATTTAAATCAGATAGTTAAATGACTCCTAAATTCACATCCTTTATATAACATTCGAGACCTAGGTTCAATGCCTGGGTCAGGAAGATACTCTGGAGAAGGGAATGGCAACCCACTCCAGTATTCTTGCCTTTAGAATACCATAGACAGTGTAGCCTAGTGGGCTACAGTCCACAGGGTCACAAAGAGTCAGACACGACAGAGCAACTAACATTTACATCACATTGTCTCGTTAATATGAAATATGGTACCACTTCTCTGGGTTATAGTAACATGCTGTTGTTGTTTAGTCACTAAGTCATGTCTGACTGTTTTGCAACCCCATGGATTGTAGCCCACTAGGTTCCTCTGTCCATGGGATTTTCCTGGCAAGAATATTGGTGTGGGCTGTCATTTCCTTCTCTAGGGGATCTTCCCAATCCAAGGATCAAACCTGTGTCTCCTGCATTGGCAGGTGGATTCTTTACCATTAAGCCATCTGGAAAGCTCTATAGTAACATACTGATAGCAAATAAAATGTTTTCAAAGCTATTCAAAGTATTTAAGTTATATCTAATACATATGTCTCTCAATATAATATCTTCGCTCCTGATTTAGTAAAAATAGAATCACTTAAAAGCCATGTGTGCAAAATACAGGCAAGCCACTTCCAAAATATATGCCACTTCCTTAGTATTAAGGTTTTTATTCAAATCATTTTCAACAAGGATTAAATTATCCTGTGTTCTACAAGTCAGGAGAAATTAGTTAACAAGAAATTCTGAGGAGTGCAAATTTACTTGAAAAAAATCTGAAAAGCTATCACAGAAGGGGTGGAATATCACTGGAACGATTAAGATGAATGCTCAGCAACAATTCTCTGACAGGAATGCTAGTAAATGCCACTGAACTGGAGTTCCAGGATGGTTGTAGAATGTCTGGTCTGGAGGCCTTTTAACATACATCAGTATGTGAGAAATGATTTTCGACATTTGCTTCACTGAATTGTCTTTAACTTTGTCTTGTGCTTATACTTTAACATTTCATTTACTATCTGAGATTTTTATTCTGTGTTCTTAATGTCCTTATCCATTCTCACTGCCTTCACACTTGGTCTAATGCATTGATAAGTTTGCCAATTTTCCCTTTTTTCTTTCTGACTTTGGTCTCTCTCCATTTCCAGCTTTTCTTCCATTTTTTTTCCACCTAGCACAGTCATTAAATAATTCCTCTGCATTTACTGATTTTATCAAGTCACTTGACTGTTGTAAAACCAATGCCCTATGGCTTCTCATTGCTAACAGCTATATTGCAAGGCATTAGGTGATAAGAAAAAAAGAAAAAAAATTGATGGCATTCAATGGTCGGGTGATTAGGAGAAAACTGGGAATTTTACTATATGAACAGGGATTTTACTCTTCAGAACCGTTAAAAGGCCAAAATATGCAGTTTTACCATTAGGTTTGTTTGAAGGAGACTATATCCAACATGGGAGCAAGTTTTGCCACCCCAAATTGTACCTCTTTGGCATGCAGATTAATTTAGGCTGATTATTTTTAAGAAGGAGAATACACCAGAAGTCTTTCTTTTCACCTCTCTTTTAGCTGCCTTAAGAATCTAGGACCTGCACCAGCCCCAAACATGCTGCACCCTATGTCAGACATGGACTGGCGATTCAATTCTTACATGATAGTATACATGTTAGAATTCCCATTCTCCCAAATCATCCCACCCTCTCCCTCTCCCTCTGAGTCCAAAAGTCCGTTATACCCATCTGTGTCTTTTTTCCTGTCTTGCATACAGGGTCGTCATTGCCATCTTCCTAAATTCCATATATATGTGTTAGTATACTGTATTGGTGTTTTTCTTTCCGGCTTACTTCACTCTGTATAATTGGCTCCAGTTTCATCCATCTCATCAGAACTGATTCAAATGAATTCTTTTTAACATCTGAGTAATACTCCATTGTGTATATGTACCACAGCTTTCTTATCCATTCATCTGCTGATGAACATCTAGGTTGTTTCCATGTCCTGGCTATTATAAACAGTGCTGCGATGAACATTGGGGTACATGTGTCTCTTTCAATTCTGGTTTCCTTGGTGTGTATGCCCAGCAGTGGAATTGCTGGGTCATAAGGTAGTTCTATTTGCAATTTTTTAAGGAATCTCCACACTGTTCTCCATAGTGGCTGTACTAGTTTGCATTCCCACCAACAGTGTAGGAGGGTTCCCTTTTCTCCACACCCTCTCCAGCATTTATTGCTTGCAGATTTTTGGATCGCAGCCATTCTGACTGGTGTGAAGTGGTACCTCATTGTGGTTTTGATTTGCATTTCTCTAATAATGAGTGATGTTGAGCATCTTTTCATGTGTTTGTTAGCCATCCGTATGTCTTCTTTGGAGAAACGTCTATTTAGTTCTTTGGCCCATTTTTTGATTGGGTCGTTTATTTTTCTGGAATTGAGCTGCATAAGTTGCTTGTATATTTTTGAGATTAGTTGTTTGTCAGTTGCTTCATTTGCTATTATTTTCTCCCATTCAGAAGGCTGTCTTTTCACCTTGCTTATATTTTCCTTTGTTGTGCAGAAGCTTTTAATTTTAATTATATCCCATTTGTTTATTTTTGCTTTTATTTCCAGAATTCTGGGAGGTGGATCATAGAGGATCCTGCTGTGATTTATGTCTGAGAGTGTTTTGCCTATGTTCTCCTCTAGGAGTTTTATAGTTTCTGATCTTACATTTAGATCTTTAATCCATTTTGAGTTTATTTTTGTGTGCGGTGTTAGAAAGTGATCTAGTTTCATTCTTTTACAAGTGGTTAACCAGTTTTCCCAGCACCACTTGTTAAAGAGATTGTCTTTACTCCATTGTATATTCTTGCCTCCTTTGTCAAAGATAAGGTATCCATATGTGTGTGGATTTATCTCTGGGCTTTCTATTTTGTTCCATTGATCTATGTGTCTGTCTTTGTGCCAGTACCATACTTTCTTGATGACTGTGGCTTTGTAGTAGAGCCTGAAGTCAGGCAAGTTGATTCCTCCAGTTCCATTCTTCTTTCTCAAGATTGCCTTGGGGATGAACCAGAGAGATGTTGTGGGGAGGGAGGTGGGAGGGGGTGTCATGTTTGGGAACGCATGTAAGAATTAAATATTTTAAAATTAAAAAAAAAAAGTTTACATTAAAAAAATAAAATAAAAGTAATTTTGCCAATTAAAAAAAAAAAAAAGAATCTAGGACCTATTCTCTGAATAGAGCCTATTCTCTGAATAGAGTCGTCACTGGAGATGCTTGCAATGAATAAAAGCTAGAATGGTGGGAAAACTGAGCAGGGTATAGAAATCAGAGTCCACTCTTTGTCCCGTGGTCTCAGCCTGGCCCAGCAAACTTATCAAACAAACATTTGTTTTTCCATCCCTATGTGAATTATTTTCCTCTCCCTGGAAGTCCCAGACCACTACTCCCAACATCTTCTTTTGTCTTAGGCTGAAGATAATAATTAAGGTGATATCTTCAGCCATTTTGGCAACTTGCTCAGTTTTCCTGGGTCTCTTCCATGCTGCTGCTATGTCACCTCAGTCGTGTCCAACTCTGACCCCATAGACGGCAGCCCACCAGGCTCCCCCATCCCTGGGATTCTCCAGGCAAGAACACTGGAGTGGGTTGCCATTTCCTTCTCCAATACATGAAAGTGAAAAGTGAAAGTGAAGTTGCTCAGTTGTGTTTGACCCTCAGCGAGCCCATGTACTGCAGCCTTCCAGGCTCCTCCATCCATGGAATTTTCCAGGCAAGAGTACTGGAGTGGGGTGCCATTGCCTTCTCCTGGGTCTCTTCCATAAATACTGCTAAGCTTTTATTTGACTTTCTAGGTACATTCAACTTCATTTCTGGACCAGCCAGAAGAACCTGAAAAAAGTAGGAGGAAATTCATAAGTACCTACTGTATCTCAAAGAAGCAATGATATTTAAGTGGCACTTTTGCAAAAGCTGGTTTACAAAATTTTACCATCTAAAATGTAAAGTCCTGTCTTTCTTTGACTATTTAAATTCACCTTCTTTGCAATACTGTGTCTCATTATATTGCATATGCTATTTTATCTGCATGGACTCTTCTCTTATCAACAGTTCTACATATCTTTAAATTCTCACCTAATTTATTCTTCCTTATACTGTCTTTCCTAACTGGTACAGTTACATCATTCTTTTTCCTAAATACTGCAAACACTTCATATACAGAATCTCATAATTGTTTTATTAATTTGCTTGCATCTGAGTTATAGGTTAATGACCTTGAATGTATGAAATATGTATAGTATTTTGTACATTTCTCATAGTTCAGTATGGATATTAGAACTTCAATAACTGAAACTGTAATATATGAATTTCTATGTAAATCAAATCTTTGTTTTAAGAAAGTATTTGAGATATATTTTGGGATGGTACATTTTGCTGTCCTGTAGAATGAAGTCTCCTTCAATCAAATCTAATGGTAAAGCTGTGTATTTGGGCCTTTTAAAGATTCTGAAAAGTAAAATTCCTCTTAATATACTAAAATTCCCAGTATTCTCCTAGTCATCTGACCATTGGATATCATTATTTTTTTTCTCCTGACAATTATCTCATTATATTTGTGAGATAATTTACTCATTCACTGTGGTAATGAGTTCTCCTCATCATATAAAGTTTTTTCCATCAGCTTTCTAAGTAAAAACTACTCTATAGATATGGGATATTTATGTAAATCCTATGCAAAAGTTATTGAATAAGGACAAAATGCACAACATCATACTGAAGACTGATAAATAGAATAAAAACTTCAAAGTCATATAAAATATTTTATATATCTTATATATATATGTTCTAAAAATGCAAATTATGTTATAAAAGTTAGTATAACAGTTGTCCTTGCAGTTTTCTTTTCAACTCTATTCAAAACAAACTTTATTAATGAAGCAGATCATCTGAAATTTTTTTCTCATAAAAAAACATAGGTAGTATTAACAACAGATCTAGAACAAAATTTCAATATCCTAGCAAGATTAAAACATCACGATTACAATATTTGTTTATTACCTAATTGGAGCAGACCATGATTTATACTCCCCAAGGTACTTTCCTTCACTGACAGAAGACATGAGATTTAGAGAATATCTGGAAAATAGATGAAGATATTATACACCAGTTCTCAAGCTCATTGTCAAATTGTAAAGAGTCATATGTTGATGTGTTTGATTTGTCAAGGTCTTCCCTCCACTGAAGTGAACAGAAATGATATTTACAACTTCAAAGTAATATGAAAGTCTTTATCTGCTTGTTACCGTGCTCAATTCTGCTTAATCTTGAAAATTCTTCAGGTATTTATTTTGCTTTCCCATTTCATCTAGACATAATTAGTTTTCCACAGCCATTTTGGCACAAAATTCAGTGACCACATATTCTAAGTCTGCATCATAAATCCCTTAGAAGTCAGTGATTAAAATAATTCTAAAGCATTTTGCCTGTGTGGCATTTACCCGTTATAGATTCCATTTCTTACTTAACCAATGGAAACAGCTTGCCAAACACAGTAGCCCTATTTCAGAAGAGTTTTCTCTTTCAAATAACATCTCCACACCCCTTTCCAAGTTGTTCACACAAGGAAGCTTTATTTTCAAAATGCAGTTTTTTCTTATAAGAAGCTTTTTAAAGAAACAGGCACACTCATCAGTTTGGGAGCTAGAATTTTCTTTTATTTAAATAATTGTGAAAGTCCCTCACAGACACTTCTAATATAGGAGCAGCAGATATGTTTAGTTTGAGGTTCAGAAATCATGACAGGACTCTGCCACTTACCTGACTTCTCAACACCTGTTTTCTCATCTATAAAATGGGACTACTGATCTCCCCTGCTTTTTGAAAGTTCCTTTATATTACTTTCCTTTTTCAAAAGACCTACATTATCACCTGTTTGTGCTAACTGTAAAAAATCCAAAGAGGATTTTTTGCTTCTATGAACAAATCTGAAAAGAGAAAATAGTGTTCAGGTTTGTTTTGCAGTGAGCCCTTGTAGAGACAGTATACCACAGAACTGAGATGGCACTATCAAATTCCTTCCTCATGAACTACAATAAGCATCTCAGCACCAAACCAGCACAGCTTTGAAATGTGTCTGTGAGCATCTGTTCTTTATCTCATTTTGTGCATCTGTTAGGAAGATGTGTCCTAAGGTAATTGCTTCTCCACATTATACCATTTTGGCTTACGAAAGGTTTTGTTGAAATGATCTATTTTTAGATATCAGGGAAAATCTACTTTAATATCTGCATTAAGTGTCTAAGTACAGTTGGATGAGATAATGTACCTAAACCACAGCTTAGCACCTGGCATAAAAGTCACTGTTTAATAAATGGTGTTGTCATAGTTATTATTCCTAATAGTACAGGCAATGTGATCTAAATTATGTTTTAAACTCAGCCTCAAAATATCAAGAACTGTTTTATAGCATTTTTATAAAACAGGCATTTAAAGAGTTTGAATTCCAGGTTTGTTTGTGTGTGGTTTTTTTTTTTTGTATTGATTAATCAAAAAATATGTATTTTTGAATCCTTGTGGTATTCCAGGCACCATACTAAGCATTTAGGATAAAATCATCAGGAATTTTCACTTTAATGAAAATCATAGTGGAGGAGATAAACATGAGACAGATATTCAATAACAGCACAATAAATGCACCACACATACACATACACACACACACACACACACATACATATAGGCTATGCTAAGCATTTCAAATGTATTAACATAATAAAATTGAGGAACTTGTTGAAAGCTTAAAACTTTCAAAGGGGATTCACTTATTAATATTTCATTTAAAGTTCCCAAGGTTTTAAAAAAAAAGTACACAGGCTTTTTGCTTCAAATGACCTTTTCATTTGCAACAAGGCCTTTTACTGTATAAATGCCATTTTGACTTGACAATCACTAAAAATTATTGTTTGTCATGGTATAAATAAATCAGTACTGTTTACTAAGTACCTAAACTTTCCAATGTCCTCATGTCAATGTATTTTGAATTACAAGCTCTACACACCATGGGTTAAAGGCACTTGTTATTCACTATTACCTACCTAAGCCAGACATCTTTTCCCTCTTTTCCTTGGATAATTTTTGTGAGAAACCTCTCTAAAAAACAAATCTTTTCAGCAGTGTCATGGTCCTAAACTATTGCTACTGCTGATCTTTCAACCCAGTTTGAATCTTACTCATCTGCAGTCTAAAACAGATCCCTTTATGAGTGTCCTTGAAATAAAGTTCTTCTCTTGTCTATACTCGGTAGAAAAGCAATTTCTGAGAATGTAATTAGCCAAGCTAGAGCCCATATTTGAAAAATGGAGTTTGGTCAAAATATTGGTCTTAAAAACTTTAGTCTTTGGGAAAATCTATTAAAAAGCAGATAGAAAGTCAGAGTAAATCTGCAATCACATATATACCCCATGGACTTAACCAGCTTATGATCTAAGCAGAAATTAGAAGATTTAAATATTTTGGGGGAAGTGTTGGCACATGGCTAAATTTAAAACATAGTTTACATAAGACACTCATATTCTTCTGGGTTTTACCAATTAGTATCATTTTAAAGATACAGTTAAAGACTAAGGAACACAATTTTTGATTGTTCACCATTAAGTTTTTTTTTTTTTTTAGTTGAAAAGTTATATCCTCCCCAGGTCTTTTTTGATGTATGGCAAAACCAATACAATATTGTAAAGTAATCAGCCTCCAATTAAAATAAATAAATTTAAATTTAAAAAGTGAATAAAATAAAAATAATTTTGGGAGAGATATTAATATCATTAACATTTTAGGAGACATTATTTTGGATAAATGATAAGAAGTATAGTGTCCTTAAGACTGAGAAGGGTGTGAAAGATAGAACAGAGAGAAGAGATAATAATCAGAAACTGGAAATCTTATCCATAATTGTCCCTTACTTAGGACTTACTCTCCTAAAATATTGATACATACACATACTTATACATGTAAAACTCAATATGCCCTAGAACTTTTTTTTAAGTGATTATTTTTTAAAATAGTTACATTGTCCTAAATTTGTCCACTGTAAGCCCTTTCAACTAGTGCTGGTATCATTTGGCAATTTCATTATTTTTTATCATTTCTTATTTTAAGAAGTAGTGTGTTACAGGCTTATCCTGAACTTTCCAGGACTCAGAATTTGAATCACTTATTTCTTAAGATGCCCCAATTCCTTTCATTATAGATTATCACTAGAAAAAAGTATTCACATGATAGATATATTCATTACTAATTAAGTACTATTGCTCCTGATACTCTTTATTAGGAGCTAAATGAAAAGGCTAGCTAGCTAAGTATATATACACAAAGATATGTAATGATTCATTAGTGATACTTCCCACCTCCCTCAATCTATACGCATATCTCCCTTCTCCCCAAAAGAAAAGATTGGTATGCTTCAGCATCACTACTTCTTTATCTCTCCAAAAATACATACAAAAGATTGACATCCATGTCATTACTAACAACAGCAAAACTATAATAATAAAAGTAAGATTTCCCTGTACGTGTGTATATATGATACATATGTTTATGACTATTAAGGGTAGAGAGTAAGAATAATGAAATTAAAGGTTTCTTAAATTAACGCTTACCATTGGATGACTTTTTTTTCCAGTTTGATGGGCAATTTATTTGTTTTTATTTGTGTTGAATGTAACTTTGGTTTTCTCATAAATTTTAATTCATTTGTTAATGATATTGCTCAAAAGATCAAATTATACAAAAAGTTATTCTCAGAAAAGCCTCATTTCTATTCCTGTTCCCTTCATGTAGCTCTCACTAACCCATTACAAACCAGCATTTAAGGAGATCCTAGTTTATCTTGTTTTTCTAAACAAACTAGGCAAACACACATGCGCATTCTTATATTCCCTTATTTCTTATGCAAAATATAATATGGATATTTCAACTTAAGCATAATGTCAAAGCATCACTAAAATTGAAATAAATATCATATAAGGACTTTAAAATGAATTAATCACAGTGGGGTTGAAGGAGGAAACAGAACAGGCTCTGTCTTAAAAGTAGGACTCCATCTTGGGCTAGACTGTGAACTTTGAGCTATATGCCCAGTATCCATCACATACCAACTGGAAAACCAGGCCCCCGGAAGGAAGAGCCCCAGGGCTCTCCATCGCCTAAAAGAATACACGAATTATCTGTGTGACTGAATATAAATCATACATTCTATTATGCTTATTGGGGAATGACCACAAGCCTATTGATAACTGTCCACTGTTAACTACCTAGGTTTAAGGCATATGAATTATGGGTTGACTTTGACTGTATCTTTCTTTTTCCTTTGTTCAGACTAGTTTCAGGGCATTTGAGGAGGTGGGTTTGGACACATATGCTTAGGGTATACAAGGTTTTCGCAAAAATTGGTCGGGGTCCTTGGCTAAGAGGAGACTCTGCCT
Organism: Ovis canadensis; assembly: GCF_042477335.2. Classification (NCBI taxonomy): domain Eukaryota; kingdom Metazoa; phylum Chordata; class Mammalia; order Artiodactyla; family Bovidae; genus Ovis; species Ovis canadensis. Next base: position 32,462,107 of record NC_091248.1, on the reverse strand, counting down.
TGGGCCCGCTGGTGTAATAAACTGCACTCCACCATCTGCATTGTCCTTCGGAGTGAGTTTGTTTCCACAGGGTGAATTAATAAAAGTCTATCTAGAAGAAGAAAAAAATTCTGGAAGTGAAAAAATTTATAGAGTTTCTGTGTGGACAACAAAACTGCAATAGTATGGAAATGAAGCACTTTGTTATTGTAAATCAACTATACTCCACTAAAAAATTTATTTAAAAATGAAAGTAGTGTAAGGAGAAAATAGACTCATTAATATATTGAACATGTTTTATAATCCCCAAATGTCCCCTGCAACTCTCCCTCTCGCCACCTTCTTTCTCTGACTCCTTGTCACTCCTAGTTCTCTTCTCTGTCAAGCTCTGTTTATTTAGTGGCTAAGTCTCTATCACCTTGAGCGCAGTCCATTCAGTCCCTGTTTTGGTTGAATTTTCTCTTTTCTATTCAGAAATTATATGCATTCAGCAATGTGGTGCCTAACTTCTCAGCATTTACATGCTACCTTTTGTTTCCAAGAAGCCTTACAATCAATTTAATCAATTTACTTCCCAGTGTTCAGCAAAACTGATCTTGCTTTACAGATGGGATAGCAGTCCTCAAGCAGGCAAGTTAAGTGCCTTTTCCTCGATTTTAACCCCTGGCATGCAAGTTCAGTCTGTTGAATCAGTGAGCTAATCTCTTACCCCAGTCTTTATCTCATCATCCCTGGAAGGAGTAATAGCCTTAGGAACTGTCCAGATGTAATTTAAAACACAGAATAAACTATAACTATTTGTCATATGAATCTTTACAATTGTTTTCTTCTTTTGGTTCTTAAGGAAGATATGCCCAGTGTTCTCCTGGAAACTTTGGTTGAGTGAAAATTTGAAATACTTACTATTCTCTAAAGAAACTTACATGGGCCTTATAAGTAGATTATTAAGGACTGAGAAATGCAGCTTTTACTCTAAGATTCAGTATAGCTAAGGTTCAATCTGTGCGATTCTTCACACAGAGGAAATTGGATTTTGTTTTTTGCAAATGCCACCTATTATTTCCAAATCAGGTTTAATTCAGAATTAAGCTGAAAATAGCAGTATTTATTTATTTATCCATATCCTATGTGTGTGTGTGTGTTAGTTGCTCAGTTGCATCTGACTCTTTGTGACCTCATGGACTATATAGCTTGACAGGTTCCTCTGTCCAGGGAATTCTCTAGGCAAGAATACTGGAGTGGATTGCTACTCCCTTCTCCAGGGGTTCTTCTCAACTCAGGGATCAAACCCGAGTGCCCTGCATTGCAGGCAGAACTTTACCTCCTGAGACACCAGGGAAGCCATATATATATATACACATATGTACATATCAAGGTTATATTTATGTTCAGATATTCCAGAAACTTCAGTCCCCAATCTTTGAAGAAAAAAAAAAAAAAGTTAAATTCATTTGATTGCCTGAGTCCTCTTGTGACTAACTTGATGGTTTCCATTCCCAGAAGTGCTTAGTGAATTATGAAGGTGTTTCTCTTGAGCACAATAAACAACATATTTTACTAAAGGAGATCTTATATGTTCTATCCACACCTCAGACAGCAATTAAACCTTTGTGAGCCTTACTGGAAGTGGTTTCCAGAGTCAAGAAACATTAGGTGTGAAGTAGCAATGTGATTGGAGATTTTACTCTTTTCTCTTCTTTGAAGGTAGTGTCTATCATATTTTGTATTTTATTGGCTGTAACAGAGTTTACTAACTAATGCTAAGCTGGGCCAGGGTTTAAGTATGTTCCTCTGCTAGCCACCTTTATAAGGAAACTCAGAAGCCAAGTTCTACCCTGAACAATGAGGCCTTTGTTTGCCAAAGCAGAGTGGCCCAATACCTCAGAGCTTTTTAACCTTTTTCTTGTTGGTGATTACATTTGCAATTCATGCCAGTGGGATTATGGAGACTTTCTCTAAATCCCTGGCAGGAAAAAAATAACTTCTTAATTTTTCCTGAAGTCATATGACAAGCCAAATTTTCCTTTCTCATTTACAGGTTTTAAAAATGAGCCTCAAGACTAAGTATCATCTTGAAAATCTCTTTGAATTACTAAACCTAATCTAGTCATCAGAAATCTACTTCACTAAGTAAGGAGGCTATGCTTCAGGGGGGCATATTCATTCAGAAACTCTAGGAAGAAGGATAGTTGTGTTAAAGGAAAGAAAAAAGAAAAAAAATCTTCAAATGATTTTTACTAGGAATAAATGTCTCTGAGATTTCACACAACATATATACATTTTCAATACACATAGAGACACAGAAACATAGTCATGAAAAATTCCTAATTTTCAGGGTAGATCCAGGTTTTGTGTGGGCACAAGCTTATACCATTTAGGAGACTCTATTTAAGACCAAAAAATGTGCAAATTTACAAATAGAAAATATATGAACATAAATATTTTGTTTCAATTTATCCCAACAATCTAAGATATAAACTGGCAATATTATAAACATTACAACATTCAAAAAATAATGTGTTGTTATCAATATTAATTAGTTGCCTAATGCATCTACACTCTTTGGCTGCACACACTTTGTCTCTGCATATGCAGCAATTATTAAATATTTGCTATAGAAAGAATAGAAAGTTAATTCAGTCCAGTGGGATTGACTGAAAACATGACTGATGGTTTAAAACAGTTTCTTTCAGTTTCACCAGTTTTTATTGGTGATGGCACATCTGTAAGTGCTCTGAAAATACTTGTTTAGACAATGAGTCTTGCCCTGAGGAAATGTCTTTGAAACCTCCATACTTCTTTTTTTTTTTTTTAATGCTTAAAAAAAAAATTGAAGCAGTGCTGGAATTTGAACCCCATCAATTCACACCAGAGGTCATATTTCTCACTAGGTTTTCATTTTTCTTACCCTCTTTCTTTTTTTTTCCTTGTTTTTTTTATTTTATTTTTAAATTTTATTATTTTTGAAGTATCTTTGATTTATAATGTTATGTTAGTTTCAGGTGTATAGCACTGATTGTTTTATATATGTGTATATATACATATATTTCTTCTCAAATTCATTTCTCTTATACATTATTACAAAATACTGAGTATAACTCCCTGTGCTTTACAGTAAGAGACCTCCATACCTTTAATTTCATGGACATGATTACCAATAACCTATAGATGAAAAACTAATAGTCAATCTGTAAAAGATAGAAAATTTTATTTGAGCCAAATAGAGGATTATAACCCAGGAACAACCTCTCAGAAAGCTCCAAGGACTGTTCCTACTTTTTCGAGGTCAAAGCACAGTTATATAGGTTTTTGAGACAGATGGCTATAGGCTATACTTGAAATGACATATATAGTTTTGGTGGCTTAGTTAAGGTAAAGAATTCACCTGCAATGCAGGAGACGTGGGATTGATTCCTGAGTCAGGAAGATCCCCTGGGGAAGGAAATGGCAACCCACTCCAGTATTCTTGCCTGGAGAATCTCATGGACAGAGGAGGCTGGCTGGTTATGGTCCATGGTGTCACAAGAGTCTGATACAACTTAGTAATTAAATCACCACCAACATAGTTTGTACAGTCCAGATCTGAAGGTACAACGTGAGTAGTGATCATGGGTCATTGTGACCCCAATAAGATTAAGGGATGTCAGCTTTTAAGGAGTTATCTGTTTGGTACTAGGAAAATGTTGGTTTTTGTGCTTGAGCAGGTGTTTTGCCCATGGGGAGATTTGATTAATGCATAGTGTAGATAAACAATACATAATAGAGGAGAGAGAGAGGGGACCAACAGTTTAAAAAGCTTCCTGTGTTTAAATTTTTCTTCTCTTCCCATACGCAAACCCTTACAGAAGAATATCTTGGCTACACGCTACTGCCCCATTCCACACATGAACTCCATTGCAGCTTCCATTGCGTTGGCCCCACCAGCTACTTCACATGGAACTGCTAGGTAGCTAGAAGAGGAAAAAGAAGTCCAGAATGGCAGCGGCTAAAAGACAAGGAAGGGAAGAGCCCATCAAAATAGAACAAAGAAAGGTCCGAGGACCAGAGAGAGGACCTCAGGTAGAATAAAAAGCACTCTTGGCTAGCCCTGTTTACATAGGGCAAGCCCAGGCGTGAGGAGAAAAAACATAAAAAGAGAAGCCAAAGGGCCAAGGGGCTCTCTTTCTCTCCCCCCCCCCAACCCCTCTTCTCTTTGTGTCTTTTGGGTTGGCATGCCCTCACGCCTAGATAATGCATTTTCCTTTATTTTCTAAGTAAAACTGAGCTGTAACATGGAGCTGAGACACAGTCTCTCCAAGAGCTGTGACAATCCAAGGGCTTTAACGAATGTTACTTCAAATTTTTGTTGTGATGAGACAGAACCGAGGAAATTATACACTCCCCTGACAGAACCTTAGCACAGATGTCCTTCCTGCTCATGTCCTTATTCTGGGCTCAAAGATGCTCAATCCCAACTTTGCCCCAGAGGACCCACAAAGACAGGCAACTGTTAGGAATCAGGTGGATATGGAAGTACTAGTCAGTGTTTATATTTCTGTCACAGAGTGGGACTTTTGATGGTCTGCATTCTCTCCCCACACCCCCTCATCCCTGGAGTAGAGCACACTAGTCTTGGAAGAGGCCTCTCAAACTGAAGGGCTCTGAAGTCTAAGCTTCCTTAAGCTCACAGCCAATTCTCTAGTAAAATTATCGTTAACAGTGTGAGATCTTAGACACTGTCAAGTATTAAGACCTGTATTTTTTTTAACCCATAGCATATTAAAAATTGTAATACTGGCAATCATACCTCTCACTATTCCAATACAATGCAAAATATGTTCTTTGAGACATTTTGACATAATGAACACTTGCTAGATAATTTCTTTTTGAGGGTTATTCTTATAGCTAGGGCTGTAATTATCAGTGAAATCAGCAACGTGAACTGTGAATCAAGAGTGATTTCCCAAGGAACTGGTAGGTTTCTGATATGTGAATAAAGTTTCTCATAATAAAGGGGAGAATGAAACAGTTTATCAATAATAAAGTAGGAAACAAAGTACAAGGCTAAACAAGAGTCAAGTTAGCAAGAAATAAGATTGCTCTGAAAGAATAATCTTCATTTCTACAAGTGTGTGGATTTAGAGGGAAGGCAGCAATCATTGATCAAGAGTCATGAAGTCATATTTTGTGATCTGCCTTTTTTTGCTATATAGTCTTTCTCCTCCCCACTCCTACTTTCATCCTTCTATGAGGAAAAGATAGGTCATTCAAGGTAGAGGGTTACTATTAGAAAGGTGTGGCAGATGATTCTCAACAAACCCCAACTCTTTATATTCATACCCTTGTATATCTACTCCCCTTGAGTGTGACTTGCTTCTAATCGACAGAGTATGGCAAAGATGGTGAGGTATTATGTCCATGAATGGACTGTACAGGGGTGTGATTTCCATCTCACTAGCAAATTCCTCACCTTGCTGATTTTGATGAAGCAAGCTGCCATGTTGTGAGCTGCTCTATGGAGAGGAACATATGGAAAGACTGACACCTGCCAAGGAAATGAAGTCTTCAGTCTGACAATCACCAAAGAACTGAATTCTACCAATAACCATATGACCTTGGAAATGGATCCTTCCCCAGCTGGCATTTCTGATGAGATCTTGATTTCAGCCTTGTAGGAGACCCTGATAGAAAATTTAGTAAAACTGAGTCCAGATAAATGACCCACTGAAAGTGTGAGATAATAAATGTGTCTTTGTTTTAAGCTGCCAAGTTAGTGGTGATTATATAGCAATAGATAGCTAATGCAAAATACTATACATTTTCGTAATAATACAGTCGCATTAATTAAAATGAAGTATTAAAATTGAGTCTTGGTTTATTATTTAACTTTCCAAAACCATTATTTTAGCTACTTTATGTAACATTCTATTTTGACATTTGACATTATTCTACTCTCTTTATATCTGTCATTATACATTTCTGCATCAGCAGTGCTCATGTTCTCCAGATACAAACTTGTAAGTCACCATTGTCCTCTTTTTCATATTATTTGCCATCATTCTGGCCATGTTCAATGTGGATAGTTTAATCTCATTTGGTTCTTTCATCTTCCAAGATCATTTGTAAATCATAGTCTAGCATCCTAGTCTACTCTACATGGACACCTCTTGTCAACTGGAAGCATGACAATTCAGAAGTTAAAATGTTTAAGATTAAAAATCTAGATTCAAATGAGGCTTGTATTCAACCCACAGTCTGACATTTTTCTTACAATGTGCTATTGGCAAATTTTTTCGATTCTCTAAGCCTCTATCACTCCAAACATAACATGAAAATAGTAACTATCTGATTAGATTTAAGGATTACAGGAAAATTCAGTGCATTTGTGTTCTTAGTACACTGCCTGAATATTAATACTTTAGCAATGTTACTTTCTAAGTTTGGTGTCTAGTGGGACAATTGTCTCTGTTAATGTCGTCTATTAAACTTGTTCTTCCATGTCTTGTAACATAAAGTTCTTTGCTTCCTAGCTTTCAAATCCATCAGCCTGTTCTTAATTTTGTTTTCTTCCCAAATAATTGCTCAGCTATAATAACTGTATTCTCACCAATATTTTTAATGCTGTCATTTGCATTACTAAATTCTAAACCTGATATCAGAGAAGGCAATGGCAGCCCATTCCAGTGTTCTTGCCTGGAGAATCCCAGGGACGAGGGAGCCTGGTGGGCTGCCGTATATGTGGTCGCACAGAGTCTGACACGACTGAAGCAACTTAGCAGCAGCAGCAGTAGTAAACCTGATATAACCCCTTTTAGAATCAGCAGAGAAAATAATAAATCCATCCTGATTTTAACTTCTAAATAGATATAACTTCTAATATCAGCTGAATCTTTAAAACTCTAGTATTTTCTTTCTTCAAAAGTGCATTAGAAATGTAGAAAGAAGCCCAACAACAGAAACAAAAGGAAAACTCAAAAATACATTAACTGTGATTCAGTGAGCATTTATAAATATAATAATAACATTGTCCCTTGATTGCTGACATATTATGCCATCTATGTACCGACCCTTAACCCTTCCCATAGCCTGTTATCATAAAATGTAATGATTTTATAATTTGAAGCTGCTATGGCCTGGCAAATTTCTTATTCTACAAAAGGTAAATTGATAACAAACTTTGGGAATGAACTGGTTGTATGAATCTAAGTAACAGAGGCATTAGAAAGAAGCATCTATTAATACCCACTTATAGCCTTATCTTTGCATTGCTTGTTTGGTATTTCAGTTACAAACTTTTAAGTGAACTTAAATAAGTCCAAGTAAACATTATCACCAACATTTATTCCTGGATTCATTTTTGTGCTTCCCACCTCAGAATATGGGGTGAAGTGAATAAGACAGACATGGCCCCTACCCTCAAGGAGCTGGCAATAAAAAGGGAAAAAATATGATGTGTAGTCAGTCAAGTTTACTGCTTCCTCTGGTGCCTTTGTAAAACTAATGCACTCTCTATGACAGAGATCTCATCTCTCTGTGGCTTCTGAGATAATTTTTCCATAAATTTATTCCTTTCTTTTATTGTCAGTCTCTTCTTTTCTTCAACTCCAAGTTACTTACAAGCACAGGAAATGTGTCTTCAAGCTATTACCTCTCTCTTTCTTGGGAGTATCCTTAAATCATTCTTTCTTTCATCCCTCAATAAATTATCTACTTTGCACATAGTTTCAGGTTGTATACTGTGTATTTAAGAGTTTGATTTCACAATCTGGCTGTTGTCTAATTTCTCTACTGAACATGCACTCTTGCTGGGAACTCTAATCTTCAAATCCAGTGATGTGACATTTTTGACAGGGACCTACAGAACAAAGTGGTTCTCCTTGGAAATATTCCTTCATCTTGCCTTCAAGACTGTACTCTTCTTTGTTAACCTTTTAGCTTTATCATCATTGATCTTTATTCTCCCAGCTTTTCTTCCTGCACTTACCCTTAGTTTTATGTACTGCTGCTGCTGAGTCGCTTCAGTCGTGTCCGACTCTGTGCGACCCCAGAGACGGCAGCCCACCAGGCTCCCCCATCCCTGGGATTCTCCAGGCAAGAACGCTGGAGTGGGTTGCCATTTCCTTCTCCAATGCATGAAAGTGAAAAGTGAAAGTGAAGTCGTTCAGTCGTGTCCGACTCTTCGCGACCCCATGGACTGCAGCCCACCAGGCTCCTCCGTCCATGGGATTCTCCAGGCAAAAGTACTGGAGTGGGGTGCCATTGCCTTCTCCAGTTTTATGTACACATCTAACTAATACTTAGTTTTATGTGATATCTAATATCCAAGAGATTTCTAAGTCTTCCGTTTAGTTCAGTTCAGTTCAGTTGCTCAGTCGTGTCTGACTCTTTGCGACCTCATGAATCGCAGCACGCCAGGCCTCCCTGTCCATCACCAACTCCCGGAGTTCACTCAGACTCACGTCCATCGAGTCAGTGATGCCATCCAGCCATCTCATCCTCTGTCGTCCCTTTCTCCTCCTGCCCCCAATCCCTCCTATCATCACTTTACATTAATTCGCCAGCTGCTCTATAATCACCATTTAAAATGTGGAACATATTCAGTACAAGCTGGCTTTTCAAGTTCTCTTGAATTTGGAAGATCTAGTCGGAGAAGGCAATGGCACCCCACTCCAGTACTCTTGCCTGGAGAATCCCGGGGACGAGGGTGCCTGGTGGGCTGCGTCTATGCGGTCACACAGAGTCTGACACGACTGAAGCGACTTAGCAGCAGTAGCAGCAATGATCCCATTGTGTTCCTATTGACGAACAGCAGAAATCAGGCAGAGCTGAGCAGTGGCTAGACCATGAAGAGATTTCATCACAGTTCTCCCCTCACTCACACCACTCCTCTCACTGCCCAGTGAACATCTGAGTTGAACAATCCTTTCTTTTACATTCTCCCTGATGTGTGACTTCAGCTATTCATTTCTATTTTAGAAAATTCACAAAAACAAAATAATAAATACAAAACGCCCCATTCCAAATTAGCAGTGTTTAATTAAAACTTTTCTCAGGTGTCTTTGTCTGTATAATGAGCCTCATTCTTTTACCTCAATCACTGGGGCCTCTACCAGTGTCCATTATGATCAGTTACTAGCCCTTACAAGGAACATTTTAAAGGTATATCCATAGTCCCTAGGGTTTTATTTTACAGTCTAGCTTGAACTCCACATAGATTTTTACTTCAAAATTCATATTACTTAAGCCACAGATCTAAAATTGGAACCCATGAGAACTGGGGACTGTGTTCTTTTTGTGGAAAGTATTCCTTTGTTTTTGTATTGATTGCACTGCTACTTCCTCTTTCTATAAACTTGGATTTTAATTGTTACAAAGACTCAATTTTCCTGCTGAGGTTTCTCATGCATTTGGCTTCAGACAGATAATATGATGCTTTTATTAGGGGAAAAAAAAAGTGTCAACTGGACAAATATACCTGAAAAATCCCTAAATTCCTCTCACTCAATTACAGTCTATTCTTCCAGAAAATTTGATTTTAGCAAAGGAATTACTTCTAAGAACCATATCAGCTAACATGGTAAGGTATGGGCACACACACTAACAGCAAACTCCCTGGGTTCACACCAGCTCCCGAGCTTCGTGACCTTGGACAGTTTGTTTAGTCACTTGGTGCTTTTGTTTCTTTAATCAAAAATGTGGATTATAGTCACATCTACCTCATAGAGTTATCTTAAATATTAAACAAGCTAATATTTTCAAAGTGTTCAGAATTCTTTGTACCTAGTACAGGGTAAGTACTATTTAAAGTAAATATTTGTTAAACTTTTTAGAAAGTTTTGAAATATTGCATTTATACAATCAATATTGGGAGCACATTCAAGAATTAAATTAAATATTTTAAATTCCTTGATTTTCACATCTATAGGCATTTTAAAAACTGCTTAATTATAAAATCCTCATGTTATTCTTCTATGGAGATACGGTATTCCTCAAAAAAGAGATATATATACTAAAGATCTATTTTAATTAACCTTTGTCACATGATAACTGAAGATACTCTGAAGAGAAAATGCACTCCTTCTCGTGAAGAGAACTCCCATCTGCATTTTAGAAGATATAGTTTTTAATAATTTTAATAAAAGGCAGAATAATTTATGCTCAAATTTAAATCTTTTGGTGAGACATTGCTGCTATATATAATAGTCCATAATTTTGAAATTAAGCTAAATTTAATATCAAGCCTACATCTATTTTCTTCTGGTCAAGGAAGTAATTATATTTTCTCTCAGGATTTAATAACTACTACTTTGGTTTCCAGGGGAAATAAAGCAGAAATCAAGTGACAAATAAAAATCATATCATGAATTAATCAAACTTAGTTATTAATTCAAATATAGTCTACTATATTTGGGGTCAATTTTGGGTTTGTTTTATAATACTTGATTTTGATTATTCAAATCATTGAACTCTATAGGGAGATATATATAGATATATGTATATATTTGTATAAATTTCATTGTGAGTTTTACAGCTTGGTAGTTACAATCTGAAAAAGAGTAGGACATCTTTCAGATATATATTCTGTTAACAGAGCAATACAAGTTTTAAGGCCTTGCATACTATATGAAGCATTTTTGTGGAGATAATATCTTCATCTGCTTTTTGTGATTATTTTGAACAACTTTTCAATTCTCTGGTTGTACTCTGAAGAGAAAATGAGCTCCTTTTTGTGAAGAGAACTCCCATCAGATATCTGTCTTGCAGAAAAGAAGCTGTTTTCAACCAAATCCATTGAGATCCAGTGGATAAGATCGTCTTGTGTGTCACTGGGGCCTGTTCTACAGAATGTAATATTAAAGGTTAGGTTTCATTCTGCTTGAGTGGAATTTCCTAACCAGGAAAACATGAGCAAAGACAGCCTGTAGAGATTTGACATGACAACCATTCTCATCTTATTGAAGTGCAGCATAGACTGCAAATGTCCATTTATGGCTTATTTGAAAATCTTTAACATTCTGTGAAGCTTTTAAAAGTGTATTTCCCAAGGGAAATTTTTTTTAAGTTACAAGAAGCTTCTCACCATTTTTATAGGTTCACGTATAACTGGAGAGTACACTGTTTATCTCAGTAGGAAATCATCAAATGTTTTTCTTCATATTACTGAAGACCAATAGAAAACAGACAAACTCAAAGTCTCATGCTTTCCTAATGAACATACATTTCATTATAAACATAGTAATTAGCTGAGAGAGTCAAATGTTTGCAAAATGGATTATTACTACATCTAAATTTTCCTAAGACTTTCCTTTTCAAAAATTCCATTTCTCTACCTATTTCGTGCAGAAATCTCTGAGATGAGGGGAACTGCTTAGCTGCGGTAGTTTACTTAGATAATTACTATGCTTTACTTTGAACTCTCCCATATATTACAGGAAAAGCACATGAATATAGCTTAAACTGTACTATCAGTTAATATGATGAAAGGTTTTTTGGAGTTGCAATCAATACTGTATGTTAACTTGAAAAGGGGAAATCAGACCAAAAAGGAAAGCAATGTTTCATTTCTTCCTTGCAACATGAAAACCTTTTGCTAAGGTTCTAGACATACAAGTTTCTAATAAAATTCATTTGTTAGTTCTGTTAGAGAAAAATGACTGCCAAAATATGATAGGAGATGTTATTTTTGAGTCCTCACAGTGAAGTGCTGGGGTTTCTGCTAAATGTTTTACATGCATTACCCAACATGTTTACAGCTGCCTATAATGCAGACGTCACTATTATTGTGATACCAAAGGGAATTTCTAACAATGTAAAATACCTGCAAATATGGGTTTGGTTCCTTACTTTTGTTATGTGCAAATAAACCAAACTTTATAAGATGTTTCTCAATAGTAAGAGTCAGAAAAGAGAGTTTAAAATAAAGGGAAAGATAGTAGTTTGTTGAATGGTTAGACCAATATTAGTTAATCTAATATTACCCACTGTTATTTCTGGACTCTAGAAATACAGCTGAGAGCAGACTAAACAGGGCTTCTCAGAATTTAGTGTGCCTAAAATTACATGGAAACTTTCTTCAAATATAGATTCCTGAGTCTCACATAGAAATTCTGCTCTCATAGTTCTCAGTGGCACCCAGGTGATGTTGTTGGTCTCTATAATACTCTCAGTAACACTGAACCACCATCTCTGCTCTCCAAGTGCTTATATTCTGGCAGATTTTTAAGTATTAATAACAAAATTATAATTATTGCTTCAGTATATTATAAATATTACTTTTATTCAATCCTCACAATGACCACAGCACTATAAGAGAGGGATTCACTATTATCACTATATACAGTGAAGTCCATGCAGTGTCTCTCTCATCTCAGTCAATTGGAGGCAGTAGAGCCAAGGTTAAAGCTTAGTTTTTCCTCTTTTTTCCCATCAAGCCAATATCATGGACATTGCTTTATTCTCTGCCACATTTTATATTTACTTAAACTTATTCATCTCAAAAGCAAAAACAAAAACAAAAAACCCTTTTGCAGTTTTTTAAATGCCCAACAAATGTTACTAGGATCAAAGAGGTTAGGGGTGAAAAAAAATTATCACAAGCTTATGACATAAATCTTCAAACTATTATATATATATGGCACATATGATTATGTTCATGGACATTTTTACTCTGTAGCTTCAATTTACCCTTGTTTTTAATACAAAGTATAAATTAGGTTTTTAACTTTCAGTATTCAATAGGAAGTTGTAGATTTCCTAGAATTAAAAAAATCACTATTATTCTCAGCTGGAGAATGATTTTAAATGTTTCCTTTGGAATGTAAGGGTCTCAGAGGCAGGAAAAGCTATCTTTAATCTTTTGTAACCCAGTACCTATTCTACTCTGTGTTGAATGTTCTATAAAGATTGACTAAGGGGGCACATCAAATTATTGCACCTGAGCTTCCCATTGACTGCAGCATTTTTTACTAATGTCCTTTGGTAGAAAATATTTATCTAACTTAACTCTTAAAATAATTTCTCAGTTATATTAATTTCAAGCATATATTACCAATAATGCCACTTTCTTAATATGTTACTCTTGTTTCTTTAAGAATATGCTAGTTCATTCATAGGTAGCATATGTAACATGACATAGGGCAATTGCTAAAGTAAGTTCTTTCATGAATGACAGAGTAAACAGCTTCATAAAATCCATAAATTGTCAATTCTCAAGCTTACAGCTGTCCTCGGGTCAAGGCAATTAAAACTGAGTTTTAAAGAAAAATTGTTAAGATCCTTTCAATGTGGTATATATTTAACCTAACAAAAACTTAGTTTTTACAGATATTTTTGTTTATGTAATTCTGATCAGTTGTTTTGCAATACATTAGTATATAAAGAAATTAAGGATATGCTGTATGGATGACAATTTGTCTATCATTCTAGGCATCTGTTGTGTTGGAATTCCTAAGTGTTTCTGAATTAGAAACTAAAGCTTCTTGTTTCCAACTTTGTAATAGGCTACTGATACCCTTTAAGCAAGGATTCATTATTTCCTTAATATTTGTACTTCCAGGAAATCCAAGGAAATCAATATCAGTAGGCTTTTATTAGATGTCTTTTATTAATTGCAAGTACTTTATTTTATTGATGAATTTGTAAAAAATAGACAAAAACTAATGATGCAGAGCTAAGCACTTGAAATATTTCAATTCTCTTTTCCTAGTTTTAAACCTTTGGTATTTATTGCCTTATATGTTTTTTCTTCTTTTCTAAGAAGAAGTGCAGAACCAGAGATTCTTAGGTTTTAATAGGTCTTACCTGTATTGAATCACCTTGGATTTCTAAATCATGGAATCACTGCAAGAAGAAAGAAGTGTTTGCAGAAAGAGAACGTACTGGAAAGCCAAAAGTGTCCAAGCCTTTTTGAAACCAGTTTTCATGATTAATTTTCTCCTTCTAGTTGATAGTCTATCCTAATATTTCTCATCATAGATTTCTAATAAAAAGTATAGCCATTGATAGATATTATCTTTACAATTAAAAAAAACACTCCATGATATTAATGTCTGCTTTTTACTAGTCTATGGAAGGTTATTTACTTTAAATAGTCATTTATATTTTATTTGAAGAAAAATATTCATGCCTATTGATCATAGCTTATGTTAAAATGTCAATAACATGCCATATGCTTCATAAATAACGTTCAGTCATGTTAGATATTTGCATTATGATGAGTATCTCATAATCACTTATCATTAGGTGATTTGAGAAAATGCAAAAAATGAAAATAGTATTAGCAACTATTTTTCCAACCTTGTGTTCTATTTTAACATGTCATTACCAATTCATTTTCAATAGTTAGTGCATCTGTTTTTTATTCTTTAAAATAGTAACCTTAAATCTCTCTTAGAATTTGAAAGTTCTGGTAGCCTTGTGACCCCTTATAAATATGCAAAGATGCAATAATTTGCTGACCCGTCCTTTGGTGATTACTGCATTTTCATTGCCCTGGACAAAGGCACTTAGCCTTATTCAAGTGCCTACTTTGTCATTCATTAAATGCTTTACCATATTGGAGAGCTGATCTCTAGAACTGGTCATAGCTGATTTTAGAGACAAAGGTGCTGTGGGTGTTGCTTATATACATTTCTTTAGAACATTTTATCACTTCTTTAGTTCTGCCCTCCTAAGCATCAGTTTATTCTTTGATTAATTTCTTAAAGTTACCAGATTTTCTTTAATAAGGAAATCAAAGTTTTTATCTCAACTTTATTTCCCTCTTTAGCTGAGTTTCTTCCCAATATTTTTTTCTGAATTAACTGGTTCAGTATTTACAAGGACATTATCAAGGGATCTCCACCAAGTAGCTACCATATTTCACTAGCTGCAGAAACAGTTCTTTTATTTGGTGGTATAATCTTGTTCCCTGGATAAAATGTCCAAAGGCACTTTGTGTTTTTACAATTATGTATTTACAGCCAAACAATTATCTAGTGGCAACCATGATATATTAACACCGTTGTATTAAAATAAAGTAAAAATAAAAATTAAAAAAAAAACCTGTTCAATGGCAAAAAAAAAAAAAAGAAAACTGAGCAACTTTATTGTTTTAGGCGGTCAGTAGTCTAACTTTCAGCTATTATGAAGTTAATGTTGGTTTCACCTTATCACCTCTACTTGAATATTTATTTGACAATCATATATAGACATTATCACTTACATATTCAGGAACTTTCTATATTAAAATAGAGGTTCACTTCTCCTGAAAAGTAGTTAAAAAACCTATTAGATATTTGGAGATGTCATTCATATATCTGTTTGGAGTTGGTTGGGTGCAGGATGGTTCATGATAGAAAAGTTAAGAAACCATGATATGTGGTTTTAAGTAGTTTTAACAATCCAGCTTCTATTTACAATAAACAGCATACTAGTTTCCTTCTGATGAATTGTGTGTGGTTAAAGTTGGATTATGGAGCTTTCCAGGTGTCTTGGTGGTAAAGAATACACCTGCAAATGCAGGAGCTGTGGATTTGATCCTGGGTTGGCAAGGTTCCCTGGAGGAGGAAATGGCAACCTACTCCAGTATTCTTGCCTGCAAAATCCCATGGACAGAGAAACCTGGTGGGCTACAGTCCATGGGGTTGCAGAGTCAGACACAACTGAACAGGAGCACAAAAGTTTGATTATAAGTTCTTGTATTTCCCATCCCCTAGGAGATCTGAAGTTTTCCTCTATTACATCTTTCCACATGCAACAGCTCAATATTCAAGCCTATGCAACCTAAGCTTAGGCAATGGAATTCTGTCACCCTCAATTTTGGATCTTGAATGGGGTCATGAAAAGATGAATTAAATAGATGGAATTAATTCATTCTAAGTGCATCATCCCAGATTCTCACTCAGTTCCCATTACTGACACCTTAGTGTTGATTTTCTACACTCTCTACATCCAACTGCTTCGGGCAGTAAGTACCCTATCCTATGTCATACCCGTTATAAACTTTCTTAGGTTTCCCAGAGACAAACTTGCTAACAACAAAAGAATTACAAATTATTTTAAGAAGAATTTGAATGTTTTGTAGGAGTAGGATATAAAAGTAATAATGAGGTTATATTAAAGATAAAATGGTTCCCAGTATTATACATTTGTTGGCATTGGCTATATTTAAGAGAGAGAGAGAGAGAAAAAAAAATCTGCCTATTTTGGGGGGAATCTAACTTTTTTAGCTTTTATGTTAAAAATATTAGTTTAAACAAATGAGACACACTGCATAATGGACTGATCTTATATTTAATACTCAAGGTCTTATAAAATTAAAACATGATTAAATCTACTTTCTAATTACACCAAAGGTTTTCAATAAAAACTGTGTATTACCACTTATTTTTCTTTCCCACCAATATTTGAAATGAGAGTTCTGTACTTCCTCACATGCATATAATAATTAGCTATCTGGTAGGAAATGGCCAGCATCACAGCTCACTAGGCAGTATAATGTATTTTTTTTTCATTTGACATAAATGCTAAGGAAGCATAAGGATGCTTCCTTAGTCAATAGGCAAATAGCAGTTTGTAATGAAAAGCAAGCCTCTGAATTTCCTTTACGTCAATGAAGAGGAGAAAATGGAAGCAGTGGGCTTCCCAAGTGGCTCAGTGGTGAAGAATCCACCTGCCAATGCAAGATACACAAGAAAGGTGGGTTCTATCCTTGGGTGGGAAGATGCCCTGGAGGAGGGAATAACAACCCACTCCAGTATTCCTGTGTGGAAATTCCCATAGACAGAGGAGCCTAGTAGTCCATGGGGACACAAAAAGTTGGGCTTTACTTAGCAACTGAGCACTTACGCATGCAAGAAATAAATATGTGATCTAACACATACTATTACATGACTGATTTTGACTTTAAAACTGAGTCCAACTTACATGGGACAGCAACCTACACATAGTGGTTGATCAAAAAATATTTAATGCAAATAACAATACTCTAGATATAAATTACATCAAAATACTATGGCTACTTATATCAATTAATTCCATAAATTGGAATGACTCCTATGGACATGTTATACGAGGGCTTGAGAAATGCTTGCTCCCTCCTACCTATTGTCCACATTCATTCAAGGAGTGAAATTATAATCAGCTAGTAGACTAAGAAGTAGGATTGGATGATCAATAAGCTCCAAGCCCTATGTGAGGATCATTTTGGTGGATAGGACTGATGCTGAGGCTGAAACTTCAATACTTTGGCCACCTCATGTGAAGAGCTGACTCATTGGAAAAGACCCTGATGCTGGGAGGGATTGGGGGCAGGAGGAGAAGGGGACGACAGAGGATGAGATGGCTGGATGGCATCACCAGTTCGATGGACATGAGTTTGAGTGAACTCCGGGAGTTGGTGATGGACAGGGAGGCATGATGTGCTGCAGTTCATGGGATGGCAAAGAGTCGGACACGACTGAGTGACTGAACTGTACTGAACTGAAAGACAGTAAGTGATTTAGAGGCTGATGGGGGCCTCAGGAGCATTGGGCTGAGCCAACAAGCTTCCTCTTCCCTTGGTGTCACCACTTCCAGGACTATGGAGGCTCCAGGCGGGCATGAAGTTATTTTTAAAGAATAAAAAACTTAAATATAATAAACTAACAAAAATAACAAATTAAAGAGCTTTTAGAGATGCTACAACAATGTGTTCCGGGCATTTAATTGTCTTAGTGTCTTAAAACCAAACAATCAAAGGAGGATATAGCCCTACCTTAATCTAGTGGAATCATGCTAGATCAATCCCTGATGACCATGAACAGATGGCTGGAAAGTATACACAGTAACCAACTTGTGAACTATAATGTGACAGGGTCATTTGACAGCTATCCAGAGATAGGGGATAGAGACAAGTAGGAAATGAATGTGATGATCCAAAGGCAACATGGAATATGAGTATGCGTCCTCATTTAAACTTAAATGAAGGGAAAAGTAAAATCAGCAGCATAGGTCCTATGGGTTTGGGAAAAGCAAAATACCAAAGGTAAAAGTTCTGCTTTGAAAGAACTTATTAGAAGAAGTATAGTAAAATTTATAAAATTATATGATGCCCTTCATAAGCCTTAAGAAGACTTTAACTTCTAGGAAATGCACCAGACATATGAGAAAATAAGAGTCTGAAATCAGAGGACACAAATATGATGTTTAAAGAAATTATTTAAAAAAGAAGAGAGGACAGGAAAGGTATTGAAGAACTGTAAAGTAAAATAAAAATGCAATCCAAGTTTAAAATTTATGAGAGAGGAAAGAAGAGGTTTAACACCAAGGAAAATAGAATCATTGACAGGAAAAAGTGATTTGATAATTTATCTCAACCTAGTACAAAAGGATAATCACATGAAAAGCATGAGCAACTCATGGGAGGCAGAAAATATAGTTAAATTAATTTAGCATATTTAATTGGTTGAATATTATGCAAATATTGAAAAAATTAAAAATATAAACTGTATATCTTATGTTTCTATTTATTTATATAGAAAGAACATTTTATTTGGGCATAACATATATTTATAAATATATATTTTGAATGAAAAAATAAGAAATTACTGTGTTTATAATTGGAGAAGGCAATGGCGACCTACTCCAGTACTCTTGCCTGGAAAATCCCATGGGGAGGTGAACCTGGTGGGCTGCCATCTATGGGGTCGCACAGAGTCGGACACGACTGAGCGACTTAGCAGGAGCAGCAGCAATGTTTATAATAATGATCTCCCCATGATAGGGAGAGACTGATTTTAGTTTCTCACTGAAATTTTTCTCTGTTTTGTAAAGGTTTTACAAGTTGATATTTTTTGCAATAAAAAAAGAAAAAAAGTTTTTGGAAGAATAATAGATGGGGGAACAACCTCTAGAAAGTCCTAACAACTGAAATTGTTAAAACGGACTGCCTCTAGCTAGTGAAAGTTGGAGTAGGGAAGAGAGGGGCACCTGATTAATGTTTTGTAAACACTTTCTTCAAAGCTATACTTTTGGCATTTTTCATAAACGTGTTTAAAAAATTGTATGTAGCAAGAAAATGTGGGCATTTGGACAAAAATTTGGTAGTGTCAATATTGAGAGTAATAAACTGAAAATAAATTTCTTCTGCCCCATGCGCCATCCAGCAAAGACTGCTGCCATGTCCTGCTTTCTATCTGCTGTCCTTGATGTGGTGTCACTCAAGTGCCCTTCTGCTTCAGACAGGTAAGATCTCCTATTCAATAAACCATGGATACCCTTTTTTTAAAAAAGATAAATTTCCTCTCATTCCTTAGTTAAGAAATTCACTAATTTTGGTAGCCATGAACTTTTCCTTGTTTGCCATAGCATTAAAGTTACTTTCCCCCCCACCCCCGCCCAGTTTTATGGAGGTGTAATCAATATTTAGCACTCTTTAATTGTAAAGTGTACAGGGTAATGATATGACCTACATATCATGAAATGGTTACCATAGGAACTTTAGTCATCTAACATCTCATATAGATACAAAATTAAAGAAATAGAAAAACTTATTTTCCTCATAATGGACTCAGGACTTATTCTTTTAACTTCCGTATATAACATATAGCAGTGTTAATTATATTAATCATGTTGTACATTACATCCCTAGTATTTATTTATCTTATAACTGGAAGTTTGTACCCATTGACAGCTTTCATCATGTGTATATGCTGTTATGTGCTTTGCTATACAAACTGGATGCCACAGACTATTTCTAAGGTAGAGATTCCTATGCCTAGGATGAAGACGTCCTCATTTTTGAGCCTACATCTTCTCACCTGGCTGTTTTTTCTTCTCATCTTTGTATTCAATCACTCCATTTCACCATCTTTGAGCCCCATATTGTAGTAATCAATGTTGCTTTGTACTAGTTCTTGATAACACTCTTTGTTATGCTTAATCATTTACAAGGGCACCAGTCCTCTACCATCCAAACACGTAGAGGTGGAATCTTACTAAATCCACTATCCATGGTCTTTTCCTACAGTGCTTTTGCCAAAAGCTTTTGATACCTGTTTAAAGTAGAAAATATTCTTAAATGTCACTAAATATCTGAAGTTTACACTTAGTAAGTTATTCAAAGGATGCCCCAGAAAGGAAGCTAAAGTTACTGACAGCATCATACAATATCATCGTGTACAAATATATAAAAATTTCATAATTTCCTAGTTACTAATTATTATTTATTTAAAAACAGTATTTGTAATTCATTGCTGATTACAATATGTAAAATAGCAACAACATTGTGTTAGATTCAAGTGTACAGCAAATTGATTCAGTTATATATATATATATATATATATATATACACACAAGTATCTCTTCTTTTACAAATTCTTCTACCATTTAGGTTATTATAGAATACTTAGAGTTCTCTACCATACAGTAGATTGCTGTTGGTTATCTATTTTAAACATAGTAGTGTGTACATGTCAATCCTACACTATCAGTCGATCTTTCCTTCCTATTCCTAGCAATCATAAATTCATTCTTTAAGTCTATAAGTGTTTCTGTCTTGTAGATAAGTGTATTTGTATCATTTTTTTTAGATTCTGCATATAATCGATAGCATTTGATATTTATCTTTCTCTGTCTGACTTACTTCATTTATGATAATCTTCAGGTGCACTAGTTGCCAAATGACATTATTTCATTCTTTTTAATGGCTGAATAATAGTTAACTGATTATTATGAAGCAGGGTCTGTTCTTGATTTTCAAGATTGTGGCTGGTGGTAGTTTGATTTTTAACTCATTTTAAAATTTTTAACCAAGAAAAAAGAGCAATATACATGGCTTGTGGCTGTGTTTGTTTTACATGATTATTTTTCCAGTAAATACAAACCATTTCAGTCAAAGCGCAAGTCTTCATTTCATGTTTCACCTACATATAGCATCATTTCAGTATGTCAGACTTCAGATGTAGGCAAGGGACCAGATCAGAAAGAGTCTTTGAGACATACTAGCCTTTGTTGCTGTTGTTGTTCAGCCTCTCTGTCATGTCCAACTCTTTGCAACCCTGTGGACTGCAGCATGCCATGCTTCCCTGTCCTTCACTATCTCCTGGAGCTTGCTTAAACTCACGTCCATTGAGTCCATGACGCCATCCAACCATCCCATCCTCTGTTGTCCCCTTCTCATGTATTCAATCTTTCCCATCATCAGGATCTTTTCTGATGAGTCAGCCTATTAGGTTGCCAAAGTACTAGCCTTTACAGAGTGGTAAATTGTTATGCAAGCTGAAATACTGAATGTCCAGAGTTTAGTTCATGTATTAGTTTCCCAGGGGTAGGTTAACAACGTATCACAAACTTTGTGGCTTAAAATCACAGAAATGTACTCTCTTATAATTCTAGAGGCTGGAAGTCCAGAATCAAGGTGTCAGCAGGACTGTGTTCTCTCAAAGGCTCTAGTGAAAGATTTCTATTTGTTTCTTACTAGTTTATGCAGATGACTGTTAATCCTGGGCACTCCTTGGCTTGTGATCTCTGCTTCCCTCATCATGGCATTCTCTCTATGCAGCTGCATATCTCTTTTTGTCTTTTTATAAGGGCACCAATCATATTAGATAGGGGGACACCTTAATCCAATATGACTTAGTCTTTACTTGATTGCTTCTATAAATAGCTTATTTCCAAATAATGTCACAATCACAGGTACCAGGGTTTAGGACTTTAACATATCTTTTTGGGATACACTTCAACTCATAAGAAATCATTGTTTAAATCAAAGTCAGAGAAGGTGAGCTCTCTGTGAAAGTGACTGAGTATATTGGCAGGAACAAATCTGAGAGATATATACCTGACAGAATTTTCAGGAATTAGTAGCACACTGGATGAAAGGATAAAATCCATTTTCTATCAGAGTTTTGAGAAGACAGTGATGTGATTAACAAAGAATGGCACTGTAGGAAGAGAGAATGGTTTGAAATTGGAAAGAGATGATTAATGAAGATATACTCAAAACAAATTGAATTGCAAAATTCTCTCTGCTCAGGAACTGAATATATTATGATGTGTGAAGAAGAAAGACACGAGATTCTACATCACTTATAAATCTCTTGATGCCTTCCCAGATTCCCACGGCTTTCCCTACCTCCTGGACAGGCTGTTTCAACCACTGTGGTCAGTCCACCGTGGGAGTGTCCAGCCCTCATCCTTGACCACTGCCATTCAGCCAGGCTGAGCAGTGCAAGCACAGAGTTTATGGTTCCCTTTTTCCTCCCAGGCTCAAACAAAATGCCACAGCACAGGGTAGGGTATTCAGCCATGGCTAGGAGGCAGAAAGGAACCTGATGGCACCATCCAGAGGGATAAAGGAGTTAAATATCTATGGGGTGAACTTTGACTACTAGGAAAGAGGGAAAAATAGGAAATTGGGAAGATGAATTCTTTCTTCTTCTTTTTTTTTTCCCCATGAACTACCCCAAAGTCATGATTTTTTCCTGTAGCCTTTTGCGAATTCCCTTGTGTTAAGTGGATGCAAATGATGAGGGGTGCACTGTGTTTCTTCTTGATTATTTGTGAACCAGTAGCCAGTGTAGGTGGTTTCTCAGATGGTGCTAATGGTGAAGAACCTGCTTGCCAATCCAGGAGACAGAAGAGATGAGGGTTTGACCCCTGGGTTGGGAAGATACCCTGGAGGAGGTCATGGCAACCCACTTCAGTATTCTTGCCTGGAGAATCCCATGGACAGAGGAGCCTGGTTGGCTACAGTCCATAGGGTCACAAAGAGTCAGACATGACTGAAGCAACTTAGCACACACACACAGCCAACATAGTAATGCATCACTTCATAATTTTCCTTCCCTCATTTCCTTTAATCCTTATTCTTGCTGTCCTAGGTTTGCATTTCCTAAATAAACCATCAACTGTTTAATCTTTGCCTCAGGAACCACTTTCTAGGGGATGCATATTAACATTTATTTTAAATACAGTAAAATCTGATAGTCTGCAAATTTTCTTCTGGGTAGTTGGAATTTTGAGATCCCATCCATCTTTACTTTTTAACGTATTTTTAAAAGTTATTGTATTTTCTTTAACACCAAAAACATTTTTATTGAAGTATAGCCAGTTAACAATGTCATGGTAGTTTCAGGTGAATAGAGAAGGGACTCAGCCTTACATATACATGTATCCATTCTCCCCAATACCTCCCTCCCATCCAAGCTAGTACATAATAGTTATGAGCAGAGTTCCACATGCTATACAGTGGGTCTTTGTGGTTATTCATTATAAATATAGCAGTGCATACATGACCTTCCCAAAGTCCCTAACTATCCCTTCCCCTAGGCAATCATAGGTTTGCTTTCTAAGTCTGTGTATTTCTTTCTGTGTTGTAATTTAGTTCATTTGTATCATTTCCTTTTCTATTCCACATATAAGGAATATCATATGATATTTCTCCTACTCTGTCTGACTTACTTCACTAAATTTGACACTCTCTAGGTCTATCCATGTTACTGGAGATGGCATTATTTCATTCTTTTTTATGGCCAAGTAATATTCCACTGTATATATGTACCACATCTTCACCAATTCCTATGTTGATGGACACTTAGTTTGCTTCCATGTCTTGGCTATTTTAAACAGTGCTGCAATGAACATTGGGGTGCATGCACCTTTTGGGAACATGTTTTTCTCTGGATTCACCAGGAGTGGAATTTTCAGGGTCATATGATAGCTCTATTTTTTGTTTTTAAGGAACCTCATACTATTCTCCATAGTAGCTGAACCAATTTACATTCCCACCAACAGTGCAGAAGGGTTCCCTTCTCTCCACACCTTCTCCACATTTGGTGCTAGTGGCTTTTTGATGATAGCTATTCTGACCAGTGTGACTTGATTTGCATATCTCTAACAACTAGGGATGCTAAAAATGTTTTCGTGTGCCTATGGGCCATCTGTTTGGAAAGATGTCTATTCCGGTCTTCTGCCCATTTGGGGGCAGGTTGCTTGTTCTGATGGTATTAAGCACCATAAACTGCTTGTACATTTTGGAGACTAATCCCTTATTGATCACATCATTTGCAAATGTTTTCTCCTGATCTGTGGGTTGTCTTTTAACTTTGTTTATTGTTTCCTTTGGTTTGCAAAAGCTTTTGAGTTTAAGTAGATCCCATTTGTTTATTATTTGATTTCCATTATTCTGGGAGATGGATCAAAAAAGACGTTGCTGTGATTATGTCTTATGTTTTCCTCTAAGAGTTTTATATTGTCCGGTCTCACATTCAGTCTTCAATTCATTTTGATCAATGGAATTGGATGGAAAACCCATGCACTTATGGTCAATTAACCAATGACAAAGGAGGCAAAGACTACACAATGTTGGAAAAACAGTCTCTTAAACTAATAGTACTGGGAAAGCTAGACAGCCACATGTAAAAAATGAAATTAGGCCATTCCTTACCTCCAAATACAAACTATCCATAAGCTACTGTATTTCATTATTGTCTCTTGAAGAATATGAAAAAATAAGGTTTATAAAATGACTGATTCCTTCACACACTTAAATACTATTTACATACCTAATATGTATCAGGTAAAGCAGTGGGTGTAAAGAATAAGTGATGCATAAGAGTGAAAAGATCCCTGCACACAGGGAGGTTATATTCTGGTAGGAGAGGCAGGCAATAAACTTACAAACAAAATAATAAGATAATTTCAAAAAGCAATATGTGGCATGAGCATATAAAATAAGTTACTGCTATAGGAATTGCTGAGGTAATTAGATTACATGGTCAGGGAAGGTCACACTGAACAGGTAACAAATGAACCGAGACTAGGATGAAAAGGAAACGCCAGTCATTGAAACAGTCTAGAAAGAGAGAGAATCAAGTGAAAAAGCATTAAGATAGCAGCTTGATTTTCCTGAGGAATGGAAGGATAGCCACTGACCAGACCTTAATGAATGAGCAGGGTAGCGATACAAGATGCCATAACGATTGAAGGCAGTATTCAAAATACATACTGCTACTGCTAAGTTACTTCAGTCGTGTCCGACTCTGTGCAACCCCATAGACGACAGCCCACCAGGCTCCCCCATCCCTGGGATTCTCCAGGCAAGAACACTGGAGTGGGTTGGCATTTCCTTCTCCTTCAAAATACATAGACAATGCTACTTTTAAGATTTTGTTAAAAATTCAATGGGAAGAAGTGATTAGTGGTTTGTATTGTGAAATGACACAGTCTGACTCGTTTTTCAAAATGCATTACTTTGTCTTGTATGTGGAAAATGGATTTAAAATAGGTAAGGATGCAACAAAGGAAACCAGTAAAAACAGTATGATAATGAGAGATGACAGTAACTTGGGTTAGAAATATACCAATAGGAGTAGAGACAATGAGAAAGGGACAGCTATGGTGTATACGTTGCAGGCAGAGCTGAAAGCTTTCTCATAGAATAGGAGTTCAGGATAAGACCAATGATGCCTTGAGCAACTGGATGGCTAGTGGATGCCAAATGCTAATGTGTAGAAGACTAGGAAAAAAAATCAAGGCTGTTTGTTTGATTATTTTCTATTACTGTGTAAAATTTATCACTAATTTGGCAGCTCCAAACATTATAAACTTATCTCACAGATGCTGTGCATCAGAAGTTTTGAGTTTCTTTGGGTCCTTAGCACATTACAATTGCAATCAAAACGTCATCTGAACAGCATTCTCCTCTGTGGGTTTAGCTGAGGAAGAATCTACTTCCAAGCTTACTCAAGTATTTGACAGACTCCATTTCCTTGTGGCTCTGAAGGCCTCAGCTTCTTGCCTTTGGCTGGGAGCCAGCTGACTTCCAGGATTTCTGAACTCCTAGAAGTTTCCTACTTCCTAGAGACTGCTTGTGGTTGCTAGAATCATTCACAATTCCCAGCCATGTAGGATTTCCCAACATGGCTGCTAACTTCAGGAAGTAGCAAGAAAAGCATCTAGAATAGCTCATTTAAGAAGACTGAAGCAACACATCCAATCATCTTTTCATATTCTTTGGTTAGAAGCAAGTCACAGGTCCTGTCTACACTCAAGGGGAAGGCATAGCAAAGAGACTTTTACACTAGAACACAGGGACCAAGCAGGGGTCTGTTGCATCTGTCCCCTACATTGCCTGTTCAATCTTTGAAACTAAACTGTCAAACTAAATAAGTGAGTTTTGAAAGCAGAAGTATCAACACTGGAAATATAAAAATAAACTAAACCATTTAATAGTATCTGGAAATAACTGAGGCATAAGTACCAATTTTTATACATTTTAAGCACAAGTTAGTATGAAAATTTGGTCTTTGATAAACTTTTCTTAACTTCTAGCTCAGGAAGCTATCACCTTTAGAAAACTGCCTTTCAAGGGTAAAAAGAAGGAAAATAACAAAGAAAGAAAAAAACACACCTACATACTGATATTTGATATGCAATGTCACTTTCATCCTGATATAATGTTTTTAGTGGCATGAAATAAGCATCAAAATGGGAGAAAATAGCTAATTACACTTTGAAGAGTTACCCAGTATAACAAGGAACTTGGAGGTCAGTCAAAAAATATTGTCAGTTCATTTCCCAAATGTTATCTTCTTTAAATGGTAATTTCACTTTGCTCACCCCATGGCGATGGTCAGTAGAGAACCAAGTCAAGTGTTTCCATAGTAATGCTTAAAAATCACCCAGAGAGACATGGCCTGTACTGCAGAGGAATTGATGAGAGCATTTGACCATCTGGTAAACAGATATCTTTAAGGAGGAAATACCACAGATAGATCTGTGGGTGAGAGAGGGGAGTAGGACAGAAAAATATTTACTCTCCAAAGCTGGCTTGCATTTAAAGCAGTGGATAAATTAAAAATAATTGATGCATATTTTAAAAAATGAGACTCTTGACAACAATATAAAATAAATAAGCTTTCAAAGATTTTAAAAATTGTAAATAATTTCAGTATTGGGGGAGACCTTTAGTTTTATTTGTAAGCGCAAAAATCATGCGTTTGATGTGCAAAAATCATTTAAGATTGGAGATAAGGCAATCTAACCTGAGTTTTGAGCATGTAGTTATTTGGGTTTATTGCAGATATCCATTCATGCATTATGCAAGATAATCACGAGGGTATGATCCCTCACCTAGAGCCAGACATCCTGGAATGTGAAGTCAAGTGGGCCTTAGAAAGCATCACTATGAACAAAGCTAGTGGAGGTGATGGAATTCCAATTGAGCTATTTCAAATCCTGAAAGATGATGCTGTGAAAGGGCTGCACTCAATATGCCAGCAAATTTAGAAAACTCAGCAGTGGCCACAGGACTGGAAAAGGTCAGCTTTCATTCCAATCCCAAAGAAAGGCAATGCCAAAGAATTCTCAAACTACCACACAATTGCACTCATCTCACACGCTAGTAAAGTAATGCTCAAAATTCTCCAAGCCAGGCTTCAGCAATACGTGAACCGTGAACTTCCTGGTGTTCAAGTTGGTTTTAGAAAAGGCAGAGGAACCAGTGATCAAATTGCCAACATCTGCTGGATCATTGAAAAAGCAAGAGAGTTTTAGAAGAACATCTATTTCTGACTATGCCAAAGCCTTTGACTGTGTGGATCACAATAAACTGTGGAAAATTCTGAAAGAGATGGGAATACCAGATCACCTGACCTGCCTCTTGAGAAACCTATATGCAAGTCAGGAAGCAACAGTTAGAACTGGACATGGAAAAATAGACTAGTTCCAAATAGGAAAAGGAGTATGTCAAGGCTGTATATTCTCACCCTGCTTATTTAATTTATAGGCAGAGTACATCATGAGAAATGCTGGGCTGGAAGAAGCACAAGCTGGAATTAAGATTGCTGGGAGAAATATCAGTAACCTCAGATATGCGGATGACACCACCCTTATGGCAGAAAGTGAAGAGGAACTAAAAAGCATCTTGATGAAAATGAAAGAGGAGAGTGAAAATGTTGGCGTAAAGCTCAACATTCAGAAAACTAAGATCATGGCATCTGGTCCCAACACTTCATTGCAAATAGATGGGGAAACAGTGGAAACAGTGTCAGACTTTATTTTTTTAGGCTCCAAAATCACTGTAGATGGTGACTACAGCCATGAAATTAAAAGACACTTACTCCTTGGAAGAAAGTTATGACCAACCTAGATGGCATATTGAAAAGCAGAAACATTACTTTGCCAACAAAGGTCTGTCTAGTCAAGGCTATGGTTTTTCCAGTGGCCATGTATGGATGTGAGAGTTGGACTGTGAAGAAAGCTGAGCACTGAAGAATTGATGCTTTTGAACTGTGGTGTTGGACAAGACTCTTGAGAGTCCCTTGGACTGCAAGGAGATCCAACCAGTCCATTCTGAAGGAGATCAGCCCTGGGATTTCTTTGGAGGGAATGGTGCTAAAGCTGAAACTCCAATACTCTGGCCACCTCATGTGAAGAGTTGACTCATTGGAAAAGACTGATGCTGGGAGGGATTGGGGGCAGGAGGAGAAGGGGACGATAGAGGATGAGATGGCTGAATGGCATCAATGACTCGGTGGACGTGAGTTTGGTGAACTCCGGGAGTTGGTGATGGACAGGGAGGCACTGAGTACTGCAATTCATGGAGTCACAAAGAGTCGGACATGACTGAGCGACTGAACTGAAATGAACTGAACTGAACTGATGCATGCATTGTTACAAGTTTAGACAAGTTGGGTCCTGGTAGCAATGAAAAGAATAAACAGTACTGATACTTTGTAGTAAAATTGGTGAGTTACAACAAAGTAGAAGTGAGAAATTAAAACATATTGTAAGAATTAGACTCTGTTGGTTGAATTAATGAGGTTGTTATTGACTAGAGAAAAATTTATATATGTCTAATGTATGGGGATGAGATGGCTGGATGGCATCACCAACTCGATGGACCTAAGTTTGAATGAACTCCGGGAGTTGGCAATGGACAGGGAGGCCTGGCATACTGGGATTCATGGGGTCGCAAAGAGTTGGACATGACTGAGTGACTAAACCGAACATTCAGTATAGTATATACTGCTTATATTATAATTAATACTATGTAGTATGTTATCTACCATATTTTGGCTATTATTACACAATGACAAAACATTGAAAGGATGTTTACAGGAAGTGACTTTGGCTGTACATTAAAAAGGCTGTTTGGTTCATCTAGAAACAGGAGATAAAAATTTTGGTATAAATTGGCTGAAGCTGGTGCAGCCTTGGGCAACAGAATCTGTACATATTTTATGCCTTTTTTTTTATTGTTGTTGCTAAAATAAAGTTACCATGGGAACTGAAATTCTATATCACAGTGAGGTGAGGCAGGAACTATGATCCTTCTCCCAAGTCTTCCTCTGACTTTTGTCTTTGGAAAAGCTTTAGTCAAAGAATAAGTTTAATCAGAGAAGTGAGAAAATGCAGAAACAAAGGAAAACAGTCACATGAGACTAAAAAAACAATAGTTTAAGGGAAGTCTGTGACCTTTTTTAGGTCCCCTCGGGGGCTAATATAACATTCAGAGACATAAATCTCCAGCTGTCTTACATATACTGACCCCACCAGGTCGCTGTTGCTGTTGTTGTTCAGCCGCTCAGCCATGTCTGATTTCGTTGTGACCTCATGGACTGCAGCATGCCAGGTTTCCCTGTCTCTCACTATTTTCTGAAGCTTGTTCAAACTCATGTCAATTGATTCAGGGATGTCATCCAATCACCTCATCCTCTGTCATCCCCTTCTCCTGCCTTCAATTTTTCCCAGGCTCAGGGGCCAAAGTTCTGGAGCTTCAGCTTCAGCATCAGTCCTTCTAATGAGTATTCAGAGTTGATTTCCTTTAGGATTGACCGGTTTGATCTCCTTATAGTCCAAGGGCCCCTCAAGAGTCTTCTCTAACACTGCAGTTCAAAAGCATCAATTCTTTGGTACTCAGACTTCTTTATGGCCCAAACTGTACATCCAAACATGACTACTGGAAAAAACATATATTTGACTACATGGATCTTTGTTGGCAAAATCATGTCTCTGATTTTTAATATGCTATCTAGGTTTGTCATAGCTTTTCTTCCAAGAAGCAAGTCTTTTAATTTCATGGCTTCAGTTACAATTTGCAGTGATTTTTGGAACCCAAGAAAATCAAGCCTGATGCTGTTTCCATTGTTCCCCCATCTACTTGCCATGAAGTGATGGGGCCAGATGCCATGATCTTCATTTTTAAATGTTGAGTTGTAAGCCAGCTTTTTCACTTTCCTCTTTCACCTTCATCAAGAGACTCTTTAGTTTATCTTCAATTTCTGCCATGAGGGTGTATGTAAGACAGCTGGAGTGTTATCTGCCTATCTGAGTTATTTATAGTTCTCCCATTAATCTCGATTCTAGCTGTCTTTCCTCCAGGCAGCAGTTCACATGATATACTCTGCATGTGAGTTAATAAGCAGAGTGACAATATACAGTCTTGATGTACTCCTTTCCCAATTTGGAACCAGTCCATTATTCCATGTCTGGCTCTAACTGTTTCTTCTTGACCTCTATACAGGTTTCTCAAGAGGCATCTATGGTGGTCTGGTATTGCCATCTCTTTAAGAATTTTCCAGTTTGTTGTGATCCACACAGAAAAAAAGTTTTAGCGTAGTAAATGAAGCTGAAGGAATTCTCTTGCTTTTTCTATGATCCAATGGACATTGACAATTTGATCTCTTGTTCCTCTGCCTTTTCTAAATCCAGCTTGTATATCTGGAATTCTTAGTTCATGTATTCTTGAAGCCTGACTTGGAGAATTTTGAGCATTATTTTGCTAGCATGTGAAATAAGTTCAAATTATGCAGTAGTTTGAACATTCTTTGGCATTGCCCTTCTTCAGGATTGGAATGAAAACTGACCTTTTCCAGTCCTGTGGCCACTGCTGAGTTTTTCATATTTGCTGGCATATTGAGTGCAGCACTTTAATAGCATTATCTTTTAGGATTTGAAATAGCTTAGATGGAGTTTCATCTCTTCCACTAGCTTTGTTTATAGTGATGCTTCCTAAGGCTCACTTGACTTTGGATTCCAGGATGTCTGGCTCTCGGTGAGTGATCACACCATTGTAATTATATGGTTCATGAAGATCCTTTTTGTAGAGTTGTTCTGTGTATTCTTGCCACATCTTCTTAATATCTTCTGCTTCTGTTAGGTCCCTACCATTTCTGTCCTTTATTGAGCCCATCTTTGCATGAAATGTTCCCTTGGTATCTCTAATTTTCTAGAATAGATCTCTAATCTTTCCCATTCTATTGTTTTCCTCTATTTTTTGCACTGATCACTGAGGAAGGCTTTCTTATCTCTCCTTGCTATTCTTTGGAACTTGTATTCATATGGATATATCTTTCCTTTTCTCCCTTGCCTTTTGCTTCTCCTTTTCTCAGCTATTTGTAAAGCCTCCTCAGACATTCATTTTGCTTTTTGCATTTCATTTTCTTGGGAATGGCTTTGATCATCACTTTTTGTACAATGTCATGAACCTCTATCCATATTTCTTCAGGCACTCTATCAGATATAATCCCTTGAATCTGTTTGTCACTTCCACTGTATAGTCATAAGGAATTTGATTTAGATCATACCTGAATGACCTAGTGGTTTTCCCTTCTTTCTTTAAGTCTGAATTTTGCAATAAGGAATTAATTATCTGAGCCAGAGTCAGCTCCAGTCTTGTTTATGCTGACAGTATAGAGCTTCTCCATTTTTGGCTGAAAAGAATATAATCAATCTGCTTTCAGTATTGGTCATCTGGTGATGTCCATGTGTAGAGTCTCTTTTGTGTTGTTGGAAGAAGGTGTTTGCTGTGACCAGTGTGTTCTCTTGATAAAACTCTGAAAGCCTTTGCCCTGCTTCATTTTGCACTCCAAGGCCAAACTTACCTGTTATCCAGGTATCTCTTAACTTCCTACTTTTGCATTCTAGTCCCCTATTACGAAAAGCACATCTTTCTTTGGTGTTAGTTCTAGAATGTCTTGTAGGTCGTCAAAGAACCATTCAACTTCAACTTCTTTGGCTATAGTGGTTGGGGCGTAGACTTGGATTACTGTGATATTGAATGGTTTTCCTTGGTAATGAACAGAGATCATTCTGTTGTTTTTGATATTGCAGCCAAGTACTGCATTTCAGATTCTACTTTTGAGTGTGAGGGCTACTCCATTTCTTCAAAGGGATTCTTGCCAAAGTAGTAGATATAATGGTCCTCTAAATTAAATTCATCCATTCTAGTCCATTTTAGCTTACTGATTCCTAAAATGTTGATGATCACTCTTGCCATCTCCTATTTGACAACTTTCAATTTTCCTTGATTCATGGACCTAACATTCCAGGTTCTTATGCAATATTTTTCTTTACAGCATCCCACTTTACTTTCACTACCAGACCAATCTACAACTAGTCACAGTTTCCACTCTGGCTCAGCCTCTTCATTCCTTCCAGAGCTATTTCTCTGTTCTTCTCCAGTAGCATATTGGGAACCTACCAACCTGGGGATTTCATCTTTCAGTGTCATATTTTTTTGATTTTTCATACTGTTCACAGGGTTCTCAAGGCAAGAATGCTGAAGTGGTTTGCCATTTTCTTCTCTAGAGGACCATGTTTTGTCAGAACTCTTCACCATAACCCATCCATCTTGGGTTGCCCTACTTGACATGGCTCATAGTTTCATTGAGTAGACAAGATTGTGATCCATGTGATCAGTTTGGTTAGTTTTCTACCAGCGTGGATACATTAATTGTATGATGACCAACCTGTAGCTGTGACATAGGCTGGCACAATTCTGAGAACTGGCCACAAAGAAATGGAAAAACAATTATCCTGGAACTAGAGACTAACTGTAGGTAAAAGCAATCAAGATGATGCTGATCAGATCACAACATGACTAATTTCAAGATGACTGGCAGAGCTGACTATACTGTTTCTGAATGTAGCCCTCTCTGTCTATAAAATCTCTTGATCAATGATTGTCAATGGGGATAGTCTATCTTTGGACAGGAGCTCACTCTCCTCTACATACCCTGCCCCTCATTTGCTGGCTCCTGAAATAAAGCAAACTTTCCTTTCCACTCACCATGCTTCTTTATTGGCGTTTGAGTGGCAGCAGTTGAATCATGTTTCTTTGACACCCAATGGGAGGCTGCACTCTCATGCTATTTGTTTCATGAGTTTTCCTAAGTAGAACTGCCAGCCATGACTACACACCAAGACAGCTGCAGGGAGCCCTCTGTGTGGCAAACTGACACATTTTGCTACATTCCTGCAGCTGCCAAAACCATTTGTTTGGGGGTTCCTCCCTATTTCTCCCCTGCTCATCACTGGCTGTCAACTTATGCCTTCCTTTTTGGAATGGAAACACACATCTGGGCATGCTGACAGCTCCAAGAACAGAGTAAGTCTACCAGTGTGCACCCAGGCACACTTCTCTTTTGAGCACAAAGTGCTATCTGGGCATTTTGCCAACTGTTTCTGACACATGTGTCTAATGTTGAGGCTTGATTGTGAGCACAAAGTGCTATTTGGGCACTTTTCCAGTTGGTTCTGATGTGTGTCTGATATTGAGGACCATTTGTGAGTGCTGAGTATGAAATGTGAGTGACATTTCATTTTGTCAACTGGTTCTGGAGAGTGTCTGCCATCAAAGATCATCTGCATTGAGTAAGTGTTTGGGATTCCATGTCTAGAATCCTCTTGTAGGACTTGTGACAGTTTTGTTTTCTGGTGTGTGAGTATATATTTCATTTGTGTGATTGGTATCTTTGTTGCCTTTTGTAAAATGGGAAATTCAGGTTTCAGTTCAGTTCAGTTGCTCAGTCGTGTCCGATTCATTAGAAAAATTTTACCTATGAGATTATGAATAAAGGAAAAGAAAGATGATTTTTAAAATAATGTATGGAAACAGTATTCTTCAAACACCAGTGAAAATTGGTTTATGAAACTCTTTTTAAATTCCAAAACTGGTTCTTTTTGCATACATAGTTAGAGAAAGCCAGGCTAATAAAATACTGTTTTCAGAATTCTGCTCAGAGAACAAAAATATACCTGGGAGAGAGCTTGAGGTTAACTCTTACCATGTCCTTGAAATACAGACATTGGCAACTTTGCTTGAGACTTCAGCCTCAGGTTAATTAGTAAAACTTCAAGTCAAGGTGGGGAGAAAAGAAGAGATTTATTTGATTAAACCTGTATCTTGTACTACATTAAAGAGAAATTACGCTGGGAAAAATGTATTATTTTAGAGGTTATGAAATTTATTCTTATGTTTGTCAATCAGAAAATGCTCATATAACATAGTTCAATTACTTGTTTCTTAGTTTTGTTAAGATTTTCAAAGGATAACATGTGTCATATGTGAAAATTATAAGGGAAGCATTACAGTATATAAAGCAAGTAGGATTTGTGTTGCTGGCAAGAAAAGGTATAAAGACATGATATTTTTGTTGAGAAAAAAAGGGAGAATAATTTTGTCCTACCGCTAGTTGCTTGTGTATGAAAAAATAAAGGAAAAAAATAATATAGTTCCAGAAAGTGATAAAAGTTTTGTGAAAAAGGAACCTTGAGAAAAGAATTGTGTATACTATCAGGCTAAGAACTGATTGAATTTAATTAGATAAATAGATTTTGTTATTAATAAGCTGGGCAATCATTGAATGAATCACCCAAGTAAGCCACTTAAATATTTAAAATTTACTTGTTTGAATTTTGTTGTCTCATGAAAGATAGCTTTAGTCCACTTTTAAATCTCCTTACTATTTTAAACTTATAGACACATATTAATTCAATTAGCCATTGAGTAAATATTTATGGTAGACTTTCTAAAATGCCAGATACTCTGCTCAGTATATTACTATACTCAGGATACTATAGTAAACAGAGTTTACTTGGTCCATGACTAATGCAAAGCACATTCTGCTGGGAAGATACACACTAGATAAATTAATAAGCAATGATTTCATTAAACTTATGATGAGTTATACCAAGGGAAACCGTGAGGTACAATGGAAGTGTGTAATGGAGGAAAATTCAATTTATTAGATTGAGAAAGGCTTCCCTGAGAATTTTACACTTAAATTAGACTCAAAATATGAATAGGAGTTGACAAGATGAAGTATGAGGGAAGACTTTTTCTACAATGTTTCAAAGATGTTATGTGACTGACATCAAAATGGTATAATTGTAGGGAAAGATTTATTATCACTGATAAGTTGAGAAAGTATTAAACTGTGTGTCAGAAATTTTAAAACATTTTTACTAAATGTAATATGGACCTTATGATTTCCTATTAGTAAAGTGAAAGCTTTTCTGGTGAACAAAGGAAAGGAACCAGCATAATACTTGGAGTTGAGGTGAAGGTTGAATTCAGTGTGATTAGTGGGTGGGTATTTCAATCTCTTCAACTGGTATTGGGCTTCCAAATAAGAACTTTTGACTGGCACTTGTTATGGACAGCATTTTAAATAAGCAACGGTCTTGGAAAAATTAGCTCATTAAAAGGCCAGTTCAAGAAAGGGTAACCCTTCTAGCCAACTTCAGGCTCTCATAGCAAACAAGGAGAACTAATTCTCAGAAATATGGGTCAAACTTAACATGAAGAATATATGTTTAACATTCTCTTTCTATTCTCTAAATACTACTGAGTGTCTAAATTGACAAAAGAAGCCCCCCTAAACCAAAAACCAAAATAACTAAAGTAAACAATACAGTTTCTTGTCCCTACATCTGAGCTTGAAAAAACTGATAACTTTGTTCCAATTTTGGCCAAAAGTACATATTTTTCTCTAAACAGAGGTAGACAGAGAAAACCAATAAATATACATAAAATATGGTGGGCTTATAGTTGATTCTTTTTTTCTTTTATGTCTTGTCCAGTTTTTAAAAAAATCCATATACTATATTTTGTAAAAATACATGTAATATAATTTCAAAGTGATGAAAAGGCCATTTTCATGAAAAACTTATCTTTTTACCTTTAACAGATTTAATTATTTTGATTTTAAAATCAGTATCAAAATTCACTAACAGTTAAGGTTTCTTTTTCCTCTAAAATTTATTATTGGGTGTTTCCCAGGTTCCATTGTGTATTAGTCATGCCGAGGAAAGATAATTTGGAAATATGTAGGGTAATCATTAGGATTAAATTTGTATATATTGGAATAACAAAAATAATAAAATAAGAGTGACTTAGGAAAGACAGATATTTCTTTATCACTTAATAGGTAAGATAAATTTTTATTTTTTTATTATATAAAATAGGTTTGTAATTAAGTAATACAGGGCTTGTATGGCATCTCCACAAAGTTGTCATCGACTCTTGTGGTCCACTGATCTGCAACTCATTCTCATGATCCAAAATAGAGGCTAGAGCACCAGCCATTTTATCAAAGCTTCAAGCAAGAGGATGGGGAAAGAGAATGAAGGTTTCTGGTCTTTTCTTTCAAAGATAATTTCCAATAGTGTCACATGACCCTTCCATATACAATTCAAGGACAATACTTAAAACACACAAGTATTTTACTTTAGTAAAATATGCCCTGGATACTTTAGAGTATGCCCTCGATACTTTAGTCTGAAATATGCCCAGATATTTTAATCAGGTTTCTTATTTCCAAGACAGAAAGGGATAATGAGAAGAAAGAAAAGTAGGACATTGTTGCACACCCAAAAAAATATCACCATCTCTACTGTAAAAGCACAGTACTTAACAATAATTTTCTTTTCTTCTTTTTTTTTTTGTATTAAGGAATACAGGTAGGAGAATTAACATTTGCTGGGTGCCCTCAATCTTTTAGACATGTATCTCAATTAATATTTGTATTATCTTGTGAGATAGGAAGTGTATTCCTTTCATATAAAGTCAAACAGGTGAAGGTGTAATTAAACAATGGGAAGTGGGAAGAATTGAGTTGGCTTCAGTTTACTGGTGGGATGGACTAACTTGCAATTAATATCATGTTTGTCTATGATTTTGTACATGAAATGTATTGCTCTGATTCATCTGATAATGACTCACCCAATTAAAGACTTGAGTTAGCATTATACTGTTGAACTGAAACTCAAATACTCTGATTGAATTGAAATACACTGTATCATGAGTGGTTTATTTTGTTTGTATGCAGATATAAATCAAATCTTCCAAATTCATGTGTATTTTCCCTGGAGCTTTTTTAATATGTATTGCCAAGGTGAAATACAGATGCAGTGTATTTGGAAGAGATAAGCAGGCACTTGGCCTCATGTGTGAGGATGTGCTTAATGGTTTCAGAGCCCATACATGCTATAAAAGCTACTTAAAAATTCACTTTTTTTTTTTCTTTAGACAATTCAGTTGTTCTGGGAGCATTCACGGAGACCACCTCTGGTAATTGCTTCAAAGGACCAAAAGTTGCGGTCAAAAGTGTTCTTAGAATGAGTCTTTCTGGTTCCCTATACTTACAAACACGCTTAAGGGCACTTAATGAATAACCTTTTACTGATGTACCACCCTTTCATTACCACCTGGGCTTAGAAGCAAAAGACATAAAGGTGAGAATTATTTCCTCACTGATTCAGCCCAGCCCTTCAATAGCAGTGGCACTTTGTAGATGGCATCTATCAGTGGGAAGAAAATTATACCTTAGGTCATTTTAGGCAGAACAGACCATAAAATGAAACACTATAAAAATCCTTGGGTTTATAATAGTACCATGTCATAAATCCTCCCTGTGGAGAGACAGGACTGGTGCCTGCTTTACATTTATAATGTACACAGAGGAACAATGCACTAAGAATATCCTAATTCAGGAATTATTTTTCCTGTATTATTAAATAAATCACTTAAATGGTTGGGCACATGGGTTTTGATCTCACTATGGGAGTCTTACGGAGAAAACACACCACATACACACATGCACACATACACATGCAAATACTTCAGTAAGATGTAGTCTATTTTAAAATAAAACAGAGCAACACAAAAGTTCCATAGTTTGCAGAATCCAAATCATCAATTTGTCTCCAGTGAGGAAATAAGAAAACTATTGTGCTGGCTTCATAATAACAATTTTCTCACTCCCTCCTTCCCTCCCTCCCTCCCTTCCTTCTTTTTTTTTTCTCTCAGTAATTCCATGTAAATAATTAGGAAGGTTGAGATCCTAAGAGCATGACTATTTGAATATGCCAAGACATAAGAGTGGATGGTTAAGGCCCTGGGAAAGGGGTTTACTTTCACATCTTCCTTGGTATGGTACATAAGTGATACAGCATGCATGGAAGACCAAGGCCAAGGGCCTCTTCAAACAATCAGCCTTTAGCAATTCACATCAACTTTACAGAGAAACTTGGTCTGCATGGGATGTGGAAATGGGGTTCAGAATTAATTTACTCATATATATATATATATATATATATATATATATATATACACATACTGTGTATAATACACTCTGTGTAATACTTTGTGTAAGAGTTAGGAAATTTGAGAAACACCCCCTCAAAATAAACCAATTAAAAACACTTGTTATGTTAAACTACCACAGAGTTTATATCCTAAAGAAAAAATGTAAAATATGGAAAAAACTTTATATCTCAGATGTACATCACAGCATTGCTTAACATTAGTGTTTAGGAAAAAAAAAAGGATACAGTCTCAGTGTGAAACAACTGCATCATTAAAGTTGATGCAGCTGCTGTTCAGTTTATTGTAGAGACATTAAAAATCATGATTATGAAAACAAAGGAGAGAGAAAAACCATATCAAACAATTTTAATGAAAAAATGTACTATTGTTAAAAGAAATAATACCTTGTACATCAAATTATGGGCCTATTTGAGGCTTAGTGATATATTGGTGAAGATTTTGGGTAATGGTAGAGAAGAGGTATTAGGTATTTGTCATTCAGTCAGTGCAGATGAATATTCTCTGTAGTGTCCAAATGTAGTTCCTCTATGCTCAGATACAGGAGCCATCTCTTCATGTTCTTTCCTTTTCAGTATGTCACTGCTGGCTAATTTCATATCTACCACCATGAGGAAAAGGCAGCAACACTGTTATTACTCACGATGTCATACTTTTTGGAACCTGTTTGTATTGAAACAATATAAATCTTGCTACCATAGTTCCCTAATACAATGTGTTTAGTGCTGGCTGTATCATTACTTATAACACTGCATCACCCATCATACTGGCCCTTGGATGTCACAGTGCCATTTTGAAGATGACCAAATATCAAGTAGAGAAGGAAATGGCAACCCACTCCAGTACTCTTGCCTGGAGAATCCCATGGAGGGA
Organism: Ovis canadensis; assembly: GCF_042477335.2. Lineage (NCBI taxonomy): Eukaryota > Metazoa > Chordata > Mammalia > Artiodactyla > Bovidae > Ovis > Ovis canadensis. Next base: position 32,422,923 of record NC_091248.1, on the reverse strand, counting down.
GGAGCTTGGTGGGCTACAGTCCATGGGGTCGCAAAGAGTCAGACATGACTGAGCAAGTAGAATACTATCTTTCAATCATAGAATCTTGAGCCTGTGATTACTTCATCCTTAAGATGTAATCTGTTCTCATATACCACCACCAGCTGGGTATAAAGGTACAGGATGTTTGAGTAGAGTGAGAAGAGTACTCCCAGTCATGCAAGGAATGTCCTTCCCTTATCTGGCATGCATTTAGAATAACCCAGGAGAGCACAAAGTCACACACAAATTGGAAGAGAAGATAGTGACAATCCAAAGCTCCAATGAATTTATGAAACAGCGGTCTGGAAAATCATCAAAAGAAATAGACACAACTCTTGGAAGACTGAACAGCACATTATGTAAAGCCTGATGCAGGATGAGAGCTAGTGTGGGGTTGGAGGGGGACACAGGGTGAAGTGTGCCTATTACAACTCCTAAAACCAGTGGATACTATAGACCCAAGGTATATTGTTCTTGAACTGCATGGGCAAACCCAGTGCATGGACTCACATGAGGTTTAAGCTCAAGGTTCTATGGTGGTAGTTCAGAATCATGAACTCCTTTGATGAGTGATAGTTACTCCAAGTCAGAATGTCAGCACCAATGTCATAGCCTCATGTGATTCCACTAGAGAAATACTCAACTACCCAGAGAAAGCATTTCACTTGCTAGACTGTCTTCTTGGAACCAGGGAATGGTAAGCTGGCCAGAGGACCCTTGGATGAGCCCTTAGTTGTAATTCTAAAGTTCCTTGGGTCATCTAAATGACCCAAGGTTGGATGGGTCAAAGAAAGCCCTTGAGATGGAAAAAGTAGAGGAAGGTCCTTGTAGGTCCCAGACTAGACTTGAGATATTCTACCCAGACTAGGCGTGGTGTGCTTGGAGTACCATCAGCCCAGCTTTTCAGACTCTAGAGCAGGAGGTAGAAAGTTTTGAAGCAGGCATTCCAAAGAATAAGGACCATCAAAAAGAAGGGGAGCTCTTCTCCTGGGGTATAAGAGTGGCATTGTCTAAAAATTCTAGCTCATCTCTATGTTTTTCCTTATTGAAACTTCTCTTCCCATGCTCTCTCTTTTCAATAGTCCCTTTTTCTATTGCATTTCATATGCAACTTTTAACTCCAAAACCACCAGTATGCTTATATGTTTATTTCCTGTTCCTTTTTTTCCTCACATACTATTTCTAGAGATTCTGCCTGTTATTTCTGGCTTTTTACTGTTCATCAGTCTAAAGAAAGGTAAGAAAAAAAAGAAACAAACATAATTGATAATTGCCTGCAGTTAATTTGCTGATCAGTTACAGATATAAATTCCCAAGACAATTAGAAAAGGGCAATTGAACTGGTTTGTATTTGGACTAGTCACAGTAAAGGAAAATGATAAAAAGGATCTTTGAAAGCCTTTTTGGTTCTTTTTGCTTTTTTTAGTTCAGTTCTGTCTCTCAGTTATGTCCGATTCTTTGTGACCCCATAGACTGCAGCACTCCAGGCTTCCCTGTCCATCACCAACTCCCGAAACTTATTCAAACTCATGACCATTGAGCCAGGGATACCACCCAGCCATCTCATCCTGTGTTGTTCCCTTTTCCTCCTGCTTTCAATCTTTCCCAGCGTCACGGTACTTTCTAATGAGTCACTTCTTCGCATCAGGTGGCCAAAGTATTGAAGCTTTAGCTTCAACACAAGTCTTTCCAATGAATATTCAGGACTGGTTACCTTTAGGATTGACTGGTTTGATCTCCTTGCAGTCCAAGGGACTCTCAAGCGTCTACTCCAACACCACAGTTCAAAAGCATCAGTTTCTTTGGTACTCAGCTTTCTTTGTAGTCAACTCTCACATCCATACAAGACTACTGGAAAAGCTATAGCTTTGACTATATGGACCTTTGTCGGCAAAGTAATGTCTCTATTTTTTAATAAAATTTATTTAAGTATAGTTGATTTACAGTATTGTGTTAGTTTCAGGGGTACAGCAAAGTGAATCAGTTATACATATACATATCCACTATTTTTTAGATTCCTTTCCCATATAGGCCTTTAGAGAGCATTGAGTAGAGTTCCCTGTACTATACAGAAGGTCCTATTAGTTATCTATTTTATATATAGTAGTGTGTATATGTAGATCTCAATCTCCTAAATTATCCTTACCCCTTGCCTCTTACTCTCTGGTATCCATATACTTGTGTTCTACACTTTTGACTGCATTTCTTTTTTGTAGATAAGCTCATTGGCACCAATTTTTAGGTTCCACATATCAGCAGTAGCATGTGGTAATTCTTTAATTCTTTATCTCCCTTACTTCACTCAGTATGAGAATCTTTAGGTCCATTCATATTGCTGCAAATGGCATTATTTTCTACTTTTTATGGCCAAGTAATATTTTATATATATATATATATATGTGTATATATACACACATACACCACATCTTCATTGATTCCTCTGTTCACAGATATTTAGGTGCTTCCATGTCCTGGCTGTTGTAAATAGTGCTTCAGTGAACACTGTAGTGCATGTCTGTTTTCAAATTATGGCTTTCTCCAGGTATTTGCCCAGGAATGGGACTGCTGGATCATGTGACAGCTCTACTTTTAATTTTTAAAAGAATTTCTGTATTGTTCTTTATAGTGACTGCACCAATTTGCAGTCCCACCAGTAGTATAGGAAGATTCCCTTTTCTCCTCAGCATCTCCAGCACTTATTGTTTGTAGATTTTTTGATGATGACCATTTTGACTAGGTGTGAGGTGCTACCACATTGTAGCTTTGATTTGCATTTCTTCAGTGATTAGTGAGGTTGAGCATCTTTTCAGGTGCTTTTTAGCCATCTGTAAGTCTTATCTGAAGAAATGTCTGTTTAGATCTGCCCTTTTTTTGATTGAGTTGATTTTTTGAAGTTGAGCTGTTTATACATGTTGGAGATTAATCCCTTTTCTGTTGCTTTCTTTGTAAATATTTTCTCCCATTCTGAGGATTGTCCTTTCTTTCTTTCTTTTTCTTTTTTTTTTTTTCATGATACTCTTTGCTACACAAAAGCTTTTAGGTGGGAATAGTTCCCCATTTGTTTATTTTTGCTTTTACATCTTTGCCTTGGCAGATTAAATCTTGCTATGATGTATGTTAGAAAGTGTTTTGTCTATGTTCTCATCTAGAAGTTTTATGGTGTCATATCTTATATTTGAGTCAAGTCATTTTGAGTTTATTTTTGTGCTTGTTGTGAGGGAGTGTTCTAACTTCATTGATTTACATGTGGCTGTTCAGCTTTCCCGACACCACTTGCTGAAAAGACTGTCATTTCTGATTTGTATATTCTTGCCTTAAGTGAAGATTAGCTGACCATAGATGTGTGGGTTTATTATTCTAGGCTGTCTATCATGTCCTTTGATGTATACGTCTATCTTTAAGCCAGTACCACACTGTTTTGATTACTTTAGTTAGTAGTAGTGTCTGTTATGCCTCAAGCCTCGTTCTTTTTCCTCAGGATTGCTTTGGCAATTCTGGGTCTTTTGTCATTCAATATAAATTTTAGGATTATTTGTTCTAGTTCTATGAAAAAATGGGTAATTTGATAAGGATTACATTACATTTGTAGGTTGTTTTTGGTAATGTCACCATTTTAGCTATACTGTCTTCTGATTCAAGAGCATGATATATATTTTTATATTAATTTCTCTTTCTGATATTTCATGTTAGTGCATAGAAGTACAAAATATTTCTGTATATTAATTTTGTATCCTACAACTTTGCTGAGTTCATTAATGAGCTCTAGTAAGTTTTTGGTGGTACCTTTAGGATTTTGTGTGTATAGTATAACAGCATCTGCATACAGTAAAAGTTTTACTTCTTCCTTTCCAACTTGGATTGCTTTTACTTCTTTTTCTTCTCTGATTGCTATGCTTAGGCTTCCAATACCATGTTGATAAAAAGAATGGTGAGATTGATACCAAAACCAGAAAAAGATACCACAAAAAAAGGAAGCTATACACCATCACTGATGGATGTAGATATAAAAATCCTCAACAAAATATTAACAAAATTCAATAACATATAAAAGGATTATACACTATAATCAGCTGGATTTATCCCAAAGATGCAAGTAATGTTCAACATCTACAAATAAATCAATGAGATACAGTACATTAACAAATATATCATCTCAATAGATGCAGAAAAAGCTTTCAATATAATTCAACTACCACTTATGATTAAAAAAAAAATTCTCCATAAAGTAAAAATAGAGAGAACTTATTTCAACATAATGGTGGTCATATGCATGACAAACCCACAGCTATCATTACTCTCAACAGTGAAAAGCTAAGAGCTTTTCCTTTAATATGAGAAAAAATGCCATATTATTTCATTCCCATAGGCTTACACTACAGCTTGAAATCAGGAAGTATGATTCCTCTAGCTTTGCTTTCTTTCTCTAGATTGATTTAGCTATTCTGATTCTCTTGAGAATACATATCAATTTCAGGATTGTTTTGTCATACTTTTGTTAAAAATGCCATTGGAATCTTGATAAGGATTGTATAGATTCTATAAACGGCTTTCAGTTCAGTTCAGTTGCTCAGTCGTGTCCAACTCTTTGCAATCCCATGGACTGAAGCATGCCAGGCCTCCCTGTCCATCACCAACTCCCAGAGTTTACTCAAATTCACGTCCATTGAGTCAGTGATGCCATCCAACCATCTTATCCTCTGTCATCCCCTTCTCATCCTGCCTTTAATCTTTCCCAGCATCTGGGTCTTTTCAAATGAGTCAGATCGTCACATCAGGTGGCCTAAGTATTGGAGTTTCAGCTTCAGCATCAGTCCTTCCAATGAATATTCGGACTAATTTCCTTTAGGATGAATTGGCTGGATCTCCTTTCAGTCCAAGGGACTCTCAAGAGTCTTCTCCAACACCACAGTTCAAAAGCATCAGTTCTTTGGTGCTCAGCTTTCTTTATAGTCCAACTCTCACATCCATACATGACTACTGGAAGAACCATAGCTTTGGCTAGACAGACCTTTGTTGGCAATGTCTCTGCTTTTAGATAATATGGATATTTTAACAATTTTAATTATTCCAATTTATGAACATGGCATAACTTTTCATCTGTGATTGTCTTTTATATAAATATTTTCATGAAATACAAATTTATACTTGACAATTTCCAAAGTTTATATTACACCTAAGAATGTATCTTGACATAAAAATGCTTTTCTTTAATTACAAGTGTTCTGTGTGCTCAGTTGTTCAGTTGTGTCTGATTCTCTGTGGCCCCATGGACTGTAGCCTACCAGGCTCCTCTGTCCACGGAATTTTCCCAGCAAGAATACTGGATCTGGTTGCCCTTTCCTACTCCAGGGGATCTTCCTGACCCAGGGATGTATTACATATAGTTGCTTTAATAGTTGATAGCTTTTGGCACATTTGGATTTTTAGTACCCTCATGTATATTAGTAAACAAACTCTACTTTACACAAAGTTGAAACATTTCTTAAGAAGAACTACTATGGCAGAGACAGTGGAATCGTTAACTATTTCCTGTGCTCTCCTATACTTTCCATTCTCCATAAATCTAATTTTGGCCAATGATCAGAAGTGAAATGTGTAATTTCTGGTCCCTGTTACTTAAGACTAGATACAATTCCTCCATGAACTTTTTCCCCCTATACAGGGACTTGTAAGTCATCTGCTGATATAGGATCATCACAAGCTGGTGGAAGCCTGAATCCCAGAGGCAACAATGGGAAATTAATTTCTTTGAGTCTTTTGAATGTGGACCCAGTGAAGGGGGTTGATACCATTTAATGTTCAGTAGGCGATAAGGCTGATCTTTGGCACCATTTCATGATCATTAAGACCATGCAGGAGCTTGTCAGGAACAGCTCTAAAGATCAGCGGCTCATGGCAATTGAAAATGACCTGGTATTGAACTACGCATGATGCAATGCTTCTCCCAGTATGAACAAACTTTTGTTCTAGTAGTGATTTCCAATCTCATACCAAGCACTGTGACTTATTTTCCTAGTTACCTTACCATGCCTGCCTGTGTACTTCTAACAGGCTATTATTATTATTTATCCTGTTAATTCATACAACATTTCATGCTTAAAACACTTTGCAATCTCAATCTTTATGTCCTGCCTAAAAAGATGGAAAGTACCATTTTAGAGCTCGGGAAACTGAGTTGGGAGTAGTTAAGAACTGGCCATTAAGAAAATGATCTGCTAAGTCCTACAGTCTGGATTTAGGGCTTTTTTTCCTTTAAGAAATAAAATTAACAAAACTTTGTACCTGAAGATCATACTTTGAAATCTAGATGACCTCCTTCCACCCTCATAAAAAAAGTAAGTGAAATGATTTTTTAATGGAATTTACTCCTTCAATTAGATGCCAAGAAAGATTTTTTAAAAAATAAATCACAAATGAGTAAAAAGAAGAGAAAGAAGTTTAGTATTTTGTTGTTGTTGTTGTTTAATGGTCCCTGAACTCTATTATTGGGCTTCACTGGTGGCTCTATGGTGAAGAATCTGCCTGCATCACAGGATTTACAGGAGACATGTGTTCAATCCCTGGGAAGGGAAGATCCCCTGGATGAGAAAATGGCAACTCACTCCAGTATTCTTGCCTGGAGAATTCCACGGACAGAGGAACTTGGCCAGCCACAGTCTTTAGGGTCTCACAGAGTTGGACATGACTGTGCAACTGAACATGCATACATGAATTCTTTTATGTACACCTGAAGTGGATTCATGTCAATATATGGCAAAACCAATACAGTATTTTAAAGTAAAAATAATAGTAATAAAAATAAAATAAAATTTTAAAAAAGAAAAAAAAAGAACTTCTTTACAAATGCTTATCTCTAAATTTTCTCAGGAAAAACATTAGTTATAGGTAGAAAAATATACATTTATACAAAGTTCAGTTGTGGGATTTTTGGTTTTGGTTTTTGAGCTATCTAGAGTCAATCACTTTTTGGTTGTAATAAAATATAAGCAAGTTGACCTTTAAACATTTATGGCATCTTAAAAATGAAACTGGACTGATTGTTTCTACCTGGACCTTGAGGAAAAATCAGAAACAAATCCTGAGATCATTAGAGCTTAGCATTTTGTACATATATGTTCAAAGGATGTGTCTATGATGTACCAAAAAGCATCATGCTGGTACTTCAGTTTCTTCACATTCCAGTGTACATTCATGTGTACAGTTCAGGGTACAGTACAGTACATAGAATACATCCCAGTGGTGTACATTTTATACAGTCCAGTGTACATCTCAGTGTACATTGGGTACAGTCCAGTGTACATTCCAGTGTACATTGTGTACATCCAAGTGTATATTCTGTACAGCACAGTGTACATCCCAATGTACATTGTATACAGTCCAATGTTCATCCCAGTGTATAGTATACATCCTAGTGTACATCATGTACAGTCCAGTGTACAGTGTATAGCCCAAGTGCACATCTGGAACAAATATAGACACATCTGGAACACATTTGAAATACATCTGGAACCCATCTGAAAGGTGCATATCTGGGATATATCTGGGCCACATCTGGAATACATCTAGATACATCTGTAACACATATGGAACACATATGTGTTATACTTGGATGCACATCTGGAATACATTTGGGCACATCTGGGCCACATCTGGTGCACATCTTGTGTACAGTACAAGTGTACATCCTAGTGTACAGTGCAGTGTGCAGTCCAGGGTATTGTCCAGTGTACAGTCCCATGCACATTCCAGCATACAGTCTGGTGTATAGTACAAGTGCACATCCCAGTGTACTGCAGTGTACAGTCCACAGTATTGTCCAATGTACATCCTGTGTACAATCCAGTGCACATTCCAATATACAGTTCAGTGTATAGTGTAGTATATATCAGTGTACGTCTAGTGTACAGGCCAGTGTACAGTCCAGTGTATACTGCAGTATATACTCCAGTGTATGTCCAGTGTTTCTGTGCCTGTTTTCTCCATGTTCACAAACTCCTATGACTGGCTGCTAGTCATTCTTACAAGAAATGGTAAGGAGCAAACAGTCCACAGGTTCAAAGAAGGAAGGATAAAAGAAATAAAATTTAAGTGAACTGAAAATTGGATTGCTTGACTTTGAAATCAAGTTAGTGATGTGCCAGAGTTTTCTTGGTCTGGACCATATGAGCAGCTTTCAAAACACCAGGAATTTTGCCAGCTTATTGTTAAGCCGGTTATAGCTTGCAATTGAGGACAATAGTTATACCAGGGAAGTCATTTAGCAATACAAATCAAGACTTTTGAATATCAGCGTGCCTGTGTTCTAGTGGACAATTATGATATAGTAAGTCCAAACTCACGTCCATGCAACTTGTGATGCCACTAAAACTCCTGGATGCCAGTGTCTGGCAGTTCATGTCCTGAGTATCTCCCTGATGTATACCTTCTGGCTCATCCTGCCATCTCTGTCTTAGTTCCTTTATTGTCTCTGCCCTAGATTTCTGCTGTTGCCAACTCTACGTCTGGAACCATATTATTGCTAAATCAATACTAGAGGGACTTCCCTGGAGCTCCAGTAGCTAAAACTCTGTACTCCCACTGCATGGGTTGCAGGTTCAAACCCTGTCAGGGAACTAAGATCCCACAAGCCATAGGGCACCATCCCCCAAAATTTTACCACTAGAATAAGGTTTAAATAAGAACCCTACTTGTCTAGAACTAAAGAAAAGAAGATGGTTATCTTTGACTATGGGGTAAATATACTGCATAGTGGTTTCTTATGTAAAATGGGTAATTCTGATTGACTGTAAAGAAGTGGTTTTCTTTTTTTCTGTTTTGTTGTAGATTTCTACATAGTGAATCTGTGCCCATAGAACTTATTTTTAAAATAGTTGGCCAGGACTAGGTGTGGCTAGTAGTTTTTTTGTTTGTTTGTTTGTTTTGTTTTTGTTTTTAGTGTGAAAACTACTATCTCTTTAGAGAAACTAGCAAGCCAAATTTTATTCCATGTACATAAGATATGTATTTTTTTAAAAAATCATTTTAGAGCAGAAATACAAATATAAATGCATAATATATAAGTGTAATAGAGTAATGTAAAGATTACCTAATAGATACCAGACAGATATCAGGTGCTTTACAAACATGATCCAACTATAGCAGTGATTTGGCAAACGTAGTATTTACCCACAGTGAATGATAAGGCAATTGAAACTTGAATTTCAGTGACTTGCTTGCTAATGACAAGGAAGTTAGTAAAAGACAATTCTAGATTCCAAACCCTAAGCTGTCAGTCTCCGAAGTCCTTTGTTTTTACACTACAAAAATGCTAGCTTTCCAGTAAATAGAGACTAATCTCCAGTTAACAAAAGCCTGTACTTGACTCAACAATGATCTGCTCTTAGGAAGCTCACAGGACTGAAGACCACTCTATACATCTCAAATTGGCTTCTTTAGATTCACATTTCTACCTCATAACAGAGATCCTGCCTGCAACCCAGTCAGAATGCAACCCTCCCACCCTCCTGGATCCCTTCTCCAGAATTCAGAAAACTCATTTCTGAGCCCTTGCTCCTGCAAATCTGATTTCATCACTGCCAAGGTAGGCTGCACCCTAAGCTGAATAGGTTTGCTACCTTCTGTCCCAGACTCATATCATTACTTCCATGAGTAAAAATGTCCAAATTTTAAACAATAGGCTTAAATATAAAATTTAAACTAAGTGATAATGTGCTTAAGACATTAAGATCCAATTCTGATGTCACTGCCATCCTTCTCTCCTCATTCTCCTCCTCCATCTCTTCAGCTCATCATTCCTTGCTTTTAATGCATGATACAATAACAGGAAATGTTATTTTATATACTCAGAAAGATTAGTTTAAGTCAGTTTGTCTGGGTGACTGAGATTTCTTCTAAAATGATTACTCCTTGTATCCCCGTTGGAAGTTTTAAACAATATGGCACAGCCTGGGGAATGGCCCTGCTGCTAATAAGAGGGTCTGTCATGCTGCTAGTAGGAGAGTCTGTCCACTTTCACCACTGGCCCAGGTGAAATTGGAGAACAAAACCCATGGTTAAGCTTATTGGTAAATGCCATGCTTGTCTTAATCAGCCTGGGACTGCCCAAACAAAATACTGAATACAGGACCTTCTCACAGTTCTGTAGGCTAAGAGGTCCCAGGTCAAAGGCTAGGCAATTCTGTTCCCAGAAGAAGCCCTCTTGCAGCTTGCAGTCAGCCACTTTCTTACTGTGACCTCACAGGGTGGAGAGAGAGGTCTCCTCAGGTCTCTTCCATTAGGGCACTGATCCCTCAGGGCATACAAGCTCCACCCTTGTGACCTCCTGTAAATCTCATCACCTACCAAAGACCCAGCTCCATCTACCAGGATGAGGGAAACAATCTTCCCTCTACCCTTCTGTGTTCTTGGATGAGGCCCTTGTATGAAAAGACAGGTTAGCAAGAGAGAACCAGACGTTTATTAACATGTATGTCCCATGTAAACATGGGAGAGAAATGAGTTACTCCCCAAGATGTCCTAGAATTCAGAATTAAATATCATTAATAACAGGGAAAGGGGAGAGAGGAGAGTATAAATGGTTTTTAGGAAAGATGACTGGGCCCTTGCAGAAATGGCTGGGAGGCATTATAATTTGTGGCAAAATCTGTCAGGGTGTGGTGTTGACCTTCAGCCTTCTGGTTGATGGCCAGGGAGAGAATTTCTTATAATTTAATTCCTTTCAGAAGATGAGTCTTTAGGCACTTAAGGGGAGTTTAAGAAAAGCCTCTCCTTGCACTTGCTGTTTTTCAAGTGCCTACAGCTGGAAATCATCAATATGCAAATAAGGCATATATTGGGTATAATGTTCTGCTGCCCTTGAGCTCCAGATCTAAATATCATCACATTGGGGTTAGCTTCAAAACATGAATTTTGGAAAGAATCAAACGTTCAGTCGATGAAAATTCTTATTTTCTATTTGAGATGATAAATAATACATTGAAACATAAATCTACAAACAGTGATTCTAGTAATTAAGTCCCCCAAGTGACTTCTGGAGTCAGGAACTACTACAGAAATCCTGAAGAGGCAATATTACTTTCAATTCTTCTGACACTTAAATGTTTACATTTTTAAGGTGAATTCAAGTAAAATGAAAAGATTTAAATGTCTTTTTAGTTTGGGGTCATTGGGGTGGTGATCCACATTTTTGAGTTGTAGCTTATATACTTCCTGTGAGAATGCATACCATCATGTCTGTGCTCATGTAAATAATAAGAAAACCATTGAATCTGGTGTGAATGCAGATATGCAGCTACATTCTGGACTTGCACTTCCCTTTTCAGCTTCTAGGCTCGTGTAAAAAGTAAGCACCACAGCATTTTAAAAGCTGTGATACATAACCCAAAGTTTTACACATGTGAGTCCTATAAAATATCAATGTATCATTACTACTGTATCAATAGTATTAGAGTACCATGTCAAAGCAATTTTTTTCTACTTTATGTGTATCTAATAAGAAGTGGTTTTGAAGAGAGTGTTCAAAACCATTTTTGGTCTAGCTCACTTTTTAGACAGTGGTAAATGACATGTGTAGAAGTGCATGGTGTAAAACCCATTATTGAACCTGGATTATTGAATGGAACACACCATACTACACTTGATATTAGTGAGGATAGGGGTTGGACATTGTTCACCTGGAATTTTGTTGACTATTATAAATAGAAAGCTACATGTGCCATCATTATCATCTAGCAAGTCATACAAAACAGATAGTCAGGCCTTTTGACACCATCGAAAATCACCCCAGCTAAGAAAAAGGGTAAATCCCAAAGAAAGTATTTACTTTTCCCTCAAACCTTCTAGTTTGTGTCTTATGTCAAATTATTCCTGCATTATTGCATTCAAATTTATTTTACAATTCATTTTAAGCTATCAAGCTGCTGCTGCTGCTGCTGCTGCTGTTGCTAAGTCACTTCAGTCATGTCCGACTCTGTGTGACCCCATAGATGGCAGCACACTAGGCTCCTCTGCCCCTGGGATTCTCCAGGCAAAAATACTGAAGATGGTTGCCATTTCCTTCTCCAATGCATGAAAGTGAAAAGTTAAAGTGAAGTTGCTCAGTCGTGCCCGACTCTTAAGCTAATGGTCTCTAATACAGATTTAAATTTGATTTCTCACAATGTACTAAAATAATATATTTTGGTCTTACGTTTAGATCTTTAATCCATTTTGAGTTTATTATTGTGTATGGTGTTAGAAAGTGTTCTAGTTTCACTCTTTTACAAGTGGTTGACCAGTTTTCCCAGCATCACTTGTTAAAGAGATTATCTTTTCTCCATTGTATATTCTTGCCTCCTTTGTCAAAGATAAGGTGTCCATAGGTGCATGGATTTATCTCTGGGCTTTCTATTTTGTTCCATTGATCTATATTTCTGTCTTTGTGCCAGTACCATACTGTCTTGATGACTGTGGCTTTGTAGTAGAGGCTGAAGTCAGGCAGATTGATTCCTCCAGTTCCATTCTTCTTTCTCAAGATTGCTTTGACTATTCGAGGTTTTTTGTATTTCCATACAAATTGTGAAATTATTTGTTCTAGCTCAGCGAGAAATACTGTTGGTAGCTTGATAGGGATTGCATTGAATCTATAGATTGCTTTGGGTAGTGTACTCATTTTCGGTATATTGATTATTCCAATCCATGAACATGGTATATTTCTCCATCTTTTAGTGTCCTCTTTGATTTCTTTCACCAGTGTTTTATAATTTTCTATATAAAGGTCTTTTGTTTCTTTGGGTAGATATATTCCTAAGTATTTTATTCTTTTCATTGCAATAGTGAATGGAATTGTTTCCATAGTTTCTCTTTCAATTTTCTCACTATTAGTGTATAGGAATGCAAGAGATTTTTGTGTGTTGATTTTATATCCTGCAACTTTACTGTATTCATTGATTGTATTCTACTAATTTTCTGGTGGAGTCTTTAGGGTTTTCTATGTAGAGGAACATGTCATCTGCAAAGACTGAGAGTTTTACTTCTTTACAAATTTGGATTCCTTTTATTTCTTTTTCTGCTCTGATTACTGTGGCCAAAACTTCCAGAACTATGTTGAATAGTGGTGGTGAAAGTGGGCATCCTTGTCTTGTTCCTGACTTTAGGGGAAATGCTTTCAATTTTTCACCATTGAGGATAATGTTTGCTGTGAGTTTGTCATATATAGCTTTTATTATGTTGAGGTATGTTCTTTCTATTCCTGCTTTCTGGAGAGTTTTTATCATAAATGGATATTGAATTTTGGCAAAGGCCTTCTCTGCATCTATTGAGATAATCATATGGCTTTTAATATTTCAGTTTGTTAATGTCATGTATTACATTGATTGATTTTCAGATATTGAAGAATCCTTGCATCCCTGGGATAAAGCCCACTTGGTCATGGTGTATGATCTCTTTAATGTGTTGTTGGATTCGGATTGCTAGAATTTTGTTAAGGATTTTAACATCTATGTTCATCAGTGATATTGGCCTGTTGTTTTCTTTTTTGTGGCATCTTTGTCAGGTTTTGGTATTAGGATGATGGTGGCCTCATAGAATGAGTTTGGAAGTTTACCTTCCTCTGCAATTTTCTGGAAGAGTAAGATAGGTGTTAGTTCTTCTCTAAATTTTTGGTAGAATTCAGCTGTGAAGCCATCTGGACCTGGGCTTTTGCTTGCTGTAAGATTTCTGATTACAGTTTCAATTTCCATGCTTGTGATGCGTCTGTTAAGATTTTCTGTTTCTTCTTGGTTCAGTTTTGGAAAGTTGTACTTTTCTAAGAATTTGTCCATTTCTCCCAAGTTGTCCATTTTATTGGCATATAATTGCTGATAGTAGTCTCATGATCCTTTGTATTTCTGTGTTGTCTATAAAACTCCTAGAGGAGAACATAGGCAAAACATTCTCTCCAACATAAATCACAGCAGAATCCTCTATGACCCACCTCCTGGCATATTGGAAGTATAAGCAAAAATAAACAAATAAACCTAATTAAAATTAAAATCTTCTGCACAACAAAGGAAACTGTAAGCAAGGTGAAAAGATAGCCTTCAGAATGGGAGAAAATAATAGCAAATGAAGCAACTGACAAACAGCTAATCTCAAAAATATACAAGCAACTCCTGCAGCTCAATTCCAGAGAAATAAGCGACCCAATCAAAAAAATGGGCCAAGAACTAAATAGATATTTCTCCAAAGAAGACATACAGATAGATACCAAACACATGAAAAGATGCTTACCATCACTCATTATCAGAGAAATGCAAATCAAAACCACAATGAGGTACCATTTCATGCCAGTCAGAATGACTGCTATCAAGTCTACAAGCAATAAATGTTGGAGAGGTGTGGAGAAAAAGGAACCCTCTTACATTGTTGGTGGGAATGCAAACTATGCAGCCCCTATGGAGAACAGTATGGAGATTCCTTAAAAAAACTGGAAATGGAGCTGCCATATGACCCAGCAATGCCACTGCTGGGCATACACACTGAGGAAACCAGAATTGAAAGAGACACGTGTACCCCAATGTTCATCACAGCACTGTTTATAGTAGCCAGGACATGGAAGCAACCTAGATGTCCATGAGCAGACAAATGGATAAGAATGCTGTGGTACATATACACAATGTAGTATTACTCAGCCATTAAAAGGAATACATTTGAATCAGTTCTAGTGAGGTGGATAATACTAGAGCCTATTATAAGAGTGAAGTAAGCCAGAAAGAAAAATACCAATACAGTGTTCTAACACATATATGTATGGAATTTAGAAAGATGGTAATGATAACCCTGTATGCGAGACAACAAAAGAGACACAGATGTATAGAACAATCTTTTGGACTCTGTGGGAGAGGGGGAGGGTGGGATGATTTGGGAGAATGGCATTGAAACATGTATAATATATGTGAAATGAATCTCCAGTCAAGCTTCGATGCATGATACAGGATGCTCAGGGATGGTGCACTGGGATGACCCAGAAGGATGGTATGGGCACGGAGGTGGGAGGGAGGTTCAGGATGGGGAACATGTGTACACCAATGGCTGATTCATGTTGATGTATGGCAAAAGCAATACGATATTGTAAAGTAATTAGCCTCCAATTAAAATAAATAAATTTATATTTAAGAAAAAATAAAAATAAAAAATTTAAAAAAATAGTGTTGTCTATATTAGAGATGTTCTTTATTTTGAAGTGCTATATGCTCAGAGAGAGAACCAAGTGATGTTTAAAATTATATCATAGACTAGCCAGTAGATTACTGAGATGAGTAGAACTCATCTTCTGAGTGAATTTGGAGCTGTTTGTTTGTTCCTTTAGCAATCGCTGATAATACACAAACAGTTTTACAGTTGATGGTTAATGTTATTTTTATGAAGAAATTTACTACTCTGCAATCTGATGAACTCTTCCTAACTTAATTATCATATTCTACATTTCATGTGGTTTGCAATTAAAATTGTGATGAGCCAGACATTGGAAAAGGAAATGGCAACCCCCTCCAGTATTCTTGACTGGAAAATCCCAAGGACAGAGAAGCCTGGTGGGCTACAGCCATGAGGTCAGAAAGAGTCAGACATGACTGAAGTTTGTAAACAGAAAACATTGTAAAAATTAAGGATTTATTTTTACAATATAACTTTGAAGATATATTTATCCTCAAATATTCCTGGTAATTTTAAACTGGCCTTAACAAAAATAAGAAATTCCTTACTGAATATGGATCCAAAAGGCTGTGTTACCTTATGCTTATCCTCTTGTTTGTTATTTCCAACATCCTAGGTGACTGAGGTAGGAATGAAGAATGTAGAATAATTAATGACTTTGCAAATGACTTCAAAGATACATTAAATTGAGAATCAACTTTAAGAACCACTTTTTTTCAGTTATTTCATTATATTTTCAACAAAAAGTTATTGAATTTCAGGTATTGAACTTGACAGACTGACTAAGAAAATGATTGTAATGATAACTAAGAAATTTGATATGGACAGACCATTTGCAACTATGCTGATAGCACTTAAACTTCCATTTAAGAAGAGTTTTTGACAAGTTTTAGACTTGGAGAAGTTTTAGACTGTTTACATATCTTTATGCTTTACATATGAATGAGATTTGCTTGTTTGACTTATCTGACAACTTGTAAAATTACCACTTTGAGAGTAAGCATCATAAACATAAAATAGAATTAATACCACATGCCTTACAGTATTGATACCATTGAAAACAAGTATATACATAATACATATGAAAATGCTTTGTCAACTACACAGAGTGACACAAATTAAATACATTGCTGTTAGGACACTTAACTGGAAATATCCAGAGACCATTCATGGACATAGAACTTAAAGACCTACAGGTCTATAGATTTATACAGTTTTAAACATAATTTTTATAGAAATAATAGGAGTGATTGACCTATCCTAGCTAAAAAGTGGGGGTCGGGGGGGAAGGGCAGAAGCAAAAGGCAGAATCTTAGAGTTTTTGAACAACAATTACATGGTAGCAGAAAGAGAAATCAGATGACAAATGAGGAGCATCTAAGACATAAAACAAAACTATAACAGCGCAGTAGTAGAAACCAGAGACATCAAACCTAACTGAGGACAGGTTCATGATGGAAAACCGCATATCTTCTTGACAGGTCTGAAGGTGCTTCTTTATGTTCAAGAGGTGGTTTTTCAGCAGAATAATCATGAGGAAAGATTAAGAACTTAAGATGCAATAGGCGTGTTGTTTTTAAAAACTGGCTCTTCTTTATCTATAAATTCAATCAACTTGTTTCTATCTGAACAATTACCTCTTAATCTACTCTCTTCCTCTCAGTTGTCATGAACGCTTGAGAGCAGCAATACTCTTATGGATGTTTCCCGGTTTCTGAGGCCTCAGAATCACATCCCTAGAAAAAGAGAAAGAGGTAATATGGACCTTGAAGGTAAGAAAACTTTACTTCTAGGTCTGTATTAGTCTGCTCTGGCTGCCGTGAAAAATACTACAGGTTGTATATCTTACCAGAAGTGTATTTTCAAACAGTTCTATGGGGTAGAGCCCAAGATCAAGGTGCCATCAGTGTTGGTTCCTGGTAAGACCCATCTACCTCCCTTGTAGACAGCCACCTTCCTCTCATTTCCTCAGAAATAGAAAGATCTCTGGTGTCTCCTTCTCTACTTATAAGGACAGCAATTGTATTTGATTAGGGCCCCAAACTTAAAGCCTTTTTTAAACCTTAGTTACCTGTCTTAAGGACACATGGGGATGTAGGAGTTCAACAAATGAGTTTCAAGCGGGATGCAATTCAATCAATAATAAGACCTCAGTATATCAAGGGTATATGTGACCATTTATTAAAGAAACTTGGTCTCATCCAACATTTAGAATGTTGGTTATAAAATATTGAATTAGCAATACTCTCTCTTTGAAGGAAGCAATTTAAACAAGATAAATACTTTTTCTCTCACTAGCATTCCTGCCATGTTTTCTGTCTTTGACTTTCCAACCTCTCCTCTATGTAGATATGATTACCTTCATAATCTTTTAAGTCAGACATTTTCATTCCACTCTTCAAAAATCTTCAATGACTCCTCACTGTTTAAAGCATAAAATTTAATATTATAATTATTCATTTAGTGCACAGTAACCTAGCCCCAACAGGTATTTTGTGTCATCAGTCACTGTACGCTTCAGCCACAGAGGACTGCTCCTTGATACTTGAACTTTTTGGTGACATTACACCTATATGAACACTGTTTCTTCAGCCTGACGTCTTCTCCCTCAAAGCCCACTTCTAATTCTAGGGCTTCAGTGAAGTCTTCCTTGATCTCAGTGAGAAGAAATCACTGCCCAAATTCTTTGAACATAAGTTAATTGCTTACAAGAAGAAACTGAAAATGGCTTAAAGACATAACCCAGTTCTCCTGCTATGCAGGTGGATTCTTTACTGTCTCAGCCACCAGGAAAGCCCAAACATGACATGATACTATGAAATTTCTATAAGAGATCACAGGCAAAACATTCTCTGACATAAATTGTACTAATGTTTTCTTAGGTAATATTGATAAACCAATCCAGTTGAGCTATTTCAAATCCTGAAAGATGATGCTGTGAAAGTGTTGCACTCAATATGCCAGCAAATCTGGAAAACTCAGCAGTGGCCACAGGACTGGAAAAGGTCAGTTTTCATTCCAATCCCAAAGAAAGGCAATGCCAAAGAATGCTCAAACTACCACACAATTTCATTCATCTCACACGCTAGTAAAGCAGTGCTCAAAATTCTCCAAGCCAGGCTTCAGGAATACGTGAACCATGAAATTCCAGATGTTCAAGCTGGTTTTAGAAAAGGCAGAGGAACCAGAGATCAAATTGCCAACATCCGCTGGATCATGGGAAAAGCAAGAGAGTTCCAGAAAAACATCTATTTCTGCTTTATTGACTATGCCAAAGCCTTTGACTGTGTGGATCACAATAAACTGTGGAAAATTGTGAAATAGATGGGAATACCAGACCACCTGACCTGCCGCTTGAGAAACCTATATGCAGGTCAGGAAGCAACAGTTAGAACTGAACATAGAAAAACAGACCAGTTCCAAATAGGAAAAGGAGTACATCAAGACTGTATATTGTCACCCTGCTTATTTAACTTATATGCAGAGTACATCATGAGAAACACTGGGCTGGAAGAAGCACAAACTGGAATCAAGATTGCCAGGAGAAATATCAATAACCTCAGATATGCAGATGAAACCACTCTTACGGCAGAAAGTGAAGAGGAACTAAAAAGCCTCTTGATGAAAGTGAAAGAGGAGAGTGAAAAGGTCGACTGAAAGCTCAACATTCAGAAAACGTAGATCATGGCATCCGGTCCCATCACTTGATGGGAAATAGATGGGGAAACAGTGGAAACACTGTCAGACTTTATTTTTTTGGTCTCCAAAATCACTGCAGGTGGTGACTGCAGCCATGAAATTAAACGCTTACTCTTTGGAAGAAAAGTTATGACCAACCTAGATAGCATATTCAAAAGCAGAGACATTACTGTGCCGACTAAGGTCCGTCTAGTCAAGGCTATGGTTTTTCCAGTAGTCATGTATGGATGTGAGACTTGGACTGTGAAGAAGGCTGAGCACCGAAGAATTGATGCTTTTGAACTGTGGTGTTGGAGAAGACTCTTGAGAGTGCCTTGGACTGCCAGGAGATCCAACCAGTCCATTCTGAAGGAGATCAGCCCTGGGATTTCTTTGGAAGGAATGATGCGAAAGCTGAAACTCCAGTACTTTGGCCATGTCATGCGAAGAATTGACTCACTGGAAAAGGCTGTGATGCTGGGAGGGATCAGGGGCAGGAGGAGAAGAGGACGAAAGAGGATGAGATGGCTGGATGGCATCACTGAGTCGATGGACATGAGTCTGAGTGAACTCCCGGAGTTGGTGATGGACAGGGAGGCCTGGCGTGCTGTGATTCATGGGGTGGCAAAGAGTCAGACACGACTGAGTGACTGAACTGAACTGAACTGATACACACTGCTGCATATAAAACAGATAATTAATAAGGACCTACTCTACAGTACAGGGAACTCTACCCAATCCTCAGTATTGACACAAATGGGAAAATAACCTAAAAAAGAGTGGGTATATGTATATGTGTGACTGATTTACTTTGCTCTACACCTGAAACTAACACAATATTACAAATAAATGTTCATTTTTTAAAAAATAATTTAAAAAAAAGAGGTCCAGAAGTGACCACAGAATTGGAGGGCTTCCTAGGGAGGTGAAGTGGACTGTGGCTCTCAGCTAGGAAAAGAATCTGACATCAGTGACTCAAGAAAAACATTTATTATTTTTTATGTTTTGACTTGTTCTGTAGATTCCTTTGGATTTTTTTCTTTTTTTAACATTTTTATTTTTCTCCTCCCACCCCCATTCTACTTGTCAATTTTATTGGCACTATGAAATCTAATTATGCCTTTGAGCTTTTCTTTTCTCAGTAATATTTTTTATTGTTTCTATAAACCTCTGCCTCTGCACTGGGCTTTTGCAGTTCTATGGCGTTTTCCTTTTTTTTTTTCTTTCTTCTTCCTTTTGTTTAAACTCTTTTTTTAATTTTAATTTTTAACTTTTAAAAACCTATTATTATTTTTGTACACTTATTCCTTTGCTTTCTTTTCCTACTGTCCTTTTCCTCTTACAGTTAATCTTTAATGTATGTAAATCTTCTTTACCTCTATTTCTTTCCTTTTCTGTCAACATATTTGTTATTTTTATTTTCATTGCTTTATTCCCCTTGGCACCTAGCTTTATTTTTGTTTTCCAGTTTGTGCTTTAATTAGTGTTGTTCTTAAATAGTAGATATAATTTTTGGTTTTCTTTATTCACTGGGTCAACCTATTGTACTTTATTTTTGGATTGTTTTGATTTTGTACCAACTCAATGGACATAAGTTTGAGTAAGCTCTGGAAGTTGATGACGGGCAGGGAAGCCTG
The DNA here is from genome assembly GCF_042477335.2 of Ovis canadensis. NCBI lineage: Eukaryota > Metazoa > Chordata > Mammalia > Artiodactyla > Bovidae > Ovis > Ovis canadensis. The sequence goes on along the minus strand of NC_091248.1, from coordinate 32,402,416 downwards.
GTGTGCTGCAGTCCAATGTCACAAAGAATTGGACAAGACTGAGTGACTGAACTGAACCTCTAGGTGTATATGTATATGTGTATATTAAGTCACAGTTTTTATTGTTGTTATAAACCTCTGCTTTGATTTTGGGCTTTTGAAGTTCTGTGGAGTTCTCCTTTCTCTCTCTCTCTCTCTCTCTTTTTTAAAAAATTTAATTGTTAATTTTTTTGAACCTATTATTTTTTTACATTTATTCCTGTTTGCTTTTTCTACTGTTCTTTTCCCCTTGTAGTTAATCTTTAATGTATATAAATCTTTTTTTATCTACCTCTATTTAACTTTGCATATATACTCTTTCTTTCTTTTCTTTCTTTCCTTTTCTCTCAATATATTTGTTAGTTTTGTGTTCTATGGTTTATTCCCCACTTGCCACTTTGTTTTAGTTTTGTTTCCCAGTTTGTGCTTTAGTTAGTTTAGTTCTTAACTGGTAGATATAATTTTTGATTTCATTTGTTCGCTGGGTCAATCTACTGTACTTTACTTTTTTTGGACTGTTTCAATTTTGCTTTTGGGTGTATATTCCATTATTTTAATTATCATTTGCCTGATTTTGTAACTGCCATTTGTCTGGGCCTCATCTTTGGTTTCTCATTTTTGGGTATTTGTTTTAATCTCACTTAATGCCATAACCAGAGAAAGCAATGGCACCCCACTCCAGTACTCTTGCCTGGAAAACCCCATGGATGGAGGAGCCTGGTGGGCTGTAGTCCATGGGGTTACGAAGAGTCAGACACGACTGAGTGACTTCACTTTCACTTTTCACTGTCATGCATTGGAGAAGGAAATGGCAAACCACTCCAGTGTTCTTGTAAGGAGAATCCCAGAGACGGGGGAGCCTGGTGGTCTGCTGTCTATGGGGTCACACAGAGTCAGGCACGACTGAAGTGAGTTAGCCACAGCAGCAGCAGCAATGCCATAACAAACCACTTGTGGAATCTTCCTTCCTGACCAGAGATCAAGCCCTGGCCTTTGGAGTGGGAGCACTGACTCCAAGACTCTAGAATACCAGAGAACTAACCCTAAGGTGTATCAAATAGTGAGAACTCACACAAAGGAAACCACTGTAATACAAGACCCTGCATCATCCAACCATTAGTAGCATCCCATGCAGAATGCCTCATCTAACCAACAAACAAAATAAAGTACAAACCCAATCATCAGCAGACAGGATTACCACCTCACTGAGCATTGCCCATTAGAGGGGGAAAAACAAAACAAAACAAAACACTAACTCAGCACAAATCTCACCTTATACAATGTTCACACAAACCATTGGACCAACCTTAGGAGGGCAGAAGCAAAAAGGAAGAAAGAATTCAACATTGAAACCTGGGAAAAGGAAACCTCAAACACAGTAAGTTAAAAAAATATTAATAATAATGAAAAGACAGAGAGATACTACGTAAATGAAGGAACAAACTAGAAACACAGAAATCCAAATAAATGACAAGAAATAGGCAAACTACCTGAAAAATAATTCAGAATAATGACACTAAAGATGATCAAAAAACTTGAAAACAGAACAGAGGAAACGTTAGAATCAATCAACAAAGACCTAAAAGAATTAAAGAATTAACACAGAGAGACAAACGACACAATTACTGAAATTAAAAATACTTTAGTCTGAAGCAGAAGAACAAACCAGTGAGCTGGAAGCTAAAATGGTGGAAACAACTTCTGAAGAGCATAATAAAGTAATAAGAATCAAAGGAACTGAAGATAATCTCAGAGACCTCTGGGACAATATCCAACTCACGAATTACAAGAAAAAAACTGTAAGAAACACAAACACATGCAGATTAAGCAGCACATTTCTAAATAACTAACAGGTTACTGAAGAAATCAGAGGGGAAATCACAAAATTTCTAAAAACAAATGACAATGAAACCATGACAACTCAAAACCTATGGGATGCAGCAAAAGCATTTCTAAGCGGGAAGTTTATAGCAGTACAATCCTACCTCAAGAAACAAGAAAGACATCGAATAGACAACCCAACTTTACAACTAAAACAACTGGAAAAAGAAGAACAAAAGACCCCAAAATTAGCAGAAGGAAATGAATCATAAAGATCTGAGCAGAAATAAATGAAAAAGAAATAAAAGAAATAGTAAAGATTAATAAAACTAAAAGCTGGTTCTTTGAGAAGATAAACAAAATTGACTAAACGTTAGCCAGACTCATCAAGAACAAAAGGGAGAATGAAAGCAATAAAATTAGAAATGAAAAAGGAGAGGTTACAGCAGACAATGAAGAAATATAAAGGATGATAGGAGACTATTATGAACAACTATATGGCAATAAAATGGATAACCTGGGAGAAATGGAGAGATTCTTAGAAAAATTCAATCTTCCAAGACTGAACCAGGAAGAAATAGAAATTATGAACAACCCAATTACATGCACTGAAATTGAAGCTGTGATCAAAAATCTCCCAAAAAACAAAAGCCCAGGACCACATGGCTTCACACCGGAAATTTTTTCAAACATTTAGAGAAGAGCTAATGCCTAGCCTTTCAAAACTGTTTTAAAAATTGCAGAGTAAGGAACACTTCTCAACTCATTCTATGAGGCCACCATCATCCTGATACCAAAACCAGACAAAGACAACATTAAAAAAAAAAAAAAAAGAAAGAAAGAAAGAAAACTACAGGCCAATATTACTGATGAACATAGGTGCAAAAATCCTCAACAGAATTTTAGCAAACAGAATTTAGCAACACATCAAAAAGCTTCTACACCATGATCAAAGTTCGGTTTACTTCAGGGAGGCAAGGATTCTTTAGTATACACAAAGCAATCAATGTGATACACCATATTAACAAATTCAGAGATAAAAACCATATCATAATCTCAATAGATGCATAAAAAGCCTTTGACAATATTCAGCACCTATTTATGAATAAAATTCTTCGAAAAATGGACATAGGAGAAACTTAGCTCAACATAGTAAAGGCCACATATGATAAGCCTACAGCAAGCATTATTCTCAATAGAGAAAACCTGAAAGCATTCCCCCTAATACCAGGAACAAGACAAAGGTGTCCACTTTCACCACTATTATTCGACATAATTTTGGAAGTCCTAGCTACAGCAATCAGAGAAAAAAAAGAAAGAAAAGAAATCTAGATCGGAACAGAAGTAAAGTTTTCACTGTTTGCAGATGACATGATACTATACATAGAAAGTGAAAGACAGTGAATTTGTTTAGCCATATCTGACACTTTCCGACCCCGTGGACTGTACCCTACCAGGCTCCTCAGTCCATGGGCTTCTCCAGGCAAGGGTAGTGGACTGGATTGCCATTTCCTTCTCCAGGGGATCTTCCCAACCCAGGGATCAAACCCAGGTCTTCCACATTGCAGGCAGATGTTTTATTATCTGAGCCACTAGGAAAGCCATACTACACATAGAGTTCCCAAAGATAGCAACAGAAAATTATTAGAGCTAATCAGTGAATTTAGCAAGATTGCAGGATACAAAAGCAATGCATGGAAATCACTTGCATTTCTATATACTAACAATGAAAAATCAGAAAGAGAAATTAAGGAATCAGTCCCTTTCACCATTTCAAAAGAAAGAATTAAATATCTAGGAATAAACTTACCTAAGGACACAAAATAACTCTACACAGAAAATTATGACACTGATGAAAGAAATCAAAGATGGCATAAACAGATGAAGATAAATTCCATGTTCCTGGGTAGGAAAAATCAATACTGTGTGGAAATGACTATACTACTAAACACAATCTATAGATTCAAGGTGATCCTTATCAAATTACCAATGGCATTTTCTAAAGAACTAGAACAAAAAAAAAAATCACAATTCACATGAAAATACAAAAGAACCCAAATAGCCAAAGCAGTGTTGAGAAAGAAGAATGGAGCTGGAGGAATCAACCTTCCTGACTTCAGATTATACTACAAAACTACAGTCATCAAGACAGCATGGTACTGGCACAAAAACAGAAATACAGACCAATGGAACAAGATAGAAAGCCCAGAAATAAACCCATGAACCAATGGATACCTTATTTTTGACAAAGGAGGCAAGAATATACAAAGGGTCAAAGATAGTGTCTTCAGTAAATGGCACTGGGAGAACTGGACAGCTACATGTAAAAGAATGAAATCAGAACACTTCTTAACACCATACACAAAGATAAACTCAAAATGGGTTAAAGACCTAAATGTAAGACTAGAAACTTTAAAACTCTTAGAGGAAAACATAGGCAGAACACTCCATGACATAAATCAAAGAAAGATCCTTTATGACCCACCTTTAGAGTAATGGAAATAAAACCAAATATAAACAAATGGGACCTGATTAAACTTAAAAGCTTCTGCACAGGAAAGAAAAATATAAGCCAGGTGAAAAGACAGCTCCCAGAATGGGAGAAAATAATAGCAAATGAAACAACAGACAAAGGATTAATTTCCAAAATATACAAGCAACTCATACAACTGAATACCAGAAAACAAACAGCCCAATCAGAATGTGGGAAAAAGACCTAAACAGGCATTTCTCCAAAGAAGACATACAGATGGGTCACAAAAACATGAAAAGATGCTCATCCTCACTCATTATTAGAGAAACACAATTCAAAACTTCAATGAGATATCACCCCAAAATGGTCAGAATGGCTATTGTCAAGAAGTCTACAAACAATAAATGCTGGAGAGGGTGTGGGGAAAAGGGAACACTTCTGCACTTTTGGTGGTAATGTAACTGATAAAAACACTATGGAAGATGGTAGGGAGATTTCTTAAAAAACTAGAAATAAAACCACCATATGACTCAGAAATCCCACTCCAAGGCATACACCTCAAAGAAGCCAAAATTGAAAAAGACTCATGTATCCCATTATTCATTGCAGCACTGTTTACAAGAGCCAGAACACAGAAGCAACCTAGATGTCCATTGACAGATGAATGGATAAAGAAGTCGTGGTACATGTACACAATGGAATATTACTCACCCATAAAAAGGAACACACTTGAGTCAGTTCTGATGAGGTGGATGAACCTAGAGACTATTATACAAAGGGAAATAAGTCAGAAAGAGAAAGATAAATATAGTATTCTAACACATATACACCGAATCTAGAAAAATGGTACTAAGTAATTTATTTACAGGGCAGCAGTGGAGAAACAGACATAGAGAATAGACTTAGGACATGGGGAGAGGGGAAGAGAGGGTGAGATGTATGGAAAGAGTAACATTACCATATGCAAACTTACATTACCATATGTAAAATAGATAGCCAACAGGAATTTGCTGTATGGCTCAGGAAACTCAAACAGGGCTCTGTATCAACTGGGAGGGGTGGGATGGGGAGGGAGATGTGATGGGGTTTCAAAAGGTAGTGGATATGTGTATACCTATGGCTGATTCGTGTTGAGATTTGCAATTAAAAACAAATAAATTTAAGAAAAATAATGCATATATGTGTATAACTGAGTCACTTTGCTGTACAGCAGATATTGACACAACATGTAAATCAACTATACTTCAATTAAAATAATAAATTAAAAAAATAATTCCTTACTGTCTTCCCCAAAATAATGTGAGCTTCTCAAGGCAGAGAATACTTTATTTATATTTTAGCCTTCATAGCTTATAAACAAAAATAAACAAAATTCCATCATTCATAAGCATTGAATAACTGCTCAGTGATCGCAGAATTTGGAGAGGCTATATAGCATAGTTATTAGAAGTGTCTGATAGGTAAAGAAGGTAAAAAAATATCCTTAAAAAGACTGAGCTTTTTCTCCAAGAGAAGGAAGTGTCTTTATTTAAGAAAAAGAAGCTACAAACATGTTTCCAGTGGTCATCTATATGGAATGACCTCAAAAATGAGAGACAACCAGACTCTAATTCACTGCTGCTGCTGCTAAGTCACTTCAGTCATGTCCGACTCTGTGCGACCCCGTAGACAGCAGCCCACCAGGCTCCCCCGACCCTGGGATTCTCCAGGCAAGAACACTGGAGTGGGTTGCCATTTCCTTCTCCAAAGCATGAAAGTGAAACATGACAGTAAAGTGGTTCAGTCATGTCTGACCCTCAGCAACCCCATGGACTGCAGCCCACCAGGCTCCTCCATCCATGGGATTTTCCAGGCAAGAGTACTGGAATGGGGTGCCATTGCCTTCTCCATCTAGGCCTTCCAAAACACAGCTTGATTCCAAAAGATACACATACCCATTTTTCTGTTTGAGCAGCAAGAATAGTAAGAGGATGTAAAAGCAAAACTTTTAATATGCCCCTAGTTCCATGGAAAGATCATACTTTTGGTTGCCAAGTGGAATACAGGAGGGAGAGGCCTGGACTGGGGAATTTGGGATTAGTAAAAACAAACTAAATGCAAACTTCATGTCACTTCCATGACCATGTAAACTGAAAGTCTCCATACTGTATATAATCTAGGGAATGGTAAGAAAGTATTCCATGGACTAATAGTCTATTAAAGTAAAAAAATTAAAAAATACCTTGTTTTGAGTTACATTGAGTATCTTTTCATAAGAAGTTGTAAAGCAGCACAATTACAATGAAATACTAATTGTAACAAGATGGTGGCTACAGAATATAACTCAGCCTTAATAGATTTTTTAATGCCTCTCTTTATACCAAATGTGAGTAACCCTTTAGCCAATAAAGTAAATTGTCTGATCTTCAAATGAGTACTTTATCCTCATTCAGGCTGATATTACAGCGACATCATGGTTTTCTCACATAGCTTTGTGAATCGACAGAGTATTTCAGAGGAGAGCATTGACTATTAGAAGCAAAGTTTTTTGTTTTTTTAATTTTTATTTATTTATTTTTTATGTTTTTCTTTTTAATTTTTATTTTTACTTTATTTTACTTTATAATACTATATTGGTTTTGCCATACATTGACATGAATCCACCATGGGTGTACAAGAGTTCCCAATCAGGAACCTCCCTCCCACCTCCCACCCCATATCATCTCTCTGGATCATCCCCGTGCACCAGCCCCAAGCATCCTGTATCCTGTATTGAACATAGACTGGCGATTTGTTTCTTACATGATAGTATACATGTTTCAATGCCATTCTCCCAAATCATCCCACCCTCTCCCTTTCCCTCAGAGTCCAAAAGTCCCTTCTACACATCTGTGTCTCCTTTGCTGTCTCACATTCAAAAGCAGAGACATTACTTTGCCGACTAAGGTCCATCTAGTCAAGGCTATGGTTTTTCCTGTGGTCATGTATGGATGTGAGAGTTGGACTGTGAAGAGGGCTGAGCGCCAAAGAATTGATGTGTTTGAACTGTGGTGTTGAAAAAGACTCTTGAGGGTCCCTAGGACTGCAAGGAGATCCAACCTGTCCATTCTGAAGGAGATCAACCCTGGGATTTCTTTGGAAGGAATGATGCTAAAGCTGAAACTCCAGTACTTTGGACACTTCATGTGAAGAGTTGACTCATTGGAAAAGACTCTGATGCTAGGAGGGATTGGGGGCAGGAAGAGAAGGGGATGACCCAGGATGAGATGGCTGGATGGCATCATGGACTCGATGGATATGAGTCAGTAAACTCCGGGAGTTGGTGATGGACAGGGAGGCCTGGCGTGCGGCAGTTCATGGGGTCGCAAACGGTCAGACACAACTGAGCAACTGAACTGAACTTAACTGATACAGGGTCATCATTACCATCTTTCTAAATTCCATATATACGTGTTAGTATACTGTATTGGTGTTTTTCTTTCTGGCTTACTTCACTCTGTATAATCAGCTCCAGTTTCATCCATCTCAATAGAACTGATTCAAATGTATTCTTTTCAATGGCTGAGTAATACTCCATTGTGGATATGTACCACAGCTTTCGTTTCCATTCATCTGCTGATGGACATCTAGGTTGTTACCATGTCCTGGCTATTATAAATAGTGCTGCGATGAACATTGGGGTACACGTGTCTCTTTCAATTCTGATTTCCTCAGTGTGTATGCCCAGCAGTGGGATTGCTGGGACATAAGGCAGTTCTATTTGCAATTTTCTAAGGAATCTCCACACTGTTCTCCATGTGGCTGTACTAGTTTGCATTCCCACCAACAGTGTAACAGGGTTCCCTTTTTTCCACACCCTCCCCAGCATTTATTGCTTGCAGACTTTGGGATTGCAGCCATTCTGACTGGCATGAAATGGTACCTCATTATGGTCTTGATTTGTATTTCTCTAATAATGAGTGATATAGAGCATCTTTTATGTGTTTGTTAGCCATCCGTATGTCTTCTTTGGATAAATGTCTATTTAGTTCTTTGGCCCATTTTTTGATTGGGTCATTTATTTTTCTGGAATTGAGCTGCAGGAGTTGCTTGTATATTTTTGAGATTAGCTGTTTGTCAGTTGCTTCATTTGCTATTGTTTTCTCCCATTCAGAAGGTGGTCTTTTCACCTTGCTTACAGTTTCCTTTGTTGTGCAGAAGCTTTTAATTTTAATTAGACCCCATTTGTTTATTTTTTCTTTTATTTCCAGTATTCTGGGAGGTGGATCATAGAGGATCCTGCTGTGATTTATGTCGGAGAGTGTTTTGCCTATATTCTCCTCTAGGAGTTTTATAGTTTCTGGTCTTACATTTAGATCTTTAATCCATTTTGAGTTTATTTTCGTGTGTGGTATTAGAAAGTGATCTAGTTTCATTCTTTTACATGTGGTTGACCAGTTTTCCCAGCATCACTTGTTAAAGACATTGTCTTTACTCCATTGTATATTCTTGCCTCCTTTGTCAAAGATAAGGTGTCCATAGGTGTGTAGATTTATCTCTGGGCTTTCTATTTTGTTCCATTGATCTATATTTCTGTCTTTGTGCCAGTACCATACTGTCTTGATGACTGTGGCTTTGTAGTAGAGCCTGAAGTCAGGCAGGTTGATTCCTCCAGTTCCATTCTTCTTTCTCAAAATTGTTTTGGCTATTCAAGGTTTTTTGTATTTCCATACAAATTGTGAAATTATTTGTTCTAGCTCTGTGAAAAATACCGCTGGTAGCTTGATAGGGATTGCACTGAATCTGTAGATTGCTTTGGGTAGTATACTCATTTTCACTATATTGATTATTCCCATCCATGAACATGGTATATTTCTCCATCTTTTAGTGTCCTCTTTGATTTCTTTCATCAGTGTTTTATAGTTTCCTATATATAGGTCTTTTGTTTCTTTAGGTAGATATATTCTAAGTATTTTATTCTTTTCGTTACAATAGTGAATGGAATTGTTTCCTTAGCTTCTCTTTCAATTTTCTCATTATTAGTGTATAGGAATGCAAAGGATTTCTCTGTGTTGATTTTATATCCTGCAACTTTACTATGTTCATTGATTAGCTCTAGTAATTTTCTGGTGGAGTCTTTAGGATTTTCTATGTAGAGGATCATGTCATCTGCAAAAAGTGAGAGTTTTACTTCTTGTTTTCCATTTTGGATTCCTTTTATTTCTTTTTCTGCTCTCATTGCTTCCAGAACTATATTGAATAGTAGTGGTGAAAGTGGGCACCCTTGTCTTATTCCTGACTTTAGGGGAAATGCTTTCAATTTTTCACCATTGAGGATAATGTTTGCTGTGAGTTTGTCATATATAGCTTTTATTATGTTGAGGTATGTTCCTTCTATTCCTGCTTTCTGGAGAGTTTTTATCATAAATGGATGTTGAATTTTGTCAAAGGCCTTCTCTGCATCTATTGAGATAATCACATGGCTTTTATTTTTCAATTTGTTACTGTGGTGAATTACATTGATTGATTTTCAGATATTGAAGAATCCTTACATCCCTGGGATAAAGCCCACTTGGCCATAGTGTATGATCTTTTTAATGTGTTGTTGGATTCTGATTGCTAGAATTTTGTTAAGGATTTTTGCATCTATGTTCATCAGTGATATTGGCCTGTAGTTTTCTTTTTTGTGGCATCTTTGTCAGGTTTTGGTATTAGGATGATGGTGGCCTCATAGAATGAGTTTGGAAGTTTACCTTCCTCTGTAATTTTCTTGAAGAGTTTAAGTAGGATAGGTGTTAGTTCTTCTCTAAATTTTGGTAGAATTCATCTGCGAAGCCATCTGGATCTGGGCTTTTGTTTGCTGGAAGATTTCTGATTACTGTTTCAATTTCCATGCTTGTGATGGGTCTGTTAAGATTTTCTATTTCTTCCTGGTTCAGTTTTGGAAAGTTGTACTTTTCTAAGAATTTGTCCATTTCTTCCACATTGTCCATTTTATTGGCATATAATTGTTGATAGTAGTCTCTTGTGATCCTTTGTATTTCTGTGTTGTCTGTTGTGATTTCTCCATTTTCATTTCTAATTTTATTGATTTGATTTTTCTCTTTTTGTTTCTTGATGAGTCTGGCTTCAAACTAATAAATGAAACATCTCATTTTGGGCCAAGGATGCATTTGGTCTAGCAAACTAGAGGAGCAGAGAGGGCTGAATCAGTTACGAAGGAATAGAATAATGTTAATGCATCAGCCAAACATCAAAGTATAGAGTTATTGCAGGTCATATTTTTTCTTTTTTACTTTTTCTTTTTAGTATCCATGTCTGTCTATACTTTTTATATCTAAAGAGCTTAAATATTAATATTCCATGAAATATCATCCTATATTTCCAAAGTATCTTTGAAAAGCCATTAACTAATTTGCTCATAATAAACTTTGAGCTCTTGGGGGGAACAAAAGCACTGGTTTTCTTTTTCTTTAAATAACTCCCCAAAAGGAAATTCAAACGAGAAAAATGTACTTCTTCTAATATATGGATTCAGCAAATGTTCTAAGTGGCTTAGTAGTAAAGAATCTGCTTGCCAATGTAGGAGACATGGGTTTGATCACTGGATCAGGAAGATCCCTTGGAGAAGGAAATGGCTACCATTACAGTATTCTTGACTGGAAAATTCCATGGACAGAGGAGCTTGGTGGGCTACAGTCCATGGGATTACAAAGAGTTGGACAAGACTTAGAAACTAAACAACAACAATAACAGCATATTCTGTTAAACAATAACATTAATATATAGACATAAATATGTGGCATTTAAGCCAAGGCTCAATTACAGACAATTTTTAAACAGGAGCAGGAATCCACCCCATCCCTATGCCTTGCCTGTATACCAGGACTCAGTGCACAGAGAATAGGTAAAAATGTTCATCTTCAAGTTTCTCCCTGGAAGGGGCTTTAACTACATACTTCTCTAGGTAATGACTGAAGGTCCAGCTTCTAAACAGTCTTCATCTAGATATTGACTGTGATTCTCTCTTTTGGGACACTGATGAGTCTTGGTGTTGTAGGAGAGGAAAATGTGTCCCAGGGCCTAGAGGAGTCCTTAGGACTGTCAAATGAGGGTCCTTGGCTTCCTGCAGAAATCATTCAAAAGTTAGTCAGAGTAAAGGGAAAGCAAGTTTATTTAGAGAGATACTAATTCCATAGGCAGAATTTGGACCATTTCAGAAAGTGAGAGGAGTGGCCCCAGGACATGATGTCACCTGGGAAAGTGAGAGTGACAGAAGGATGTGGGGTCTTTGGTTTTTATGGGCTAAGTAATTTCATAGGCTAATAAGTTGGATGAATATTCTTGCTATTGGGAGGTAGGGTGCAGATTTCCCAGGAATTGGGCCATTGCCTACTTTGTGGCCTTTTATCATCCCCCTGAGAACTACCATGGCTAAGGGGGGATGTTTTTTAGTATTACAATGAAGGTATAATGAGCTAAAAGTCAATGACCAGACTGTTCCCAAAGCCACCTTGGTTTCAGCTAGTTCCAGTAGGTCTCTATCACATCCCAACAGCTGAGCCCCTTCTTCACTATCTAGCATTGGGTTTAACTGCTTTTCCTTGTGTCTTATTCCCCCCTCAGAAATTTTACTTCCATATTCTCAAGGAAAAAGAAGAGCAGTGGTCAATATTTTATAGGTGCTTCAGGACTGGTCAGGGACATTGACTCTCCCTGTCAGGGAGCAAAATGCCTGGTCTAAGGTTCTCAGGGCAGGACAACTCCTTGTTTTAAGTCAGAGGGTGGTATGGACTAGATTCCACACAGAAGCATTGTCATTTTGACATGGAACTGTTGTTATCTGGAAGACAGGACCTTTGCCAAGAAGTTAAAGAGAAAGAATAAGGGGATGACTATTGCTGAGCCCAGGACAGGCAACAACCAATTAAGGTTAGGGAGGGCACTCTCAATGGTGGACCAGATGTCATTAGGGTTTATCTCTTGGTTGTAGTGATATAAACAGGATGCTTATTCATAAATCTTTTTAATGTTCTTCTCAATCTGGACTGATTTATTAACATAGGTACAATAGATTTTGTTTATGATTGCACCAACACCACCCTGCTTGGCCAGCAAGTAATCTAAGGGCAATCTATTGTCCATGACCATATCAGCTAGTGAGTTTAAACAAATTGAAAATCTATTTAGGGTGTTTCCAGTGCTCAGGGCTAGGTTCCTTAAGCTGTTGGATGGATTTTTTAGGGTTAACTCATGGTAGGCAAAGCCTCCCTATGGAGCTGTTAGCCCTACTCTGTCAGCCCTACTCCTGCCAATATTAATCCAATGGCCCACCTGGGATGGCACTGACTATTATTATGTAGAGCGACTGTAAATGGGGCCAAATGTCCCAATGTGCACTTTTTTTGTGTGTGCCACAGATTCTCAATATAAGGATAAGCATCTGCAGAGGGGCCAAATTTTCCCTGAAGTTGCCTTGTCTTTGGGCCCTCATTCAGGGGCGTGCCACATATGCAGACATACCTTGAAGATTCAATAAGAGATCTGGGACTAGAAGAATTTAACAAGGAAGCAGCTGTCCAGATCTGAGGAAGGGACAAATTATGAACACAGTGCAGAGATAAGGGCCCTTTAGCATACTGAGAATAATTAAGTCCAGGAGTATCCCCTGCTTAGATGAGATGTTGTGGTAAGAGGGTTTTATCCATTACTTCCACAAAGTCTGACAATTTCTAGCCCAACTTTTAGTCCATTCTCTCTATTCTATCCCTGTGGAGGCATTCCAGATGGCTCAGTAAAGAGTCCACATTCAACACAGGTGATGTGGGTTCGATCCCTGGGTTAGGAAGATCCCTGAAGTAGGAAATGACAATCAACTCCAGTGCTCTTACTTAGGAAATCCCATGGACAGAGGAGCCTGGTGGGCTACAGTCCATGGGTCATAAAAGAGTTGAACAAGACTAGTGACCTAAAAACTATAACCATCCTTATCCTGTAGGATCCTTGGATCTGGCCTTCATTATAAACACAGAGAATGGAGGCATTCCTAGGAATGCAGTTTGGGTCTGGGCTCCAAAACGCTATAATGATATTACCATCCTGTGGCCAAGGATTGCTCCAAAGAGGATTTCCATAGCCAAGAGGACCATGAGATGTGTGGTGGCATCAAAAGCATGATGGGTTTTCTGAATAACAATAGGAGCCATGTTTAATAGAAAAGCTCTAAATCACCCTTTGAAAGGAATCACATAGGCAAGGTGTTGGACCTGATAGAAATTGTCTATCGTGTTCATATCAGTGGAGGATTTTTCCCCCATGTGTTTCAGTTGATAATACTCTTGTTGTATGTGCCTATTTGTACCTGTAATGTTTGTTGTGCACGTGTGGATGCTCAGTCCTGTCAGTTGTGACCCTATAGACTGTAGCCTGCCAGGCTCCTCTGTCCAAGGGATCCTCCAGTCAAGAATACTGGAGTGTGTTGCCATGCTCTCCTCCAGGGGAATCTTCCTGAATCAGGGATTGAACCTGTATCTCCTTCATTGCAGGCAGATTGTATACCCACTGAGCCATCTAGAATCCTAATGTTTGTTGTAAGCCAGGATTTTTATGGCCACTCCAACAATTAGTTTTTCTCCCCAGCTGACTATTTTAGGTACATTTACAAAATCATCATTTTCCTAGTGAAGTCGCTCAGTCGTGTCTGACTCTTTGCGACCCCATGGACTGTAACCTATCAGGCTCCTCTGTCCATGGGATTTTCCAGGCAATAGCACTGGAGTGGATTGCCACTTCCTTCTCCAGCAGATCTTCCTGACCCAGGGATCGAACCCAGGTCTTCTGCATTGTAGACAGATGCTTTACCATCTGCTCCCCCTAAATAACAACCACTGTGAGAAGCCCTACTAGGAGGATGGTTTTTGACATTATATTACTATATATTTTTCATACTCAGCATGGACAAAGAAGATATTTACCAGGCAGAGGGTTCTGAAAAGTGGTAGAATAAGAGCCACTGTGATAAAATGATAAATTAATGATAAAATCACAAAGAATACCAGGCCAATGCACCACAGTCACTTATCTGTTCTCTTGAACCTGTATCTGAGTTCTTCCACTGGCTTGTGAGAGTAGGTCTCTCTGGCTTCTATTGGAATTTATAAGACATGGTCTTATTCTAGACATATGTAACCAACTACTACAGGAAGATAGTAGGGCAGCTAAGATGCTTAGTAACACTTGATATGGTCCCTTCCATTTTGATTGTAGCTGGTCATCAGGGGACCCTTCCTTCCAAGTTTTTAGTAGGACAAAGTACCTTGACTGGATGGAGACCTCAACTATATTTTTGCAGGGGTGAGTAATAATTTGTTCCTGTATTCTGGGAGGGTTCTTTGAACTTGGCTCAATCTAATACAGTGGGAGACTAGTTTGTGGGTTTCCTCATCAAACAAGATCTGAAGTCAAGAGGGATTCTCCCATAAGTCATTTCAAATGGGCTGAGTTTTAAAACTTCCTTTTGGGCCATTTTGGCCCATTGAAAGGCTACAGACAGGAGGGAGACCGAAATTTCTAAAGTCTCATGACAAGAGTTCTTTTTAGAATATTATTTGCTTTTTCTACCATACCTGATGATTGGGGTCTCCAGGAGGAGTGAAGGTGGTAATTGACACTCTAAGTTGAGGAAACCTGTTTGATCACCTTGGCAGTGAAGGAAGGTCTGTTATTAATATAATTCTATAAGCTTCTGTGTAAATTGAACCTTGGAGTTATCTTGGATAATATGGGCTGAGTTAGGCATGGAGGTGTGGGGTGGCTTACTGGATCATTTCAGGCTCAGAGTTCTCAAACATTTTTAATAGTTTGGTACAGGCCTTACCCAGGAACACTTCAATAACCACTTTGATAGGAATCCCACCCTAAGTGGAGGATTCGTGGAAATGCTTAATTATTTTCCACTGTCTGGTTCTAAGAATGTTGTTGTTGTTCAGTTTCTCAGTCATGTCAGACTCTTTGTGAGCCCATGGATTGCAGCATGCCAGGCTTCCCTGTCCTTCAGTATTTCTGGAGTTTGCTCAAAGTCATGTGTGTTGAGTTGGTGACGCCACCCAGCCATCTCATCTCCTGTCACTTCTTCTCTTGCCCTCAGCCTTTCCCAGTGTCAGGGAAAGTCAGCTCTTTGAATCAGGTGGCCAAAGTATTGGAGCTTCATCTTCAAAGTCAGTCCTCCAATGAATATTCAGGGTTGATTTCCTTTCAGTTCAGTTCAGTCTCTCAGTCATGTCTGATTCTTTGCAACCCCATGACTGCAGCACACCAGGCATCCCTGTCCATCATCAACTCCCAAATCTTGCTCAAACTCATGTCCATTGAGTCAGTGATGCCATCCAACCATCTTGCCCTATGTCATCACCTTCTCCTCTCACCTTTAATCTTTCCCAGCATTGGGTTCTTTTTCAATGAGTTAGTTCTTCACATCAGGGGGACTAACTATTGGAGTTTCAGCTTCAGCATCAGTCCTTTCAATGAAAATTCAGGACTGATTTCCTTTAGGATTGACTGGTTTTATCTCCCTACAGTCCAAGGGACTCTCAAGAGTCTTCTGCAACACCACAGTTCAAAAGCGTCAATTCTTTGGCATTCAGCTTTCTTTATAGTCCTACATTCACACCCATTTATGAATACTGGAAAAACCATAGCTTTGGCTAGATGGACTTTTGTCAGCAAAGTAATGTCTCTTCTTTTTAACATGCTGTCTAGTTTGAACATAGCTTTTCTTCCAAGGAGCAAGCCTCTTTTAATTTCATGATTGCAGTCACTATCTGCAGTGATTTTGGACCCCCAAAACCAAAAGGTCTGTCACTGTTTCCATTGTTTCCCCATCTGTTTGCCATGAAATGATGGAACCAGATGTCGTGATCTTATTTTTCTGAATGTTGAGTTTTAAGCCAACTTTGTCACTGTCCTCTTTCACTTTCATCAAGAGGCTCTTTAGTTCTTCTTTGCTTTCTACCATGATTTCCTTTAGGATTGATTGGTTATAATCAATTGGACAGCCTACTTGCTGTCCAAAGGGCTCTCAAGAGTCTTCTACAACACCATAGTTCAAAAGCATCAATTCTTCACAACTCAACCTTTTTTATGGTCCAACTCTCACATCCATACATGGCTACTGGACTTTGACTATATGGACTTTTGTCAATAAAGTGATGTTTCTGCTTTTTAATATACTGTTTGGGCTGCTCATAGCTCTTCTTCTGAGGAGAAAGTGTCTTTTAATATCATGACTGCATTCACCATCAGCAGTGATTTGGAGTCCAAGAAAATAAGATCTGTCACACTTTTTACTTTTCCCGCATCTATTTGCTATGAGATGATGGGACCAGATGCCATGATCTTTATATTTTGAATGGTGAGTTTTGAGCCAGCTTTTTCACTCTCCTCTTTTACCTTCATCAACAGGCTCTTTACTTCCTAGTCTCTTTCTGCCATTAGAATGGTGTCATCTGCTTATTTGTGGTTATTGATATTTCTTCCAGCCATCTTGTTTCCAGCATGAGCTTTATCCAGCCTGGCATTAAACATGATGCACTCTGCACATATGTTAAATAAACAGGATGACAATATACAGCCTTGGTGTAGTCATTTTCCAATTTTGAACCAGTTCGTTGTTTCATGTTCAGTTCTAACTGTTGCTTCTTGACCTGCATACAGTTTCCTCAGGAGGCGAGTAAGGCCTGGTATTCCTGTGTAATAATTTTCCACAGTTTGTTGTGATCCAAACAGTCAAAGGCCTTAGCATAGTCAGTGAAGCAGAAGTAGATGTCTTTTTGGAATTCCCTTGCATTTTCTATGATCCAGCAGATACTGCCAATTTGATCTTTAGTTTCTCTCCCTTTTCTAAATCCAGCTTATACATATGAAAGTTCTTGGTTCACATACTATTGAAACCTAGCTTGGAGGATTTTGAGCATAATCTTGCTTAGCATGTGAAATGAGTGTAATTGTATGGTAGTTTGAACATTCTTTGACATCGCCTCTCATTCATTGACATTGCCTTTCATTCATTGACATTGTCAATGTCAATGACATTGACACTCATTGGAATGAAAACTGATCTTTTCCAGTCTTCTGGCCACTGTTGAATTTTTCAAATTCGCTGGCATATTGAGTGCAACACTTTAACAGCATCATCTTCCAGGATCTTAAATAGCTCAGCCGGAATTCCATCACCTCTACTAGCTTTGTTCCTCAGAACACATCCTAAGGCCCACTTGACTTCACATTCCAGGATGTCTGCTCTAAGTGAGTGACCATGCCATCATGGTTATCTGGGTCATTAAGACCTCTTTTGTATAGTTTTTCTGTCTATTCTTTCCATCTCTTCTTAATCGCTTCTGTTTCTGTAGGTCAGTGCAATTTCTGTTCTTTATTGTGCCCATCCTTGTAAGAAATGTTCCCTTGGTATCTTCAATTTTCTTGAAGAAATCGCTCATCTTTTCCATTCTATGTTTTTCCTGTATGTTTTGTGTTGTTCACTTAAGAAGCCTTGCTATTCTCTGAAATGCTATACTCAGGTCGGATTATTGTTTCCTTTCTCCTTTGCCTTTCACTTCTCTTCTTTTCTCACCTATTTGTAAGGCTTCCTCAGACAAGTACTTTGCTTTCTTGCATTTATTTTTCTTGGGGATGGTTTTGGTCACTGTCTCCTGTGCAATGTTATAAACCTCCATCCATGGTTTTTCAGGCACTCTATCTACCAGATCTAATCCCTTGAATTTATTTGTCACCTCCACTGTAAGGTAAGTTATATGTGGTTCTTGTGTTCAAATCTTCTACCTCCCTGTTGGTATTCCCAATGAGGGTCTTGGCCAGAAGTTGAATCTCCTGCAGTAAAGTAGATTGTATGTCCCTGATTTCAGTCTGACAATTCACTGGCATATGCTTGAGCTGTACCAAGGATACAGCTTTTTTTCAGTGATGCATCAGGTAGAAAGGAGGCTTGTAGGTCCCCTTAAGTAGGTTCATAGGGTATTTTCAGGTTGGTGAATTCCTCTAGGAACTGACTGGCATCCTCAGAAAAACACCCAAATTTCTCTTTTCAGGTATCTAGGTCAGCCATAGGAAAGGGATGTGGACTCTGCTCCTCCATCACCTGCTAGCCCTTTCCTTAAGGGAAGTTTGGTACTGGGAGGCTGGTAAGTAGCCCTGCTTTGTGTAGTACTGGCAGGACTCACCTCCAGTAAGGGAGGATATAGGACAGGGCTGGAGGGATAAGGTGGTGTGACTTCCAGCAGCCCAGCTGCAGTGCTAGTGGTAGGCCATCTGGAAGACTGTCAACTCTAAGAATTGCAGGTAGTAGTTCCCCAGTGTGGACCTGGAGGAGGTGGACTCATAAGGGGATCATCTAAAAAACCAAGCTTCTATGCCTTCTAAAGAAGGCATTTTAACAGGTGTGAGCAAGGCATACCCAGCGGGAGTTTCTTAGATCTGGGTCTTGGAATAAGGTCATAAACATTTGGACATATAAGACTTTCCTTTCCATTTACCTTCCTTTTTACAAAATAGGTCCAGCTGGTTCCAGCCAGACACTATCACATCCCAGCAGCTGAGCCCCTCCTTCATTATCTAGTGTTTGTGTCTAACTTCTTTTTCTCCTATCTTATCAGTACATCATCAACTCCTGAAAGCTGCTAGAACAGAGGGCAGATTGGAAATCACAAAGGTTTGAGAGACAACCACGAGCTAATACATAATAGATATCACAGAAAATTACCAAGATTACCTTCAGTTCTACAGCACAGAAATTGATTGTTTAAAGATGAGAAAAACAACACTGTTCATGAAATAAAAGATTCTCAAATTGGACTGCATTAAAATCAATATATTCTAGTCCACAATATCACAGAGATTCTGGTAATTCACAGAGTAGGAAAAGATATTTCAAACATTTGCTCATGTTCATAAGATATTTAAAAACCCTATATATCAACTTTTACAGAAAGGAAAAAGAAAATTTGACAATAGACTTGAATTTGCATTAAACTGTATTTTATACACAAATGGCAAATACACATATGAATAAGTGCTCACTTTACATCCCTCAGACAGTAACAAATCTACCTGCAATGCAGGAGACCAGGGTTCAATCTCTGGGTCAGGAAGATCCCCTGGAGAAGGGAATGGCAACCCACTCCAGTATTCTTGCCTGGAGAATCCCAGGAACAGAGGAGCCTGGTGGGCTATATAGTCCATTGGGTCACAGAGTCAGACATGACGGAGTGACTAACACTTTTTTTTCACTTACTATCATTAGGGATTTAAAGCACATTGGATATCATTACAGATCCAGCAAACAGCTGAAGTTAAATCAAATGTCTGTGAAGATATGAAGCAGCAATAATGCAAGTTGTTATGTTAAGAGAACTATTTGACTTTCCACTTCAACATATATATTCCTTAAGATTTAGCTATTTCATTATCCATACTCATGTTAAGTATCTACCTAACAGAAATTTGTGCAGACATACAGGAAGAGACATATACAAAAAAATGTTCCTAGCAGCATTATCTCTAGCCATAAGAAACTGTAAACCCAAATATTTATCAATATTGCAATCAATCATAAATGTTAATTCAGTGGAATATGATGAAACAAAGAAACTGAATAAAGTACAGCTGCACAATACGGATAACTGTCACAAAAAATATTGACTCTAGAATATAGATGGATAACAATGCATACTCTATTATCCCATTTATATGAAGTCCAAGCTCAGGCAAAAATTAAACTGGTTTTAAAGGCAAGCTAACTTTGGTGAAGACAGGTGTAACAATTGGAAGAAAGGCATAAAAGGAGTTTCTGGAGTGCTTGTGATGTTCTGTTTGAAGAGCAGAGTAGTGGTTATACATGTGAATTTATTTTTTCCTAGTTCATTGAGTATGTTCATGTTTTGACTGTATTATAGATCCATTGTGAACTGTACTATAAATCAATATAAATTTTTCTCACTTTTAATATCTCATGTTAGACAACATGAGTACAGAAGACTTTCTACAACTTAAGAAATCATAATCTATTATAGATTGGGAAAGATAATATGACTGAAAACAATTATGTATTTTTCCTCTTCATTCACATGTAATTTTGTCAGAGCATTTAAATTATGAAGAAAGGCAAAGAAAAGGCATTTCAGAGAGCTCATACAGAAATAATATTCCAGGGCCAAATCCAGTCAGCCTTGTTGGAGCTGAGATGATATGTGGGCAGGAGGTACACATAATAAGAAAGTTATATGGAGAGGGGCTAATCTTAGTATCAAAAATCTCATTTCCAAGAAGTAAATAGTAATAATAAAGTCAGAATATAGAACTGATCAGGCAGAGGTAAACGTTTTACACGTATTACATACCATATTCAATGATGACACTTGTGAACAAAAGTCAAAAATATGAAAAATAAATTTGATCTAAAAAGCTGTCAGGAAAGCAAGTAAGTAACTTCACAGTAAGTTCATTACAATGAAGTACCATACAAGAGCAAGTTTATAAATATGAGCAAAATATATAATCAGGAGGTGCTAGTTATATATAAAAGAGAAAACAAAGCAAAACAAAATTAACCTTCGAACGAGTCAGGTTCAAACTAAACCCAAATTCAGTGAGAATCTTTCTAAATGAGTAACATATAAATATCACTTTGTGGATCTAAACTATAACAATAAGTATTAGGGAGTCATTTGCTGAGGAAAGTGTATATATATGCATGTATGTGTGCTCATGTATATATTAAAAAATAAGGAAAAATTAATTTCTGCCCCATTAATCTAAAAAAAAAATTTGAGTCATGCCTCTGGCATGATAGTGCATAATTTTTGAAGTTGGCTAATAGAAAAAAAGTTTCAACTTTCATTCCCTCCTCATTACTAGCACTTTAAAGTTGCCTCAAATATAAGTCTGTAAATAATTATTTTCTAATATGAGGACACTGGTTCAAGAATTTTTGAGGGTACCTGAGAATTAACAATAAATAATCTCAAATCCTAAAAGATGATGCTGTTATAGTGCTGAACTTAATATGCCAGCAAATTTGGAAAACTCAACAGTGGCCACAGGACTGGAAAAGGTCAGGTTTCATTCCAATTTCAAAGAAATGCAATACCAAAGAATGTTCTAACTACTGCACAATTGCACTCATCTCATACGCTAGCAAAGTAATGTTTAAAATTCTCCAAGCCAAGCTTCAAAAGGACATGAACTGAGAACTTCCAGATATTCAAGCTGGATTTAGAAAAGGCAGAGGAATCAGAGAACAAATTGTCAATATCTGTTGGATCATCGAAAAAACAAGAGAATTCCAGAAAAACATCTACTTCTGCTTCATTGACTGCAATAAAACTTTTGACTGTGTGGATCACAAAATTGTGAAAAATTCTTCAAGAGATGGGAATACCTTACCTGCCTCCTGAGAAATGTGTATGCAAGTCAATAAACAAAAGTCAGGACGGACATGAAACAATGGACCGATTCCAAATTGGGAGAAAAATACTACAAGGCTGTATATTGTCACCCTGTTTATTTAACTTATATGCAGAATATATCATGCAAAATACTGGGCTGGATGAAGCACAAGCTGGAATCAAGATTGCCTAGAGAAATGTCAATAATCTCAGGTATGCCAATGACACCACCCTCGTGGCAGAAAGCGAAGAGGAACTAAAAAGACTCTTGATGAAAATGAAAGAGGAAAATGAAAAAGCTGGCTTGAAAATCAACATTCAAAAAACAAACAAACAAACAAAAAACTAAGATCATGGCTTCTGGTCCCATCATTTCATGGCAAATAGATGGGGAAACAATGGAAACAATGACAGACTTGATCTTCTTGGGCTCCAAAATCACTTCAGAAGGTGACTGCAGCCATGAAATTAAAAGACAATTGCTCCTTGGAAAAAAAACTATGACAAAACTAGATAGCATATTAAAAAGCAGAGACATTACTTTGTGGACAAAAGTACGTCTAGTCAAAGCTATGGTTTTGCCAGTAGTCATGTATGGATGTGAAAGTTGGACCATAAAGAAATCTGAGCGTCGAAGAATTGATGCTTCTGAACTGTGGTGTTGCAGAAGACTCTTAAAAGTCCCTTGGACTGCAAGGAGATCCAACCAGTCCCTCCTAAAGGAAATCAGTCCTGAATATTCATTGGAAGGGCTGATGATGAAGCTGAAACTCCAATACTTTGGCTACCTGGTAAGAACTGACTCATTGGTAAAGACACTGATGCTGGGGAGAGGGTGAGATGGTTGGATGGCAACACTGACTCATGTACATGAGTTTGAGTAAGCTCTGGGAGTTGATGATGGACAGGGAAGCCTGGCATGCTGCAGTCCGTGAGATCGCAAAGAGTTGAACACAACTGAGTGACTGAGCTGAACTCAATCTGGATAATGGATGAAATATTAATATTATTGTGTTGCTCAAAAAGTTTGTTTGGGTTTTTCCATAAGAGCTTACAAAATAATTGAAATGAACTTTTTGGCCAGCCCAATATCTACTTTGAAAAGTAGATAAAACTCTCTGCTTGACTGTATTACAATGTTATACTAAATTGTTACATGACCTATTTCAATTAACGTGAAATAGGTAAGAAAAAAGAAAAATATTAAGGAAGAAAGGGAAAAAAATAACAAAAACTCAAAGCATAAAACTAATTTTCCATGGGATGTTTGAGAAAAAAAGAAAAAAGAATCCTGTGTTTCTTTGAAGGTTTAATACAGTACATAACCAGAAATTTTTTTATGTGTACAAAATAATTAAAGTGTTTTTTAAGTGAAAAATTTTTTGAAATTAAATTTAACAGTAAGGTGCAGCAGAAAGCACCTTGAAAAACTGTTTTAATTGGAGCTAAACAGCAATAAAAGTGAGATGACGAGAACAATGGTTCTTTCCTGAGCCCAAACCCGGGTACAAGACTGTCTTAAGCCAAAGAGCTTTTCTCACAGAGCGTCTGAAATATTCATAGGTCCCACACTAGAATAAATTTATTGCTGCTATAAGATATTATAAAAGGTTGATAAACTGCTTTCCTGACCTTGGAGAACTTTGTTGGCATATTAAGAGACTTTGATACATAGCGGAGTGCAGGCTTGCTTTGTGATTTGTTGTCTGCGCAGCACTGGGCCTGCACTCTTAAGTGCTTGGAGAACAAGGGGACCGTGTAGAAAAGGTAGTCTGTGCAAAGGAGACTGGCTCTCTCGCTGGCAAATACAGCAAGTGAAAACTTGGGGGTTTTGATTTCACACAACTCCACTTAAGCACTGTGCAAACCCAAACTTTAAGACGTAGATATTGTTCCCCACAGTATGTCTTTTTGGTTTCCTGCTGTTTCTCTGCTTTCCTGGCTGGTTTGACCCTTGATAGCTACCTTGTTTACAGTGCTGCCTCCTGAAGCACATTGGGCTCTAATGACTGACAGCAACAGCTAGAAGAGCCGGCATTGTGCAAAGTGAAACCAAGCAGAGTTCTAATAACATGAGTGCTGTGCCCCATTAGTTCTAGAGAAATGCCATTGAAATATAAAGACTTGAATGACAAACAAGGGGATGGAAAGTGGGAACTGCTGAAATGAAGGAAGCATTGGGAACATAAATGGCTACAACTCATTTTTAGTTTATATCCCAGAAGGCATCTTTTAAAACCTAAACCATTACTACAGAATTTATAGGAAATGGTTTTAAATTGAATTGTTTTTTTCTATGGTGTTGGCCATATGACTTTCATCTGTGTTTTTTAATTGAGTTCACAGTTAAAAAATAAGAAAGATAACATTAGACTCACAAAAGTGACAAGATACAATTTTAATTTTTCTAATCTGGTCCAACATATCCTTTAATATATTGATTAGCTACAAATTTCCAGTGCTTTCCCATTTAAACCTAGATAACATAAAAATGGTGGTGGTTCAGACACTAAGTTGGTGTACTTTCCCATTTAAACCTAGAAACATAAAAGTGGTGATTGAACACTATGTCATATCCCACTCTGTGAGATCCCACAAACTGTAGCCCACCATGCTCCTCTGTTCGTGGAATTTTCAAGGCAAGAATACTGGAATGGGCTGCCATGCCCTCTGCCAGGGGATCTTCCCCACCTAGGGACTGAACCTGGGTCTCCTGCATTGCAGGCAAATTCTTTACCAACTGAGCCACCTATCCTACTTTATTTTTTCTCCTGTTTTTGAGAGTAATTCTGAGCATTCAAAAAAAAATTAAAAAAAAAAAAAGAAATGTACTAATGGAAAAGAGCATCTCTCCAGATGGGCTCAATGGACTCACACTTCCACATTTCTTAACCCACAAGTGGTGGAATAACAATTGATAAAATTCCCTTTCATAATTTTTGTTATCAGTTTGACAAGGATTACCTTCTGCTATGTAGGCTCTGCTAATAAATGCATTGTATGTTCTCACCATTTACCAAATAGCTAGGACATCAGATGCCTTACTTACCTGCGCCTGCCTGAGAGATCCATCCTCATGCCATCAGCAGGTCAAGTCTTGGTATATGACTAGAATACCCGGGCTCTCCTGGTGTCTACAGCAAGGGTTGGACATTTAGGCAGGCTAGGCCCTAGTGAACTAGTTAATTATTGGCTTCAAAAAAGTCATCTATAAGTATCAGACAAACAAGCCTGAAACATTTGCTGATATTCTGGAAGCTGGTGGTTTGGGCTTTCATTTAGCAAGTTTAATCTTTCATAGACACAATGCCTCTTAAATTTTTAAGTTTAGAGAACTGGATGTGTAGGGAAGGAAAAATAATATGATTTCTGGTTTATTATTTCCTTTACTCACAGACTTGGCTGTGAAAGCAATTAGATTTCTAGAAATCAGACTCAATTTTTTGAATTATGGAGATTTTTCATTTGCCTCCAGATCTACCTTCCACTCTGCACCCTGTGCTCCATCCCAGGAAGCCGATGGAGATGGACAGCATCAACAGGCTCTTATGTGCTCTTGCTTCCAGCTACAGTGTGTGATAGGAGGCGCCAGTTAGAGATTGGATGATGAAGCAAAACCACCTTTTCATTAGCCTTCTCCAAGTAACTACCCTTTCACTAACAAAAATTGCCTTACCATTAGTGTTGCTGATTGCTCACTATGATAGCTACCACAGACAAGGGATGATGTTCCATTATATCCCTTGTCAGTTTTCCTGAAGCCCTTTTCAAAACATTTAGACATCTCTTAATTGCATTCTTTAATCAATCACTTTGAGTTTACCATAGGTTTCCTACTGGGTTCCTGACTGATAAGTATATCAGTTAACCTTAAAACACAGTTTTCTATTTGTGTGGTTGCTTGGTTCTTAGGGTAAAGCTTTAATTTTTTAGAGCAATGTTTTGAAATTTTTTGAAAGGAGTGTTTAGAAAAGAAAAGATCTGAAGTGGAGATGTCTTTACAATCAATATTTGCATACCTAAAGTTACTGTACTGAGTAGATTGCACTCATTTGGACATCACAAATCTGGCTTTTTTATTATCTATCATAATACTTAATGGTCAAATCTTATATTGGCCTTGGAGTCCATCTGATATGGTCCATGCTAAAGTCACATCTTAACTGTACAGGCATGAGGTATTTTTCAATATTCTTTATAACCTAAGTGTAACATGTGATTTTGACTACTTTTTTTTTTCTTCTGGATACAATCCCTTCCCTTGTTTTCTGTAACTAAAACACAGTGTCAACCCTTGTTCTTAAAACATTTATAATTTGATTTAGTAAACTGTATGTTCATGAAAAATTTCATATACAAAGTAAAGTATTACACTATAATGTGTTAAATGCTTATTATACATAATGAGTGACATTAAGTGTTTATAGGAGGAAAAGTTCTCTCTCTCTCTCTCTCTATATATATATATGAAAACATATATATATATATATGTATATATATATGTGTGTGTGTGTATATGTATCAGTTCAGTTCAGTCACTCAGTCATGTCTGACTCTTTGCGACCCCATGGACTGCAGCATGCCAGGCTTTCCTGTGCTTCACCATCTCCTGGTGCTTGCTCAAACTCATATCTGTTGAGTCGGTGATGCCATCCAACCATCTCGTCCTCTATCATTCCCTTCTCCTCCTGCCTTCAATTTTTCTCATCAGTAGGGTCTTTTCCAATGAGTTGGCTCTTCTTATCAGGTTGCCCAAATATTGAAGTTTCAGATTCAGTCTTCAGTTTCAGATTTAACCCTTCATATTCAGGGTTGATTTGCTTTAGGATTGACTGGTTTGACCTCCTTGAAGTCCATGGGACTTTTAAGAGTCTTCTCCAATCTCCCTCTCTCTCTCCACACACACACACACACACACACACACACACACACACACACACGTGCATGCACACACATATGCACACACACACAGATTACGACAGGGCAAAAATTTATTTCAAAGGTGGGTACTTTAGTTAGTTGGATATGACTCAGTAACAGGATCTGCATAGTTGGATGGAAAATGTATCACATATTCAGAGATGAGCTCAGAGGTACTGTCAAGGTCAACTTACGTGGTACAGAAACAAGAAAGCATGAATATTTGGTATGTTTGTGAGCAACAAGAGAGAAGTTTGCAAAGATAACTTAGAAACCACTGAAATATTTTTAGTAGGGAAATTATTTTTAGAAAGCTATAATTTAGAAAGATTAATTCAGGAGATGAAACAGTTATACTTAGGAAGTAACTGGAATCATGACTGACCCAAAACTTCCTTACACATAAAATAAATTCTTCCATCTACTGACAACTTTATACTTTAAGCAATGTGCCCTTTATTTTATCAAATGCTTCCTATTCACTTCAGAGTATTTTTAAAACATGCACATACACCAAAAAAATCTAAGAAAATATAAATTACCCTGTAGTGTTGCCACTCATTTTTGATATGTTTATCATTCTGTTTTTTACACAAAGAGAGAAATCTCAAACTAAATGTCTAAAATTTCCAAGTATAGAACCTCAAAGAGTATGTAAGACTAATTGTGGTAAATTGTGAAGTGTAAGCAACATTTAAAAGGAAAAAAAAAGGAAAGAAATCGCTACTAATACCTTGGCAGAGCAGCCACATTAAAGATCAAAAGTTCATAGATCTTCCAATTTTTAAGCGGAACAGAGAATTGGACTTTCATGTCTATATTCCAGTTTTGAAAATATCTGGACAAACACCACAAGGCCTCAAATCAAAACCAGCCATTAAACAGAAATTACAGAGTATTAACCAATAAAGCTTAGTTTAAGACCTCAGGAGTCACAGTCACCAAGGTTAAGTCTCTGCTCTGTTACTTATTATGTGAATTTGAATATGTTCTATCATCTCTGTAAGCCTCAGTTCACTCTTCTGTAGTTCAGGGGTAAAATCTTTGCCTCATTGAATCCTAAGGGGTAAATGTGATAATAAATATGGCGTTAACACACTGGGAGGGATGTATTAAGAGGTCAGTCAATGTTAGCAACATTTTATGTAAGTGGTACCATAAATGCTCAATATTTTCTATCCTTTTTTTTGTTTTCTAGAATGTTTTCAAGCAGCTATTTGTATTCAGCCAATTCTTTATTGTTAAACTTTTAGAAATGCTTCTAATGTTTATATTTTATCATTTTATGATGATAAAATAATTTCCAATTTAATTAAAATTTAAAATATATATTTTAGCATTATCAGTTATATGTATATACATATACATAAAACATTTTTAAATTCCTAAGAATAAATTTCTAGAAGTGAAATTGCAGAATAATATATTTTTAAGATTGTTGTTTTGCTAATGTAGCCTATCCACAAATTATTTTAGATTCCCATCAACTGTGAGTGCTTATTTCCATACTTACTTTGAGTGCTTCTTAATGCATTTTAAACTGCTTTATTATATGTTCCTTGACCATGTGAACACTCAAGTACAAATAATAGTTTCTTCATATGATTGCTAAGGAATTTGGGACACTTTTCTCAAGCTCACACAGTTAATGAGAGAAGTAGGAGAAGAATGTAGATCTCAAAAAGTCCTTTCTGTGGGGCAATACTTTATAAAACACATTTATTTAATGTTTATAAATAGTAATTATCTCTCAGAGCATTAGGTAGTAAATAGTTATTTAATATCTCAAGTAAATTACACATTAATGCCTTTTTATTTGCTAATGACT
Source organism: Ovis canadensis (assembly GCF_042477335.2). Classification (NCBI taxonomy): domain Eukaryota; kingdom Metazoa; phylum Chordata; class Mammalia; order Artiodactyla; family Bovidae; genus Ovis; species Ovis canadensis. The sequence continues at coordinate 32,373,942 of NC_091248.1, read as the reverse complement.
CCAGCATTCTAACATGAAACCAAAATTTGAAAAAAAAAATAGTTTAAGGAAATTGATAATAACCAGGATTAAGGAGGGTTTCCCTGGTGGCTCTGAAGGTAAGGAATCTGCCTGCAAAGCAGAGGAGCTAGGTTCGATCCCTGGGTCAGGAAGATCACTTGGAGAAGGGAAGGGCAACCCGTTCCAGTATCCTTTCCTGGAGAACTCCATGGACAGAGGAGCCTGGTGGGCTATAGTGCATGGATTTGCACAGAGACAGACAAGAGTGAGTGACTAACAGCGTAAGGATTAAGGAGACTGTTTCACATTCTATTACACTTAGCTTCAAGGGTTAATGTCATATGAATTTTTAAATTTTGTAGTTGTTAAGTATCAACAGCATTAATATATTTAACAAATGTTTACTGATCAAACTAGAAACAAGTTACCAAGGAAAGACACAGAGAAAAGGAAAAGGAATAGGAAAGCACACAACCTATGTTCCAGAAATTTACTTTACAGGGTAATATTTGGAATATCTTTCTTACTCATGTAAGTCAATACAGAGAGAGATAGATACTATCTTTTCTATTAAGTATCCTTTTGGATTAAAATAATAGATCTAACATCAATAAATTGGGAGTGGGACCATATTAAAATATCAGGACTTTTCTGAAGAGAGAACAAAAACTGCTGAAACAAAAGAAAACCATAGACAGTGAACACCTTTATAAAGTAGTCATCACGCCACTTAAAAAATTAGACCAGAGCCTGGGAACTCTGACTGCTGGATCCTATACAACTGAGGTAGAATTGTTTTAAAATAGTCAAGTACTGAGGTGGCTTTTCACAATTGCAGATTGTCATTCTCCCTTGGTGTTCAGATGCAACACTCAGCTAACAATGACCACACTAATTCACACTTTTAGTATTAAAATTTCTAAGCCAAGTCCTCTGGCTTCCTACAGGCTAGTGTCTTTTTGTTCATTTATTTGTGTGTTTTGGTTTTACCCCTTCACTCTGTATTGAAAGTAAGCAAGTCATGTAAAATATTTTTGAAGCAATTACTACCGAATAGACATGAAAGCTGTTGTATAATATGGAATAGAATTAATTTAAATCACTCCTTTATATCATTATCATCATTTAAAACAGTAAGTTAACATAAATAGATGAACTACTATTCCTCAAGCTTTGAGAAAAGACCCATGGAGATACTAACAAGCTTTTCCTTTACTAGAATTAGTCTTTCTTACACCCTACTCATAATAACATACATTCAAATGTCTTTGTTTCCCATCCTCTCTTGAATTCGATGGAAATACAATTATTTCTTTTTGCAATAAGCCCACTTTATGTGGATTTAAATTTGAAGCCAACTAAGTTGAAGCTCGGCTATACATTAAGTTTGTCTCAAGTCTTTTATTTTTGTTTGTACCCTAAAGGCTGATTCCATGGCCAGACTTTTGGGATTGTTCTTAAGGACAGCATCTGTGTTATATATATATATCACCAGGACAGGCAGCCAGTGTTGGAGGCACAGAAACACTTTGGCCCTGCTGCAGGGTTACAGTTCATAGACTGGGTCTCTGTGGATGATATATGAGTGCTCCCGCTATTGTTCAGTGCTCAGTCCACGAGTTTAACAGAAGAAATCAATGAGGCGCAACTGTGTAAAATAGGGGTCAAATATGTACAGCTGTGGCTCCACATATATCAGAAAGTGCTATTTGATTTTCCTCTAGACAGCATTCATTATCAAAATGGCCTTCAGAAGCTTGTTATTAAAAACAAATTGATGTTAATTAATTCAGATTGCTGTGGCCATTAGTCAGCTATCTCTTTGCAAGAAACTGGATCAAATCAAAACTGTTCTCTGCAATCTCTGATGGCTTGCTATCTCTAAATCTAATTTTAAATTGGGATTCTACTATTTTAAATTACAGTGAGTTTTCTACTCTGGCCTTCTCTTGATTATTTTCTGTCTTGTTCTTTTGTTGCTTAACCATCATTGAAGGATCTGAGTTATCTTCTTCCTGTACTTATATACCTATAATGTTGCATGACTTATAATTTTTCTATCATGTATTTTTGTATGTGAAGTTGTATTTATTTTCACTTAAATACTCCAGATTTTTTAATCAGAAACAAAACGAAAACCAAAACAAAATGAAAAGATAACACATGGAATGGAGGGAAATATTTGCAAACAAAGCAATTGAAAAGGATTAATCTCAAAAATATACAAACACCCCACTTAGCTCCATGTCAAAAAAAAAGGACACAATGAAGAAATGGGAAGAAGATCTTTATAGATATTTCTCCAAAGAAGGTATACAGATGGCCAAAAAGCACATGAAAAGATACTCAACCTCACTGATCATTGGGAGGGAGGGAGGGAGGAGGCTAAAGTCGTGTCCGACTCTTTGTGACCCCTGGACTGTCACCTACCAGACTTCTCTGTCCATGGGATTTTCCAGGCAATAGTACTGGAGTGGATTGCCATTTCCTTCTCCAGGGGATCTTCCCGACCCAGGGATCGAACCCGGCTCTCCCACATTGTAGACAGACACTTAACCATCTGAGCCACCACTGATCATTAAAGAAATACAAATTAAAACTATGATGAGGTATCATATCACGTTGGTCAGAATGACCATCATCAAAAAGTCTACAAACAATAAATGCTGGAGAGGGTATGAAGAAAAGGCAACCCTCCTACACTGTTGGTGGGAATACAATTTGGTACAACCATTAGGGAGAAGGATATGGAGGTTTCTTTAGATACTAAATTAAAAATAACATATAATCCAGCAATCCCATTCCTAGGCACATATCCAGGAAAAAAAAAAAACAAAACAAAACACACACTTCTAAAAGATACTTGCACCTCAATGTTCCCTCCAGGAATATTCACCATAGCCAAGACATAGAAGCAACCTAAATGTCCATTAACAGATGACTGGATAAGGAATATGTGGTACATGTATACAGTGTAATATTATTCAGCCATAAAAAAGAATGAAGCAATGCCATTTGCAACATGGCTGGATATAGAGATTATCATACTAAGTGAAGTAAGTCATACAGAGAAAGACAAATATCATATGATAACACATATATGTGGAATCTAAAATATTACAAAAATGAATACATAGAATCAGGGACATAGAGAATAGACTGGTATTTGCCAAGGCAGCAGTGGGTGGAAGAGGGTTGGATTGGAAGTTTGGGATTTTTTTTTGTTGTTGTTGCAAACTGGTGCATACAGAATGGATAGACAACAGGTCCTACTGTATAGCACAAGGAACTATACTCAATATCCTGTGATAAACCATAATGGAAAAGAATGTGTATGTATGTATAACTGAGTCACTTTGTTGTACAGGAATAATTAACACAACATTGTAATTCAACTACACATAAATAAAAAAATACATTTAGAACAAGAATAAAGTTATGTAATAAATCAAAAAGAAAATCTAATTAAATTATTCAATATACAGATTACATTTGCTGATCAGCATCCAGTACAAGTTGAAACAACATAAAAAACCAAACCATACATAACCAACAAATACCTACTATATAGCACAGGGAACTTTGCTTAATATTCTGTAATAAATGAGAAAAAAGTTGAAAAAGTATAGATATATGTGTATGTATAACTAAATCACTTTTTTGTATACATGAAACTAGCATAATATTGTTAATCAACTATACACCAAAATAAAAATTTTTGAAAACCAAACCAAAAATTTATTAATTTATCAAAATGTTTTCCTATGTAGCTAACAAAATTCTGGAAATAAAAGCAAAAATAAACAAATGGGATCTAATTAAAATTAAAAGCTTCTGCACAACAAAGGAAAATATAAGCAAGGTGAAAAGACAGCCTTCTGAATGGGAGAAAATAATAGCAAATGAAGCAACTGACAAACAACTAATCTCAAAAATATACAAGCAACTTATGCAGCTCAATTCCAGAAAAATAAACGACCCAATCAAAAAATGGGCCAAAGAACTAAATAGACATTTCTCCAAAGAAGACATACGGATGGCTAACAAACACATGAAAAGATGCTCAACATCACTCATTATTAGAGAAATGCAAATCAAAACCACAATGAGGTACCACTTCACACCAGTCAGAATGGCTGCGATCCAAAAATCTGCAAGCAATAAATGCTGGAGAGGGTGTGGAGAAAAGGGAACCCTCCTACACTGTTGGTGGGAATGCAAACTAGTACAGCCACTATGGAGAACCGTGTGGAGATTCCTTAAAAAATTGCAAATAGAACTACCTTATGACCCAGCAATCCCACTGCTGGGCATACACACCGAGGAAACCAGAATTGAAAGAGACACATGTACCCCAATGTTCATCGCAGCACTGTTTATAATAGCCAGGACATGGAAACAACCCAGATGTCCATCAGCAGATGAATGGATAAGAAAGCTGTGGTACATATACACAATGGAGTATTACTCAGCCATTAAAAAGAATTCATTTGAATCAGTTCTGATGAGATGGATGAAACTGGAGCCGATTATACAGAGTGAAGTAAGCCAGAAAGAAAAACACCAATACAGTATACTAACACATATATATGGAATTTAGGAAGATGGCAATGACGACCCTGTATGCAAGACAGGGAAAGAGACACAGATGTGTACAACGGACTTTTGGACTCAGAGGGAGAGGGAGAGGGTGGGATGATTTGGGAAAATGACATTCTAACATGTATACTATCATGTGAATTGAATCGCCAGTCTATGTCTGACGCAGGATGCAGCAGGCTTGGGGCTGGTGCATGGGGATGACCCAGAAAGATGTTATGGGGAGGGAGGTGGGAGGGGGGTTCATGTTTGGGAATGCATGTAAGAATTAAAGATTTTAAAATTTAAAAAATAAAAAACTAAAAAAAAAAATCGTTTAAAAAAAAAACAAAGTTGAAATTAAACCTATAATTGCAGATCATTTAGAAAACTTTTAAATGATTTAATTAAATAATTATACTCAACTACATAATGCTTTTAAAGTATCATATAAAATAGCAAGAAATTTATGTTAAACACATATAACAAAAAATAAAATGTATAATATTAAAGATATACACCTGCAATCTTTCATAGAACAAAGTCATGTAAGTAAATAGAAAATTACAAAGATCATTATCAATGGGAAGTTAATCATAAGATGATTTATCAAAGATATGAAAGATCAATAATTATAAGAAAAATGCATTGTTTCAGTTATGATTAGACATATATATATATTAAAGTAACAAAGTTTTCTTTCTCACCAGCAAGTCTTTGAAACTATTTTTTAAAATGTGTGTGTAAGTTAATTAAATTAGTTAGTTAATTAAATTTAGCAACCATAGTTGATGAAAATCTGACAATTCACAAAAGAATTTTTCTTTTTCATAATAAAAAGACTTCTTAATTCAAAAGTGTACACAATATTAAAATGTTAAAAAGAACAGACACAGTTATAAATGTGAGGTAGATAAATGCAATCTTCATTTTTATTTAACATTTCTCTGAATTTTCATACCAGTATGAACACATAAAACAAAATTAAGAAACAATCTGCTAGAAATAAAGAGAAAAAATTATCATTATGTCTGCTAGTATGCTTATGTGTCTAGATAATATAAGCAAGCCTATGAAATATGCTTAAAATTAATGTGAGAAGGATAATGTACTTGGAACAAATAAAGGAGCAAAAATAAATAGCTTTACCATATGCTTGAAAGTCTTTTAAGATTTCTATTCACAGTAGTAACAGAACAAATGAGAACCAATAAAAAGTAGCTTTATGCTGAGAATGAGAAGATTTACTGAAAACTGAAAAGAAGATTGTAATGAATTAGTAACTTGTTCTGAATGAACAGATTAAATGTGGTTTTCCCCACTTTCATTTAGTTTTAGAGATTGCTATCACATACATTTTGTTTATTTCAGACGAGAGGCTTGGTCTCAATTAAAATAATTTTAAAATGAGGAATGTAAAAATCTATTTAGAAAAAGAATGGAATCACTTCAGTTCAGTTCACTCAGTCGTGTCCGACTCTACGGTAACATGGACTGCAGTACGCCAGGCTTCCCTGTACATCACCAAATCCCAAAGCTTATTCAAACTCATGTCCATCAAGTCAGTGATGCCATCCAACCATTTCATCCTCTGTCTGCCCCTTCTTCTCCTGCCTTCAATCTTTCCCAGTATCAGGAATAAAATAGGATAAATTCCAATCGTTCTTTAAAACCATATGGGCCTGAAGTAAGCTTCAAAGAATAAGCAGATGGGAAGTAAATTTTAGTATATATACAAAATATATATTATAAAGGAATTTACAAACACTTGAATTTGGGAAATTTGGTTATTAACTTAAAAATAAAATGTATCAAAAGATGTTAAATAGATTTCTAAAAATATTTCATTGATTTCAATATGAAGAACAACTCTAACAAATGAAGTAAAATGTAGCATAAATAAAAAGCATCAATATACTCAACTACATAATACTTTCTAAGTATCATATAAAATAGTAAGAACTTTATGTTAAACATGTATAGCAAAAAAGAAAATGTGTAATATTAAAGATTTATGCCTACTAACCTTAATATACAAAGTCACATAAGTAAGTAGTAAAATCACTAGGATAAATGGGGAGTAAGTCATAAAATGATTTATCAAAGATATGAGAGATTAGTAATTATAAGAAAAATGCACTGTTTTCATTATGATTAGAAAACTAAGAATAGCAAGGAGAGATAAAAAAGCCTTCCTCAGTGATCAAGGCAAAGAAATAGAGGAAAACAATAGAATGGGAAACTCTAGAGATCTCTTCAAGAAAATTAGAGATACCAAGGGAACATTTCATGCAGAGATGAGCAAAATAAAAGACAGAAACAGTAAGGACCTAATAGAAGCAGAAGATATTAAGAAGAGGTGGCAAGAACTATATCAAAAAGATCATCATGACTCAGGTCACCACAATGGTCTGATGACTCATCTAGAGCCTGAAATCCTGGAATGTGAAGCCAAGTGGACCTTAGGAAGCATCACTATGAACAAAACTAGTGGAGGTGGTGGAATTCCAGTTCAGCTATTTCAAATCCTGAAAGATGATGCTGTGAAAGTGCTGCACTCAATATGCCAGCAAATTTGGAAAACTCAACAGTGGCCACAGACTGGAAAAGGTCAGTTTTCATTCCAATCCCAAAGAAATGCAAATCCAAAGAATGTTCAGACTACTGCACAATTGCACTCATCTCACGCGTTAGTAAAGTAATGCCCAAAATTCTCCAAGCCAGGCTTCAACAGTACATGAACCACAAAATTCCAGATGTTCAAGTTGGATTTAGTAAAAACAGAGGAACCAGAGATCAAATTGCCAACATCCGTTGGACCATCAGAAAAGTGAAAGAATACCAGAAAAACATCTACTTCTGCGTTATTGATTATGCAAAGGCTTTGACTGTGTCAGTCAGGCAGTTTAGTCGCTCAGTCGTGTCCAACTCTTTGTGACCCCATGCTGTGAATCGCAGCACGCCAGGCCTCCCTGTCCATCACCAACTCCCGGAGTACACTCAGACTCATGTCCATCGAGTCAGTGATGCCATCCAGCCATCTCATCCTCTGTCGTCCCCTTCTCCTCCTGACCCCAATCCCTCCCAGCATCAGAGTCTTTTCCAATGAGTCAACTCTTCACATCAGGTGGCCAAAGTACTGGAACTTCAGCTTTAGCATCATTTCTTCCAAAGAAATCCCAGGACTGATCTCCTTCAGAATGGACTGATTGGATCTCCTTGCAGTCCAAGGGACTCTCAAGAGTCTTCTTCAACATCACATTTCAAAAGTATCAATTCTTTGACGCTCAGCCTTCTTCACAGTCCAGCTCTTACATCCATACATTACCACAGGAAAAACCATAGTCTTGAATAGACGGACCTTAGTCGGCAACATAATGTCTCTGCTTTTGAATATACTATCTAGGTTGGTCATAACTTTTCTTCCAAGGAGTAAGTGTCTTTTAATTTCATGGCTGCAGTCACCATCTGCAGTGATTTTGGAGCCCCCCCAAAAATTAAGTCTGACACTGTTTCCACTGTTTCCCCATCTATTTCCCATGAAGTGATGGGACCGGATGCCATGATCTTCATTTTCTGAATGTTGAGCTTTAGGCCAACTTTTTCACTTTCCACTTTCACTTTCATCAAGAGGCTTTTGAGTTCCTCTTCACTTTCTGCCATAAGGGTGATGTCATCTGCATATCTGAGGTTATTGATATTTCTCCCAGAAATCTTGATTCCAGCTTGTGTTTCTTCCAGTCCAGCATTTCTCATAATGTACTCTGCATAGAAGTTAAATAAGCAGGGTGACAATATACAGCCTTGATGTACACCTTTTCCTATTTGGAACCAGTCCGTTGTTCCATGTCCAGTGGATCACAGCAAACTGGAAAATTCTTTAAGAGATGGGAATAGCAGCCACCTAACCTGCCTCCTGAGAATTCTGTATGCAGGTCAAGAAGCAAGAGTTAGAACTGGACATTGAACAACAGACTCGTTCCAAATATGGAAAGGAGTTCATCAAGGATGTATATTGTCACCCTCCCTATTTAATGTATATGGACAGGACATCGTGAGAAATGCTAGGCTGGATGAAACAAGCTGGAATCAAGATTGCTGGGAGAAGTATCAATAACCTCAGATATGCAGATGACACAACCCTTATAGGAGAAAGCAAAGAGGAACTAAAGAGCCTCTGGATGAAAGTGAAATAAGAGAGTGAAAATGTTGGTGTAAAACTCAACATTCAGAAAACTAAGATCTTGGCATCCAATCCCATCACTTCATGGTAAAGAGATGGGGAAACAATGTAAACAGTGACAGACTTTATTTTTGGGGCTCCAAAATCACTGCAGATGGTGACTGCAGCCATGAAATTTAAAAACAAACAAACAAACAAACTTGCTCCTTGGAAGAAAAGTTATGACCAACCTAGGCAACATATTAAAAACAGAGACATTACTTTGCCAACAAAGGTCCATCTAGTCAAAGGTTTGGTTTTTCCAGTAGTCAAGTATGGATATGAGATTTGGACTATAAAGAAAGCTGAGAGACAAAGAATTTATGCTTTTGAATTGTGATGTTGGACAAGACTCTTGAGAGTCCTTTTGGCAGCTAGGAGATCCAACAAGTCCGTTGAGTGTTCATTGGAAGGACTGATGTTGAAGATGAAACTTCATTACTTAGGCCACCTGATTCAAAGAACTGACTCATTGGAAAAGACCCTGATGCTGGGAATGATTGGCAGGAGGAGAAAGAAACGACAGAGGATGAGATGGTTGGATGGTATCACCGACTCAGTGGACATGAGCTTGAGTGAACTCTGGGAGTGGTGATGGACAGGGAAGCCAGATGTGCTGCAGTTCATGGGGTTGCAAGGAGTCAGACACAACTGAGCAACTGAACTGAACCGAGAATGTTATTAATTAAAGGAACAAAGTTTTCTTCTTCACCAACAAGTTTGTGAAACTATTTTAAAAATGTATGTGTTAGTTGCTCTGTCATTTCTGACTCCTGGTGACCCCATAGACTCTAGCCCACCAGGCTACACTGACCACGGGATTCTCCAGGCAAGAATACTGGAATGCGTTGCCATTTCCTTCTCCAGGGGATCTTCCTGACCCAGGGATCAAAGCCAAGTCTACCTCACTGCAGGCAGGTTCTTTACCAACTGAGCCACCAGGCTGATAATCAATTTTAATGAATTTTTAGAGAATCAAAAATTGCATATACTCCTGTTCAGTTCAGTTCAGTTCATTTCAGTTCAGTCACTCAGACGTGTCAGATTCTTTGTGACCCCATGAATTGCAGGACACCAGGCCTCCCTGTCCATCACCAAATCCTGGAGTTCACTCAAACTCATGTTCATCGAGTCAGTGATGCCATCCAGCCATCTCACCCTCTGTCGTCTCCTTCTCTTCTTGCCCCCAATCCCTCCCAGCATCAGAGTATTTTCCAATGAGTCAACTCTTCCCATGAGGTGGCCAAAGTATTGGAGTTTCAGCTTTAGCATCATTCCTTCCAAAGAACACCCAGGAACCATCTCTTGTAGGGAGTATGATATAACACATTTTTGGACAACAATCCAGCAATATCTGCCAAAAGCCTTGTTTTCACCTATTAAGTCTATACCTACAAATCTTAAGTTTTGTTTATCACAGTGACAATATCAAAGCAAAGTAAGATCCAAAATATCAAGAATAACTATGTCTTTTTACAGAATTTTTAATATTCTGCTTTTTAGCTTTCAAATTCTCCATAATGGATATTTTTTAACTAGCGAAAAATCAATATAAATGTCTTGCAAATCTTATTATTATATGAAGAAAAAGCAAGAGAGTTCCAGAAAAACATATATTTCTGCTTCATTAACTATGCCAAAGCCTTTGACTGTGTGGATCACAATAAACTGTGGAAAATTCTGAAAGAGATGGGAATACAAGACCACCTAACCTGCCTCTTGAGAAATCTGTATGCACGTCAGGAAGCAACAGTTAGAACTGGACATGGAACAACAGACTGGTTTCAAATAGGAAAAGGAGTACGTCAAGGCTGTATATTGTCACCCTGCTTATTTAACTTCTATGCAGAGTACATCATGAGAAACGCTGGGCTGGAAGAAACACAAGCTGGAATCAAGACTGCCAGGAGAAATATCAATAACCTCAGATATGCAGATGACACCACCCTTACGGCAGAAAGTGAAGAGGACCTAAAAAGCCTCTTGATGAAAGTGAAAGAGGAGAGTGAAAAAGTTGGCTTAAAGCTCAACATTCAGAAAACGAAGATCATGGCATCTGCTCCCATCACTTGATGGGAAATAGATGGGGAAACAGTGGAAACAGTGTCAGATTTTATTTTTCTGAGCTCCAAAATCACTGCAGATGGTGACTGCAGCCATGAAATTAAAAGACGCTTACTCCTTGGAAGAAAAGTTATGACCAACCTAGATAGTATATTCAAAAGCAGAGACATTACTTTGCCGACTAAGGTCCGTCTATTCAAGACTATGGTTTCTCCTGTGGTCATGTATGGATGTGAGAGTTGGACTGTGAAGAAGGCTGAGCACTGAAGAATTAATGCATTTGAACTGTGGTGTTGGAGAAGACTCTTGAGAGTCCCTTGGACTGCAAGGAGATCCAACCAGTCCATTCTGAAGGAGATCAGCCCTGGGACTTCTTTGGAAGGAATGATGCTAAAGCTGAAACTCCAGTACTTTGGCCACCTCATGCGAAAAGTTGACTCATTGGAGAAGACTCTGATGCTGGGAGGGATTGGGGGCAGGAGGAGAAGGGGACGACCGAGGATGAGATGGCTGGATGGCATCACAGACTCGATGGACGTGAGTCTCGGTGAGCTCCGGGAGATGGTGATGGACAGGGAGACCTGGCGGGCTGCAATTCATGGGGTCGCAAAGAGTTGGACATGACTGAGCAACTGGACTGAACTGAACAAATAGAGAATAGATGTGATATATTATTTTTGAGCACCTGATAATAAAGGTAGTATAATAACAACTTGTTCAAATAACTGTTGTGTGAAAATAAAAGATACAAAGGATAAAGGATGGCAGTCTGGGAAGAAAAGTATAGAGAATATTTGCTGCTGCTGCTGCTGCTACGTTGATTCAGCCATGTCTGACTCTGTGAGATCCCATAGATGGCAGCCCACCAGGCTCCCCTGTCCCTGGGTTCTCCAGGCAAGAACACTGGAGTGGGTTGCCATTGCCTTCTCCAATAGAGAATATTTAAATAATTTGTAATAGAAAACACTAGTATGAAAAAATCTTTAAATAAAAATAGTGAAATGATATGCATTTTCATTCAAGAGTAGAAAAAAATTGAAGATCATTAAAAAAGGCTGCTCAATCTCACAAACATTGTAGAAATAAAAATTAACATAAGAATTCTATGTTACACTTATCAAGTTGGCAAATATTATAAAATGTCTGATATTATCAAGTATTAGAAAGAGTTTATGGCAGTCAGAACTTTCTTACCCTGCTAGTCACTAGTAAAATATCCAATATTATTGAAAGGCTACACTTTATAGAGACTATTCTATCCAATATAAATGCAGACCCTTAGACATTTATTCAAGTACATAATTCTAGTTCCTTATAATAATGGTTCCAAACTGGATACCACCCAATGTCTATCAAGAACAGAATGAATAAATTTTGTTATAGTCTATAGCTGGACTCTGTAAAAACTACTGAATGAAAATTGAGAACTAGAGGAGAATGTATAAATTACCAAGGCTCATAAGACATTCAATAATACTGGACGCATGGCTATCTACTTATAAATGTCTATTCTTCTATCTATCTGTCTATCATCTATCTATAATTTAAGGATTCATGAAGCAAAAGTAATAAACACTTACAGAAATTATATAAACAATGCATAAGTGTAAAAAACGGTGATTAAATTCAGCAAGGAATTATGGTAATATGAACAGAAGATGAATTGAAAAGGTAAGCTGGAATCACCAACTTTAACATGTTATTTCTTTAAAAATGGTTCAAAGCAAATGCAGTAACATGCTGCAGTTTGACAAAGCTGGGTGTTGATTTGCAAACGTGGATTTTTACTATATACATTTTCTATACTATTGCTTTTCTGAATGAAAATAAAGGAAATATCCAAGTGAGCTAACGTGACCAGAATAAGACAGTATAATACCTAACCATGTCACAGCATGGCTTCTGGAGACCAGGATGAAGTAAATCCCACAGAGCCCTATAGGATTATAAAAAAATTTTAATCTCATCTAATTTGACAATCTGGATATTAATGATAGGTATTAGGGAAACATATTTTGTGAAGAGTTTGACTCTTAAGGAAAATTGTTTATGAGGAGATCTCTTAAGTTAGCCAACCATTCTTTCAACCAACTGGACTTCTGTTCATTTTCTGAGGACTGAACAAGTGCAGGAGCATCAGAAGAATGTTGGAAGTCAATATATTGACTCACTTTAGTTGAAATCCTTCTTTTATTATTTAAATAAGTTATGATGTTGCTTTTTGTATTCAAGGTGCTGCAATAAGCGACGTGTATGCTTTATAACTTTTAATATTCAAATCATTCTATGAAGGACACATACTGTTATCTTTGTTTTATAAGTGAGAAAACTTTCTTTAAGAGAAATTAAGGTATATGTTTTATGTTACACTTCTACTAAGCAGTCTACATAATATTCAAAACCAGGAGGTCTGACTCTAAAATCTGTTGCTCTTACCAAACATTCAATAGTGCTCAGCCTGAAATATATTATACCTCTGGTGGTGTTCTTTAGTTTCTAAGTCATTTCTAACTCTTCTGTGACCCCATGGACTTTAGCCCCCCAGGCTCCTCTGTCCACAGGATTTCCTTATAATGGTAATAAAACAAGTGAGAAACAAGGAGAGACTAGACTATTGCTTGTGTGTGTGTGTGTGTGTGTGTGTGTGTGTGTGTGTGTGTGAGAGAGAGAGAGAGAGAGAGAGAGAGAGGGAGAGAGAAAACACAGGCATTATGAATAAAATGATACTATTTAAGTTGACTTAACCTTTATTTTGTTACAATTTCATCAGATTTCAAATTCTGGGATATTTCCTTTTTATTGTTATCTACTCATATTATTCCTATTGCTGATCAGAGGATATAGAATGATGAAGCTCATCTTTGCCAATGGTGTTACCTGGTTGATATGCATAAACCATAAACGACTCACATCACAGCTGAGGGATATGGGATGTAACAGGGAATTGATTCCAAGGTAAAGTTACAGAATGAAAATAATTCAGTGCCAAAATTCCAGTAATGGGTCAACTAACCCATTGACAAAAGAGAATATTTACCATTCTGATAGAACAGTGAATTATCTCTTGAAAAACGACATGAGAAATACTTTACAAAATGGTGACACAGTGGTAAATAATATGCCTGCCAATTCAGGAAACTCAAGAGATTCAAGTGTGATTCCTGGGTCAGGAAGGTCTCCTGGAGGAGGAAATGACAACCTGCTCCAGTATGCTTTCTTGGGAAACCCCATGGGCAGAGGAGCCTGGAGGGCTAGAGTCCATGTGATTGCATAGAGTCGGGCATGACTGAGCACACATACACAGATACACACACAAATAAACACACAAATAAAGACACAGAGATAAAAAAAATTCTCACTCTATTACCAGAGATGTTTTTGGCAGCCTTGGACTTTATAGTTCCAATTTGTCCACTGAGCTAACACCACAGAGCAAAGAGTAAGACATTCACAAAGTGAAATGGCTCATTAAGCACTCACATAGTCCCTTGGCAGTGTTAAAATCTTGCCATTTACTATGTCATTGCCAAGTGTTTCCCTTATTGGCAAGGAGTGCCATAGAGAATGGGCCCAGTGGAAAGGAGTGTGTGGACAGTCCTGCGTCATTAACTTCAGCTGCCAGCATCAGTTCATCATATAAATGTGGCCCTATCTAAACAGTAAAATTCATGACATAATGTATTTCTTCTCTATCTAGAGTGGAACAAAGTGAAACAATGACTTAAGGAGAAAACACCCATAATCCTTGGTACATCAGCGTTCTTCATCTGGAAATGCCAAGGAAGATTCAGTTAGGCTTTTGTAGACTATCATAGGAAGCAAAATTTTTCTAATTACTTAATTCTACAAGATGAAGGATCTTACTAGCTGAAAAGTATAAAAATGTATTTGTAAGTGAAGGATAAGATTAACAAAGATTGATCTAAGAAATGTAACTTTCTGGGACGTTAGATATGCTGGACATATAATTTAGGAGGTCTGTAGTGAAATGGAGAATTGCTGCTTTTTGCAAAAAAAAAAAACACATTTCCAGAAATTCTTTAAAAATGATTGCCAATAAAATTGCATTAAAATGTCCCTTTGCATTTAAAATTCTTAAAATAATCTTGGTACATTTTTTAGGATATGTTACATTATCTAAATTTCTATGATCATAACAAGATCAAAGACTTACATAGTTCACTATATAGCAGTTATTATGCTATATAACTTGGAAATATTCTAGGAGAGGAAACTAAGAAAGAGAGAGAGAAGCAATTTGTTCAAAGTTACCATGTTAAAATAATGCTGCTGCTGCTGCTGATGCTAAGTCGCTTTAGTCGTGTCTGACTCTGTGCGACCCCATAGACGGCAGCCCACCAGGCTCCCCTGTCCATGGGATTTTCCAGACAGGGATACTGGAGTAGGGCACCATTTCCTTCTGCAGGGAATCATCCTGACCCAGGAAATGAACCCAGGACTCGTGCACTGCAGGCAGATTCTTTACCAACTGAGCTACCTGGAAATTAAGTAGCTACAAAGTTCACTGCTGTAGCTACTTTACTCTGTGAATCTTTACAGAATGAACCCTGACATAGACATTGTGTAAACAAATGGTCATGACTGTGTTCCAATAAAAACTTATTTACAAACAGGGATAAGCCAGATGGACTGCTGTTAGAGGACCTCTGTCTGCTTAGTGATACATCCTCAGTCTCTGATTCAGACAACATCACTGTTATCATTCTCATCAGAAAATATTTCTAACTGTTTATTATTAGAAGTGTATTAATATCAGAATTCTTTTTTATTCCTATTAATGTTGAGAGGCTGTCCGTATGTTTTTTTACTGGACACAGGCAGCTTGCAAGCCCTTGAATGTAGAGCAGAATTTTGGAGTTTTAGAATCTTATCTTATTTGATATCTAGCCCAAATTCTCATGCCCACACCAAGCCAGATCATTTGATTCAACTATGGAGTGACAATCATAGAGTTCAGCTCCTCTTCATATCCTTGTTACTATTTCTTTCTCGTTGTTTTCCCTTAAAAAGAACAGACCAGCAATATTCTCTTTGTGGTAAATATCTTTCAAGTGTCTTACTTCAATCTGGAAAACTATGGCAATTTAAATAAATAATTAAGTGATAATATCTACTTTAGGAGCGAGTTAACAGCCATCACTGTCAAAACAAGTATAATCACTTCAGTGTCACTAGATTTATCTCAAGGATTTATAAAACCTTGACATAATCACAGTGAATCTCTCAAAAATTTCCCTGATATAACCTGCCATTTTGATGATTTTTTTGTGAGATATAAACAGTGATTTAGTATTCCTCTGAACATGATGATAAAACATGATATGTCACACTTCCCTGATAGTTCAGTTGGTAAAGAATCCACCTGCAATGCAGGAGACCCCTATTCAATTCCTGGGTTGGGGAGATCCTCTGGAGAAGGAATAGGCTACCCACTCTAGTATTCTTGGGCTTCCCTTGTGGCTCAGCTGGTAAAGAATCCACCCGCAATGAGGGAGACCTGGGTTCAATCCCTGGGTTGAGAAGACCCCCTAGAGAAAGGAAAGGCTACCTGCTCCAGTATTCAGGCCTGGGGAATTTCATGGACTGCACAGCCCATGGGGCAGCAAAGAGTTGCACACGTCTGAGCAACTTTCACTTTCACTAAGTTCAGGTGAAACCAGATGTCACTATGACAACACAGGGTTAGAAGAGAAAAGGAAAAAAAAAATCTGCCATTGGGCTTCCCTGGTGGCTCAGCTGATAAAGAATCCACCTGCAATGTGGGAGAACTGGGTTCAACCCCTGGATTGGGAAGACTCCCTGAAGAAGGGAAAGGCCACCCACTCTAGTATTTTGGCCTGGAGAATTCCATGGACTATTGCGTGGGGTTGCAAAGAGTCAGACATGACTGAGCAAATGTCACTTCCCTCTACTTCTTCTGAACATGATGGGAGAACATAAGATTTAGGAGCTTCTTCGATGGCTCATGAAGAAAAGAATCTGCCTGCAACTCAGCAGATGCAGGAGTCACTGCACTTTCTGTCTGTAGGTCAGGAAGACGCCATGGAGAAGGAAATGGTAACCTACTCCAGTATTCTTGCCTGAAAAATCCCATGGACAGAGGAGCCTGGCAGGCTACAGTCCAATGGGTCACAAAGAGTCAGACAGGACTGAGAGACTAAGCACAGTATGAAACATGATGGCAGAACATACGGTTTAGATGCAAAATTTAAATTGGACTTTGCAAGCAATAGAGGAAGAGCCATGGAACCAGTCTTCCTTGTGTTTATTTGAATTTCCTGTGGGTAGAAGAACAAAAGGCCAATTCTTTACTGGGGTTTCCAGCAGTTCAAAGACTGAGCCTTTTTCCTCATGGAATCAGAGATGCTCAGCAATGGCAGAATTTCTAAATTTCAAAAATGCTAAGTTTCTTTTCATTTACAGGAGGGAAGACATTGTGCTTATTGCATAAACAAAAAAGTTTTAAAGACCATGATATTCATTATGGGAATTTCTCTCTATTGAAAAAATTATCTTTAAAAAAACACATTCTTGTGTTATACCAAGTAGTTTTTTGAGAACTTCACTATTTATATTCAGGGCATATACTGGGCTAGTGGCATCTAAGTGATTATGTTATCAGTGACAACTGAGACAACTGTTCTAAGTTTTTATTTTTAATTTTATAAAGTATTTCAAATTGAGTATTTCACTCAAAAATTAATGTATATAAAGCATGATCATGACAATTATAATAGTAAAATTAGAAAAACACCTCATATCATTGCCTGTTTTTGTAACAGACTATTACCAAGGTAGTTAAAACTTTCTGATTATTCCTTTCTGAAGACATCTTTCTCTTCCCCCTGCCAGAGCAACCACTAAACTGAAGATTTTCTTTATTATTCTTTTATTTTTCTTCATAGTAGTGGTTCTCAATCTTGGCTGCACATTGAAATTACCTGGGGAGCTTTGAAAAGTACTAATGCCTGGGGTTCACCCTCAGAGCCTCTGATTTTACAGGTCTAGCCTTCATATTCTGTGGCCAGCTGATAGGATAATGTAATTTTCCACATAAAGCCTTAGTTCATGAAAACTTTATGTAAGGGATGAACAGCATTTTAATTCCCTTACTTGACTTTCCTCAGATTCCATTATGAAAAAAAAAAAAATGCTGAGGCCATGTTACTGAAAGTGGGGATCCAGTTGCTTGCCATTCTAAAGCCAGTAAAGAGGCTAGGGTGGTGGAAAGCAAAATTTGCTTTATTTAGGAGACAAGCAACCTGTGGTGATGGTGGTGGCAGGGAGTAGACGCTTGTCCAAAGTTCAACTCCTGTCCCTCCCAACAAGCAGTGGGCAGGAGCTTTATAGGTAAAGAGAGGTGGCTACATGCAAAATCAGCACAGTCTGCTCAGACAGCCATCTTAAAATTAGTCATGCACTGGTCTGATCAGTATCATCTTGATTGTTTTAAGTATGTTAGTCATTTTGACCTCCTGAACCTGAAGGTCAAAAATATGGTTTGAAGCAAAGCAATATCCTTCCTGTCAGTTGCTCAGTAATGTCTAACTCTTTGTGACCCCACGGACTGCACCACACCCAGCCTCCCTTGTCCATTGCCAACTCCCGGAGTTTACTCAAACTCATGTCCATCATGTCATCACCATCATGGTCGGTGATGCCATCCAACCATCTCATCCTCTGTCATCCCCTTTTCCTCCTGCCTTCAATATTTCCCAGCATCAGGGTCTTTTCAAATGAGTCAATTCTTCGCATTCATTTGAATTCTTTAAATTTCCATTAGAATTCTTTAAATTCCTTACTCAGTTCAGCAGTATGATCTAAAAGTTATCAAATGTTTTCCATATAATTTAACATACCAAATAATCCTAGTTACTTAGTTTATTCTGAGATGCCTAGGGGCCCTTTGGGATACTCAATGTTATCTAGAGAATGAAACTTACAATTATCAAAAGCAGTTCAATATCCCAGAAAAATTTTGTTCTTTTAACATAGAAAAAGAAAACCAAATTCCAGTCTAGTACCAGCTTAATATTAATTACAAAGTTCAATTACCAAATTAAATCCAATCTAAGCTTAATCACTCCTGACAATGTACAGGAAAAAATTCTTTTCTCAAAATTTCCTTTTCTTAGAAACCTTTTATCACTTTTTGCAGCCATATGATTTGTCCCATATTTTTTCCCATCCGGAAACAACGAGCTATGGAACAAAGTTATCATTTTTCCTCAAGAAAAAATATCTCCATTCTTTATACCTTGTCTCATCAACAACACATATCCTACTTGTTTTGCACAATGAAATGCTTTTCTTGTCATTTTTAGTAGCTTTAACTACATATTACAATTTTTAGTGATTAAAAGACCTTAACAAAATCAAGAAACAAGTAACTGAACTTATACCAGCATTTTCATTTGGAAAGCTTAAGAACATATTCCATAACCTCTAAAACATGCTTTTTTCTCATAGTACAATTTCTCTTTAATATGGTACAAGATGTATATTTAATGAATCCAAACATCTTTTCAAGTTTTACTAGTAAACCCAAGACAAAAGTCTCAGGCAAAATGGGCTGTTTTGTATTTCAAGGACATGTTAAGCGTTAGCTTCAAAATTTCTCCTAGGCATATTTTTGTTCTTGCAAGGTCAGAATTCTAAAAATAGTATTTTTCAAGCTGGTTTTCTCTAACTGCTTGCGCAGAAAGAACAAGTCTTGGAGTTTCAGAAGAATTTAATTTTAACCAATTTTTTCCAGAGGCTAAAGAATACTGTTTCATATATCCTTAAAAAGGTTGTCTTTCTTTTGCTTTAGTCATAATCTCATAGGTAAAGGTTTTTCTAATGAGTTGAACTTGAATTTCCCATTTTTCAAAACACAACAAAGACACAATCATACACATGGAATATATACTCATACAACAGAAGACAGAATGGTCACAAACCTTTTAATACTGAGTCCCAAACACCTCCCAAACACAAATAATCCTTGATGTCAGACACACATCAGAATCAATGGACAGAAAACCCAAATAGCACTTCATGCCCGCAGATGCTCCTCAATGGCAGGCAGAACCAATTGACAAAATGCCCTATTAAACATCTTTTTAAGGAAAAGTTTGCCCAGGTGCGCAGCAGTGAACTTACTCAGTTTTTAAACTCATCAACTCATTCAGATGCATGTTTCCATTCCACCAAGGACAAGTGTAAGTTGGCAGCCAGTGCTGTACTTAGGAAAAGCAGGGAGGATCACCAAAGCAAATAATTCTGGCAGCTGCTAGGAACATGCCCTCAGTGCCCATCTTGGGTCAGCTAGCCACTAGCAGCAGGGCTCTTCTAGGCCATCCCATCACGTTGTCATGACCAGAGGCTCTACTTGGGAAAACCCTGGGGAGCCAGAGATAAAGAGAGCACAGAAGCCCAACATCGGGTACTTAAAACTGTTATCAAAGTAGGGGTCCAGCTGTTCATCTCTCTAAAGCCAATAAAAAGGCAAGGTTGGTAGAAGGGTAAGTTTGTTTTATTTAGGAGGCTGGACTCTTGTCCAAAGGCCAACTCTTCCAACTGACAATTAATGGGCAAGAGCTTTCATAGATAAAAGAACAGGGCTACCTTCAGAAACATAGCAGCCTTCTCTAACAGTCATCTTGAAACTGGTCATGAGAAGATCTGATTAATGCCATCTTGTTTGTTTTATATAAAGTAAATCTCTAGCTCCAGGGTCAGTTGTTCTCTGTTCTTGAGGCCACCTATCTGAATTATGGCAGCTTGTATTGTGCATACAGTCTGATATTCACATAGTTAACTTCCTCTGCTTGGTGGATATTTTAGTTTCTGTAAAACATCTCAAAGTAAGACTCAGGATATTAAGGATAGCCCTTGAAGAGGAACTAAAGGTTCTCAATTTTGTTATAGTTGTTCACTTGCTCAGTCATATCCAACTCTTTGCAATCCCATGGGTTACAGCATGCCAGGCTTCCCTGTCTTTAACCATCTCCTGGAGCCTGCTCAAACTCATATCCATTGAGTTGGTGATACTATCCAACCATCTAATCCTCTGTCTTCCCCTTCTCCTCCTACCTTCAATCTTTCCCAACATCAGAATCTTTTCTAATGTCGGCTCTTCGCATCAGGTGGTCAAAGTATTGAAGTTTCAGCTTCAGCATCAGTCCTTCCAATCAAAATTCAGGACTTATTTCCTTTAGGATTGAGTGGTTGAATCACCTCACAGTCCAAGGGACTCTCAAGAATCTTCTCTGACACCACAGTTCAAAAGCATCAATTCATCAGTGCTTAGCCTTCTTTTTCGTCCAACACTCACAATCATATATAACAACTGGAAAAAACATAGCTTTGACTAAATGCACCTTTTTTGGCAAAGTAATGTCTGTTTTTAATATGTTGTCTAAGTTTGTTATTGCTTTTCTTCCAGGAAGCAAGCATCTTTTTAAATTTCATGGCTACAATCACCATCTGCAGTGATTTTGGAACCCAAGAAAATAAAGTTTGTCTTGTTTCCATTGTTTCCCCATTTATTTGCGATGAAGTGATGTGACCAGATGCAATGATCTTCATTTTTTGAATGTTGAGTTTTAAGCTAGCTTTTTCACTCTCATCTTTTACCTTCATCAAGAGTCTCTTTAGTTCCTCTTTGCATTCTGCTATAAGGGTGGTGTCGTCTGCATATCTGAGGTTATTGATATTTTTCCTAGCAATCTTGATTCCAGTTTGTTCTTCATACACCCTGGCATTTTGCATGATGTACCCTGCATATAAGTTAAATAAGCAAGGAGAAAATATACAGCCTTGACATACTCCTTTCTAATTTTCAACCAGTCCATTGTTCCATGTATGGTTCTAACTGTTGCTTCTTTTTCTCAGGAGGCAGGTAAGTTGTCTGGTATTGCTGTCATTTTAAGAATTTTCCATAGTTTGTTGTGGTCCACACAATCAAAGGTTTTAGAGTAGTCAATGAAGTAGAAGAGGATTCTTTTTTTCTGAAATTCTCTTGCTTTTTCTATGATCCAGATGATGTTGGCAAATTGATCTCTGGTTCCTCTGCCTTTTCCAAATCCAGCTTGAACATCTGGAATTTCACAGTTCACTTACTCTTGAAGCCTGGCATGGAGAATTTTGAGCATTACTTTGAGTGCAATTGTGTGGTAGTTTGAACATTCTTTGACATTGCCTTTCTTTGGGATTGGAATAAAAACTGACCTTTTCCAGTCCTGTGGCCAATGCTGAGTTTTTCATATTTGCTGGCATAATTAATGCAGCACTTTGACAGCACCATCTTTTAGAATTTGAAATAGCTCAACTGGAATTCATCACCTCCACTAGCTTTTTTCATAGTGAAGCTTCTTCCTAAGGCCCGCTTGACTTTGCACTCCAAGATGTCTGGCTCTCGGTGAGTGATCCCACCATCGTGATTACCTGGGTCATGAAGATCTTTTTTGTATAGTTGTTCTGTGTATTCTTGTCACCTCTTCTTAATATCTTCTGCTTCTGTTAGGTCCATACCATTTCTGTCCTTAATAGTGCCCATCTTTGCATAAAATATTCCTTTGGTATCTCTAATTTTCTTGAAGAGATTTCTAGTCTTTCTCATTGTATTACTTAGTGGCTAAACTATTATAATTTAATTTTGTTGAACTGTTCCTTCGTTTTTGAATTTTCTCATATCTTTGGTTAAACTTAATCTTTGGCTAAAGTCTTTCCACTGAGAAAAGGTAGGCTGAGGACATGGGAGCGAAAGACCATAGAGTCCTGATTCATTTCAGTAATGCAGTCACACCCACCCTCCTCCTCTTTCAAACCAGATTGCCTGGGAAATTTTGACCCATATTTGTCTTCTCACTTCCCATTTCACTTCCAAGTTCTCATCACTTCTCATTATTTAGTTGTTATCAATATTGAGTATGGAGCATTTAGAAAATTAAAATTTGATTGGGAGAGCAGGCTGCTGTGGAGCAAAGTAGCTGTAAGCAAGTTTGTAAGTAGGAGGAGACTGATTTATGCAGAATTTTACAAGTCATGCTCAGAGGACTGGATAAACTCAGGCAGAAGACAATCACAAAAGGACTATCAATATCCACCAGGAATATATGTATATCTGGGTTTATTTTTGTGACAGGAGGCAGAGGAACACTCACCATAGGAACAGTGGTCAACTCAGCAGAAGGTGTTAGGGAAAGCCTGTAATAGGGTTGGGATTTGAATAGGAAATTAGGGGTGTTAATGGAAGTAGAAGTATACTTAGATTGTGTGCTGTCAGAAAGTTGTATGATTGGGTATAAACCTTGTCATAAGGAAGCCAGACTAGAGTAAGAATAAAGCTGTCATTGGTTAAAGAACAGCAGTCTCTTGGTTTGGACCAAGATAGAAAAGCTGAGAGACTAGGCAAGAAATGAAAAGTAAGACAGATTAGAACCTCTTTGAGAGCAGGAGATATAGAGCTGTTTAACATTACAAAGACTCTAATTTCAGGGTTTGCCTGAGAGACAATTGATGTTTTAATGTGATATAGTAACAAGATCATTCATTAATTTATTCACAGGATTCAATAAAGTTTTCATTAAATACTGGCAATGTCAAGAATTTATGGATTCTGAGGAATTAAAATAGAAAGCTGACCTTTTGAAATTGGGTTATTAAATATTTCTCATTTAACCATGTTTCACACTCCAGCTAAGTGTCTTAAATAAAACATGGTTTATGTGTATATTTATCTGTAGAATGGTAAATGAAATGTTCACTTGATACAGTAGCATGAGGATATTTTTAGAAGTTCATTGTAAGGACCTAAGACATTTAAAATAGGAGAAAGCCCATTCAGTTTAATAGAGCTGCTTTTCATCAGAGATATTAAATGTATTTTTCACATTGCAAATTAAGTGAACTGTTATACTGGGTCATTTTGATACTATCTCATGGTAGTAAAATTTAAAAAAGCCTAAATGTATTGCCTAAGTTAAAATAGTCAAACTTTACATTTTGTGCCTAACAGAATTTGGAAACTTGATTGCCACAATTCATTTACTGCAGAAATTTTAAGAGAAAAGCATCAACTTCCCCATTTTTAGTAACTTTTATGTCACTGAACCATTTAAATAAGTCAGATTCTGTGCATTGGGTAAAACATTATCTTTAATATACACAGAAAAATTATCTAAGTGTAGGAGTGTAAGGGTGAGTAAAGATCAGTGAAGCCTGAGTGTCCCCCTCGAGAAGTCCCTAAAACTCTACATATAATAGCTATAAACACATATAAGCATTTTTAGTTTTGTACAGCAATTGGGAAATAGCTAGATATAAAATCAAAGATCTGTTCATTTTCCCTGTCCATTCCAAATTTCTGGCAATGTGTTAATGTAAAATATTTAGTTTAATATTTTTCCCTCTTTATACTCACATTAATCAGGAATTATGAAGTCTAGATCTTTGTACAATCTATCAAATAAAGATCTGTGGTGTTAAGATGACTTTTAAAAATAGGAAATTTATCTGGGACTTGTAAAAACAACTGTTGTGGCTCTTGATAATATTTTTGCCAAATTGACTGGTCAAAGTAGTTAGGCATTCAGTAGTTAAAGTAGAAAACGTATGCAGGCCTACCTTAAACATTCGTTGAGCAGAAAAAAAGTTTGTTCACACAAACAAGCTGAATTCTATTTTGTAAGATTAATTTGACATCGGTCATTTGTTAATGTTTCTGGAAACCACAAGTAAAAGTTCAACTGTTTCCCAAAGTTCATATGAGGTAACCACTAATCAATTCCTTATCATTTAAGAAAATCCTAATATTATAACCAGTTACAATGAAGAATATAAACAGTCACTGTCTTCCCACTAAGTAAGGTGCTTTGTAACAATGTACCCTTGAATCTCATTCCATGTTTTGGTTTTAATGCTCCTAGTTTGAGAACTGTCATTTTCATGTATGAACAATAAACTTTTAGGAACTTTTACTACTTTGGTGACCAATTGGTATTACTTTGCTGACTTTTGAACTTTTGACACCCTAAATTCTGATCTAGCACAAAGTAAAGATAATAATGCAATAATATATTTCTTCATATGCTGCTTTCATTTCCCCTGGATCTGTTGTCCATCTCTCTTAATCACTCTTTCTCTCTGTACTTCCCTTTATTTTTTTTTTCTGTTACTTTATCTCTCAGTCTCTTATTCCCTTTCAATTTTTTTATCCTTATTTGTTCCTAATTTATGCCTCTCTGTGTCATCCCCACCCCACCCCATGCCATCTCTCCCATCAGGAAAATGTTCTCAAATCTGTTCACACCCTCAGATAGTAATCCAGTCCCTCAGCTAAGACATTTAGGACATTTTACATTTCACATTGTAAATAAAAGGAATTCCCAATTCTAGTAGCCTGTCAGGCTCCTCTGTCCTTGGAATTCTTCAGGAAGGAATACAAGAGTGGACAGTCATTCCCTTCTCTAGTGGATCTTCCTGACCCAGGAATTGAACCCCAGTTTCCTGACTTGCAGGCAGATTCTTTACTGTCTGAGCCTCCAAGGATGACTTTACTTTCTGAACCCAGTAGGAAAATTGCAGTTATTTAAACAAGAACATTTCCATACATCCTCCTCTAGATAGTAAAGTAAACCATCCAAGCCTCAGACCTATTTGGAAACAAAAAATGACAAAACTGAGTTTATGTGCAAGTAGTGAAATGTACAATTCATATCCTTAGAGTCAACTATGAAGACACTGTAAGAACTCAATATCCTGCAGAAACTCAGTGAGGAGGAAAACGAAGGCTAGCACCGAGCAGTAGGAATGGAAAAAAATAGGGGAAATATTGAGACCACATCTGAGCCCTGGAGAAATCAAAAGGAAGGTGAAAAGGTTTTGTAAGAGACCAGAGGTTTCAGTCTTGGGAAATATTTGCTTCTGGAAAAGTTCATGGAGGGTAAAAGTACATCAAGATTAAAAGAAAACTATCTCTATGGTAATAAGTTGATTTAGGCAATGGATGTTAAAACCACTAGGTTAAAAGGATGGTTACACAGTCTCAAAATATTTCCCCATAGCTTAGGTACTAAGTGAAAACAGAGAAAAGCGTCTTCACAGTGTCAAAATCTGGTGCATGTTAACCAAGTGATCAATGATTTCGTGACCAATAATGAGACAAAATGAAGGCAATCTGATGCTGAAAGGAAGACACAATGTCATTTTTGTGGTATTCCTATCAAATATTCTTGACATGAATCTGATCTTGATAAAATAATCAGACAATTTCAAACTGAAAGAGACATTTTCCTTAATATTTGGCCTGTTTTCTCAAAAAACAAAGACTCAAGAAAAATAAAGAAACTGTTCGAGACAGAGGAAGACTTAAAAGACATAACGTGAAAGTGAAATTAAAAGTTAAAGTGAAGTGACTCAGTCGTGTCCTATCCCAGGAATGTAGCCTACCAGGTTCCTCCATTCATGGGATTTTCCAGTCAAGAATACTGAAGTGGGTTGCCATTTCCTTTTCCAGGAGATCTTCCTGACCCTGGGATTGAACCCAGGTCTTCCACATTGTAGGCAAATGCTTTACCAACTGAGCCATCAGGGAAGTCAAAAGACATAAAAAATAAATGCAATTTATGGCCCTGGTTTGTATCCTGGGCCAGAAAGAGAAAAAAAAAATCTATCGCTTTTCTATGTAAAATTTGAATATGAATTATGTTAGATAATATTATTTCTCAATGTTAAATTTGATTTGATCACACTATTTGGTTCAGTAAATTTGGACCTAACACAAGGTTAAAAAGATAACAACATGATATTTTTCTTCCACATGCTCTTTTAATTTCCCTCCTTGTTCTAAGTTTCAGAGATGAAGGGCAATGATACCTGCCAGTTACTTCAGCTGATTCGCAAAATAATAATATTAGCAATCTGTAGTTTAGATGAAGGGCATATAGCTCTTCAATGTATTATTCTTGAGAGTTTTGTGGACTTAACATTTTTAAAAATGAGTAAAGAAAGTGTATGTCTGCTCTCATATGAATATGTGAGTTCATTATACCTGTAGGGAAAGAGAAAATTAGCTAAGATGGCACCAGTCAGGCTCTCTTGCCCCATGTTCTGTAAACAGAGACTTTGCACGGTTATGTGACAGCTGAGATCACTTACAGCACTGCACATATGTGTCACGAGGTCCTCACCTGAATATAGGCTACTTTTGTTCTGTAAATATTTAAATGTATGTAAGCTACAGCTAAAATTCCCTGGCTATTGCTGCATTGGGGCTACATTGCAGCAGCATCATGGTTATGTTATGTGAGATTATGTTATGGCTATACAATGGTTATGTTATGGCTGATTGAGTGCCTCAGTCCACGGGGTCACAAAGAGTCAGACACACGTGAGTGACTAAGCATCACATATGGCTGCTGCTTTGGCTGCTGTGTAAGCCAGGAGAGAGGCTGCATTATGGCTGCCATGCCAGTTAGGAGAGAATAAACATGTCTTCAGTTCCTATGGCTTCCAATGTCTTCTTCCAGCCTCTAAGCTTGAGCCTTGCCTACCCTAAGTTTAGCAAAAAGCATGACAATCAAGACAATTGGCATCACAAATAGGATCATGGAGAAGGGAATGGCAAGCCACCTCAGTATTCTTGCCTTGAGAACCCCATGAACAGTAGGAAAAGGCAAAATGATAGGATACCAAAAGAGGAACTCCCCAGGTCATTAGGTGCCCAATATGCTACTGGAGATCAGTGGAGAAATAACTCCAGAAAAAATGAAGGGATAGAGCCAAAGCAAAAACAATACCCAGTTGTAGATGTGACTGGTGATAGAAGCAAGATCTGATACTGTAAAGAGCAATATTGCATAGGAACCTGGAATGTCAGGTTCATGAATCAAGGCAAATTGGAAGTGGTCAAACAAGAGATGGTAAGAGTGAATGTCGACATTCTAGGAATCAGTGAACTAAAATGGACTGGAATGGGTGAATTTAACTCAGATGACCATTATATCTACTACTGCAGGCAGGAATCCCTCAGAAGAAATGGAGTAACCATCATGATCAACAAAAGAGTCTGAAATGCAGTACTTGGATGCAATCTCAAAAACGACAGAATGATCTCTATTCTTTTCCAAGGCAAACCATTCAATATCACAGTAATCCAAGTCTATGCCCCAGCCAGTAACGCTGAAGCAGCTGAAGTTGAACGGTTCTGTGAAGACCTACAAGACCTTTTAGAACTAACACCCAAAAAAGATGTCCTTTTCATTATAGGGGACTGGAATGCAAAAGTAGAAAGTCAAGAAACACCTGTAGTAACAGGCAAATTTGGCCTTGGAATATGGAATGAAGCAAGGCAAAGACTAATAGTGTTTTGCCAAGAAAATGCACTGGTCATAGCAAACACCCTTTTCCAACAACACAAGAGAAGACTCTACACATGGACATCACCAGGTGGTCAACACCGAAATCAGATTGATTATATTCTTTGCAGCCAAAGATGGAGAAGCTGTATACAGTCAACGAAAACAAGACCAGGAGCTGACTTTGGCTCAGGTCATGAACTCCTTATTACCAAATTCAGACTTAAATTGAAGAAAGTAGGGAAAACCGCTAGACCATTTGGGTACGACCTAAATCAAATCCCTTATGATTATACAGTGGAAGTGAGAAATAGATTTAAGGGCCTAGATCTGATAGATAGAGTGCCTGATGAACTATGGAATGAGGTTGGTGACATTGTACAGGAGACAGGGATCAAGACCATCCCCGTGGAAAAGAAATGCAAAAAAGCAAAATGGCTGTCTGAGAAGGCTTTACAAATAGCTGTGAAAGAAGAGAAGTGAAAAGCAAAGGAGAAAAGGAAAGACATAAGCATCTGAATGCAGAGTTCCAAAGAATAGCAAGAAGAGATAAAAAAAGCCTTCCTCAGCGATCAATGCAAAGAAATAGATGAACCATCAATATAGCTTCAATCAAATGCTCCATTTTTCTAAAGCTGGTCTATGAATAAATCAGTTCCAGAGAGTTAAATATTTTTTTCATTTGCATTTTTGGGTTCCAGGGATGTGAGCAGCTGAGAGATTTTGCCTGGACAGTGCTTTGTAAAAAGGAGCAATTCTGGTGAATTTCTCCAGTGACTCAAGATTGTTGGTTGCAAACAGCATGAAGCTATTGAAACCAGGTTAAGTAAACATGTGATTAACTAGTGGTATACATGGCAGGACATTATCACAGGGCTTGTAAGGAAGCAAGAGCTGGAAATCCCTAGAAACCAAGGAAGTTATTTTTTTCTCCTTGGTACTCTTGTTCTTAACCTCATCTATACAATCCTCTCAATCCTCTTCTTAGAAAAAAGCAGAAATTGTCACACAGTGAGCTATGAGTATAAATGGATTTTAACTGACTTTCACATAACAATGGAGGAGGAATTATCCTCTTCAAAAGCCTTCTGAATATACACACTGAAAATAGCTCAGGAAAATACAATTCTATCCCAAACATCCTTGCCTCAGGAATACAATTCATAAGATCATTCTGAGAGCCAGAAAATTGCCCTTTGTATAATTTTTTTATGTAGTTTTACTTAGCCCTGTTTTCTATTTTATCCTTGGTTAAGACAAATGAAAACTAATCAGATATTTGAAAACTTCTTGAGGCTCCTGTTAGCCTTCTAGTTCCATATTTTTAATCTTTCCTAGAGTTGGACTGTGAAGAAGGCTGAGAACTGAAGCATTGATGCTTTTGAACTGTGGTGTTGGAGAAGACTCTTGAGAGTCCCTTGGACTGCAAGGAGATCCAACCAGTCCATTCTGAAGGAGATCAGCCCTGGGTGTTCTTTGGAGGAATGATGCTAAAGCTGAAACTCCAGTACTTTGGCCACCTCATGTGAAAAGTTGACTCATTGGAAAAGACTCTGATGCTGGCAGGGATTGGGGGCAGGAGGAGAAGGGGACGACAGAGGATGAGATGGCTGCATGGCATCACTGACTCGATGGACCTGAGTCTGAGTGAACTCCAGGAGTTGGTGATGGACAGGGAGGCCTGGCATGCTGCGATCCATGGCGTCTCAAAGAGTCAGACACGACCGAGCGATTGAACTGACCTGAACTGAATGTGTCTCTTTCTTCAGAACTTTATGCACTGTTGGAGTATTTTGAGATAAATTAACTGCCTCACCACAACTGCAAACAAGAATAATAAAATACTGACAAAAATACTTGTTCATCATTGCTAGGGACTTTTTTTTTTTTTAATGTCATAACTTTCCATAAGCTCAAAATTAAAAAAAAAATTTACTTTGTTCAATTTCTGAGACTAAAATGATCTCTTAGCCTCAAATCAGAGATTAGAGATGGAGATAGCTGTAAAAATATAGGAACAAAGATATCCATCTATTTTATTTTATTTTTTTAAAAGATTTGTTCAGAAAAAAAAATTAAGAGCCATGTGTATATCTTTCTCATTCTGTTATCATTTTCTTCTTTGGATTCTTATCAGATGAATGTAACTTCATCTCTCTTCAATGTGTAGCCTTTTGCAATGATTTAACGTAATTGGACAGTAAAAATCATAAAGCTGAAAAGAATGAGACACCATTTCATTTATTCCCCTCACAAGATTTACTTTACTCAAATTTCCTCTAGAATTTTCATAAGGGCCTTTGAGAGAAATACAAAACTCTTAGGAGAGCCATAGTGCTTTTCTAAATATCTACCATGGTATTCATAAACAATTTCATATGTGAGCATAGACTATTTACCGTCTGTTGTTTTCCAGTTTCCAAGATAAAATTTAATTACTACTACAACTTAAGTTTGCATTTCTTAGTTCTTTCTCTCTATTCTTTCTGGTGTTTCCTAGAGTCCTGGTAATTTAAGAAGATGAATACCTGGACGTAATTTGGAGAAGCCACCAATTAACATAAATATTTTTCAGAATAGTAGTTTTTTAGATCACTTTACTAGGATATAATTGATATACAATAAACTGCACATTTATAAATTTGATTTATCTTGACATATGAATATATCATCAGGACTTGTTTGTTTCTATTTCTCAAGAATCTGTCCTTTATTGCCTGATATCCAATGTCTTGAAATAATTATTTTATGTATTTTATCCAGTTTCTTAGTGGTTTCCAGTAGGAAGGTGTATCTGATCCTTGTTACTTTCTTTTGGCAGTTTTGAAACTGTTTTTTTCTCCTTTTTATTTCCTGTGTCTTGGAAAGAACCTTGGGAATTATTATTACTATTATTATTTTTTTTCTGAACATGCAGGTTGTTGATGAGTAGGTAGCTGCATGAGTGCCTGCCCAGTGCTCCCAATTCCTATCTTTTATTACTCATGGTGGCTGAAAAGACAGACAATGTCTTGCCTCGAAAAGGCTGCTGTGAGGATGCAAGGGCTTGTTTATTACTACTTTAAGAATAATGACTTGGAGAACACTGCCTTAAGCCACTTTGCTCAAATGAAAATCAGAGACAAGTATATGGATGTTGCACAGAGGCTTAATTAATTTTAAGTGCTAGTGTGTTCATTTAATAAATGTTTACTTTGATAATTCAATCTGGAGTTTCTCTGGAATATAAACTAAAGGAAAGCCTTGAGGAACTAAGTCTTTGAAAGAGATTAAAAATCTTTCCCAAATATCTCTTAGTGTCAAGGGTCTTACAAGTGAACCTATTGTTCTACTGTAGATTAAGGATAACAGAAATTTGGAGTATTCATTATTTGTGTTTGTGGATGCAATCTTTTCTTAGAATATCATTCTCTCAGAGAACTTTGTGCACAATATTAGAGTCTTTCCTTTAGAAAGCATTGAAGAATTCAAAATTAAAATGACCAATGTCAAGAACCAATGAAAAGCAGTTTTAAATGGTTGAATTCTCATCTTGAGAATCATGGAGTTTAAGTAGTGAGGAGGCTATGCAAGTGAAGTGTAACAACTTTAATCTGTTATCTGTGTGATTTCCATTGTATTTATGATGAACCAATAAGTCAGTGAAGGCCATTTTTTAAATAATTATACTATTCTAAATGCATGTAATATGAATTTTTATGTTTTCAAAATCTGGTAATCTTTTCGTTTTAGACATACATTTTTCAAATATTAAAGCCAATTGAACACTGCTGTTTGTTTCCTTCATAAAAAATGCAGGCAGTAAGATCTGTAGTATTAGAGGAAGTTATTGAAAGATTCTTTCCATATGATGCTACCCAAATATTACTAAATGAGAAAATTTAAACACTAGTTTCTATTTCAGTTGATGGCATACAGTCCCAGCTTCTCAGTATAATTTAATATTACTGAAAATGGTTTATTCCTAAAAAATTACCATTCTCCCTTGGTTTCCTTGATACCATAACATCTTCCTTTTGGATTGTTTTGTCTAATTTGACAGGTAGTCTTACTGCCCACAGATTAAATACTAAATTTTTATGACCTTCATTATGAATGATCTATTTTGTGTACTCTTTATTCTCTTGGCTTAAAATACAACTCTCTGATCCAAAATTTATTCTGCAGCTGATAATTTTTTCCATCTGATCTTCCATAAAATCTGATCATGCGATATTTCTTTTGTCTCTGTGCCCCCCCCCCATTACTCTTAGAATTAAATCCAAGCATTTTGCATCACCTGTGCATTGCCACATTACAAATAATCCTCAATATAGTGGTTTTAAATATGACTTTATATCTCATAATTCTGATAGATGACTGGGTGGTTTTTCTAATTATCTTATCTGGTCTCATTCACGTAGCTATGGTCAGCTGGGAGAGGAAGTCCAAACTAGTCTTCCTCATGTTTCTGGGACTGTGGTCCTGGCTTCTTCCCAATGTTGGCTTCTCATTTATGAACTGCAGAGTGGACACAGGGAGACATGATTCCTTGGGAACCATTATAATAACTTTCTACCACACTTCTTAACTGGGATGGTTGTTGTTGTTCAGCCTGATTAAATATATAAATCCTATAAGGTGTCATGATTCCATGAAAGCAAAAGTGAAAGTTGCCCAGTCAAGTCTGACTCTTCGTGGCTCCATGGACTATACAGTCTATGGAATTTCCAAGGCCAGAATACTAGAGTGGGTAGCCATTCCCTCCTCCAGGGGGTCTTCTCAATCCAGGAATAGAACACATCTCCCACATTGCAGGTGGATTCTTTATTACTGAGTCATAAGGGGAACCCAAAGTCATGACTCCATAAAAATGCACAAGAGAGAAAATTCAACTATTCTCAAAGCAGAGTGAATAAAATAAAATCAAATATTGTTTAATTTTGGTACTGATTTATTTTATTAATTGAGACTCTAGAAATTAATAAATTTAAAATTAAAAAGCATGTAAAAATCACATAATAATACCATGAATTAAATGTAGTTATCTATACAGTCAGCAAAAACAAGACTGGGAGCAGACGTAGCACAGATCATGAACTCCTTATTACAAAATTAAGATTTAAATTGAAGAAAGTAGGGAAACCACTAGGCTATTCAAGTATGAGCTAAATCTAATCCCTTACATTACACAGTGGAAGTGACAAATAGATTAAAGGGATGAGATCTGATAGAGTGCCTGAAGAACTATGGACAGCGGTTCATGACAATGTACAGGAGGCAGTGATCAAGATGATCCCCAAGAAAAAGAAATGCAAAAAGGCAAAATGGCTATCTGAGGAGGCCTTATAAATAGCTGAGAGAAGAAGAGAAGTGAAACACAAAGGAAGAAAAGAAAAATATACCCATTTGAATGGAGAGTTCCAAAGAATAGCAAGGAGAGATAAGAAAGTCTTTCTCAGTGATCAGTGCAAAGAAGTAGAGGAAAACAATAGAATGGGAAAGACTAGAGATCTCTTCAAGGAAATTAGAGATATCAAGGGAATGTTTTATGCAAAGATGGGCACAAAAAAGGACAGAAAGAGTTTGGACCTAATAGAAGCAGAAGATATTAAGAATAGGTGGCAAGAATACACAAGAGCTACAAAAAAGATCTTAATGAACCAGATAACCATAATGGTGAGATCACTCACCTAGAGCCAGAAATGTTGGAGTGAAGCCAATTGGGCCTTAGGAAGCATCACTACAAGCAAAGCTAGTGCAAGTGATGGAATTCCAGCTGAGTTGTTTCAAATTCTAAAACATGACACCGTTTAAGTGTTGCACTCAATATGCCAGCAAATATGGAAAACTCAGCCTTGGCCACAGGACTGGAAAAGGTTAGTTTTTATTCCAATACCAAAAAAGGGGAATGTCAAAGAATGTTCTGCTGGGAGCCAGCACGGGAGATCCCACCCATGACAAGGTCATGCGGAAGAGACCTAACGAGCAAGGTGGATCAGGACTCGAGGGACCCCCTGGACCTGCTCGAGCATCTATCCCGAAACAAGAATCTGTCTGTCTTACTATTTTGTGCCTTTCACCAACTCTTCTGACATTAACAGGGGGCTACTGGCCCCGACCACTTTTCCCTGAAAAAAAGTCAACTTAGGGCTTTAGTTAATAAGTCTCCTGCACATGATAGGAGTATTTCAATTCAAACCCCCTTGTTAACATTCTAGCTTGCCTGACAGGTTTATCTAGACTCTTGCAGCTATGCATGTGATTGTTCACAGCCTCCCAACTGTGAGAGACACGGGAAGCCTAAAACATTCTAAAAATATAGAACCTTTCAAAGAGTTAAAAACTATTAGAGTAGTGCTGGTGTAGGATTTCACTACTTGAGCCAATGCTTGCTGCCAAGTTCCCATATCCCTTATCCACTGTGCACCTGAGAGTGCATTAGTTAACATAGTTGGAATGTAAGAAAAACAAGTAATAGCCTTGGAATTAACCACATAAGACTTTTGAGCTAATTGGTTCTTTCTTTGTTGTAACTCACTGCACCTTTGCTCCGTGAGAATGTAACTCTGTTTAATACTTTCTGAGGCTGACATAGATTAGAAATATAAAGAAAAAAACATTTCAAGGGAAAATAAGTTTTCTGGTTGAGCAGCCTTTATCCAAAGAGGGTCATAAAATGTTCACAGGCCTCCAAGGCCAGAAGATAATGTACACAACATTGTTTATGGGAAAGGTATGCAGAAAAAAATCCTGGTTTCAATAAAGACAAAACAGATGTAATGTTTGGGCTGACTGTGTATGACCTTGCATCCTTCATTTCCCTCTACGTACAAGTCAAGGTATAAAAGTTCCTTTTGAAAATAAAGTTACAGACCTCACTCACCAAAGCTTGGTCACCCTGTGTCAATCATTCTTTCTTTCTCTCTCTCTCCCTTTCTCTTCTCTCCCTCCCTCTCTTTTTCAGGCTGATCCCTTGGAGCACAGAGGCTGTCTGCGTTCACTTTCCTGCCTGAGCGTCTAAGACCTGATCGAGAAGGTGCTCTGTGTCTTCACTCTGGCAAGAGGGCACCTGTGGCCTCCGTGAACAGAGCAAGTCCCTTGTCTGGGGCTTTATTGGCTTTCTGTGTAAACCAAGGAATATCAACTTCTATTCTTTCCTCTCTCATTCATTCATTCACTGATGCTGTCTCTCCTGAGGGTACCCCTGGAGCCTGCAGGGGCTGGACCCTGGCAATGTTCAAACTACCACACAATTGCACTCGTTTCACATGCTAGCAAAGTAATTCTCAAAATTTTCCAAGCCAGGCTTCAACAGTATTTAAACTCAAAACTTCCTAGTGTTGAAGCTGGATTTAGAAAAGGCAGAGGAACCAGATATCGAATTGCCAACAACCTTTGGATCATTGAAAAAGAAAGCGAATTTGAGAAAAACATCCTCTTCTACTTCACCGACTACACTAAAACCTGTGACAGTGTGGACCACAAAAAACCGTGGAAAATTCTTAAAAAGATGGGAATACCTGACCACCTTACTTGCCTCATGAGAAACCTGCGTGCAGGTCTAGAAGCAGCAGTTAGAACCAAACATGGAACAATGGACTGGTTCTAAATTGAGAAAGGAGTACATCAAGGCTGTTTATTGTCACCTTGCTTATTTAACTTGTATGCAGAGTACATCAGGTGAAATACTGAGCTAGATGAAACACAAGTTGAAACCAAAACTGCAGGAGAAATATCAGTAATCTCAGACATGCAGATGACACTGCCCTTATGGTAGAAAGCAAAGAGTAACTAAAGAGCCTCTTGATGAAAGTGAAAGAGAAGAGTAAAAAATCTGGCTTAAAACTCTACCCTCAAAAAATGAAGATCATGGCATCTTGTCCCATCACTTCATGGCAAATAGATGGGGAAATAATGGAAACAGTGACAGACTATTTTGGGGGGCTCCAAAATCACTGCAGATGGTGATTAAAGCCATGAAATTAAATGAAGCTTGCTGCTTGGAAGAAAAGCTATGATAAACCTACACAGCATATTAAAAAGGAGAGACATTACTTTGGCCATAAAATCTGTCTAGTGAAAGCTGTGGTTTTCCCAGTAGTCATGCATGGATGTGAGAGTTGGGCCATAGAGGGAGCTGAGCACTTACCAATCGATGCTTTTGAGCTGTGTTGTTGGAGAAGACTCTTGAGAGCCCCTTGGACTGCAAGGAGATTAAACCAGCCAATCCTGAAGGAAATTAATCCTGAACATTCACTGGAAGAACCGATGAAGCTGAAGCTCCAATACTTTTGCATCTGATGTGAAGAGGTGACTCATTAGAGAAGACCCTGATGCTGGAAAAGATTGAAAGCAGGAGGAGAAGGGGATGATACATGATAGATGTTTGGAAGGCATCACTGACTCAAAGGACATGAGTTTGAGCATACTCTAGGAGTTGGTGATGTACAGGGAAGCTTAGCATGCTGTAGTTCATGGGCTCACAAAGAGTCAGATATGATTGAGCAACTGAACTGAACTGATTTGTGTATTTATTCATTTTATGTATATTATTTTAAAATATTTTTCTGTTTTTTTTTTCATTTTTTTCTTTTTACAATGAGAACATACCTTTTCTTATAGTAGCATGATATACACTAAAATATGAAGAAAAATAAAATTGCTGAAACATACTTTAGGTAGAAGCTGTAATATCTACAAGGAGATATAATTGAACAAAGAGAGAGCTTGGATGATCACCAAACATGCACCATTAAGGCTCTATTCCTCCTCTCTTGGAGACACCAACCTCTCTCCAGGTAGCAAGGAACCTCCAAGAATAGTCATAGCCTTTAAGAGAATACAATCTGAAAAACCAATATAATAACATTCCCATGTGTCTGTGTAGAAAAAAAGATACAGCCATAACAGCAGAATAACCCAGAAGAAAAAAAAATAGGACCAATTTAAAACAATGTCAACATTTAATCATTAATTAGAAAGAGACTGAGAAAAAGAAACTAGTAAGGTATAAGAAAAACTTTGAAATTTTGCTCTTTGTGAAGGCAAAGGGAGAGAATTCAAAAGGTAGATTGACAGGCTTCTATGCAATGTGGTGGACTAGTTCTTTTCAAAATGAACAGAAATCCTAGAAACATAATAAATAGACAAAAATTAGTAAGAAACTGAAATTCCCAAGTTCCAGAAGCAATACAAAGATAAAGCTGTGAGTAGTATTCACTAAAATATGTTTCACATGATACTCAGTCCAATAATCTTAAAACTGGGTGCTAATGTAACTAGAGATCATCAAATAACTGGTTAGTCAGATAAGGAAAGGTAAATACCATATGATATCACTTATATGTGGAATTTAAAATACAGCACAAATGAACCTATCTACAAAATGCAAACAGACTTACAGAGATCAGACTTGTAGTTTCCAAGAGAGAGGGAAGGAGTAGAAATTTGGTGTTGGTGGATGCAAATTATGACATTTAAAATAGATTAACACCACTGTCCTACTGTATAGCACAGGGAACTATACACAATCTCCTGGCATAAAGCATAATGGAAAGGGATATTTAAAGAAAGAATGCATATATGTGCAAAACTGAGTCACTTTTCTGTTCAGCATAGATTGGCACTGCACTGTAAATCAACTGTACTTCAGTAAACAAACAAGGAAAAACCTGGATGTGAGTATTGAAATGTCCACACGGGGCAGCTGGTATGTCTAACTTTTGCATGTCACAAGCTGGAGCTTAACTTTCTGCCTAAAACTGGCATCACAAAGGGCCTCCTATCTTGTTGATTGAGCTAGAAAATACAACATCCACTATCCCAGGGAAGCAATAAGTAAACTAAAAATCGACTGCAAATCTTCTCAATGTAAAATTCTATACACAGTTAAACTATCATTTAAAAATGAGGCTGCAGTATATATGCTGACATACAAACTGCCTTTGCCATTGGAAACGTGTATTGTTTATCTACTTGAAAGTATTAAGAATTTTTCTCTGTGCTTTGCCATATTACATCAGATATTCACTTGTTTTTTGTTTACTGTGCTTTTCCCCTTATCTATCCATATGTATCAGTTCAATTCAGTCACTCAATTGTGTCTGACTCTGCGTCCCCATGGACTGCAGCATGCCAGGCTTCCTTGTCCATCACCAACTCCTGGAGCTTGCTCAAACTCATGTCCATTGAGTCGGTGATGTGATCCAACCTTCTCATCCTCTGTCATCCCCTTCTCCTCATGCCTTCGATCTTTCCCAGCACCAGGGTCTTTTCCAATGTTGAAGTTATTCTTGTTAAGTGACCAAAGTATTGGAGATTCAAATTCAGCATCATTCCTTCCAATGAATATTCAGGACTGATTTCCTTTAGGATTGGCTGGTTGGATCTCCTTGCAGTCCAAGGGACTCTCAAGAGTCTTCTCCAACACCACAGCTCAAAAGCATCAATTCTTCAGTGCTCAGCCTTCTTTATGGTCCAATTCTCACATCCTTACATGACTACTAGAAAAACCGTAGTTTTGACTAGATGGACATTTGTTGGCAAAGTAATGTCTCTGCTTTTTAATATGCTGTCTAGGTTGGTGATAGCTTTTCTTCCAGGAATAAGGATATTTTAATTTCATGACTTCAGTCATCATCTGCAGAGATTTTGGAGCCCAAGAAAGTAAAGTCTGTCACTGTTTCCATTGTTTCTTCATCTATTTGCCAAGAAGTAAAGGGACCAGGTGCCATGATCTTCATTTTTGAATGTTGGGTTTTAAGCCACCTTTTTAACTTTCCTCTTTAACTTTCATCAAGAGGCTCTTTAGTTCCTCTTCACTTTCTTCCATTAGGGTGATGTCATCTGCATATCTGAGGTTATTGACATTCCTCCTGGCAATCTTGATTCCAGCTTGTGCTTCATCCAGCCCAGCATTTCGCATGATGTACTCTGAATATAATTTTAATAAGCAGGGTGACAATATATGGCTTTGATGCACTCCTTTCCCAATTTGGACCCAGTCTGTTGTTCCATGTCTGATTCTGTTGCTTCTTGACCTTCATACAGATTTCTCAGGAGGCAGATGAGGTGGTTTGGTATTCCCATGTCTTTAAGACTTTTTCACAGTTTATTGTGATCCACACAGTCAATGGTTTTAATATAGTCAATGAAGCAGAAGTAAATGTTTTTCTGGAATTCTCTTATTTTTTCTATGATCCAATGGGTGTTGGAAATTTGATCTCTGATTCTTCTCCCTTTTCTAAATCCAGCTTGAACATCTGGAAGTTCTTGGTTCACATTTTTGAAGCCTGACTTGGAGAATTTTGAGCATTACTTTGCTAGCATATGACATGAGTGCAATTGTGCAGTAGTTTGAACTTTCTTTGGCATTGCCTTTCTTTAGGATTGTAGTGAAAACTGAACTTTTCTAGTCCTGTTGGCCAATGCTGAGTCTTTCAAATTTGCTGGCATATTGAGTGCAGCACTTAAACAGAATCATCTTTTAGGATTTGAAATAGCTCAATTTGAATTCCATCACCTCCACTAGCTTTGTTCATAGTGATGCTTCCTAAGAGCCACTTGACTTTGCACTCAGGGATGTCTGGCTCTAAGTGAGTGATCACACCATCATGGTTATCTGGGTTATTGAGATCTTTTTTGTATAGTTCTTCTGTGTATTCTTGCCCCCTCTTCTTAATATCTTCTGCTTCCTTTAGGTCCAAATATTTCCGTTCTTAATTGTGCCTATCTTTGCACGAAAATTTCAGGCGAGTGCATAATTTCCTCACTTCTGTCTCACCACAGCTAAAATTTGAAGCGAAGGATGGACCAGCGTTACAGCTCAGTTTTATTTAGGAAGCAAAGGAAAATACATCCTCAAGGCATGAGGGGAGGTCAACCTAAAAGATGCAAAGAGAAGAGAAGCCCCGGGCTCAATTTTGGTTCCTCTTTTTATATGCTTTTTGTCCTCTCCCTGAGCATGCCCTATGTAAAGTGAGCTAGCCAGGAGTGTGTTCGTTTTACCTGATGTCTTCACTCCTGTCCTGGGACCCTTCTTTGTTCTATTTTTGCAGGCTTTTCCCTTCTTTGTCTTTTAGTCACCGCCATTTTGGACTTCTTTTTCCTGTTCTAATTATCTAACAAAATGTTCCCTTTGTACCTCTAATTTTCTTGATGAGATCACTAGTCTTTCCCATTCTATTGTTTTCCTCTATTTCTTTGCGTTGATCACTTAGGCAGGCTTTCTTATCTCTCTTTTCTATTCTTTGGAACTCTGCATTTAGATGGCTATAACCATATGTATACACAAGTTCCAAACCTTGTCCTTTCTAGTTATACCCTACAGTTAAGTTGAGTCAGCTATTTGTTGAAGTATTGTTGCTGCATTATGCCAGAAGGCAATGAGAATGGTTTACTCAAGTGTTCGTTTCAGCTACTCATCTCATAAACTCCCTTAGTAAAAAGCCATCATAGACTGACAGCACAACCTTTTAGTCTTAGTATCCTGGTGCTATGCTCCCTCCTTCCTCTCCCTGTTTCATTCTTCTCTAGCTCCTTCACTTTGTAGACTTTTTGGTAGAAACTAAAGGCATTGTTGGTGAGTAGCTTTCCTCTTTCCTAGAACCATCTCTCTAGTTATTCTGAAAGTTTGAATGGGGAAGACCCCAGGGCACTTCCCAATCAGAGAATGACTTATCCAACCTATATATTATCACTCTGACTACCTGTCATTTTTATTGGCATTTCAAGGTTTAACTTTTTTTTTTTTAACTGAGTCAATATATTCTTCCTGGTTTTGAGGAACTTCATATCAATTTCATGCTTTATACCAGTTTCCCTGTTGGGTGGAAACTCTTCATGACCAGGAGTTTAAATTTTGATCATATCTTTTCTCTTTGAATGTGAAGTTTGATTCTTTTGTTTTGTTCTTACTTCATTCTCTTTAATGAGACTCAGAGGGATGGGGGTTTGCTAAAAGTATCATCTTCACTCAAAGAAGGCTTTTTTCATATGATACATTTTTGAAACTCTAATAAATTTTCAAAAATTAATATTTCAGCCAGCAATTCTCAAAAATTAAGTAATGGTAGAAAAAATTATTAATAGCTAAGTTTGTTCAGTACTTACTCTGTGCCAGTCATTGTATTAATTCTTTATCTGCATCATCTCATTTAATCCTTAAAAATTCTAAAAACATTATTATACCAATTATATCTTCAAAGAAATATAAAGTGATGTAATGATTGAGTGGAAAGCTCCCTGCCTGTAGATTGCCAAACTGTGACTTGGTCCTTTACAATATTAAGGCATCGATCCTTTACCTTTTTTTTTTTTTTTTTAAGATTCAAAGAATCTAAAATTGCCTTAAGTTAGACCGACATTCTCAAGTCTCAAAATACAATTTAAATGACTTAAAAAATTAAGTTTAATTTTATTAAATTAAAGTGACAAGGCAAAAAAGACTTTTGAAAGACTAAGTGATAGATATAGCAAAATGAAACTAAGCAATCCCCTACACCCTGTGTTCCCCCTGTAGTTAAATCCCTGCTTCCTTTTTACAACTCACTGTTAATGAGAATAACTAACAGTCAGAAATAAGTGAATCCTCATTTATATTTCAACCCTCTAGGGTTTAGAGAGGAAATCTCTAACATAAATCTGATGTTTACATGGTTGGAAAAATTATAGTATAAATTTGATTCTTAGGTGAGTGAATAGAAATATAAGAAAGGATTAATCTAAGAAAATACAACAATAAAAGACAAGGACTTTAAATTCTTTCTCATTACAGTAAAATCTCATTAATTCAAAATAATCCAGATTTTATAATGATTCACATGCAGGCTATATTAAAGCTTACCTTTAGTTTTAAATTATAATAATTGCTAACAAAATTAACTTTTTAAATAAGCTTGTAGCATCTCATGATGTCCAACTTATTATTAGAGGGGGCTATTTTCATGTACTCTAATATCATGATTTAAATTGAAATAATAAAACACTGGCTGATTTTCCAGTCATGATAACTGTTGTGTCAGCACCTCTCCTTCTTTGTACTTTACTCTCCATTTGTTTAAATCCCTCCGTGTGTATCATTAATAGTGAAACAAGCAGCACTGTCTCCTTGGAAATATGTAACCCAAGGTTTTTATTGACTCAAAGAATTTTAATTACAAATGTTTTATATTCTACCATGAGATTAGCATGCAATAATTCTTATCTCTCTGCAAGAGAACAGTTTTCATGTTATGACAGTTTTACTTAATGGTCTATTCTGTTTCCATTCAGTATAGCATAGTCTGTTATTGATGTCTAGATGGTCCCAATTGCAGTTTATATAAAAAAAACAAAGGTCTGGGTTTGTGCAGGAAGGGATGAAGCATGTAAAAGGAAGGAGGCTAATTTTGTAACCTTTCATTTGGTTATCTGAAACATTTATTTCTAGACTAAATAATCCAGACATGGACTCTATTTAGATATAAATCATTATCAATCAAGATATTTGGCTACTAGGTGCATTTCTGTCATTCACATGCTATGGCACATTGGGTAAACCACTTTATCAATTGAATTTTCTGCTTTTTAACCTCATCTAATAACCAAGAGCATCAAACTACTATTAATAACAAATATTAAATTTATATAATGTTGTTAATTTGCCACTTCTTAGAACTGAAAGTGTTGATGTTTTAGGAAGGAGAATTTCATCACATATGTTCCAACTTTTATATTCAAAAAGTTTGGGAAAACTACTGACATTTTATAGTCTATAGCTTACTTCATGGTACAACTGATTTCCAGCCTCCTCTTGATAAGCAAAATAAGCTCATTCTGCTTAGTTTTTTTTTTTTAATCTGTCAAAGGACCACTTCATTACTAATG
This sequence comes from Ovis canadensis, assembly GCF_042477335.2. Classification (NCBI taxonomy): domain Eukaryota; kingdom Metazoa; phylum Chordata; class Mammalia; order Artiodactyla; family Bovidae; genus Ovis; species Ovis canadensis. Next base: position 32,330,868 of record NC_091248.1, on the reverse strand, counting down.
ATTTGTGTCCCTCCTAAAATGCATTCATGCTTAGAATATTGCTATAATGTATTGACAAAGGATTTTATTGCTGCCAGTGTGCTAATTGAAATTCTTTATACTACAGTTAAATAAAACAAAATCGACTAAATCCAGCTTAGCAATCTGACCAATAACACTTCCCATATATTGCTGGCCTTCAAATTCATGCCATTAAAACATAGCAGAAAGTTTATCTGTACAACACAGAAAAAGGAAATGTTCAATAAATAATTTCATAACTGTCCATGCCATTTTTGGATGGTATATGTGTTTACTATCTGAGATTGGGATTCAAATAAAAATGTGAAAGCATTTGTTTTAAGAATGTGAATTAAAATATTTCTAAAATTTGGGTCAGAAAAAGTGCATATATATTGATTTATTGCTGCTGCTCAGTCACTTCAGTTGTGTCCAACTTTGTGTGACCCCATAGACAGCACCCCACCAGGCTCCGCCGCCCCTGGGATTCTCCAGGCGAGAACACTGGAGTGGGTTGCCATTTCCTTCTCCAGTGCATGAAAGTGAAAAGTGAAAGTGAAGTCGCTTAGTCATGTCTGACTCTTCACGACCCCATGGACAGCAGCCCACCAGGCTCCTCCGTCCATGGGATTTGCCAGGCAAGAGTATTGGACTGGGGTGCCATTGCCTTCTCTGATATATTGATTTACAGAATTTTAATTAAGCATACATAGTTCAGGAGGATGTGATAATAAGTGGAATGCATAAAATTTGTTCTCATGGAGCTGACGGTATAATGAAGAGTAGAGTTATTTAACAAACAATTAAAATATAGCTTCACAAACACTGTGATAGAGAAGGACTTCAGGAGCATAGAAAGGAGCATTTAATTAGGCCTAGCAGGGGAATAAGAGTATGGAGAAGCAACTGTTCAAAAGGTCATGAAAGAATTGACCTCTGAAAGGATACCTGTAGAATGGGTGTTAATTAAATAGTAGAGGAAGAGGAGAAAACTAAAAAGATCCTAGAAATGGCTGGTGAATTCAAGGACCTGACAAAAAGGAAGTGAATTCAGATTTTAGTGAATGAGAGCTCAAGTTAGGAGAGATATGCCTGGAGAAGTGAACTGGAACCAGACATATGTAAGTGGATATTTCTAAGGTTGGTATTTTCTAGACAAAGCAAAAGATAAAGTTGAACCATTATAGTTGGCAAGATGATCTCTAAATAGTGTGAAAATAAAAGTAAATACATAATGTTTTCTCATGACTAAATCAGAAAAGACCCAGAGGAAGATTATAATATATTGTATTAGTACAAACAACCAGATTAAATAAGGCCAAAAAAGAGCAAGGATTGCCTGCCTGCTCAGTCACAGGCAGTTGTGTCTGACTCTTTGGGACCCCATGGACTGTATCTTGCCAAGCTTCTTCATCCATGTAATTTTCCAGGCAAGAACACTAGAGTGGGTTGCCATTTCCTATTCCAGAGCAAGGACTGAAGCTGGTTAAATCATGGTTACAGTCATAAACAAAGACTAGTGTAGTTTGCAAGAGACTATTGCACTGGAACATTCAAATTAACTTGCATTTCCTAGTACCCAAGCTAACCACAGAAAGATGACTTTTCTCTTCAGTAAAGAGAGTACAAAGATGGTATTGAATGCCAAGTTGCACCTAGAAATATAAAGCAGAACTTAAATTTTGTATTTCTGTATCGTGTAGAAACATAAGGAGGCACTGAAAAGTAGAGTGGTATGTTTCTAGACTGAAGCTGTGATAAATAATCAGAAACTATTTTGCTGTTCTTTCCTTTATGTGATCTTTGCTAATAGTAAAGTTCACAGTATGTGATTCTATATCTGGAAATATTTCTACTAAGAGCTAGAATAATCCACTTAAACACATTTCTAGTAGGAGAGATTTGATACAGGACTACTGTTAGGTAGCAGAAAAGAATTTGTACTTTTTTCTATCCTAATTTCCATCTTAAATAATAAGTGAATTGCCTTAAGGGATGATAAGTCTCCAAGAGAAAATGCCTGTCTACAGTGAAACATTAAGAAAAAAAAGGGGGGCTAAAGGATGAAGCAGTCCACTAGATGTGAAAATCATCCATCCCTAACTTGGAGCAAATCAAATTGTACATTGATGATTTTGTACAAATTTTGACATTGTAATTGCATAAATTACAAATTGTAATTGTTGAAATTGCTATTTTTTAATGTTTATGTCTAGGTTAAGCAGTCACATTGTTCTGAACTATGATTTAGACTATGTGTGTGTGTGTATTAGTCACTCAGTCATATCCGACTCTTTGCGACCCCATGCACTGTAGCCCACCAGGCTCTTCTGTCCATGGAATTCTCCAGGCCAGAATACTAGAGTGGGTTGCTATTTCTTTCTCCAGATTTAGACTATAAGCATTGAAAAAGCAAGAGCTCTATCATTATCAATTTGAATATAGAACCCTAATCCCATAACAAGATTTAGGAGAGGCCTAAAATTCCACATCTACTGGGTAAACCTGCTATTCCTCTCCCACATGCCCACTGTTGTATATAACTTCCTGTCAAAGAGCCCCCTCAAAATAACAATTCATAATTCAAACTAATAGCCACCTTCCACTAAGCGACCACTAGTACTTATATACATGCTCACTATTTACATGTTCATGATTTGCATACTCATTTCCTCAACTTTGAGCAGAATCCCAAACCTTTGAAGTCAGCTGCCCCACTCAGACACTGAATCCCTGAATGTCTAGACTATTTCACTCTACTGCTCTATTTGCCTTCACCCTTCACTCTCACTCGATTCTCAAGCTCTTCTCTGAACATTTTGCTTTCCTGGAATCCATTTACCCCACCATTATTTATTGAGTCAGTATGGCTCAGAAGTAAATTTCCCTTTCTGCGATCAAAAACTCAATCTCTTCTCAGACCTTTCACTACTCGCTTCTGCTTTCCCATTCTCAGTTGGTGATCTTGCTTCTTATTTCATCAAGAATGCAAGAGCAATCAGATGAGAAGGGAATCATCTTTCTATGTTCAAATCTAACTATAATCTGCATATGAAAAATCTACATGTTCTTCTTTCCTCCCTGTTGCACTGGATGAGACTATGCCAAGGGAAGTTCCTCCACTGTGTACTGGATCCACTGACATTCCCTATATACAAGGCTTTTGCTCTGATATACATGCTATTCTTTATCTCCATCAAAAATATATTCTTCTTTACTGAGTAATTCCCATTACAATATAAATAGGGCATAATAATTTCCACCTTAAAAATAATTCTCTTCTCATTTTGCCTAATTTTTTTTAAATTCAGCCCTCAGTTCTCATGTTAATCACCTATCTACAGAATTTGTACCATCTGTTTCACTTCGTGAAAGTTTCTCTCAATTTGTTATTTAAACTTCACACTCTCCTAGCATTTTTCTTGATGTAATGGTCACAATTTCTTATACACTCAGCTGTCTCTTCTTTTCAGATCTCTTTCAGCCACTGTAACTATGTTATAGGAAACAGTTTTTTCTCCATCTTCATTCTCTCCTTAAGTGACATGTTTGAGTCTCATAACTTTAAATATCATTTTATGCTAACTTCCTGATTGATATTTCCAGACCTGACCATTCTGTTAACCTCTAACTTGTATACCCAATTGGCTTCTGGAAACATTTTCTTGGAGACCTAATAGACACTTTAATTTAAATATCCAAAATGTTAACTCTTGGTTAACTCCTACCCAAATGTTTCTTCCTCAACATTTCCAGATTGATTGTGTTGCCCAAGCCAAAAACAGGTCATTTTTTTCCCCTCAGTTCTTATCAGAAAATTCTGTCAATCATAATGCTAAAGAATATCCTCAGTCAAATCACTTGTCATTTGGTGACTACTAGCAGAGCCTAAGTCATTATAATCTCACATGTGGACTACTCACTATATTAGCTTTTGGTTTCCTGCTTCAGAATCTATTCCTAAGACAACAGACCTTTTATTTTTCTTCAAAGTATCATATTAAAAAATGTAAAAAACAAGAATACAGAATGATGAAAGCAGGCTTTGCATACTCATCATTCATCTCTTTAAAAGGAAAATATATATTTCATCAGATTTTATGTTAAGGAACTAGAACATTATAATTATGAATAGCCAATAGTAAATTATTTCCTTATTCCATTTCCCTCCATTCTTAACTGAATAAAAAATATTTCAATATATTCTTTTAAATTATTAGATATTTATTTATGTATCCCTTACATATGATAGTATTATCCACATTTTAAACTTTTATATAAATTATATTTAAATATACGTACCTTTTGGCAACTTATACATTTTTTACTTAAAATAGAACTTGAAACTTATTTATGGTGTTATTTATAGTTTTTTCACTGAATTCTGTGTGCTTTATAATATTCTATTATATAAGTGTTCTATAGGGGGCTTCCCTGGTGGCTTAGCAGTAAAGAATCTGCCTGCCAAGGCAGGAGATGTGGATTTGCTCCCTGATAAAGGAGGATTCCACTGGCGTCAGAGTCCATGTGCCACAACAATTGAGCCTGTGCTCTAGAGCTTGGGAGCCACAATTACTGAAGCCCATGTGCCCTACAGCCTGAATTTCACAAGAGAAGACACCACAATGAGAAGCTTGTGCACCCCAACTAGAGAGTAGACCCCTCTAGCAAGTAGAGAAAAGCTCTCACCACAGGAAAGACCCAGCACAGGCAAAATAAATACAAAATTTACTCTAAAATAAGTACACGATAATTAATTTTTTCATTCTTTTGTAGGTAGACATCAATTTTGTACATTTGCTTTTGATATTTAAGAATGCAAAAATATGCATTCCTATAACATCATCTTTCCATATATGTAAACGTTTTCATATATTACCATATTGCTCTGAAAATTGGTTTTATCTATCTCCATCCCACTAGCAGAGTATAATACTGGTTTGCTTTAAGGCAAAGTATATGTATACACCAATATAATGTGTATGTGATAGCACTTTAGTGTATAATTATCATTATCAACCTTTAAAACAAGTTGAAAGATAATGTTTTGGCTCAACATTTAAAAACTGGGAAAGAAAACAGAGGTGAATACTAAAAGTACAAACGCAAAGGTACACACAAAGAGTACAGCACAATATAAACTCAGGACAAAGAGAACAAACTTACAAAAGAAGTTTACAGAAGCTGGATGAAATTCTTCATAAATGAGGAAGAATTTCAGTGCCAGAGTAAGTAAAGTCTTTCAGCAACAAGAAAAGAGGTGATAGATAGGTGTATTTCTGTCGTTTCTTCTGATTTTTAAAGATGTACAGATACTTAATTACTAGTGAGGTTTAATCTATCTTTTAACTGGCTTTTCATTTTTCTTTTGTAAAGTTCTTTTTCATGTCTCTGGCCCACTTTTAATTGTGGTATTTCACTATATATTATTAATGTAAAAGCTCCTTATAAAATAAGAATACTAGCTCTTTTCCTTTTACACATCATAAATTATTTCCCAAGTTGTTGCTATATATTTGCTTTTTTTTTTTTAACAAACTTCATTTTGGAAGAGTTTTAGTAGTCAAATCTGTGGTCTCTGTATTTTCTTTCTTTAGCATTATACTTAGAAAATCCTCCCATAAGGGAAGTTAAGACAAATGTACACGTATATTTCCTTCTATTACATGCTTGAATATTTTCCTGAATATCATTTACAACAAAATTTTGCAACTTAAAGCAGCAAACATTTATCAGTGTCTGCAGGTGAGGAATTGAGGCATAGTTTAGCTTGATTCTTTGGCTCTGAGTCTCCATACAGCTGCAATCAAGGTGCCAGCCAGAGCTACTGTCATCTCAGATCCCAGCTTTGATCAATCATTCCTTCAGCACGTTTTCATTTAGCACCTGAACTCTTAAATATATCTTTGAAGGAGATGGCTATATGCTCCCTTCATGTAGCTTATCAACTTTCCTGCTTGTTAATATATTAAACTGATATTTTTACTCACTTTGTTCATTGAATATTTATACCTAATGTTGTTACCTGAAACACACTGACTGAAATGGCCCACCCTGGCCAAGCACGATAATAACCATTTGTGTGAGTTATTTTACAACAGGGGGTTCTGGTAAGAAACACAGAACTAATAGGCCACCACCAACAGGAAGAGTTCAGGAAAGATCAAAAGGAGATGCCACATGTCCTACCATCTCCCAGAATTCTTATCACTAGCATTCATCTTGGTTGAACAATGCTTGCGCCACCAGGAAGCACCCTGAGTCAGAATGACTGGCCAAGACAACCCTGAAACTAATCCCATCACTCGAAAACCTGAGACTGTTGGCCACAAGGCAGAACAATTCTCCTGGTTTCCCTGACCCTCCTGCTCTCTGCCCAGGCACCTCTTTCCAATTAAAGTCTCTTGCTCTGTCAGCACAGTTTCCCAGTGTTAGACAAGTGCCCACTCTCAGGACGTGAATGGTGTTCCCCTTCAGCAACAATTACAGCCAGTAGGTATATGTGGATGATGTTAGTCTCTTCAAACAAAATCTTAAAATATGTTAACCAGTAAGTTGATTTTTTTTCTCCTATTTAGAGTCTTAATTTCTACCACTTGCTGTTTCATTTTATTTGGTATTATATTTCTAATTGATTGAGCTAACTACTCAGGTTATTATTATTTTTTACTTCCAAAACTATGGGAACACTTAAGGCACACTGCATTTTTTGCCAAGTCCAATAATGGTTGAACACCATAAAATAAAATACAGTGTTTGTGCAGTAATTATTTTCTAAATTGACTATAATAATGCTTTTAATTTCCTTTTTAATCCAAAATTTAAGGAAATGTTCTTCATTTTCCAAGTTTTTTAATTTTAAAATGTTATTAAATTCTAGTTTTATAGTTTTGCAGTTAGAAAATGACCTCTACCATTTCTGCTAGTAAAATTTGTTGAGCATTTTTTGTTTGTTTGTTTTTGACTTGAAAAATAATACAAGTTTGAAAATGTTCCACAGACACTGAGGAATAAAGAATATCCTCAGTTTATTGAGTGTATGATTATTAAGTCAATAATACTAATTATGTTATTCTGATCTTCTAAATTAGGCTTAAGGATTTTTGTTGGGGGGGGGAAATTTTGCATGCCAGAAAATATGGCAGTGCATTTAAAGAGATGAAAAATTGAAAGCAACATGAAACAAATCAGCTTTAATAACTGTACTGTCACCTTTAAATTTGAACAATGCTACTCCATATTGACAAAATGGGATTATAATAATCACTGAGATTTATTAGTGCTTAGTATGTGGCAAGCATGGGTCAATATGATTTACACACATTTAATCTGTGCATACCACACCTGTGAGCTAAGTATTATTATGAGTTCTGTTTTAAAGATGAAAAACATGAAGCACAGAGATTAACCACAATCATATTAAGCAGCAATCATATTACTTATTGTTTTTGCTAAAATACAGAATTACTTAGATCAAAGGTAACTGGAAAAAGAAGATATACTACTATAATTTTTGGAAAACTGGAAGTATGATTCACTCATTCACTTTTCAATGTACTGGACATTTACTGAGTGCTTATCATGTGCCAGACATTGTTTTAGGCCCTAAAGATACAAAATGAATATGAGAGTATCCCCATTACACAGAAAGCATGTAAAGGAGAAACTGCCTCTTCAGTTTACTTGGGTTGTTGAGAATGGGAATTGCAATTGAAAAGGTAGGATTCTAATAATATAATTGTTCCTTTTTTCCATTCCTTTGTAAAATTTCAAATAAACGAAGTATACCGCTCTGTGTTTCTTATTAGTCTGTCTGTCTGTCTGTCTGTCTCTCTCTCTCTCTCACACACACAGAGGCATGCATACACGCATCTTAACTATTTCCCCAACAACTGTTGAGTAAGTCATGTGTAAACTGAATCAAGGATTTTTTTTTTTTAATAGTAAGTATCAGTACCCTCAGCCTCAAATTAATGAAGGTAAATGGAGGATTTGCATCTCCTGCAACAACTTCACTACTGGGCGGTACTTCACAAAGTAATAGACATATACGCATTTATTAGCAATGTGAACCTACTCAGAGTCAGATGTAATTTAGCGACTGAACAACAACAAAATCTCATCATAAACTAGTTTTCCTAATTTTAGGGATTCACCCAGTCTCTTTCCACGGACAATGAGGGAGGTGTACCCCAAGATGGATGCTGTGAACTTCTGAGGGCAGGATCAGCCAACATGGATCACAAAACAGACCTCCACACAATGAAAGTGGAGGGGGTCAAGTAGGGATGCACAGAACCGAACAGAATTTAAGTCTGGCTCTGTTGCTCCTGGCCATAAGATAAAGCAAAACTGGAGGCGCCTGGGTAGCAATTCTCTGAGTAAACACAGCTCTAGAGTGCCACTCATTTTGTCAAAGAAAAATATGTTTAATATCTGTATAGTACCTAGAAGCAAGAGCAAACACCTCACCCTGCAAAATCTCTGGTACACATTTCAGGAACAGTATGTCAAATATTTCTGTAACCCATGTTTGCATTGTGGATTCCAAAGTTTTTCTAGATGCTGAGTACCCCTAAGGTATGGATTAAAGTTTCCTTCCACTCACAGATGTCATGTTTATAATGGCATATGTTAAAATAGTGATCATATGGATAGTCTAACAGATTCCTGGAAGGGAAATGATTCCATTCCAAACTCAGCTTTCAGTTGGTTACTATTCAGTTGGCCCAAGCAGCGTGACAGGAAAATGAGCAAACATTCTCCAAGAGGTCAAAGGATCGTGTCATCAATTTCAGTAAGAGGAAAAGAAGAAATAAAATACTGCTCTGCCCTCATGATTAGCAACAATAGTTTGTCAGAGAAACTATGTTCTTCATAAGCAAATTAGGAAAAAAATGTTGGAAATTCTGAACTCTTAATATTGAAACTTATACAGTAAATTATTTACACTACAAAGTTATGAATAGAAGCGAATGTCAAGAAAATAGCAATAACTTAGTTGTATGTGAAAGTGTCACGACTCCTTGTGACCCCACAGATTGTAGCCTGCCAGGTTTCTCAGTGCGTGGAATTCTCCAGGCAAGAATACTGGATTGGGTTGCTGTTCCCTTCTCCAGGATCTTCCCGACCCAGGGATCAAACCCTCATCTCCTGCACTGCAGATTTTTTACCATCCGAGGCACCAGGGAAGCCCCTAAATGTTTACTAAACACAAAAGAAACATGGCCCAATGGATGTTCCTTTGCATATTCTAAAGACATGCATGACCACTCCAGTGGTGTGCTTCAAGAGGGGCACAGTGATATCAGCAATTCAAAGTGCAAAGGGAGAACAGTTTATAGGATTTTGCCTAATTTTTTATTGTCTTTTTTTAGACCTTTGAAATCTTATAAACATATATAATAATGTAATCACATTGACAGGGACCTCCTGGAATCTTCAGGAATGAGAGGTCCTGACAGTTAAGGTTTATATTTTCATATTATATCTATCTATTGCTTGAATAAAGAGTATTGATAATGTTCTTTAACTATTAGGTTTGCTTTTTGTAGTCTGTGATAAAACTTCACTGCTAATTTGTTTAAATATCTTTATTATACATAAAACACACAAGAAAAATAATTATTTAGCTATAGGAATTTATTATATGTATACTCAAGAGTGTAACTTCCTATGTGTGTTGAGTATGAAGTCTGCATTTTCTTTCTCTTACATTTGCATGCTAGGTATAATTCAGTTAGGGCTTCTCTGCTAGCTCAACTGGTAAAGAATCTGTCTGGAATGCAGGAGACCCTGGTTTGATTCCTGAGTAAGGAAGATCCCCTGGAGAAGGGATTAACTTACCCACTCCAGTATTCTTGGGCTTCCCTGGTGGCTCAGATGGTAAAGACCTGGAGTGTGGGAGACCTGGGTTTGATCCCTGTGATGGGAAGATCCCCTGGAGGGGATGGCAACCCACTGGTATTCTTGGCTGAAGAATCCCCATGGAGAGGGGAGCCTGGCGAGTTGCAGTCCTTGAGGCTGCAAAGAATGAGACCCGACTGAGCAAATAAGCACAGCAGGATGATGCAGTTTATATCCAATGAGCATGCAATAGATATTGACAGAGTAACTAAATGGAAAGAGGGACTGGAAGGAAATTTTCTAAAGAAAGTTCTGTAACACCCATAACAGTCTGTGGTTTGTAACAAGTTTTTAACAGATTTTCTGCTGTTATTGAACTCATTGATTTCAATTTGTCCAATGTATATGCTATTCATTCAGAGAACTATATTCAGAATTATTTTTGCAAATTTCTGAATAATTCTAGCTCCATTTTTTTTAATAAATTGGAAAAGCTCTCATTTATTTGGGGGGATTCAATCTCTTTTTTCACCTCATCTAAAGCTAAGTACAGTTGAAGAAAATGGTCTCTATTCTTTAGAGAAAGGTTTTACTACATTTCAAATGTTTCCATGTATGAAGTTAAATAATAACATATAAGAAAGTAGAGGTTATGATGCTGGTCTTTCTTAGGAGTAAAGAATTTTACCAGAGGTTTCTCATTCAGAATACGAGACTATGAATGAAAGTGAATGGCAGGAATATTGCAATAACTTGCTTGTTTGTGGAAGTGTATATGAAAATGTTCTACTATATCCAAAAGAAACATGACTGTCTTACAATTTCCAAAACATGATTGTCTCTTGAAACCAAGGAGCTGGGAGGGTTGGTTCATCCTGAGGGCTATGAGGGACAAATAGTTACATGCCTCTCTCCTAGCTTCTGGTAGATTGGATTAGGGCTCATCTCAATGGCCTCATCTTAGGTTGATCATATGCAAAACACAATTTCCAATTAAGTTAATATTTCTAGATACTGGGAGTTACAACATTGACATATAGGGGACTCAATTCAACCTATAATACCATGTGGCTTCTTTGAGCAATGGCATGTGAGTGGAAGCACTGGTTTGCCAGTTGCAAGGCTAACCATGTAAAAAGGACTCATCTACTTATAATGTCTTCTTACATATCTGTTATTGCCATGAAAAGCATGTAGGTTATTGCTCACAGAAAGAAAATGAAAGGAGAAAGAAGAGCACAGAGACATCTCAGACACTAAGACCTGAAACAGCTAAATGACCACACCCAGACTAGGTGAAATGAATCACAGCAATTCTGCAGATGTGTAAACAAGTGTTTTCGACTGACCCCCTCCCCCCAAATTTACTTGTTGACAATTTTGGCATTTTATTTCAATAAGATAAATGCTTATTTTTCCTGTTTTCCTATAACTTTGGAGATTTTTAAAATTTGTAGAAAGGAAAACTAGTAACAGAAAAGTATGAGCAGATTTTTTTTTTCATTTTATACAGCTAAAACAGTTATAACGAGAAAGGAGAGATACATACAATTTATTGAGTTCATAAGTGTTTTGCTCTGCTATAATGTTAGCTTGCACACACTCTTACCCTAACTCTAAATCTGCACATACTAAACAAGAAGAATAAACAAGCAGAGTAAACATTTTATAGTAGGAGATACTTAGCTAAGCTTTCCAATCCCTTTCTATTAGGAAGGATACATAATTCTGAAAAATAGAAGAATGTGGAATATTCAAGAAGTCAAAATTTTCTGTGATAGTTTGTCTGAGATCTTAAACAAAGAACCATCATTCAGATGGAATGGTTTTTATTCGTAGAATAGTCCTGCCCCCTTGACACATCGTAGCCAAAGTATACTTACATGAATTTCTGCAAAAGAAGAAATCAGAATGTTACCTACAAGCTAAGCAATCGAAGGCAACTCCATTGAATGAAAGGGAACAACTATAAAGTGATAATTAATGCTCAAGGTTTGCTTTTCTTGGTAGAGACTCTAGAGATACTACCAGCTCCGATACATTAAACAATACATTTGATTACTCCAACTGAGTCACTTCAGTCATGTCCAGCTCTTTGCAACCCTATGGACTATAGCCTGCCAGGCTCCTCTGCCCAGATGTGAATTTATCTTTTTACTATCACCTATGAAAAGTTAAATCTATTTATTATTTTCAGTCTGTTATTAAAATTGAGAACAGAAAAGTCAAAACATAATTTTATGTGTTTCAGTAGGACTTCACATTATCATTATCTGGTTATTTTAACCAGCTCTGTTAGTCAGGTCATTTTGATCAATGTGTATTTTTTTGTTTGTTTGCTTTAAATTTTCTGGAGTTAATCTAATAATCGTCTCCTATTTTCCTCTTCAACTTGCACTACACTCGCCCTGCCTCAGTGGAACAGTTATCTTTGTGACTATTTTTATTTCTTTGTCTTCATTTGTTTCTCATCATTTTGAGGAGTTTTGTGTAAGGCAGCACTATGCATTTCCTAAATGTCAACAAAAAGATTTTGCATCTTACTCTAATCAATTAGAAAAAGGTGAAAATTTTCACTCTGGTCTAACTTCATCCCGTCTACCTGGGAAAGGGTAATCAAACTATCATGAAAACTTAAGGCCTTGAAACCTGTATTTTTATAAATAAATAATTATTTTAATTAAATAATTTAATTAAATAATTAAAGGAACAATTAAAAATCAAGAAAAAGGGCATAGTGGGTCACAGCAATGACACAAAGTTTATTTTAGGAGAAACATCCCTATTGGATTTGCTCTGTTTACAAAAGACTAATCATTGTGTGAGAGAACAGAAACTAATATTACTTAAAATTTCTTAAAAGTTTGTCAAACATCTTGATTTTTCCAATATTGAACTTATCATTGGCATTCAAACCAATTCACAAATTAAAGAAAAAGAACTTTTCTAAGACATTTTGCAAAGCAAAGTTAGATGTAAATGACAATATATTTAGTTTCAATCCCATAAAAATTGATTTTTAAAAACAAATCCATCAGACTCCATCCCTAGTGTATAGGCACTTAGCTTGGCAAGGTCTCTCCAAATTTTAAACAAATCAGCAAATAAAAAAATTAGGAAGCAAATAACTTGGTTTTGTATAGTTCAAGGCATTCTTTTTTGTATGTCAGGCAAAAAATAAAACAGCTGAGCTTAAAATCTGGCAGGCACACAATCCTTAATCTAGAACATTTACTATATTTAAAACATAAATTAAATTTCTTGCATCTGGATACATTATGAGAAACTGGCTGGAATCCTAATGTAACTTCTCTGGGAACAAATGAATTCCCCAACCAACTAAATCAGCCAAATGATTTTTGTTCCCAAAGATTTATCTTTGCTAATAAGGCAGAACAAGCATTTTCAAGTGTAGTATATTATTTTTTACTACACATTTTTCCCTCCTACTTCTTACTCCTGCCTACACAGCATATACATAGGCATTGAAGTTCTCATAGGAAAAGCTTTATCTAATAATGGCCCACCAGAATATTCACAAAGGCAAACCTCAGCATCCACCTCACCATCCATCCCAGAACCTAGGATACTCAAATCTCTAACAGATCACATTAACTAGTTGACAAAGATGCACAAAAGAAGGAGTAGGTAAACCACAGGAAACAAGTTTAAGTCCAGGGTTCTCCTAACTGGCTAACATGCAAAAATATCTTCTACATATCTCTGGAAATGCAATGAAAAAATACTTTTCAAAACACTCAATAGAGTTTGTTTATTTGTTTTTGTTTTTTTGTGCATCCAATTACACAATAGGGCTAACAATACCCTTGAAAAAATAACCTAGAAATTTAAAATATAGAAAATATCAGTAAGATACCATTGCCTCCTAACTAGATTCACAAATAAAAGTAAAATACTGTATAAAGAAACATTCAGATAAATGGCTACATTTTAGCAGTGATTGTGGAAATAAAAATAGCAGTAATGCTGTAGGGTAATTTATTAAATAAAACATGTTAAATTTGTATGTGCTATTAATATACATGATTTCAGTTATAGGAATATATAGTAGTTAAACAAGCATGGATTTATGCAGCAATACAGTGAGAAAGATGTCCATAGAGGTTATTATATGTATATATATATTAGATTGTTTGCAATTTTGCTTCACTATACATATATGTATATATATATATATATATGTATAGTGAATCTAAAACCAGGACCAACCATACCTAACTGATTTGAAAATTCATCAAATCACACAATAAACTAGCTTCAAAATATGGAGAACAGAAGTTTTTCTGAACTTCTTTGGCATTTTTATTTTCCCCCAAATCAAATTGTACATGCTCAATTCTCTCATGGAAGAGTAAGTGAAAGTGAAAGTTGCTCAGTCATGTCCGACTCTTTGCGACTCCATGGACTATACAGTCCATGGAATTCTCTAGGCCAGAGTCCTGGAGTCGGTAGCCTTTGCTTTTTCCAGGGGATCTTCCTACCCCAGGAATCAAATCCAGGTTTTCTGCATTGCTGGCAGATTCTTCACCAGCTGAGCCACAAGGGAAGCCCAAGAATACTGGAGTGGGTAGCCTATCCCTTCTACAGGGTATCTCCCCAACCCAGGGAATTGAACCCGGATCTGCTGCATTGTAGACAATTTCTAAGGATGTTACTTAGTTTTTCTCTACCATAAATATTATCCTATGAAATACTTCTGCGGAATCTAGGGGAACCCTGAAACTCCTTATGGAGAATCACTGTTATGGAAAATAGTTTTAAATTTAAGATGTGGCTAAGTAACAGAACACAAGTTACAAAACTATCATGTGAATTGAATCGCCAGTCTATGTCTGACGCAGGATGCAGCATGCTTGGGGCTGGTGCATGGGGATGACCCAGAAAGATGCTATGGGGAGGGAGGTGGGAGGGGGGTTCATGTTTGGGAATGCATGTAAGAATTAAAGATTTTAAAATTTAAAAAATAAAAAACTAAAAATAAAAAAAAAGATAGAAAAACATACATATCTATAGAAAAAAAAGATTAAATTCAGAAATGACTCTTTTCTTCTGCAAGTATTTATATTCAATTTTTTCTTTCACCTTCTTAAGCAGGCCTTCCCAAAGGCCTATTTTAAACTGCACATTCAGTCAATATTTCTGATCTCCTTTAATCTGTTCTACTTTATTATTTTCCCTTATTAACACTTAAATTTTGTTTTACCATATGATTTACTTTTTCTTTTATTTTTCCATCCTGAGAGCATGTAAAGACAGGGAAGAGATGTATTTGGTTCACCCTGATGTGCTTTTCCTTGCCTCACAGTCCTTAATATATAGTAGCAAGTTTATTTGTATTTTGTAAATAGTCTCCTATAGCATACTAATTTTCTAAAAGAAAAGTAAATTTTTTGCCTTTTGAAATATTTTGTTTGTTTGTTTGGAACTCATAGGAATGTTGTAACTCTGGGAAATTTAGTAAAAACTTAGTTACCTAGGAAGCCAAGATATAGCAAGTAACATCTAAAGAGTTTATCACAGGGTTGCTTCAGGGTTGTTTATGTGGTTTGTATAAAAGTTATCTAAGACTTATAATTTCACTCCTGCATGAAAATCATTATAAATCTTTTCTTAGTGTTTTAAGAACTATAAATTAGGATATCATCACTGTGTGATGAATAAAAGATTTCTATCAATCTCGAGCTCATTGTGAAATAGTAAAAAGTTTGCACTCATAATGAAAAAGAACAAATTTTAAAAGTCACCCAAATAGAAACAAGATGGTAAATGGAAACCTAATCATTTCAAGATAAGGGAAAGGACACTACACAAGACAATCACTATTACTCAAACTATGAGAAACCACCTAGAAAATACTTTTAAACTATTCAGAGCTATAGATGAAAAAGTCTTAAAAAAAAACCCTAAATTCTAAAGAAGTATTAGCCTTCTTAGGTGAGAAAAGAACAATGACCTCTTTTTAGTTTTTCCCTTGGGAGGCATTATGGAAAGAGGACTAAACAAATCAGGAAATATTACAGGAGTAAGGAAAAAGCCACAAGTTTTATTTTGAGAATTTTAAATTTTTATATATTTTCAAATTGATAGAAAAGTTTAAGAATAGTACAAAGAGCTTCCGTATCCTCTTTTTGTCAGGTTGAGAATTTGTTTGGTGTTTTGCCTCATTGGCTTCTTCATCTGTCCTCAACCCTATTGATCTATTAACAGGCATATTTTCCCAAACTAACTTTAGAATAAGTGGAGACATTTACCCTATATGGTTCGTGTGTATTTCTTAAGAATATGGACATTATCTTAAATGATCACAGGAGAATTTTCAAAAGTAAAAATTTTCTGGATATCAATCCATGGTACAATATATACTCAAATGTTGTTGATTGTCCCAATAATATTCTCTTTTGGTTTTTAATCTCCAGTCCACAATACAGTTGTCATTTCTCTTTATGCTTTATTCCAGAATAGTTTGTCTGCCCTTCTTTGTGTTTCTTGAACTTGATATATTTTTGAAGAGTACAGGCCAGTTTTTTTGTTTGTTTGTTTTATATAATATCTCTCTCTTTGGATTTTCTCTGATATTTCCTCAAGATTAGAACTATGTTTAACAATTTATCAGAAGGCATATGATATCACTTTGGCTGGTGACTAATGGTGTCTCAGATGGTAAAGCATCTGCCCATAATGTGGGAGACCCAGCTTCAATCCGTGGGTCGGGAAGATCTCGGGGAGAAGGAAACGGCAACCCACTCCAGTATTCCTGCCTGGAAAATCCCATGGACGGAGGAACCTGGTAGGCTACAGTCCATGGGGTCTCAAAGAGTTGGACACGACTGAGTGACTTCACTCACTAATGATAAATACTAGCATCACCAAAACTGAACCAGTGAACCAGAGAGCCAGAATGACGGACGGAAGAGACAAATTACATTTTAGTTATATCTCATAAGATAGGGTAATAGGGCATTTATGGACTATTTGTGGAAAATATTTATGTATTTCAATATTTGAAATATACTACTGTGAATATTATCCATTTGGTGGATTTGTTCTGAATTTGCCAAGTCACTTAGCATTTGTTGTGTGTTTATTTTCTCAATTAAAACTATTAGGATATACAGAAGAGGAAGTTGAAAGGGTAAACCTTTTAAAATATATTAACAAAAACGCTACCAAAGAAAATATTTGGAAGCTTTTCTGTAAAGCTTAGGTTGAAAGAAACATTTAATTGAAAAATATATGGTTGTATCAAAGTGATTAAAATTCACAAATAAATATTTTCTGTTTAAGCTCTTCAAGGTAACACTTTTGAACATGTTTCAATTTACACAGATAGATGATATTTTAAAAGAGTACATAATTTTATTTAAAAATACTTTTGAATAAGCATTTTTATTTGAATACCAATATGATGAAATTACGGCTTCCCAGGTGGTACTAGTTGTAAAGAACCTGCCTGCCAATGCAAGCAACATAAGAACTGTGAGTTCGATCACTAGGCCAGGAAGATCCCCTCGAAGGCATGGGAACCCACTCCAGGATTCTTGCCTGGAGAATCCTGTGGACAGAGAAGCCTGGGGGGCTGCAGTCCAAGGACTGCAAAGAGTTGAACACAATTGAAGTGATTTAGCACACACACATGACAAAACTAATATTTAGGTCACTAAATAAATATTTTTAAAATTATAATGATATTCTTAAAATGTTATCAACATTCATATATGTCTCAGACTGGATGATAAATATAATGTCAATCTCAATACATATCTGTCTATATAGAAGATAGCCGTTAGCACTTACAGATATATCTGCAATGTAAATAGCAGAGCCAAAGGGAAATAGCGTCTAGAAACCAAGAGGCAGTCTCTACTGAGTCAAGATTAGATACAGGTGTTGCCTCCAAAATTTGAGACTTCTCGATCCTATGAATAACTGCCCTGTTATCACCTTTGATTACCAGCAACCAACGTGATAAAGGGCTTCCTTGATGATTCAGACAGTAAAGAATCTGCCTGCCTTGAGGGAGACCTGGGTTCGATCGCTGGGTTGGGAAGACCCCCTAGAGGAAGGCATGGCAACCCACTCCAGCATTCATGCCTGGAGAATCTCATGGACAGAGGAGCCTGGAAGGTTACAGTCCGTGGGCTCGCACAGCATTGGACACGACTGAAAAACTAAGCACAGCATGGCACAATGTGATAGTTATGTGTCTTATTATCTGATAAAACTTATCACTGTGGTAGCTAAACAAGTTATTTTTCAAACCCTGCTGCCAGAACTTTAGTGCATAAAATGTATTCTCTATTTGATACTTGAATTCCCATTCAGCCAAGATTCTTTCAAAAAAGAAGTGGGAGACTTTTCCCTTTTTTAATAATTGAATTGACCTTATAATCTAATTGAAGTCATGAATTTCTTTGTGATAGCTATCTTAAAACTTCTGAAACAAAAAAGATAATTATTAGGTATTTTCTTAAGGATAAAAATAAAATAGTGGAAAGGTTTGGCATCAAAGTGAAAGAGAGCTTCCAATTAGCTGCTGTGCTATTCTCAAATTTTTGCCATACTGAATAAGAAAATGTTCCCAAAACTATGATTCCTTGTGGTTCTAAATTAAGAGGATCAGTAAATAATGAGGAACAATGTGGTCAATAATAAGGCTAACAGATGACAAATGTAGTACTGGGAAGTTTAATACTAAGACTAATGAGCTGTTAAAAAAAATTTCAAAGAACTTCTCTTTTAATGGTCCAAAATTATGCTAAACTTGCTTGAATATGTACTTTGGAAAGAAGACAAGATACAGAAATGCACAGAGCACAAAATAAAAGTGTGAAAGCATAGCAAGACACCTACAGAAAGGTGAACCACAGAGTCAAAAAAATTCTTGAGTAACTTTTTTTAAAGCAGTTCTTCGTTCACGGACATAGGGATCTATTCATTCAGGAGCTGCCCTCCCCTCCACTACCCCTGCCATCAAAGTGTGGTCTCCATGACTCATATAAATGTGGGCATCCAGACTGAGTTTATAGCCATTTTTATTTTGCCGCTAAGACAAATAAAATGAACCATTTGACTGTGCTATCTGCCAATTATTATTGTGGTTTACCATTAGACACCAATTTCCTGAATTGGTTGTTACAGAAGATTGGTGATATCTAGTATGAAAAGCTATGGATCATAACCATAGTTTCCCCATGCTTTCTTGCAACTTCTAGGCAAAATTAATCTGAGTAAGACTCTTTGTCACTTCTGATTGGTTATGGGAATTGGAAGGAGTTCAGAACTTTACCTCACAGTGGTATGGAACCATACATTCATCTCCACACCACGCCACACCATGCCACACCACACCCGCTCACCCACCTACCCACTCACTAGGACTGTGTCATCAAGTGAGCAAATTATCTCAGGGAGCTGTCTCAGCTGAATTTGTCTTAGTCTGAATGTTAAGTTATTTTATTTTGTCATTTTCAGTCATAAAGTTAACTAGTATAGGCATTTGAGTATAATGTTTTGAAATCATAAAAATATAAATTATTCCCCAATTAGTCTGTAAAATCAATGCAATCCAATCCAATTACAATAATAACCCCAAGAAGTTTTACTGCAGATTTTGATAACCTAATACTAAATTGTGTATATCATACTAAAGTATTTAGAATTGCTAAACAAAATTTTAAGAGAACAAAATTAGAGAGCTTATGTTGTACAGTGCTTAGTTGCTCAGTCATGTCCAACTCTTTGCGACCCCATGGACTCTAGCCCATCAGTCTCCTCTGTCCATGGGGATTCTCCAGGCAAGAATATTGGAGTGTGTTGCCATGCCCACCTCCAGTGGATCTTCCCAACCCAGGGATCGAACACAGGTCTCCCGCATTGCAGGTAGATTCTTTGTCATCTGAGCCACCAGGGAAGCCCAAGAATACTGGAATGTGTAGCCTATCCCTTTGCCAAGGGAACTTCCCCACCCAGGTATTGAACTGGGGTCTCGAACTTATGTTACTTAATTTTAATTATTAGTATAATAATTTAATTTTTACTAAATTGTGGGCCAACCCCTACTGTGACTTGTTTTTGTATCACCTAAGAGCTAAGAATAGTTTTTACATTTGAAAGAGTTATAAAAATAAACAAATGATATATAACGTGGCCACTAAGGCATAAAATATGTATCATCTGGTCCTTTATGAAACAAAAATTGCCAACTCTTGACATAAAACAACAGTATTCAGGATAGCATGGTACTGGCAAAAGATAGGCAAATACATCAAAGGACAGAGTAGAAGTGTAAAAATTAAGCCACACATACATAGTCAAATTATCTTCAACAAAGACTTTGATGTAATTTAGTGAGGACAATAATTTCTTTCCAAAAATAATCCCTCATTGTTTCTCATATTTTAACCTAGCTCCCTACCTCACATCACTAACTAAAATTGAGGCTTACCTCCTGTTATGTGTAATCGGAAGCAAGTATAAAGAAAATCGAAAGAACATCAATGCAGCTAGAAGGGGTAGGAGGGAAGACCAAGGGAGGAGAAATAAGAAGAGCCTAGAGAGAAGAGGAACTAAAATATGCACTGAGCTTGAGCAATTTGGGACAAGATACTTAGACTAAGCTTCTATGAAAAAGTGACATTTCATCAGAGAACTGGAAAGAGTAGAGTCAGGTGAATGCCAGTGGAAGAACAAGGGTCATAATGCAAGCAGAGTTTGCTGTATTTTAGGAAAACAAGAAAACCATTGTGGCCTTGCTAGAATGAGCAAGTGATTCAGTGGTGGGATATTTGAAAAAGAGACCTATGGTAACAGTGAGAACTTTAACATTTATTCTAAACATGATCTCAAGCCATTTGACGGTGTTGAGCAAGGGGATCCCATAATTTAGTGCACATGTAAAAGATCAGTTTCTTTACTGCTCAGAGAGTAGACTAAATAGGAAGTAAAATAGGAATAATGATCAGTTAGAGACAATCTCTGTCACCAGGCATGAGATGATAGGGACAGAATAAAAAAGTTCTTCAGCAATTATATATTTAATTCAATAATCATCACCATTTTCCCTTTCAGGTAGTAGCCAATTATTCCCACTTCTCATATGAGGGATTAAGGGTCAGGCGAGTCACAAGACTGAAAAGCTATGGAGTTGGTATCAACTGGAGAAGGAAATGGTAACCCACTCCACTATTCTTGCCTGAAAAATCCCATGGACTGAGTAACCTAGCAGGCTATAGTCCATAGGTTGCAGAGTCGGACACAACTTAGTGACTAAACAACAACAACATGAAGTGGTGTTTTTAGCCACCTTGCTATGCTGCTTCCTGTAAACACACAAACAAGTACCAATACAAGGAGGGTGGAGTTTCAGAGAGGGTAATTGCTAAATACAGTGAAATAAAAAATCAAATCAAAATAAGGAGGATCACTCATTGGGATCATTTCATTTTTTGTTGTCAAATGCCTTTTAAAAGTAAATTGCAAATATTTGCTGGGAAAACAAAATAAAGTCGGTTGACTAAGAGTGTGTCCTTATAACTTAATGCCTTTATAAAAACAAAAACGTAAGGAATGACAGTCTCTAATTGCATTGCTGCTTTCTTTCGTAAACACTGTCAGGAAGTCACAAGAGAGAGTATACAACTTGCAGTTATCAATATTCATTTCAGGGTTTAGGAGTTTGTGTTTGAGTTCTTGCTGCCTATTGGGAGAGAGTATTAGTCCATATAATATGACATATTATTACAAACAAAGTCATTATGATTAGAGTTTTCCTATTTAATGCACATACTATCAATTAAATCTGATCATATCCTTAGGGTAATAGACACTGGCTTCTTTTTTAATTGTCCTTATATTGAACACTGGTGTAAGGTTCCTTTTGTGGTTAACCTTTCTCAACAGTATCACTGGGTTGACTTTCCCTCCACACAGAACCTGATTTTATGTCATCTTTTATTTCCATAAATCTCTCTGGGCATATCCTTTCCTGTATCAACAATGAATGGAGCATAATCTTTTTCCTAAAAAAAAAATTAAAAAAGTGTAGCATTCTTTGGTTCTAACTGCTGCACAGAATTTTTATATATTTTCTTTTCTCTTAGTTTCTCAAACCACTGATACCAGATTCCACAATGAAACAATGATACCAGATCATTGTGATGAAGTGAGAAATAGATGGAGTGAATTTAATTTCATGAAATAAAAATTACATATGTATGCTGGGGATTTGCGGAGGTAATTAACCTTCATTTGATAACTAAAAAATCATGTGTCAAACTTAAGTGCTTTCTGTGTAGCTATACTTATGGAAACTTTGTAATTAATCAAACCTAGTTCTATGATCCAAACTGGAATTTGTTTCTTTTACCCTGGGGCCACATCCAGCCTGCTACCTGACTTTGTAAATAAAGTCTTAGTGGAACCCAGCAACACCCATTAGTCTACATGTAGTGGAGCTGAGTGGTAGCCATTGAGGTTGTATGATCTGAAAAGCAGGAAATACTATGAACTTTATAGGGAAAAAAAAAAAAACTATTTTGATTCTTAATCTACACAATCTCTTTCAAGAATGCTTACATTATAAGGTTGTTTTGATGATGAACAAACATTGAGATATGTGAAGAAGTGTTCTCTCAGAACACAGATGACACCCAGTAATTAGTAATATTGATATCAAGAGGCATGGGACAGAAGATACTGTTATAAAAGCCCAGATAATTAGAGTTCTGGCCCATGGGTTATAGTTTGGTTTGCTGACCTCTCTTCTGAGTGCCATCTTTGTTCTAGTGAAACATTTAGAGTGAGTGGGGGTGGAGTCAGTGGATTCATCAACACCCCAGAAGCAGTCAGCATGGTGTATCAGTAGAGACTGCCTGGCCTTCTGACTGGTTTTTTTTTTTTTTTGGCAGTCATTCTGATATTGAAGGCAGATAATACTCTTTCTCCATAGACAGCAAGAACTCAAACACAAACTTAGCCTAAACCCTGAAATGAATATTGAAAACTGCAAGTTATGTGCTCTGTCTCTTTAGTGACTTCCTGAGAGTATTTATGAAAGAAAGCAGCAATGCAATTAGAGACTATGTCATTCCTTATGTTTTTGTTTTTGTTTTTTTTAAAGGCATTAAGTTATATTTTAAGGACACACTCTTAGTCAACAGACTATTTTGTTTTCCCAGCAAATATTTGCAATTTACTTTAAAAAGGCATTTGACAACATAAAACGAAATGATCCCAATGAATGATCCTTCTTATTTTGATTTGATTTTTTATTTCACTGTATTTAGCAATTACCCTCTCTGAAACTCCACCCTCCTTGTATTGGTACTTGTTTGTGTGTTTACAGGAAGCAGTAAAAACACCATTTCATGTTGTTATTGTTTAGTCTTCTTTTGATGCATAAAAATCAATAATACTGGATCTATGCCCCAATGTTAGAACAATGTTAGAACTTGTGGAATTCTGTCAGGGAAAAATTTTTTTTTCTAAGTACTACATTCTACTTTTCATTACTTAGTGTGATTCTAGGCATGAATCAATCCTAGTTTGTGTTTTGCCAGCAAGGCTTTAAGGGTGTTTGAGGGATCCAACAAGGTCTTATTTTGTAATGCCTTACAACCCTAAAAATGAAGGTAACAATGACATTACTAAGAATATTCTTAGCGTATTTTATTTCCTTACCCTCTCTTTGCAGTGAATATTTTTCAAATTGACATGAGTTTTCTTACAAAGAGAAGTGAGAGTCAGGTGTTCAAGGCTAAAAGGAACTCTGCTTTGGTCAGGCAAGATGGGAATCAGTTTGACTTTGCTCCAAGCAGGCAATTAAGGGATGATGAATTAGAATCCCCTCAAAGCAGGAACCCTATTACTCTCAGATATGTCATGCACTCTGAAGTGTAAAATGTCTGATCATAAATAATAATGTCACTAATCGTGTAAAAAAAAAACCTGAAAACAAGTGCTATTGCTATGTGTAAGTGGCACCATTGACTAAAAATATATTAACTCATCTCAAATTTTCTGACTGTGGTTCTAAACATATAATTTTACTCCTAAAATAGTAAAATACAAGTGGAGGGACATGATAATAAGACAGTATCTGTTGCTTTATCCAAAACTTGTATTAGACTTCAAACATCCATATCCTCTGAGACAAGGATCACAGTAACTTACTGAAAAATCAAATTGACTTAATTATTATTAAGTTAAAAAATCTAGTTGAAATTAGTATAAGTATGATATGAATATATGTTATTATGAGACGATATTCATTGTAATCATAAGGACTACATATGTAAGTATTTTATAGTATGTGTGTCATGTGTATTGGCTAAATCAATAAATGATTAATGTTTATAACAGATGAGTCTGTTTTAAAATTGGTAATTTTTCTGAATTACTAGAATCAATGAAAATATTTTATGTAACATCTTATCCACATTTTTGTCAAGTAAATATGGACTTAATAAAAAAACACATTCTTTGCATTTCTATTCTTATCCACATAATATACGCTTCAAAATTAGTTCTTTGACAAATTTATGATACCATTATATTCACAAATGATATATTAATAATAATCAATAGATATTCTGGAACATCTGAGTCTATCACATTAAAGCTTCAATAAATTTTAAAAAACATTTTCCACCAATTTATTGGTATCTGATTGACCTTTAACATTTTTTAATTTTAAGAGTCGTGTGTTGAATTAGATAAACCTATATATTGCAAAATGAGTACCCACAAAAGTTCAGTTAAGTTCAGTTCAGTCGCTCAGTCGTGTCCGACTCTTTGCGACCCCATGAATCGCAGCACGCCAGGCTTCCCTGTCCATCACCATCTCCCAGAGTTCACTCAGACTCACATCCATCGAGTCTGTGATGCCATCCAGCCATCTCATCCTCGGTCGTCCCCTTCTCCTCCTGCCCCTAATCCCTGCCAGCATCAGAGTCTTCTCCAATGAGTCAACTCTTCTCATGAGGTGGCCAAAGTACTGGAGTTTCACCTTTAGCATCAGTTCTTCCAAAGAAATCCCTGGGTTGATCTCCTTTAGAATGGACTGGTTGGATCTCCTTGTAGTCCAAGGGACTCTCAAGAGTCTTCAACACCACAGTTCAAAAGCACAGGACTAGCTAACATCTCTAAAATTTCACACCCACATAGAGGCTTACTGAGATTTAAAAAAAATATTCTCCACCACAGGACATTTGAGAAAATTATTTTGTTTTCTATCTTAATGAATTTTTTTGCTATTCTAATGCTTTAACAAAAGTAATTTCACAATAATAATTTTCTTGCAGAGTTGAGAATTTTCTTTCCAGTGGGAAGTTGAGGAAAAGCAAGTTTCAATTATTCCCCTTTCCAGAACAATGTAAAGTGTACGTGTTTTGAACAATCACATTTAATCTTTAGGATAATATTTCTAGGCATATATTATTTCCTGCACGCTAATGACAACAAGTTCGAGATACACATTTTCCCAGTGTTGCCAGAATGACTCAATTGCCTGCTCTTGATCAGTTTGTGTCCCTACTTTTTTGTTTATATATCTGCCTAGTCACCCATATTGGGGGCAAGCTAATCAGACATAACAAACAAGTACAGAGGTATGCTGATGGGGACACATTTTACAGGCTATACATTTTATAAATTATATCCAGCTATCACACAAACATTGTGTGTGTGCTTCAAGCAGTGGACTTAAAACCAGCAGTGATACACATCATAAGTAGCTATGCTCTCTGACAACTTCGCTAGACAATTTATACCTAGAAGTATGATTGACAACATAATACCAGAACATACTCAAGTTTTAGAAACTCCATGTAACTTCCAGAACACTAGAGGAGGCTATCCATACAGTATAACATAAGAATATTCATAATTATTATTTCACAGTGTTTTCTGTATAATTTAATGTACTGAATAATCCTACTTGTTTAAGTATTCTTTCTGAGATGCCTCAGGGGCCTTTTGGAGTACTCAAAGTTACTTAGAGAAGAAGCTTACAGTCTGTTATAATAACCAATTCATTTTTCCAGGAAAGCTTTGTTCCCTTAACAGAGACAGAAAAACAAGTTCTAGTCTAGCACACGATTACTATTAATAACAAAATTCACTTATCTATTTAAATTCAGTCTAATCTTTATCCTGACAATGTACAAAAATATTTTCCCAAAGCTCATTTCTCACAAACCGTTGTCACTTATTGGATCCATATTAATGTCTCTTATTTTCCCCATACACAAGCAGCCAGCTATAGGATATTATTCTCCATTTTTTCCTCAACAAAATACCTCTAGTCTTTATACCTGCTCTCTCTGAGAACACACATGCTATTTGCTTTACACACTGAAATGTTTCCTTTGTCAATGCAGTAGCTTTAATTGCATACTACAACTTTTAGCCCATTAAAGGCCTTAAAAATACCAAGAAGCAAATGATAGGACTATTATACCAGCAATTTCTTATTGGCAAACTAAAGAACATATTCCATAACCTCTAAAAGTGTACATTTTTCTCATAGAAAAATTTCTCTTTAATATACAAGATGCATGTTTAATGAACCCAAACATCTTTTGAATTTCTACTAATTTACCCAAGGCTGAAAGTGAAGTCACTCAGTCGCGTCCGACTCTTTGTGACCCCATGGACTATAGCCTACCAGGCTCCTCTGTCTGCCTGGATTTTCCAGGCAATAGTACTGGAGTGGATTGCCATTTCCTTCTCCAGGGGATCTTCCCGACCCAGAGATTGAACCCAGGTCTCCCTCATTGTAGACAAACGCTTTACTATCTGAGCCACCAGGGAAGTCGTATACCCAAGGCTGAAGTCCTAGGCAAAACGGGCTGCATTTGTATTTCAAGGATATGATAAGAATTAACTTTAAGCTTTCCCCTAGGCTTCGCTGCTTCCCAGATGGCGCTAGAGGAAAAGAACTCTCCTCCCAATGCAGAAGATGCAAGAAATGCAGGTTTGATCCCTCGGTTAGGAAGATCCCCTGGAGCTCAGCTCTTCCAGATGCATGCTTCTGTTCCACCAAGGCCACTAAGCAGGGGAGAAATAGGGAGGGTCCCCCAAACAAATAGTTTGAGTAGCTGCTGGGAATGTGCCGTCAAATGCTCCGCTCAGAACCAGTTCACCAAAAGCAGTGAGTCCCTTGCAGCCATCCCATGCTGTTGTCATGGCCAGCTGCTCTACTCGAGGAACCAGATATCTCGGAAGCACAGCAGCAGGTTGGATGCAAACAAAACAAAACAAACAAACAAAAAACTGGCCCAGCTGCTGCCACTCAAAGGCCAATAAAAAGGAAAATTGGAAAGTCTGCTTTATTTTGGAAGCCAGCAACCAAGGCGGGGTTAGGGTGGGTTTAGGGAAAGGAGGTCTTCTGTTCAAAGGCTGACTAACCCCCTCACTAACAATCAGTGGGAAAGAGCTTTTTATAGACAGAAGGAGTGGGCTACATGTAGAAACAGCACAGTCTGCTGACAATCATCTTGAAATTAGTCATGTAGTGGTCTGATCAGTGTCATCTTGACTGCTTTAAGTGTAGGGAGTCCCAGGTGAAGCAGTAGAAAAGGATCTGCCTACTAATGAAGGGGGCACAAGAAAAGTGAATTCAATCCCTGGGTCAGGAAGATTTGCCTGGAGGAGGAGACGGCAACCCATTCCAGTACTCTCTCCTGGAAAATTCTGTGGACAGAGGCTACATTACATGGGATCGCAAAGAGCTGGACACAACTGTGCAGCATTTAGTTCCAGGGTCAGTTTGTTTCCATTTATTTTTTTGAGGCCAGTTCTCAGAATTGTGGCAGCCTATTTCAGGGCTACAGTCTGGTTATCATAGGTAGCTTCTTTGACCTGGTGGGGGGTGGGGAGGTTTCAGTATTTATAAGACAGTTTAGTGGCTATGGCTCAGAAGATTATATACAGCCCATGAGGACGAACTAAAGGTCTTTAACTTTGCTTAATGACTAACCTATTATTATTTGGTCTCCTTTGACTGTTTTCCTTTGTTTCTGCATTTTATCACTTCTGTGATTAAACTTATTCTCTGGCTAAAATTCTTCTACAGACAAATGGCAGGCTGAGTATACAGGGGCAAAGACCTGGGATCCTGCTCTACTTCAGTACTATATAGTCTGTTATGTTTCTGTTTTACTTTCCTGAACACTAAGGCTATGAGGCTAGACGTTTTGACTAGACTTGCATATTGCCAAAATCCTTAGTTGCTCATTAACTGATAATCTCTTTCTTTAAGAGGTATTTATTATATGTATGTATGTAAACAGCTGGCAAGAATACATGGAAGAACTGTACAAAAAACATCTTCACGACCAAGATAATCATGATGATGTGATCACTCATCTAGAGCCAGACATCCTGGAATGTAGAGTCAAGTGGGCCTTAGAAAGCATCACTACGAACAAAGCTAGTGGAGGTGATGGAATTCCAGTTGAGCTCTTTCAAATCCTGAAAGATGATGCTTTGAAAGGGCTGCACTCAATATGCCAGCAAATTTGGAAAACTCAGCAGTGGCCACAGGACTAGAAAAGGTCAGTTTTCATTCCAATCCCAAAGAAAGGCAACGCCAAAGAATGCTCAAACTACCACACAATTGCACTCATCTCACATGCTAGTAAAGTAATGCTCGAAATTCTCCAAGCCAGGTTTCAGCAATACATGAACCGTGAACTTCCTCATGTTCAAGCTGGTTTTAGAAAAGGCAGAGGAACCAGAGATCAAATTGCCAACATCTGCTGGATCATGGAAAAAGCAAGAGAGTTCCAGAAAAACATCTATTTCTGCTTTATTGACTATGCCAAAGCCTTTGACTGTGTGGATCTCAATAAACTGTGGAAAATTCTGAAAGAGATGGGAATACCAGACCACCTAACCTGCCTCATGAGAAATCTGTATGCAGGTCAGGAAGCAACAGTGAGAACTGGACATGGAACAGACTTGTTCCAAATAGGAAAAGGAGTACGTCAAGGCTGTATATTGTCACCCTGCTTATTTAACATCTATGCAGAGTACATCATGAGAAACGCTGGACTGGAAGAAACACAAGCTGGAATCAAGATTGCCAGGGGAAATATCAATAACCTCAGATATGCAGATGGCACCATCATTATGGCAGAAAGTGAAGAGGAGCTAAAAAGCCTCTTGATGAAAGTGAAAGAGGAGAGTGAAAAAGTTGGCCTAAAGCTCAACATTCAGAAAACGAAGATCATGGCATCCAGTCCCATCACTTCATGGGAAATAGATGGGGAAACAGTGGAAACGGTGTCAGACTTTATTTTTGGGGGCTCCAAAATCACCACAGATGGTGACTGCAGACATGAAATTAAAAGGTGCTTACTCCTTTGAAGAAAAGTTATGACCAACCTAGATAGCATATTCAAAAGCAGAGACATTACTTTGCCGACTAAGGTCCGTCTAGTCAAGGCTATGGTTTTTGTAGTGGTCATGTATGGATGTGAGACTTGGACTGTGAAGAATGCTGAGTGCAGAAGAATTGATGCATTTGAACTGTGGTGTTGTAGAAGACTCTTGAGAGTCTCTTGGACTGCAAGGAGATCCAATCAGTCCATTCTGAAGGGGATCAGCCCTGGGATTTCTTTGAAGGGAATGATGCTAAGCTGAAACTCCAGTACTTTGGCCACCTCATGTGAAGAGTTGACTCATTGGAGAAGACTCTAATGCTGGCAGGGATTGGGGGCAGTAGGAGAAAGGGATGACCGAGGATGAGATGGCTGGATGGCATCACGGACTCAGTGGACATGAGTCTGAGTGAACTCCGGGAGATGGTGTTGAACAGGGAGGCCTGGCGTGCTGCGATTCATGGGGTCACAAAGAGTCGGACATGACTGAACTGAACTGAACATACACACATATGTATGTACGTTTATCATATATTTATGTATGTACATATTTATTATATATATGCATGAATGTATGTACGTAGTACAAATGTACATTTAGTACAAATCTCTGTTTAGAGTACATGGGCATGTTCCTCTGCTTTGCATACTAATTATATAAACACAGGAGATGCTGCAACATATAATAAAAAAGACCATAGATTTTAATCATTATTTCATACTAAACTGGCACTTTGTTATAACTCAGAAACACCTGTCTTATTCTGATAGAGCTACTAACTCCTCTGAGTGTTGTTTTATCATCCCTAATGTGTGCATGACCCTATTAAACTCAGTTATGAGGATTAAAGTAGATTTATAAAATCCCAGCACAATATTCACCATATACCTGTAGCTCTTGTTATATAAACAGGGCATATAATACAATACTCTGCTGACAAGTTGTTTGAGAATGTAAAACCTGGTATATACCATTCCTAGTACAGTGCCTGACAAAGAGAAAGTGTTTTCTAAATGGTAGCTATTATGATTTAAGAGCCACGTCTTACAACATGGTATTAATTCACTTGAAAAATTTCAGTAATGCATAAGGAGATTTTGAGTATGTTTACTATTTCAAGCAGTATTCTTAGCCTTACACTGGAAATAAAAGATGTAAGATATAATTATTGCCTACAAAGAACACAATAGAATTGCATTATATATCCATTATATACATGATGGATATATATATGTAATATAATATATAATAATATATATATAATAATTGCATATATAACTCCAAGCCAGGCTTCAGCAATATGTGAACCATGAACTTCCAGATGTTCAAGCTGGTTTTAGAAAAGGCAGAGGAACCAGAAATCAAATTGCCAGCATCCTCTGGATCATGGAAAAGGCAAGAGAGTTTCAGAAAAACATCTATTTCTGCTTTATTGACTATGCCAAAGCCTTTGACTGTGTGGATCACAAGAAATTGTGGAAAATTTTGAAAGAGATGGGAATACCAGACCACCTGACCTGCCTCTTGAGAAAATCTGTATGCAGGTCAGGAAGCAACAGTTAGAAATGGACATGGGACAACAGACTGGTTTCAAATAGGAAAAGGAGTATATCAAGGCTGTATATTGTCACCCTGCTTATTTACCTTTTATGCAGAGTACATCATGAGAAACACTGGACTGGAAGAAACACAAGCTGGAATCAAGATTGCCAGGAGAACTATCAATAACCTCAGATATGCAGATGAAACCACCCTTATGGCAGAAAGTGAAGAGGAACTAAAAAGCCTCTTGATGAAAGTGAAAGAGGAGAGTGAAAAAAGTTGGCTTAAAGTTCAACATTCAGAAAATGAAGATCATGGTATCTGGTCCCATCACTTCATGGGAAATAGATGGGGAAACAGTGGAAACAGTGTCAGACTTTATTTTCTGGGGCTCCAAAATCACTGCAGATGGTGACTGCAGCCGTGAAATTAAAAGACACTTACTCCTTGGAAGGAAAGTTATGACCAAACTAGATAACATATTAAAAAGCAGAGGTATTACTTTGCCAACAAAGATCCATCTAGTCAGGCTATGGTTTTTCCAGTGGTCATGTATGGATGTGAAAGTTGGCCTGTGAAGAAAGCTGAGTGCCGAAGAATTGATGCTTTTGAACTGTGGTGCTAGAACTGATTTACATACAATATACATATATTCATGTATAGATAGACACTATATATAGTGTCTGTCTATAGATGGACACTCAGTCATGGCCAACCCTTTTACCCCACGGACTGTAGACTGCCAGGCTCCTTTGTCCATGGGATTTCTCAGGCAAGAATACAATAGTGAGTCGCCATTCCCTCCTCCAGGGGATATCCCTCACCCAGGGATCAAAACCATGTCTCCGGTATCTCCTTCATTGGCAGGCAGATTCTTTACCACGGAACCACCTGGGAAAACCAATATATAATGTATATTTACATGTATATATAAATATATATATATCAGTTCAGTTCAGTTCAGTCGCTCAGTCATGTCTGACTCTTTGTGACCCCATGAATCGCAGCACATAAGGCCTCCCTGTCCATCACCAACTCCCAGAGTTCACCTAGATTCATGTGCATCGAGTCGGTGATGCCATCCAGCCATCTCATCCTCTGTCATCCCCTTCTCCTGCTGCTCCCAATCCATCCCAGCATCTGGGTCTTTTCAAATGAGTCAACTCTTCACATGAAGTGGCCAAAGTATTGGAGTTTCTGCTTCAGCATCAGTCCTTCCAATGAACAACCAGGACCAATCTCTAGGATGGACTGGTTGGATCTCCTTGCAGTCCAAGGTACTCTCAAGAGTCTTCAACAAGACCACAGTTCAAAAGCAACAGTTCTTCGGTGCTCAGCTTTCTTCATAGTCCAAATCTCACATCCATACACGACCACTGGAAAAAAACATAGCCTTGACTAGATGGACTTTTGTTAGCAAAGTAATGTCTCTGCTTTTATATATATAAGTAACTATAATACTATACTATCACTGAGGTGCTATAATAGTATTTTGAGATAGCAATAAAGTTGCTTTTGTTGCAAGCTTGAGTATTACCCCTTGCAGTTCTGTTCAGCTCAGTTGCTCAGTCGTGTCTGACTCTTCGCGACCCCATGAATCGCAGCACGCCAGGCCTCCCTGTCCATCACCAACTCCCGGAGTTCACTCAGACTCACGTTCATCGATTCAGTGATGCCATCCAGCCATCTCATCCTCGGGCGTCCCCTTCTCCTCCTGCCCCCAATCCCTCCCAGCATCAGAGTCTTTTCCAATGAGTCAACTCTTCGCATGAGGTGGTCAAAGTATTGGAGTTTCAGCTTTAGTATCATTCCTTTCAAAGAAGCCCTAGGACTGATCTTTAGAATGTACTGGTTGGATTTCCTTGCAGTCCAAGGGACTCTCAAGAGTCTTCTCCAATACCACAGTTCAAATGCATCAATTCTTTGGCGCTCAGCCTTCTTCACAGTCCAACTCTCACATCCACACTTGACCACAGGAAAAACCATAGCCCCTTTAGTTCCATTACCCTGTTAGTTCATAAAATGTGAAATTCTGTAAATTAGTTTTAGTTAACAGTACTTGATTTTTAGGGTTTTATGTTTTGTCTTTACAATTTTCCTTCTAGCATAATGAGAATGATTCATGTATTCTAGCAGGGTTTTTTGTTTAATAGAACACATATGCACATCTGTGCACAAAGTGAGAATAATCTATTGGCAAAATACATCTTCAGCTGTCTTTGATTTGTATTTGCTTTTAAACTTAAAACATAATTCAATTTTATGTGTTCATATTTAAGGCTTGTTAAGGACAAAAAATATGTACTGCATAACTTCATTTTTACATAAAGTATATGTTGCCTCTTGATATCTTATGTTTTTTAACATATTAGTGATTAGTTTTCTTCTGCCTCTTCTTACATAAATGCAAATGCATTTAGGGAACATTGTACACTGGAAGTAAAAATTATCAAAATAAATTACAGATAGGTTGGTAAGGGGGTCCTGTGTAGAAGATTCAAGTCAATTATAATAGTAGAATAATACTAGATCTTTCTTTCATAAGAAACCAAGTATATTTATTAGGTGTTGACTTAAATAGAATTAAGTGTGTATTTTGTCTCCTTTTATATTCTAAACCATTTTTGCTGTAGAATATAAGTGGTAGAAATGTGACAGCTATGCTAACTGAGGATGACAACAGGGTAAAGGACAAGGAGAAAGCTTTTTGTAATTTAATTTTAAGTGGTACCATCATTTATTTTCTGTTGGCATTCAATTTTCAATACATTCACTTTAAAATACATTACTGTTTAGTTTTCAATGTTATGGTAATTTTGGAGTTGACTTAGCTTTTCTCAGATTCACAGATATGAGGCATATTAATGCACATGAGTTCCAGATGACAAATGGTGCTTGAAGTTTCCATGTCTGCTAATTCATTTTTGATTATAACATGGATGTCTCCTGAAATACGAATGGCATTTGCCTAGTCAAACGGTCATCTGATCTGAACATACAATGTCATGCTTCACTGATGTTTGAACTTTGGAGTCATTTCAAATTCATTGATAATAGTCCTTCTAAAGGCCATGTTCTCTCAGAATGAAATAAACTAAGAGCCTGTATCATCTGCTTCTCAGGAACAAGGTTTATTTAATGCATTTAATTTATGGAAAGAATTTGGAGTTACTTTAGCACTAACCTTTGCAATCACTTACATTTTCAAAACCAAGTTTAAAAAGGCCAAATTGTATTGTGTCAAAAGATTCCAATTACATTAGTTGTCTTGAATCTTCAGTTCAGTCGCTCAGTCGTGTCCGACTCTTTGTGACCCCATGAATCGCAGCATGCTAGGCCTTCCTGTCCATCACCAACTCCCGGAGTTCACCCGAACTCATGTGCATCGAGTCAGTGATGCCATCCAGCCATCTCATCCTCTGTTGTCCCCTTCTTCTCCTGCCTTCAATCTTTCCCAACATCAGGGTCTTTTCAAATGAGTCAGCTCTTCCCATCAGGTGGACAAACTATTAGAGTTTTAGCTTCAGCATCAGTCCTTCCAGTGAACACACAGGACTGATCTCCTTCAGAATGGACTGGTTGGATCTCCTTGCAGTCCAAGGGACTCTCAAGAGTCTTCTCCAACACCACAGTTCAAAAGCATAAATTCTTCGGCTCTCAGCTTTCTTTATAGTCCAACTGATATCCATACATGGCCACTGGAAAAACCATACCCTTGACTAGATGGATCTTTGTTGGCAAAGTAGTGTCTCTGCTTTTTAATATGCTGTCTAGATTGGTCATAACTTTCCTTCCAAGCAGTAAGTTTTTGACAAAAAAAAAAAGTAGCTATTAATGTCTGTTAAAAAAATGACAGTTACCCAATGTAAACTTAGATTTTAAAAATAGATTCAATTTTTCACTAAACATCCAAATCGTCTTGAGACACAGAAAATACATGGTTTTTCAAAAATTGTGCTGTTTATTTTTATGCCACAATTTATTTTTATGTATTTTGAAATTCCTTATACACTTAAAAAGTTATTACTGTCCCTAATAAAGTAAAAAAGACAAAAATCATTTGTTTAATATTTCTTTACTCATACTCCTTAAAATTCTTACAGAATTCTGATTTTCTTAATTGTTTTAAGTTCCTTCTTGAGTGTTAGAATGACATCAAACACTGTCCCACTATGAATTCACTAAGATCCAGTCATGCCCCTGAAACAAAGCTGGGCTGTGATTAGTGGTTTCCTGAGGTCATAAACCAATAAAACTGACTAAATGTCGATTTGCTTTTTATTATCATCATGATTCTAAACAATCAAAAGTACACTATTCCTACTTGAAATAATCCTTGGTTTGTATAACCTCTAAATATTTACTGAATTACAGGTGAGTTTTAATAATACATTTTTAAGATTCATATTTTAAGCTTTAGCTTATTTTATTATATGTATTTAATAAATATTATGTGCTATAAGGAAACTAATTTGAAGAAATCCTAGTAATATAGTTGACTGTCACACCTAAGGACTTGGCTACATATGTTGCAGGAAGGAGAACCCCTTCCAGGGCCTGAAACTGGGCTCTTGTCTAACACTCAGAAATGAATTGTCTGAGGAGACACATGTGCTGACAAAGCAAGAGATTTTTTTTGGGAAAGGGTGTCTGGTTTGAGAGCAGTAGGGTAAGGAGAACAGCTCTGCCATATGGCTTGCAGTCTCGGGTTTTATGGTGATAGGATTAGTTTCCGATTTGTCTTTAGCCGATCATTCTGACTCAGAGTCCTTCTTGGTGGTGCACACCTTTTCAGCCAAGATAGATGCCAGAAAGGATTCTGGGAGGTGGTGGGACATGTGGTATTTCTTTTTGACCTTTCCTGAACTCTTCCAGTTGGTGGTGGCTTATTAGTTCCCCGTTCCTTATTAAGACCTCCTGTTGTAAAACAACTCATGCAAATGGTTATGATGCTGCCTGGCCAGGATGGGCGGTTTCAGTCAGTGTACTTCCCCTTACACATACATTATTTTGAAAATTTATAACATATCAAAAATATCTGAACTTTTGGGGGGCAGATTTTGTGTTTTCAAGCTTGGTCATATCATAGTCCAGTTGCTCAGTCGTGTCCAACTCTTTGCGACCCCATGATTTTCAGCACGCCAGGCCTCCCTGTCCATCACCATCTCCCAGAGTTCACTCAGACTCATGTCCATCGATTCAGTGATGCTATCCAGCCATCTCATCCTCGGTCGTCCCCTTCTCCTCCTGCCCTCAGTCCCTCCCAGAATCAGAGTCTTTTCCAATGAGTCAACTCTTTGCATGAGGTGGCCAAAGTATTGGAGTTTCAGCTTTTGCACCATTCCTTCCAAAGAAATCCCAGGGCTGATCTCCCTCAGAATGGACTGGTCGGATCTCCTTGCAGTCCAAGGGACTCTCAAGAGTCTTCTCCAGCACCACAGTCCAAAAACATCAATTCTTCGGCGCTCAGCATTCTTCACAGTCCAACTCTCACATCCATACTTGACCACAGGAAAAACCATAGCTTTGACTAGACAAACCTTAGTCGGCAAAGTAATATCTCTGCTTTTCAACATGCTATCTAGGTTGGTCATAAGTTTCTTCCAAGGAGTAAGCGTCTTTTAATTTCATGGCTGCAGTCACCATCTGCAGTGATTTTGAAGCCCCTCAAAATAAAATCTGACACTGTTTCCACATCTATTTGACAAGAAGTGATGGGACTGAATGCCATGATCTTCGTTTCCTGAATGTTGAGCTTTAGGCCAACTTTTTCACTCTCCTCTTTCACTTTCATCAAGAGGCTTTTTAGTTCCTCTTCACTTTCTGCCATAATGATGGTGCCATCTGCATATCTGAGGTTATTGATATTTCTCCCGGCAATCATGATTCCAGCTTGTGTTTCTTCCAGTCCAGCGTTTCTCATGATGTACTCTGCATAGAAGTTAAATAAGCAAGGTGACAATATACAGCCTTGACGTACACCTTTTCCTATTTGGAACAAGTCTGTTGTTCCATGTCCAGTTCTCACTGTTGCTTTATGACCTGAATACAGATTTCTCATGAGGCAGGTTAGGTGGTCTGGTATTCCCATCTCTTTCAGAATTTTCCACAGTTTATTGTGATCCACACAGTCAAAGGCTTTGGCATAGTCAATGAAGCAGAAATAGATGTTTTTCTGGAACTCTCTTGTTTTTTCCATGATCCAGCAGATGTTGGCAATTTGATCTCTGGTTCCTCTGCCTTTTCTAAAACCAGTTTGAAGATGAGGAAGTTCACGGTTCATGTATTGCTGAAACCTGGCTTGGAGAATTTCGAGCATTACTTTACTAGCATGTGAGATGAGTGCAATTGTGTGGTAGTTTGAGCATTCTTTGGTATTACCTTTCTTTGGGATTGGAATGAAAACTGACCTTTTCTAGTCCTGTGGCCACTGCTGAGTTTTCCAAATTTGCTGGCATATTGAGTGCAGCCCTTTCAAAGCATCATCTTTCAGGATTTGAAAGAGCTCAACTGGAATTCCATCACCTCCACTAGCTTTGTTCGTAGTGATGCTTTCTAAGGCTCACTTGACTTCGCATTCCAGGATGTCTGGCTCTAGATTAGTGATCACACCATCATGACTATCTTGGTCGTGAAGATCTTTTTTGTACATTTCTTCTGTGAATTCTTGCCACCTCTTCTTAATATCTTCTGCTTCCCTTAGGTCCAGACCATT
Source organism: Ovis canadensis (assembly GCF_042477335.2). NCBI lineage: Eukaryota > Metazoa > Chordata > Mammalia > Artiodactyla > Bovidae > Ovis > Ovis canadensis. Next base: position 32,293,361 of record NC_091248.1, on the reverse strand, counting down.
TTTGTCCTTTATCTAGCCCATCTTTGCATGAAATGTTCCCTTGGTATCTCTAATTTTCTTGAAGACATCTCTAGTCTTTCCCATTCTGTTGTTTCCCTTTATTTCTTTGCATTGATCGCTGAAGAAGGCTTTCTTATGTCTTCTTGCTATTCTCTGGAACTCTGCATTCAGATGCTTATATCTTTCCTTTTCTCCTTTGCTTTTTGCCTCTCTTCCTTTCACAGCTATTTGTAAGGCCTCCCCAGACAGCCATTTTGCTTTTTTGCATTTCTTTTCCATGGGGATGGTCTTGATCCCTGTCTCCTGTACAATGTCACCAACCTCATTCCATAGTTCATCAGGCATTCTATCTATCAGATCTAGGCCTTTAAATCTATTTCTCACTTCCACTGTATAATCATAAGGGATTTGATTGAGGTCATACCTGAATGGTCTAGCGGTTTTCCCTACTTTCTTCAATTTAAGTCTGAATTTGGTAATAAAGAGTTCATGATCTGAGCCACAGTCAGCTCTTGGTCTTGTTTTTGTTGACTTATAGTCAACAAAAGAGCTTCTCCATCTTTGGCTGCAGAGAATATAACCAATTGATTCCGGTGTTGACCATCTGGTGATGTCCATGTGTAGAGTCTTCTCTTGTGTTGTTGGAAGAGGGTGTTTGCTGTGACCAGTGCATTTTCTGGGCAAAACTCTACTAGTCTTTGCCCCACTTCATTCTACATTCCAAGGCCGAATTTGCCTGTTACTCCAGGTGTTTCTTGACTTCCTACTTTAGCATTCCAGTCCCCTGTAATGAAAAGGACATCTTTTTTGGGTATTAGTTCTAAAAGGTCTTGTAGGTCTTCGTAAAACTGTCCAACTTCAGCTTCTTCAGCATTACTGGTTGGGGCATAGACTGAATAACTGTGATATTGAATGGTTTGCCTTGGAGACAAACAGAGATCATTCTGTCGTTTTTGAGATTGCATCCAAGTACTGCATTTCGGACTCTTTTGTTGACCATGATGGTTACTCCATTTCTTCTGAGGGATTCCTGCCCACAACAGTAGATCTGATGGTCATCTAATTTAAATTCATCCATTCCAGTCTATTTTAGTTCGCTGATTCCTAGAATGTCGACGTTCACTCTTGCCATCTCTTGTTTGACCACTTCAATTTGCCTTGATTCATTGACCTGACATTCCGGCTCCATACCCCATGCCCAAGGTAAGAGAAACCCAAGTAAGATGGTAGGTGTTGCAAGAGGGCATCAGAGGGCAGACACACTGAAACCATACTCACAGAAAACTAGTCAATCTAATCACGCTAGGACCACAGCCTTGTCTAACTCAATGAAACCAAGCCATGCCCGTGGGGCCACCCACAATGGGCAGGTCATGGTGGAGAGGTCTGACAGAATGTGGTCCACTGGAGAAGGGAATAGCAAACCACTTCAGTATTCTTGCCTTGAGAACCCCATGAACAGTATGAAATGGCAAAATGATAGGATACTGAAATAGGAACTCCCCAGATCAGTAGGTGCCCAATATGCTACTGGAGATCAGTGGAGAAATAACTCCAGAAAGAATGAAGGGATAGAGCCAATGCAAAAACAATACCCAACTGTGGATGTGACTGGTGATGGAAGCAAGGTCCAATCCTGTAAAGAGCAATATTGCATAGGAACCTGGAATGTCAGGTCATATCATATGTTCTTACATTTAGACTTAGATTTGTAATAAGCAATAGCCCAATCATTGTGTGGAAATAGACTGGAATTAATTTAATTCTACTATTACATGGACCATTTGAAATGATTATTTGGGTTACATTTCTTATAATTTGTTGAGAAATTACTTTTTTGAAGTTTAAAAGTATACTTTTATTTATGACATTTTAAACTATTTATACATCTGTTGCATTATGTGTAAGAAACTTTTGAAGTTAAGCTTTAGAAAAAATATTATTCAATAAAGTGCAAACTAGCACTAACGAATCTGGTTAAAATATTTATTGAAAGGGATATGCAAACCAGTCAATTTTCACAAAGTCCTTGATAAAATGACAGAAACTAAAATTCTTAAACATGAACTTGAGTGTTGCTACTCATTACTGTGGCAGAGTAATATTTAAGTATAATTTTATTTTAAAAAGATTTATGGTATTAAAATATTAATCTATTAATTTTCCCTTTTTGTACAATAATATATATTTTTATTTACCTGATCATATATGAAGTAAAATATAAGAAATTCCACTGATTCTTTTCTGCACACTTATTATTGTTTATTGTACTGTATGATTATAATGAAAACTAATTTTGTTCTGTAGAGGAGGAAGTATCAAAAAATTATTCTCTATGGTAAAACATGCATGGTATACTGTTGATAGAAATGTAAAAGAAAGTCTGGAAGATAAGTATAAGGAAAAAATAAATTCAGTAACTTGCTTAAGAAGTAGATGCCTACTTGATTTTTCTTTGATTTTCCTTTGTATTTCAAATGTATTATAAAGCCTACATGGGGTATGCTTATTTACAATAGCTCTGTAGGTGAAAGAAAAAATGTGAGAAAGAGGTAAATGCCCTATAATTTGATTAGCAAATAATTATGCTAACTTTTATGAGCTATTATTAGTTTTACATTTCTAATAAGTCAACATATACATTATTTGAACACCATGAATTTTAAGTTTCCTCACTCTTATCCCTTTTCAGGTGACAGTAAAATGAAAACAGTGGTGAAGAAAAAGTATATTTTACAATTGAAAAGGTGGCAGTTCAAATCCATATTTCAAACAAGTGGAAAGCAAAGTTCGTGTATTGTCTAAACTGGTAACATTGAAATAATATTTTAGTTAATGTATAAGTTTGCTATGAGATAATGTAAAAGAAGGTACTAGGACAGAAATTTGAATTCCCTTTTTTTCAAAAATTAACACACCTGCTATTTTAAAATTTAAATATATACTTATTAAATCATTGTATGTTTCCTTTAATATATTCTACTAGGAGCCTATATATGACATACTAAGTTTAACACAATTAAATCTTTTTGTAATTTTTCTTAATAAGTTAGAAACAAATGTTTTATTCATTCTCAACACCACCCGCAAATCAGAAAGTGTTCCTATCTATATTATAATAGATAAAGCAAGGGAACTCCTTTTTATGCAAATATGTAGTTTTTATACATTCATATTTTAAGATATCATTTAAGAAGTGAAAAATAATAATTGAAATTAACTTCCAAATGCAGTCTGTGAAATTAAGGTACTATAAATTCTGATGATATAAATACATAGCATTTATTTGTAGCTACCTATACAAAATAGTTTTCAAAAGTACTAATAAGAACTCAAGCAAGTATTGCACTCCCTTTGAATAGCAGGTTTTTTAGTTAATGCTCTCTCACATATAAGGAAGAAACCATTGCAATACTAATATCCACAATTTGCTGAAAGATTCATTTTTAAAACCATCATCATCGAGAACTACAAAAACAAGAAAGGAAAGAAGAACTTAATTCCAGACTATAGATTATTCACTGAAAGCAACTTGATGGTAGTGACTATAAGATATTATTGCACTGTTAAATCTCCATTCAAAATGCATATTTATATTTTTCAATTGGATAAATATATATTAATCTTCAAAAAGTAAAACTGGTTAAAGAAACTCTCATTGTGCATTAAATCAAAAGGAAGAGGGAAGATACCAGTTATTCTTTCAGAGACAATTTGAAGGTTGAAGAAGTTGATAGCAATGGCTTATTGAGATTTTATTTCAAATATAATTCTGATTTGGAAAGGTAAGATTAACCAATCTCTTAAATGTGTAGCATAGAAAAAGTAGTTGCTCAGTCTATTTTTCCATTCATAGAATGAGATTTGATGTGACAGCTCATGTGTTATGGTTTTGTTAGATATAATAAGTAAGTAGGGCATATTTAAAAATTGACAACATTTTTAATAAAAATTAGGGTAGATAAGCTGACTAAAACAAATTCAATCAAAATATATTAGGTTTTTATACTAGGTAAGCTCTGTAAAAGTTGGACATAGTCTAAGATCCAATATTAAAAATTCTCTCTTTGAATGTCATTTCAGGTTAGAAGCTATATTATTATGAAATGTGTTTCAAACACATTTTTTAAACTAGACTATAAATTTAATATAGCTAATATTCAATTCTCAATTTATGAGTGGATGCTAAAAAGTTTCCCCTTTAGGGGAATTATTCAAAGCTTTACAACTTTCATTTTTATTTTGCAATTGGTTTAATTTCAATTAAAAACTCCAATTTTGTACCTTTGTCACAGGAAAATTATAAAATGTGGGCAATAACTAAGTAGTCTTGTTTCTGACAAAAAAGTAAAACTTGAATTTTCCAGTTCTCCTCAAGTGCTTCTATGTACTATGTCATATACAATATGAAGATAGTGATAAATATAAATATTCTCTAGGAAACTTTCAGGCACGTTGCATTATTTTATGTAATATGACTGATAGGTAAACTTTTAATACAGTCAGTTTTGAAGCCTATGTGTTGTTGAAATGGAGCAGGACTCTATGGTCCTCCCCCATCTCCATTTCTGCCTTTGCCTTTTGTCTGTGGAAAAATTTTAGTAAAGAATAAACTTAATGAAAGAGGTTAAAAAAAAATGCAGAGCAAAAGAAAACAAACAGGACAAAATAATAATAATTTAATAAATATGGTATGTTAGTCGATCAATCATGTACAACTCTTTACAACCCCATGGATTGTAGCTCGCCAAGCCCCTCTGTCCATGAGGATTCTGCAGGCGAAAATACTGGAGTAGGTTGCCATTTCCTTCTACAGGGGATCTTCCCAAACCAGAGATCAAACCCAGGTCTCCTACATTGTAGTCAGATTCTTTACTGTCTGAGCCAACAATTCAGTTCAGTTCAGTTGCTCAGTCATGTCCACCTCTTTGAGACCCATGGACTGCAACACACCAGGCATTCCTGTCCATCCCCAACTCCCAGAGCATATTCAATCTCATGTCTGTCGAGTCAGTGATGCCATCCAACCATCTCATCTTCTTTCATTCCCTTTTCCTCCACCTTCAATCTTTTGCAGGATTGGGGTCTCATCCAGTGAGTCAATTCTTTGTTTCAGGTGGCCAAAGTGTTTGAGTTTCAGCTTGAGCATCAGTCCTTCCAATGAATATTCAGGACTGATGTCCTTTAGGATGGACTGATTGGATCTTTTTGCAGTCCAAGTGAAAGTGAAGTTGCTCAGTCGTGTCTGACTCTTTGCGACCCGTGGACTTTAGCCCAACAAGCTCCTCCGTCCATTGGAATTCTCCAGGCAAGAATACTGGAGTGGGTTGCCATTTCCTTCTCCAGCGGATCTTCCCAACCCAGGGATCGAACCCAGGTCTCCCACATTGCAGGCAGACGCTTTAACCTCTGCACCACCAGGGAAGCCCTTAAATACAAGAATCCAAGTACTAACATCAAAGATTTCAAGGGAGGAAAGGAAGCCAGGTTGAAAGAAGAAGGGGGAGGAGGTGGGAGAAGGAGGGCTAAAGGGATGGCCTTACAGATGTCTCCTGCCACCTACAGATGCCCAGGCATTATGGGATATTCCCTGGGCCTCCAGAGAAGGGAGGACTGGAACTCAGCCCTACCAGAAATAAGACCAGACCAGAACCAGAATTCGAGTTCTCTGCCAAGAGGAGGTGATCAGTCTCCAATCCTCAGCTCAGGCTGAGGGCCCTTTGACAAAATTCCTGCATCCAGGACTGGGGGACTAGAAAAACAAGGAAGGATAGGAAAGGTTAAGGTGAGGAAAGAGAGACGGAAGGGGAGAGAGTTCAATAAAGTCTCTTGTTCCTTACCGGTCGGGGCACTCTGGCCAGTTGTCCGCATCAGGAGGAGACCAGGGACAAAAGGGTCGCCGTTGCAGCCACTGGGTCTCGTCCATTGGCAGGCAAGCTGGCCCCTGAGTACCCCTAGTGGTCAGGATGTCAGTCTCAGTGAGGAAGAGTCCCGCCAGAGTCACCATTTGTTGCAGGAAGGCGGACCCCTTCCAGGTCCCAAAACTGGGCTCTTGTCTGAGGAGACACATCTGCTGACAAAGCAAGAGATTTTATTAGGAAAGGGCACCCGGGTGGAGAGCAGTAGGGTAAGGGAACCCAGGAGAACTGCTCTCAAAAGTCTTCTCCAACACCACAGTTCAAAAGGATCAATTCTTTGACATTCAGCTTACCTTATAGTCCAACTCTCACATTCATACATGACTACAAGAAAAACCAGAGCTTTGACAAGATGGACATTTGTTGGCAAAGTACTGTTTATGCTTTTTAATATGCTGTCTAGGTTGGTTATAACTTTTCTTCCAAGGAGTAACGTTTTTTAATTTCATTGCTGCAGTCACTATCTGCAGTGATTTTGAAGCCCAGAAAAATAAAGTTTCTCACAGTTTCCATTGTTTCCCTATCTATTTGCCATGAAGTGATGGAACTAGATACCATGATTTTAGTTTTCTGAATGTTGAGTTTTAAGCCAAGTTTTTCACTTTCCTCTTTCACTTTCATCAAGAGGCTCTTTAGTTCTTCTTCACTTTCTGCCATAAGGGTGGTGTCATCTGCATATCTAAGGTTATTAATATTTCTCCTGGCAATCTTGATTCCAGCTTGTGCTTCATCCAGCCCAGCATTTCTCATGATGTACTCTGCATATAAGTTAAATAAGCAGGGTGAAAATATACAGCCTTGATGTACTTCTTTCCCAATTTGGAACCAGTCTGTTGTTCAATGTCTGGTCCCAACTGTTTCTTCTTGACCTACATACAAATTTCTCAGGAGGCATGTGAGGTGATCTGATATTTCCATCTCTGTAAGAATTTTAGGGAAGTCCATAATCTGGTCATTTAAACAAAGTCAAAGACCTTTAGTTCCTTCTCAATGGGCTTCCCTTGTGTCTCAGCTTGTAAAGAATCCACCTGCAATGCTGGAGACCTGGTTCAATCCCTGGGTTGAGAAGATGCCCTGGAGAAGGGAAAGGCTATCCACTCCAATATTCTGGCCTGGAGAATTCCATGGATGTAGAGTCCATGGGGTTACAGAGAGTTGGACACAACTGAACAACTTTCACTCACTTCACAAGGGCTACACATAATATACTGAGCCATGTCTTCTGAGCTGTTTTGTAGATAATTAAACCCTCGCTGGGTGGAAGAAGTTAATTACATGGTTTCCAGACAGTAGCCACGATGCTGCTGCTGCTGCTGCTAAGTCACTTCAGTTGTGTCCAACTCTGTGTGACTCCATAGACGGCAGCCCACCAGGCTCCCCCGTCCCTGGGGTTCTCCAGACAAGAACACTGGAGTGGGTTGCCATTTCCTTCTCCAGTGCATGAAAATGAAAAGTGAAAGGGAAGTCGCTCAGTTGTGTCTGATTCTTTGCCACCCCATGGACCACAGCCTACCAGGCTCCTCTGTCCATGGGATTTTCCAGGCAGGAGTACTGGAGTGGGGTGCCATCGCCTTCTCTGAGCCACAATGCAGGCTGCGACAATTCTGTGAAGTGACCTCTCAGAAATGGAAACAAATCAACTCTGGAACTGAAGATTAAGTGTCCTTAAAACCATCAAGATGACCCGATCAGACTACCTCATGGCAAACTTATAATGTAAACCATGCTGTTTCTTCATGTAGCCCCCTCTTTCTGCTTTTCTGCTTATACACCCCAAACTCCCCTTTAAAAGTTCTTGTCCACTGACTGTTGGCAGTAGGGTAGGAGAGTAGGCCTTTGGGCACAAGTTTCCTTCAACACACATAGGTTGCCAGCCTCCAGAATAAAGAAAATTTTTCTTTCCACCAACCTTGCCTCTTGGGTATTAACTTCAAAGTGGTAAGCTTTTGGTAACCTTATGTTTAGTATAATATATATTATAAATTGATATATAGTGAGTATAAATGTATTATCTCTCTATTTATATATATAGAGAGAGATTATAAATATATCATCTATAAAGATCTATGTAGTCTACCAGTCCCCTCTGTCTGTGGAATTCTTCAGGAAAAATTATTGGAGTGTGTTGCCATTCTCTTCTCCAGGGGATCTTCCTAATCCAGGGATCCAACTCAGGTCTCTTGCATTTCAGGCAGAATCTTTACCATCTGAGCCACCAGGATGTCCAAAGGTTTTGTTTTGTTTTGTTTTGTTTTGTTTTTGTGTGTGTGTGTGTGTGTGTAATATAACTGAATATAATCCTGTTGCTTCCATAGCATTTCAGCTAATGATTGATTCATTGACCTGCTATGGGACTTCTTTCTTTCTTTCTTATATTATTGTTGGTTGCTTATACATATGTTCAGCTATAGATCTAAAATTCTTTGGATGGATCCTCCCCTAAGATTTGAAGCACCCTGTGCAAAGTACACACAAAGGTACCAATACTTGTATTACTAAATATTTAAAAGTTACAAATCAAGCTAACTTTCTATTAAATAGAGCTTGGTCTAGCCTCATAAGCAGATAACTGGAACTTCATAATGAATTGAAATGTCAAATATTAAGTAAAAATTATAGGATTCCCAGTGGGAATTGGAGCATAGAAAGTCGGAATTCTTTTTTAATGCTTCTACCTCATCTTTTTTATAATTTTACTTTTTAATTATTTAAGCCTATTATATTTTTCTACATTTATTCCTTTGTTTGTCTTTCCTACTGTTCTTTTCACCTTGCAGTTACTCTTTAATGTATATAAATCTTCTCTATCTACCTCTATTTTGCATATCTACTCTTTTTTTCTTTTGTTTCCTCTATTTGTTAGCTTTGTTTTCATTGCTTTATTCCCCACTTGGCACCTTGCTTTAGTTTTGTTTTCCAGTTTCTGCTTGTTAGGTTTGTTCTTAACTGGTAAATATAATTTTTGATATTCTTTGTTTACCAGGTCAATCTACTATACTTTGTTTTTGCTGGACTGCTTTTACTTTGTTCAAGGGTGTATATGTATATGTGTATATTCCATTATTTTAATTATTATTTGCCTGATTTTGTAACTGCCACTTGTCTGGGGTTCATCTTTGGTTTCTCATATTTGGATATTTATTTTAATCTCACTTAATGCCATAACAAACCACTTGTGGAATCTTCCTTCTTGACCAGAGATCAAGCCCCGAGCCTTTGGAGTAGGAGCACTGACTCCAAGACCCTAGACCTAGAATTAACCCTGCTGCTACTGCTAAGTTGCTTCAGTTGTGTTGACTCTGTGTGACCCCATAGATGGCAGCCCACCAGGCTCCGCCATCCTTGGGATTCTCCAGGCAAGAACACTGGAATGGGTGAACTAACCCTAGGGAATACCAAATATTGAGAACTCACACAAAGGAAACCACTTGAATACAAGTCCCTGCATCACTCAACCATCAGTAGCACCCTGTGCAGGACGCCTCATCTAAACAACAAACGAAACAAAATACAAACCCAATAGTCAGCAGACAGGATTACCACCTCACACAGCATTGCCCTTCATAGGAAAACAAGCAAACAAAAACGCAGAACAAATTTCACCCTACATGAAGCTCACACAAACCGCTGGACCAATCTTAGGAGGGAAGAAACCAAAAGAAAGAAATAATTCAACCTTCTTCAAAGGAAGAATTCAACTTTCCTTGAAGGCTGGTAAGGAGACCTCAAACACAGTAACTTTTAAAAAATAATGAAAAGGCAGAGAAATAATGCATAAATGAAGAAACAAACTAGAAACACAGAAGTCCAAATAAATGAAGAGGAAATAGGCAATCTACATGAAAAAATAATTCAGAATAATGATAGTAAAGTTGATAAAAAACGTTGAAAACAAAGTTGAGAAAATGCAATAATCAATTAACAAAAACCTAGAAGAATTAAAGAATAAACATACAGAGACAAATAACACAATTACTGAAATTAAAAATATTCTAGAAGGAATCAATAGCAAAACGGTTGAATCAGAACGAATCAATGAAGTGGAAGATAAAGTGGTGGAAATAACTTCAGAAGAGCAGAATAAAGTAAAAACAATCAAAAGAGGTGAGGACAGTCCCAGAGACCTCTGGGAGCATATCAAATGCACCAACATTCAAATTATAGGGGTTCCACAAGAAGAAGAGAAAAAGAAAGAGTATAAGAAAGATTTTTAATTAATTAATTTATTTTAATTGGAGGCTAATTACTTTATGATAATGTAGCATTTTTTGCCATACATTGACATGAATCAGCCATTGGTGTACATGTGTCCCCCATCCTAAACCCCTCTCCTACCTACCTCCCCATCCCATCCCTCAGAGTCATCCCAGTGTACTGGCCCGGAGTGCCGTGTCTCATGCATTGAATCTGGACTGGCAATCGGTTTCACATATGATAATATGCATGTTTCAGCGCTATTCTTTCAAGTCATCCCACCCTTGCATTCTCCCAGAGACTCCAAAAGTCTGTTATTTACATCTGTCTTTTTTGCTGTCTCACATGTAGTGTCATCATTACCATCTTTCTAAATTCCATATATATGTGTTAATATACTGTATTGTTGTTTTTCTTTTGACTTTCTTCACTCTGTATAACAGGCTCCAGTTTCACCCATCTCATTGTAACTGATTCAAATGCATTCTTTTTAATAGCTGAGTAATATTCCATGGTGTATATGTACCACAGCTTTCTTATCCATTCATCTGTCGGTGGGCATCAAGGTTGCTTCCATGTCCTAGCTATTGTAAACAGTGCTGCGATGAACATTGGGGTATATGTGTCTCTTTCAATTCTGGTTTCCTTGGTGGGTATGCCCAGCAGTTGGATTGCTTGGTTGTATGGCAGTTCAATTTCAGTTTTTTTAAGGAATCTCCACCCTGTTCTCCATAGTGGTTGTACTAGTTTTCATTCCCACCAACAGTGTAAGAGGGTTCCCTTTTCTCTGCACCCTCTTCAACATTTATTATTTGTAGACTTTTTGATAGCAGCCATTCTGACCTGCTTGAGGTGGTACCACATTGTGGTTTTGATTTGCATTTCTATGATAATGAGTGATGTTGCACATTTTTTCATGTGTTTGTTAGCCATCTGTATGACTTCTTTGGAGAAATGTCTGTTTAGTTCCTTAGCCCATTTTTTGATTGGGTCATTTGTTTTTCTGGAATTGAGCTGCAGGAGCTGCTTGTATATTTTTGAGATTAATTCTTTGTCAGTTGCTTCATTTGCTATTATTTTCTCCCATTCTCCAGAATGGTCTTTTGACCTTTCTTATAGTTTCCTTTGTTGTGAAAAAGCTTTTAAGTTTAATTAGGTCTCTTTTTTTAAATTTTTGCTTTTATTTCCATTACTCTGGGAGATAAGGTCATAGAGGATCCTGCTGAGATTTATGTCAGAGTGTTTTTCCTATGTTTTCCTCTAGGAGTTTTGTAGTTTCTAGTCTTACACTTAGAGCTTTAATCCATTTTGAGTTTATTTTTGTGTATGGTGTTAGAAAGTGTTCTAATTTCATTCTTTTATAGGTGGTTGACCAGTTTTCCCCACACCACTTGTTAAAGACATTGTCTTTTCTCAGTTGTATATTCTTGCTTGCTTTGTCAAAGATAAGGTGTCCATAGGTGCATGGATTTATCTATGGGCTTTCTATTTTGTTCCACTGATTTATATTTCTGTCCTTGTGCCAATACCATACTGTCTTGATGGCTGTAGCTATGTGGTATAGTCTGAAGTCAGGCAGGTTGATTCCTCCACTTCCATTCTTCTTTCTCAAGATTGCTTTGGCTATTTGAGGTTTTATGTATTTCCATACAAACTGTGAAATTATTTGTTCTAGTTCTGTGAAAAGTACTGTTGTTAGCTTGATAGGGATTGCACTGAATCTATAGATTGCTTTGGGTAGTATATTCATTTTCATTATATTGATTCTTCTGATCCATGAACATGGTATATTTCTCCATCTATTCGTGTCATTTTTTATTTCTTTCACCAGTGTTTTGTAGTTTTATATATATAGGTCTTTTGTTTCTTTAGGTAGATTTATTCCTAAGTATTTCATTCTCTTCATTGCAATGGTGAATGGAATTTTTTCCTTAATATCTCTTTCTGCTTTCTCATTATTAGTGTATAAGAGTGCAAGGGATTTCTGTGTGTTAGTTTTATATTCTTCCACTTTACTATATTCATTGATTAGCTATAGTAATGTTCTGGTGGTCTTCAGGGTTTTCTACGTAGAAGATCATGTCATCTGCAAACAGTGATTTTACTTCTTTTCCAAACTGTATTCCTTTTATTCCATTTCTTCTCTGATTGCTGTGGCTAAAACTTCCAAAATTATGTTGAATAGTAGTGATGAGAGTGGCACCTTTGCCTTGTTCCTGACTTTAGGGGAAATGCTTTCAGTTTTTCACCACTGAGGATAATGTTTGCTGTGAGTTTATCATATATGGCTTTTATTATGTTGAAGTATGTTCCTTCTTTGCCTGCTTTCTGGAGAGTTTTTCATCATAAATGGATGTTGAATTTGTCAAAGGCTTTCTCTGGATCTATTGAGATAATCATATTGCTTTTATCTTTCAATTTGTTAATGTAGTGTATCAAATTGATTGATTTGTGAAATTTGAAAAATCCTTGCATCCCTGGAATAAAGCCCACTTGGTCATGATGTATGATCTTTTTAATATGTTGTTGGATTCTGTTTGCTAGAATTTAGTTAAGGATTTTTGCATCTATGTTCTTCAGTGATATTGGCTTGTAGTTTTCTTTTTTGTGTGGCATCTTTGTCTGGTTTTAGTATTAGGGTGATGGTGGCCTTATAGAATGAGTTTGGAACTTTACCTTCCTCTGCAATTTTCTGGAAGAGTTTGAGTAGGATAGGTGTTAACTCTTCTCTAAATTTTTGGTAGAATTCACTTGTGAAGCCATCTGGACCTGGGCTTTTGTTTGTTGGAAGATTTTTGACTACAGTTTTACTCTCATACTTGTGATTGGTCTGATAAGATTTTCTATTTCTTCCTGGTTCAGTTTTGGAAGGCTAAACTTTTGTAAGAATTCGACCATTTCTTTCAAGTTTTCCATTTTATTGGCATATAGTTGGTGACAGTAGTCTCTTATGATGCCTTTTATTTCTATGTTGTCTGCTGTGATTTTTCCATTTTCATTTCTAATTTTGTTGATTTGATTTTTCTCCCCTTTTTTTTTCTTGATGAATCTGGCTAATGGTTTGTCTATTTTATTTATCTTCTGAAAGAACCAGCTTTTAGTTTTGTAGATTTTTGCTACAGTCTCCTTTGTTTCCTTTTCATTTATTTCTACCTTAATTTTTGTGATTTCTTTCCTTCTACTGGGGGGCTTCCCTGGTGGCTCAGAGGGTAAAGTGTCTGCGTGCAATACAGGAGACTCGGGTTTGATCTCTGGGTTGGGAAAATTCCCTAGAGAAGGAAATGGCAACCCACTCCAGTATTCTTACCTGGAGAATCCCATGGACAGAGAAGCCTGGTGGGCTACAGTCCATGGGGTCACAAAGAGTCGGACACAACTGAGTGACTTCACTTCCTTCTACTAACCCTGGGGTTCTTCATTTATTCTTTTTCTAGTTGCTTTAGATGTAAAATTAGGTTATTTATTTAATTTTTCTCTTGTTTCTTGAGGTAAGCTTGTATTGCTATGAACTTTCCCCTTAGTACTGTTTTATGGAATCCCTGAGGTTTTGGGTCATCGTGTTTTCATTTTCATTTATTTCTATGCCTATTTTGATTTCTTTTCTGATTTCTGTGATTTGTTGGTTATTCAGAAGCATGTTGTTTAACCTCCATATCTTTGCATTTTTAATAGCTTTTTTTTTTCCTGTAGTTGACATTTAATCTTACTTCATTGTGATCAGAAAAGATGCTTGAAATGATTTCAATTTTTTTGAAGTTACCAAGGCTAGATATATGGCCCAGGATGTGATCTATCCTGGGGAATGGTCCATGTTACCTTGAGATAAAGGTGAAATCCATTGTTTTGGGGTGAAATGCCCTATAGTTGTCAATTCTAACTTTTCCATTATATCATTTAAAGTTTGTGTTTCCTTGCCAATTTCTGTTTAGTTGGTCTATCCATAGGGGTGAGTGGGGTATTAAAGTCTCCCAGTATTATTGTACTACTGTTAATTTCCCCTTTCGTACTTGTTAGCATTTGCCATACATATTGTAGTGCTCCTATGTTGGGTGAATATATATTTATAATTATTATATCTTCTCCTTGGATTGATCTTTTGATCATTATGTAGTGTCCTTCTTTGTCTCTTTTCAAGGTCTTTATTTCAAAGTCTATTTTATCTGATATGAGTATTGCTACCTCTGCTTTCTTTTGGTATCCATTTTTGTGAAATATCTTTTTCCAGCCCTTCACTTTTAGTCTATATGTGTCTCTTGTTTTGAGGTAAGTCTCTTGTAGACAGCGTATATAAGAATCTTGTTTTTGTATCCATTCAGCCAATCTTTGTCTTTTGGTTGGGGCATTCAACACATTTACATTTAAGGTAATTATTTATAAGTATGAGCCCATTGCTATTTACTTTTTTTTTTGTTTTGGTTTTGAGTTTATAAGCCTTTTCTGTGTTTCCTGTCTAGAGCAGACCCTTTAACATTTGTTGAAGAAGTGATTTGGTGGTGCTGAATTCTTTCAGCTTTTGCTTGTCTGTAAAGCTTCAATTTCTCCTTCATATTTGAATGAGATCCTTGCTGGGTATAGTAATCTGGATTGTAGATTTTTCACTTTCACCACTTTAAGTATGTCCTGTCAATTCCTTCTGACCTTAAAAGTTTCTATTGAAAGATCAACTGTTATCCTTATGGAAATCCCCTTGTGTACTATTTATTGCTTTTCCCTTGCTGTTTTTAATATTTTTGTGTGTGCGTTTGATCTTCATTACTTTGATTAATATATGTCTTAGGGTGTTTTACCTTGAGTTTATCCTCTTTGGGACTCTCAGGGTTTCTTGGACTTGGGTGGCTAGTTCCTTCCCCATTTTAGGGAAGTTTTCAACTATTATTCCCTCAGGTATTTTCTCATGGCCTTTCTTTTGGTCTTCTTCTGAGACTCCTATGATTCAAATGTTGGGGCATTTAATATTGTCCCAGAGTTCTCTGAGGTTGTCCTCATTTCTTTTAATTATTTTTTTTCTTTTTTCCTCTCTGCTTCATTTTTTTTTAATTTTATTTTTACTTTATTTTACTTTACAATACTGTATTGGTTTTGCCATACATTGACATGAATCCACCACGGGTGTATACAAGCTCCCAATCCCGAACGCCCCTCCCCGCTCCCACCCCATATCATCTCTCTGGATCATCCCTGTGCACCAGCACCAAGCATCCTGTATCTTGTATCGAACATAGACTGGCGCTTCATTTCTTACATGATAGTATACATGTTTCAATGTCATTCTCCCAAATCATCCCACCCTCTCCCTCTCCCTCTGAGTCCAAAAGTCCGGCGTCTCTTTTGCTGTCTCGCATACAGGGTCATCATTACCATCTTTCTAAATTCCGTATATATGTGTCAGTATACTGTATTGGTGTTTTTCTTTCTGGCTTACTTCACTCTGTATAATCGGCTCCAGTTTCATACATCTCATTAGAACTGATTCCAATGTATTCTGTTTAATGGCTGAGTAATACTCCATTGTGTATATGTACCACAGCTTTCATATCCATTCCTCTGCTGATGGACATCTAGGTTGTTTCCATGTCCTGGCTATTATAAACAGTGCTGCAATGAACATTGGGGTACATGTGTCTCTTTCAATTCTGGTTTCCTCGGTGTGTATGCCCAGCAGTGGGATTGCTGGGTCATAAGGCAGTTCTATTTGCAATTTTTTAAGGAATCTCCACACTGTTCTCCATAGTGGCTGTACTAGTTTGCATTGCCACCAACAGTGTAAGAGGGTTCCCTTTTCTCCACATCCTCTCTAACATTTATTGCTTGTAGACTTTTGGATTGCAGCCATTTTGACTGGTGTGATATGGTACCTCATTGTGGTTTTGATTTGCATTTCTCTGGTAATGAATGATGTTGAGCATCTTTTCATGTGTTTGCTAGCAATCCGTATGTCTTCACCTTGCTTATAGTTTCCTATGTTGTGCAGAAGGTTTTAATTTTAATTAGGCCCCATTTGTTTATTTATTTTCATCATTCTATCTGCCACCCCATTTATCCTATCTTCTGCCTCAGTTGTTCTACTGTTGGTTCCCTCCAGAGGGCTTTTGATCTCAGTTATTGCATTATCCATTATTGACTGACTCTTTTTTATTTCTTCTAGGTCCTTGCTAAGCATTTCTTGCATATTCTCAATCCTTGTCTCTAGTCTATTTATCTGTAACTCCATTTTGTTTTCAAGATTTTGGATCATCTTCACCAGCATTATTCTGAATTCTTTTTCAGGTAGACTCCCTATGCCCCCTGCTTTTGTTTGGTTTGATGGGCATTTATTGTGTTCCTTTACCTGCTGAGTATTTCTCTGCCTTTTCAGTTTGTTTATATTGATGTGTTTGGGATGGCCTTTCTGTATGCTGGAAGTTTGTGGTTCCACTTTATCATAGAGGTTGCTCCCTGTGGGTGGGGTTGGACTAGTGGCTTGTCAAGGTTTCCTAGTTAGGGAAGCTCCTGTCTGTGTTCTAGTGTGTGGGGCTGGATCTCTTCTCTCTGGAGTGCAATGATGTGTCCAGTAGTGAGTTTTGAGGTGTCTATGAGTTTGTTGTGACTTTGGGCAGCCTATATTTTAGGGCTCAGGTCTGCATTCCTGAGTTGCTGGAGAATAAACATGCTATGTCTTGCTCTGGAACTTGTTGATTCTTGGGTGGAGCTTGGTTGCAGTTTAAGTATAGTTTAAGTATGGAGAAGGCAATGGGAACCCACTCCAGTGCTCTTGCCTAGAAAATCCCATGGATGGAGGAGCCTGGCAGGCTGCAGTCCATGGGGTCGCTAGGAGTCAGACAAGACTGAGCGACTTCACTTTCACTTTTCAATTTCATGCATTGGAGAAGGAAATGGCAACCCACTCCAGTGTTCTTGCCTGAAGAATCCCAGGGACGGGGGAGCCTGGTGGGCTGCCGTCTATGGGGTCACACAGAGTCAGACACAACTGAAGTGACTTAGCAGCAGCAGCAGCAGCATAGCTTAAGTATGGAGGCTTTTGGATGAGTTGTTTTCAATTAATGTTCCTTGAAGTCAGGAGTTCTCTGGTGTTCTCAAGTTTTTGATTTAAGCCTCCTGCCTCTGGCTTTCAGTCTTATTCTTACAGTAGCCTCAAGACTTCTCCATCCATACAAGTTAATGGTGGAAAGATTCTCCACAGTGAGGGACACCCAGAGAGGATCACAGTGTTACATGGAGAGGCGAAGAGGGAGTAGGGAGATAGAGGTAACCAGGAGGAGAAGAGGAGAGTCAAAAGGGGAGAGAGCAATCCAGCCAGTAATCATTTCCCTAAGTGATCTCCACAACCTGGAATCCTCAGAGAAATTCACAGGGTTACATAGAGAAGAGAAGCAGGAGGGAGGAGATAGAGGTGACCGGGGGCGGGGGGAGAAAAGGGAGAGTCAAATGGGGAGAGAGCAATCAATTCAGTAACCACACCTCTATGTAAAAACAGGTACTAAAGATTAGATTTTAAAGGTACAAAACTGATAACAAATACCAAGAAGCAAAGACTGAAAATCTAGAGTAGAGGTTAGACTCTCAAAAATGCAATATTAAAATACAAAACAAAATCAATCACAAAAATTATAAAATATACACATATATGAAATTTGCTCTAAAAATAGGGTCTTTTTTTGGCAAGATAATATTAGGTTATTAATGAAAATTAAAGGAGTAATAAAGAACATAAAATTTTAAAAAATTTAAAAATGATAATAGTAACTATATATCTAGGAATTTATCTGGAGCTGTTGAGGGCAGTGTGGGGTCAGTTCGGTTTCAGATAGTTCCTTGTTCCAGCTTATACTTCTTCTAAAGGTCTATAGGCCCTTTCAATGCTTCAGGTCAGTTCAGTTCAGTTCAGTCACTCAGTCGTGTCCGACTCTTTATGATCCCATGAATTGCAGCACGCCAGGCCTCCCTGTCCATCACCAACTCCTGGAGTTCACTCAGACTTACGTCCATCGAGTCCGTGATGCCATCCAGCCATCTCACCCTCTGTCGTCCCCTTCTCCTTCTGCCTCCAATCCTTCCCAGCATCAGAGTCTTTTCCAATGAGTCAACTCTTCACATGAGGTGGCCAAAGTATTGGCGTTTCAGCTTTAGCATCATTCCTTCCAAAGAAGTCCCAGGGCTGATCTCCTTCACAATGGACTGGTTGGATCTCCTTGCAATCCAAGGGACTCTCAAGAGTCTTCTCCAACACCACAGTTCAAAAGCATCAATTCTTCGGTGCTCAGCCTTCTTCACAGTCCAACTCTCACATCCATACATGACCACTACAAAAACCATAGCCTTGACTAGACGGACCTTTGTTGGCAAAGTAATGTCTTTGCTTTTGAATATGCTATCTAGGTTGGTCATAACTTTTCTTCCAAGGAGCAAGCCTCTTTTCATGGCTGCAGTCACCATCTGCAGTGATTTTGGAGCCCAGAAAAATAAAGTCTGACACTGTTTCCAATGTTTCCCCATCTATTTCCCATGAAGTGATGGGACTGGATGCCATGATCTTCGTTTTCTGAATGTTGAGCTTTAAACCAACTTTTCACTCTCCACTTTCACTTTCGTCAAGAGGCTTTTTAGTTCCTCTTCACTTTCTGCCATAAGGGTGGTGTCATCTGCATATTTGAGGTTATTGCTATTTCTCCCGGCAATCTTGATTCCAGTTTGTGCTTCTTCTAGCCCAGCGTTTCTCATGATGTACTCTGCATATAAGTTAAATAAGCAGGGTGAGAATATACAGCTTTGATGTATTCCTTTTCCTATTTGGAACCAATCTGCTGTTCCATGTCCAGTTCTAACTGTTGCTTCCTGACCTGCATATAGTTTTCTCACAAAGAAGGTCAGATGGTCTGGTATTTCCATCTCTTGAAGAATTTTCCATAGTTTATTGTGATCCACACAGTCAAAGGCTTTGGCATAGTCAATAAAGCAGAAATATATGTTTTCTGGAACTCTGTTGCTTTTTCCATGATCCAGCGGATATTGGCAATTTGGTTTCTGGTTCTTCTTCCTTTTCTAAAACCAGTTTGCTTAGTAAATGCTAACTACAGGGTTTTCAATTGTTGCAACTGTCACTTCCAAAGCAGTTCTCTCTTCTTTATTTAGGCTTCCTCTGTTTGCAAGTCTCTTCAGTGTCTAATATCTGCCCTGACACAAGGGGGCAAAGGTGGTCACTTATTTAGTCTCATTTGTTCAGTTGTGCTGTGAGGAGGGAGGAACACTACAAACAAATATCACTGGCATGTGTGGGGAGTGCTCACAGTGTATGGACAACATTGGATTTGCCCCAGTTCACAATGTGTGTGCTTTCCCAGTCTACACTGCTTAGGCTTCAGGTTGCTCTGCAGGGGAACTGTCCAAAGATCGTCACGGGTTTTGTACACTTCTCAGGTCTAAGCTGCTCAATTTCATGCCCTCAGCTACTCCACAAAGCCACAAACTTGTTTGGGCACGTGTTTTGTGCCCTTCCAAAGTCCAAAGAATTCAGGTGACCAGGTGCTTGGCATGCACACCTCCCCAGTCCCTGCTACTCATGTTCCTGGGTGCACCACAAGAATGCCATCTCAGGTGTACCATGTGTCTCCTCTGGGGAGCTGATCTGTGGCAGCGACCCTCCTGGCAGATGTCAGCCATCCAGGATCCCAGGAAGACTTGGTTTGCAACTTGGAGCTGTTCACAGTTTGGTGGAGGATGTCATTACTAGGGCTGAGATTCCCCCTTGCCTTCTGGCTCTGGCTGTCTGCTGCCTGCCTCTCTGCCTCTGGCAGGGAGATGGGCTTGTCTGCAGCCAGCTAGCTCGCTCTGTTCTGCCCCTGCTTGCTGGTGGCAGAGGTGAGTGTCTGGGCTACTTCTCTGCTAGGAGTTGCAATTAGGTTTGTATTCTGTGGGCTGTATTCCCCTCCCTTCCCCCCCCCCCGCCCCAGTTATGTTGCCCTCTGAGATTCCAAAGCTTCCCACAGATCTGCCAGTGAGGGTTTTCTGGTGTTTGGAAACTTCTCCTCCTTCACGACTCCTTTCCTGGGCCATTCTCTGTCCCTAACTCTTTTGTCTCTCTTTTTGTCTTTTATATTTTGTTCTACCTCCTTTTGCAGAGAAGAGGCTGACTTTCTGGGTTCCTGGTGTCCTCCGCCAGCATTCAGAAGTTGTTTTGTGGAAGCTGCTCAGCATTCAATTGATCTTTTGATGAATTAGTGGGGGAGAAAGTGGTCTCCTCATCCTATTCCTCTGCCATCGTAGGACTACCCCCAAGACAATTTTTGAAGAGATTATTGTTGAAGATTTCCCCAACATGGAAAAGGAAATAATCAATGAAGTCCAAGAGGCACAAAGAGTCCCATACAGAGGACACCTGAGCAGAAACATGCCAAGACACATACTAATCAAACTAACAAAGACTAAACACAAAAGGGGTTCATGTTTGGGAAACACATGTAAGAATTAAAGATTTTAAAATTAAAAAAATTAAAAAAATTAAAAAAATAAAATAAAAGCAGCAAGGGAGAAGGAGCAAGTAGCATACAAGGGAAACCTCATATGCTTAACAGCTGATATTTCAGTAGAAACTCTGCAGGTCAGAGGGGAATGGCAGGATATATTTAAAGTACTGAAAGGGAAAAATCTACAGCTAAGATTACTGTACCTGGCAAGGATTTCATTCAAAATTGATGGAGAAATCAAAAGCTTCTCAGACAAGCAAAAGTTAAGATAATTCATTACCACCAAACCAGCTTTACAACAAATGTTAAGGGGACTTATATAGTCAAGAAATACAACAGAAAAAAAAATCTACAAAGTGAAATCCAAACAATTAAGAAAATAGAAATAGTTACTTTATAATTACTTTAAATGTACTTTAAGATATAATCATTACTTTAAACATAAATGGATTAAATGCTTTAACCAGAAGACACAGACTGGGTGAATGGATACAAAAACGAGACTCATATGTATGCTGAAACAGACTTCAGGCTTTAAGACACATATAGGCTGAAAGTGAGAGGACTGAAAAATACATTCCATGCAAATGGGAAGCAAAAGAAATTTGGAGTAGCAATCCTCATATCAGACCAAAGAGACCTTAAAATAAAGAAGATTTCAAGAGATAAGAAAGGATACTACATAATGATCAAGGGATAAATCCAAGAGGAAGACATAACAATTGTAAATATCTATGCAGCCAACATTAGACCACCTCAATACATAAGACAAACACTAACAGACATAAAAGGAGAAATTGACAGTAACGCAATAATAGTAGAAGATTTTAACACCCCACTCACACCAATAGACAGATCATCAAAACAGAAAATGAATAAGGAAACACAAGTCTTAAATGATGCATTAAATGAGCTCAATCTCACTGATATCTTCAGGACATTCCATTCAAATCCAGAAGAATACACCTTCTTAAGTGCATATGGGACATATTCCAGGATAGACCACATCTTGGGTCACAAATCAAATCTTAGTAAATTTAAGAAAATTGAAATTGTATCAGGCATCTTCTCCAACCACAATAATATGAGACTAGATATTAATTATAAGAAAAATACTGTAAGAAACACAAAAACATGGAGATTAAACAGCACATTTCTAAATAACCAACAGGTTACTGAAGAAATCAAAAAGGAAATCACAAAATTTCTAAAAAGAAATAATGATGAAAACATGACAACTGAAAACCTATGGAATTCAGCAAAAGCAGTTCTAAGAGGAAAGTTTATAGCAATACAAGCCTACCTCAAGAAACAAGAAAAACAGTGAATAGACAGCCTAATTTTATACCTAAAAAAAGTGGAAAAAGAGAACCAAAGGGAAAAAAAAAATTAGTAGAAGGACAGAAATCATAAAAAATCTAAGCAGAATTAAATGAAAAAAAAATAGCAAAGATTAATAAACTAAAAGCTGGTTCTTTGAGAAGATTAAAAAAAAAAACTGACAAATTTTCAGCCAGACTCATCAAGAATAAAAGAGAGAAGAATCAAATCAACAAAATCAGAAATGAAAAAGGAGAGGTTACAACAGACAATGCATATATACAAAGGATTATACTATGGGATTCTCCAGGCAAGAATACTGGAGCGAGTTGTCATTTCCTTCTCCAGGGGATCTTCCCAACCCAGGGATCGAACCCTGGTCTCCCACATTGCAGGCAGATGCTTTAAGCTCTGCACCACCAGGGAAGTCTTATTATGAAAAACTATATGGCAACAAATTAAATAACCTGGAAGAAATGTACAGATTCCTAGAAAAGTTTAATCTCCCAAGATTGAACCAGGAAGAAATAGAAATTATGAACAACCCAATTACAAGCACTGAAATTGAAGCTGTGATCAAAAATCTCCCCAAAAGCAAAAGCCCAGGGACAGATGGCTTCACAGCAGAATTCTATCAAACATTTAGAGAAGAACTAATGCCTATCCTTCTAAAGCTCATTCAAAACTTTGCAGAGGAAGCAACAGTTCAAACTCATTCTATGAGGCCACCATCACCCTGATACCAAAACCAAAGACAGCACACAAAAAAGAAAACTATAGGCCAATATCACTGATGAACATAGATGCAAAAATCCTCAAAAATCCTCAACAAAATTTTAGCTAACAGACTTCAGCAACACAGCCAAAAGCTTCTCCACCATGATCAAATTGTGTTTATTCCAAGGATGCAAGGATTCTTTAATATATGCAAATAAATCAATGTGATACACCATATTAACAAATTGAAAGATAAAATCCATATGACAATCTCAATAGATGCAGAAAGAGTTTTTGACAATATTCAGCACCCATTTATGATTAAATCTCTTCAAAAAATGGGTACAGAATGAACTTAGCTCAGTATACTAAAGGCCATATATGGTAAGTCTACACAGCAAACATAATTCCCAATGGTGAAAAACTGAAAACGTTCCCCCTAAGACCAGGAACAAGACATGGTGTCCACTGTCACCACTACTATTCAACATAGTTCTGGAAGTCATAGCTATAGCAATCAGAGAAGAAAAAGAAATAAAAGGAATCCATATAAAGAAAGAAGTAATGCTCTCACTGTTTGCAGATGACATGATATACACATAGAAACCCCTAAAGACAGTAGCAGAAAATTACTAGGGCTAATCAGTGAATTTAACAAAGTTTCAGGATACAAAATCAATACACAGAAATGAATTGCATTTCTATATACTAACAATGAAAAATCAGAAAGAGAAATTAAGGAATCAATCCCATTCACCATTGCAACAAAAAGAATTAAATATCTAGGAATAAATTTACCTAAGTATACAAAATAACTGTACAGAGAAAATTATAAGACACTAATGAAAAAGCAAAGTCTACATAAACAGATGGAGAGATATTCCATGTTGCTGGGCAGGAAGAATCAATATTGTGAAAATGACTATACTTCAAAAGCAATCAACAAATTTAATGTGATCCCTATCAAATCACCAATGGCATTTTTCACAGAACTATTATTTAAAAAATCACAATACATATGGAAACACAAAAGACCCCAAATAGCCAAAGAAGCCTTGAGAAAGAAGAATGAAGCTGAAGGAATCATCCTTCCTAACTTCAGATTATACTACAAAACTACAGTCATCAAGACAGTATGGTTCTGGCACAAAAACAGAAATATAGACCAAAGGAAGAAGATAGAAAGCCCAGAAATAAACCCATGCACCTATGGAGACCTTATTTTTGACAAAGGAGGCAAGAATATACAACGGGGCAAAGACACCTCTTCAATAAATGGTGCTGGGAAAGCTGGACAGCTACATGAAATTAGAACACTTCCTGAAACCATACACAAAGGTAACCTCAAAATAGATTAAAGACCTAAATGTAAGACCAGAGAGTATAAAACTCTTAAAGGAAAACAGGCAGAACACTTGATGACATAAATCAAAGCAAGATCCTGTATGACCCACCTCATAGTGTAATGGAAATACAAACAAAAGTAAACAAGTGGGACCTGATTAAACACAAAAGCTTTTGCATAGTAAAGGAAACTATAAGCAAGGTGAAAAGACAATTCCCATAATGGGAGAAAATAATAACAGATGAACCAACTGACAAAGGATTAATTTCCAAAATATAAAAGCAGCTCATACAATTCAATACCAGAAAAACAAGCAACCCAATCAAAATGTGGGAAAAAGACCTAAACAGACAATTTTCCAAAGAAAACATACAGATGGCTAATAAACACATAAAAGATGCTCAGTATAGCTCATTATTCAGTTCAGTTCAGTTCAATCACTCAGTCGTGTCCGACTCTTTGCGACCCCATGAATTGCAGCATGCCAGGCCTCCCTGTCCATCACCGACACCTGGAGTTCACTCAGACTCACATCCATCAAGTCAGTGATGCCATCCAGCCATCTCATCCTCTGTCGTCCCCTTCTCCTCCTGCCCCCAATCCCTCCCAGCATCAGAGTCTTTTCCAATGAGTCAACTCTTCACATGAGGTGGCCAAAGTCCTGGAGTTTCAGCTTTAGCACCATTCCTTCCAAAGAAATCCCAGGGCTTATCTCCTTCAGAATGGATTGGTTGGATCTCCTTACAGTCCAAGGGACTCTCAAGAGTCTTCTCCAACACCATAGTTCAAAAGCATCAATGCTTCGGTGCTCAGCCTTCTTCACAATCCAACTCTCATTACTAGAGAAATGCAAATCAAAACTACAATGAGACATCACCTCACAATGGTCAGAATGGCCATCATCAAAAAGTCTACAAACAATAAATGCTGGAGAGGATGTCAAGAAAAGAGAACACTCTTGCACTGTTGGTGGGGATGTAAATTGATACAGCCACTATGGAAGATGGTATGGAGACTCTTTAAAAAACTAGGACTAAAACCACCGTAGACCCAGCAACCCCACTCCTAGGCATATTTCCTGAGGAAACCAAAATTGAAAGAGACACATATATCCCATTGTTCATTGCAGCACTATTTACAATAGCTAAAATACGGAAGCAACCCAGATGCCCATTGACAGATGGATAAAGAAGTTGTGGTACATATACACAATGGAATATTATTCAACCATAAAAAGGAATGCATTTGACTCAGTTCTAATAAGGTGGATGAACCTAGAACCTATTATATAGAGTGAAGTGAGTCAGAAAGGGCAACATTGGAGAAACAGATAAAGAGAATAAATATATGGACATGGGGAGAGGGGAGAAGAGGGAGAGATGTATGGAAAGAGTAACATGAAAACCTACATTACCATATGTGAAATAGATAGCCAACAAGAATTTCCTCTATTGCTTAGGAAACTGAAACAGGGGCTGTGTATCAACTGAGAGGGGTAGGATGGGAAGGGAGATGGGAGGGAGTTTCAAAAGGGAGGGTTCATATGAATATGAATCATATGGCTGATTTATGTTGATGTTAGACAGAAAACAGCAAAAGTCTTCAATAAAATATTATTCTTCAATAAAAAATAAATAAAAATTGCTTCTACCCTGGATCATGCTATTTCTGGAGCTCTAAACTTTCCTTTGTTAGCAATGCATGAGTCCTGTTTCTTCTATCAGCATCTATGAAATAAAGCAGGGTAATTTGCAAGTAGGGTAAAAATCTTAGACTTTTGACATAGTGCAGATTAATTTTACATATATTTATATATTGATTTTATAGCTATTCATATATAAATTTCTACAACCATTTATATATAGACACTAATTTTATTTAGTTTTGTTTTTGCTTAGTTTTTTTGAAGGGATAATATAGTGTAGATATAGATACTTCCATTACATAGAAAGAAAAACTGTTATGGGTAAGTTAAAAGAATTGCCTAATATCACAATGAGGTATACAGATCTGGATAGAGTCTTAGTCTCTGAATTCCTCCAATATCATGAAGTATCTACATATTTTCCAATAATGCAAGATATTCTCCTATCTCACTGTCATCATTGTAAATCAGCAATAACTTATGCTGGGTACAAAGAGAAAGCTGAGGAAAATGTCACTCAAAATGTTTACATCAAAAGCATTAAAGCATATCCATTCTCCATTAGCAGTCATGAAGAAAGCAACTTATGAAAGGAGATCTAAGTCCTCTTTTAGGTGATCTCTCTTGACATTATAGAAAATAACGCACTTTGACTGCAAATATCTCATACTCTGAAAATCATGTTACCAGCTGCATTACAAAATTCTGTTAGTTACTTTATTCTCTGCCCAACACCATTAGTTTCTACTGAATGAGCTTTCATATGTACTGGCATCTCCAAACATATGCTTTTGTGAATGCATACTGAAATACTTGAAGTGTGCTACTTAACACACTTGGTTGGAACACTGTATGTTAATATTATGTAAAATTATTAGGAAAATACACTTTACCTTTGACTTTTGAGATGATTTCTTCATGCAAGCATATTAAATCCACTGATACTAAGAAAGGTTTCAAATATTGTTCTGATTGTGATTTCAGCACACAATGCATGTTTCAGTGAAGCTTTCCCTCTCTGCCTTGCGACCTTGGCTAAACCAAACAGTTTTCCTTCAGAGCCTAATTTTGAATGATGCTTACAGTTGGCATTCAATAAATGGCTCATGATTGGCTGGAAAATGATACATCTTGCTTTTAAAACTCTACCATACCAAGACCAGTGAAAATTTTTGTGACTTTAATGGTTTCTAAAACATATTCAATTTTAAATTTATTGCTTGAGATGATTTTAATGTGAAACTCTTTAACCATAGTTTCGATTTCATTTCAGTTTTGATTATGAACAATACCCTTTTGTACATGCAGTAAACAGTACATTATAAAACTTAATAGCAAACATTATATCCTTAACTCATTGGACATTATTTTGATACCCCAATGTGCTGTTTACTAGTAAAAATCATTCCATCTAGCTTCCAGACCATAATCCTTTTCACTTGCTTCTATGTGCACTGGCTGATCTCTGTACCTATGGCCTATTGTCTGACTAACTTTTATTAGGTTATCTTTTTCCTGGCCAACCCTCCATACATGGAGAAGAAAATGACAACCCACTGCAGTATTTTTGCTCTGAGAACCCCTTGGAAAAAGGAGCCTGGGCTACATTCATGGTGTTGTAAAGAGTCAGATGTGACTTGCCACTGAACAACAACAGCAGCAATTCTCTGTATCTCACAAACACCTTAAAAAAGGATGAGATTCAACTAAAAGTGAAGTTTAGGTAATTTTTCATTTTATAGCAGCCTTAGCCAAACCACAAAGAGTGGGAGCCTGTGTTAAGAAGGACTTTTTAATGACGCTATGAAATTAGCAATCCTACTTCACCAATTTCAGCTCTTCTGGCCTGAATATAAGAGGAGGTTGAAATGGCTAGGAGTAAGAATTTCTTAGAAGGCAGTAGTCAACATTCTTCTCCTTCCTAAGTGATTATTAGACATTAGGTGGGCAGTGGATTTCTCACTTACCTTAAGCCCTCTCATTAGTATTTAGGGAGACAGACATCCAAAAGCACCTTTTGAAGAGACTGACATTCATCTTTTCAAGTTGGTAGAATACAAGAAATGCTATCTGACTTGTTTTAAAATCTCGAGGCCTGAGAGAGGCTGGCTTGAGGGACCTGCCTGAGAACAAAAAATTACGATGAGGAAGTTTCTAACCGAAAAATCAAGATAGTGATTTTTAAAATTATTTATTTTGTTGAATTGCCACCAAGCATTTTGATCAATCAGTAGATGCTTATTGTGGCTACATGCATGCTCAGTTGCATCCAACTCTTTGAGACTGCCTGGACTGTAGCCTGCCAAGCCAGTCTGTCCTTGGGATTTCCAGGCAAGAGCTCTGGGATGGGTTGTAAATTCCTTCTCCAGGGGATCTTCCTGACTCCCAAAGTCTCCTGCATTGGTGGGTGGATTCTTTTGCAACTAAGCCGCCTGGGACTGCCAGAACTTATCAAGTACCAACTATATGCCAGGCACTGTTCACACAGCAGTGCTTAAAACAAATTCTCTGTCTTCATGCCTCTGTATTCTAATAGAGGGAGAGAACACCAAACAGATAAGACAAGCCCTGGACTTATAACTGCTATAGAGGAAATAAATAGGATGATATGACAGAAGCGGAAGGAGTTGGGGGGGAGGCTACTTTAGATAAGTTGTCTTACAGGAGGTGACATCTGTAATTGAAAGGATGAATACAAGCCAGCCACGGGAACCATCTAGGGAAGAGAGAACATTTCACAGCAGAGAGAACAGCAAGGCCAATGATGTCTGGTGGTATTGATCTTGACATGCTAAAGAAACTGAAACCTGGGTCTTCAGCTGTACAGGATACCTCAGTTTTGCTCCCCTCCACTTTATGTCACTTGCTCTCTGCTTTTCCCCGTTCTAGTGTTTATTTAACTTGCCATGAGTCTGTCCCAGGTTCTTGCCTGAAGCTGGATGTCTGGACCTTGTGCGGGCGAAGCTTCCACTCTCCCCTCTGTGCCCTGGGCTTGGATCAGTGAAGACACCTACCAAAGCCCCACAGAAGTGTTCTGCTTTAATCATCCTGAGAGCTGGACACTGCCCATGGTAAAAGTCAAAGCAGAAAACGTGGAGCAGCTCATTCCTCCAATCACATATCTGCCAGTTGGCCAGGACTTCATTCACACCACACAGCTAACTGTGGTAAGGATTATATTTCCCAGGACTCACCCACAGTCTTACCCAATGGCATTTCTGAGAGCTCTTAACATCACTCAAGAGACTCTCCTTTCTAAGTTGCAAAATAATATATTGAAGGATAGTGGAATATCAGCTGAGCAAAATATCCTGAAGTAAAAATATATCCCTGGGAGCAAGGAGCTGACAGGGTAGTGCTAAACCATCACTTAGGTGAGGTTGTACCTGAAACTAGGGATCTGGGATGAAATATTCCATTATAGAAGTGTTTCTTTAAAAAAAAAAAGGGGGGGTGGGAATAAAAGAAAAAATAAAAAAGGTGGGGGGTGCATACCTAGTGAATGAAAAAAACAGTGTTTGATAATCTGCTGAAAAGGATACCAATACTGGTTTATAGCTGCATAAGCTTTACAGTGGTAAAAAAAAAAAAAAAAAATTCTTCTGTCCATGAAGGAGACACAAGGGATAAGGCTTCCATCCCTGATAGGGGAGATTGCCCTGGAGGAGAAAATGGCCACTTACTCCAGTATTCTTGTGTGGGACAGCCCATGGACAGAGGAACCTGGTGGGCTACAGTCCATGTGGTCACAAAGGATCACACATGATAATGCAACCCATGTAAGGCTTAATTTTTCTCATCAGACTCTCACCTGCCCTTCTCTTCAGGCACAGTCTTCAAGTGGAGAATTGCAGTAGTAGCCAGTAAGGGATGCATGCAGCTGGGAAAAGAGAGTGAAGTGACCTCATCCTTCCCTTCCCCACAGTGAGTTTCAGGTGGATGCTATGGAGCTGGGAGGAAAGAGAGGTGAGGAGAGTGGAAAAGTTTTGAATGACATGGATAAGGATATCTTAGATCAGACTGGACTTTTTAATACCTTAGAAAATGAGAGTTTTCTTTAATACCTGTAAACCATAGAGAATGCTATGGAATCTATCAAAATTTTATCCAGGAGTAGGAAAGAACACTCCCTCAGAATGTGTTCAAAGAGAACAAATGTGAGAACAAACAAAATTACTTTTGTTCTCACTTCACTAAGTTCAGTAAACATATTGAACCCACTGTTATAATTTCCATAAGTTGCTTTTTCTCTCTTATAAAACTGCTAATCCTCTTTCATTGGTCTGTGCTGAAAAAACAAATTTTGATTTCCTGAATAAACATGAATTAGTTTTTGAGGTGCTCTGCTTAATTCTCCAACCACTAAGTCTATCAGATAATAGCTAAAAACACTAAAAAAAAAAGAATGCTTCATCTTGTTTACTTTCTATTCTGTCAATTACAATTTGATCAACTGGCCAGTCTTATTACACATGAACATTGTAATAGTTTTTTTTTTTTTTCCTCAGTTTGATGTTGTGACCTCAAAAGATTTTTTGTATTATGAAAAAGATGTCAAGGTTATTTTGGTGCTAAGTGTTTCTTATTGTATTATTTAAAAGTAGAAAATGCACATAACTTGTTTGGTTATGATTACTTTATTTGCCAAATCTCAAATCAAGAAATGTGATCTGACCAATGGTTCTAGGGCTACATCCAGGTAGACCCAAAAGCCTACCTAGAGAGAGAGACCCTATACTGCCCAAACATTGTTAGTGGTTTAGTGTTTCTGATTTAATCCCTTTGGTCTCAAGAGCTGACAAATAGAATATTAAACATATGAAGGGAAAGGGGAATATATTTGAATTATGTAGGGTAAGCAGATAATACTATGCTTTCCACTAATATCAGAACCTTAACTTGCCTTTCTTGTTTCTGCCTCTTAGGGCTTTTGTAAAATCTGAGTCATTTTTAAGGAAAACCTCCTCCATTAGATATTACATTAACCAATTTTTCTGTTTGCCTGATCATGACATTACAACCTCTGCCATGTTGTTGGATACAGAGTCTGTCCACCACATTGCTCTTTCAAAACTCTGCAATATTAAGGATGTAGGCCTTCTGTATAACCATATTTCTAAGTCACTTTATTGCACAATTATTTGGCATTCTAATTCCAGTTATTTTCACTGGAGAGAGATCAGGTTTTTTCTTGGTTTGTTTTTGGCTTATTTTCAACTGTTGTCATTCAGTACAAATGCCTTCTACTCTTCCACTATTATATTCTAACTCAGGAAAGGAGACAGTTAGGAATAGTTTAGAAGACCAGATCAAGCATTATCACAGTCCTTAATCATGTTTTGAAGTTATTCCAAATGATAGTATTCATCTAAGAATAAACCAAGCATTACAGCAAAAGAGGTGTGAAATAGCCACATAAATACTCGTAATAATAGTTCATTTCTCAGTTTACTAAGAATATCATTAACAAGAAAGCAGCAGGGTTTTTTTTGTTTGTTTGTTTGTTTTTCCAGTTTAAAATAATTACTGGAATAGTCCAGAATCTAAATAAAATTTTAAATGTCAGAGAAAATGAAAGTGAATTTGCTCAGTCGTGTCCAGCTCTTTGCAACCCCATGGTCCGTAGCCTACAGGGCTCCTGAGTCCATGGGATTTTCCAGGAAGAATACTGGAGTGGGTTGCCATTTCCTTCTTCAGGGGATCTTCCCAACCCAGGGATTGAACCCTGGTCTCCAGCATTGCAGACAGATGCTTTACCCTCTGACCCAATAAAATTGCAAATGTCAGAGACTGAGAACCAAATGTATCTGTAATACATCTGTGTATTAAAAAGTAGTCATTGAAACATGTATAATATCATATATGAAACAAATTGCCAGTCCAGGTTCGATGCATGATACTGGATGCTTGGGGCTGGTGCACTGGGACAACCCAGAGGGATGGTACGGGGAGGGAGAAGGGAGGTGAGTTCAGGATGGGGAACACGTATATATCCATGGTGGATTCATGTTGATGTATGGGCAAAACCAATACAATATTGTAAAGTAATTAACCTCCAATTAAAATAAATAATTTATATTTTTAAAAAGGAAAAAGAATTTTTAAAAAAGTAGTCAAACCTAACTTTAGCCAATGAATACATGATTGAGTAAGTGGAATACAGGGTTCTTCGTTAGTTATAAACTGAGAGTTTGAAAACAGAAAAAGAAACACTCTGAGGATTAATAGACAGTCTTATTTGACAGAGATCCACCACCATACAAACAAATGAATTTTCTAAAGGCATAGTTCTGTCGTGTACTGTTGTGAGAGTTGAATCATAAAGAGAGAATGTGAACTATGGTGTTGGAGAAGAATCTTGAGAGTCCCTTGGACTGCAAGGAGTTCAAACCAGTCAATTCTAAAGGAAATCAGTCCTGAATATTCATTGGAAGGACTGATGCTGAAGCTGAAGCTCCAATACTTAGTGAAAGTGGAAGTGAAACTTGCTTAGTCGTGTCTGACTCTTTGTGACTCCATGGACTGTAGTCCATGGAATTCTCCAGGCCAGAATACTGGAGTGGGTAGCTTTTCCCTTCTCCAGGGGATCTTCCCAACCCAGGGATTGAACCCAGGTCTCCCACATTGCAGGCGGATTCTTTACCAGCTGAGCCACAAGAGAAGTCCCCAATACTTAAGCCACCTGATATGAAGAATGGATTCATTGGAAAAGACCCTGATGTTAGAAAAGATTGCAGGCAGGAGGAGAAGGAGATGACAGAGGATGAAATGGTTGAATGACATCACCGACTTGATGGATATGAGTTTGAGCAAGCTCTGGGAGTTGGTGATGGACAGAGAGGCCTGGTGTGCTGCAGTCCACGGGGTCACGAAGAGTCGGATAGGACTGAGTGACAGAACTGAACATTCTGTCATAAAGTAAAATGGTTTCCCCCTTGGCTATATTCACTAATCTCATCAGAGTTTCTTAAATGTCTTATTTTAAGGTCTGGGTATATAAGCTAATCGTCAGTCATTCTTGTTATAGAACAACGTAAGTTTATATGGTATTTTTACATTTTGCTTAAGGAGACTCACTCACTAAACACAGTATTCCTATTTTTTTTTTTTTTTGTCTTCAAGCTTGATATTTGAAGATAGAAGCTAAAACTCAAGACAACAGTTTGGTTCAGGTTTGGATAAGTTGTTTTTTGTTTTTGTTTTTTTTCTCATGTTAAAAAAATTTAAGTCACGGTTCCAGTGTTAATCTTGGCTGAATTTTAGGTTATGATTCATTAAGAAGAAAAAGTTAATTCATATTTCCCTCACCAATAATTTATTAGTAAAAAGGTTTATCAGTTAAAAGTAATGCAAATTATATTAGAAGGAATGCAACTGGAACATAAAACATAAACATTTAAATAATCCCACAGACTAAATTTCAAAAAAACTTTGTTTGCAATTTTTTAAAAAGCCCTAAAGAAATAAAACCACTGTGAATAAAAATTATCCCAGGGTGGGATACTACCCTGGTGGTGGAACTACCTGTAGAAAAAGACCCATGAAGATGGCATGAGTTAAAATTAAAAATGTGTGTTTCATATGTTTGCAGAAGTAAAGGATATATTACTTATATGATGGGGTTCTACTCTTACTTAGGATATATAAAGCTAGACAACAGCATCACTCCTGCTCTAACAACAAAAGAATAAACTATATAAGCTACAAAATTAACATGTTTTTATTCCATTGAAGAGCTGGAGAAGCATTATGTTTTCAGTCCAGAGAAGTCCAAGCAGGAGAGACAAAATACAAAAGAAGAAAGTGCAGCTCCAGTAGGTAAGAGGAAATTAGAATTCCATCACATTTTTACAAGATGAACAGGGGCTAGGCCAAAAGCATAGAATCCTTGGGTGCCTCAGATGCAAGGGAATCTTCACTCACTTGGTGGCTCTTCTCCATGCACCTCCACTGAAGAATAAGAGACTCATAAGAAAGCTTGTGTAAGTACAGGACAGAAGAAAGGCTCCCATGGGTGGTGGGGGCACAATGGAAGGAGTTGTTTATTACTATAGAAAAGGCATGAAGGGTCTTGTTTGTACCCTCTGTCATATAAAATTAAAACCTTGAGACTTTTGTGGAAAAACAACAAACTCATCACTCTCAGAGCATAGGTTGTCTTTGTTGCTTAGTTGCTAAGTTGTGTCCAACTCTTTTGTGACCCTATGGATGTAGCCCTCTAGGCTCAGCCCCACTGAGCCACCAGGGAAGCCCTCAAAGCACAGGTTGATCCCATTATTGCTGTGGAAAGGGAAGTAGAAACACACCTATACCCCTAGGGAAATGGCAGGAAGAATTCCATACAGTATCTTATGTCAATAGCATTAAGAATTTCAAAACTAAAAAAAAAAAAAAGAGAGAGAGAGAGAGAATTTCAGCAGTGTAGAAGGTTTAAAAGCAGAGACACTACTTTCCCGGCAAAGGACTCTCTAGTCAAACCTATGGTTTTTCCAGTAGTCATGTATGGATGTGAGAGTTGGACTATAAAGAAGGTTGTTTTGTTGTTTTAGTTGCTCAGTTGTGTCCAACTCTTGTGACCCTATGGACTGTAGCCCACCAGGCTGAGCACTGAAGAACTGATGCTTTGAACTGTGGTGTTGAAGAAGAGAATCTCTTGAGATTTTCTTGATCACTTGAGAATCCCTTGGACTGCAAGGACATCAAAGTAGTCAATTCTAAAGGAAATTAATCCTGAATATTATTGGAAGGACTGATGCTAAAGCTGAAGCTCTAATACTTTGGCCACCTGATGTGAAGAACTGACTCATTAAAAAGACCCTGATGCTGGGAAAAATTGGAAGGCAGAAGGAGAGGGGGACAACAGAGGACGAGATGACGTGCATTTGAGCAAGTTCTGGGAGATGGCGAAGGACAGGGAAACCTGGTGTGCTACAGTTGATGGCGTCACAGAGTCAAACATGACTGAGTGACTGAACAACAACTGTAGAAGGTGGTACTAGTGATAAAGAACCTACCTGCAATGCAGGAGACGTGAGAGATTCAGGTTCAACCCCTGGGTTGGGAAGATCCCCTAGAGTAGGGTATGGCAACCTACTCCAGTATTCTTTCCTGGAGAATTCCATGGACAGAAGAGCCTGGTGGGCTACAGACCATGGGGTTGAACAGAGTTGGACATGGCTGGATGACTTAGTACACTTATCCATGCACACAATGTAGAAGGAAAATCTACAAGATCTACAAAAATCCTTCAAGAGACCTACTACATACAAGTAAAATTAGAGACTTGCTATCATGGGCAGCAGGTGTAGCAATAGTGAGAAAGTTATAAAGCCCAGGCATACAGAATCTAACTAAGACTTATTATACTGGACCAGGCCAAAAGAGAATAGCTTCTGTCTTGAAGCCCAGCAAGTAGTAACATGCAATAATGTTCTTTCCTGGGGAAGGAGCAAGCATCCTTGTTAAAGAGAGACCATCTATGTTGCAGTTAGACAAGGATGGCTGAAACTGAGGTTGGAGCAGGATCATGGGGGAAAAAAAAAAAGAAAACCTCTGGTAGCTTAACTCCCACCCTAAACATAAGAAACCACTAGAAGAACTTGAATTCTGCACTAAGAATAACAATAGCATCCATGAAACCCACACTCTGCTCAACTCCTGACCAGATGACTCAGTGCTTTAAGCCAGAAGTTCGACAAAGGAAGAGCCAGTCTTATTTCTAGGAATAAATACAAATTGTCTCAGTATCTACTGTTCACATGATACATTTAATTAAATGCATATATTAAATACAATAAAGGAAAAAAAGTTTCCTAGTTTGCTGGGTATTTTTTTTTTCCTCATAAATGGATTTGAATTTTGTTGAATGAATTTTTGGTGTGTCTATTGAGATGATCGTATGACTTTTGTTTTAATTTAATACAATTAATTTTACTGATTTTTCAAATGTTAAGAAAAAATGAATTCCTAAAATAAATTCTATTTGGTTACAAATTTATCAATATTTATGTATTGTGAGATTCAACTTAGTTAACTTTGTTTAGAATTTTTGCATCTACATTCATGAACAATATGGTCTTTACATGTGTTGGCTTTGATCATAGATTTTTACTGGTCTCATACAATGAGTTTGGAACTGTTTTATTCCCTTCCATTTTCTGGAAGGACTAATGGATTTTTGATATTTTTTCTTCTTTAAATGTTTGGAAGAAGTTACCTACAAAGCCATTTGAACATAAGGTGATTTTTGTTTGTTTGTGAAAGGTTTTAAATACAGATTCAACTTCTACAATGAATATTGGCAATTTTAGTATCCTAATTCTTCTTGAGTAAAATTTACTAGTTTGTATCATTTAAGGATTTTTTTTCTATTTCATTAAAATTGCTATGTTTATGCCATGAAGTAAATCCAAGTATTATCACAACTTTAATATCTGTAAATCAGTTATATTTCTTATAATTGACACAATATTTTGGTTTTTCTCTGTTATGTTTCCCTATCAGTCTTGCTAGATTTTAACAATTGTGTAGGTGATTTCAAACAACCAGCTCTTGAATTTATTTTCTCTTATCTTTCATTTAAAAACTGCTTCTAGGTCCTCACTGGTACAAAAATACTAACACCTGCTTTTTATATTTTTGACCTACTCACAGTGATTCAGTCAGACTCAGATAGGCCAATGCACATACAATTTATTCTGCACACTGCTGTATGTAAATTTCTTTTGTGTTACTTTTGAAAAAGTTTTTGAAATTGCATTCCTTGCATGGAAATTAATATGTGAACTGTAGTTGGTACTTTATTTTGACCAATCAATAAATGCATATACCAGAAAACAAATTTGAATGCTTTTGTTTTTATAGGTAAAACTATGGCAAAGTGGACTCAAGTATATTATATTCACTCTTTTAATTTATCTTTCTATATTCTTGGGAAGAAAAATATGCACAACATTTTTTGGGATTTCCTAAAGGATAAACCGAGTGTGTATTCCATGCATTACCTCACAAAATAGGAAGAAGGGGTCTGCTGGATGGATGCAGAGGCATCTGTGTTGCATGTAGGCAGCCTTTTTAGACTCTCTGTGGCTGTGACGATTCCAAGTCTTCGCTAAAGTGATCTGGGGAGACCACCACAGGCAATCGTCATGACAAATATGAACCTGCACTTCAGTTCAGTTCAGTTCATTTCAGTTCAATCACTCAGTCGTGTCTGACTCTTTGAGACCCCATGGATAGCAGCACGCCAGGCCTCCCTGTCCATCACCAACTCCCGGAGTTCACTCAGACTCATGTCCATCGAGTCCGTGATGCCATCCAGCCATCTCATCCTCTGTTGCCCCCTTCTCCTCCTGCCCCCAATCTCTCCCAGCATCAAAGTCTTTTCCAATGAATCAACTCCTCGCATGAGGTGGCCAAAGTACTGGATCATAGATTTTTAGCATCCCCTTTAGCATCATTCCTTCCAAAGAAATCCCAGGGCTTATCTCCTTCAGAATGGACTGGTTGGATCTCCTTGCAGTCCAAGCGACTCTCAAGAGTCTTTGACCTCGAATCCAATCTCTTAATTAGTTTTGTCTGTTTTATGGTTCAGTAATTAAATTATTATAAGTAACTAAAAAAATGGAAGCCAAAAAATGCATTTCTACCACTGGCAGCCTGACACATTAGAAGTTAAATCACAAAATGTACTGTCAGGGACAAATTCTTTATTATTGTTTGCCTAACAAGTACAAATAAGTGGGTGGGTAGAAGGCACTTTGGGTGCTATAAGAATTCTTTTATGACATATTCCCCCCAAAATATATGATTCTTTATAGTGACTGAGTTGCTTGGGAATGGATTAGGGTAGCCCATCTTTTTGACCAGGGATATATCTTTAAACCAGTGATACTTGCTACTACTAAAGAGGTTTAAATCATCAGAGTTGGTCTGAATATTTTCTCAGAGACTTATCAGACAAATAAATGTTGCAGTGTATTTTTTGTTGACTCTGTGAAGAACGGGGCTTCTTCTTTGAGGTTTCTCCCTCTGCTAGGGATGAAAATGTTCCTATGCAATTCTCTTCCTATTATCTTAAAAAAGGGCCTTAAAACTAACAAATAGCCACATCCTTGGGACACTCATTTGACATCACAGTATAAATTATTCCAGCTTCCTTCCAAATGCAGATGCTGTTTCCAGGACCATTTAATTTTCATCCTCAGTTCCATACCTTAAAGTCATAGAGTCATCTCTTTTATTTGCATAAGATATGGAAGAAAGATATTTTCTGTATGGACAATAGGTACTATTTGTCTCTTTACTATGCTGTGTAGGAAATGTTTAATGAGACTTCAGGGTGTTTTGTTGTTGTTGTTATTAGTTTTAAATTATATATTTTTCTGAGTATTAAAGTAATACATCTTTAGTTTAGAAAATTGAAAAAAATACATAATTGAAAAAAAATAAACATTATTCAAAATCCCACACTGGCTTATTAGACTTATCTCAGCAAAGACTCCACTTCTTGTTCAGTTCAGTTCAGTTCATTTCAGTTCATTCACTCAGTCGTGTCCGACTCTTTGAGACCCCATAGAGTACAGCATGCCAGGACTCCCTGTCCATCACCAACTCCCAGAGTTTACTCAAACTCATGTCCATTAAGTCAGTGATGCCATCCAACCATCTCATTCTCTGTTGTCCCCTTCTCCTGCCTTCGATATTTCCCAGTATCAGGGTCTTTGCAAATGAGTCAGTTCTTCCCATCAGGTGGCCAAAGTATCAGAGTTTCAGCTTCAGCATCAGTCCTTCCAGTGAATATTCAGGACTGATTTCCGTTAGGATGGAATGGCTGAATCGTTTTGCAGTCTAGGAGACTTTCAAAAGTCTTCTCCAATACCACAGTTTTGAATTCAGTTTTCAATTCTTCGGCACTCAGCTTTCTTTATATCCAACTCTTACATCCATACATGACTACTGGAAAAACAATAGCTTTGACAAAATGGACCTTTGTTGGCAAAGTAATGTCTCTGCTTTTTAATATGCTGTCTAGGTCGGTCATAACTTTCCTTCCAAGGAGTAAGCATCTTTTAATTTCATGGTAGAGTCACCATCTGCAGTGATTTTTGGAGCCCCCCAAACTGAAGTCTGTCACAGTTTCCACTATTTCCCCATCTACTTGCCATGAAGTGATGGGACCAGATGTCATGATATTAGTTTTATGAATGTTGAGTTTTAAGCCAACATTTTCACTCTTATCAAAAGGCTCTTTAGTTCTTCTCTGCTTTCTGCCATAAGGGTGGTGTCATCTGCATATCTGAGGTTATTGATATTTCTCCCAGCAATCTTGATTCCAGCTTGTGCTTCATCCAGCCTGGCATTTTGCATGATGTACTCTGCATATAAGTTAAATAAAACAGGTAACAATATACAGCCTTGATATACTCCTTTCCTGATTTGGAACCAGTCTGTTGTTCCATGTCCAGTTCTAACTGTTGCTTCCTAACCTGCGTTCTCAGATCAGGAATCTGTCAGAAATCTGTCAGAAATCCTGACAGATTTCTCAATAGTCAAATCAGGTGGTGTGGTATTCCCATCTCTTTAAGAATTCTCCAGTTTGTTGTGGTCCATACAGTGAAGGGCTTTGGCATAGTCAGTAAAGTAAAGATGTTTTTCTGGAACTCCTTTGCTTTTTTGATGATCCAGTGGATGTTGGCAATATGATCTCTGGTTCCTCTGCCTTTTCAAAATCCAGCTTGAATATCTGGAAGTTCATGGTTCATGTACAGTGGAAGCCTGGCTTGGAGGATTTTGAGCATTTCTTTACTAGTGTGTGAGATGAGTGCAATTGTGCAGTAGTTTGAACATTCTTTAGCATTGCCTTTCTTTGGAACTAGAATGAAAACTGACCTTTTCCAGTCCTGTGGCCACTGCTGAGTTTTCCAAATTTGCTGGCATATTGAGTGTAGCACTTTCACAGCATCACATTTTAGGATTTGAAATCGCTCAACTGGAATTCCATCACATCCACTAGCTTTGTTCTTACTGATGCTGCCTAAGGCCCAAGTGACTTCACATTCCAGGATGTCTGGCTCTAGGTGAGTGATCTCACCATCGTGATTATCTGGGTCATAAAGATCTTTTTTGTATAGTTCTGTGTATTCTTGCCACCTCTTCTTAATATCTTCTTCTGTTAGGTCCATACCATTTCTGTCCTTCATTGTGCCCACCTTTGCATGAAATATTTCCTTGCTATCTCTGATTTTCTTGAAGAGATCACTGGTCTTTCCCATTATATTGTTTTCTTCTATTTCTTTGCATTGATCACTGAGGAATGCTTTCTTATCTCTCCTTGTTATTTTTTGGAACTCTGCATTCAAATGGGTATATCTTTCCTTTTATCTTTTTCCTTTTGCTTTTCTTCTATTCACACTTATTTGTAAGGGCTCCTCAGACAACCATTTTGCCTTTTTCCAATTCTTTTGGTTGGGGATGGTCTTGATCTCTGCCTCCTGTACAATGTCATGAACCTCCATCCATAGTTCTTCAGGCTCTCTGTCTAACAGATATCCCTTAAATCTGTCACTTCCACTGTATAATCATAAGGGATTTGATTTAGGTCATACCTGAATGGTCTAGTGGTTTTCCTTACTTTCCTAAATTTAAGTATAAATTTGAAAATAAGGAGTTCATGTTCTGTGCCATAGTCAGGTCTTGATCTTATTTTTGCCAACTGTATAGAACTTCTCTATCTTTGGTTGCAATGAATATAATCAATCTGATTTCAGTATTGACTATCTGGTGATGTCCATGTAGAGAGTCTTCTCTTGTGTTGTTGGAAGAGGGTGTTTTCTATGGACAGTGCATTCCCTTGGTAAAACTCTATTAGCCTTTGCTCTGCTTCTTTCTGTACTTCAAGGCCAAACTTACTTATTACTCCAGGGATTTCTTGACTTCCTACTTTTGCATTCCAGTTCCCTATAAGAAAAGGACATTTTTTGGGGGGTGTTAGTTCTAGAAAGTCTTGAAGGTCTTCATAGGACCATTCATCTTCAGCTTCTTCAGCATTACTGGTTGGGGCACAGACTTGGATTACTGTGATATTGAATGGTTTGCCTTGGAAATGAACAGAAATTATTTTATTGTTTTTTGAGATTGCATCCACAAGTACTACATTTTGGGCTTTTTTTGACTATGATGGCTACTCCATTTCTTCTAAGGGATTCTTGCCCACAGTAGTAAATATAATGGTCATCGGAGTTAAATTCACCCATTCCAGGCCATTTTAGTTTGCTGACTCCTAAAATGTTGATGTTCAGTCTTGCCATCTCCTGTCTGACCACTTTCAATTTCCCTTGATTCATGTACCTAACCTTCCAGGTTCCTATGCAATATTGTTCTTTACAGCATCAGACTTTCCTTCCATCACCAGTTGCATCCACAACTGGGTCTTTCATTCTTTCTGGAGTTATTTTTCCACTGATCTTTGGTAGCACATTGGGCACCTACCGATCTGGGTAGTTCATCTTTCAGTGTCCTATCTTTTTGCCTTTTCATACTGTTCATGGGGTTCTCAAGGCAAGAACACCAAAGTGGTTAGCCATTCCTTTCTCCAGTGGACCACACTTTGTCAGAACTCTCCACCATGACCCATCCATCTTGGGTGGCCCTACACAGCATGGGTCATAGTTTCAATGAGTTAGACAAGGAACAACAGACTGGTTCCAAATAGGAAAAGCATTGCATCAAGGCAGCATGTTGTCACCCTGCTTATTTAACTTATATGCAGAGTACATCATGAGAAACATTGGACTGGAAGAAACACGAGTTGGAATCAAGATTGCCGGGAGAAATATCAATAACCTCAGATATGCAGATGACATCAACCTTATGGCAGAAAGTGAAGAGGAACTAAAAAGCCTCTTGATGAAAGTGAAAGAGGAGAGTGGAAAAGTTGGCTTAAAGCTCAACATTCAGAAAACGAAGATCATGGCATCTGGTCCCATCACTTCATGAGAAATAGATGGGGAAACAGTGGAAACAGTGTCAGACTTTATTTTTCTGGGCTCCAAAATCGCTGCAGATGGTGACTGCAGCCATGAAATTAAAAGACACTTACTCCTTGGAAGAAAAGTTGTGACCAACCTAGATAGCATATTCAAAAGCAGAGACATTACTTTGCCGACTAAGGTCCGTCTAGTCAAGGCTATGGTTTTTCCTGTGGTCATGTATGGATGTGAGAGTTCGACTGTGAAGAAGGCTGAGCGCCAAAGAATTGATGCTTTTGAACTGTGGTGTTGGAGAAGACTCTTGAGAGTCCCTTGGACTGCAAGGAGATCCAACCACTCCATTCTGAAGGAGATCAGCCCTGGGATTTCTTTGAAGGGAATGGTGCTAAAGCTGAAACTCCAGTACTTTGGCCACCTCATGCAAAGAGTTGACTCATTGGAAAAGACTCTGATGCTGGGAAGGATTGGGGGCAGGAGGAGAAGGGGATGACCGAGGATGAGATGGCTGGATGGCATCACTGACATGATGGACGTGAGTCTGAGTGAACTCCAGGAGTTGGTGATGGATAGGGAGGCCTGGTTTGCTGCTATTCATGGGGTCGCAAAGAGTCGGACACGACTGAGTGACTGAACTGAACTGAACTGACCTGAACTGTGGTCCACGTCATCAGATTGGTTAGTTTCCTGAGGCTGTGGTTTTAAGTCTGTCACCCTATGGAGAAGGATAAGAGAGCTATGAAAGAGGCTTATGGAAGAATAAGAGGCTTATGGAAGCTTCCTAATGGGAGAGACTGCTTGAGGGGGGGGGAGTGAAAGTGAAAGTGAAGTCCCTCAGTCGTGTCCGACTCTTTGCGACCCCGTGGACTGTAGCCCACCAGGCTCCTCTGTCCATGGGATTCTCCGGGCAAGAACACTGGAGTGGGTTGCCTTTTCCTTCTCCAGGGGAATCTTCCTGATACAGGGACTGAACCTTGGTCTCTTGCATTGCAGGCAGACGCTTTAACCTCTGAGCCAATTGGGCCTTATTCTCATGGGCAGGGCCATGTTCAGTAAATCTTTAATCCAATTTTCTGTTGAAGGATGGAGCTGTGTTCCCTCCCTATTATTTCAGTTCAGTTCACTTGCTCAGTTGTGTCCAACTCTTTGCAACCCCATGAATTTCAGCATGCCAGGCCTCCCTGTCCATCACCAACTCCCAGATTTTAACCAAACTCACGTTTGTTGATGGACCTTTGTTGACAAAGTAATATCTCTGCTTTTTAATATACTGTCTAGATTGGTCATAACTTTCCTTCCAAGGAGCAAGTGTCTTTTAATTTCATAGCTGCAATCACCATCTGCAGTTATTTT
Source organism: Ovis canadensis (assembly GCF_042477335.2). Lineage (NCBI taxonomy): Eukaryota > Metazoa > Chordata > Mammalia > Artiodactyla > Bovidae > Ovis > Ovis canadensis. The sequence goes on along the minus strand of NC_091248.1, from coordinate 32,250,423 downwards.
GGAGCCCCCCAAAATAACATCTGACACTGTTTCCACTGTTTCCCCATCTATTTGCCATGAAGTGATAGGACCGGATGCCATGATCTTAACTTTCTGAATGTTGAGCTTTAAGCCAATTTTTCCACTCTCTTCTTTCACTTTGCTCAAGAGGCTTTTTAGTCCCTCTTCACTTTCTGCCATAAGGTTCATGTCATCTGCATACCTGAGGTTATTGATATTTCTCCCGGCAATCTTGATTCCAGCTTGTGCTTCTTCCAGTCCAGCATTTCTCATGATTTACTCTGCATAGAAGTTAGATAAGCAGGGTGACAATATATAGCCTTGACTTACTCGTTTTCCTATTTGGAACCAGTCTGTTGTCCCATGTCCAGTTCTAACTGTTGCTTCCTGACCTGCATATAGGTTTACCTGGGGCCAGAGTATGATGAAGGTAATGAAGATAATGGCAATCTCCTTCAATAGGTCCCATGAATGCATTGCTACACTCAGTGCCCCCAGCCCTGCAGCAGGCCACCGCTGACCCAGGCCTCCACCGGAGATTCCTGGACACTTAAGGGCAAGTCTCAGCCAGTCTCTTGTCGGATCACTGCTCCTTTCTCCCCAGTGCTGGTGCACACAAGGTTCTGTTTTTGCCTGTCAAGAATCTGTTTCCCAGTCCTGTGTAAGTTCTAGCAGCTCTATGGTGGGGTTAGTGGTGACCTCCTCCAAGAGGGCTTATGCCATACCCAAGTCTGCTGCACCCAGAGCACCTGCCCCTGTGGCAGTCCACTGCTGACCAGTACTTCCATAGGAGATACTCAAACACAGTTCTGTCTCAGTCTCTGTGTGGTCTCTGGGTCCTGGTGTGTACAAGGTTTATTTGAGCCCTCTGAGCTTTTCTGGCAGGATGAGGTTTGATTCTAAATACGATTTTGCCCCTCCTACCATCTTGCTGGGGCTTCTCTGCACTTGGACGTGAGGTATGTCCACACAGTCACTCTGGCTCCCTTACCACACAGCCACCGCTCCTTAGAGTAGTATATATTCCCCCTTGAAAGTGAAAGTGAAGTCACTCAGTCATGTCTGACTCTTTCAGATCCCATGGACTGTAGCCTACCAGGCTCCTCGGTCCGTTGGATTTTCCAGGCAAGAGTACTGGAATGGTTTCAAATTCCTCCTCCAGGGCATCTTCCCGACCCAGGAATGGAACCCCAGTCTCCCACATTGTAGGCAGATGCTTTACTGTCTGAGCCACCAGGGAAGCATATTCCTCCTTAGAGTAAAAATGCTTATCCAATCCAAACCAGATCTAGCCAAGTTCCAGCTGGCCATTTTTTGAGCCTGAAGTAAATCTCTTAATATAAACAAATTGATGCTTTCAAATGGTGGTGCTAGAGAAGACTCTTGAAAGTCCTCTGGACAGCAAAGAGATCAAACCAGTTAATCCATAGGGAAATCAACCTTGAATACTCATTCGAAGAACTGATACTGAACCTGAAGATCCAATACTTTGGTCACCTGACGCAAAGAGCTGATTCATTGGAAAAGACCCTGATCCTGGGAAAGATTGAAGGCAGGAGGAGAAAGGGACAACAGAAGGTGAGATGGTTGGATAGCACCACCGATTCAATGGACTTGAACTTGGGCAGACTCTGGGAGATGGCTGAGGACAGGGAGGCTTGGTGTGTTGCAGTCCCTGGAGCCACAAAGAGTCAGACATGTCTTAGCCACTGAACAACAACAATAAACCTTTGAGATTCTGAGAATGCTGATACACAGCAAAGTTGACCTATGTACCTACCTTTCAATGGAGATTTTACGTTTGGGTATTTGTATGTATGCATGTATGTATGTACAGACCTATACACACATACATATATACATACATTCTGGCATATTTTCTTCTAAGTATCCATTTAAAAAAAATATCTCTCAGTATGAGTATGCGTACACTATGTGTATTTTAAAGATATGTATGCTGCTACTGCTAAGTCGCTTCAGTCGTGTCCGACTCTGTGCGACCCCATAGATGGCAGCCCAACAGGCTCCCCTGTCCATGGGATTTTCCAGGCAAGAGTATTGGAGTGCGGTGCCGTCGTTTTCTCCAAGGATACGTATAGGTTATGCAAAAATACTGTGCGTGTTTGTATGTGTGCTTATGTATTGAATAAATTACATATAGATTTAAAATATGTCTCTGGGACTTTCCTGAGGTCCAGTGGTTAAGAATCTGCCTGCCAATATAGTGACATGCATTCAATCCCTGGTTCAGGAAGATCTCACTTGTGCAAGCAACTAAGTCTGTGAGCTGCAACTACTGAAGACCATGTGCCCTGGAGCCTGTGTTCCACAACAAGAGTAGCCACCACAATGGTGGCTATCCAACCATCTCACCTTCTGTTGTCCCTTCCTCCTCCTGCCTTCAATCTTTCCCAGCATCAAGGTCTTTCTCAATGAGTCAGCTCTTTGTGTCAGGTGACCGAAGTATTGGATCTTCAGGTTCAGTATTCACCACGCACTGCAACTAGAGAAAGCCTGCAAGGAGCAATGAAGATCCAGCATAGCCAAAAATGAACTAATTTTAAAAATAAGTAAGGTCTCTTATAAGGTGATAAATCCATCCTAGTTTTCCTGGAACTTCCCTGGTTTTAGCACTAGTAGTCCTCTATCCTGGGACACTTTTTGTTTAGGCAAAAGAAGACTGTTACCTCTTAATTTTTTCTTTCTTCATTTAAGAAATATCTGCTTTTCTATTTTAATAGCTCCTGAATAAAAATTTTCTAAATTCACTGCATGTTCCTTTTAGTTTTCAGTATTTTAATAGTATGCTCATCACATGCACACACTACACACCCAATTTAACCAATCATCTAACCTTAGATATCTTTTGTTTCATTTTTTCTTATAAGATTAAAAGCATTTATTTTAAAATCTTCGACTCAGTTGTGAGATTTTTTTTTATGTTATCATAATCATGACAAAATTTTATAATTCTAGAGGCTAATTTATTTTGTGAATTCAATGACTTAATTTGTTTTGAAGCCATAGCATAGTTATAACTTATTGCAATATGATTTTTAATCCAAGTATATACATAACAATCTATCCAATAGAATAATTTCAATAGCCTTTGAGCCACATGGACTTTCTATTTAATGCATAAGTCTTAGTACCTACCCTCATTTGACTTTCAAAAGAAGTATATGAATAAAATAGGTACCTATGAAAAATGGATTTACAATATGAATAATATGGGACATATAAAGTATGATACTAATATCAAAAGCTACCCAATTTTGAGGCTGTAAACAGATAATACAATTTAGTGTGGTTAAGCAAAACTTCACTGAGAAGATAGAATATGTGGTTTAGGAAATATTATGCATGATATATGGGACTTATTATCTATTCTTAAAACCATTTATGTGATGCAAAACAAAAATTAGGACTCAATAAAATAAAACTGTAATTGTGCAGTTAAAGGCTGAAGTCTATAAAGGAGAGATTCATGTGGGATGAAGCAACAAGGGAGCATTTGTGAGAGAGAAGGCATCTGAGCTGGGTCTCAGAGTTCTTTTCAGACCTGGTGAATAAGATATTTACATCTCCAATATCTATAAATATAACAACAAATTAATAAACAAAAGTGATAAAGTTTCTGAGATGTGTTTAGAACACTTTTAAGAAGAAATAATCCATGAAAATATCCTGACAGATAATAATATTTTAAAATAGCCCTCTAAAAAGCTTTGTTGTCAAATGCTGGGTTAAGAGATTTATATTCAAACTCTAATTCAATCTTTGACTCTCTTGAACAAATTTCTAAAAATTCCAATTTTGTTTTAGACATGGTGTTTTATTCTTTCCAGTATTGGTAAAAGTGCTTATGTATTTTGATGTACAGTAGTAAAATGGCAAGTTTTAAGTCACATTACTGAAACACTCTTATGCAACCCTGGCATTCCCTTTCATGGCATGACAAACTACAGAGAATATAGTAACCGTACCTTGCCAAGTCATGCTAGGAGATGCAAGAATTAAAATAAATGATATTAGACATAAAATGCTACACAACATGGAAAACAAAACAAAATAATACTCCTTTGTATCTTTATCCAAAGCAATTGTCATATGCAGGTGGGTGTTGATCTTAGCAAGAATGAAATCACTCCCAAACACACAATTTAAGTAAACCAAACAGGTAGTGGTATTAACACTTAAAGATGCCACATATATTTCCAGAAGAAAAAATGTCTTGTATAGAATATTTTTTGGATCAGCTTGCAGATTTATTAGTCATCCTCCAACACCTTGAGACCAATTCATTTTGTCAGAACTCAATATCATTGCCATTTCCCACAGGATCTTGGGTTTTAAATCAAGGCCAACATCGCAACTAACCTTGGAGGGGAAACACAATTTATAGTAATACTATAACCCCCATGTCTCAAAGGGATTTAAATCATTTGAATAATCCATTCTTATTTTTTTCCCTAAAGATGCGAAAACAGGACAGCTACAAGTATGTTTAGCGTTATAAGTAATGACATTACATGAGTAGCAAGAGTGTTCAATAGAATAGGTTATGTTTTATGCTTATTAAATTTGGGGTTTGAGGACAAAATGTGTTCATAAAAGTTACTTTTGTCATTGATAAAGAGGCTGATTAAATCTGTTTAAGTACTCAAATTTATGTGAAGGCCATCATTCAAGGAATATCTTGAAAAGACCCAAAAATGTACATGGGCAGGCAGAAAAGGTCTGAGGTGGCTGGAAGAAGGGCATATTTTGTTATTCTGAAATATATAATACATTAAAGAAATCTAATTTATTTTTATTAGGGAGTTTATATATTGGGAGAGGGTCAGTTCAGCTTAGTTAAGTCACTCAGTCGTGTCTGACTGTTTGCGACCCCATTAACCACAGCACACCAGGCCTCCCTGTCCATCACCAACTCCTGGAGTTCACCCAAACCCATGTCCATTGATTCAGTGATGCCATCCAACCATCTCATCCTCTGTCATCCCCTTCTCCTCCTACCCTCAAACTTTCCCAGCATCAGGGTCATAGCAAATGAGTCAGCTCTTCTCATTAGGTGGCCAAAGTATTGGAGTTTTAGCTTCAACATCAGTCCTACCAATGAACACCCAGGACTGATCTCCTTTAGAATGGATTGGTTGGATCTTCTTGCAGTCCAACTGACTCTCAAGAGTCCTCCAACACCACAGTTCAAAAGCATCCATTCTTTGGTGCTCAGTTTTCTTTATAGTCCAACTCTCACATCCATACATGACCACTGGAAAAACCATAGCCTTGACTAGATGGACCTTTGTTGGCAAAGTAATGTCTCTGCTTTTGAATATGCTATCTAGGTTGGTCATAACTTTCCTTCCAAGGAGTAAGCGTCTTTTAATTTCATGGCTGCAGTCACTATCTGTGGTGATTTTGGAGCCCAGAAAAATAGAGTCAGCCACCATTTCCACTGTTTCCCCATCTATTTCCCATGAAGTGATGGGACGGGATGCCATGATCTCCATTTTCTGAACGTTGAGCTTTAAGCCAACTTTTTCACTCTCCTCTTTCATTTTCATCAAGAGGCTTTTTAGTTCCTCTTCACTTTCTGCCTTAAGGGTGGTGTCATCTGCATATCTAAGATTATTGATTTTTCTCCCTGCAATCTTGATTCCAGCTTCCTCCAGTCCAGCGTTTCTCATGATGTACTCTGCATATAAGTTAACTAAGCAGAGTGACAATATACAGTCTTGATGTACTCCTTTTGCAATTTGGAACCAGTCTGTTGATCCATGTCCAGTTATAACTGTTGCACCTTGACCTGCACACAGATTTCTCAAGAGGCAGGTCAGGCTGTCTGGTATTCCCATCTCTTTCAGAATTTTCCACAGTTTATTGTGATCCACATAGTCAAAGGCTTTGGCATAGTCAATAATGCAGAAATAAATGTTTTTCTGAAACTCTATTGCTTTTTTGATGATCCAGTGGATGTTGGCAATTTGATCTCTGGTTCCTCTGCCTTTTCTAAAACCAGCTTGAATATCTGGAAGTTCACGGTTCACATATTGCTGAAGTCTGGCTTGGAGAATTTTAAGCATTACTTTACTAGCATGTGCGCTGAGTGCAATTGTGTGGTAGTTTGAGCATTCTTTGGCATTGCCTTTCTTTGGGATTGGAATGAAAACTGACCTTTTCCAGTCCTGTGGCCACTCCTGAGTTTTCCAAATTTGCTCACATATTGAGTGCAGCCCTTTCACAGCATCATCTTTCAGGATTTGAAATAGCTCCACTGGAATTCCATCACCTCTACTCACTCAGTATTATGGTCCAGTTTCACATATCCTCCAAATTATGTAGATTGGGGCATTACGCACATTAAAAAGAAAATGCAATTATGCACTTGTCTTAGTTACTCAGATTATCTAACTGAATTATAGTAAGTTCTGACATTTCTATTTTATTGTGTACCAGGGCTTCCCTGGTGGTTCAGAGGGTGAAAAATCTGCTGTAATGCAGAAGACCCAGATTCAGCCCCTGGGTCTGATCCTTGGATAGGAAAAATTCCCTGGAGAAGGGAATGGCAACCCACTGCAGTATTCTTGCCTGGAGAATCACATGGACAGAGGAGCCTGATGGCTATAGTTCATGAGGCCACAGAGTCAGACACGACTGAGTGACTATCACTTGTAGGAATTTAAAAAAAAATCATGTTTTTAAGATATAGTAGTCAATAAGTTATGCTTAATGGCCAACTTCCTATTTTTTTCCTCTCTCCCTAACTCATTTTCCCCTTCCTTTACTCCTGCATTTCTGGGTTTGCAATGCCTTATTAATCAGCTTGTGCTGTACTGTGCTGTCACTTCAGTTGTGTCCAACTCTTTGTGACCCTGTGGATTATAGCCCACCAGGCCAGGCTGTTCATGGAATTCTTCAAGCCAGAATACTGGAGTGGGCTGTCATGCCTTCCTCCAGGGGAATCTTTCCGACTCAGGGTTTGAACCCCGTCTCTTATGTTGCCTGCATTGGTAGGCAGGTTCTTTACCACTAGCACCACCTGGAAAGCCCTGTTAATCAGCTTAGGCTGCCATAATAAGATATCAATAACATAGACTGAGTCACCCTAGCATAGGAATGTATTTTCTCTTGGTTTTGGAGCCTGGAAATCAAAGATCAGGGCAGTATGGTCAGATTCTGGCCAGAGGTCTCTTGCTGCTTTGCAAACAGCTGCCGTCTCATTGTGTCCTTGCATGAGGGAGAGAGAGTTCTGGGGTCTCTCTTCCTCTTCTGATAAGGTACTAGTTCCATCAGATCAGGACTCTACCCTATGATATCATTTAACTTTAGTTACCTCCTTAGAGACTCTATCTCCAATATAGTTACACGGGGGTTAAAATTTCAGCATATAAATTCTGGATGGACACAAGTCAACCCCTATCATATATCCATAAATAATAACACAAAAATGTTTGCCTCAAAATCTGCTTCCTTGGAACCAAAACTACAACTAGATCCCTTCAAAATATATTTGAACACTTTTGTATGGTGTGTACGGTGATAATTTTGTAATATTATGGCATGCATATACATATAAACAAAAATTATGATAAAATTTGAATGTAACTAATTGTTACTATTTAGTAAAGAAACAAGATTTTTTTTTCTTATTCTTATACATTTTTTTCCTTTGATGTTGCTTCTCTTCCCATTGCTACTTACTTTTTGCTCTTCTTTGCATATGTTTTCTCAAAGTAATATCTAAACATGTCCCATTTATCTCCTCTGATTCTTTCTTCAACTCACTCCCCACAGGCTTCCAACCTCCCCAGGTATTGATATTGTTTTCCTTTTCATTCAGTGTGATAGATATTTTTCAATAAGCTTGTCATCAATCCCTTGTTTCCTATACAAGCATGCTTCCCCTCACATTAAGAGGTATAGTTTACCTCAACTACCCCTTAATTTGGGCTCACCTTAGTTATTCCATCAACAGTATGAAGCAGAAGTGACATTTTGAGACATCAAGATTGTATTTTAAGAAGGCTGGAAGCTTCTATTTGAATCTCTTGAATAATGTTTTCTTAAGGTGCTGCCTCTGAATCCAGCCTTCGTGATCAAAGGCACTTAATCCAGATGAAGATGTGACAGATGAATGTTTTGGTTTTATATTGTTGTTTTTGGCAGCCTGTATTAGCTTCCGATTGTCATAATAAATTACCACAAACTTAGAATCATAAAATAAAATAGTTATCTTTCAGGTCTGCCTGAAACTTATTAATAGCTGCTGCAGATAAAATCAAAGTGTTGGCAGGAATATATTTTTCTTCTAGAGACTCAAGGAGAGAATCTGCTTTTCTGTCTTTGCCAGTTTCTAGACATCACTTGCATCCCTTGACTGGTAAACACTTTCTTCATCCTGCAAAGACATTAATGAGCATTGAGCCTTCCTCGTATTGTTTTGCCTCACATTGAGTCTTCTGCCTTCCTCTTCTGTATGTAAGGACCCTTGTGATTACCCTGATTTCAATGGGATAACGCAGGACATTTTCCCCATCTTAAGATCAGGTGATTAGCAACCTTAATTCCATCAGCTGATTTTCTTTACCATATATCACAGTTAATCCTCAGCTTATGGGGATTAAAACAGACATCTTTGAGAGGTCACTTTCCTACCCATCATACAGCCTCAGCCTAAGCTTCAAACTGACAGTTAGCTTCAACTGCTAGCCATATGAGTGATCCATCAGGGATGTTCATACTACAGATGTTTGGGTTTTCAGATGACTACAGCTGAACTGACACCTAATTGCCACTGCCTGAGGGACCCCACAAAGGAATCACTCAACTGAGATGAGTCAACACATAGAACCAGAAGATATAATAATGGATTCACAATTTTAGCCCCAAATTTTAGGATGGATTGTTATCACAACGCATAGTGGGAATCTCATCTTCTAATTCAATGGTCCAGATTTCTTACTCCTTATTTTCATCATGCTATCAATCAGCATCATTTGATAAATTTGATAACTCCCTATTTTTCTGGTATATTTTATTTCCTTGACTTCTAACACATCACACACTTCTGAGATTTCTTTATATTTCTGATTGTTTTCTGAGTCCCCTTTGCTAATTCTTCATCTTCTATCTAACCTCGTAATATTGAATTGACCTAGTGCCCTATTCCTGTTCCTTTTCTGTATTTACATTCCATCCTTAGGTAATCTCAGTCTGACAGACTTAGATGCTAACCATATGTCAAGTCCTGTGTTCAACTTCTGGCATTCTCCAGGCCAGAATACTGGAGTGGGTAGCCTATGCCTTCTCCAGTGGCTCTTCCTGACCCAAGAATCAAACTGGCTTCTCCTGCATTGCAGGCAAATTCTTTACCAGCTGAGCTAATGGGGAAGCCCTTTCTCATCTTAATTGTTAACAGATCTATTCTTCTAAATTCTTATGGCATGTATCTTGTCATCAACCCTTCAGTATCATATCTCATATCAAAATAAGAATCAATAAGGAATTATGAAAGGGAGATGGATAACTAGATGGTTATATGCAGTCTCTTCATGTTCCTGCCTCTGAATGACACACATTGCTTCTATTCAAACCATCTGACTAGAGCTAATCATCTTTACCTGAAAAATGTTGACAAATTGGAAGAGTAGATGGACTATTTGGGAACCACCACTATCTCTAGTATAATTTTGCTCATGGTTTACATTTGTTGTTCAGTCTCTAAATTGGGTTGAAATCTTTGTGACCTAATGGACTTCAGAATGCCAGGATTCCCTGTCCTTCACTATTTCCCTGAGTTTCCTCAGTCTCACGTCCATTGAATCAGTAATGCCATCCAACCATCTCATCCTCTTAATACTCAAATTTCACATTTTGTTTCACTTAGTTTTCCCTCATATTCTTAATTAGAAGGGCAGGCATTGTTATATATCCTAAGGAATATTGAAGTGATTAAAGTGAGGTTGAAAGTCTACAGCTATTAAGTGGTAAAATTCGCACATGGATCCCTGCCCTCTGATTTTTAGTCACAATGCCATTTCATACACTGTACAGTATCACTTAATAACTTTTCACTCCCAAAGTTAAAATATCATAAATTCCTTTATGACATTTTCTCTCCCTAGACACACAAAAAAATTCTTAGGAAACTTCCAGTGGGCTTATGGCTGTCCTGTAGTTTTTGCCCCCTCTTCTTTTTACATGCTATAGTCTACAACAGACTCAAAGTAGGTAGTCAGAAACAAAACCAGCAGCTGGCTATCTGGAATTTACTATTCTCAGAGAACTCAGTAATGTATACATATATTTGAGCCCTGCCCCAATTTTGCCAAAATGCTTAGCTTCTGAGTGTCAAACATTGCTAAAAGTGCCTTGGGGGAAAAGTTATAATAATTAGATTTATTTTCATGAATAACCCAGGGAATTTTATTCTACAGATATAAAGGACACTCTGGTTCCTAAAGATGAAATTGTCCACTGCACCTTTATTCTCTCACCTTTATGAACATGCCTATGTCTGTGATGACAATTGCTACATCCGTCCTGGATGTCAGTGTCTTTGGCTTCTGTCACACATGACCCAGTGTAAAGTGCTGCATAAGGATTGCTCTTCCACAGAGTGACCATGCGTGCATATCTCACCACTAAATACCAGAACTTAGCATGCTGCTTGGCACATAGAAGGCACTCAATAAAAATATGGGCTTTCCTGGTGGTTTGGACAGTAAGGCATCTTCCTGCAGTGTGGGAGACCAGGGTTTGATCCCTGGGTTGGGGAGATCCCCTGGAGAAGAAAATGGCAACCCACTCTAGTACTCTTGCTTGGAAAATTCCATAGACTGAGGAGCCTGGTAGGCTACAGTCCATGGGGTTGCAAAGAGACGGACACGACTGAGAGTCTTCACTTTCACTTTTAATAAAAATATGTTGACTGAATAAGTAAAACAAAGAAATTATTGAGTCTAATTTCACTATATGGGAAAATACAAGTCACTCATAAAGCATGAATTATCAAAACAAAATCATCTTATAAGATATACCCCTTTTAAACTGCATGATCCTAAACAGTAACTTGAACTACTTAGCTAATACCTCATATAAAGTTGATATGTGGATTAACTAAAAGATTCATCCTAATCACCTAGGTTCTACCCAACACACTAGAACAATTCAATACACAATTTTTAAAAATAGACAACATCATCTAAAAAAATAATAAAGTATAGATTTTAGAAATTCTATTGGAAAGGGAAGCTAAGAAATATTTTCCTAAATTGTTTATTCTAAAACCTTGAAAAGATAATATTTTTAAGAAAAACCCTCTCAAAATCTTCACAAGAAATTCTAGCTCATACATTTAGCTCATACACACTAGCTTCCCAGGTGGCTCAGTGGTAAAGAATCTACCTGCCAATGCAGGAGATGTAGGAGACGTGGGTTTGATCCTTGGGTCTAGAAGGTCCCTTGAAGAAAGAAATAGCAAGCACTCCAGTATTTTTGCCTGGAAAATACCATGGACAGAAGAGCTTGATGATCAACAGTCTATGGGGTCGCAAAAGATTTGTAAACGACTGTGAGTACAACTTTTACAATTATACCAAACTTTGTTAGATTATCTCTCCCAATAAAAAATCAAAAACAGGTAAAATATTCAAAATATTTGAACTGACATAGCTTAAATTATGCTGTATTAATTTTGCAAATTCTACAATTAAGTATGTGGTATGTATGCTATTAATTTCTCTGATGTACTATTTGTGTGCATAGGACTTGTACACCAGAGATTATGAACACTTTTTCACAAACACTGAGTACTGAACCAGCCATTTCTCCTTTTACATAAGCACTGCCTAGAGTCGTTGTTTTAATTCTTCACAAAAAGTTAGACACAAACCTGTTGTTCCATGGCTCTTGGTGGAGTTCAGAAGAGCACCAGGCTTCTTACAGTCTCAGTTTAACGTGTACCCACTTCTTGAATCTTGAAAAACAAAGTGATTGCTCTAGTCTGAGACATCATGGAAGACAGATTATTCAATTGGATTATTTAAAAAATATTTTTAACCTGTTTTATGGTTTCTATTCTCATCCCCTAATTTACTTGAGGTGCTCACCTTTCTCCACAATTTCCTTTCCTTAAGATTTCTCAGAGTATGACCATTCTTCACCCCCTTTCCTAACCTTTGTCAACACTCCCTGAACTTTTTCTTCTCCTTTATTCAAGCCTCTTGAAAATATCTTATATGTGTTGGCTTCTTTTACTCACCTCCCAAATTTCCCTCTCCAGTTAGCATCTTAAAAAAGCCTTAGCTAAGATCATAGGAACAAAAAGAAGATGAATTGTTTTAAAGATAAATGCTGTTTGACAACAGTGTTAAATACTGTGGAAAGGACAACGAATAATGTTGACACATAAATAAAATAAAAAATGACCTTTTATAGCCTCCCCAGTGATCTCACTGCCATTAGTGAACTCATCCCTTCATCCACATCACTGTTCGAGTTAAGCTTCTGAAATGACAATTTTTGTATACCAATACCATGATGACATTTTTCAATAATTCTCTTAACTTGCAGATTGAAGTCTATGGATAAGCCCCATTTCTCAGGACCCTGCCTGATTTCAATAAAACATCTCATCATGTGCCCCCATCAGTTGGGTTACAGAGGAATCAGGTGATTTCATGCTCTGTGCTACGGCTTGAAATTGTCTGGAAACCTCCTTCAGATCTTCTTCTAAACAACAGACACATTTTTCATCACTAATGGTCTCACTTAGAGATCACTGCATCAGTTTTTGACTCTCCAGGCCAATTCATTTACATGCTTCTTTCTTTCTAGTCACCATTCACCTAACTGCTAGTATGGTGTGAAGACTGGTATAATCATTTGTTAGCTGATTTGTCTCTGTACTGTAGTATGAGTCACCTCACAGGCAAGGAGTGTATGTTTCCTCTTGTGTACCTAGGATACAAAATGAGTGACGAAATTATGATATTTGATGTATGCCTATCTAAACTAAAAGATGGTGTATGACTGTTTATAATGTCTAATTATTTGAATTTTCACTAATATTTACGATTTTGAGAGTAAAAGTGTTAGAGTAAAAATGACATGACACATAAGTATCCTGGTTGAGTAATATAAAGTTAGGTTATTTATTTAAATGCTTTGGTCTCTGGCACCTCATACATGTAGACACTGCTTTTTCACTTCAGAGTATTATTTTATTGTCAACTTCCTTAATATATCACATTGCCTATACAGTAGGTGTTATATACCTACATGTTAGCTATGGCTATCTTACCTTGTATTTTGCCTCTGTAGTCAGCCACTAGTTTTTCTTTGTAATACTGTAACTCATTTATACAGCAGGGATTGGATAATATAGCATAGAAAGCCAAATAACCATTTTTATTCAAGTTAAACACTAATAATCTTCTGAGCAACATATAAGAGAACTCAGCACTTCTAAGATCTTTGAAAACCAGAGCATCCGCCTAGTGGGTTGGTCAGCCTATTCTGGGTGTGCAGACATTTGTTTTGGAAAGATGCATAATGGGGTAATTCCCTATTCACTTTAACAACCTTGGCTGTAGCTACCACTGAATCAATGTAAGTTAATGTAGCAGATCAAGATTTTTTTCTTTTAGTTAGTTTTCTCCTAAAACAGTGAAAGCTAATGAGTAACAGAAGATGAAAACACAAACATACATACACACATATATAAAGGAAATACTTTTATGTTCTCACACTAAATGTGCAGTAAATGATGCAAAACAAAATACATTTTGCACAGGATTTCTTCCAGACACCAAAAATAAATCCAAGATATGACTAGGACTATGAATTTAGCAAAATTTTAATGTGAAAATAAGAAACCTGAGTCTGAGGAAATTTACAGCCTTAGCAAATATAACCATAAGTTGCTTTATTTTTGTCCCTATTTATTTCAGACTGCCTCAGAAGCATACTACCTTCTTCTTTTAGCCAGTCATGGTATCCAACTCCCTAAATTAAACACACTAGAGACTCCTGAGAAGTCACAGACATTGGATCATCAGAGATCAAGAGAGAAAAATATTTTCCAATGAAATTGATCCTTAACAGTAAGACTAAAACACACAATTATTCACCTAATGTTTGGCTTAAAATAAAGTGTACTATTATCTTGAAAAATTCATTTTTATATTAATCCACAATGGATTGTGGTATTATCCATCAGTCTTGCTGATAATAAATGAAAAGAAATATAGGCAGTTTCCCACCAATATATTAAAATTAAAGCAGCAGAGTAGTCGGCAATTAAGCAACCTTTCATTATATTTTTACCAATGCACTGATTTCATCAATAAATTATTCAAGTCACTCATTGATAGAATTGGCCTGTCATACAGCTATGGAAACAAATGAGAAATCCAACAAAATATAGTATTGGTTTCCACAAGTTTAGTTGTTTTGTGAAATATTAAGGAAACATAGGCTAAAAGTCAGTAGTTATATAAGTAAAAAATAGCGTATAATTCATGGAGATGAGACTCTTTTCACTGTGGACAATGTATCTGAATTGTAATCAATAACACCTTCTATATCAAAAACACCTCAGATTTGTACATCCAAAATATAAATAATGAAATGTTAAAAGCAATCTGCCATGCACATCTCACCACAGAAAATCAAGATGAACTCTACAGGGCTCCAGAGCATTTCCTACTCTAGGGAGAAATAATATGAAAATCTATAATTTGGTAGATTTATATATGATAATATACTTAACTGTATGTTAGAAATTTGCTTAAATCTTTAACTACATATTCTATACACATAGCAGAATATTATGCATAAATACAGGAAAATCATATAATATACACCCACATGCCCATTATCCTGATTAGATAATCAAATTTTTTCCATATTTATATCTTCTATTTTTGCTAAAATATTTGAGTAAATGATCACTATTAAGACTCTTCACTATGAAATAGTTTATTATGTTTTTCTAAATAAAATCAGTGCATTGTATCACTGAAAAGTAATATATTACATCTAAAAATTAACAATTATTACAACATTGAAGTAATTACTTATTAAAAAATCTAATATATTGATACATCTTGCATTCAAATTCCCAGATTGCCACATTATTGTTTCTTTACCCCTGTTGCCTTAGATCAGGCTGCTACAACAAAGTATACTATAGTGTGTGGCTTATTTTAAAAAAAGAAATTTATTTCTCATAACTCTGGAGGCGAGAAAATCCAAGATCAAGGCACTCACAGATTTGGTGTCTGCTGAGGGTCAGGAACCATTTAATGGTACATAAATAGCCAGCTGTCTTCTTGTTATATCCTCTCATGCCAGAAGAAGTGAAAGAGATGTCTGAGGTGAGAAAAGTGTCTGGGATGAGAAAGGAGTCTGGGGTGAGAGAGGTGTCTGGGATTTCCTTATCAGGGCACTAATCTCATTCATGAGAACTCTGCCCTAATAATGTACCAAAACAAAAAATAAAAAACAAACAAAAAAAACACCTCCCATAGACCTCACCGAACTAATATCATCACATGAATGTTAGAGCTTCAACATATGAATTCAGGGGTGAAACACACATCCAATCTCAACATTTGTATTTCTTATAAGCTGAAAATTTGATTTCTAGACTCTGTTTAACTCAGGTGAATCTTTTTTGGCAAGAACATTTCATAAGTGGTGTGGAGCTTCTACTTATAGCACGTGGGTAGGTACATAATGCTTTATCTTTTTATTCACAATGATGCTATAGTTAATCACCAAGTGAGGGTGAGGATAGCTTTATTTATTCTTTGCAAACATTTTTTTTCTTCCCCAAGACTAGAAATACTGGATGGTGTAATATTTTTAAATCCTGAGAAAAATTGGACAATCAACTTTCTACCCAGTAGCTCTAAAAATGGTGATTTCCTAAAGCTTTCTTACTTTCACATTTATTGGATGGCACTCTTTTGTAAAGAAGAGTTTTTCCAAAAAGAGTAAAGCTATTTTGTTAATGTGTAATATGTATTTTTAGAAAGAAAGAATATATTATTTATTTTAATTAACATTTTTGTGGGTAAAATACAGTAAAATATCTGCCTTGGATAGCAACAATAAGCTGTTCTTTGATTACAAGAAATTTTCAATTATTTTATTATTATGGTTTCTAGATTTTTATACATTTAACTTTGTAGAATTTTAGTGGTTATTTAATTAAAAATAATTGAATTATAACATAGATACAGAAAAATACACAAAACACAAGTATCAGTTCAGTTTAGTAAAGTCACTCAGTCATGTCTGACTCTCACGCCAGGCTTCCCTGTCCATCACCAACTCCCGGTGGGCTTACTTAAACTCATGTCCATTGAGTCAATGATGCCATCCAACCATCTCATCCTCTGTCATCCCCTTCTCCTGCCACTTTCAATCTTTCCCAGCATGAGGGTCTTTTCCAATGAGTCAATTCTTCGCATCCGGTGGCCAAAGTATTGGAGATTCAGCTTCAGCATCAGTTCTTCTAATGAATATCCAGGACTGATCTCCTTTAGGATGATGGACTGGTTGGATCTCCTTGCAGTCCAAGGGACTCTCAAGAGTTTTCTCCAACACCACAGTTCAAAAGCATCAATTCTTCAGCATTCAGCTTTCTTTATAGTCCAACTGTTACATCCATACATGACTACTGGAAAAACCATAGCTTCGACTAGACAGACGTTTGTTGACAAAATAATTTCTGTGATTTTTAATATGCTCTCTAGGTTGGTCATAGCTTTTCTTCCAAGGAGCATACATCATTTTATTTCATGGCTGCAGTCAACACCTGCAGTGATTTTGGAGCCCAAGAAAATAAAGCCTATCACTGTTTTCATTGTTTCCCCATCTATCTGCCATGAAGTGATGGGACTGGATGCCACAATCTTAGTTTTTTGAATGTTGAGTTTTAAGCCAACTGTTTCACTCTCCTCTTTTATTTTCATCAGGAGGCTCTTTAGTTCTTCTTCACTTTCTGCCATAAGGGTGGTGTCATCTGCGTATCTGAGGTTATTGATATTTCTCTCAGTAGTCTTGATTCCAACCTGTGCTTCAACCAGCCCAGCATTTTGCATGATGTACTCTGCATACAAGTTAAATAAGCAGGGCGACAATATACAGCCTTGACATACTCCTTTCCTGATTTGGAACCAGTCTGTTGTTCCATGTCTGGTTCTAACTGTTGCTTCTTGACCTGCATACAGATTTCTCAAGAGGCAGGTCAGGTGGTCTGGTATTCCCATATCTTTAAAAATTTTCCACAGTTTGTTGTTATCCACAAGAGCACAGTTTGTTGTGATCGCAGTTTCTTGTGATCCTCTTTATTGCCAAATTCAGACTTAAATTGAAGAAATTTGGGAAAATCACTAGACCATTCAGGTATGACCTAAATCAAACCCCTTATGATTATACATTGAAAGTGACAAATAGATTCAAGGAATTAGATCTGATAGAGTGCCTGAAGAACTATGAACAGAGGTTCATGACATTATATAGGAGGCAGTGATCAAGACCATTCTCAAGAAAAAGAAATGCAAAAAGGCAAAATGTTTGTTTGAGGAAGCCTCACAAATAGCTGAGAAAAGAAGTGAAAGGCAAAGTAGAAAATGAAAGATATATCCATTGGCATGCAGATTTCCAAAGAATAGCAACGAGAGGTAAGAAAGCCTTCCTCAGTGATCAACGCAAAGAAATATTGGAAAACCATAGAATGAGAAAGAGTAGAGATCTCTTCAAGAAAATTAGAGATACCAAGGGAATATTTCATGCAAAGATGGGCTCAATAAAGGACAGCAACAGTATTCACCTAACCGAAGTAGAAGATATTAAGAAGAAGTGACAAGAACACACAGAAGAACTGAACAAAAAAGATCTCCATGACCCAGATAACGATGATGGTGTGATCACTCACCTAGAGCCAGACATCCTGGAATGTGAAGTCAAGCGGGCCTTGAGCAGCATCACTATGGACAAAGCTAGTGGAGGTGATGGAATTCCAGTTGAGCTATTTCAAATCCTGAAAGATGATGCTGTGAAAGTGCAACACTCAATATGCCAGTAAATTTGGAAAACTTAGCAATGGCCACAGGATTGGAAAAGTTCAGTTTTAATTCCAGTCTCAAAGAAAGGCAATGCCAAAGAATGTTCAAACTACTGCACTCATCTCACATTTTAGCAAAGTAATGATCAAAATTCTCCAAGCCAGGCTTCAACAGTACATGAATCGTGAATTTCCAGATGTTCAAGCTGCATTTGGAAAAGGCAGAGGAACCAGAGATCAAATTGCCAACATCCATTGGATCATTGAAAAAACAAGAGAGTTCAAGAAAAACATAAGAATATAAATTTTCAAAAAGTGTAGCACTCCTGTCTTAATATTCAGATCAAAATGCATACCTTGTATCATATCACACTAGTCAGAATGGCCATCATCAAAAAGTCTACAAACAGTAAATGCTGGACAGAATTTGAAAATGGAGTCCTCTTAAACTGCTTTTGGGAAATGGCAACTGACACAACCACTATGGAGAATAGTATGGAGATTGCTTAAAAAACTGGGAATAAAACTACCATATGACCCGGCAATCACTCTACTGGGCATATACTCTGATAAACCAGAAATGAAAAGACATATGTACCCCAATGTTCATTCAAAATGTTGAGGACATGGAAGCAACCTAGATGTCCACTGGCAGATGAATGGATAAAGAAATAATGGTATATATGAACAATGGAGGAGAAGGCAATGGCAACCCACTCCAGTACTCTTGCCTGGAAAATCTCATGGATGGAGGAGCCTGGTGGGCTGCAGTCCATGGGGTCACTAGGAGTTGGACACAACTGAGCGACTTCATTTTCTCTTTTCACTTTCATGCATTGGAGAAGGAAATGGCAACCCACTCCAGTGTTCTTGCCTGGAGAATCCCAGGTACAGGGGAGCCTGGTGAGCTGTCATCTATGGGGTCGCACAGAGTCGGACATGACTGAAGTGACTTAGCATACACAACGGAATATTACTCAGCTATAAAAAGGAGAACATTTGAGTCAGTTCTAATGAGGTGGATGAAACTGAAACCTATTATACAGAGTGAAATAAGTCAGAAAGTGAAAGACAATAGTATATTAATGCATATATATTGAATCTAGAGGGGTTCCCAGTGGCTCAAATGGTAAAGACTCCACCTGGGTTCAGTTCTTGGGTCAGAAAGATTCCCTGTAGGGGGCCATGCAACCCACTCCAAGTATTCTTGCCTGGAGAATCCCATGGACAGAGGAGCCTGGCAGGCTACAGTCCAATAGGTCACAAAGAATCAAGCATGACTGAAGCAACTTAGCACAGCACAGCACATGAGTGCAGGGCTGCAAAGGAGACACAGACATAATGAACAGATTTTGGACTCAGTGAGAGAAGGAGAGGGTGGGATGATTTGGAAACAAAATAGCATTGAAGCATATACATTACTATATGCAAAATAGATAGCCAGTGGGAGTTTGATGTATGAAGCAGACACCCAAAGCCAGTGCTCTGACAACCTGGAAGGACGGGATAGGGAGGGAGGTGATGGGGGGATTCAGGAGGAGGGGATACGTGTATGCCTATGGCTAATTCATGTTTATGTATGGCATCACAATGTTGTAAAGTAATGATCTTCCAATTAATTTTTTTTTAAAGAAAAGAGCATCTTAGAATCACTTCAAGAAACTTCCCTTATGTCCTTCTCCTGTCACCCTGAAAATATATACTACCCTCACTTCTAATATCACAGATTACCACTGCATGTTTTTGAACTTTATAAATATGAAATCTTATACTATACATTATTTTGTATCTGGGTCCTTTCACCCAACTGTATTTATGAGATTTATGTATGGTGTTGCTTATAGTTATGTTCATTCTCATTGCTATAGTGTCCTATTTCATTTCTGAATATGCAACTATTTACCTATCCATTCTATCCTTGTTGAGAATGTGCACATATTCAGTCTTGGAATATTTCAAATAATATAAATGTGCACATTATAGAAATATCTTTTGATAGATATTACTTTTCTATTGAGTATATATAGATATGTGCTCCCATATGGATCAAAACATAATACATATATATTCCAGCACTACCATCAATAATATAAAAGGGTTTCAATTCTATATCTCTACCAACTTGATATTTTCATGCTTTTTACTTCAGCCATTCTTGTCAGTGACAGTGGTATCACATTACATTTTAATTTTTAGTTCCTTGATGACCTAGTAAAAATAAAACATTTGAAAAATATATTCACTGGTATTTTGCATATATCTTTTTTGGTATAATACTTGTTTGTTACTTTGCCCAAACTATTGTTAGATTGTCTACCTTCCTTATTGACTTATAGAGTATTTATAAGACTTGCTCTGAGTGAGTTCTTAGTAAGACATTCACATTAAAATTATCCATCCCTGACAGACAGTCTTTTCTTTATATTATTAATGGTTACTTTGTTGTTATTGAGTTACTATGCCCAAGTCTTTTGAGACCCCATGGACTGTAGGCCACCAGGCTCCTCTGTCCATGGGATTCTCTAGGTAAAAATACTGAAGTGGGTTGCCATTTCCTCTTCCTGATCCGGGGGATCTTCCCAACTCAGGGGCCAAACCCTCATCTCTTATGTTTCCTGCATTGTAGCTGGATTCTTTAACACTGTATCACTTGGGAAGCCCCAGTGGCATGATAACCTTGAAATAATCAATTTTGAAAGATTTCCAATTTAAAATGTTTTCCCTTAGTTAGATTTTTATCATGTAAAAATATTTTTCTACTTCAAGGCTATGAAGATCTTCTGTTTTCTTCCAAAGTGCTCTTGTTTTACCATTCACATTTGGTTGTGAAATTTCTGGAATTAATTTGTCCTTTCACATAAACTGGATTTGCTTTGCTAATATTTTGCTTAGGATTTTCTGCTTTTGCTTTGGTCAACTTCTATTTTTTTTTCTTTTAATTTCTGTTGAGTAAATACCTAGAAGTTGAATTACTAGGTCAATACTTAACTACATAAATTTTTGCCCCCCCCAAAAATCTACCAAACTGTTTTCCACAGTGATCATGTCATCTGTATTTCTGGTAGAAACAAATGAGAGTTCCATTTTCTCCAAATCTCCGCATAAATGTTACAATATATATCTTGTCTATTTACTTAGAGATTCTTGTGGATATGCAGAAGAATCTTAGTGTGGTTTTAATTGGGTTTAATAAATAATGATACTGAGCATCTTTTCATATGCTTTTTTGTCATTTGTATATATTGTTTGCTGATACGTCCATTTAAATCCTTGACTCATCTTTTTATGAGACTTTTTTGTTCTTATAACTGAGTTTTGGCAGCACTTTATGATCATTGGATGCAATTCTTTATTATATATGTTGATTATTATTCTTAAAAGGATTCCCTGAAGCATATTTTCTCAGTGTTCTCTTTTATAATCAGTTCTACTTAACCCTATTTAAAATAACTGTTTGGAATAGTCATTAATATTGTCAGGTTTCTGATATTTTTAATCTATCATTTTTATGATTGTATAGAATTTTAATTTTTGTCATCAGAAACATCGAGTTGTTATCCTTACTCTCTCTTCCTCATGAGCAGATTTTCTTTCTTTGCACTCAACTATTCCGGTATATGTAAAATTAAATGGGAAGATTTCTGGATGAAATATTATTTATTATTTTTTTATTTTGTAGTTAAATAGCTATTTTTTATATCTGAGACCACCTACTGAGATATTAGAAAGAGAATAAAAAATATCCTGGACAACTGCAATTAAAATAGTCTTTGATCTTTCTAACCAAGATGGATCTATCAAAAGTCCAAAGTGTGGTTAAAATTTGTTATTTTTCCTATAAAATATATGAAGTGAAGTTCTGATGAAAATTGAGAAAAACATGTGTTTAACAAAAAAAGTATGTGTTTAACAAAACACAGATATACCAGCATATATATCAGTAGTTTTCACCCAGATGTCTGATAAACTACGGAGCCAAACATTTGGAGATTCTAACAAAATTCTAGAGTTATTCTTTATAGATTCAATAAATGGCCCATTTAGATCACAGTGAGAGATATTTCATAACTCTTCATGATCTCTGTGATAGAAAAGGGAAATTGTTTCTTAATATATTTTGACCCTAGTGTTGATATGTTGTATCTCCACCACCCTCCTATATGTCTAAATCTAGTTCATTTTAGTAAATGTTTATAGCAGTTCAGTGAGTAACGAGTAATTTTTAATAATGGTGAACACTGCTAAGTTGCTTCAGTCGTGTCCAACTCTGTGTGATCCCATAGACGGCAGCCCACCAGGCTCCCCCATCCCTGGGATTCTCCAGGCAAGAACACTGGAGTGGGTTGCCATTTCCTTTTCCAATTTGTGAAAGTGAAGCCACTCAGTCACGTCTGACTGTTAGCGACCCCAAGACTGCCTAACGGGCACCTCCATCCATGGGATTTTCCAGCCAAGAGTACTGGAGTGGGTTGCCACTGCCTTCTGCAATGGTGAACACTAGCAGTGTACAATTGTTTAAGTTCATTGTGATATTAAGCTTGAGAAATTAATAGGGCAAATAATTTGATAAAGCATAAAGTATCTGAGATTACTTTTTTACCTATCCAGAATGATTTTATTTTTCAACTGGGGCAGTTCAAGATTACAGGACCCAAGTAAGAGTCCACCAGCTGGTGGATACTGATGTCTTAAATCTGAATTAGGTGCATATATAAATGGACAGTTCTTTACTATTAGACAATTTAGGGCTTCCCTGGTGGCTCTCATGGTAAAGAATCTGCCTGTAATGCAGGAGACCGGGGTTCCATTATTGGATTGGGAAGATCCCCTGGAGAAGGAAATGGCAACCCACTCTAGTATTCTTGCCTGGAGAATCCTATGGCCACACGAGTCTGGAGGGCTTCAGTCCATGGAATTGCAAACAGCTGAATGACTGAGCGACTAACACTTTCACTTTCACTTTAGATATTTAGCAAAATGCTGAAGAAAAGATAGCTTGTTCCTATGAAACATGTGCAATCCTTTCAGAGAAATGTTCTAGTTACAATTACTTCCTAACTTACAATTAGTGACTTACAATTCAGTTCAGTTCAGTCGATCAGTCGTGTCCAACTCTTTGTGACCCCATGAATCGCAGCACACCAGGCCTCCCTGTCCATCACCATCTCCCAGAGTTCGCTCAGACTCACGTCCATCGAGTCAGTGATGCCATCCAGCCATCTCATCCTCGGTCGTCCCCTTCTCCTCCTGCCCCCAATCCCTCCCAGCATCAGAGTCTTTTCCAATGAGTCAACTCTTCGCATGAGGTGGCCAAAGTACTGGAATTTCAGCTTTAGCACCATTCCTTCCAAAGAAATCCCAGGCCTTATCTCCTTCAGAATGGATTGGTTGAATCTCCTTGCAGTCCAAGGGACTCTCAAGAGTCTTCTCCAGCACCACAGTTCAAAAGCATCAATTCTTCAGTGCTCAGATTTCTTCACAGTCCAACTCTCACATCCATACATGACTACTGGAAAAACCATAGCCTTGACTAGATGGACCTTAGTTGGCAAAGTAATGTCTCTGCTTTTGAATATACTATCTAGGTTGGTCATAACTCTTCTTCCAAAGAGTAAGTGTCTTTTAATTTCATGGCTGCAGTCACCATCTGCAGTGATTTTGGAGCTCCAAAAAATAGTCTGACACTGTTTCCACTGTTTCCCCATCTATTTCCCAGGAAGTGATGGGACTGGATGCCATGATCTTCTTTTTCTGAATGTTGAGCTTTAAGCCAACTTTTTCGCTCTCCTCTTTCACTTTCATCAAGAGGCTTTTTATCTCCTTTTCACTTTCTGCCATAAGGGTGGTGTCATCCGCATATCTGAGGTTATTGATATTTCTCCCGGCAATCTTGATTCCAGCTTGTGTTTCTTCCAGTCCAGCGTTTCTCATGATGTACTCTGCATAGAAGTTAAATAAGCAGGGTGACAATATACAGCCTTGACGGGCTCCTTATCCTATTTGGAACCAGTCTGTTTTTCCATGTCCAGTTCTAACTGTTTCTTCCTGACCTGCATATAGGTTTCTCAAGAGGCAGGTCAGGTATTCTGGTATTCCCATCTCTTTCAGAATTTTCCACAGTTTATTGTGATCCACACAGTCAAAGGCTTTGGCATAGTCAATAAAGCGGAAATAGATGGTTTTCTGGAACTCTCTTGCTTTTTCCATGATCCAGCAGATGTTGGCAATTTGATCTCTGGTTCCTCTGCCTTTTCTAAAACCAGCTTGAACATCAAGGAGTTCACTGTTCACGTATTGCTGAAGTCTGGCTTGGAGAATTTTGAGCATTACTTTACTAGCATGTGACATGAGTGCAATTGTGCGGTAGTTTGAGCATTCTTTGGCATTGCCTTTCTTTGGGATTGGAACTTACAATTACTTCTTATCATAACTGATGGTCCTTGGAAAAATCAAGAAACATTTTGGAAACATTTCTAATTCCATGTACTGAAGCCCCATCAAGAAAATAATTCTGAGCATTTATATGTTTCACTTTGTTGTATGGTAGAAACCAATGCAACATTGTAAAGCAATTATCTTCCAATTAAAAATAAGTTTTTAAGTGTTCAAAAATATATGGAAATTTATGTAAATGAGGGTTAGGTTCAAGTACACATAATAACAATAATAATAAATTGAATTAAACACACTAGAATTTATTCTCTCACATTAAAATGAAAACAAAAGAAATATCATCAAAGAAAGGAAACGTCACAAAAACAAAACAACTCGCCTCACCACCAACAACAACAAAAAACAAGACTTCCTAGACAATATGCAAACTCTGTAAAGTCATTTAACTTCTTTCTGCTAGTCTGACTTATGGACTCAAGGTCAGAGTATAGACTAATACATACAGACAACACAGCCATCATGTTCAGTTCCTCTAGGCAAAGGAAAAGCAGGGAAAATCTATATGGGTGTGCTATTAAATGATGAACTAGCCACAGTCTGTCCCTTTACCTGACCTCATTCACATACATCCTTATTTCTATATGTAGATACACTTTACTTCTCATAACCCCAAATTCTCTTTAATTTACTATTAGATCTACATCTGGACTAGTTCAGCTCCCCAGATTAGGTTCATATGTGTCTCCTCCTGGTTCGCTAAGCTATAAACTGAATGGTAACTCATCTGCTTGAAACTTACTCACTTCACATTGATGAACAAGGAACAACACAGCTCATTAAAACTCCTCTCCATAAAAGGGGCAAGTAGGTAATATTTAGCAGTCCCTGATGTCTGGCCAACAGTAGTTAGGCTGCACCAAGCATAAGTTATCTGGTTAGACCTCAGCTTTGGGCCCCAGAATGTTATTCCTGGTGTGTTATCTTCCAGTACCATATCAAAACTGGAGTGTTGATTTTAACTTTATCAGCTCATCTCGTCTTGGTAAAAGGAGCCAAGACAAGCTTCTACAGGTAGGATTGGTGTTTCCTTTATAATACAGTTTCCTCAAAAAACTAGGAAACTCGGGGTCTATATTTTTTCTTCATTATGTGTTTGAATAACTATAAGCTTTATCAGGAAGTAATTTTTTAACTTAATGTCTCAGATCTTTACTTACTAGCTTCAGGGCTTTTTCTCTTTATCCCTCATAATTTATTGGCCCATGCCACAAAGTCTTCTGAAGTAATAGGCTTTGACAGGAAAGAAATATTTAATTCCATCTTTAACAGGTTCATCACTTTGTACAATGAAGCACAAGTCTTACTTGTTAAGACTGCATTTTCTAAATTTGCCAAGCCTCAGATTACAGCACTTTGCTTTTCATATTACAAATTCCATAATACAAATTTTGTTTTGTTTAAAATACCCACCCCCAGGCTAGAAATGACAGCTGTATGCAGAGAGAGGTGAAAAACTTAGGTAGCTTGTAAGTTCTTAAATCATAACACCCTCTTCTATTGATTGTATCTATTGTATTGATTTAATATATTCAGTTTCTTTAAGAGATGGGTTATTTTACTGAGAGCATGGGGGATATGTCATTCAATACTTCTTTCTTTCTTTTTCTTCATTATCAAGAATCATAAGGGCATCTCTGCCTTTCAAATTACTTAAATCTTCCCCAGGAGCACTGCTTTATCAAGAGTGCCACCTCTGATCTCTTTCAAACTTAAACCTTATTTAATTTCCTCATAAAGGAGTCAGTGAACTCTAACTCAGGAGCTAAGTTCAGCCCACTGCTTATATTTGTAAACTCTGTGCTTTGGGAAATAACCATGCATTTTTTTTAATGCATCATCTAAGACTGTGTTAATGTTACAATGACATGAATGGAGTAGGACCACAGAGACCATTATGGACACCAGCAAAACCTAATATAATTACTATTTGGATTTTTTCATAAAAAGGTTGGCAAACCCTGCCATGGTAGCTAGTACTCTGATCTATTCATCTCATTAATATTCAATGTATTTCTTAACTAAGTGGGTATATTATAATAGTTTGATAGGGCAGCTATAACAAAGTGCCACAGAATGAATGGCTCAAACAACAGAAACTGTCTCACAATTCAGGAGTCTAGAATTGTTTCTTAATAGTTGTGATATTTTCAAAATTGAGTTTTCTAAGTTTATACAGCTGTGTCTTTGAGACAAAACTAATTCTGTGTGTGTGTGTGTGTGTGTGTGTGTGTGTGATGAAAGGAGACCATATTGTTACTAAACTAAGTTAACCATGTGATTAATTTTTACATGTTTGTTTTTCTTCATTATCTTTCATATAAGTGAGCTGCAGATCTTTAAAACATTTAAAATTCTACTATGCTTACTAATAAAACAGAAGTAAAATTTAAAAATCAATAAAATAACTAAAGCCAAAAGAGTAAAACCTGAAGATGGTAATGTCAGGATTACTACAATTTGTATCTCAGTTTGGATTATTTTATCATGCTATCAGCAGATACTGAAATTTTGGATAAATTAAATATTAATTTTTGAAAGAGAACTAGCTTGCTTATCATTCATCAAGTTAATAAACCTTTATCTAGAATATATTATGAATGCTGTGTTATAAATTGAACATTCACTGGGATTTTATAAGAGGTTTGTCTTTAGTGATAGTTGCTATCTATTTGGAAGACCCATATAAATAAAATAATTGTGCCATCTTATCAGTGATGCAAAGGCAAAAATATAACCCTGTAATAAAGTATAATGAGCTACCTACTTGAAGAGATCTACTTTTGGCACAAATAGACAGACACTGGTACTTTTGCTTCCACAGCCATTGTCTGGGGGCTGCCTGGGAAGAGATTGTCTGTGATTGAAATCAGAAGCAGATCTTAAAGACAGTGAAGCTGAAGACTGTCAACTGATTTCATTACTTGCAGTCAAATGACAATTTCTTTCTCAAATAGAGATCTGAATGGCATATTTCCATTACTGCTATTAAACTGAAAGTTGGATATGAAAGTCTTAGAGCTGCTTAGATGTTGAGAAAGGTGGAGACAGAAGTGTCCTTGGATTTGGCAAAATAGAGTTACTTGATGATTTAAGAGAGGTTTTAAAGAGAGAAGTTTGAAAGAATTTTTAAATAATGAACTAGAATATCTTGAAACGTATGAAAATTGAAGAAGTTTGGAAAAAGCATGATATGAAAGAGAACAAAGACATCATGTTGGTGTTTCACTGGTGAGTTTGTTGAAGAAAGAGTGTTTCCAAATTTAACAATTTTTGCTTTGATTTTACAAGAGATAAAGAATTTATGGGTTTTGTTGAACTAAGTAGAGGACAAGTGAGTGAAGATGCAGGAAGTAAGGGAAATTGTCAAAAATATAAGAATCATTCAGAGAAGACAGAAAATTAGGCTCAGGACTGAAATGGAAACAAACATAATTTCTTTAGGAATAAGAGTAGAAATATATATATATATTTTTAATTGAAATGGAGAAAATAGAAGTTTGGTACTTTCAAAAGTAAAAAAGTAAATTTATTAGTGGAAAGATAAAGGAGTTTCAGACTTCCAGCTTACATTCTCTCAATGGATTATGATGAAATGCCATCATAGAAAGTGAGAAGTCAAATTCGAGAGTTTAGAGAATGGCTGGCTTTTCAGGTAGTGTTTTGTGAACCAAATAACTATGAACACAAATAACATGTGTTCATGTCATTATGAAGTCAGAGTTTTTACAGGTTTCCTAGGTGTCACTAGTGGTAAAAGAACCTGCCTGCCAAGGCAGGAGATATAAGAGATATGGGTCCGCTCCCTAGGTTGCAAAGATCCCCTGGAGAAGGAAATCGCAACCCACTCCAATATTCTTACTGGAGAATCCCACGGACAGAGGAGACTGGCAGGCAACAGTCCATTGAGTCTCAGAGTCAGACATGACTCAAGCGACTTGGCACACACAAGAAAATGAGGTGAGTGAGAGAAGTAAGAATTCTTCAAGGATGTGACTAAAATGATGAACAATTAATATTGTTAAGAAGTCAGAGACTTTTAGTTGTATATATCCTGGAAAAAGTCATGTGAAAGGACAGATGATTGGTATAAAGGATGAAATATTTGAAATAGAGATTTTTAGAAAGAATTCACATTTGGGTGTAAAATTGGAAATGACCAAGTGAGGTGATATGGTCAAAAATATCATTAGAAATAAGCACATCAAGGAGTAAAGAAGTCAAGGAACTGAGAGGTCTCCTTCCAAGATGATAGAAGTAGGCATTAAAATAAAGATAGCTATACAAGGCCAAACTCTTTAAGAAAAGAAGTAGAATGGTAAAGGTCATGGACTGTCAAGAGGGATAGATGGCACTCATATATTTTGAGGAACAGGATTAACTGCATTTATTTCCTTCCCCTCTGGCTGCTCACGAAAGAGGTGAAGAACTTGAATACAATGTCACATGTGGAACCAGAAGGTCACCAACCTCTTGTTTGCTTACTGCTCAGTGTCAAGTTCATGAGGTCACTGATATTTGGATAAACTTCAAAAAGTGGTGGTGGTGGTGAAAAGAAAGAAAAAAACTTTCTCAATTTAGTCTTTATAAGAAAAAAGTTACCAGCATGCTTTGTTGAGCCATCAAATTTTAGAGGTTTAGTCTATACCATTCATTTCACATGAGAGAAAACCAAAGCTTTTTTTAAACTAAGTGACTTTTTCAAGCTCACACGCTTGTTACTAGCCAAGCCTTTACTAATCCTAGGTTCCTAACTCCCAGTTTATATCCTTTGCTTTAGGCAGGCTTATTCTTCTCTAAGAACAATTTTTCAGGTACAGTGTATGTACCTGATTAATTTTTAGGACACACAGTATTTTTTTCCTTCATAAATATTTAAAAAGCAGAAAGTGATTCTCTTTTGGCATAAGAAATACTTAGGATTCTTATCTATAAGGACTTGACAGTGAGGAAATGGTGACAGATTTAGCATGCGTCCTTTCATTTGAACAAAAGCAATTCTTTAAATTCCATGGCATTTATACAATCTGATACTAAAAAAGCAGCAGCAGCACCAAACATGTCCTTAATATAACCTCAAGGAGAATATCTTTGCAACGGGTTGTTATAACAGTTTTATTTCTACCTGAAACAGGATTTTTTGCCTTGATGAAAGTAACAGGGAAGAAAACACAATATTCTTATTTGTGGTTTAGAGACTGATCACAGCACTGCTACATCTATAAATAAGCTTCTGTGAGAGTCCCAGAGGTCTTGCCACAAGTCCACTGTCGCAGTTTATTGGCTAATCAGCAAAGAATTGAAATCTTGATTGGCTTTATTTGTTGGCTGATTGAAACACTGAGATAGGAAGCATTGGACAGATTAATTAATTTGTGCTGGGGAATCCAAAGTTAATCTAAAGAATGCTGTCACTTTGATTGATGGCTGTGTGAGAGAAGAAGTCTTTAAAAACCACCACGAATCCTCACTCTGTGGGCACATAAATACAAGGTTTTGTCTATTTAACTGATTGAATTCCACTGAACAATACTGAATACTAATGTTTCTGTGCATTACAATCGTCACACGTTTTAAAGCTGGACTACACAGGACAGAGAAGAATGGACAAAACAAATGAGACTTGAATCTTATCATGTCCAATAAATAAGAATTTCCACTTTACTAACATATCATCTATGCAGTTGTTTTAACCTAATTGTCAAAATAATCTATTTTACAAATTTGTAGTATATACTAAGTATGACTCTATAATTGTTAAAATAGTATTTTTTTCTTAAAAACCAGAAAAAGATTTTTATACTTGTTGAATCTATAGAAAAGCAAAGAAACAGAACAGCTAACATTAATTTGTATTAAGAACTCTTTATAATTGACATACAATAAGTTGAATATATTTAAAGTGTACAAAGGGTTTTGACATTTGCATGTACCTGGGCAGTTATGGTAAACATCAAGATAAGAATATGTTGATTGCCTCAAGAAAATTGCCTCATATCCCATTTCAATCCCTCTGTTTTCCTACTCTCAGTCCATTAGATCTCAGGCAAACACAGATGTGATTTATGGGATTCTCTAGAATTTTGTATAAATGTAACTGTAGAGTATATATACCTTTTTGTCTGGCTTCTTTCACTCAGCGTAATTACTTTGAAATGTACAAATGTTTTTTCATATAACAATAGTTCATTAAGTTTTAGTATTGAATAGCACTGCATTGTATGGGTATGACTTAATTTGTTTATTCACATGCTGAAGGGTTTTGAAAAGAAGTGTGTGTTAGTCCCTGAGTCATGTCCAACACTTTGTGACCCCAGGGACTATAGCCCATCAAAATTTTCTGTCCATGAAATTCTCCAGGCGAGAATGCTGGACTGGGTAGCCAGTCTCTCTTCGAAGGGATCTTCCTGACCCAGGAATCCAACCCGAGTTGCCTGCATTGCAGGCAAATTATTGGGCTTTGAAGTTATTTCTAGTTTGGACACATTTCAAATAAAACTTATGTTAACATCTGAGTGCAAGTCTTTGGGCTTACGCTTTTATTTCTTTTTGGTAAGTAGAACTGTAATTGGAATACATGACAAGTATAAGTCCAAAAAAAAAAAAAAAAAAAAACTGCCAAAACATTTTTTTTTCCTTTTTTTTTGCAAAGAACATATTTGCAAATCAAATATCTGGAAAAAAAGTAGTTGTATACAGAACAGTAAAGGATTTCTAAAATCCATTTTACATTCCTATCATCAATGTCAGATAATTCCTATTCTTCTACCTCTTCACCAACACTCAGCATGGTCAATTTCAATTTTACCTTTTCTACTTAGGGCAAGTAGAGTTTTATCTGCAGTAAGCATTTCCTTAATGATTTTGATGTTATGCATCTTTCCATATGCTTATTTGCCATTTATTTATTTTATCTAATGGAAAGTATCTGTTCAAATATTTCTCTTTTTTTAAGCAATTGAATTTTAGAAATCTTTTACTAAACTATATATGACTGCTTTTTCAGATATTTGATTTGCAAATATGTTCTTCCAGTTTATGGCTATTATCATTTACTAGGTATTTGTTTTCTATTTCCCCCATCTGTTCTTTGTTCCTTATTTTTGCTTTCTTTGGATATATTATTTTTTATAATTTCACTTTCAATTCAGTTCAGTTCAGTCACTCAGTCATGTCCAACTCTTTGCAACCCCATGAACTACAGCACACCAGGCCTCCCTGTCCATCACCAACTGCCAGAGTCCACCAAAACCCATGTCCATTGAGTCTGTGATGCCATCCAACCATCTCAACCTCAGTCATTCCCTTCTGCTCCTGCCCTCAATCTTTCCCAGCATCAGGGGGTTTTCCAATGAGTCAGCTCTTTGCATCAGATGGCCAAAGTATAGGAGTTTCAGCTTTAACATCAGTCCTTCCAGTGAACACTCAAGACTGATCTTCAGGATGGACTGGTGGGATCTCCTTGCAGTCCAAGGGACTCTCAAGAGTCTTCTCCAACACCACAGTTCAAAAGCATCAATTCTTCGGCACTCAGCCTTCTTCACATCCCATGACCACAGGAAAAACCATAGCCTTGACTAGATGGACCTTAGTTGGCAAAGTAATGTCTCTGCTTTTCAACATGCTACCTAGGTTGGTCATAACTTTTTTTTCCAAGGAGTAAGCATCTTTTAATTTCATGGCTGCAGTCACCATCTGCAGTGATTTTGGAGCCCCCCAAAAATAAAGTCTGACACTGTTTCCACTTTTTCCCCATTTATTTTCCATGAAGTGATGGGACCGGATGCTCTTTAGTTCTTCAGTATCTGCCATAGGGTGGTGTCATCTGCATATCTGAGGTTATTGATATTTATCTCAGCAATCTTGATTCCAGCTTGTGCTTCCTCCAGCCCAGTGTTTCTCATGATGTACTTTACATATAAGTTAAATAAGCAGGGTGGCCAATATACAGCCTTGAAGTACTCCTTATCCTATTTGGAACCAGTCTGTTGTTCCTTTACCTTGTTTATTGAGTCATTAGCTAGAACTTGTTGTGCAGGTAGTATAGTTTTAGAGTTTATTGCAGATATCTATACAAGAATCTATTTTCAAGTGATATTATGCCACAGTATTATTTCTTTCATTACTTTAAACTGTGGTCTCCTATTTCTTTAGATGCTGCTCTTCTATGGGTATCAGGTATTGTAAACTGAATCTTGTTGGGGGCTTGATATTTTTGTATTCCTGGTGTATACACACACACACACACACACACACACACACACACACGTGGCTAAGAGGTAAGGAATCCACCCGCAATGCTGGAGACACAGGTTTGATTTTGATCCCTGGGTCAAGAAGATCCTCTGGAGAAGGAAATGGCAACCCACTCTGATATTCTTGCCTGGGAAATTCCATAGACTGAGAAGTCTGACAGACTAGTCCATGGGGTCACAAAAGAGTCAGACATGATTTAGTGACTAAACAATAACAACAATACATATATACACTTACTGTTTAGTATGCTTAGATTAGCTATATGCATATCACCTTTACTCAAGTATGCACTTAATTTACTTGTTAAAAAAAAAAAGCAAATTGATCTGTTAGGAACAGAGCATCATTTAATCTAGATGTAATTATCTCTTACCTTCTTAGCACTCTAGCCAATTCCCTGTGAGTTTTGACATGTTCTAGTCTGGCTGGTTAAAATAGCTATTATTCCAGTTTCTATGTGAGTGCTGACTTCTTTCTCATTATACTTTCATATGATTCTTTCTACAGATTCAGACAGTTTCCTTGCTTGCATGCTTTGATCACTGCTATGCTAAATGTTACATTTGGACTCTGTATATCTCTGGGATTCTCTTTCTATGTAGTTCTTTTCACAGCTATTCTTTATGGGAAATTGTAGCCACCTTGATTCTTCATTTTCTATCTCTCAGGGGTTCCTTTCTTTTACTGTCTGATGTCTAGTGCCTTGAATGCTATAATTTTATATTTTATCTATTTATTGCTGTGTGTTTGTTTCAGATGAGAAGATAAATCCAGTTATCTTATTTCCTCTTGATTGAAAGCAGAGGGCTCTTCCCTTGTGTTTTAATGTATCTAAAAATGTAGGCATTATTTTGGCTATTCCATGTGACTAATGGGATCTC
This sequence comes from Ovis canadensis, assembly GCF_042477335.2. Taxonomy (NCBI): domain Eukaryota; kingdom Metazoa; phylum Chordata; class Mammalia; order Artiodactyla; family Bovidae; genus Ovis; species Ovis canadensis. Next base: position 32,216,751 of record NC_091248.1, on the reverse strand, counting down.
AATTCCCCTACCAAGGACTGAACCAGGCCTCGGCAATGAATGCCCAGAATCTTAACCACTAGGCCACAAGGGAACACCCATAAAATGTAGGTTTTGACTTAACTTCCATTTGAGAAAAAAAGAATCATATAACAAAAGCTCAAGTTCTTTAAAACAGTAGTATATGTTAGGAAACTTAAACAAAAAATTTAAGCAAAAATACTATATTAGAAAATACATTTGTACACCATGCCTTAGACTAGGGAAGGAAGACAAAATAAATACCCATGAAAATATGATTTTTAAAAATTTGATTAGATCATATTGATACGTCAGTATACAAATATTAGTGCTTATTTTTTGACACTGAATTTATAGTAAACAAGAGGATGCATTAAAGTGAAAACATCTGCTGGGGGTTTGGATGCATGGAGAGAGTAACATGGAAACATACATCATTGTAAGTAAAATAGATAGCCAATGGGAATTTGCTGTATGACTTGGGAGATTCAAGCCAGGGCTCTGTAACAACCTAGAGAGTTGGGATGGGGAGGGAGGTAAGAGAGAAGTTCAAGAGGGTAGAGACATATATATATATATGTATATATATGAAACTAGCACAACAATAAATTCTGGAGAGGATGTGGAAAAAAGGGAACTCTTCTACACTGTTGATGGGAATGCAAACTGGCACAGCCACTATGGAGAACAGTGTGGAGATTCCTTAAAAAACAGAATAGAACTGCCATATGACCCAGCAATCCCACTGCTGGGCATACACACTGAGGAAACCAGAATTGAAAGAGGCACATGTACCCCAATGTTCATTGCAGCACTATTTATAATTGCTAGCACATGGAAATAACCTAGATGTCCACTGGCAGACGAATGGATAAAGACATTGTGATACATATACACAATGGGATATTACTCAGTTATAAACAGGAGCACATTTGAGTCAGTTGTAATGAGGTAGATGAACCTGGGACAAATGCTATATATTAATGCATATACATGAAATTTAGAAAGACAGTACTGATGATCCTACATGCAGGGCAGCAAAGGAGACACAGATATAAAGAACAGACTCTTGGACTGACTCAGTGGGAGAAGGAGAGGGTGGGATGATTTGAGAGAATAGCACTGAAACATGTAAATTACAGTATGTAAAACAGATGACCAGGGCAAGTTTGATGCATGAAGCAGGGTACCCAAAGCTGGTGCTCTGGGACAACCCAGAGGGATAGGGTGGGGGGAGAAGTGGGAGTGGAGTTCAATATGAGGGGTCACATGTGTACTGTAGCCAGTTTATGTTGATGTATGGCAAATGCCATCACAATATTTTAATTATCCTCAATCAAAATAAATAAATTAACTGAAAAAAATAAACCAACACAATACTGCAAAGCAATTATCCTTCAATAAAAAATAAATTAAAAAACACACAAAACAAACAAAAATTTACTCTCCTCCTTTACCACTACCAGGGAATAGAATCAGTGGCAAAGCCTTAGGGTGGAAAACAGCAAGTTGTATTTCAAATGCAAACAGCTCTGTATAGCTGAATACAATGTGTAAAGTTAGGAACAGTAGGATATTAGACTGAGGTCACAGTCATGTCAGGACCAAAGACCTTCTATGCCATAATGAAGAGTTTAGGATTCTAGTCCAGACAAGAAAAAGAACCCAGTGAAACAATTTCTTCTTTTGGTATATTTACTAATTGAAAATTTATTTGAAATATAATATACCTACAAAAGAATATGCAAAATGTACACCTCAATAAGCTTTCACAAAGTCAACATGCACAAGTAATCCCTACCCAGATCAAGAAATCAAAGTAGTGCCAGATCCTGGAAGCAGCCCTTAGGCCACTTCCAGCCATTAACAGGGCAGCCAATTCAAAAAGTTACCTAATAAACTCCCCAGAGGTAATATATCTAGTTGGAGGCCCAGAAGATTGAAACAAGTAGTTATTTTCTTTCTTGCCTTGTCTTTAACAAAGAGGGGAAAAAGGAACATCACTGAAGTAGAAACAAATTCACAAGACACAGCAAAGGAGTGGAGACAGAGACAACTTAAATTTATACCTTTGTGCCAGGCTAAATTATTCCATGCAAAAGGTTCACTCTAGCCCTCAGAGACATTTAAAAAAAACAAACAGCAGAAACAAGGAGAGTAATAAAGACTTCTTACATTATTGTGCTATAAATACTGAAAATATGTTTCCAAATGTGACAAGAAATATTACGAGCGATTGCAGATGCATAAATGGAGCAAGTATAATACTGTTTCCTCAGAGGCACCGATAAAAAAAAGACTATTATAAAGCACTACAAAATAATTTCTTTATCCAGAAGCTCTGAAGCAGTTATTAAACCAGCTGTTTTCAAAAGTACACAAATCTGCTAAGTTGCAGTTGGGTAACTGTTAAATGTTAAAGCAGTGAATGATCAGCTTGGAGCAGATGGTCTGGGAATGGGTGAGAAAATGGCAATGTTAATACCACCAGACTGAGATGTTCATTTGTGCTGTGGTATGTGCAGACTGGGTGAATAATGAAGGTTCTGTAATAATTGTGTAAATCCCAACATTATTAAATCGATTCAGCTGGGGTTTCTTAATATATGTGAAGCACTTGATGTACTTGGAGAACTACCTCCTCTTTGGCTAAAGCTGTTCTCATTAACTCATACTGCTTTATTTGCAGTGACCTCGGTGTTCCCGTTATGTAATGACTGGAATAAGAATTAGAAATGCACTTTCAGTCCAAGTATTAGAAAGGAGGGAAAACGTTAAGTGTCAAAGCATGAGTGTTGCAAGAGATTGGCCCCCAGCATTAATTTACCTATCAAGTTCAGTTAGTGTTTGTTTTAGACTATGTAAGAGTTTATAATTAGCCTTGCACTTTTGGGATTTGAGAAAGTTGCCTTTTCTCAGTTAATGTTTATTTTACCTGAAAGAGAAGAAATCCATATTAATATATTTTCTGGTTTTTAGTTTAACCTGGGCACTTCCAGATTTTTTAACATAATATCACTTCAGAGATTTGTGAAAAGGGTGTGTGGAAAGCAGAGCCATCTATAGCAGTCTGGGCCTTCCTCATAATTAGTTTAAGCTCTTTCTTTTGCAGTGCTGAACATATAACATCATCTCTGGCCTGGCCCACTAGATGCCAGCAGTAGCAACCAAGAATGTACCCAGACATCTCCCATTCTTCACTGAGCACCTCTGGTCTATAAGAAAGCCAAGAGAGCCTGTGGCTCACTACCTCTGGTGGTAAAAAAGAAAAGAAAGTGAAAATGCCTTGAAAGTTTCAACGAGGAGTTGGTATTTTTAACTGAACTTGGCTTTAAGAAAAATACCAGTACATAGAGTCCCATGATAAGATTAAAATGCCAAATATAACACTTTGTTTCTATAAGTATGAGCTATGTGGTGTTCTCAGTTTTGGGGAATGAAATAAGATTCAAAAGTAAGTGAGAACAAAGCAGATGTAAGCTGGGTTTCTCAAAATATTATCTCAATAGTAGTCCATCTCACATGCTAGTAAAGTAATGCTCAAAATTCTCCAAGCCAGGCTTCAGCAATATATGAACTGTAAACACCCTGATGTTCAAGCTGGTTTTAGAAAAGGCAGAGGAACCAGAGATCAAATTGCCAACATCTGCTGGATCATGGAAAAAGCAAGAGAGTTCCAGAAAAACATCTATTTCTGCTTTATTGACTATGGCAAAGCCTTTGACTGTGTGGATCACAATAAACTGTGGAAAATTCTGAAAGTGATGGGAATACCAGACCACCTAACCTGCCTCTTGAGAAATCTGTATGCACGTCAGGAAGCAACAGTTAGAACTGGACATGGAACAACAGACTGGTTCCAAACAGGAAAAGGAGTATGTCAAGGCTGTACATTGTCACCCTGCTTATTTAACTTCTATGCAGAGTACATCATGAGAAACACTGGACTGGAAGAAACACAAGCTGGAATCAAGATTGCCAGGAGAAATATCAATAACCTCAGATATGCAGATGACATCACCCTTATGGCAAAAAGTGAAGAGGAGCTAAAAAACCTCTTGATGAAAGTAAAAGAGGAGAGAGAAAAAGTTGGCTTAAAGCTCAACATTCAGAAAATGAAGATCATGGCATCCAGTCCCATCACTTCATGGGAAATAGATGGGGAAACAGTGGAAACAGTGTCAGATTTTATTTTGGGGGGCTCCAAAATCACTGCAGATGATTGCAGCCACGAAATTAAAAGACTCTTACTCCTTGGAAGAAAAGTTATGACCAACCTAGATAGCATATTGAAAAGCAGCGACATTACTTTGCCGACTAAGGTCTGTCTAGTCAAGGCTATGGTTTTTCCTGTGGTCATGTATGGATGTGAGATTTGGACTGTGAAGAAGGCTGAGCACCAAAGAATTGATGCTTTTGAACTGTGGTGTTGGAGAAGACTGTTGAGAGTCCCTTGGACTGCAAGGAGATCCAACCAGTCCATTCTGAAGATCAGCCCTGGGATTTCTTTGGAAAGAATGATGCTAAAGCTGAAGCTCCAGTACTTTGGCCACCTCATGTGAAGATTTGACCCATTGGAAAAGACTCTGATGCTGGGAGGGATTGGGGGCAGGAGGAGAAGGGGATGACAGAGGATGAGATGGCTGGAAGGCATCACTGACTCGATGGACATGAGTCTGAGTGAACTCCGGGAAATGGTGATGGACCGGGAGGCCTGCGTGCTGCGATTCATGGGGTCGCAGTGAGTCAGACACGACTGAGCGAGTGAAGTGAACTGAAATGAGTAGTCCATCAATATATTAAAAATGAATAAATCTGAAGCTAACCAGATTCAGAGACATGCTACATATTACATCTTCACACTGAAGAGTTATTTTGCCTAAAAAAGGCTCTAAGATGTCTTGCAGTTAAAAAAAAAAAGAAAGAAACTACAAATATATACCATTGGAATATATGTGTGTGTATGTGTGTGTGTAATATATAACTTCTCACAGAAATATGACAGAATTCTTCAAGTTCATTTTAAGCAGTTAAAATAAAGTCACAAAATCTGCATCCCACAGCTCATATCACTTACAAGATGGCCCATTAAATCTTGTCTATAGCTTGCATATCTTGCTAAGCCATATTTTACTCTGTTTGACCCTACGGACTGTAGCCCACCAGGCCGCTCAGTCCCTGGGACTCCAGGAAAGAATACTGGAATGGGTTGCCATGCCCTCCTGCAGGGGATCTTTCCAACCCAGGGACTGAAACTGAGTGTCTTATATCTCCTACATTCACAGTCAAGTGCTTTACCACTAGTGCACCTGGGAAGCCCAGGTGTCTGGAACTTACCTTCTGCTATTGTAAAAAATCAGTAAGTGGAGGCAATGTGTTTGTATTGAGACATGGGGTGTTAAGAGTGAGGGAGAATTGGCCATAGTCAGATTCACTGGTACCAGCAAGACCTGACAAGCCAGGAAGAGCTAATGCTGACACTGGAGACCAATGAACTATTGTAAACATCAAACAAAAGCAAAGCTCATGGCAGTTTAGAAGAGGGACAAATAAACATGCACACAGGAAAGCCATTCATTCCAATGCTAATAGTTAACAAGACATGACAAGACATGTTCATTAATGAATATATTCATTATGAACTGATTATTAAAATACTCCATTTGGACTAAATCTATTGCTTTATCTCTGTCGTGTCTTACTTGCTTTTCAGATACTGTGAAAGTCTATTCACAAAAATGCTAAGCAAAAAAGGTAGGAAATTTCTGATTCTTATACAAATTCCAAGATTTCATGAAATTTAGTAAAGTGATTTTTTGAGAATTAATACAATAAACACAAAGCTATTAAGAATTGAAGACTCTAGCAGAGCTACCCCAGTTAACTGCAGAAGATGAGAAATGTAAAAGATAAGAAAATAGATCTTTTAAGAGAGAATGATTTGAATATCAAAAGATAGGGGAGTATTTTGGAATTTTAATGAAGGGGTCCTTGAAAATTCTTGCAAAAATGATCCTCCTAATCTTCAGATTGTTAATTACAAATAGAGTATTATCATTTAGTTTTCTCAGGAAAATTACTCCCTAAAAATTAATACAATTTAAAGTTATATTTGTAATTACTACCAAAATTTACAGATTACAGTTAAATAACTCATTTTTATAATTTTAATTTTATGTTTCAAATCAATCATTTGGAACAATCAGAAATTCTCAATATGTATTATAAATTTTTGATCCCATCTTTGGAAAGCTCTCAGAATGTGACTTTTTCTGTACAAAGAGGAATGTCCTAAATCTCAGAAGGTATGAGAGACTCCACCTGCAAAGGCCATAAGGCTTCTCTGAGATTCACCCTTAGTGTTAGTGTTAGTCACTCAGTCGTGCCTGACTCTTTGTGACCCCATGAACTGCAGCCCATAAGGCTCCTCTGACCATGAGATTTTCCAGGCAAGAATACTGGAGTTGGTTGCCATTTCCCTCTCCAGGGGATCTTCCCAACCCAAGGATCAAACCTGGGTCACCTGCACTATAGGCAGATTCTTTACAGAGTGAGCTACATTCACCCTTACATTTATAAAATCATTATGTTCTGTTTAATTATATCTATAAATAAATATAAAAAATATATGCATTATATATAAACTATAAATATCCTATACATTTGTTATTACACACTTTAATTTTTATAATGAATATCTTAGATCAGTTTTAAAAAACAAGAAAGGTGTCATTTTGGAAACTTTCCTTTGTTAATTTATGTTCAGTGCTTTAATGGTTAAAAATCAGCCATCTGGAAAAAATTTTTTTTCATTGTTTATTTCCTCATTGTATCAGTTGCATAATATGAACACTTTTTTTTTTCTGCTTAGAAAATAAAAGAAACCTGTTTTTACATTGTGTGAAGTTTGGAAAAAGACAGACAAAATGGATAAAACAACCATTATCTTTATACCCAAAGATAAAGATGTTTAAGATTTTATCACTATTCCTCTAATCTTCCATGTGAATTGATCAACTTAAATTATATCCAAGACATGTTCTCAAGACATTGAAAGCCTATAGAAGGCTTATAGAAATCACCTTAATGTTACTGATGCATGTAACATACTTATGAAATACTCTTCTCCTTGGCTATTTAAGTTGTATAAATATACTATTGTAAAAGAAAACTGTGCCATTGTTTTCATAATCCATTATGTGAGTTTTAGATTATTCTCTAAAGACAGATCTGTGGAAATGAAAATTTCAAATGAAAGACTATGAACATTTAAAAAATTTGTGTTTTGAACTTCTAAAATGTTAAAAAAAACTAGGAAAATAACAAAAATGTATAGAAATGATACAAAGAAAAATTTTAGACACTATTGAGGGGTACAACAGGGATCCTGAATAAATGGAAACATATAACTTGTTCCTGAATTTTTTAAAAAATCAACATTATAGGCTTAGATTTAAACCTGAAAAATCAAGCACGTATGTCTGTCTCTGAACCATCCCCAAATCCTACTAGAACAATGGGGAAAAGCACATATGGGATAATGGGATAAAGCACATATGGAGCTTCAAAGACAGAGAAAGAGCTGACAAAAATGATGCCGTGGAATATGGAAAGGGAAAGTTAAAGTTTTACTGCTCCACAGAGTATGTGTGAGTGTGGGAAGGAACTTTATTAGAGACCAGTGCAGATAACAAAAAGCTGTCTGGTTCTCCAATAAGAGCTCAGAAATTCAACTTGTCAGGGATTTTTGAAGGCAAAGGCACATGGTAGGACTAAGACTAAGAGCATGTTTGGATGTCTATGGAATTGTTAGACCCCAAGATCTCTTTCATCCACCCAAGTAGCCAGGTTTCTATTCCTCTCTAATTCTTGCAGAAGGCAAGAGGCTTTCATGCTAGAGAAGTTACCCTGGAGTCTTTGTAGTCAATAAAACCAGGAACAGGTTAGGGAGAGAGAAAACACTTTTCTGCAACCAAAGGACCATTCTCCAATCCAAATATGTTGATAGCTAAACTTAAACTCATAAGGCAAAAATCTTGACCCAGTTTGTGGTAAATGGACTACTGAAGCAGGGAAAACAAAACAGTACACCAGTCAACCAGACCTCTCCACCCTAACCCTGTCCAAATGCCATGACTGTAATATCTGTGTGTTGATAATGAAAGGGGAAGTGATAGCTGCTCAGCTGTGTTCGACTCTTTGTGACCCATGGACTATAGCCCACCAGGCTCCTCTGTCCATGTGATTCTCCATGCAAGAATACTAGAGTGAGTTGACACGCCCTCCTCCAGGGTATCTGTCCAACCTAGGTACACAACCTGGGTCTCCTGCATCGCAGGCAGTCTTTATAGTCAGAGCCACCAGGGAAGCACATGTTGGTAACATAACACATCAAATATAAATGGCAGCCAAGGATCACCTTTAACATAAACAGTAAAAATAAAAGTAATAAATAGAATGAAAGAAGTCAGAGGAAAGACCAGAAAAACAGAGGAAAGTCCTTTATATACTGTTACAGATAGGAGAAGATACTGCATAGTGACAAAATGAAGTACTATTGAGAAAAATATTAAAGCAGTGTAGATTAAGAGAATGGTCCTAGAAATCAAAGATATGGAATTCTAAGTTAACAGCTAATAGTTTGCTGTTCAAATTTGAGGAAATCTCACAGGGAATAAATATAGAGTAAGAAACATAAAAGTAGAGAAACATTCTGACAAATTTATTATCAGATTCATAGATCACTTCACACACACACATACACACACATACAAAATTTAAAAAAAATAGAAAGGATGTAGCAAAGAAATGATATAATAAAAATTAGAAATAATAATAATATAAAATTTTCCAGAAAATATGAATTTATAGAATATTTGCAAGTCTCTAGTACAATGCAGGAAGAAAGATTAAACCCACTACATTATCATGAAATTAAAATACCATATTTATATGTTGGTGATGATCGTTTAGGCAGTAAGTCATGCCTGACTCTTGCAAACCCATGGACTATACAGCCCAGCAGGCTCCTCTGTCCATGGAATTCTCCAGGCAAGACTACTGGAGTGGGTTGCCATGCCCTCCTCAAGGGGATCTTTCCAACCCAGGGATTGAACCTGAGTCTCCTGCATTGCAGGCAGATTCTTTACTGCTGGGTTACTGGGAAAGCCTATGCATATATACATATATACATATATATACATACATACATATACACATATATATACACATATTTATGTATTTATAAAGAAAAACCAACATCCTATAAATCATAGAAAGCAGCATTCCAAAGCTGCCCCTGACAGATGGCTGTCCTATTAGTTTAGCCAATTCTATTGCCATTAAATTCTTCATGCCAAAGATGGTCCACTTAAAAGAAATGCATACTTTTCTTACATATTCCTTACTCTACTCTTTTGCCAAGATATTTTGGAAAGAGACTGAAGCTACCCAGAAATGAGGTAACTATTTCAACCAAGAAGTAATTTTATGTTTTATCAAAAGGCACTGATTATCCTTGGGAGAACAGTTCTATCTATAGCCCAATCCATCTGGACGATAACATCCATTAGTCAGGAAGCGGAACTTGTGCATGTTTTCCAACATATAATCATCTGGACTCTAAATAGCCAATGATGCTATTTTAAGTATCTTAATGTGCTTTTTTAACATATGTGGAAATACCAGGGACCTTAATTGTATATCCTTTCTCTATATACTAAAGATACATTTGTATACACCTAGAAAATTGCAGTTTTTAAATAACAGATTGCATGGATCTTAGACATAAATATTTCACACTGTACTCTCCTATATTTTATAGAAGAAGACTATTATAAGGAGAAAACTAGAATAAATGATTGACAAAGGCAAAGACACACTATGGTATGATTTCTATTTGTCTTTAATTTCTGTATTTTAATTTTATTGCAAAATAGCACATGCTTTATAAAAAGTAGTAGAAATGAAAGCTGCCTCTTTCTCCCTTACTAAGACTCAGAGATAATCTGAAAATAATTTGGTATATATACATCTAGATCTGGCTTCTCAGGTGGCGCTAATGATAAAGAACCTGTCTGCCAATGCAGGAGATGTAAGAGACATGGGTTTGATCTCTGGGTCAGGAAGATCTCCTGGAGGAGGGCATGGCTACCTGCTCCGGTATTCTTGCCTGGAGAATCCCATGGACAAAGGATCCTGGTGGGCTACAGTCCATGGGTTTGCAAAGAGTCCGACATGGCTGAAGAGACTTAGAATTCATGCATGCACCCTATTTATCACAGAAAACCTCTCTGATAATGTGATGTTTGAATAATGAACAAGAGAAAGTAAGGTGGTAAGGCATGTAGTTGTTAACAGAAGAATATGCTGGGCAAGAGGAAGAAGAGTTCTGAGGTAAGAAAGTGTTCAGCATATCCAAAGAATAGTTAGTAAGGAGGTCAGTGTGGCTGGCACGAGTGAACAAAGGGAGAGTTTGCCATTAGGGACCCAGAAAGGCGAGTCTGTGGAAGTACAATCACTGGGGCCATAAAACAAAGTAAGAAAACTGAAATTTACTCCAATTAGATGGAAGGTAATCTACAATTTGTGTGGAAAATAATATCATAAGCTGATTTTGTTTTATATACTATGAAAAATTTTATAAGATAAATCAATGTTCATATATATATATATATATATATATATATATATATATATATATGACTGCCAACATGGACTGCCACCCACCAGGCTCCTGTGTCCATGAGATTTTCCAAGCAAGAATACTGGTGTGGGTTGCCATTTCTTTCTCCAGGGGATCTTCCCTGACCCAGGGATCGAACCTGAGTCTCCTGCACTGCAGGCAGATTCTTAACCAACTGAGCTACAACAGAAGCCCCAGAAAATGTAGCCAATATTGAAAAGGGAAATTTAAGGACAAATATAGGCCATATTCCAAATAAAAGACTAAAGTATATGGTAAAATACTCTTTGGCAATGGCAACCCACTCCAGTGCTCTTGCCTGGAAAATCCCATGGACAGAGGAGCCTGGTAGGCTGCAGTCCAGGGGGGTGGCAAAGAATCAGACACGACTGAGTGACTTCACTTTCACTTTTCACTTTCATGCATTGGAGAAGGAAATGGCAACCCACTCCAGTGTTCTTACCTGAGAATCCCATGGATGGAGGAGCCTGGTGGGCTGCCGTCTATGGGGTCGCACAGAGTTGGATACGACTGAAGCGACTTAGCAGCAGCAGCAGCAGAGGAGTGATCAGACATCAGAACTTAGTGCTTCTTCAAGATATGCCTCAGTGAAAAAGATTTCATAGGTGAACTATGTGTCTCAACTTCCCCACCTCCAGTTTTACTTGAAGATTGATTGCTTTCTATCATCTCTCCCTTATTGTTCTCCATAGCCTCACAGAAGCATCAAGAAAGTAGTTTCTTCTCACTTCTATCTTTATATTATCTCTTTGACCAATAATTCTGTTCATACTCAATAAGCCATCTTAAAGGTGGTATTATCAATACCTAATATCTCTAGATAGTAAAACATACTTTGTCTGAGCTTCATCTCTAAACATTAGAAGTAAGTCTCATATTCCCTTTTCTGTCATTATCTTTTGGTGAAAGACTTAAATCATAATGGGGAAATAATTTTAATGAAGAGGATGATTAAAATGATGCGGTAGATTAATCAGAAAGTGCCTGTATTAATATATCAATGTCTAACTACAAAGATTTGTCATTGTTGTAAAAATACTCAGAGATTCTTTTAAAATAGACAACATCTCACACATCTGAAAAGTCCCAAATTTCTATGAATCCTCAAAATTTCACCCAGCAATACCTACTAAATATATTAATAATATTTTTAAGTTACATTAATATAACAATATTTTTGGCACATTTCTCTTTTCTTTCATAACATATGGAGCCAGAAGGCTCTGAAAGATTATAGTTTTTAGAAATTTAAATGACATTCTTTTTGATATTATTATTGCTCAGACAGGCTGTCATGTCCAACTCTTTGCCACCCCATGAACTGTAGACTGCCAGGCTCTTCTGTTCATGGGATTCTCCAGGCAAGAATACTGGAGTGTATTGATATTTTCTTCTCCAGGGGATCTTTCCAACCCAGGGATCAAACCAGAGTATTTTATATCTGCTATAGTGGCAGCTGGATTCTTTACCACTAGTGCCACCATTCTTACTGAATAATAACAGAAAGTAGTAGGATGCAATCTCTTCCTTTAAAAAGTTGTGGGACTATAGTATGGTAATCTAAAATAGCAGTTATTTTCAGATTTGATTTATATAAGTCTAGGCTTAATTTATGGAGAAGGCGATGGCAGCCCACTCCAGCTCTCTTGCCTGGAAAATTCCATGGACGGAGGAGCCTGGTGGGCTGCAGTCCATAGGGTCCTGAAGAGTCGGACACGACTGAGCGACTTCACTTTGATTTTTCACTTTCATGCATTGGAGAAGGAAATGGCAACCCACTCCAGTGTTCTTTCCTGGAGAATCCCAGGGATGGGGGAGCCTGGTGGGCTGCCGTCTTTGGGGTCGCACAGAGTCGGACACGACTGAAGTGACTTAGCAGAAGGTTGAATTTAAATGACAGAGAAAGAATTTCAGTAGGATAGACTTTTTGCTGCTGCTACTACTGCTAAGTCACTTCAGTCATGTCCGACTCTGTGCAACCCCATAGACAGCAGCCCATCAGGCTGCCCCGTCCCTGGGATTCTCCAGGCAAGAATACTGGAGTGGGCTGCCATTTCCTTCTCCAATGCATGAAAGTGAAAAGTCAAAGTGAAGTCATTCAGTCATGATTATAGTAAAAGCAAGATTTATGTAAAATCCCTATTGAAAAACAATAATTAAGAAAAATTGATTTGAAACTATGATACTTAGTTATAAAAGTTTTTAAAATTTTAACATGCACTGGTCTCCCTGTTAAAAAATAAAATTAAAATAAAAACAAGACATTTTCTCCTTATAAAAGTGACAGCTATTAAAACTATAATACTTAAACATGATGAATATATAAGTAAATGTACCCTATTTTATATCTAGTAGAATTATAGGCAGGTAAAAAAATTGTAAAATTTGGCTAAATATATTGAGCAACATAAATAATTCTAATTCTTGAAATTCATTAGGATGAATTAGTCAAACATTTTCAATAAGATTTCATAGAAAACTATTAATGAAAAATGGGAAATATCCTCAACAAAGGGGTAGTTAAATTAGAGAACATTCATTGATGGAATACTATGAAGCCATAAAAATTCTATTTTAGAAGGATATTTATTTTCAATGTAGTTTTTATAGAATGTCTGTAAACATGTGACCTATAGCATATAGACGGTGCACATAATATTAATGATAATCTAAATGTGATACCCATGGCAGATTTCTCTATAGGAACACTTTATCTCCTATTTAAAATATTTTTGTATTTGCATGCTTTATAATAAATATTAATTTATAATTAGGAAAATATCATTAAAATATAGTTTATCTTCAAGACCTCTTGGTTCTTCAGTTCAGTTCAGTCGCTCAGTCATGTCCGACTCTTTGCGACCCCATGAATTGCAGCACGCCAGGCCTCCCTGTCCATCACCAACTCCCGGAGTTCCCTCAAACTCAGGTCCATTGAGTCGGTGATGCCATCCAGCCATCTCATCCTCGGTCGTCCCCTTTTCCTCCTGCCCCTAATCCCTCCCAGCATCAGAGTCTTTTCCAATGAGTCAACTCTTCGCATGAGGTGGCCAAAATACTGGACAGTACAGCTTTAGTATCATTCTTTCCAAAAAACACCCGGGGCTGATCTCCTTCAGAATGGACTGATTGGATCTCCTTGCAGTCCAAGGGACTCTCAGGAGTCTTCTCCAACACCACAGTTCAAAAAGATCTTGGTTCTTACCTTATAACAAATGCAAACATTCCTAAGTATTTTCTATTGATCAGAATGCATCTATAGGTTTGCATTGTTTCTATACATTAGGATTACTGATAGACTGTTCTCCTGTATGATGTGAAGATAGTATGCAGATTTTTCTAACCATTTAAACTATATGTACAACAATTATTTCTTAGCATTTAAGGAACAAATCTTAGCTTCCATATAGATAAACTGACCCTTTAAAATCAGTAGCTAATAAAGCATTAGATGGCTTAGATGGTAAAGCGTCTGTCTACAATGTGGGAGACCCGGGTTTGATCCCTGGGTTGGGAAGATCCTTTGAAGAAGGAAAAGGCAATCCACTCCAGCACTATTGCCTGGAAAATCCCATGGACAGAGGAGCCTGGTAGGCTACAGTCCATGGGGTCCCAAAGAGTCAGACACGACTGAGCAACTTCACAATTTCACATAACAGTAACATAGGTTGCAAACCATATGATGCAATTTGCAATCTAAGTTAATACATTCAACAAAGATCTGGATTCTTCAACTCATCTTTAATTCCAATATTGTTTGAAGGAACGTTATGCCACCAGGGGCTTCCCTTGTGGCTCAGACGGTAAAGCATCTGCCTACAATGCTGGAGACCTGGGTTCAATCCCTGGGTTGGGAAGATCCCCTGAAGAAGGAAATGGCAACCCACTCCAGTATTCTTGCCTGGAAAATCCCATGGACAGAGGAACCTGGTAGGCTACAGTCCAAAGAGTCTCAAAGAGTCAGACACGACTGAGCTACTTTACTTCCTTATGTCATGAGCGACTTTACTTACTTATGCCACCAGAAGATACGTATCTATGTTACTTGATTTCACATCTTATGAATCTCTTTCTCACAGAGAACTTTCTTACAGATGGCCAACTATAGAAATTTCTCTCTCTTGGTAATAAGAAAGATATGGTTATACTGCTTTAGAAGAAAACAGACCAATCAAAATAACATCATTGAACAGGATAGTGGATAAACATTAGCAAACTTACTAAATAACAACTTTGCCATCAAGTGATATTAACGCTTTTAAAAGAGTCAATTTCAGTGATGACTAGACTTATCAGATTGTTTCTTAACATACAGAAATACCTAATCTCTGTATTGTGAATTTAAAGCTAACATAGTATCACAGGTTATTATACTTCAATTAAAAATATTTAAAAATCATGTTCTTATAGTAAAAGCAGTCATAGTTTTGAATATGTGAGGCCATTTGAGCTTAAAATTCTCATTTTAATGTAGAGCTAAAATCTATTCTGAAATAAAACATTAACCTTAACATAGAAACATGAACTTTTTTTTTTATTTCTCCAATATGCTAATCTGATTTTTTCTACTCAGAGGACTTCCTTTTAAAGGAAAAATTAAACAGTTTTTTCCCAATAACCTCTCTGTGTTTATGTCTCATTCACCCTTTTGTTTTATCATCTGGCTTAGACTCTGTTCTTCACGTTTTATTGACTGTAATTCTGTTTTGTCTTTGAAATTGAGAATGTACAAGGACTTTTGCAAATGTTATGTCAATACACAGTAAACAGCAATATTGGAGCAGAAAAGAATAGAACACCATTTGGTATTGTAATGACTATAATAAATGTGCATGTGCAACGTAGCACACTCCAAATCTAATTATTAAAATGAGTAACAGGATGAAATTCTATGGTGTTCTAGGCCAAAGTGGAAAGAATAACTATTGATAGCTGCAGTATCACTTGTCTGTTTTTTTGTTTCTCAGAGTTCTGTTGATAAATATACAAAATGAAAACAGAGCTATCACTGTTCTCTAGTAGTGATTTTGCCCCTTTCATCCAAAATGGTAAATAGAAGCTGGTTTCTTAAAGTCTGCTGAGAGGATTCATAACGCTAGTGTCAAAGAATACATAAGGAA
The DNA here is from genome assembly GCF_042477335.2 of Ovis canadensis. Classification (NCBI taxonomy): domain Eukaryota; kingdom Metazoa; phylum Chordata; class Mammalia; order Artiodactyla; family Bovidae; genus Ovis; species Ovis canadensis. The sequence continues at coordinate 32,200,926 of NC_091248.1, read as the reverse complement.
AAAACTGTGTATGTGCTCAGTTACTTCAGCTCTTTGCAACCCTGCGGACTGTAGCCCGCCAGGCTCCTCTGTCCACGAGATTCTCTAGGCAAGAATACTGGAGTGGGCTGCCATTTCCTCCTTCAGGGGATCTTCCCTACCCAGGACTCAAATCCAGGTCTCCTGCATTGGAGGAAAATTCTTCACCTGCTGAGTCATCTGACAAGCCCTTAGGAAAGACTATAGATAAAAATAACCCTGAATATCAGGGGGAAAAATGAATTCAATTAAAAGAAACCACCAAGCTGAATACAGATTTTCATTAAAAGAATTGTGTCTTTTAATACAATGAATAAAAATTCCCCAAATATTCAATATTAAAAATCATTAATAAAATTCATTGTATTCAGTGTATGTTTCTCAGAAGAGAATTAATAAATCTCCCCCACAAAGATAAAAAAAAATAGGAACAATTTATTCTTAAAACAAGTTAGTACATATATCTTTAAAGACTTGACCAGATAGGAATTCCTTTACCTTATGCTTAGATATAGGAAAGAAGAAACAAATATAAAGAAAATGATTGAATATAAAAAAAAATACTTGAAACAAATATCACAAGTAAAAAATGTTGATAATGTGGATGCTATCAAAGGAAAGAACTAAAAAGAGAAGAAGCTAATGAAGATTAGGAGAATGAACCTATCTAATTTAAAAAATAGGGATTAAATAATAGTTACATAACACTTCAAATTTGCTAATAAATTTTAAAATCTATATAAAATTGCTGATTGAAAATAAAAGTATAGATATGACAAAATTGAAAAAAAAATCTAAAACTTTAAATAATTTAATCAGCACTCAAAAATTTACCTAACTAGGTTTACAGCAAATTTTATTCAAACTTCTAATAATGTTAGATTCTATGTTTAAAATAATCTTACAGAGAAATAGGTTAAAAGGGAAACTTCTACAATTGTATTCCAATATTAGTATAAATTTAGCAGAACCAGGCATACATAGTTTAAAGGGAAACTTCATAGAACAATTGTTTTTACTAAGGAACTACAAATATCCTGGCATTAAAAAAAATCCTCATGGACACTTAGTAACTTGTCATGGGATGTATATTTCACATGGTGAAATGGTGATAAATTCATCACCATTCATTTGGTGAACAGTTATCAATCTCCTTGTTCAGATTCAAGTCCCTGAATCAACCAATTCAAAACTTCCCAATGACCACAGCAAGGAGGAAAAAATAGTCTTAAAAGTTAAAAGTGCCAATCTGAGTATCATTTCTACTTACAACTGAAGTCCCAGAAGAAACCATATGAATGTGCCCTAATACAAGTGAGCTCAGAATTATGGTTAGGAAACACACTTATGAGTGCTCATGCACACACACACACACACACACACACAGAGTGTTAAGAATCTTCAATAAAATAAAAATGTTATTTCTTCTCCAATGAGATTCAATCCAATCACTTGTAAAGAATACTGAGGATAATTCAAAACAAAAATATTTAAAAGAGTGAATTGCTCTTACTACCCATTTGAATATATTATTAATTTCCAATAATAGCTAGTAAATAAGACAGCACAATACAATGTCAGATAAGCAGAAAAGTAAGTAGGCTGGATTGGAGATTTCAGAAGTAGATACAATAAAATGAAAGGAAATATATGAGAAAATAAGGTTGACATTTCAAAACAGTGGAAAAAAAATAGAAACATTTTAATAGTGATGAGATGATTAGATTGCTATTTGAAAACAACAATTAGTGGCTTATAACTCCTTAAAGATGGATTAGAGGTATATCTTTTATTAAATCATAAAAGAATAGAAAAGAAACATTTTTAATAAAAAAGTACTGCCATGAGACATAATGATTCAAGCTCCCATACAGCTAAAAGTATCCAGATGATCTTGTGATGCTGGGTCTCCTTAAACCTATTTCTTGCATCGGTGAAATGGGCATATCAAAAAAGCTAATTCACATAATTTTGTTAAGATAACAATAGAAAACCCAATGTATTTTTCATTTACTATAATATCTGTCACAAAATGCTCAATAACATTGTATTAATTATTATTAATATTATAACGATAGTTGTCTGATGAGGCCTTACAAGTAGCTGAGAAAAGAGAAGCTAAAGGCAAGGGAGAAAAGGAAAGATACACCCATTGGAATATAGAGTTCCAAAGAATAGCAAGGAGAGATAAGAAAGTCTTCCTCAGTTATCAATGCAAAGAAATAGAGGAAAATAATTCAATGGGAAAGATTCGAGATCTCTAAGAGAATTAGAGATACCAAGAGAACATTTCATGCAAAGATGGGCTCAATAAAGGGCAGAAATGGTATGGACCTAACAGAAGCAGAAGATATTAAGAAGAGGTGGCAAGAATACACAAAAGAATGATACAAAAAAGATCTTCATGACCTGGATAACCATGATGGTGTGATCATTCACCTAGAGCCAGACATCCTGGAATGTGAAGTCAAATGGGCCTTAGGAAGCATCACTACGAACAAAGCTAGTAGAAGTGATAGAACTCCAGTTGAGCTGTTTCAAATCCTGAAAGATGATGCTGTGAAAGTACTGCACTCAATATGCCAGCAAAATTGAAAAACTCAGCAGTGGCCACAGGACTGGAAAAGCTCAGTTTTCATTCCAATCCCAGAGAAAGGCAATGGCAAAGAATGTTCAAATTACCTCACAATTGCATTCATTTCATACGCAGGCAAAGTAATTCTTAAAATTCTCCAAGCCAGGCTTCAACAGTACGTGAACCTTGAACTTCCAGATGTTCAAGCTAGATTTAGAAAGACAAAGGAACCAGAGATCAAATTGCCAACAAGCACTGAATCATCAAAAAAGCAAGACAGTTCCAGAAAAAACATCTACGTTTGCATTATTGACTACAGCAAAGCCTTTGACTGTGTAGATCACAACAAACGGCAGAAAATTCTGAAAGGGATGGGAATACCAGGCCAAATGACCTGCCTCCAGAGAAATCTCTCTGCAGGTCAAGAAGCAACAGTTAAAACTAGATATGGATCAACAGACTGGCTCCAAATCAGGAAAGGAATATGTCAAAGCTATATATTGTCTCCCTGCTTATTTAACTTATATGCAGAGTACATCATGCAAAACACTGGGCTGGATGGAGAACAAGCTGGAATCAAGATTGGCAGGTGAAATATCAATAACCTCAGATATGCAGATGACACTACCCTTATGGCAGAAAGTGAAGAACTAAAAAGGCGCTTGATGAAGGTGAAAGAGGAGAGTGAAAAAGTTGGCTTAGAATTCACTATTCAGAAAACTAAGATCATGGCATCTGGTTCCATCACTTCATGGCAAATAGATGGGGAAGCAATGCAAACAGTGAGAGAATTTATTTTTCTGGGCTCCAAAATCACTGCAGATGGTGACTGCACCCATGAAACTGAAAGACGTTCGCTCCTTGGAGAAAAGTTATGACTAACCTAGACAGCATATTAAAAAGCAGAGACATTACTAACAAACGTCCATCTGGTCAAAATGGTGGTTTTTCCAGTAGTCATATATGGATGTGAGAGTTGGACTATAAAGAAAGCTGAGCAGCAGAGAATTGATGCTTTTGAACTGTGGTGTTAGAGAAGAGTCTTGAAAGCCTCTTGGACTGCAAGGAAGTCCAAGCAGTCCAACCTAAAGTAAATCAGTCCTGAATAGTCATTGGAGGAACAAATGTTGAAGCTGAAACTCCAATACTTTGATCACCTGATGTGAAGAACCAACTCATTGGGAAAGACCCTGATGCTGAGAAGGATTGTAGGTGGGAGGAGAAAGGACAACAGACAATGAGATTCTTGGATGGCATCACTCATGCTATGGACAGGAGTTTGAGTAAGCTCCGGGAGTTGGTGATGGACAGGAAAGCCTGGCTATTGCAGTCCATGAGGTTACAAAGTTTCGGACATGACTGAATGACTGAACTAAACTGATCTGAATAGTTACATTATTATAATGTTATTTAAAAGGCATTTATCCCATGTGGTATAGACTTGATATGGAAAATTGAATTAGGCACAAGCTCTGTGACATCTTTCTTGTCAAATAAAAGGCAATCGAGTGGCATTACTAGGAGTTTTTAAAAAATGTAGAGAGATTAATTTTATCAATCAGGCCAATGTTCTAAATTAAGCAATTATACATCATCAAATCAGTATATATGAGATCCAATTAATAATTCATCTCAGACACATTTACTTTAAGGTCTTTGGAATCACTGTATTTATTCAGTGATGAGTGAAATAATTTAATTTGCTAAGCATTCACAATAAGGGTACTGTGAATATTACCCTCTTCACGAGAAAGCATGCCGTACAAGCAAATTGTGGTCACCCTGGAAGAAGGAACCGCTTCTTTTGGAGATTTGGAAATTATATTTTCTACTTCCTGAACCACATGTCTGTCTAAGAAAAAGGACATCTACCTGCTGGTTTTCCAAAGGAAAGCTAGAGAATGAAGCCTGAAATAGAAACCCTTAGACTTCAGTAACATTTTGAATATCTTTCCCTGATGAATGTCTTTTTCTTGATTAACTATTAAAAAAAAAAAAACATTAGAAGCTTTATTTTATTGAAACCTTTCTTTCATGAAGTTCTAAATGTCAGTCAGATGCCTTTATACTAAAATAAACAGCTGTTTGCCATTGAATCACATGTAGCAGATTTAGGAACAGAAAATTACCAAATTGGAGCACTTATGATGCTCTTAGATTGATTTTACTCTGTTGTGTGAGAGGAAATCTCAGCAAATTGAAGCTACACAGTTGAAGACATGCCCTAAATCAATGAGTGATTTTAGTAATCTCTTCAAGATTGATCTTTATTAACTGGGCAAAATGAAATGATGTTTTAATAGTTCTTTCATGTAACTTTCAGAAAACATAGTGATTGATAGTAGGCCATGATCTTCCTGTAAGAAAGAAAAGTACTCAAGGAAATTAAAAGAGTTATATTTTGAGAGAGGTGAAATTTATTGTAGTAAGACTGAGTGGGAAGGACATGCTAGAACAGAGAGCCAGCTCTCTCTAAGTGATTCTATAGACTCCTGGGGAAAATATTTTTAAGGTAGAGAGGCAAAACAGAAGTAAAAGAAGTATAGAGCAACTATGAACACGTGGTAGTTAATGATGAGGGCAGTGGATTCAAGAAGTAGATGGGGACACAGAACTCAGTTCCCAAAGAGGTCCCAGCAGGTATGGATTAGGGCCTCACTCATGGTCTAAGCATAATGTTTCCAGGGAGGAGATTTGGACAAGAGGAACTAAGTGTGAGACCCAGTTAACAGAACCAGAATTCATCATAATTATGTGAGAAGCTCAAGAGACAGTGCAGAGACCTTTGAATCTGTCAGTCCTGCTTTTTTTTTTTAATTAGTTCTGTTCTTATGCATATTTTTTGAATTTTTAGATACTTGGGAAATGCATTGTATGATTGTTAAATTACAGTTTTTTTATGATTACTAAATTAGTAGGTTTTATGGTATTGTGATACATTTTTGATGCAAATGGGTTTAGTGAATGCAAGAAAAGATGGCTCCAATTAAAGAAAAAGAAAAAAAACATAGAAAAGGATAAATAGGCAAGACTAGATAATAATCAAAGAAGAAAGGCTAATTTCAAAAGAGAGACTGATTTTAGCCATATACAATTCATAATGTAATATATTAATGGTAAGATGGTTTGCACAAAGACAATACATTTCTGAGGGCAAAGAATGAAACTTTTCTTTCTAGTAGTCATCTAATTTACCATCCTAGAAACGTACACATATATTCAAGGAGAGAACATTTTTTTTAGGATGTATGCCTTGATTTTCTTTCAAGTCTACTTATGGTTCTTTTATCTGAGAAGCAATTTACCTGCAGAATCTGAATTTCTTATATTCTCAGTTTGGGTTTTCTCTTTTCAGATCAAAGAAGCAATCTCTACTTTTGCAAAGGTTTTTTGGTTGATCACCTTGATAGACTTTACATTTATTAAACATTAAATCCTCACAAACTTACACATCATTACCACCATTACACTTCATTCAGCAGCCTTCACTGTTGGTGTTTGATGTAGCTGATGCTGCCCCAAGCAGAGGAGTCAGCACTTTTCAACAGTATTGAATTCAAAACAGAAAGACTGTGCTATGCAGCCTCCGTTTTATAACCCTGCCCATAGCATACCATCCTGTACTAAGCAAATAATGTGAACCTGATTCAAATTTTAAAACTGATACATGACAGTAATCTCAAAGCACACATACAATCTCAGAAAGAAACAGGGTGTAGCAGTTAACTTTGGTTGATATTTTGTATTAAAGTAGTGACTGAATGGGATCCCTGGTGTCTTGACGTAAAGAATCAGCCTGCAATGCATGAGGCTTTCAGGAGATGTGGATTCAAACCCTGTGTCAGGAAGATTCCCTGGAGAAGAAAATGGCACCCCATTCCAGTATTCTTGCCTGGGAAGTTCCATCACAGAGGAGCCCGGTGTACTGCAGTTCATGGAGTGGCAAAGAGTCGAACATTATTGAATAATTCAATAAGAAGTGGTTAAATAAACACAAATATGGGGTCTGAAGGCACTCCTTTTATGGCGTGCCAGAAAAATTTCTTCAATAGCTGACTTCTGTGTTTCTATGCATAACCTATTTCCAGTCTGTATAAATTGCATGATTCTTTTAAGCTAGTGTTGTCTCTTTCTGAGAGGAAGAAGAAGAGAAGCACAATGAGAGAAGAGGTGCATAACTTGATTTTTATTTCTGTCTCTGGACTGAGGGTTAAGCAGGAGGCTTTAAAAAATCAAGATCTGGGAAGCAAACTGACCATCTTTCATTAGGCTGGCTTTTATTCATTAAAATTAAACTATTTATGCAAAAAAGGATGCTGCTTCCTTTTTGACCTTCCTATTAACTTTACAATCCAATTCCCACATGTTAACTGAAAGTTGATAAAATAGTTTTTAAGTAAGTCAAAGTTCAGAAACCATTCCATTGTTGCTGTTCAATCACTAAGTTGTGCTTGACTCCTTGAGACTCCATAGATAATGCCAGTCTCCTCTGTCCTTCACTATGTCGAGGAGTTTGCTCAAATCCATGCTTAAGTCAGGGATGCTATATAATTATCAAACCCTCTGTTGCGCGGTTCTCCTTTTGTCTTCAATCTTTTGCACCATCAGGGTCTTTTCCAATGAGTTGGCTCTTTGTATCAGGTGGCCAAAGTATTGGAGCTTCGGCTTCAGCATCAGTTTTTCCAATGAATAGTCAGTGTTGATTTCCTTTAGGATTTACTGTTTTGATCTCCTTGCAGTCCAAGGGACTCTCAAGACTCTTCTCCAGCACCACAGTTAGAAAGCATAAATTCTTCAGGGCTCAGCCTTGTTTATGGTTCAGCTCTCACATCCATACATGACTACTGGAAAACCATAATTTGACTATATGGACCTTTGTCAGTAAAGTGATATCTTTGCTTTTTAATACACCGTCTATGTTTGTCATAGTTTTTCTACAAAGAAGCAAGTGTTTTTTTTTTTTTTTTTTTAATTTCATGTCTAAAAGAAGCAAGTGTGTGTGTGTGTGTGTTTTTTTTTTTTATTTCATGGCTACAGTCACTGTCTTCAGTGATTTTAGAGCCCAAGAAAATAAAATTTGTGACAGTTTCCATTTTTTCCCCTTCTATTTGCCATGAAGTGATGGTACCAGATGCTATGATCTTAGTTTTTTTGAATGTTGAGTTTCCAGCCAGATTTTTCACTCTCTTCAAGAGGCTCTTTAGTTCCTCTTCACTTTTTGCCATTAAAGTGGTATCATCTGTATATCTGAGGTTTTGATATTTCTCCTGGCCATCTTGATTCCAGCTTATGATTCATCCAGTCCAGCATTTCATATGATATACTCCCCATAAAAGTTAAATTAGTAGGGTGACAGTATACAGCCTTGTGGTACCACTTTCCCAATTTTACACTAGTACATTGTCCCATGTCCAGTTCTCCTGTGCTCTGCTTGAGCACATACAGGTTTCTCAGGAGACAGGTAGGATGGTCTGATATTTACATCTCTTTAATTATTTTCCACAATTTATTGTGACCCATGCAGTCAAAGGATTTAGCATATTCAATTAAGCAGAAGTAGATTTTTTTTCTGGAATTCTCTTGATTTCTCTATGGTTCAGGGAATGTTGGTAATTTGATCTCTGGTTTCTCTGCATTTTCTGATCCCAGATTATACATCTGGAAATTCTAAGTTCACATATTGATGAAGACTAGCTTGAAGGATTTTCAGTATAATCTTGCTAGTATGTGAAATGAGTGCAATTGTGCTGTAGTTTGAACATTCTTTGCGATTTCCCTTCTTTAGAATTAGAACAAAAACTGATTTTTTACAGTCCCATGGCCATTGCTGAGTTTTGTTGAGGTATTGAGTGCAGTACTTTTACAGAATCATCTTTTAGGATTTGAAATAGCTTGGCTGGAATTCCATCACCTCCACTAGGTTTGTTCATAGTAATGCTTCCTAAGGTCCACTTGACTTCATACTCCAGGATGTCTGGTTCTAGGTGAGTGATTATCATGGTTATCAGAGTCATTATGACCTTTTCTGTTTAATTCTTCTGGGTATTTTTGCTACTCCTCTTAATCTTTTCTGTTTCTGTTAGGTTTGTATTGTTTCTGTCCCAATTGTGTCCATCCTTGCATGAAATGTTCCCTTGGTATCTCTAATTTTCTGAAACAGATCTCCAGTATTTTCCATTCTGTTTCTTTGCATTATTCATTTGAGAAGGTCTTCTTGTCTCTCCTAACTGTTTTCTGGAACTCTGCATTCAATTGGGTGCATCTTTTCCTTTTACCTTTGCCTTTTGCTTCTCTTTTTTTCCCAGCTATTGTAAGAGTTCCTCAGATACTTTACCGTCTTTCATTTGTTCTTCTTTGGGATGGTTTCGGTCATTGCCTCCTGTACGAGGTTCTGAACTTGCATCTTCCGTACCCTGTTTTTTCTTCCATACAATGTTAAGAACTTCAAGTACTCTGTCTACCAGATCAGTAGACATTTATCCATCACCTCCCCTGTGTACTCATAAAGGATTTGATTTAGGTCATATCTAAATGGCCCAGTGGTTTTACCTACTTTCTTCAACTGAAACCAAATTTTGCAATACGAAGCTCATGATCTGAGCCATAGTCAACTCCATGTCTTATTTTTGCTGATTCTATATAATTTCTCCATGTTCAGCTGCAAAGAATGTAATCAATCTGATTTCAGTATTGACCATATGATGATGTCCAAGTGTAGATCATCTCTTGGGTTATTGGGAAAAGGTGTTTGCTATGACTGGTGTGTGGTCTTGAGAAAATTCTGTTAATCTTTGCACTGCTTCATTTTATACTCCAAAGGCAAACTTTCCTGTTACTCTAGGTATCTCTGGACTTCCTACTTTTGCATTCCAATCCCCTATGATGAATAGGATATCTTTTTTGGTTTTCATTCTAGAAGGTGTTTAGGTATTCATTGAACCAGTCAACTTCAGCTTCTCAGTGTCAATAGTTGAGTTATAGACTTGGATTATTGCAATGTTGAATGGTTTGCCTTGGAAGTGGACTGAGATCATCCTGTCATTTTTGAGATTGTATGCAATTACTGTAGTTCAGGCTCTTTCATTGACTGTGAGGGCTATTCCATTTCTTCTTAGGGATTCTTGCCCATAGTAGTAGATATAAAGGTCATCTGAATTAAATTTCCCTGTTCTCACCCATTTAGTTCACCGATTCCTAAGATGTCTATGTTCACTCTTGCCATCTCCTGCTTGACCATGTCCAATTTACCTTGATTAGTGGATCTAAAATTCCAGGTTCCTATGTAATATTTTTCTTTACAGCATTGGACTTTACTTATCACCAGACCCATCACAACTACTTGTCATTTCTACTTTGGCCCAGCTGCTTCATTCTTTCTGGAGCTATTGGTATTGCCCTCTACTCTTCCCCAGTAGCACATTGGATATCTTCTGACTTTGATGTCTCATCTTCCATGTCACATATTTTTGCCTTTTCAGACTGTTCATGGGGTTCTTGCAGCAAGAATACTGGAGTGGTTTGCCATTTCCTCCTCCAGTGGACCATGTTTTGACATAACTCTTCACTCTGACCCATCTGTCTTAGGTAGCCCTTCTTGAGATGTTTCATAACTTCATTGAGCTATCCAATCTCTTTCACCACAACAGGACTCCCTTAAGTGAGTCTGAAGTGCCAAAATAATTTTTAATTATCTGGGAGAATCTAGTTCAGTATAAAAGACTTTATTCTAACTAAATAAATGTTCTCTTTCTTGTGCCATTTTACCCCTCTTTAACTGTCACATAATTTTAAAGTCTCAAAGCTTGCTTAGTTGTTTTTCTTTTTACAACATCTTTGAGTTATTGAAATTATGATTTGACTTAAAAAGTAAGGGAAAATATATATATATAAATTACTAATCACATATAGTCCCATCTCCCCTCCTATCTCCCTCCTCCAGCTAGTGATTGTTTTGTGAACACTGGTATATTTATAAATATTTTTAATGGATGAAAAATATATTATCCTATGGACATGTCATATTTAGTAGTTTGTCTATTGTTGCCCTTAAGGATTTAAGCTTTTACTAGTAGAGAATATCAGTATCTTTAGTTTTTGCTGTCTCTATAGGATACATGTCTTAGAGAATGATCACTAGGTTAAAGGCTGTGAACTTTTTTTTTACACCAAAGTTTAAAAACTGCTGAGTGAAGTAAGTCAGAAAGAAAAACGTATTAATGCATATATATGGGATTTAGAAAGATGGTAATGATGACCCTGTATGTGAGACAGCAAAAGAGAAACAGAAATAAAGAACAAACTTTTGGACTCTGTGGGAGAGGGCGAGGGTGGGATGATTTAAGAGAACAGCATTGAAACATGTATATTACCATGTTTGAAATAGATTGCCAGTCCAGGTTCAATGCATGAGACAGGGCCCTCAGGGTCGGTGCACTGGGATGACCCTGAGGGATGGGGTGGGGAAAGAGGTGGTAGGGGGGTTCAGGATGGGGGACACATGTACACCCATGGCTGATTCATGTCAATGTATGGCAAAACCAACTACACTACTGTAAAGTAATTAGCCTCCAGTTAAAAGTAATTAATTAATTAAAAAAGAAAACCCTGCTAAGTAAGATGTCACAATATTAACATGGGGTGACACAATTTAGCCTGTAGTACTTCCTTATCCTGGAGAAGGTAGTGGCACCCCACTCCAGTACTCTTCCCTGGAAAATCCCAGGGACAGGGGAGTCTGGTGGGCTGCTGTCAATGGCGTCGCCAGGAGTCGGACATGACTGAACGATTTCACTTTCACTTTCATGCACTGGAGAAGGCAAAGGCAAAGGCAACCCACTCCAGTGTTCTTGCCTGGAGAGTCCCAGGGACGGGGGAGCCTGGTGGGCTGCCGTCTATGGGGTAGCACAGAGTTGGGCACAACTGAAGCGACTTAGCAGCAGCAGCAACTTCCATATCCAGCCACCCCCACACATCACTCCCCACTTAGCCCGTGTTGTGCTCTGCTTCAGGCTAGCCTTCTGCTGTGGAGAAGGGTTTAGCATCTTGCCTTCTAGTTATCCCCTTTGCACTTTTACTTATACTCTCTTCTCTGCTACCCATTAAGCTGTATATCCAGGACTGAAGGTAGCAGAGGAGAAAGAGGGGGCAAGAGGCAAGAATGTTTCTATTTAACTATTCTTGTCCATGGGCTTCTAATTTTGTGCAGTGGTAAAGAGCCCACCTGTCAATGCAGGAGACTCAAGAGACATGGGTTCAATCCCTTGGTCAGGAAGATCGCCTGGAGAAGAAAATGACAACCTGCTCCTGTATCCTTGCTTGGAATATCCCATGGACAGAGGAGTCTGGCAGGCTAGAGTCCATGGGTTCATAAAGAGTTGGGCACAAGTGAACAACTGAACACACACACATTCTTGTCCAGAGTTGGCAGCTTCATCCTTAGATTTGACTAGTATTTAAAAATGATGAATTCTTTAATCAGATGATTCAAAAGAACACTTGGAGATTCACCACTCCTTCCCCATCCCCCATTGTACCACAATAGCAGCTTATACTAAGAGTGAATAATATTTAGAAACAGTCAAGTGACAGATGGCCCCCTATACAGGGAGTCAGGTGATATTAAAGCCAACTAAAGACAGTAATGACTATGCCAAAGTCTTTGACTGTGTGGATCATAATAAACTGTGGAAAATTCTGAAAGCGATGGAAATACCAGATCACCTGATCTGCCTCTTGAGAAACCTATAAGCAGGTCAGGAAGCAACAGTTAGAACTGGACTTGGAACAACAGACTCGTTCCAAATAGGAAAAGGAGTATGTCAAGGTGTTATATCATCATCCTGCTTATTTAACTTATAAGCGGAGTACATCATGAGAAATGCTGGGCTGGAAGAAGCACAAGCTGGAATCAAGATTGCCGGGAGAAATATCAATAACCTCAGATATGCAAATGACACCACCCTTATGGCAGAAAGTGAAGAGGAAATAAAAAGCCTCTTGATGAAAGTGAAAGAGGAGAGTGGAAAAGTTGGCTTAAAGCTCAACATTCAGAAAACTAAGTTTATGGCATTCAGTCCCATCACTTCATGGGAAATAGAGAAACAGTGGAAACAGTGTCAGACTTTATTTTTTGAGCTCAAAAATCACTGCAGATGGTGATTCCAGCTATGAAATTTAAAGACACTTTCCCCTTGGAAGGAAAGTTATGACCAATCTAGACAACATATTAAAAAGCAGAGACATTACTTTGCCAACAAAGGTCCGTCTAGTCAAGGCTATGGTTTTTCCAGTGATCATGTATGGATGTGAGAGTTGGACTGTGAAGAAAGCTGAGCACCAAAGAATTGATGCTTTTGAACTGTTGTGTTGGAGAAGACTCTTGAGAGTCCCATGGACTGTAAAGAGCTCCAACCAGTACATTCTAAAGGAGACCTCTCCTGGGTGTTCATTGGAAGGACTAATGCTGAGGCTGAAACTCAAATACTTTGGCCACCTGATACAAAGAGTTGCCTCATTGGAAAAGACCCTGATGCTGGGAGGGATTGGGGGCAGGAGGAGACAGGGACAACACAGGATGAGATGCCTGTATGCCATTACCTACTCGATGGACAGGAGTTTGGGTAAACTCCGGGAGTTGGTGATAGACAGGGAGGCCTGGCATGCTGTGATTCATGGGGTTGCAAAGAGTCGGACACAACTGAGCGACTGAACTGAACTCAAAGACAGTCTGCTTTTCATTATCATCCTCCTTCATCAGCCATTCTATGCAATGTGTTTTGTAGAGTGTTTCTTTTTTTCTCCTTCTGAGTTCCAAACAGTTGCTCCCATTATTGCTGAACTGTGACACTAGATAGGAAATCTTCAGATTAGCATATTTTTGTTAATTTTGCTTTAATAAACAGAAAATTGTTACCGAAATTATAGTTAACATGGAAGTTTCATTTGGAGTACTCCCATTTATACAGTCATCCCTAACACTCAGGCCCAACACCATGCATGGATAAAAAGTTTATAAAATTTAGAAATTATTCAAGTTCTCTTTGGCTACAAGTTTTTGTCTTCTACTCCTGTGGTACTATGTTTTAACAGTACATTCAAAATTAAAATGATACTGCAGTGATTGCAAACATGAGCTTTTATAATTTTGGCATTCTATGTGCCGACTTGGAATTTTTATTTTTATCAACCTTTTGTCTGCATAGACATTTGAAAGCTGTTAGATTGGAACATTATTGCAATTGCTGCTTTTGTGTGTGTGTGTGATGTTCTTGCTAACTCTGAAATTTAGGATCTTTCAAGCTCATTATTATGTTTTAGACTTTTCCTAACTATTGGCATATCATTTCCTCATGTGAAAGACAAACCATTTGAGAATAAAACTAATAAGAGGGGTCTTAAATTATGTATATTTTAGTCACTTAGTTGTGTCTGCTTCTTTTGTGACCTCATGGACTCTAGCCCGCCAGGCTGCTCTGTCTATGGAATTCTTCAGGCAACAATACTTGACTGGGTTGCCATTTCCTCCTCCAGGGAATCTTCCTGACCCAGGATCAAATCCAGGTCTCCCACATCACAGGCACTCTTTACCATCTAAGCTGCCAGGGAAGCCTTTAAATTAAGTATGAGTGAAGGTAAATTGACAGACCTGGATATATATATTCTATTTAACATAAGAAGATACATTTTCTTGAAATCATTGACACATTCACAGAAGTTAGAGATAAAATACTACCATGTTTATATTTATTATTATGACTAAGTCAATATTTTAAAAATACATTGAAGTAATTAAGTGTATTGATCTAAACAGTTATTAAAATGTATTGTCATTAAATTTTCCCTTTCCTTCATGTAATATTTACTCTATGTATTATTATGTTTTAATATTTTTATAGACATGAATACATACACAATTCAATAAAAGATAAATTTTCTCTGACTATATTTCTTTTCTAAACATTATATAATTTGTATAATTTTGTGATTTTTATTGAAAATATTTTTTTTTCTTATGGAGATTTGGATTTTAAAATATTATCTGTTCCAGGTGTCAGCTATACTAGGCAAATCATTGGACTACACTTTACTTGAAGCAGGCAATGCATCTCCTTAATTTATTTGTGACTTCACCACAGCTTCTAGATACCTGGGGCTTACAGCTATTTTTTCTTTTGTTTTGTTTTACTAGAGCAACATTATCCCTTCAGGCGGTCTTCTTTGACAAGATCAGTAATAAAACCAGGACAATTTAATTTGTTTATGTGTTTGCCTCATGCTTACACTGGGGCTACAGAAACATGTATACATTTTCAGTTTCACTTATCATAACAGAAAGAGTGTCCTATTTATTATTATTAAAATTTAGTGCAGTTGGAAGGAAAATGTTTTCAGCAATGACTAAAAGTAACTCTGTTAATCTGTTTTAAAAAAGAGAGCTTAAATATATAGAATATTCTAAGGTGAGATGATGCAGCTTAGCTATCTTAGCTATATACCTAAGTTATATATATATATAGCTTAATATATATATATATATATATATAAGTCCCAGTTTATATACATATATATATCCCAGTAACAAACAGGATGCCCATTCTTTCAATATGAAAATGATCCTACATCACTACTGTGCTCTTCTCCAGTAGGTTGTTCCATCAAAATGGTACAATACTGGGATCTAAATGTTTTTCTTCATTATAGGTATATCAGTGGAATGACTGGATCAGACTTAGGCTTGGGCCATAGGACCCACACATATCCACCAATACACAATCCATCCAAGGGCAGAGATTAACTCCCAACAAATGGATGGGAAACCAAGCAAATGTAAAAGCCTCATATGTAGTGATAATCTTTGGTGGAAAAGATTCTCACTCCTTTTTCCACTCCCACAGGTCCATTTACATGCCTTTCCTTAGGATTCCTTATAGTGGATCTTCTTTTTCTGTTCCTTCAAGGTCCATGAAAAAAATAGCTAAGTCATATTCTACAGCCCCCAAAATCAATGTATATCTTCATCTCTGCCAGAGGGCATGGCAAAACTCTTACAGAGTCAGACAGGACCTAAGCAACTTAGCACACATGCACACATAATCTCATCTCAGGCCATATCTCCCACCAACTGAAATCAATTACCAGATGTAGTGCTTGAAGTTACGCTCACAGAAAGGATTTTCCCTCACCACTCTTTCATTGTCACCCTGAGTGGAGGGGAAGAGACATCTACAGTCTATTTTTGTATCACACAAACACATGGAACTATTTATCCATGAACCAGGTCAAGTATGATTCCTTTTTCTCCATAGCCAGCTAGCTATGGAGATTCTCAATAAAGGGTGACAGTGCATTAGAGGTAAGTAACATGAGGATTTGGGCCATGTGTTTGTGAAACAATTGCAATTCCTGGGCTGCTCAGACTCAGCCTCAAAGTTGCCATTCCAATATGCACTGGATTTCTGCTTTCAGCTGGTCTTATGACTCAGTTGGTCTGATGATAACCAGCTATTTGGTGAGCACATCCAGTCTCAAAATCACTAAATATTATATTGTATGTTACTTGGTCTTCATGAACTGAACTGAACTGAATGTCCACTTTATGCACAGTGGAAAATTTTCTTCGAAAGATGGTATGGCCTTATTTTCAAAGCAGAAATAGAGACACAGATGTAGAGAACAAATATATGGATGTCAAGGAGGAAGTGGGGAGTAGGAGGAATTAGGAGATTGGGATGGCACATATATACTATTGATACTGTGTATAAAACAGATAACTAATGAGAACATACTGTATAGCACAGGAAAGTCAACTTAATGCATTGTGGTGATTTGAAGGGGAAGGTAATCCAAAAGGGAGGGCATATATGTGTGCATATGGCTGATTCATCTTGCTGTACAGGAGGAACTAATACAACATTATAAAGCAATTATACTCCAGTAAGTTTTTGTTTGTTTGTTTGTTTTGTTTTCTTTTTTTAAGATAACATGGTCATGTTCCAGAACTCCAAGGATATTCACTAAGATTCTGGTAGGATGGCTTTTGAGAGTTTCTATATTTTATTTTTATCAACAGTGAATATCTTTAACAAGTGAAATAGGCCAGTTTCAATGGATTCAGCCAACTGCACAACAGCTTGAACCTGCCACAAAGTTCTCTTTTGCTTTGGGGCCCACTCAAAATTAGAAGCTTAGTTGAAATGATATCCCCAAATGTGTTACATATTTTATCTAGAATCCAAGAGACCCATTGTCCCTCCTTACTTGTGGGTTTCCCTGGTGGCTCAATTGGTAAAGAATCCAACTGCAATACAGTAGACCTGGGTTCAGTCCCTGGGTCAAGAAAATACCCTGGATAAGAAAATAGGAACCCACTCCAGTATTTTTGCATGGAGAAATATATGGACAGAGAAGCCTGGTGGGCTATAGTCCATATGATTGCAAGAGTGAGACAAAACTTAGCAACAAAACGATCACCACCACTCCTTACTAATAGAAGATGCAAAGTGCTATTAACTTGTTATTTTACTTGGGGGATTTGTTCTGGAATACCCTAGATCACTGGACGTCTAAATTATCCCCATTATGGGAAGCCACTAAACTTTTTTCAGACTTATTTTCCACTATGTGACACTCATAAATCTTACTAGAACAATTAGAAAAAGTGGACTCCCTCTTACCAGGGTATAAGTAACATGATGATTTTAATTTAAAGTCCCCATTTGATGTTCTTGAGAATGTCCAGTCAAGCTCCCTGTGACTGTGTTGTGTGAGAGACTAAGAAAATTAACTTAACCCAGGGGTAAGATTATTAATGTATAATGCTGATCTATTGTCTTAGGGATGTAGTCAGTCAATAGATTCTCTGGTCTTAATTTAAAAATCTATTTTATTCTTGTTGTTTAGATGCTAAGTCATGTGTGACTCTTTTGCAACCCCATGGTCTCCTGCCAGGTTCCTCTGTCCTTGGGATTTCCCAGGCAAGAATATTGCAGTGAGCTGCCATTTTCTCCTCCAGGGCCTCTCCCTGGCCCAGAGACCAAAACCATGTCTCCTACATTGGTAGGTGGATTCTTTTTTACCACTAAGTTACCAGAGAAGCACAAAAAAATTTTTAAAAAAAGTCTGTTTTAGTACACCTATATCTTTAAGCTCACTGAGTCTTCTTGAGAGCAAAGACATCTCATTTGCTATGAGCCATTGTATATTCTAGCTTCAGTGAGATATCACAGAATCATGGTAAGAATGACTGCAGTTTTCTTCACAAGGATATTAAACCACAAGAAACCAGATAATGTTTTCAAATCACTAAACTTTTACTAAGTCTTCTATTTTGCAACACCTCCTTTCTAACCACCACTCTCGAAATCTATTGCTAGGCAAACTCACTAAAGCATTGATACAAATTTTTCAGATCTGACAGCTCTTCTGAACATCAATTCTTTTCCTTGTAAAACACAAATAGTATTTGTCTGGTTTGGTCAGGTTGAAATCTTATCAGTTTAAAAGTCAATAAAGGGAAAAAGTAGAAACAAATCCTAAAGACTTTCAAGTATTATTTTGAATGGAATTCACATGAAATAACCCCTGAAAGATTTTTTAAGCAAAGGAAGCTATTAGCTTCTTTCATGGAGATAGCAAAGTGAAATAGGAATATTCAAAGGCTCCAGGGAACACTGGATGCTCCAGATTTCTTATCCTATTCACTCAGGTGTCCTATAGCCAGGTGTCAATATACCTCCTTGTAAGGACCCTGATTCTGCCACAGAAAACTTGCTGAAGCAGTGAAAAAAGTCTCCAGTTCAATTATTTTCACAGTTGGCTCCTTACATCCAACTGCAGAAGAACAGAGTCCCTTAATACATTGTTACAGAGGAATACTGATTTTCACATCTTGCTCTGAGTTGGTGGTCAGCTGATTTAAGCGCACCATTTTCTTTCCTGAACACAATGAGGGCACTTTACTATGCAACGTCATAGCTCTTGTAATTATCATCGCCATCATATCTCTCAAAGTCTAGAGAGACTGCATAAACCAGTTGATGCCCTCCACTTGTCTTTCCAGTTTGCCACATGTGGTAAAGTCATAGTCTTTATGATGCTACTGCATTCAAGGAGTAATCCACCATGTCACTTATCTAAAGAAATTAGATCTTGGTTGCCACCTGCTGGGGAATTATCCAGTTCCAGAATTTCATCCTGATATCTGCTTCTTAGGGACTTTTCTGACACCGCTATTCTGGTTTTCCCAGGAGATCTTATGGGGAGAATTTGAGTACAAGCAGTTTATTTGGTAGGTACAGAGTACACTGAGCTTCCCTGGTGACTCAGAAGTAAAGAATTAGCCTGAAATACAGGGGACTGGGGTTCGATCCCTGGGTGGGGAAGATACTCTGGAGAAGGAAATGGCAACCCACTCCAGTATTCTTGCCTGGGAAATCCCAAGGACAGAGGAGCCTGGCGGGCTACAGACTATGGAGTCACAAAAGAATCAAATAGGACTTAGCGACTAAGCAACAAGGTAAGTCAGTAGGAAACTAGAGAAAGGAGACAGAAAGAGAAAGCTGCCAATAACCTGTGTGTTACTAAGCCAGCTTCATGGTGAACAGTAGCTTAATCCTAACAGGATATGGTGCAAAATCCACACCCTTGAATCGTTGTACCCAAGGAGAGAGAAAGCCTGAGTATTTATGTACCAACCCCTGATAACCCTTGGGTATAGTCTAATTCTGGGGGTTGTCAACTTTCAAGCACTTTCAGCTGGTCACAAGTGCAAGAAAGACTCCCTTACACAATTGTGGAAAAGGTCTTTGCAATTGGCAGATGGAAGTTGGCAAAAATACAACACGGTGAGGTATGAAGAAAATACCTGGGAGAATAACAAAAAACTTTATGATTTGCCTTTCACAATTCAGATTTAATCCACTTGGTACTGATTTTGTATTCTTTTATGTAACATTTGGAACCAATTGTATTGAGGGTTTTTTTTTTTCTTCTCTTTCTTTTCTTTTCCTTTACTTTCCCTTTCCTGTTTTCCTTCCTTTCTTCCTCCCTCCCTTCCTTCTTAAACATTCTTTTAAGCTGTATTCTCAGATGGATGGCTAGTTGTTTCAGTAACATGTATTGAGAATTCCATCTTTTCCCACTCATCTGCAATACCACCTTGGCCATATACCATATGTCCAACTAAGACATATATTTGATATCAATATAAATAGTATTGTATTTTAAAGCTTTGTTTTCTAACTGTTTATTATAGGCCAACAAAATGTCAACTGGTTCTGCAAAATATTAATTGAGTATCTGACAGAAAGATTTTACTAATTCATTTGTAAGTTCTTTTGATTTATATATATATATATGTATATATATACACACACACACACACACACACAAAATGATGCTCTCCTTGAATAATGAGATTTTTATTATTCCTTATTCTCTTCACATGGTTATGTTGGCTTACATGCTGACTAGAATTATTTTTAGTACTAATGCTAAATAGGAATGGTGATAGCAATCATTATTCGCTTATTTCTGCTCTCAAAGAAAAAGTTTTCTGTGTTTCACATTAATTATGATATTTGGTATCTAGTCCTGCCTCCCCTTTAATATGATGTTAACAAATATCTTTCTTACTATTTTTCTAAGAGTTTGCATTTGTTTACATCTTTAACACCTGTTGCATATTATCAAGGATGGTTTCTGCATCTATTAAGATGCTCATGTGACTTTTGTTCTTTATTTTGTGATTGTCATAATATATAATAAATGGAGTTTACGTTCAGTAGGTAGGTCATGATACATCATATTCATTATGTTTTTGTTATGCAATTCATTTTGCCTCATTTCTTGAAGAAGGGAAGAGGGTTGCTGTTTATGTTCTGAGTGAGGATAAACCTTTAATATTGTTCTTTTCAGAGTTTGGGATCAAGGCAATGAAAGATGAGGTACCTGATCATTTTTTACTCTCTTATCTGAAATTGTTTACATAAGATTGGGATTATTTGTTCTCTCAAATTGAGAAATCATTGAAAAAAGTCATGGTGATATGAGCGTTTGTATTTTTTTTTCTTTTTTTAGCTACTGAATTATTTATTTAAAATATACAAGGTTCTTCATGTTCAACTATTTTTAATTGAGTTTGTAAATTGTATTTTCTAAGAATTTTTCATATAACGTAGATTTTTCATTTATGGCTATGTCATTAATGAGTATCATTTATTTTACTAAAATTATTTTTTCATTTCACAATTTTATTCTTTTTTTTGGTATGGGTTTTAAACAGACAGTAAGGTACACTTAAAATTATTATTAGTTAATTAATATGATAAAACAGGCATTTGAGATTTACTATTCTTGTACTGTCCACTGACTACAGGAAAATTGAAGGCTTTAAGTAAGTAGGAAATATTTTTATTATGTCAAGAAGGCCCAAGTTGTCTGAGCATTTTAGAACTGGAAAATAATTGTGAAATTTAAGAAGGTATTGGGAAATATGTCTGACAATAAACACTGAAAAGCAGCTAAGGTATAGAATTTGTTGTTAATAAGGGATGCACACTTAGTAGAGTGTGCTTATATGATACAAGCAACTGAAATATGAGGGATGATCAAGAAGATACATGTTGGAAAGGAATTTGAAATGTATTGGCTACAAAGTGCTCTCTCTCTCTCTCTTTGTCTCCTCAGTTTAATGGTGAAATTCCACAGGCACAAAATAATTCAAAGAGGTGAAGTAAACTCTGTGGGAAAATAAGGCAGTTGTCATCTGCTGTATGGGAGGGCAATGGCTACCCTTGATAGGAGAGTGGAAAGTTAAGGGAAATACTTGGGGAAAGCTGGAGAAAGCTTTAAGAGATGGGCCTCACTGTCCTGAATAGTTATTGTAAGACACCTTGGAGTTACAGGAAGGAAAACAGAAGCACCAGTTATCACTGAAGGGCCCTTTGGAATAATCTGAGGAGAATCTTGGAGTCCAGCCCATGTAATTAAATTAGTCTTTGAAGGAACTGCTTTATACTTAGTTCCTCAGCTATGCACAAGTGATATTTTATTTCAGCTTTGTTCAGCCACTCGGTTGTATCCAACTCTCTGCAACCCCATGGACAGCAGCATGCCAGGATTCCCTGTCCATCACAGGCTCCTGGAGCTTACTCAAACTCATGTCCATCAAGTTGGTGATGTCATCCAACTATCTTATCCTCTCTTGTCCCCTTCTCCTCCTGCCTTCAATCTTTTCCAGCATCAGGGTGTTTTTCAAATGAGTCAATTCTTGTCTTCAGGTGGCCAAAGTATTGGAGTTTCAGTTTCAACATCAGTCCTTCCAGTGAATATTCAGTACTGATTTTATTTAGGATGGACTAGTTGGATCACCTTGTAGTCCAAGGGACTCTCAGGAGTCTTCTCCAACACCACAATTCAAAAGTATCAATTCTTTGGTGTTCAGCTTTCTTTATAGTCCAATTCTCACATCCATACATGACTACTGGAAAAAGCCTAGCTTTGACTAGATGGACTTTGTTGGCAAAGTAATGTCTCTGCTTTTTAATATGCTGTCTAGGTTAGTCATAACTTTTCTTCCAAGAAGCAAGCATCTTTCTATTTCATGCCTGTAGCCACCATTTGCAGTGACTTTGGAGGCCAAAATCTCTCACTGTTGCCGCTGTTTCCCCATCTATTTGCCTAGAAGTGATGGGACTGGATGCTATGATCTCAATTATCTGAATGTTGAGTTTTAAGCCAACTTTTTCACTATCCTCTTTCACTATCCTCAAGAGGCTCTTTAGTTCTCTGCTTTCTGCCATAAAGGTGGTGTCATCTGTATATCTGAGGTTATTGATATTTCACCTGGCAATCTTGATTCCAGCTTGTGCTTCACCCAGCCCAGCTTTTCACATGACATACTCTGCACAGAAGTTAAATAAGCAGAGTGACAATATACTGATTGTCACTTCAGCCTTCGTGATTTGGAATCAGTCTGTTGGTCCATGTCTAGTTCTGTTTCTTCTTGACCTGTATACAAATTTCTCCAGAGGCAGTTAAGGTAGTCTGGTATTCCCATCTTTTGAAGAATTTTCCAGTTTGTTGTGATCCACACAGTCAAAGGCTTTGGCGTAGTCAATAAAGCAGAAGTAGATGTTTCTTCTGGAACTCTCCTGCTTTTTCACTGGGTGTTGGCAATTTGATCTCTGCTGCTGCTGCTGCTAAGTCGCTTCAGTCATGTCTGACTCTGTGCGACCCCATAGATGGCAGCCCACAAGGCTCTGCCATCCCTGGGATTCTCCAGGCAAGAACACTGGAGTGGGTTGCCATTTCCTTCTCCAGCACATGAAAGTGAAAAGTGAAAGTGAAGTCTCTCAGTCGTGTCCAACTCTTTGCGACCCCATGGACTGCAGCCTACCAGGCTCCTCCACCCATGGGAGTTTCCAGGCAAGGGTATTGGAGTGGGGTGCCATCACCTTCTCTGGTTACTCTAAATTTTCTAAATCCAGCTTGAACATCTGGAAGTTCTCAGTTCACATACTGTTGAAGCTTGGCTTGGGGAATTTTGAGCATTACTTTGTTAGCATGTGAGATGAGTGCAGCTGTGCGGTAGTTTGAACATTGTTTAGCTTTCCTCGTAGCTCATCTGGTAAAGAATCCACCTGCAATGTGGGAGACCTTGGTTCAATACCTGGGTTGGGAAGAATACCTGGAGAAGGGAAAGGCTACCAACTCCAGTATACTGGCCTGAAGAATTCCATCGACTGTATAGTCCATGAGGTTGCAAAGAATTGGACACAACTAAATGACTTTCACTTCACTTGAGCATTATTTGGCATTGCCTTTCTTTGGGATTGGAATGAGACTGATGTTTTCTAGTCCTGTGGCCACTGCTAAGTTTTCCAAATTTGCTGGCATATAGAGTGCACTACTTTCACAGCATCATCTTGGATTTGCAATCTAAAGATTTCCTCTAAGGATTTGAAATAGCTCAACTGGAATTCCATCACCTCCACTAGCTTTGTTCTTAGTGATGCTTCCTAAGGCCCACTTGACTTCACATTCCAGGATGTCTGGCTCTAGGTGAGTGATCACACCATCATCGTTCTCTGGGTCATGGAGGTCTTTTTTGTTCAGTTCTTCTGTTTATTCTTGCCACCTCTTCTTAATATCTTCTGCTTCTGTTAGATCCCTACCATTTATGTCCTTTATTGAGCCCATTTTTGCATGAAATGTCCCCTTGGTATCTCTAATTTTATTGAAGAGATCTCAATTTTTCCCATTCTTTTGTTTTCCTCTATTTCTTTGTATTGATCACCGAGGAAGGCTTTCTTATCTCTCCTTGCTATTCTTTGAATCTCTGCATTCAAATAGGTATATCTTTCCTTTTCTCCTTTGCCTTTAGCTTCTCTTCTTTTTTAAGCTATTTGTAAAGACTCCTCAGCCATTTGCCTTTTGCATTTCTTTTTCTTGGGGATGGTCTTGATCACTGCCTCCTGTACCATCTCAAGAAACTCCATCCATAGTTCTTCAGGCACTCTGTCTATCAGATCTAATCCCTTGAATCTATTTTTCACTTCCACTGTATAATCTTAAGAGATTTGATTTAGGTCATACCTGAGTGGTCTAGTGGCTTGGTTTTTTAAAAATAGGTTACATTTGATAAGTTTAGCTGTGTATGACTTAGAACAGGCTTTATCAGATAGCAAGGAATTGGAGGATTTTATATCTTTATTGAAATAATGAAATGTAGTCCTCAATCTGTCTTGTGTTAGCAAATTGTGGAGAGATCTTCTAAATAAATAATTTTTGTTGCTTATGATCCTGTCTAATCATTTTTTATTTAATTAATACATATTGCTTTCTGCTACTAATAATCTATCTTAACGATGTATGTTCTATCAATTCTGTGCAAAGAGGTGCACTGATAATACCGTGGTTGAGTCTATAATGAGAAATACATTAAAACATATTAGTTAGCCATAAACATACCTTCCTCTATATATTAATAGTTAGTTTAGGGGAGTGCACAGTCTATTACTTTATTCTAATACTCCAAATAGCCAAACAGGAATCTTAAAGGCCTGCCAGTTATGTAGATTACACTAAAATTCAATTGAACAGCAATTTATTAAGTGTGCCAGGAATTGAACTAGGCATTGAGGTACAAAACAATCTGCACAATCTTGATGTGCTAAACATAATTGATCAGATTTCCATTTCCTGTGGCCTGAATAGAGAAATGGAGGAGATCAAATAAACAGCCTCTGTGAAGAAACAAGGAGAAAAAATATCTGTGCAATTATATTTATCAGACTATATAAAATCATTGCATAATTTGTATCACATTCTGTTTGATTCTAACATGAGATTGGAGTAGAGAAAAGGGAAAATGTTTTAAATGTCTGAGTTATTGTAGTTAAACAGGTACAATTGTCCTTATCCATCTCTAACTGCCTGAATATGAACTTTTAAATCTCTCTATATTGTTTATAAATATGTGCATTTTCTTCCTCTCTACATTTGGATGTTCCTTAATGTGTTTGACATTTATATTTTGATATTTATATTTCTTTTTGCATATTCAGACTTAAAAACAAAAAAACTATGTCTATGTTCCTGCATGCTTGTGATTCCAGTCACTATAAACATGACATTGTATATTTACTGAACATAAAGTTTAAACCAGATTTTACTCTTAGGATGGCTGTAGTGAAATAATCATGTGTTTAAGAAAACAATTAAAAATAAATATCACAAAATCTTTCTAAAGTAAGCATCTAATTTTAGACCAAACAATCTGATACTGCAAACAATTGGCCTGTAGGTTAATATATTTTGATACCACATTGTAACTCAGTAGCAATAAACTCAGCCTTGGAACAAAAAGGAAATTCAAATTCATTTAATTTTCTCAGTCCAAATATAGATCTCTTTGGGCAGACTGCCAGCAGTTTCCTTGGGTCAAAGAAAATAAATATTGCATCACTACTTCACAAAGACACAGAAACATAGCCAGTATTTTGAATACTGTACCTAGTGGCTTTTATTCAAATATTCAAATAAGCAGTATATTTTTTCTGTAGAGAATGAATCTCTCCTCTAATTAGAGTACAAAAAAATGTGAAAGATATAATGCAAAATGTGACCATCTGCATTTATCTGTCTTGTCTTTTCTAGTTAGAACTCGCAGGTGTCTTTTAAACAATGATGAATTAGAAGGAAGGCTCTTCTTACTCACTTGCCTGTTAACTACCTTTATGATAATAATGCATTTGCATTTTTAATTTCCTCAGTTGTAAATGAGCACCTCTGAACCACTTCCTAATTATTTTACAATTTTCTTGTATTGTTCATTATTCTTGCTCTCTATTTACTAAATAAAAATGACTTTTCCTCTGAAGGGCATTTGCAATTCATATTATACCAAACAGATCACTTGGTTCCATGTAAGAAATAAGGAATAAGGGAAAACATAGCGACATAGCAGTGAACAAAAACAATTAAATGAACATACCTGTTCACAGCTACATATAGAACAGATTGTAGGACAGGGTTTATAATCTGGCGTATTAGAAATCACACTTATTCACACACACACACACACACACACACATATATATACACACATGCACCCATATTTATTTATATTGCCTCTAATGTGAGTATGAGTCACTATGTGTATGTAGTAATTGTGTGTACTTAATATATATATTCTCTATGAAAACAATTTTTAGTAAGCTTATCATTTATCTCCAAAGAGCCTATTCTTGTCAACATCCATTTATTACAGAGGGATGAATCAAGCTTTTGTGAAGCTTAAAGTTTAAACAATTTGAGGATTTGTCCTTTAGGAAAATAATAATAATAATTTAAAAAAACTATGAATATAAAGTTAGGCATAAAGTTGAATATTTAATTAGAATACAAAGAGAAATTACAAAAAAAATTACACTTAAAAATACTGACAAAAGGACACAGCAGAGGAATAGGATGGGGAGACCATTTTCTCCCCCACAAATTCATCAAAAGATCATTTCAACACTGAGTAAATTCCACAAAACAACTTCTGAATGCTGGCAGAGGACCATCAGGCACCCAGAAAAGCAGCTCATTGTCTTCAAAAACAGATGTTTTATCAACGGTGTGGTATATAAGGAGAAATCTTGAGACTACTATAAAAATAAAACTGAAAACCAGAAGCAGGAGGCTTAAGTCCAAATCCTGAGAACATCAGAGAACTCCTGACTCCAGGGAACATTAATTGATAGGAGCTCATCAAACGCCTCCATACCTACGCTGAAACCAAGCAACACCCAAGGGCCAACAAATTCCACAGCAATATATACAAGGCAAATTCTCCAGCTACACAGGAACACACCCCTGAGCTTCAATATACAGGCAGCTCAAAGTTACACCAAAACCATAGACATCTCATAACTCATTTCTGGAAACTTCATTGCACTCCAGAGAGAAGAAATCCAGCTCCACTCACCAGAACTCCGACACAAGCTTCCTTAACCAAGAAACCTTGACAAGCCACTGATACAACCCCACCCACAGTGAGGAAACTCCATAATAAAGAGAACTCCACAAATTACCAGAGTACAGGAAGGCCACCCCAAATGCAGCAATATAACCAAGATGAAGAGACAGAGGAATACTCAGCAGGTAAAGGAACAGGAGAAATGCCCACCAAACCAAACAAAAGAGGAAGAGATAAGGAATCTACCTGATAAAGAATTCCAAATAATGATAGTGGAAATGATCCAAAATCTTGAAATCAAAATGGAATCACAGATAAATAGCCTGGAGGCAAGGATTGAGAAGATGCAAGAAAGGTTTAACAAGGACCTAGAAGAAATAAAAAAGAATCAATATATGATGAATAATGCAATAAATGAGATCAGAAACACTCTGGAGGCAACAAATGGTAGAATAACAGTGGCAGAAGATAGGATTAGTGAAATAGAAGATAGAATGGTAGACATAAATGAATCAGAGAGGAAAAAAGGAAAATGATTAAAAGAAATGAGGATAATTTCAGAGACCTCCAGGAAAATATGAAACGCTCCAACATTCGAATTATAGGAGTACCAAAAGAAGAAGACAAAAAGAAAGACCATGAGAAAATCCTTGAGGAGATAATAGTTGAAAACTTCCCTAAAATGGGGAAGGAAATAATCACCCAAGTGAAAGAAACCCAGAGAGCCCCAAACAGGATAAACCCAAGGCAAAACACCCCAAAACACCTATTAATCAAATTAACAAAGATCAAACACAAAGAACAAATATTGAAAGCAGCAAGGGAAAAACAACAAATAACACACAAGGGGATTCCCATAAGGATCATAGCTGATGTTTCAATAGAAACTCTTCAGGCCAGGAGGAATGGCAAGACATACTTAAAGTGTTGAAAGAAAATAACCTACAGCCCAGATTACTGTACCCAGCAAGGATCTCATTCAAATATGAAGGAGAAATCAAAAGCTTTACAGACAAGCAAAAGTTGAGAGGCTTCAGCACCACCAAACCAGCTCTCCAACAAATCCTAAAGGATATTCTCTAGACAGGAAACACAAAAAGTGTGTATAAACCTGAACCCAAAACAATAAAGTAAATGGCAACAGGATCATACTTATCAATAATTGCCTTAAACATAAATGGGTTGAAGGCCCCAACCAAAAGACAAAGACTGGCTGAATGGATAAAAAAAACAAGACCCCTATATGTGTTGTGTACAAGATACCCACCTCAAAACAAGGGACACATACAGACCGAAAGTGAAGGGCTGGAAAAAGATATTCCACGCAAATAGAGACCATAAGAAAGCAGGAGTAGCAATATTCATATCCGATAAAATAGACTTTAAAGCAAAGGCTGTGAAAAGAGACAAAGAAGGACACTACATAATGATCACAGGATCAATCCAAGAAGAAGATATAAAAATTATAAATATATATGCACCCAACATAGGAGCACCGCGATATGTAAGACAAATGCTAACAAGTATGAAAGGGGAAGTTAATAATAATGCAATAATAGTGGGAGACTTTAATACCCCATTCACATCTATGAATAGATTAACTAAACAGAAAATTAACAAAGAAACACAAACTTTTAATGATACAATAGACCAATTAGACCTAATTGATATCTATAGGACATTTCACCCACAAACAATGAATTTCACCTTTTTCTCAAGTGCTCACGGAACCTTCTCCAGGATAGATCACATCCTGGGCCATAAATCTAGCCTTGGTAAATTAAAAAAAAAAATTGAAATCATTCCAAGCATCTTTTCTGACCATAATGCAGTAAGATTACATCTCAATTACAGTAGAAAAACTATTAAAAATTCCAACATATGGAGGCTGAACAACCCGCTGCTGAAAAACCAACAACTCACAGAAGAAACAAAAAAAAAGAAATCAAAATAGGCATAGAAACGAATGAAAATGAAAACTCAACAACCCAAAACCTGTGGGACACTACAAAAGCAGTACTAAGGGGAAAGTTCATAGCAATACAAGCATACCTCAAGAAATAAGAAAAAGTCAAATAAATATCCTAACTCTACACCTAAAGCAACTAGAAAAGGAAGAAATGAAGAACCCCAGGGTTAGTAGAAGGAAAGAATCTTAAAATTTAGGGAGGAAATAAATGCAAAAGAAGCAAAAGAGACCATAGTAAAAATCAACAAAGCCAAAAGCTGGTTCTTTGAAAGGATGAATAAAATTGACTAACCATTAGCCAGACTCATCAAGAAACAAAGGGAGAAAAATCAAATCAATAAAGTTAGAAATGAAAATGGAGAGATCACAACAGACAACACAGAAATACAAAGGATCACAAGAGACTATTATCAGCAATTATATGCCAATAAAATGGACAACGTGGAAGAAATGGACAAATTCTTAGAAAAGTACAACTTTCCAAAACTGAACCAGGAAGAAATAGAAAATCTTAAGAGACCCATCACAAGCATGGACATTGAAACTGTAATCAGAAATCTTCCAGCAAACAAAAGCCCAGGTCCAGATGGCTTCACAAGTGAATTCTACCAAAAATTTAGAGAAGAACTAACACCTATCCTACTAAAACTCTTTCAGAAAATTGCAGAGGAAGGTAAATTTCCAAACTCATTCTATGAGGCCACCATAACCTTAATACCAAAATCTGGCAAAGATGCCACAAAAAAAGAAAACTACAGGCCAATATCACTGATGAACATAGATGCAAAAATCCTTAACAAACTTCTAGCAATCAGAATCCAACAACACATTAAAAGATCATACACCATGACCAAGTTGGCTTTATCCCAGGGTTGCAAGGATTCTTCAATATCCGCAAATCAATCAATGTAATTCACTACATTAACAAATTGAAAAGTAAAAGCCATATGATTATCTCAATAGATGCAGAGAAGGCCTTTGACAAAATTCAACATCCACTTATGATTAAGAAAAAAAAAAAAAAAAACTCTCCAGAAAGCAGGAATAGAAGGAACATAACTCAAAATAATAAAAGCTATATATGACAAACCCACAGCAAACATTATCCTCAATGGTGAAAAATTGAAAGCGTTTTCCCTAAAGTCAGGAACAAGACAAGGGTGCCTACTTTCACTGCTACTATTCAACATAGTTCTGGAAGTTTGGGTAATAGCAGTCAGAGCAGGAAAGATATAAAAGGAATCCAAATTGGAAAAGAAGTAAAACTCTCACTGTTTGCAGATGACATGATGCTCTACACAGAAAACTCTAAAGACTTCACCAGAAAATTAATAGAGCTAATCAATGAATATAGTAAAGTTTCAGGATATACAATCAACACACAGAAATCCCTTACATTCCTATACACTAATAATGAGAAAGTAGAAAACAAAATTAAGGAAACAATTCCATTCACCATTGCAACGAAAAGAATAAAATACTTAGGAATATATCTACCTAAAGAAACTAAAGACCCATATAGCGAAAACTATAAAACACTGGTAAAAGAAATCAAAGAGGACACTAATAGATGGAGAAATATACCATGTTCATGGATCGGAAGAATCAATATAGTGAAAATGAGTATACTACCCAAAGCAATCTACAGATTCAATGCAATCCCTATCAAGCTACCAGCCATATTTTTCACAGAACTAGAACAAATAATTTCAAGATTTGTATGGAAATACAAAAACCCTCAAATTGCCAAAGCAATCTTGAGAAAGAAGAATGGAACTGGAGGAATCAACTTGCCTGACTTCAGGCTCTACTACAAAGCCACAGTCATCAAAACAGTATGGTACTGGCACAAAGACAGACATATAGATCAATGGAACAAAATAGAAAGCCCAGAGATAAATCCACAAACTTATGGACACCTTATCTTCGACAAAGGAGGCAAGAATATACAATGGATTAAAGACAGTCTCTTTAACAAGTGGTACTGGGAAAACTGGTCAACCACTTGTAAAAGAATGAAACTAGATCACTTTCTAACACCGCACACAAAAATAAACTCAAAATGGATTAAAGATCTAAATGTACGACCAGAAACTATAAAACTCCTAGAGGAGAACATAGGCAAAACACTCTCCAACATAAATCACAGCAGGATCCTCTATGATCCACCACCCAGAATTCTGGAAATTAAAGCAAAAGTAAACAAATGGGATCTAATTAAAATTAAAAGCTTCTGCACAACAAAGGAAACTATGAGCAAGGTGAAAAGACAGCTTTCGGAATAAGAGAAAATAATAGCAAATGAAGCAACTGATAAACAACTAATCTCAAAAATATACAAGCAACTCCTGCAGCTCCATTCTAGAAAAATAAACCCAATCAAAAAATGGGCCAAAGAACTAAATAAACATTTTTCCAAAGAAGACATACAGATGGCTAACAAACACATGAAAAGATGCTCAACATCACTCATTATCAGAGAAATGCACATCAAAACCACAATGAGGTACCATT
Source organism: Ovis canadensis (assembly GCF_042477335.2). Taxonomy (NCBI): domain Eukaryota; kingdom Metazoa; phylum Chordata; class Mammalia; order Artiodactyla; family Bovidae; genus Ovis; species Ovis canadensis. The sequence continues at coordinate 32,169,387 of NC_091248.1, read as the reverse complement.
GCACACCAGTCAGAATGGCTGCCATCCAAAAAGTCTACAAGCAATACATGCTGGAGAGGGTGTGGAGAAAAGGGAACCCTCTTACACTGCAGGTGGGAATGCAAACTAGTAGAGTCACTATGGAGAACAGTATGGAGATTCCTGAAAAAAACTGGAAATGGAGCTGCCTTATGACCCAGCAATCCCACTTCTGGGCATACACACTGAGGAAACCAGAATTGAAAGAGACACATGTACCCCAATGTTCATCGCAGCACTGTTTATAATAGCTAGGACATGGAAGCAACCTAGATGTCCATCAGCAGATGAATGGATAAGAAAGCTGTGGTACATATGCACAATGGAGTATTATTCAGCCATTAAAAAGAATACATTTGAATCAGTTCTAATGAGGTGGATGAAACTCGAGCCTATTATACAGAGTGAAGTAAGTCAGAAAGGAAAATACCAATACAGTATACTAACACATATATATGGAATTTAGAAAGATGGTAATGATAACCCTGTGTCCAAGAAAGCAAAAGAGACACAGATGTATAGAACAGAGTTTGGGACTCTGAGGGAGAGGGAGAGGGAGGGATGATTTGGGAGAATGGCAATGAAACATGTATAATATCATGTAAGAAACAAATCACCAGTCTAGGTTCAATGCATGATACAGGATGCTTGGGGCTGGTGCACTGGGATGAACCAGAGAGATGGTATGTTGGGGAAGATGGGAGGGGGCTCAGGATTGGGAACTCGTGTACACCCGTGGCGGATTCATGTTGATGTATGGCAAAACCAATACAGTCTTGTAAATTAAAATAAAGTTAAAAGAAAAAAAAGAAAAAAATATACTGACAAATATCAGCAAAATCACGAAAATCAGTAAATTATGATAAAAATTATAAAAAAAATTTTACATTAAGGGAAAAAAAGAAGAAATTTAGCCTTTTTTCTTAGATTGATCATAAAGTGTTCATCACTGATATTCTGATGGAGTTTAATGATAACTGAGGCCTGCATTTATAGGTTTATGCATTGAATGATTATAAGCTTTTTTCAGACATCTCTTGTCTCACATGTTTCAAACTTCAGTTATTACCACCCTCATATTCCAAGTACCAGATCCATAGAACATGTTCATTATCCAATGGTTCTTTATGAGTGACAAGATCTGAAACTGAAGCTTCATACTTAATGAAAAAATTGCCTCTGGATATGGAGGAGGTTATAGTTTAAATATCAAGCCACACCTCAAATAGCAAGTACTAGTATATAAGTTGTACATTTAGCTAGTCACTCTCTAGGAAAGAATTAAATGTCTGTGTGGTACATGCTCATTGTCTAAGATCCCTTCCTCCTTAGCAGTAAGCTATAACTAGAAAACAGTTGAGATTATATGCAGACTCATCAAGGATACATGTTTAATGTAATTTAAACCTAATTATATTCATAAACCAATTCAATGATAAACTTTTATTTTACTGTATTGCCTTTTATTATTCTACCTTTATAATCATAACTAAAGAAAAATATATGTGACATCTTTTTTTCTGAACATGGTAACATGATTTCTGAACATACTTTGAAATGTCTTATCTACTAAATATAAGTTGTAATTTTATATACTGTATCAATTAGATTTACATTTTTTGTGATCTATCACACTCAAATTTCATGAGTAAACACTGCAGAGATTCTTATGTTATTTAAAAAGAGTATTAATTTTTATTATTTAATTTTTTGGCTTAAACTATGATTTTTTCCTAACTACTAACCTTTCATACTTAGCTAAATGGTTTATTTTGGCAACACATAATTATGAAGCCTTCAGTACAAAAAAAAAAAAAAAAAGCCTTCAGGCTTCCCTGGTGGCTCAGAGGTTAAAACGTCTGCCTCCAATGTGGGAGACCCGGGTTCCATCCCTGGGTCGAGAAGATCCCCCGGAGAAGGAAATGGTAACCCACTCCAGTATTCTTGCCTGGAGAATCCCATGGACAGAGGAGCCTTGTGGGATACAGTCCACGGGGTCGCAAAGAGTCAGACACGACTGAGCAACTTGACTTGACTTCACTTCACTTCAGTACAAAATAGGGCTTCCCTGGTGGCTCAGACAGTAAAGAATCTGCCTGCAATGCTGGAACCCAGGTTCAATCCCTGGATGAAGAAGATCCCCTGGAGAAGGGAATGGCAATCCACTCCAGTATTTTTGCCTGGAGAATTCCATGAACAGAGGAGCCTGGCAGACAGTCTCCTACAGTATGTGGATCCACAAAGAATCAGACACTACTGAGCAAATCTCTGTCTTCTGTCACTACAAAATAAGTTTTCTTCTAAGAATCCTACACTTGATCTTAGCCAAAAGGCCAAGAAGCAATCTGCTAAGAATGCAATGAGAAAAATAAATTTCTCATGCTTTCAATGTTTTCATATTAAGATCTATCAATTCAGTTCAGTTCAGTAGCTCAGTCGTGTCCGACTCTTTGCGACCCTGTGAACTGCAGCACGCCAGGCCTCCCTGTCCATCACCAACTCCCGGAGTTCACTCAGACTTACGTCCATCGAGTTATTGATGCCATCCAGCCATCTCATCCTCTGTCATCCCCTTCTCCTCCTGCCCCCAATCCCTCCCAGCATCAGCCACAGCTGGGTATTAAAGTTACATTAAAAATAGTTGCTCTTTGAGTTTTTCTTTTTAGTGATTCCTTATACGTGATATTTTTCTTATTCAGAAGTGTCTATAGGACTTGAGAGATTAGTATTTTTTTAATGGGAAGGTAAAACTTTAAATGTAAATATTTAGATAAGTTAGATAATATTTAATTTGACTTCCCAAATGGGTTCTTGGAGCCCAATCAGATGTTATAGTTTGGTTATTGGTAGTCTTTAATTTGTTTTGTTAAGAAAGGAAACAAAAAAATATGCCAAACAAATTAACCAGCAAAGTTAGGGCTTGAAAATAGTGTCCTTTGTCTCAGTTGAACAAAATTGAGTAAAAGAATATGATGGAAGCTACTCTAAAGGAGGTTTTAAGGCCATGGAAGAGAGGCAAAGCAAAAAGTGGAATAATATCATAAGCTGTATGGAAACTTCATTTTCCCACAGTAGTGCCCATACAAGAGAGCTGCAATGGTGAATTGTGATGAGGAACCATATTACCTTTCTTTTTCTGATAACAGCTTGGTAAAAGGCTTAATAATATCATCATGCTAATAGCAACCATAAAGAAACTGCAAGAAGATGTATATAGATATTTCTCCAAAGAACACATAGAGATGACCACATGGTACACATAAAGATGCTCAACATTGCTAATTATTAGAGAAATGTAAATCAAAACTACAATGAGATATCACCTCAGACCAGTCACAATGACTGTCATCAAGAAAACCACAATACATGCTGGAGGTGCTATGGAGAGAAGGGAACCCTCCTCACTGTTGGTAGACAGTAAATTGGTAGCACTATCATGGAGAAAAGTATATAGGCTTCTTAACAAGTTAAAAACAGAGCTACCACATGATCCTACAACCCCACTTCTGGGCATATATCCAGGGAAACATGGTCTGAATGGATATATACACTGCAATGTTCATTGAAACACTGTTTACAAGAACCAAGACATGGAAGCAACCTAAACATCTACCAATAAAGGACTGGATAAAGAAGATGTGATACATATATACAATAGAATATTACTCAGCCATTAAAAAGAGACATAATGCCATTTGCAGTAACATGGATAGATCTAGAGATTGTCATACTAAGTGAAGTAACTTAGATGAGAAAGAAAAATATTCTGAGATCTAAAAAGAAATAATATAAATGAACTTATATATGAAACAGACCCTCAGACTTAGAAAATAAATTTATGGTTATCAGACAGGAAGCATGGGTGAGGAAGTGGTAGTCAGGGATTTGGTGATTGACATATACAAACTGCTATATTTAAAATGGATAAACAGCAAGGACCTACCATATAGCACAGAGAACTTTGCTTAATATTATATAATAGCTTAAGTGGGAAAATAATTTGAAAAAGGATAGGTATGTGTGTGTGTGTGTGTATCTGTGTGTGTGTGCATGCATGTATATGTATATGTACGTATACATATGCTGCTCTCTGCTGTGCTTAATCGCTCTCGTGTCTGACTGCCACCCCATGAGCTGTAGCCTACCCAGGCTCCTTTGTCCATGAGAATTCTCCAAGGCAAGAATACTGGAGTGGGTTGCCATGCCCTTCTCCTGGGCATCTTCCCAAGATCTCCAACATTACAGGCAGAGTCTTTACCTTCTGAGCCACCAGCAAAGCCCATATATATATCAACTGTATCAATTTGCTGTACCTGAAACTATCATAACATTGTTAATCAACTACATGAATTACAAAAAAAAAAAAAAGGAAAAAGAAAATCTGACAACTATCTAAATAATTCAGACATTGCTGAGCCCACCGAAAATATCTATATTCAACAGCAATCTCTACAATAACTCAGGACACTTTCCAGCCCCTAAACAGAGATTGAAATCCTCGAAGAGAAGGAAGAAGTGAAGGATAAAGCCCTCATAGCCTATGCTTGGAAGTGACTTGCAAATAGCACAGCTCCTGTTGGTGCATGATGTAGTATGGAAACTTGCATATGGTTATAACTGAATAAGGTTATTCAGTTAAATTCGAGCTCAGAACTTGGAGTAGGTTAAATTACTGCTGTCATATGCCTCACCATATCAGTTCAGTTCACTTCAGTTCAGTCCCTCAGTCATGTCCTACTGTTTGTGACCCCATGAATCGCAGCACGCCAGGCCTCCCTGTCCATCACCAACTCCCGGAGTTCACTCAGACTCACGTCCATTGAGTCCGTGATGCCATCCAGCCATCTCATCCTCTGTTGTCTCCTTCTTCTCCTGCCCCCAATCCCTCCCAGCATCAATGTCTTTTCCAATGAGTCAACTCTTCACATCAGGTGGCCAAAGTACTGGAGTTTCAGCTTTAGCATCATTCCTTCCAAAGAAATCCCAGGGCTGATCTCTAGCAGAATGGACTGGTTGGATCTCCTTGAAGTCCAAGGGACTCTCAAGAGTCTTCTCCAACACCACAGTGCAAAAACATCAATTCTTCAGTGCTCAGCCTTCTTCACAGTCCAACTCTCACTTCCATACATGACTACTGGAAAAACCATATCACAACTATGCAAATTATTCAGTCAACAGAAATTATTCAACATCTTTGGGTACAAGGTTGAGTGATGAAACATGCAAAAGTATAGTTCAATCCCAATTAAATCAAAGGCCAGGGTTTAGTAATCTCAATTATTAAAATTTCACCAAGAGGAAAAAAAATAAACAAAATTCATATGAACCACTTAAATGGAAGCATGGACTTCTAGACTCTCGAATTTAGCATGTGTCTTAGATGCTATGTTGGAAAATACATACTGCACATGCAAATCTTTAAATCAACCCAGACGATTCGTTCCTACTTCTTAGAGAAGTTACTCAATTATTGCTGAGCTAGAATTAGTTTTTTTCTTTTAAAATGAATAGTATATACTTACTTTTAACTTTATTTTTTTTTAATTTTAAAATCTTTAATTCTTACATGCGTTCCCAAACATGAACCCCCCTCCCACCTCCCTCCCCATAACATCTCTCTGGGTCATAATATTCTGACGCTTATTCTGTTTTCTAAACCTTCACTCCATGGGTAGCACTTGTCTTCTAGATCTGTGGTCCTTTCCTTTCTTTGTCTTTGCTGACATTCTGAACAGATTAAATACATATTTGAAATAGTCCAATAGGCATAGCTAGATTTTTTAATGTGTTTTGGCATAAAAGATATTATCCACAAAACATCTACTATTACCTCAAACTAAATCTCTTCCTTTTCCAACATGTCTTTATTTTCTACTGCTGTGGAGACCTGCTACTCTCTATGAGACATCATCTTGAATATGTGAAGATATATTTTATGCCACCAGACCTAAAACTTTTTTTTATTTTATGTGAAATATGATAATATTGTTGTTGCTTAGTTGCTAGGTCATGTCTGACTCTTTTGCAACCCCATGGACTGTAGATCATCAGACTCCTCTCTCTGTGGGATGTTTCAGGCAAGAATACCAGAGCGGGTTGCCATTTCCTTCTCCAGGAGATCTTTCCAGGCCAGGAATTGAATCCTCATCTCTTGCATCTCCTGTAATGGCAAGCAGACTCTTTACCACTGAATCATCTGTGAAGCCCATAACAATATGAAGGGATGTATAATGAAAATAATTTAATGTGCTCTTGGTCCTGAACTTGAATTTAGGTAAATGACCTTATTAAATTTTAACCATGTGCACGTTTCCACACTAGATTATGTACCACATGAGTATCATCATTTGTATGTGACTATTTACAATTATTCTCTTTTCCAGAATGTACAACTCAGATTCCTTCAATAACATTTCATATCTCAGGTTACTTACTCATCCTCATAGTGATTACTTTTCTCATAGCAAAGAATAATTATGAGATCTAATTGACACTAAGCACTGATAAAGATCAAAGATGGCTAGTTTCACTTCTTGGTCTCTAGGAACTTACAACCAAGTGAATGGTAGATAGAGATGTAGGATCCAGAGACCTTCTGTGATTAAATATGTTTTAAAAGGAAGTTAATGGAAATAAAGAAGCAGGTTTACCATATGTGTATCTGGAAGAATATCCAGACAGAAGAACAACAGGTGCAAAGGCTCTAAAGCAGGAACCCTAAAGGAAGGAGTTTTTGAGAATCTGGGATAGAGCAAGCAAGCTTTGTGGGGAGATGGAAAGAGTTAGGATTAGACTCCGTCAGGTTAAAGAATTAAAGCAACTACCAAAGTGCCACTACTACATCTTTTAGCTATGATTTTTCATCTGTACTCCATGGCTTTTCAGTTTGCATGTGTGACAGGGATTGGGGAACTGGAGTGGTGTGGGGTTTCAAAAATTGCATGTGAACAATAGTGTAATTTCTTAGAGTGTTATTTGATTGGAAGTTTAGCAATTACAGCTTTAAATTTAAAAAAAAATAACATGGTACAAATATAATATTGTATTTACTGGTACTTTTCAAATTTGATGTGCACACAAATCACCTAAAGATCTTTAAAAAAACAGATTAGGATTCAATACGCTTGAGATTCGTATTTCCAACAAAGTCTCATATTATGCTGAGACTGCAGGTCCAAATTCATATTTTGAGTTGAAAGTTTTATAATACAATATTTATAGTATGGTTGTTCTAGCAGTCAAGTACAGATGTGAGAACTGGACAGTAAAAAAGGTTGAGCACTGAAGAATTGATATCTTCGAACTGTGGTGTTGGAGAAGACTCTTGAGAGTCCCTTGGACAGCAAGGAGATCAAACCAGTCAGTCCTAAGGAAATCAACCCTGAATATTCATTGGAAGAACTGATGCTGAGGCTCCAATACTTTGGCCATTTGATGTGAAGTGGAAAAGACCCTGATGCTGGGAAAGATTAAAGGCAGGAAAAGAAGGGGACGACAGAGGATGAGATGGCTGGATGGCATCACCAACTCAATGGACATGAGTTTGAGCAAACTCTGGTAAATAGTGAAGGATAGAGAAGCCTGGCCAGCTGCATTCCATGGTGTTGCGAAGAGTCAGACATGACTGAGCAACTGAACAACAATAGTATTTCTTAGGACAAAAATTAAAATACTTGCAGGAGAACACTATGGAGTAATTTCACAAGCCCCAGGCTATGTACATGTTTCTGTATTTTTTCCTCTAGAGATTTAACACCTGTGATTTGGACTTCACCCACTAGATAGTAATAGTGCACACATTCAGTCAATTACAATACACAGATCACCAAATCAACTCTATAATGCAGGGCTGCAGAAGAAACAGTAGCCAACTCACCTGTCCTTATGAGCTATTTTTAAAGAGCCAAATTTGCTGTTTTAATTTAAAAATGTGTGTATGTGTGCTTAGTTGCTCAGTCGTGTTGGACTCTTGCAACCCCAGAGACTGTAGCCTGCCAGGATCCTCTGTTCATGGGATTCTCCAGGCAAGAATACTGCAGTAGGTTGTCATTTTCTTCCCCAGGAGATCTTCCAGACCCAAGAATTGAACCTAGGTCTCATGCATTGCAGGAAGATTTTTTTTTTAATTTTTATTTTTTTATTTTTGTGTGTGTGTGTGTGTTAGAATTTTTGCTTGCATTTTTTTTTTAGTTTTTTAATTTTAAAATCTTTAATTCTTACATGCGTTCCCAAACATGAACCCCCCTCCCACCTCCCTCCCCATAACATCTCTCTGGGTCATCCCCATGCACCAGCCCCAAGCATGCTGTATCCAGCGTTAGACATAGACTGGTGATTCAATTCTTACATGATAGTATACATGTTAGAATGCCATTCTCCCAAATCATCCCACCCTCTCCCTCTCCCTCTGAGTCCAAAAGTCCATTATACACATCTGTGTCTTTTTTCCTGTCTTGCATACAGGGTCGTCATTGCCATCTTTCTAAATTCCATATATATGTGTTAGTATACTGTATTGGTGTTTTTCTTTCTGGCTTATTTCACTCTGTATAATCGGCTCCAGTTTCATCCATCTCATCAGAACTGATTCAAATGAATTCTTTTTAACGGCTGAGTAATACTCCATTGTGTATATGTACCACAGCTTTCTTATCCATTCATCTGCTGATGGACATCTAGGTTGTTTCCATGTCCTGGCTATTATAAACAGTGCTGCAATGAACATTGGGGTACATGTGTCTCTTTCAATTCTGGTTTCCTCGGTGTGTATGCCCAGCAGTGGGATTGCTGGGTCATAAGGTAGTTCTATTTGCAATTTTTTAAGGAATCTCCACACTGTTCTCCATAGTGGCTGTATTAGTTTGCATTCCCACCAACAGTGTAAGAGGGTTCCCTTTTCTCCACACCCTCTCCAGCATTTATTGCTTGCAGATTTTTGGATCACAGCCATTGTGACTGGTGTGAAGTGGTACCTCATTGTGGTTTTGATTTGCATTTCTCTAATAATGAGTGATGTTGAGCATCTTTTCATGTGTTTGTTAGCCATCTGTATGTCTTCTTTGGAGAAATGTCTATTTAATTCTTTGGCCCATTTTTTGATTGGGTCATTTATTTTTCTGGAATTGAGCTGCATGAGTTGCTTGTATATTTTTGAGATTAGTTGTTTGTCAGTTGCTTCATTTGCTATTATTTTCTCCCATTCAGAAGGCTGTCTTTTCACCTTGCTTATATTTTCCTTTGTTGTGCAGAAGCTTTTAATTTTAATTAGATCCCATTTGTTTACTTTTGCTTTTATTTGCAGAATTCTGGGAGGTGGATCATAGAGGATCCTGCTGTGATTTATGTCTGAGAGTGTTTTGCCTATGTTCTCCTCTAGGAGTTTTATAGTTTCTGATCTTACATTTATATCTTTAATCCATTTTGAGTTTATTTTTGTGTGGGGTGTTAGAAAGTGATCTAGTTTCATTCTTTTACAAGTGGTTGACCAGTTTTCCCAGTACCACTTGTTAAAGAGATTGTCTTTACTCCATTGTATATTCTTGCCTCCTTTGTCAAAGATAAGGTGTCCATAAGTTTGTGGATTTATCTCTGGGCTTTCTATTTTGTTCCATTGATCTATATGTCTGTCTTTGTGCCAGTACCATACTGTTTTGATGACTGTGGCTTTGTAGTAGAGCCTAAAGTCAGGCAAGTTGATTCCTCCAGTTCCATTCTTCTTTCTCAAGATTGCTTTGGCAATTTGAGGGTTTTTGTATTTCCATACAAATCTTGAAATTATTTGTTCTAGTTCTGTGAAAAATATGGCTGGTAGCTTGATAGGGATTGCATTGAATCTGTAGATTGCTTTGGGTAGTATACTCATTTTCACTATATTGATTCTTCCGATCCATGAACATGGTATATTTCTCCATCTATTAGTGTCCTCTTTGATTTCTTTTACTAGTGTTTTGTAGTTTTCGCTATATGGGTCTTTAGTTTCTTTAGGTAGATATATTCCTAAGTATTTTATTTTTTTCGTTGCAATGGTGAATGGAATTGTTTCCTTAATTTCTTTTTCTACTTTCTCATTATTCGTGTATAGGAATGCAAGGGATTTCTGTGTGTTGATTTTATATCCTGCAACTTTACTATATTCATTGATTAGCTCTAGCAGGAAGATTCTTTACCAACTGAGATATGAGGGAAGCCCTAATTTAAAAAGAAGAGTTGAAAAACCAGTTCTTCAAAAGAGGCATTTCAGAAATTATATTAGTATCTATAAGTAATGAAAAGAACAAGTACCTATTGACAGCCTTCTATAGAAGTAATCATTATTAACTCTATTAAAAAAATCTGAGTTGGTAGAATGACTCTGTTGTCATGGCATGAAATCAACACTATATCTTCTGGCATGAATCTCCGCTTAGAATAGCTCATATATCCCAACTACCTAAGGGTCATTCATCCTTAATTAATTTATATGCCTCATCAGTGAGAAGCATCCATTTGATTTATTAGTAGGTCTCTAGAGAGCAAATTATCTTCCTTGGCAGTTCCTGATGTGCTTTGAATCACAGTACAAACAGAAATTTCTCTTGCTAGCTCTCTATCTGGCTTTGATAAACAAAATCTTTTAAAGCCAAAAAAAATTTTACACAATAGCATAGGTATGATGACAACTGCAAAACCAAAGAGATTTTGGTCCTAATCGAACTCAACATCAGCACTGTTTCCATTAAGGAAATGGCAGCCCAAAGAATATAAGCAACCTACGTGAGTTTCCGCAGCTGGTTAATGGTAAAACTAATTATGACATCCCAGACTTCTGGGTTCACTGTTCTATAAGAATCACACCCACCACTCTTACCACTTTTCATTCTGGGTCTCCTGCATTGCAGGCAGATTCTTTACAGTCTGAGCCACTAGGGAAGTCCATATTTCTGCTTACATAACAGCTATTGCAATACATAAAGTATATTTGGGAAATGGCTTAATCTTGACTTCTGAGTCTCCAGGACAAAGTTAACCAGGAGCCTATGACAAAAGAACAAAAAGGGTCAGACACTTAAGGTATTCTGTGGGGTGAAGCAAATGAGGAAACTGTAATCCTGGCAGAGTAAAGCAGAGATGTGGGTGAGGTTTCCATGGTAAAGCAACCATTGGAAAAAAATGGACTCCAACCCAGCCAGCGTTAGATAAGGCTGGAAAGGCAGCCTTCCATCACATACAGATATCCATCTTTATCTGACAGTGTCATCCACTCTAGCCTAATGCAAGCTCACAGGTTCATTTCTTCATGTCCAGGTTATATACTCCTCACTGGATCTGGTCATTCAGTAATGCAACTTCATTCTCTCTCAGTAAGTTACAAAGTTATTTTTAGAAATTTTAAAGTTCATTTTCAAAATAATAAAACAGAGGCACATAGACATTAAGTTTCTTGACGAAGTTCCTGCTGTGGATTAGTGGTAGAATAGATGCTAGACTTGGGTTTCACTATGCATAGATTATGTAACTGGAAAGTATCTAAAAGTCCAGATGTAAATTTTGGGGTTTCCTACATTCAATTTATTAGATCAGTGTTCTAACTAGCACACATAGGATTTCAGATTTTTTCCTTTTATTTTTAAGGGAAAAATTCAGTTATAATTATAATATATGGTCCTTTGTGGTTGTATCTAGAGTAAAACATGCCCTGTACCATCCATCACGTAATATTTATTGCATACTTATTCTGTCAATATCCTCAGATTATAAGTAGCATTGAGGAGACACATCTGTTTTATTTATATTGTAATTGGCATCTAAACCTAACATGAGATAGTACATATTAAGAATTCAATACATTTTCAATAAATTTGAAAATAGTGTTAACTCACAACTGTTACAAAGGTTATTATAGAAATAAAAACAATAAAAGATAATAAGGGTTGAAGATGTGAAGAAAATGGAACCCTTGTGGGGATGCAAATTGATACAGACACTGTGGAAAACAGTGTAGTTTCCTGAAAAAAAAACAAAAAATGGAACTACAGCAACCCTACTTCTCAGTATAAGGAGGAAAGGAAATGAAATTAGTACAAGGTGATATCTTTATGCCTTTATTCATAGTAATCTTAGATATTTAAATAACAAATATCTGTGAACAGATGAATGGATACAGAATTATATATATATAATACATATATATATATAATATATATTATATATATAGTACACACACACACACATATACTTCAGCCATAGGGAAGGGAATCCTACCATATGCAATAACATGGAGGGATCTTGAAGTCATTATACCGGGGAAAATATATGTCAAACAAAGAAAGACAAAAACTTATAATATCACATGTATGTAGACTCTAAAAAAGCCAAACTCATAAAGAGTAAATAATGGTTACCAGGAAATGAAGGTAGGGGTGTTAGACAAATGTTGCTTAACAGTACAAACTTGTAACTAGTAGTAATTAAGTCCTCAATATCTAATGTATACTATAGTGAAAATAAAGAACAACATTGTATTACAATCATCAAGTGTGCTAAGAGACTAGATCTTAACTATTTCAAACACTAAATGGCAGTTACCTGACAAGACAGAGATGCTAACTCTTGCTACAAAGGAAATATATTGCAATATTAAATGTATCAACATGTGGTATTCCTTAAAATTAAACAATATTATTGTTTAATATATTATTAATATATTTATATTATTAATATAGTTATAAATTATAATTATAAATTATAATTATAAATTATAATATTAATTTAATATTATTTCTCAAATATAATTTCAATAAAGTAAAATAAAATGGCTCACCTCAAGGAGAAAAAGCAGTGTATCTAGATGATATGTGAGACTTTTAAGTAACCCTTCTAAACTTTAACTCAGTGGAAATGAAACAGACTTTAAAACCAAAATCTAAATGTTGGTGGTATGGCTTACTGAATAACCCAGATGATTCATTCAACAAAGCTTTATTTTTTTTCCTAACCAGTAATACTGGTAGGAATACTTCATTTATGTGGTGTTCACATAAATCCCTGAGACGTAATATTTCACTGATTTCTAGTCGAAATATCCTCCTTCTCCTTTACTAGTATTGGTGAAAATACTAGAAATATAGTCAAATAGATTTGTACATAGAGTTTCTGTAAGAGGTTTTACTTTTAAGTATTATACATTAATAATTCTGTGAAGATTTAACCTGAATGTTAAGAATTCTTGGGTTTAGTCTGGAAATCTCTCATTTTGCCTGTAAGTGTTAAACATTTTCTATTCTGAAGCCTGGCAAATGAATCTTATAAGAGCAATAGTTTTTCTCCTCAGTCTTCTGAGTTTCCCAGTTGTCTGTAGACTCCAATCCCAATTCAGTCCCAACTTTCTGGTTCTAAACTAAATAATATGTATTACTCATCTAGTACCAACCTCAAGATGTAACCCGCATGGAGTCTGTGAGTTAGCAAGAGTACCTGCTCATTGGGTACAGCTAAACTGCCATGCTAACACCTGCTTTATACTTTCCAAATTGCTTTAACCATATTCTACTTTGCACTGGGCTTCTGAGAACACAGAGGCCAGTGCATATCTGCTACTTGCGCTTCCTAAATGATGCAAAAATTTTCACCATATCTTTTCCAGATAGAGAATTTGATTCTTTGATTTTACGAGTGTCTTTGATTTCTCACTTTCTGTGGTTTTCCTCTCTTTCACCAGAAAATTTCTGTCATTTTCTCATTATCTTCCTTTCTCTTTGATTGGTTTTCCCACCGTCATGCCACTCACTCTCTTCCCTTCTCACAGGCTCTAAACTTTTCCCTATTAATTATTACCCTGGTTTCAACCATTATTGACAGTGCTACCTCAAACTGTTATAAGAAGTCCCACCTCCAAAAAATGTGAACTCATGCTCATATTTTAAAATAAGAGAGCTAAAGTAAGGCAGAGAACATTTGCAAGAAAAAATACTTCTATATTTCTGAAATTATTTTTGTTAGAACACAGGTACAGTGTGTGCTGTAAACACTTTCCCATAATACAATATGCACTGAATTGCCACTTTTATTGCTCACAAATGGAAGAAAGAAATAATAGCACAGGAATGAAAATTACTGACCGATTGTGTTGATTATATACATTTGCTGTAGGGCATTCTACATACTGCCTGATGGGGAATCCACCCAACCATTTCATTCGATGAAGAGAAAAAAATAATAATAATAATAAAGCCACAATTGCCAGGATTCTCTAAACTTTTAAAATATAAATAAATAGATTTCATAAATGTTTTTCTTAACCCTGATAAAATAAAATGTTCATAGCAGGGTGTCTGGTAACAAACTGTCTCCTGAAATTGCGGCAGGACATTCTACATGTCTACTGGCCATTTAATTTAATGGGATTTTTATTAGTGTACACACACTGGTTATTTAAACCACAGGGGTCTTCGCAGGTATAGGCACGAAGAAAAGAGAAAAAGAAACACCAAAAGCTGCAATTTCAGTTTGTAAAATTAAATATTTACATTTTGTATTCATTTATTTAAATTACATTCCTACTAATTTGTTATTCCAAAGCATTGGGAAGAATATCACTTTTAAACAGGTGCAAACAAATATACAATTCAAGGGATTTGTTTTCAAGCCATTCTTTTCTTTCAACTCCCAAAGCTGGAAAATGCACCTACATTTTCTTTAAGCCTGATAACAGGCAACTCAAGGTAAACAGAAATAACCCATATTTCTAAAATAAGTTTATTTTTTAAATGTTATCATATTTTATTTTCTTATGAATCATTTTATGCCATATATATATTATGATTTAATACTATACCGATAGTTATATATTTAACATTCAGATGTCTCTATGATAGGAATTCTAGAATTCCTAAATCTATGCAATTAGATTCCATTTAGCTTCATTTGAATACATGTGCTCAATGAGATAATCTGAAAAGATTATATCATCATTAAGCTAGCATGGTAGTGATCAAGTATTCTTTGAACTTTGGTATTTTTCTTTTCCAAACACATCTTAAATTTCTGCATAAATGTTTTACTTGAAATAAGTGTTAAGACCAAAAAATTAAATCAGAATATAACTGAAAGGTCATTTTTGTTATGTTATAAATTTTAATTAAAAAAGAATGAATATGTTTAAGAAAAATCATTTATTTTTCTTAGAGTATTAATATATCCCAACACTTAAAAATTAATTTTAAAATATGTGAGGAAGACAAAGAAGAGGAATGGGAGCATGCTGATGAAGATAATGAGGAGAAGGAGATTTGACTGTGGAAAACAAAGGTTTTATTTTAACTCTAAACAAGGTTATTTGTGCTTGTCTATGTCCCTTCCAAGTCTGGATATTTGCTAAATGTTGGATTCCCTGTTTTATTTGAGTCTTCAGTGTTTCTGCCTGCAATGTGGGAGACCCGGGTTTGATCCCTGGATTGGGAAGATCCCCTGGAGAAGGAAATGCAACCCACTCCAGTATTCTAATCTGGAAAATCACATGGACAAAGGAGCCTGACAGGCTACAGTTGATGGGGTTGCAAAGACTCAGACATGATTGAGTGACTTCATGTCTTTCTTTCAATGTTTCTGCATTACTTTTAAATCACTATTTGGTGAAACTAGGTTGACATATATCAGCCAAAATAATCTTGAAAGTTGAAGATAGTGCAGTTTACATCAGCATGGCAGGTGTTAACTAAAATTATCTTGGGAAAAGTAAGAGGTGTTACAACCTTAGCTTTAACTATCAGACTTGTGACTCAGTTCTACCAAAATAGTATGAGATGCAAGTGCCTAAATTCAGAATGGGTAAAAAAAGACACTTGACAAATAGATGTGATAATATACAGTTAATAAACTTCAAAAAATCTGTGAAAGATATGATATGAACTAGATTTAAATGATAGGGAGATTTTATACAAAGAAAATAAAATTTTTTTAAATGATAGAAACAAAATAAATGAGATGGATTCAGACAGAGGAAAATTTCACTGTCACTTATATTTCAAGTTACAAAGGACCTCAAACCTGCTTCTTTTTAAATAAAATTAATATTTGCTCTTTTGGAGCTATCACAATAACTTTAAGACTGTCATTATATGGGCCAGTATTAATAACCTCAATATTCACTATGAGAAAGGAGAAACAGCAGTTCTGGATAAGGCTTCCAAAGACCTAGGAATAAGAGATGGTAAGTAACTGTCAGATGTTTGGTTCTTTTGTTCTGCATTAGTGGCAGGACAACTTGAAAGCTGTGAGTTGTTGCAATTTGGAGGTTCCTCTCTTTGATATGAGAGTGAATTGATATAGGCAGATGATTTTAGTCCAAACTCTTCCAGAATTCTGCTTGTCATAAAGACAGTTTGGCTTTATTTTCTTTGTGATCGATCCAATGTGTATGTGGTAAAGAGAGAAAGTTTTAACAAATGCCTGAATCACTCAATTAGATTTTTTAGCTTGCTTATCAAGAAAATGGAGAATACATCCATGATTGTGAAAAGGTTTACTAGGGAGAATTTTATTTACATGAAACAAAATCTGATTTGTTCTACTTAATACAATAAACACAAAAGTTCTATATTTGATCTTTTTATAATAAACTATATGTGGCATTTAGCATAATGTATGATCTTAGTGTAGAGATTTCTGACTCTGTGTTTAATCAAGGTAGTTTATTTTTGTTGAGCAGAGTACTTAGAAAGTAAAGATACATTTCTTGAAACTGAGACTTCACCAGTGACTTGTTGGTTATATGTACTGTAGTTAATTGTTTGGGACAGTGTACAAAATTGTTATCTAGTATTTTTACTAGTTAAATAGAAACTAAATATCTTATAAAAGATTTACTCTTCTGTCTAAAATGTAGTCACAGAAGACTAAATTTAGCTTCAAACTTGCAACAAAAACAAGCAAACAAAAGATGGACAAAAAGACGTGAGGCAATGATTTCAAGATGTGAAACACCAAGCAGTGAAGACTAATGATAACTGGTGGAGGGGAGTATAATGTGGATCCCGCAGGTGTCCCAGATAGAGAGTATCCTGGCCAAAGTCTAGCATAAAAGAACATCACACAAAGAAATACAGATAAAGTCCAGTAATCCAGTGGAATCTTGACACCACCCTTATGACAGAAAGTGAAGAACTAAAGAGCTTCTTGATGAAAGTGAAAGAGAAGAGTGAAAAAGTTGACTTAAAGCTCAACATTCAGAAAACAGACCATAGCATCCAGTCCCATCACTTCATGGCAAATAGATGGGGAAACAGTGGAAACAGTGTCAGACTTCATTTTTTGGGGCTCCAAAATCACTGCAGATGGTGACTGCAGCCATGAAATTAAAAGATGCTTGCTCCTTGGAAGAAAAGTTATCACCAACTTAGATAGCATATTAAAAAGCGGAGACATTATTTTGCTAACAAAGGTCCATTTCATCAAAGCTATGGTTTTTCCAGTAGTCATGTATAGATGTGAGTTGGCCTATAAAGAAAGCTGAGCACTGAAGAATTGGTGCTTTTGAACTGTGGTGTTAGCGAAGACTCTTGAGAGTCCTTGGACTGCAAGGAGATCCAACCAGTCCTTCTAAAGGAAATCAGTCTTAAGTGCTCGTTGGAAGGACTGATGTTGAAGCTGAAACTCCAGTACTTTGGCCACCTGATGCAAAGAGCTAACTCATTTGAAAACACCCTGATGCTGGGAAAGATTGAGGGCAGGAGGAGAAGGGGGTAACAGAGGATAAGATGGTTGGATGGTATCACCAACTCAATGGACATGAGTTTGGGTAAACTCCAGGAGTTGGTGATGAACAGGGAGGCCTGGCATGCTGCAGTTCATGGGATCACAAAGAGTCAGACACGACTGAGTGACTGAACTGAACTGAATGTCACTCAAATCAAGTGGTAAAGGAAAAATCTGTACAGCATACAGGGAGAAAACACGTATTATATACAAAGAAATAGTGAAAAAGGTAACAGTAAATTTCTCTTCAGAAACAATAAAAGTTGAATATTAGATCATAATGTCAGGTGGTTGTGTAATTTCCTAGGTTTTGTCTCGTCATAACAAAAATTTGAAGCAATGGGCCAGCATTACAGACCTAGGATGGACCAGTGTTACAGCTCCATGTTAAGAGGCATGAGGGCACGGCAACCAAAGAGACGCGAAGAGAAGAGAGAGAGAGAGACCCTTGGTCCTTTGGCTCCTCTTTTTATATGTTTTTTTATCCTCCCCCTGGGCCTCCCTGTGTAAATTGGGCTAGCCAGGAGTGCTGTTTGTTTTACCTGAGGTCCTGACTCTAGTCCTCAGACCTTCCTTTATTCTAATTTCACAGGCTTTTCCTTTCCTTGTATTTTAGCCACCGCCATTCTGGACTCCTTTTTTCTATTCTAACAGCCTAACAATAATGTTGCAATGTGCTTAAAGTATTGACATTGGGGAAAACAATCAACCTAGAATTCTATACTTAGGAAACATAGGTTCAGAATGCAAAGGTTTAATTCATGTTTTTATTCAGGTATAAAAAAGTTCAAGTAATTCCCCACAAGCAGATTTGCACCATTGTAAGAAATGCAAAGGAAATGCTAATGATATTTGGATATAAATACAGATCACCACAAAAGAATGAAGAAGAGCACTGAAAATAGTAACCATATAGGGGAAAATATAATAATTTCTTATAATTTAAATTATTTTTGAAATATTAGACTTTTAGATAAAAATATTAGACTTTAGATAAAAATGCAATATGGGAACTATCATACATGTGATTAGAATATTAATAACAATAAATAATCTGAAAGAGTAGAAATTGAAGCATACATACTATTTAAGATTCTTAGCTATAAGCACATAGACAATACTAAATATCAACTTGTTTACTACAGCTTGAAGGAAGACTATGATCATTTGAAGATGCATAAGATGAACCCTAAAATAATGTAGCCCCCAAAATAACAAAACAAGGAGTTTTAATTAAGACAATAAAGATCCATAAATATAAACATAAAAGTAGCCAATACAAAAGCAGACCAAAAAGCAGGAGAAGAGGGACAAAGACAAGGGAAAGTATATTTTAAAAATGAGAAAATTAATTGAAACCTAACCATATAACTATAACCAGATTAAAGATCTAAATGTAAGACCAGAAACTAACTATATATTAACTTTAAATGTAATTTTTTTACAATCAAAAGGCAGAAATTGCCAGAGTGGATATAAAAGAAAGAAAGAAGTACATGTTACTTATGAAAAACACACATTAAATTAAAAAAATATATAATAGCAAGAAAAGGCAAAAAAATATGATGCTAGCACAAATCAGGAGCAATTTGGAATGATTATAGTAGTATCAGTCAAAGCAAATTTGAGAACAAATAATATTAAAAATAATAAAAGTTATTGTATATGTTAAGAAGGTTAATTCATTAAGATGACATAATGATCTTTAACATTAATACATTTAATAACAGAGTTTCAAGATAAGGTAATCAAAAGTTGAGAAAACAGAAAGGTGATCTAGACACATCCATAATTCAGCAAGTGTAATTTCCTCTCAAATGCTGATTGAAGAATCAGGAAAAAAAGAAAAAAGAAAAGCAAGTAAGACTTTGGCCAAATTACTTGGCAACTTGATCCATTTGACCAGTACACTCCACACCAAAACCAACAGAGTACACACTCTCTTCAAGTGCAATAGGACATTTAACACACTATATGACATTCTGATTAATAAAATTAATTGCAATAAACTTAAGAATGCTGCTGCTGCTGCTAAGTCGCTTCAGTCGTGTCCAACTCTGTGTGACCCCATAGACGGCAGCCCACCGGGCTCCCCTGTCCCTGGGATTCTCCAGGCAAGAACACTGGAGTGGGTTGCCATTTCCTTCTCCAATGCGTGAAAGTGAAAAGTGAAAGTGAAGTTGCTCAGTTGTGTCCGACTCTTTGCGATCCAGTGGACTGAAGCTTAGAATACGTATCTGTAAAAGCATGTTTTCTGATCACAGATGAAATAAATTAGAAATAAATCATTGAAAATCTCTGAAAAATTTGCAATTATTTAGAAATTAACATTATCAAAGAAAAAACCACAGGTCAAAAAATAAATCAAATTTGAAATTAGGAATTATTTTGAATTATACAAAAATGAAAATACACCACATAACCTCCTGTAGAATGCCAACAGCATAATGGATGTGGGCAAATCTATAATACTATTATTCTCTATTAGAAAATAAGTTCTTAACATAGTAAGCTCAACTTCCACCTTAAGAAATAACCATTTAAGGGTAAGTTAAACACCAATTTGCAGATGAAAGTTAAAAAACAAGATCATGTTGGAAATTAATGAAATAAAAGTCAGAGAAACAATTGAAGAGAAATATTAGAGAATAAAAAAATTTTTTTTCCGAATGTCATGGTTGTTTAGTTAGAAAACCTATGAGACTATATTTTTAAAAGCCACCTAAATGAATACACGAGTTTTGCAAGTTTTCAGTACCTTACAAAACTAATTGTTGTTCCTAATATCAGCAACAAATGACCAAAATAAAAATAAAGTCTTTATACTATCACATATAACATATCAAGTATTTAAGAATAAAATCCACAAAAGATGTTCAATACTTATACACAGAAAATACAACCAAAAAATGCTTAAAATTTGTTTATAAAAAACAAACAAACAAAAAAATCCAAAAAACTACATAATTGGAGAACCACATCAAATACCTGGACGGGAAGACTCAATATTCTTATGATCCCAGTTCTCAGAATTTGATCATAGATTCACTGCAATGCAAATCAATATTCTTAGTCTACTTTTCTGTTCAAATTGTAAAGCTAACTCTAAAAGGCAAATGGGAATCTGAACAGCCAAAGTAACTTTAAAGAAAAAAATTATGGGAATAATACTGTGTATTTTCAAGGCACATTTTCAATGCCACGTTTTACAGAAACTGTGGTAGTGATGTCAAGACAGGTAAACATATCAATAGAATACAAAAATAAGTCTAAAAGCAGACCCAGGCATATGTGTAGAAATCATTTGCAATAAAAGTTCAGACATTTCATTGGAGAAAAGATAGTAACCTTCTCAATAAATGCTGCTAGAACAATTGGACATTTGTAAGTAAAAAAATATTCAATCCATACCATGAGTATACACAGAAATGGATTCAGATGGATCACAGGCACAAACATAAACCCTAGAACTATAAAACTCACTTTTTAATATTTCTTGTAATAACTCCACATTAGCTGAAGATTACTTAGAGATGAAACAAAAAGAATAATGCATAATTGAAAAGTGAAAGTGTGTCCAACTTTTTGCAACCCTGTGGACTGTAGCCCGCCAGGCTCCTCTGTCCATGGGAATTCTCCTGGCAAGAATACTGGAGTGGGCTGCCATTTCCTTTTCCAGGAGATCTTCCCAGCCCAGCATCGAATTTGGGTCTCCTGCACTGCAGGCAGATTCTTTACCATCTGAACAAAAAAAATGATAAATTAAATACTGAAAGTAATTAGTCTCCAATTAAAATAAATACATTTATATTTAAAAAAAAAAAAAAGCTTGGTCTGCTAAAAACATCGTTAAGAAAATGAAAAGAAAAATAAGCAGATTGAAAATAATACATTTCCAGGCATATATTTGCTATCCGACTTGTATTCAGAATGTATGCATGTGTATGTGCTAAACTGTTTTGGTCATGTCTCGCTCTTTGTGACCCTATGGACTATAGCCTGCCAGGTTCTTTTGTCCATGGGATTCTCCAGGTAAGAATACTGGAGTGGGTTGCCATGCTCTCCTCTAGGAGATCTTCTAGACCCAGAGATTGGACCATATCTCACAGGTCTCCTAAACTGGTAGGCAGGTTTTTCACCACTAGTGTCACCTGGGAAGCCTATTTAGAATGTATAAAAGTTAGCAAAACTTAATAAAACAACCGTCCCATAAAAACATTGGGCTTCCCTGCTGACTCAGATGGTAAAGAATCCACCTGCAATGCAGGAGACCTGGGTTTGATCCCTGGATTGGGAAGATCCTTGGAGGAGGGCATAGCAACCCACTCCAGTATTCTTGTCTGGAGAATCCCCACAGACAGAGGAGCCTGCTGGGCTACAGTCCATGGGGTCACAGAGTCTGAAACGATTGAGCAACTAAGCACATAGTAATATTGGCAATGTATTTGAACAGATATTTCAGCAAAAAGATAGATGGGTAACAGATAAGCATATGAAAGATGCTCAACATTATTAGTTGCTAGGGAAATAGAAAGTAAAACAAAAGGGAGATAACAATATATGCCTATCAGAATGTTTAAAATACAAAAACTGACCTTACCAGGAATTGGCAAGGATGTGGAAAAACTGGCAGTTTTATACACTGCTATTGCAGGTGAAAACTTATGCAGCCACTTTGGAACATAGTTAAGTACTTTCTGCAAAAGTTAAGCATAACACCTACCACAAGATCTAGGCATTTCACTGCTAGGCTTTTAACCCAAGAGAGGTGAAATCATATGCCCATGCAAAGATTTCCATACACACAAATGTATCTAGCAGCTTCATTTTATGCAAAAATCCTAGAAACAAGCTAAATGTCCATTACCAGTTGAATGGATAAAGAAAATATGGTGTATCTTTACAACAGAATGCTGCTCAGCCAAAGTGGGGGGCGTGGGGATGTGAACATCTCTTGATACTTGGGGCTTTCCAGATGATACCAGTGGTAAAGAACCGGTCTACCAATGCAGAAGAAATAAGAGATGTGGGTTTGATGCCTGGGCCAGGAAAATCTCCAGGAGAGGAACTGGCAACCCATTCCAGTATTCTTGCCTGAAGAATCCCATAGACAGAGGAGACTTCCCTCAACATGGATGCATCTTAGAATTTGTTGAGAAAAAAAAAAAAAAAAACTAGGCAAAAAAAAAGAATATATGCTTTTAAATTCTATATATATAAACTCAAAATTCTCCCAGCCTACCTTTAACAATACATGACCCATGAAATTACAGATGTTCAAGATGGATTTAGAAAAGGCAGAGGAAATTCTTCAAGAGATTGGAATACCAGACCACCTGACCTGCCTCCTCAAAACTCTGTATGCAGGTCAAGAAGAAACAGAACTAGACATGGAACAATAGACTGGTTCTGAACCGGGAAAGGAGTATGTCAAGGCTGTATATTGTCACTCTGCTTATATAACTTATATGTAGAGGACATCATGAAAAATGCCAGGCTGGATGAAGCACAAGCTGGAATCGAGATTGCTAGGAAAAATATCAATAATTTTAGATAAGCAGATGACACCACCCTTATGGCAGAAAGTGAAGAAGAACTAAAGAGCCTCTTGATTCAAGTGAAAGAGAAGAGTGAAAAAGCTGTATTAAAGCTCAACGTTCAGAAAATGAAGATCATGGCATCTGGTCTCATCACTTCATGGCAAGTAGATGTGGAAATAGTGGAAACAGTGACAGACTTTATTTTCTGGGGCTCTGAAATCATTGCAAATGATGACTGCAACCATGAAATTAAAAGACACTTGCTCCTTGGAAGAAAGCTATGGCCAATCTAGACAGCATATTAAAAAGCAGAGACATTGCTTTGCCAACAAACATCCATCTAGTCAAAGCTATGGTTTTTCCAGTAGTCGTGTATGGATGCAAGAGTTGGACTAGAAAGAAAGCTAAGCACCAAAGAATAGATGCTTTTGAGCTGTAGTGTTGGAGAAGACTCCTGAGAGTCCCTTAGACTGCAAGGAGATCAAACTAGTCAATACTAAAGAAATCAATCCTCAATATTCATTGAAAGGACTGATGCTGAAGCTGAAACTCCGATACTTTGGCCACCTGATGCAAAGAGCTGACTCATTGGAGAAGACCTTACGATGAGAAAGTTTGAAGATAGGAGGAAATGGGGACAACAGGATGAGATGTTCTGATGACATCACTGACTCGACAGACATGAGTTTGAGCAAGTTCCAGGAGATGGTGTTGGACAGGGAAGCCTGGCATGCAAGAGTCCATGGGGTCACAAAGAGTCATACATGACTGATTGAGTGAATTGATATAAACTCAAGCAGGGAGGTGTTGAATCTGAGGACCACAAAGGATGGTAGAGAACTTTTGGAGGGATGTCTATGATCACTGTCTTGATTGTGACAATGTTTTACAGTGTGTATACATTACCCAATGTTATCAAATTACATATTTTAAATAAGGACAGCTTACTATATATTGCATATTCGGTTGCTTGTAATAGTTGCTGACTCTATGTGACCCTATGTACTGTAGCCGTCTAGACTCCTCTGTCCAAAGAATTCTCCAGGCAAGAATGCTGGAGGGAGTTATTATGCCCTTCTCCAGGAGATCTTCCTGACCATGGGATCAAGCCTGGTCTTGCATTGCAGGAAGCTTCTTTACAGATGAGCTACTTGAGAAGCCCAAATGTATATTTATTCTACCTAAATTTAATTTCTAAATATAAAGCAAAATAAAACAAGAAATGAATGTATGATACACAAAACAATATATTAAAAAGTTTTTCAGTTCCATCTGGAGAGTCTCATACTTAGGTATAACTGGCAGAAAAGAGTACATATGTGGGAAAAATGCAAATACAAGATGGCAGAGAAGAAGGATGTGTGCTCATCTTCTCCTGCAAAAACTCCAAAATTACAACTCTTTGCTGAACACATCAACAGGAGAATGTTGGCTCCCACCAAAAAGATACTCCACTTCCAAAGGCAAAGTAGAAGCCCCAATATGATTGTAGGAGGGGTGAAATAGCATTTAGAATCAAACTCCATCCCCACTAGTGATACTTGGAGGGCTCAAACAAAACCTTGTTCACAGCAGGACCCAGAGACCCCACAGACTGAGCCAGACCTGCCTTTGTGTGTCTGAGTGTCTTCTGTGGAGATATGGGTCACCAGTGGCTTGCTGCAGGAGCAAGGGCTCTGGGTGCAGCAGACCTCACACCTCTGGGTGTAAGCAGACCTTATACAGCATGTGGCATAAGCCTTCTTTGAGGAGGTCACATTAACCCCACCATAGAGCCCCTGAGCAGTCAACCCACAAACTGCAGAATAACCATACCAAATAAATTCTCAGCTGTAAAGAAAGTTCTAGGATGCACAACAGATTTCCCAATTTGGAGATCTGGCAAAGGGACTGAGAACCCCGAGGGAATTTGACTTTGGAGGCCAGTGGGATTCAATTACAGAACTTACACAGGACTGGGGAAATAGAACTCTTGGACGGTACAAACAAAATATTGTGCAAACAAGAACCCAAGAGAAAGGAGCAGTGACCCCAAAAGAGACTGAGCCAAAGTTGCCTGTTAGTGTCCAGGAATCTCTGGCAGAGGTTTGGGTTGGTGGTAGCCTGCTGCTGGGTCAGGGGCAGTGTGTGTGACAGTGAGTGCACAGGACCATTTGAAGGAGGTCACCATTATCTTCATTACCTTCACCGTAGTTTGGTCTCAGGTCAAACAGCAGGGAGGGAACACAACCCTCCCAAACAATAGACAATTTCATTAAAGATCTACTGAGCATGGCCCCACCCATAAGACAAGATCCAGTTTCCCCCTCAGTCAGTCTCTCCAATATGAAAGCCTCCAGAAGCCTTTTAGAGGGCAGAGGGCAGACAGAGGGCAGACAGAATGAAAACCACAATCACAGAAAACTAATCAAATGGATCACGTGGACCACAGCCTTGTCTCAGTTCAGTTCAGTTCAGTCACTCAGTCGTGTCCGACTCTTCGTGACCCCATAAATCACAGCACTCTAGGCCTGCCTGTCCATCACCAACTCCCAGAATTCACTCAGACTCACATCCATTGAGTCAGTGATGCCATCCACCCATCTCATCCTCCATTGTCCCCTTCTCCTCCTGCCCGCAATCCCTCCCAACATCAGAGTCTTTTCCAATGAGTCAACTCTTCACATGAGGTGGCCAAAGTACTGGAATTTCAGCTTTAGCATCATTCCTTCCAAAGAAATCCCAGGGCTGATCTCCTTCAGAATGGACTGGTTGGATCTCCTTGCAGTCCAAGGGACTCTCAAGAGTCTTCTCCAACACCACAGTTCAAAAGCATCCATTCTTCAGCGCTCAGCCTTCTTCACAGTCCAACTCTCACATCCATACATGACCACAGGAAAAACTATTGCCTTGGCTAGACGGATCTTGGTCGGCAAAGTAATGTCTCTGCTTTTGAATATGCTATCTAGGTTGGTCATAACTTTTCTTCCAAGGAGTAAACGTCTTTTAATTTCATGGCTGCAATCACCATCTGCAGTGATTTCGGAGCCCCCCCCCCCCAAAAAAAAAATCTGACACTGTTTCCACTGTTTCCCCATCTATTTCCCATGAAGTGATGGGACCGGATGCCATGATCTTCGTTTTCTGAAGGTTGAGTTTTCAGCCAACTTTTTCACTTTCCACTTTCACTTTCATCAAGAGGCTTTTTAGCTCCTCTTCACTTTCTGCCATCAGGGTGGTGTCATCTGCATATCTGATGTTATTGATATTTCTCCCAGCAATCTTGATTCCAGCTTGTGCTTCTTCCAGTCCAGCGTTTCTCATGATGTACTCTGCATAGAAGTTAAATAAGCAGGGTGACAATATACAGCCGTAACGTACTCTTTTTCCTATTAGGAACCAGTCTGTTGTTCCATGTCCAGTTCTAATTGTTGCTTCCTGACCTGCACACAGGTTTCTCAAGAGGCAGGTCAGGTGGTCTGGTATTCCCATCTCTTTCAGAATTTTCTACAATTTATTGTAATCCACACAGTCAAAGGCTTTGGCATAGTCAATAAAGCAGAAATAGATGTTTTTCTGGAACTCTTTTGCTTTTTCCATGATCCAGCAGATGCTGGCAATTTGATCTCTGGTTCCTCTGCCTTTTCTAAAACCAGCTTGTACATGAGGAAATTCTCAGTTCACGTATTGCTGAAGCCTGGCTTGGAGAATTTTGAGCATTACTTTACTAGCATGTAAGATGAGTGCAATTGTGTCATAGTTTGAGCATTCTTTGGCATTTCCTTTCTTTGGGATAGGAATGAAAGCTGAGCTTTTCCAGTCCTGTGGCCACTGCTGAGTTTTCCAAATTTGCTGACATATTGAGTGCAGCATTTTCAAGATTTGAAATAGCTCCACTGGAATTCCATCACCTCCACTAGCTTTGTTCGTAGTGTTTCTTTCTAAGGCCCACTTAACTTCACATTCCAGGATGTCTGGCTCTAGATGAGTGATCACACTATCGTGATTATCTGGGTCGTGAAGATCTCTTTTGTACAGTTACTCTGTGTATTCTTGCCACTTCTTCTTAATATCTTCTGCTTCTGTTAGGTCCATACCATTTCTGTCCTTTATCGAGCCCATCTTTGCATGAAATGTTCCCTTGGTATCTCTAATTTTCTTGAAGAGATCTCTAGTCTTTCCCATTCTGTTGTTTTCCTCTATTTCTTTGCATTGATCGCTGAAGAAGGCTTTCTTATCTCTTCTTGCTATTCTTTGGAACTCTGCATTCAGATGCTTATATCTTTCCTTTTCTCCTTTGCTTTTTACCTGTCTTCTTTTCACAGCTATTTGTAAGGCCTCCCCAGAGAGCCATTTTTCTCTTGATGGTCTTGATCCCTGTCTCCTGTACAATGTCACGAACCTCATTCCATAGATCATCAAGCACTCTACCTATCAGATCTAGGCCCTTAAATCTATTTCTCACTTCCACTGTATAATCATAAGGGACTTGATTTAGGTCATACCTGAATGGTCTAGCGGTTTTCCCTACTTTCTTCAATTTGAGTCTGAATTTGGTAATAAGGAGTTCATGATCTGAGCCACAGTCAGCTCCTGATCTTGTTTTTGTTGACTCTGTAGAGCTTTTCCATCTTTGGCTGCAAAGAATAACATCATTCTGATTTCGGTGTTGACCATCTGGTGATGTACATGAGTAGAGTCTTCTCTTGTGTTGTTGGAAGAGGGTGTTTGCTATGACCAGTGCATTTTCTTGGGAAAAAATATTATTATTTGCCCTGCTTCATTCCACATTCCAGTGAAACTATGAGCTACACAGAATAGGGTCACCCAAGAAAGACAGGTCATGGTAGAGAGTTCTGACGAAATGTGGTCCACTGGTGACTGGAATGGCAAAGCACTTCAGTATTCTTGCCTTGAGAACCCCAAGAATAGTATGAAAAGGCAAAAAGATATGACACTGAAAGATGAAATCCCCAGGTCTGTAGGTACCCAATATGTTACTGGAGAAGAGTGGAGAAATAAGTCCAGAAAAAAAATGAAGAGATGGAGCCAAAGCAAAAAGAGCACCCAGTTGTGGACATGACTGGTGATGGAAGTAAAGTACAATGCCATAAAGAAAATTGCATAGGAATCTGGAATGTTAGGTCCATGGATCAGGGTAAATTGGAAGAGATCAAAGAGAAGATGACAAAAGTGAATGTTGACATTTTAGGAATCAGTGAGCTAAAATGGACTGAAATGGGCAAATTTAATTCAGATGACCATTGTATCTACCATCATAAACAAGAAACTCTTTAAAGAAATGGAGTAGCCTTCATAGTCAACAAAAGAGTCCGAAATGCAGTACTTCGGTGCAGTCTCAAAAATGACAGATTGAGCTTTGTTTGTTTCCAAGGCAAACCATTCAATGTCACAGCAATCCACTTTATGTCCCCACTAGTGATACTGAAGAAGCTGAATTTGAATGGTTCTGTGAAGACCTACAAGAAGGCTGAGCGCCAAAGAATTGATGCTTTTAAACTGTGGTGTTGGAGAAGACTCTTGAGAGTCCCTTGGACTGCAAGGAGATCCAACCAGTCCATTCTGAAGGAGATTAACCCTGGGATTTCTCTGGAAGGAATGATGCTAAAGCTGAAACTCCAGTACTTTGGCCACCTCATGCGAAGAGTTGACCCATTGGAAAAGACTCTGATGCTGGGAGGGATTGGGGGCAGGAGAAGAAGGGGACTACAGAGGATGAGATGGCTGTGTGGCATCACTGACTCGATGGACGCGAGTCTGGGTGAACTCTGGGAGTTGGTGATGGACAGGGAGGCCTGGCATGGTGCGATTCATGGGGCTACAAAGAGTCGGACATGACTGAGCGACTGAACTGATGAAGACCTACAACACCTTCGAGAACTACCAACCAAAATAGATCTCCTTTTCCTTATAGGGGACTGGAATGCAAAAGTCAAGAGATACTTGATGTAACAAACAAATTTAGCCTTGAAATACCAAATGAAGCAGTGCGAAGGCTAACAGAGTTTTGCCAAGAGAACGAACTGGTCATAGCAAACACCTTCTTCCAACAATAACAATGAGATGACTCTACACATGGACATCACCAGGTGGTCAATACCAAAATCAGACTGATTATATTCTTTGCAGTCAAAGATGGAGAAGCTCTATACAGCCAGCAAAAATAAGACTGTGGCTTGAGATCATGAACACTTTACTGCAAAATTCAGGCTTAAAGTTGAAGAAAGTTGGGAAAACCACCAGACCATTCAGGTATGACCTAAATCAAATCCTTTATGATTATACAGTGGATGTCAGAAATAAATTCAAGGGGTTAGATCTGATACACAGAGAGTCTGAAGAGCAATGGACAGAGGTTTGTAACTTTGAACAGTAGGCAGTGATCAAGATCATACACTAGAAAAAGAAATGCAAAAAGGCAAAATGGTTGTCTGAGGAGGCCTTACAAATAGCTAAGGAGAGAAGAGAAGCTAAAGGCAAAGGAGCAAAGGAAAGATATATCATCTGAATGCAAAGTTCCAAAAAATAGCAAGGAGAGATAAAAAAAACCTTCCTCAGCAATCAGTGCAAAGAAATAGAGGAAAACAATAGAATGGGAAAGACGAGAGATCGCTTCAAGAAAATTAGAGATACCAAGGGAACATTTCATGCAATTGGCACAA
The DNA here is from genome assembly GCF_042477335.2 of Ovis canadensis. Classification (NCBI taxonomy): domain Eukaryota; kingdom Metazoa; phylum Chordata; class Mammalia; order Artiodactyla; family Bovidae; genus Ovis; species Ovis canadensis. The sequence goes on along the minus strand of NC_091248.1, from coordinate 32,139,437 downwards.
TAAAAGATGGAAATGGTATGAACCTAATAGAAGTAGAAGATATTAAGAAGAGGTGGCAAGAATACACAGAAGAACTGTACAAAAAAAATCTTCCTGACCAAGGTAACCACACATCCTGGAATGCAAAGTCAAGCGGGCCTTAAGAACAAAGCTTAAGAACAAAGTTAATGGAAGTGATGGAATTCCAGTTGAGCTATTTCAAATCCTAAAAGAAGATGCTGTGGAAGTGCTACACTCAATATGTCAGCAAATTTGGAAAATGCAGCAGTGGCCACAGGACTGGAAAAGTTCAGTTTTCATTCCAATCCAGAGGAAAGGCAATGCCAAAGAATGCTCAAACTACCACACAATTGCACTCATCTCACATGCTAGCAAAGTAATGCTCAAAATTCTCCAAGCCAGCTTTCGACAGTACATGAACCATGAACTGCCAGATGTTCAAGCTGGATTTTGAAAAGGCAGGAGAACCAGAGATCAAATTGCCAACATCTGCTGGATCATGGAAAAAGCAAGAGAGTTCCAGAAAAACATCTACTTCTGCTTTAGTTTGACTGTGTGTATCACAACAAACTGTGGGAAATTCTTAAAGAGATTAGAATACCAGACTACCTTACCTGCCTCCTGAAAAAAATCTGTATGCAAGTCAAGAAGCAACATTTAGAACTGGACATGTGACAGACAACATACTGGATCCAAATTGGTAAAGGTGTATGTCAAGGCTGTATATTGTCACCCTGCTTATTTAACTTATATGCAGTGTACATCATGTGAAATGCTCAGCTGGATAAAATAGAAGCTGGAATAAACTTTGGTAGGTGAAACATTAATAACCTTAGATATGCCGATGATACCACCTTTATGGCAGAAAGTAAAAAAGAACTAAAGAGCCTCTTGAAGATAGTGAAAGAGGAGAGTGAAACAGTTGGCTTAAAACTCAACATTCAGAAACTAAGATCATGGCATCCAGTCCTATTACTTCACGGCAAACAGAAGGAGAAACAATGGAAACAGTGATAGACTTTATTTTCTGGGGCTCCAAAATCATTGCAGATGGTGACTGCAGCCATGAAATTAAAAGACCCTAGCTCCTTGGAAGAAAAGTTATTACCAACCTGGATGCATGCTAAGTCACTTCAGTCATGTCTGACTCTTCGGGACTTTATGGACTATAGCCTGTCAGGCTCCTCTGTCCATGGGATTCTCCAAAGAAGAATACTAGAGTTTGTTTCCATATCCCTGTCCAGGGGATCTTCCTGACTGAGGGATTGAACCTGTGTTTCCTGCATTGGCAGACAGGTTCTTTACCACTGGTGCCACCGGGAAGCCCAATGCCAACCTAGACAACATATTAGAAAGCAGAGACACTACTTTCTGACAAAGGTCCCTCTAGTCAAAGCTATGATTTTTCCAATAGTCATATATGGATGTGAAAAAGAAAAGAAAGTGAAAGTGAAAAGTTGCTCAGTCGTGGGTGTGAGAATTGGAGTATAAAGAAAGCTGAGCACCAAAGAATTGATGTTTTTGAAATGTGTTGGGGAAGACTGAAGATCCAACCAGTCAATCCTAAATGAAATCAGTCATGAATAGTCATTGGAAGGACTGATGCTGAAGCTGAAACTCCAATACTTTGGCCACCTGATGTGAAGAACTAACTCATTGGGAAAGACCCTGATGATGGGAAAGATTGAAGTCAGAAGGAGAAGGGGATGACAGAGGATGAGCTGGTTGAATGGTATCACTGACTTGATGGACATGAGTTTGAGAAAGCTCTGAAAGTTGGTGATGGACATGGATGCCTGGTGAGCTGCAGTCTATGGAAGTCACAAGTAGTCCTACATGACTGAACTGAACTGATGTGTGAAAAAATGTCCTAGACAAGTATCATCTATAACATTTTACCTTTTATCCAACCTCCTTTTAACATAATTTTTAAATTGCAGTGGCATTTATTTTCAAAATAATCCTATATGTGTTGTTATTTTCCATCTCAAACTATAAACTGTTAGCTGCTTTTATAAAATTTCTGATTATATCAGACTATACAATTTTTATATTCTTCTGTTATGGAGATATTCTAATCTTTAGCATTCTTTTGAGTAGAACATGGTGATCTTTCTAGGCTCATAGTAGAGCAGATGATTTTAGATTTCTTTTAGTATATTCCCTAATTTATTCTACTATAAAAACATCAACTGAATAAATCTAAATCTTTGTATCAGTTTTATATAAAAAAAAACAAAAACAAAATTTTGAAACTTTCAAAATTAATTCATTTCAAAAAGAGAATCTGCTTGGAGTAATAAAGTATATACAGCAGGGGAAAACTACAGATTTTGAGTCTCTCTTAAAATTTAAATTAGAAATAATCCATTAAGATTTGTAACCTTTTGTTTATGAAACATGTTCTATGTTTTTCATAAGGAGGATATCATAAGACTAACAAAGGTCAGCTGACTTATTTATTTTGGTTTGAAAAAAAGAGGTTGTTTTAATAAGGAATAATTATAAACATCCTTATTTCAAAGGAACCTAAGCATAATGCTACATTTAAAAGATAGTATTATCTCCTGCCATAGATGTTAACTGCTGTTGAGTTCTTTCTGAAAGTTTTATATTCTGAAAAGTATATTTTTAAAATATATGAATATAAGTAATGAAGAATCATTTAGTAATGACAGCCTTTGATTTGTGGAACACTGACCTTAAAATCTGAAACTTCAAAAAAAAATGTTTACTAAAAGATAATTATAGCCTCCCTGTATCACCTACTCTTTTGAAATAACTTCCTAACTTTTCTCTTTCTTTTGTTTTTTTTCTTCTCTTAAGGCAGCTTTTTAAAAATTTTTGTTAACACCATCATTTTAAAAGCAAAATCTGCTAATGTTTAAGTCTTCAAAACTATTCATTCCAACAATAAAATGCATGTTCTTTAGCATATGAAAAAGTCCTGTGAAGTATAGGCCATTTATACCTTTAAAACTTATTGTTTACCTTGATAAAATTTAAGGAAATTAATATACAAGCATGGCATACGAATCAGAATAACTCAAGAAGAATGGGAAGACAAGCAGAGAGAAAATCAGATGAAGAGGCTTTTCAAAAGTCTAGGTGAGAAATGGTGACTTAAGATACGACAATGGGTGCATGCATGCTCAGTTGCTCACCTGTGTCTGATTTTACACTTTGTGCAACCCCACGGAGTGCAGTTCACCAGGCTCCTCTGTCCATGGGATTTTCCAGGCAAAATGCTAGATTGGGTTGCCATTCCTCCTCCAGGAGATTCTCCCAACCCAGAGATTGAACCTGTGTCTCATGCATTGGTAGGCAGATTCTTTATCACTGAGCCACCCAGGAACTCCCAATTTAGGAATTATATTTGACTTGATTTGTGGGGAGTAGGACAGAAAGAATTTACTATGAATTAAAAAATTATCTAGATGACTATTGTTCAATCGCTAACTCTTTGTGACCCCATGAACTGCAGCATGCCAGGCTTCCCTATCTTTCACTATCTTCCTCAGTTTGCTCAAATTCATGCCCACTGAGTCAGTGATGCCATCCCACCTTCTCATTCTCTGTCTCCCCCTTCTCCTCTTGCCCTCAATCTTCCCCAGCATCAGGGTCTTTCCTAATGATTCAGCTCTTCACATCAAGTAGCCAAAATATTGGAACCTCAGCTTCAGCATGAATCCTTCCAATGAATATTCAGGGATGATTTCTTTGAGGACAGACAAGTTTGATCTCCTTGCTGTTCAAGGGACTCTCAAGAGTCTTTTCCAGCACCACAGTTCGAAAGCATCAGTTCTTCACTGAATCTGTACAAAAAAAGAGGAGGGTGTTTGGGATACAGGAAGATCATTTATCTTAAACATCTTGAATTTGTTGACCGGTGTATGGTATTTTCAGATTCTGTCATTGGCAAAGCATGGGGATATATGTCAAAACATTAGAAACATGGCAAAAGTAAAGGATGTATAATGGAACTCATTAGAAGACATATATTAAGCCAGATAAAGGAAGTGCATCAGTCAGAAAATATTTTCAGTTTGAAAGAAAACAACTGACAACAGATCTTGATTTGAATGGAGGACCAGGATATGGAAAGGGACTTTTTAATGTGTTAGGTTAAAAACCAGGGGTACCATTCACACCAGTCACAATGGCTGCAATCAAAAAGTCTACAAGCAATAAATGCTGGAGAGGGTGTGGAGGAAACGGAACCCTCTTACACTGCTGGCAGGAATGCAAACTAGTATAGCCATTATGGAGAACAGTGTGGAGATTCCTTAAAAACTGGAAATAGAACTGCTTTATGACCCAGCAATCCCACTTCTGGGCATACACACCGAGGAAACCAGAATTGAAAGAGACACATGTACCACAATGTTCATCGCAGCACTGTTTATAATAGCCAGGACATGGAAACAACCTAGATGTCCATCAGCAGATGAATGGATAACAAAGCTGTGGTACATATGCACAATCGAGTATTACTCAGCCATTAAAAAGAATACATTTGAATCAGTTCTAATGAGGGGGATGAAACTGGAACCTATTATACAGAGCGAAGTAAGCCAGAAAGAAAAACACCAATACAGTATACTAAGGCATATATATGGAATTTAGAAAGATGGTAACAATAACCTTGTATGCAAGACAGCAAAAGAGACACAGATGTACAGAACAGGCTTTTGGACTCTGTGGGAGAGGGAGAGGGTTGGATGGTTTGGGAAAATGGCATTGAAACATGTATAATATCATATATGAAATGAATCACCAGTCCAGGTTTGATTCATGATACTGGATGCTTGGGGCTGGTGCATTGAGACGACCCAGAGGGATGGTACGGGGAGGGAGGAGGGAGTGGGGTTCAGGATGGGGAACACATGTATACCTGTGGCAGATTCATGCTGATGTATGACAAAACCAATACAATATTGTAAAGTAATTAACCTCCAATTAAAAAAATACATTTATATTGAAAAAAAAACAAACAAACAAGGATAGCAGAGACAGTTAGTTCACCCAGATATGACACCAAACAATCCCTTTCCATTAGATGGGACCACATGAATAATTCTGGCCAATAGACTCTAAGTAATGAAGAACTGTACAAAAAAGATCTTCATGACACAGATAATCATGATGGTGTGATCACTCATCTAGAACCAGACATCTTGGAATGTGAAGTCAAGTGGGCCTTAGAAAGCATCACTATGAACAAAGCTAGTGGAGGTGATGGAATTCCAGTAGAGCTATTTCAAATCTTGAAACATGATGCTGTGAAAGTGCTGCACTCACTATGCCAGCAAATTTAGAAAACTCAGCAGTGGCCACAGGACTGGAATAGGTCAGTTTTCATTCCAATCTCAAAGAAAGGCAATGCCAAAGAATGTTCAAACTACCACACAATTGCACTCATCTCACATGCTAGTAAAGTAATGCTCCAAATTCTCCAAGCTAGGCTTCAGCAATACGTGAACCATGAAATTCCTGATGTTCAAGCTGGTTTTAGAAAAGGCAGAGGAACCAGAGTTCAAATTGTCAACATCCCCTGGATCATGGAAAAAGCAAGAGAGTTCCAGAAAACATCTCTTTCTGCTTTATTGACTATGCCAAAGCCTTTGACTGTGTGGATCACAATAAACTGTGGAAAATTCTGAAAGAGATGGGAATATCAGACCACCTAACCTGCCTCTTGAGAAATCTGTATGCAGGCCAGGAAGCAACAGTTAGAACTGGACATGGAACAACAGACTGGTTCCAAATAAGAAAAGGAATATGTCAAGGCTGTATATTGTCACCCTGCTTATTTAACTTCTATGCAGAGTACATCATGAGAAACACTGGACTGGAAGAAACACAAGCTGGAATCAAGATTGCCGGGAGAAATATCAATAACCTCAGATATGCAGACAACACCACCCTTATGGCAGAAAGTAAAGAGGAACTAAAAAGCCTCTTGATGAAAGTGAAAGAGGAGAGTGAAAAAGTTGGCTTAAAGCTCAACATTCAGAAAACAAAGATCATGGCATCCAGTCCCACCACTTCATGGGAAATAGATGGGGAAATAGTGGAAACAGTGTCAGACTTTTTTTGGCCTCCAAAATCCCTGCAGATGGTGAGTGCAGCCATGAAATTAAAAGACACTTACTCCTTGGAAGAAAAGTTATGACCAACCTAGATAGCGTATTCAAAAGCAGAGACATTACTTTGCCAACTAAGGTCCATCTAGTCAAGACTATGGTTTTTCCAGTAGTCATGTATGGATGTAAGAGTTGGACTGTAAAGAAGGCTGAGCACCAAAGAATTGATGCTTTTGAACTGTGGTGTTGGAGAAGACTCTTGAGAGTCCCTTGGACTGCAAGGAGATCCAACCAGTCCATTCTGAAGGAGATCAGCCTTAAGACTTCCTTGGAAGGAATGATGCTAAAGCTGAAGCTCCAGTACTTTGGCCACCTCATGTGAAGAGTTGACCCATTGGAAAAGACTCTGATGCTTGGAGTGATTGGGGGCAGGAGGAGAAGGGGACGACAGAGGATGAGATGGCTGGATGGCATCACTGACTCGATGGATGTGAGTCTGAGTAAGCTCCGGGAGTTGGTGATGGACAGGGAGGCCTGGCATGCTGCGATTTATGGGGTCGCAAAAAGTCAGACTCGACTGAGCGACTGAACTGAACCGAACCTAACAGTGACCTAAGAAAGTCAGGAGCCAATAAATTTCATCCTTTGTACTTCTTCTCATCAGCATAAACTGGGAGACCAAATATCCAGAGCCATAATAGAGAAAACGCCTCCAAAACTCACACTGAATTTGTCATAAGCAAAAATAAACCTGACCATGTTAATCCACTCTGATTTTAGGGTTCATTTGTTATTGAAACATGGTCTATCTTATCCTGCCGAAAATGACAGGAACTAGTAATGTCAAACAAGGGAAACATGGATTGCAAAATAAAATAAATTATTGGGACTTCCCTGGTGGCTCAGTGGTGAAGAATCTGCCTGCCAATTCTTTGCATATGAGTTTGATCCCTGGTCTGGGAGTGTCCCACAATGCATGGAGCAACTAAGCCCTTGCACTACAATTACTGAGTCTGTGCTCCAGAGCATGGGAGCTGCAACTACTGAAGCTTGGACACCCCAAAGCCCCTGCTCTACAGTGAAAGAAGCCCAAGCAAGACAACTGGAGAGTAGCCCCCACTTGCCACAATGAGAGAAAAATCTTCTCAGCAAGGAAGACCGAAATTAATTAATTAAAATAAATTTTAAAAAATTAAAAAGGAATTATCATATATAAACCAAGTAAAATAGAATTCAATATGAGGCTACTGTAGTTAGCACTCATGTTGTAATTGGTGATGATAGTGTTAATTTTTCCTAGGACTTTCAGACGCTGAAGCCAGATAGTTATCAGTTGTATAATAGAACAAAAGGAGAGAAACAAGTAATCACAAGTTGTTCTTTCAACTGTTTGATGATAAGTTAAGAAAAAACACTGGTTGAAGTTGTGGCAAAATAAGCAAATTACATTCAAATTTTTGTTAAGTAAAATGGGGTTGGAGAGATTTTAAGAATACTCTGATAGCCATGTTATTGCAGATGTCATCTTTATAGTCACTGAATTACTCATATTACCTCTGTGATGATAAGAATGTGTACTCTTAAATTTCACATTTAAAGTAAGAGGCATTTCACTAACAAAAGAAAAGTAAAAACCAATTACTTTGATATGGATATGGAAATTCTGGCATTTGGAAATTATTATTGCTGATTTAATTTCAGTTCTAAATCTCATGAATCACTATTTAATGAAAACATTTTTTTTTCTAAAGTACCTTACTTTTAACAATCACCAAAATTTTGGAAGGCAGAATGCAATTAACTAAGTTGGTGTTTTTCCAATACACTTTTATTTGTATTAAAGCAGCTTCAGAATTTTTTTATTATGTAGTCTAAGTCCTCAGTTTTATGTTTTGTTTTGATCAAGAAATATGAACACTGATGCACCCTAAATATTACATTACATGCATTAGATTGAATTTCCATAAAAGTTTTCCAGATAAGAAATTTGTTAGATATAAATTTTATATTAAAATCTGTTGAGTATCTATTGCTTTTATTAAACACTACCTAAGTAAACAACAATGTACTTATTTTCACCTTGTTGGAAGAAACAATCTACCAGAAGTTAATCTGGTAAGAAGAAAATTCTATAATAGTTAGAACTTCACACAGGGGTTCTAATTTAATTTAGCTGGAGCAAGACTAATGCACTCTTTTAGCCGATCTGAGTTGTTTCCTGACTCTAAGGAACATTCCTTTACTATTCTGCTCTTGCCTGGGATTATATCACTTTAATAATGGCACAGATTACAAAAACAGCTTCTGCCTTTCTACTGGTAGTGTCAGTTTCCAGTAGGGAGGTTAGGTGATTATTGAGGCAGTGATAGAAGTGACTGTCCATGTTCTGTGAGCTCATGATGCTACACGCAGGTAACAATTGTGATCTTGACAGTTATTTGCCCCTGTTAAAAGAACCTTTCTAACAAAACAGAGTCTATAGAACTGCTTGAGCCCTGCTAGCATAAATAATATCACTGGGGCCAACCATTTAAGCTAAAGTAGAGCAGGTGCCATCAATAATCCATATTTTGTATTTGCACACTTGGGGTACTCTCTTATGTCCCAATGACAGTATCTTGGACATATGTATTAAACATATATTCACTCATTTGTTCATGCATTGGCCTAGAATTTTTTGCCTACCACTCTATGTTAGGAATTGTGCTAGAAATACAAAATATAATGAGACAGAGTTCCAGTCCTCATTTGTTCACAGTAAAATTGACAGAGAGATGTATGAAAAAAGATGAGTGCAATAGAATGTAATAGGCACTATGATAATATTCTATACATGAGATCCAAAAGAGAAAGGCATCAACTCAATCTGGAAGGTCACTAAGTACTTTATAAAAGTACCTATGAGTGAATCTTAAAGTTTGGTACTCACCAGGAGGGTCATCAGTTCAGTTCAGTTGCTCAGTCGTGTCCGACTCTTTGCAACTCCATGAATTGCAGCACATCAGGCCTTCCTGTCCATCACCAACTGGAGTTCACTCAAACTCATGTCCATCGTCGGTGATGGAGGGTCATAGCAGAGGCTAAAGGTAAGGATAGGAGTAGCATGCCATTTTAAGTATGATTGAGGCAAAAATTCAGGCAGAAGCAAGCTGAAAGGTAATGTTTGGAGGTGGAGAAGAGCCGGGACTGGGAGTCTGGTTGCTTCTGTAGAAGTGATTATTATATAATCATTTGAGGTCAACAAATATTAATACACAGAAGCATCAAATACAAGCTCCCAGTAACTTTATGTATTGATATCTCAGTTTATTTTTAAAAAAGTCTATATTTAAAACATTATCAATGAACAATCAAGCCTTTGTAACTTTGTAGCAAAGAATATGGACTTTGGAAACAGATGTGAAAGTGAAGTCACTCAGTCGTGTCCGATTCTTTGAGACGCCATGGACTGTAGCCTACCAGGCTCCTCCCTCCATGGGATTTTCCAGGCAAGAGTACTGGAGTGGGTTGCCATTTCCTTCTCCAGGGCATCTTCCCGACCCAGGGATTGAACCCAGGCCTCTCACGTTCCGGGTAGATGCCTTTAACCCCTGAGCCACCAGGGAAACAGATGACTTGGGTTCAAATACCTCTATGGCAAGAAATATCTATTGTTAGTTTTGGGGTCTACTTTCTCATTAATAAAATGGATAGTAAAATGGAGATAAATACAGCAACCAACTTTTGGAGCAATTGTGAGGATTATATTATTTAATATAGTCAAACAACTTAAAAGTACAAACAGAACTTAATCAGTGCTATGTAAAGGCCAGTCAATAAACAGGTCTTAGACTGTATTTCTCTATGGCTGATCCTTTGTGAAAGCTTATACAGCTAATAAAAGCTTTTGTCTCAGTCCCTAAAAATATGTACTTATTATATGAAAAAAATGCACATTCTTTAACATAGAAAAAAAGAAAACAAAAGTTCTTCAAAGGCTAAAACCCTTGTGCATTTTCAGTCTCTTCTTTTCCCCTAGTGCAGCTTATGAAAATATAATGGAAGTCTGAACATATGTATCAGTTATATTTGGATATTTCCCATACAAAGATAAGTATACTGAAAGTCTCAAGAGTTCAGCTCACCAACTTGCAGAGGTGACTATCATGAAAATACATGTATAGTAAATGCATTCCCTTCCTAGGATTGTAGATATGGGGAATTTAATTGAGAATAGGATCAAAATACATAGAAAAGCAACCAGTCCATATTTATGACCTGGCAGAGGTGAGAAACAGCAGCCTGGGGAATAAATTAACAGTACACCATTAAGCCAAAATCAATTGATGTTCAAAGGGATGCACAGCTTATGGCTGCACATACTATAGGACTGTCATACTAATGAACATATTGTATAAAGTACAATGTCTTAAAATATGATAAGTAATTAATTTCTCATGGAAAGAGCCCAAGGTAGACTTGTCTCTGGGAGAAATGGTAATATAACTGATTTTCATGTGTGGTTTTGCCAATATATTTTATTCATTTAAGTTCTATTTCATAAAATAGTTTATACTGTAGCTCATGTCACATATTTTGGTTAAAATGAAAAAAAAAGTCATGGGAGTATTAGCTATATTTATGCTAGTAGAACACTTCACTGAGGGAGCTTTATGCTGTTGTATTTTTTAAAGTCTACATAAAATGTTAATATTTTTATTGAGTAGTTTCATTTTACTAGACATTGTCCTGTTTTAGTTAATCAGTGATGAATAAGATTCATGTGGGTTTTGGCAGGTAGAGCTGCAGGTTCAAAAACAAAGAGTTGAAAGATCTTGGCATGGTTGAGTGACTAAAGTAAGCCAAGCCTGAAAGAGGAGTGTAAGAGTAGATGAAACAACAATGTCAGGCAGGAAGAACATTTTAAGCCTCACTTTGATTTGAATCATATCCTAGAAGCAATGAGGGGGACTTTAGCTCATATATTTACTTCATCCCTTCAAAATTTCTTTGAAATGACTTAAAAATGGGAAAATAATGCCAAAGCTTTAAGGAGCTGCTACACATATTTGTTGTTATTGTTTGTTCAGTTGCTAAATTCTATCCGAAACTTTGTGACCCCATGGACTGCAGCATGACAGGCTTCCCTGTCCTTCATCAACTCCCAGAGCTTGATCAAACTCATGTTCACTGAGTCAGTGATGCCATCCAACCATCTTGTCCTGTTTCATCCCCTTCTCCTCCTACCTTCAATCTTTCCCAGCATCAGAGTCTTTTCCAATGAGCCAGCTCTTTGCATTAGGTGGCCAAAGTACTGGAGCTTCAGCCTCAGGATCAATCCCACCACTGAATATTAAGGACTGATTTCCTTTACGATTGACTGGTTTGATGGCCTTGCAGTCCAAGGGACTCTCAAGAGTCTTCACCAACACCACAGTTCAAAAGCATCAATTCCATACTACTCAGCCTTCTTCATCATCCAACTCTCACATCTTTACATGACTACTAGAAAAAATAAAGCTTTGGCTAGATGGACATTTGTTGGCAAAGTGATGTCTTTATTAATATGCTGTCCAGGTTTGTCATAGCTTTTTTTTTTTTCAAGGAGCAAGTGTCTTAATTTCATGACTGCAGTCACCATTTGCAATGGTTTTGGAATCCCAGAAAATAAAGTCTGTCACTGTCCATTGCTTCCTGGTGTATTTGCCATGAAGTGATGTGACACTGGAAAAGGTCAGTTTTCATTCCAATTCCAAAGAAAGGCAATGCCAAAGAATGATCAAACTACCACACAATTGCACTCATCTCACATGCTAGTAAAGTCATGCTAAAAATTCTCCAAGCCAGACTTCAGCAATACGTGAATCATGAACTCCCTGATGTTCAAGCTGGTTTTTGAAAAGGCAGAGGAACCAGAGATCAAATTGTCAACATCCGCTGGATCATGGAAAAAGCAAGAGAGTTCCAGAAAAACATCTCTTTCTGTTTATTGACTCTGCCAAAGCCTTTGACTGTGTGGATCACAATAAACTGTGGAAAATTCTGAGAGAGATGGGAATACCAGACCACCTAACCTGCCTCTTGAGAAATCTGTATGCAGGCCAGGAAGCAACAGTTAGAACTGGACATGGAACAACAGACTGGTTCCAGAAAGGAAAAGGAGTACATCAAGGCTGTATACTGTCACCCTGCTTGTTTAACTTCTATGCAGAGTACATCATGAGAAACGCTGGACTGGAAGAAACACAAGCTGGAATCAAGATTGCCAGGAGAAATATCAATAACCTCAGATATGCAGATGACACCACCCTTATGGCAGAAAGTGAAGAGGAGCTAAAAAGCCTCTTGATGAAAGTGAAAGAAGAGAGCGAAAAAGTTGGCTTAAAGCTCAACATTCAGAAAACGAAGATCATGGCATTCAGTCCCATCACTTCATGGGAAATAGATGGGGAAACAGTAGAAACAGTGGCAGACTTTATTTTTTGGGGCTCCAAAATCCCTGCAGGTGGTAACTGCAGCCATGAAATTAAAAGATGCTTACTCCTTGGAAGAAAAGTTATGACCAACATAGATAGTATATTCAAAAGCAGAGACATTACTTTGCTGACTAAGGTCCGTCTAGTCAAGGCTATGATTTCTCCAGTAGTCATGTATGGATGTGAGAGTTGGACTGTAAAGAAGGCTGAGCACCAAAGAATTGATGCTTTTGAACTGTGGTGTTGGAGAAGACTCTTGAGAGTCCCTTGGACTGCAAGGAGATCCAACCAGTCCATTCTGAAGGAGATCAACCCTGGGATTTCTTTTGAAGGAATCATGCTAAAGCTGAAGCTCCAGTACTTTGGCCACCTCATGTGAAGAGTTGACCCATTGGAAAAGACTCTGATGCTGGGAGTGATTGGGGGCAGGAGGAGAAGGGGACGACCGAGGATGAGATGGCTGGATGGCATCACTGACTCGATGGATGTGAGTCTGAGTGAACTCTGGGAGATGGTGATGTACAGGGAGGCCTGGCGTGCTGCGATTCATGGGGTTTCAAAGAGTCGGACATAACTGAGAGACTGAACTGAACTGATGTGACAAGATGCCATGATCTTTGTCTTTTGAACACTAACCAATGAGTATATTTTTGACCTTCAAGGATCCTTCATTTCACCTTTCTTCTCTTAGACATTGGATTAAATAAATCTCTATTTATTTCTGACACAGTATCAATAGTGAATTTTTTCTGTTTTAATTATGGCTAAAACCCTATATTACAATTTATCAGTTCCTTGGTGAATGTGAAGTTGACAGAATGCATCACCATTTCAATAATTATGACTCTTTTCCTCTCCTAGAGGACACGAGAGTACAGTAGTAAAGCCAGGAAAGTCTGAAACTTCAAACAATTACCCCTTAGGTATTCCTGTTTTGACCAGCTTGGGAATCATTTTATGCTTAATGAATGATTAATAGAAATACAGATGTATTCTGCTTTGAGAAACTCAGAATATATCACATTCAAATGTTCAGAATAGATGGTCAGCTTCGTTGTATTTATGGTATGATGTTTTTAGTAAGCACCTTTAATGAATTTACCTTTAATGAATTATAATTCAATTTACCAGTTATATTAGTTTTTCTTAACGTTGAGAATATTTGTATTCTGAAAAAAGTAATAGAAAATATATAATTTGCTTTTGTTTTTCATATAGAATATGCTAGAAATGAAAATAAGAAGCAAATACTTCAAAACTCTGATCCCCCCCCACAAACTTTCATGTGTATAATACTGTACTGTTAGCTATATTGACAATGCTGTTTTAGCTTCCCAGAATGTAGTTCTCCTAAATGAACACTTGTATTCTTTGATCAGCATCTACCCATTTGCACCCTGCCCCTAGCTCTTTGCAACCACCCCTCTCTTCTCAGTTTCTCAAAGTTCAGCTTCTTAAGATTCTACATATAAGTGATATCATATCCTATCTTTGTCTAACTTATTTCCCTACATATAATACCCTCAAGCATGCCATCCATGTCATCACAAGCAGCATGGTTTCCTTCTTTCTCATCATTGAATATAATATCTGTCTATCTATCTATCTATCTGGACATCACATCTTTGCATGTATATGTCACATCTTTATCTATTCCCTCTTTAACAGACAACACTTAAGTTGTTTTCATAGCTTGACTGTAGTGAATAAGGCTGCAATGGACATGGAGTTACAGATGTTTCTTTGAGATTCTGTTTTCATTTCCCTTGGATAAATAAATACTGAGAACAAGGATTCTTGGGTCATTTTCTGATGAACTGCCATACTATTTTCCATAGTGACATTTACATTCCCACCAACAGCACATCTGATGTGAAGAGATGACTCATCGGAAAAGACCCTGATGCTGGGAAAGATTGAGAGCAGAAAGACTGAGAGCAGGAGGAGAAGGTGGTGACAAAGGATGAGGTGGTTGGATGGCATCACCAACTCAATGGATATGAGTGTGAGCAAATTCCGGAATATGGTAAAGGACAGGGAACCCTGTCATGCTGCAGTCCATGGGGTTGCAAAGAGTGAGACGTCACTGAGTGACTGAACTACAACAATACCAATTTACATTCCCATCAAGAGTACCCAATTGTTCCTCTTTCTGTACATCTTTGCCAACATTTGTTTTCCCTTGTCTTTTTGATGATGCACAACTGTTCTAATAGATGTGAGATTACATATCATTGTGGACTTGATTTTCATTTCCATGATGATTAGTGATGTGTGGAATGTCTTTTTGTATCCCTTCACTTGGGCTATTTGCTGTTGCTGTTTAGTCACTAAGTCATGTCCAACTCTTTGTGACTCCATGGACCGCAGCATGCTAGGTTCCTTTGTCCATGGGCTTTCCAAGGCAAGAAAACTGGAGTGGGTTGCCATTTCTTTTTCCAGGGGACCTTCCTAACCCAGGGACTGAACACATATCTTCAGTACTTAAAGCTAGTCTTCTTAATCTACGGGTTTATCAATAATTATCACTGCTTACAGGTACTTGTTTCATTAACTTTACCTCTAAGATACAAATTCACCTTTGTCAGTAATGTACAGAACAAGAATGGCAACTTCTCTGTAAAGCATTTACATTCATATATAAAATATTGTGACTAAACTTATCTTTCAGAAAATGAGCCTGGCATGCTACAGTCCATGGGGTTGCAAAGAGTCAGATAGAACTTAATGACAGAACAACAACATGAATTCACTGCTATTCACAGCCAAGTCTAAAGTAGTTCATCTTGATCAGTAGGTGCCTACATCACTACCCTCAAGGACTGTTCTTATGAAAATATTATTTTTTAAGTCTCATAATTTTAAATGTACTATTTGCCAGATAGCTTTTGTATTGTTATTTTGTTCACAGAGCTTCATTAATACCACTGAGTCTAGAACAGTAGGTAGGACTTGAGATTTTGTAAGGTAACTCATAGAAACAGACTTAAGCAATTTCTAGACTAATGGGCTATAATGACTTGCTTTCCTCTTATGTATTTCATAGCAATACAGCTAAACCTTAAATATGTTTTCTATATCATTAAATGCTCTGAAACATAAAGTATTTATTTGGAAATTTTCTGAATCTTTAGGCAGACAGGTATAGTTCCTGAGTTTCCAAAAGGAAGGCATCAAGAAATGACTTACTGTCTCTTTATCTGTATCATAACTGATGATCTTTTCAAGAAATGTGCCCAAAGAGCCCAAGACTGTATCTGTGAACCAAAATTCATTACACCTGATTTATCAATGTAAAATTTTCAGTAGGCCTAAAACAGGCCACTGTGTGGAGTTTATCAAGAAGAGAGAAGGCAATCTTCTTAAATTAATAGAACATAATGTCATAAGATGATGAGACATAATTGCGCTGTATACCTTACCTTGTTCTACTCTCTAATGATGACTGGATAAAAGCCGATTTTCATGATATTTTATTGGATTATCTTGCAGAAAGAATGAACACTTAAATTTTCCTCTTACTTTGAGACATTACCTTTGTTAAAAACAGTAACTTATATACAAATTATTTTGAGAATTTGTCTTTTATTCAGAAGTCTTGAATTATGGCATATGATGGGCAATGTGTTGCTTTTAAATAATAGTTTTTTAAACCTCATTCTTAGATCTTTTATTTTTAAGTGGTAAAGTTTACTCTCGAAAATCAAGAGATCATTTTCTTTCATTATAGTTATGTCCTACCAATTTTACATGTTAGTAGAAAAATTTACTTTCATTCTATTTCAGTCCACTTTTTAAGGAATGTAATTGTAATAAAGGAATGATTCCATAGAGACATTTGATGTTGTAAATAATTTAAAAAAGCATACTGTTTATGCTTTTGGCAAAAAGACATGTAAAATTCCATTCTTACGTTAATACATCTTTTAAGATTCAGAAACCAATAACAGGCTTAGAATAAAAAAAATTTCAAACTTAATTATTTGGTTAAGAAGTCAGAAACATAACATTTAAAATCTCTTTATGATATACATCAGAAAGAAATGCTAGAAAAATACATATAGTGACCATCATTCAGAATCAGGGAAAAGTTTTATAGAAAATGAGGTATCTATGGTAGCATCTATGTCTAACCAGAATGCTTAAAATCAGTGGCAAGTTATTACTTTAAGATCCATGCCAAGTCTAAAAATATGTGATCTGAGCTCATATGATCTTACCTTCCATCTAACTAGTTTTCCTATTTCCTTATATTACAGCCAGAGGAATGTCTAGAACATAGCTTTCTAATAGGAACATAATATGAGCAATATAAATGATTTTAAATTTACTGTTAGATATACTAAAAAGGGCAAAAATATCACATTAAAAAAGAAAAACAAAGTGACCTTAATTTTAATAGCATATTTAAAGCAATCTAATAAGTATATAAAACAACATATGGAGAATATTGTGATTTCTACATGTAGTCACTACAGCTACATATATACACTACATACATACACATTACATACACATACATACAGCTGCATACACTACAGCTATATACATTTCATATTATTTACTGCAAAGGAATGCTTTGAAATATAGGGTGTATCTAAAACTTACAGTATATCTCAATTTGGATGTTAGATTTTCAATTGTCCCATAAAAAGATAAAGCTATATTTTACACTGTGTGTTAATTTTCTAGTGCTATTATATAAAAGTATCAGAGACTGGGTGGCCTAAACAATATGAAAATTTGTTTTCTTATAGATCTGGGAGCTAGACATTCAAGATCAAGGTGTTAGGAGAATTGGTTTTAGTCTGGGTTCTCTTGTTGCTTTATCCTCTCCCTATGTCTTCACTTGATCTCCCCTCCATAATGTGTCTGTGTTCTATTCTCCTCTTCTTATAAGGACACCAGTCATCTTGGATTAGGGCTCATCCATATGATCTTCGGAGAAGGCAATGGCAACCCACTCCAGTACTCTTGCCTGGAAAATCCCATGGACAGGGGAGCCTGGTAGGCTGTGATCCATGGAGTCTCTAAAAGTCGGACATGACTGAGAGCCCTCACTTCCACTTTTCATTTTCATGCATTGGAGAAGGAAATGGCAACCCACTCCAGTGTTCTTGCCTGGAGAATCCCAGGGACAGCGGAGCCTGGTGGGCTGCCATCTATGGGGTCGCACAGAGTCAGACACGACTGAAGCGACTTAGCAGCAGCAGCAGCAGCAGCAGCAGCAGCAGCAGCAGCAGCAGCAGCAGCAGCAGCAGCAGCAGCATATGACCTTACTATAACTTAATTGCCTCTTTCAAGATCCTGTCACCAAATACAGTTCATGTATATTGGTGCTAGGGGTTGGAATTTTAGTATATGCGTTTTGGAAGGACATAATACAGCTCATAACACACGGCTTCACTTTTATATTGTCATTAAAATTAATTAAAATTTTAGTTTATCATACTAGATACATTTCAAGTGCATTTTTGCTAAATAAAAGTATTCTACATATAAACATAATTTTTAAACAACTGCCAAATTCTGAAGACATATACACACACTCATATGCTTTCTTCTCATCAGAGGCTATTTATGCACATCATCTCTTTATAAAATCCTTCATGCCAGCTCAAATGGGCATTCAAGTATGAATCATTGTTTTTAAAAAGTCAGTGATCGCTTTTGTGAGTTGAACGATTTCTTCTACAATTTTGCTATTAGGAAGACTCTTCACTATATTCATTTTCTATGTGTGACTGTTTTCCACTGTTCTTTTACTAAACATATTAAAATAAGAAGTTATGTGTTTTTTTTTCTAGTAGCTTAGTATTTCTATACTATATTTATACTTGATAACAGGTATAAAACATTTATACTAGCTTTATATATTTTGTTACAATTTCTCTAGATATTTCTACTCAGTGTTTAACAATCACATAACTAAACAGATATAAAGTTATTACTCCTTATAATCACTGTATGTATTGAAGCTATATTAAAAACACTGTGTCCCCTTTTGTACAGCAATCAGGGGCAGAATATGTCACCCTGGAATATGCTGGTTTGGTATATTATTTTCATCTGTAAGCATTTAAAAAGGCTTTCTGGGTGGCTCAGTGATAAAGAACCTGTCAGCCAATGCAGGAGATGCAGCTTTGATCCCTGGTGTGGACAGATTCCCCAGAAAAGAAAATGGCAACCCACTCCAGTATTCTTGCCTGGGAATCCTATAGACAGAGGAGCCAGGCAGGCTATGGTCCATGGGATTTCAAAAGAGTCAGATATCACTGAACCACTAATCAACAAAGTACTTAAAACTTAGCAAATGGAAGCAGAAACTTTCTCCGAAGAATGCTTATTATCTGCCTGAAGGCACATCTTTCAAATGAAACTCAACTGTCCAAAATCTCCCCCCTGGAAATTTCATCAGCCTGGAAAGACTAACTCTCATCATGGAAGAAGAAACTAACAGTTGATACCATATCCAAGCATACTTTGTCACAAACTCATACCTTCCATCTATTCCTCTTTCCTGAAAATCATTGATTCTCCTCCAAAAGACCTACATTATTCCTTTCCCTTTCCCAATTAAGGTAATATTTAATCCTGAATTCTAAGTCATGCTAAGGAGTTAGTCACATATTAATGTCACTTGTGAATATTTTATCACAGTAGTCTCAAACAAGAATTCAGAAAAATAGAAATTATCCCCCCACACACTATATTTTTAGGGAAAGTTTTTCCCTTAAATTGTATGTATTTGATAATCATCAGAAGTTATATTATTCTCTTCTAGTCTAATCCAGAAACCTTTCCAATGCAATGAATACAAGAGTAAGCATTTTCAACTCAATTACCTCCAATTTTTATTTTTTCTATTACTTTTCATTTGGTTATACAATAATCAAAATATTGAATGAGCCTTAACATTTAAAATCTGATAGCATGAACTGACATTAAGAATCTATTCAACATAACCTTCATATTTCTATGTAAATATAAAAGTAGAGATGACCACATAAGTGAACAAGATAGGTGACATGTATCGCCTGTGAGTCAGTTAGTTTGTGGACAAGTCATCCAGCTGTTCCAAAATTTATTTCAATATTTATTATGATCTAATTTTTTACACCATTAGAAAATCAGCCTTGTATACTTTAGAGAACTTCAGAAAACCCAGATCACAACTGGTAAATGGACACATAACACCCTACTTATTATTACTAATATTAATAACTAGATCTGAGAGAGAATGGGAAGAGTAGAAACTGACATAGGAGTATCTGGAAATACATGAATGCTTGTTCCCCTACTAAATAAAATCCAACCAATTGTTTCTGCATCAGTTTTGGAATCAAGTCATATTTTTGGCAAGTCATCAAATACCTTCCTCATTCTTGCTTATTATCTTTGTTTCAAGTAATACTTAATATACAGTTGCCCAAATTCCCTTGAGTTTGTAAACAGAGCTTTCTCTATCAATATTCTTAGTTTTTTCATTCTTTCTCCATCTGTCTAATGTCAAATAGCTTATGACTTAGCTCTCGTTACCTTCCTTGCCCAAGCCAACATCTATCCCTTTTGGGGATTCAGAGTTCCAGTAGAACTTTGAGTTTTCCTCCGTGATAGTGTTTTTGTATCGCTTCCTCTTTGGTGTCAGTTTTTTTCCAGGCTACCTAACCATGTACCCCTGGAGAGAAAAAGCCATAACATCTTGGTGCTTAGAAAAATGTTTATAAATATTGGATATGGTAAAAGCACAAAAAGATGAGGTAGATACATTATGTGTCATTTATTGTGGTTTGGCAAAAAATGATGTGGAGAGAGATCATGGCCCATAAGGACAAAGTTTTCTTACTACTTTTAACTCTTTAATTTTAGCTTTCCCCTGTGTTTGCCCTGGCCATATAAAATGTCCAGCAATCTTGTGGCTTATTTCAATTTCTAACTCAAAAAACTGGTATAAAGGCTGGAACACAGTTATGTTTTTAGGTTCTAGAAATCTGATAACTAGACATAATTGTTAGAGTTTTCAGAATTTTTATTTAAAAACATTTTAGACTGTATAAAAATACTGCCATTTGGGGGGAAGACTTTTCCTGGACAAAGATAAATTTGTCAAGAAGCTTTATATTTCTAAATGTACCCACCAATTAGAATTTTAAAAAGATGCATAAAAGTCCAAAAGGAGATTTTTTGGATTAGCTAATCATATTTTGTCCCAAATAGTTTCTTCAGTAAGACTAACTGCAATGTTATGAATTAAATAAATCTGTGAAATGATTTGTAATGGGGACCCCATATGAATAAGGTAGTATATCTTACAACACAAATTTAAGAGTTTGAAATTCATAGACAGCCAAATGTAGAAACAAACTTTTCCTTATTCAAAATAAAAATTAGGAGACAACTGCTTTGCCAATCTCACATTATTTAACTTATAGAAAATACAAAATATTTAATTTCATTTGGAAGATTGTGTTAGTCACTCAGTCATGCCCGAGTATTTGTGACCCCATGGACTGTAGCCCACCAGGCTCCTCTCTCCATGGAATTCTCCAGGCAAGAATACTGGAGTGGGTTGCCATTTTCTTCTTCAGGGGATCTTTCTAACCCAGGGGTCAAACCCAGATCTCCTGCATTGCAGGTAGATGCTTTACTGTTTGCACAACTAGGGAAGCCTAGAAAGTGCAATCTGTAATTTTGTGTATTGTATACAATTTTGTATACAATTATATACTGTATACAGTATATTTAAAAATAGCATTGGACATTAATAAGCATGAAAAGAAGTTTATATATTGACCTCACAAATTTCATTAGTTTTAAAAGATCCCCTGAAACTCTTTTTGCTTTAACGATACATTGTTAGAGAAAGGCACATTGTCTCTGAAGGATGAAGTATATCTTCAGAAGGGCAAACATTTATGTCCTAATGCTCAATGTTCTATTTATTGTGGTAAAAAAAAAACACAGATGTTACAGTCATGCAGACATTAGTGCAAATTCTGAGTCCCCTTTCATTCATTTTGAAACTTAGGCAAACCAATTTTCTGACTCGATTTCCAAAACATATATATATATATATATATATATATATATATATATATAATATACACACATATATATATATATGCAATAGTGTTTTTCTTATCTTGGTGTTTTTAGGAGTAGGATTGTGCCTATAATACAGCAAAACTATGCAAATGATATCATTAGTTTTTATTAATATCAATGGCTTCAGCACCAATATAAGTAGCATCATTTCTGGTTTTCAATGCACAATACAAATTTGGAGGACTCTCAAGTTTTTACCCATCATTTAATATCTGAGCAAGTGAGAGTTGAACTGTGAAGAAGGCTGAGCGCTGAAGAATTAATGCTTTTGAACTGTGGTGTTGGAGAAGACTCTTGAGAATCCCTTGGACTGCAAGGAGATCCAACCAATCCATTCTAAAGGAGATCAGTCCTGGGATTTCTTTGGAAGGAATGATGTTAAAGCTGAAACTCCTGTACTTTGGCCACCTCATGTGAAGAGCTGACTCATTGGAAAAGATTGTGATGCTGGCAGGGAATGGGGGTCAGGAGGAGAAGGGGACGACAGAGGATGAGATGGCTGGATGGCATCACTGACTCGATGGATGTGAGTCTGGGAGAACTCTGGGAGTTGGTGATGGACAGGGAGGCCTAGCGTGTTGTGATTCATGGGGTCACAAAGAGTCGGACACAACTGAGCAACTGAACTGAACTGAACTGAACTGAACCGAACCTTGAAATGCAGTTTTAGGATCTTAGATATTCTATAAAAATTCTAGGATGAGTATTTTAATTATTTTGTTTTGAAAAGATTTTTTGAAACAATATATAGCCATAACATCCACTAGTCTTTGGATTACTTTCTGTCATGTAGCTGAAATGCTCTAAGCTAAGGAGTTTGGTTCTAGGGAGTATCTCCATCTGTCTGCATATAATAGTTGTCTGGAATCCAAGAGTGCCTTGACCATTTGACCACTTGCATTCTCAGATTCTGGTCATCCATGACCAAAAATGTAGACAAAAAATTTAGAAATCAAGAAAACATCTTGAGTTATTATTAAGTTAGGCCTTTTTCCAGAGGAACAAAGATCTCTTGTGACTCCTGTGTGGTTAACCATTCTTCCTTCAGTTACAGGTTCTACACAGGCCTAAATCTCTTCCTGAGACCACATCTCCATAGTACTAGAAGTCTGCATTTGCTGAGTCTCCTTTATAGAGATTCTAGGATATAGGTTTTTTTGGAACATATGCAAAAATGTGTTTAAATAAGTCATGATAAAAAGTTTAATGTCATTGTTGTTGTTAGTAGCAGTGCAATGAAAGACCAGAGGTAATGAGGAAATGTGTCACTAAGAGAAGTGATGGCTCAGATCATGGAGCTCTGACAGGAAGGGCAGCATCAGATACTGTAAACAGGTTGTAGTCTTTGGATACCTGCCCTAGGATGGAGCCAGAGAAGGGACAGGGGATGTGCTTGGTTCTTCTTTCCTCAGATGGCTCCTACATAAGGAGACTGCTTTCTGACATAATCACATTAAAATCCTAGTTCCAGAGGTTTCTACACACCAAATTACATTAAAATCAAAACAAAACATAAATATCTGGTTAACTGAATAAAGGATAGATAGATTACCTTTTTCTTCCAACTTTAATAGAATATTTAAAGATTGTAGGTAAAAGTATCATATCACTTTTTGGAGTATGTTACCACTTACAGATTGTCTGGAAAATGATACACCTTGTTGCTTCCTTATTGTAGTAATTCTTTCCACCATTTCTCTGTCTCTAGTATTGCTGTTATTGTTTAGTCGCTCAGTCCTGTCTGACTCTTTTGCAGCCTCATGGATGGTAACCCACCAGGCTCTTTGGTCCATGAGATTTCCCAGGCAAGAATATTGCAGTGGTTTGCCATTCCCTTCTCCAGGGGATCTTCCCAGTGTGACTGAACTCACGTTTTCTGCATTGGCAGGTGGATTCTTTACCTCTGAGGCACCAGATAAGTCTATATCTAGTGTACATGCTTTTTAAAAGTCACTGAAGAATATGAGTAAAGAACATAAAGATTTTACATTGTGTCTACAAAAACCAACCACTCTCCTCTGAAGAAAACACTTGTAATAGGCTGACATATACTATATTTTAAAGCTTCAATTTTAAATGTATATTCAGCTGGGATAGAATCATTTTAGGGATGAAACATAGTGTATCTGCCGTAGCAATAGAGTGAATTTCCTATTATGAAATAAAATAGTATTTTATACAGTAAATATGACTGTCCTACATAAAATATAAGGTATTCTTAAAAAAAAAACTTGCTCTGTTATTAAAATTCACTGTAATGTTACAGTGGTTTTATCATAAGTTCTTTTTCTTTTCACTTATATTTTTGTTATAATTCATGATCTTTGAAATAAACTGCAAGTAGCTTCCTCTGAACACTGATTTTGTCCCCATATGTAAAATAGATGTGTTTGCTTCTGGGTATATTTTACACTTAAAAATAAAAGCCATTGATATGTCAGTAGAGCATTTATTTCTTTATAACTGACAACCACTCAGTTCACATCTTTAAGCTAAGGGATATTTCTCTTTCACTGGAGAGAGCAAAGACTTCCAGGTTTAGCACCATTTCTAAAGAGCAGATTACAAGTGGAATAGGTGAATGGCAATGCACAGCAATCTAAAGCATATCAGTGTTAGCAAAGCAATTTGATCCATGAAATTTCATCAGAAACAATCTGCTAACTTTTCTGACTCCATTAGTCCAGGTTTTAAATTCAAATATCTATATTTCAACCAACTTTAAGTAGAGAAAAATGAATTTGTATCTAATTGTACATGTGTAGAAAAGAAGGAACAACATTAAACAGATAAATGAGGAAGAAAATGTACTTAAATTACAGAAGGCTGTGACCCGAAGTATCTCTGAAAACAATATCTTAAAAAATAGTTTATATAAAGTATTATACATACCTAGAAGACAGTACATTCTTTGACATTTTGACAATTGTGTCAAGGAAATTCACATCTTTTTCTCAGAAATTTTGGGAAAATAGCCATCAATAGGGATGCTCTTACAGAATTTAAACCAAATATATATACGCTCTGTATTTTCATTTTGTAAGGAAATGATTGCTAATCACTGTTCTCTTTTAATGTTTAATTCTTTTGAAAACACTGATTTACATTTTGTTTTGCAAATGTATTATCTCCCTACCTATCAATTTTGTTCTTGAACATTCTTTTATATACCACAGCTTCACATCAGAATCCCACATATAATCAAAAAGTTTTATGTATATCCCCTTTTGGGTTTCAGATAACTTGGGTAAAGTCCAGAACCCATGAAGATAAGGCCTTTCATCAAAGAATGACATTATAGGCATTTTATGGCATAACAAACTTAGGCTAATGATAATAAGGAGGCATACATATTTTGATTCTAGTTTATTCGGTGTATGAACACACACACAAAATCTACACAAAAGTTAAGGACAGTTCTCAGAGAATCAGTTTTTGCTGTTCATTTCATACTGAGATTCCACAACTGGATGCTCAGTTCAGTTCAGTTCAGTCGCTCAGCCATGACCCACTCTTTGTGACCCCATGAATCTCAGCATGCCAGGCCTCCCTGTCCATCACCAATTCCCGGAGTCTACCCAAACCCATGTCCATCAAGTTGACAATGCCATCCAGCCATCTCATCCTCTGTCATCCCCTTCTCCTCCTGCCCCCTATCTTTCCCAGCATTAGGTCTTTTCCAATGAGTGAACACTTCTCATGAGGTGGCCAAAGTATTGGAGTTTCAGCCTCAGCATCAGTCCTTCCAGTGAACACCCAGGACTGATCTCCTTTAGGATGGACTGGTTGGATCTCATTGCAGTCCAAGGGACTCTCAAGGGAAATTAATTAAGGATTTTGGGGGATAGCACTTGCCAGAAACAATTTCAATCATATAATTCTATGACCTGATGGTGTTCATGGTGATTTTATTAAATTAAAATATAAAAGAGGTTAGAATCATGTTTAGATATTAATTGAAGTTCATGAGGCTAATTAAAATATTCTATAGACAACACATGACTAAAAATATCTTGGAAAATTAACTATTAGGTAGTTATAAATTGACCCATTGAGGGACCTAACTGATGGAAATAGAACAATATCAGTTTAGCAAAATGCCTATTTAACAGGCATTGAATTTGTATAACTAGTAATTATTCTTCTTTTAATATCTAGTATAACACATTTGATAACATTATATATTTAGAAATGTACTTTATTTTGTTCTCTTGGGTTACTCAAAAACCAAATACATTTTTTTCAAAATACCTCTCAGCTTAATTTTTAAGATTTCCTGATAGAGAATTAAATTCATGTATATGCTAGTATCAAATATTACACAATCAGAGTCATATTGTGAAATATTTTAGGTTGCCATTTCTAAATTATGACAAGCTACATGAAGCCCCAACTTACCCAAGTACTAATTAATAATATTGAACAAATTACATGTTCAAACTGCAGTATTTTTACAGGACTATTGTGGATAATGGATAATAAATGTTAATCATTTAGTATAATGCCTGGAATATAATAAATACTCCATAACTTTAAGTTTTCATAAGTGTCATCATCATCTTCATAAATATTATAGTACGTAGCTATTGTCTTCAATGTAGTTGCACTTGGTAAAGTACTTTCGAAGTGTTAAAAGGAGACTGTCTTCACTTACAAAGATGCTTATCTTGTACTATTGAAACTAGGAATGATATTTTGGGTGTAGTTGTCTAGGAAATAGCAATAAATCAGTAAAAATGAATTATGAAAATAAAAAAGGAAGAAAGTCACAACACTTTTGAAACATATTCTCTTCTAAGAATATTTATTAGTATGAAATGCTTGATTATTTTTTCACTGACAATTATTCAGTATACATACTAAACAAAGTATATCTAAAGCAGCTTACTTTAAAATTACATTGGAGGAAATTTTCTTTTTGTGTGTGTGTGTGTGTGTGTATGTGTGTGTGTGTGCACGCGCACGCGCGCGCGCATGTGTATGTGTTTGTTTTTTTTTTTTTAATTTTAGTTTTTTATTTTTTAAATTTTAAAATCTTTAATTCTTACATGCATTCCCAAACATGAACCCCCCTCCCACCTCCCTCCCCAGAACATCTTTCTGGGTCATCCCCATGCACCAGCCCCAAGCATGCTGCATCCTGCGTCAGACATAGACTGGCGATTCAATTCACATGATAGTATACATGTTAGAATGTCATTCTCCCAAATCATCCCACCCTCTCCCTCTCCCTCTGAGTCCAAAAGTCCGTTATACACATCTGTGTCTCTTTCCCTGTCTTGCATACAGGGTCGTCATTGCCATCTTCCTAAATTCCATATATACGTGTTAGTATACTGTATTGGTGTTTTTCTTTCTGGCTTACTTCACTCTGTATAATCGGGAAATTTTCTAAAGTGAAAAAATTTTAGAGAGTATACAAGTATTGTTATATGAAATTTTCAATCATGTAACTTTAATCATGTACATTTATTTAATTCCTTGTAAATAGTTTATACATTATTTTATGCAAAGATGATATTGCATTTTCTTCCATATTTCACTAATGTTGCTAAAATTTCTTTTTAGATATTAAAGTTTCACATCAAATTTTAATGACCTACAATAATTTTACTGAACCACTCTTCATGTTTTGATATCTAAATTTGACCTATTTATAGGAGATTTAGATGTCTCACTGCAGATGGTGACTTGCAGCCATGAAATTAAAAGACGCTTACTCCTTGGAAGAAAAGTTATGACCAACCTAGATGACATATTCAAAAGCAGAGACCTGCTGACTAAGGTTCATCTAGCCAAGGCTATGGTTTTTCCAGTAGTCACGTATGGATGTGAAAGTTGGACTGTGAAGAAGGCTGAGCGCCGAAGTATTGATGCTTTTGAACTGTGGTGTTAGAGAAGACTCTTGAGAGTCCCTTGGACTGCAAGGAGATCCAACCAGTCCATTCTGAAGGAGATCAACCCTAGGATTTCTTTGGAAGGACTGATGCTAAAGCTGAAACTCCAGTACTTTGGCCACCTCATACGAAGAGTTGACTCATTGGAAAAGACTTTGATGCTGGGAGGGATTGGGGGCAGGAGGAGAAGGGGACAACTGAGGACAAGATGGCTGGATGGCATCACTGACTTGATGGACGCAACTCTGAGTGAACTCTGGGAGTTGGTGATGGATAGGGAGGCCTGGCGGGTACTGCGATTTATGGAGTCGCAAAGAGTCGGACACGACTGAGTGACTGAACTGAACTGAGATGTCTTTCATTAAGAATAATATCATCAACTTTAATTTTAAATGCTTAGAATTTGTGGTATTTAAAGGTATTTTCCATATCTATTGATAATATTTGTTGTGGTTTTCCTACATCATTTTTTTACCATACACTCGATGGTAAGGACACAACTTTCTTGGTATCTTTGTAGATTACTTTATACTGGAGAAGGCAATGACAAGCCACTCCAGTACTCTTGCCTAGAAAATCTCATGGATGGAGGAGCTTGGTAGGCTGCAGTCCATGGGGTTGCTACTAGTCGGACATGGCTGAGTGACTTCACTTTCACGCATTGGAGAAGGAAATGGCAACCCACTCCAGTGTTCTTGCCTGGAGAATCCCAGGGACAGTGGAGCCTGGTGGGCTGCTATCTATGGGGTTGCAGAGTTGGACACAACTGAAGTGACTTAGCAGCAGCAGCAGATTACTTTATCTTCTTTATAGAACAAAATTATTTCTGTTTAAAAATAATGACAAATTCTTATACTCTATTAAAGAAAGATCAGAATGAGAAATTAATAAAATAATTTAATTTGCCATTGCAACAAAAAAGAACGAAATACCTAGGAATAAACCTACTTAAGGAGGCAAAATACCTGTACACAGAAAACTATAAGGTACTGATGAAACAAATCAGAGATGACACAAACAGATGGAGAGATATACCATGTTCTTGGATTGGAAGAATCAATACTGTTCAAATTACTGTACTACCCAAAGCAATATACAGATTCAACAGAATCCCTATCAAATTACCACTGGCATTTCTCACAGAATTAGAAAAAAGAATTATAATTTATATGGAAACATAAAATACCCCAAATAGCCAAAGCATTCTTGAGAAAACCAACCAGAGCTGAAGGAATCAGGCTCCCTGACTTCAGACTATTCTACAAAGCTACAGTAATTAAAACAGTGTGGCACTGGCACGAAAACAGTAATGTTGATCATTGGAATAGGATAGAAAGCCCAGAGATAAACCCATGCATCTACTGATACCTAATCCATGACAAAGGAGGCAAGAATATAAAATAGAGAAAAGACAGTCTATTCAATAAGTGCTGCTGGAAAAACTGGACGGTTAAATGTAAAAGAATGAAACTAGGACACTCCTTAACATCATACACAAAAAGAAACTCCAAACATATTAAAGACATAAATGTAAGGTCAAACACTATAAAATTTAGAGGAGAACATAGGCAGAACACTCTTTAATATAAATCACAGCTGATCTTTTTTTACCTAGCTCCTAGAGTAATGAAGATAAAAATAAGCAAATAAAACCTTAATTAAACTTAAAACCTTTGCACAGCAAAGAAAACAATAAACAAGGTGAAAAGACAATCCACAGGATGGGATAAAATATTTGCAAATGAAAATGAAAAGTGAAAGCGAAGTCGCTCAGTCGTGTCTGACTCTTTGCGACCCCACAAACTATAGCCTACCAGGCTCCTCCATCCATGGGATTTTCCAGGCAAGAGTCCTGGAGTGGATTGCTGTTTCCTTCTCCAGGGGATCTTCCAGACCCAGGGATCAAACCTGGGTCTCCCACATTGCAGGCAGACGCTTTACTGTCTGAGCCATCAGGGAAGTCCATTTGCAAGTGAAGCAACTAACAAATTATTGATTTCCAAAATATACAAACACCACATATAGCTCAATATCGAAAAACACAACAATACAATAAAAAAATGAGCAGAAGACCTAAATAGAGTTTCCTTCAAAAAGGACATACAGAATGCCAGGAGGTACATTAAAGATGTTCATCATCACTAATTATTAGAGAAATGGAAATCAAAACTACACAAGGTACCATCTCACACTAGTCAGAATAGACATCATTATAAAATCTGTAAACAATAAATGCTGCAGAGGGTATGGAGAAAAGGGAGCCTGTTTACATTGTTGGTGGAATGTAAATGGTATGGAAATTTCTTAAAAAAACTAAAATAGAATGAACATATGATCCAGCAATTCCACTCCTGGGCATATATCTGGAGAAAACCATAATTTCAAAAGATACATGAACCCCAACATTTATTGCAGCACCATTTACAATAACAGGACAGGAAAGCAACATAAATGTCCATCAACAGAGGAGTGGGATCTCTCAACCATAAAAAAGAATAGGCATGTGCCATTTTCAGAGATATTGATGGACTTAGAGACTATCACACAGAGTGAAGTAAGTCAGAAAGAGAAAAATAAGTATAGATGTGGATTCTAGATGGAGAAGGAAATGGCAACCCACTCCAGTGTTCTTGCCTGGAGAATCCCAGGGATGGGGGAGCCTGGTGGGCTGCCGTCTATGGGGTCGCACAGAGTCGGACACGACTGAAGCGACGCAGCAGCAGCAGCAGTGGAATCTAGAAAGATGGTGCAGATGAACCTATTTGCAAAACAGAAATAGAAACACAGAAGTAGAGAAGAAATCTATGGACACTGAGGGGTGAGGATGGTGGTGGGATGGATTGGGAGATTGGAACTGATGCATGTACCCTACTACATACGGAGCAGATGGCTGGCGCTGTGCTGCACTGTGCTGATTTGCTCAGTCGTGTCCGACTCTTTGTGACCCCATGAGCTATACCCCATCAGGCTCCTCTGTCCATGGGTAGGCAAGAATACTGGAGTGGGTTGCCATGCCCCTCTCCAGGGGATCATCCCAATTCAGGGATCAAACCCAGGTCTCCTATATTGCAGGCAGATTCTTTACTGTCAAAACCACCAGGTAAGCCCATGAATACTGGAGTAGTTAGCCCATCCCTCTCCAGAGTATCTTCCCAACCCAGAAATCGAACCAAGTTCTTTTGCATTGCATGCAGATTCTTCACAGCTGAGGTACCAGGGTTGGTGAGGGCCTACTGCATAGAACATGGAGATAAAGTTAACAATTTGTTTGTTTTTAAGCTAATCTTAAAAATGCATTCCGATATACAGTAGGTGCTGACAAATGCTGGTGGACTCCACTTATAATAACCTAGTCAAATTCATACAGTCAGAAAATACACTGGCAGATGCCAGGGGTAGAGGATTAGGGTTGGGAGGGGGTTTGGGGAGTTAGTGTTTAATGGGAACAAAGTTTCAGTTTAGGAAGGTGAACAATTTAGGGGATGGATGATAGCAATTCAGAAGAGTTGCCCAACAATGAGAATGTACTTAATACCCCTAACTGTACTGGTAAATGTGTTTAAAATAGTATGTTTTATACTTTTACCACAGTAAAAAATAAATTAAAAATAAATAAAAATAATGATGAATTATTGATATATTGAGAGTGAGTCTTAGATGTTCTTAACCTAAACACAAAAATTAATTATGTGAGGTGCTGAATGTGTTAACTAATCTTATTGTGGTAATCATTTTGCAATATATCTATATACATAGTGAATATATATACACATTTGCAATATATACATATATATATATATATAATGTCTCAAATTATCACGTCTCCTTAAATTTACACAATGTTATGCATCAGTTGGATTTCAATGGAGCTTAAAAAGTAAAATAAACTTGTTTTAACTATGTATGTAAAAGGCTGACAGGATAAGAGTGTAAACAACCATTCCATAGTCTATAAAATAATCAAGTACAACTTTAAAATAATATTACAAAAAATTAAGAACTCCAGAGATGGTTTGAAAAGCAGGTCAGTCACAGCAGCAAAGATATTTAAATGGGAAGAAATATTTTTGCAACAGAAAATATGCAATTAGAAAATATCCAGAGTGAAGCATACAGAAGAAAAAAGGATATAAATGAACATAAAAGATATATGAGATCCAGAAGATAACCATCAGAGTTCAAGTAATTTTAGTGCTAGAAAAAGGAAAACAGGTAATGCAAGGGCAATAATAGAAGACATGTAAGCTAAAGACACTGAAAAATTAATGAAAGGGGAAAAAAACCTATCAGAATTATTTTTTAAAAAGATCACACATGGAAATATCATTTTAAAAATACCTGAAAAATGTAAAAACACCAATTTTAAAAATCATCTTCTAATATACAGTATTATTAAGAGAGCTATTTGCCAAGAGGAATGAGGGAACATTAAATCCAACAATTAAAAACTTTGAAGATGTTGAAAGAAACTTATCTATGTAAAACTCTAAATTGTAGAAAATACACTTCAAAACTGAAGTCAAAATGAAGACAACTTTAAACTCATGGGACTTGGGATTTTATAATCATTAGAACAAAATTTCCAAAATATTCTAAAAAAATATCAAAGCAGAAAGAAAATTATTCCACAAGGAAGCATGATATCTCAGGAAGAGGATCATTTCATATTAAAATGAATGAGAACAATAACATAAACCTCATGTGTAGTCAGGTGGAGGAGTTAAATATTGTAAAGTGTATATATTGTCTCAGCAGTAGTAAAGGCAGTCAGTCCCTCAGTTCTGTCTGACTCTGCAGACTGTAGCCTGCCAGGCTCCATTGTCCATGGGATTCTCCAGGCAAGAATACTGGACTGCATTTCCATACCCTCCTCCAGAGGATATTCCCAACCCAGGGACTGAACCCTGGTCGCTGGCATCGTAGGCAGATTCTTCACCATTTGAGCCACAGAGAAGTCCTATGAGAGTAAAGGCAAGGCATTCCATAAAATGAAAGAGTGAATCCAATCATTAAATAGAATTGTATCCATCAATCACACAGCCTCAAGTCATACAAAGCTAAAATTGACAGAACCAAGAGATAAATTTAAAATCATAATTAAATATTTAGCTTAGCTTTCTAAGTAAATAATAGAAAAAGAGACAAAAATTCAGCAAAGATGCAGTACTTGAGAAGCATAGCTAGATGCTGATTTAGCTTCTGATATCCACAATCGCTTGTGGTAGACAAAATAATGGAATTCTCCTGGTGGTGCAGTGGTAAAAAAGTGCCTGCAATTCAAGAGACACCAGAGACATGGATATGATCTCTGGGTCAGGAAGATCCCCTGGAGAAGGAAATAGCAACTCACTCCAATGTTGTTGCCTGGGAAATTCCATAGCCAGAGGAGCCTGGAGGGCTACAGTCTATGGGTTGCAAACAAGTCAGACATGACTTAGCAACTATGCAACAAAGTAATACAGAATAATATCTCCCAAGATATCCATGCCTAAATCGCCAGAATCTGTGAATCTGTTACCTGATATTGGAAAAAAATTTGTAATAAAAGCTACCTACAAAATATCTACACAAAGTATAAAGCTTAATTTTGAGCAAAGAGTTGGATACAACTGAGTGACTGAGCACCCAAAAAGGCATGATTGTGTACAAAGAAATATGAAAAGAAGGTATGGACAGCCTTCATACATAATAAGGCAGATAATTAGGTCCCTGGATATACAACATATAAAAGTCAAATATATTCCAATGCATTCCACATGTTAGACATGTTATATGATAACAAAAGCTGTCAATAAAACAAATGAAAATATATGATTTGTAAATAAAACTCTTTACAGATATTATAGAGAAAACATTTTAAAGGCCTAATTAAATTACTGGTATACTTTATTAATGAGCTAGGAGACTAAATAGCATAAAGATGCCAATATGCCAAGGTTGATATAGAGAATAAATTTTATTCTTGTCAATATCATAGCACTATTTGTGCAAGTTGATAAATTTATTTAAAAATATATATGAAAGGCAAAGAACCAAAAATCACATTAATATTTCATGCATTGGAGAAGGAAATGGCAACCCACTCCAGTGTTCTTGCCTGGAGAATCCAGGAATGGGGGAGCCTGGTGGGCTACCATCTATGGGGTCGCAACAGAGTCGGACACGACTGAAGTGACTTAGCAGTAGCAGCAGCAATGCTGAATAAGAAAAACTCACATACACTCTCAGATACTAAGGTCTAATATCAAAATGTTTTTGGACAATATGTTATTGGCATGAGAAGAAGCAAAAAGAAAAGGCATAGGATAGAGACTCTGTAAAGAGATCACTACTTCTATGATCACCTGATTCTTAAGAAAATTGCTATTACACATTAAAATGGAAAAGTATGATTATTTTAATAAATGCAAAAACTCAATATTCAAACAGAAAAAAAGTTATTTCCACCTAATAATCACACCATACACAAAAACCAATCTCAGATAGACTGTAAATTTGAGTGTGAATGATAAAGCAATAAAGCTTACAGAAGATAACAGGGAGAACATCTTTATGACCTTACAGTAGGCAAAACGTGGTTTCTGCTCTTCAGTCACTCAGTCATGTCCAACACTTTGTGACCCATGGACTGCAGACACGCCAGGCTTCCCTGTCCTTCACCATCTCCTGGAGCTTGCTCAAACTTGTGTCCATTGAGTCAGTGATGCCATCCAACCATCTCATCCTCTGTCATCTCCTCCTCCTGCCTTCAGTCTTTACCAGCATCAGGGTCTTTTCCAATGAGTCAGCTCTGCACATCAGATGGCCAAAGTATTGGAGCTTCAGCTTCAGCATCAGTCCTTCCAATGAATATTCAGGATTGATTTCTTTAGAATTGACTGGTTTGATCTCCTTGCATTCCAAGGGACTCAAGAGTTTTCTCCAACACTGCAGTTCAAAAGCATTAATTCTTCAGCTTTCAGCCTTCTTTATGGTCCAACTTTCACATCCATACACGACTGCTGGAAAAACCATACCTTTGACTATGCAGATCTTTGTCACAAATTAACTTCTCTGCTTTTTAATATGGTATGCAGGTTTGTCATAGCTTTTCTTTTAAGGAGCACTGATTAAATAAGTCTCAAGTTTTGCTAACCATAAAAGTAAAATATTGATACATGAGATTGCAATAAAATTAAAATATTATGTTCAATAAAATTAAGAAAATGAAAACTATATGTGATATGTATACCAACATATAGAAGGCACTTATTCATAATACATAAAGGTATCTACAAATTAATAAGAAAAAGACAATTCAGTTTATAAAAGATAAGTGGGGTAGTGTGGATATGACTTAAACAGGAATTTTACTAAAGAAATCATGGTCAATTAATATATTAAAAGGTGTCAGCATAATTAATTAACATCAGTAATAAACATATTAAACCCATGATATGATACAAGTATATACCAACAGAATGGCAGGATGATCAAAATGAAAACACAGACTATGTCAAGTACTAGATTTTTCAATTCATTAATTTCTATTCTTAAGTCATCTTTTTTTCTCCTGGTTCCCAATATTTATCTTAACTTTCTCTTTCTAATTATTAATGTTACACATATAGCTCAATAAATGTTATTATTCTTTTCTTTCCAAATATTAGTCATTTAAGGCTATATTTCTGAAAGTTCTAATTTAACTATATTTCCAATAATTTGATATGTATTATTTTTATTTACTTTCAGTCTTACTTTACAATATCTACTATAATTTTTTTCTTTTATTCTTTTATTTATGAGTTATTTAGCTGTTTACTGTTTAAAGTTTCAACTTCATTGGGATTTTTCTTGGTATCTTTCTTTTTTCCAAAATAAAAGAAAATATGAAGTATATAATACCAATCCTATGATATAAGTGTTTATAAGTATTACATGTGTGCTCGAGACTAAACTGAATTCAATTATTGTTGATGCAATATTCTGTATAAGACATCTATATCAAGCTTGCTCATTTTCCTGTTCAAATCTTATTCTTCCTGAGGTTTTCTTTAGCGGGTAACTATGGAAGTATGTCAAACTTCTCCCATTACTGATTTCTTTGCTTTGTTTTGTAAATATAACTTTGATTGATAAATTTTGAGGTTTTTTTCAGGTTTATATCTATTTATAATTATTTTATTTTTTTAATTTTTATTTATTATTACTTTTTTACTTTACAATTATTATAAATTATTGAAGAGATTGAACTTTTAAACATTACTTATTTATCCTCTGTATTTTTTACACTTTAAAATCTATCTTACACTGCATTCTATATATATGAGTATATAGAGTATACTGATACGATAGTCACTTATACTCTGTTTTATGTTCACTTTGTTTTCTCTTTGCTTCTTTGTCATTACTGCCACCTACTAGTGACTGTACAATACCATCACTTACAAGATATACCCTAATTTCAGCTGTTAAAATGTGACAAATGTTGTAGTCCAATTATATGTGGTTTTCAGCAGTTGTTATGTGTGTGTGTTTTAATACACTTGTTGACTAATGACAATGTTCTTTTACAGTGAGCTTGTCTAGTAGTCTTGCAATTTGAACTTGTGAAACGGAGGAAGTCTACTACTGGAACTCAGCGTAGTTGGGTTTAAGAGTATGTTCCTTAGGAAAAGAGTTTTGCTGATTCTGAAAGTTCTGTACTGTTTCTGATTTTTTTTGCTTGAAAAGTCAGAAATATGGTATAGAAAAGGATTGGCATTAGGAAAACAATGAACTTTCTAAATTCATATTGTGAATTAAGGGGAGCCTGTGTATAGTTTAGGAACATGATATTTACTCTCAAAATTATTGTTGACTAAATTTTTGGCATTATGAAATAGAAACTCTATGACATTATGCATCAGTTCAGTAACTCAATTGTGTCCAACTCTTTGTGACCCCATGAACTGCAGCATGCTAGGCTTCCCTGTTTATCACCAAGTCCTGGAGCTTGCTCAGACTCATGTCCATTGAGTTGGTGATGCCATCCAAGCATCTCATCCTCTGTCGTCCCCTTCTCTTCCTGCCTTCAGTCTTTCCCAGCATCAGGGTCTTTTCCAGTGAGTTAGTTCTTCATATCCAGTGGCCAAAGTACTGGAGATTCAGCTTCAGCATCAGTTCTTCTAATGAATATTCAGGACTGATTTCCTTTAGGATTGACAGATTTGATCTTCTTGCAGTCCAAGGGACTCTCAAGAGTCTTCTGCACACCATAGTCCAAAAGCATCAGTTCTTCAGCTTCGGCTTTAGTTATTGTCCAACTTTTACATCCATACATGACTACTGGAAAAATCATAGCCTTGTTTATATGGACTTTTGTCAGCAAAATAATGTCTCTGCTTTTTAGTATGCCATCTAGGTTTGTCATAAAGGAGCAAGCATCTTTTAATTTCATGGGTGATATTATGTATACCAGTGACATTTTTGAATCAAAATAACTTTTTAAAAGATTTATCTGAGTGTAGTTGATTTACAATGTTGTGCTAATTCCAGGTATCAAAATATCTTAAATGAAGTAGAAGAACATATATGGCTTTATGATTTTAGAATTACATGAACATAGTAAAAACTGTTAACTGATCAAAGAGGTTTGCAACATTATTTTATGAATTTTTGTGAGGTTTTCCCCTCTGTTATCTATAATAATTTCTATATTAATTCTAACAAAATTAAATACTCTGTCAAAGATGTTTAAAATATTCTCTATGTTTACTTTGTAGATCTGTCAATTTTTTGGAACACTAAAATGGTGAAGAATATACTGTTTATGGTTTTACCTTCTGTAGTTCTTCCTTTGTGGGGACAATTAATAATAGATGATCACAGTTAGTGTAAGCTACAAATCTGAGTAATAGTTTTAATGATCACTTTGCATTAAAAGTCATATTCTTTCTCTTTAGAAAAGAAAATTCTATCACAATATTTAAGTCCATAAAAAACATTGGGGGGTAGTTTTACATATAATAAAAACATTTTAGTGGAGAAATTTTACATGAGCTTCAGCAGATATGCACCTGTGCAACTTTGAGCAAGTACAGATACAGAATATGGTCATCAGTCTCAAAGAGTTCACAGCTGGGCTTTTGCAGTAAATTCTTCCTAAGATCACTGGCCCCAGAGAACCACGAATCAGCTTTTCACTATTGATTATTTTTTTCCTATTCTACAGTTTGAAATTAATGGAATCATAAAATATCTAGTTTTTTGTGCTTGGCAGCTTTTGCTCAGCATGATGTTTCTGAGACTCATACATTTTGTTGCTTGTATATCTATTCCGTTCCTTCTTATACTGTTCAGTCTTGTCCCTTTGTATGTATTCACCTCTTGATGTCCATCTAAGTTGTTTCAAGTTTGGGGATATTACAAATAAAACTACGATGAAAATTCATGTTCAAGTATTTCTGTGAACATATGTTTTCATTTCTCCAGGTAAATAACAAGTGTTGAATTGCTAGGCCATGTCATAAGTATATGTTTAACCTTTTAAGAAACTGCCAAACTGTTTTCCAAAATGGTTTGTACCATTTTATATTTCCAGCAGCATTGTCAGAAAGCCCCAGGTGTTCTGATTATAATGCATCCTTTTCAACAATGAATGAAAAATTCACAATGTGGGGCATTCACCAAAGCTTTCTGTAACTGTAGGTTACCACTATTTTTATAATCATTGTCTTTAATACTAGTCAGATGAATGTTGCAGCAAACAGCCTGGACGATTGGACTTGGAGAGTCATGCTATTGCAAGCAGTGAAGCTTTTTGCATGCATTGGGGAATAGCTAGATTTATATTACTACAATGCAGATGGGGTTGCTTTATTTAATAGTAAGTATAACTAAGTGAAAATGCTAGTTAACAAAATAATTTATCATAATGCTGAGATTACATATAGTCAAAAACAGTACTGACCCTTGCAAAAAACTTTTTTTTCCCATTTATTTCTGTTAGTTGAGCAAACTTGTTGACTCCTGTGGACACTAAAGCCTGAGGAAGCCTTTTTGGAGTCTTTCCTTTTGTTGTTGTTCTTAGCTATAAAGCATAGAACTCAGATTATAATTTGCAAAAGCATCACTTAATCCAGGAATCTAGGAAAACAGTATTCATTTCCTTTTGCTCCATTCTCCAGTGTTACCTAGAAGTTGAGGAAAAATACTAATATTTTCACTTCTTTTTCCTTTTTCTCTTTTCTGCTCTAGAAGTTTTTTCTTTCCCCAAATAACCAAGGTGTGCATTTATCAAGGGACATGTAAATGATTTAACAAACTCTATACAATCTTTCAATCACAAATGATAGTTTGAAAAAAAATTCTTTTCTTAATGTGTTAGGTTTAGAATGAGACCTTTGTATAGGGACTCCTTATACATAAGGAACAATTATATAAATAAAATATTTTTGTTATAAAATTATTCTTGACATCTCTTTCTGTGCAATTTTGGATTCTAAATGGAGTAATTAAATTTAGTTTTTCTTAGAAAAAAAGTTCCTTGATTTGTTTCATTAGTCCTGAAATAAGGAGGAAAATTGCATCCTTCTATCTTTTAATTTAAAAATTTCTGGATATCTACACCCTTACATGTGTACACTTAATAGTCTGCATTATTCAATTTTTTAAAACTATATTAGGAAGACTTTGCTTTTTGTTCCTTAGTTTTATTGGCTTGTTTTGATTTGATTTGATATTTTGTTGGTTGATTGTGCTTGTGTGTTAGTAGACCTAAGTTTTCAGTTGAATAAAAGATAAATAAATATTAAATTGAAGAGGGACCTAGGTACTTGCTTATAAAGTGGCTGAAAACTCCTCAGAAACTCTGCCATATTGGGATTTTTTCAGTATTCATTTAACTCAGAGTTCTTTAGAATTTATACTGAAATTAACAAGAGGGTGATAGAAGAATTGATACTATATACTTTGTTTACCTACTTCATTCCAACTAGCTGATTCTTATTTTACTGTGTCCTTACTCATTTTAGGTTTCAAAAGCAATTATGCTAATTTTGTAGCAAATTTTAAAGTACTATATATTTTATCTAATACTTTTTGATGCATTTTTCCTTACTCTGTAAATAAGTATGGTCATCTCTTTTTTAAACATACCCAAACAAAACAAATGAAAATCACAGAATTTCAAAACTGCAGATGTTTTTTACTTTAGTTTGGTGGTGATGGTGGTTTTATCATTAAGTCATACAAGTCATATCAGGACTCTTGTGAACCCATGGACTGCAGCCTGCCAGGCTCCTCTGTCCATGGGATTTCCCAAGCAAGAATACTGGAGTGGGTTGCCATTTCCTTCTCCAGGGACTCTTCCTGACCTAGAAATAGAACTCACATCTCCTGCATTGCAGGTGAATTCTTTACTGTTGAGCCACCAGGGAAGACTCAAGTTTATTTTAGATCTGTATATTTGTTTTCTTTTCTTAATGAATGAAAAATTTTAAAATTAGGCAGCACTTTGCAGTTTTCCAATTTTTCATACAGGTGAGTTCACTGTAGATTTTATATGGAGCATTATAAAATGCTAAGCTTTTGTTAATCTCATTTGATTATTTTTGATTCATGATCGTTAAGAGACTTAAAATTTAATAGCCAGGTGGTTACTACATCAAATTTCACTTGTTTCAATGGGTACACAGTTGAAGTTAAGAATTTCACAATTACTTGATGAATTTATTAATGTAATAGGAAGCGAGTTAGAAAAATATTCTTATTTAAAAATTTTCAAATATTTGTATTGACAATTAACTTTAGAGGGTTTCCCAGGTGGCACTGGTGGTAAAAAAAAAAAAAAAAAAAAACCCAGCTGCAAATGCCAGAGACATAAGAAACCTGGGCTCCATTCCTGGGTCAGGAAGATCCCCCAGAGAAGGGCTTGGCAACCCACTTCAGTATTCTTGCCTGGAGAACCCCAAGGACAGAGGAGCCTGGCGGGCTATAGTCCCCTGGGTCTCAAAGAGCTGGAAAGGGCTAAAGCAAGTTAGTACGCAAGTAACATAGTATAGTCTAGACTTTTTTCTAAAACAACACTGAACTCGATCCACTGGGAACTTGCTAATAAGAAGTTGACTAGAAGGAACAGATCTTTCCAGAACAGGAGCTTCAAATTGCCAGATATGATTGAATGCGATCCCCTTTGGCCACAAGGTTTCAGGTTGAATGCTTTTTCTATGTTTTTTTGAGGATATGAAACAATGAGTAGTAACAGTAAAATCTCAAGAGACAATGTCTTTGTGAATATCTACCCTCCCTGTATATATAAAATTTAAATAGTCAAATTTTGAGAGACCCACAAAAGGAACCAGTGTTCACTAGTTCTGTCCTCTCCATAAATCCAGACAAACTGGTGGCCTCTTCTCAAATTTAAACTACCAGGAGTATGTTCATGAATTTTCTACAGCAAATGAATAACAAGATAGAAAAATCATGGAATCTTAGAGTTGAAAAAAACTTACAGACCGTTTATTTCCAAACTTTGTCTTAGGTTAAGTGAAACCAGGGAACCAGCTATTAAAAGGACTTAGACAATTACCCAACTTCCTAGTTTCCCTAGTTCATATTTCTTTAACATTATTCTGTCATATTATTGATTTTAAGTACATGGTAATTAATAATTTCATACATGGACTCTTCTTATCTCCAGGAAGTGTACTAACTTCATCCTTCCTCTTGTATCTAATAGATATTACCTTAATTTTTATCTAGAGTCCATACCAGAAGAATTAAATTGTACATAGAATTGATAACCCAAGCTTTGAACAATTTTAATCATTGACTCGATGAACCATAGATGAAAGTAAGAAAGACAAAAAATAGTAAAGATGCAATAGAATTATTTCATGATATTTGAACCTAAGTAATTGCTCTTTTTACTTTCTAAATTTGTGTTAACTTTTCCTTACTCATTTAGTGACGATACATGCTACACTTCATCTCTGAAAGAAATGGCTGTTTTCCGTATTGTTTTTGGTTTTAGTTTCAATTTAATAGTGCAAAAGTTAAGTAGTTGATTCACAGAATTAATGTTTTATTTTACTACTGTTTAATCTTCTTAATATTTATATTTCTACCATTTTTTGATGTAATTCAAGTGAGTATAGTCATTTCCTGGCAGTCGTTTGGATGTGATTGAAATATGAAATATGCAGATTGGGAAAAGGTTGAATTAGAAAATACATTTATCCATTTTCACTTCAGCATGACAATAAATCTCTCCATTAGGTGAAACCAGCCATGTAACTATCTGCTTCCTTTAAGAGGAAAGATATAAAATCTAATCAGTTTTGTGAAACAGTCTTGCATGAGACTAAACAACAATTCAAAACTGACAAAATACTAAATATCACCCACTGATGCTCAATCAGAGAAAACACTGCAGACAATTAAAATTTCTACATTCATGGAATATTCCCACAGCAAATCTCCATGTCTTAGGGTTCAAATGTTTCTATATGTCTTCACTGTGGCCATACATGACTGGTAGTCATATATTCTTAACTGCTTACTTTGACAAGGGAGTAGCTAATGAATAAAAAGTTTGACTAATTCATTGAAAGTCATTTTAGTAGCAGTTAAGCTAGGACCTGTCTTCCTCCCTTGCTTGAGATTCAGTTTTCACCATATATCCCTCCTGTAAAGGCTCGGATCATGCTCACACTTCAGCTTAAAGTGCAAGTTGTGCTTTAATTCACTAATCTCCTGTCCAGAGAAATCAGCTGGAAAAGGGAAAGAAGTGTCAGGGACCAGTTTCAATATTCTTGAACAGTTAACATACTGGCAAAAATATGAATCAAGTATCATAAATCAAGGTTTACCCCTGTATTTCATTCCAATAATTTTCCTCTAAAACAATAAATACTTTTGGTAATATGAAAACTTTGCTTAGTTGATCTCAAAAATTGTTTTTGAACAATTTGACTCAATCTTCCTTGGGAACTTCAGCAGACTGTATACATGCCTGAGTATACCATGTGAAGAGCCACATCATGTCATGTTTGCATATTTGCTTGATAGCATCCTACCCCAACCACCTTCAGCTTTTTCCCTGAAGGCTTTGCTATACTACAGGAACTTGCTCAGATTGAGAAAGATGAAACATGTCAGGGTGTTAATATACCTGGACTCAATCTATCAATAGTTGGTGGGTAAATACCATAGCTTTCTTCCTTTTCCAGAAGGGGTGGGCAGTCAGTTGTAGTGTTAAGAATGTGAATACTATATACGGAGGCAATTAATATAGCTGCTGGGGCCTCCCTGGTGACTCAGATGGTAAAGAATCCACCTGTAATGCAGGAAACCTAGGTTCCATCCCTGAGTCAGGAAGATCCCTGGAGAAGGGAATGTCTACCCATTGCAGTATTCTGGCCTGGAGAATTCTATGGACAGAGGAGTCTAGTGGACTACTAGAAATAGGGTTATAAAGAGTCAGACTTTCATTTTCACAGTACAGCTGCTATTGCAGTTAACATACAGAAGTCATTTTTGTGACACTTTCAGAACTTAAGCTGTAGGATTTCACTGAACAGGTGATTCTGCATGGAAGGTTCGCTAGTGAAATCTGCAGCGTAGGAGGTAAGATTGTAAGCCATTTTAGGTAAGAGAAAAGAATAAAAAGAAAATTCACTGAGACTAGAATAATCTTTCATTTTAGAAGAATCACCTAATTGGAGAAAAAAATCTATCTCAGATAATAATGAAAGAAAAGAAGGAGTCAGAGAACAAAATAATGATATGGGGGGATTTTATATAATAAACTTTACATAATGAATACAGATTCTTGATTCAGGATGGTCTACTCAGACAATTATACAATAACGATAACTCTGTATGTGAGACAGCAAAAGAGACAGAGATGTATAGAACAGTCTTTTGGACTCTGTGGCAGAGGGAGAAGGTGGAATGATTTGGGAGAATGGCATTGAAACATGTATAATATAATATAAGAAACGAATTGTCAGTCCAGGTTCGATGCAGGATACAGGATGCTTGTGCCTGGTGCACTGGGATACCCCAGAGGGATGGTACGGGGAGGGAGGTGGAGGGGGGGTTCAGGATGGGGAACACGTGTACACCCGTGGCTGATTCATGTTGACGTATGGCAAAACCAATACAATATTGTAAAGTAATTATCCTCCAATTAAAATGACTGATGCAGGATACAGCATGTTTGGGGCTGGTGCATGGGGATGACCCACAGAGATGTTATGGGGAGGGAGGTGGGAGGGGGGTTCATGTTTGGGAACACATGTAAGAATTAAAGATTTTAAAAGGGAAAGAGACACAGATGTGTATAATGGACTTTTGGACTCAGAGGGAGAGGGAGAGGGTGGGATGATTTGGGAGAATGACATTCTAACATGTATACTATCATGTGAATTGAATCGCCAGTCTATGTCTGACGCAGGATGCAGCATGCTTGGGGCTGGTGCATGGGGATGACCCAGAAAGATGTTCTGGGGAGGGAGGTGGGAGGGGGGTTCATGTTTGGGAATGCATGTAAGAATTAAAGATTTTAAAATTTAAAAAATAAAAAACTAAAAATTTAAAAAAAAATAAAAAATAAAAAAAATAAAATAAAAATTAAAAAAAAAATAGAAACAAATGAAAAAAAAATAAAATTAAATTAAAAAAATATAATTAAATTAATAAATTTTAATTTTAAAAAATAAATAAAATAAAATAAAAATTTTAAAATACATCCTAAAAAAAGGTATATTAGTTTTAGAGAGAAAGGAATCTATACTCAAATCACATCTATAATATACTTCTATATGTTTGCTGTGGTGTTTTTAATAAACAAAAGTAAATACCATGAATATAACAAAATTTGAAAATCTGCCTACATACTGACTCATTCTTTATGAATAATACCACTCTAAGAAATGAAAAGCTTTGTTTTAGTGTTATATGTGGAAGGTATAAAATAGCCATGGAAATTGCAACAATGATGTCCTACCATTTTTGGTGGGCATCCTTTCACTGCTGAATTATTCTTGAAAATATGAACACAGAATTCATTTAGGAATTTTTTTATTTAAATCAGTCAGTTAGTTCAGTCGCTCAGTCGTGTCCGACTTTTTGCGACCCCATGGATTGCAGCATGCCAGGCCTCCCTGTCCATCACCAATTCCCGGAGTTCACTCAGATTCAGGTCCATCGAGTCAGTGATGCCATCCAGCCATCTCATCCTCTGTCGTCCCCTTCTCCTCTCACCTTCAATCTTTCCCAGCATCAGAGTCTTTTCCAGTGGGTCAGCTCTTCACAT
This sequence comes from Ovis canadensis, assembly GCF_042477335.2. Lineage (NCBI taxonomy): Eukaryota > Metazoa > Chordata > Mammalia > Artiodactyla > Bovidae > Ovis > Ovis canadensis. The sequence continues at coordinate 32,094,613 of NC_091248.1, read as the reverse complement.
CAGGTGGCCAAAGTATTGGAGTTTTATTTTAATATATGATGTTAAAGTGGTATACTGGAGTTTACTTCTATTAACACTAAAATGTATCTGCCTTTGATTGCTATATGACTGCTAATATTTTCCATTTTAAGTGAAACTTTTAAATATAGGGTAAACAATTAGAATGGGATTATAAAACTATTTTTAATAGATCAATATGTCTAGTTTTAAATATAATTTAGAATACAGAATCTACCTTATTTTTTAAAAAAATTTGGGCACATATCCTTTGCATAATGTCAATTCTAGCAGAGTGGTACTAGGAATTAATCTGATACTATATTCTTATTTTCTATTTTTGATGAAGCTTACTATATGAATGAATGTGTAACTGCCATATAAATATAATGAATTATATCCATAGCTGAATATAATGGGCCAAATATTGAAAACATAGCAACCAAAGCATTATGCTTAACAGTGTCTCAGACAGACAATTTCATGATACTGAATAATTTCCATCACTTTAATGATATCAGAATGGAGATAATCATGAAATTTAGAAAAGAAACTTAATCACAATGAAATATATTGTTTTATTGACACTGCCATTTAGAAAATTATTTGTCTCCTAAATGTATATATGAATAATTACTAAAATACTAACTTGCTGATACAATTACGATATATATAGCTATGTTATTATGCAGTTATGTTATATAACTATAACTTTAATGATACCAGATGACAGACCAGTGACAGTGACCAGCTATGATGAGTCAGAAGTCCAAAGTTTCTTCATTATTTTAAAAATAATGGGGTCAGTTGATTACTTTTTTGTTGAAAGCACTAGCATACTCTTTATTAACATGTCTATTATAATATATCCTAAAATATTTCATTATAAACCATCTATAACCTTTCTGTGGCACTTATAAAATGGAGTAATATTACTTCAGCTTGAGATGCTCATAATCAAACAATCAAACATGCTACATACCCTAGGCATTTCAGAATATCATAGAATAAAGTTGTAGGATTGACAGTAATTCAAAGATATGTGCCTGGCCTGACTGATATTCTAACCATCACTTTCCAATGTATGCTCAATTTACATCTAATTTATCTTTCTATTCTTCTGTTATACCTAAATGAGAATTCTGTATATGTTCTTTTCACTTACCTATAAATATCATTATATGGCAATTGCCTTTTTTTGTTTTTTATTTAGTTTTTAAATTGAAGTGTAGTTGATTTATAATATCATTTAAGTTTCAAGTATACAGCACATCAATTCAATTATACAAAGGTAGAGGAAGAAAAATATCATATGGTATCATTTATAAATGGACCTAAAAGAAAAAGTCATGAATTTATTTCCAAAACTGAAAGGGACACTCAAACACAGAAAATAAACTTATGGATACCAATGAGGAAAGGAATATGTAGGGAGGAATAAATTAGCAAGCTGGGATAAACATATACAGTATTGTAAAGTAACTACCCTCCAATTAAAATAAATTAATTAATTTAAAAAATAGATGGCATTGAAACATGTATACTATCATGTAAGAATCGAATCACCAGTCTATGTCCGATGCAGGATACAGCATGCTTGGGGCTGGTGCACGGGGATGACCCAGAGGGATGATGTGGGGAGGGAGGTGGGAGGGAGGTTCATGTTTGGGATCACATGTACACCCGTGGTAGATTCATGTCAATGTATGGCAAAACCAATATAGTACTATAAAGTAAAATAAAGTAAAAATAAAAATTAAAAAAATAAAAATAAATAAAAATATATAAAAAATAGATGACTTACAAAGACCTAGAATATCCAAAAAAACTTTTTTTTTTTTGCCACTCTGTCTTTACTCCTATCTTTTGTTCACAAGACAATATTCTTTTCCAACACAGATGACATAGGTCAACTACCTTTCAACAGCTGTGATATCAATTTAGCAATACTCCTAAATGAAACTCTAATCATAACATCTTTATATAAGCAACAAGAAGGCAAAATTATCTGACATAAAATACGCATAGCATATCTGTATGGACTAGCTTCATGTTATGGGGATGTCAAGACATTTTTGCTTTCCTTTAGCTGTGAAGGAAAGAAGGAAGGAAACAGTCTGGAGAAAACAAAGACCTATTACTCTCATGGTCAGTTGAAAAAACATGCTCTGGTGTACCTGTATTAATCAGAATCAAGAAAAAAATGCTTACACAATTCGTTATAAGAAAACAAAAACACCTAGAAAGGTGAAAGAAACATTAGGAATAATAACAACAAAATACCAGGTGTAAAATGGAACTGTCCAAGGAAAACTGGGTTGCATGGTTACAAATGAGCCTGTCTTCCAGACCTCGGTCCAGAACTTCTCTTTGATTCTGATCCTTCTCTAGAGTGCCAGTGATTATTGTTAAAATACTGTCTGTGTGCCATCACTATGGTATATTTCGATATTGGAAAGTATGTTTAATGATCATGCTGTTTCATATTATAAACAACAGTTAAATTTACCTTAAAAATCATACACTAATTTTTAATGGTAATTGGCTGGCTTGCTATTTCCCCTATTTTGTGGTTGCATCTTTTCCTAATAACTGTCATGCTTGTGATATGCAGATGTTTGCATATGCATAATAGCTCTGATAATTTTTGCTAAAGTCCCATTTTTACACTTGATCATTTCTTTCAGCTCACTAGCTACGTGAATGCACAGGAGTACTTTGGTGGTATTACAAGTGACTTTCTTATATTTCCCAAGTATTTTAGGAACCACTTCATTGAAATTCAAACCAGAAATGAATGCAATTTACTTTTGTTTAATAATAAGGGATCATCTGGCTTCAGCTGGGTTTCTCTGACAGAGCTTAATAAAACATTTGATGAAATCTTGATTAGGGCACACAAAGCACGATATTTGGGAAACATCAAGTGTGATTTGAGTTTTTATATAACTCTAACCCTAATGTCCCTTGTGCTGAATGAAATAATCAATTTAAATGTATGTACACTAATGATGCGTTTGTCATGAAAATAGAGCACACAATTCCTTCATCAGTGTGACAGGGGAGCACGATTGATTTAATTCATTGCTGATTTTTAAATATTTTTGTGATGGAGTGCTTTTGAGAGCTCTGGTATTTTTGAAATCTTTTGTGTCTAATTTGTATAGTCCATGGATGATAAGCAAGGCTTTACCTTTGGTGGCTTTGTTTTTCTTTATTTTCAGTTTGAGACCTTTGAAAGACTAGCAGATAATTGAATGTACAGAGATGAAGCCAGTATGTTTCATAAAAAGTAGCAACCTCATTGCTTATGTGTGCTTTACATGAACTTGATTTCTTCTGTTGCCAACAGAGTCGTTTACAACTGGGCTTTTAGTTACAAAGAATGTCCTTACCTCAGAGTTTTTGTATATCTGCTTCCTTTCAACTACATTAAAAAATGAGTCTTTGAGGATGTATATGTATATATGCTTGTATGTACGTGCCTTCGTGTGTAAGTGAAGGGGTATATATAAGAGCATTATTTGTTCTTGTTTAGTCGTTAAGTCATGTCCAACCCTTTTGCAACCCCATGGACTGTAGCCCACCAGGCTTCTCTGTCCATGGATTTCTCAGGCAAAAATACTGGAGTGAATTGCCAATTCATTCTGCAGATCTCTCTGACCCAGGCATTGAACCTGAGTTGCCTGCTTGGCAGGCAGATTCTTTATCATTGAGCCACATAGGAAACCCAATAAGATATGAATAGATATGAATGTGCATGAGTTGGGAGAGGAGAGTATATGTTCATATTAGATTAACTGGGATATAGTGATCATGGAGCTAATGTAAAGGCACAACAAACTCACAGAACTAATGATAACTTGTATTTATAGGATAAATTTTTTTCCAAAGATTCTCAATGAGATTTGTATTTTATTTTATGCAGCCAGTATCTTCCACTGAATAATAGAATCCATTGTGTTCAAAGAAAGAATAACTACTCCATCAGCTTTATATTTGGTCACATTATAGTTCCACTGTAGTCTAATAATTATTTGATTATAAATTGCACTCATAAAAAATCTGTGATAAGAGCAGAGAATGAAAGTTCTTGAGACTATCAATCAATTGACTAATACCTTCTAGGACTAACTCTATAGTGTAACAAAAATAGTCAAACAAGTGTTAAAAATATATTTAATTAATGTAATTCAGTGACATTAGACTTAGATAAGGCATGATATAAAAAGGATAGAAATAAAGTAGTCTACAAATAGACATCTAGATTAACAAGAATCTCTTTAGCAAATTAATGAAATGAAGTAAATTATTTGATTAATGCTGTATAAAGTTCTCTGAATGGAATAGAAGTAGAACCTCAGTATGGAAAATAAAGATGGAAAATGAATCATAGGTCCACATGGAAATATTCACACAATTGATGGCAGGTCATATTAAGCTACTATTCCATATATATTTCCTAAGGTTTATTTTCAAATTAACCTCTCTCTTAATTTGAATCAGCATTATTTATTTAATTTTATATTTCATTCATTTATATTTATTACATTAGTAAGATATTTACTTGTAAGATGTTTTAACTTATTGTTTCCCCAATGCAACATTCTATTGCCCCAATATCACTTATTGAACAAGTATTTTTCAATATTATCATAAGTGAAATTCCTTATATCAAGATAAATGTAAATCTGCTTATAAGCTCTCAATTCTATTCCGTTATTTCCCCTGCTCTGCTACTTCTGCTGCTATTACCACAGTAGATTAGTTGATAAAATCCTATTGTATATTTTGATATCTGGTAGGACAATATCTTTATGACTCCTTTTTTTCTTAAAAATGTATTGATTATTTGTTCATTTTCTTCTCTCTGGCAGGCACACTTTAAATAGAACCCTGATAACTCATGATCTTGTATAACTCTCTCCATTGGAGAGACAGTGGAAGCAACGACTTGTTTTTACCTAAAAAGAATATGGCAAAGGTCATGCGTTATGAAAGGACCTGTGAAAGGGCCAGGTGGTAAGGAACTCTGTCCTTACCTTACTGTGTCCAGAAACTACGAGTGGCATCTGGCCTGCAGTCAGTAAGGAAACAGACATGGGAGATGCATTCTGCCAACAACCTGAATGGTCTTGGAAGCTAAATCTTCCCCATGCAAGCCTCTAGATAATAATACATCCCAGCCAACATTCTGATTTAGCCTTGTAAGACTCTGAGCAGAGGACCCGGCTAAACTAAAACTAAGCTATGCCAACACTTCTGACCTAAAGAAATGGTAAGATAGTAAATTTGTTTTGTTGAATTCTGAAAAATTGGTACTTTCAAGTTGTGCTACTGGAGAAGATTCTTAAAGGTCTTTGGACAGCAAAGAGATAAAACCAGTCAGTCCTAAGGAAATCACATTCTGAGTACTCATTGGAAAGACTGATGCTGAGGCTGAAGCTTCAGCACTTTAGCCACCTGACGTGAACTCACTGGAAAAGACCTTGATGTTGGGAAAGATTGAAGGCAATAGGAGAAGAGGATGGTAGAGGATGAGATGGTGGATGGCATTACCAATTCAATGGACATGAAAATTAAGTGAACTCCAGGAAATGGTAAGGGACAGGGAATCCTGGTGTTTTGCAGTCCATGGGATCTCAAAGAGTCAGACAGGACTTCATCACTGAAGAACAACAACAAGTCATTATTTGTTTTAATTCGTTACAGAGCAGTGGAGAACTAATATAGTCTCCAAAATAAATTTTAGTATAATGAAGTGTTGCATTGTTATGAGGGAAGGCAAACAATACAATGCCATGTATGTTCAGGAAAAATCCACTAATTAGGGAAAAATTTTAAGCAGAGGGTCAGCAAGATGAAGTTTGAGTCCCCTAGTCTTTAGGCATTTGTGGAAAGCTATGCTTAAAGCTTCATGCAGATGGAAATACTATGATTCTGTGCTCCAGCAAAATACCTTGCCTTTTGCTCTTCATTTTTACTACCTTCTTTTGTGATGTGCTTATCTACATGTTGAGTGTCAGTTATTTAGGGGAGTCATGAACACACACCATGGAGCTGTGCAACAGTAGTAACAGCATTTGCAGACTTTAGAGAACACTCGTATCTTTGCGTTACTATCACTGGGATGTATGGGAGAAGAATCACTGGTGCCAAAAGTCAGGAGGAAACCTCATGAGTTATTTAGACAACAGACCTACTTGCCTTCCCCTAATATAGGATAATCACCAAAAGCCTTCCTTTAGGGCCATACATTAACTGGTTTGTGCCTATCTAGACTGGAGAATAAAAGTGATTGTTCATCCCTCTATTTGTTCATAAGACTGGATTTGTTCACTTTCTAGAAATATGATTTGTTATATCCCTCAAGAAAAAATCAAGCTCTTTTTTAATGTTCATAACAGTAGACTGTACAGATTCAAGGATTTGCCATTCTATAAGTAGAATTTATTAAAGAAAAAGGAAGTATTATTAAGAAAATTTACAAGCAAACAGTCATAAGTCAAAGACATGCATGCATCTACCATCCTGAAGGTCACATGGGCCGTGATGTACTTGCATGTGCTCTGTGTCTGTGTTCCAGAAAGGGGCACTTCTTCTCATTATTCTGTAATTCCTTATGAGTGGTCTTGGGCAAATGCTAAAAATTCTCTGAAATTGAATGTCAGACAAATAGGAGAACTGCAGACAAGCAGCAAGCAAGATACACCCAGAGAAAGACAATGGGAAAACCTTTCAATTGGGAGAAAAGAAAGGTATAGCCCTATTAACTCATTATCTAGCAAACCGAAAAAAAAAAAAAAAAAAAACGAAAAAACTGTTAACAAACTGTCTGGTTGATTTCTCTAAAATTTTTGATAAGGTTTTCATTGGCACTGTAGAGAAAGAGTACAAATTAACTCCTTATCAGCCCCAAAAATTATTAATCCAGATTGCATAAATAAATAAATCCTTGCAACTATTGACGTTGAAGTAGATCACATACAATTGCTTATATGAGAAATAGTTCAATTGGAAATCAAGCCTAAAGTTCATAATTTTCTGTCCTGACAATGTTTTCTTCAGAGTACAGATTTGAAACCACTGTGTATTTTCTGTATTCACTTTTTCAAATAATGTATATGGCATTTCCCACTGAATTTGCTTTGGAGGAGTACCTTACACCTTTGTTTCAGATGACTCTCTTAATAACTCTCCAATTCTTCCTCTTTTCATGCAAACTATAAGATGATCCCCAATTTAATACCCATATTTGACTAAAGCCTGATTTCTTGCCATGCAGGGAAAGACAGAGATAAGAAGTTCAGTTTATTTACATAGCTTCACAAAGTTCCAGCATCTTTATAACACACTCTCTTCAGAAACATGAGCTGCCTCTCCATTTATTCATGCTTTTTTAGTATCTTTCAATAAAGTTTTATTGTTATCCTCATATGTCTTACATATTTCTTATTAGGTTTCCCTAGATATTGTACTATTGCAGATTATATTATATATAATCTAACATACACAATAGATATTTTTCTATTGTGAGTAGATCCTTCCTGTTCATTTGTTCTAGGATTTGTTACTTTTGTTCTATTGAAGAATTGTTGAATTTGCATTTCATTTTTTCTTTACTTGGTTGGCTGACTTTTTAGGGTCAGCTATCTGATACTTTTATCTTATTAGGCCTGCATTTTTTAAAAAATTTATTTCCTTCTCCTTAAATAGTATTGGCAAATAACAACCATTGTAACTGCAGATCAACACCCTTGTGAAAAAAATAGCAACAGAACTTAGACTAGCTCTCTGGTTCCAGATACAGAGCAGTTATTTGGAGTGAAATTCTGTCTCTAAAAAAATAAGTTGGTTTAAGATAATTTTCCTCTGTTAAAAGAGTTTTTAATCCAAGCCAAAGTCAGGAATTCCCTGGTGGTCCAATGGTTAGGATGCCGCACTTCTACTGCAGAAGCCATGGGTTCAGTCCCTGGAGAGGGAATTAAGATTATCCATGCCACATGGCCAAAAACAAAACAAGCAAAAGCCAATTTCTCTCGAAGGAAAAGCGAGTCTTGTCAGAAAATAAAAATAAGGTTCAATCTTAGTGAAGAAAGGTCCATATAGTCAAAGCTATGATTTTTCCAATAGTCATGTATGAATGTGAGAATTGGACCATAAAGAAGGCTGAGCACTGAAGAACTGATGCTTTTGAAATGTGGTGTTGGAGAAGATTCTTGAGAATCCTTGGACTGCAAGGAGATCAAACCAGTCAGTCCTAAAGAAAATAGACCCTGAGATTTCATTGGAAGGACTGATGCTGAAGTTCCAATACGTTGGCCACAGATGTGAAGAGCTGACTCACTGGGAAAGACCTTGATTTGGGGAAAGATAGAAGGCAGGAGTAGAAGGGAACAACAGAGGATGAGATGGTTGGATGGCATCACTGACTAAATGGACATGAATTTGAGCATGCATTCTTAAGCTCTGGGAATGATGAAGGACAGGTAAGCCTGGCATGTTGCAGTCCATGGGGTTGCAAAGAGTCAGACCTGACTGACTGAACAGCAACAATGATTCAACAGTTATTATCCCTTTCAAGTGCAGTCACTCGTTCTCTCATCTACTGCCAGTGTTGTTGGCCAAAAATTCACACCTGAATTACTCTCCAGGTATCAGCATCTGATGAAGAGATATGGCTTGCTTAAAATAACTGTCCCTCCCTAGAGGAAGCCTGCATCCCGCAGATGGTCAATGTGGGATTTTCCCCATAGCCTGGGGTCCCTTACTCAATCTGGGAAAACTCTGAAAGGACATTCCAGATTCGAAGCTGTCAAGAAATTGCTTGAGGTCTCTGTAGTTTCTGCCATGTATCTCAGCTTCTTTCTCTGCACCATCTTGATTAGTTTATTTTGATAGTTGTATTCTGAGACGCTTAGGATAATTCTGCTAAATTATCTCAATGAGCTATACTGCCATAAATACTTTAGTTTCAGTTCAGTTCAGTTCAGTTCAGTTGCTCAGTCGTGTCCAACTCTTTGAGACCCCATGAATCACAGCACCCTAGGCCTCCCTGTCCATTACCAACTCCCGAAGTTCACTCAAACTCATGTCCATCAAGTCAGTGATGCCATCCAGTGATCTCATCCTCTGTTGTCCCCTTCTCCTCCTGCCCCCAATCCCTCACAGCATCAGGGTTTTTCCAATGAGTCAACACTTCACATGAGGTGGCCAAAGTATTGGAGTTTCAGCTTCAGCATCAGTCATTCCAATGAACACCCAGAACTTATCTCCTAGGATAATTCTGCTAAATTATCTCGATGAGCTATACTGCCATAAAAACTTTAATTTAGGTATATCTAAAAATATACAAGCAACTTATGCAGCTCAATTCCAGAAAAATAAATGACCCAGTCAAAAAATGGGTCAAAGAAATAAATAGACATTTCTCCAAAGAAGACATATGGATGACTAATAAACACATGAAAAGATGCTCAACATCACTCATTATCAGAGAAATGCAAATCAAAACCACAATGAGGTACCACTTCACACCAGTCAGAATGGCTGCGATCCAAAAATCTGCAAGCAATAAATGCTGGAGAGGGTGTGGAGAAAAGGGAACCCTCCTACACTGTTGGTGGGAATGCAAACTAGTACAGCCACTATGGAGAACAGTGTGGAGATTCCTTAAAAAATTACAAATAGAACTACCTTATGACCCAGCAATCCCACTTCTGGGCATACACACCGAGGAAACCAGAATTGAAAGAGACAATGTTCATCGCAGCACTGTTTATAATAGCCAGGACATGGAAACAACCTAGATGTCCATCAGCAGATGAAAGCTGTGGTACATATACACACTGGAGTATTACTCAGCCGTTAAAAAGAATTCATTGGAATCAGTTCTGATGAGATGGATGAAACTGGAGCCGATTATACAGAGTGAAGTAAGCCAGAAAGAAAAACACCAATACAGTATACTAACACATATATATGGAATTTAGAAAGATGGCAATGACGACCCTGTATGCAAGACAGGAAAAAAGACACAGATGTGTATAATGGACTTTTGGACTTAGAGGGAGAGGGAGAGGGAGAGGGTGGGATGATTTGGGAGAATGACATTCTAACATGTATACCATCATGTAAGAATCGAATCGCCAGTCTATGTCTGACGCAGGATACAGCATGCTTGGGACTGGTCCATGGGGATGACTCAGAGAGATGTTATGCGGAGGAAGGTGGGAGGGGGGTTCATGTTTGGGAATGCATGTAAGAATTAAAGATTTTAAAATTAAAATAAATAAATAAATAAATAAAATAAAATAAATTAAAAAAATAAATTAAATTGGAGAAGGAAATAGCAACTCATTCCAGTATTCATGCCTAGGAAATTCCATGGATAGAAGAGCCTAGAAGGCTACAGTCCATGGGTCTCAAGAGTTGGACACGACTTAGCAACTAAACCATCAAATTAAGGTATGAATCAGAGTAATAATCAGAGAAATTTTGTGGCTATCATGAAGAATCCATTTAAGAATGTGTATAATCCTTGTTTATACCCACTAATGCTGAGAAAACAGCAGTGGCCACAGGACTGGAAAAGATGAGTTTTCATTCCAATCCCAAAGAAAGGCAATGCCAAAGAATACTCAAATGCTCAAACTACCACACAATTGCACTTATCTCACATGCTAGTAAAGTAATGCTCAAAATTCTCCAAGCCACACTTCAGCAATATGTGAACCGTGAAGTTCCTGATGTTCAAGCTGATTTTAGAAAAGGCCGAGGAACCAGAGATCAAATTGTCAACATCCACTGGATCATGGTAAAAGCAAGAGAATTCCAGAAAAAAACACTCATTTCCGCTTTATTGACTATGCCAAAGCCTTTGACTGTCTGGATCACAATAAATTCTGGAAAATTCTGAGACAGATGGGAATACCAGACCATTTAACCTGCCTCTTGAGAAATCTGTTTGCAGGCCAGGAAGCAACAGTTAGAACTGGACATGGAACAACAGACTGGTTCCAAATAGGAAAAGGAGTACGTCAAGGCTGTATATTGTCACCCTGCTTATTTAACTTCTATGCAGAGTACATCATGAGAAATTCTGGACTGCAAGAAACACAAGCTGGAATCAAGATTGCCAGGAGAAATATCAATAACCTCAGATATGCAGATGACACCACCCTAATGGCAGAAAGTGAAGAGGAACTAAAAAGCCTCTTGATGAAAGTGAAAGAGAAGAGTGAAAAAGTTGGCTTGAAACTCAACATTCAGAAAACGAAGATCATGGCATCTGGTCCCACCACTTCATGGGAAATAGATGGGGAAACATTGGAAACAGTGTCAGACTTTATTTTTGGGGGCTCCCAAATCACTGCAGGTGGTAACTGCAGCCAAGAAATTAAAAGACGCTTACTCCTTGGAAGAAAAGCTATGGCCAACCTAGATAGCATATTCAAAAGTAGAGACATTACTTTGCCATCTAAGGTCCATCTAGTCAAGGCTATTGTTTTTCCCGTAGTCATGTATGGATGTGAGATTTGGACTGTGAAGAAGGCTGAGCACAGAAGAATTGATGTTTTTGAACTGTGGTGCTGGAGAAGACTCTTGAGAGTCCCTTGGACTGCAAGGAGATCCAACCAGTCCATTCTGAAGGAGATCAGCCCTGGGATTTCTTTGGAAGGAATGATGCTAAAGCTGAAACTCCAGTACTTTGGCCACCTCATGCGAGGAGTGGACTCATTGGAAAAGACTTTGATGCTGGGAGGGATTGGGGACAGGAGGAGAAGGGGATGATAGAGGATGAGATGGATGGCGTCACTGACTCAATAGACATGAATCCGAGTGAACACCAACCCAGGAGTTGGTGATGGACAGGGAGGCCTGGCTTGCTGCGATTCATGGGGTCGCAAAGAGTCGAACATGACTGAGCGACTGAACTGAACTGAACTGAATGCTGAAATAACATATCCGCTGTAATACTAAAGTAGTCTTTTGAATTTTGAACTGGAAGAGATTGTTCTCTTAACACTGCCACACTATAGTTGCATTGTTCATTGCCTATGCAGAGGTACCTCAAAGTAATTTTAGTAAATCTAACATTTTCAATAGATACTATTGGTGATTAAATTCTGAAATAAATACACACTCATGAAATAGAGTCATAGAGCTATGTAGTGAATTGTATCTCTCAGAATTCTTAAATTGATGCCTCAAATCACAATGTGATGTTATTTGGACATGCAGCTTTGGGAGATAATTAGGTTTAGCTGAGGTCACAAAGTTAGGTTCCTCTTGATGGATTTAGTGTTCTTATAAGAAGAGATACTAGAAAGCTTTATATCTCTCTCTTTGGGTAAATCCACTGAGCAAAAGCCATGTCATCCTGGACCTAGGACTTACCGAGAGTTTGAGGAAAATTATCAGGAAAGAAAAAAATCAGAAAAAGAATTACCTATACTGGCTTTCAGAGAATCTGTGTGCTCAGTTGCTCCATCATGTCCAGTTCTTTGCAAACTCATGGACTATAGTCCACCAGGATCCTCTGGTGGGATTTTTCAGGCAAGAAAATGAGTGTGTTGCCATTTCCTACTCCAGAGGAAATCCAGGGATCAAACCCACATCTCTAGGTTCTCCTGCATTAGCAGAAAGATTCTTTACCACTGCACTGCCTCAGAGAATCTGTATATTTCCTTAATTAAGGTTTTTTATTTTGTTGCAAAGGAATCAAATATTAAGAGAATCAAAGCCCTTAAAAAGTATCCTACACATAAGATAGCAAGACAACATTAAATATAACGACTCAATCAAAAAATGGGCCAAAGAACTAAATAGACATTTCTCCAAAGACATACGGATGGCTAACAAATACATGAAAAGATGCTCAACATCACTCATTATTAGAGAAATGAAAATCAAGACCACAATGAGGTACCATTTCACACCAGTCAGAATGGCTGCAATCCAAAAGTCTGCAAGCAATAAATGCTGGAGAGGGTGTGGAGAAAAGGGAACCCTCTTACACTGTTGGTGGGAATGCAAACTAGTACAGCCACTATGGAGAACAGTGTGGAGATTCCTTAAAAAAACAGAAATAGAACTGCCTAATGACCCAGCAATCCCACTGCTGGGCATACACACTGAGGAAACCAGAATTGAAAGAGACACATGTACCCTAATGTTCATTGCAGCACTTTTTATAATAGCCAGGACATGGAAACAACCTAGATGTCCATCAGCAGAACAATGGATAACAAAGCTGTGGTACTTTTACACAATGGAGTATTACTCAGCATTAAAAAGAATACATTTGAATCAGTTCTGATGAGATGGATGAAACTGGAGCCTATTGTACAGAGTGAAGTAAGGAAGAAAGAAAAACACCAATACAGTATACTAACACATATATATGGGATTTAGAAAGATGGTAATGATGACCCTGTATGCGAGACAGCAAAAGAGACAGATGTGTAGAGCGGACTTTTGGACTCAGAGGGAGTGGGAGAGGGTGGGATGATTTGGGAGAATGGCATTGTAACATGTATACTATCATGTAAGAAACGAATCGCCAGTCTGTTTGATGCAGGATACAGGATGTTTGGGGCTGGTGCACGGGGATGATCCAGAGAGATGATATGGGGTGGGAGGTGGGAGGGGGGTTCATGTTTGGGAACTCATGTACACCCATGGCAGATTCATGTCAATTTATGGCAAAACCAATACAGTATTGTAAAGTAAAATAAAGTAAAAATTAAAATTTAAATAAAAATAAATAAATAAATAACCTCTATAAAAATTTAAATAATAATCTATACTTCAGGATTAGGGCTTCCTTCATAGCTCAGTTGGTAAAGAATCTGCCTGCAATGCAGGAGACGTGAGTTCAATCCCTGGGATGGGAACCCGCCCCACCCCCCCCACCCCCCACCCCCCCCACCCCCCCCACCCCCCACCCCCCCCCCCCCCCCCACCCCCCACCCCCCACCCCCCCACCCCCCCCCTCGCCGCCGGAGAAGGCAATGGTAGCCTACTTCAGTATTCTTGCCTGGAGAATCCCATGGACAGAGGAGCCTGGCAGGCTACAGTCTATGGGGCCACAAGAGTCGGGCACAACTTAGTGACTAAACCACCACCACCATACTTCAGGATTAATTTGAATAGAACTCTTATTACTCAAAACATACAATTTAAAATGAGAATTTTGTTTTTCTTTCTGATCTCACTTCCACCACTTCTTACCTCCCAAATCTGCTTCAAGCAGCCTGTTTTTATTAAAAGGCCTAAATATCAGATCATAGTGATATATACTATATCAATATAGACATGAACTTATGAGGAGCAGAGACAGAAATACTAACCTGAATGCTCACGCTCAGTCACTTCAGTCATATCTGACTCCTTGTGACCCTATGGACTGTAACCTGCCCAGCTCCTCTGTCCATGGGGTTCTCTGGTCAAGAACACTGGAGTGGGTTACCATTTCCTTCTCCAACTATCCTGAAGAGTTTTCTGAAATTTCTGAGAATCATTGTATGTTTTTCATTGTGCTTGTTGTTGTTGTTCAGTCGCAAAGTCATGTCTGACTGCAACCCTGTGGACTGCAGTACACCAGACCTCCCTGTCCCTCACCATCGCCTGAAGTTTGCCCAAGTTCATGTCCATTGAATCAATGATACCATCCAACCATCTCATTCTCTGTTGCCCACTTCTCCTTCTGCCTTCAATCTTTCCCAGCATCAAGGTCTTTTTCAGTCAAGTGGCCAGAGTATTGGAGCTTCAGCTTCAGCATCTAATGAGTATTCAGGGTTGATTTCATTTAGGATGGACTGGTTTGATCTCCGTGATGTCCAAGGGACTCAAGATTCTTCTCTAACACCACAGTTCAAAAGCATCGATTCGTCCATGGTCTGCCTTCTTTATGGTACAACACTCCCGAATTATTTTCTGAAATCTTTGAGAATCACTAAATGTTCCTCACTGTGCTTGTACTTTCTCTAATTAAAGGGTGCTTTTTTTTTTAACAGAATTTATTAGAAGCAGAATATATCTACAGCCTAATTAAAACCATTTCAACTCATTTGTCTTTACTTTCTCCCCTTCTGTTGAGGCCTAGGATCTGTGGCTTTTTGCCTGGCAACAAAAGCCAGTATAGACAATACTCTTTCCTCATTCTGTCAATCACATTCAGTAATTAATTAATTTAAGTTGTGAAAAATTTGTAATTGTTATCAGTGCCATTGCCTTTGGAATTATGAAATCAGGCAGCAGCAGTCAACTAATTATTAGAGCTTCAAAAGCTATGAGGGTGATGATACCAGTTACTAATTTTGATTTCATTTATTTAAGAAACTCTTCTTGTGCTCATATTTAAGGCTGACAATGAATTATTAACATCTAATGGAGGAAAGTGGAATAAACATTATGCACATCATTCACATTACTTAGTTTGAAAGACTTTCATTGTTTTTGAATGATTATTATTTTATATTTTGAAACAAAAATAGATTATAAGCATGAATGTAGAAGAACATTATCCCATTTTTTTAAAATGTCACCAAATGCTATTAAAAAGTGAGAACAATGTGTGTGTGTGTGTGTGTGTGTGTGTGTGTGTAAGGCTATCTGGAATAACAGTTATAGAAAGTATACATGATGTGCTTTTTAAAACTGCCTAAAATTTCTTTGTATTTTTTAATCTATGACAATTCCCTTTTCCTATTTCCTCAACACAAATATATCAGAATGTTAAATTATATATTTAATAAATATTACAAATAAAATATTAGAATGACTACATTAATATATTTATTTTACCAGAATACATCATTTCAATTTTAGTTTTTACACAGACAAATTCACCAATTCAACTTGTAGGAAATAAGAATTTATTCTGCTTTATGCTTTATGCTTATTTATGCTTTATTTATGCTTTATTTTCTATATCTGGAGAAGGAAATGGCAACCCAGTCCAATATTTCTGCTTGGAGAATTCCATGGACAAAGAAGCTTAGTGGGTTCCAGTCCATGGGGGTCACAAAGAGTCAGACATGACTGAGTGACTAATAGTTATTTTCTATATACCTATTTATAAACATGTACACATAGTATAATATTTTCATAATTATGTTAAAAGCCATAACATGAGTAAATTTCAAAGATCAGGAGAATGCACTAATATAATATTTATGTTAAGGTGACTAATATAAAAAATAATAGAGCATTAAAATGTATTAAAATGTATTTTGCAAGTTGCTAAGAGATCTTAAAATTCTTCATCATAAAATATGTGCTATTAATAGTGACAGATGTTAACCTTATTTGCTGTGAGAATTGCTTTGTAATATATACAGATGTTAAATCATTGTGGGTCCTATCTGAAACTAATGTTACATGTCAATCACAACTCAAAATTAAAAAAAAAAAAACTTTTAATTGAAATTTAAATGATATGCTGAGTACACTGACTCAAAATTTTTACGATTTCATTTTGATTCAGTGAAATCCAATCAAAATATGAAGAAGCAGTTCTGTTTTTAGCTATTTAGGTTACTTCCATACTGTTCTCCATAGTGACTGTACCAATCTACACACGCACCAACTATGTAGGAGTGTTCCCTTTTCTCCACACTTCTTGTAGCACTTATTGTTTGTAGATTTATTGATGATAGCCATTCTGACTGGCCAATGAGGTGATACTCACTGTATTTTGCTTTGCATTTCCCTAATAGTTAGTGATATTGAGCATTTTCTCCTCTGCTTTTCAATCATCTATATGTCTTCTTTGGACAAATTTCTATTTAGATTGTCTACCCATCTTTGAATGGGTTGTTTGTTTTTTGATATTGAGCTGTGTGAGCTGTTTGCATGTTTTGGAGATTAATTTCTTGTCAGTTGCTTTGTTTGCAACTATTTTCTCCCATTCTGAGGGTTTTCTTTATTTGTCTCTTAATAGTTTCCTTTGCTGGGTAAAACCTTTTAAATTGTATTAGATCCCATTTGTTTGCACAAATTAGAATTTTTTTATTCTAATTCTGTGAAAAATGAGGTTATGAATTTGATAGGGATTGCACTGAATCTATAAATTTTGGGGGCTGAAGAATTGATGCTTTTGAACTGTGGTGTTGGAGAAGACTCTTGAGAGTCCCTTGGACTGCAAGGAGATCCAACCAGTCCATCCTAAAGCAGATCAGTCCTGGGTGTTCATTGGAAGGACTGATGTTGAAGCTGAAACTCCAATACTTTGGCCACCTGATGCGAAGAGCATCGGGAGAGCATCTTTTCATTGGAAAAGACCCTGATGCTGGGAGAGATTGTGGGCAGGAGAAGAAGGGGACGACAGAGGATGAGATGGCTGGATGGCATCACCGACTCGATGGACATGGGTTTGGATGGACTCCGGGAGTTGGCGATGGACAGGGAGGCCTGGTGTGCTGCGGTTCATGAGATCGCAAAGAGTCGGGCATGACTGAGCAACTGGACTGAACTGAACAGTCATTTTCATAACATATTAATAGATTCTTCCAGTATAAGAACACGGTAATCTCTTCATCCATTTGTGTCATCGTTGATTTCTTTCATCAATATCTTACAGTTTTCTCAGTACAGGTCTTTTTCCTCTTTACATAGGTTTGTTACTAGGCACTTTATACTTTTTGTTGCAATGGTAAGTGGAATAATTTCACTAATTTATCTTTCTGATCTTTTGTTGATAGCATACAAGAATACAAGAGATTTCATTGTATTAATTTTGTATCCCACAACTTAAACAAATTCACTGATGAGCTCTAATAGTTTTCTGATAGTGTCTTTAAGACTTTCCTATGCATAGCATCATGCCATCTGGCATAGTTTTACTTTTTCTTTCATAATTTGGATTCCTTTTACCTCTTTTTCTTCTATCATTGCACTGGCTATGACTTCCAAGTCTATGTTGAATAATAGTTCTGAGAGTGGACATATGATCCAGCAAACCCACCCTTGGATACATATCTCAGAAAACTATAATTTGAAAATATGCATGCACCCCTGTATTCACTACAGCACTATTTCCAATAGCCAGCACATGGAAGCAATTTAAATGCCCATCAACCGAGGAAAGGGTAAAGAAGATATGGTATCTATATACAATAAAATACTGTTCAGCCATGAAAAAAAATGCCATTCGCAGCAACATGGATAAAACTAGAGACTATCATCCTGGGTGAAGTCAGACACAGAAAGACAAATGTCATATGATATAGCTTATATATGCAATCTAAAATAAAGGATATAAATCAATTTATTTAAAAAACAGAAATGGAGTCAAAGATATAGAAAACAAACTTAAGGTTATCAGGGGATAAGTGAGGGGCAGAAAATCTGGGATACTGGGAATGACATATATACACTACCATATATGAAACAGATAACTAATAAGAATCTATTGTTGCGCAGCACAGGGAACTCTATTCAGTACTCTGTAATGGCCTATGTGGGAAAAGAATTTAAAAATAAATAAATAAAAGAGTGGATACACATATATGTATAACTGATTCACTTTGCTGTAAACCTGAAATTAACACAGCAATGTAAATTAGCTGTGCTCTAATAACAGTTTAATAGAAAGAACACATGGAAAAAACAACAACAAAAAATCCAAGAAGCAAAATATCAAAAGGCTATTGTGTCTGTTTGTTGGAAATTATGTTTGAAAATTCAAGCTGATTAAAATTTACGCAGAAGTGTGAAGGATTTAGATTAATCAAAACAGTTTTAGAAAAGGATAAAGTGGGATTTACCTGATTTCAAAATTGCTACAAAGCTACAACAATACAAAGAGATTGCTATTATCGTAAAGATAGATAAACATCATGCAACTAAGTATTTTTCTGAAATAGACCAGCCATATATAAATTAATAGTTTTGATATATGTATCAAGCCAATTTTATAAGTAAAGGAAAACATTTTTAACAATATGTGCTGAAAAACTGGATATCCATATAGAATAAAAGTAATCTTAATCCCTTTTTTATTGTATTTGCAAAAATTAATTTGTAATAAATTAAAATACTAAAATGTAAGAGCTGAATTTATTAAAAATTTCAATACAAATGATAAAAAATCATTGTGTAATAAGCAAATAATGTTTGATCTAAGATAAAAATTACTCATTAACAATAAAATTGACATAATAATTTTAAACTTCATCAAAGATATCAATAAGAAAATTATGTCATATACAATGTTAGACATATGTCAAATTTAAAAATAGTCACAGCCTAATAGTTGAGAGTCATGTTTTATTTGTTAGGAATTTTTAGAGCTCTACACTCAGGGGACAGAATCTTAAGTAACTCTGAGAATTGCTCCAAGGAAGTGAGGAGAGGAGCCAGGTTAAACAGAAGTATTGCAACAAAAGATGGGTAATCTAAACATCAAAATATGCTTATTAATTAAAGCCAGATACCCCAAGTTAAGGAATTTAGCACTTTTCTAGGTATGGGAAGATGCAAAAGTCTGGTCTCACTGAAATCATTCCTTTAATATGAATCTCAGCTATCTTGGGACCAGGATCCAGGGTTTTTCACATCCTGGATGTTCAGGATGTGAAATCTAAAAAAAAAAAAAAAAAAAAAACACACACACACAAGAACACTATTCCATAGATCTAAATAGATATCTCTCCAAAGAATATATACAGATGGCCAAGAGACATATAAAGAGAAGTTCAACATCACTAATTATCAGAGAAATGCAAACCAAAACTACAATGAGGTTTCACTTCACACCACTCAAAACGACTATCATCAAAAAATCTATCATCAATAAATGCTGGAGGAGATGTGGAGGAAAGGAAACCCTCCTACACATTTGGTGGGAATGTAAATTGGTACAGCCATTACGGAGAACAGCATTTATTTATTTATTTTTTATACAAATGTCTTTTTTTTTTAATTAAAAAAATATTTATTTTAATTGGAGGCTAATTACTTTACAATATTGTATTGGTTTTGCCATACATCAACGTGAATCTGCCACGGGTGTACTCGAGTTCCCCATCCTGCACCCCCTCCCATCTCCCTCCCAGTACCATCCCACTGGGTCGTCCCAGTGCACCAGCACCAAGCATCCTGTATCCTGTATCAAACCTGGACTGCTGATTCATTTCATATATGATATTATACATGTTTCAATGCCATTCTCCCAAATCGTCCCACCCTCTCTCTCTCCCACAGAGTCCAAAAGACTGTTCTATACATTTGTGTCTCTTTCGGTCTCTCGCATACAGGGTTATCGTTCCTGTCTTTCTAAATTTCATATACGTGTGTTAGTATACCGTATTGGTGATTTTCTTTCTGGCTTACTTCAGTCTGTATAACAGGCTCCACTTTCATCCGCCTCATTAGAACTAATTCAAGTGTATTCTTTTTAATGGCTGAGTAATACTCCACTGTGTATATGTACCACAGCTTTCTTATCCATTCATCTGCTGATGGACATCTAGGTTGCTTCCATGTCCTAGATATTATAAACAGTGTTGTGATGAACATTGGGGTATGCCCAGCGGTGGGATTGCTGGGTCATTAGGCAGTTCTATTTCTGTTTTTTTAAGGAATCTCCGTACTGTTCTCCCACCAACAGTGTAAGAGGGTTCCCTTTTCTGCCCACCCTCTCCAGCATTTATTAATTGTAAACATTTGGATTGCAGCCATTCTGACTGGCGTGCAATAGTATCTCATTGTGGTTTTGATTTGCATTTCTCTGATAATGAGTGACATTGAGCATCTTTTCATGTGTTTGTTAGCCATCTGTATGTCTTCTTTGGAGAGATGTTTATTTAGTTCTTCGGCCCATTTTTTGATTGGGTCATTTATTTTTCTGGAATTGAGCTGCAGGAGTTGCTTCTATATTTTTGAGATTAGTTGTTTGTCAGCTGCTTCATTTGCTATTATTTTCTCTCATTCTGAGGGCTTTCTTTTCACTTTTCTTACAGTTTCCTATGTTGTGCAGAAGCTTTCTTTTTAATTAGGCCCCATTTGTTTATTTTTGCTTTGATTTCCAGTATTCTTGGAGGTGGGTCATAGAGGATCCTGCTGTGATGTATGTCAGAGAGTGTTTTGCCTATGTTCTCCTCTAGGAGTTTTATAGTTTCTGGTCTTACATTTAGATCTTTAATCCATTTGAGTTTACTTTTGTGTATGGTGTTAGAAAGTGTTCTAGTTTCATTCTTTTACAAGTGGTTGACCAGTTTTCCCAGCACCACTTGTAAAAGAGATTGTCTTTTGTCCATTGTATATTCTTGCCTCCTTTCTCAAAGCTAAGGTGTCCATAGGTGCGTGGATTTATTTCTGGGCTTTCTATTTTGTTCCATTGATCTATATTTCTGTCTTTGTGCCAATACCATGCTCTCTTGATGACTGTGGCTTTGTAGTAGAGCCTGAAGTCAGGCAGGTTGATTCCTCCAGTTCCATTCTTCTTTCTCAAGATTGCTTTAGCTATTCGAGGCTTTTTGTGTTTCCATACAAACTGTGAAATTATTTGTTTTAGCTCTGTGAAAAATACCATTGGTAGCTTGATAGGTATTGCATTGAATCTATATATTGCTTTGGGTAGTGCACTTGTTTTCTCTATATTGATTCTTCCGATCCATGAACATGGTATATTTCTCCATCTATTAGTGTCCTCTTTGATTTCTTTCACCAGTGTTTTATAGTTTTCTATACATAGGTTTTTAGTTTCTTTAGGTAGATATATTCCCAAGTATTTTATTCTTTTCATTGCAATAGTGAATGGAATTGTTCCCTTAGTTTCTCTTTCAATTTTCTCATTATTAGTGTATAGAAATGCAAGGGATTTCTGTGTGTTGATTTTATATCCTGCAAATTTACTGTATTCATTGATTAGCTCTAGTAATTTTCTGGTGGAGTCTTTAGGGTTTTCTATGTGGAGGATCATCTCATAAACTTTAAATTATACAATAGACCAGTTAGACCTAATTGAAATCTATAGGACATTTCACATCAAAACAATGAGTTTCACATTTTTCTCAAGTGCACACGGAAGCTTCTCCAGGATAGATCACATCCTGGGCCATAAATCTAGCCTTGGTAAATTCAAAAAATAATCAAATCATTCCAAGTATATTTTCTGACCACAATGTGGTAAGATTAGATCTTAATTACAGGAGAAAAACTATTAAAAATTCCAACATATGGAGGCTGAACAACACACTGCCTAATAACCAACAAATCACAGAAGAAATTTAAAAAAATTAAAAATGCATAGAAATGAATAAAAATGAAAACACAACAACCCAAAACCTGTGGGACACTGTGAAAGCAGTGCTAAAGGGAAAGTTAAATAGCAATACAGGCATACCTCAAGAAACAAGGAAAAAGTCAAATAAATAACCTAACTCTATTCCTAAAGCAACTAGAAAAGGAAGAAATGAAGAACCCCAGGGTTAGTAGAAGGAAAGAAATCTTAAAAATTAGGGAAGAAATAAATGCAAAAGAAACAAAAGAGACCATAGCAAAAATCAACAAAGCCAAAAGCTGGTTCTTTGAAAGGATAAATAAAATTAACAAACCATTAGCCAGACTTAAGGGAGAAAAATCAAATCAATAAAATTAGAGATGAAAATGGAAAGATCACAACAGATAACACAGAAATACAAAGGATCATTAGAGACTATTACCAGCAATTATATGGCAATAAAATGGACAACGTGGAAGAAATGGACAAATTCTTAGAAAAGTACAACTTTCCAAAACTGAGCCAGGAAGAAATAGAAAATCTTAACAGACACACCACAAGCATGGAAATTGAAACTGTAATCAGAAATCTTCCAGCAAACAAAAGCCCAGGTCCAGACGGCTTCACAGCTGAATTCTACCAAAAATTTTGAGAAGAGCTAACACCTATCCTACTCAAACTCTTCCAGAAAATTGCAGAAGAAGGTAAACTTCCAAACTCATTCCATGAGGCCACCATCACCTTAATACCAAAACCTGACAAAGATGCCATAAAAAATGAAAACTACAGGCCAATATCACTGATGAACATAGATGCAAAATCCTTAACAAAATCCTAGCAATCAGAATCCAACAACACATTAAAAAGATCATACACCATGACCAAGTGGGCTTTATCCCAGGGTTGCAAGGATTCTTCAATATCCGCAAATCAATCAGTGTAATACACCACATTAAGAAACTGAAAAATAAAAGCCATATGATTATCTCAATAGATGCAGAGAAAGCCTTTGACAAAATTCAACATCCATTTATGATAAAAACTCTCCAGAAAGCAGGAATAGAAGGAACATACTTCCCTGGCGGCTCAGACGGTAAAGTGTCTGTCTACAACGTGGGAGACCCTGGTTCGAACCCAGGGTTGGGAAGATCCCCTGGAGAAGGAAATGGCAATCCACTCCAGGACTATTTGCCTTGAAAATCCCATGGACAGAAGAGCCTGGTAGGCTACAGCCCATGGGGTCGCAAACAGCCAGACACAACTGAGCAACTTCACTCACTTCACCTCAACATAATAAAAGCTATATATGCTATACAAAATTATATAAAAGCTAAACCCACAGCAAACTTATCCTCAGTGGTGAAAAATTGAAAGCATTTCCCCTAAAGTCAGGAACAAAACAAGGGTGCCCACTTTCACCACTACTATTCAACATAGTTTTGGAAATTTTGGCCATAGCAATCAGAGCAGAAAAAGAAATGAAAGGAATCCAAATTGGAAAAGAAGTAAAACCCTCACATTTGCAGAGCAGTATTTATTAATAGGTTCCTTAAGAAACTCAAAAGAGCTACCATATGATCCAGCAATCCTACTCCTGGGCATATATCTGGAGATAAACATGGTTCAAATAGACACATGTACCCCAATATCCATTGAATCACTATTTACAATAGCCAGGACATAGAAGCAATCTAAATGTCCATCAGCAGAGGAATGGATAAAGAAGATATGGCATATATACACAGTAGAATATTATTCAGCCATAAAAGAGCAAAATAATGTCACTTGCAGTGACATTGATGAAGCTAGAGATTGTCATACTAAGTGAAGTAAGTCGGATAAAGACAAACATTATATATTATCATTTAGAAGTGAAATCTAAAAAAAATGGTACACACAAACCTATTTACAAGGCAGAGTCACAGGGGTAGAAAACAAATTTATGGTTACAAAGGAAAAGGAGGGGGGATGGATAAATTGGAAAATTGGGCTCAACACATATATACTATTATATATAAAAAGATAACTAATAAGGGCCTACTGTAAAGTTAACTACTGTATAGCATGGGGAACTCTGCTTAATACTCTGTAATGACCTATATGAGAAGGGAATCTAAAAAAGAGTGGATATATGTACATGTATGGGCTTCCCTGGTCATTCAGTGGTAAAGAATCTGCCTGCAATACAGGAGACCCAGGTTCAATCCTTGGGCTGGGAAGATCCCCTGGAGGAGGGCATGGCAACCCACTCCAGTATTCATGCCTGGAGAATCCCATGGACAGAGGAGTCTGTGGGGCTACAGCCCATAGGGTCACACAGAGTTGGACATGACTCAAGCAGTTAAGTAGCAGCAACACGTATATGTAAAACTGATTCATTCTGCTGTACAGCAGAAACGAACACATCTTAAATCAACTATACTCCAATAAAAATTAATTAAAAATAATATTGATGAAGTCAAGAACATTATGTTGAGCAGAAAAAGACATAACAGAATAATATTATTTCTTTCTATAGAAATTAAATATAAGACAAAATTAAGCTATGAACACAGAGGTGCAAATGTAGTTATTTCCTGAAGGTAGGATAGTACTGGCAAAGAACACAAACATATTTTCTGGTATAGGAATGGCACTTACTTTGTTGTAGGGTGGTAGCTACTTAGACATGTAAAAGGTTGTAATGTATCAGACTGAACACATGAGTTTTGTGCATTTTACATATAAACTGCACTTCAACATGTTTAAGCATACACAAAACCAAGGATAAAGTTAACTACAATCTGAATTTGTGTAATGACAGGAAACAGGGGACCACATATATCTGGTTTCAAACCCAAGGATCGATAAGTCTTACAGATACAATGATGAGTGAATAAAATGTAAATCAGGAGCACATGATGCATGGTTTTGTTATATAAATTTTTTTCAAATGGATATGGAAATGATTATCCTGACTGTCAAGATAGTAACTGCATTTTGGAGAAGGTAGGAGTATGAGTGATCAGGGTGTTACATGAAGAGTCTTTGGGGTTCTGTCAATGTTCTTTTTTTTTTTTTACTTTTTTTGGTGATACATTGATATATTGGTTTTCACTGTGTGAAAAAAAATATTGAACATAAGAAAAAAATGGAGCATATTGCAAAAGTCAACCACACAACTGAAAATATTGAACACTTTTAGTTGCTATTGGATGAAAAATCAGTCTAAAATCAAATTAACGTGAAAACTGGAGCTGGCATTTGAGTTAAAGATGATGCTGTTAAAGTGCTGCACTCAATACATTAGCAAATTTGGAAAACTCAACAGTGGCCACAGGGTTGGAAAAGGTCAGTCTTAATTCCAATTCCAAAGAAAAGCAATGCCAAAGAACATTCAAACTATCCAACAATTGTGCTCATTTCACATGCTAGCAAGGTAATGCTCAAAATCCTATAAGCAAGGCTTCAGAAGACTGTGAACTAAGGTTTTCCAGATGTATAAGCTGGATTTAGAAAAGGCAGAGGAACCAGAGAGAAAATTGCCAGTATCTGCTGGATCACAGAGAGAGCAAGAAAATTCCAGAAAAAAAAAAATTACTTCTACTTCATTGACTATGTTAAAGTATTTGATTGTGTGGATTACAACAAACTTGTGGAAAATTCTTAAAGAGACAGGAGTACCGAACAATTTTAACTGCCTCCTGAGAAGCCTCCTGAGAAAACTGTATGCAGGTCAAGAAGCATCCGTTAGAACCAGACATGGTTTAAACAGCAGACTGGTTTAAAATTGGAAAAGGAGTATGTCAAGGCTGTACTTTTTTACCCAACTTATTTAACTTCTATGCAGAATACATCACACAAAATGCCAGGCTGGATGAATCACAAATCGAAATCAAGATTGCCAGGAGAAACATCAACAACATTGGTATTCATATTATACCACACTGATGGCAGAAGATGAAGAGGAACTGAAGAGTTTCTTGATGGTGAAAGAGGAGAGTGAAAAATCTGGCTTAAAAAACTCAACTTTCAAAAACTAAGATCATGACATCTGGTTCCATCACTACATGGCAAATAGATGTGGAAAAAATGGAAATAGTGAATTTTCTTTAGCTCCAAAATCACTTGAAGAGTGACTGCAGCCACAAAATTATAAGATGTTTGCTTCTTTGGAAGGAAAGCCATTACCAATGTAGGCAGCATATTAAAAAGCAAAAACATCACTTTGCTGACAAAGGTGTGTAGAGTCAGAGCTATGGTTTTTCCAATAGTTATATATGGGATGTGAGAATTGGACCATCAAGAGGGCTGAGCACCAAAGAATTGATGCTTTCAAACTCTAGTGCTAGAGAAGACTCCTGAGAGTCCCTTGGATGGCAAGGAAATCAAACCCTTCAATCCTAAAGGAAATCAGCCCTGAATGCTCATTGGAAGGACTGATGTAAAGCTGAAGTTCCAATACTTTGAATACCTGACATGAAGAGCCGAGTTACTGGAAAAGATTTTGATACTGGGAAAGATTGAGGGCAGTGAATCAGGTGACAGGATGAGATGGTTAGATGGCACCACTGAGTCAATGAACATGAATTTGAGCAAACTCTGTGAGAAGTGAAGGACAGTGAAGACTGGCATGTTGCAGTCTATGGCATCACAAAGTCAGACACAAGTTAGTGACTGAACAACAAGTTAGTGACTGAACAACAACACTGGATTAAAAGGAATTTCTTTATGTGATAACATAAACATAAATCCATGGACTACGTGGATTTAAATTCCCCTTTTCCCCCTTACATTCCCTTTTCAGATATAATGGTATATTAATGCTGTGTTTAAGATTTGGTATGTAAAAGAGTGTTGATGGTATTCACATGCTTGTTTTAATTATATCTATTTATCCATAATGAAGTATTGTACAAATTTATGGCAAATCAAACAAGCTAAAGAAAATCCCTTCATAATATCTATCCATGAGAGAATATACTCACATAGACATCTGTTTACACACACTGTGATTCTTCATATAGATTTATAGAATCCCAGATGCTTCTGAAATTATGTGCTGAATTACAGGTGAAGAAACAGTAGCCACCGAAGAGAAAAAATAGGCTTGCACTTTTATAGGACAGAAGCTGATATGAACCTTTCTAAAGGTTTGAAAATGTTCAGTAGACTCTTATTTTTAAAATTGCGCTTGCCTTTGCACTTTTATGTGCCTAGAAGAACTAATACATTTAAGAAGTGAAATAGTATAATCCACGCTTGGAAAGTTTTACAACCAGGTTTTGAAACCCTAGAGCCTCAAATATTTTAGTCAAGCAGTGTTCTGAAACTTTGAATCCTGATCTCAGCTTTCAGAGTTAGCTATTAGTAAATAAAGCACTTGTAAATCTAAGATATCACTTATCTTGTATAACTTAAGTGTAAGGAAGTATCAATAACTTGGCTTCCCTGGTGATTCAGACAGGAAATAATCTGCCAGCAACACAGGAGACCCTGGTTTGATCCCTGGGTTGGGAAGATCCCCTGGAAAAGGGAATGGAAATATTTTCCAATACAGAGAAGCTTGGTGGGCTACAGTCCAAGGAAACTATCAAGAGGAAAGAATAAGATTAGTTTTGTTTTTTTGACACATCCATCAATTCAATACAGACATTAACACAAATTCAAACATAAATTGCAGATCTTGCAATTCAAATAACACAGATTAGATGTGAGGGGCATGGATCTAGGGAATGAAGAAAAAACAAAATTGTGAGGTTATAGTGAGAAACAAACGGAGTGACATTTGATTGTGTACTGTAGTACCATTTGTTTCCCTATTGAATTGTTTGAAAAACCTCAGAGCTATGTCAATAGGGCTTCTCTGGTGGCTTAGATAGTAAAGAATCTGCCTGCCATGCAGGAGACCTGAGTTCAGTCCTTTGGCTGGAAAGATCCCCTGGAGAAGGGAACATCTACCTACTCCAGTATTCTTGCCTATGGACAGAGGAGCCTGCTGGGCTACAATTCATGAGGTCAAACACAACTGAGCCACTAACACTATTACTTTCACTTTCAAAAAGAAAACAACACTGAAACAAGCATTTGTCCTCTAGCACTAGAATGATCTTTATTTTGTTCCCTTTTTATTCAATAAAGAAGGGAATCAAATCATTCCAGGTTGCCTCCAGATCCTATTAATCAGTTTTATAAGCCTCTGAAGTAGAGATTGATATTCATGGGTTTAACTAATTTAAAAAATAAGTGACACATACAAGACTATTATTTGTAAAGAAGTTAAAAGTACGTATCTGGTAGATGGTGATGAATTGGACATGTATTCTTTCTCCCTTAGCCCTTGTTTCCTCATGGAGTTTAAGTACTCAAAATTTAAAAGAATAAAGGATATCTGATTCTATCCTTTGATGAAATAGTCCATATTGCACTACAGCGATAACAGATTATTTAGATCAATTGTCTATTTGTTAAGATAATTCCATTTCTAAGAGTCTATGGGGCTTCTCTGATGGCTCACATGGTAAAGAATCTGCTTGTAATGCAGGAGACCTGGGTTCGATCCCTTGGTCAGGAAGATCCCCTGGAGAAAGGAATGGAAGTCCACTCCAGTATTCTTGCCTGGAGCATTCTATGAGTCTATACGCAGAAACAAAACCAGACATAACAGTAAAATGTATTTATTGGTTTATGATTATTAATAATAGCAAACAAAATAAATTAAACTAGAAATAATGCAAATATTGAAATAGTAAGATTACTTACATTAATGAAATGCATATAAACCCTAAGGGAATATTATGTTGCTGTTAGAGCTATACTTTTGAATAATTTTTAATGGGAAATTATTTTATCTATAATAAATAGACACATATATGTCTAGAGAGAAGATGTTAATCATAGCCACAATTTGTGTATCAAAGTATAAACTCTTATTTCCTAAATTCACAAATAAATTTGTCCACAGATAGGCTATAAAATTTTTCCTTAGTATCCTTATAATTTGTAGAGCTAAAGAAGGACAATCTTTCAGCCCTCTTCATGGATTAAGAGTTTGGTGGGGAATTAGTAATTTCTTTTTTATTAAAATATTACAAGTGTCCATCTGTTAAAAGGATTATCAGGTTAGTTTAAGAATCTATCAATTTAAGTAGACAAAAACCAAGTTGACCATTTTAAATACCATTTCCTTAAAGAATGAAAAGGTATATCCTTTTCAACTTGCTCAAATTTTTGTTTGTGGGGCTATGTATTTCTCAATACTAAAAAAACAAGCAGTGCAGATGGATGATAAATGATAAAAGACAGTTTATAAAGAAGGATAGACAGATGAAAATAAGCGCATGAAAAGAAACATTATTAGCTTTTTGGAAAATGTGAAGCAAAAACATAGTGAGCTATTATCACACAATTATTAAAATAAAAATAAAAAAGAAAAGAACCCTTACAATACTGATACCATGTATGGCAAGGATCCAGAGAAATGCTGGAGAAACAAAAAGGTACAGCAGTTACTCTGGAAAATATTCTGGCATATTCACATAAAGTTAAATTTGCATTTGTAGGAAATAGCAATGATATTTCTAGTATTTACTTTAAAAAGATTTAAATCTATATTTATACAACAACCTACATATTAATGTTTATGGCAACTCTATAAAATTGCCCACCTCTCAAAAAATGAAAACAATCCAAAATTCTTCAATGGGTGAATGCCTAAAGTATGGATGTAGTACATTCATACCATATAATGTTACATAATAAAAAAAAAAAAACCTGTTAATAACATTCAGCATTAACAGATAGCAAAGATACTATATGTTTACTATATGAAAAACCGACAGTTTAAAAGGATTGCATGCTATAGAATCATGAAAAAGGAAAACTACAGCAACAAATGAAAGTGAGAGAGGAGAGTGAAAAAGTTGGCTTAAAACTCAACATTCAGAAAACTAAGATCATGGCATCTGGTCTCATCACTTCATGGCAAATAGATGGGGAAACAGTGGAAACAGTGACAGATTTTATTTTTTTTTTTTGAGGGGGGGCTCCAACGTCACTGCAGGTGGTGACTGCAGCCATGAAATTAAAAGATGCTTGCTCCTTGGAAGAAAAGTTATGACCAATATAGACAGCATATTGAAAAACAGAGACATGTCTTTGCCAATAAAGGTCCATCTAGTTAAATATATGGTTTTTTCCAGTAGTCATGTATGGATATGAGATTTGAACTATAAAGAAAGTTGATCACCAAAGAATTGATGCTTTTGAAATGTGGTGTTAGAGAAGACTCTTGAGAATCCCGTGGACTGCAAAAAGATCCAACCAGTCCATCCTAAAGGAAATCAGTCCTGAATATTCATTGTAAAGACTGATGCTGAAGCTGAATCTCCAATACTTTGGCCACCTGATGCAAAGAATTGGCTCATTTGAAAAGGCTGATGCTGGGAAAGATTGAAGGCAGGAGGAGAAGGGGATGACAGAGGATGAGATGGTTGCATGGTATCATGGACTCAATGGACATGAGTTTGGGTAAACTCTGGGAGTTGGTGATGGACAGGGAGGCCTGGCATGCTGCAGTCCATAGCGTCGTAAAAAGTAGGACACAACTGAACAACTGAACTGAATGACTGACTGACAGTAGCAAAACTGATCAGTGGCTGTCAGTATAGAGAATACAGGAAAGGTATGATTTAAGGAGACCAAAGAATGAGAACTTTGGGGTAATGGAAATGTTCTATATCTTCTTGGTGGTTGTAATTACATGTGTCTCTAGATGTATTGAAACTTCATAGCACTATAAATTCTGCTATAAAATTTTAATATTACTGTATATTAATATAAAAAATAAAATTAAAAAATATTCTTTTATAATACATTTGTAAATTGATTTAACATCAAGAGCTTTAAGTTTAAAAAAATAGAATAAGAAAGATATAAGGAATTTAAAAATATTTATAAAAGAAATACAAATCCAGAAATAATATGTAAGAAACAAAAATCATTCTGGCTGATATTTGTGAAACTCTTTGTCAAAGGCAATATAAATTTTCAAATTGAAGTGTACTAGTAATTAAAATTTCTGTTAATCTAAAGTGGATGGATATTCATATTGGGTTGTATTTTTAATTAAATACTTTTTGAACATTTATAAATAAATATTATGATAGATTCATAGAATATTTCATTATTTTTTACTTTCAACTAACACACTGGATTTCAAATTTTCTTCAGTTACAATAATAATAGGCATTCTCACTTTGTAACTCCACATTTTAAAATATAATTTTATATTACTTTAATAGAGTTTTCAAATGCATACATATTGAATGTCAGTTGTTTCTGTTCTCTGACATCATTCTATTGAAAGTACACTTGGTATGTTATTCTCAAGGTAATTTTATTTTGATGCTTTGTACTATGCTATAAATTGTATTTATTTTTTGATGCAATGAAACTTCATTAATGTTGTATTGTATATGTCCTGGGATTAACATGTTTAATTGTATCTCAAGGGCAAAAGTGATATGTGATGATGTTCTTCAATAATATCAAAGGTGCATTAAGGTAATTACCCATATTAATAAGTTACTATTTCAGTGACACTCTGCTTCTCCATGATTTGAAGGGATGCAGACTTACTTCACTGTATATGGATAAAACATTGTTTCAGTATATTGTGGGAGTAAAGTCTCCATACATTTACTTTTAAGAGCAATATTTTGCTGTAAAAAGTGGATTTTTTATATTTTCTCTTAGTACTGATCCTTTCATTTACATTAGACATTGTTTCATTTTCTGTTATCTCTTTATAAAAGAGTTGCTTTTCTCAAATGGCCAGCTTTAACTTTTCTTTATTGCTGATATTCTTTCCTCATTTTTCAATTTATTTAATCAATTCATTCATTGAAAATCTATTATGTTTCAAGCAATGTGATTGATACCAGGAATAAAACAAAGTAGATTACAAATACTCGTGTTCTCATGGAGGTTTTAGTCAATAACGATGATATGAGTTTCTTAGAGATGGGTAAGACATGGATATTAATGTCACTTAGTTGCTAAATTGTTGCTGACTCTTTTGTAACAACATGGACTATAGCCCTCCAGACTCCTCTCCTCTGTCCATGGGACTTCCCAAACAAAAATAATGGAGTGGGTTTCTATTTCCTTCTCCAGAAGATCTTCCTTACCTAGGGACTGAACCCACGTCTCCTGCATTGCAGGCAGATTCTTTACCACTGAGACACGAGGGAAGCTCAACATTAATATTAGTCATATATTAAAAATGAGATTATAAGAATTATGACAAAAATGTATAGTTTATTTGCTATGAAAGATTGTAACAGGTAAGCTCATCTGGTCTGGAATGAAAGAAAACATTCCCTAAGAAAATGGCATTTGAACTAAGATCCGATGGTTGAGGAGAAATTACTTAGATGTAAAGAAGGGAACACAAACATTAGAAGCAAACACTTATGTGAAGTTGCTGAGTCAGTAGGCAGTGCCCATTTGAAACAATTAAAATGAAGTCAGGCGAGGAAGGAGTACAAGTTGAGACAGGTAAGATAATTGTAGCAGATTATAACAAATCTTGTTCTTATTAATATACTGATCTTTACTCTGCAAGCAATGTGACTGATTTATTAGAGGATTTCAGGCCAGGAATGAAATTATTAAAATGAAAATATCAAAAGGGTCCACTGAAGTAGTCCAGCTGAAGTAATCATCACCTTCATCAACGAGAAGGTAACAGTTAATACAAAGAAGGATTCAAGTTTTATTCAAGTGAAACAGCAATATAATATGGGGTCAAATTGCAAGTGTGGGTGAAAGAGTGTGCACAGTTGGTCAGAAAATCCTCTGGGTTCTCACTTGTATCATTGTAAAAAAGTTAATTGCCGGGGTCCAGCCCCGGTGGATCCAGGGAATTCGAAGGGTGGACGGCGTCGGCGTGGAAAAACTTGTTTATTTATTAATGAAAGATTAGATTAAGAAACTATAGTGTAGTAAGAAGATTAAGTGGAAGAAGAGGGCTGAATAGCTTGGTTTACGCGGAAGGCCAATAAAATTCCAGACAAGGAATTTGCACCATCTACGTTGGGCCACCGGCGCCCGCTTGAATATCTAAGGGTGCCTCGCCTTAAGCTCCCTTTCTCGCGGGTCTTAACAGCCGGGGCAAGTAAGTAGACATGGAGAGCCTCCGCGCTCCAGGTGGAAATTCAGCCCGAAATTAAAGTAAAGAGCAGAGAGAGGGAAAGAGAGAGAAGAAGAAAGAGAGAGAGACACGGGGGGAGCCAGAGTGCCAAGAAACCAGGCTGGGAGACTAGTTAGAGAAGCTGGTCCAAGAGGCTGGCCCCTGGAGCTGGCCCCTGGAGCTGGCCCCGGGAAGCTGGCCCCGGGAAGCTGGCCCCCTCCTTTATTGTTCAGAAGGCCTTTTATACTTTTGATAAAACACAGAGATCAATGGGTAACACAAGATTATGTAGCGTTCGCAGCTCAAGCTCTTTCTATACATCATTTGGCATACAAAGGTCTCAGGTGATTTACATTATCTTCTGGCCAAGAGGCTTGTTAACACTTTTTGGCTCTCTTCCTTAATGAATGTTAATCTTGTTTCCCCTGAAGTGTTTTTCTTTAATCTACATCTCCTTAAAGCATTAACATTAAAGTTACATCTCTATAGAACAAAGGTGCAGTGGGACACAACAAAGAGGGTACTTAGCTCAAAGATCTAATGTTGCTAACACAAGGTCTACTACTTGTTTTTCTAACTACATCTACAACTAAAGGATGTGAAAATTTGGCAGCAAATGTTGACTCAACAAATGAAACCTTTAATCAGTCCTATTCTAAAGATTTTGACTCCTCGGAAGCTCCTACATTCCTAGGATGTTTTAAGCTTCCTGTGCCTCCTGCGGTCAGGAGGCCTCAAACAATCACACGCGCAGCTGTAGGAGTCCTGCAGGCAGGCTAGAAAGCCATCAGAGGGTTTTTTGGATTGAAACACTCTTTTAAATGCAGAAGACTAAAGCCCTGAATTGACTTTTTCCAGAAAATGTCAGAAGAGTGGAAAAGCAGAGCACAAAAGCCGGCAGATTTTTGTTGGGGTACATGCTTAGGAATTTCCAGAGGGGTCCCTGAAGTCTGAGCACGCCTTGCGTATGTCAGCTTCCTTCCTCATGACCTTGTCACGGGTGGGATTCCTCACACTGGCTCCCGGCAGTTAATGTTATTAAATTACCTAAGAAACAAATTTAAGGGACAAGAGCATCAGTTTGGATTCAAGATGCTTCCAAATGATTCAAGTAGCTGAGGGAAATATACAGTTGAAAACATATGGGTCTGAAATTTAAAGGTAAGATCAAGGATACTACATTATATTAGGCTGGAAACTGAGGTGGGGAAAACTGAGGGTAGGTAGATAAAAACGAATTGATACTTTTGAACTGTGGTGCTGGAGAAGACTCTTGAGAGTCCCTTGGACAGCAAGGAGATCAAATCAGTCAATCTTAAAGGAAATCAACCCTGAGTATTCATTGGAAGGACTGATACTATAGCTGAAGCTCCAATACTTTGGCCACCTGATGAGAAGAACTGACTGAAAAAGTCCTGATGCTGGGAAAGATTGAGGTCAAGAGGAGAAGGAGGCGACAGAATGAGATGGTTGGTTGGTATCACTGACTCAATGGAAGTGAGTTTGAGCACACTCTGGAAGATAGTGGTGGACAGAGAAGCCTGGTGTGCTGTAGTTCACAGGGTCGCAAAGAATCATACATGACTTAGTGACTGAAGAACAACACCAACAACAAGTCTGTAAGCCCAACATGGCTTGACAAAAAATTTGTCTAACTGTGGTCTTCTGGTATACCTGTATCATATGTTCAACTCTGTCTTCCAGTTTGCTAATATTCTTTTCAGCTACATTGGATCTACTGTTTAAACTTTTGAGAATTTTATATCCATGATTTAGTTTACATTTGTTTAAGTCCTATTTTTTTTTAAATATACCTGATTATTTTTGACAGATTCTCATTACTGAAATTTTTTTCTATTTATTTCTTAAAATATTGCCTATATCATCATTATAAGGACTGAAGTGAAAGTCGCTCAATTATATCGACTCTTTACAACCCCATGGACTATACAGTCCATGGAATCCTCTTGACAAAATACTGGATTGGGTAGCCTTTCCCTTCTCCAAGGGATCTCCCAAACCCAGGGATCGAACCCAGATCTCTTGCATTCCAGGAGGATTCTTTATCAGCTGAACCACAAGGGAAAGCCAGAAATACTGGAGTTGGTAACCTATCCTTTTTCCAGTGGCTCTTCCTGACCCAGGAATCAATCTAGGGTCTCGTGTATTGCAGGCAGATTCTTTGCCAATTGAGCTATCAGGGAAGCCCATTTTAAGGACTATATCTGAGTATTACCAAAATATGAAATATTTTTTGCTATTAATTTAATATCCCCTCTGTGGTAACTCTTTTTCCTCTGTGGTTGCTTTTTTCTTTTTTTTAATCAATAGTTCAAATTTTCCTGAACTTGTAGAAATATCGAGGGCCTACATTCTGAATGCTTTTCTTCAGGGAAGATTTACATATGTTTCTGCTTGGATGCTGGGTTTATTATTGAATACTCCAGGAATATGTGTCTAATATGAGAGTGCTCTCATGTAGTGGTACTATAGTGACACAGTCACCATGCTTCAGTCAGTTCAGTTCAGTTCAGTTGCTCAGTTGTGTCCAACTCTTTGCGACCCCATGAGTCACAGCACCCCTGTCCATCACCAACTCCCGGAGTTGACCCAAACTCATGTCCATTGAGTCAGTGATGCCATCCAGCCATCTCATTCTCTGTTGTCCCCTTCTCCTCCTGCCTCCAATCCCTCCCAGCATCAGGGTCTTTTCCAATGAGTGAACTCCCTGCATGAGGCAGCCAAAGTATTGGAGTTTCAGCCTCAGCATCAGTCCTACCAATGAACACTCAGGACTAATCTTCTTTAGGATGGACTGGTTGGATCTATTTGCAGTCCAAGGTACTCTTAAGAGTCTTCTCCAACACCACAGTTCAAAAGTATACATTCTTTGGTGCTCAGCTTTCTTCACAGTCCAACTTTCACATCCATACATGACTATTGGAAAAACTATAGTCTGGACTAGATGGACCTTTGTGGGCAAAGTAATGTCTCTGCTTTTGAATACGCTATCTAGGTTGGTCATAACTTTCTTTCCTACATAGCTCCTAATCATTGAAGTTTCCTTACTTTTAGGTTCACTTATTGCTCACAAAACATTGCCCTGGTTTCCAGTTAATTGTCCTTTCTGTTAAAAAAAAAAAAAAAGAAGAAGAAGAAGAAGAAGAAAACCTTTTTGACTTTCAGAGAATCTTTCCTTTGCTTGCTTGCTTGTTTTTATTTTTTTTTAAGCAGGCTCTCTATTAGATCCATTTTTTTTCTAATTTATTAATTAATGTATTTTTGATTGCACTGGGTCTTTGTTGCTGTGCGTGGACTTTCTCTAGTTGCAGCAAGTGGGGCCTACTTTTTGTTGCGATGCATGTTGAAGTTTCATTGTTGAAACTTCTCTTGCAGAGCACAGGCTGTAGGCACAAGAGCTTCAGTAGTTGTAGTGTGTGGGCTCAGTAGTTGCAGCTCTTGAACTCTAGACTGCAGACTCCGTAGTTTGACACATAGGCGGAATCTTCCTGAACCAGAGATCATACCCATGTCCTCTGAAGTGACAGGAGGATTCTTATCCACTGTACCACCAGGGAAGTCCCTCCTTTGCTTTCTTACAATCCTAAAAGCTGTGTTGTACTTAATAATTGTATTGCAGTGCCATTCTCCTAGAAGTGCAAGACTCATATCACATTTTCAGTAAATTAATACTCCTCATCATTTAAAGAAATGACTGTAAACAACCAAAGTGAGTTTAAAATGCTTTGAGAAAGGACTAATTTTTTTTAACTCTGTTCATGTGCTCTTGTTTGATGCACCTTGATGATGAAAAGTCTAAGATTTCTCAGTTTTCACTGATTGAGTGAGTCCCTGATTTATCAACACCTCTAAGGTTTCACACAAGA
Source organism: Ovis canadensis (assembly GCF_042477335.2). Taxonomy (NCBI): domain Eukaryota; kingdom Metazoa; phylum Chordata; class Mammalia; order Artiodactyla; family Bovidae; genus Ovis; species Ovis canadensis. Next base: position 32,057,325 of record NC_091248.1, on the reverse strand, counting down.
AATTAGAGTGCTATGAGAGAACAAAAAATAGAATTTGGGTAGCCAAAGTCAATAAATGTCTGCTAGATATTAGATACTTAGGTTATTTCCAATTAAAAGCTGTACATTTATATGTTATCTGAAGCTCTTTTTATTCCCTTAGAATTATGTGTAGGAAACTTAAAATACACATATTTTTAGAGGTAGGTACAAGTGAGATTTCCAGTGATTTCAATTTTGTTTCTACTATTTTGTAGTCTCTAAAAATCAAAGATTAAAAACTAAACTCAGAGTATTTAAAAATAAATTACTGTGAACTGGAAATCTGGAGAGGTGAATTAGTTTATCAGCTGTGCTCTATAACCTTTTATCTCATGATGCCCCAGTTGCCTCACCTATAATTCATATACACACATTTACACGTGTGAACACAATTTCCAGAGTTTCATGAAAATCAGATTTATTAATGTGTGGGATAGTACTTTACATTCTATGAAATACCATGTGATTGTTAGGATCCATTTGATATTAATTATAATGAAGAATTGGTTAAGATAATTTAAAGTCTCTCAAAAATAGTATGAATATATTTATAGCTAATTTGAAAATGCTTGTGTTTGAATACGTGTGCATGTGAGTTGTCAGACCATGTCTATTGTGGACTCTGTTAAAGCATATGCCTTAGGGTTATTCATGAAATAAATAAGCAATTAATACAGTAAGCACAAGGAATACATGAAATGATGTTCATGCTTTTCCTTCTCTGCACAACATCAAGCAAAGAAAATAAACATGCGTATCAAAGTAAATGACCCAATCAAAAAATGGGCGAAAGAACTAAAAAGACATTTCTCCAAAGAAGACATACAGATGGCTAACAAACACATGAAAAGATGCTCATCATCATTCATTATCAGAGAAATGCAAATCAAAATCACAATGAGTTACAATACCATGCCAGAATGGCTGTGATCCAAAAGTCTACAAGCAATAAATGCTGGAGAGGGTGTGGAGAAAAGGGAACCCTCTTACACTGTTGGTGGAAATGCAATCGAGTACAGCCACTATGGAGAACAGTGTGGAGATTCCTCAAAAAATTGCGAATAGAACTGCCTTATGACCCAGCAATCCTACTGCTGGGCATACACAACGAGGAAACCAGAATTGAAAGAGACACATGTACCCCAATGTTCATTGCAGCACTGTTTATAATAGCCAAGACACGGAAGCAACCTAGAGGTCCATCAGCAGATGAGTGGATAAGAAAGCTGTGGTACATATACACAATGTACATATACAGCCATTAAAAAGAATATTTTTGAATCAGTTCTAATGAGGTGGATGAAACTGAAGCCTATTATACAGAGTGAAGTAAGCCAGAAAGAAAAACACCGATACAGTATACTAAGTCATATATATGAAATTTAGAAAGATGGTAATGATAACCCTGTATGCGAGACAGCAAAAGAGACAGAGATGTATAGAACAGTCTTTTTGACTCTGTGGGAGAGGGAGAGGGTTGGATGATTTGGGAGAATGGCATTGAAACATGTATAATATCATATAAGAAACGAATCACCAGTCCAGGTTCGATTCAGGATACAGGATGCTTGGGGCTGGTGCACCGGTATGACTCAGAGGGATGGTACAGGGCGGGAGGTGGGAGTGGGGTTCAGGATGGGAAACACGTGTATACCTGTGTAGGATTCATATTGATGTATGGCAAAACCAATACAATACTGTAAAGTAATTAGCCTCCAATTAAAATAAGTAATTTATTAAAAGAGAGAGAGAGAAGGAGATATTTGATAACTGATTTTCCACAGAAATAACTCTTCAGAAAGTCATACAGCAGTAGATTTATTACCACACACCCCTCTCCCCTATATAATGTAGATAAGTAAGTTGTACACAAATCAATATACATCTCTGAGATAAATGATTATAAGATAAACAAGAAAGAAGGAAATAAAAAGAAAAGCACAGAGATGATAGGAAATGACAAAATAAGACTATGTAATAATTGAATATATTTTTTCCAGGTTACCATGTAGTACTTTACATGATAGCATTTGAAAGTTGGATCTTTCTATTTATCTTCCTGCCCATGTGCCACATAATGTATACATATATAATACATAATAAGAGCAATGAAAATATTGTTGATTTCAGTCATTTGGAGAGTGTTATATTTTCTGTTAAACATAAAACTGGAAAGAAAGTGGAAGGCTTGGAAGCACTTTTGAATACATTATTCACCATTTAGCATAACCTTTTTGTGTTCAAATTGATAATAAAGCTTACATTCTCATAATGAAGAGTACTATTAGAGAATAAAGGGTGGGAAATGAAAACAACAAGTCATTTATAAGAAGTACTTTCTTGAAATATTTGTCCATAGTTATGGTGGAAACGTTAGGACTCATCTCTGTTGAAGGAGATTCTCTGGGAATATTATATACCTACAGACTTCCCCTTTTAAGCCCTTTCTGATTTTGACCTTAGCCTGGGCCAGCAATTTGGATCAATTCCACTTAAAATGGGATCTGTTTATATACCTTCTTATTTTAATCAGCCTTAGACTAGAGCTGGAATGGGTTGCATAATTATTTGATGGTGCCAGTGTTTGCCAGTCTTTCTCACCAGGTTGGGTCTATCTAACAGATGATTTTGATGTAAAAAGGTTACTTTGTTTACCAAGCAAACAGAGAAAGGCAAGCAGTATTTTTCCCAGAAATGTAGACGTGGTTTCTTTCTAGGCACCCACACATTGGAGAGAATCCCTGACTGAACTCCCCACAGTAATGTTTCAGGATTTATTTTTAATAAAATTGCTTATTTCAGAGTATAAGATCCACATTCATGCAAAATGAAGAAACCAGAACAGGAGGTTAAGAAAGCTGTTCTGCTGTAATAGTGCAATTTGTTTTTTGGCCATTAAATGAGAATGCTGGGATTTTAATTCCACTATTTGGTTTCCAGCATCTCCTATAATTAATTTTCTCTTATTTTCTTGCTATAGAATCAAATGGCAACTAATGATGTGGAACCCAACGTTGTCAAGGCAGTGATGAGCTTCATCTACGAGGTAGGGAAGCTCCTCCATTTGACAAAATGGCAGATGACTTGAGTGGTTTCTAACATTGCCGGGGTCCTGTGCCTTGTGGCAAAGTTCTGCTCAAATTAGACCACCTAGGGACTGCAGTTCCAAACCAAAGCTGTTTTAAATCTTTCACTTGCTTGCTTATGTACTGCTTTGTCAGTTTCATAACATATTAACTTATTTTGTAAGCACTCTCTTTATCTGATTTTTTAAGATATATAAAGAGTAGGACATCTTAATAACTGTTTTATTGTTTCCTGATGCCATCACACTGAGATGTAGCAGGGTTTTAAAAATAAGTATAAAATATATTTTATAGATACTGTATTCTGATCAATGAAAGATTAGAAACATATATAAATGAATCAAAGGTATTTAACAATTGGGCATTTCATTTTTCAGAAGGCAGAAAAAGCATTAAGCCAAGATAATCTGTTAACAAATTATTAACAGCAAGAGATAAATTCTTGATTAGGTATGAGAACAATTCAAAACATACCTATATCATCTTAAAGCTTGTGAAAATCAGACAATAAAACTTGGAGCATTGGCAATATGTGTTTATCCAAATAGATAGTGAAAACAATATTATATTAAATTAAAAAATGTTCCAATGATAAGGGGATTTGATACACACACACCCCAAAACCTCTGCTATGAGCTTGGAAAATCTTGAGATGTAACACTCTTTTGAGAATACCACAAGAAATTATAACAGGATGTTAAGAAAATTTGGTAGAAGTTATATCTGAACTAAAAGATGAATGATAAGTAAGAGTTAGGTGTGGTTTGATGAAGAAGAGGAGGGAAGAGAGCCGTACCAGAGAAACAGTCTTGAAACAGAGAAAAGAGCACAAGAATATACTGCTTGGGAGGGAACCTAGAGGGGAGCAGGATGGCTGGAGCATAGTTAAGAAAAAGAATTGTATGAAACGAGGGAAGGAAAGATAGCAGAGGTAAGACTTAGCAAAGCCTTGGTATAGGCTATTCCAAAGATGTTTGGACTTTAAGTTCAGTGTCAAGTTTTCAACAAATTTTAGGCAGAGGAATTGAAAAGCAAATATGAAATTTACTAAGATAAGTCTTACTTCTGGGGAAAAGTTGAAAAAGGTGAATGTGGAAAACGTTGATATGAGAACAATTAAGATAACCATGATAATATTCCTTGTAAGCAAAGGGAATGGTTTTAACTAGAGTAACATTAGTAGGAAGAGAGAGGAGTGGAAATGTGTGGGTATTTTGGAAGCCAAAACCCAAAGTTAATATTAAGGGATGGGAAGATGTCTTATCCCATGTTTTTCTAACAGTCTGAGAAAAATCAAATTCTAATGTGTTATTTCAGAGGTACAACTGCAGTACAATGAAGATAACAAAAAAGTGAATGATGTGAGGAAAGGTATAAATCACTTTGAAAAGACATAGGGATTTGTTCTGTAAATATGTCTACCTGTCTAATAAGGCTTCTCTAAATCAGGTTACAAAAGTAAACTCTCTCAAGTTATTTCTTAAGAGTGAGGATGAAAGGGAATTCATCTTTCTAATTTAATACCATTTTTGTTGTTGTTTTACAGTGCTCAAAATTCTTTCCCCCTGCAAAGCCAATGGGGATATAAGGAAATGCCAAATGGTTATGACTAATACAGTCTCAATCAATACATTCTACTTGATCAGTGGGGTAAATGATGATAGCATTTCATGTGATGAGGAACTGGGCAGAGGGCAGGGGGTTTCAGATTTGGGGAGTTCATGCATGTGAAGGCTGACAAAGCCATGGATCAAGTGGATTAGACTCCAGTGGGCATCAAGGGGAGGAATTTAAAAGGTTCAAATTTGAGTTCAGAACTGAGTAGATGTGTTGTTGGTAATCAAAGCCATGGGAGTGATCCAGATCCAACACCCACCCCCATCCTCAGTAAGAAAGTTTGAAATAAAAAGTCACAAGATCAAGAAAGACACACTGAACAAAATCCAATACATACGGTCAGTTAGAAAAAATAACTTGGAACTAGAACTGAACAGAAAGTTGGTAGAAAGTTGGAACAAAGACAACTAGTTAGTTAACGGAATTGTCTATTTTAATAAGAGAGAGATCATAGTAAATAGGAAAAAATCAACAGAAAGGGAAGGCTGAAAATAAGATGATTGTAATCAATAACAAGGAGTCTTTGAAAAGTGCAAAGAAATATCATTTAGAGCTATGGACAGATTGCTTATATGGAGAAGAAATAAATCCAACCTTTATTTTTAATATAAAAATATAAGTGAAAAATATTGTTGATTTGGATAGGTGTGACCTTTTTTGTAATATTTTAATTATTTTATTTTATTTTTTTTGAAGAATGAATAAAGATGATCTGTAAAAATGCTGCAGTGGTGATTTAGATAAGGTCTTGAATTTTTAAAAAAAGTAGAAATATTTAAAATATTTTTGATAGTGGTGGAACAATTTGTAAATGGATAAACATAGTAAAAAGGGAAAAAAAATTAAGGTAATGTTATGTATTGAATTGTATTATATTGAATTCCCTCTAAAGAGACATGCTATTGTCCTTATTGTCAGTACCTAAAAATGTGACCTTATTTGAAGACAGGCAATGTGATTACCTCTAAAAGGGAATCACGTTGAAATGAGGTCATTAAAGTCGGCTTCTGTCTACTATGACCAGTGTCTTTCTGTAAAAAGGGAAATTTTGGAGGAAGAGACAGACACATGTAGAGGGAAGATGACATGCAGAGACACCAGGAGATAATAACCATTCACAAGCCAAATAGAGAGGCCTGGAACTTATCCTCACTTCACAGCCTTGAGGAGAAACCAATCCTGTTGACAGCTTCATTTTGGACGTATATAGTCTGGAACTGTGAGCCAATCAATTTCTGTTATTTAAGGCACAAAATTTTGTGGTGCTTTGTTAAGGAAGTCCTAAAAAACTAGTAGAGATGTTTTGAATAAATTTATTATCACTAGTCTGCCCAAAGGTGAGACTTATTTTCACAACACACCGGGAGGCACACTTTTGCCGTTCTTACTTCTGGTGCTCAGTCACGTCCAGCTCTTTGTGGCTCCATGGACTGTAGCCTGCCAGGCTCCTCTGTCCATGGGATTCTCCAGGCAAGAATACTGGAGTGGATTGCCATTTCCTCATGCAGGGGCTCTTCCCGACCCAGAGACTGAATCCACATCTCCTATATGGGCAGGTGAATTCTTTACCACTGAGTCACCTGGGCTTGATTCCTGCAGAGCTTGGATTTTACTAACAGGTTTCATCAAATTGACAAAAAGACAAGAATATCAAGAGTACTGTTAAGAGTGAAAGTCCAGTGTTATGAATTAGGGAACTAAAAAGAAGAAAAGTAGAGTGAAGAGTCCTGAAATATATGGAGACAGTAAGTTCTAATGAGATCAAAAGAACCATTGTACAAGCAGAGGTTATAACTCATAACCAGGAATGAATATAAAAATCGAAGCAAAAAGTAATGTCTGAAAGGTCAAAGCAAATATAAAGAAAACATGGAAAAACTCTTCAAATCTAATTCAAAAGCTACCTCACCTTTCAAACCTTCCTATTGCTCTTACAAGAGTTAGTCATTCCCTCCTATACATGTCCTCAAATTTAATTCATTTTTTTCCAATACCAATTCTGTCTTAATTTAAATTTTTTATTTTTAAAAGATTTCTTTGTATTAGTTTACCTTTTTTATTTATTTATTTTAGTTGGAGACTTTGTAGTGGTTTTTGTCATACATTGATATGAATCAGCCATGGGTTTACATGTGTTCAGCATCCTGAATAAATTGAACTTTTCAATTTGTAATATAATTACTTCAGGTATGTTCTGTGATGTCACAATTAGGCATGAAGATTTTCTGCCCTATAACATTCAGTGCCTAATATATACTATATATTGTTGAATGCTTAGTGACAAGATGGAAGAGTTTCTAAAAGTGATATTTAGAGCATACAAAGTAAAAAGATAATGGAAATACCAGGTCTGCTATGCAGAGTTCATGCTATAAGGTTAGTAGAAAGTCAAATTACTGAACTTCTATTTCACCTCTGTCTTTCTGTCAAGGAGAATGAGCAGCAGACTGAAAGCACAGATCTAACTTTGGGAAGAAGGGATTGAAATAAGGAGATAGTAAGAAGTCAGGTAACTGCTCTAAATGAGTTTGTCTCCTGACTCAAATTAGTTATTTCCCAGAGTTCTGAGAAAAGTCAAGTGTATTAAACTGTTCTTCATGATATTTGAAGAACTATATAAAATGAAGAATTGCTGCAAAACTGGAGATAGATAACTGTTCTGGTTTTAAGAGAAACATCAAAGGAACTACAGATTTAAGCAATAGGTACAAATGTCAGTGAATATTTATGGCCAAGATAATAAAAGCATGGTTTAAACATAAGGAGGAAGGAAAAGGCATCATAAATTCCTGAAAAATGAAATGTTTAAAAATTGACTTCTCAACCAAGTTATCTGATTTCAGAGTCATTCATTGAACCATGATGCTTTGGATTTAATGATTCATTTATGGATCAATTTTTTATTTCTTTAAAGTGATTGCTGAGCATGTTCTAAATTAATACATGTACAAGCTAATGTCTAAAATTTACACTTGCCATGTCTAATATATATATACACACATTTATATATTCTACATTTCAGCACATGATCTGACAAACTTCTCATAATATTCTTTCAGACAAGCAGTGAAAATGTGCTGTAAATGATAATATAATCAGGAATATTATGGATGCTCATGTCAAGGTGGCAAAAATTGATGATTACTGATTTTGGAACTCAACTTCTGTAATTTGAATTGTTACTCTGCCACCATCTAAATATTACCACCTAGGTACCCCACCTACCTATGCCTCAGTATCCTCATTTATAAAGGAGAATTCTAATAATATTAACCAAAAGGATCATTGTGAGAACTTGAGAATACATCTGGAAAACTTAGTGTAGGGTTTGACATATAATATTCACTCATAATGCTAGTAATTTTTCTCATTAATTTATATATCATTTCAATTTAAAAGAATAGTATCTCTGGTCTCTTCCTAATATATAGTTTTGTCAACCATTTGACAGATGTTAATGACTTTTAAACCAAATTTGAGAACAGCATGAAACTAGGAGTTTAAGGAGTGATATGAGTATACCTAATTGTTTTGTAATAAACAAAACAGTAAAAGGAATATTTTAAGGTAAAATGTATGGGTATAGGGACAATTATTGTTTTAAGGTCACAAAATAAATTGCACAGGTTCTAAGGATTTTGGAATTTAGTGGGAGAAGCCTGTCTTAACAAGATTAATGAGATGCAGTATTATTAGTTAGGTCATTTAGGTATAACTTTATTAATATGTTTATAGATCACTAAGGGCTCGGTTAAGTCTAGTTTTCAAGTGACTATTTTAGCTAGTCAGCATGTAAATGTGAAAACATCCAGGGCTCACTTGAAAACTATTCCTGTGTGAACAAGCAAAGGTGGCAAAGTCCTCCTAAGAAGACAACTGAGACCAAAAAAAGTGCTGACTCAACAGACTAAACACCAAGATCTGAATGTACTTTGATTGATCTAATCACAATATGTTTCATTAAAAAGATGTATGGAAATGCTCTCATCAAAATAAATATGGCCTGTCTTCATAATAAAATGGATATTAATTTTATATTATGTTACTTTGTGGACTACACTATAAAAATATTATTTGCAAGTTATATTGCATTATATTAAAATAATCCTTGAAGCATAAGCTATTAAATAATTATATACTTATATGTAAGTAAATAGGCTTCCCATGCAGCACAGTGATAAAGATTTCGCCTCCCAATGCAGGAGATACGAGAGATGCAGGTTCAATCCCTGGGTCAGGAGGATTCCCTGGAGGAGGAAATGGCAATGTGCTTCAGTATTCTTGCCTGGAAAATTTAATGGACAGAGGAGACTGGCAAGCTACAGTGCATAGCGTCACAGGTTTGGACATGACTGAGGACACATGCACATAAGTAAATACCATGCATACCATATTTAAAAATTATATATATATATATATTTGCTAGTTATCGAACTTTAATTTTAAAAGTTTTAATTGTAATTAAAATACACATAACATAAAAATGACCATCTTTATCACATTTTAGTGTACAGTGTTAATGCATTCACACTGTTGAGAAAACAATCTCACACATGGCACCATAATTTTAGTAGATATCTATTTTATAGTACAATACAGTCTACTAAATTTTTTAATGTGATGTCTGCTTCATGAATAGGCTGATTTTATTATAACCACTTTAATAATTTTGAAAAATGCTGTTACTAGTTCTTCAGAATCATGTCCCTTTGTTACTGAGCCAGGTTCATTTGCCAGATAGGTGCCAAATTTTGCAGCAGATACAGGATTTATTCATGAGACAGCCAAGTGAGGATTTTTGCAAAAGCTGAGTGCTGAAGAATTGATGCTTTTGAACTGTGGTGTTGGAGAAGACTCTTGAGAGTCCCTTGGACCGCAAGGAGATCCAACCAGTCCATTCTGAAGGAGATCAGCCCTGGGATTTCTTTGGAAGGAATGATGCTAAAGCTGAAACTCCAGTAATTTGGCCACCTCATGCGAAGAGTTGACTCATAGGAAAAGACTCTGATGCTGGGAGGGATTGAGGGCAGGAGGAAAAGGGGACGACAGAGGATGAGATGGCTGGATGGCATCACTGACTCGATGGATATAAGTCTGAACTCCGGGAGATGGTGATGGACAGGGAGACCTGGTATGCTGTGATTAATAGGGTCACAAAGAGTCGGACATGGCTGAGTGACTGAACTGAACTGAAACTGAAACTCTATATCTATTAAAAAATAATCCCCTCTCTCCGACTTCTCTCACAGATCTGGGCAACTCCCCATTCTACTTTCTGTTTCTCCAAGCATGACCACTCTAGATACCTCTTACAGGCAGAATCATTCTGCGTTTCTCTATTTGTGACTGGCTTCTTTCACGTTTTGTTAATTCTACATTTTGTTTATCCATTCCTTCATCATTAATATTTGGAATACCTCCACCTTTTAGCGGTGTGAATAATGATTTTATGAATATGGGTTTCCAGATATTTATTTGAGATTCAGCTTTCATTTATTTTAGCTACATACCCCAAAATGAAAATCTGGATATCATAGGCATTCCATTTTTAATTTTTTTGAGGAACTATCATGCTATTTTCCAAAGTGGCTGCACCATTCTATATTTCATGCAACAGTGCACAAGAGTCCCAATTTCTCTTCATTGTCAACAACTTTTGTTTCTTTCTTTTTTTTTTTGCTTGTTTTTAAGTGTTTTTTCCCCTTTTTTAATTTAAATTTATTTATTTTAATTGGAGGCTAATTATATTACAATATTATATTGGTTTTGCCATATAACAACATGAATCCACCACAGGTGTACACGTGTTCCCCATCCTGAACCCCACTCCCACCTCCCTCCCTGTACCACCCCTCTGGGTCATCCCAGTACACCAGCCCCAAGCATCCTGTATCCTGCATCAAACCTGGACTGGTGATTCATTTCTTATATGATATTACACATGTTTCAATGCCATTCTCCCAAATAATCCCACCCTCTCCCTCTCCCACTGAGTCAAAAAGACTGTTCTATACATCTCTGTCTCTTTTGCTGTCTCACGTACAGGGTTATCATTACTGCCTTTCTAAATTCCATATATATATGTTAGTATACTATATTGGTGTTCTACTTTCTGGCTTACTTCACTCTGTATAATCAGCTCCAGTTTCATCCACCTCATTAGAACTGATTCAAATGTATTCTTTTTAATGGCTGAGTAATACTCCATTGTGTATATGTACCACAGCTTTCTTATCCATTCATCTGCTGATGAACATCTAAGTTGCTTCCATGTCTTGGCTGTTATAAACAGTGCTGCAATGAACATTGGGGTACACGTGTCTCTTTCAATTCTGGTTTCCTCGGTGTGTATGCCCAGCAGTGGGATTGCTGGGTCATAAGGCAGTTCTATTTCCAGTTTTTAAAGAAATCACCACACTGTTCTAAATAGTGGCTGTACTAGTTTGATTTCCCACCAATAGTGTAAGCGCTTTCCATTTCTTCCACACTCTCTCCAGCATTTATTGCTTGTAGACTTTTGGACTGCAGCCATTCTGACTGGCATGCAATGGTACCTCATTGTGGTTTTGATTTGCATTTCTCTGATAATGAGTGATGTTGAGCATCCTTTCATGTGTTTGTTAGCCATCTGTATGTCTTCTTGGGAGAAATATCTGTTTGGTTATTTGGTCCAGTTTTTGACTGGGTCATTTATTTTTCTGGAATTGAGCTGCAGGAGTTGCTTGTATATTTTTGAGATTAGTTGTCATTCCTATACACTAATAATGAGAGCGCAGAAAGAGACATTAAGAAAACAATTCCAAAACCATTGCAACAAAAAGAATAAAATACTTAGGAATATATCTACTTAGAGAAACTAAATACCTATATATAGAAAACTATAAAACACTGGTGAAAGAAATCAAAGAGGACACTAATAGATGGAGAAATATACCATGTTTCTGGATCAAAAGAATCAATATAGTGAAAATGAGTATACTACTCAAAGCAATCTATAGATTCAATGCAATCCCTATCAAGCTACCAACGGTATTTTTCACAGAGCTAGAACAAATAATTTCAAGATTTGTATGGAAATACAAAAAGCCTTGAATAGCCAAAGCTATCTTGAGAAAGAAGAATGGAACTGGAAGAATCAACCTGTCTACTTCAGGCTCTAATACAAAACCACAGTCATCAAATCAGTATGGTACTGGCACAAAGACAGAAATATAGATCAATGGAACAAAATAGAAAGCCCAGAGATAAATCCACACACATATGGACACCTGATCTTCGACAAAGGAGGCAAGAATATACAATGGAGAAAAGACAATCTCTTTAACAAGTGGTGCTGGGAAAACTAGTCAACCACTTGTAAAAGAATGAAACTAGAACATTTCTAACACCATACACAAAAATAAACTCAAAATGGATTAAAGATCTAAATCTATAAACTATCAGAAACTATAAAACTATAAAACTATCAGAAACTATAAAACTCCTAGAGGAGAACATAGGCAAAACACTCTCCAACATAAACCACAGCAGGATCCTCTATGACCCACCTCCCAGAATACTGGAAATCAAAGCAAAAATAAACAAATGGGACCTAATTAAAATTAAAAGCTTCTGGACAACAAAGGAAACTATAAGCAAGGTGAAAAGACAGCCTTTGGAATGGGAGAAAATAATAGCAAATGAAGCAACTGACAAACAAGTAATACTTAAAATATAAAAATTATATTTTATATTAATTTATTAAATGCCTTATTTGAGTGGTTCAGTTCAGTTCAGTCGCTCAGTCTTGTCTGAATCTTTGCGACCCCATGAATCGCAACATGCCAGTCCTCCCTGTCCATCACCATCTCCCGGAGTTCACTCAGAATCACGTCTATCGAGTCCATGATGCTATCCAGCCATCTCATCCTCAGTGTTTCCATTCTCCTCCTGCCCCCAATCTCTCCCAGCATCAGAGTCTTTTCCAATGAGAAAAATTCTTTGCATGAGGTGTCCAAAGTACTGGAGCTTCAGCTTTAGCATCATGCCTTCCAAAGAAATCCCAGGGTTGATCTCCTTCAGAATGGACTGGTTGGATCTCCTTGCAGTCCAAGGGAACCTCAAGAGTCTTCTCCAGCACCACAGTTCAAACGTATCAATTCTTCAGCACTCAGCCTTCCTCACAGTCCAACTCTCACATCCATACATGACAACAGGAAAAACCATAGCATTGACTAGACGGACCTTTGTTGGCAAAGTAATGTCTCTGCTTTTGAATACGCTATCTAGGTTGGTCATAACTTTTCTTCCAAGCAGTAAGTGTCTTTTAATTTCATGGCTGCAGTCACCATCTGCAGTGATTTTGGAGCCCCCCAAAATTAAGTCTGACACTGTTTCCAATGTTTCCCCATCTATTTCCCATGAAGCGATGGGACCAGATGCCATGATCTTCGTTTTCTGAATGTTGAGCTTTAAGCCAACTTTTTCACTCTACTCTTTCACTTTCATCAAGAGGCTTTTTAGTTCCTCTTCACTTTCTGCCATAGGAGTGGTGTCATCTGCATATCTGAGGTTATTGATATTTCTCCCGGCAATCCTGATTCCAGCTTGTGTTTCTTCCAGCCCAGAGTTTCTCATGATGTACTCTGAATAGAAGTTAAATAAGCAGGGTGACAATATACAGCCTTGACGTACTCCTTTTCCTATTTGGAACAAGTCTGTTATTCCATGTCCAGTTCTAACTGTTGCTTCCTGTCCTGCATACAGATTTCTCAAGAGGCAGGTTAGGTGGTCTGGTATTCCCATATCTTTCAGAATTTTCCACAGTTATTGTGATCCACACAGTCAAAGGCTTTGGCATAGTCAATCAAGCAGAAATAGATGTCTCTCTGGAATTCTCTTGCTTTTTCCATGATCCAGCGGATGTTGGCAATTTGATCTCTGGTTCCTCTGCCTTTTCTAAAACCAGTTTGAACATCAGGGAGTTCACAGTTCACGTATTGCTGAAGTCTGTCTTGGAGAATTTTGAACATTACTCTACTAGCATGTGAGATGACTGCAATTGTGTGGTAGTTTGCGCATTCTTTTGCATTGCTTTTCTTTGGGATTGGAATGAAAACTGACCTTTTCCAGTCTTGTGGCCACTGCTGAGTCTTCCAAACTTGCTGAAATATTGAGTGCAGCACTTTCACAGCATCATCTTAAGGATTTGAAACAGCTCAACTTTAATTCCATCACCTCCACTAGCTTTGTTCGTACTGATGCTTTCTAAGGCCCACTTGACTTCACATTCCAGGATGTCTGGCTCTAGATTAGTGATCACATCATCATGATTATCTGGGTCATGAAGATCTTTTTTGTACAGTTCTTCCATGTATTCTTGCCACCTCTTCTTTATATCTTCTGCTTCTGTTAGGTCCATACAATTTCTGTCCTTTATACATCCCATCTCTGCATGAAATATTCCCTTGGTATCTCTAATTTTCTTGAAGAGATCTCTAGTCTTTCCCATTCTGTTGTTTTCCTCTATTTCTTTGCATTGTTCACTGAAGAAGGCTTTCTTATCTCTTCTTGCTATTCTTTGGAACTCTGCATTCAGATGCTTATATCTTTCCTTTTCTCCTTTGCTTTTCGTCTCTCTTCTTTACACAGCTATTTGTAATGCCTCCCCAGACAGCCATTTTGCTTTTTTGCATTTCTTTTCCATGGGGATGGTCTTGATCCCTGTCTCCTGTACAATGTCACGAACCTCATTCCATAGTTCATCAGACACTCTATCTATCAGATCTAGCCCCTTAAATCTATTTCTCACTTCAACTGTATAATCATAAGGGATTTGATTTAGACCATACCTGAATGGTCTATTTCAAAAGAATAGCAAAAAATAGTTAGAATTAGGTCACTGTTACATAAGGATTGCTTTCACCTCACTTAGTTTTACTTTACTTCATGTCATTTCACTTCATTCTCAGTGTCTAGATTATTATTTTTTTCACATATAGAGGAAAGCAAAACATGCATTACTGTATAGCCAATATAGTTTTTCTTTCAAATGGTAATAAAAATTTCAGATAAGTTTTTAAATTGCACTATACATTAATGAATAATCATAATATTGATATTTTAAAATATGTGTAGGAGTTATTGATGCAGATGTGAACATTAAAAGGAAACAGTGTAAGTAACAATTTTGATGTCTTATCACTCCATCTCCCCTTTTAAGTGACTTTCTACAACTGATATTGGCATTTACTAAAAAAAAATTTAAAGCTACTCTAGGATGTCCATTAATCATTTGAAAATTTTGCTTCACTTATTTTACTCTTCTTCTCTGATTTGGAAAAATGGTAGACCCTAATATTTCCATTGTTCTCATTTTTTTCTATCTCATTATAGCTATGTGTTTTTTTTTAATTAACTAATAAAGAAACAAAACTTTGGATAATTATAAACAATAATAAAATACGTTTGCATAAGTTCTTAATTTTACTTAATGCAATTTATAGGAATAATAGTTGAGCAGAAATCAGGACTTGCAATTTCTAACATAGAAATGGTTTGTTTTAAAAAATTTAATTTTCTAGTCTTCTGTTTATAATAAAACTACCTTTTCTTATGGAAAATACTATCAATAGAGTTTAATTTAAAAACCAGCCCACATGTTTCTTATAAATTTCTAAAACTGGACATAGTACACTGTCTCTAGCACTACCATGGCATAGTATATTCAACCATGAGCTTTAGGCCACACTATGTGCTTACCAGGATGCAAACTCTTTGATGACATATATTTCTCACTGAATGCTCTATATTTTTATATGAAGAATGAATGAAATGCAGCACCCTGGTAACAAGATAGCAAAATTGAAAACCCATAAAGAAGTTTTAGCCTTTGTAGTACATTTTCATATCCTTCTTCAAATGAATATGTTTCTTTTGAAAGGAAAGGAAAAAGAAATTTTTCACCAAAAATTTGCCTCTGAGTGTGATGGATTGATGTTTTAAAATAAGCAATGGTATTGTCACTTAATATAGCAATAAATGCAGAGGTGTATAATAACAGTGAGTTTGTCACATCTCTCTGGAGACTCAGAATCACATAAGCCATAACAACAAATGTTTCTAAAGACTGAAAATTGCTTAGAAACCTTAATGTATGAAGTGTATTATTTAAGTAATATAGAAATAAATTCAAGAATAGAGTATTTATTATCTCAGAGTATTTATTCATATAACACAGTGAAAAGCTGATCATTGTAGAATTTTTACTGTCAAAAAAGATTAATGGTATTACCTAATTATGTGACTTGGAAAATATTGTTGAATTCACCATGCAATTTGAAGTTAAGCATACAGAACACTGTGAATACTTTTATTACAAAACAAGAATTCCAAACTTCCATCTATGGCTGCTGACTGAGCTCATTGAGAAGTTTTGTAAATAGGTAATCAGACTTCTAATTTAAACTCTATATGACATAGACTGTAGATCTTATTTTCCCCATTTCCTTAGAGGCATTGCTTTAACCTAAAAGATATTTTGCAGATTGCAATTCAGAAATTCTTTATAACTTCATCTTAGAGTTATGCTATAATGCAGCACTGTATACAGGTAATCAAAAATGTTTGCATACTTTGGATATGAACTAATCAAAATACCCATTAAGCATGCTAACAAGCACACCTGTTATCATTAACAGATTTATTCTCTAATTTTATATGATTGGCACAATCAAATTAAAAGGTGAAAACAAATGGTGATAGCACCCTCTTTATAAAGTATGAGTGATTATTACTGTACATAGTATTAGTAGCAGTTATAAAAATAAATTCCCAGAAATTATATGCTTATATAATAACAGTAACCTCATTCATTAAAAAAAAAAAAATACTTGTTACAAGAAGGTAGTAAGGCCTTTCTATATATTCTCATTTATCTCTATAGAAGTCCACAAATAGCTGCTTAAAGATTCTGACAGTATTATTATTCAGTCTAAGCATCTACTTTTTGTAAGCATCTACTTTTTGTATTTAGACCTAGAGCTATAAATCACAGACTATATTTTGGTTTCCCTTCCCTACTCTGCTAAAGCATGTTTTCACTCTTAGTTGTTTCTTTACTTCTCTTCCAGAAAATAATCTGTCTTTGTAGTTGTTATTGTGATTCAGATATTAATTAATTTTCACATAATGTAGCATATGATAGGGCTGCAATACTTCCATTTTGCTTGCTTGCTCCAACGTAGATCTTGATAATTAAAAGTAAAACTGAAAGTTTTTCAACATACATGTGTTATAATATTTCTTTCCCTTGGGTTTTCTGGGGGATAAAACAGGAGCATTTTAATCTATTAACAATATGTAGCTTTACATTGTGTACTTATGTCATATGATAAGCATGGGTATTAAATGTAGTACAAATATTGTACTGAAATATAATTGCGTTTAACTACAATGCATTATAGTCAAAATTTGTATTATAAATATTAACAAAATCAAAATACTCTCTAGGTTTCATCCTTACCACAACAGTTTTGGCAAATATTTGTTGCAATACTCAATATTATAGCAAAATTTTCCAATGTTTATGCAAAATAATTAAAATTGTAGAACAGAAGTTGTCTTCAAGTTTCAAATGGAAAAGAAATGTCAACCAACAAGGATAATGCTCAGGAATGGATGTATGGTTGGAGCCTGGAGTGTATGCAACATATAAGAGGTGGAATCAGGAACAGGAATGAGAGTCAGAAATGAAAAAATGAAGTGAAGATTTACAGTCATGGTGCCAATCAAGAGCAGTTTGTATAAGAAACACTATTCTGTATCCTAGTCAGAGTCAGAATGGAAAAGAACATGAAGAGAATGCAAATTTCCTGTTGTACCAGATATGAGGTTTCCTTCATGTGAGTGTTTCTTGAGCAAGCCTCCTAATAGTCCTCAATTTTTTTTCCAGAAAAAAATTATTAATAGCTAGTTGTTTTAATATTCCCCTAGTTTTATTCATGTCTTGAAAGTTAATATTTGCCTGAAATAATTTTTTTACCAAAAAAATTGAGAAACAGTCAAGGTAAGCAAGTCTTAGACAAACGTGATACAGGTGTTGAGTTGCTAGGAGCAAGTATCAATCATCTTTGATTATAGGAATATAGATCGAGTAAATTCTAAAGTAGAAAAGGGTTAATTTAACAGTACAAGGAAGCCAAATGTTATAGATCAATACAAAGCTTCAACTTCCAACAGTACAAGCCTCTTAATCTTCATGAACCTGACAACAAACTTTATTCATATCAAAATTAAAGGTCAGTGAAGTACTTTATGAGCACAGACTGACAACTTCCATCAATACTAACATTTCTAATCCTTATGTGTTCTGTAAGCAGGAAAACTTGAGTTTTATGCCTGACATGTCAAATGAAAACATAGTAGAAAGGAGAAAGGAAACATTTTGCTAATCATAATAAATTTAACTGATTCTAACTAATATATGTGATTTTAACTTTAAAATAGGATTGCTAATTAGCAGTTCTTTCTGTATGAATGAAAAGGACAAAGTGAAATTTGCAAAACTTCTTTGAAAAAGAAAAAATGACCAATTTAAGATTTGGATCCAGTGGTGAGAAACTCAAGGTTTTTGAATAGACACCTTTCCATTCAATATATGTTTAGAATAGTGGAAGGAAAATAGTGCTATTTTAAAAAAAATTTATTTAACTTTATTTTAATTTATTGCCTGATAGAATCAGTCCATGTTTCAATCTATATAAAGTGTGTTTTTTTGTGTGTGTGTGTGAGATATCTATATTGGTATTAGCTCAAATCATAATGTGGAAATATAAAGGACCGTTACTTGCTTTTGGTCCCATGTAATCTGTGAATTGCAAGAATGCAACAATCAAGTACAGAGATGTTTTATTATCATGTAGACACTTTTCACATAACAGTAAATCAATATATAATTTCACACTACATATTTTGCAAGCTAGCCTGCTGAGCACTCATAAACAGAGTTTGCCCATGCAAAACCATCTTAGGCATGCATTTAATTGGTCAGGTACATGTGCCCAGCATTAATATTTTACATAAGCTGATCACTTGATTCTGATGAGCCGCTAGTACTGAGAACTGGATAAAAACTTTCATAAAGTTTTGTTTTCTTTGCTGCTACACTTGAAAATTTTTTCTTTCCTTATAAAAAAATAATTCAGTGTTGGTAGAAAAGGGATATTAAAAGTGATTCTTAAGAAGTTTTCCGTAAGAGTGCTGCTGATGGCTTTAATGAGATTTTAAATTTGAAACAGATAATGAGACACTATTGCTCATCATAAGCTACTAAAACCAAAAAATAAGCTACTAAACCAACTGTTTTGTAATGGGTTACATTATCATCATGTGTCATATAACTAGATCTTGAAAGCACCATGAGAATTCCTTTGGAAGGATGTAGACTGTAATACCCCAGGAATTTGTTTCCTCAAAAACCAACAAGGGACCAAAAAAGACAGGAAAAGAAGAACTTAACAATATGTGCATTTTCAGAAAAGTATTGAATGCTAGTTCCCCTCAAAACACATGCAAAGCTGTCATTAGCGGCAATAGAAAGTGCATAGGCATATGGAATTTGAAGAGGATATACAATCAAAGTGTCTTGAATATAATGTAACATATGATGCTTATTTTATAGCTTTGGTTAGGAAAAATGAGGTTCGAATAGAATTTTCAATTGTAAACACAGTTCATATCCTTAGTTATAGAGAAAACAGGAAGAAATCAGAAATATAAATTATGAGAATAGTTATATGTAATGTGAAATCCTCTGTTGAAGTTTTAAAATATAGGTGGCATTTTATGATTAGAAATGGAAAGTAATAGGCAGTTAATTTATTTTATGATTCAGACCTACTCAGGGAAACATCCAATAAAAAGATACATTTATACACAGTGCCACTACCACACACATGATCCTCTTTCAATTAACAATCATATATAATGTTTTGAAATGTTTAAATATTCATAACTATTGCTAAATAACAGATAACACTGATGTATATTGCATTTACTAAATCACTTATTCATAAAATATCATTGAATTTTAACTGTGAAACTGACAGCTGCTGTGAGGATTGATGGAGACACGAAAGACCCTGAATAGACAAAGCAATCTTGAGAAACAAAAATGGAGCTAGAGGAATCATGCTCCCTGATTTCAGACCATGCTACAAAGCCACTGCTATTAAAACATTATGGTACTGACACCAAAACAAAAATATAGATCAGTGGAACAGGATAGAAAGCCATGTACCTGTACTCAATTATTCTACAAAGGAGGCAAGGCTATATAGTGTAGAAAAGACAGTCTCTTCAATAAATTGTTCTGGAAAAACTGGACAGCTGCATGTAAAAAAATGAAATTAGAACATTCGTTAACACCACAACAAAAATAAACTAAAATGGACTGAAGACCTATATGTAATGCAGGATACTACAAAACTGTTAGAGGAAGACATAGGCAGAACACTCTTTGACATAGATTGCACCAATATCTTTTTTGATCTGTCTCAAAGAGTAATGGAAATAAAAACAAATATAAACAAATGGAACTAATTCAGTTTAAAACCTTTTGCACAGAAAAGGAAATAATAAACAAAATGAAAAGACAATCCACAGAATGAGAGAAAATATTCACAAACAATGCAACCATCAAGAAATTAGCCTCAAACAGCTCATGTGGCTCAATATTTAAAAATAAATAAATAAAACGTGGACAGAAGACCTAAATAGACATTTCTCTAAGACACAGAGGTCCAAGAGGTACATAAAAAAAAAAATGCTTAACACTGCTAATTATTAGAGAAATGCAAATCAAAACTACAATGAGGTATCACCTCATTTCACTCAGAATGGTCATCATTAAAAAAATCTACAAACAATAAATGCTGCAGGGGATGTTGAGAGAAGAAAATTTTCCTACACGGTTGATGGGAATGTAAATTTATACAACCACTATAGAGCACAGTATGGAGATTTTATTTTTAAAAAAATGAAAATAGAGCTACCACATGATCCAGTAATCCCAATACTCTGTATTTATGTGGAGAAAAATATAGTTTGAAAGGATACATAAACCCCAATGTTCACTGCAGCACTGTTTATGATACACAAGAGAGGCAAGCAACCTAAATGTACATTGACGGATTAATGGATTAAAAAAAAGTGGTACATATATACAATGGAATATTACTCACTTATTATAAAGCATGCAATAATAAATACCATTTGCAGCAAAATGAATGAACCTGGAGATTATCATGCTAGGTGAACTAATCAAACACAGGCAAATAATGTATGATATCACTTTTAAAAGGAATTTAAAAAACTGATTCAAATGAACTTATTTACAAAACAAGATCAAACTCAGGGAGTGAATTTATGATTACCAATGGGAAAGAGAGGGAGAGGAGGAGGGATAGATTGACAGCTTGGGAATGGCATGTACACAATGCTAAAATAGATAACCAATATGGACCTACTGTAAAAGAAAAAGAATTAATTTAAAAAATAAGATTATCCTCAATCTAAAAAAAAAAAAAAGAAAGAAAAAATGCTTAGTATTTTTGGTCCTTAAAACATAGAAAAGTGATTGGTCAAGCATTTACATTTGTATTTAACTTCAAATATGATGGAAAAAAACTTATCAAGCTAATGATAACACTTGGGAATAACAACTCTCTATAAGTACATTATAAGACATATGTATATATGTATACATATAAAATTATATTTGATCACTTCCCAATAAACTATGTACTTTATATTTTCTTTAGTGTAGTTTTGAGAAATATGTTATGCTCTAAATAATAAACTTCATTTGTAAGAAATACCTATAAATATGTATATTTATTTGTAGGAAATACTTATAAATATGTATATGCCTATATAGACATAAAAATTATTTCATTTCATAAAATGTCTATTTGTGATTAGCAAAGAAAGATCCACACATTATAGAAAATTAAAATATATCTCAAGATAATACAAAGCTAAAAGCACAACATCTAGATAATATCATCTTAACATCCCAATATAAGGTCTTCACAGCGTATCTTCATTATATAATAAATATAAATGTATTATGCTGTTACATTCTGATTTTCCATTTTATATTATTTTAATGTGGTATCAGGCCATTAAACATTTTTGTTTCTATGAATACTTCTAGTGAATAATAGTATATTGTGACTATATACCATAATTCTTTTTTCTAATGTTAGATTTTTATACTACTTCTGATTTCTACCATGTGAATAGTGCTGAAAGTCCTAGCCACAGCAATCAGAGAAGAAAAAGAAATAAAAGGAATCCAGATTAGAAAAGAAGAAATAAAACTCTCACTGTTTCCAGATGACATGATCCTGTACATAGAAAACCCTAAAGAAACCACCAGAAAATTACTAGAGCTAATCAACAGATATAGTAAAGTTTCAGAATACAAAATTAGTACATAGAAAGCCTTTGCATTCCCATACATTAATGATGAGAAAAAAGAAAGAGAAATCAAGGAAACAATTTCATTCACCATTGCAAAGTAAAGAATAAAATACTTAGGAACCAATTTATCTAAAGAAGCAAAAGACCTATATATAGAAAACTATAAAGCAGTGATAAAAGAAATCAAAGAGAACACAAATAGATGGAGAAATATACTATATTCATGGATTAGAAAAATCAATATAGTAAAAATGAGCATACTACCTAAGTAAATCTACAGATTCAGCACAATCCCTATCAAGCTACTAGGGTATTTTTCACAGAATTAGAACAAATAATTTCACAATTTTTATGGAAACACAAAAAAACTCAAATAGCCAAAGTAATCTTGAGAAAGAAGAATGGAACTGGAGGAATCAACCTACCTGACTTCAAGCTCTACAACAAAGCCACAGTCATCAAGACAGTATGGTACCGGCACAAAGACAGAAATATAGATCAATGGAACAAAATAGAAAGCCCAGAGATTAATTCATGCACCTATGGACGCCTTATCTTTAACAAAGGAGGCAAAAATATACAATGGTGAAAAGACAATCTTTTTAACAAGCAGTGCTGGGAAAACTGGTCAATGATCTGTTAATGAAACTAGAACACTTTCTAACATTATATACAAAAATAAACTCAAAATGGTTTAAAGATCTTAATGTATGACTGGAAACTATAAAACACTTAGATAAAAAAAATAGGCAGAGCAGCAAGATCCTCTATGATTCACCATCAAGAGTAATGGAAATAAAAGCAAAAATAAACAAATGGAACCTAATTAAACCTAAAACCTTTTGCAAAATGAAGGAAACTATAAGCAAGGTGAAAAGGCAGCCTTCAGAATGGGAGAAGATAATTGAAACTGAAACAACTAACAAAGAATTAATCTCCAAAATATATAAGCAGTTCATGCAGCTCAATATCAGGAAAATAAATGATCCAATCAAAAAAATGGGCCAAAAAACTAAACAGACATTTCTCCAAAGAAAGCATAAAGATGTCTAACAAATACATGAAAAAAATGTTCAACATCGCTCATTTTCAGAGAAATGCAAATCAAAACCACAATGAGATACCATCTCATGCCAGTTTGAATGGCTGCCATCCAAAAGTCTGTTTGTAAACAATAAATGCTGGAGATGGTGTGGAGAAAGGGAACCCTCTTACATTGTTGGTGGGAATACAAGCTAATGTAGCCACTATGGAGAACAGTGTGGAGATTCCTTAAAAAACTGCAAATAGAACTGCCATATGACCCAGCAATCCCACTGCTGGACATACACACCAAGTAAACCAGAATTGAAAAAGACACGTTCCCCTGTGTTCATTGCAGCACTGTTTACAATCGCTAGAATGGAAGCAACCTAGATGTCCATCAGCAGATGAATGGATAAGGAAGTTGTGATACATATATACACAATGGAATAATACTCAGCTGTTACAAAGAACACATTTGAGTCGGTTCTAATGAGTTGGATGAAACTGGAGCCTATTAGACACAGTGAGTTAAGCCAGAAAGATAAACACCAATACAGTGTATTAATGCATATATATGGAATTTAGAAAGAAGGTAATGGTGGCCCTACATGCAAGACAGCAAAAGAGACACAGATGTAAAAACAGACTTTTGGACTCTTTGGGAGAAGGTGAGAGAGGGACAATATGAGAGAGTAGCATTGAAACATGCATATTACCATATGTAAAATAAATGACCAGGGCAAATTCAATGCATGAAGCAAGACAGCCAAAGCTGGTGCTCTGGGACAACCCAGAGGGATGGAGTGGGAAGGGAGATGGGAGGGGAGTTCAGGACAATGGGACACATGTACAACCATGGCTGGTTCATTTCAATACATGGCAGAAACCACCACAGCACAGTAAAATAATTAGCCTCCGATTAAAATAAATTAATTTTCTCATGTATACTATCATGTAAGAAACGAATCACCAGTCTATGTCCGATGCAGGATACAGCATGCTTGGGGCTGGTGCATGGGGATGACCCAGAGAGATGTTATGGGGAGGGAGGTGGGAGGCGGGTTCATGTTTGGGAACGCATGTACACCCGTGGTGGATTCATGTCAATGTATGGCAAAACCAATACAGTATTGTAAAGTAAAATAAAGTAAAAATAAAAATAAAAAAGCACATTCTGGCATGATTCACTCCATCCCCTTCTAAACAGGTTTATAAATTTTCTTGAAATAAAAAGACATAACTTCACAATGTTATCTCAACATAATGATGCATTCTGGAATTCATAGATTGTGAATAAATAAAAAAGTAAAAATAAATGGAAAATGCAAACACTGGAGAGAAGGTATATTTTTTTATTCCTTCAGTGTACTGTTTGAAATCAATTGATTTCTGTTGACCTTTTTCTTCTCCAATCACTAGCAGTTTTTATTTATTGACTGGGAAGCCAACCCGCTGCAACTGTGGAGCTTTGCCTCCAGGGGAAAATTGAACTGAAAGCCCTAGAATAAGATACCGTGAAATGAGCGGCAAGTGGCCGAGAGGAGGTACCCCATGTCCAAGGTCAGGAGCAGAAGCAGAGAGGAGATACCTCACGTACAAGGTCAGGAGTGGTGGCTAAGAGGAGATACCCCACATCCAACGTAAGGAACAGTGGCTACACGTTGCTGGAGCAGCTGTGAAGAGATACCCCACGTCCAAGGTAAGAGAAACCCCACTGAGATGGTAGGCCCAGAGAGAGGGCATCAGAGGGCAGACAGACTGAAACCACAAGCACAGAAAATTAGCCAATCTGATCACATGGACCACAGCCTTGTATAACTCAATGAAACTAAGCCATGTCATGTAGCGCCACCCAAGATGGGATGGGTCATGGTGGAGAGTTCTGACAAAATATGGTCCACTGGAGAAGGGAATGGCAAACCACATCAGTATTCTTGCCTTGAGAACCCCATGAACAGTATGAAAAGGCAAAAAATAGTACGTTGAAAGATGAACAACCTGGGTCAGTAGGTGCCTAATATGCTACTGGAGATCAGTGGAGAAATAACTCCAGAAAGAATGAAAGGATGGAACCAAAGCAAAAAAACACCCAGTTGTGGATGTGACTGGTGATAGAAGCAAGATCCAATGTGGTAAAGAGCAATGTTGCATAGGAACGTGGAATGTTAAGTCCATGAATCAAGGCAAACAGGAAGTGGTCAAACAGGAGATGGTAAGAGTGAACGTTGACATTCTAGGAATCAGCGAACTAATATGGACTGGAATGGGTGAATTTAACTCAGATGACCATTACATCTACTACTGTGGGCAGAAATCCCTTAGAAGAAATGGAGCAGCCATCATGGTCAACAAAACAGTCTGAAATGCCGTACTTGGATGCAATCTTGAAAATGACAGAATGATCTCTGTTCGTTTCCAAGGCAAACAATTCAATATCACAGTAATCCAAGCCTATGCCCACCCAGCAACACTGAAGAAGCTGAAGTTGAACGGTTCTATGAAGACCTATAAGACATTCTAAAGCTAACACCCCAGAAAAGATGTCCTTTTCATTATAGGGGACTGGAATGCAAAACTAGGAAGTCAGGAAACACCTGGAGTAACAGAAAAATTTGGCCTTGAAGTACAGAATGAAGCAGGGCAAAGACTAATAGAGTTTTCCCAAGAGAACACACTAGTCATAGCAAAAACCTTCTTCCAACAACACAAAAGAAGACTTTACGCATGGACATCACCAGATAGTTAATACTGAAATCAGATTGATTATATTCTTTGCAGCCAAAGATGGAGAAGCTCTATATAGTCAGAAAAAAAAAAAAAAAAAAAGAACGGACAGTGGCTCAGATTATGAACTCCTTATTGCCAAATTCAGACTTAAATTGAAGAAAGTGGAGAAACCCACTAGATAATTCAGGTATGACCTAAATCAAATTCCTTATGATTATACAGTGGAACTGAGAAATAGATTTAAGTGTCTAAATTGATAGAGCGCCTGAAGAACCATGGACAGAGGTTCATGACATTGTATAGGAGACAGACAGGGAGCAAGACCATCCCCAAGAAAAAGAAATGCAAAAAAGCAAAATGGCTCTGAGGAGGCCTTACAAATAGCTTTGAAAAGAAGAGAAGCAAAAAGGAAAGGAGAAAAGGAAAGATATACTCATTTGAATGCAGAGTTCCAAATAATAGCAAGGAGAGATAAGAAAGCATTACTCAGTGATCAGTGCAAAGAAATAAGGGAAAATAAAAAATGGAAAAGACCAGAGATTTCTTCAAGAAAAGTAGAGATACCAAGGGAACATTTCATGCAAAGATGGGCTCAATAAAGGACAGAAATGGTGTGGACCCAACAGAAGATATTAAAAAGACGTGACAAGAATACACAGAAGAACTGTATAAAAAAGCTCTTCATGACCCAATAATCATGATGGTGTGATCACTCACCTAGAGCTAGACATCCCAGAATGCGAAGTTAAGTGGGCCTTAGGAAGCATCACTATAAACAAAATTAATGGAAGTGATGGAATTCCAGTTGAGCTATTTCAAATCCTGAAAGATGATGCTGTGAAAGTGCAGCACTCAATATGCCAGCAAGTTTGGAAAACTCAACAGTGGCCGCAGGACTCGACAAGGTCACCTTTCATTCCAGTCCCAAAGAAAGGCAATGCCAAAGAATGCTCAAACACAAGCACTTATCTCACACTAGCAAAGCAATGCTCCAAATTCTCCAAGCCAGGCTTAAGCAATAAATGAACAATGAACTTCCTGATGTTCAAGCTGGTTTTAGAAGGCAGAGAAACCGGAAATCAAATTGTCAACATCTGCTGGATCATGGAAAAAGCAAGAGAGTTCCAGAAAAACATCTATTTCTGCTTTATTGACAATGCCAAAGCCTTTGGCTGTGTGAATCACAATAAACTGTAGAAAATTCTGAAAGAGTTGGGAATACCAGACGACCTGATCTGCCTCCTGCGAAATCTGTATGCAGGTCAGGAAATAACAATTAGATCTGGACATGGAACAACAGACTGGTTCCAAATAGGAAAAAGAGTATGTCAAGGCTATTTATGTCACCCTGCTTATTTAACTTATATGTAGAGTACATCATGAAAAATGCTGGGCTGGAAGAAGCACAAGGTGGAATCAAGATTGCTTGGGGAAATATCAATAACCTCAGATATGCAGATGACACTGCCCTTATGGCAGAGTGAAGAAGCATTAAAGAGCCTCCTGATGAAAGTCAAAGAGGAGAGTGAAACACATTGCTTAAAGCCCAACATTCAGAAAACTAGCATCATGGCATCTGGTCCCATCACATCATGGGAAATAGATGGGGAGACCGTGGATGACTTTACTTTTTTGGGCTCCAAAATCACTGAAGATGGTGACTGCAGCCATGAAATTAAAAGACGCTTACTCCTTGGAAAGAAAGTTATGACCATCCTAGACAGCATATTAAAAAGCAGAGACATTACTTTTTCAACAAAGACCTGTCTAGTCAAGGCTATGGTTTTCCCAGTAGTCATGTATGGATGTGAGAGTTGGACTGTAAAGAAAGCTGAGTACTGAAGGATTGATGCTTTTAATGTTGGAGAAGACTCATGAGAGTCCCTTGGACTGCAAAGAGATCCAGCCAGTCCATCCTAAAGGAAATCAGCCCAGTGTGTTCATTGGAGAGACTGATTTTGAAGCTGAAACTCCAATACTTTGACCACCTGATGCAAAACGCTGACTCCATTGAAAAGACCCTGATGCTGAGAAAGATTGAGGGCAGACGGAGACGGGGGTGACAGGATGAGATGGTTTGATGGCATCGCCGATGCAATGGACATGAGTTTGGATAGATTCCGGGAGCTGGTGATGGACAGGGAGGCCTGGCGTGCTGCACTCCACTGGGTCACAGGGAATTGGACACGACTGAGCGACTAAACTGAACTATAACTGAAACCCACTACTTTGTATGACATTTCAATTCAATCAGCCATTTTTTTTTTCATAATCTGAGGAGTCAAAATACACACGATTCATACTTTGCACATAAGAATATAGTTCCTCCTCATTAGGCTATTTTTATTTTCTAGGCATCATTAGTTACATTCTATATTCTGAAGAGCTGTCGTTTATTTCATCAGGTCCACTCTTCATCCTTCCGTCACATCAATGGTCTGGTCTGTTCTCCAGTGTGGCAAGTATAAGAAACAAGAAGGAGGTACCAAGGCTGGCAGAAGTGGGAGTTCAGGGCATTTCTTTTCCCAGCTTTCTCTTAATCTGACCATAGGTTTAAAGTATTACTCTTTTAGTAACTATAGCTCCTGTCAGATGGCTTTATCACACAGTTCTCTCTTGTGTCATGAACCCAAAATTATTGTCCCATCTCTTGCCATTGTCCTAAACCAATCCACCTCTTTGAAAGTAATCTCTTCATTAAACTGTCCTCAAATTACCAATTTGAATGTGTCATAAGTTTCTTGCTTTGCCCTCAATTCATAAAGCTTCTGGAAGAGCGAAGAGGCTACCTGGAAATGACACAGACCTTGTCATTTAGAATTTATGTGATCTGGTTAAATTGCTTGATATCATTTGGCCTTCTTCATCTGTCATGATGTCTAATAATATCTACCTGTAAAGATGTTGTGAGAAGAAAAGTGCTCTTGGGACATGATAGGTATAACGTAGGTAGCATCTGGTATTATTTTTACTTTTCTTGGCCAAATTATCTTATTAATTAAGAATAAAAAAATGAATGTGTATATATGTAAGGGGAAGTGATATTATCTATTAATGGCACTATAAAATTTCAATTGATTCTTTAATTCTATTTCAAACACAAGACATATGAAATTGTTTTCAAACAACATATAATGGTAAGTATATGCAAATTTAATCTACATCATACATTGCAAATTTTAACGTCACTTGTAGTGAAGACCAAAACTCAAAATTTCTGTGAAAATTACGTCTAGCAAAATAACAACAGCAAAAAGCACAGTGTTAAAATTCAAAAAATACTGTCTAATTGATGCCACTGACTGTACATGGCAAAATTATCAAATTGCTGCTAATTTTCACATATCCATGTGACATTATACAATATATCAAAATGGTCTATTATGGCTGTGATTTCACAATATAGATTTTTATGCTCATAGACTTTTGTCTTCTTCCAATCATTTCCAGGCATCAACCACTTCTGAAGCATCATATACTGCTCAAAGTACCAACTTTATAACACTGACATTAGGTTCAGTCAATAAATGTAGTGTAAACAAATATTAATATTGACATGGATTCTATTAATGAATGCATTATAGTTTCATGGGATGCATGAACAGATCACTGATTTTTCCACTTCTGAATTTCAATATTGCTATAAGTGTTAGAGATCTCTTTTAACTTTAGAGCTGATTTGGTTCCCAACATCCTACTATTGTAATCATAAATAAGATGTACATAACCACTTCAACCTAAAGATGCTTTATGTTAGGGATATTTTACAGAGTAAAGTAAACCTACAATGTTTCTGTATATAGCACCATTCTTGCAAAATTGATACATTTTGAAATTTTAATAAAAACACTTTCATTGGTATATCATAAGAACAGTTAGGGAAAACTGCTTTTGAGAGCTCTTATCATATTTTCTTCATTACTTTGCCAACTAAGGTCTGTCTAGTCAAGGCTATGGTTTTTCCTGTAGTCATGTATGGATGTGAGAGTTGGACTGTGAAGAAGGCTGAGCACCAAAGAATTGATGCTTTTGAACTGTGGTGTTGGAGAAGACTCTTGAGTGTCCCTTGGACTGCAAGGAGATCCAACCAGTCCATTCTGAAGGAGATCACCCCTGGGATTTCCTTGGAAGGAATGGTGCTAAAGCTGAAGGTCCAGTACTTTGGTCACCTCATGCGAAGAGTTGACTCATTGGAAAAGACTCTGATGCTGGGAGGGATTGGAGGCAGGAGGAGAAGGGGACGACAGAGGATGAGATGGCTGGATGACATCATTGACTCAATGGATGTGAGTCTGAGTGAACTCTGGGAGATGGTGATTGACAGGGAGGCCTGGCATGCTGTGATTCATGGGGTTGCAAAGAGTTGGACACGACTGAGCGACTGAACTGAACTGAGGAGAGAATGAGAAGTTAGAATATATTTCATTTCTCTGTTCAACAAAGATCTATTTAATTCTGTGCCATGAAATGTACTAAGCACATTTCTTGAAATAATTAATATTTTACAAATGAAACTATTTAGGAGACACATAAAGTATCTTTAATATGAAGATGGCAAGCAAAGTAGCTATAATTGAAACACAGACAATATAACTCAAAAGTCTACCATTTCAATTACTATATTTTCCCCAAACTCAGTACCATTAATACACTTACTTTTTATAAGATTCCAAAATTCAAATGAAAATATATTCTCAAATAACAAAATATGGTTCAATTCACTTCAGTTGCTCAATGGTGTCCAGCTCTTTGCAACCCCATGGACTGCAGCATGCCAGGCTTCCCTATCCATCACCAACTCCTGAGGCTTACTCAAACTCATGTCCATTGGGTAGGTGATGCCATCCAACCAGCTCATCTTCTGTTGTCCCCCTCTCCTCCTGTCTTCAATCTTTCCCAGCATCAGCGTCTTTTCCAATAAGTCAATTAATTGCATCAGGTAACAAAAATATTGAAGTTTCAGATTCAGCATCAGTCCTTACAATGAATATTCAAGACTGATTTCCTTTAGGATTGACTGGTTTGCTACCCTTGCAGTTCAATGGACTCTCAAGAGTCTTCTCCAAAAGCATAGTTCAAAAGCATCATTTCTTCAGGGCTCAGCTATTTTATAGTCCAAATCTCATATCCATACATGACTACTGGAAAAAACTTAGCTTTGACTAGATGGACCTTTCTTAGCAAAGTAATTTGTCTGCATTTAATATGCTGTCTAGGTTTGTCATAGTTTTTCTTTCAAGGAGCAAGCATCTTTTAATTTCATGGCTGCAGTCACTATCTGCAGTGATTTTGGAGTCCCAGAAAATAAAGTCTGTCACAGTTTCCATTGTTTCCCCATCTATTTGCCAAGAAGTGATGGGACTGGATATCATGATATTAGTTTTCTGAATGCTAGTTTTAAGCTAAATTTTTAAAATTATGTTTTAAGGGAGAGGGAGAGGGTGGGATGATTTGGGAGAATGACATTCTAACATGTATACTATCATGTGAATTGAATCGCCAGTCTATGTCTGACGCAGGATGCAGCATGCTTGGGGCTGGTGCATGGGGATGACCCAGAAAGATGTTATGGGGAGGGAGGTGGGAGGGGGGTTCATGTTTGGGAATGCATGTAAGAATTAAAGATTTTTAAAAAATAAAAAACTAAAAAAAAATAAAATAAAATAAAATTATGTTTTATAATTTTATTTATTTTTAATATAAATTTATATATTTTAATTGTAAGTTAATTACTTTACAATATTGTATTGGTTTTGCCATACATCAACATGGGTCCACCACAGGTATACAAATTTTTCACTCTCCTCTTTCAATTTCATCAAGAGGCTTATTAGTTCTTCATCATTTTCTGCCATAAGGGTGGTGTCATCTGCATATCTGAGGTTATTGATATTTCTCCTAGCAATTTTGATGCCAGCTTGTGCTTCATCCAGCCCAGCGTTTCTCATGATGTGGACTATAAAGAAAGCTGAGTGCAGAAGAATTGATGCTTTTGAACTGTGGTGCTGGAGAAGACTCTT
Organism: Ovis canadensis; assembly: GCF_042477335.2. Classification (NCBI taxonomy): domain Eukaryota; kingdom Metazoa; phylum Chordata; class Mammalia; order Artiodactyla; family Bovidae; genus Ovis; species Ovis canadensis. The sequence goes on along the minus strand of NC_091248.1, from coordinate 32,025,365 downwards.
GAGAGTGCCTTGGACTACAAGGAGATCCAACCAGTCAATCATAAAGGAGATCAGTCCTGGATATTCATTGGAAGGATGGATGTTGAAGCTCAAACTCCAATACTTTGGCCACCTGATGTGAAGAGCTGACTCACTGGAAAAGACCCTGATGCTGTGAAAGATTGAGGGCAAAAGGAGAGGGGGATGACAGAGGATGAGATAGTTGGATGGCATCATTGACTCAATGGACATGGGTTTGGTTGGACTCCGGGGGTTGGTGATAGACAGGGAGGCCTGGAGTGCTGTGGTTCATGGAGTCACAAAGAGTCAGACACGACTGAGCAACTGAACTGAAATGAACTCTGCATATAAGTTAAATAAGCAGGTGACAATATACAGCCTTGACATACTCCTTTCCCAATTTGGAACATATATGTTGTTCCATGTCCAGTTATTGTTGCTTCCTGACCTGCATACAGATTTCTCAGGAGGCAGGTCAGGTGGTCTGGTATTCCCATCTCTTGAAGAATTTTCCACATTTTGTTGTGATACACACAGTCCAAGGCTTTGGTATAGTCAATAAAGCAGATGTAGTTGTTGTTCTGGAACTCTTGCATTTTTGATGATCTAATGGATGTTGGCAATTTGATCCCAGGTTCCTCTGCCTTTTCTAAATCCAGCTTGAAGCTCTGGAATTTCAGGGTTCACATACTATTGAAGCCTCGCTTGGAGAATTTTGAGAATTACTTTGCTAACATGTGAGATGTGTGCAATTGTGCAATAGTATGCTGGGAGGGATTGGGGCCAGGAGGAGAAGGGGACGACAGAGGATGAGATGGCTGGATGGCATCACTGACTCGATGGATGTGAGTCTGAGTGAACTCTGGGAGTTCGTGATGGATAGGGGGGACTGGCGTGCTGCAATTCATGGGGTCGCAAAGAGTAGGACACGACTGAGCGACTGAGCTGAACTGATGAAAATTCTTTGGAATTGCTTTTCTTTGGGATTGGAATGAAAACTGACCTTTTCTAGGCTTGTGGCCACTGGAAAAACTTAGCTTTGACTAGATGGACCTTTTTAAGCAAAGTAATGTGTCTGTTTTCCAAATTTGCTGGCATATTGAGTGCACCACTTTCACAGCATCATCTTTGAGGATTTGAAATAGCTCAATTGGATTCCATCACCTCCACTACCTTTGTTGGTAGTGAGGCTTCCTATGGCCCACTTGACTTTGCATTCCAGGACGTCTGGCTCCAGGTAAGTGATCACACCATCATGGTTATCTGGGTCATGGTGATATTTTTTTATATAGTTCTTTTCTCACCTATTTGTAAGGCCTCCTCAGACAGCCATTTTGCCTTTTTGCATTTCTTTTTCTTGGAGATAGTCTTGATCACGGCCCCTGTACAATACACAAACCTCCGTCCATAGTTCTTCAGGCACTTTGTCTATCTATGTCATGTAACATCTATTAAAGTGTTCTTATCTTTATGTCTTTTCAGTTATAGCATGCTAATTATAATTATTTTTGATAATCCCTAAGTCTAGAAGCTTTTCTTAGTAGGCAAAAAATTATAATGTATTCAATGCAATTGTGGGGTTAAATGTTTTAATATTCAATTTCTCTGAAAATTATTAATCCACATTTAGTATCAAATAATTTTCCTTTATTTATATATTTTTTCTAACTGGAATAAACATTCCTTGAATATGTTTTATAGTGGTATATGTCTCTATAGCTTAAGAAGCATAGAAATATTTTATTTCAACAAAATATTTTAAAGATAGTATACAATACTAGCTGAAATCTTGCAACTAGTGTTGTAAATCTTGGGGCTCAGAAATACATCATGGGATTAAAATAACCGTGTCTTCACTCTCCTTATAACTACTGAAAGAAGAAACATAGGAAATACATTAAATTTATCATTTGTACTCATCCTTAGCACATAGTTAATCACTGATATCTATAGACATTTGCATCTCAGTATATTTTTTATTTAATAGCTCTCACTGTCCAAAGATGAAATACTACTCTTTATTTTCATTGCTTTTGATGGAGAAAAGTAAAAAGCAGAGTCATTCTTTGGATATATTTTTCATTCTGAAGTATATTTTTATCTCTTGCCTTGGACTACAGACTTATTTGTTAATTGCATTAATGTTAGTAATATGTAATTGTATTAATATAGCTAAGAACTGATACTTTACATTAAATAAGTATTTTAAAGGCATCAATATTTTTTAAAAGCCTTATGTCAGTTTTGACCATTATTTTAGATAAATATAGTTGCTTTAATTATAAAAATCAATATTAACAGAAAAAACATAAAATATATGAAACTATCTCAAGAGATTTAGGAAAGCATTTGACAAACTCCTATGTATCATAAAAGTTATTGCCAAACAGGGAGTACAAGTAATATCTTAATCTGACAAAGCACAACAAAATCAAACTACACTAAATTTCATATTTAAAGGTAAAATACAAAAGTCTTTTCCTGGATAATAAAAATGGAAACAATTATATGCTATTACCTTTGAAATTTATATTTTTCTTGAGAGTATACAGAGTAATCAATCAAAATAAATAATTATATATAGACAGGAAAGGAAGAGATTTACCTCTCATAATAATAAGCAGAGAACTTGAGAGCCTACATAGAAAATTAAAATAATTCTATGGGTCAACTTATTAGAATTATTAATTGCCTATAACAAGTTTACTAGAAATTAGATCAATACATAAAAATCTATTTCTATATTAAGCATAATTGGTCAAAAAGAATATAAATAGATGTTCATTCCCATTGGTCATAAGAGAAATTGTAATAAAGACTACAATCAAATACTATTAGAGCAAAATGTCTAGATAAAGAAGATTGACAAAGATTGGGATTTACTGAAATTTCAAATACTGTGAATGGTGGGAATGTAAGGTAATTTAGAAGCCTTGGAAACTGCCAGTTTTATTCCAAAGTAAATTAATGACCCAAGGATTCTACTCTAGATCTACATTTACAGAAACGCTCAAGTGTCCCAAAAGACAAAAGTTCATTCAGTGTTATTTATAACAGTGAGATTTGGAAAACAACTAAAACGTCCATAAAAACAAGAATAAGGTACATTCTTATAATGGAAGACTGCAATGAAACTTTGTTGATACTTATATTGAATTGGATGAATCTCTGAAAAATATGTTTAGCCAAAAGTGAAAGAAACTGAAAGTTGCTCAGTCATGTCCAACTCTTTGCGACCCCATGAACTATACAGTCCATGGAATTTTCCAGGCCAGAATACTGGAGTGAGAAGCCTTTCCCTTCTCCAGGGGATCTTCCCAACCCAGGGATTGAACACAGGTCTCCCACGTTGCGGTTGGATTCTTTACTCACTGAGCCACCAGGGAAGCCCAAGTACACTGGAGTGGGTAGCCTATCCCTTCTCAAGTGAATCTTCCCCACTCAAGAATCAAACTGGGATCTCCTGCATTGCAGGTGGATTCTTTACCAACTAAGCTACCAGAGAAGCCCTAGAGATGAATACAAGCTTATGTATCTTATAATTCATTCAATGTATTAAGAGAAATACATTGAATGAATTTTAAAATCCACAAAATCCTTAAATGTATTTTTTTCTGGCCTTGACATTTGATTTTGATCATCTGGATTTATGGCCATCTCAGACAACCTGCCAAGGATAAAGAAAAAAGAAAAAGCTATTTTTGTTGCTTTGTTAAACTATATCAATCCAAAATTAAATAGTGTGTGGTTCTCAGAATGCAAAGTCCAATGATGAAAGATGCTGCTTAAGTAATCATTGAGTTTTACCACTTTTATCTTTTAATATGCTAAAATCTCAATTTGAGAGTTGCAATTTATTTCTGAAGAAAACACACTACCAAAAATTATATGTACATACAAATATTCAGAGCATGTTCTGAAGATCTTTTTATGTCTCTTCCTCAGCTATATTTTATTTCTCATGTAAAATATGAAAACATTCAATACAAATGTTCAGATAGTATTGGCATAAATCTAATAAGCATAAGATTATTCAGCCAACCAAAAGTAATGTTTTTATGGATGTGCCTAAACTAAACTTTATATTCATTCAGTGTCTCACCCATTCATAAAATGATCATGTTTCTTCTGATGAACTACAGTAGTAAAAAGAATAAGCCAAAAAAAATCAAGTTTGTAAAGATCTTTATTTATTAATTCAGAAAATCACACTGCAGACCTGTTGTAACAGAATATAGATTTTAAGTGTTTGTGAGATATGCACATAGACTTGATCTTTATTTGAGTGTTTGTGAAAAGTTAATTAAATATACACAGCAACTGGTACATGTGGAATACTATGATAAATTTAAAAAGTTTTTTTTTGCCTCCTATCATCAAATAAATATTTGAGGAGGGTAATACTGTCTTTACTTTAAGAATGGGGATCTTCAGCTTACTTAGGACCTTTCCCTGGATCACAAGGGTAGCAAATGAGAAACTTATTCAACTTTGGGGTCTGTTCTGGTTACAAATCCTTGTTTCAAGTTTGCTATGCTTAGTCACTCAGTCATGTCCACCTCTCAGTGGCCCCATGGACTGTACCCCACACCCCATCACCCCCAGGATCCTTTGTGTGTGGGATTCTCCAGGCAAGAATACTGGAGTGGGTTGCCATTTCCTTCTCCAAGAGATCTTCCCAACCCAGGGATTAAGCCCATGTCTCCCACATTGCAAGTGGATTTTTCACCATCTGAGCCACCAAGGAATATTTTGAAATGCCTGAATATTTTGGGAATTTTGCATTTCCCGTTATTTGTATTATTAAAACAATGAATATAAAGTTCATACATATTGGGTTCTTATGTCTTTTTGCAGTGATAAGATTAAGCAGACAATTGGTAAATCTTGTATGTCATCTGTATGCTGGCATGAATATCCATTTATATAAAAGAAGGTACTTTTTCCATTTGATGCGAAACAAACATATTTGCACATAGTATATTTTTTTTAAGTCAAATATATTTGGAATACCTAAGATGATATGCTAAAGCTATATATTTTTTTCTCTAAAATAATATTTTTCCCTGACAAACTTTATAATGAATAAAGCTATTATATGCATGCTACTTATGGTTTATGGAATTTCTAACCTATACCTATTCATAAAGATCACCAAATCAGTGTAAGAAGAGGAAATTCTTTCCACCTTTTCATAGTTAAGCAAGAAGAGATGTTGACATATTGAAAGACATTCAGAAATAAAACTGACATTTTTATTTCAAGGTTTTCTCTTCTTTCAAGCACATGATCTACCTTGCACCAAGGCTTAATTTTGCAAAATTTACATTGTTTTCTAAAATTTTATTTTGTATTTCAGCCACCTGAGAGGAGTAGCATTTATATTATCAGACACAGGAAAAAAAGCTTTCCTGTTCATTGAAGTAATACTTCTCAAGGTTTACAGTACATGATACCATGTTAAATCTTGGATATAGCTGAATCCCTACTCTGGTTTTCTTTCTAGTCCGAAACATGTTTCTCATTATCTACACAGCTTCATAGTAACAACATAACAAGTCACTTAGGTGCTTGAAGTAGAGCTACTACACTCTTGCTGCATCATCTGTATTCATAAAATATGCTTAGGGCATTTTTTTGTATACTGGTGTGATATGATTTGCTGTTGTTCCTGTGGAAGATGGTAGTGGTGGTGACCATGGTTGTCGAGTGTAACTGTTCAGTCACAGTCGTGAGAAAGAAGGACAACAGGGGTCACAATGATGCCTTCCCACATTTGGGCAAGTAAGAAAGGCTGTAGTCTTTATGACTTGACAGACAAAGATTCATGAAATTTTCTTCCAAAAGATCTTGAAAGAAGCAGAACTTGGGAATGTGAGGTGCAGTACAGAATCAACAAAAATGTATTTTCTTGACACAGATTCCAGCACAGTTGTGATAATTGTAAAGTTGGCAGCTTTACAGTACCATACGATACGACATCTTTAGGTGAATAGTTGCTGAGACTACCTAGTCTGTGAAAATTGCTGGAAAGAAAAAAAAAAACAAAAACAAAAACAGAAAGAGTGGCAAGAAAAGAGATGCACAGAAGATTCTGTGTAGTTGGTGATGTGCTGATTAATGTTTAACAACTGATTTTCAGAGTAAAAGATGGTTTGTAGCATTTGCCAGTTTCCATGGTGTAAATATCCCCACCAGGGGTGATTTCAGATTACCAACATGAAATAATTTAACATAGAGTTTAGATGAGCCATAGAAGCTGGCTAAAGCACAGAGATGCATGCAGTAATTCCAGACTGCTATGCCGTGCTAAGTTGCTTCAGTCATGTCTGACTCTGTGTAACCCTATGGACTGTAGTCTGCCAGGCTTCTCTGTCAGTGGGATTCTCCAGGCAAGAATACTGGAATAGGTCGCCATGCCCCTCTCTAGGGGATCTTCTTGACCCAGGGGTTGAACCGGAGTCTTTTATGTCTCCTACATTGGCAGATGGGTTCTCACTGGTGACAAATAAGAAGCTTTAAGTACCTACGCTTTTTGTTTACTCTCAGAAATGTCATTGCAAATGTTTGCGTAAAATGAACACAATTTGAGCAGTTTGGGTGTTTAGGCCATTGTAATTTGACCAAAAATACAGTAATTGGACTCTGGGCAACATATCAGTTACATTTAATATTGCTTTATATAAAATGTGGTTTGGGAAATGTTCTGATCCTATCCTTAGAAACTTCAAATGCTGTCAGCTCTATTTTCTAAATGCATCTTGGATACTTTTCCTGTCTGTTCATTAGTTCAACTTTATGTCCCAAGTACTAGTCTTGTCACTAGAAATATAATGATGAAAAAGATAGGAAAGAATCCTGCCCCTATCATTTATTGCTTCAACTATGACAACCTTTATATGTTTCACGGTATCTAGGGTCTTCATTCCATTTTAACTGGCCAGACTGATTTTTTTTCCAAAACTGCAAAAATGATGATCCCATTCTCCCAATTATATTTTCCCCCAAAGTCCCTCAAAATTAGCCCCTGCCTGGTTTATTTCAGTATCTATCCTAACTCTCTGCCACTCGAGTCATGCCAAATATCTTGTCAATTTTAGAACATATGATAAATCCAGCTCTCTTGCCTTTGGATATAATGTACTTTCTGCCTTTCCCATCTCACACTGTAAAACACCCACTTTATAGTTCAAACAAGATGACCTTCTCTGTAAAGCTTTCTCTGACTTATCCCAGAGAAAAACTATGTCCTGCATTTTCTACCCCTGCATATTCACTGTGCCCTCTCTAACAGTTTGTTGTTTTTCACTTTTTTCCTGTTGCAAAAGGCCATCACATATAGCTACACCACATATAGCTACACACATATAGCCCTGTGTGTTCTGCAGAGTCTCAGGGAACCCCCTTCACAGAAGAGGCTATATCATGATTAAAGGAGTGATAAGCATAACCTGTGTGAATGAAGAATCTTTGCAACATGGGAACCTTGATACTGTATTTTCCCACAAAATGCAAAAATCACCATGGAAAGAAATTGTGTCTTATCCATTTTTAAAAACTTGCCTATAAACTATACAGAAGCCAATTTTTGTTGAAATGACTTACTGAATACCAAGAAGTGTATTTACCAGTCACTTGTATGAATAAGTCCTACTAATGATGTCACCACTTAAGACCGTAAGATCTGATATCTGATTAATCTGTAATTCACACCATGCAAGCTCTTAATCTGAAGTATTTTCAGGTAGTTAAAAATGACCACATTTTCAGTTGACTGTAGTTTATTGGTGCTTTATTAACTCTTGCATATCGCTAGATTCATATAACTGGCATGTTGTTAAACTACTTCATATACCTAGAAGATTTTCATGGAGTATTACACAATAGTCTCTGATGAAGGTCAGATTCACAATTAATTAGCACAGCCAAAGGTTGTGCTTTTGGCTCTGTTCCTTCAGTAAATTGTGGTATGACACATATATGCATTTACTTAGCACAGCTGGTTTTAATGAAAAGAGCATTTGCCATCAGAATAGTTTAAACCAAATACAGAATGGCTTCATTCCTAAAAGAGAAAACCAGCATGTAAAGCAGGTGGCTTAAATGTGGACAAATAATATTTTTCATGTATATTATCCTAGGGAATTTTTTTAAAGGAGCTCTCACTTGTTCACTTTTTTAAAAAACCCATAGTAAAACATAAATAGCACATAATATTCTGCAATTCCATATTATGCTATTCTTTGAAGTGTAAATATTTATATAGTACATTAAGATCATTCTATACTATTTTATTAGGTAATTGTTCTACTCAAAGCTATTAATCTATTTTTTTTGGAGAAAAAAATATTATGGCAGTTTCAGTTGAGTTCACTGCAGTTCAGTGGCTCAGTAGTGTCCAACTCTTCACGAACTCATGAATCACAGCACGCCAGGCCTCCCTGTCCATCACCATCTCCTGGAGTTCACTCAAACTCATGTCCGTCGAGTCAGTGATGCCATCCAGCCAAGTCATCGTCTATTGTCCCCTTCTCCTCCTGACACCAAACCCTCCCAGAATCAGGGTATTTTCCAATGAGTCAACTCGTCACATTAGGTGGCCAAAGTACTGGAGTTTCAGCTTTATCATCAGTCCTTCCAATGAACACCCAGGACTAATCTCCCTGAGGATGGACTGGTTGGATCTCCTTGCAGTCCAAGGGACTCTTAAGAGTCTTCTCCAGCACCACAGTTTAAAAGCATCAATTCTTTGGTGCTCAGATTTCTTCACAGTCCAACTTTCACATCCATACATGACCACTGGAAAAACCATAGCCTTGACTAGGTGTACCGTTGTTGGCAAAGTAATGTCTCTGCTTTTTAATATGCTATCTAGGTTGGTCACAACTTTCCTTCCAATGAATAAGCATCTTTTACTTTCATGGCTGCAGTCACCATCTGCAGTGATTTTGGAGCCCCCCAAAAAATAAAGTCAGACACTGTTTCCACTGTTTCCCCATCAATTTCCCAAGAAGTGATGGTACCAGATGCCATGATCTTAGTTTTCTGAATGGTGAGCTTTAAGCCAACTTTTCACCTTCTTCTTTCACTTTCTTTGAGAGGCTCTTTAGTTCTTCGCTTTCTGCCATAAGGGTAGTATCATCTGCATATCTGAGGTTATTGATATTTCTCCTGGCAATCTTGATTCCAGATTGTGCTTCTTCCAGCCCAGCATTTCTCATGATGTACTCTGCATAAAAGTTAAATAAGCAGGGTGACAATATACAGCCTTGACGTACTCCGTTTCATATTTGGAACCAGTCTGTTGTTCCATGTCCACTTCTAATTGTTGTTTCCTAACCTGCATATAGGTTTCTCAAGAAGCAGGTCAGGTGGCCTGGTATTCCCATCTCTTTCAGAATTTTCCATAGTTTACTGTGATCCACACAGTCAAAGGCTTTGGCATAGTCAATAAAGCAGAAATAGATGTTTTTCTGGAACTCTCTTGCTTTTTCCATGATCCAGTGGATGTTGGCAATTTGATCTCTGGTTCCTCTGCCTTTTCTAAAACCAGCTTGAACATGTGGAAGTTCACCATTCACATATTGCTGAAGTCTGGCTTGGAGAATTTTAAGCATTACTTTACTAGTATGTGAGATGAGGGCAATTGTTTGGTAGTTTGAGCACTCTTTTGCATTGCCTTTCTTTGGGATTGGAATGAAAACTGACCTTTACCAATCTTGTGGCCACTGCTGAGGTTTCCAAATTTGCTGGCATATTGAGTGCAGCACTTTCACATCAACATCTTTTAGGATTTGAAATAGCTCCACTGGAATACCATCACCTCCACTAGCTTTGTTCATAGTGATGCTTTCTAAGGCCCACTTGACTTCACATTCCAGGATGTCTGGCTCTAGGTGAATGATCACACTATCATGATCATCTGGGTCTTAAAGATATTTTTGTACAGTTCTTCTGTGTATTCTTGTCACGTCTCTTTAATATCTTCTGCTTCTGTTAGGTCCATACCGTTTCTGTCCTTTATCAAACCCATCTTTGCATGAAATGTTCCCTTAGTGTCTCTAATTTTCTTGAAGAGATCTCTAGTCTTTCACATTCTGTTGTTTTCCTCTATTTCTTTGCACTGATTGCTGAGGAAGGCTTTCTTATCTTTCCTTAATATTCTTTGGAACTCTTCATTCAGATGCTTATATCTTTCCTTTTCTCTTTGGCTTTTCACTTCTCTTCCTCTCACAGCTATTTGTAAGGCCTCCCCAGACAGCCATTTTGCTTTTTTTGCATTTCTTTTCCTTGGGGATTGTCTTGATCCCTGTCTTCTGTACAATGTCATGAACCTCCGTCCATAGTTAATCAGGCACTCTGTCTATCAGATCTAGTCCCTTAAATCTATTTCTCACTTCCACTGTATAATCATAAGGGATTTGATTTAGGTCATACCTGAATGGTCTAGTGGTTTTCCCTACTTTCTTCAATTTAAGTCTGAATTTGGCAATAAGAAGTTCATGATCTGAGCCACAGTCAGCTCCCAGTCTTGTTTTTGCTGACTATATAGAGCTTCTCCATTTTTGGCTGCAAAGAATATAGTCAGTCTGGATTTCAGTGTTGACCATCTGGTGATGTCCATGTGTAGTCTTCTCTTGTGTTGTTGGAAAAGCTGTTTGCTGTGACCAGTGCGTTTGCTTGGCAAAACTCTATTAGCCTTTGCCCTGCTTCATTCCGTACTCCAAGGCCAAATTTGCCTGTTACTCCAGGTGTTTCTTGACTTCCTACTTTTGCATTCTAGTCCCCTATAATGAAAAGGACATCTTTTTTGGGTGTTAGTTGTAAAAGGTCTTGTAGATCTTCATAGAACCATTCAACTTCAGCTTCTTCAGTGTTACTGGTTGGGGCATAAGCTTGGATTACCATGATATTGAATGATTTGCCTTGGAAACAAACAGAGATCATTCTGTTGTTTTTGAGATTGCATCCAAGTACTACATTTTGGACTCTTTGTTGACCATGATGGCTACTCCATTTCTTCTAAGGAATTTCTGCCCACAGTAGTAGATATAATGGTCATCTGAGTTAAATTCACCCATTCCAGTCCATTTTAGTTCGCTGATACCTAGAATGTTTACGTTCACTCATTTTTTTTTAATCTGAGTTTTTTTTTTTTTTTTATTTTTTTTATTTTTTTTTAATTTTTTTTTATTTTTATTTTTTTTAAATTTTAAAATCTTTAATTCTTACATGCATTACCAAACATGAACCCCCCTCCCACCTCCCTCCCCATAACATCTTTCTGGGTAATCCCCATGCACCAGCCCCAAGCATGCTGCATCCTGCGTCAGACATAGACTGGCGATTCAATTCTTCCATGATAGTATACATGTTAGAATGGCATTCTCCCAAATCATCCCACCCTCTCCCTCTCCCTCTGAGTCCAAAAGTCCGTTATACACATCTGTGTCTCTTTCCCTGTCTTGCATACAGGGTCGTCATTGCCATCTTCCTAAATTCCATATATATGTGTTAGTATACTGTATTGGTGTTTTTCTTTCTGGCTTACTTCACTCTGTATAATCGGCTCCAGTTTCATCCATCTCAACAGAACTGATTCAAATGAATTCTTTTTTACGGCTGAGTAATACTCCATTGTGTATATGTACCACAGCTTTCTTATCCATTCATCTGCTGATGGACATCTAGGTTGCTTCCATGTCCTGGCTATTATAAACAGTGCTGCGATGAACATTGGGGTACATGTGTCTCTTTCAATTCTGGTTTCCTCGGTGTGTATGCCCAGAAGTGGGATTGCTGGGTCATAAGGGAGTTCTATTTGCAATTTTTAAAGGAATCTCCACACTGTTCTCCATAGTGGCTGTACTAGTTTGCATTCCCACCAACAGTGTAGGAGGGTTCCCTTTTCTCCACACCCTCTCCAGCATTTATTGCTTGCAGATTTTTGGATCGCAGCCATTCTGACTGGTGTGAAGTGGTACCTCATTGTGGTTTTGATTTGCATTTCTCTAATAATGAGTGATGTTGAGCATCTTTTCATGTGTTTGTTAGCCATCCGTATGTCTTCTTTGGAGAAATGTCTATTTAGTTCTTTGGCCCATTTTTTGATTGGGTCGTTTATTTTTCTGTAGTTGAGCTGCATAAGTTGCTTGTATATTTTTGAGATGAGTTGTTTGTCAGTTGCTTCATTTGCTATTATTTTCTCCCATTCAGAAGGCTGTCTTTTCACCTTGCTTATATTTTCCTTTGTTGTGCAGAAGCTTTTAATTTTAATTAGATCCCATTTGTTTATTTTTGCTTTTATTTCCAGAATTCTGGGAGGTGGATCATAGAGGATCCTGCTGTGATTTATGTCAGAGAGTGTTTTGCCTATGTTCTCCTCTAGGAGTTTTATAGTTTCTGATCTTACATTTAGATCTTTAATCCATTTTGAGTTTATTTTTGTGTGCGGTGTTAGAAAGTGATCTAGTTTCATTCTTTTACAAGTGGTTGACCAGTTTTCCCAGCACCACTTGTTAAAGAGATTGTCTTTACTCCATTGTATATTCTTGCCTCCTTTGTCAAAGATAAGGTGTCCATATGTGTGTGGATTTATCTCTGGGCTTTCTATTTTGTTCCATTGATCTATATGTCTGTCTTTGTGCCAGTACCATACTGTCCAAATTGGAAAAGAAGAAGTAAAACTCTCACTGTTTGCAGATGACATGATCCTCTACATGGAAAACCCTAAAGACTCCACCAGAAAATTACTAGAGCTCATCAATGAATATAGTAAAGTTGCAGGATATAAAATCAACACACAGAAATCCCTTGCATTCCTATACACTAATAATGAGAAAGTAGAAAAAGAAATTAAGGAAACAATTCCATTCACCATTGCAACGAAAAGAATAAAATACTTAGGAATATATCTTCCTAAAGAAACTAAAGACCTATATATAGAAAACTATAAAACACTGATGAAAGAAATCAAAGAGGACACTAATAGATGGAGAAATATACCATGTTCATGGATTGGAAGAATCAATATAGTGAAAATGAGTATACTACCCAAAGCAATTTACAAATTCAATGCAATCCCTATCAAGCTACCAGGCACATTTTTCACAGAACTAGAACAAATAATTTCAAGATTTGTATGGAAATACAAAAAACCTCGAATAGCCAAAGCAATCTTGAGAAAGAAGAATGGAATTGGAGGAATCAACTTGCCTGACTTCAGGCTCTACTACAAAGCCACAGTCATCAAGACAGTACGTTCACTCTTGACATATCCTGTTTGACCACTTCCAATTTACCTTGATTCATGGACCTGACATTCCAGGTTCCTATGCAATATTGCTCTTTTCAGCATTGGACCTTGCTTCTATCACCAGTCACATCCACAACGGGGTATTGTTTTTGCTTTGGCTTCATCCCTTCATTCTTTCTGGGGTATTTCTCCACTGATCTCCAGTAGCATATTCGGCACCTACCAACCCGGGGAGTTCTTTCAGTATCTTATCATTTTGCCTTTTCATATTGTTTGTGGGGTTCTCAAGACAACAATACTGAAGTGGATTGCCATTCCCTTCTCCAGTGGACCACATTCTGTCAGATCTCTCCACCATGACCCGCCTGTCCTAATGGCCCCACATGGCTTGGCTTAGTTTCTTTGAGTTAGACAACTCTGTGGTTGGTGTCATCAGATTGGTTAGTTTTCTGTGATTTATGGTTTCAATGTGTCTGCCCTCTGATGCTCTCTCACAACATTACCGTCTTACTTTGGTTTCTCTTACCTTGGATGCGGGGTATCTCTTCACAGCTGCTCCAGCAAAGTGGAGCTGCTGCTTCTTACCTTGGACGAGGGTATCTCCTCATAGTCACCCCTCCTGACCTTGAAAGTGGAGTAGGTCTTCCAAGCCCTCCTGCACCTGTGCAGCTGCAGCTCCTATGGCAGTTTATAGGATATTAATTTTCAAATCAGTTTAAATCTAATTTTGATATATGTATGATACATATACAATACTTTAAATGCATAGACTTTCCCGAGTTCTGACTCATAATTTTTAGCATTTTATGTAAAATTAATACTTTTTGAAATACAGTTTATATTGTGGTCTTATTTCCATCAAAACATAAACCTGAGATTTTCACATAATAATTTCATTGCACCATATGATTTGAAGCAACACTTGGATACAAGAAAGATGATGTGTGAGTGTGAAGATATAGTTCTACTGAATCTGAACTAAAAATATCTTTGGAGATCTATAATTTTCCAAAGGCTGTGAATAACAGCTACAGAAGGATCTAGCATTTCATCCTAATAACATATATCTTCATCACCATACCAACATAATTTTTTCCCACATATGTTAACATTATGTTTCAATGTACTTGGCAGCCTTCACATTTAGTATTATTTTATGTTTCAATGAATTTGGATAAGTTAATGTTTAGAATATTATTGTTAGTGTATACACCATACACACACCTTTTAATGTGGGAAATTATAAGTAAACAACTACTTTAATGCAATACATTTTTTGATAATTTTCTGTATTCATACTCTAAAAAATTAGGAAGAATGATCACAGCCCTAAAATTGCACTGAATGAAATTTAACCATACTTTGAGGAATAGCCAAAACTTTTATTTAGGATTTTTAACTGATTCATGGTTTTTCACATTGTTTATTTAAAAGATATATTAAAATATTATTGTGTTTGAATATAGATTGGTGGGCCTTTCAACTCGTATTAAGATATAACTGGAGGTTGCTTGTCTTGACAAATCTGAAAGGATTTATACAACAGGCTTTCATTACAATTCTGCATGTGCAACCATTCAGCAATGTTGATCTACACTGGCAAAGACAATTTACAACATACTAAAATCACTGCTGAAATCTGAACACCTAAAGCAAAATGCTGCCTTAGGGAGGGGCTTCCACTGCTGAATCATAACCAAAAATAGACTGTAAAGGGCATCAGGAGTGTCAGGGTCCCTGATTTATAGCTCCTGACACCTACTGCTTGTGTCATGGGATACTTGTTTTGTCTGCCTACAGTCTACCTAAACTTGCTCTACCCAGTTACTTTATTTTTTTTCAAATACTTGAATGTAAAGCCCTCACTTTATTTCATTACGTTACTAGAAAAACACCAATGAAAATTCTACATAGCCATAATAGGATATATATATATATATATATATATATATAATTCTTCCCTCCCCATCAGAACTTATTTCCCTATCTTATGAAAAAGAAGCAAATCTATCTCTAACTTTCTTTCTAGGTCAGAGTTAGTTATTAGTTAGTCAAGATTTGAGGAAAGTCATCAAAAACACAATTTAGTATCTACTTCTGTAGTAACTTGGTAACAAGTCCTCGAGAAAATGATTTCAATGACTGATCAACCTGGTTTAAGGAGTGTTCACTTGATTTTGGTAAGAGTTTTAACTTGGTTTTAGAAGGACCCAGACATGAGTTCCATTTGAGCAGAAACGGAAGGTGGTAAGGCTTTGGCTGGAGTGGCAAGGTGGCTTGCCTAACTGCAGCTCAAGGCACGGCCAGACTTGGACAGACCTGAATGATGAGAGCTGTGTTTACTTACAGTTTCACATACCAGGCCTAATTTTAAGTTAACAGCCTGATGTGTTTTGAAAATATTTGTGTGACACAATATTTTTAAATGTGTTCACACAATATGGTGAGATCTTTCCTTTACTCTGAATAGCATTTTCTGCTAAAACAAATATTCTAGATGAAAAATATATCCAATCTGTTATGAGATTTCATGTTTACACTTAGCCTGTAAATGTAAAACCGTACAGAAAACAAGTGTCATTCAAGTTGGACCAGATAGTGTTAACCATGCCCCATGATCATAGGATACCTGTGGACCTGTGATGCGTGAGAATTCATTAAGACTCAGTGAGTATAAGGCAAGAGTATCACATTTATAGCCCCACTTTCCCTCTGAATCAAATATTGATTCATATGCAGAAAGAAAGAGGTGGTTTTCCTAGAAACACAATGAGTTAAAGAGCCTTACACCTGTTATTACATGTGTTATTTTTCTGTATTAGCCAGCTACTTATGCTGAAAATAATGACAAAAAAAGAAATGTAAAGACAGCCCATCCCATACTTCTTTATTTCAGTTCTTCTTTATCCATTGGTGGGCTGAAGGTAGCATGGTACAATATGCATACAACAAGAATTGAAATAAAGACAGCTAATTTTGAGCTAATTTGTGCATTATTTTACTGTTCCAGTAAGAACAAGATACATATGCATATAAGAGCTACAAACTATAAAATGTCTGATTTTAGGGATTCAACTTATTATTTGCCTTTAAAACTGGCATAGCACAATATAACGATAAATGGAAGAATTCTTGCCAATAAATTTTCATTTAAATTTTTCTTCACTTAGAATGGCATCAAATGGAAGTAAAAGCAACTTGACAAGTCTACAGAAAGACCATTAGAGGGAAAAAATAGTTTTATATTTTAGTTCTATTAACAGCACTTTTAACTTGCATTTTGAAATAGAGACCCCACAAATTATGTAGTTGGTGCTGCAGACAGCTATCAGATTGGAATTAGAGGATGAAAAAGCCAAATAAATGGAAATGAGAGAGATATCACCAAAACTGAAGCATAGCCTGTGAGTGTTTGTTAAGCTAAAGAGAAGCCTATGTTCAGATATACACCACATCTTAAAGAGCATTAAATATAAATCATACCAAGAGATTTTTGCTTGATCCATTCAGTTCAGCTCAGTTCAGTGGATCAGTCGTGTCCGACACTTTGCGACCCCATCAATCTCAGCACGCCAGGCCTCCCTGTCCATCATCAGCTCCCGGAGTTCACTCAAACTCACGTCCATCGAGTTGGTGATGCCATCGAACCATCTCATCCTCTGGCGTCCCCTTCTCCTCCCATCCCCAATCCCTCCCAGCATCAGTGTCTTTTCCAATGAGTCAACTCTTCACATGAGGTGACCAAAGTATTGGAGTTTCAGCTTCAGCATCAGTCCTTCCAAAGAACACCCAGGACTGATCTCCTTTAGGATGGACTGGTTGCATCTCCTTTAAGTCCAAGGGACTCTCAAGAATCTTCTCCAACACCATAGTTGAAAAGCATCAATTCTTTGGTGCTCAGCTTTCTTCACAGCCCAACTCTCACATCCATACATGACCACAGGAAAAACCATAGCCTTGACTAGACGGACCTTAGTCAGCAAAGTAACGTCTCTGCTTTTGAATATGCTATCTAGGTTGGTCATAACTTTTCTTCCAAGGAGTAAGCGTCTTTTACTTCCATGGCTGCAATCACCATCTGCAGTGATTTTGGAGTCCAAAAACATAAAGTCTGATACTGTTTTCACTGTTTCCCCATCTATTTCCCATGAAGTGATGGGATCAGATGCCATGATCTAGTTTACTGAATGCTGATCTTTAAGCCAACTTTTTCACTCTCCTCTTGCAATTTCATCAAAATGATTTTTAGTTCCTCTTCACTTTCTGCCATAAGGGTGGTGTTGGCTGCATATCTGAGGTTATTGATATTTCTCCTGGCAATCTTGATTCCAGCTTGTGCTTCTTCCAGCCCAGCGTTTTTCATGATGTGCTCTGCATATACGTTAAATAAGCAGGGTGACAATATACAGCCTGACGTACACCTTTTCCTATTTGGAACCAATCTGTTGTTCCATGTCCAGTTTTAACTGTTGCTTCCTGACCTGCATACAGGTTTCTCAAGAGGCAGGTCAGGTGGTCTGATATTCCCATCTCTTTCAGAATTTTCCACAGTTTATTGTGATCCACACAGTCAAAGGCTTTGGCAGAGTCAATAAAGCAGAAATAGATGGTTTTCTAGAGCTTCTTGCTTTTTCCATGAGGCAGCAGATGTTGGCAATTTCATTTCTGGTTCCTCTGCCTTTTCAAAAACCAGTTTGAACATCAGGGAGTTCACGGTTCACATATTGCTGAAGTCTGACTTGGAGAATTTTGAGCATTACTTTACTAGTATGTGAGATGAGTGCAATTGTGCAGTAGTTTGAGCATTTTTTGGAATTGGAATGAAAACTGGACTTTTCCAGTCCTGTGGCCACTGCTGAGTTTTTCAAATTTGCTGGCATATTGAGTGCAGCACTTTCACAGCATCATCTTTCAGGATTTGAAATAGCTCCACTGGAATTCCATCACCTCCACTAGTTTTGTTTGTAGTGATGCTTTCTAAGGCCCACTTGACTTCACATTTCAGGATGTCTGGCTCTAGAGGAGTGATCACACCATCGTGATTATCCGGGTCATGAAGATCTTTTTTGTACAGTTCTTCTGAAGTTATGTGTAGATATTTGTAATACCCAACTCATGAGAATATTAAGAGGTTTATGTGAGGTAAAATATTTGAAAAATATTATCTAACAAAGGCATAGAATTAACTTATTTTCATTTTGATCAGGTTTTAAAAAGAAGGCCAACTGGGGTTTGAGAGCTTAACTAGAATATAATTTTTAAAATTAAGCCAAACTTTGTAAGGAAGTGATCTAAAGAGACTATGAACTTTTGAAAGAATAACCCCCATATAAAATGATCAAAATTATCTGAATAGGCATTTCTCCATACAAAATATACAAATTGATAATAAGGACATGAAAAGATGCTCAGCATCCTTAGCCATCAGAGCAATGGAATCAAAATCACATTGAGATACCACTTCCTACACACTAAGAGAGCTAAGAAAAAAGTCACATGATAGTAAATGTTGAGGAAGATACAGAAAAATCAGATCTCTCATCTGCACTACGTGGGGGGGGGGGGGGGCGGGTGGAGGGAGGGTGGGGAATATAAAAAGCTGGAACAACTTTGGAAAAGAATTGGGCAGTTCTTTGAAGGATTAGACATTGAGGTACCTTATGATCCAGCAATTGCTCTCCAGGTATATACCTAATATAACTGAAAACAGTCAGCTTTAACAAACTTGAGAATGAATGTTTAGAGTCACTATTCGCAATTGCCAAAAGGGGCAAACAATCCAAATGCCCATCCAGCAACAAATGGGTAGGCAAAATAAAATATATCCATACAATGAAGCATCATTCAGTCATAAAAAGAGATGAAGTACTGAAAACTGCTACAATTTAGATGAACCTTGATAATAATACACTTAATGAAAGAAACCAGTTCCAAAAAGAACAGAGTATATGATCCTGTTCATAAGAAATGTTGAGAATTGGGAAATCAAGAGACACAAAGCAAATTAGTGGTCACTTAGAACTTAGAAGAAAGTGGTGAAGGCAAGAGAGGCAGCTAAAGTGTAAGGGTTCTCCCAGAGTTGACAAAAATCTAATAAAATTGACTGTGGTAATTACTGCACATATCTCTGAATATGCTAAAAGCTACTGAATTTTATATTTGTTGTTCAGTCACTAAGTCACATCCAACTATTTTTGACCCCATGGAGTGCAGCACAACAGGCTTCCCTGTCCTTCACTATCTCCAGGAGTCTGTCAAATTCACCTCCATTGATTTGGTGATGTCATCTAAAAATAAGATTCTGTGTCAGTTCCTTCTCCTCTTGCCTTCTATCCTGCCAGCTTCAAGATCTTTTCCAATGAATTCCTTCTTTGAATCAGGTGGCCAAAATATTGGAGCTTCAGCTTCAGCATCAATCCCTCTAATGAATATTCAGGCTCGATTTCTTTTAGGTTGACTGATTGGATCTACTGGCGGTTCAAGGGACTTTCAAGAGTCTTCTCCAGCACCAAAGTTTGAAAGCATCAGTTCTTCAGCACTCAGCCTTCTTTATGGTCCAGCTCTCACATCCATACATGATTACTGGAAAAACCATAGCTTTGAATAGATGGGTATTTGTCGACAAAGTGATGTCTTTGATATTTAATAGGCTGTCTAGGTTTGTCATAGCTTTTCTTCTAAGGAGCAAAAATGTCTTTTAATTTCACGACTGCAGTCACGAACTGCAGTGATTTTGGAGCCCAAGAATATAAAGTCTTTCACTGTTTCTATTGTTTCCCCATCTATTTGCTTTGAAGTGATGGGACCGGATGCCATAATCTTTGTCTTTGAGTGTTAAGTTTTAAGCCAGATTTTTCACTCTCCTCTTTCACCCTTATCAAGAAGCTCTTTAATTCCCCTTCGCTTTGTGCCATTAGTGTGGTATCATCTGCATATCTGAAGTTGTTGATATTTCTCCCAGAAATCTTAGTGCTAGCTTGTGAGTATTCCAGCCCAGCATGTCACATGATGTACTCCGCATACAAGTTAAATAAGCAGGGTGATAATATACAGCTTTGACATATTCCTTTCCCAATTTTGAATCAGGCTATTGCTCCATGTCCCATTCTAACTACTGCTCCTTGAGCTGCATACAAGTTTCTCAGGGGGCAGGTTAGGTGGTCTCATATCCCCATCTCTTAAAGAATTTTCCACTTTGTTGAGATCCACACAATCAAAGGCTTTAGCATAGTCAATAAAGCAGAATTAGATATATTTTTGGAATTCCTTCACTTTCTGTGTGATCCAATGTATTTTGGCAATTTAATCTCTGGTTCCTTTGCCTTTTCTAAATCCAGCTTGTACATCTGGAAGTTCTTGGTTCATGTATGACTCAAGCATAGCTTGAAGGATTTTCAGCATTACCTTGCTAGCAGGTGAAATGAGCACTATCTTACTGTAGTTTGAAATTCTTTGGCACCTGTCTTTTGTGTTTAGAATGAAAACTGAGCTTTCCCAGTCAGTGGCCACTGGTGAGTTTTCCAAATTTGCTGGCATACTCAGTGAAGCACTTTAACAGCATCATCTTTTAGGATTTGAAACAGCTCAACTGGAATTCCATCACCTCTAATAGCTTTGTTTGTAATAATGATTTTTAAGGCCCACTTGACTTCATAGTCCAGGGTGTCTGGCTATAGGTGAATGTTCACATTATTTTGATTATCCAGGTCTATAAGACATAATAGTACAATTACTCTGTGTATTCTTACCACCTCTTCTTAATCTTGTCTGCTTCTGTTAGGTCTTTGCCATTTCTGTCCTTTATTTTGCCCATCTGTGCATGAAATGCTCCCTTGGTATCTCCAATTTCCTTAAAGAGATCTCTAGTCTTTTGCATTCTATTGTTTTCCTTTTTTCCTTTCATTGTCCACTTAAGGTTTTCTTATTTCTCCCTGCTGCTCTTTGGAACTATGCTTTCAGTTGGGTGCATCTTTCTCTTTCTCCTTTGGCCTTTTCATTTCTTTTCTTGGCTGTTTGTAAGGCCTCCTCAGACAACCATTTTGCCTTCTTCATTTCCTTTTTGGGGGGACAGTTTTGATCACCCACTCCTGTACAGTGTTAAGAACTTCAGTCCATAGTTCTTCAGACACTCTATTGCATCTAATTACTTAAATCTATCTGTCACTTCCACTGTATAATCATAAAGGATTTTATTTAGTTCATACCTAGATGACCTAGTGCTTTTCCCTTCTTCCTTCAATTTAAGCCTGAATTTTTAAGCAATAAGAAGCTCATGATCAACAGTTAGCTCCAGGCCTTGTTTTTGCTGACTGTATAGAGATTCTCAGTCTTTTGTCAGTATTGACTTTCTGGTGATGTACATATGTAGAGTCATTTCTTGTGTTGTTGGAAGAGGGTGCTTGCTATGATCGGTGTGTTCTCTTGTCAAAGTTCTGTTAGCCTTTGCCCTGTTTAGTTTTATACACCAAGGCCAAACTTGCCTGCTACTCCAAGTCTTGCTTGAATTCCTTCTTTTACATTCCAATCCCCTATGATGAAAATGATATCTTTTTTAGTTGTTAGTTCTAGAATGTCTTGGAGTTCTTCATAGCATCATTCAAATTGTATATTTAAATTAGTGAATTATATGGCATTTTAATTAACTCAATAAAGTTGCTAAAATATTGAAATCAGGTTATTTAAAATATATTTCCATACTACCAGCAGGCTACAGCACATGGGGTTGCTAAAGTGTTGAACACAACTGAGTGACTAAACAGCAGCATCTATCTATCTATCTATATAATTTTATATATGCCCTACATAATTTACATTATATACCATATATATAATACGTATAAAGTCAGTCACTCTCTGTTTAATTTTTTTTGATGGAATTCTTGCCCACTTCACAAGACAAATTCCTATAGCATGGCTACCACTTGCTGACTTGTCACCATTTACCCATTAACGGATGTATTATGGTTTGACTTCAGGTAACTACCTTGTTACCACCCAGGTCCCAAATCCAGTGGTGTGTAACATCTTTGTCAGGGGTTGGCTAGGACAGCCGAAGCCTAAGCAAATAGCTGAATAGTGTCCCATGGAACTAGGGGTTGTTAGAGAAATATGAATCTACTTCGTTGGCATTGGTAAAACACAAGAGAATTTTAATGGAGAATTATAGCAAAATGTCTGTCTGAGGAGGCCTTACAAATAGCTGTGAAAAGCAAAGGAGAAAAGGAAAGATATAAGCATCTGAATGCAGAGTTCCAAAGAATAGCAAGGAGAGATAAGAAAGCCTTCTTCAGCGATCAATGCAAAGAAAGAGAGGAAAACAACAGAATGGGAAAGACTAGAGATCTCTTCAAGAAAATTAGAGATACCAAGGGAACTTTTCATGCAAAGATAGGCTCGATAAAGGACAGAAATGGTCTGGGCCTAACAAAAGCAGAAAGTATTAAGAAGAGGTGGCAAGAATACACTGAAAAACTGTACAAAAAAAAACATCTCCATGACCCAGATAATCATGATGATGTGATCACTAATCTAGAGCCAGACATCTTGGAATGTGAAATCAAGTGGGCCTTAGAAAGCATCACTACGAACAAAGATAGTGGAGGTGATGGAATTCCAGTTGAGCTATTTCAAATCCTGAAAGATGATGCTGTGAAAGTGCTGCACTCAATATGCCAGCACATTTGGAAAACTCAGCAGTGGCCACAGGACTGGAAAAGGTCAGTTTCATTCCAATTCCAAAGAAAGGCAATGCAAAAGAATGCTCAAACTACCGCACAATTGCACTCATCTCACATGCTAGTAAAGTAATGCTCAAAATTCTCCAAGCCAGGCTTCAGCAATATGTGAACTGTGAACTCCCTGATGTTCAAGCTGGTTTTAGAAAAGGCAGAGGAACCAGAGATCAAATTGCCAAGATCCACTGGATCATGGAAAAAGCAAGAGAGTTCCAGAAAACCATCTATTTCTGCCTTATTGACTATGCCAAAGCCTTTGACTGTGTGGATCACAATAAACTGTGGAAAATTCTGAAAGAGATGGGAATACCAGACCACCTGACCTACCTCTTGAGAAACCTGTATGCAGGTCAAGAAGCAACAGTTAGAACTGGACATGGAACAACAGACTGGTTCCAAATAGGAAAAGGAGTACGTCAAGGCTGTATATTGTCACCCTGCTTATTTAACTTACTATGCAGAGTACATCATGAGAAATGCTGGACTGGAAGAAACACAAGCTGGAATCAAGATTGCCAGGAGAAATATCAATCACCTCAGATATGCAGATGACACCACCCTTATGGCAGAAAGCAAAAGCCTCTTGATGAAAGTGAAAGAGGAGAGTGCAACAGTTGGCTTAAAGCTCAACATTCAGAAAACGAAGATCATGGCATCCAGTCCCATCACTTCATGGGAAATAGATGGGGAAACAGTGGAAACAGTGTCAGACTTTATTTTGGGGGGCTCCAAAATCACTGCAGATGGTGACTGCAGCTATGAAATTAAAAGACGCTTACTCCTTGGAAGAAAAGTTATGACCAACCTAGATAGTATGTTCAAAAGCAGAGACATTACTTTGCCGACTAAGGTCCATCTAGCCAAGGCTATGGTTTTTCCTGTGGTCATGTATGGATGTGAGAGTTGGACTGTGAAGGAGGCTGAGGGCCAAAGAATTGATGCATATGAACTGTGGTGTTGGAGAAGACTCTTGAGAGTCCCTTGGACTTCAAGGAGATCCAACCAGTCCAGTCTGAAGGAGATCAACCCTGGGATTTCTTTGGAAGGAATGATGCAAAAGCTGAAGCTCCAGTACTTTGGCCACCTCATGCGAAGAGTTGACTCATTGGAAAAGACTCTGATGCTGGGAGGGATTGGGGGCAGGAGGAGAAGGGGACGACTCAGGATGAGATGGCTGGAAGGCATCACAGACTCGATGGACATGAGTCTGAGTGAACTCTGGGAGATGGTAATGGATGGGGAGGCCTGGCGTGCTGCAATTCATGGGGTTGCAAAGAGTCGGACACAACTGAGCGACTGAACTGAACTGATAGGAAATAATTTTCCTTTTTCTTCAGAGAAAGTCACTTGGTAAGCTTTTCAATATAGCCCCTGGATCACAGTGATTTTAAAAACGTATTAAAGAAAGCAGTACAGAAAAGCACAGAGCAAAACTGATTGGAATATAGCTGGTTCGAGAATTTTTTCTATGTATTTTGGGAACTAGATTTTTTGTTTGAATTCATTCTACTTTTACATTTAAATAAAATCAAGAATTTACTCCCAACTTATCTCTGTAGTCTTCTGTATATTCTCAGCCATTACCCTTTAATTTTACTCTTGTTAATGGTTTACTGTTCTTACTTATCTTTACACTGTTTTAGACACTATTATAACTTCTCCAACTGGGAACTCAATTCCCAAGTGAAAAGTCATTTACTCAAGGAAAACTCCCAAAATCTCCATAATGATCATCTCAGTGAACTCCCCATTTTCTAGAACTGTGCACAAAACTGTACTGTCATAATACTTTCTTCCTACTATATAGATAAATGTTTGTTCACCTCTAGTTTGATGGCAGAGTGGAAGTGGTAACTACAGTAAGAGCAAAGGGCTGTTTTTATAAATCAGTATGCTTAGACTGCTGCCTAGCTGTTTGTAGGAGCTGAGAAAACATCTACTGAATGAATGAACTTATAACTTTAATAAAATGAACAGAATTGCCATTCAAGTTTTTAAATAAGGTATTGGTTCCAAAAAAGAAAAGAAAAAACTATTTTAAGTTAGTTCAGTTCAGTTCAGTTGCTCAGTCGTGTCCGACTCTTTGTGACCCCATGAATCGCAGCACGCCAGGACTTCCTGTCCATCACCATCTCCCGGAGTTCACTCAGACTCACGTCCATCGGGTCCTTGATGCCATTCAGCCATCCCATCCTTGGTCGTCTCCTTCTCCTACTGCCCCCAATCCCTCCCAGCATCAGAGTCTTTTCCAGTGAGTCAACTCTTCGCATGAGGTGGCCAAAGTACTGGAGTTTCAGCTTCAGCATCATTCCTTCCAAAGAAATCCCAGGGTTGATCTCCTTCAGAACGGACTGGTTGGATCTCTTTGCAGTCCAAGGGACTCTCGAGTCTTCTTCAACACCGCAGTTCAAAAGCATCAATTCTTCGGTGCTCAGCCTTCTTCACAGTCCAAATCTCACATCCATACATGACCACAGGAAAAACCATAGCCTTGACTAGATGGACCTTAGTCGGCAAAGTAATGTCCCTGCTTTTGAATATGCTATCTAGGTTGGTCATAACTTTTTTTCCAAGGAGTAAGCGTCTTTTAATTTCATGGCTGCACTCACCATCTGCAGTGATTTTGGAGCCCAAAAAGGTAAAGTCTGACACTCTTTCCACTGTTTCCCCATCTATTTCCCATGAAGTGATGGGACTGGATGCCACGATCTTCGTTTTCTGAATGTTGAGCTTTAAGCCAACTATTGCACTCTCCTCTTTCACTTTCATCAAGAGGCTTTTTAGTTCCTCTTCACTTTCTGCCATAATAGTGGTGTCATCTGCATATCTGAGGTGATTGATATTTCTCCTGGCTAGCTTGATTCCACCTTCTGTTTCTTCCAGTCCAGCATTTCTCATGATGTACTCTGCATAGAAGTTAAATAAGCATGATGACAATATACAGCCTTGACGTACACCTTTTCCTATTTGGAACCAGTCTGTTGTTCCACGTCCAGTTCTAACTGTTGCTTCCTGACCTGCATACAGATTTCTCAAGAGGCAGGTTAGGTGGTCTGGTATTCCCATCTCTTTCAGAATTTTCCACAGTTTATTGTGATCCACACAGTCAAAGACTTTGGCATAGTCAATAAGGCAGAAATAGATGGTTTTCTGGAACTCTCTTGCTTTTTCCATGATCCAGCAGATGTTGGCAATTTGATCTCTGGTTCCTCTGCCTTTTCTAAAACCAGCTTGAACATCAGGAAGTTCACAATTCACGTATTGCTGAAGCCTGGCTTGGAGAATTTTGAGCAATACTTTACTAGCATGTGAGATGAGTGCAATTGTGCGGTAGTTTGAGCATTCTTTGGTGTTGCCTTTTTTGGGGATTGGAATGAAAACTGACCTTTTCCAGTCCTGTGGCCACTGCTGAGTTTTCCAAATTTGTTGGCATATTGAGTGCAGCACTTTCACAGCATCATCTTTCAGGATTTGAAATAGCTCAACTGGAATTCCATCACCTACACTAGTTTTGTTTGTAGTGATGCTTTTAAGGCCCACTTGACTTCACATTCCAAGATGTCTGGCTCTAGATTAGTGATCACATCATCATGACTATCTGGGTCGTGAAGATCTTTTTTGTACAATTCTTTTGTGTATTCTTGCCACCTCTTCTTAAATTAAGCAAAGCCTAATAATTTATTTGTAAATAAAAGGGGGATTCATAAAATTTATGATGCTTCTATTAAATATAAATATATACTAGTAATTGATAATTATACATCATATATTAAATTAGAATGAGTTGTTTAATATCAACAGACTATAGAATCACAAATGTATATTAAAAAATAGAATGACAACCTTTGACAACGAATTCATGCTGGTTTATAATGAATTAAATTAATGTTCCACTATAACAAATGGATTGAAAAAAATCTATCTAAAATAGTCTACTGTGAATATCAAAGCTTAATATGTGAAATCTTTGAGAACTGTGACTATTTTGCTTTATCCTTAGATACTTGATATGTATTGTGATTAAAATATGGTAAAACAATCAATGTTTCCACTGAAAAAATTTAAGGCAGTGATGCTAATTATGGAATAATAATGTTCAACATGTCATACTGAAAGTTCAACTTTTTAATAGGAAAATATGCCAGAAGCAGAAAATATGTAAGGGATTTCAGTCATTTGTAATGAGTACTCAAAATGTATGTCTTGTTGTTATTCAGTCCCTAAGTCATGTTTGACTCGTTGTGACCCCGTGGACTGCAGCATGCCAGGACTCCCTGTCCATCACCAATTCCTGGAGTTTATTCAAACTCAAGCCATCTAACCATCTCATCCTCTGTCATTCCCTTCTCCTCCCACCATCAGTCTTTCCCAGCATCAGGGTCTTTTCCAATGAGTCAGCTCTTTGCATCAGGTGGACAGAGTATTGGAGCTCCAGCTTTAGCATCAGTCCTTCCAATGAATATTCAGGGTTGATTTCCTTTAGGATTGACTGGTTTGATATCCTTGCAGTCCAAAAGACTCTCAAGAGTTCTCCAGCACCACAATTCAAAAGCATCAATTCTTTGGCACTCAGCCTTATTAATGGTTCAACTCTCACGACTGATGTTGAAGCTGAAACTCCAATACTTTGGCAACCTGATGCGAAGAGCTGACTCATTTGAAAACACCCTGATGCTGGGAAAGAATGAGAGCAGGAGGGGAAGGGGATGACAGAAGATGATATGGTTGGATGGCATCATCAACTCAATGAACATGGGTTTGGGAAGACTCTGGCAGTTGGTGATGGACAGGGAGGCCTGGTGTGCTGAGGTTCATGGGGTCGCAGAGTCAGACACAGCTGAGTGACTGAAGTGAACTGTCATCTGTACATGACTACTGGAAAAACCATAACTTTGAGTAGGTAGACCTTTGTCACTTAAGTGATATCTCTGCTTTTGAATACACTGCCTAGGTTTGTCATAACTTTACTTCCAAGGAACAAGCATCTGTTAATTCATGGCTGCAGTCACTGTCTGAAGTGACTTTATTTTATTTTTTTTTAATTTTTATTTTGACTTTATTTTACTTTACAATACTGTATTGGTTTTGCCATACATTGACATGAATCCACCACAGGTGTACATGCATTCCCATACATGAACCCCCCTCCCACCTCCCTCCCCACATCATCCCTCTGGGTCATCCACATGCACCAGCCCCAAACATGCTGTATCCTGCATCAGACATAGACTGGTGATTCAATTCTTACATGATAGTATACATGTTTCAATGCCATTCTCCCAAATCATCCCACCCTCTCCCTCTCCCTCTGAGTCCAAAAGTCCACTATACACATCTGTGTCTTTTTTGCTGTCTTGCATACAGGGTCATCATTGCCATTTTTCTAAATTCCATATATATGTGTTAGTATACTGTATTGATGTTTTTCTTTCTGGCTTACTTCACTCTGTATAATAGGCTCCAGTTTCATCCATCTCAACAGAACTGGTTCAAATGTATTCTTTTTAACTGCTGAGTAATACTCCATTGTGTATATGTACCACAGCTTTCTTATCCGTTCATCTGCTGATGGACATCTAGGTTGTTTCCATGTCCTGGCTATTATAAACTGTGCTGCGATGAACATTGGGGTACATGTGTCTCTTTCAATTCTGGTTTCCTCGGTGTGTATGCCCAGCAGTGGTATTGCTGGGTCATATGGCAGATCTATTTGCAATTTTTTAAGGAATCTCCACACTGTTTTCCATAGTGGTTGTACTAGTTTGCATTCCCACCAACAGTGTAGGAGGGTTCCCTTTTCTCCACACCCTCTCTAGCATTTATTGCTTGCACATTTTTGGATCATAGACATTCTGACTGGTGTGAAGTGGTACCTCATTGTGGTTTTGATTTGCATTTCTCTAATAATGAGTGATGTTGAGCATCTTTTCATGTGTTTGTTAGCCATCCATATGTCTTCTTTGGAGAAATGTCTATTTAGTTCTTTGGCCCATTTTTTGATTGGGTCGTTTATTTTTCTGGAATTGAGTTGCATAAGTTGCTTGTATATTTTTGAGATTAGCTATTTGTCAGTTGTTTCATTTGCTATTATTTTCTCCCATTCTGAAGGCTGTCTTTTCACCTTGCTTATAGTTTCCTTTGTTGTACAGAAGCTTTTAATTTTAATTAGATCCCATTTGTTTATTTTTGCTTTTATTTCCAGAATTCTGGGAGGTGGATCATAGAGGATCCTGCTGTGATTTATGTTGGAAAGTGTTTTGCCTATATTTTCCTCTAGGAGTTTTATAGTTTCTGATCTTACATTTAGATCTTTTATCCATTTTGAGTTTATTTGTGTGTGTGGCGTTAGAAAGTGATCTAGTTTCATTCTTTTACAAGTGGTTGGCTAGTTTTCCCAGCACCACTTGTTGAAGAGATTGTCTTTGCTCCATTGTATATTCTTGCCTCCTTTGTCAAAGATAAAGTGTCTGTAGGTGTGTGGATTTATCTCTGGGCTTTCTATTTTGTTCCATTGATCTATATTTCTGTCTTTGTGCCAGTACCATTCTCTCTTGATTACTGTGGCTTTGTAGTAGAGCCTGAAGTCAGGCAAGTTGATTCCTCCAGTTCCATTCTTCTTTCTCAAGATTGCTTTGGCTATTCGAGGTTTTTTGTATTTCCATACAAATCTTGAAATTATTTGTTCTAGTTCTGTGAAAAATATCGCTGGTAGCTTGATAGGGATTGCATTGAATTTGTTAATTGCTTTGAGTAGTGCACTCATGTTCACTGTATTGATTCTTCCGATCCATGAACATGTTATATTTCTCCATCTATTAGTGTCCTCTTTGATTTCTTTCATCAGTGTTTTATAGTTTTCGATATATAGGTCTTTAGTTTCTTTAGGTAGATATATTCCTAAGTATTTTATTCTTTTCGTTGCTATGGTGAATGGAATTGTTTCCTTAATTTCTTTTTCTCCTTTCTCATTATTAGTGTATGGCAATGCAAGGGATTTATGTGTGTTGATTTCATATCCTGCAAATTTACTATAGTCATTGATTAGCTCTAGTAATTTTCCGGTGGAGTCTTTAGGGTTTTCTATGTAGAGGATCATGTCATCTGCAAAGAGTGAGAGTTTTACTTCTTCTTTTCCAATTTGGATTCCTTTTATTTCTTTTTCTGCTCTGATTGCTATGGCCAAAACTTCCAGAACTATGTTGAATAGTAGCGGTGAAAGTGGGCACCCTTGTCTTGCTCCTGACTTTAGGGAAAATGCTTTCCATTTTTCACCATTGAGGATAATGTTTGCTGTGGGTATGTTATATATAGCTTTTATTATGTTGAGGTATGTTCCTTCTATTCCTGCTTTCTGGAGAGTTTTTATCATAAATGGATGTTGAATTTTGTCAAAGGCCTTCTCTGCATCTATTGAGATAATCATATGGCTTTTATTTTTCATTTGTTAATGTGGTGAATTACATTGATTGATTTGTGGATATTGAAGAATCCTTGCGTCCCTGAGATAAAGCCCACTTGGTCACAGTGTATGATCTTTTTAATGTGTTGCTGGATTCTGATTGCTAGAAATTTGTTAAGGATTTTTGCATCTATGTTCATCAGTGATATTGGCCTGTAGTTTTCTTTTTTTGTGACATCTTTGTCAGCTCTTGGTATTAAGATGATGGTGGCCTCATAGAATGAGTTTGGAAGTTTCCCTTCCTCTGCAATTTTCTGGAAGAGTTTGAGTAGGATAGGTGTTAGCTCTTCTGTAAATTTTTGGTAGAATTCAGCTGTGAAGCCGTCTGGACCTGGGCTTTTGTTTGCTGGAAGATTTCTGATTACAGTTTCAATTTCTGTGCTTGTGATGGGTCCGTTATGATTTTCTATTTCTTCCTGGTTCAGTTTTGGAAAATTGTACTTTTCTAAGAATTTGTCTATGTCTTCCACATTGTCCATTTTATTGGCATATAATTGCTGATAGTAGTCTCTTATGATCCTTTGTATTTCTGTGTTGTCTGTTGTGATCTCTCCATTTTCATTTCTAATTTTATTGATTTGATTTTTCTCTCTTTGCTTCTTGATGAGTCTGGCTAATGGTTTGTCAATTTTATTTATCCTTTCAAAGAACCAGCTTTTGGCTTTGTTGATTTTTGCTGTGGTCTCTTTTGTTTTTTTTGCATTTATTTCTGCCCTAGTTTTTAAGATTTCTTTCCTCTACTAACTCTGGCGTTCTCCAATTCTTCCTTTTCTATTGCTTTAGTTGTAGGGTTAGGTTATGTATTTGACTTTTTTCTTGTTTCTTGAGGTATGCCTGTATTCCTATGAACTTTCCTCTTAGCACTGCTTTTATAGTGTCCCACAGGTTTCGGGTTGTTGTGCTTTCATTTTCATTCATTTCTATGCATATTTTGATTTCTTTTTTGATTTCTTCTGTGATTTGTTGGTTATTCAGAAGTGTGTTGTTCAACCTCCATATGTTGGAATTTTTAATAGTTTTTCTCCTGTAATTGATATCTAATCTTGATGCATAATGGTCAGAAAAGATGCTTGGAATGATTTTGATTTTTTTGAATTTATCAAGGTTAGATTTATGGCCCAGGATGTGATCTATCCTGGAGAAGGTTCCATGAGCACTTGAAAAAAAAGGTGAAATTCATTGTTTTGGGGTGAAGTGTCCTATAGATATCAATTAGGTCTAACTGATCTAATGTATCATTTAAAGTTTGTGTTTCCTTGTTAATTTCCTGTTTAGTTGATCTGTCCATAGGTGTAAGTGGGGTATTAAAGTCTCCTGCTATTGTTGTGTTATTGTTAATCTCCCATTTCATACTTGTTAGCATTTGTCTTACATATTGTGGCGCTCCTATATTGGGTGCATATGTATTTATAATTGTTATATCTTCTTCTTGGATTGATCCTTTGATCATTATGTAGTGGCCTTCTTTGTCTCTTTTCACAGCCTTTGCTTTAAAGTCTATTTTATCAGATATGAGTATTGCCACTCCTGCTTTCTTTTGGTCTCTATTTGTGTCGAATATCTTTTTCCAGCCCTTCACTTTCAGTCTGTATGTGTCCCTTGTTTTGAGGTGGGTCTCTTGTAAGCAGCATAAAGAGGGGTCTTGTTTTTGTATACATTCAGCCAGTCTTTGCCTTTTGGTTGGGGCATTCAAACCATTTACGTTTAAGGAAATTATTGACAAGTATGATCCCGTTGCCATTTACTTTATTGTTTTGGGTATGGGTTTATACACCCTTTTCGTGTTTCCTGGCTAGAGAATATCCTTTAGAATTTGTTGGAGAGCTGGTTTGGTGGTGCTGAATTCTCTCAGCTTTTGCTTGTCTGTAAAGCTTTTGATTTCTCCTTCATATTTAAATGAGATCCTTGCTGAGTACAGTAATCTGGGCTGTAGGTTATTGTCTTTCATCACTTTAAGTATGTCTTGCTATTCCCTCCTGGCCTGAAGAGTTTCTATTGAAAGATCAGCTGTTATCCTTATGGGAATCCCCTTGTGTGTTATTTGTTTTTTTCCCTTTGCTGTTTTAATATTTGTTCTTTGTGTTTGATCTTTGTTAATTTGATTAATATGTGTCTTGGGGTGTTTTGCCTTGGGTTTATCCTATTTGGTACTCTCTTGGTTTCTTGGACTTGGGTGATTATTTCCTTCCCCATTTTAGGGAAGTTTTCAACTATTATCTCCTCAAGGATTTTCTCATGTTCTTTCTTTTGGTCTTCTTCTGGGACTCTTATAATTCGATTGTTGGAGCATTGCATATTGTCCTGAAGGTCTCTGAGATTGTCCTCATTTCTTTTAATTCTTTTTTCTTTTTTCCTCTCTGATTCATTTATGTCTACCATTCTATCTTCTATTTAACTAATCCTATCTTCTGCCTCTATTATTCTACTATTTGTTGCCTCCAGAGTGTTTCTGATCTCATTTATTGTGTTATTCATTATATATTGACTCTTTTTTATTTCTTCTAGGTCCTTGTTAAACCTTTCTTGCATCTTCTCAATCCTTGTCTCCAGGCTATTTATCTTTGATTCCATTTTGATTTCAAGATTTTGGATCATTTTCACTATCAATATTCGGAATTCTTTCTCAGGTAGATTCCCTATCTCTTCTTCTTTTGTTTGGTTTGGTGGGCATTTCTCCTGATCCTTTACCTGCTGAGTATTCCTCTGTCTCTTCATCTTGGTTATATTGCTGCGTTTGGGGTGGCCTTTCTGTATTCTGGGAATTTGTGGAGTTCTCTTTATTATGGAGCTTCCTCACTGTGGGTGGGGTTGTATGAGTGGCTTGTCAAGGTTTCCTTTTCAGGGAGGCTTGTGTTGGAGTTCTGGTGGGTGAAGCTGGGTTTCTTCTCTCTGGAGTGCAGTAGAGTGATGAGTAATGCATTATGAAATATCAGTGGTTTTGGAGTAACTTTGAGCTGCCTGTATATTGAAGCTCAGGTGTGTGTTCCTGTGTTGCTGGAGAATTTGCGTGGTACATATTGCTCTGGAACTTGTTGGCCCTTGGGTGGAGCTTGGTTTCAGTGCAGGTATGGAGATGTTTGATGAGCTCCTTTTGCTTAATGTTCCCTGAATTCAGGAGTTCTCTGATGTTCTCAAGATTTGGACTTAACCTCCTGCTTCTGATTTTCAGTTTTATTTTTACAGTAGCCTCTCGACTTCTCCATCTATACAGCACTGATGATAAAACATCTAGGTTAAAAATGAAAAGTTTCTGTACATTGGGGGACACCCAGAGAGGTTCACTGAGTTACATGGAGAAGAGAAGAGGGACGGGGTAGTTAGAGGTGACTGGCACGAAATGCAGTGAGATCAAAAGAGGAGAGAGCAAGCTAAGCAGTAATCACTTCCTTATATGCGCTCCATTGTCTGGACCGCTCAGAGGTATTCACAGAGTTATACAGGGAAGAGGAGAGGGAAGAAGTAGACAGAGGTGACCAGGAGGATAAAAGAGGGAAATGAAAAGGAGAGAGACAAATCCAGCCAGTAACCCGTTCATTAGGTGTTCTCCACCGTCTGGAACACACAGAGATTCCCAGAGTTGGGTAGAGAAGAGAAGGGTGCGGAAAGAGACAGAGGCCACCTGGTGGAGAAAAAGGAGAGTCCAAAGGAGGAGAGAGTGGTCAAGCCAGTAATCTCGCTCTCAGGTAAAATTGGGTAGAAAGTTTGGGTTTTTAAATGTACAAAATTGACAACAAAAAACAAAAAGCAAAGACTAAAAATCTAGAGTAGAGGTTGGATTTTCAAAAATACAGTATTAAGTAAATGAAGAAGAAGGAAAAAAGAAAAAAAAAAACCAGGAAAACCAAAAAAAAAAAAAAAGCAAAGCCACAAGAATTATTAAAAAACACCAACAACAACCACACAAAGACTATATATGGTGTTTGACTTAAAAAATAGAATCTTTTTTTTGAAAAGTAATAGTAGGTTATAGAAATAAAAATTAAAGGAGAAATAGAAGACTTAACAATTTTAAAAAGTTAGAAAAAAAAAAGAGGAGAGGGAGGGAAAGATGGCGGAGGAATAGGACGGGAAGACCACTTTCTCCCTCACAAATTCCTAAAAAGAACATTTCAACGCTGAGCAAACTCCACAAAACAACTTCTGTAGGCTGGCAGAGGACATCAGGCAACCAGAAAAGCAGACCATTGTCTTCAAAAACAGGTAGGAAAAAATATAAAAGATGAGAAAGGAGACAAAGGAGGTGGGGAGGGAGCTCCGTCCCGGGAAGGGAAGCCCATCCCAGGAAGGGAATTTTAAGAAGAGAGGTTTCCAAACACCAGGAAACACTCTCCCTGCCGAGTCTGTGGCGAGCCTTGGAAACACAGAGGGCAACATAACAGGAAAGAAAAATAGATAAATAATTAAAACCAAGAGATTACAAGCCCACCAGTAACTCCCCCAGCGGAAAAGCAGCACAGACGCCTGCATCCGCCATTGGGAAGTGGGGGCAGGGCAGGGACGCGCAGGAGGTGCGGGCTGCAGAGCTTTGTAAGAATCGGGCAGGAACGCCCCACGCGCAACCAGAACGATCTAACTTGGGCTAGCAAACCAGACTGTGGGATAGCTACCACGTGAAAAGCTCGAACATAAGACACCGCCAGGACCGAGCACAGAACAAAGGACGGAACGGAAAAAGCCGGCTGCAGACCATCCCCCGCCGGGGACAGGCAGCCAGAGCCGTAAGGACTGGAAAGGGGCAATTGCAGACCCGGAGAGACTTTACTTACCTAACTGCAAGCAGGCTCCTTTGCTAAGACTTCTGGGGGTGCTGGACAGTCACAATCTGCCTCACGGGGTGCGCCAGCGGTCCACCCAGAAAGCTGAGTAGCAGCGGCAGAAAAGGTGACAAGCCGCGGCAATCACGCTCGCCAAACTCCTGAGCTACTTGGTCCTGGGAAGGGCACAAAGCGCAGTCCCAGCCGAATTTGTGCCTCTGAGGGCTGCCTGAGCGCCGAACCTGAGCAGCTTGGACCGGGGAAGTGCACGCAGCCTAGGGCCGTCCCCAGACGGTTCCCGGCTGAGCATCGTAGAGCCGGAGCGGTTTGTGCGCCGCGAGAAAGGACAGGTCAAGCGGGGCTGAGATACTGGGTGCACACGACGGTGCTATTTGTTTGCAGCATCCCCCCTCCCCACAGTGCGACTGAACTAGTGAGCCTAAAAAACCAGCAAACAGAAGAAGTTAAACAGAGGGAACCACCTTGGAAGTGATCCCACACAGCCCATAACATCAGAGAAGGGCCAGATATATTTTTGACTATTTTAAAAATCATTCCTTTTTTTTTTCTGCTTTTTTGTTTTTTGTTTTTCTTTTTTCTTTTTTTTCAAACTTTTTTTAATTGTTGTCTTCTATTTCTCCTCTAATTTTTATTTCTATAACCTATTATTACTATTTTTAAAAAAAAGACTTTTTTTTTTAAGGCAAACACCATATATAGTCTTTGGGTGGTCGTTATTTTTTTTGTTTGTTTCTTTGTTTGTTTTTTAATAATTCTTTTTTTTTTTCTTTCTCCCTTTTTCCTTCTGCTTTTCTTTAATATTGTATCTTTGAAAATCCAACCTCTACTCTAGATTTTTAATCTTTGCTCTTAGGTTTTTGTTGTCAATTTTGTACATTTAAAAACCCAAACTTCACTACCCAAGTTTACCTGAGAGCAAGATTACTGGCTTGATCACTCTCTCCTCCTCTGGACTCTCCTTTTTCTCCACCAGGTGGCCTCTGTCTCTTTTCTCCCCCATCTCTTCTCTATCCAACTCTGTGAATCTCTGTGTGTTCCAGACGGTGGAGAACACCTAAGGAACTGGTTACTGGCAGGATTTGTCTCTCTCTTACTCATTCCTCTCTCTTATCCTCCTGGTCACCTCTGTCTACTTCCTCCCTCTCCTCTGCCCCGTATAACTCTGTAAATACCTCTGAGCAGTCCAGACTATAGAGAGCACATAAGGAAGTGACGACTG
Source organism: Ovis canadensis (assembly GCF_042477335.2). Classification (NCBI taxonomy): domain Eukaryota; kingdom Metazoa; phylum Chordata; class Mammalia; order Artiodactyla; family Bovidae; genus Ovis; species Ovis canadensis. The sequence continues at coordinate 31,988,923 of NC_091248.1, read as the reverse complement.
GCTAGCTTGCTCTCTCCTCTTTTGATCTCACCACATCTCATTCCAGTTACCTCTAACTACCCCCTCCATCTTCTCTTCTCCTTGTAACTCAGGGAACCTCTCTGAGTATCCCTCAATGTGGAGAAACTTTTCATCTTTAACCTAGATGTTTTATCATCAGTGCTGTATAGATGGAGAAGTCTAGAGGCTACTGTAAAAATAAAACTGAAAACCAGAAGCAGGAGGCTTAAATCCAAAGCCTGAAAACATTAGAGAACTCTTGAATTGAGGGAACATTAAGCAATAGGAGCTCATCAAATGCCTTCATACCTACACCGAAACCAAGCTCCACCCAAGGGCCAACAAGTTCCAAAACAAGACATACCACGCAAATTCTCCAGCAACACAGGAACACTCCCCTGAGCTTCAATATACAGGCAGCTCAAAATTATCCCAAAACATTTGATGTCTCATAACCCATTACGGGTCACTCCACTGCACTCCAGAGAGAAGAAACCCAGCTCCAACCAGCAAAACTCCAACACAAGTCTCCCTAACCAGGAAACCTTGACAAGCCACTGATAGAACCCCACCCACAGTGAGGAAGCTCCATAATAAAGAGAACTCCACAAATTACCAGAATATAAAAAGGCCACCCCAAACACAGCAATATAACCAAGATGAAGAGACAGAGGAATACTCAGCAGGTAAAGGAACAGGAGAGTTACCCTCCAAACCAAACAAAAGAGGAAGAAGTAGGGAATCTACCAGAGAAAGAATTCCAAATATTGATAGTGAAAATGATCCAAAATCTTGAAATCAAAATGGAATCACAGATAAATAGCCTAGAGACAAGGATTGAGAAGATGCAAGAAAGGTTTAACAAGGACCTAGAAGAAATAAAAAAGAGTCAAAATATAATGAATAATGCAATAAATGAGATCAGAAACACTCTGGAGGCAACAAATAGTAGAATAACGGAGGCAGAAGATAGGATTAGTGAAATAGAAGATAGAATGGTAGAAATAAATGAATCAGAGAGGAAACAAGAAAAACGAATTAAAAGAAACGAGGACAATCTCAGAGACCTCCACGACAATATAAAACGCTCCAACATTCGAATTATAGGAGTCCCAGAAGAAGAAGACAGAAAGAAAGATCATGAGAAAATCCTTGAGGAGATAATAGTTGAAAACTTCCCTAAAATGGGGAAGGAAATAATCACCCAAGTCCAAGAAACCAAGAGAGTTCCAAATAGGATAAACCCAAGGCAAAACACCCCAAGACACATATTAATCAAATTAACAAAAATCAAACACAAAGAACAAATATTAAAAGCAGCAAAGGGAAAAACAACAAATAACACACAAGGGGATTCCCATAAGGATAACAGCTGATCTTTCAATAGAAACTCTTCAGGCCAGGAGGGAATGGCAAGACATACTTAAAGTGATGAAAGACAATAACCTACAGCCCAGATTACTGTACCCAGCAAGGATCTCATTCAAATGCGAAGGAGAAATCAAAAGCTTTACAGACAAGCAAAAGCTGAGAGAATTCAGCACCACCAAACCAGCTCTCCAACAAATTCTAAAGGATATTCTCTAGACAGGAAACATGAAAAGGGTGTATAAACCCGAACCCAAAACAATAAAGTAAATGGTAACGGGATCATACATATCAATAATTACCTTAAACATAAATGGGTTGAACGCCCCAACCAAAAGACAGAGACTGGCTGAATGGATACAAAAACAAGACCCCTCTATATGCTGCTTACAAGAGACCCACCTCAAAACAAGGGACACATACAGACTGAAAGTGAAGGGCTGGAAAAAGATATACCACGCAAATAGAGACCAAAAGAAAGCAGGAGTGGCAATACTCATATCTGATAAAATAGACTTTAAAACCAAGGCTGTGAAAAGAGACAAAGAAGGCCACTACATAATGATCAAAGGAACAATCCAAGAAGAAGATATAACAATTATAAACATATAAGCACCCAATATAGGAGCACCGCAATATGTAAGACAAATGCTAACAAGTATGAAAGGGGAAATCAACAATAACACAATAATAGTGGGAGACTTTAATACCCCACTCACACCTATGGACAGATCAACTAAACAGAAAATTAACAAAGAAACGCAAACTTTAAATGATACATTAGATCAGTTAGACCTAATTGATATCTATAGGACACTTCACCCCAAAACAATGAATTTCACCTTTTTTTCAAGTGCTCATGGAACCTTCTCCAGGATAGATCACATCCTGGGCCATAAATCTAACCTTGATAAATTCAAAAAAATCAAAATCATTCCAAGCATCTTTTCTGACCATTATGCATCAAGATTAGATCTCAATTACAGGAGAAAAACTATTAAAAATTCCAACATATGGAGGTTGAACAACACACTTCTGAATAACCAACAAATCACAGAAGAAATCAAAAAAGAAATCAAAATATGCATAGAAAATAATGAAAATGAAAACACAACAACCCAAAACCTGTGGGACACTATAAAAGCAGTGCTAAGAGGAAAGTTCATAGCAATACAGGCATACCTCAAGAAACAAGAAAAAAGTCAAATAAACAACCTAACTCTACAACTAAAGCAACTAGAAAAGGAAGAATCGGAGAACCCCAGAGATAGTAGAAGGAAAGAAGTCTTAAAATTTAGGCCAGAAATAAATGCAAAAGAAACAAAAGAGACCATAGCAAAAATCAACAAAGCCAAAAGCTGGTTCTTTGAAAGGATAAATAAAATTGACAAACCATTAGCCAGACTCATCAAGAAGCAAAGAGAGAAAAATCAAATCAATAAAATTAGAAATGAAAATGGAGAGATCACAACAGACAACACAGAAATACAAAGGATCATAAGAGACTACTATCAGCAGTTGTATGCCAATAAAATGGACAACGTGGAAGAAATGGACAAATTCCTAGAAAAGTACAATTTTCCAAAACTGAACCAGGAAGAAATAGAAAGTCTTAACAGACCCATCACAAGCACAGAAATTGAAACTGTAATCAGAAATCTTCCAGCAAACAAAAGCCCAGTTCCAGACGGCTTCACAGCTGAATTCTACCAAAAATTTACAGAAGAGCTAACACCTATCCTATTCAAACTCTTCCAGAAAATTGCAGAGGAAGGGAAACTTCCAAACTCATTCTATGAGGCCACCATCATCTTAATACCAAAACCTGACAAAGATGTCACAAAAAAAGAAAACTACAGGCCAATATCACTGATGAACATAGATGCAAAACTCCTCAACAAAATCCTAGCAATCAGTATCCAACAACACATTAAAAAGATCATACACCATGACCAAGTGGGCTTTATCCCAGGGATGCAAGGATTCTTCAATATCCATAAATCAGTCAATGTAATTCACCACATTAACAAATTGAAAAATAAAAACCATATGATTATCTCAATAGATGCAGAGAAGGCCTTTGACAAAATTCAACATCCATTTATGATAAAAAAAAACTCTCCAGAAAGCAGGAATAGAAGGAACATACCTCAACATAATAAAAGCTATCTATGACAAACCCACAGAAACATTATCCTCAATGGTGAAAAATTGAAAGCATTTCCCGTAAATTCAGGAACAAGACAAGGGTGTCCACTTTCACCGCTACTATTCAACATAGTTCTGGAAGTTTTGGCCATAGCAATCAGAGCAGAAAAAGATATAAAAGGAATCCAAATTGGAAAAGAAGAAGTAAAACTCTCACTGTTTGCAGATGACATGATCCTCTACATGGAAAACCCTAAAGACTCCACCAGAAAATTACTAGAGCTCATCAATGAATATAGTAAAGTTGCAGGATATAAAATCAACACACAGAAATCCCTTGCATTCCTATACACGAATAATGAGAAAGTAGAAAAAGAAATTAAGGAAACAATTCCATTCACCATAGCAACGAAAAGAATAAAATACTTAGGAATATATCTACCTAAAGAAACTAAAGACCTATATATAGAAAACTATAAAACACTGATGTAAGAAAGCAAAGAGGACACTAATAGATGGAGAAATATACCATGTTCATGGATCGGAAGAATCAATATAGTGAAAATGAGTATACTACCCAAAGCAATTTACAAATTCAATGCAATCCCTATCAAGCTACCAGCCACATTTTTCACAGAACTAGAACAAATAATTTCAAGATTTGTATGGAAATACAAAAAAACCTCGAATAGCCAAAGCAATCTTGAGAAAGAAGAATGGAACTGGAGGAATCAACTTGCATGACTTCAGGCTCTACTACAAAGCCACAGTCATCAAGACAGTATGGTACTGACACAAAGACAGACATATAGATCAATGGAACAAAATAGAAAGCCCAGAGATAAATCCACACACATACGGACACCTTATCTTTGACAAAGGAGGCAAGAATATACAATGGAGCAAAGACAATCTCTTTAACAAGTGGTGCTGGGAAAACTGGTCAACCACTTGTAAAAGAATGAAACTAGATCACTTTCTAACACCGCACACAAAAATAAACTCAAAATGGATTAAAGATCTAAATGTAAGATCAGAAACTATAAAACTCCTAGAGGAGAACATAGGCAAAACACTCTCAGACATAAATCACAGCAGGATCCTCTATGATCCACCTCCCAGAATTCTGGAAATAAAAGCAAAAATAAACAAATGGGATCTAATTAAACTTAAAAGCTTCTGCACAACAAAGGAAACTATAAGCAAGGTGAAAAGACAGCCTTCTGAATGGGAGAAAATAATAGCAAATGAAGCAACTGACAAACAACTAATCTCAAAAATATACAAGCAACTTATGCAGCTCAATTCCAGAAAAATAAACGACCCAATCAAAAAATGGGCCAAAGAACTAAATAGACATTTCTCCAAAGAAGACATACGAATGGCTAAAAAACACATGAAAAGATGCTCAACATCACTCATTATTACAGAAATGCAAATCAAAACCACAATGAGGTACCACTTCACACCAGTCAGAATGTCTGCAATCCAAAAATCTGCAAGCAATAAATGCTGGAGAGGCTGTGGAGAAAAGGGAACCCTCTTACACTGTTGGTGGGAATGCAAACTAGTACAGCCACTATGGAGAACAGTGTGGAGATTCCTTTAAAAATTGCAAATAGAACTACCTTATGACCCAGCAATCCCACTTCTGGGCATACACACCATGGAAACCAGAATGGAAAGAGACACATGTACCCCAATGTTCATCGCAGCACTGTTTATAATAGCCAGGACATGGAAACAACCTAGATGTCCATCAGCAGATGAATGGATAAGAAAGCTGTGGTACATATACACAATGGAGTATTACTCAGCCATAAAAAAGAATTCATTTGAATCCGTTCTGATGAGATGGATGAAACTGGAGCCGATTATACAGAGTGAAGTAAGCCAGAAAGAAAAACACCAATACAGTATACTAACACATATATATGGAATTTAGGAAGATGGCAATGACGACCCTGTATGCAAGACAGGAAAAAAGACACAGATGTGTATAACGGACTTTTGGACTCAGAGGGAGAGGGAGAGGGTGGGATGATTTGGGAGAATGGCATTCTAACATGTATACTATCATGTAAGAATTGAATCGCCAGTCTATGTCTGACGCAGGATACAGCATGCTTGGGGCTGGTGCATGGGGATGACCCAGAGAGATGTTGTGGGGAGGGAGGTGGGAGGGGGGTTCATGTTTGGGAACGCATGTAAGAATTAAAGATTTTAAAATTTAAAAAAAAAATTAAAAAAATAAAAAAATTTTTAAAAAGAGAAGAAAAAGAAAAGAAAAAACAGCCCCACAACAGCATCAACAAAAAATAAAAACAAACAAACAAACAAAAAGGAATGATTGTAAAAATAGTAAAGATATTTCTGGCCCTTTCTCTGGTGTTGTGGGCAGTATGGGGTCACTTCCAAGGCGGTTCCCTCTGTTTAACTTCTGTTTGCTGGTCTCTTCAGTGTCTGATTTCCATCCTGACACAGGGGGGCGGTGGTGGACATTTTTTTTTTTTTTTTTTAGGCTCACTTGTTCAGTCGTGCTGTGGGGAGGGAGGGATGCTGCAAACAAATAGCACTGTCATGTGCACACCGTGTCTCAGCCCCGCTGGACCTGTCCCTGCTCACAACGCACAAACCGCTCAGGTTCTACGATGCTCTGCCGGGAACCGTCTGAGGTCGGCCCTAGGCTGCGTGCACCTCCCAGGTCTAAGCCACTCAGGTTCAGTGCTCAGGTGGCCCTCAGAGGCTCAGATTCAGTTGGGACTGCATTTTGTGCCCTTCCCAGGTCCGAGTAGCTCAGGAGTTTGCCAAGCGCGGTCGCTGTGGCTTGTCGCCTTTCTTGTCTCTGCTGCTCAGTTTTCTGGGTGTACCGCTGGTGCCCCTTGTGAGGCAGATGGTAACTGTCCAGCACCCCCAGAAGGCTTAGCAAAGAAGTCTGCTTGCAGTTTGGTAGGTAAAGTCTCTCCAGGGCTGCGATTGCCGCTTTCCAGCCCTTATGGCTCTGGCTGCCTGTCTGAAGTTATTTTAGAGCTCAAGAAAATAAAGTCTGTAATTGTTTCTACTTTTCCCGCTCCCTTTTGCCATGGAGTGATAGGACTGGATGCCCCCATTTTAGTTTTGTGAATGTTGAGTCTCAAATTAGGTTTTTACTCTCTTCTTTCACCCTTATCAAGAGGCTCTTTAGTTCCTCTTCACTTTCTGTAATTAAAGTTTGTATATATACAAATGCATAGAAATATCTTCTGCTTAGAGCTATAGTGGATAAACTAAGGCCCCTGGCCAAATCTGGCCTACAACCTGTTATTCTATCAGTTCAGTTCAGTTGCTCAGTCGTGTCTGACTCTTTGCGACCCCATGAATCGCAGCACATCAGGCCTCCCTGTCCATCACCAACTCCCGGAGTTCACTCAAACACGTCCATTGAGTCAGTGATGACATCCAGCCATCTCATCCTCTGTCGTCCCCTTCTACTCCTGCCCCCACTCCCTCCCAACATCAGGGTCTTTTCCAATGAGTCAACTCTTCGCATGAGGTGGCCAAAGTACTGGAGTTTCAGCTTCAGCATCATTCCTTCCAAAGAAAGCCCAGGGTTGATCACCTTTAAGAAGGACTGGTTGGATCTCCTTGCAGTCCAAGGGACTCTCAAGAGTCTTCTCCAACACCACAGTTCAAAAGCATCAATTCTTTGGCGCTCAGCCTTCTTCACAGTCCAACTCTCACATCCATACATGACCACTGGAAAAACCATAGCCTTGACTAGATGAACCCTTGTTTGCAAAGTAATTTCTCTGCTTTTTAATATGTTGTGTAGGTTGGTCATAACTTTCCTTCCAAGGAGTAAGCATCTTTTAATTTCATGGCTGCAGTCACCATCTGCAGTGATTTTGGAGCCCCATAAAATAAAGTCTGACACTACTTCCACTGTTTCCCCATCTATTTGCCATGAAGTGATGGGACCAGATGCCATGATCTTCGTTTTCTGAATGTTGAGCTTTAGGCCTACTTTTTCACTCTTCTCTTTCACTTTTATCAAGAGGCTTTTTAGTTCCTCTTAACTTTCTGCCATAAGGGTGATATCATCTGCATATCTGAGGTTATTGATATTTCTCCCAGCAATATTGATTCCAGTTTATGCTTTTTCCATCCCAGCGTTTCTCATGATGTACTCTGCATGTAAGTTAAATAAGCAGGGTGACAATATACAGCCTTGATGTACTCCTTTTCTGACAACAAATACATTTCACAGTTTTACATGGTTGAAAAATTACACATAAATAATAATTTGTGACACATAAAATTATATGAGGTTTAAAATTTATTAGGACACAGCCATGCTTATTCTTTTATATATTGTATATGGCTATCTCTGTATTTCTGTGGCCAAGTTGAGTAGTTCATCCGAGACCACAAAGACCACAAAGTTTAAAATATTTACTGTCCTTTCACACAAAAAACATTTCTTGACCCCTACTTTAGAGGACCACAAATTACAAGTCACAATTTTCTAAGAACCTCTATAAAAGCATATGTTATCTGGAATTCAACTGTATTTTGACACTAACATTATTCAAGATTCACAATTAAGACAATTAGAACTCTCATCTCTAAGTAGGAACTTTGGAAGAAGTTTCATTTGCATAGTATGCAAAAGACAGGGTTTCTGTATTAAGAATTAAGGAACAGTACTGTTTGACTTTAGGGGGAAAAGGGAGATGATTGAGTGAGTGGTATGAGAACTGTTGACAATCAGTCTGCAAGACTGAGTAATGGACACAGATTCTCTAAACCCCTTTCCATCTCAAACTTTCTTCAAGAGTTCAGATTGAAAATCAGGACTATAATTAAATGAGACAAAGCTGTTTTGTTTCATGACAAAGATAGAGTACCAGAACAGTATTATACAGACTTGTCTTCTAACAACTGTATTGAGCTACTTTGGAAAATAATATAGTTTGCTGTGTTTTCCAGAGTTAACAGGAGGGTGGAAATGACTGGGGGATAAAATAACAGGTAAACTACTTATTTAAGAATTCTCCAGTGATATGCCTCTTTAGATGTCATCACCATTCAGAGTAGATATGAGATTCTCCTATTCCTCATAGTTGACATTTCTGGCTTTAGCTGATTTTTAAAGTAAGAAGTTCCAAGTGCTGTACCATGGAATTATTGTAAAATTCTTGGGGATTTTAAAGGACTAAAAAGATGCAAGAGTCTATTGTGATTAAAATACATTTCTGTTATTCAAGTCAGGCACCAAATCTGTAAAAGTCAAGTTCAAGGAAGTCCATTTTCACCACCATTGATTTTCACTGAAGGCAGACTCTTTTCACCTCATTGATTTTGATGTTGATTGAGTCATGTTCATCTGGTTGGTCACTATTTGGGAGCTTGCTCATTTTTGATGGGTTAATTTGCCTAGGATCACTGATCGGTTACCTTGATCTGAGCTACTCTTATTCAACATTTTCTCAGGCCACATACTAAGAAACTTAAAGAGCTATTTAATCAAATGGAATTCAATTCTAAAGAATTTACCTAACTTCAAATAATTAATAGTTTATCATTAATTGTAAGATTTGGATCACATATTATTCTTTAACCACAGGACATCTCAAGGCCATAGAACATACAGCAAGGCCATATAGAGCATACATAAATGTTATTGATATCATAATTCATGTAAAAAACAGAGACTTTACTAGTAAGAATAACTTTACAGAAATATAATTTATACAAGTAACAAAACTGTAATTGACCATTAATGCTTAAAAATGGAAAGCAACTTCTGCAACCAAATGAGATTAACAACATTTAAATAAATCTCCAAATCTGAAACTTGTGGTTCTGCTATTGCTCAATTATCATCATTCACAAACTGACTTCTCTACCTACTGCATATATAACCCTCAAATAGAAGCTTTCCTTCTAAACTAAATTTTCTATCAGTGAATATTAACATGCAGTTCACAGGAGAGCATCTGGATTATATTTGAGATAATAATTATCTTTTTGGTGACACATTTATGAGTTTTCCTTTCATTAATTTTTATCTTGGAAGTCTTCATTGTTCTGGTAGTCTAGTTTTAGAACAAACACCTGCTTTTTACAACTCTTTGCTGAATCTGTCAAGATTTTATGCTTAAAACATCTGACAATTCTATATAAGATTTTTGAAGCTTTGTTATTCCTGCAGAAACCATCACTTTTATAAAAATATAAATCTGTAAGTGATTTGGATTGAATGGAGAATCAAAATTTGCTTTTTCCCTATATCAACAATCTCTTCCTGTTAGCTTTTGTTCCATAAAGTGCAAATGGTTTAGATTCCTCATAGACATATTTCTGAAATCTCTATTAGTTCATGCCATTTGCCATTGAAGTCTTCAATATTGCTACTCTTTCTGTTATCAGTAAGTTACTCATAACACTGAAAAAACATCATTATCATCATTTTAGTTTACCATCTATCTTGTATGCGAAGTAAAATCTAAACTTTGAAACAAAATTTTAGTTATAAAAATTATATACTGATCAATAATACATATTAGTATAAAACTGCTATATATATACTGATCAAACCCCTGAGAGGGCTTCCCAGGTGGCATAGTGGTAAAGAATTCATCTGCCAATGCAAGAAATACAAGAGACACGGGTTTAATTCCTAAGTTGGAAGGATCACCTGGAGTAGGACATGGCAAGCCAATCCTGTGTTCTTGCTTGGAAAATTCCACGGACAGAGGAGCCTGGCCGGCTTCGGTCCATGGGGCTCCAAAGAGTCAGACACGAACATACTCCTGAGGGCACAAACATACTCCTGAGAATCTAACCAGTCTCTTACCTATCATTTGGTGTCCAGAGAGACATCTTCATATTTCCAGAACACTCAGAAATTAAATTATTTCCTTTTTCTGGAGAAGGGAAAGGCTACCCACTCCAGTATTCTGGCCTACAGAATTTCATGGACTATATAGTTCCTGAGGTCACAAAGAGTTGGACACGACTGAGTGACTTTCACTCACTTATCCTTTTGTTAGCAAAATTTCTGTTATCTTGTTTTCTTTATTTATGGAAAAGATGTATAACCAACAAGGACCGACAGTATAGCACAAGGACCTATTGTATAGTTAATATTATATGGCAGTCTGGATGGGAGGGGAGTTTGAGGGAGAGTGGATACATGTATATGTATGGCTGAGTCCCTTTGCTGTTTACCTGAAACCATCACAACATTGTTAACCAGCTACACTCCAATACAAAATAGCAAGTTTAATTAAAAACAATGTATGTAGACATCTTCTATGTATATATGTAGACTACTGATAAATCCTGGGACTTATTTTAATTTTGGTGGCTTAAAATTATTTTATATAGAAAACCATATGTAAATAGAAAAGGATAACACATGATAATTATAAGCATAGCATAGTATGGTTACATAAAATAATTGTCAGATAAGAATTTTAAGCTATTTATATTATTGGCTAGGAGGTTAGTTAATACAGTGTGATGACATATACCATAATAAGTACTTAAGGTTTCATTTTAACTTAAATGAGGAAAGTACTGAGAAATTGAAAGATTTTAAGCAACTAGTGCCATGGCTTAACTTGCTATTAAGAAAAAATCACTCTTATTTCAATTAAGGCAACTGTATTATCTTAGATTCTCCATTCAAAAATTCAGAGCCATTTTACCACATCTCTCTATCAAACCCTACATCCAATATTTCAGGAAATATTGTTAGGTTCTCTTAAAATATATACCAAGATCAAAACATTTCTTATCATATCTAGTACTTTGACCATCTGATGTGAAGAGCTGACTTATTGGAAAAGATCCTGATGCTGGGAAAGATTGAAGGCAAAGGAGAAGAGAGTGACAGAGGATGAGATGATTAGATGGCATCACCAACTCAATGGACATGAATTTGAACCAAGTCTAGGAGATAGTGAAGGACATGGGAGCCTGGCATGTTGCAGCCCCCAGGGTTGCAAACAGTCAGATATGATTTGACTGGGACTGAACAACAAAAATTATATTTTTGTTACCATTCAGATTCTAACCACCAAAATTTCTTTCACCTGAAGTATCTGAATTTTTGCTTACTTGGTCTCTCTACTTTTTGAAGATGTTATCCTTGAAGTTATATTAGATTGTTAGGTTCTGCCTCCAGAAGGATTCATGATATTCACATAACTATATTTCTGCCACTATCTTGGTCCAGAAGAACTGCATTCTTACATTTCCTTCATTCTCCTCTAATTAAGCTTTCATCTCCACTATTGGAATAGATACTGGTCAAAACAAATAGTTTTATTTTGCCAAATAAACTGCTCAACTCTTAGACATCTTCTGATTTGGTCAATAGGGCATTTGACATGGTTGAACTATTCCCTCCTTCCTAAAATACTTTGTTCAACTTGACTTGCAAGATAACACATTATTTTTATTTATTTTTCTTGCCTTATAGGTTGCCTTTTCTAAGATTCCTTTGCTTGGTCTTTATTATAATGAGGTCTGAACGTTGGCATTTTCTTAGCTTTCTACTTCCGAAATCTAATCTTATGGCTTTAAATAGCTATATTATTCTGACAACCCCAAATCTTCATCTTTAGTATTACTCCTTAATTTTACTATTTTATACCCAATTAAATATTTCCAAAAAGATCTGTAAATATCATCTCCATTCTTATACTTATTCACGCAGATTAAGATCATCCTTGACTACTCTTTTGGGTTTCCCTGGTGACTCAGGTGGTAAAGACTCCATCTGCAGGAGACTCAGGTTCGAAACCTCAGTGCGGAAGACCCTCTAGAGAAGAGAATGGCAACCTACTTCAGTATTCTTGCCTGGAGAATTCCAGGGACAGAGGAGCCTGATGGGCTATAGTCCATGGGGTCACAAAGAGTGACCACTGAGCGACTAACACTTTCAATTGACGACTTTATTTTTCTTCCCACTCCACATTCACTCCATTAACATATTGTGCTCCTTCTATATCCATATTATAGTCAAAATTTGACCATTTCTCATCACATGAATGTCCAACTCAACCCCAGGGTAAAAATTAAGACAGTCTTATACTCTAGAGTACTCCATCTGTGTAAATACAATGGTTCCTTCACAAGTTAAACTATGTGATATCACTCCACGGCTTAAACATTCCAGTATTTTTAAACTCACTTAGTGAAAAACTCAAGAACTTAGCATGAGTTATACATCCTTAGATGAACTGGCTTCCTCCTGCCTCCTTGACTTCTTCTCCCACATGTTTTCTCACTTATTATGTTTCAGCCATATTGGCCTCAAAGGGTCCCTATTAGCAGTGGCAAGTATGTTTCCATTTCCAGACCTCTGTAAGTGTTCTAACATCTTTTAGAACATGCTGCTGCTGCACTTCAGTCGTGTCCGACTCTGTGCGACCCCATAGATGGCACCCCACCAGGGTCCCCCATCCCTGGGATTCTCCAGGCAAGAACACTGGAGTGGGTTGCCATTTCCTTCTCCAATGCATGAAGGGAAAAGTAAAAAGTGAAATCGCTCAGTCATGTCTGACTCTGTGCGACCCCATGGACTTCAGCCTACCAGGCTCCTCCATCCATGGGATTTTCCTAAGCTGAACTCTTTAATATCCCTGACTATTGCCTTATTTTTTCAATTCTTAGCATCAGTTAAATGTTAGATGGTGTTATGCTTCTGTTTCTGTTCTCACTCAATGATATGATCTATTAAGACTGGTACTTTTGTGCTTTCCCTAGTATAATATCCCCATTGGCTAGAACATGTTCTACCCAGTGATAGATATTTAATTAACACTTGCTAATGAATATATCTCAAGACATATTTAATAAATTCTTTTTGACGGATTTTATATTCAAGTCTAGAGGCAATGGCATCCCACTCCAGTACTCTTGCCTGGAAAATCCAATGGACAGAGGAGCCTGGTGGGCTGCAGTCCATGGGGTCGCAGAGAGTTGGACATGACTCAGTGGCTTCACTTTCACTTTTCACTTTCATGCATTGGAGAAGGAAATGGCAACCCATTTCAGTGTTCTTGCCTGGAGAATCCCAGGGATGGCGGAGCCTGGTGGGCTGTCATCTATGGGTTCACACAGAGCCAGACACGACTGAAGAGACTTAGCAGCAGCAGCAGCAGTTTTAATACAATATTATGCCATCACTGACTTTACTACCTCAAGTAGAGGCAGGAAGGAACAGAGGCACCTTCTTTCCTCTCTGTGTTCCAAATGCATGTGCATGCATGTGTGTGTGTGCTAAGTCGCTTCAGTTGTGCCAGTTCTTTGCAACCCAAGGGACTTAAGCCTGCCAGACTCTTCTATCCATGGGAATTCTCCAGGAAAAAATACTGAAGTGAGTTGCCATGCCCTCCTCCAGGGGATCTCCCCCACCCAGGGATGGAACCTGAATTTCCTGTGACTTGTGCACTGCAGGAAAAATTTCTAACATTGAGCCACCAGAGAAGCCCAAATACCCCTATCTAAGGAGGAGATATAGAATTGAAATCAACTAACAGAACTTATATGCAGAGTACATCGTGAGAAACGCTGGGCTGGAAGAAGCACAAACTGTAATCAAGATTGCTGAGAGAAGTATCAATATCCTCAGATATGCAGATGACACCACCCTTATGGCAGAAAGTGAAGAGGAACTAAAAAGCCTCTTGATGAAAGTGAAAGAGGAGAGTGAAAAAGTTGGCCTAAAGCTCAACATTCAGAAAACAAAGATCATGGCATCTGGTCCCATCACTTCATGGCAAATAGATGGGGAAACAGTGGAAGCAGTGTCAGACTTTATTTTGGGGTCTCCAAAGTCTCTGCAGATGGTGAGTGCAGCCATGAAGTTAAAAGACTCTTACTCCTTGGAAGGAAAGTTATGACCAATCTAGACAACATATTAAAAAGCAGAGCCATTACTTTGCCAACAAAGGTCCGTCTAGTCAAGGCTATGGTTTTTCCAGTGGTCATGTATGGATATGGGAGTTGCACTGTGAAGAAGGCTGAGTGCTGAAGAATTGATGCTTTTGAACTGTGGTGTCGGAGAAGACTCTTGAGAGTCCCTTGGACTGCAAGGAGATCCAACCAGTCCTACCTAAAGGAGATCAGTCCTGGGTGTTTATTGGAAGGACTGATGATCAAACTGAAACTCCAATACTTTGACCACCTCTTGCGAAGAGTTGACTCATTGGAAAAGACTCTGATGCTGGGAAGGATTGGGGGCAGGAGGAGAAGGGGAAGACAGAGGATGAGATGGCTGGATGGCATCACCAACTCGATGGACATGAGTTTGGATAAACTCCGGGAGTTAGTGATAGACAGGGAGGCTTGGCGTGCTGTGATTTATGGGGTTGCAAAGAGTCGGACATGACTGAGAGACTGAACTGAACTGAATAGAACAAATCCTGGTTGGATTCCTGGGTCAGAAAGATGCGTTGGAGAAGGGTTAGGCTATCCACTCAAGTATTCTTGGGTTTCCCTTGTGGTTCAAAATGTGGTAAAGAGTCCGCCTGCAATGCAGGAGATCTGGGTTCGATCCCTGGGTTGGGAAGATACCCTGGAGAAGCGAAAGGCTATCCACTCCAGTATTCTGGCCTAGAGAACTCCATGGAATATAGTCCATGGGGTCACAAAGAGTCACACATGACTGAAAGACTTCCACTTTCACTTTCGATAGAACAAATACTAAGTCCCTCTGTCTGTCTATCTATCTGAGAGAAAGACCACTTCCATGTTATAGCAAAGGTTTCATAACATTATGCAACATTCATCTTCTGTTTCTTTTCAAATAAAGCATCTGACAGTGCTGTATTTCAAATGCAACTTTATTTGGCAAGGGCATAGATTTACTGATGAGAAAATTCTATTCCTCAAAGATGACACAATACCTTTAAAGTATTTCTATAAATGCTCTCTTTTGACATGTTGTTTCATTTTGTGTATCTTCAGGTGGGAATTTAGTGTTCCAGATAGAAACATCAAATCCAACATAAACACACACCAATAGCCTTTATTTATTTTACTGTAAAACTCATACAACTGAAACTCACACAATTATCATTACATGCTATCAGCTTAGTTTATATTCTCATGATTTTAGGAAAGTAATGGCTTGATGTTGAATGGTTTTGTAAACTTTATATATATACACATATATACACATACATATATATATATATACACATTTATAAAATATGTATAAAATCAATAAATCATACTCTGGAAAATATAAGCATAGTTTTAGGTCTTTCATATATTTATATTAATTGTGAAAATGAGTTTGGGTTTTGAAACTTTCTCATTAAAAGATTAATCTTATGTTGCAATATAATAGATGTTAAAGTTGGTGTGATTTTTATCTATTCACATTATCCATGTAGTAGAGGGAATCTTTTCAATCTGTTAAATAACTGGAAACTATCTGATGGTTTAAGTGGAGAATACTTATTTTGAATTGAAAAATCTAAGCTTCCATTAGTTTTTGTTTAATTTGTTGAGGATCTCAAGACAGTCTGATTTAACCCAATTGGATTGAATATATAAAGGAATTCTAACCTTAGGTCAGGAATACTTTGCTTGGATTCTTGTCTCACTGAGCAATAGGAGTAACTAGAAAATTTAGCACTTATTTAATATTTGCTAAATGGTATAGAATTTAAGATTTCCAAAGTGGGATTCCATTGGAATTAACATTTATTGAAAGCTATAGTTTCTTAAGTAATCACATAAAATATGAACTGATTCTCAGAGACACTCTGCCAGTCCATTAAGTATTACTGTCTTATTTAAGATAAGAAGGCGTAGAGCTTAAGTGGTGTGTTCAATATCTGTGAGTTTGTAAATGAGGAACAAGGATTTAAAATTCTATCTCAAAGTCTAGGGTTCCTTAAATTTAACACTGGAAATCATTATAGCACACTGGCTTGGATTTTGCATAGAGTCAAGTGGTAGGCAGAGAAACGTCTTGAATGATAATCTATATCAAATATTATAACCATTAAAGCAGGGAATGAACTAACAATTAGCTGTTATTCTGTCATTTATTATCCCATCCTGAAGGACTAAGCACTGCATCATGTGTTCATGTTATTTACTAAAAAAAAGAAAAACAACCAAAGTAGCCCTGCATCATATACACAGTGCATACTGTATGTATCCATTCATGGTAACCCTGACAATCCTTGATCAATCATTCTTATTTGGGTTTCCCTGGTGGCTAAGACAGTAACCTGTCAATGCAGGAGATATAAGAGACACAGGTTCAGTCCCTGGGTTAAGAAGATTCCCTGGGGAAGGGAACAGCTACTCACTCCAGTATTCTTGTCTGGAGGATTCTATGGACAGAGGAGCCTGGCAGGGTATGGTCCATGTGGATGCAAAAGATCAGACATAACTGAGAAACTAACAACACTTAGACGTAATCAACATTTTTCAGTGTTTTCCTTTCAGTGACAGAGGTATTTCCATTTTCAAAATGCATGTACACACACACACAGTCTTAGGAAGACATTGGAAATGTTTTCCCAGTAGTTTGGGGAAGTTGTTGCATCTCTGCTGTGGACCCTCAGCCCTAACTTTGCTAGGACATTGACTCGCTAATCTGCATTTCTACTGCCTTGCTTAACTGAAAATGCATTGGCTTAATACCATTTGGTGGAGAAGGAGCTGCAATTAATACATTTTATTTATACCTAGAAAATAACTCTCTTTCCGGTGGTTTTTACAAAGATCAAACAAGTGACAATCAAATATGATATAATATAACACAATATAAGAACATTTATACTTATTTTTCTATTTGATTTTCTAATTAGCTTAAAACACCCTAGATGTGGGCATGCATATGGTGGTGCCTAATCTCACTGTATTTAAAGAGCCACTCACATTTCCCACTCCAGCAGCCAGGAGGGGGAAAGCCTTCCCTCTCTTTTCTCTCCCTGCTTACTGGAAACTATTACACTAACAACAGAAAGAGAAGAAAGGCCATTTTGACAGAGAAGCTAAGTCTACTTTTATGGTTCACATCCATACCTTATTTTGTACTTGTCATTAATTCAGTCTTAATGACTTGGCTGGAAAGAAGGAAAACCATCTTCAATCTCTGGGTTATATAAAAAGTATAAATGTCAGGTACTCCTCTACAGGGCCATTATTTTCCCCTTGCAAGCATCATCTTTGTTATGCCCAGTGTCTGAGTCCCCAAAACTTCTTTAAAACAATTTAAATTGTTTAAATTGTTATACAATGGACACCATGGACTCGGAGATGCAGAAATGACTGTGAAAGATCACCTGGCTTCTTTTCATATGTTCATTCCATGTTTTCTCTCCAAAATTCATCCCATGATTTTTCTCTACACCTTTCCCTTGCTCTACAATTGTGCGGCTATTTTCAATGCAATCAAATGCTGAGTTCTAATGATACACACCTGTGTTTATTAAATATGAAAACTGGCATATACAAAATGATTTCCTGTTTTGCATAAGTAAGCAAGAATTACTATCAAAAGAAACTGGATATACTTAAAGAAGAAAAAATGGTCAGGATGTTCAAATGAGCCTGAATATAAAATATTTTATGTGTCTGTTTCTTTGTGTTATTTCTGGCAATTTTGCCCTCAAGTTACAAAACAGTAACCAAGAACACAAAAGTATATGTTTTCTTTACCTTAAAAAAAATGGCGCACATTCAGTGATGTTTCATTTCTGTCAGCATATGTAAAAAATCTTAGTCTTTAGGAAACTAAAGAAGATTTTGAAAGCTTTTAAAAATTGGCTTTTACAATAATATAACAGAAATTTTAAATTGTAGGCACTAGATTTTACTTGGTACTAAGTCAGTTTAGTCTAACAATTCAAGCTGTCTTTTGATAATACAAAAAATTGTTTGATTATTACTAGATTATGCTATAAAGTCACTTGGGGCAGGAAACGGACTACACATTTCTGAAAAGTAGTATCTAAATTGTCAAGAAGTTTTATCTGACTACTAGTAGACTTTGTGTTCAGTCTCCTAGAAGAGGTGATTCTTATTTTACTTGCATCCTCAGTTTATTACATATGCACTCTCACTTCTATTGATATTATTATTTTCATCCACATAGTTCATGGGGCTCTCATGGATCTGTCCTGCAAAATTTTAGCAAGACAGTATATTCTAGCAATTTACTTGCTGTGTAGGTGTATCTACATATATTTTGTGTGTGAATGTGTGTGAGAGAGAGAGGAGGTAGAGAAGATGATGCAAGAGTGTGTTCAAAATCAGACATATTTACCTATTGAAATTTTTAAATATGCTATCAAGTTAAACTAAAATCTGAGAAATTTTATATTTGAATATTAAATT
Source organism: Ovis canadensis (assembly GCF_042477335.2). Lineage (NCBI taxonomy): Eukaryota > Metazoa > Chordata > Mammalia > Artiodactyla > Bovidae > Ovis > Ovis canadensis. The sequence continues at coordinate 31,970,047 of NC_091248.1, read as the reverse complement.
GCTCATTGATATTATTTCTATTGATTTGTTTTATTTCCTTTGCTATGGTTTGATCAGTTACTTAGTCGTGTCTGACTCTTTGAGTCCCCATGGACTATAGCCTGCCTGGCTCCTCTTTCTGTGGAATTTTTCTGGCAAAAATACTGGAGTGGGTTTCCATTTCCTCCTCCAGTTCCTTTGCTAACACAGATGTATTTTTAAAAGATTTCATAGTTCTACCGATGTTTTCCATGAGCATAATGTTATTGTTCATTTTGCAAAAAGACCCAGGCCTGCTGTGTTACAATAGCACCACATGGTGACCAACTCCTTCTCATGAATAACCCCAGGCTTTGGAATATGAGCCAAGTTCTAGGTCAATGATCTCCTGTTGCTTTATTCTGATCTTTCTGGTACAATTTCATTTCTGACTGGGCAAGTGTCATTCAGCAACAACAACAAAGTCCTTGCCTAGAGGATTTAACACAGGTGAACCTAGTTGTAAGTGTCTTTTTAAAAGAGCTAGCAGACTCTTGACTTAGAGTCAAGACTTAGAGTCTGATTTTCTTATAAGCTTAAAGTGACCTATGTTATAATTAAACCAGTGGAGTCTTGTGTAAGTCAAAAATTCATAATTTAAAAGTTTGATGATGTAAATACATTTTTGCATAAATAATTTGCTCTAAGTTTTTAATCCATGCCCTTGGGCAGAAAAACAGACATGAAAAGGTAAAAGACCACTAGATAAAGTATCAGAAATGAAATAACATCTTGAAGCATAAGACCAGAGTAAGAATAACATGTAGCAAAGAAAAGTAGATATGTTAAAGCAAAGTTATAATTATGCATTATGGTCGTTGTAAAAATGATTGTAAAGCTTGTGATTACTTATTTCAACTGGATCTATATGAGTTGAATTCTTCGAAAATTTGATCTTATGTAATATTTTCTTAGTTTCTATATGGAAACAGAGAAAATGATAAGTACCAAATAAATCCAGATTCATAAGATTTTTTTGTGTATATAAGAAAGTAAACTTGAGAAAAATAAAACAAACAAAAAACCCTGGGTGATGAAAGTATCAATAACTTATTTGTGTACCTAGTTTCTAGAATTATTAATTTCCTATCAAAATATTATGTGGCTCCTTCATTGATGTTATGTACATACAACTTTAGAAGTACCTTTAGTTCAGTCAAAAATAAATGCTAAAAAGTTTTGGATAAAATTATTGATTTTCATAAAGTATATAGAATGTAGTTATTGAAAATGAAAAGATTTTGTATAGAAGGACATACAGATAACACTGATCAAAATTATTCCTTATAAAGGCCACTTGGTACCAATATTACCTCAAATTATCTACATAATTGGAAATGACTGAAAAATTACTCATTGTAAAGTATAGGTTGGGATCAAGACGTATGGGTCCTTTAACCACAAATATCAAATCTGGGGAAGATGGGGTTTCTGAGGACAGTAGTTATGAGTTCGTGTTGTGATAAAGATCCAGGACATTGCTGAATTTACTGCTTTATTTTTTTATGCAGCAATGTCAGACTTTATTTTTTGGGCTCCAAAATCACTGCAGATGGTGACTGCAGCCATGAAATTAAAAGACGCTTACTCCTTGGAAGAAAAGTTATGACCGACCTAGGTAGTATATTCAAAAGCAGAGACATTACTTTGCCGACTAAGGTCCGTCTAGTCAAGGCTATGGTTTTCCCCATGGTCATGTATGGATGTGGGAGTTGGACAGTGAAGAAGGCTGAGTGCCGAAGAATTGATTCTTTTGAACTGTGGTGTTGGAGAAGACTCTTGAGGGTCCCTTGGACTGCAAGGAGATCCAACCAGTCCATTCTGAAGGAGATCAACCCTGGGATTTCTTTGGAAGGAATGATGCTAAAGCTGAAACTCCAGTACTTAGGCCACCTCATGCGAAGAGTTGACTCATCAGAAAAGACTCTGATTCTGGGAGGGATTGGGGGCAGGAGGAGAAGGGGACAACAGAGGATGAGATGGCTGGAAGGCATCACGGATTCGATGGACGTGAGTCTGAGTGAACTCTGGGAGATGGTGATGGACAGAGAGGCCTGGCATGCTGCGATTCATGGGGTCACAAGGAGTCGGACACGACTGAGCGACTGAACTGAACTGATAAATAACAATGATAACAATTGGCAGTTAATATGTTTTATTATATACTAAGTGTATCACATTCAGTGCAACATTTGACTATATCAAACACTTTTAGATATATCATCTTATCTATCCGATCTATAAAATGAGGAGGTACATATAACCAGTAGCTTATCGACTGCAGGGTACCAACACCATGTCCCACGTTCTTTGTAGATACCACTTTATACTGGTATCATCTTCCATTTTTGCTGATAAATAGTATCATAATTATTATTCCAATTTGGTAATACCAAGGAAAGTGAAAAGAAGGTAGTGACAGCAATTATGTGGAATACATATTGTCAAACATTGTTTAAAGGATATTTTAAAAAGCAAGATAACTTTTTAATAATGTATTTTGTGATAAATAGAAAGGTTTAAATAGATTAGGTTTGTACTAAAATTTAGAAGATAAGTGGCTGATTATTTAAATTATTCCATTTTTTCAGAATAGAAAAATACTTTATGCTTTGGGTTTATTATAGTAATAATTGTTAAATGGGCAAACAAAATCATTCAGAGCATTAAATGTGTTTTTTTAATACCTATACCTCTTATGTACTGACTGCTATTAATATTTTTCATTAAAATTTGAAAGAGGAAATAGAACACCTTCTTATACATTTTAATCAGGAGTAGTATGGGAGTTTTCAAAGACTAAAAAAGTGCCTAGAATTCGCTTTGGCCATCATTTCCTATGGCTAGATGACTAGTGAAGAACAGAATAGATGAGGTACATTGAGACTGAATTTGCAGTTGATAACGTCCTTGCAGTCCTGTCCTGTTTTAGAAAACCTTCTTAGCTGAAAAGCCAGTTTGGAAATCTTCTCAAAGTTAGAACATTTAAACCTAAACTCTGTTCAAAGATTACAATGTATTTTACTAGTTTTTTGATGAAAATTCCATTCTGAGTTTAATTTGTTCAAAACTTAGATTTTCAACTTAAACTGGGAGGGCGGTCCTAAGATAGCAGAGGAATAGGACAGGGAGACCACTTTCTCCCAAACAAATTCATCAAAAAAAAAAAAAAAAAAATTCAACGTTGAGTAAATTCCATAAAACAACTTCTGAATGTCGGCAGAGGACATCAGGCACCCAGAAAAGCAGCTCATTGTCTTCGAAAATAGGTAGGAAAAAATATAAAAGACAAAAAAAGAGACAAAAGAGGTAGGGAGGGAGCTTAGTGCCCGGAAGAGAGTCTTAAAAAGAGAGAAGTTTCCAAACACCAGGAAACACTCTCACTGCCGAGACTGTGGCGAGTCTTGGAAGCACAGAGCGCAACATAACAGGGAAGAAAAATAAATAAATAATTAAAACCCACAGATTACGAGCCCAACGGTAACTCCCCCAGCAGAGAAGCAGCGCAGACACCTGCATCCGCCACTAGCAAGCGGGGGATGGGCAGGGAGGCATGGGCTGCATTGCTTCACAAGGATCGGGCCTGAATGCCCCAAATGCCCCGAGTGTAGCCCGAGTGAGCTAACTTGGGCTAGCAAACCAGGTTGTGGGATAGCTACCACGTGAAAAGCTCTAACATAAGACACCACCAGGACCACGCACAGAACAAAGGATGGAACAGAATTAGCCTGCTGCCGGCCATCCCCCTCCAGTGACAGGCAGCCAGAGTTGGAAGGGCTGGAAGTGGGCAAGCGCAGCCCCAGAGAGACATTACCTATGAAACTGCAAACAGGCTTCTTTGTTAACTAAGACTTCTTGGGGTTCTGGACAGTCATCATCCGCCTGAGAAAGTACACCAGCTGTACACCCAGAAAACTGAGCAGCAGGGACGGGAGAGGTGATAAGTCACAGTGACCGCGCTCGCCAAACACCTGAGCTACTTGGACCTGGGAAGGGCACAAAATGCAGGCCCAACCAGTCTGCGCCTCTGGGGATTACCTGAGTGCCTGAGCTTAAGCAGCTTAGGACTGGGAGGTGCATGCAGCCCAGGGCTGGCCTCAGACGGTTCCCAACAGAGCAGCCTAGAGCCTGAGCTGTGTGCACAGTGAGCAGAGTCAGGCCCAGCATGGCTGGGACACTGCGAGCACTCACCAGTGTTATTTGTTTGCAGCATCCCTCCCTCCGCACAGCACGACTGAACAAGTGAGCCTAAAAGAAACTGTCCACCACCATCCCCCTGTGTCAGGGCAGAAATTGGACACTGAAGAGACCAGCAAATAGAAGAAGCTAAAACAGAGGGAACCATCTTGGAAGTGAAAGTGCAATAGATTAAGCCCTAGATATATCTTTACCATTTTTACAATCATTCTTTTTTTTGATGTTTGTTTTTTCTTCTTTTCTTTTTCTTCTTCTTTTTTTTTAAACTTTAATTTTTAAGTCCTCTATTTCTCCTTTAGTTTTTATTTTTATAACCTACTATTACTCCCCCCCCCAAAAAAAGACCCTATTTTTAAAGCAAACTTCATATATTTATTTAATAATTCTGGTGACTTATTTTCTTTTTTTTTTCTTTTTTCTTCTTCTATTTCTTAATATTGTATTTTTTAAATCCAACCTCTACTCTAGATTTTTAATCTGTGCTTTTTGGTATTTGTTATCAATTTTGTACCTTCAGAAACGCAATCTTCAGTACCATTTATACTTGAGAGTAAGATTACTGGCCCAACAGCTCTCTTCTCCTTTGGACTCTCCTTTTTCCCCACTAGATCTCCCCTGTCTACTTCCTCCCCCTTTTTTTCTCTATCCAACTCTGTGAATCTCTGTCTTCCAGACGGTGGAGAATGTTTCAGGAACTGACTACTGGCTGGATCTGTCTCTCTCCTTTTCATTTCCCTCTTTTATACTCCTGACCACTTATGTCTCCTTCCTCCCTCTCCTCTTCTCTGTATAATTCCGTGAATATTTCTGAGTGGTCCAGACTGTGGAGCACTCATAAGAAAGTGATTACTGGCTAGCTAGCTCTCTCCTCTTTTGATTCCACCTCATCTCATTCGGGTCACCTCCAACTCCCCCCTCCCTCTTCTCTTCTCCATGTAACTATGTGAACCTCTCTGGGTGTCCCCCAATGTACAGAAACTTTTCATCTTTAACCTAGATGTTTTATCAATGGTGTGATATAGAAGGGAAAGTCTTCAGACAACTGTAAAAATAAAACTGAAAACCAGAAGCAGGAAGCTTAAGTCCAAATCCTGAGAACATCAGAGAACTCCTGACTCCAGGGAACATTAATCAATAGGAGCTCATCAAATGCCTCCATACCTACACTAAAACCAAGCACCACCCAAGGGCCAACAAGTTCCAGAGCAAGACATACCACGCAAATTCTCCAACAACACAGGAACACACTCCTGAACTTCAATCAGGCAACTCAAAGTTACTCCAAAACCACTGACAGCTCATAACTCATTACTAGACACATCATTGCACTCCAGAGAGAAAAATTCAGCTCCACCCACCAGAACACTGACACAAGCTTCACTAACCAAGAAATCTTGACAAGCACTGATACAAACCCACCAACAATGAGGAAGATCCATAATAAACAGAACTCCGCAAATTCCCAGAATATAGAAAGGCCACCCCAAACGCAGCAATATAACCAAGATGAAGAGAGAGAGGAATACCCAGCAGGTAAAGAAACACAAGAAATGTCCACCAAAGCAAACAAAAGAGGAAGAGATAGGGAATCTATCAGAAAAAGAATTCTGAATAATGATAGTGAAAATGATCCAAAATCTTGAAATCAAAATGGAATCACAGATAAATGGCCTGGAGACAAGGATTGATGCAAGAAAGGTTTAACGAGGACCTAGAAAAATAGGAGTCAATATATGATGAATAATGCAATAAATGAGATCAGAAACACCCTAGAGGCAACAAATAGTAGAATAACAGAGGCAGAAGATAGGATTAGTGAAATAGAAGATAGAATGGTAGAAATAAATCAAGCAGAGAGGAAAAAAGAAAAATGAATTAAAAGAAATGAGGACAATCTCAGAGATCTCCAGGACAATATGAAATGCTCCAACATTCGAATTATAGGAGTCCCAGAAGAAGAAGACCAAAAGAAAGACCATGAGAAAATAGTTGAGGAGATAATAGTTGAAAACTTCCCTAAAATGGGGAAGGAAATATTCATCCAAGTCCAAGAAACCCAGAGAGTCCAAAACATAATAAACCCAAGACAAAACACCCCAAGACACATATTAATCAAATTAACAAAGATCAAACACAAAGAACAAATATTAAAACAGCAAAGGGAAAAAAACAAATAACACACAAGGGGATTCCCATAAGGATAACAGCTGATCTTTCAATAGAAACTCTTCAGGCCAGGGGCGAATGGCAAGACATATTTAAAGTGATGAAAGAAAATAACCTACAGCCCAGATTACTGTACCCAGCAAGGATCTCATTCAAATATGAAGGAGAAATCAAAAGCTTTACAGACAAGCAAAAGCTGAGAGAAGTCAGCACCACCAAACCAGCTCTCCAACAAATCCTAAAGGATATTCTCTAGACAGGAAACACGAAAAGGGTGTATAAACACAACCCCCCCCCAAAATAAAGGAAATAGCAAAGGGACCATACTTATCATTACCTTAAAGGTAAATGGATGGAATGCCCCAACCAAAAGACAAAGACTGGCTGAATGGATAAAAAAACAAGATTCCTATATATGTTATCTACAAGAGACCCACCTCAAAACAGGGGACACATACAGATTGAAAGTGAAGGGCTGGAAAAAGATATTTTACAAAAATGGAGACCAAAAGAAAGCAGGAGTAGCAATACTCATGTCATATAAAATATACTTTAAAACTAACGCTGTGAAAAGAGACAAAAAAGGACACTACATAATGATCACAGGATCAATCCAAGAAGAAGATATAACAATTATAAATATATATGCACCCAACAAAGGAGCACTGCAATATGTAAGACAAATGCTAACAAGTATGAAAGGGGAAATTAACAATAACACAATAAGAGTGGGAGACTTTAATACTCCACTCACATCTATGGATAGATCAACTAAACAGAAAATTAACAAAGAAACGCAAACTTTAAATATTACAACAGACCCGTTAGACCTAATTGATATCTACAGGATATTTCACCCCAAAACAATGAATTTCACCTTTTTCTCAAGTGCTCATAGAAACTTCTCCAGGAGAGCATCACATCCTGGGCCATAAATCTAACCTTCATAAATTCAAAAAAAAAAAAAAGAAAGAAAGAAAGAAAGAAATCATTCCAAGCATCTTTTCTGACAATAATGCAGTAAGATTAGATCTCAATCACAGAAGAAAAACTGTTAAAGATTCCAACATATGGAGGCTGAACAACTCGCTTCTGAATAACCAACAAATCACAGAAGAAATCAAAATAGAAATCAAAATATGCATAGAAATGAATTAAAATGAAAGCACAACCACCCAAAACCTGTGGGACACTATAAAAGCAGTGCTAAGAGGAAAGTTCATAGCAACACAGGCATACCTCAAGAAACAAGAAAAAAGTCAAATAAATAACCTAACTCTACACCTAAAGCAACTAGAAAAGGAAGAAATAGATAACCCCAGGGTTAGTAGAAGGAAAGAAATCTTAAAACTTGGGACAGAAATAAATGCAAAAATGCAAAAGAAACAAAAGAGACCATAGCAAAAATCAACTAAGCCAAAAGCTGGTTCTTTGAAAGGATAAATAAAATTGACAAACCATTAGCTTGACTCATCAAGAAACAAAGGGAGAAATCAATAAAACCAATAAAATTAGAAATGAAAATGGAGAGATCACAACAGACAACACAGAAATACAAAGGATCATAAGAGACTACTATCAGCAATTATATGCCATTAAAATGGACAATGTGGAAGAAATGGAAAAATTCCTAGAAAAGTACAACTTTCCAAAACTGAACCAAGAGGAAATAGAAAATCTTAACAGACCCATCACAAGCATGGAAATTGAAACTGTAATCAGAAATCTTCCAGCAAACAAAAGCCCAGGTCCAGACGGCTTCACAGCTGAATTCTATGAAAAATTTACAGAAGAGCTAACACCTATCCTACTCAAACTCTTCCAGAAAATTGCAGAGGAAGGGAAACTTCCAAACTCATTCTATGAGGCCACCATCACCCTAATAACAAAACATGATAGAGATGCCACACAAAAAGAAAACTACAGGCCAATATCACTGATGAACATAGATGCAAAACTCCTCAACAAAATCCTAGCAATCAGAATCCAACAACACATTAAAAAGATCATACACCATGACCAAGCAGGCTTTATCCCAGGGATGTGAGGATTCTTCAATATTCGCAAATCAATCAATGTAATTCACCACATTAACAAACTGAAAAATAAAAGCCATAAGATTATCTCAATAGATGCAGAGAAGGCCTTTGACAAAATTCAACATCCATTTATGATAAAAACTCTCCAGAAAGCAGGAATAGAAGGAACATACCTCAACATAATAAAAGCTATTTGTGACAAACCCACAGCAAACATTGTCCTCAATGGTGCCAAATTGAAAGCATTTCCTCTAACGTTAGGAACAAGACAAGGGTGCTCGCTTTCACCGCTACTATTCAACATAGTTCTGGAAGTTTTGGCCACAGCAATCAGAGCAGAAAAAGAAATAACAGAAATTCAAATTGGAAAAGAAGAAATAAAACTCTCACTCTTTGCAGATGACATGATCCTCTACACAGAAAACCCTAAAGATTCCAGCAGAAAATTACTAGAGCTAATCAGTGAATATAGTAAAGTTGCAGGATATAAAATCAACACACAGAAATCCCTTGCATTGCCATACACTAATAATGAGAGAGTAGAAAAAGAAATTAAGGAAACAATTCCATTCACCATTGCCACAAAAAGAATAAAATACTTAGGAATATATCTACTTAAAGAAACTAAAGACCTATATATAGAAAACTATAAAACACTGGTGAAAGAAATCAAAGAGGACACTAATAGATGGAGAAATATACCATGTTCATGGATTGGAAGAATCAATATAGTGAAAATGAGTATATTACCCAAAGCAATCTACAGATTCAATGCAATCCCTATTAAGCTACCAGAGATATTTTTCACAGAGCTAGAACAAATAATTTCACAATTTGTGTGGAAATACAAAATATCTAGAATAGCCAAAGCAATCTTGAGAAAGAAGAATGGAACTGGAGGAATCAACCTGCCTGACTTCAGGCTCTACTACAAAGCCAGTCATCAAGACAGTATGGTACTGGCACAAAGACAGAAATATAGATCAATGGAACAAAATAGAAAATAAAATTTAAATTTAAAAAATCAATAAAAAAATAAGATAAAAAGAAAGCCCAGAGATAAATCTACACAGTTCCAGAGATAAATCTACACAGTTATAGACACCTTATCTTCAACAAAGGTGGCAAAAATATAAAATGGAGTAAGATAATCTCTTTAACAAGTGGTGCTGGAAAACTGGTCAACCACTTGCAAAGAAATGAGACTAGATCACTTTCTAACATCATACACAAAAATAAATTCAAATGCATTAAAGATCTAAACGTAAGACCATAAAACTATAAAACTCCTAGAGGAGAACATAGGCAAAACACTCTCCGACATAAATCACAGCAGGGTCCTTTATGACCCACCTCCGAGAATATTGGAAATAAAAGCAAAAATAAACAAATGGGAGCTAATTAAAATTAAAAGTTTCTGCACAACAAAGGAAACTATAAGCAAGGTGAAAAGACAGCCTTCTGAATGGGAAAAATAATAGCAAATGAAGCAGCTAACAAACAGCTAATCTCAAAAATATACAAGCAACTTATTCAGCTCAATTCCAGAAAAATAAAAGACCCAATCAAAAAATGGGCCAAAGAACTTAATAGACTTTTCTCCAAAGAAGACATATAGATAGCTAACAAACACATGAAAAGATGCTCAACATGACTCATTACCAGAGAAATGCAAATCTAGAACAGAATGAGGTACCATTTCACACCAGTCAGAATGGTGGCCAATGTCTACAAGAAATAAATGCTGGAGAGGGTGTAGAAAAAAGGGAACCCTCTTACACTGTTGGTGGGAATGCAAACTAGTACAGCCACTATGGAGAACAATGTGGAGATTCCTTAAAAAAAAAAAAATGGAAATAGAACTGCCTTATGACCCAGCAATCCCGCTGCTGGGCATACACACCGAGGAAACCAGAATTGAAAGAGACACGTTACCCCAATGTTCATTGCAGCACAGTTTATAATAGCCAGGACATGGAAGCAACCTAGATGTCCATCAGCAGATGAATGGATAAGAAAGCTGTGGTACATGTACACAATGGAGTATTACTCAGCCATCAAAAAGAATACATTTGAATCACTTCTAATGAGGTGGATGAAACTGGAGCCGATTATACAGAGTGAAGTACACCAGAAAGAAAAACACTAATACAGTATATTAACATATATATATATGGAATTTAGAAAGATGGTAACCATAACCCTGTATGAGAGACAGCAAAAGAGACGCAGATATATAGAACAGATTTTTTGACTCAGGGTGGGATGATTTGGGAGAATGGCATTGAAACATGTATAATATTATATAAGAAATGAATTGCCAGTCTAAGTTTGATGCAGGATAATGATGCTTGGGGCTGGTGCACTGGGATAACCCAGAGGGATGGTATGGGGAGGGAAGTGGGAGGGGGGTTCAGGAGTGGGAACTTATGTACACCCATGGCGGATTCATGTTGATGTATGGCAAAACCAATACAGTATTGTAAAGTAAAAAAATAATAATAATAAAATAATATAAAACAAAGCAAAGAGAAAAAAACATATTTTAAATAGAAAAAAATATAGACTTAAACTGGGAAATTATGGTCAAAATTAAAGAAATAAAAAAGGAAAAATGTATTACCACCTACTCTTCAACTGAGTATTTCTACTAATCATAAAATTATACCTTTCTGTATAAGCAATGCACCAAGCTAAATATTTGAGGGCCACTCTGTAGAGGATATGAGAGATGGATGTTAAGAGTAATAGCATTCAGGCATAGTTCCAACATTTCATTCCAGACTGTCTACAAATTTTCAACATACCTTGGTCTTCAATCCAGGTATAGAAATATAATGAACATTGATTTCTAAATTCAAAAGAAAAACTATTTCACTATCACTTTAAATGTATGCTTTTATAGTAAAGATTCAAGGAGGCAGAAAGTTCAGAGATTATTGGGCAGATTACTTAATACTTCTGGGTCATAATTTCCTTAACTGTAATAAAGGAGCAAATTTTAAAAATCTATGCCAAAAATATCTTTACTTCCTTTGTTTCTTCATTCCTTCTTTCCCTGCCCACTCTCTCCCTCTCTGCCATAGTTTCTCCTTTTCCTCCTTTCTCTCTGCCTCCCTCTCTTTTTCCTTTTCCTTTCTGAGCTTCTTTTTCTTTTTATATCATTTTGTTTTCTTTGTGATTCATGTGATGATATGTATGAAAGTGTTTATTATAATGCATGTAAACTTGTATTCATGAAAGTGCTGTCAATTCTACATATGATCAAAAATGAACCAATTTTTAGACAATTTCATTGGGCTGCTTTTTTAATGAGCTTTGTGCCTAAAGGTCTGTATAAAACACATTTTGCAAGTATTTTGCCCAGTGTCAGGTTTATATTTGCATTTTTGTAACCTTTGCTTTGAAACTAAAATCAATGTTACAACGTTAAATGGCTCATTCCCTGGACAAGACATACTTTCTTTGTAGCCTATACTGTTGTCTCTAGAATAAATACTGCCACCATGGCCAACTGTCAACTATTGGGATAATAATTGGTTCACAATACTCCTGAAAATTTGATGGTTCTTACAGGCCTGTATAAACTGGCTCTAGCACGCTGCTGCCTAAAATCAGCGATTTAGTAATTAATACTGAACAATGTGTGCTAAGTTGCCTCAGTTGTGTCTGACTCTTTTAGACCCTATGGACTGTAGCCCATCAGGCTTCTCTGTCCATGGGGTTCCCCAGGCAAGATTACTAGAGTGAATTGCTGTGCCCTCCTCCAGAGGATCTTCCCAATCCAGGGATCAAACCTACATCTTTTACACACCTACTGCATTGGCAGGCCTGGAGAAGGCAATGGCAACCCACTCCAGTACTCTTGCCTGGAAAATCCCATGGACAGAGGGGCCTGGTGGGCTGCCGTCTATGGGGTCACACAGAGTCGGACACGACTGAAGCGACTTAGCAGCAGCAGCATTGACAGGCCAGTTCTTTACCACTAGCACCACCTGGAAAGTCCAATACTGAACCTACCAGTATTTTAATATTTTAGAAAGTAATGTTGTTCCTTTTTATTCAGATTTTAAATATATGCTAATCAAACAATCAAGAATGAATTAAATATTTTAGAACATATTTTACAAAAGAAAGCAGATTCAATTATTTGAATAATCTTCCTTCAGTTCTGTAGTCAGAAATGTTTTGAACTTTGGTTTTCACCAAACTTTTAGAAATTGTGATCCAGTTTAAGAGCAATGAACTAGAGTACACATATCAGTGGATTTTAGTATATTAAGAGTTGTGCAATCCTCCCAACTATCTAAATTTAGAACATCATAATCACTCCAAAATAAATCCCAAGCTCATTATCAGTCATTATGTATTTCAACTCTTCCCAGGCCTGGCATCTACTTATCTACCATGCTTCACTGGAACTGCCTATTCTAGGCATTTCATATAAATGGAATCATATAGTATGTGACTACTTTCTTTCACTTTGCATATTGTTTTCAGTGTTTAAACAAGTTGCTATATATATCAGTATTCCATTCCTTTTTATAGTCGAAAATATTCCATTGTATGGAAACAGACATTTTGTTTATCCACTCATCAGTTAATGGATGAAGATGTTGTTTTCACCTTTTGGAGATTGTTAAGAAGATTCACATATAATTTTTTATATTTGTTTTCAATTATTTTTGATATATGCCTAGAAGTACAATTCCTTAGTTATATGGTAACTCTATGGTTAACTTTTTGACAACTGCCAAACAGGGCTCCAGTGGCTGATCTATTCAACAATCCCACTATCAATATATAAAGTATATTTTTGACACTTGTTACTGTCTTTATTTAACATTTATCTTTAATTGGAGGAAAATTGCTTTACAATATTGTATTGGTTTCTGCCAAAAATCAATGTAAATCGCCATAAGTATTTATATAGATATATATGTTTCCTCCCTCTTGAACCTCCCTATCACCCACACCTAATGCCACCCTCTAGGTTGCCACAGAGCATTGGGTTGAGTTCCTTCTGTTACATAGCAACTTCCCACTAGCTATTTATTTCACACATTTTGGTAATGTATATCTGTCAACTCTCTCAATTTGCCCCACCCTTTCCTTCACCACTCTGTGCTCAGAAGTCTGTTCGTGATGTCTGTATCTCTGTTCCTGCCCTGCAAATAAGTTATTCAGTACTATTTTTCTAGATTCCTTATATATATATAGGCTTCCCTGATAGCTCAGTTGGTAAAGAATCTGCCTGCAATGCAGGATACCTGGATTCAATCCCTGGATTGGGAAGATCTCCTGGAGAAGGGAAAGGCTACCCACTCCAGTATTCTGGAGTAGAGAATTCCATGGACTGTATAGTCCATGGGGTTGCAGAGACAGACATCACTAAATAACTTTCATTTTCAGACACACATGCACACATATATGTGTGTGTGTATATATATGTGTATATATATACATATATATATATAATATTTACTTCTTTCTTTCTGACATTTTATTCTTTATAAAATACTCTAGGTTGATTCACCTGAACTCAGTCTCATAAAAGCAACCCAATCAAAAACTGGACAGAGAATCTAAACTGACATTTCTCAAAAGAAGATATACAGATGGCAAATAAACACCTAAAAACAAGGTAAACATCACATTACTGGAGAAATGCAAATCAAAACTACAGTGAGGTACTACTCACTCCATTCAGAATGGCCATCATCGAAAAAATCTATTAAAAAAAAAATGCTGGAGAGGATGTGGAAAAAGGGAATACTCTTGCACTGTTGGTGGAAATGTAAATTTATACAGTCACTATGCAGAACAATATGGATATTCTTTAAAAACTAGGAATAAGAATACCATACGACCCAGCAACCCCACTACTGGGCATATATTCTGAGGAAAGCATAATTCAAAAAGACGTATGTATCTCAATGTTCACTGCAGTACTATTTACAATCACCAGGATATGGAAGCAGCCTAGTTGTCCATTAACAGAGGAATATATAAAGAAGTTGTGGTACATATATAAATAGAATACTACTCAGCCATAAAATTTTCAGATTTGCAAAATTCAAAAATAAGTTGAAGAAAGTCAGGAAAACCACTAGGCCATCCAAGCATAACCTAAAACTAACCTCTTATGATTATACAGTGGAAGTGACAAATAGATTCAAGGGATTAGATTTGGTAGACAGATTAGATTTTGGTAGCCAGAAGAAGTATAGACAGAGGTTCATATCATTGTACAGGAGGTGGTGACCAAAACCAAAAAAGACAAATGCAAGAATGCAAAATGGTTGTCTGAGGACCAGACATGGAACAATGGACTGATTCAAAATTGGAAAAGGAGTATGTCAAGGCTGTATATTGTCACATTGCTTGTTTAACTTACATGCAGAATATATCATGTGAAATGTTAGACTGGATGAATCACAAGCTGGAATCAAGATTTCTGGAAGAAATATCAACAAAAGAAGATATGCAGAGTGGTGGTCCTAAGATGGCAGAGAAATAGGATGGGGAGACTACTTTCTCCCACAGAAATTCATTAAAAGAATATTTCAACGCTGAGTAAATTCTACAAAACAACTTCTGAATGCTGGCAGAGGACATCAGGCACCCAGAAAAGCAGATCATTGTATTCAAAAACAGGTAGGAAAAAATATAAAAGATGAAAAAAGAGACAAAGGAGGTAGGGAGGGAGCTCTGTCCTGGGAAGGGAGTCCCGTCCCTGGAAGGGAGTCTTAAAAAGAGAGAAGTTTCCAAACACCAGGAAACACGCTTGCTGCTGAGTCTGTGGTTGAGCCTTGGAAGCACAGACAGTAACATAACAGGGAAGAAAAATAAATAAATAATTAAAACACACAGATTACGGGCCCAACGGTAACTCCCCCAGTGGAGAAGCAGCACAGACGCCTGCAACCACCACTAGTAAGTGGCGGATGTGCAGGGAGGTGTGGGCTGCAGTGCTTTTTAAGAATTGGGCTGGAATGCCCTGAGTGTAACCAGAGTGAACTAACCTGGGCTAGCATACAAGACTGTGGGATAGCTATCATGCAAAAAGCTCTAACATAAAACACTGCCAGGACTGCACACAGAACAAAGGATGGAACAGAAGTAGCCGGCTGCAGATCATCCCCTTCCAGTGACAGGCAGCCAGAGCCAGAAGGGCTGGAAGGGGGCAATTGCAGCCCTGGAGAGACTTTACCTACCAAACTGTAAATAGGCTTCTTTGCTAAGACTTCTTGGGGTCCTGGACAGTCACCATCCACCTCACAAGGGGCACCAGCGGTACACCCAGAAAACTGAGCAGCAGGGCAGGAAAGGCAATAAATCGCAGCGACCGCACTCACCAAACACCTGAGCTACTTGGTCCTGGGAAGGGCACAAAACGCAGGCCCAACCTAATCTGCACCTCTAAGGGATACTTGAGAGCCGAGCCTGAGCTGCTTAGACCGGGGAGGTGCATGCAACCTAGGGCTGGCCTCAGACAGCTCCTGGCAGAGCAACGTAGAGCCTGAGCACTGTGCACTGTGTGCAGGGGCATGCTCAGCGTGGCTGAGACATTGCGAGCACACGCCAGTGTTATTTGTTTGCAGCATCCCTCCCTCCCCACAGCGTAACTGAACAAGTGAGACTAAAAAAAAAAAAGTGTCCACCACCGCCGCCCTTGTGTCAGGGTGGAAATCAGACACTGAAAAGACCAGCAAACAAAAGAAGCTAAACAGAGGGACCCACCTTGGAAGTGACCCCACACTACCCACAACACCAGAGAAAGTCCCAGATATATCTTTACTATTTTTACGACCATTTTCTCTCTCTCTCTCTTTTTTTTTTGTTGATGTTGTTGTTCGATTGTTTTTTCTTCTTTTCTTTTCTTCTTTTTCTTTAACTTTTTAAAATTTTAAAGTCATCTATTTCTCCTTTAATTTTAGGTTTATAACCTACTATTAATTTTCCAAAAAAAAACCTTTTTTTAAAGCAAACGCTGTATATATATATATATATATATATATGTATATATTTCTGTGGTTGTTGTTGTTGTTTAATTTTCATTACTTTGTTTCTTCTTCTTCTTCTTCTTTTCTTTAATATTGTACTTTTGAAAATCCAACCTATACTCTAGATTTTTAATCTTTCCTTTTTGGTATTTGTTGTCAATTTTGTACGTTTAAAAACCCAATCTTCAGTACCCAATTTTACCTGAGTGTGAGATTACTGGCTTGACCACTCTCTCCTCCTTTGGACTCTCCTTTTTCTCTACCAGGTTGTCTCTGTCTCCTCCCTCTCCCTTCTCTTCTCTACCCAACTCTGTGAATCTCTGTGTGTTCCAGATGATGGAGAACACTTAGGGAACTGGTTACTGGCTGGATTTGTCTCTCTCCTTTTCATTTCCCTCTATTATACTCCTGGCCACCTCTGTCTACTTCCTCCATCTCCTCTTCCCTGTATAACTCCGTGAACATCTGAGCGGTCCAGACTGTGGAGCACACATAAGGAAGTGATTGCTGGCTAGCTTGCTCTCTTCCCTTTTGATCTGACCTCATCTCATTTCAGTCACCTCTAACTACCCGCTCCCTCTTCTCTTCTCCATGTAACTCAGTGAACCTCTCGGGTGTCCCCCAATGTGGAGAAACTTTTCATCTTTAAACTATATGTTTTATCATTCGTGCTGTATAGACGGAGAAGTCTTGAGGCTACTGTAAAAATAAAACTGAAAACCAGAAGCAGGAGGCTTAAGTCCAAATCCTGAGAACATCAGAGAACTCCTGACTCCAGGGAACATTAATAAATAGGAGCTCATCAAACGCCTCCATACCTACACTGAAACCAAGCACCACACAAGGGCCAACAAGTAACAGAGCAAGACATACCATGCAAATTCTCCAGCAACACAGGAACAAACACCTGAGCTTCAATATACAGGCAGATCAAAGTTACTCCAAAACCACTGACAGCTCATAACTCATTACTGGACACTTCATTGCACTCCAGAGAGAAGAAATCTAGCTCCACTCACCAGAACTCCAACACAAGCTTCCCTAACCAAAAAACCTTGACAAGCCACTCATACAACGCCACCCACAGTGAGGAAACTGAATAATAAAGAGAACTCCAGAAACTGCCAGAATACAGAAAGGCCACCCCAAAAGTAGCAATATAACCAAGATGAAGAGGCAGAGGAACACCCAGCAGGTAAAGGAACAGGAGAAATGCCCACCAAACCAAACAAAAGAGGAAAAGATAGGGAATCTACCTGAGAAAGAATTCCAAATATTGATAGTGAAAATCATCCAAAATCTTGAAATCAAACTGGAATCACAGGTAAATAGCCTGGAGACAAGGATTGAGACGATGCAAGAAAGGTTTAACAAGGACCTAGAAGAAATAAAAAAGAGTCAATATATAATGAATAACGCAATAAATGAGATCAGAAACACCCTAGAGGCAACAAATAGTAGAATAACAGAGGCAGAAGATAGGATTAGTGAAATAGAAGATAGAATGGTAGACAAAAATGAATCAGAGAGGAAAAAAGAAAACGAATTAAAAGAAATGAGGACAATCTCAGAGATCTCCAGGACAATATGAAATGCTCCAACATTCGAATTATAGGAGTCCCAGAAGAAGACCAAAAGAAAGACCATGAGAAAATAGTTGAGGAGATAATAGTTGAAAACTTCCCTAAAATGGGGAAGGAAACAATCACCCAAGTCCAAGAAACCAAGAGAGTCCCAAACAGGATAAACTCAAGGCAAAACACCCCAAGACACATATTAATCAAATTAACAAAGATCAAACACAAAGAACAAATATTAAAAGCGGCAAGAGAAAAACAACACATAACACAGAGGAGATTCCCATAAGAATAACAGCTGATCTTTCAATAGAAACTCTTCAGGCCAGGAGAGAATGGCAAGACATCCTTAAAGTGATGAAAGAAAATAAACTACAGCCTAGATTACTGTACCCAGCAAGGATCTCATTCAAATATGAAGGAGAAATCAAAAGCTTTACAGACAAGCAAAAGCTGAGACAATTCAGCACCACCAAACCAGCTCTCTAACAAATGCTAAAGGATATTCTCTAGACAGGAAACACAAAAAGAGCATATAAACCCTAACCCAAAACAATAAAGTACATGGTAACGGGATCATACTTATCAATAATTACCTTAAATGTAAATGGATTGAAAGGCAAAGACTGGCTGAATGGATACAAAAAAAGACTCCTATATATGCTGCCTACAAGAGACCCACCTCAAAACAAGGGACACATACAGATTGAAAATGAAAGGCTGGAAAAAGATATCTGACGCAAATAGAGACCAAAAGAAAGCAGGTGCAGCAATACTCATATCTGATAAAATAGACTTTAAAGCAAAGGCTGTGAAAAGAGACAAAGAAGGACACTGCATAATGATCAAAGGATCAATCCAAGAAGAAGATATAACAATTATAAATATATATGCACCCAACATAGGGGCACCGCAATATGTAAGACAAATGCTAACAAGTATGAAAGGGGAAATTAACAATAACACGATAATAGTGGGAGACTTTAATACCCCACTCACACCAATGGACAGATCAACTAAACAGAAAATTAACAAAGAAACACAAACTTTAAATAATACAATAGACCAGTTAGACCTAATTGATATCTATAAGACATTTCACACAAAACAATGAATTTCACCTTTTTCTCAAGTACGCACAGAACCTTCTCCAGGATAGATCACATCCTGGGCCATAAATCTAACCTTCATAAATTAAAAAAAAAAAAAAAAGAAATCATTCCAAGCATCTTTTCTGACCATAATGCAGTAAGATTAGATCTCAATCACAGAAGAAAAACTGTTAAAGATTCCAACATATGGAGGCTGAACAACTCGCTTCTGAATAACCAACAAATCACAGAAGAAATTAAAAAAGAAATCAAAATATGCATAGAAAAGAATGAAAATGAAAACACAACCACCCAAAACCTGTGGGACACTATAAAAGCAGTGCTAAGAGGAAAGTTCATAGCAACACAGGCATACCTCAAGAAACAAGAAAAAAGTCAAATAAATAACCTAACTCTACACCTAAAGCAACTAGAAAAGGAAGAAATGGATAACCCCAGGGTTAGTAGAAGGAAAGAAGTCTTAAAAATTAGGGAAGAAACAAATGCAAAAGAAACAAAAGAGACCATAGCAAAAATCAACAAAGCCAAATGCTGGTTCTTTGAAAGCATAAATAAAATTGACAAACCAGTAGCCAGACTCATCAAGAAACAAAGGGAGAAAAATCAAATCAATAAAATTAGAAATGAAACTGGAGAGATCACAACAGACAACACAGAAATACAAAGGATCATAAGAGACTACTATCAGCAATATATGTCAATAAAATGGACAACGTGGAAGAAATGGAAAAATTCCTAGAAAAGTACAACTTTCCAAAACTGAACCAGGAGGAAATAGAAAATCTTAACAGACCCATCACAAGCATGGAAATTGAAACTGTAATCAGAAATCTTCCAGCAAACAAAAGCCCAGGTCCAGACGGCTTCACAGCTGAATTCTACCAAAAATTTACAGAAGAGCTAACACCTATCCTCCTCAAACTCTTCCAGAAAATTGCAGAGGAAGGGAAACTTCCAAACTCATTCTATGAGGCCACCATCACCCTAATACCAAAACATGACAGAGATGCCACACAAAAAGAAAACAACAGGCCAATATCACTGATGAACATAGATGCAAAACTCCTCAACAAAATCCTAGCAATCAGAATCCAACAACACATTAAAAAGATCATACACCATGACCAAGTGGGCTTTATCCCAGGGATGTGAGGATTCTTCAATATTCGCAAGGCAATCACTGTAATTCACCACATTAACAAACTGAAAAATAAAAGCCATATGATTATCTCAATAGATGCAGAGAAGGCCTTTGACAAAATTCAACATCCATTTATGATAAAAACTCTCCAGAAAGCAGGAATAGAAGGAACATACCTCAACATAATAAAAGCTATTTGTGACAAACCCACAGCAAACATTATCTTCAATGGTGAAAAATTGAAAGCATTTCCTCTAAAGTCAGGAACAAGACATGGGTGCCCGCTTTCACCACTGCTGTTCAACATAGTTCTGGAAGTTTTGGCCACAGCAATCAGAGCAGAAAAAGAAATAAAAGAAATACAAATTGGAAAAGAAGAAGTAAAACTCACTCTTTGCAGATGACATGATCCTCTACATAGAAAGCCCTAAAGACTCCACCAGAAAATTACTAGAGCTAATCAGTGAATATAGTAAAGTTGCAGGATATAAAATCAACACACAGAAATCCCTTGCATTGCCATACTCTAATAATGAGAAAGGAGAAAAAGAAATTAAGGAAATAATTCCATTCACCATAGCAATGAAAAGAATATAATACTTAGGAATATATCTACTTAAAGAAACTAAAGACCTATATATAGAAAATTATAAAACATTGATGAAAGAATTCAAAGAGGACACTAATAAATGGAGAAATATACCATGTTCATGGATTGGAAGAATCAATATAGTGAAAATGAGTATACTACCCAAAGCAATCTACAGATTCAATGCAATCCCTATCAAGCTACCAGCGGTATTTTTCACAGACTAGAACAAATAATTTCACAATTTGTATGGAAATACAAAACACCTCGAATAGTCAAACCAATCTTGAGAAAGAAGAATGGAACTGGAGGAATCAACCTGCCTGACTTCCTGCTCTACTACAAAGCCACAGTCATCGACAGTATGGTACTGGCACAAAGACAGAAATATAGATCAATGGAACAAAATAGAAAGCCCAGAGATAAATCCACACACCTATGGACACCTTATCTTTGACAAAGGAGGCAAGAATATACAATGGCATGAAGACAATCTTTTTAACAAGTGGTGATGGGAAAACTAGTCAACCACTTGTAAAAGAATGAAACTAGATCACTTTCTAACACCACACACAAAAATAAACTCAAAATGGATAAAAGATCTAAACGTAAGACCAGAAACTATAAAACTCCTAGAGGAGAACATAGGCAAATCACTCTCCGACATGAATCACAGCAGGATCCTCTATGATGCACCTCCCAGAATAATGGAAATAAAAGCAAATATAAACAAATGTGATCAATTAAAAATAAAATTAAAAGCTTCTGCACAACAAAGGAAACTATAAGCAAGGTGAAAAGACAGCCTTCTGAATGGGAGAAAATAATAGCAAATGAAGCAACTGACAAACAGCTAATCTCAAAAATATACAAGCAACATATTCAGTTCAATTCCAGAGAAATAAAAGACCCAATCAAAAAATGGGCCAAGGAACTAAACAGACATTTCTCCCAAGAAGACATATGGATGGCTAACAAACACATGAAAAGATGCTCAACATCACTCATTATTAGAGAAATGCAAATCAAAACCACAATGAGGTACCATTGCATGCTAGTCAGAATGGCTGCGATCCAAAAGTCTACAAGCAATAAATGCTGGAGAGGGTGTGGAGAAAAGGGAACCCTCTTACACTGTTGGTGGGAATGCAAATTAGTACAGCCACTATGGAGAACAGTGTGGAGATTCCTTAAAAAAATGGAAATAGAACTCCTTATGACCAAGCAATCCCACTGCTGGGCATATACAACAAGTAAACCAGAATTGAAAGAGACACATGTACCCCAATGTTCATCGCAGCACTGTTTATAATAGCCAGGACATGGAAACAACCTAGATCTCCATCAACAGTTGAATGGATAAGAAAACTATGGAACATATACACAATGGAGTATTAACCATTAAAAAGAATACATTGGAATCAGTTCTAATGAGCTGGATGAAACTGGAGCCGATTATACAGAGTGAAGTAAGCCAGAAAAAAAAAAACACCAATACAGTATACTAACACATATATATGGAATTTAGAAAGATGTTAATGATAACCCTGTGTGTGAGATAGCAATAGAGACACAGATGTATATAACGGACTTTTGGACTCTGTGGGAGAGGGCAAGGGTGGGATTATTTGGGAGAATGGCATTGAAACATGTATACTATCATGTAAGAAATGAATCGCCAGTCTGTGTTCAATACAGGATACAGGATGCTTGGGGCTGGTGCACGGGGATGATCCAGAGAGATGATATGGGGTGGGAAATGGGAGGGGGGTTCAGGATTGGGAAATCATGTACACCTGTGGCTGATTCACATCAATGTATGGCAAAACCAATACCATATTGTAAACAAAATGAAGTAAAAATTAAAATTAAAAAAGAAGATATGCAGATGATACCACCCTTATGACAGAAAATAAGTAATTAAACAGCCTGTTCATTAAGGTGAAAGAGGAGAGTGATGAAGCTGGCTTAAAACTCAACATTCAAAAAAACTAAGATCATGGAATCTGGTTTCATCACTTCATGGAAAATAGAGGCAGAAAAAATGAAAATAGTGACAGACTTTATTTCTTGGTCTCTAAAATCACTGCAGATGGTGACTGCAGACATAGAGTCAAAACTATGATTTTTCCAGTAATCGTATATGGATATGGGAGTTGAACCATAAAGTCAGAACACTGAAGAATTGATGCCTTCATACTGTGGTGTTGGAGAAGATTCTTGAGAGTCCTTTGAACAGCAAGGAAATCAAATCAGTCAGTCTTAAAGGAAACATTTCCTGAATATCCATATTGGAAGGACTGATACTGAAGCTGAAGCTCCAGTACTTTGGTTTCCTGGTGCTATGAGACAACTCATTGGAAGAGAATCTGGTACTAGAAAAGATTGAGGACAGGAGCAGAAGGGGGTGACAGAGGATGAGATGATTGGATGGCATCACCAACTCAATGGACATGAGTTTGAGCAAACTCAAGGAGATAGCAAAGGACAGGGAGGGTAGGCATGCTGCAGTCCATGGGGTCACAAGGAATCAGATATGACTTAGTGACTAAACAACAATAAAAAAGAATGAATTTGGGTTACTATATTTTTAATGTTAGCTATTAATATCATAGAAGAGCCCACAGTCAAAGGCATTTTGGTTTTGACATCTATTTCTCTAATGAATAATGATGCTAAACTTCTTTTAATGTGCTTATTGGTCATTTTTAAACCATCTTTAGACCAAGCCTTTCTCATGGATTGATACTTCTATACTTTTAAAATTTCCTTTGTCTTTAGTAACTATTTTTATCTTAAGGTGTTTTTCCTTTGCTTTTTTGTTTTTAAATCTGACATTAATATTGCAATTCCACTTCTCTTTAGAGAAAAGAGAAATGTTGCAGAGGATGTTTTTTTACATGTTTCAAACTATGTATTTTTTTTAATATGATGTATATCCATTGTAGATACCATAGAGTTAGGCCAAGGCTTTTCATTCATTCTATCAATCTCTGCCTTTTGATTGAAATGTTTAGACTTTTCATGTGCTGTGCTTAGCCCCTCAGTCATGTCCAACTCTTTGCAACCCCACAGATGGTAGCCTACCAGGCTACTCGATCCATGGGGATTCTCCAAGCAAGAATACTGGAGTGGGTTGCCATGCCCTCCTCCAGGGATCTTTCCAACCCAGGGATAGAACACAGATCTCCCACATTGTAGGTGGATTCTTTATGTCTGAGCCACCAGGGAAACATAATGAATTAGCATTTACATCAGTCATTTTTCTAGTTGTTTACTTTAAAACTTAGATATATTTCCTTCTTCATTTCTTCCATTACTACCTTCTTTTTGTTAAATAACTTTTAGTGTGACATTTAATTGTCTTTTAGTTTTTTTAGTGTTTCTCCTGAAGATTTCAATTAATTCCTTAACTTGAAGTATTATTTCTGATTAATACCAATTCATTTTCAATAACATAGAATTTTCTCAACCATAGATCCATGCACTCCCTTCCATCCCCTTTATGGTATAATGACCATACAAATTATGTCATTGCATATTATAAATCCAACAACACAGTTTTATGATTATCTTATATAATTTTCTTTTAAATTAGATTAGAAAGGAAAGACCTGCAACCAAATACATAATTTTACTATACTTATATTTGCCTATGTAGTTACCTTTATCAGTTTCTCTTTTTGCATTTGTGCACTTGAGTTATTGTCTGTCATCCTCATTTCAGGCTAAAGTATATCCTTTAGTATTTTCCCAGAGCAGGTCTGCCAGATATAATTTCTCTCAGTTTTTATTTACCTAGGAATGTATTTATTTTTTCCTTTTTTTGTAAAGATAGTTTTTCAGGTGCTGGAGCTGTTGCTACCACAGGCCAAGGGGAGGCACATCACTAAGCATGAGAACAAAAGCAGTCAGAATAGTGGGAACAGCAAGTGTGAACATGGCCAGCATGAGCGGGCAGGGGACTGAGAGGAGCAAGTGGAGGTGAGGGCAGCAAAGGCCACGTGGGCCCACAGATCTGCTCAGCATGTAAAATATGTCAACTCACTGCATTCTGGCCTCCATAGTCTTTAATGAGAAGTTAGCTGTTAACTTTAACTTCTCATTATAATCTAGAGAGTTACAAAGAGTTGGACATGACTTAGGAACTAAAGAGCAAGAAAGCCATCAATTTTACTGAGGAGCACCTGTATGTAAATAATTTTATCATATTGCTTTCACAACTGCCTCTTTTTACTTTTGATAGGTTAGCTTTGATGTGTTTGGGTATAAATCATCTTTTTTTTAGTTTTCCCTACTTGGTAATGTGTTGATCTTCTTAGATGTGTATATTAATATTTTGCATCACATTTGGGGAGGTTTCAGAGACTATTTCTTTCTATATTCTTTCCCTCTTCCCTCTACTGCTGATGCCATTATATATGTATTCATATGCTTAATGGTGTCCCATAGGTCTGAAACCTTACTCACTTTAATCTTTTTTCTTTCTGTTTTTTGGATTGTATTATATCAACTGATTTACCTTAAAGTTTGCTGCTTGCTACTTCTGTAAATATAAATCTGTTGATCAGGCCTTCAAGTGATTTTTCATTTACTGTAAATTTTATTCTAGGATTCTGTGTATATATATAATTTTAACCTACTGGTAGTCTCTATTTTGTCAGATATCATTCTCATATTTTTCTCTTAATTATTTATATGGTATTTCCTTTAGTTCTTTGAATATGTTTATAATAGTTGATTTAAATTCTTTGCTTGTAAGCTCAATGTCTGGACTTTTTCAAGTTCAGTTACTATTGACTGCTTTTGCTTTCCTGTGTATAATTTATACCAGTTTTCCTGGGTATGAAAAATACTTACTTTCCTGTTTCTTTGGGTCTTTCATTTTTGCTTCATTTTTATGCTCAAAAAAAAAAAAGAACATTTTAGATAATATAATTTGGCAACTCAGGAATTAGAGATCCTTTTCCTATGTTTATTGCTTTTGATATTCATTTAGTTACTGGTCTGGTCTAGTTCTATAAAACTCATGTTATTTCCCATAGGTGTTGACTGAAGTCTTGACTTGGTTAGCTTAATGATCTTACTAGTTAGTGGTCACAAATTTCCTTAAATTCCTTAATGTAACAAATCTCTGTCTATGCCCAGTGTCTCTGTGCATTTGTGTTATAGCATGACTTCAGTGCTCTGACAGTTTACAATTCTGCTTAGCCTTCATTTCCTGCTTGCATACTGCCTCAAATTCAGCCACTGCTGAGACATTTGGGCTTCCACAGAACCTTACTGGCCAAGGACACAGTGGATGCGTCCTTCTATATTCCCAGGTACATGCCAAAGCTTTTTCAAAATCACTCTACAGACATCTCATTACGTATCATTTTCTTTTCAGATTTTTGGTCACCTCTTATTTGCCCCAGCTGGTATCGTTGCCTTATGCAGTTGCAAATGCAAATGATTTCCACTGATATTTCTATTTTTTGATAATGATTTTCTGGATCATCTATTCTTATAAATCAAGCTCTAAAAGTCATGTCAAATAAAGCTCCAAGGAGCTGCCACAAAAAAAGTCAAGTAGTGAAAACCTCTGGATTTTGCATGTTTGGAGTAGCACCAATCATATTTTGCTCCCTCCACTGGTTGTTCTATTCTAGTCCATTTATATTCACACAATCATGCCCAACTCTTTGAGACCCCATGAACTGTATCCCACCAGACCCCTCTCTCCATGGGATTCTCTGGGTGAGAATACTAAAGATGGTTGCCATTTCCTTCTCCAGGGAAATCTTCCAACCCAGGGATCGAACCCAGGTCTCCCACACTGCAGGCAGATTCTTTACTGTATGAGCCTCCAGGGAGGTTACTATTATTCACAACCACTATTGTGAAACTGGCAGTTTTCAAAAATGCATGTTGCTAGAAAGAGGGTTGTGAGAACAACAGGGCAAGTTAAAACATTACAAGGCTCATTGTTCTTTTCAAGAGTCAGGTATGTTCGTTGAATAAACACTTTTTTGGATATTTGTAAGCCTTTGACTAAGTTTCTGAATTCTAAAAAAGTTGATTTTGACATATATGTCAGTGATCTCATTGTTTTAAGAGAATAACAGATTTTTGGAAGTCTTTGTTATTCTGAAATTACTTCTCTCATCAATGTTTTTCGTTGCTATTTTAATTCTTGATTTTCTGCTTTATTAAACAAATGAGGTCTTAAACAAACAAACAAAAAACCCCACAAAATTGTATTCTCTGTTGAAATTGGAGTATAGGGGCTTAAAGATTAAGAAACACACATTACCTACTTGTAATAAATGTCACTTTCAGAGTCCTTTAGTACTACTATAATTTTACATATAAAAACAAATTTCAATATAATTTTTATAATGCTTTCAAGTTGAACTCTCTACAAATGATAAAATTCATATAATAGTGCATAATAATTATTGAAAACTTAATATATCATAAGCATTGTTTGAAGTCCCATACTTCTAATTCATTAAACAATATTTCATCCCAGACCCACAAACTTTGCATATACATGGTCTTTGCTCTCATGTTGAAAGGGTAGTAAAATAAATAAGTATATACATGAGCAAGTTAAATTGGAATATACTAAATATTTCAAAAAGGAAAAAAAATCCTGAGATAGTAAGTGGTGGACCAGGTACTAACTTAGAATGTCACATAGATGATCAGTTTGAATGAGTATCATTTGAAGCGAGATGTGAAGAACAAGGAAGAGACAGATAGGCATATGCATTCCATGCCAACATAGCAGCAAATAAGAATGTCCTGAACCAAAGACAAGTTTGCTATAATCACAAAATAAAAAGATGGACTTTGTTGGTGCACAGTGAAAGAAAATAAGGCTAGGAGTTAAGAGGGCAGAAAGGTGGGTAATGAAAAATCATGCAGGGTAATACAAAGTAATTTTATTTTCACTTTAGATGCAATGGAAAAACACAGTAGAATTTTAATGAGGCGAGTGATCTTGCCTGATTTACATTTTATATACATTTTGTGCAGATATTAGAAGCAGGATAAAGAGAGAAATAATTGGTTTGGTTGGTAAAAATCAAGTCATCTGTTTGGCCATATTAAATTTGAGGTACCTAAGGTAGGACTGCTGGAGAAGGAAATGGCAACCCACTCCAGTATTCTTGCCTGGAGAATCCCAGGGACGGGGGAGCCTGGTGGGCTGCCATCTATGGGATTGCACAGAGTTGAACACGACTGAAGTGACTTAGAAGCAGCAGCAGCAAGGTAGGACTGCAGAGAAGGCAATAGCACCCCACTACAGTACTCTTGCCTGGAAAATCCCATGGATAAAGGAGGCTCGTGTGCTGCAGTCCATGGTTCGCTAAGAGTCAGACACGACTGAGTGACTTCACTTTCACTTTTCACTTTCATGCATTGGAGAAGGACATGGCAACCCATTCCAGTGTTCTTGCATGGAGAATCCCAGGGACGGGGGAGCCTGGTGGGCTGCCATCTATGGGATCGCACAGAGTCGGACACAACTGAAGTGACTTAGCAGCAGCAGCAGCAAGGTAGGACTGGCTACTTGTGAATCCCAGTATAAAAGAAAATATTGGGTCTTTGCTCATAATTATTAAGAACTTCAAAATGGTGACCATGGTGCTTTAAACCAAATAGAGGACCTTCTTAAACACAAGCCTCCATAAAACTGAATATCTAAGATAGATCCATTCCTGCCTTTAGACAGTTAAGAGGAGACTCCTATCAGTCAGTTAGTTGTACATAAATTCTTGAGTTATCACAGGATCTATTAGGAAAAAGCTACCCAATGGAGTTGGTGATGGACAGGGAGGTCATGGGGTCACAAAGAGTTGGACACGACTGAGTGACTGAACTGAACTGAACTGACCCAATTCAGTGTGACCCACTTCAAGATGGGGATAAAATTGAGGTTATCAACCTGTAACACTGTTGAAGTTTAAGGATGAAGGAAGATCTCAAAAAGGTAAGAGTTTTTGTTTTCATTAGAGTAAGTGTATTTTATCCAACATAACTGGAGAACAGGGAAAGACGTGAACAAAGATATTGTGAGACTGATAGATTTGAAAATGGAAAGGTGAGAAATACCAGGTCAATCAATCCAGGAGGTATGATAGAGAAAGAGAAGGCCAAGGAGATTTAGCTTGATGCACGGAAGTATTTATTGTGACAAATCACAGAAATGCAGCTGAATATGCAGTGAGAGTAGTGGTAATAATGAAAATGTGCAATCACTTTAGTGATGTGGCAAAATTATGGTAAGGATAAAGAATTTGGGGGTGAGGAGTTTCTAGATGAGGAGGAACGGAAAACAACTTGGAAATGGCATTGTAGACAAGGAAGACAAGTAGCAACACATTACGGTGCCTTAATGAAATGATGCAATCAAGAAGGCTCATTGGAAATGTTTGCAAGGACACAGAGGAGGATCTGAAAAGCGGGTCTCCCAAGCCTTGATAATGGTGATGACTCATGCAGGAGGCTGGAATTCTGGTAGTTTCTATCATAAACAGAAATATGAAATTGCAGATAGCTTTGAGAAAATATTATAGGGATAGTGCTAAGTCACTTCAGTCGTGTCTGACTCTTTGCGACCCCATTGACTGTAGCCTGCCAAGCTACTTTGTCCATAGGATTTTCCAGGCAAAGATATCAGAATGGGTTACCATTCCCTCCTCCAGGGGCTCAAACCCACATCTGGATACTGGGAATGAATTAAAACCAAAAGTCTTGGAGTGACAGACATCTCTTGAAGTATGGAGTAAAAGTCAAGGCAATGACTAAATCACAAGACTCCCTTACTGGATTGATCTGAGACAGTCCAGTCTATCTTAATCAGGTAGAGAAGTCAGGGAACACAGGAATCTCTGCAGACCTATAGCTTTAAAACCATGCTCTCATTTGAACATTCATACAGCTTTATGAGGTAAGAGCTGAACTATTCCTTTTTTACAGAAAAAGAAACTATAGTTTAAAATAAATTAGAAAATCTTGCCCCAAAGTTCTCAACAAGTGATGGCAAATCAACAGTTGGTGGCAAATCCTTTGTTTGAACTCATGCCTTTAACCATCACACAAACTGTTTCACTCCTGATGTCACCTTTAAACTACAAATTAATACTGTTAACTAGGTAAAGTATATTCAACTATTAGTCCCCATTTTCCAGATAGGAAAACTGACTCTGTTTAGGATAGGTACATTTCTTAGACATATAGCTACCAAGTAACCAACATAGGACTTGAACACCTTGTCCAGACCTGTAAAATGGGAGTTTAAGATTCTAAATACACAGTATCTCATACAAAGACCTCTTATTAAAATGGATTTGTTTTTCTGGGTTGAATACAGTGTGTGAATTTAAATCTCTAATTCAAAGCAAGAAGTTGGAAACTGTCTACTTGTGAATCCTTTTGTCTCACAATAGAATAAGGAGAAAGGGATTAAATGAAAAGCTCCCATAGATTCAAGAGGGTTCATTTGAGTGTAAAAGTGCTGCAGTGACTGAATGTGTTTTATATATTGTAGCATTTTAAGATCTTGGGAGTATTACAAGAAAATGATTTAACTACTTTCAGCTGTCCTGTATAAGTTGTTCATAATCACTGATTTGGCTTTTCAGATGAGCATAATAAAGTTCTCAATATAGCTCTTTCAACAGCACCAGCCGTGCTGACTCTTCAGTATGAGATGGCACAGTCACATAGGGTATCTTCACATCCAAGCAAAGCAAAAATTTTAAAAAGAATGCAAGTCCCTACAGTGGCATCCTGGTGTGTCTGTGGGTTCATTTTTGTTAGACGAAGGTGCTGAGTCTTTGAAAAGTTTGATACTTTTAATCGCATTTTCCATGATATCTATGGTTTCAGAATGCAATAATTCTACTAAAATGACTGTTTTTCAATTTGGCAATTTCTTTTTATAGGTCTGATTTACAAACCAACTCTGATATTGTCAGATTATAATGCTGTGTGCCAACTGAAAAAAATATTAACATGATCAATAGACCTTCACCAATGAACTAAGACACTCTTGTTTGTCAGAACATCTGTCTCATGTTGATCACTAACCAGCTTCACTCCAGAAAGTAGAGAAGATAACAAGGTGATGTGTAGTGATGGACCTGGGCCAAGAGTCGATCCTCTGACTTGGTCAGTGAACATCTGTTTGATCTTAGTGAAGATGTCCCACCTTTCTGGATTTAGCTTTCAACACAGATCAAAGAATTCCATTTTATACAAAGAAATGTGTTAAAGACAGACATCGTGAGAATATTTTAAAACTTTTAATAAAAATATTATGAATTAAGGCTTTTATAAATATCGTATTGTATTTTTAGTGTTTATTTGGGGGGGTTGTTTATCTTTCATATATTATCTTTTCATTTTATTGATGGTTTCTTTTGTTGTGCAAAAGCTTTTTAGTTTGATATAGTCTTGCTTGTTTAGTTTTATTTTTTTAAATTTGCTTCTGGTGTTATATCCAAAAAAAAATCACTGTCAAGACCAATGTCAAAGAGCTTATTTCCTGTGTTTACTTCCAGGAATTTTATGATTTCACATCTTATATTCAAGTCTTTAATCCATCAAGTTTTTTTTTTCAATGATGTAAGATGTGTCCAATTTTAATGTAAACTAAATTACACAATTCCTATCTTTAAATTCCATCCAAGTAATTCTTCCCACTTTGCACAAATCTAAAATCTGTAACTGGGCCAAGAAGTTGCTGAATTATATGTCTTCTCTCAATGTCATCGGTCATATATTCTTCTTTTTGTTGTTTCGTCTCTGTTTAGTTGGTTGACTATGTATATATTTTCCATATGTAATTTTCTTTTTATATAATGCTCCATTGGGCCAAGTTTTTGTAAAATTAATTACTTTTTTTTTTTTTCTGAAAGAGTCTTCTCTGACATTATAATTCAGATGAGGTTTCCCAATTGCAATCTCAACCTAACTTTCATAGCGTTAAAAAAAGAAAAATGAGGTATCATTTATTACCTCTATGAAGAGATCTATCATGTTTGTTTTATTGACTTCCAAATACCCATAATGGAGCACAATGCCTGACATTGTGAGAGGATATAAATATTTACTCAGTAGGTGTATATATTCATGTGTGAAAGATCTGTATTGAATGATTAATTAACTTAATGAAAACATACTAGGTATAGTTTCTAGTTTCAAAAAATTTAAAATGGTTTATATTGATAAAACATAATAACCAATATTGATATCTTTAATATTTAGAGAGAGAAAAAAGTCTGATTTACAAATGAGTTTTCAAAAAAACATAAAAGGCTTTGAAGATTCTAATATATTCAAAAGTTTACTTCAGATATATCTGAACCTAGCTGTTCAAGAAGGTTAATCTATATCCAACCAAGCTTTTAATACAACTTATTGTTTCATGAACATAAAGATTCTGCTCAAATTTATTTATTTTTAATTTTACTTATTTAAAAAATTTATTTTTTGAAGTATAGTTGATTTGCAATATTGTATTAGCTGTAGGTGCACAGCAAAGTGATTTAGTTACATATACATATACCTTATCAGAGTGTTTTCTCTTGTAGGTTATTACAAAACATTAAGCACAGTTCTCTGTGCTATACAGTTGGTCACTGCTTATATTTAAATCATTAGGATTTCTAAAATTAAAGGCCAGCAAAATTGGCCCACTGAGTGAAATATTTTAAATATGTGGAAAATAGTCTACTTCCAAGTACTAACTTGTTCACTTGTTCCTGAATATATAATGGTTGCATCTTCAAATATTATTTGAACCTGAATATTTGTATGTTTATTGGTTTGGAGTCAGCAGATTATACATAGCATAGAAATATATATATTAAAAATTGATTAAGATACTCATTGTCAAAATAGTAAAATCTTGAAGCAGAATGGCATCCGTTTTAAAAATTGTGGACAACTGTTCCTAGTACTTAATACAACAAACAAACTAAAGAATACAATCTGTGTTGAGTTTTTACTATGTAAAAGTCCTAAGGCACTTAATTTCAAATATTTCTCTTGACATACACTGAAGAAAATACTATATTATCCTCTCTACAGATAAGAATACTGAACCTAGAGAGATTAATAATTCCAAGAACAGACAGCTAAGGTGACGATTGTGAAAAGAACATATGACATGGGATTTTATTCAAAGAAATGAGAAAAAAAAAAGGAGTGAAATCAGGAATTCTTGACTATTAATAGACTTTTAAACTTTCCACACTACTGAATTAATGTTCATTTCTATAGAGTGCTTATTATTATAAATTTGTCTAATATTATAATTAAAACCTGTGCTATCTTTAAAATAATGGTAGTATAAAATATTTGTATTTGCTTATATTAGAAAAATGCAAAATACAAATAATATTATACATTTATAGTGTTTTCAATGAAATCTTCCAACTCCAACTTGCAAGACCATTGAAATATATGTGGCACTCTACTTAGCAAACCTTGATTAATTATAATATCACATATATGATCATGCTTAACAATATATATGTGCTGTGTTGTGCTTAGTTGCTCAGTCATGTCTGACTCTTAGGGCCCCCATGGATACAGCCCTCCAGGGCCTCTATCCATGGAATTCTCAAGGCAAAAACCCTGGAGTAGGTTGCTATGTTCTCTTCCTGTGGATCTTCCCATTCCAGGGATTGAACCCAGGTCTCCCGCATTGCAAGCAGATTCCTTACCAACTGAGCCACCAGGGAAGCCCAATAATACATATAGCACCTCACTAAAGAAGCTATTGGAGAAGGCAATAGCATCCCACTCCAGTACTCTTGCCTGGAAAATCCCATGGACAGAGGAGCCTGGTGGGCTGCTGTCCATGGGGTCGCTGAGAGTTGGACACGACTGCGGCTTCCCTTTCACTTTTCACTTTCATGCGTTGGAGAAGGAAATGGCAGCCCACTCCAGTGTTCTTGCCTGGAGAATCCCAGGGATGGCGGAGCCTGGTGCGCTTCCATCTATGGGGTCGCACAGAGTCGGACACGACTGAAGCGACTTAGCAGCAGTAAAGAAGCTATTATGAGAAATAGTAAAAAAAATTACTCTCATATTATATTCACAAATATAATTTAAAAAGTCAATTCCAAGACATAATAGTGTTTTCTGATTAACTGTTATTACATCACAGCATATGGAAACAAAGTGGCATATAGAGAATGCTTATTCTTGCTAATTGAATTAAGAAAGAAAGTGAAAGTGAAGTCGCTCAGTCGTGTCCAACTCTTTGAGACCCCGTGGACTGTAGCCCACCAGGCTCCTCCACCCATGGGATTTCCCAGGCAAGAATACTGGAGTGGGTTGCTATTTCCTTCTCCAGGGGATCTTCCTGACCCAGGGATTGAACCCAGGTCTCCCACATTGCAGGCAGACGCTTTAACCTCTCAGCCACCAGGGAAGCCCCGACTTAAGAAAAACAGTGATCAAATATGATAGATTTAAGCATAAGATGTATCATGTTGGAGATAATAAAGTTTTATATGTTAAAATACCAAAGTTTTTACTTTTTTTGTTTTTTCCATTTCAAGGAAAATGGACAGTTTTGTAAACACTGTCACACTGAAAGTGAAGTCGCTCAGTCGTGTCTGACTCTTTGCGACCCCATGGACTGTAGCCTACCAGGCTCCTCCCTCCACGGGATTCTCCAGACAAGAGTACTGGAGTGGATTGCCATTTCCTTCTCCAGGGGATCTTCCCGACCCAGGGATCAAACCCAGGTTTCCCTCATTGTAGACAGACGCTTTACTGTCTGAGCCACCAGGAAATCGACAGTTTTGTAAACACTGTCACATTAGCAGAAGTTTAAAAAATATTTGCTTACAGATTATTTTACTCACAAATTTGATGTGTAATGGCTAACGCAACAGAAAAGAAAATCCCGTCAAAATATTGCCAAATTTGAAAAAAAAAAAATCCGTTGGACCAGGGAGCAAGTAATTTTCATTTACATACTAGATTTCATAAAATAGCCTTGCAATACATTTTTTTAAAAACCTGCAGTTAAGATCTGCTGAAATACCAGGACATAATCTTAAACTTTTAATGTATTGAGTTGCCTATGTCCTTTCACGTTATCTCTCTCTCTCTCTCTCTCTCTCTCTCTCTCTCTCTCTCTCTCTCTCTCTCCCCTTATACAGAGATTCCACTAAAATCAAATGAAATGGATTACATACACTTTTTCTCTGCAGGCATCATCTGTTTATTAAGCCATCTCTTTCCCTTGTGGCTCAGCTGGTAAAAAAAATCCGCCTGCAATGTGAGAGACCTGGGTTTGATCCCTGGGTTGGGAAGATCCCCTGGAGAAGGGAAAGGCTATCCTCTCCAGTATTCTGGCCTGAAGAATTCCATGGACTATACAGTCTATGGGGTTGCAAAGAGTTGGACACGACTGAGTGACTTTCACTCACTCACTCAAGTTATTTAGTGGACCATTTATATGTGGGGTGTATCTTATCTCTCTTCCCCTCATCCTTTCATACTTTTCTTCCTCCCACTATTCTTTCTTTCTTTCTTTTATTTTTTTTTTTCATTTTTAAATGTTTCTAACTACAGAAAACTTTCCATTTTTTGTCTCTATGTTTCAACTTCAGTACCCGATGGCCAATCTAACAGACACAATCCTTGAAGATCACTTCCATTCACACCAGTGAGGAAATGTGACTGACCATTCTCTTCATTAACTTGTTCACTGATAATACCATACTATGTAACTAATATCAACATTTTAAAATAACTCACAATTATGTCTGCTCTGCATTCCATAATTTTTCTAAGTTGATACTCAAAATTTTGACACATAAATTTTTATTTGCAATGACAGAATTATGAGATATACCATTTGTCAAATGGAGAAAGTAAGGGGGTAACACTCTGGGCTTTCTTGGGTCTCTTTTTATAGTTCTTGCATTGGCTCACTGGTGACCTTCAGCAAATGGAGCTCAGTTGATCTGACTGTAAAACAAGGACAGCCTCACTGACCTGTCTTCCAGTGGTGTTACAAGACTCAATAAATCAAAGCCTACACAGTTAAGGTTCTCAGATGAATTGTGCTGTATCAGGGTGAAATGTCAGAGTACAAAAAACCACTTGTACCTTTTATACATCAGTTATTACCAAATGGGCACTACAAAATAGTATCACCTCCCACCTTCTTTAAAGTATTCTCAATTTCCTGAAAGAATGCTTAGTTCAGCTGATTTAAAATAGGATGTTTAATAGATTATATTAACCTCAGAAAACTATATTCCAAGCATTCAGTAAAAATATGTTTGCCCCATTGTATCTGATAACTAACATAAATAAGTCCTTTTTAAACAAATTATGGATTAATAAATACATTTCCATGTTGTACTGTCTTTGCTTGGTTTTCAGATATGCTATTTGGAGTTGATAAACGACTAGAGAACCTTTGCCAACACAATATATAAGAAGTTGGTGGTACATTTTTAATCATCTATATTCAGAGTTGAAAATTAATTTTACTTTGATTTTTTTTTTCAAACATCCACTGATTAAACTTAAGCAGCCAAACATCTTAGGCATTTAACTTCAATGCTGTGTCCTCCCCTGTCAGAGCAAAATTGGGCATTTTCCTATACACAATAGAGGAAAAAAAGCAATTACTATCAATCAGTGACTAAGCAACAGATTGGAGTATTTAGAAAGACTCATTCATAAACAGATTTTCAGCAGTGTTCAGCTCCTCTGATTAGATTCCATAGATTTTAAATTGTAGCTAATTAGGCTGTCATCGGTTCATTAATGGCTCTACTGATTCAGCACTCCCTCACCTGCATGCATATTAAAGCTCATTAGCTCCCTTGTCTAAAATACCACCTGCATTAATTGCTGCCAGTGCACCAGGACCCTTCAGAAGGCTCTTCTGACAAGGATTCTACCTGCTTGGAGTGCCCCATGCCCCTGAAAGCTCTTCAGAAGAGCTCACACATAAAGTTCATCGCGCTGCACACGTGGTGAGACGGCAGCTGTTGTAAGGGCAGTCAAGCCTGTTTTACACTTAACAGCAGGATATAAATAATTAGTGATGCCTTTACTATTGGGCTTAACACAGGCCACTGTATCCCATTCTAAGCATCTAGTAAACCATTCCTGTATACAAAATAAGCTCCAAGTCATCTTTCTTTTGATTCTGGATTCTTTATCAGCTTCCACAAAATACTAAGACTGAGCCAGAGGAGAAAGTGCACTGGAGTTTTCTTTTACTATATGATTGTTGTCCCTTGTGATTGCAACATGAGTCACTCAGTAGGACATTTAAAACACCCTCAGTTCATAGCTGCTGCAGTGTCACCATCAACTAATCAATAACAATCTCATGTATTTTAAAATAGCTTTTGTCTCTAAAGTCAAAGCATTTATTTATTTATTTATTTTATTTTGCCAAAATCACATCCTTGTGGCAAAAGGATAAAGAATTCAGAGTTACCAAAAGGAATGCTCCAAAGAATTCCAACTACTCATGTTAAAAAAGGAGTCCTACTAAGAATAAGCTGCCAAAATGGTAATGGTTTTAAAGTTGGCTCTTGGTAAAACTAATGCTTATTTTCCAGTTCTTTTGCCTTCTTTAACTCTTTCTCCTAGTGCTAAAGCTTTTAATTGTAGGCTGCTGCCAAGCACATGTTATGGTTCATAGCTAATGTATTTCTGGTCTTCAGACATATTATTGTAGTGAACTTTTGATTGGGGAATTTCAATTATGGATTCAAGTATCAAATTAGAAGAAATGCATGATGTCATGTGTATTGAAAACTATTTTTTCACACATTGTTTCCAGTTTTTGATAGCTTCAGGTGAGAGGGAATATCTGACCTTCAGGTGAGAGGTGTTAATTCATCACAGGAAGAAAAAGATCACCAATAAATGATGTTTAAAAATGAATGAATGAGAAATTAAGTACCTAGTAATTAGAGTTCTTTTTTTAAAAAATGACAACTCATACAAAGTGAGAAGGAGCCGGTTATTTTTTGATAGCTCCTATATCAACAATACTGACTGTCCTTATAATAAAAGCAGATGAAAGGTACAAACACAAATCCTTTTTTAAGTTTTGCTTTCTTCTGTAGGCTGAGAGTCTCAGTAATCACTGATTGTACAGATGATGGGATATTTACTACCTTCTTGTGTCAAAAAATAAGGATAAGCAATATTGATGAAGAAGTACCAAAAGCTTGTTATGAAAATATACATCTTACTCAAAAATTTTTTGATAAAATTTTAAGTTAAAATTTCTCTTAATAATTTCAGGACTTTATAATTTTTTCAATATCACTGTAATTTATAAAGAATGCTATTTTCCATAAGGCATATATGATGTTCACAAGTATTTATTATGATAAATAAAGTAGAATTGTTACCCTGTTGTGACCTGTCTAGTAGAAAGCAGATGGAGAGAGGGAAAGGTCACTAAAGAATTTTTTTTCTGTAGACTGTTGCTCAGTCAGTCGGTCAGTTCAGTCACTCAGTCATGCCCAACTCTTTGCGACCCCATGAATTGCAGCACACCAGGCCTCCCTATCCATCACCAACTCCCAGAGTTCACTCAAACTCATGTCCATTGAGTCAGTGATGCCATCCAGCCATCTCATTCTCTGTCGTCCCCTTCTCCTCCTGCCCCCAATCCAGCCCAGCATCAGGGTCTTTTCCAATAAGTCAACTCTTCGCATCAGGTGGCCAAAGTAATGAAATTTCAGCTTTAGCATAAGTCCTTCCAATGAACACACAGGACTGATCTCCCTTAGGAAGGACTGTTTGGACCTCCTTGCAGTCCAAAGGACTCTCAAGTGTCTTGTCCAACACCACAGTTCAAAAGCATCAATTCTTTGGTGCTCAGCCTTCTTCACAGTTCAAATCTCACATCCATACATGATCACTGGAAAAACCACAGCCTTGACTAGACACACCTTAGTCGGCAAAGTAATATCTCTGCTTTTGAATATGCTATCTATGTTGGTCATAACTTTCCTTCCAAGAAGTGAGCATCTTTTAATTTCATAGTTGCAATCACCATCTGCAGTGATTTTGGAGCCCCAAAAATAAAGTCTGACATTGTTTCCACTGTTTCCCCATCTATTTCCCATGAAGTGATGGGACCAGATCCCATGATCTTTGTTTTCTGAATGTTGAGCTTTAAGTAAACTTTTTCACTCTCCTCTTTCACTTTCATCAAGCTTTTTAGTTCCTCTTCACTTTCTGCCTTAGGGTGTTGTCATCTGCATATCTGAGGTTATTGATATTTCTCCCGGCAATCTTGATTCCAGCTTGTGTTTCCTGCAGACCAGGATTTCTCATGATGTACTCTGTGTATAAGTTAAATAAGCAGGATGACAATATACAGCCGTGACATACTCCTTTATCTGTTTGGAACCAGTCTGTTGTTCCATGTCCAGTTCTAACTGTTGCTTCCTGACCTGCATATAGGTTTCTCAAGAGG
This sequence comes from Ovis canadensis, assembly GCF_042477335.2. Classification (NCBI taxonomy): domain Eukaryota; kingdom Metazoa; phylum Chordata; class Mammalia; order Artiodactyla; family Bovidae; genus Ovis; species Ovis canadensis. Next base: position 31,930,712 of record NC_091248.1, on the reverse strand, counting down.
CAGGTTAGGTGGTCTGTTATTCCCATCTCTTTCAGAATTTTCCACAGTTTCTTGTGATCCATACAGTCAAAGGCTTTGGCATAGTCAATAAATCAGAAATGGATGTTTCTCTGGAACTCTCTTGCTTTTTCAATGATCCAGCAGATGTCGGCAATTTGATCTCTGGTTGCTCTGCCTTTTCTAAAACCAGCTTGAACATCAGGAAGTTCACGGTTCACATATTGCTGAAGTCTGTCTTGGAGAATTTTGAGCATTATTTTACTAGCATGTGAGATGAGAGCAATTTTGCAGTAGTTTGAGCATTTTTTGGTATTGCCTTTCTTTGGGATTGGAATGAAAACTGACCTTTTCCAGTCCTGTGGCCACTGCTGAGTTTTCCAAATTTGCTGGCATATTGAGTGCAACACTTTCACAGCATCATCTTTCAGAATTTCAAATAGCTCAACTGGAATTCCATCACCTCCACTAGCTTTGTTCATCGTGATGCTTTCTAAGGCCCACTTGACTTCACATTCCAGGATGTCTGGCTCTAGTGATCACACCATCATGATTGTCTGGGTCATGAAGATCTTTTTGTACAGTTCTGTGTATTCTTGCCACCTCTTCTTAATATCTTCTGCTTCTGTTAGGTCCATACCATTTCTGTCCTTTATCGAGCCCATCTTTGCATGAAACGTTCCCTTGGTATCTCTAATTTTCTTTGAAGAAATCTCTAGTCTTCACATTCTGTTGTTTTCCTCTATTTCTTTGCATTGATCGCTGAGGAAGTCTTTCTTATCTCTCCTCTCTATTCTTTGGAACTCTGCATTCAGATGTTTATATCGTTCCTTTTCTCCTTTACTTTTCATTTCTCTTCTTTTCTCAGCTATTTGTAAGGCCTCCTCAGACAGCCATTTTGGCTTTTTGCATTTCTTTTCCATGGGGATGGTCTTGATCCCTGTCTCCTGTACAATGTCACGAACCTCCGTCCATAGTTCATCAGGCACTCTGTCTATCTGATCTAGTCCCTTAAATCTATTTCTCACTTCCACTGTATAATCATAAGGGATTTGATTTAGGTCATATCTGAATGGTCTAGTGGTTTTCCCTACTTTCATCAAGTTACTTCTGAATTTTGGCTAAGGAGTTCATGATCTGAGCCACAGTCAGCTCCTGGTCTTATTTTTGCTGACTGTATAAAGCTTCTCCATCTTTGGTTGCCAGGAATATAATCAATCTGATTTCAGTGTTGACCATCTGGTGATGTCCATGTGTAGAGTCTTCTCTTGTGTTGTTGGAAGAGGGTGTTTGCTATGACCAGTGCGTTCTCTTGGCAAAACTCTATTAGCCTTTGTACTGCTTCATTCCGTACTCCAAGGCCAAATTTGCCTGTTTCTTCAGGTGTTTCTTGACTTCCTACTTTTGCATTCTAGTCCCCTATAATGAAAAGGACATCTTTTTTGGGTGTTAGTTCTAAAAGGTCTTGTAGGTCTTCAAAGAACCATTCAACTTCAGCTTCTTCAGCGTTACTGGTTGGCGCATAGACTTGGATTACTGTGACATTGAATGGTTTGCCTTGGAAATGAACAGATATCATTCTGTTGTTTTCGAGATTGCATCCAAGTACTACATTTCGGACTCTTTTTTGACCATGATGGCTGCTCCATTTCTTCTAAAGGATTCCTGCCCACAGTAGTAGATATAATGGTCATCTCAGTTAAATTCACCCATTCCAGTCCATTTTAGTTCACTGATTCCTAGAATGTGAATGTTCAATTCACTCTTGCATTCTCCTGTTTGACAACTTCCAATTTACCTTGATTCATGGTCCTGACATTCCAGGTTCCTATGCAATATTGCTCTTTACAGCATCGGACCTTGCTTCTATCACCAGTCACATCCACAACGGGGTATTGTTTTTGCTTTGGCTTCATCCCTTCATTCTTTCTGGAGTATTTCTCCACTGATCTCCAGTAGCATATTCGGCTCCTACCAACCCGGGGAGTTCCTCTTTCAGTATCTTATCATTTTGCCTTTTCATATTGTTCATGGGGTTCTCAAGGCAACAATACTGAAGTGGTTTGCCATTCCCTTCTCCAGTGGACCACATTCTGTCAGACCTCTCCACCATGGCCTGCCTGTCCTGGGTGGCCCCACCCAGCATGGCTTAGTTTCATTGAGTTAGACAAGGCTGTGGTCCATGTGATCAGACTGGCTAGTTTTTCTGTGATTAGGGTTTCAGTGTGTCTCCCCTCTGATACTCTCTCGCAACATTACCGTCTTACTTTGGTTTCTCTTACCTTGGACATGCGTTATCTCTTCACAGCTGCTCCTGCAAAGTACAGCCACTGCTCCTTACCTTGGACAAGGGGTATCTCCTCACAGCTGCCCCTCCTGACCTTGATCATGGAGTAGCTCCTGTTGGCCCTTTGCACCCGCGCAGCCACCGCTCCTCGACGTGGGGTGTTACTACACATCTATTATTGTGTATTTTTTAATATTTTCTATCAACCAATATCTACTATAATCAGAAAAACCTCACTTATGCTGCCCAGGACATGTGTAGTATCTAAAGCCCCAATCAGTCAAAATATAAATGAATATAGTGAACCCAAGATATAGTTGAACATTCTTTAAGACCTAGATTCTAGACTGGCCTTTTGAGTAAGACTAATAGAAACTCATAGCAATCCTTCAATAGGCTAAAAATTACAATATTCGTAGATTTAGGAAAGAAACTATTGTCACTTCATTTCACACTCTGATGTTCTTCCTGGAATAAAAACAAGGTGGTGTCTAATGCCATAATCACTGATATTTCTTGCAGAATTGGAATAAAAAACCTGCTTCAATTTCCAAATTCAGGAAAAGTCACAGTTGTTTCATCATTTGAGATTAATTGCAACACCATTATTATAATTAGAAATATTTAATGAGTACATACTATGTGTGAGGGCTTCCGTGATGACTCAGTGGGTAAAGGAATATGCCGGCAATGCAGGAGATGCGGGTTTGATCCCTGATTTGGGAAGATTCTCTGGAAGTGGAAATGGCAACCCACTACAGTTATTCTTTCCTGGAGAATCCCAAAGACAGAAGAGTGTGGTGGGCTACAGTCAAAGGGGTCACAAAGAGTCAGACACAACTGAGCGACTAAGCACACATGCACACACTATGTGCCAGAGACTTCCTTAGGTTCTAGAGCTGATGCTGGAAGCAATATTACCTTTACATCAAAAATTAATTATACAGAATATTATAAATCATAATATTCATTTATATATTATATAAATGTATATAATTTATCTATACATTATACAAGTGAAATGAGTGAAGTTGCTCAGTCATGTCTGACTCTTTGCGATCCCATGGACTGTAGTCTACCAGGCTTTTCCATCCATGGGATTTTCCAGCCAAGAGTACTGGAGTGGGTTGCCATTTCCTTCTCCAGGGGATCTTCCTGACCCAGGGATTGAACCCAGGTCTCCTGCATTGCAGGCAGACACTTTACCCTCTGAGCCACCAGGGAAGCATTTGTATACATTATACAAAGTATATGTATTTCTTTACTAAGTATATATCATAATTGTTCCTAATTATGTTAGTAGATTGAAACATGAAACTGATTTAAGAAAAAAATTGTAGTTTCATATACTTCAACCACACGAAAAGGCCAATAAGCACATGGCTTGAGGAGAAAAACATCTGACCATGCTTATCATATAGTTTGATGAGTATAATAAGAAATAATATCAAACATTTAAATGCCACAAAGATAAGAAAAGTGTTAACTCTTTTGGAGAATAGGATCAAGGAAGGCTTTATCAAAGAAGCAGACACAGGAGCTGAGTTTTTTATGGATAAATAGTTCATGACAATAAGCAATAGAAGACATATATCATACAAGGCAAAAAGTCATGATGTCATAAGCTTCATTTGGGTAAATACATAAATTTGGTACTACTGAAATATAAGTAGGAAAGAGGCCTATAGGCAGGAGACAGATCATTAATATTTTTGAATGCCATTTTGTATTCACCAATCTAGAACCCCATTCTCCAACCCCAAATATGTCTATGATGCATAAAATGCCCATGACATATACTTGCATTATTCAAAAGCTATTGAATGCTCTACTCAGGTAACCCAAGTCACAGGTACAAACATCCACTGATGACAGCTTCCTTCTTCCCCTTCTTATTGCTGATATGTCTACGATTTCAGTGGGATGTTTTTACATTATGATATCATTCTTACTTGCCACTTACTGAAAGACTGACTTTAGTCTATGATTATATTTAACTCAAAATTGATAAATCAGTAGTAAGGAATTAATTTATTCATACAAACAATGCTTCAAACAGAGGCTAAAATTTCTGAGTTGTGCCATAAAAATAATTCACCCATAAATATTACTGATTAGATACATATTTGTTGAGCATTTCCTGTGTGCAGACAGAGGTCTAGATTTGCCTCTACAGTCACTGAATATTAATATATGCACCTAAAATTTATTATCCATAGTATCAAAGAAATATAACTTTGGAGGCTATCCACAGTATTAAAATCGTTAGATTCGGGATACTCTAAATATGTATCAGTATTTCTGAAAGAAACTGTTCTCCTGCTAAAGGAAGTATCAGTTAAATTTAGGTCTCACTCTAGATGAAGTAATATATTAGTTAGTGATGAATGTTGTGATCTTGTGACCCCATAGACTGTAGCCTGCCAGGCAAGAATACTAGAGTGGGTTGCTATAACCTCCTCCGGGATATCTTCGCAAACGAGGGATAGAACCTGAATTGCAGGTAGATTCTTTATTGACTGAGCTAGGAGGGAAGAGCCTAGTGATGAATAGTGTATGCTATTGATACATACAAGTGAAAGTGTTAGTTGCTCAGTGTATCCAACTCTAGGTGACCTCATGGACTGTAGCCCACCAGGTTCTTCTGTCCATGGAATTCCCCAGGCAAGAATACTGGAATGGGTAGCCAGTTTCTTCTCCAGGGGATCTTCCTGACCCAAGGTTCAAATCCAGGTCTCCTGCATTGCAGGAAGATTCTTTACCATCAGAGCCACCAGGGAAGCCCGATATAAAAGCAAACTGACCGTCAACTTTTAAGTATACATGAATTGTAAAAGTATTATTATGGTCATCATTTATAATTTGTAACTAATACCACTATATAACAAACCATAAAAGAAACATTTTATGTATGAATAGACATATGAAAGAGATTACTTTCTGCTGTGCACTATGCTTTATATTTTACTGGTAGTTTTTTTTTTCCACTTATGACATAATGGCACAATTGCAATGAAGTGCATGATACATAACAAAATATTTTTAATATAAATTTATTTGTTGTAATTGGATGCTAATTACTTTACAATATTGTATTGATTTTGCCATACATCAACATGAATCTGCCACGGGTATACACGTGTTCCCCATCCTGAACCCCTCTCCCACCTCCCTCCCCGTACCATCCCTGTGATATATATAATCCAAATATGTTGTTATAAAGTCAGGTAATCATTAATTCAAAATCTATTCCATATTGAGTAATTGATACCACTCAAATAAAAATAATGACTGCTATAATATTTCACACATAATAAGTTTGTATTAAATATCCCAGAATGCCCTGATGAATGAATATGTGATAGTATTTCACTGACAATAACACGAATTTATAGCAGTTGGTAGTTGTATATTTAAGACAGAAAAAAACATGGTGGGTTTGAGCATATTAACATTGATTTCATTATCACATCTATTTATTCTGCTGTTTTTCTGCACAGCATTTGCCATCCCCTGACATAAAGTATTTGTTCATCTGCTCATTAACAGTTTCAACCTACTTTATAAAGTAATGAATATTCTATGAAAGCAGAGACTTTGCCATTTCCTATACTACTGAAATCTCACCCACATAAACAGTTTCTGATACTGAGTAGACATTAAATTTGTTGAAGGAATAAATACATGACTGAGTTTTTAACTCCCATATGATAGAGTTTGTACAATTCAACAAAAGATAAGACATAATCAAAAGAATCATAAGACATGACAATCTCTTTCATATGTCTATTCATAAATCATAAGACATGACATCAGAAACTGTGAAGAATAACACTGGGCCTACATCCAAGACTTTCAGATTCCATCCTTTATTATATTGTAAACTATTGATTCATAAGAATTGGATCAACTATTCTAACAACCACCTCAAAACTGAAGCCTTATTTTAAATACATATCACATTAGGTTTCTACTTCAGCACAATATAAAGCCCAGAACATCTGCTCAGAGTATATTCATATATTTTGATTTTCACCATTTGTATCTATTTAGAAAAACATTGCAGTAGCAGTAGTTTCTAAAGATGTGGCCCTCTGTGTGAATGTGTATGTTTGGCAGGTGAAAGGATTTGGTTTTATAATTCTGATTAGCAGTAAACTTCATTGAAATTTTATAATTGCTATTTAAAATGAATGCTTATGTTAGATTAGAACATCCAGAATCCCAGATTTCACACTAGCAGCTATTAATTTGAATCTGTCTTCCAATTATTAATTAGACTGCTATTTATTTTTCTCTTACTTATGTATAGTGATTACATAATGTTAAAATTAAAATCTTATCAAATAAAAGGATTTTAATTCACAACCTGTTTTGCAGGTGTACCTTTCTTGAAATTTACTTTTTCTTCTCATCCTTTACCCAAAAAGCAGAGCTAAACTTTTGAAAATCTTTAAGATATAAAACATGAAGGATGTCTTGAAAATCTATAAAAATGTGTGAAATATAATTATTTGATCAAACAAGAGAACTATACTTAACCACATTCACATTATTATAGACTTTAAAATTTTAAGTACATATAAGGTATATGGTAATCTATAGATTACTGATTTTGGATACATTTATGAGAAAATTTTGATATGAAAAATTTAAATCTCATTCACAAATGGACTAAAATGATGTCATAAGCAATCAAAATCTTATCTGATATTTTGAAGCTATTAAAAGTGAAAGTGAAAGTAGCTCAGTCATTTTCGACTCTTTGCAATCCCATGGACTGTACAGTCCTTGGAATTCCCCAGGCCAGAATACTGGAGTGGGTAGCCTTTCCCTTCTCCAGGGGATCTTCTCAACTCACGGATCAAACCAGGGTCTCCTGCATTGCAGGCAGATTCTTTACCAACTGAGCTATCAGAGAAATCCTTTTGAAACTGTAAGACAACAATATCTACATAACCTTAAAGCCAAACTGATCCACCTATTTTCCATGTCTTTGTAAAATTTTGCTTAATAGTTTTAAAGTTGACACCCTGTAGGAAAATGAAGGTAAGGAAAGCCATAATTTTAACGTGTAACATAAATCTTTAGAGTGATTTTTACTGATATCAAAGTTCTTATGCCTTCTATACAATGGGACTTCTAGGAAGAACTAAAACAGAGTTTAAATTTAATTGTTAGTATATATGACATAAATATACAGTGCAATATTGCTGGCAAATTATATTTTAGGAGTGCTTACCTGCATTTCTCTTCCCAGCTCCACATCAATTAAGTAACTCCCAGAGTTTTTAAAAATCAACCTAATTCCAACCAGATGCATTGTTCCTAAAGAGCAGCATAGTGGCAGCTGTTAGGTTGGCTTGTCTTGTCACACTTCCATGTAATCTACTTGCAAAGAGAAATGAGTACAAATGGATTTAGACAGCTCTATTACTTACAGCTACAGTAATCATTGGTATCATTTCCCTGATCCCTAATTCCCATAGAGTAACAAGATAAGGCTCAGGTACTGTCTGCACATGCTATAGATGTGTTAAAAAAAGAGAAACCATGAGATTAGGAAACCTTGATACCTCATTGGAGATGCTGGCAAACCTGTTTTTCCTCCCCTTAGAGAGAAGCATTATATTTGATATCTTTGAATGCAATCAAATATCTCCAGAAAGGGCAGAGAGACATCTTCACCTTTACTACCCTAAAGGACCTCATGGAACAGGAGATCTCCCAGTTTATAATCATAGAATATAAATAAATTTGATCCAAAGTCTTTGTCTCTACCTTTCTAGAAACACCTTATTAAACAATTCTTGATAAGCTAATCCTGGAGCATTTACTTATCTTCTTGCTCTTGCTTAATCTATCCATTTGAGATAGGTTTTTTTAATGGATTTTTTTTCTCCCAATACCAGCTATTTCATTTACGCTTTTCTAGTTCTCACCTCATTCCCACTCTAACCCTAAATTCAAGGGTGATTGTTCTCATCTATGAAATATCTGAACATAATTCACATAGCACTTATTCACATCTGTATTATTTATAATTATATACTTGCACAAGGCACTCTTCATTGACTACAGACTGCTGAGGTTTTGGGTACTACTTTCAGACATTGGTGATATACAGATACATATGAAGATAAAGATCTGAAAGAAATTATATCCAAATGATATGATACAATCACAATGTTATGAAGAGTATACATTCAAGAGTCAAACAGAAAACTACAGACATAGTATTTTTACTTGTTTTTGTGTAAGGTTTTTAAGTTTATCCCCATAAAATTATGATAGTATTCTGATGGTATTTTTAGTGTAAATGGAATCTGAATGTGTATCTCTTTTCAAATTCCTAATGCATTCATGCTTTCTCTCATTTTCTTCTTCAGTTTCAACCAAAATTTTTATCCTTTGTATATTTCTCTATGTTATTTTTGTTTTCTCTTTTATTAAGTGCTGTTTTTATCATACTATGCCTGTCTTATTTGGGTTTATTCTGTTTCATTTTTTAATAACATCATAAATGGAACACAGCTCAGAAATCAGCATCAAATGATTTTATAATATAAGAAGTTTCACATGTATTATAAAATGTCATTCAAGTCTAGTGAATTGTTTACTTCTATTATAAATTCTTCTTTGACCCTGAAGTTATTCATAAGTTTGGCTTTTAAATTTTCTAAATAAGTGGAAATTTATGGAAGCTTTGTAACTTTACTTTTTCCTTTGCTATTTATCTTATTTTGCTACTTATGTTAGTGTTAAAGTTCTTCATGAAATTAGACATTTACACATTGAATTTTATATATATTTTTACAAATTTTTGTGACACTGAAGATGTAAAAAGACATTTTAGATGATTTTCTTATTTCCTGAGAAATGGACGTACAATAAAATTTTGTTAGTAAAGATATATAATTTTGCAGCAAGCAGGACCTTTGCTGTGTCTATTCCTTTATATTTTAGAACCCAGAAATCTCATTAGTAATTTGTGAAGTTTTCTAATTTGATAAGCAAAATGTCTTGAGTTTATGGTTTTAATAAAATTGCAGTTGAATATTTGTGTAGACAGATTGTGAGTATGTGAACTAAGTTGATTTGCTCTATGTGATGCAATTAGTATACTCTTCCCTTTTTTCTTTTTAAATGCTTCATAAATTTTCCAATAAAGTTATTTAAGCTTGGGTTTTCCTTTATAGAAATATTTTAAGTATTAATTTAATGGCTCTACCTATCATTGGTAAATTAAGATTTCTTTTTCTTCCTGGGCCAAGTTGTATATTTGTGGGAATTGTGCATTTGATTTATCTAATATAGTGACATGAAATTATTCATAATGTTCCCTCCTAGTTATTTAAAATTATTTAGGCAATTAGTGATGTTCCTTGTTTTGTTCTTAATTCCAAAATTAAGACATCAAGATTTATTTTTCCTATAATCAATTTAACTAAAAGTTTATTACTTTTTATCTTTACAAAGAGCTAACTTTTAGTTTATTTTTCTGCTTTTTAGGTCTTTGATCTTCAGTCTGACTTTTATTATTTCTTTTGTTCTACATACTTTCTGCCTCTTTTTCTGCTGACTTTAGGTGGAAACTTTGGATATTGATTTTGAACTATTTCCTTATTAACATAAGCATTTAAAGCTATAAATTTCCCTCTGAGTGCTGCTTTATCTGTATCCTACCAATTTTAAAAAATAGATTTTCTGCTGTGGTATCATTTTCTGTGTTCTTAGAAACTTGTGAGCTAGCATACTTATTCATTACCTTTGAAAACTTCTCAAATTGATTTGACAATAATTTATATACTGGCATAGGTCATAATTTACATAATATTCTTCCCAAAATTAAAAAAGAACATGACAGTTATTATAAGCTTCATTTTCACCTTCTATTAAAAAATTTATAAAAAGATCTATTTGAAAGGGAATGTGATATTCCTGTTTTGATTAAAGCATAATCTTCAAGGAAGATAAAATGAAAAGATAAAGGAATCTAAGATAATACTGATGAAAGGAGAATTTTGCCACATATGTTTCCTCAGTGGATCATGATACTAATCCATCAGTATATTTTAACTTGAAAGCACTCATTATAATTTAGCAAAGTTTCTGTTAACCACTCTTAAATGTCAGAGAATAGATTCAAGTTTCAAAAGGTCTTTTGATCTTCAGAAAAAGGTTATATTTTGCTTCACCCTCTTATATGTGATTAAATATTCTGTAAAGCACATTCTCCAAGAAAGATTTCATAGTGTCTCTGGCAGGAGGAGAGATAAGGTAATTATTGTGAAAGACACCTAAAGCATTCTGCATAACAAAAATATATTCTCCAGCGCAAAATCATGAAAATTTTGTCTCAGAGGTATGGATAAGGGCAATAGTTTCACTCCATCCTCCTCTAGTTCCCCTATTTCACTCAGGGGTAGGGGAGAACTATACTAAACGGTCACGAGACAAGCACATGAGACTTAATTGGGAGATTATAGAATGATACCCACCCCCAATATATACATACACTTTATCATCACAGCACCAGAGAGCCAGTGTTTCAACAGTGGGAACACCTCAAAGAATTGCAAAATGCAGGCTTTCTCAGAGGAGGAATACAAAGGGAGGGCCAAAGTAAATAGGGGAGGACAAAATCAAGGTTACTCAAGAAACATGAAACCTCTGGTACCTATAGTAGCAGAAAATATTTTTAAAAGCACAATAGCCAGATTAACAGAAATTCTCACAATAAAGCCCTATGTACCTCAGTTTCTATTAGACAAGTTAAGCTTTCAACAAAAAAATTACAAGATGTATTTAAAAAAAAAAATTCACAGTTTGAAGAGAAGAACTGAGCATAAGAACCAGACAGATGTTGAAACTATCACACAAGTAATGAAAAATAACTATGATTGATATGTTAAGGGTTAAAATGGAAAAAGCAGAGAACAACTAAGATCAGATGGATAATTTAAGCACAAAGACTGAATTTATAAGAAAGACTCAAGTCTAACTCATAGTAACAGAGACTAGAATGATAGTTACCAGAGGTTGGGCTGTGGGGAAAAAGGGAGACTTAAAACATAGGAAATAATCAAAAGGAAATGTTAATAAAGGAAAAAAATGTAATAAAAATAAAAAATAATTTTTTCATCATTCTACTACCACACAATTTCTTCTAAAAATCATCGTTATGTTATTTATTTTTTATTAATCCCTAGCATAATATAGCTAAAACTTTCTGATTTACTACATAATGGTTCTAAATTCCTCAAGTTAACATTATGGTACCTATGATTCTGGTCTGAGTCATAATCATATCTTATCTTTATTTACACACAAGTATTTCCGGAGTCCTCTCAATGTTCCAGGCTATAGGTTATACACTGAAAATACAGCAATGAACAAAACAGCTTTTCCTCATGGAGAATTTGAGGTGTACTCTAGATGATCAAATCATTTCCAATAGAGATACAGTTAACAACTCTGAAAAACTATGCATGCATACTGGATTTGATCAATGGATAGAATAGATGATTGATGGTGAGAGACATGTTTCATCATTGGAAAGGGAGGTTATACACAGTCAAAGAGAGAAAGCTAGAATGATTCACATGGGATAGACTAAATTTGGAGATATCAGTACAAATTCATGTTTAACTTAAAATAAATAATACATATTATATGTGAAACATATGATATGAATAACTGTAATATATTATCTCTATCTATCTAGGTAATACATACAACATAAATGCCTCAAGATATGCATATACACACTAGTCAGCATATGCACATATATTTGCTTTCTTTGTTAGCCTAGAGAGCCTAGAAACAATGACACTCCAAGAGCAACGAGCATACCTAGTGCTTAGACCTTAGTTTATAATTAAAATCTCTAATAACAGAAACAAAATCTCCTTGAAGAAATGACTAATTCTGTGAATTCAGGCTATGTTTTAGTGTCAGAAAATAAAGAACCACTTAAAAAAAAAAAAAAAAAAGAATGTATGTCAAAGGAACCTGGGAGTCAACTGAAAGAATTCCCAAAGGTCAAAGCTGAACTAACCTGAACAAAATATATATATAGCAGTTTACAACCCAAACTATAAAATAAGTACACATGAGTATATACTGATTAAAATAATGATTACAGTAAATAAGTAGAGAAAGAATAGACACACCACCACACAGAAAAAATCCAATTCATGTAGATATGCCCCCCTGTAGAAGGTGATGCATAACTCTCCACTCCTTAAATATCTGATGAACATAGTCCTTTCTTTCCAAGATTAATTTATGGAAGGAAGGGGAAAGAATAACTTTACAGTAGTGAAGCCTGACAAACACTTTATCAGCCACAAGATTAAAATTAAATCAATAGAAATAAATAATATTGAGCGTCTGTACCCTTCATACAGTGTATTGAGAATGGCATTTTGCTTTTATGGGTTTTCTCTCAAAAACCAATAATTTGTGTTTACTCATGAAGAAAACATTAAACAAATCTCAGCTGAAGAACATTCTCCAAAATATCTGATTCGTTTTCCTCAGGCTAACAAATTCATAGCAAGGAAAGTGTGAGAAAATTGCAGAGGCCTAGGGAAGCCTAAGGAAACATGAAAACCAGGTGATATAGTACTCTGAAAGAGATCTTGGAACATAAAAAGAACAGTAAGTAAAATTAAAGATATATGAATAAAGTATGGATTTTAGTTAATAACAATGGATCAAATAGATTCATTATTTGTGACAAATAGAATATCCTCATGTAGACATTAATAACAAAGATACTAGGTGAGGGAGATATTGGAATTCTCTGCATGATCGTCACAACCTTTTAAAATAAATATAGATTTCTTCTAAAATATAAAATGTCTGTAAAAAACAAATAGAAGCCTCCTTCTTGCTCTGTTTTTCTTTCTCAAGATTAATTTGGCTATTCGGGGTTTTTTTGTTTGTTTGTTTGCATACAAAGTGTAAAAAATTTTGCTCTAATTCTGTGAAGAATGTCATTGTTTATTTGCTTGGAATTGCACTGAATCTGTAGACTGCTTTGGGTAATATATTCATGTTCATTATAGGCAATATATTCTTCCAATCCAAGAACATGGTATATTTCTCCATCTGTTTATGTCCTCATTGATTTCTTTCATCAGTATTTTCTAGTTTTTCTGAGTACAAGTCCTTTCCATAAGTTTTTCCTAGGTATTTTATTCTTTTCTTTGCAGTGGTAAATGCAAAACAAAACAGTATGTAATCAAAACAGTATGGCACTGGCACAAAAACAGAAATACAGATCAGCTGAACAGGATAGAAAGCCTAGAGATAAACCTTTGCTCCTATGGTCCCGTAGTTGATGACAAAGAAGGCAAGACTATACAAAAGACAGCCTCTTAAATAAAGGTGCTGGGAAATCTGGAAAGTCACATATAAAAGAATGAAATTAGAACACTACCTAACACCATACACAAAAATAATTCAAAATGAATTAAAGACCTGAATGTAAGGCCGGACACAATAAAACTCTCATAGGAAAACTACTCTTTGACATAAACAGCATGATATTCTTTAACCCACCTTCTAAACAATGAAAAAAAAAATAATAAAAATGTGGATCTAATTAAACTTAAAAGCTTTCACAAAACAGAAAACGAACAAGATAAAAGATAGCCCTCAAAATGGGAGAGAATATTTGCAAATGAAGCAACTAAGAAAGGATTACTCTCCAAAGTATACAAACAGCTTATGGAGTTCAATTTTAAAAGAAGCAAATTATCCATCAAAAAATTGACAGAAGACCTAAATAGATATCATTCTAAAGAAGACATACAGATGGCCAAGAAGCACATGGAAAGATGCTCAATAGCATTAATTATTAGAGAAATGAAAATCAAAACTACAATGAGATATCATCTCACACCAGCCAGAATGGCATCATTTTTAAAAAATTTACAAACAGTAAATGCTGGAGAAAGAGTGGAGAAAACAGAACCCTCTTACATTGTTGGTGGGAATATAAATTGATACAGTCACTGTGGATAACAGTATGGAGGTTCCTTAAGACACTAATATTGCTGACAGAAATATCAATAACCTCAGATATGCAGATGATACCACCTTTATGGCAGAAAGTGAAAAAGAACTAAAGAGCCTCTTGATGAAAGTGAAAGAGGAGAGTGAAAAAGTTGGCTTAAAGCTCAACATTCAGAAAACTAATATCCAGTCCCATCACTTCATGGCAGATAGATGGGAAAACAGTGGAAACAGTGTCAGACTTTATTTTGGGGGTCTCCAAAATCTCTGCATATGGTGATTGCAGCCATGAAATTAAAAGACACTTACTCCTTGGAAGGAAAGTTATGACCAACTTAGACAGGACATTAAAAGCATGTAAGAATTAAAGATTTTAAAATTTAAAAAAAATAAAAAAAAAAAAAAAGCAGAGACATAACTTTGTCAACAGGTTCTGTCTAGTCAAGGCTATGGTTTTTCTAGTACTCATGTATGAATGTGAGAGTTGGACTATAAAGAAAGCTGAGAACCAAAGAATTGATGCGTTTGAACTGTGGTGTTGGAGAAGAATCTTGAGAGTCCCTTGGACTGCAAGGAGATTCAGCCAGTCCATCTTAAAGGAGATCAGTCTTGGGTGTTCATTGGAAGGACTGATGTTGAAGCTGAAACTCCAATACTTTGGCCACCTGATGTGAAGAGCTGACTCATTTGAAAAGACCCTGATGCTGGGAAAGATTTGAGGGCAGGAGGAGAAGGGGATGACAGAGGATGAGATAGTTGGATGCCATCACTGATTCAATGGACATAAGTTTGGGTAAACTCTAGGAGTTGGTGATGGACAGGGAGGCCTGGCATGCTGAGGTTTATGGGGTCACAAAGAGTTGGACATCAATAAGTGACTGAACTGAACTAAGACACTAAACATAGAACTAGATATGATCCGAAATCCCCCTGTGGGTCATAACCCTGAGAAAACCATAATTCAGAAAGGCACATGTACCCTATCGTTCATCTCAGCACCATTTACAATAGCCAAGACATGCAAACAAACCAGATGTCTATCAACAGAGAATGAATAAAGAAGATGTGATGCAGCTATATAATGGAACATTCATCATAAAAAGGAATGAAACTGAGTCAGTTGCAGTGATGTGAATTAATCTAGAGCCTGTCATACAGATTGAAATCAGTTAGCCAAAAAACAAATATTGTATGTTAACACATAGTTCAGTTCAGTTCAGTTCGGTTGCTCAGTCGTGTCTGACTCTTTGTGACCCCATGAATCGCAGCACGCCAGGCATCCCTGTCTATCATCAACTCCTGGAGTTCACTCAGATTCACATCCATTGAGTCAGCGATGCCATCCAGCCATGTCATCCTCTGTCATTCCCTTCTCCTCCTGCCCCCAATCCCTCCCAGCATCAGAGTCTTTTCCAATGAGTCAACTCTTCGCATGAGGTGGCCAAAGTACTGGAGTTTCAGCTTTAGCATCATTCCTTAGAAAGAACACCCAAGACTGATCTCCTTCAGAATGGATTGGTTGGATCTCCTGGCAGTCCAAGGGACTCTCAAGAGTCTTCTCCAACACCACAGTTCAAACGCATCAATTCTTTGGCACTCTGCCTTCTTCACAGTTCAACTCTCACATCCATACATGACTACTGGAAAAACAATAGCCTTGACTAGATGGACCTTAGTTGGCAAAGTAATGTATCTGCTTTTGAATATACTATCTAGGTTGGTCATAACTTTTCTTCCAAGGAGCAAGCGTCTCTTAATTTCATAGCTGCAGTCACCATCTGCAGTGATTTTGGAGCCCCCCAAAATAAAGTCTGACACTGTTTCCACTGTTTCCCCATCTATTTCCCATGAAGTGATGGGACTGGTTGCCATGATCTTCATTTTCTGAATGTTGAGCTTTCAGCCAACTTTTTCACTCTCCGCTTTCACTTTCATCAAGAGGCTTTTTAGTTCCTCTTCACTTTCTGCCATAGGGGTGGTGTCATCTGCATATCTGAGATTATTGATCTTTCTCCCGGCAATCTTGATTCCAGCTTGTGTTTCTTACAGCCCAGTGTTTCTCATGATGTACTCTGCATAGAAGTTGAATAAGCAAGGTGACAATATACAGCCTTGATGTACTCCTTTTCCTATTTGGAACCAGTCTTTTGTTTCATGTCCAGTTCTAACTGCTGCTTCCTGACCTGCATACAGATTTCTCAAGAGGCAGGTTAGGTGGTCTGGTATTCCCATCTCCCTCAGAATTTTCCACAGTTTATTGTGATCCACGCAGTCAAAGGCTTTGGCATAGTCAATAAAGCAGAAATAGATGTTTTTCTGGAACTCTCTTGCTTTTTCGATGATCCAGTGGATGTTGGCAATTTGATCTCTGGTTCCTCTGACTTTTCTAAAACCAGCTTGAACATCAGGAAGTTCACGGTTCACGTATTGCTGAAGCCTGGCTTGGAGAATTTTGAGCATGACTTTACTAGCATGTGAGATGAGTGCAATTGTGGGGTAGTTTGAGCATTCTTTGGCATTGCCTTTCTTTGGGATTGGAATGAAAACTGACCTTTTCCAGTCCTGTGGCCACTGCTGAGTTTTCCAAATTTGCTGGCATATTGAGTGCAGCACTTTCACAGCATCAACTTTCAGGATATGAAATAGGTCAACTATACGGAATAAGAAAAATGATAATGATGAACCTTATTTGCAGGGTAGGAATAGAAGCACAGATGTAGAGAATTAATTGTGGACGGAGTAGGGGAAGGAGTGGGGAGGATGAATTGAGAGAGTAGCATTGACGTATATATTTGGAATAATTGTTAATTTAACATTCTGAATGGTAAGATACCTTTTCCATTAAAAATCTTGCATGTGTGCTAAGTAACTTCATTTTTGTCTGACTCTTTGTGATCCCATGGACTGTAGCCCCCCAGCCTCCTCTGTTTCTCAGATTCTCCAGGATAGAATAGGAGTGAGTTTCCATGCCCTCCTCCAGTGGATCTTCCCGACCCTGGGATCAAACCCAAATCTCTTGTGTCTCCAACACTGGCAGGTGGGTTCTTTACCACTACTGTCACCTGGAAAGCCTCAAAATCTTGAAACACATTATTCTCCATAAAATCAAAATGGTAAAAAAGGAGGAACAGAAATGAGAAGTCACTCAGAAGCATGTTCATGTGGAAGTATCTATAATCCACATCAGTCAGTCAGTTCAGCCGCTTGGTTCAGAATCAGTCGTATCTGATTCTTTGCCACCCTATGGACTGCAGCACACCAGGCTTCCCTGTCCAACTCCTGGAGTTTGCTCAAACTCATGTCATTGAGTCAGTGATGCCATCCAACCATCTCATCCACTGTCATCCCTGTCTCCTCCTGCCTTCAATCTTTCCCAGCATCAGAGTCTTTCCCAATGAGTCGATTCTTTGTATCGGGTGGCCAAAGTATTGGAGTTTCCACTTCAACATCAGTCCTTCCAATGATTATTCAGGACTGATCTCCTTTAGAATGGACTGGTTGGATCTCCTTGCAGTCCAAGGGACTCTCAAGAGTCTTCTCCAACACCACAGTTCAAAAGCACCAGTTCTTTGGTGCTCAGCTTCCTTTACAGTCCAACTCTCACATCCATACATGACTACTGAAAAAAACCATAGCCTTGACTAGAAGGACCTTTGTCAGCAAAGTAATGTCTCTGCTTTTTAATATGCTGTCTAGTTTGGACACAGCTTTTCTTCCAAGGAGTTCACGTGGATAGTCTACATGGCCTGGTAAAATAATCAGCATTCCTTTCCTCTTTTAGAACTTGGATTTGCATTGGGTTTCAGAGAAAAAATATTAATCTATTCAAGTAACTGTTTATAGTTCAGAACAATGATTAAATAAACATGTTTTTATCTACTTTTTGATCACTAGGGCTTCCCTTGTGGCTCAGCTGGTAAAGAATCCACCTGCAATGAGGGAGACCTGAGTTCAGTCCCTGGGTTGGGAAGATTCCCTGAAGAAGGCAAAGGCTACCCCACTTCAGTAATCTGGCCTGAAGAATTCCATGGACTGTATAGTCCATGGGTTGCAAAGAGTCAGACATGACTGAGTGAATTTCACTTTTACTTTGATCTCTAATTTCTTTAACACATTTCACTGAAGCATCCCATTATGCAAAGTAAGTAGAAAATATCAACCAAAGAATGCCATCTTTCTAGCACTAGCCAAGTGTGATACAGTAAAAAAGGAAGAAACTGAAGAGGGAATTATTGGAACATAAAAGCCTTAAGCAAATATAAACTGAAGACATAATTAGGAACACTCAGCTAAGAATATTATAATTTTTGAATACCTACACATCTTATTCTTGCAAAGATTGTCTGAAACTCAGTTGCAGAATGACATTGACGGAATGATGAGAATGATTCAGCAGCCTGTTCTGGGAAATTAATAGCTTCTTTTCTCAAACAAGTTAATCTCTCTGTAAAATTATAGTGCCTTTAGGTTACCTTAGAAGAAAAGAATTAAATACTTACATGATAGATCTTTGTGTGTTCATGACTCATGAGTTACACTAATTTTCTATCAATGTTCTCTTTCAGAGTGTAAAAAAATCTTTTTTTTAATTTTTTTAAAATTTTTATTTTATTTATTTTTAATTTAAATTTATTTATTTTAATTGGAAAAATAGAAATCTACCTAATTTAAGGTAGTAAATTTGTTAACATTATAGTTGCAGTTAAAATGTACATTGAGGGACACTCAAAGTCAAGGACCTACTGCCTGTCTAGCATACAAGGGTGACCAATACATTCTCAATTAATTTTAATTAACAATCATTCAAGAATAAAAGCATCAGAACTAATTTTTTTCCATTAACATATGTATATAAAATAATACCATACAACAGATTTAAAACACTTTGTTTTTTTCTGGATAGAGCTGCAACAGAAATAGAAAATAAACTTTTTACCATGATTTTTGGATAGGGACATAATACCTTTTTATTGAAAAAGATTTAATGAGCTTTACCTAAGTGATTGAACCTTAATCCAGCAATGAGTAATCAGATAGTATCTATTCTGAGGGGATCCAATCAAATTAATCAAAATTAGTAGGTCAGAAGTCAAACAGGACAGTTCCCAATAGGACCAATGTTTCATTATAACAGTTAGAAGTCATATATATTGGAAATTAGAATTGCCTGTAGATTTCTTTAATGATTATAAAGACCACATTTCTGATAACCAAAGATCACAATATCAGCACCAATAACATTTAAAGCTCAATTTCTATTTGGAACTGTGTTATAAAGGATTAAAGAGCATTTGCATTTTTACTACCACTTAGAGAAAGAACAAAAGAAAAAAGAATTAACTTTTATAGTGCACCCAATATGTGCTCAAAGCCTTATGCTAGAGGCACTATATATAAAATTATATTTATTTTTTATAAAGTAATGACATAAATCAAATACATTTGACAATGAGGAAACAGAACAAGTGTGATAAAATGGATAATTTATGGATACAGAAATGGCATGTAATAAATGTAGTAAAACTGGAAATAGTAAAGCTAAAATGTAAATGCAGGTTTTTTGGCATTCAAGTATGTCTATAACATAATAGACATGAAATAATTAATATCCACTAGTTCATCTAGAGCTGAAAGCACATTTATTGGAACCAGTGGGTGATTGAAATTTCTTAAACATTAAAAAATTAGCTTGGATGAAATCTATTAACAACTGGAATAGCTCTTCTAGCCTTAAAACTGCACAAGTCTCCTTCTAAGCTTTATTTCGGGTTTACTGGAGTAACACATATCTTAGTTTTGATAAACCATTTTTTCTACAGCCTCCATTTCATCATTAAAATTGCTGGAAAATATATAGGTCATTGTCTTACTTTCCTCAATAAATTAAGTTTATTATATAAAACTTCTTCAAGATATGACAGAGTTACAACCTGATAAGCCCATCATAAATTATAAACATCAATATCATAAGTTGAAATGAATTTAATACACCTAACCTAGAGAACAGCATAGCTTAGCCTATCCTGTCTTCAATGTGCTCAGAACACTTGCATTAGCCTACATAATGAGCATAATGAGCATAATCACCTAATACAAAGGCTATTTGATAATACAGTGTTAAATATTTTATGTAATTTATTGAATACCATACAAAAGTGAAAAGCAGAATGGTTGTGTGGGTATAGAGTGATTGTAAATGTATCAGCAGTTTGGTTGTTTATTCTCATGATTGCATGGCTTACTGTGAGTTGCAGCTCACTGCCACTGCCACACATTACAGAGAGTATGGTATCATATATCACTAGCCTGGGGAAAAGATCAAAATTCAAAGATGAAGTATAGTTTCTACTGAATCCATATGACTTTTGCAGCTTTGCAACATCAGAAAATGGTTCTCGACCCATCGTACATCTGGAACCATCTGTCCTGTACTCCGTTCCACTTTCATATCTCCGTAGAGGGAGTCTTTTGTGTGTCCTGGTCGCTCTGCTGAACTCCCTATCCCATTATTTCCTCTATTAGCCTCTAATCTCAGTAACGTACCTTCAGATTCTTAGATTCAGTTGTCTATTACTCTCCTATGTTGCATTCTGAAATTTTCTTCTCTAAATTGAATGTTTAAGGGCTCTATTAATATTACTTTTCTATTTCTACAATCCCAAAAGACCAACTATTTCTCCTCTTTATGACTACAATTTTTACTCATCTTCCCAACCAAAGAATACCTACATGTATGTGCACACATACACTCACAATTATTTTCATCCTCACTAATCTAGCACAGCGGATTCAAATTTTGGTCCTTATTTCTCTATGTTCTGTAATTCTTTTTCTGAATAATTTAATCTATTTCTAAGGCCTCCACGGAGCTAATATCCTATAACTTCATTCATAAACATATATAATAATTCTGTATATCACATATTTATTAAAACTAGATACCTTCTCTGTAACCCTCCCAATCAGACTTTGTGTGTTAGTCTCAAGTCGTGTCTAACTCTTTGAGATCCCATGGACTGTAGCCTGCCAGGCTCCTCTGTCCATGGGATTCTCCAGGCAAGAATACTGGAATGGATTGCCATTCCCTTCTCTGAGGGATCTTCCTGACCCAGGGATTGAATCAGGGTCTCCTGTATTGCAGTCTTTTTCATATCTTGGTAAGTTGAAGTTCAACTGCTGAATCATGAACACTATTCCTTAGAAAACCATATCATAATGAGACTCCATTCGTAAGTCTTTATGCTTGAGCTTCATTTTAATGACTGTTATTCATAAAGAAAACATGTATGAGTACTTTTGGAATGTAAAATCCAATCATTGGTCCTTGGAGTAATATGGCAATAGGTAGGAATTTTTTCGAAGCAGATTTGAGTTTTTGGTTTATAGCTTTCATCTAGTCAGTGCCCAAGACTATCTTTTAAGAAGGTTTCCGTTTTCACCAAAAAAAAGCAGCTTTGCACAAAGAAACTCTGGTCTTATAAATACATGTGTGTGTTTTTCTATGTCAAAACCATTTATTAAATACTTTATACCAGTTCTTTACATTAAGTACTGTAAAATATTTGCCAGACTGATATAAACAATTAAAGTATTAAATATGGAAATTTGTTTTCTTTCTGTTGAGTCCCAACAAAATGCAAGGTTATTCTTCTCATTTTAGAAATAAGAAAACTCAAGTTCAGATACTTAAAATAATATTCTCAAGGTAAAAAATAGAAGCTCCTAAGTAGAAAAGTCAGGATGTGAGTATGACTAAAAATATACCTTGTAATATTGGTGACTCAGTAATGTCAGCTTTGCATGCAAGGACAATATGATATGGCTATCACTCTGTAATGTCATATCATGGGTTATAGAAATAAAATTAGTTTATAGCAGTATGTTATTATTGCTCATACATAAGAGTATAGGATTTAAACTATATGGAGACACAGAATATGTTAGCAGATAAAGAGCTTCTAAATATAATGCAAAATATCATTAGTTATGCAACAACTAAAATTGGTCTTTGAATGGTTCCTGCTCAGTGACCAACCATTCAAGATGAAGAACTCATAATAATATTCCAGACAGTTGTTCAATCAGAAAAAAAGTTCAAACCCACTAAAATTGAGCCTTATTAATATCTTAAAAATAACACAAATATAATCTTTTCATCAAGACAAAGAAATATTTCAGGCTTAATTTAAGTTAATATGGTTTTTATTCAATAGAGTTCAATTAAATATTATAGTCCCTTTCTTTTCATATTTAATCATTTACACATTTAGTTAAAAATACATATAAGATTTTGAAGATTATATAACTCAACTTATGTGGGCATTTTCTAATTTTGAGAATTTAGAGAGAGATTAAATATCTTCGAAGAGGTTTTTTTTCTATTTTTCTGCCCTTCAAACATATTTTCAATTCTAATACTTAAATGTGGCCAGCAGTTAGTCCACAATTTAATCACAGATGATGATCAAGAGAATAAAATTTAAAAATCAGATACCGTGCATGTGGTAGCTTCTTCTTCCTGCAGCTTGCCAAGCTTCTACAATAATAAACACACAAGAGTTTGATGTGATTGTTGCAGGCCTCCTACTAAGAGTCACTAACTTAACAAGAAGAGAGCAAATTCTTTTTAAAAAAGGATTGTGTTTGGATATCTCCTGCTGTGTTAAAAAATTTAACTGCAGTAATTAGCAGTAGATTTTCCGCATCTTCCCATGAGAGGTACAAGAAAGGAACCTCTGGGAAGAAAAGAGAAAGAAAGTAAAAACTTTAACAATCGAGCAGATGACAAGCTGCTTGATCAATGGCCCCAATTGTCACAAATATGTTTCATAGGAAGATTTCAGAACTTTGTACAGTGAAATATTTGAAGTTAAATCCATAAGGCATTCATGAGTTAGAAATTAATGTCTCAGTTCTGAGATCTTTAACAAAAGATAAGTACAGTTAGGCACACATTGATTTAATGCTAAACATTAGAGAAAATGCATTTGTTTATTTGATAATTTTAAACATAGTTTCTGACTCTTGTCCAAATCATGGGTTAGATCTATTATAAATTTCAAAATATAACATCCAGAACATTTTTTTAAAGATATACTTCACAAATCTGTACTTTAAGCTTATCAAAACAATTTAAATAGCCATTTTAAGAAGGAATTTTTATATTAAACTGTAAGTATTTTGGCCTTAAATGCAAATTATTATAAATGAATAAAAGAGTCAATAATATTAATTATAGCTTAAGTAGATTCTTGAAATGAATGAGATATTTAAGAAGTTCCTCCAAATTGTTAAGAACCTGTGCCTGATATTTTTCAAGACTAACTGCAAATCTAAATAATCTTTAGTCTGACAGGAAATTGAAGTCAGAAAGAAAAAAAATCTATAATCTATCACTTGTCTAGCCATTCATTCATTTCTCTGTATAACATCTATCTAAAATGAGAGCTTGCTGCTGCTGCTGCTAAGTCACTTCAGTCATGTCCAACTCTGTGTGACCCCATAGATGGCAGCCCACCAGGCTCCCCCGTCCCTGGGATTCTCCAGGCAAGAACACTGGAGTGGGTCACCATTTCCTTCTCCAATGCATGAAAGTGAAAAGTGAAAGGGAAGTCACTCAGTTGTGTCTGACCCTTCACAACCCCATGGACCGCAGCCTACCAGGCTCCTCTGTCCCTGGTATTTTCCAGGCAAGAGTACTAGAGTGGGGTGCCATCACCTTCTCTGAAATGAGAGCTTGATAGGTGAATTATTATCAGTGTAAATACTAGTCTTTAGACCATTATATCTGAAGAAAGATAATGAATTTTGTTTTAATTTAAAGAATTTATCCATACATACAACTAGGCTGAGCTTCATCTCTCAGCAGCATATATTTTTAGGATAAGAGTAAAGTAATAGCCATCATTCATTTTAACCCCAAATGGTGAGTTTGTTTCTCAAAAAAAAAGGGAAGATTTTTATAATTTTTATTTTCAGAAATGAAATAACTCCTGGAAACCCTTTTGTCAGCACTCGAACTGTTAAAGCACAAATCCCTTTCAATTTTTGAGCAGGATATTTCATTGTTCTCTAATTCTGCTTAGGATCCAGTTTAGTAATACTTTCTGCCTTAGATTAATTACCCTGATCTAATTCATTTAGTGGAGGACAGCTGTGGTACGTGGGTTGCCCACTGATGTATTGTGTTAAATGATGCCCATCTGTCATTCCAGCATATCAGCATGGATTCAGTGTCACCCACTTCATTGGTTCTGCTGAGATGTGAAGTACAGCTACAATGTTTACTACTGTTGTTAATTTAATATCTACACCTTTAATAACCTGACTGCTGTCATTTGCCGAACAATGATACATGATGGCCAGCAAAGAACCAGATAGAAAGCATTAACTAGACAGCACAGCAGAGCCTCTGGCACAGTTAATTAGAACACTTCTGGACAAAATTGTTATTGGGGACCCTGTAACACACTCCCTTGGGAAAAGCTTTATTGAGGAATAAAGTTAAAAGAATCCATGATAATCGTAATTTTGACAAATATAATCATTAATATGACTTTTCAAAAAAATTAACTTTTTTAACTATCATTTTATTTTTTAAAGGGTTCATTATGGGCCCTTTATTTCTTCACATTATTTTGTTCTTATTTTATCTCCACACTTCAAACTTTCAATAAATGTATTTCCTTGGGTTTGATTGATGTAAATGTAATACACCAGATCTAATGGGTTTAGGTTTTTTATTTCTTCTTGGATAAACATAATCCAAAATTTGAGAGGAATATACAAGGATTCCAGAGGATATATATTTTTTATATTTTATTCTGTTTCAAAAAGAGTCATTAAATGTTAATATATTTATCTGTATATGATTGCTTATATAATATCATAAAATGAAAATTAAAAAACATGCAATATGCATTTTTATGTCCTATAAATATTAAAAGATGACCATATAAAATATTTCAAATTATATAAAAATGTTGATAGAGTGAAAGCATAAACAGACTAAATTTTTTTTTTACTATTTCTAAAATACTTTAAAAGTAAAATGTTTACCCAAAGAACATGCAATTTGACTTTTCTATTTCCTTTTAACTCTAGTTTTTCATATATTTTGTGTTAATCTGACTAGTTTATATCAATATTCACACTTTTTTTTAATTTATTTTTTTAATTTTAAAATCTTTAATTCTTACATGAGTTCCCAAACATGCCCCCCCCCCTCCCACCTCCCTCCCCACAACATCTCTCTGGGTCATCCCCATGCACCAGACCCAAGCATGCTGCATCCTGCGTCAGAACCATTCAAAATATCTCAATCTTCTCTTTAAATTTTCCTTTTTTCCTTTGAATTGAAATGTTCAATACCACTAATCCTCAGGGAAATGCAAACAAAACCATGATGAGTTGCCATCTCACACTTGTTAGGATGTCTACTATCAAAAAGAAAAAAGATAACAAATACTGGTGAGGATGTGGAGAAAAAAAAAAACACCTTTGTATATTGTCTAAGTATAAATTGGTAAGGTTATTATAGAAAACATAGGAGGTTCCTCAAAAAATTAAAAATACAACTACATGTAATCCCCCATACCCACTTCTGGATATAGATCCAAAGGAAATGAAACCAGTATCTCAAAAAGACATCTGCACTCCAACATTCATTACAGTCTTATTCACAACAGCAAAGACAAAATATGTAAACAACCTTCAAGAAATGACTGGATTGAGAAATGTGAGATATATATATACATACATAATGGAATTTGCTTTAGCCATAAACTAAAATCAACCTGGAACACATTATTACACTAAATAAAATAAGCCAAAGGAAAAAATTATTGCATGATCACACTTTTTTGTGAAATCCGAAACAGTCAAACTCATAGAAACAGACTCTAGAACATCAATTACCAGGAGTTGAAGTGTGGTGGAAACAGGGAGAAGTTGGTCAAAGGTAAATTTTCAGATAGAAGATAAATCAATTCTGGAGATAAAAAGTACAGCATGATGACTGTAATTAATAATGTTTTGTATACTTGGAATTAGCTACGTGAATAGATTTCTGTTCTCACAACACTCACAATAAAAGAGTAACTGTATACAGATAAAAATGTTAACTGGTTTAATTCCAGGAAATTCTATGGTGGATCGGTGGCTAAGACTCTGAGCTCCCAAAGCTGCGGGTCTGGGTTTGATTCCTGGTCAAGAAATTAGATCCCTCATAAAGTGAATATGAGTTCACAGCTAATGGTGGCGATCGTTGCACAATGTGTGTGTATAACATCATTGCCTTTTACACCGTAAATATATACAATATTTATCTGTCAACCATACCTCAAGAAAGTTGGGAAATTTATTTAAGTTAAATCAAGTTTCAGTTCAGTTCAGTTGCTCAGCTGTGTCCGAGTCTTTGCGACCCCATGAACTGCAGCACGCCAGGCCTCCCTGTCCATCACCAACTCCCGGAGTTCACTCAAACTCATGCCCATCAAGTTGGCGATGCTATCCAATCATCTCATCCTCTGTCATCCCCGTCTCCTCCTGCCCCCAATCCCTCCCAGCATCACAGTCTTTTCCAATGAGTCAACTCTTCACAAGAGGTGGCCAAAATACTGGAGTTTCAGCTTTAGCCTCATTCCTTAGAAAGAACACCCAGGACTGATCTCCTTTACAATGGACTGGTTGAATCTCCTTGCAGTCCAAGGGACTCTCAAGAGTCTTCTACAACACCACAGTACAAAAGCATCAGTTCTTCGACACTCAGCTTTCTTCACAGTCCAACTCTCACATCCATACATGACCACTGGAAAAACCATAGCCTTGACTAGACAGACCTTTGTTGGCAAAGTAATCTCTGCTTTTGAATATGCTATCTAGGTTGGTCATAACTTTCCTTCCAAGGAGTAAGTGTCTTTTAATTTCATGGCTGCAGTCACCATCTGCAGTGATTTGGAGCCCAAAAAATTAAAGTCTGACACTGTTTCCACTGTTTCCCCATCTATTTCCCATGAAGTGATGGGACCAGATGCCATGATCTTCGTTTTCTGAATGTTGAGCTTTAAGCCAACTTTTTCACTCTCCTCTTTCACTTTCATCAAGAGGCTTTTTAGTTCCTCTTCATTTTCTGCCTTAAGGGTGGTGTCATCTGCATATCTGAATTTAATTTAACTTAAAAAGAACTCAACTCCCAATACTAAATACAGATAACCTTGATCAATGCAAAGGCTAGGGACCCTAACCCACCATCAAAAACTTGCATGTAACTAATAGTTTGCCCTTTGTATCTGTTCTTCTTCTGAATTTGAAGGTCCACATTTGCAGATTGAGCCAATGGCATATTGGGTAGCTCTATAATATTTACTATTGAAAAAAATCAAGATATATTGTACATGGACCCATGCAGTTTAAACTTATGTTGTTCAAGGGTCAACTGTAATTAAATAAACAGGGCTCATAAGTTTCTGACTCATTTAAACAGTATAAAAGATTTTGATCATTACTGTATATACATAATAATCAGTCCTTCAAAGCATGCTGAAAATGAAAAATGTATAGAAATAATTAAAATCATAACAAAAAATTATATAAATAATTTTATATATTTGATCATAGTATTATTATAATTGAGTTTTTTGAGTTCATTATGAATAAAATAATTTTGTTGTACTACAAAATAATTTTAAGGAAAATTGTTAATTTCTCTCAATTTTAATTCATCAACTTTTTATTCTATGAAGGCTACATTCCATGGCACATCGGAAAAAATTTCAACTCAATATCACAAAGACTTTTTTCCTATGTTAAAATCCAGATTTGTGGTTTTTAAATTTGTGCTTGTATGATTTTGAGTTACTTTGGGCATACAATTTTTAGTAACTGAACACTGTTTATTGTTTTGCATCTGAAACACAAATGTTCCAGCATAATTTGCTGACAGAAATATCTCCTTTGAATTACCTTTCTACCACCAAGTCTTCCTACCATACAGGTAATGCTGGGTTTACCTCTTTTTAAACCACCAGCTCAGTTCAGTCACTCAGGCATGTTCAACTTTTTGCCACCCCATGGACTGCAGCACACCAGGTTTTCTTGTCCATCACCAAACCCTGGAGTTTGCTCAAACTCATGTCCATTGACCCATGATGACATCCAACCATCTCATCCTCTGTCATCCCCTTCTCCTCCTGAATTCAATCTTTCCCACATCAGGGTCTTTTCCAATGAGTCAGTTCTTTGCATTCGGTGGCCAGGGTATTGAAGTTTCAGCACCAGTCCTTCCAATGAATATTCAGGATTCATTTGCTTTAGGATTGACTGGTTTGATCTCCTTGCAGTCCAAGGGATTCTCAAGAGTCTTCTCCAACAACACAGTTCAAAAGCATCAATTCTTCAGTGCTCAATTTTCTTTATAGTCCAACTCTCATATCCATACATGACTCCTGGAAAAACCATAACTTCGACTACAGGGACCTTTGTCAGAAAGTAATGTCTCTGCTTTTTAATATGCTGTCTAGAGTATTCATACCTTTTCTTTCAAGGAGTAAGCGTCTTTTAATTTCATGGCTGCAGTCACAATTTGCAGTGATTCTGGAGCCCAAAAAAATGAAGTCTGTCATCGTTTCCACTGTCTCCCCATCTATTTCCTGTGAAGTGGTGGGATCAGATGCCATGATCTTAGTTTTCTGAATGTTGAGTTTTAAGCCAACTTTTCCACTCTTCTCTTTCACTTTCATCGACTTTCTTTAGTTTATTTTTGCTTTCTGCTATAAGGGTGATGTCATCTGCATATCTGAAGTCATTGATATTTCTCCTGGCAATCTTGATTTCAGCCTGTGCATCATCTAACCCAGCATTTTGCATGATGTACTCTGCATATAAGTTAAATAAGCAGGGTGACAATATACAGCCTTGATGTACTCTTTTCCCGATTTGGAACCAGTCTGTTGTTCCATGTCCAGTACTAACAGTTGCTTCTGTACCTGAATACAGAATTCTCAGGGGGCAGGTCAAGTGGTCTGGTATTCCCATCTCTCAGAATTTTCCACAGTTTGTTGTCACCCAAACAAAGGCTTTGGTTTAGTCAGTAAAGCAGAAGTAGATGTTTTTCTGGAACTCTCTTGCTTTTTTGATGATTCAACAGATGTTGACAATTTGATCTCTGGTTCCTCTGCCTTTTCTAACCCGCTTGAACATCTGGAAGTTCACAGTTCACTTACTGTTGAAGCCTGGCTTGGAGAATTTTGAGCATTACTTTGTTAGCATGTGAGATGAGTGCAGTTGTGCAGTAGTTTGAACATTCTTTGGCATTGCCTTTCTTTACATTCCTTTAGGTAAAGCTAAGTATTTACATGAATGGTAATTGTTTTATCTGTTATCATGTATTTTATAGTGGAAGAATTTCCTAAACTATCCAGTTGATTATATATTGCTAGAAAGAGAGAAATCTCCCTGCTCTTTCAGTTGACTCAAATCTACTCTTATCTTTAATCTTTTGCCTACATCATGTGGCATGTGGGATCTGAATTCCCCAACCAGAGATCACACTTGAGCACTTTCAATTATAAGTGTAGTCTTAATCATTGGACTACCAGGAAAGTCCTTCACTCTTATCTTTATTGAAGCTGACCTAGAGTATTAATAATGTTATATATCATTCTTTCTATGGAAAGTTGTCAAATTCTTTATATCTAACTTACAAACACAGTCTGGAATTCAACTCACATATACATTTGGCCTAGCCATAGGCTCAATAAGTTCTTTGAAAAACTATTTCACAGATATAGTTAAAAAGTATGTTAACATGAATGATTCTTTCTTAGGCTCCATAGTGAACTTTAATCACCATTTGTGGGGGGGAAAAAAAAAACTTTAAACAATTTCTCAGGAATATTTAACCACTCCTAAAAGAGAAAATGAACTATGGACTGATGTTCATAACATTGTACAGGAGACAGGGATCAAGACCATCCCCATGGAAAAGAAATGCAAAAAAGCAAAATGGCTGTCTGAGGAGGCCTTACAAATGGCTGTGAAAAGAAGAGAAGCCAAAAGCAAAGGAGAAAAGGAAAGATATAAGCATCTGAATGCAGAGTTCCAAAAAATAGCAAGGAGAGAAGAGAAAGCTGTCCTCAGCAATCAATGGAAAGAAATAGAGGAAAAGAACAGAATGGGAAAGACTAGAGATCTCTTAAAGAAAATTAGAGACACCAAGGGAACATTTCATGCAAAGACTGGCTCAATAAAGGACAGAAATGGTATGGACCTAACAGAAGCAGAAGATATTAAGAAGAGGTGGCAATAACACATGGAAGAACTGTACAAAAAAGATCTTCAAGACCAAGATAATCACGATGGTGTGATCAATCATCTAGAGGCAGACATCCTGGAATGTGAAGTCAAGTGGGCCTTAAAAAGCATCACTACAGACAAAGCTAGTGGAGGTGATGGAATTCCAGTTGAGCTATTTCAAATCCTAAAAGATGATGCTGTGAAAGTGCTGCACTCAATATGCCAGCAAATTTGGAAAATGCAGCAGTGGCCACAGGACTGGAAAAGGTCAGTTTTCATTCCAATTCCAAAGAAAGGCAATGCCAAAGAATGCTCAAACTACTGCACAATTGCACTCATCTCACACGCTAGTAAAGTAATACTCAAAATTCTCCAAGCCAGGCTTCAGCAATACATGAACCGTGAACTTCCAGATGTTCAAGCTGGTTTTAGAAAAGTCAGAGGAACCAGAGATCAAATTGCCAACATCCACTGGATCATCGAAAAAGCAAGAGAGTTCCAGAAAAACATCTATTTCTGCTTTATTGACTATGCCAAAGCCTTTGACTGTGTGGATCACAAGAAACTGTGGAAAATTCTGAAAGAGATGGGAATACCAGACCACCTGATCTGCCTCTTGAGAAACCTATATGCAGGTCAGGAAGCAACAGTTAGAACTGGACATGGAACAACAGACTGGTTCTAAATAGGAAAAGGAGTACATCAAGGCTGTGTACTGTCACCCTGCTTATTTAACTTCTATGCAGAGTACATCATGAGAAATGCTGGGCTGGAAGAAGCACAAGCTTAAATCAAGATTGCCATGAGAAATGTCAATAACCTCAGATATGCAGATGACACCACCCTTATGGCAGAAAGTGAAGAGGAACTAAAAAGCCTCTTGATGAAAGTGAAAGTGGAGAGTGAAAAAGTTGGCTGAAAGCTCAACATTCACAAAATGAAGATCATGGCATCTGGTCCCATCACTTCATGGGAAATAGATGGGGAAACAGTAGAAACAGTGTCAGACATTATTTTTTGGGCTCCAAATCACTGCAGATGGTGACTGCAGCCATGAAATTGGAGGACACTTGCTCCTTGGAAGGAAAGTTATGACCAATCTAGATAGCATATTGAAAAGCAGAGACATTACTTTGCCAACAAAGGTCTGTCTAGTCAAGGCTATGGTTTTTCCTGTGGTCATGTATGGATGTGAGAGTTGGACTGTGAAGAAAGCTGAGTGCTGAAGAATTGATGCGTTTGAACTGTGGTGTTGGAGAAGACTCTTGAGAGTCCCTTGGACTGCAAGGAGATCCAACCAGTCCATTCTGAAGATCAGCCCTGGGATTTCTTTGGAAGGAATGATGCTATAGCTGAAACTAAAGCACTTTGGCCACCTCATGTGAAGAGTTGACTCATTGGAAAAGACTCTGATGGTGGAAGGGGACGACAGAGGATGAGATGTCTGGGTGGCATCATTGACTCGATGGACATGAGTTTGATTGAACTCTGGGAGTGGTGATGGACAGAGAAGCCTGGCGTACTGCGATTCATGGGGTCACAAAGAGTCGATATGACTGAGCTACTGAACTGAACTGAAAACAAGAAAATGAAATCACCTAAAATAAGTTCATGCCAGTCATAGAAAGAGCTAATTTTCTCATGTTGAGTTTTTTCTCCCATAGCCAAATGAAATGCCTCTTTTGCAACAATTCTAGAATAGTGGATAAATTCTAATGAAAAGAATTGGGTAAATTCTAAAGAAAGTATAACTTCTAAAAAAATAATTTGTAGTCTGAATTAATGAGTGATGCTTCAATTTCCAATTTTATTTTACCTATAAAAACAAATATAAGCTTTGATATAAATATTTATGTAAGAGCCACTTAATTTTGAGATTTCTAGACAGAAGAAAAGCTCAGTTTTAAATATGTAGAAATTAATGACTTCTACTTCGTTCTTTGGCATATACATCTGCTTTATTGACTATGCCAAAGCCTTTGACTTGGTGGATCACAGCAAATTGTGGAAAATTTTTAAAGAGGTGGGAATACCAGACCACCTGACCTGCATCCTGAGATATCTATACACAGGTCATAAAGCAACAGTTAGAGCCAAACATGGAACAACAGACTGGTTCCAAACTGGGAAAGGAGTATGTCAAGGCTGTATATTGTCACCCTGCTTATTTAACTTATATGCAGAGTACATCATGAGAAACGCTGGTCTGGATGAATAACAAAGCTGGAATCAAGATTGCTTGGAGAAATATCAATAACCTTAGATATGCAGATGAAATGACCCTACTGGCAGAAAGCAAAGAGGGCTTAAAGAGTCTCTTGATGAAGGATAAAGAGGAGAGTGAAAAAGCTGGCTTAAAATTCAACATTCAGAAAATGAAGATCATGGCATCTGGTCCCACCACTTCATGGGAAATGGAGAAACAGTGGAAACAGTGGCTGGCTTTATTTTTCGGGGATCCAAAATCACTGCAGATGGTGACTTCAGCCATGAAATTAAGAGATGCTTACTCCTTGGAAGGAAAACAATGACAGACTTAGACAGCATATTAAAAATCAGAGACATTACTTTGCCAACAGAGGTCTGTCTTGTCAAAGCTATGGTTTTTCCAGTAGTCATGTATGGATTCAAGAGTTGGCCATCCAACCATCTCATCCTCTTTTGACCCTTCTCTTTTTGTCCTCTATCTTTCCCAGCATCAGTCCTTCCAATGAATATTCAGGATTGATTTCCTTTAGGATTGACTGGTTGGTCTCCTTGCAGTCCAAGGGACTCTCAAGAGTCTTCTCCAACATCACAGTTCAAAAGCATCAATTCTTCAGCACTCAGCTTTCTTTATGGTCCTACTCCAGCAATGGGTTGGGTTTAGAGCTATGCAGATAATTAACAGAGTTTCCCAGGTGGTGATAGTGATAAAGAACCCACCTGCCAATGCAGGAGACATAAGAGATGTGGGTTCAACCCCTGGGTCAGAAAGATCCCCTGGAGGAGGGCATGGTAACCCACTCCAGTATTCTTGCCTGGAGAATCAGCATGGACAGAGTCTGGTGGGCTACAGCCCATACAGTCACAAAGAATCAGACATGACTAAAGGGACTTAGCATGCATGCACACAGATAGTAAATAATGATGTTCCCCAACTCTGCTTCAGAATAAATCTGCGGAGGTGTCACTTTCACATCTGGTCCCATCCGATGATGGACTGATGGTACACTACAGTTTCATCAACGGAACCACACCTCAGTTACCTGAGAAACTCAGTCCTCCATTGCCACTTGCACCAGGGAATTCCTCAAAATCCCTATGACCAATAGCCAGGTACATCTGATGAGAGGAGTGTTTACCTCAACCTAGCTGCAATAGAATCTAACAAAGTCAATCCTTGATATGTTCAAAACCTGTAAGTTGGGAGAAATCACCCTAAATACATGAAGATGGTTCAGATGCTAGGGAATCCAAAAAATGTGTGAAATATTCATAACAGGCAAGGCAGTAATTGATAATGGTTTTAAGACAGAAGCAAAGAAGAGAATGGTGGTCATCTGGAACTATGAGATGGTGAAATGGGAGTTGCTATTCAACAGATGTAAAATCTGAATTATATAAATGAATACATTTTAGAGATCTGCTGTACAGCACCGTGCCTACTTAACTTTTAAAAATGTGTTGAGGGATTGCATTGAATTTGTAAATTGCTTTGGGTAGTATACTCATTTTCACTATATTGATTCTTCCAATCCATGAACATGGTATATTTCTCCATCTATTAGTATCCTCTTTGATTTCTTTCATCAGTGTTTTATAGTTTTCTATATATAGGTCTTTAGTTTCTTTAGGTAGATATATTCCTAAGTATTTTATTCTTTTCAATGCAATCCCTATCAAGCTACCAGCCACATTTTTCACAGAACTAGAACAAATAATTTCAAGATTTGTATGGAAATACAAAAAACCTCGAATAGCCAAAGCAATCTTGAGAAAGAAGAATGGAACTGGAGGAATCAACTTGCCTGACTTCAGGCTCTACTACAAAGCCACAGTCATCAAGAAAGTACGGTACTGGCACAAAGACAGACATATAGATCAATGGAACAAAATAGAAAGCCCAGAGATAAATCCACACACATACGGACACCTTATCTTTGACAAAGGAGGCAAGAATATACAATGGAGTAAAGACAATCTCTTTAACAAGTGGTGCTGGGAAAACTGGTCAACCACTTGTGAAAGAATGAAACTAGATCACTTTCTAACACCGCACACAAAAATAAACTCAAAATGGATTAAAGATCTAAATGTAAGATCAGAAACTATAAAACTCCTAGAGGAGAACATAGGCAAAACACTCTCAGACATAAATCACAGCAGGATCCTCTATGATCCACCTCCCAGAATGCTGGAAATAAAAGCAAAAATAAACAAATGGGATCTAATTAAAATTAAAAGCTTCTGCACAACAAAGGAAACTATAAGCAAGGTGAAAAGACAGCCTTCTGAATGGGAGAAAATAATAGCAAATGAAGCAACTGACAAACAATTAATCTCAAAAATATACAAGCAACTTCTGCAGCTCAACTCCAGAAAAATAAATGACCCAATCAAAAAATGGGCCAAAGAACTAAATAGACATTTCTCCAAAGAAGACATACGGATGGCTAACAAACACATGAAAAGATGCTCAACATCACTCATTATTAGAGAAATGCAAATCAAAACCACAATGAGGTACCACTTCACACCAGTCAGAATGGCTGCAATCCAAAAATCTGCAAGCAATAAATGCTGGAGAGGGTGTGGAGAAAAGGGAACCCTCCTACACTGTTGGTGGGAATGCAAACTAGTACAGCCACTATGGAGAACAGTGTGGAGATTCCTTAAAAAATTGCAAATAGAACTACCTTATGACCCAGCAATCCCACTTCTGGGCATACACACCAAGGAAACCAGAATTGAAAGAGACACATGTACCCCAATGTTCATCGCAGCACTGTTTATAATAGCCAGGACATGGAAACAACCTAGATGTCCATCAGCAGATGAATGGATAAGAAAGCTGTGGTACATATACACAATGGAGTATTACTCAGCCATTAAAAAGAATTCATTTGAATCAGTTCTGATGAGATGGATGAAACTGGAGCCGATTATACAGAGTGAAGTAAGCCAGAAAGAAAAACACCAATACAGTATACTAACACATATATATGGAATTTAGGAAGATGGCAATGACGACCCTGTATGCAAGACAGGGAAAGAGACACAGATGTGTATAACGGACTTTTGGACTCAGAGGGAGAGGGAGAGGGTGGGATGATTTGGGAGAATGACATTCTAACATGTATACTATCATGTGAATTGAATCGCCAGTCTATGTCTGACGCAGGATGCAGCATGCTTGGGGCTGGTGCATGGGGATGACCCAGAAAGATGTTATGGGGAGGGAGATGGGAGGGGGGTTCATGTTTGGGAATGCATGTAAGAATTAAAGATTTTAAAATTTAAAAAATAAAAAACTAAAAAAAAAAAAATGTGTTGAGGATAGCTATAATTTTAAATGTTCTTTCCACAATTACATATATACATATGTATATTTATGGTATGTATTTGTGTATATATTTATATGCACACAGAGGTATGTGTGTATATATATATATATATAGTATTGATATTTAATATGAAAATTAGCCTTTATGTTCCCATACTATAATAACATATTTATTTTTTTATAATAGAGGATTACATCATTAATTATTATGTAATAAGTATTGAGCCTTAAGCTCATTGTTAGTAAACTCTGAGGATATACTTTTATAAGTGAGGAAATTCAGCCTTTTGATTAATTGCTTAAAGAGTTAGTTGATTAACATCAAATACGACATGGTCAATATATGTTGGGAAGCATATATATACACATATCTCCCCAACTGTAGACACAATGTGTGTGTGTGTATGTGCATGTGTGTATATATACACACATATGTATCTATCTCTATCTATCTATATATATGTAGCATGCAGATATTAGTGTAACTTTTAAAAAAAAATAAAATAATAAAAGATAGATTTTATGTGCCTGTGTTTAAATGTAAGGGAATTATTTCTCACCCTTTTAAGTACCATGGTTGGCTATAAAAATAAATTTAACAGTTCATGTGGATGCCAATCACTGCCAATTACATTTAGATTTTCCTGCCTTGGCATTACTCTACCTCTAAAAGTCCACATTATCTCTGAAACGGAGAATTTACTAAACTTATAACCCCACCTGTTATGGTGTTTATCATTTCATGAGCCCTTTACTGATAAATAATTTAGGCACATAGTTTAAGGAAGCAGTGCCAGATTCAATCCCAGAATCCTGTAAACATTGTAGGTCTAAGAAATTATATTATTAATGAGCTTCAACATTATTTACTTTAGGAAACCTGTTTGTTCACATATGAATCACTCCTCTATTATAAATAATATGCAAAACAGAAGAAGTAAGGGGGTCCCTAAATCACATTTTCAGCTATTTGTGAAATTCACTCTTAATTCAACATTTATAACTTTTTTAATTTTACCATATGACTCCCATTATTTCATCTCTCTGTAGCCAAAAATCTCAGGTCATTTCAGAGAACATTTCTAGTTTCTTATGACACTCACACATTTGAGGTAAACAGTTTTAAACAAAGGCCCTTTCGGTTTTACCTTCTCCAGGGAGTGATGATTTCAGATGCTTTAAAAATATTTACATACATATATGCTACTAAATTAACTATAAGTATACTATCTTTCTTATGTTTCTTTACAAATTTTATAAAAATATTAATACATAAAAATAGAATAGTTCTAAAAATCCTCATGTAACCACATATAACCCTGCCTGATTTCAGCAAGTAATAAGATATTTCCGTGCTTGCTTTAACCATAGCTTATGCTTCTCTTGGAGAAGGCAATGGCACCCCACTCCAGTACTCTTTCTTGCCTGGAAAATCCCATGGATGGAGGAGCCTGGTGGGCTGCAGTCCGTGGGGTCGCTAAGAGTCGGACACAACTGAGCGACTTCACTTTCACTTTTCATTTTCATGCACTGAAGAAGAAAATGACAACCCACTCCAGTGTTCTTGCCTGGAGAATCCCAGGGACGGGGGAGCCTGGTGGGCTGCCGTCTCTGGGGTCGCACAGAGTCAGACACAACTGAAGCGACTTAGCAGCAGCAGCAGCAGTAGTCTTCTCTTAAATATTTTTTGGTACTATTTTAAAGTATATACCAAGGTCTATAAATTATATGAAATTTTCTTACATAACCATCATAACTGTCCTATTTTATAATATTTATAAAGATATCTTGGAATTATGCTAGATCGATATTAAAATTTTTCTTGGTTTTTAATGATTTTTATTTCAAATAAAAAACAAGTAAGTTACTTTTGGTTAATCTATTTCTTAAGTATATCTGAATCTAGAGGAACTGCCTTCCACTTCTCTATTTTTCCGCAGCTTAACTGAGGTAAAACTGGCAAATGAGTGTATATATGTAGTATACAGCTTGGTGCTTTGATATACGTAAACATTGTGAAACCATCAGAATCATGCGGATTAACATATCCATTACCTCACATAGCTATTCTCTATATTTTTGCGGTGAGAACACTTAAGCCATCCTCTCTCAGCAAACTTCAAGAATGCAATAAAATATTATCTAGTTTTCTATTTTTTTGTGAAGAATGTTTTGTGAAATCTGTTTTTCTACTTTTTGTGAAGAATTTTATGTTTTTTTGAAATTGTTTTTCTTCTTGGCTTACCTGCCCATCCATTTTTCTTCCTTGTCATCTTTCTAGATTTAAAATCTACCACAGAGAGCCTATAGTAGATGATAATAAAATTTTGATGACTATATTGACAGCGGGGAGAACAAATATTTATTAAGGCCAAGTTTAATATTGCATCCTAATTTTATTTTAGATTATAACCAATCTTTAAATCACAATATACTTATGCTCTCAAAACATAAAATGCAGACCTGGTGCACACACACACACACACACACTTAAAAAAGAAACAGCTTTCTTTTATCATCTGTTTCACTTCTTGAAGATATTATCAGGTCAGTGGTTGCTCATGTAAATGCTTTGTGCTTCCTATTGCACCGCATCAGGAGACACAAGACACCTGTGTCCCTTCCTTTTGAGATACTAAGATTAATCAGTTGAAGTAGGTTATGATAGCCTGAGCTCTCTATTGGACTCACCATCAACACTTTGGGCTTCCCTGGTGGCTCAGCTGGTAAAGAATCTACCTGCAATGCAGGAGACCTGGGTTTGATCATTGGCTTGGGAAAATCTCTTGAAGAAGGAAATGGCTACCCACTCCAGTATTTTGGCCTGAATAATTCCATGGACTGCATAGTCCATGGGGTTGCAAAGAATTAGACAGGACTGAGCAACTTCGACTTTCACTTTCATTAACATTTTATCTTTTTGTGTTAAACTTATAATTACTGCCAGAATACATTTATTGTTCAGTTCAGTCCAGTTCAGTTGCTCAGTCGTGTCCTACTCTTTGTGACCCCATGAATCACAGCACGCCAGGCCTCCCTGTCCATCACCATCTCCCGGAGTTCACTCAAACTCACGTCCATCAAGTCAGTGATGCCATCCAGCCATCTCATCCTCGGTCATCCCCTTCTCCTCCTGACCCCAATCCCTCCCAGCATCAGAGTCTTTTCCAATGAGTCAACTCTTCGCATGAGGTGGCCAAAGTACTGGAGTTTCAGCTTTAGCATCATTCCTTCCAAAGAAATCCCAGGGCTGATCTTCAGAATGGGCTGGTTGGATTTCCTTGCAGTCCAAGGGACTCTCAAGAGTCTTCTCCAACACCACAGTTCAAAAGCATCAATTCTTCAGTGCTCAGTCTTCTTCACAGTCCAACTCTGACATCCATACACGACCACTGGAAAAACCATAGCCTTGACTAGACAGACCTTTGTTGGCAAAGTATTGTCTCTGGTTTTGAATATGCTATCTAGGTTGGTCATAACTTCCTTCCAAGGAGCAAGCATCTTTTAATTTCATAGCTGCAATCATCATCTGCAGTGATTTTGGAGCCCCAAAAGATAGCCTGACACTGTTTCCACTGCGTCCCCATTTATTTCCCATGAAGTGATGGGACCAGATGCCATGATCTTAGTTTTCTGAATGTTCAACTTTAAGCCAATTTTTTCACTCTCCTCCTTCACTTTCAAGAGGCTTTTCAGTTCCTCTTCACTTTCTGCCATAAGGGTGGTGTCATCTGCATGTATATTGTTAACTGGCAATTTATATTATTCTGTCATTCTTTCCATGTTTTTAAAAATTCTTCTGTTTTGTTTTAGTCTTTTTTTGTTTGCTTGTTTGTTGTTTAAAAATCAACTAGCAGAGCCAGTTTTATGGGCATGCAACCTATGGGGTTACAAAGAATCCCTTGCTTGGCTTAACCTTCTGAGGTTGTCATCTTGAAGTGCTAATATTTGAACAAGGGTTTCTGCATTTTCACTTTGCACTGGATTCCTCAAATTATAGCTGTATCTGTCTATTGGTGCTATTTGGCTGCTACACTGAAATGGAATTCATAGAGAAATACAAAAGTACATGATTAATTTTTCCTTTTAATTGCTGATTTTCTGAGAAAGGACTTGGAGATCTAATTAATGTTAATGGTAATCAAACAGAGGTGAGTCTTTTTGCCTTTCCATTTCTTAAGAATTATAATTATATTCATTAGTTTTATATACTAATGGTCTGAAAATCAGCTGCATTCATTATTCTTTATGATGATCAAATTTCCCTATCATTGGTCCATGAGAAACCCTTCACAATGGCTTTTCTGTACTTTTGGCATATTGGCTATGATTAGTATTAGGTAGTTTCCTTACTTTCAGTTCATTCTGTTCAATTCAGTCTCTCAGTCGTGTCCGACTCTTTGTGACCCCATGGACTACAGCACTTCAGACCTCCTTGGAATTTACTCAAACTCAAGCCATCCAACCATCTCATCCTCTGTCCTCCCCTTCTCCTCCTGCCTTCAATCTTTCCCAGCATCTGGGTATTTTCAAATGAGTCAGCTCTTCACATCAGGTGGCCTAAGTATTGGAGCTTCAGCTTTAGCATCAGTCCTTCCAATTCAGGACTGATTTACTTTAGGATGGACTGGTTGGATCTCCTCACAATCCAAGGGACTCTCAAGAGTCTTCTCCAACACCACAATTCAAAAGCATGTCCCAGCCTCATCCTACAGTTTTCACTTCAGATTTTTTTTATCTATTATTTTATTGCAAAATGCTACTCTTTTTTTTTTTTTAACAAGGAACTCTGAAACATTTGAATGGAGAATTGTATTTAGAGATTATGATACAGATAGCTCAATGAGTTTATTACTCTTTGATTGTTGAAAATTTGATATTTCTCATGGAAGGGTCAGGAAATGCACATATTTACATATATATATATGTGTGTGTGTGTTATATGTATATTTAAATCTATAATATTTTGAATAGCAAAATATTATACACTTTGGAGTGTCTCCAAAGCACAAGTGAGTACCAGCTGGACAGGTCTTTCTTAGAAATTTGAAATTGAATGATCTCATTAGGCGTTTTATAAGTCGCAGAAATCCAGATATTAGCTGTTTATCCATTCCTTCATGTAATTTGGTCTGGTATTGTAATCTGCAACAGTAGCAAATTCATATTATTATCTTCCTGCTTTCTCTACTTATTTAAAGAATGCAACGACATCTGAATAGATTGTGGCCTGCTTATAAACCACAATTTATGGAGATGAACTTGTTCTTTTGAGCTTCTTTGGTTTTGAAGACAGTCTAAGGGAAGAAAAGTTGACTTTCTTCTGTAAAAAAAAAAAAAAAAAGGCAAGGTGCCAATAAACCGGAACAGCTTACTCTGTTTTATGACTGTGTGTTGTTTCATCTTGAGATTATCACTAGGGACTGAGCACATCTCACTTGAAAACATAATCCTACAAGTTATCAAAACTATTTTGGAGCTAGTTTAATATCAACATTACTTCTCTAAAATTAAAACAAATCCAGAATGAACCAAAAGACAGATTCCTACAAATTGTAAGCAAAAATTTAAGTAAGTTATAAGAAAATCAAAGTTGTTCCTGCAGTGTTTTTCCCCCTTGACATTTTAATAAGAAAATAGAAGTTGGTAGAAACCAATATCCCCAGGAAGCTAGAATTATACATTATGGTAAAAATGAAAATGTAAGTTCAGCTATACTCCATTATAAAATAAAAAGTTAAAAAAAAAGGGATCTAATTGGTTAATTTTTAAAAAATAAGTTCTTTATCTCCTTTTTCTTACTGTTCGAGTAAGCTTTTTCCCAAGGAGACACAACACATTCTTTTTTAATAATTTCATGATACTTGTTATTGTTTTACACAAATAAACTTTTCTCACCTTGTTATCCAATCATTATATTCACTTTTCCCTA
The DNA here is from genome assembly GCF_042477335.2 of Ovis canadensis. NCBI lineage: Eukaryota > Metazoa > Chordata > Mammalia > Artiodactyla > Bovidae > Ovis > Ovis canadensis. Next base: position 31,888,631 of record NC_091248.1, on the reverse strand, counting down.
ACCTCAACTATTTAATCATAATGTTCTTTGAATTCTGTAATTTACATTTTGTTGAGTTAAAAAAAAAATCCTTTAGCAAAAAAAGAAGTAGTAAAAGCTTAGGTGAACCAATTCATCTACTACTATGGGATTATTCTTTTAAATTAAAATACACCTTCCTAGCTTCTACCACTATGCTCTATACTTAATGTGTGTGTGCTCAGTCACTTAGTCCCATCCGACTATTTGCAATCCTGTGGACTGGGACCCACTAAGCTCCTCTGTGCATGGAATTCTGCAGGCAAGAATACTTGCCATTTCCTTTTCCAGGGGACCTTCCTGACCCAGGGATTGAACCAGCGTCGCCTGAGGCTCCTGCATTGGCAGCCAGATTCTTTTACCACTGGGCTACCTGGGAAGCCTGCTTTATACTTTTAAATTATGTATAAATTCTGATGGTCTCAAAGTAAACTATATGTGAACCCATTCTTTGGAGGATATAAAATATTGAACTACCTTGATCACTATAAAAGAGATATTGTATAATAAAGTAGGAATAATTTGACTTGAAAATTAGAACTTATGAATCCCGTTCCCGGTCATATTCCTAGTTCTCTGTTATTTGTAGATGGATTACAGATAAATATGGATGAGTTACAACACTTCTCTGGGCCACAGTATCCTCAAAGGTAAAATGAACGAACTAACATTTAAAACTGTGAATTATAAAACAATTAAATTTCATGTATCACAAACTTTCATAGAAAATACATGACCTAGAGACAGTGTCATTAGAAGAATTTGTTGTTCAGTCGTTCAGTCATGTCTGACCCTCTGCGACCCCATTGACTGCAGCACACCATTAGAAGAATACAATATTTTTGAAGCAAAATCACTATTGAGCACACTGTAGTACATAACAGAATCAAAGTTTGTAAGACTAAAGTAATCCTATTATTAATTCTGCCTGATGTTTCATATTTTTATAGTACAGTGTTTGTTCTTGGGAGAAATGCCTTTGTCATCCTTGAACACTTAGTATATAATATGGTAGAAATTTTGTAAATAATATTGTTTTGCTATTTTCAGTATTTGGGGAATGGTATTTTCTCCAGTTTTGTCTAATATTATTTAAGACCTAAATTCTCTTGATACTGGCTTTCAAATCTGTCTTATTTCTGATTCTTTAGAAGACAACTATGTACAAGCACCAGTGAGGTAGTGGAGAAGGTGAAACAGAAAGGAGGGGCCAGCAAAATATGCACTAGGAGGACTGAGCAACTGGACTCAATTTTGTCGGAGAAACTCTGAGCAACTGTAGAATATACCCCAGTATTGTCCCAGTTAGAATGAGCAAACAGTAGTATTTATTCACCCAGCCCTTTCCTCATAGTTGAGGGAAACTGTAGCCAGGAAAAAAAAAAAAAAAAGAGAGAGAGAGAGAAGATAAATAATATCAGTGTCAGGAATGAGAGGAAAGACATTTCATAATCTCACATATATTAAAAGGATGATAAGAAAATATGCACAACTTCCTGCCAATAAATTTGACAATTCTAATGAAATTGACAGATTCCTTGAAAGAAAGAAGAAAGTAAGGTTAAAAACAAACAAACAAACAAAAACTCGAGTGTTCAGCAGTTGGAGTAAAGTTGCATAGAAGAAAAAGAAGAATATTTGGCAAGAGAAAAGGAGAAGAATATGTCAGAGAAATAGAAAAGATCTTTAAGGATACAGAGATCCAAAGGAAAAGACATTTTTACAATGTGATGAAATATTTCCAGTTGTTTAATAACGACAGTGTTTGGCAAATTATTCCTGACTTTTTGAGAAAGGTTTCAGTAGAATATTAAAGGTAGCCACCAAATTACAACAATTCAAAGAATAAATGAATAGTGGGGAAGTTGAAGCAACAATACATAAAGTATTAATACAATTTCAATAAGTGTATATATTAACCAAAGTTTGAAAGAAGGGTAACTTAAGGAAAATCAGGTTCCAGAAATTACTTCAATAGCCTATTTTCCATTCATTCAATATCATTTGGAAATGCTTCCATTGTGTACATTGCGTGCATGGCAATTATATTTAACAAACCAAAACTGAGATTTATTTTCTGAAAAGTAGTATTATGAGTCAGTACATGTATCAGAGTCAGTTTGGGAGATGTACTATTGGATGAACAAATGTTTGAATTTCTGCAATAGTCTAAAGATTTATGAGAATAATGAGGTCTTTTTAGGAATACAAATTAGCCTTTAAAACCAAAATGCACAATTGATATGACAGTATATGTGGCATTTTTCTAAGTAGTGTTGAATCAGCAAAGAATTAAAAATTGTCTTCGCCTTTAGGATCTCACAGAGACAGAAACCTAGACAAATATACACAACATACTGTCTTTAGCACTCAGTTTGTAGAAGCTTACCTCTGTGATTCATCAGAAAGAAAAATATAATTTTTCAAGAATGAGTAGGTGTGGATACATGAGCATAGATCCATGAGTTTATTAAGACTGGGAAGTTTGGGAAGTTGAGAGGGATTCCAGGAGGATAAGTCTACCTGGGAAAGTCTGAAAGTTAAATGTGAGAATTACTCCTCCAAATAACTAACTACATTATATTTTTGTTAAAGCAGAAAATATAACAACATCTGAGACTACCATGGAGATACTTGGAAAAATGTTTCAGTAAGTAAGAAAAGAAAAACTTGCTGAGGTTTCCAGATATTAAATCTACTTTTGTTGTTAGTAATGGATTTTTCTCTTACCTATAAGCATCTGATCAATTTTCTTGGTTCTAAGAGTAAAATCAAACACCCAGCTTTTTCTCAGGCTTGAAGCAATTATGACTCATCCTGCACCTCATCCCCTCAAAATGCTTTGAGCTCCCTAATTCATCCATGCTAGGTTTGTTTTCTTTTTCTTGATACTGTCATGGCAATTTACTCCAAACATTCCCAAATGCACTATGTCTTTTTTTTAAATTTCACATACTACAATTGCCACTTTCTCTAAATACATTATTCATTTATTTATTGCTTGACTCATTCTCCCTTTACCTAGTGCATTAGATGGGGTATAGACTTTTCAACAAGGACAGATCAAAAGAGAGATCAAGCTAAACAAGGTTAAAACTAATCTTACCAGTTCGGTGGTGGTGGTGGTTTAGTCGCTAAGTCATGTCCAACGCTTGCATGGACTGTAGCTTGTCAGGTGCCTCTGTCCAGGGGATTTTCCAAGAAAGAATACTGGAGTGGGTTGCCATTTCCTTCTCTAGAGGATCTTCCCAAACCAGGAATTGAACTCCAGTCTCCTGCATTGCAGGCAGATTCTTTACCGACTGAGCTATGAGGAAAGCCCCTACCAGTTTGGTGATAGTACAGAAACTCTTGTTCATGAATTCAGCTGTAGATGGAGATTCCTAAATTGTGGACTTCTCAACATTTGAATGCTGCCACAAAATGGAAAAAGAAGGGAGTTACTTTGCCTGTTTTTTGCTTGGCTAACATAAGTGAATTTATCCTTACATTTCATTCACAGGAACTTAGGTTATTAGTGACACCTAGCTGCAAAGGACAGTGGAAAGAGCCTTTATTCTTGGAAACCATGTGTTCAGCTAAAAATCAGGGGTTTTCTTCCTATGAAAGAGAATAGGAGAAAATTTGGTACATGACTGACTTTCTCTGTCATTCTGTATCCTTGGATTATCAGAATATTCAAATGTGTGTCTTTATGCACAGAGAGCCCTCACCCCGCTTTCCTTTACTGAGGAAACTACCACGCAAGCTTCTTTGGTGACTGCATTTATATTGAAAAGTGAAAGTGAACTCCCTTGGTCGTGTCCAACTCTTTGTGACCTCATGGACTGTAGCCTACCTACCCCAAATCCTCCATTGAAGTCTAGGGTAATATGAGCTTCCTACGTGGCTTGGTGGTAAAGAATCTGCCTGCTAATGCAGGAGACACAGGAGACACTGTCTATTCTGATCCCCAGCTTGGGAAGATTCGCTGGAGAAGGAAATGGCAACCCACTCCAGTATTCTTGCCTGGAGAATCCCATGGACAGAAAAGCCTGGCTGGCTACAGTCCATAGAGTCGCAAAGAGACATGACTGAGCATGAACACACATACACACACACACACACACTCACACATCAGGGTGATATACAGTTCTCTTTACCAGGTATGAATGCTATTCTCATGACCTAGAAAACTATAAAATAAGAGCTTTGTCTGTGCCTATTATTTCTTGATACAACCATAGAGCAGAAATAAAATAAACAATAAAAATTCATATTCAGAAAAAGGAAAACTGGTAAACACAGGAATGCCTGATAAACAATAATAATGAAATTCTTTGGATGATGTTTAAGATGATTTCCTGTTCTGGGAATAGAATGAGGTCTCTAGTAGGCTGATCTGGCAGTCCTTGGTACAGCACTTTTGAAGGAATCTCTTTATTCATTTTCCACTGTAAGCCTTAGCTTTATTTATTCAGAGTTTTCCTATATCACTCACCCTCCATGGACATAGCAGCGGTTGGCTCCTGAGAGTGTACCCTTTGTTTACCTGCATGTTTCTCTTAGATTGAGTAATGCCAGAACTCACTTTAAGTCAAGAAAGAGATTTATGTGTAGAATTCACTTTTAAAGGCCAACCTTGTAATTTTCTTCAAAATTTATACAGAAGGAAGATTCCCTGACCACTCCCGCTCCCTCTTCAGATCCACATGCAAATACCAACAGTCAAATGTTCTCAATCAGGAATGTATTTAAGCCCTAATACCACATTATTTTCTTTGTGATCTGCTCATTTCTGCCCGCTGCCCCCACCTCCATGTTAATAATGGTACCAGGAAGCCACTTGAAACAACAGCCTGAATGGGGAAAGCAACATCTTAATTTGATTTTCATCAGTGGCCTGATTCTCATGGACTAGCAGATAATCTTAGCAGGAAATAGTTGAAAAGCTTTCAGAAACAGGCTTATCTTCTCTTATGTTGCCATTTTGATACCAACCTCATTAGTTTCAGTTGGTTGCAAACAATGGTTGGTTACATCAATTTGTTACTATTAACTTACCAGATTCTAAGTTCAGTTCAGTTCAGTCGTTCAGTCTTGTCCTACTCTTTGCAACCCCCATAGACTGCAGACGCCAGGATTCCCTGTCAATCACCAACTCCTAGAGTCCACCCAAACCCATGTCCATTGAGTCGGTGATGCCATCCAACCATCTCATCCTCTGTCCTCCCCTTCTCCTCCTGCCTTCAATCTTTCCCAGGTGCTGCTGCTAAGTTGCTTCAGTCATGTCCGACTCTTACCGACCCCATGGACTGCAGCCTACCAGCCTCCTCCATCCATGGGATTTTCCAGCCAAGAATACTGTAGTGGGGTGCCATTGCCTTCCCAGCATCAGGGTCTTTTCAAATGAGTCAGCTCTTTGCATCAGGTGGCCAAAGTACTGGAGTTTCAGCTTCAACATCAGTCCTTCCAATAACACCCAGGGCTGATCTCCTTTAGGATGGACTGATTGGACCTTCTTGCAGTCCAAGGGACTCTCAAGAGTCTTCTCCAACACCACAGCTCAAAAGATCAATTCTTCTGTGCTCAGTTTTCTTTATACTCTAACTCTCACATCCATACATGACTACAGGCAAAACCATAGCCTTGACTAGATGGAGCTTTGTTGGCAAAGTAATGTCTCTGCTTTTTAATATGCTGTCTAGGTTGGTCATAACTTTCTTTCCAAGGAGTAAGCATCTTTTAATTTCATGGCTGCAATCACCATCTCCAGTGATTTTGGAGATGAAAAAAATAAAGTCAGACACTGTTTCCACTGTTTCCCCATCTATTTGCCATGAAGTAATGGGACCAGATTCCATGATCTTAGTTTTCTGAATGTTGAGCTTTAAGCCAACATTTTCACTCTCCTCTTTCACTTTCAAGAGGCTCTTTAGTTCTTCTTCACTTTCTGCCATAACGGTGGCATCATCTGCATATCTGAGGTTATTAATATTTCTCCTGGCAATCTTGATTTTACATTAATTTTTAGGATCTTTGTTAGTTCTTGTTTCTAATTTAGTTTAGACATATCAAGTTTAAGACAGTGTTTGAATTTACATTAAACTGATTACTACCTACTTCAGTTGAACAGTTTCCAAAAGTGCTAACCAAATGAGGATAAAATGAGGACTTTGGAATAAGTGTATTTATGTTCTATGTCAACTATTCTTCTAACATAACAGAAATTTAAGAGTATGAAGCATCACTACCAAATATGTAGTTTGACTTGTGCATTTTATACATACACTGAGTAGACTGAGTCAAGTCTCAAACTAAAATCTCATTCATATCTAGTGCAAATTTTACAACCTCACTTAATTACCTCCAAAATAATGCATCATTGCACAATTATGTAAATACCATTGTCTTGAATTTAATATATTTTAGAAATTTAATTGTTTAATGTATGATTTAATATCTAGTGGGCACTAATTTTTTGTATTCTGGTCTGTTTTTCTGGTACATAGTACCTTTGCTTTCTTAGGATTAAATATGTTGAAATAAAAATTATTAAAGGTTAAGAACTATGTTTTTCATTATAAATTTTCATTGCATTGTAATGAAAAATGAAATAGCAGATTAAAAACTGATTTAAAAATTAATCCTTAAATCTCTTCTTTAAGCAATTTTGGTTTTCAATTAATAAGATAAAATTTTGAGATTTCATATTATGTTCAATGAGATTTGTGTTATTATCATGGTTGCAAATAAAATGGGCTTAGTTTACTTTAAATATGAAAATAATCCTTGAATCCCATTTTTGTAAGAGATTTGATCAGTAAGAAAGAAGTCATTAATCTGCATATAACATGTAGTCACACTGTCTTGCCTTTAAAAGCATTACTCCATGTATAGGACTAGAAAAAATTGGATAGTCAAAAATAAAAAGAATATTTGCAGAGTTAGGAATGAAGTTCTAAGGAACATTGATATTTTGGCAAAATAATTACCCTGTATACACAGTTCACAACCTCACTTACTTACCTCCAAAATGACCTTCTCAGTTCAGTTCAGTTCAGTTCAGTCTCTCAGTTGTGTCTGACTCTTTGTGACTCCATGAATCACAGCATGCCAGGCCTCCCTGCCCATCACCAACTCCCGGAGTTCACTCAGAATCATGTCCAACGAGTTGGTGATGCCATCCAGCCATCTCATCCTTTGTTGTCCCCTTTCCCTCCTGCCCCTAATCCCTCCCAGCATCAGGGTCTTTTCAAATGAATCAGCTCTTTGCATCAGGTGGTCAAAGTACTGGAGTTTCAGCTTTAGCATCATTCCTTAGAAAGAACACCCAGGACTGATCTCCTTTAGAATGGACTGGTTGAATCTCCTTGCAGTCTAAGGGACTCTCAAGAGTCTTCTCCAACACTGCAGTTCAAAAACATCAGTTCTTCTGTGCTCAGCTTTCTTCACAGTCCAACTCTCACATTGTTACATGATCACTGGAAAAACCATAGACTTGACTAGATGGACCTTTGTTGGCAAAGTCATGTCTCTGCTTTTCAATATGCTGTCTAGGTTGGTCATAACTTTCCTTTCAAGGAGTAAGCATCTTTTAATTTCATGGCTGCAATCATGGGGCCAAATTTAACCTTTTCAAAATCCATTTCAAGGCAATATTGAATTTCAAGTGTATAATATGTGGCAAATTTTAATATCTGCATAGATATCTTTTAGAAGATGTGCATTAGGGTTTTCTTCTTTTCAGGGAGTAAAAAGCATCATTAACCTTCAAAATAAATAATAGTCATAAATAAATATTTTTCAACTTCATTTGTCTGAGGGTCATTCATTTTCTCTTATTGGATTAGCACTGTAGAGGCAAGGAAGTACATAATCAAAGAAGAGGGTAAAATAATCCTACCTTCAGACAGTTTATGATATGTGATGTAGAGAGGATCCAGGCCTTAGGAACTCTGCTGCTGCTAAGTCACTTCAGTCGTGTCCGATTCTGTGCAATCCCATAGACTGCAGCCCACCAGGCTCTCCTGTCCCTGGGATTCTCTAGGCAAGAACACTGGAGTGGATTGCCATTTCCTTCTCCAATGCTTGAAAGCGAAAAGTGAAAGTGAAGTCGCTCAGTCGAGTCTGACTCTTAGGGACCCCAGGGGGATGCAGCCTACCAGGCTCCTCCATCCATGGGATTTTCCAGGCAAGAGTACTAGAGTGGAGTGCCATCGCCTTCTCTGAGGAACTCTGCTAGTTACCAATAATTTTCAAAATAAATAAGACAAAAGGAAAGATCAAAAGTTTGGTGCTAGGGAGATCTGGGTCTTAAAACTGAGTCTTTCGTTTATTAGTGGTTGTGTAATTTTGGACAACTAACTTAACCACTGATTCTTAATTTTCATATTTATAAATTGAGAATAATGATTTAGCATTATGATTTAGTATGAGTAGTATTATTTTAAAGTTAAATATGATATGTTTAGTAGGCAGTAGTTAGTGAATATTCAATTAACAAAAGAATATAGAGAAAGTATTGTCACATAAATGATGTGCTCAAGTGATAACCAAATTGAAAAAAAGGTAAAATCCATCTTGTGACATAATGCTGGTATATCCCCACAAGAAATCCAGGCACAGAATTGGGTGCTTACAACAAACATTCAACAAGCATCAGGTACTACTACTATCCCAATTTTGCAAATGAGAGAAGTTACTGAGCTTATAGGTCTCCCTTAAGTTGAATAGCTTCAAAGTGAGTAGATAGGATTTGAATCCAGAAACAAAAATCAAGAGTTTGAAACTTTAGTCAGGGTGTCATACTGCTTCTTATTTGCACTCAATAAATGAATTGCATTTATTTATTGCATTCAATAAATGGAAATTTAAGCATTTTACTTGAAATTATATACATTATAATTAGTAAAAGAGGTATAGAAAAATAAAATATCAAGGCAATTGAAAAAAAGAACTTAAATGGAATATATTAGTGAAGAATGCTTTACATTTATTTAAATACATGTAAATATGATGAACATACCTATGAATAGGAAACAAGAAATCTTTTATGATTGATGAAAAGACGCAATTCAACCATATGTTCTCTACAACTTACACACTGAATGGTGAAATGACTCAGTTTAAAAGTAAAAGATTAACAGTACCATGAATTAAATGCAAAAAAATAGGCTAATGTGATAATATCAGACAACTCTTCTGTTTCCTGAGGTCTGAAATTGGAAATGCTGATGATTACCACTGAGTTTGAAGCTTGTTTAATCTAGCTTGCATCTCCAGTAGCAGAGTCAGCTTGCTTTTCTCTTTAGCTTTCCTAAGGTTACATTTTATTGCTGCCAGCCAGCCAGTTCCTCAGACAGAAATCTAAGGGCAAACTTCTCCTTGACTCCAACTTCTCTTTTACCACCAGTTTCATCAGTCATTAGGTCTTATACCCTGATAGCTCCTAAATTCACTATCCTTTCTGCAAGCTTACTCCATTATCATTTCATTTCCTTCCAGAACAATAATGCAACATTATCTTTTATTAGCCTTTTTAAAATCCCTGCTTCCCAGTCACAAACATCCCCCAGCCTATACTTTTCTTTATTCAACAACAACAATAAATAAATCTAAATTAAATGCAGACCATGTGTCAAGAATTTTGCTAGGTGTTAGGTCTATGTGCTTGCTTGCCAAGTCAATTCAGTGAAGTCTGACTCTTTGCAACCCCCCGGACTGTTGTCTGTCAGGCTCCTCTTTCCATGGGATTTTCCAGGCAAGAATACTGGAGTGGGTTGCCATGTCCTCCTCCAGGGGATCTTTCTGATCCAGAGATGGAACCTGCTTCTCTTATGTCTCCTGCACTGGCAGGAGGGTTTTTTACTACTAGCACAACCTGGGAAGCCTGTTAGGTCTATTGCAGAGCAAAATTTGCTATCCCACTGTCTTTGGGATGAAGATTAATTTAGGCTGTTTATTTTTCAGGCCCAAAATGCTCCAGAAGAACTTTTAACCTTCCCCCTAACCACATAAGGAATGTAATAGAAGAACTTTTCCAGGAAAAGAACTCTTCCTATAGATGGTTATAATATGAACTAGGCGTGTAGAGAGAGAAACAGAGAAAGAAAAGTAGAATGAGATGCATATGCCACCCTGAGTTAAGGAATGGGATGAGCCTCTCGGACTTCTAAGGATAGGAGGACCATTCACAAAATAATAATAAAATTATATGTTCTGGTAACTAGACGTATGGGGATACATTTCCCCATATCCATGGGGTCACATAGATCAAATTTATCCCTAGTAAGAATTCTTTTCTGGGAAGAAAGCCTCAATTTAAATTATTCCAGGTAGTTAAGGGAAGGGCAGTTGTTTCTCTTGAACTTACAGGGTCTTGATTATCTTTAGTTCAAAATAATTCCCATTGCTAATCTGCAAATAGGTTCATCATTACCTCTTTCTAGATTTCATATATATGCATTAATATGTGATATTTGACACAGACATAGATTACAGACTTGTGGGTACAGTGGGGAAAGGAGAGGGTGGGACGAATTGAGAGAGTAGCATTGAAACATATACATTACCATATGTAAAATTAAGTAGCCAGTGGGACTTTACTGTATGATGCAGGGAGCTCAAATCCTTTGCTCTCGGACAATCTAGAGGGTTGGGATGGAGTGGGAGGTGGTAGGGAGGATCGAGAGGGAGGGGGTACATAGGGTATATAGCTGATTTGGGCTTCCCTGGTGGCTCAGATGATAATGAATGCACCATCAATGCTGGAGACCTGAGTTCAATCCCTGGGTTGGGAGGATCTCCTGGAGGAGGGCATGGCAACCCACTCCAGTATTCTTGACTGAAGAATCCCCATGGACAGAGGAGCCTGGCAGGCTATAGACCATGGGGTCACAACGAGCCAGACACAACTGAAGACTAAGCATAGCACACATGGTTGATTCCTGTTGACGTATGGCAGAAACCAAGACAATATTGTAGGGCAATTATCCTCCAATTAAAAATAAATAAATTAAAAGCAAAAAATGTTAAAAATAACAATTCTTAGCACGCTAAATTGCTATATCATGGGGAGGCTCATCCTGAACTCTAACAAGACCTCTTCATGAATGATGATGTTTGTGTCAAGGATTTTGGGGTGAGATGAGGTAACAGTGCTATAAGCAGAGGGAACAATATGTTACAAATCTTAAAGCAATAATGAGCTTGATGCAATTCAGGAGCTTTATAATGAACAGTGTGAGCTGGAGTTTAGGATAACAAAAAGGAAAACTACCTGAGATGGGGATGCTGAGTTTGGCAGGAACTAGAGTGAGCCAGCAGTACAGATTAGAATGCAACTAGATTAATCTTTCTAAAGCATAAATCTGGCTGCCTCTTCCCAGATAAAATCATTCAACAGTTGCTCATTTTCTTCACTAACTCATAACATGACAAGCAGAATCCTTCATATTCTGCTTCCTATAAATGTTCAAGTTCGTCTTTTACTCTGCCCCTCCTAGATACAAAACTTGGGTTATACAAAATTGCCTTCAGTCCTCCTACTATGCTAGGCTTTTTTCTAACTTAAACTTCTTAATGTATTGCTCTTTCCTTAAGTTTACACTTGGCTAGTGTCTATCATTATTTTTGAACAAGTGCCAGATATCCTTATACAATTTCTGAGCTTTAGTGCACTTAGGTTAAGTGGACCTCCCTCGTGCTTCTCAGCACTTATGTGATGTCTCTATGACATTACTCATCACTGCATTTTATAGTTGAAGTTTGCCTCTCTGTAAATTACCAGCTTCTCCCACATCACACTAGAAATTCCTGACCAGGGGAAGAAATGTGCATTAATTGTCTTTGTTTTCCCAATGCTTCACACAATACCTGATATATATTAGACATGCCAAATAATTAATTTTTTTATTGCAGTAATGAATATGTAAGAAAAGGAGTGGCTTCACAAAGAGATAAGGGGAAAAAAGTTGCCAACACTTTCACACAGTTCTGTTCTATAAGCAAAACCATTTCCCTGATATTTATATCCTGAGAAATACCTATGTTTCTAGCTTCTCTGCTGCCTATGAGTAAAACTCAGAGTTGAAATTATCATTTCATGTTTAATTTAGCAAGCATAAAAGGCTAGTTGTCTAACTAGATATTTCTTGGGTAACAGAATTTGAATGGGTGGTGACAGATAAAGGGATAGGTCCAGAAAAGTCTGTGTTTGCCTTCTTTTGCTGGTGTCAACAATCGTCACAAACAGTAATTTAAGGGGCTTTCCTGGTGGTTCAGAGAGTAAAAAACCTGCCTGCAATGAAGGAGACCTGGGTTCGAGCCCTGGGTTGGGAAAATCCCCCAGAGAATAGCATGGTAACCCACTCCAGTATTCTTGCCTTGAGAATTCCATGGACAGAGGAGTCTGGTGGGCTACGGTCTATGGGGTCACAGAATCAGACACGACTGAGTGACTAACACACACTGGTGACTTAAACCAATACAAAAGTTATCATACAAAGTCCAAAATGGATCTTAGGTCAAAATCATGGTATGTGCAAAGCTGCATTCTTTCTAGAACCTCTAGAGAAAAATCTGTGCCTTGCCTTTTGCAAGTTCAGGAGGCAGCCTGCATTCCTTAGATTATGGTCACATTACTAAAACTGCTCACACCACCACATCTCCTTGTTTGATTCTCTTGCTTCCCCTTCTTCCCTGTAAAGAACCTTATGATTACATTAGCCCACTCAGATATCCAGGATCCTCTTACCATTCCAAGATCTTTAAATTAATCACATCTGAAAAATCTCTTTATGCATTTTTATTAATTTCATAGGGCTGTGAAAACAAATCACCATAAAGCAGATGACTTAAAGCACTGATTTTTGTAAAGTTATGGAAATTACAAGTCTGAAATCAAGGTTTTGGCAGAGTCGGTTCTTTTTCAAGGCTATAAGAGAGTATCCATGCTGTGCCTCTGTCATACTCCTGGTAGTTGCCAGAAATCTTTGGTGTTCTTTGCATTGTAGATGTCTCACTTCAATATCTGCCATCATTTCATATGACATCCTCCGTGTCATATGCATATATGACATATTAATATACATATTCCCATTGCCATCATCTGTCTACATGCATTTGTGTCTCTGTTTTCTCTTCTTATAAGGATACCATTCATTGGATCAGTGCCCCTGTTAATCTAGTATGATCTCATTTAATTAGTTATATCTGAAATTACCCAATTTCCAAAGAAGTTTCATTCTAAGCTTCTAGGTAGACATGAAACTGGGGCGACAATATACAACCCAGTAAATCATGTAAGGTAACATATTCAGGTTCTGAGGCTTAAGATATGGACATCTTTGTGTGTACTCACTTGTTTAGTTGTGTCTAACTCTTCACAACCCCATGGACCGTAGCCTACCAGGCTCCTTTGGCCATGGGATTTTCCAGGCAAGAATATTGGAGTGAGTTGCCATTTCCTCCTCTAGGGGATCTTCCTGACCTGTGATTGAACCCATGTCTCCCATGTCTCACGTACTGGCAGACGGATACTTTATCCACTGAGCCACCTGGAAACTCGAAAAAGAGAAAGTTGTTCTGTCACGGCCCACTCTTTGTGACCCCATGGGCTGTAGCCTGTCAGGCTCCTCTGTCCCTGGGATTCTCTAGGCAATAATACTGAAGTAGGCTGCCATTCCCTTCTCCAACGGATCTTCTTGACCTGGGGATTGAACCTAGGTCTCCTGCATTGGCAGACAGATTCTTTACTGTCTGAGCCACCAGGGAAACTTGTGGATATCTTTAAAGGGGCATTATTTTGCCTACAACAAAAGCCACTATCAAACTGAAAACAAAAAGAACGTGTCAAGGGTGAGAAGAAACAGAAGCAATGAACAAACAGAAACCAGAAACATTCAGAGCTCAGGTACATATACCAGTCAGACAAGACTGAAACAAGAATATCAAGATTTTTCAGGGCCAGAAAGCATTCTGGCAAGAAGACAGAAGACATCACTATTAGTGTCAAGAATATTTCGCTGAGACAACTCTCATGAGGCATGACCCAGCAATCCCACTGCTGGGCGTACACACCAAGGAAACCAGAATTGAAAGAGACACATGTACCCCAATGTTCATCGCAGCACTGTTTATAATAGCCAGGACATGGAAACAACCTAGATGTCCATCAGCAGATGAATGGATAAGAAAGCTGTGGTACATATACACAATGGAGTATTACTCAGCCATTAAAAAGAATTCATTTGAATCAGTTCTGATGAGATGGATGAAACTGGAGCCAATTATACAGAGTGAAGTAAGCCAGAAAGAAAAACACCAATACAGTATACTAACACATATATATGGAATTTAGGAAGATGGCAATGACGACCCTGTATGCAAGACAGGAAAAAAGACACAGATGTGTATAACGGACTTTTGGACTCAGAGGGAGAGGGAGAGGGTGGGATGATTTGGGAGAATGGGAATTCTAACATGTATACTATCATGTAAGAATTGAATCGCCAGTCTATGTCTGACGCAGGGTGCAGCATGCTTGGGGCTGGTGCATGAGGATGACCCAGAGAGATGTTGTGGGGAGGGAGGTGGGAGTGGGGTTCATGTTTGGGAACGCATGTAAGAATTAAAGATTTTAAAATTTAAAAAATAAAAAAATAAAAAATAAAAAGAATAAAATTAATCTGATTTCAAAAAAAATAAAAAATAAAAAATTTTTATAACAGGCATAGATACCTGGCCTAGGAAATGGTGCCCTAAAATTTACATTTAAACATGAGGCAGATGAAAACTTTCCTTCAAAGTCCTGTTCGTCTCTTCTTAGCTCACCTGAGTCCATCCTAGACTTCTCAGAGTCTAGAGAATTTTCAGTAATCAAGGTGTTCTGAGACATTAAAAATTGAGTAGTCTGGACATATGTAGGGGATCTTTCTGTTATAATCTTGCAATTTTTTTGCAAATCTAAAATATTCATTAAAATTTAAAAATCATAATGTACCTAAGGAGTTATCTTAGGTTATCTTATCTTCCCTGGTGGCTTCATGGTAAAGAATCTGCCTGCCAATGCAGAAACACTGCCTGATCCCCGGGTTAGGAAGGCCCCCTGGAATAGGGAATGGCAACCCACTCCAGTATTCTTGCCTGGAGAATTCCATGGACAGAGGCTGCAGTCCATAGGGTCGCAAAGAGTTGGAAACAACTGAGTGACTAACACTTTTTTGGGACAGCTTCCCTGTTGGCTCAGACACTAAGGGATCTGCCTGCAATGTGGGAGACCTAGGTTCAATCCCTGGGTTGGGAAGATCCCCTGGAGAAGGGAATAGCTACTCACTTCAGTATTCTTGCCTGGACAAAGGAATCTGGCAGGTTGCAGTCCATGGGTTTGCAAAGAGTCAGACACACCTTATCAACTAATGCATATTACATAAGGAATCATAATAGAGTATGGAGTTGTGAGAATGTCCACATACTGGTATTAACCTCATGAATTTGGAGTGAAAATTGAAAGTTTAAACTATTAAGTGATTTAGAAGAAGAGAAGAGGGGAGGAGGAGGAGAATGACAGAAAGAAGGAATGGAAAAGTGATGAAGATGGAAAGGAAAGGAGGAGATGGGAACAGGAGGATCCTTGAGAACAACATCATTATCAGGAAGATAACATAGGAAGATGAAGAACTGCACCTATTGGAGCAATACCACTCCATCATTTACCATGAACATTCACAGTATCACCACTATAATCAGCTTAAGTAATCATCCCATCAGGGCTTACATTCCTGCCTCAGGCAACGAAAGAACCTAAAGTCTCCCCAATCATTCCTCTTCTGCCCAAATTTGATTCTCGATTCTTACCTAATCTTATACATCTTGCTCCCCCACATTTCTGGTGAGAATCTGAGAACTGATGATCTATCCATAGGAAAATATCCTCACTCTTTTTTTATGTGGCACTTGTAAGTTATATTGTTTTCTTATTTTAATTGGGGTATAGTTGCTTTACAATATTGTGTTAGCTTCTGCTGCTGAGAAAACCACAATTCAAAACAGACACATGTGCCCCAATGTTCACTACAGCACTATTTACAAAAACCAGAACAAAAAAGCAACCTAAAAGTCCACTGACAGATGAAGGAATAAAGAAGACTCGATACATACACACAATGAAATATGACTCAGTCATTAACAGAAATGAAATTGAGTCATTGTGGAGACATGGATTGACCTAGACACTGTCATATAGAGTGAAGTAAGTCACTCATTTTCTGAATGTCTATTTCAATGACCTATTCTAACTGAAACTTTGTGTTCCCATGAGAGCTATCTTACACGATTTGAAGTAGTGAACGTTCTAACTCACACACCCCAACGACTGAAGCAGAAGTAAACATCCTTCTTGTTTGTCTTACCATTTCAATTTGAATCATTTGCTTCATGTTTAGACCATAGTTTTTTTTGTTTGTTTGTTTTTGTTTGTTTGTTTGTGTTTTTTCAGGGGTGGGTATAGGGAGGGAGTGGGAGAGAGGTAGTGGCTGCAGTTTCTAATGTCCTTTATTTTTTGCCTTGATACATCTGCCTTATCACATTTTGATTTATTTCCTAAGTCATGTGAAATCTTATTTTGAATTGTTGTTTTAGGAAACTTCGTATTATTAATATAATCCTTTTTTCCCATTCTCTATTTCAGTTGGTTACAACTAAACGGTACTGCTGTTACTCTAGGCTCTCTTTTCAGAAAATTTCTGGATTAAAACCATTCCTAACCTGAACCTTACATTCTTTCATGCTATTTACTTTCATTTTGCTCTAGTACATTATATATTTTAGCACATTACACAAATTGTTTATACACTGTACACCTTTGGTTTAATATATATTAATACAGAAAACTATCATATCTATACTCATTCATATCAATATCATAGGTTTGTATTTGACTGACTAATCCATATTGTCTGTAATATTTCTAATTCTACTTCAGCATATTTACTTTTTAAGCTTTATTTTCTAATGTTTGGATTAAATACAATAATTACATTGAATATATTATTATTTAAATAAGTAACATTGACATTTGAGCATGCCATCCTCTTCCTGCCCCAAAGAGAGGTAAGCCCACAATGCCTGAATAAGGATTTGTAGTATAAAAGCTATAAATACACAGTACCTACTGTTCACTTAACCTAGGAAGGATAAATAAGGATTCTTTAACCTAGAGTGGGAAATAGAGGAATAAAAACAGAATATAATTATATTCTTATGACAACTGTTGTTGAGCTAATCAAGATACATAGTCATTGCTGCTGCATTTGTTTGCCCTTAGGCTTTTCATATAGGTCAGGAAATAGTAAACTAGTTATTTGTTTTATCAAAATATTCCACGTGTATAACAAATGGCTTATTTTTCCTTGTGCTATGTTTTTATCTGCAGATGATACATTACTTTGTTGTTCCAGAAATGTCAAAGACAGATTTGAGAATTTTCAAGGAAGCTGTACTCTGAATGAAAAAAATTACTTATGGATATATTTAATGGAATCAAGAAGATGCATTTTATTTTCTATATATCTAATTAGTTACAACTCTTTAAAACAGTTTCCTGAGATTCAAGTTTTAGGGGAAATTATTTTTTCCTGCTGAAAAGTAAGATCAGTATTTTTTACAACTAGTATTCTTGGGGCAGACTTCCCTGGTGGCTCAGGGGTAAAGAATCTGCCTGCCAAGACAGAGGACACAGGTTCAGTCTCTAATTCAGAAAGATCCTAAAGAAGGACATGGCAACCCAATCTGGTATTCTTGCCTGGGAAATCCCATGGGCAGAGAAGTTTAATGGGTTACAGTCCATGGGATCACAAAGAGTCAGACACAACTGAGTGACTAAACAACAATAGCAACATTCTTGGGGCATTTTCACAGTTATTATATTTGTGATGTATAAAGAATTTAATAAGTTGAATGGAAGAAGAGCTAGTTCCTATGTGACATCAGAGCACTGCACTGAGTATTTAACAAAGGAAGGCATGTGTGTCTGGTCCCTTCTTCTCTCTACTATTACCTAGCATTACAATAAGGCAGTTAGACCTGTTTCTTAGAATGAAGACTATTTTGAGGGCAAATATTTTTCATATTCACACTATTCCATTCTTATTTCAGCAAAATATTAAAACAGTATAGCTTAATAATACTAAATATACATACTAAATTCTGATTTTCAGCACATGATTGCACTGGAGTAGGAATTTAGGTAATCAAAAATAAAGTTGGATACCTAGGTCAGTAACAAAGAAATGACTGTGGTTGAAAACTGTTGTTTTGTCAGTTTCTGAGTTCTCTTAGGAAAAGGCTGTGTTGACTTAAAGAAGAATGCACAATATAAGAGTTTAAATTTTATTCAGGGTCTTAGTAAGGACTAGAACCCAGGAAACAGCTTCTCAGTAGCTCTGAAGGGGCTGCTCCATGGAGGTGGGGCGGGGGGGAAGCTGGATGTATATGATCTGGCTAGGGAATACTCTCCCTCAAGCATGTGTATGTGTTAGTCACTCAGTCGTGTCCAACTCTTTGCAACCCAGTGGACTGTAGTCCAGGCTCCTCTGTCCATGGGATTCTCCAGGCAAGAGTACTGGAGTGAGTTGTCATTCCCTTCTCCAGGGGATCTTCCCCACCCAGGGATCAAGGAGGGGTGGCTCAGAAGGTAAAGAATCTGCCTGCAATGCAGGAGACTTGAATTCAATCCCTTAGAGAAGAGAATGGCCACCCACTCCAATACTCCTGCTTGAAGAATTCCATGGACAGAGGCACGTGAGGAAATATAGTCCATGGGGTCACAAAGAGTCAGACTCAACTGAATGACTAACACTTTCGCTTTTAGTCACAAAGAGTAGTTACCTCCTTTTGTGTGTGTGTGTGTGTGTGTGTGTGTGTGTGTGTGTGTGTGTTTCTGTTTGAAAAGATGCAGTAATGGGGTTCATTAAAATTCTTCCTAAGCTATATATCCAGCTACCTAAGGGCTTTCTTTTTTCCCAAACCCAGAGCAGCTCATACTGAATTTCCAAGGGAGCACTGTCAGTCAGCAACTACAGTGCCTAATGACTGAATTCTTATAGAACAGCAAGGTGGACAACATTGTTTTACGGTTGCAAGGGAGGACATTACTATTTGTTAATTGGATTGAAAAAGGGAAACACAAGCAAATGCAGAAAAAACCCTAATTTTGAGTGTGAGAACAAAAGCATGGATATGAATCTGTGTGTGTGTGTGTGTGAGTGTGTCAAACATGGCTACATGAGTATGTCATGTGTCATGTTTTACTTAGAGATAACAGTTAATTAAAGCAGCATTTCTCTAAGTTCCTGATTCCATTTAAATCATTCTTTTCCCAACTGGAAAATGTTGACTTGAAATACAACACTAAAATGTTATTCAGTCTATCTAGAAATTTTTTAAATGTATTTCCAAGTCTTCTTAAAAAGGCAAAATATCAGGAAAAGAAACTTGTACTCACACTAACAATAAATACAGGGGCAGAATGCAAGGAGTAAAGTAATCCCCCTTAACTATTGGGTTCTCCTCTCGGAAAAGACAAGGAGAGAATAGAATGTAATTTCTAAAATGGATCCTTTACAAAGTCACATTGTGTTGCTTAATGACACATAGTTCCTGATGAGCATTCCAAATTACAAGGTAGTTGTTCAAATCGAATTTAAACCAAGGGCTTCATTGATATGCTTCCTAAAACAAGGGGTTCTTTTAATTAGAAAAGACTATGCTGCTTTCTTTCCTGGCAGCATTTGTGGGGGCTCCCACCAGCATTTTCACAGCAGCCAGAGCTGGAAACACACAGAGACTCTGTGCTTTGTGTAGTTCCCTCACCCTCTACACTCTCCACGTCTATAACCCTTCCAGAGGACAGAGATCAATGAATGTTTTCCCATCAGATTTTAAATAGTCAAGGGAATGCCTCTCTGTGCAATCTAAAATACATAAAATACAATACATGTGACCTTATTTTCCCTTTTTATTAGGCTATAGCCATATGCCATTAGGATGGCTCACTCCATCTTTGTTCACTGTACTCAAGGGAGAGAAAAGATAATTAGCAAACACATTGCTCAGTATCAATTGTACTTTCCACCCTTAATTAGATTTGATCATTTTTCTCTGCTGAACACAAAAATGCTGAGATGCACGCATGTGCGTACATGTGTTGGAATCCTTTATGTAATCCACTTCTGTCTACCCAAAGGCTCTCCCTTATCTGAGACTTTTCAAGGTCTGTAGATTCAAGCATTTTTATATAACACTGGTAGGTGTTGCTAGTGGTCAAGAACCCACCTGCCAATGCTGGGGACATAAGAGACGCTGGTTTGATCTCAGGGTCGGCAAGATCCCCTGGAAGAGGAAATGGCAACCTACTCCAGTATTCTTGCCTGGAAAATCCTATGGAGAGAAGAGCCTGGGGGGCTACTCCCAAGGGTCTCACAGAGCCGGACACCAGTGAAGCAGTTTAGCATGCACCCACACACGTGCACATTACTGATAAAGCAGTAATGTCTCTGAAATAGCCAGTTATTCTAATGATAATAATACAGAGATCCACACAACCTTCACTCAATTTCCCTCATGGCAAACTTTTGTAAAAATTATAATAGAATTCTCACTCGTGACCAGGATCCTGACATTGATGCAAGTCACCTATCTTACTGAAAAACTTCCTGCTTTACTTGCACTCCTGTGTGTGCACAAGTGCATTCAGTTCTATGCAACGTTATCACATGTGTAGATTCACATACCTACCACCGTAGTCAAGATACAGAACAGTTCTTTCAAATTAAAGAGTTCTTCATTTTTACCCTTTCCAAAGTGCACTCACCTCTTTCCAACCCCACCTCTACATCCAAAAGCCCTGGATATCATATTTTTATTTTCAAAATTACATTTTATTTATAATTAGAACTACTAATTTTAATACTATTGCTGATGCAGTTTCATTTTAAAATAAGTGTGATGTAAGTTTTCCTAAAATATGAACAAATTTTAAAAACAGAATATTATAAGACAAGTGTTATAGGGACATGGAAAATATATGAAAAAGCAATGAAGTTTAGGAAATTTTGCAAATGGTGATAATATTAAGATGATGGATGAGGTAGGAAGAGGACGTTACTTCAGTCAGAGCACATGGCATATGTTTATGTCAGAATGTGTGACACACATGTTATGTCTGTATGACATATATAACATACATGTATGTCTCTATGGAGCTAGAGCAGCAGTGGATCTCAGACTTTAGCACTTAAATGCTTATTAGAATCACCTAAAAGACACGTCAAATAATGCCATTTGCAGCAACATGGATGGACCTAGAAACTGTCATACTAGGTGAAGTATGTAAGTCAGACGAAGACAAATGCATGACATTGCTTATACGTGGAATACAAGAAAAAGGTACAAATTAATTCAAAACAGAAGTAGAGTCACAGATGTAGAAAACAAATTTATGGATACTAAGGGATAAAGAAAGGTTTAAATTGGGAGATTGAGATTGACATATACCCACTACTGTATATAAAATAATAACTAACAAAAGCACAGGGAATTCTACTCAATATCTGTAATGGCCTGTATGGGAAAATAATCTAAAAAAGAAAAGAATGGATATGTATATTAATATATGTATAACTCATTAACTTTGCAGTATACCTGAAGCAAACACAACATTATAAATCATGTATACTCCATTTGAAAAAAAATTTTTTAATCTGTTAAACACTGATTACTGCCGGGGTCCAGCTCCGGTGGATCTAGGGAATTCGAAAAGGGGATGGAGTCGGCATCTTAGAAAAGAATTATTTAATTAGAAAAGAGAGATTAGGAAAGAATAGTGTAGTAGGAAATTTAGAGGAGAAAAGAGACTGAATAACTTGGTTTAAGTGGAAAACCAATAAAGTTCCAAGACAAGGAACTTGCACCGTCTATGTAGGTCACCAGCGCCCGCTTGAATAGCAGAGGGTGCCCCGCCTTGGGCTCCATCTTGTGTGGGTCCTAGAAGCCAGGGCAAATAAGTAGACTCGGTGAGCCTCCTCATTCCAAGGGATCAGCCTGAAAAGGAGAGGGAGTCAACATGGGAGGAGCCAGATTTCCAAGAAACCAGCTCGAGAAGCTGGTCTGAGAAACTGGTCTATCCTTTATTGTCCAGGAAAGCTTTTTATACTTTTGGTTGTATATAGAGATCAATGGACAATACAAAGTTATGCAGCGTCAGCAGCCCTGACTCTTATCGAGACCAGGCTTTCTCTCTGCATACCTGGCTGTATACACAAGTCTTAGGTAGTTTACATCATCTTCTGGCCAGGAGGCCTATTAACATTTTGCAGCCCTTTTCTGATAAGGGTCTGTCAACCAGAAAACTTATTTGCCTTAAGAGTGTTGTTCTTTCCAAAGTCTGGTGCCACTCTCAGAAAGCAGTAATTAAGGTTACATTCTTACATAGCAAGGACACAAAAATTTATAACAAAGAAAGAGGAGTACAGTGATTTATAACAAACAGAAAGTTCAGTAACTGGAAAGTCTAGTGTTGATAACATCAAAACTACTATATTCCTTTTTCTATATCACAATGACATTGATTAATATCCTCCAGGGGCCTAAAAGATGAAGACTATGGAGGTCTGGCAGCAGTTATTGACTCAACAGTGAAACCCATTCCAATATAATTTTTAGCTTTCTAGAAAAGGGCTCTATATCTTTAAGATGCTTTAAGCTTCGTGCCTCTCGCGGTTGGGGGCCATAAACAATTCACATGCATAGTTGTAAAAATCCGGTCAGGTAAGTTAGAAAGCTATCAGAAGGGGTTAAGCTGAGACATTCTTTTTACGCCCAGGAGACTTATTAACTGGAGCTCTAAGTTAATTCCTTTTTAGAGGAAGGTGATGGGGGACAGCCCCTGTTAATGTCAGAAGCATAAGCGAAAAGCATAATGCAGTACGGCAAGCAGAATCTGGTTTTAGGGTTAGATGCTCGAGAAATTCCAGCGAGGCTCCCTTAAGGCCAGACTCACCTTTGCCTCTCGGACCCCTTAACCTCATGACCTTTGCCATGAGCGGGACTCCTTGTGCTGGCTTCTGGCAGATTACTAGGCCCTGTGCCAGGGTGTCTTCCTCAACATGTCTGGAGTGGGATCTCTGCATTTCCATTCCTAAAATGTTCATAGGTGATACTAAGCTGTTAGTCTAGCTCTGAAGATAGCTGAAACAGAAAGGAGGGCTTACACTAAATATGGGGCCTGTGAGTTTTAGGGGCTTTCACATGAAGAAAGATGCCCGGTAGAGGAGTCTTTATTCTACTGGTAGAGTAAAAATTGAGCTGCTCAGGTGACACTAAAGGTAAAGAATGTGCCTGTCAATGCAGGAAGTGCAAGAGAAGAGGGTTCGATCTTTGGTTGGGATGATCCCCTGGAGAAAGAAATGGCAACCCACTCCAGTATTCTTGTCTGGAGAATTCCATGGACAAAGGAGCCAAAGAGCGGAACACCACTGAGTGACTGAGTGCACAGATTCATTACAGCTTTCAGATCACAAGACCACTTGACTAAAGCAGACTTTAGGAAGAATTATATAGTGATAATCGAGCTAAAGAGTTTAACAGCACAACATAAACAATGTAGAAGGAGTCAGGAAATTAAAGAAGGTGGCAAAGTATTCAGGTGAGAAGTAGAATACCAAAATCCAGATTAAAGAGGAGATAAAAACATCCACTGGATCATGGAAAAATCAAGAGAGTTCCAGAAAAACATCTATTTCTGCTTTATTGACTATGCCAAAGCCTTTGTGTGGATCACAATAAACTGTGGAAGATTCTGAAAGAGATGGGAATACCAGACCATCTGACCTGCCTCTTGAGAAATCTGTATGCAGGTCAGGAAGCAGCAGTTAGAACTGAGCATGGAACAACAGACTGGTTACAAATAGGAAAAGGAGTACATCAAGGCTGTATATTGTCACCCTGCTTATTTAACTTATATGCAGAGTACATCATGAGAAACACTGGGCTGGTAGAAACCCACGCTGGAATCAAGATTGCCAGGAGAAATATCAATAACCTCAGATATGCAGATGACACCACCTTTATGGCAGAAAGTGAAGAGGAGCTAAAAATCCTCTTGATGAAAGTGAAAGTGGAGAGTGAAAAAGTTGGCCTAAAGCTCAACGTTCAGGAAAGAAGATCATGGCATCCGGTCACATCACTTCATGGGAAATAGATGGGGAAACAGTGGAAACAGTGGCTGACTTTATTTTTTGGGGCTCCAAAATCACTGCAGATGGTGACGGCAGCCATGAAATAAAAAGACGCTTGCTCCTTGGAAGAAAAGTTATGACCAACCTAGATGGCATATTCAAAAGCAGAGACATTACTTTGCCAACTAAGGTCCGTCTAGTCAAGGCTATGTTTTTTCCTGTGGTCATGTATGGATGTGAGAGTTGGACTGTGAAGAAGGCTGAGTGCTGAAGAATTGATGCTTTTGTACTGTGGTGTTGGAGAAGACTCTTGAGAGTCCCTTGGACTGCAAGGAGATCCAACCAGTCCATTCTGAAGGAGATCAGCCCTGGGATTTCTTTGGAAGGAATGATGCTAAAGCTGAAACTCCAGTACTTTGGCCACCTCATGCGAAGAGTTGACTCATTGGAAAAGACTCTGATGCTGGGAGGGATTGGGGGCAGGAGGAGAAGGGGACCACCAAGGATGAGATGGCTGGATGGCATCACAGACTAGATGGACGTGAGTCTGAGTGAACTCCAGGAGTTGGTGATGGACAGGGAGGCCTAGCGTGCTGCGATTCATGGGGTCGCAAAGAGTCGGACACGACTGAATGACTGAACTGAACTGAACTGAACTGAACTCCAATACTTAATTAGAAGGTAGCTGTGTAGAATGAGATTTATACTGACCAACTCCCTTTCTCACCTTTATTACCTTTTCTGTGTTTTTCCTATGTCTGCTTTCCAATCGCCCCACCAAAAAAAAGAAAAATCTTTGCAGAGGGAAATATATCCAAACACATTAACCTAACTTAAAAATCTAGCCTTTGGCTTATTCAAAAACAAAGAAAAATCTTAGCTTGTTATTTATATCTTGTTAAGAATGACTACTGATATTCTCAGAAAGAATGAAATCTATGGTTTGCAAATGTAGTTTGAATTATAAATGTATATTATTTAGTTTAATTGGTACTTGGGGGAACTTGTAGGCTAAGTCTACAAATTCTAAATTTTACATTAGTCCCTTTGCTTTTCCTGACTCTTTTTTCCTTTGTCTTTCTTATCTCTGTTTTCTATTTTCTTTTTTCTACTGAGGTTGTCAAGTAGACAAGTTGTTTTTTTTTTAATCAAAAACAATTGCAATTTTAAGGGCAAACTAAATTGCAAAGAAACAAAGTTAGAGATGGCACTACTTTAGATTATATTGTAGAGAGGTTATGAAGGAATTCTAAACCAATAGGTATTAAAGAAGTGACAAGCCATTTCACTTTCCCTTATAAATTCAAAGTGCAGCACAAGCATTTGATCCTCTTGTAACTGAACTCCTATACATTTCATGTCCAGGATTTCTGAGAGTTCTGGGACACTGATTGCAATCCTAGGTTGTGTATCTGAATCAGTTACTGAGTTCACATACTGACAGAGAAAATCCTTAATTTCCCCCTGTGCTATTTTTCTGAGAAAAAATGATCAAAGAAATTAAGATTTATAAAAGGTATTTATGTCAGAGACAATCGAAAATGAATATAAATTAGATATCACACAGCCAGAGCTATACTAAAAGTGAAGAAAACACCTCATTATAGAAATAAACTGTACTGTCTGCCTAAAGTAGTAACAGATCTCTCCATGCTTTCTATAAACTCCAAGCACAAATATCAGACTAGAATGTCTTTTTCAAAAGTAGTGTCTCATTTGGATTTTATTTATATAAATTTCAGAAACCTACATATCTCAAGGTAAAGAAAGACTCAATTTTTCATTGCTGTGTAGATAAAATGGAAGGCTATCTGAACAGCTAGGACCATTGGGCATAGGAAAACTTAATAGAAACTCAAGTAAAAGTATTGCATTTGGAAGTAGGCAAATCTCACAAGCTTGATTGAGAATGTGAATTGTCTTAATCTGAGAATCTCAAATTTGATTTTAGGCTTGTAATAATAGTGGACTTTGAATAGTCTTAAGATTTTCTTTAGATATATTTTGAATCATGTTAGAAGGGGTAATTTCAGAAGAGAGAAGAAATAGCAGGACAAGGAAACTAAGTACTAGTTTTAACTGATTCTGTCCAAATTCTACTATGTTCAAATGCAGAGATGCTGATTCACAAATTATGGTCAAATGCTGATTTTCATACTTCCTTCATGAGGCAAATAAAATATTTTCAAAGAGGACAGAAACAAAAATATTTGTTTCAACTTTCTCCTTTTTGGTAAACTAAAACAATTTGATATAATAAGCCAGTTTCTGGGGGGTTTTTGCAAATTTTGAAATCAGAACATGAAATCTAGGGATATGAAACAAGGTGTAAAGATAAGTGTAAAGACAGGAAGGGGCTTTATCATAGTTTTCAATTCTCGTTGTTTAATATAAAAGTAGCAATCTATTTTTTAAAGTATTGACAAAATTAATTGTGGAAAATTGTTTAACAATATCAGAAAGTATGGAAACATAAAAATGGGGAAAGTAGAAAAAACCTATAATAACATCTCACCAAGAAATAACGACTCGTATTACTAATTCTTTTTGGCTTACCATGCAGCTTGTGGGGTCTTAGTTCTTTGACCAGGGATCCAACCTGTGCCCCCTGTATGGGGAAAGCAGAGCTTTAACCAGTGAACTGCCAGGGAAGTCTCCTAGTTCTCAGTTCTTTACCAAAGAAATGCCTACTGCTGATGCTGCTGCTAAGTCACTTCAGTCATCCTGCATACTGGTCAAAATTTATAATTAGCTTAGATTGCAAGTAAAAAGTGATGTCAATATTTTCATTTCCAATAGATTTGTTTGGATGTCTTTAACCCTGCCCTGTGAATATATGACTATCTCGTTTTAATGGTATCACTTTATCACTTCAGTGTCTTTAGGTTTTAATGTGGGCCAAGTTCTGACACTAGAGTTTGCCATACTATTTTTCAAGGAAGAACAATCTTTACTCATAATTATGGTTCTTATTCTAATATAATAAAAAAATACTGTTTATATTTTCCAATTAATTATTAGAATTTATTAAGAGTTGAAGTTCACAACATAGGCTTAATTTTTCAGTGCAGGATCCTACTATGTTAGTTCAGTTCAGTTCAGTCACTCAGTTATGTCCAACTCTTTGTGATCCTATGGACTAGGAATGACAGGCCTCCCTGTCCATGACCAACTCCCGGAGTTTACTCCAACTCATGTCGATTGAGTCAGTGATGCCATCCAACCATCTTATCCTCTGTCATCCCCGTCTCCTCCTGCCTTCAACCTTTACCACCATCAGGGTATTTACAAATGAGTCAGTTCTTCACAGTAGGTGGCAAAAGTGTTGGAGTTTCAACTTCAGCATCAGTCCTTCCAATGAATATTCAGGACCTATTTCCTTTAGGATGGACTGGTTGAATCTCCTTGCTGTCCAAGGGACTCTCAAGAATCTTCTCCAAGACCACAGTTCAAAAGCATCAATTCTTTGGTGCTCAGCTTTCTTTATAGTCCAACTTTCACATCCATACATGACTACTGGAAAAACCATAGCTTTGACTAGATGGATCTTTATTGGCAAAGTAATGTCTCTGCTTTTCAATATGCTATCTAGGTTGGTCATAACTTTTCTTCCAAGGAGCAAAAGTCTTTTAATGTCATGACTACAGTCACCATCTGCAGTGATTTTGGAGCCTAAAAAAATAAAGTCTGTCATTGTTTCCAATGTTTCCCCATCTATTTGCCATGAAGAAATGGGACCAGATGCCATGACCTTAGTTTAAGCCAACTATTCCACTCTCCTTTTTGACTTTCATCAAGAGGCTCTTTAGTTCTTTGCTTTCTGCCATAAGGGTGGTGTCATCTGCATATATGAGGTTATTGATATTTCTTTCAGCAAACTTGTTTCCAACTTGTGCTTCATCCAGCCCAGGATTTCTCATGATATACTCTGCTTATAAGCTTAATAAGAAGGTGACAATATACAGCCTTGATGTACTCCTTTCCAGGTTTGGAACCATTCTGTTGGTCCATGTCTGATTCTAACAGTTTCTTCTTGACTTGCATGCACATTTGTCACAAGGCAGGTCAGATGTTCTGGTATTCCCATCTCTTTAAGAATTTTACACAGTTTGTTGTGATCCACACAGTCAAAGTCTTTGGCTTAGTCAACAAAGCAGAAGTAGATGTTTTTCTGGAACTCTCTTGCTTTTTCGATGATACAGCAGATGTTGGCAATTTGATCTTCGGTTCCTCTGCCTTTTCTAAATCCAGCTTGAACATCTGGATTATCATTTAACAATTATCATACTGTTAAAGCCTGGCTTGGAGAATTTTGAGCTTTGCTTTGCTAGTCTGTGAGGTGAGTGTAATTGTGAGGTAGTTTGAGCATTCTTTGGCCTTGCCTTTCTTTGGGATTGGAATGAAAACTGACCTTTTCCAGTCCTGTGGCCACTGCTGAGTTGTCCAAATTTGCTGGCATATTGAGTGCAAAACTTTCACAGCATCATCTTTTAGGATTTGAAATAGCTCAACTGGAATTACATCACCTCCACTAGCTTTGTTCATAGTGATGCTTCCTAAGGCCCATTTGACTTCACATTCCAGGATGTCTGGCTCTAGGTGAGTAATCACACCATCGTGATTATCTGGGTGGTGAAGATCTTTCTTGTACAGTTCTTCTGTGTATTCTTGCCACCTCTTCTTAATATCTTCTGCTTCTGTTAGGCCCTTGTCATTTCTGTCCTTTATTGTGCCCCTCTTTGTATAAAAATTTTCCTTGGTATCTCAAATTTTCTGGAAGAGATCTCTAATCTTTCCCATTGTATTGTTTTCCTCTATTTCTTTGCATTGATCACTGAGGAAGGCTTGATTATCTCTCCTTGCTATTCTTTGGAACTCTGCATTCAAATGCGTATATCTTTCCTTTTCCCTTTTGCCTTTCCCTTCTCTTCTTTCCACAGCTGTTTGTAAGACCTCCTCAGACAACCATTTTGCCTTTTTACATTTCTTTTTCTTTTGGGTGATCTTGATCACTGGCTCCTGTACAATGTCACCAAACTCCATCCGTAGTTCTTCAGGCACTCTATCAGATCTAACCCTTGAATCTGTTTGTCACTTCCACTGTATAGTCATAAGGGATTTGATTTAGGTCATTCCTGAATGGACTAGTGGTTTTCCCTACTGTCTTCAATTTGAGTCTGGATTTAGCAATAAGAAGTTCATGATCTGAGCCACAGTCAGCTCCTTGGCTTGTTTTTGCTAACTGTATAGGGGCTTCTCCATCTTTGGCTGCAAATAATATAATCAATCTGATTTCAGTATTGACCATCTGGTGATCTCCCTTTGTAGAGTCTGCTCTTGTGTTTTTAGAAAAGGGTGTTTGCTATGACTGGTGTGTTCTCTTGACAATACTGTTAGCCTTTGGCCTGCTTCATCCTGTACTTCAATGCCAAATTTACCTGTTATTTCAGATGTTTCTTGATGTCCTACTTTTGCATCCCAGTCCCCTATAATGAAAAGGTCATCTTTTGGGGGTATTAGTTCTTGAAGGTCTTGTAGGTCTTCATAGAATCATTCTACTTCAGCTTCTTCAACATTATTGGCCAGGGTATAGACTTGAATTATTGTGATATTGGATAGTTTGCCTTGGACGCCAACAGCGATCATTCTGTCGTTTTTTAGAATGTATCCAAGTACTGCATTTCAGACTCTTTTGTTGATTATGATGGCTATTCCATTTCTTCTAAGGGATTCTTGCCCACAATAGTAGATATAATGGTCATCTGAGTTGAATTCACCCATTCCAGTCCATTTTAGTTCGCTGATTCCTAGAATGTCAACGTTCACTCTTGCCATCTCCTGTTTGTCCACTTCCAGTTTGCATTGATTCATGGACCTGCTATGTCATCATGTCAGTCTCCAATGAGGAATTACAGTAGCTAGAAATTCAGCTACTTAGAACCCTTTGGTATATTAGCTTTATGAATTTGGAATTCAAACAAAGGATTTAATTTTTTTTTTAATTTGACTTTTTAAATGCACTGTAATCCACAAAATAAGTAGATGAGACTGGTTGACTCCAAGGCTGGGTGTGTTTTTTGACCTTAGGACTATATATGGATGGATCTTCCTTCTTAATAATGTGAATGTGCTCTCTTGGATCGCCCTCAATTACCACTACCTTAATTTACTTTGTTTTTATTTGGCTCCTAATTCTGGTTATCTATTTTGTATATCAAATTGCGGGGGTAGTTTGTAATTTCCTTGGATCTCTCTCATCGCAACAAAACTTTGCAGTGACAGACCAGCGTTACAGCCATAGGTTGGACCAGTGTTACATCTCTGTGTTACAGCTCAGTTTTATTCAGAAAGTAAAGGAAAATACACCATTGAGGTGTGAGGGCATGCCGACCCAAAAGACGCAAAGAGAAGAGAGACCCCAAACCATTTTGGCTCTTCTTTTTATGTTTTTACTCCTCCCCCTGGGAGTAGTATGAAAATTGGGCTAGCCAGGACTGCTGTTTGTTTTGCCTCAGGTCCTCATTCCGGTCCTCAGACCTTCCTTTGTTCTATTTTCATGGGCTTTTCTTTTCTCTTTTAGCCACTGCCATTCTGGACTTCTTTTTCCTATTCTAAATACCTAACATTCCCCCCTCAAGCAATAGAAGGCCCAATTCTTTGGGAATAGGGGAATAGAGTTCTTTCTGGCTACTTTCTACTGAACTGGGATGGTGAGGAGAATTGAGCCTCCCTCTCTTGCTAGTCTCAAGCCTCAGAGTCCTTATAGCTATGTCCATTCAAGGGTGAGTGATATTTTCCATGGTCAGCTGTAGTTTTATATATCCTTGTGGAACTGGCACTGCATGTTGTAGCTTGTTAACCTGGGCAGAGACAAAATGGGTTAAACAATTGATAATACATGGAGAAATCATAAGCAGCATCAATATGGTGACAACAAGAACTAGTAGGGGCGTTAGCCAACTCCAAATTCCCCCTCACCAGGGGAATCCCCCAAAGAGAGATTGTAGCCACCAGGAGATCTCTTCAGTTCATTCTTTGAAATCCTGTAGGGTATGAATGTTTTTCTTTAGGACTGTGAGAATTTCCTTAACTTAGCTGGAGGTCTTTAGCCAGAAAAAAAACACATCTCATTCAAGATGGCTCAAGCCCCTCCTTGTTCAGGGATCAGGAGATCTATCTCCTGTCTATTTTGGATTACAACCCCTGATAAGTTGTGTTTGGTTTTTAGAGCTGTCCTGAAATATCTTATCCCCAGAAACCTAATTTTAGGGGTGTTCATAAGAATGACACTCATCTGTAGTCCTGAATATGTATCTGAGATCTCCAGGGGCTCACAGGTGTATTGAGTGTCCTCTTCTGTTTTCTTCCACAGCTTGATTCATAAGTAGTGAATCCAGGAGTCATATCCTGGTACCTTGACTACTGTGGGTGTAGAAAGTATTACAGGGTATGGGCCTGTGGGCTAGAGTTGAGCCTTTGGGGACCCATCTTTCCATGCTTTAATTAGGACTTGAGTTCCTGGAGCATATAGTGGTGACTCTTTAGAATCTTTTGGGTCCTGGATGACACCCCACAAGTGTATATCCTGTTGGAATTGCCCAATGGCCATAGGATAAGACTGGAGGGTCTGAGCCTCTGGATAAAGGAAGAGGTCATTTACATAAACAAAAGGTCTCTCATATAGCATCCCATAAGGACTAGGACCAACCTGTTCCTTAGGGACAATATGGGTGCAGAGAAGAGCTATTGGTAAAGCCTCCTTCCGTCCCAGGAAGTTCTCCTGGATTATCTTTTTTATTGCTGATTTTAGGAATTGGTTGGCTCTTTCTACTATTCCTGAAGACTGAGACCTCCAGGCACAATAGAGATAATAAGTAATGCCCAATGCTTTAGAGACTCTTTGGGTGACCTTAGAAATAAATGATGTCCCATTGTCACTTTGTAATGACCTGAACAGACCAAATCTCAGAATGATTTCATGGAACAGTTGTGTTTTGTTTGTTTGTTTGTTTGTTTTTAACCACTTCCTCAGCTTTCTCAGTCTGGATGGGAAAGCCTTAAATCCATCCTGTTAATGTACCTATCATGACTAATAGGTATTTATATCTTTGAGAAATGGTATCTGGGTGAAGTCCATCTGCCAGTCCTTGTTTGGGTAGGTCCCATGTCGTTGGAAAGGCTGGGCCAGCTGGGGTCTTCAAGCTCCTTGGAGGTTGTTTAATTGGCAAGTGGAACAAGAGGAGACCACTTGTAATAGTCATTTGGAGGCCTGTTCCTCTAAAGGAATCTAGTAATCTCTGGAGGGCCTTTTTCCCTAAATGAGTGGTGGCATGTAAGGAGTTAACCAACTTCCATTGGAGGTTCCCAGGCAGAAAAAGGAGTCCCTCCTTTTGGAACCACTCATATGATCTTCTTGAAAGCCCTCACTCTCATCTTTAAGAGTCTCTCCTTCAGTATATGGAGGTGTTTCTGGCAAATTTGCCTGTGGAACTAAGGTGGCAACCCCTACTAGGTCATTGTTCTGTAATGCTGCTCTCTTAGCTGCCTGAGCAACTGTTTGGTTCCCTTGTGCCACTTCCTTCCTCCCTTTTTAGTGTCCTTTGCCATGGGAGACTGAAACCTCAGTGGGCAGATGGATTTCCTCCAAAAGCCTAAGGATTTGGTCACCATATTTGATTGGGGGTCCTCAGGTGGTCAAATGGCCTCTTTCTTTTTTTTTTTTTTTTTTTTGAGCCTTGAAAAGATCTTTATTTTTTTTATTTTTTTTCTTCAAATACAATTTTATTTATTTTTTTTTAATTTTTAGTTTTTTATTTTTTAAATTTTAAAATCTTTAATTCTTACATGCATTCCCAAACATGAACCCCCCTCCCACCTCCCTCCCCAGAACATCTTTCTGGGTCATCCCCATGCACCAGCCCCAAGCATGCTGCATCCTGCGTCAGACATAGACTGGCGATTCAATTCACATGATAGTATACATGTTAGAATGTCATTCTCCCAAATCATCCCACCCTCTCCCTCTCCCTCTGAGTCCAAAAGTCCGTTATACACATCTGTGTCTCTTTCCCTGTCTTGCATACAGGGTCGTCATTGCCATCTTCCTAAATTCCATATATATGTGTTAGTATACTGTATTGGTGTTTTTCTTTCTGGCTTACTTCACTCTGTATAATCGGCTCCAGTTTCATCCATCTCATCAGAACTGATTCAAATGAATTCTTTTTAACGGCTGAGTAATACTCCATTGTGTATATGTACCACAGCTTTCTTATCCATTCATCTGCTGATGGACATCTAGGTTGTTTCCATGTCCTGGCTATTATAAACAGTGCTGCGATGAACATTGGGGTACATGTGTCTCTTTCAATTCTGGTTTCCTCGGTGTGTATGCCCAGAAGTGGGATTGCTGGGTCATAAGGTAGGATCCTCTATGATCCACCTCCCAGAATGCTGGAAATAAAAGCAAAAATAAACAAATGGGATCTAATTAAAATTAAAAGCTTCTGCACAACAAAGGAAAATATAAGCAAGGTGAAAAGACAGCCATCTGAATGGGAGAAAATAATAGCAAATGAAGCAACTGACAAACAACTAATCTCAAAAATATACAACCAACTTATGCAGCTCAACTCCAGAAAAATAAACGACCCAATCAAAAAATGGGCCAAAGAACTAAATAGACATTTCTCCAAAGAAGACATACGGATGGCTAACAAACACATGAAAAGATGCTCAACATCACTCATTATTAGAGAAATGCAAATCAAAACCACAATGAGGTACCACTTCACACCAGTCAGAATGGCTGCGATCCAAAAATCTGCAAGCAATAAATGCTGGAGAGGGTGTGGAGAAAAGGGAACCCTCCTACACTGTTGGTGGGAATGCAAACTAGTACAGCCACTATGGAGAACAGTGTGGAGATTCCTTAAAAAATTGCAAATAGAACTACCTTATGACCCAAATGGCCTCTTTCTTTCCAAATAGTAGCGTGTACATTTAGCACCAGAAAGGCATATTTGGAGTCACTGTAAATTGCTACTCTTTTTCCTTTTCCAAGCTCTAAAGTTTGAGTCAGGGCTATGAGCTAAGCTAACTGGGTTGAAGTACCTGATGGCAAAAGTTTATGCTCTGTGGTCTCAAAATTGGAGACTACTGCTTATCTGGCTCTTCCTTTTCCATCCAAGACAAAGCTGCTTCCATAGTGTACCAGAATTTCTCAGAATTGGTCAGAGTATCTTCCGACAATCCCTCTTGGGGTTTTGTCCAGTGGTCCAAGGTTTCTAGGCCAGAGTGAAAGGGGAGAGAGCCCTCGGAGGTAGGCAGAAGGGTGGCTGGGTTAAGAACCTCACAGGGTATATAGTCAGGCCTGGATTTTCCATCAGCGCTACTTGATATCTGATGATTCTTTAATCAGACATCCATAAATGGCTTCTCCCATTTTGGAGTTGTTACACTTAGTGGCTTGTAGAAATAGTTAGTTTGCCCCCAAAAGAGAATTTTAAAGCATCTTCTATCAGGATTGCAATAGCTGCAAGATTTTGAAGGCAGGGAGGCCAGCCTCGGGTAGTTGGGTTGAGCCTCTTGGATAAGTAAGCTACAGGCTGGGGCTCAGGTCCCAACCTTTGAGCTAACACTACCAAGGCTATTACTTCTTTTTCATGAACATAAAGTTGGAATGCTTTTCCTGGGTCTGGCAACCTCAAGGAAGGTGCTTGAGTTAAGGCTTGTTTTAATATACCCTCTGCCTTCTTTTGAGGAGTTCCCCACATCAATGGGACTGAATCATCTCATCCCTTCAAATTTTCATATAAGAGCTGGGCAATTAAACCATATTTGGTTATCTAGATTCTACAATACCCAGTTAGCCCCAGGAAAGCTCAGAATTGTTTTTGCAAGAGGGGAGGGCAACTGGAGGATTCCTTGTACTCAATCAGAGGACAATCTTCTGGGCTCATGTGTAATCTGAACTCCAAGGTATGTGACCTTTGTCTCGACCATCTGTGCCTTAGCACGGGAGACTTTATATCCTCTCTCTGCCAAAAGTTTAGAACCTGAATTACATTTTGCTGGGCATTTTTCTCATCTGAAGAGCAGATTAGTAGGTCATCTATGTATTGTGATATTTTCCCATTAGGTCCCAAGTCCAGACCTAGGAGATCCTGGCTAAGAGCCTGCCCAAACATATGTGGGCCTCTCTGAACCTCTGAGGTAATACTGTCCAAGTCATCTCTTGCTGTTTTTCTCCTGGAGCTTCCCACTAGAAGGCTGGGACTCTTTAGCCAGTGGTATGCAAAAGAATGCATCTTCAAGATCCAGGACTGTAAACCACTTGGCAGTGGGCACGTTTTCTCCCAAGATTACATAGGGATAGGGTACTGTGGGATGGAAGGAGACTACAGTTTCATTTATGATCCAGAGACCTAAACCATTTACCAGGTTCCATCCTTTTCCTTTACAAAGAGTATCGGGTTGTTACATGACTAACTGGTGGAGACCAATAGCCCACAGACAAGGAATTTATTTGTTAGAGGCTGTAATCCTTCCCAAGTTTCTCTTCTGAGGGGGTATCGCTTCCAGTTAGGAAACTGAGTGGGATCTCAGAGGACAGTGATGATCAATTCAGCTTGGTGGGCTCATCCCAGGAGTTCCCTGGTCCCACACCTGGAGGTTAATTTTGTCCTTCCATAGTTTTAGGTCCCTCTGTATTGGAGAGGGTGTAATGGGTTCCTCAGTAGTAACTAGAAGCTGTAGGGCTCTAGGGGCTGAAAAGCTTCTCATCACAAAGGCGGTCCCCAGTTTAGTGAGTATATCTCTTCCCAATAAGGGAGTAGGACACTCAGGGACCACCAGAAACTTGTGGGAAAATATGTGTCCATCCCAGCAACAAAGAAGTGCTTAGATGAATCTTTTAGTAATTGTTTTTCCTATAGCATCCAAAATGCTACAGGTTTGGGAGGAGAAGGCTCCGGAATAAGAGGTCAAGATAGAGTATGTAGCCCCTGTGTCAACCAAGAAATTCTTGGACCTACTTGCCACATCCGGTTGAATCCTTGGCTCCAGCCCCAGGATGGTTATTTGTGATAGGTGGGCTGGCTGGAGAGGGCCACTTCATTCCTGTTGAACCATCATGAGGGAAGGCTTGACACTTGACCTTGGGGCTCTTGGGTCCCAAGGGCAGAGTACCATCCAATGTCCCAATTAATGGAATTAGTAGAAAGCCATTTTAGGAGACTTGTCACAGTTTGGACAGTCTTTGGCCCAATGCCACAACTGTCTACAGATTAGACATTTGCCCTGTGCCTTGTCCTTCAAGGACTTGGGGTTTCCATAGGGCTTCCCTGGAGGGCAGCCAGCATCGGGGCATGCTTTGTCTCTTTCCTTTTCTCCCTTTCCTGGAACTTGGCCTCCCTCTTCTGTTCTTTGTTATAAAAAGTATTAGTGGCTGTCTGGACCATCTCATCTAAAGAGGCAGCAGGGTCCTGCTGATGTAGCTGTTGCAATTTTATTCTGATATCTGATGAGCATTGGAACAGGAATTTGTCCTTTAAAATCACCTGTCCCTCCTAAGAGTCTAAGTTCAGATTGGTAAACATTTGGAGGGCCTCTTTTAGCCTCTCCAGAAAAGCAACTGGGGTTCTTGTTGGACTCCTGAGTTATTGCTGAGACCTGGGCACAGCTGATTACTTTTTGCTGGGCTGCTTTCAGTCCTGCCTTCACGCAGATCAGAAAATGATCCCTTTCCCAGATGTGATCAGGGTCATTGTAATTTCAATTAAGATCTGAGGAGGGGACTGCAATTTCCCCTACTGGATATTTATTACTTGACATGTGAAGCCCCATAGCATAACTTCGGGCTTCCTTTAAGACTCTAGCATGCTCAGGGTCAGATAAAGTTTGACTAAATACAACCATGATGTCTTTCCATGTCAAATCAAAGGCCAAGGTAATGTGTTGGAAGGTACTGATATATTTGCCTGGGTCATCTGTATAGCTTTCCAGTCTTGTTTGATATGTCTTAGTTCAAAGAGGGAGAAGTGCTTTTGGACCTGGGTTGGTCCGAATTCTCCTGTAGTTTCCACTAAGGAACATACTCAAGTTGGCTTCTGTGGAGGGGGTGCTTCCAGATATGAGGACACAATTGGATACAAGGAAGGAGTACCAGGCATGGGAGCCATGGGAGGTGAGCCTTTAAGGGGAGGCCCTTCCTCTTAATTGTCTGTGCTGAACACTATTTGCCTAGTAGGCTCACTTTTAGGGCATACAACAATACCATACTTAAGACACAGTTCCTTCATATCTCTTAATTTGAAGAAAATTTGGACACAGGGGATCTCTGTCCATTTCCTTTGTCTTTTGCATAATAAATCTAGCTGTAGGATGGTATTGTGATTTAAACGTCCATCCTCAGGCCACTGTTCCTTGTCCCCCAGAGGATAGTGTGGCCATGCAGTGGCACAAAAGAATTTTAAGTGACTTCTCCTTAGAGTTAGAGGATCAAATAGCTTAGTTATCAAGGGTGCATCTCAAAGGTATCTGTCAGGAAGTGGATTGGTTATTTCTCATCTGAAAGACAGTGATGACAGGGAGGGAAAGAAAAAAGAAAAAAACTAATTGGGCTTTTTCAATTTCCATGGGCAAACTTCCTTAGGGGTGAGTCTTTCTGAAGTTTATCCTACCTAGTACTGTTGCAACCTAAGAGCCAGGTGTCCCTGGGTCAGGGTACAGATCCCCAGGCAAGCTGAGGTATGACAGCCTCATGGAGATCCAGTCCCCAGGCAGATCAAGCATGCTGGCCTCCCGAGAATTGGGTCCCTTGGCAGGTTGAGGCATGTAGACCTTCTAGGACGTGGACTGGCAGATTCCCAAGCCGGTTGAGGCTTGACAACGTTTCTAGGACAAGATCCATAGGCAGGTCGAGGCAGATCAACCTCCTCAGGCTCCTGGATTGGTGTCGGGTGTCCCCAAGGTCTCCAGTATGACCATTGCTGGGTAGGATTAAGGCATTGTTATTTTAGCTCATAGTCAGTTTGTTCACCACAGATAGGAATAGATATCATGATGTAAAGCAATCCAAGCCTGTGCCCTGAGACTGGGAACCTGGTGAAGTAGCCATAAGCCTCATCTTCTTACTGTCCTAAGGGAGTGTAAGTCACTGATTTCCTCCCCTAGTCCTCAATAGGAGCAGGTTAGGGTGCCTCCAATGGTAAACATTTTGTTGTCATAGGCTCACTTTAGGTAACAGCAGAAGCATTGACTATGCCAAAGCCTTTGACTGTGTGGATCACAATAAACTGTGGAAAATTCTGAGAGAGATGGGAATACTAGACCACCTGACCTGCCTCTTGAGAAATCTGTATGAAGAACTAGACATGGAACAACAGACTGGTTCCAAATAGGAAAAGGAGTGCGTCAAGGCTGTATATTGTCACCCTGCTTATTTAATTTCTATGCAGAGTACATCATGAGAAACACTGGACTGGAAGAAACACAAGCTGGAATCAAGATTGCCGGGAGAAATATCAATAATCTCAGATAGGCAGATGACACCACCCTTATGGCAGAAACTGAAGAGGAACTGAAAAGCATCTTGATGAAAGTGAAAGAGGAGACTGAAAAACTTGGCTGAAAGCTCAACATTCAGAAAACAAAGATCATGGCATCTGGTCCCATCACTTCATGGGAAATAGATGGGGAAACAGTGGAAACAGTGTCAGACTTTATTTTTTGGGCTCCAAAATCACTGCAGATGTTGACTGCAGCCATGAAATTAAAAGACACTTACTCCTTAGAAGAAAAGTTATGACCAACCTATATAGCATATTCAAAAGCAGAGACATTACTTTGATGACTAAGGTCCATCTAGTCAAGGCTACGGTTTTTCCAGTGGTCACGTATGGATGTGGGAGTTGGACTGTGAAGAAGGCTGAGTGCCGAAGAACTGATGCTTTCGAACTGTGATGTTGGAAAAGACTCTTGAGAGTCCCTTGGACTGCAAGGAGATCCAAACAATCCATTCTGAAAGAGATCAGCCCTGATCAGCCCAGATCAGCCCTGGGCTTTCTTTGGAAGGAATGATGCTAAAGCTGAAACTCCAGTACTTTGGCCACCTCATGCAAAGAGTTGACTCATTGGAAAAGACTCTGATGCTGAGAGGGATTGGGGGCAGGAGGAAAAGGGGACGACAGAGGATGAGGTGACTGGATGGCATCACTGACTCAATGGATGTGAGTCTGAGTGAACTCCGGGAGTTGGTGATGGACAGGGAGGCCTGGTGTGGTGCAGTTCATGGGGTTGCAAAGACTCGGACACCACTGAGTGACTGAACTGAATGAATGACAAAGGAGTGGATTATCTGGTCCAGTTAGGGGCTTTTAGAGTATTTTAATAATAAGCAAGGTGGAGAAATGTTGCCTACAAGGGGGCAGGGTCCTGGTTGTAGGAGTTAGTGGCTTAAGAACAAATTGGTATAAGGCAACAGACCAGATGTTCCATAAAAGTGGAGTAAGATTTGATCCCAGGGTATGTTTGTAACTTTAGGAGAAGGGTGATAATGGTTTGGGTCCAAATGGCCTGCAGAACTAGCTCCCAAAGTGGTAAACATTAGCCGTGGAAGCCCAATTGCCCTTGAAGGGATGCCAATAGATTGACTTCTAGCAGACATTGTGTGCCTGTCACCTGCCCTAGCAGGTCCACTTAGAGATGTTGTTGCACAAGTTGCAGGAACTCAAAAAACAAAGGCCCGTATATCTAGAGGGATTGGATATTATACAATATTTCCCTCCCAAGGGCCAGCTATTTTCTGGTTGTCCCTCCTGAAGATTGTAGAGGCAACATTGTGGACCTGGACAGGGTTCAGGAAAGGAGCATGAAAGAGGGGAGAAGGGGGCAAGGCACAACTTTTAAAAGAATGACATAGGCCAAGGGCATAGCATAAACTGATTAAAATCAAATGAGTACAGAATGACAAGTCAAATTCAACTAAATCTTCATCCCCAATCTGCAAGCTAAGTGACACACCCAGAGGTGGCAGGACATTTTCAAGGCACTGTCTAAACACAGAGGGGTGGGTGGTTCCCCAGTGGTTGGGATGATCCTTTCACTCATTAGCATATGAATTCACCCAGCTGGAAAAAACTAGCCACATCACATTCCATGGCCACTGCACTCTCCTCTGAGATGGCCCACACCCTGTGGAGTATGCTTCTCTCTGAATTCGAACAAATTCACCTCTTACCTATCACTGTATCTAACTGAAATTTTCAATGTGTCATCAGAGCCTAAGCTTCATTAGGTCCTGAAGCCAGTTCAGTTCAGTTCAGTCGCTCAGTCGTGTCCAACTCTTTGTGACCCAATGAATCACAGCACGCCAGGTCTCCCTGTCCATCACCAACTCCCGGAGTTCACTCAGACTCACATCCATCGAGTCAGTGATGCCATCCAGCCATCTCATCCTCTGTCATCCCCGTCTCCTCCTGCCCCCAATCCCTCCCAGCATCAGAGTCTTTTCCAATGAGTCAACTCTTTGCATGAGGTGGCCAAAGTACTGGAGTTTCAGCTTTAGCATCATTCCTTCCAAAGAAAGCCCAGGGCTGATCTCTTTCAGAATCGATTGTTTGGATCTCCTTGCAGTCCAAGGGACTCTCAAGAGTCTTCTCCAACATCACAGTTCAAAAGCATCAGTTCTTCGGCACTCAGCCTTCTTCACAGTCCAACTCTCACATCCATACGTGACCACTGGAAAAACCGTAGCCTTGACTAGACAGACCTTAGTCAGCAAAGTAATGTCTCTGCTTTTGAATATGCTATGTAGGTTGGTCATAACTTTTCTTCTAAGGAGTAAGTGTCTTTTAATTTCATGGCTGCAGTCACCATCTGCAGTGATTTTGGAGCCCAACAAAATAAAGTCTGACACTGTTTCCACTGTTTCCCCATCTATTTCCCATGAAGTGATTTGACCGGATGCCATGATCTTTGTTTTCTGAATGTTGAGGTTTCAGCCAACTTTTTCAGTCTCCTCTTTCACTTTCATCAGGAGGCTCTTTAGTTCCTCTTCAGTTTCTGCCATAAAGGTGGTGTCATCTGCATATCTGAGGTTATTGATATTTCTCCCGGCAATCTTGATTCCAGCTTGTGTTTCTTCCAGCCCACCATTTCTCATGATGTACTCTGCATAGAAGTTAAATAAGCAGGGTGACAATATACAGCCTTGACGTACTCCTTTTCCTATTTGGAACCAGTCTGTTGTTCCATGTCTAGTTCTAACTGTTGCTTTCTGACCTGCATACAGATTTCTCAAGAGGCAGGTCAGGTGGTCTAGTATTCCCATCTCTCTCAGAATTTTCCACAGTTTATTGTGATCCACAGTCAGGGGCAATGGTCTGGAGGAGCCACCCCATGTCTGAGGCCAGAGGCAGCAGCCAGGAAGATCAACCCCCATCCAAGGAGTGGTGGCTGCGCTGGCACAGGGGGGCTTAGAGGAGCTATCCTACGTTGAAGGTCAGGAAGGGCGGCGGTGAGGAGATACCCTCCATCCAAGGTAAGGAGTAGCTGCTGTGCTTTGCTGGACCAGATGTGAAGAGAT
The DNA here is from genome assembly GCF_042477335.2 of Ovis canadensis. NCBI lineage: Eukaryota > Metazoa > Chordata > Mammalia > Artiodactyla > Bovidae > Ovis > Ovis canadensis. The sequence continues at coordinate 31,846,811 of NC_091248.1, read as the reverse complement.
ACTCCAAGCCCAAGGGAAGAGAAACCCAAGTAAGATGGTAGGTGTTCCAAGAGGGTATCAGAGGGCTGACACACTGAAACTATACTCACAGAAAGCTAGTCAATCTAATCACACTAGGACCACAGCCTTGTCTAACTCAATGAAACCAAGCCATGTCCGTGAGGCCATCCAAGACGGGCAGGTCATGGTGGAGAAGTCTGACAGAATGTGGTCCACTGGAGAAGGGAATGGCAAACCACTTCAGTATTCTTGCCTTGAGAACCCAATGAACAGTATGAAAAGGCAAAATGATAGGATACTGAATGAGGAACTCACCAGGCCAGTAGGTGTCCAATATGTTACTGGAGATCAGTGGAGAAATAACTCCAGAAAGAATGAAGGGATGGAGCCAAAGCAAAAACAATACCCAGCTGTGGATGTGACTGGTGATAGAAACAAAGTCCAATGCTGTAAAGAGCAATATTGCTAGGAACCTGGAATGTCAGGTCCATGAATCAAGGCAAATTGGAAGTGGTCAAACAAGAGATGGCAAGAGTGAATATTGACATTCTAGGAATCAGCGAACTGAAATGGACTGGAAAGGGTGAATTTAACTCAGATGACCATCATATCTACTACTGTGGGCAGGAATCCCTCAGAAGAAATGGAGTAGCCATCATGGTCAGCAAAAAAGTCCCAAATGCAGTACTTGGATGCAATCTCATAAACGACAGAATGATCTCTGTTCGTTTCCAAGGCAAACAATTCAATATCACAGTAATCCAAGTCTATGCCCCAACCAGTAATGCTGAAGAAGCTGAAGTTGAACGGTTCTATGAATACCTACACGACCTTTCAGAACTAACACCCAAAAAAGATGTCCTTTTCATTATAGGGGACTGGAATGCAAAAGTAGGAAGTCAAGAAACACCTGGAGTAACAGGCAAGTTTGGCCTTAGAATGCGGAATAAAGCGGGGCAAAGACTAATAGAGTTTTGCCAAGAAAATGCACTGGTCATAGCAAACACCCTCTTCCAACAATGCAAGAGAAGACTCTACACATGGACATCACCAGATGGTCAACACCGACATCAGATTGATTATATTCTTTGCAGCCAAAGATGGAGAAGCTCTATATAGTCAGCAAAAGCAAGACGGGGAGCTGACTATGGCTCAGATCATGAACTCCTTATTACCAAATTCAGACTCAAATTGAAGAAAGTAGGGAAAACTGCTAGACCATTCAGGTATGACCTCAATCAAATCCCTTATGATTATACAGTGGAAGTGAGAAATAGATTTAAGGGCCTAGATCTGATAGATAGAATGCCTGATGAACTATGGAATGAGGTTCATGACATTGTACAGGAGACAGGGATCAAGACCATATCCATGGAAAAGAAATGCAAAAGAAAAAAAAAAAGGCTGTCCTGAAGCCAAGCCCCATGGTTTTTGGCTAGGCTCAAGTCCCCGGAGAGAGGAGCTGAAGGACAGGAAGAAAAAGCAGTGGGAAAAAAAACGTGCTTAGGAATCCTCATCATAACCTGCTGGAAAATCTGCTAAATACCTGACCAGTTCTCACAGTTTCCATTGGCCTGATCCTTGGCACAAAGAAGATTAAGGACAGAAGAACCCCCACCAGTCTGGGTAATAGCTACTAAATCACAGAGAATAGTGGAGCCTTCAGGACACACTGGGAAGTAGCCACTGCCAGAGTCCCTCAATTGCACCCATTGCTGCTCACCTGTTCATGGGGGCTTCGAGGAAACAAGAAACAAGAGAATGTAAATGAGTTAAGATTTTGTTAGACATATGTTCTTCCAGCCATAGGAATGAGGACCTCTTACCTTAACTGGAGGTCTTCTGGAATCTGAGACTGAGCTGCATGAGCTTTCTGCTGAGTTTGTTTCTCACTGTCACAGTGTCCAGTATTCTGGGCTTCTTGTCACTTTCCCTGCACTGGGTTTTCTTCATATTCAGCTTCCACTGTGGGAGCTTTTACCAAGTTGGGCTCCTGCTGTGCTTGGCCTCCTCCTTGCAGGGGCCGTGCCGAGGTTGTCTCAGCCAGGTTAAATCTGAGTAACAGCACCATGGATGTAGGGGGAGTTTGCAATTTCCTTGGTTCTGTCTCATTGCAACAAAAATTTGAAGTGACTGACTACAATTACAGCCCTTGGACAGACCAGTGTTACAGCCCTAGGATAGACCAGTGTTACAGCTCCATGTAATAGCTCAGTTTTATTTAGAAAGTAAAAGAAAATACATCCCTGAGGCATAAGGGCATGCTGACCCAAAAGATGGGAAGAGGAGAGGCCTTGGCCCAATTTTGGCTCCTCTTTTTATGTTTTTTCTCCTCCCCCTGGGCCTGCCATATGTAAATTGGCCTAGCCAGGAGTGCTGTTTGTTTTGCCTGAGGTCCTCACTCAGACCTTCTTTTGTTCTATTTTCGTGGGCTTTTTCCTTGTCTTTTAGCCACTGCCATTCTGGACTCATTTTTCCTGTTCTAACTACCTAACAAAATCTTGGGTTCACATTGAATTTCAATTAAATGGTGGTTGTGGTAGGGTCTTCTTTGGAGGTTCCTTCACTAACACTTCTCATGATTGGGCTAGGAAGATGAAAACAGCTGTGGCTCTATAGCCATTCTTTCTGTCTCTATATGGTCTCACCATGACTCTCTTTATATTGGTGGCTTCAGACTAGTGAAGCTTCTTCCATGTGTAGCATTTCATAGAGAACAGTATACACACGAGACAGCAGCTCCATACTGGCCTCATCCAAAGGAGTAACACAACATTTTTTTTTATTTTTTCTCTAGTGAACAGTGGCTTTTCTTCTTTTTTATTTTTTAAACTGCATTTCCTGTCCTTAGAACAAGCAGCCTGGAAGAAAGGTAAGCATGAATGAGAATGACTATTTGTCATCATCTCAAGCATTTCCTTGAATGACCTAGGGGACAAAGTTAAAGTTTCCCAGAGTACAAAGAAGCCAGGAGGCCAAGCATTTACACAGGTTTTATATTCAGCTTCTTACACAGTTTTACCCTGAGGTCTTCTTTCAATTCATATTATCAAATAGAATCACAAGACTATAGTTACAAATAGACCATAGAATGAAGCCAGTCCACAGCACCAAAGTCAGACACAGCTATGAACATGTTTTTGGAGGCAGGCATTCCAGCCTGGATTATGATGCTAATAAAATCAATAAAACAACAAGCAAAATAACCAACCAAGCCAAAATACAAGCAGCAAACAGGCTACTTGCACCCTACTGAAAGACTTGCACTACTGGAGAGACCAACTCTGTCCTCATCAGCAAATCACTGTATCAAAAGTTGTCAGCCTTCTCTAGTGTCAGCACACATCAGACAAGATAGTTTTTAACTTACAAAAGGTATAAGCAGAAGGCCAGGATATTTTCCCAAAGGATATGTGAGCTCTGCTGAAAGATATAGGTTTTCCAAGGTTCCAATGAAGATACGAGAAATAGATAGCACAAAATGACTAAGGTTTTCCTCTTTTATGGCCAACTTTAATTTCTGTACCACCCTTCCAAACAAGCAGCAATGTAGATTTTTTACCTCTTGGTTAAATTTATCCCTCTTATTTATTTATTTTTTGATGCTATTACAAGCAGGATGGTTTTATTATTTTCTGGTACTTGTTCACTGTTAATATATAGAAATGAATGTCCCTAAACCAGATTGATTTGTGTATATACATATGGCTAGGCTATACATATATATGTGCCAGTCACTCATTAGTGTTTGACTCTGTGCCATCCCACAGAATGTAGCCTGCCAGGCTTCTCTGTCCATGGGATTTTTCAGACAAGCATACTGGAGCCGGGTGCCATTTTTCCTCTATAGTATCCAGCTATTCAATCAAACGCTACTAGAGATGTTGCTATAAAGGTCTTTTGTAGATGTGCATCTACAATTAGTCAACCTCAAGTAAAAAAGATTGTTCTTGAGGATGTTGGTGAAGTGAAGTTGCTCTGTTGTGTCCGACTCTTCGCAACCCCGTGGACTGTAGCCCACCAGGCTCCTCTGTTCATGGGATTCTCCAGGCAAGAATACTGGAGTGGGTTGCCATTTCTCTTCTCCAGGGGACCTTCCCAACCCAGGGATCAAACCCAGGTCTCCTGCATTGCAGGCAGACGCTTTAACCTCTGAGCCATCAGTTCAAAGGCCTTAAGAACAAAACTGAGGTTTTCCTGAAAAAGAATAAATTCCTCCTTGGGAGGGCTGCTTCAGACTCTGTCCGAGAATTTCCAGATTGTTTGTCTACAGATTTCAAACTTGCCAACCCCTTCTAGTAGCTTAGAAGCTTTGCTTTGAAACAAATCTCTACCTCTATCTTTCTGTATCTATACAGCCTACTCGTTCTGTTTCTCTGGTAAAGCTTAACCAATAGAATTGGTAATAGAGTGGTCATATAATTTATCATCCAAACTGGTTCAATTTTGAGTGTGAAATTAATAATCATGCCAGGAAACTGGCATACACCATACCTTTACCAGACAAACCATGATAAAGTATTCCCCCAGATAAAATACATCTTATTCACCCAGAGCTATCATTCCAATTGAGAAAAGAGGTGTTTCTGGTTTTGTTTGATTTTAAGTGAACCTAGTTAGTTATCAAAAGTGTTTTGAACTAAGGTAAAGAATAAATCACTATATAATTTGGAAAGAAACCACCTATTGGCATTATAGAAAGGATTTTCCCCTCTTTTGACATTTGTAAAGGTCAAAAGTTTGGAATCCTACAATTACGCTACATTTGAAAAGTGATGAATCAAACAATAAATCAGAATCTACCAAAATAATAGCAGGCACTTAGGCCTGATGGACGGCCTTGATGCATTTGCGCAATTATCCAAGTTTAACCCTCCTCATTGTTGCCCTATTCAATTTTTTTTTTATCTCTGACATAGATAGGTTTTACATGACTACTAACTGGCTGAGAACCAAGAAAAAAATGATTTTTTGAAACTGAATGTTGTTAAAGCTTCTATTTAATCTGTATTTGTGTCAGATTGTCAACTGTAAATAACTCTGGCAACTGGGGAATCTAGTCTATCATTGCCAATCAAAATCTATATCTACATCTTCTTTGTTTTTGAAAACTAGCAAATGTGACTCCAGAGTCTTATTTTCCCTCTCAGATGAATTTGACAAAGAATGAGTCACATTCATGGCCAGGACCTCTCAATTTCTAACTCCCTTTGCCATAACAATGAAAGTTGCTTGGCATATTGTAAATAGTATTGATAAAATGTTTGATAGTAATACTGTAAGTTATATGAATGCTAGATAGTTTTAACTTCATGTGAAATTTACAAGAAACCTATTCCAATATTCTGGAAAATATCAATTAATATGATTAACCATTTAATGAAGTAAAAAAGTCATTCTGTAGACACTGTCTTCACACTTGCTCCTCCTTGTATACATCCTACACTACAAGACCTTAATGACTGATTGATGTAGAGCCTCTTCTCATGAGAATTTTTGGAAGGAAGCATAAATACCAAAAGGTAGAGAGACAGACATGGAGAGGGAGAGAGACAGACAGACCTACAAAGACAGAGTGATAAAGAGTTGTACAATTTATATAAGAAATTAAGTTTGTTCCTTCTATTCTTGCTTTCTAGAGAGTTTTTATCATAAATGGATGTTGAATTTTGTCAAAGAATTTCTCTGCATCTGTTGATAATCATATGGCTTTTATTTTTCGCTTTGTTAATGTGGTGAATTACATTGATTGATTTGCAGATATTGAAGAATTCTTGCATCCCTGGGAAAAAGCCCATTTGGTCATGGTGTATGATCTTTTTAATGTGTTGTTGGATTCTGATTGCTAGAATTTTGTTAAGGAATTTTGCATCTATGTTCATCAGTGATATTGGCCTGTAGTTTTCTTTTTTTGTGGCATCTTTGTCAGGTTTTGGTATTAGGGTGATGGTGGCCTCATAGAATGAGTTTGGAAGTTTACCTTCCTCTGCAATTTTCTGGAAGAGTTTGAGTAGGATAGGTGTTAGCTCTTCTCGAAATTTTTGGTAGAATACAGCTGTGAAGCCATCTGGACCTGGGCTTTTGTTTGCTGGAAGATTTCTGATTACAGTTTCAATTTCTGTGCTTTTCTATTTCTTCCTGGTTCAGTTTTGGAAAGTTGTTTTTTGAGAATTCATCCATTTCTTCCACGCTGTCCATTTTATTGGCATATAATTGCTGATAATAGTCTCTTATAATCCTTTGTATTTTTGTGTTGTCTGTTGTGATCTCTCCATTTTGATTTCTAATGTTATTGATTTGATTTTTCTCCCTTTGTTTCTTGATGAGTCTGGCTAATGATTTGTCAATTTTATTTATCCTTTCAAAGAACCAGCTTTTGGCTTTGTTGATTTTTGCTATGGTCTCTTTTGTTTCTTTTGCATTTACTTCTGGCCTAAGTTTTAAGATTTCTTTCCTTCTACTAAACCTGGGGTTCTTCATTTCTTCCTTTTCTAGTTGCTTTGGGAGTAGAGTTAGGTTATTTATTTGACTTTTTCTTGTTTCTTGAGGTATGCTTGTATTGCTATGAACTTTCCTCTTAGCACTGCTTTTATAGTGTCCCACAGGTTTTGGGTTGTTGCGTTTTCATTTTCATTCGTCTCTATGCATATTTTGATTTTTTTTTATTTCTTCTGTGACTTGTTGGTTATTCAACAGTGTGTTGTTCAGCCTCCATATGTTGGAATTTTTAATAGTTTTTCTCCTGTAATTGATAACTAATCTTACTGCATTGTGATCGTGAAAGATGCTCGGAATTATTTCAATTTTTTTGAATTTACCAAGGCTAGATTTATGGCCCAGGATGTGATCTATCCTGGAGAAGGTTCCTTGTGCACTTGAGAAAAAGGTGAAATTCATTGTTTTGTGTGAAATGTCCTAAAGATATCAATTATGTCTAACTGGTCTATTGTATCATTTTAAGTTTGTGTTTCCTTGTTAATTTTCTGTTTAGTTGATCTATCAATAGGTGTGAATGGGGTATTAAAGTCTCCCAGTATTATGGTGTTATTGTTAATTTCCCCTTTCATACTTGTTAGCATTTGTCTTACATATTGTGGTGCCCCTATGTTGGGTACATATATATTTATAATTGTTATATCTTCTTTTTGGATTGATCCTTTGATCATTATGTAGTGTCCTTCTTTGTCTCTTTTCACAGCCTTTGCTTTAAAGTCTATTTTATCGGATATGAGTATTGCTACTCCTGCTTTCTTTTGGTCTCTATTTGCACGGAATATCTTTTTCCAGCCCTTCACTTTCAGTCTGTATGTGTCCCTTATTTGGAGGTGGGTCTCTTGTAGACAACATATATAGGGGTCTTGTTTTTGTATCCATTCAGCCAGTCTTTGTCTTTTGGTTGGGGCATTCAACCCCTTTATGTTTAAGGTAATTATTGATAAGTATGATCCCATTGCCATTTACTTTATTGTTTTTGGTTTAAGTTTATACACCCTTTTGTGTTTCCTGTCTAGACAATATCCTTTAGCATTTGTTAGAGAGCTGCTTTGGTGGTGCTGAATTCTCTCAGCTTTTGGTTGTCTGTAAAGCTTTGATTTCTCCTTCATATTTGAATGAGATCCTTGCTGAGTACAGTAATCTAGGCTGTAGGTTCTTTTCTTTCATCACTTTAAGTATGTCTTGACATTCCCTCCTGGCCTGAAGAGTTTCTATTGAAAGATCAGCTGTTATCCTTATGGGAATCCCCTTGTGTGTTATTTGTTGTTTTTCTCTTGCTGCTTTTAATATTTGTTCTTTGTGTTTCATATTTGTTAATTTGATTACCCCAACATAATAATAGCTATATATGACAAAACCACAAAAACATTATCCTCAATGGTGAAAAATTGAAAGCATTTCCCCTAAAGTCAGAAACAAGACAAGGGTGCCCACTTTCACCACTACTATTCAACAAAGTATTGGAAGTTTTGGCTATAGCAATCAGAGCAGAGAAAGAAATAAAAGGAATCCAAATTAGCAAAGAAGTAAAACTCTCACTGTTTGCAGATGACATGATCCTCTACATGGAAAACCCTAAAGACGCCACCAGAAAATTACTAGAGCTAATCAATGAATATAGTAAAGTTGCAGGATATAAAATCAACACACAGAAATCCCTCGCATTTCTATACACTAATAATGAGAAAATAGAAAGAGAAACTAAGGAAACAATTCCATTCACCATTACAATGAAAATAATAAAATACTTAGGAATGTATCTACCTAAAGAAACTAAAGACCTATATATAGAAAACTATAAAACATTGGTAAAATAAATTAAAAAGGACACTAATAGATGGAGAAATATACCATGATCATGGATCAAAAGAATCAATATAGTGAAAATGAGTTACTACCCAAAGCCATCTACAGATTCAATGCAATCCCTATCAAGTTACCAACAGTATTTTTCACAGAGCCAGAACAAATAATTTCACAATTTGTATGGAAATACAAAAAACTTCGAATAGACAAAGCAATCTTGAGAAAGAAGAATGGAACTGGAGGAATCAACCTGCCTGACTTCTGGTTCTACTACAAAGCCATAGTCATCAAGACAGTATGGTACTGGCACAAAGACAGAAATATAGATCAATGGAACAAAATAGAAAGCTCAAAGATAAATTCATGCACCTATGGACACCTTATCTTTGACAAAGAAGGCAAGAATATACAATGGAGAAAAGACAATCTCTTTAACAAGTGGTGCTGGGAAAACTGGTCAACCACTTGCAAAAGAATGAAACTAGAACACTTTCTAACACCATATACAAAAATAAACACAAAATGGATTAAAGATCTAAACGTAAGACCAGAAACTATAAAACTCTTAGAGGAGAACATAGGCAAAACAGTCCCCGACATAAACGATAGCAGGGTCCTCTATCACCCACCTCCCAGAATACTGGAAATCAAAGCAAAAATAAACAAACGGACCTAATTAAACTTAAAAGCTTCTGTACAACAAAGGAAACTATAAGCAAGGTGAAAAGACAGCCTTCTGAGTGGGAGAAAATAATAGCAAAAGAAGCAACTGGCAAACAAATTACCTCAAAAATATACAAGCAACTTATGCAGCTCAATTCCAGAAAAATAAATGACCCAATCAAACAATGGGTCAAAGAACTAAATAGACATTTCTCCAAAGAAGACATACGGATGGCTAACAAACACATGAAAAGATGCTCAATATTACTCATTATCAGAGAAATGCAAATCAAAACCACAATGAAGTACCATTTCATACCAGTCAGAATAGCTGTGATCCAAAAGTCTACAAGTAATAAATGCTGGAGAGGGTGTGGAGAAAAGGGAACCCTCTTACACTGTTGGTGGGAATACAAACTAGTAGAGCAACTATGGAGAACAGTGTGGAGATTCCTTAAAAAACTGGAAATAGAACTGCCTTATGACCCAGCAATCCCACTGCTGGGCATACACACTGAGGAAACCAGAATTGAAAGAGACACATGTACCCCAATGTTCATCACAGTACTGTTTGTAATAGCCAGGACATGGAAGCAACCTAGATGTTCATCAGCAGATGAATGGATAAGAAAGCTGTGGTACATAGACACAATGGAGTATTATTCAGCCATTAAAAAGAATGCATTTGAATCAGTTCTAATGAGTTGGATGAAACTCGAGCCTATTATACAGAGTGAAGTAAGCCAGAAAGAAAAATACCAATACAGTATACTAACACATATATACAGAATTTAGAAAGGTGGTAATGATAACCCGGTATGCTAGACAGGAAAAGAGACACAGATGTATAGAACAGTCTTTTGGACTCTGGGAGAGGAAGAGGGTGGGATGGTTTGGGAGAATGGCATTGAAACATGTATAATATCATATATGAAACGAATCACCAGTCCAGGTTTGATGCATGATACTGATGCTTGGGGCTGGTGCACCGGGATGACCCAGAGGGATGGTACAGGGAGGGAGGAGGAAGGAGGGTTCAGGATGTGGAACATGTGTATACTTGTGGCGGATTCATGTTGATGTATGGTAAAGCCAATACAATATTGTAAAATAATTAGCCTCCAATTAAAATGAATAAATTTATATTAAAAATTAAAAAATAAATAAAACAAACAAACAAACAATCTGGAAATAGAACTGACTTATGACCCAGAAATCCCACTTCTGGGCATACATACCGAGGAAACCAGAATTGAAAGAGACACGTGTACCCCAATCTTCATCGCAGCACTGTTTATAATAGCCAGGTCATGGAAGCAACCTAGATGTCCATCAGATGAATGGATAAGAAAGCTGTGGTACATATATACAATGGAGTATTACTCAACCATTAAAAATAATACATTTGAATGAGTTCTAATGAGATGGATGAAACTGGAGCCTATTATACAGAGTGAAGTAAGCCAGAAAGAAAAACACCAATACAGTTACTAGTACATAGGTATGGAATTTAGAAAGATGGTAACGATAACCCTGTATGCGAGACAGCAAGAGACACAGATGTATATAACAGTCTTTTGGACTCTGTGGGTGAGGGAGAGGGTGGAATGAAGAATGGCACTGAAACATGTATAATATATATGAAACAAATCGCCAGTCCAGGTTCGATGCATGATACTGGATGCTTGGGGCTGGTACACTGGGATGACCCAGAGGGAATGGTACAGGGAGGGAGGAGGGAGGGGAGTTCAGGATGGGGAACACATGTATACCTGTGGTAGATTCATGTTGATGTATGGCAAAACCAATGCAATATTGTAAAGTAATTAACCTCCAATTAACATAAATAAATTTATATTTAAATAAAAAGAAATTAAGTTTGCATTTTATAAGTAAATCAATTCAAAAGACTTTAATTAAATAACAAGTAACAGAAAATACCACCTAATAGATTTCAAAGTAACTCTTCCTAGTAATGGAATAATAGCATATTTAACTAGCAGATTTGGCTTCACTGGTGGCTCATATGGTAAAGAATCCACCTGCATGGTAGAAGACCTGGATTCAATCCCTGGGTTGGGAAAATCCCCTGGAGGAGAGCATGACAACCCACTCCAGTATTCTTGCCTGTAGACTCCCCATGCCATTTCCTTCTCTAATGTTTGAAAGTGAAATGTGAAAGTGAAGTCTCTCAGTCCTGTCCAACTCTTGGCGACCCATGGACTGCAGCCCACCAGGCTCCGCCATCCAAGGGATTTTCCAGGCAAGAGTACTGGAGTGGGGTGCCATTGTCTTCTCTGCAGTCAGAATGGACTGGCTGGATCTCTCTGCAGTCCAAGGGACTCTCAAGAGTTTTTTTCAACACCACAGTTCAAAGCACCAATTCTTCAGCGCTCAGCCTTCTTCACAGTCCAACTCTCACATCCTTACATGACCACAGGAAAAATCATAGCCTTGACTAGATGGACCTTTGTTGGCAAAGTAATGTCTCTGCTTTTCAATGTGCTATCTAGGTTGGTCATAACTTTTCTTCCAAGGAGTAAGCGTCTTTTAATTTCATGGATGCAATCACAATCTGCAGTGACTTTGGAGCCCCCCAAAATAAAGTCTGTCACTGTTTCCACTGTTTCCCCATCTATTTCCCATGAAGTGATGGGACCAGATGCCATGATCTTTGTTTTCTGAATGTTGAGCTTTCAGCCAACTTTTTCACTCTCCTCTTTCACTTTCATCAAGAGGCTCTTTAGTTCCTCTTCACTTTCTCCAAAAAGGTGGTGTCATCTGCGTATCTGAGGCTATTGATATTTCTCCTGGCAATCTTGATTCCAGCTTGTGCTTCTTCCAGCCCAGTGTTTCTTATATGTGCTCTGCATATAAGTTAAATAAGCAGGGTGACAATATACAGTTTTGATGTACTCCTTTTCCTATTTGGAACCAGTCTGTTGTTCCATGTCCAGTTAGGCTTGGTTAAATTCTTAAAAGGCCAATATGGATGCTCAAGTATGTACACACAAAAATACTTTAAATTTTTTAAAATATCATTTGGATGATAAGGAAAACATTAAACTTAGAGAGAGAGAAGCCAACCAATCAAAAACACTACAAAAACCTAGTGAAGAGTTTATAATTGTAAATTTGGGGGCAGTGTCTATTAATTTGTGATAAAATAAAAACACTGTAAAGATAAAAATTTCAAAAGTTAATTCTTAATATGATCTACAGCATATTACTTTTTGTTTTCATATTTTAAAATGAAATTTAAGGGATTTTTTAAAATCAGTTGGTATATAGGAAAAATTGTAGTTTTAAAAAAAGTAACTCAAAGACCTAGTTCTCTGAAAAGACTGACAAAGTGCTGACTAGAAAAATTAGCAAAATAAAAAGAAGACTGTTTAACTAACATTAAAAATGCAACGGGATGTGACTTTGTATTTGGACTAAAGATACTATAAGAAAATATACATAAATCAGTATTTTGAAAATATGTGTGAAATGAATAATTTAATGATATAGCTAATTAATGATGATTAAAGAAAAGGCAGAATATTTGAATATCCTGAGAGTCAAAATTTGAAAAATAATTATAGAGCAATAGTTATAGTACAGAGGTAAATCCAGTTGAATAAAGAATTCTTTCAAACTTTCAAAAAAAAAAAAAGAGCAAGGGTTTTACATCTTCAGATTGTTATGGCAAACGGAAATGTTTGGAAAGCATAACAGTTAATTGTATAAAGATAGCATAACCTCAAAATTTAATCTCATTCCTTCACCCTATCTCCTCCCACCTCACAAAGCTACAGCACGTTACTATTGAGTACATAGAAAATGCGGAAGAGAACATAGGGTAATAGCTATATAATTATGGAGGGGGGGAGGAGTTTTTAAAGATGTCAGTGAAGACAGAAACTGTAAGAAAAGCTAGGGAAAATGAAGCTTGTGTACAGTGCAATTAATTAAAGCACAAATGAAAATTCGCCGAAATATTTGTCTCAATATTTGTTAAAGAGTGCATAGTGAAAGTGTTAGCTCAGTCATGTCTGACTCTTTGTGACCCCATGGACTGTAGCCCACCAGGCTCCTCTGTCCATGGAATTATCCAGGCAAAATTACCAGAGTGGGTTGCCACTTCCTTCTCCAGGTGATCTTCCCAACCCAGGGATCAAACCTGGGTCTCCTGAATTGCAGGGAGTTTCTTTACAGTCTGAGCCACCAGGGAAGCCCTACAGAGTACACAGATTTACCAAAACTGGACAAATATCTTCCACTGCCTAGCCCAATCATTCCTTAACACCAAGTCACTTTCCTGGCAATTCTTCCAAACAGGAAAACTATCAGAGTATTCACCAGGGGTTCCAGATACCAGATGCTCATTAAAAATACCTGGAAGACTTTTGGAAAATAGCTGCTTGGGCCACACACGGACTGTCTCATTGGAATTTCTGCAGACCTCGTATACTGTCTATTTGTTTAAAATAAAAGTATTTTTCATAAGTGTTAGCTGGGTTTTTTGTAACATTTTTAAAGAAGTAAAAGGGTCATCACTCGATTACTAAGCAACTTAAAAGCTGCAGACACCTGATCAATATCATATGAGTAAAATGCTTTTCCACTTTTTGACATCCAAATAAGCCTAGTATGTAGTTTGCCTTGTAATTGATTGTGATTTTTTTCATCTGAAATATATTAAAAGTAACTTGAGTATGTATATGTTTATTGATAGGCAGGAGTGCTGTGGTAAGGATGAAAGAGAGAAGAGGCAGGCCACTGTACAGCATGCTGTCTAATATATCCTAAAATTTCTCTTCAGTTGTCTGTCTCCTCAAAGTCTATACAGCATCTGGCTTCAAGTACCTTTTCTCTCTGTTTGTAATATTTTTATTTAATAAATTCTCAAGTTCTGACCAGCCCAGTTTTTTGCCCTGACTTCTACTGATTCAGTTCTTTGTTATATGAATCACTGTCAAAGGTCCTTTGAGATTCCCCAATTACCTCTTAAGAACCAGGGGAGAACAGGAAAATCTCAGAATCTCCTTAGATTCTATAAGTAGGAGGAGTGAAAAAATCTGTAATTGTTTCTGTCTCAATTATAAAAGTAATGCTTAGTAAAATCAATCATACTTTCCAATAAAGGATAAAATATTCACTGTAATGCAACACAATGTTTTAAGATGATTAATAATAATGGAGTTGATGTGGCAAAAACATTGCACTATCTTAAGGAATGTTGGATTTTAGCATTATATTTTAAAGAAATGAGGAAAATGTGTTGAAAAGTAGGAAAATTGTGGAAGATAGGTTTATAGTAGAATTTTAAATACAGACGTTATATTTATACTTGGTGACAAAATGCTTATTTACTTCATTTCTCATAACCACCTTAAAAGCAATCAACAGTCAGATTGTGTTGGGTATAGAAAGACTAATGTCTTCTTTAAGGTAGAAACAAATTTTCTCTTCTGTAGTTATATTTACTCTCCATAACACCTAATGCAGTGTGGACTACAGGTAAGCATTCAATAAATGTTTCAGCGAATGAATAGTCCTAACATAGCATGTACTGAGAAATGGGATAAAGAGTATCAAACAGTGATAGAAAGGATTGTTGGGAGGAAGATAGCAATTGATTAGTAGTTTCAAGAAAGCATTCAATATTGTTCCCACAACAACAAAAGAGGACAAACATAGACAAAGATCAATTTTCCTTTTTATAATGTATTTCTAAAGCAAACTCCTTATCATTTTCCCCCTCTAACATGGTAAATGCAGAAGGGCACTTTTGCAATGTTCCTGCATGTGGCAAATTAGCATCATTACCTATTCAGATCTCCTCTTTGCCTCCACTACCTACTAGTGGCATTATTATACACAAAAGGAATGTGGAAAGGCGCATCAAGGGATGCAATCAACTTCAATCTATATTTATCATTTAGGACACATATAGCGATATATTGAGCTTCCTCTTCCAACATTCTCTTATTTGCCAAGTACTACCTCTATCACTGCATTAAAAACAAAAAATAGAGACTCTGCGAATTCAAGAAGCCCAGTTACCTTGCTGATTTTATAAATGTCATCTGACAGGAGAAACAACATTTGAGCAATGCATGAGTTGCTAGGAGCAGAGATAAGATATGTCAGAGAGGAAGACATTTTCCTCTGCACTTCTAGGTTCTTCTGGCTGGTCTTAATTAAACTGACATGAAATAGACAAACAGGATAAAATAAAACAAAATTTTAATAATATGTATACATGGCATCTCAAATAATAAAGAATTTGCCTGCAATACAGGAGACCTGGGTTCCATCACAGGATCAGGAAGATCCCCTGGAGAAGGGAACGGCAACCTACTCCACAATTCTTGCCTGAGAAGGCTCATGGACAGAAGAGCCTGGCATTGCAAAGAGTCAAACAGGACTGAGTGACTAACACTATATTTTCATGGGAGAGAGCCAGGAAAATCAAATATCTTGCTGAAATGACTGAAATCTTCACTTTAAACACTTATTTTATTTTCAGTTACAGACAAAGGATATGTTAGGGGTAGTGGTTTGGGACTTCTAAGTGGAGAAAGGCAATTCAGAGGGAGAGGGGAAAAACAAACATTTGGTAAATAGATATTTGGTGAGCCAGGTAGAGACAATGGGACAAGAAGGCAGGCTGATCTCTAGGCCCTGCCATGTTCTCCCCACCACACTTAGCCCTTATTCGTTACAGATGTCTCTGGAAAGTGTAAGTGTTAGCTGTTCAGTCATGTCCGATTCTTTGTGACACCATGTATTATAGCTATCCAGGCTCTTCTGTCCATGGGATTCCCCAGGTGAGAATATTGGAATGGGTTGTCATTTCCTTCTCAAGGGGATCTTCCTGACCCAGGGACTGAATCCTGATCTCTTTCATTGCAAGTAGGTTCTTTATCATCTGAGCCACCAAGGAAGCCCTTTGGGATAGTTCTATTCCAGGAACAGACGTGCCAACTAAAAATGATCATTTGAATCTGCTTCTAACAAGGATTAAGTCACTAGCCACTGCCTTCACTGACCTTCAACACACTCTGAAATGAATTCAAGATGGAGATCAGGAATGAGTCACTCTGTCCTCTGGGAAACACTGGCAGAACAGGCCTTCAGGTAGATAATTCCAGGAGGTTTTATGAACCCAATTTCTTGCATCTCAAATCTAGAAAAGCACTAGAATCATTACTAGAGACATCTGTTCCTCATGACTAGCAACAACCTTCTCAAAAAAATGTATGCTTATCTTCACAAATATCCCCTTCACCAAAATCACATACATACTGACTTTCTAACAAAGGTCCATCTAGTCAAAGCTATGGTTTTTCTAGTAGTCATGTATGGATATGAGAGTTGGACTATAAAGAAAGCTGAGTACTGAAGAATTGATGCTTTTGAACTGTGGTGTTGGAGAAGACTCTTGAGAGTCCCTTGGACTGCAAGGAGATCCAACCAGTCCATTCTAAAGAATATCAGTCCTGAATATTCATTGGAAGGACTAATGCTGAAGTTGAAACTCCAATACTTTGGTCACCTGATACAAAGAGCTGACTCATTTGAAAAGACCCTGATACTAGGAAAGATTGGCAGGAGGAGAAGGGGATGACAGAGGATGAGATGGTTGGATGGCATCACCGACTCAATAGATTTGAGGTTGAGTAAACTCAGGGAGTCGATGATGGACAGGGGGGCCTGGCATGCTGCAGTCCATTGGCTTGCAAAAAGTTGGACACGACTGAGTGACTGAACTGAACTGACCTTTCCCCCACCTCTTTGAGTTCTTCAGAGCTGAGAGGCTATAGCTGTACTTTTGCCATAGGCCCAAATATTGGAGTGGGTAGCCTTTTCCCTTTCCAGGGGATCTTCCCAACCCAGGGATCAAACCTAGGCCTCCCACATTGCAGGTGTATTCTCCACCATCTGAGACACAAGGGAAGCCCAAGAATACTGGAGTGGTAGCCTATCCCTTCTCCAGAAGATCTTCCTGACCCAGGAATCGACCTGGAGTCTCCTGCATTGCAGGCAGATTCTTTATCAACTGAGCTATCAGGGAAGCCCCTATGTATGTACATATGTAACATATTGTGAGTTTTTCTGGTGTTTCAGTGGTAAAAAATCTATCTGCCAATGCAAGAGACATGGTTTGA
Organism: Ovis canadensis; assembly: GCF_042477335.2. Lineage (NCBI taxonomy): Eukaryota > Metazoa > Chordata > Mammalia > Artiodactyla > Bovidae > Ovis > Ovis canadensis. The sequence continues at coordinate 31,829,688 of NC_091248.1, read as the reverse complement.
TCCCTGAGTTTGGAAGATTCCCTGGAGAATGGAACAGCAACCCACTCCAGTATCTTTGCTTGGAGAATTCCGTGGACAGAAGAGCCTAGCAGGGTCACAAAAGAGTCAGATAAGACTTAGTAACTAACCAACAACAACAATAATTGACTGTAGGGGAGGAACACATTTTCTTTCTTCCCATCTAGGTTGTTTGGTCAATCTAAAAATTAAATAGATGTAAGACAGATTAGACTTTCCTGGTGACTCAGATGGTAAAGGGTCTATCTACAATACAGGAGACCTGGGTTTGATCCCTGGGTTGGCAAGATCCTTTGGAGAAGAAAATGGCAATCCACTCCAGTACTATTGCCTGGAAAATCCCATAGACAGAGGAGCCTGGTAGGCTACATACAGTCCATGGGATCGCAGAGAGTTGGACATGATTGAGTGGCTTCACATTCACATTCAAGACAGATTAACCAAAGAGAAACAAATTTAATTTTGTATTTACAGTATCCCCAAAGTTATGAGGTTCAAAGAAGTGAGCGAAGCAGGCAAGCTTTACACTTTTTAGACAAAAAATAGTTGTAAAGAATTCACAAAATAAAAGAGTTTGGGTCTTAGGTAGCTAATTAGCGAAGGAGTAACAGTTTTCTTAGCCTTGAATTCTCTGGCTCGTGATAAGAATGTCTTTTTACTTCCTGGTAAGCAGAGAATACCTTTTACATGTGAGATTTATTTTTAGCTTTCAGGCAAACAAAGGAGAATCAGAATGTCCTTATTGTACCTGTTTTTTCTTAAGTAACTTTAATTCAAAGTAATCAATATGCCAAATTGACATATTTGGTGGTAAGATACTTTGCCCACCTTCAACATATATAAGGGAAAAACAAAACAAAAACAAACAAAAAAAGCAGTGGATAATACTACCTTTACAAAAAGTTAGCTTTCATTAGTCCTTGAGAGAAAAGTAGAATCTAGCATCAGATTGATGCCACACTGATGCCTTCAGAATCAGGCATGTTCTCATAATTTTTCTCCACTTAGACTATCAAATTGAAAGTGAAATTTGTTCAGTCATATCCAACTCTGTCCATGGAATACAGTCCACCAGGTTCCTCTGTCCATGGGATTCTCCAGGCAGGAATACTGGAGTGGGTTATCATTTCCTTCTCCAGGGGATCTTCCCACCCCAGGGATCAGACCTGGGTTTCCTGCATTTCATGCAGATTCTTTACTGTCTAGCCACCAGGAGAGCCTTAGACTACAAAGAATTACTTCAAATAGTAATAATTTAAGTCATATTAAATGAAACAAAATTGGAAATTAAATGACTTGTACTCCACTTAACAGTGAGCAACAGAACATTCAACAAAGATTTTAACTCCTATGCAAAAAACCATTCACAGGAAAAGCAAAACAAATGGTCTGTGAAATATCAAAGCAAGGCCTCTTGATAGTAAAATAAAAGAATAATTCAAACCACATAGATCAGTGGAGGCTAAGAGAAAGAGTGAATAGGAGTAGAATACTCCATCATAAAATATGCTTCTTTACCATAAGAACTGTTTTGACCTGGTTATTAAAAAAAAAAAAGGGTTCATGTTTGGGAATGCATGTAAGAATTAAAGATTTTAATTTTTTTATTTAAGTTAAAAAAAAAAAGCAGAGAAGAGAAGCTCTGAAAAAGTAGAAGTTACATTTTTGTAAGAAACATTAACATTTATAAGGAAAATATTCATTTGTGAAGGTGTCTTTCTGTATTAGAAAGAGGAGAATGTCTAAATCTCTAGAAACTCATTAATGGAGAGAACAAGAACTTAAATCTGCCTTAGAAACTGATTTGTTTATTGTGCCCTAGTTAATGACCTCCTACAACTAGCTATTTCCTCCACTCAACATCTTTTGTTCTTAACTTGAGATGGTATTTAAGGTGATGACTTGGGCCTTTTCCTGGGTATCTCCCATGCATACAGGAAAGAGTCATGTTATTAAACCTCAGTTTTTCTTTAGCAAATCTTTCTTTTTATTATATGGGGATGTCAGCCAAGAACCTAAAAAGGCTGAGGGAAAATTATTTTTCCTCCCCTACAAGAGCATGTCTACACTGACTTTCCAGGTAGAAGAGGGATTCAACAGGTGATAACAGAAAGCAGAGTGAAATTCCCAGACTTAGAGAATAGCACAGAAAATAGTCCATTGCAGCTGGAGTGCAGAGTAGACTGAGTTACTCAGCACTTGTTGTTAAGATAAGTTGATTCAAGCATGAAGATCAGAGAGGCTGATATACCGAAGAAAGAGAACTTGTTAGACAATTATTTCAATAGTTATTATATAATTCTGTACTGTATTATTAAATTCTGTAATTTAAGCAGCATAAATCTGACCTGAATATGCTCAATTAAAGAGTTGTAACTTAAGATACACTATGTGAACTATTATATTTAGACAATCAGTTCAGTTCAGTTGCTCAATTGTATCTAACTCTTTATGACCCATGGACTGCAGCACACCAGGCTTCCCTGTGCTTCCCAGAGCTTGATCAAACACAAGTCCATCAAGTCGGTAATGACATCCAACCATCTCATCCTCTTTTGCTCCTTGCTCCTCCTGCCTTCAATCTTTCCTAGCATCAGGGCCTTTTCCAATGAGTCAGTTCTTTGTATCATGTGGCCAAAGTCCTGGAGCTTCATCTTCAGCATCAATCCTTCCAATGAATATTCAGGACTGATTTCCTTTACGGTTGATTGGTTTGATCTCCTTGCAGTCCGAGGGACCCTCAAGAGTCTTTTCTAACACCACAGTTCAAAAGCATCAATTCTTTGGTGCTCAGCTTTCTTTATGGTCAAACTTTCACATCCAAACATGACTACTGGAAAAACCATAGCTTTGACTAGATGGAAAATTCTTAGCCAAGTAACATCTCTGCTTTTTGATATGCTGTCTAAACTTGTCATAGATTTTCTTCCAATGATCAAGCATCTTTTAATTTCATGGCTGCAGTCACCATCTTCACTGATCTTAGAGCCCAAGAAAATACAGTGTCACTGTTTCCACTGTTTCCCAATCTATTTGCCATGAAGTGATGGGATCAGTGAGTTTGATCATGAAGTGAGTTTGATCAATTCCCTGGGATTTCTTTGGAGGGCATGATGCTGAAGCTAAAACTCCAACCTCAGTACTTTGGACACCTCATGCGAAGAGTTGACTCATTGGAAAAGACTCTGATGCTGGGAGGGACTGGGGGCAGGAGAAGAAGGGGACGACAGAGGATGAAATGGCTGGATAGCATCACTGACTCGATGGAGGTGGGTCTGAGTGAACTCTGGGAGCTGGTGATGGACAGGGAGGCCTGGCCTGCTGCAATTCATGGGGTCGCAAAGAGTCGGACGTGACTGAATGACTGAACTGAACTGATGGGATCAGATCCAAAATCTTAGTTAGACAACAGAATACAACTATACATCTGGTTCCATCACTTCATGGCAAATAGAAGAGGAAACAGTGGAAGCAGTGACAGATTTTATTTTCTTGGGCTTCGAAATCACTGCAAATAGTGACTGCAGTTATGAAATTAAAAGATGCTTGCTCCTTGGAAGAATAGCTATGATAAATCTTGACAGTGTATTAGAAAGCAGAGATATCATTTTGCTGACAAAGGTCTGTATAGTCCTTTTTCCCAGCAGTCATGTGCAGATGTCAGAGTTGCACCATAAAAAGACTGAGTGCCAAAGAACTGATCCTCTCAAATTGTGCTGCTGCAGAAGATCTTAAGAGTCCTTCAGACTACAAGGAGATCAACCAGTTAATCCTCAAGGAAATCAACCCTGAATATTCACTGGAAAGACTGATGATGACACTGAAACTCTAATACTTTGGCCACTGGATGCAAAGAACCAACTCAGTGGAAACAATTCTGATGCTGGGAAAGACTACAAGCAAAAAGCGAAGTGAAGTGAAGTGAAGTGAAGTGAAAGTTGCTCAGTCATGTCTGACTCTTTGCAACCCCATGGACTATATAGTCCGTGGGATTCTCTAGGCCAGAATACTGGAGTGGATAGCCTTTCCCTTCTCCAAGGGATCTTCCCAGCCCAGGGATTGAACCCAGGTTTCCTACATTGCAGGCAGATTTTTTTACCAGCTGAGCCACAAAGGAAGCCCAAGAATACTGGAGTGTTTAGCCTATTCTTTCTCCAGTGGATCTTCCCAACCCAGGAATACAACCTGCATTGCAGGTGGATTCTTTACCAATCAAGCTATTAGGGAAGCCCAAGTGAGCAACAAGAAGTCAGCAAAGGAAGAGATGATTAAGCATCAGCAACTCAAAGGACTTGAGTTTGAGCAAGCTCTGGGAGATAATGAAGGACAGGGAAGCCTGGCATACTGCAGTCCAAGGGGTCTCAAAGAATCAGAGATGATTTAGTAACTGAACAACAATACTTCTATAAAGGGTAGATTTTATTAATTCATTTAAAACATGTTTATTATATAATTGTCACATGGAGGGATTGTGCTCATTAAATCAAGGGGTGAATGCTTAGTCACTCAGTCATGTCCAACTTTTTGTGACCCCATGAACTGCAGCCTGCCAGGCTCCTCTGTCCATGGGGATTCTCTAGGCAAGAATACTGGAGTAGTTTGCCATGCCCTCCTCCAGGGGATCTTCCCAAACCCAGGTCTCCTTCATTGCAGGCAGATTCTTTGCTCTCTGAGCCACCATTTTAGGCTTTAGGAAGCCTAAAATCAAGGGGTAAATAAGTACAAAAAGTCATTCATTTAAGAAGTGAAGACAGGATGAAGCTTGGGAGAGAATACAGGAAAGTGCCAAAAGAAGCATCTCAAGGTTCTTAGAAATGGGTCCATTTCCCATATAAATGAGGCCTAACATGTCCCAATCAGAGGAGGCAATGGCAACCCACTCCCTTATTCTTGCCTGGAGGATCCCAGGGATGGGGAGCCTGGTGGGCTGCTATCTACGGGTTCGCACAGAGTCAGACATGACTGAAGCGACTTAGCAGCAGCAGCAGCAGCAGCAGCAGCAGCAGCAGCAGCAGCAGCAGCAATATGTCCCAGTAGGCTAATGATTAAGATAATATCTTTGGGGTGAAGAGAGGGAAGAAATGGAGTGGGGAGAGTTAACAACATGTTACTTTTTGTGACTTTCAAGTCAAATGACAAATAGAGATACTTTAAAACAAAGGCCCTGGGTGGTCTTAATTGATTTAATTAAAGTGTATACGCTTATATTTCTGACCTGCCTTTTTTTTATTTTCTGATATTCCTTCACAGATACAAATGAGCACTTGTCATTACAGGCTTTCAACAGTACACAGGCAACACAAGAATTCTGCCCCTTTTATCTCTGGAATCCAACCTAACACATGTGAAGTAACATACAGCTCCCTAGAAGAAAGGGGTATTTTTAAGAGCAAAGCAAAGTCCTTAGTTCAAAACCTTTGTGTTAAAATTTAACAGTATGCTTGAGACAGAGGCTAACTCAAGAGAGACATTTAAGAATTTTAATACTGCAAGTAAAGGGCGATGGTGATAGACAGTTTGGGGAAGATGCAAGATGACAGGAGCTGCTGTCTGTCCTCTTCCCTCCCTTCTCTGCCCCTACTGTCAGCTATCTTCTCCCCTCTAACATTCAGTTTTACACTGTTTTGCCTCTTATAATCCTCATTTTCAATTGGACATTATCCTAGCTGAATATCTGATAATTATGAATGTATAGGTGTAATATCTAGTCATTATGTAAGTATGCATGTATTTCCATGTCTGTGTACATGCACATGTGCACTCACATACATGTACCTCCAAATTAGTGGGATTTGCAATTCGCATTTTCCTACACTTCTATAAGAAGAGTATCTATGCCAGGAATTTTTTGTTTTCTCACTGCTTTACTTTTTGACTTCCCTACTTATCTTGAGACCGCAGAGAAGCCACCAATTCTATTTCTCATGATTAAGTCAGATTCCTATCTAGATGAATTCATATACAAATCACCTACCCTCTCCATCTGTGCCACTTACTAGTCTGGAAATAAGTAAAGCTCTAAGTCTCCAGTTTCATAAGTAAAAACTAAGGATAATTGTACCTACTTCTTACATTTGTTACTAAAATTTAATCAGGAAAATTATAAAATATAGTGATTAGTACATTGCTAGTTCCCGTTGAAGGTCAGTTATTGTTTTTTTAAATCATCATTAACAACACTTTCCTTTCCATGACTGAAAAATTTAGAAAATAAAAACTTTACAAGCAACCCTGACTCTCATCAAATTCTTTTTCTTTTATCACTATTTTGAAATTCTAAAATTTGCTTTGGCTATTCTCATAGAATTTGCTCTATAAGTCTCTGGTTTCCAAATAAAGTGCCAAGGAGCCCTAGAGAGCCACAAAGAATACTCTGTGATATTTTAAGTTTTTAAGAGCTAGAAAAACTACCAGCTCATGATCATGCTGTATTTCTTTCAATGACATCATCTCTTTCCAAAGATAGAAATTAACTAATTGCTTCAAAGGCAAGTACGGTGAGAAAATCAGTGTGGAATAGGATAAAAGAATTGAGGTCTCCAATCTGAATCCAGCTTCCTAGGAGTTGCGCATTACTCACAAGGTGCACACATCACATCAGTCAACAATTTGGGTTATTTAAGAAAATAAAAAGCCTCTTGGTGTAGGTGAAAGAGGAGAGTGAAAAAGCTGGCTTAAGACTCAGCATTCAAAACACTAATCATGGTATGCAGTCCCAACACTTCATGGCAAATGGATGGGGAAACAATGAGGAAACAATGGAAACAATGACAGACTTTATTTTCTTGGGCTCCAAAATCACTGCAGATGGTGACTGCAGCCATGAAATTAAAATATGCTTGTTCCTTGGAAGGAAAGCTATGAGAAAACTAGACAATGTGTTAAAAAGAAGAGACATCAGTTTGCTGACAAAGGTCCATCTAGTCAAAGCTATGGTTTCTCCAGTAGTCACGTATGCATGTGAGAGTTGGACCATGTGAGTGCCAAAGAATTGATGCTTTTGAACTGCGGTTTTGGAGAAGACTCTTGAGGGTCCCTTGGACAGCAAGGAGATCCAACCAGTCCATCCTAAAGGAGACCAGTTCTGAACACTCATTGGAAGGACGGATGCTGAAGCTGAAACTCCAATATTTTGGCCACCTGATGGGAAGAGATGACTAATTAGGAAAGACCCTGATGCTGGGAAATATTGAGGGCAGGAGGAAAAGGAAGCTATTGATAATGAGATGGTTGGATGGCATCATCGACCCAATGCAGTTGAGTTTGAGCAGACTCCCAGACATGGTGAAGGACAAGGAGATCTGGCGTGAGAGATAGTCCAAGGGGTCACAAAGAGTTGGACAGGACTGTATTTTCACCCTGCTTATTTAACTTATATGCAGAGTACATCATTAGAAATGCTGGACTGGAAGAAACACAAGCTGGAATCAAGATTACCAAGAGAAATATCAATAACCTCAGATGTGCAGATGACACCACCCTTGGCAGAAAGTGGCAGAAAGTGAAGAGGAACTAAAAAAGCCTCTTGATGAAAGTGAAAGAGGAGAGTGAAAAAGTTGGCTTAAAGCTCAACATTCAGAAAATGAAGATCATGGCATCCGGTCCCATCACTTCATGGGAAATTGATGGGGAAACAGTGGAAACAGTGTCAGACTTTATTTTGGGGGGCTCAAAAATCACTGCAGATGGTGATTGCATCCATGAAATTAAAAGATGCTTACTCCTTGGAAGAAAAGTTATGACCAACCTAGATAGCATGTTCAAAAGCAGAGACATTACTTTGCCGACTGAGGTCCGTCTAGTTCAGTTCAGTTCAGTCGCTCAGTCGTGTCCGACTCTTTGCGACCCCATGAATTGCAGCACGCCAGGCCTCCCTGTTCATCACCAACTCCCGGAGTTCACTCAGACTCACGTCCATCGAGTCAGTGATGCCCATCTAGCCATCTCATCCTCTGTCATCCCCTTCTCCTCCTGCCCCCAATACCTCCCAGCATCAGAGTCTTTTCCAGTGAGTCAACTCTTCACATGAGGTGTCCAAAGTACTGGAGTTTCAGCTTTAGTATCATTCCTTCCAAAGAAATCCCAGGGCTGGGCTATGGTTTTTCCTGTGGTCATGTATGGATGTGAGAGTTGGACTGTGAAGAAGGCCGAGCACTAAAGAATTGATGCTTTTGAACTGTGGTGTTGGAGAAGAGTCTTGAGAGTCCCTTGGACTGCAAGGAAATCCAACCAGTCCATTCTGAAGGAGATCAGCCCTGGGATTTCTTTGAAAGGAAGGATGCTGAAGCTGAAACTCCAGTGCTTTGGCCACCTCATGTGAAGAGTTGACTCATTGGAAAAGACTCTGATGCTGGAAGGGGTTGGGGTAGGAGAAGAAGGGGACAACCCAGGATGAGATGGCTGGATGGAATCACTGACTCGATGGACGTGAGTCTGAGTGAACTCCAGGAGTTGGTGATGGACAGGGAGCCTGGCGTGCTGCGATTCATGGGGTCACAAAGAGTCGGACACGATTGAGCGACTGACTTGAACTGAAGTTACTCAACAACAACAACAAAAAAGTAGTAGAAATATTATTTTATTCTTTCAACTTCTTTTCAGCAGTTACTTGTTCAAACTACTGTTAAGTTGTTGATATGTAAATATGTATTAAGACACTAGGAATTTATTAAGACACTTAATACTCTAACATAACTCTCAGGTGTTTTGTTTTGTTTATTGACAAAGGGGTTCAAGGAAAAAAGTATCGTGAGTGTCATGAATTAAGAAAATTTGGGATTCTTGCTGGAAGTGATTCTCAAACCTGGCTGCTTAGTAGCATCATGTGAAGCAATTACATACAAATTTAATCTCACCAGGGGATAGTGGTATACCTGATGATTGAGAACTACCACCGTAAATCATCTGTTTACTAGATAACTAGAGAAAATAAAATTTTCTATAAGTATTCAACAAAGCCACGTCCATCAAGATTACACTTTCATGAGCACCCCCAAAAGAACTTCTCACCATCACTTACTCTCTCATTATCCACTTCTATTTTGACTACATTTTTTTCATCCACCTTGTGTTAAAATAGACTTATCTTCAAGGAAAAGGCAGGTCTTTTAGAACAGAAATTCTCAAAGTTTAACAATCTTTCTCTGAAGGAATTTATCAACATGCTGATTCTAAGTCCCCTTTCTCAGAGATTCTGATGTAGGTAGTTTTAGGAAAACAGCATAGAAATCTGGAGTAGAAAATCCATGGAATAAATTATCAAGGACTCCCCAACAACTTGAAACTAAGTACTTCTGAAAATTAAACTGTAGAAGGAGGATATGAGAGATCAGAAAAAATTTAAAAAGTCATCTTAAGATTCAAAAGATTAAGATATGATCATAATGTATATATTTAATATATTTAAAGAAAATATCCCTCAGTAGAATAATCATTTTTAAATAGAGGAGACTTACAGAGCTGTACCTAAAAGGTAGACATTGCAGTGGTTTGACAAGCAGCTGGAGCTGAGTTGTGAGATCTGGGCAGTGCACATCTCTTCCTAGATGTGCAATCATCTGTACCAATATCTATACTTGAAGTTGGCCATGGTGATAATATATACACCACGGAAATCAGCAAACACTAAAAATTCAGATTTTTTTCCTCAAGAGTAAGTTGGTTAAGCATTTATCAGCAGGCCACAGGATCCTGGGAAAATCTACCAAAACATAATTGAGGAAAGAAATTTCATCATTGGGCAAGATGGAAAAAAAAAACCTACCTAGCATATCTATCCTTGTTATGGGGACAAGAAATCTAGAGACAAAGTTTGAAGATCTTTAATATCCATATTCCATCAGTAATTTATCTTGCACTGCTTTAAAATTTTGATAATTTAACTTCACGTGAAAATTTCTCTTCTATATAGAATAACACTAGACCGCTTGATGTCTGTTTTACCTGATGGCAGTATTTTTCATTTAAATGAGTAGCCTGCTGTTTAATTTATATTACAATGAGAATTTTGTAATCATGGTTATCTGTTTACACTCAAGAAATCCTGGGTACTAATAATATTGTTTCTACAGAGTGGCTCTATGGTCAAGGCTATCATATAATGGTACTTCATAACCAATTGCCCTTTTCTGAAGACACACTAGTATCTATGTGTTTGATAACTTTTTTCATGTACTTATTGAACATTCATATATCATTTCCTGTGAAGCATCTGCTCAAACATTTTATCCAGTTTTTTGTTTGTTTGTTTTTTGGGGTTTTTTGCCACACCACACAGCTTGCAGGTTCGTACTTCCTTGAAGAGAGATTGAACTTGGGCTAAAACAGTAATATCACAGAGTCCTCACCAATGGACCATCAGGGAATTTCCATTTTATCTACTATTTGTGTGTGTGTGTGTTTTTTAGTATTCTTTTTTAAAATTAATTTATTTATTTTAATTGGAGGCTAATTATAATATTGAAATATTTTTTGCCATACATAGACATGAATCAGCCATGAGTGTACACGTGTTTCCCATCCTGAACCCTCTCTCACCTCCTTCCCCATCCCATTCCTCAGGGTCATCCCAGTGCACCAGCCCTGAGCACCCTGTCTCATGCATCGAACCTGGACTGGCGATCTGTTTCACATATGATGATATACATGTTTCAATGCTATTCGCTCAAATCATCCCACCCTTGCCTTCTCTCACAAAGTCCAAAAGACTGTTCTTTAGATCTGTGTCTCTTTTGATGTCTCACATATAGGGTCATCGTTACCATCTTTCTAAATTCCATATATATGTGTTAGTATACTGTATTGGTGTTTTTCTTTCTGACTTACTTCACTCTGAAAAATAGGCTCCAGTTTCATCCACCTCTTTAGAACTGATTCAAATGGATTCTTTTCAATGGATGAGTAATGTTCAATTTTGTACATGTGCCACAGCTTTCTTATCCATTTGTCTTCCAATGGATCTAGATTGCTTCCATGTCCTGGTTATTGTAAACAGTGCTGCGATGAGCATTGGGGTATACGTGTCTCTTTCAATTCTGGTTTCTTCAGTGTGTATGAACTGCTGGGTTGTATAGCAGTTCTATTTCTAGTTTTTTAAGGAATCTCCACACTATTCTCCATAGTGACTGTACTACTTTTCCATTTTATCTAGTATTTTTGTTGGGTCATCTCCATATTACTCAATTATAAGAGTTCTTTCTATATTCTAGACATAATTTCTTTGTCAAATCCACATATTACAAATATTTTTTCAAAGTCTATGGCTTCCATTTTCTTTTTTCCCCACAATTTCCTTCAGAAGCAATTTATCTAGGATGAATACAAAGCAGTACTTCCTCAAAGTAGAACAATTGTACTAGATGAAGTTCTCAAAAAGCTGTAATAAATTAATAGTGCCACAAAATTTTGTTTATCATATAATATTCACATTAGTTAAATTCATATTAAAGAATCTTCTCTTCCTCCTTATGGCCATTTTTGAGGTCCTCCTACGCAGAAAGACAGGTATATGTCTTCAACCATCCTCTACACAGGTAGTGAAAACACAGCAGAAATAAAAATCTGTACAAGCTCAAATCTTCAAAGCACAATCTTACTGATTGATTACTTGTTAATTTAGAGAGCTGAATTTAGATTAGCACTAGAAACACATCAGGTACAAAATATCTACCCTCAAGGAGCAGAGCAACATCATTTGTCTACTTATTATTTCATCCGAAGGATTCTACTGATTTGGTAAAGAAATTTGAAGCTAAAAAACTCCCTTGATGATTATCAGATCTATCATGTTCATCAGAAGAGATAACTACTAAAGATTTTTTTTAGAAGAAAACTCATTATAAATTGGGGCTTCATAATAATGTATGATTATGTTTCCAAAGATGACCTCTGGCGAGTATCTATAGATCTATACGGATGGTTTCCCAGTCCTAATGATTTACCGTCATAGAGACAAATGAAAAAATAATCCTGTAAAATTATAATTACTTACTACATCTTAATCTAGATAGGTTTTTAATGATAATGCTTTCTGAAGTTATATTCTTCTGATTCTAATGCACTATTTCAAAACAACCTACATCAATAGCAAATGAGCAAAAATGATTAGTGAGAATAGGAAAGACACATAGAACATCTAAATAAATGGAGCATTTTCACGAAAACTATTAAACTGATGAATTAGATTAAAATGTCACTACCATTAAACTCTGCTTAATAAATGTCAAATAAATATTTTAGCAGTGCTCTACAGGCTTCATGACTGTTACTATATCTGTCAGGGAATATACTACCAAATGTTTTTGCCTTTTGTATGTTCTCCCTAATAAAAAGATTTACTTTTCCATGCCTGATTGTAACTTTCATCCCTACTGATGCAACCAAATTATGAACACCACTGAACATGAGAAAGAAAACTTTGAGACCAGGTTAAACATTTCTCCTAATTTCCTACCACAGTCTATATATATATTACTGTCCTTCTATAGAGCCCACTAAACATACACATACAGAGTTACATATTAGGATGTTGTTGGGGCTCAAAGCATGTTGCCAAATGGTATATTGACTATTTTAATTAAAGTTATTTAAGAAACTGTTAGTGCAAAAAGGGCAGACTGATATTCTTTTGTTTCTGTGAAAGCATGAAACAAATCTCCCACCTGCAGGCATCTCCCTATGTAAGGAGGTAGAGAAGCATCTTTATTGTCAGAGACAAGGAATTCTGGGCTGAGAAGCCTATATAAGTAAAACTTATTACTTGTTCTTTATTAATTTACTATCACAAACCCAAACTCTGTTCAGCTTCTTCACTAATTAAGCACCCAAAGCCTAAGTCTCTCAACACAGTTCAGTTCAGTTCAGTCGTTCAGTTGGGTCCGACTCTTTGTGACTCCATGAACCACAGCACGCCAGGCCTCCCTGTCCATCACCAACTCCTGGAGTTCACCCAAACCCGTGTCCATCGAGTCTGTGATGCCATCCAACCATCTCACCCTCTGTCGTCCCCTTCTCTTCCTGCCCTCAGTCTTTTCCAGCATCAGGGTCTTTTCAAATGAGTCAGCTCTTCACATCATGTGTCCAAAGTATTGGAGCTTCAGTTTCAACATCAGTCCTTCCAATGAACACCCAGGACTGATCTCCTTTTCTCGAATAGTTTTCATTATTTTGTCTAAAAAGTATAAAAGCTGGTCTGGTTTAGCCACTTCTTAGGTTCCATTTCTATGAGACATCCACATTTACAAATTAGTTTTTTCTGATCTTAATCTGATTGTGTCAGATCACGATTAAAAATAATGCCCTCCTCCCTGGCATTATTTTTTCAGTACTCTAGACAGATGATACTTGTTCAATATTGCAAATCCCCAGGATATTCAATCTATCTAGCAACGTTTGATTCTTAGTATGTACATGCCACATCTCATCAGTCTTGTCTGACTCTTTGTGACCCTATGGACTGTAGCCTGCCAGTCTTCTCTGTCTATGGGATTTTCCAGGCAAGAATACTGGAGTGGGTTGCCATGCCCTCCTCCAGGGGATATTCCCCATTCAGGGACTGAACCTGTGTCTCTAATGTTTCTTGCATTGGCTGACAGACCCTCAAGCAAATGGAGATGTTTGTGCTCATGGATCAGAGCAAAAACCTCACTTAGGCTTTTTAGGAAAAAAATAATAGATATAGAAAGAGGGCAATCTGCTTTAACAGCAATGAACTAACTATTTCAGTAGGAATAGCTGATGGGCTTGTTGTTTGAACTGAAAAATGCAAAGCTGAAGAAGATCTGAGAGGAAAAATAATAATGGTGTTACAGTATGATGACTGCTCCATCAGTCTGAGTCTTTGCTACTATAAGTACTATAGACATGCAGTACACATGAGAAACAGACCACTTCTCTTTATGATTGTCAAGTTAAAATATTACAACATGAGATCAATTAAGAAAGTGTGGTATCTACTCAGGATTGGATTAATAGACTAATGGAAATCAGCAAAATTTCAGAATCTATGGGAAATTGAAATTGAAAACAAAACAAAGTCATACAACAAATCACTGGGGCAAAAGCTGACTAAAATATTATGGCTTTCAGTGTAGGAAAATCTATTAGATCACATGCCATATAGGACATCCCCAGTGAAATAAAAACTTAAGTTAAGATAAAAATCAAAGCATTAAAACATTAAAATAGAAGAAATAACTGTGTTCTAAGTTACATTTACAAGACAGAAAAAACACATCTTATAAAGTAAGTTAAATTTGGGTTTGATAAAATTTAAAATTTCTGATTTAGAAATAGTACTACAAAGACTATAAGACTATATTTGCAATGTACATAACTAAAGAATAATATCTATAACATATAAAAAGTTCTCACTAATCGATAAGAGAAAAAATAATCAAATAGAACAATGGGTAAAGTTAAAAACAAAACTTAAATAGAAAGTACAAATTTAAGGTATGTTCAAAATGTTCTAATTAAATGGTAAATGTAAATTAAATAATCATAATATATTATTTAGCAATGATTATATGGGCAAAATTTAAAAGTGTGATGAAGTTTCTGCAAGACTGAAGAGCAACAGTAAATCTCATACAAGTCTGAAGGATGCATTGCCCTATTTTGTAAACACTTTGAGGAAGAATTTGGAAACAACTATAAAGATAAATAGGAACATTCCTTACACCCAGGAAACATTCTCCTCACATAATACCCAATACTCTTGGTCCTAAAGAATCCCGTGACCATATGCACATTAAGTCACAATAGAAGAGTATTTACCATGGCATTACCTATAATAGAGAATAATAGAAACTGTAGCATTCAATAAACAAGAAAATGTGTAAATTATTTATGGTATCTTCACATTATAGTATAGTATCAGTCAGTTCAGTCGCTCAGTCGTGTCCAACTCTTTGCGACCTCATGAATCACAGCACGCCAGGTCTCCCTGTCCATCACCAACTCCCGGAGTTCACTCAGACTCACATCCATCGAGTCAGTAATGCCATTCAGCCATCTCATCTTCTGTCGTCCCCTTTTCCTCCTGCCCCCAATCCCTCCCAGCATCAGAGTCTTTTCCAATGAATCAACTCTTCGCATGAGGTGGCCAAAGTACTGGAGTTTTAGCTCCAGCATCATTCCCTCCAAAGAAATCTCAGGGCTGATCTCCTTCAGAATGAACTGGTTGGATCTCCTTGCAGTCCAAGGAACTCTCAAGAGTCACCACAGTTCAAAAGAATCAATTTTTTGGCGCTCAGCTTTCTTCACAGTCCAACTCTCACATATGTGACCACTGGAAAAACCATAGCCTTGACTAGATGGACCTTTGTTGGCAAAGTAATGTCTCTTCTTTTGAATATGCTATCTAGGTTGGTCATAACTTTCCTTCCAAGGAGCAACTGTCCTCCAATTTCATGGCTGCAGTCACCATCTGCAGTGATTTTGGAGCCCCCCAAAATAAAGTCTGACACTGTTTCCACTTTTTCCCCATCTATTTCCCATGAAGTGATGGGACCAGATGCCATGATCTTCGTTTTTTGAATGTTGAGCTTTAAGCCAACTTTTTCACTCTCCACTTTCACTTTAATCAAGAGGCGTTTTAGCTCCTCTTCACTTTCTGCCATAAGGGTGATGTCATCTGTATATCTGAGCTTACTGATATTTCTCCCAGCAATCTTGATTCCAGCTTGTGCTTCTTCCAGCCTGTTTCTCATGATGTACTCTGCATATAAGTTAAATAAGCAGGGTGACAATATACAGCATAAATAAATATAAATAAAGGAGTGTTAGCACAAATAAATGCAATAAATATGTTGGCTTAGAAATTTCAGCAAGATTAAGTAATATACCATTTATATAAAATTGAAACTCATACAGACCATGTTATTTATTTTTAAAGAGACATTTTTATCAGTAAAATGAGGATAGCTGCTATACCTAGCCTAGGAAAGATAATATGGGAATAGGAGAAAAACATTCTCTACTTCTGTTGTTTCATAAGAAGTAATTAAAAAGGAGAAAAATAGGTGTAAATATTTGAAAATGTGAGTTATGGGTATATAGGAATTCATTATATAATTTATGCATAATTTTTCTTTGTACTTAAAGTTTTCACTAAAAATCTATACTAATAAAATATGGCATTGAAAATAGGCATCTGGAAGCAAAAGAATAGAAAAGAAAGAAAGATTATTTTTTTTGGCCAATAAGCAAAGGAGAAGAACACTCAGGGAGGGGAAGTGAGGAGTTTTGGTCTTTTTTTATCCTGAAGACACTTACAGATATTATGGTAAGGTGGCTGAGAGGTTGAGCAACACTTTAAAAAAGTCTTAAAAAGATAGTATGTGTGTATCATTTCAAACTTAGATAAAATTTCAAGAATAGTCAATGCATACCCTTTATATCAATTCAGTTATTGTTAATATCATATATAATGTATACATGCATATTTAACTTTAATTTATGAAACATTTGCATGTAAGACAATATATCATGCTCTTTTTCTCTGAATACTTGAGCAAATCCTTCTTAAGAATATGAATGTTCTCTAAGTTAACAATTTCAGTATATTCAACATAGATACAATATTTTGATCAGTTTTATCTATTGATCTAATGATGTCATTTATAACAATTCTCCCTCCAGTATCTCATCTAAGGTCAGCTGTTTTAATTAGTTGACAAGTCTCCTTTGCCTCCTTTAATATGAAACAATTTCATAGCTTTTACTTTACTTCTGACTAACACAATAACCCTCCTATCTTTTAAAATAGAACTATCCTCACTATTTTTTTCTATTTCTTCATTACATTCTCAGTCAAAATACAGCATGAACAACTTAGTGTCCTTCTCAGGATTTCACCTCTGGTTGCATATGTTATTCTGTTCATATGTCCTTCATTGGTAACATTAATTTTGCTCACTCAGTCAAAGTTTTGTCTAATTAATTTCTCACTGATTAACAATTATATTTCCTTGAGGCTAACCTATATACAGAGAGGCTCAAAGTACTGCCATTATTTGACTTTAAAATATCTATATTTAAGATGTTTGAAGAGGAAAGAAAGGCAATACTGAGAATTTCAGCAGAGAAATTAAAACAAAAGCATAAAAGTGTATTTTTGAGAGTAACATGCACAGCAACCCACTCCACTATTCTTGCCTGGAGAATCCCAGGGACAGAGGAGCCTGGTGGACTGCCATCTATGGGGTCGCACAGAGTTGGACACGACTGAAGCAACTTAGCAGCAGCAGCAACAAACACACACTACTTTATATAAAATAGATAACAAATAAGGACCTACTATATAGCAGAGGGAAATATGTTAAATATTTTGTAATAATCTATAAAGGAAAAGAATTTAAAAAATAATACATATGTAATTGATTAGCTTTGCTGTAGACCTGAAGCTAAGACAACATTGCAAATCAACTATACTAATTTTTAAAAATATTAATAGCTATACTTAAAAATACAAGTGATAGCTCATTAGTTTAACAGGAGTGAAAAAGCATGCCTATTATCACTGTTTCTATTCATTGCTTTAAATGTCTTAGAGACACATGTACCCCAGTGTTCATCGCAGCACTGTTTATAATAGCCAGGACATGGAAACAACCTAGATGTCCATCAGCAGATGAATGGATAACAAAGCTGTGGTACATATACACAATGGAGTATTACTCAGCTATTAAAAAGAATACATTTGAATCAGTTCTAATGAGATGGGTGAAACTGGAGCCGATTATAGAGTGAAGTAAGCCAGAAAGAAAAACACCAATACAGTATACTAACACATATATATGGAATTTAGCAAGATGGTAATGATGACCCTGTATGCAAGACAGCAAAAGAGACACAGATGTGTAGAGCGGACTTTTGGACTCTGAAGGAGAGGGAGAGGGAGAGGGTGGGATGATTTGGGAGAATGGCATGAAACATGTATACTATCATGTAAGAAATGAATCGCCAGTCTATGCTCAATGCAGGATGCAGGGTGCTTGGGGCTGGCGCACAGGGATGATCCGGAGGGATGATGTGGGGTTTGAGGTGGGAGGAGGGTTCATGTTTGGGAGCTCATGTACACCCGTGGCGGATTCATGTCAATGTATGCCAAACCAATACAGTATTTTAAAGTAAATAAAGTAAAAATAAAATAAAATAAAATAAATGTCTTAGAAAGTGTAGTAAGACTAGAAAGAGAATGGAAAGTTAAAAATATTAGAAAGGGGAAAAAACAATACTTAAATTAATCTCATGTGACTATCTACAGGAAAATACCAAAATATATACATATAAGGTTAAAATTAATATAAAATTTTATTAAGTTGTTGTGTGTAAGTTCACTTAATCACCAATACATTATTATATACTAGAAATAAGGATATAGGAATTTTAAACAACTAAATTTACATTTTTTAATTACATTAAAAATGTCATTGTCCATGAATAAATGTAAAAAGATATGTGCAGGGTTTATATGTAAAACATTTATACAAACTTTATTATGAAAAAATTAAGGAAGATCTACATAAATGAAGGGGTATTACATGCTAATAGTTTAGAAAACAGTAATGTATGCATGGAACCAGTCTACAAATTGATCCATAATTTAATAATATCTCATTAATCCTTTAACTGAACAAGAGATAGTAGCATTGTACATAAATTTAAGAATCAGTAATAGATTAGTAATACTGTGTTGTATATTTAGAAGTAACTAAGATAATAGATCTTAAAATTTTTCAACAAAAGAAAGATTCATAACTGTGCGGTGATGGATGTTAACTAGACTTACTGTGGTGACCATTTCATGATATGTACAAATACCAGACCATTATGTTGTATGAAAAATGAAAGTCTCTCATTCATGTCTTACTCTTTGCCATCCCATGGACTATGCAGTCCATAGAATTCTACAGGTCAGAATACTGGAGGGGGTAGCCTTCTCCAGGGGATCTTCCCAACCCAGGGATTGAACCCAGATCTCCCGCATTGCAGGCAGATTGTTTACCACCTGAGCCACCAAGGAAGCCCATTATGTTGTATGCTTGGAACTAATACAATGTTACATGCCAATTATAGTTCCAAAAATATTTATTTATTATCACTCTTGATGAAGAATAAAAATATGAAAAGATTCCTTTTATTAGATATCAAGACTTCTGTGTCAATAATTAAGACAGTGTATTTTATGAATTATATCATATAATGTATACCAGTAGCATAGAATGGAATGCCCAGACACAGAAACATGGATGCATGGTTTTTAACAATGATCCTCTATGGGACAGAGAAAATTGAGCTATTTAACTAAACAATGTTTGCTTGCTGAATTGTGTATCCATATTTTAAAATTATAAGAATTTGACTCATACATGACCAGACAATAAATTCTCTGGAGAGTATAGCTTGGAATGGAAAAAGCAAAGTGTTACATCTTCTAAAAATGATGAAATATAATATTTTTATGATTTCCATATTATGGAGAAATTATTTAAACAAGACACAGGAAGTAATGACCATAAAGGCCAAAGACTGATAAATTCCACAATATTCAAATAAAGAAATTATGTATGTTCATCAAAACATATTTATGAAGATATTTTTGACATATTTAACTAAAGTGGTTTCTATTTAGAACACTCCTTCACATTAATATAAATAAGAGCTAATCACAAAAAAGAAACAATGAGCATAATGCTTAAATACACACTTCAAAACAAGGGGTTATCAAGTGACCCAGGAAAAGTTGTTTGATTTCATTAATAGGGAAATAAAAATTAGAACTACAATAAGATATATTGTATGCCTATCAGGGTAGATAAAATAAATATATATTGATTGACTACACAAAGATATAGAGATGTTAAAACTCTTAAATACTACTAGTACTAGTGCACAATAGTACAAACACTTCAGGAGACATTTCGGCATTTATCAAATGAAGTCAATGACTTTCTTATGACTTATTAATTTAGACTGCTATATAAATTCATGCATATTTGCTCCAAATGACATGTTCATGTGTTAAGCACATAATAGTCTTATTCATAAGCAGAAGGAACACAATATTCACTACTGAGAGTAAATTAAGGTATGCTCATAGACTATTATACAATAAACAAATGAAAAAATATATATATACACACACAAACACACATATATACTAAATTAACTTGGTTAGATCTCAAAAACTGTTTTAAATGAATAAAACTAAAAAAGGAACAGAAAAGTATGGTTTACTCTACACGAAGTTAAAAAATAGTGCTGTAGTTGTATGTAAAAATGTAATAAAGTAACATTTCAAGGAAGTGATTACCATATAATCAGAAGAGTGCCCTCACTGCAAGGGAGAAACTATCTAGTTACTGAGAAACGATAATAGTCTATTTCTTGACGTAAAAAAAGTTATACAGGTATATGCTTTAAGAAAATTAAGTTGTATATCTTTTACATTTACATCTAATTGTTTTATGTATTTAATAGTTAGAGGTTGAAATTAAAAGATGATGTGGAAAAATATTTACTTAAAATCTTTCAACTATATACTTTGATGGGGAATTTCTTACTAGCCAGGAACATATTTGATTAAAATCTCTCTAATTCTCTTTCAACACAACATCCCTTGCTTTTCAACAACATTTGTACACACTTCTGTGAAAGGCAATTATAGGATGATTCCTACCCAGGATAAATGACAAGAGAAAACCACGCTGTGTCTGTTTCCATTCTTCATTACAAAATTAGTGATGGAAGAGAGCCTAGAAATGTGACTCAAAAAGTGAGCATGGATTAGATTATAAACGTTTTATTTTTCTAGGACTATAAGAACAAATACTATTTTCATTTTGCTCACATTACTTTCCTGAAATATACTATATATTACTGAAGAAAAGAGTGAGCAAATGCATTTGAACTTGACTGTAAGAATAATGAATTTCATCAATTCACCTTAATGAGATTTTTGCAGAGGATAAAATGAGAAAATAGACATAAAGGTACACAGTAGGGTATGTAGTAGAGAGTACACACAGTGCCTATTATTTCAAATTTTTTATTAACTTTAAATTCTTTGGGCAAGTTATTTCTATTTAAGCATGGTTCTACATTTAGTAAAATATGAAGAAACTTGATTTATTAATGCTGCATTGAAATACCACAGACTGGGTGGCTAAAATAACAGAAATTAACATTCTCAGATTTCCAGAGTTGGAGTCCAAGTCTAACGTGCCAGCAGGGTTGGTTTTTATTAAGGCCTCTCTCCTTAGCTTGCAGATGGTAGCCTTTCTCTCTGGCCTCGTTTGGTCTTTGCTTTGTGAACATGCCCCTGGAGGAGGGCATGGTAACCCACTCCAGTATTCTTGCCTAGAGAATCCCAGGGACAGAGGCGCCTGGTGGGCTATAGTCCACAGGTTTGCAAAGAGTCAGACATGACTGAAGCAACTTAGCACACACACACACACTATGAACATGCATCCCTGGTGTTTCTTACTCTTTTTAAAAGGACACTAGTCATATTGGATTAGAGCTCTACCTTTAAGTCCTCATTTAACATTAATTTTTTGTTGACCAGTCACTAAGTTGTGTCCAACTCTTTGTGAACCCCATAGACTGCAGCACACCAGGCTTCCCTGTCCTTTACTATGTCCCAGAGTTTGCTCCAACTCATGTCCATTGAGTCAATAATGCCATCCAACCATCTCATCCTCTGTCACTCCCTTCTTTTCTTGCCCTCAATCTTTTGCAGCATCAGAGTCTTTCCCCATGAGTCAGTTCTTCACATCAGGTGGCCAAAGTATTGGAGCTTCAGCTTCAGTATCAGTCTTTCCAATGAATACTCAGGGTTGTTTAGTTTGATCTCCTTGCAGTCCAAGGGACTCAAGAGTCTTCTCCAGCACCAAAGTTCAAAAACAGCAATTCTTTAGTACTCAGCCTTCTTTATGGTCCATCTTTCACACCTCCACATGATTACCAGAAAAACCATAGCTTTGATTTTTTGGAACTTTGTCAGCAAAGTGATATCTCTGCTTTTTAATATGCTAAGTTTGTTGTAGCTTTTCTTCCAAGGAGCAAATTTCTATTTATTTCATGGCTGTGGTTACCATCTGCAGTGATTTTGGAGCTTAAGAAGATAAAATCTGTCACTGTTTTCACTTTTCTCCATATATTTGCCATTTGGAGTTAAGGCTTCAAAATATGAATGGGGGGTGGTAATGATTCAGTCCATTTGTGTGTGCTTAGTTGCTCAGTCCTGTCCAACTTTTTGTGACCCCATGGACTGCAGCCCACCAGGCTCCTCAGTCCATAGGGATTCTCCAGGCAAGAATGCTGGAGTAGGTTGCCATGATAGAGACTAAATTAACTTAAAACTTCCAGTTCCAATTTCAAAGGAAACAAAATAGAAAATCACATATTGTATGTGGAGATATTGTGGAAAGAAATATTTCTTCCTAAAAAAAAAGAAATATTTCTTCCTGCTATATAAAATATTCCTCAACCTCCACTTCAGTTTACAGACTCACATGTTATTCCATCGGTATTGCCAATCTTTGCTTTCATTGTCATTTTTACCAGACAACTTAAAATAATTAAATGCATGCATTTAGTGCTATGCAAGCTAAGGAAAATCTTTTCATGTGGACCGTGTAGATGATTGTTAGGCAATAGGGAAAGAGGAAGAGGAAAATAAACACAAAGGATATGAAGAATGAGAGATGAATGAACTTCTTAGCAACAAATAATCTTCAAAACACAAAAGCACAGCTTAACCATGTATAGACATGTGGTAAGTCACCTTAATTTTCTTCCTGATCCAATTCACCAGACAGGCTGATGAGATTCTGCCTCTTATGAGCTCTGTGATTTGAGGCAATTTTAACTAAGTCTTTCTGAAATCCAAGTGTTGACTTAAAAATGGGAATAATTACATTGAACCTGAAGAAAAGTTGTGAAAATTTAATACAATGATGTATACAAAAGACCTGAAATATTATAGACATGTATAGTTGTCCATGATTTTACCCCACTGATATATTAGCAAACCCCAGTACAATTTTCATGAAATAATTGGGTTCTCATTGGAAACCAACTGTCTTATCTTTCTGAAATGTTTGCAATGCCACCCTGACCTAGAAACAGACATTAACTGCCATAAATAACTTTATATCATAACTATTTTTCTTAGGCACCTGATCCTGTCTCTCACCCATCAGCTGCTGGAGAACATCATTTCATCCAACGAGTATCACCTGAGAACGTGATGTGAAGTCGCTCTGTCGTGTCTCACTCTTCGCGACCCCATGGACTACAGCCCGCCAGGCTCCTCTGTCCATGGGGATCCTTCAGGCAAGAATACTGGAGTGGATTGCCATTTCCTTCTCCAATCACCTGAGAGGAGATATATAAAATGTTCACTATTGTTACATTCCTTGCCACTTTGATTTTAACTTGGTGCATTATTTTTATTATGTATTTTATAGTCACTCATTCATTTTCATACTCAAAGGGAGAGGATGAAGAAGGCTTTTTTTAAATCTATTTCATAATGTGACAGAATTTGACCTCTTCCCCTTCCACATTAAAGAAACCAACTAAATCCTAAACTGATTATAGTAGGCTAGATATGGTATGTAGTCTCTTGATGATGCTAAAAGGGAAAAAAATAAATGTTTGAAACTCTTAATAGAAATCAAGGCCAGAAGGAGAGACCACAGTTTATTTATGAGAGAGAATCTATGACAACTGGAAATAATTTCCCTTTTGGGGGTTGATGGCTCAATTCAATCTAATTTGGGAGGTATTGTGAAAGATAATCTTTAATGGGACGCAGGTCACTACTGAACAGAGCGATGTTTAGCCTTTGTGACTAGTCAAGATTTATTTCATAAAGAGTGTAGTGGATATGCTTCATTTTAATTTACATGTAATAATATGTTTGTTGTTATTGTGCTGTGATGATTAGATTTTTTAAAAGGTGTTTTCATGAAAGGCTAACTAACAGGAAGTCTAGCTCAAAACCCTTTACTGAGGAAAGAATGACTTTGCCATGCTATTGCTTTCAGAGATTTTTTTTAAAATTCCACTGTAGTTAAAATTCCACTTTAGTTAACCCCTAAATATTCTTACCTTCATCAAAAATGGGGAAAGACTGACCTTGACCTTTGCATTTGGCTATAATAATTACAAGGAAGCCATGGCAACCCACTCCAGTATTCTTACCTGGAGAATCCCATGGGCAGAGGTCCCTGGCAGGCTGCAGTCCATAGCGTCACAAAGAGACTGAAGGGTCTTAGCACACTTACATGCATACTTCCTAGGTGGTGGAAGTGGTAAAGAACCTGCCTGCCAATGCAAGAGACCTAAGAGACACGGGTTCAATTCCTGGGTCAGGAAGAACTGGAGGAGGGCACAGTAACCCAATCCAGTACTCTTGGCTGGAGAAGCCCATGGACAGAGGAGCCTGGTGGGCTACAGTCTACGGGGTCACAAAGCGTTGGGCACAACTGAAGTGACTTAGCATGGCACGGTGTACAATTATATAATGTAGCACTTACGATCTGAACTTAATAGAGGGACTGATTTTGCCACTTACTGACTCCACAACCAAGTGGAAGATGCTTATCCAATCTCTGCCTCAGGGTCATTATCCATAAAATGGGCGTAATAAAAGTGCTGAGTGTTAAATCAGTCAGTATGTAAGGCACATAGAAAAGTTTTTGGTCCCTTTAGTAGGCTTCTTGCTCTATGATAAACATTGATTAATCAGTATAAGCATACTTCCAAAGTAAACCAAACATGTTTTATTAATAAGATGCAGTTTACTTTTTTAAAACACAAACTCATTATTTTAAATACTTCACACAGCATTTGCATGAGCTAACCCCTTTCAGGGTTTTATCTTGTAGCTCTCTCCTCTGCTAGAGCTATGATTTGGAATTTGCCTGAGTGAGACAATCTACAAGTAAGTATGAAATAACTAAACCAGAGACAATCTTCCTGGCATAGTTATTTTAACCACTGAAACCATTCTCTGTCCAATTAATACAGCCACAATAAATAGTGAAAGCTGTTTAGATAGTAGAAATGATTAATCATAACAGGGTTCTGTATGAATAATATGTGTTATAAACAAACCTCCTCTGTCTTCTTGATTAACTCCATTGAGTGCATACAGAGTTAATAAATAGCCTACATTTATGGTCAGAATTCAAATAGAATTCTAACTTCTGTGTCTTGAGTTTCTAGTAATTTTGTCTTTTGTTTTTGCCTCTTTGTTTCTGAGAATAATAGAAGTTTCCGCATAGTGGAAAATGCAAATTCTTAAACCATATGCCTTTTTCTTTCCTTTTCTTATCCACAGTGTTGTAAGTTGCACCAAATTTAGAAATGAATTAAATGTAATTGTATCGTTGGGTTTCTACTTGGTGGAAATGACTTTTGGTGCTTTAAATCTCACGAGTGAACTATGGAAACAAACACTTTCAACTCACAGCTATTATTTTTTTCAGTTTTTAAAACTTTCTTGTTTGTAAAAGAAACATCATAATGAAAAAGAAAATCCTAGTTTCCTGAGAGTATGTTTATAAACTCTCACCTTTTATATTGTATAGGGATTTCTTAAAAAAAAAAAAAAAGGAAAACAAGATAGGGAGCGATAGAAACTTGCATGAAGAATTTGTTTGCATAATGTGGCATAGGAAACCATCTTTTCTTTACTGACAGTCAGTGAGCTTTTCCACAAAGGGTAATGTGTGTGCGCTAAGTCGCTTCAGTCGTATCTGACCCTTTGCAATCCTATAGAATTTAGCCTGCCAGGTTCCTCATGGGATTCTCTGGGAGAGAATACTGGACTGTGTTGCCATTTCCTTCTCCAGGCAGGGGACCTTCCTGACCCAGGGGTCTCAGCCTTATGTCTCCCATATTAGCAGGTAATTTGTTTACCACTAGCACCATGGGGGATAGCTCCCAAGAAATCCAGCCATGCTCTACCCCCACCATTCTTACGTACATCTGATTATATGTAGGGGGTGTGTGTGTGCATGTGTGGTGTACGGTTACATGTGGGTGTATCAATATTACTCAGTGTTCTCAAGAGAAGCAGAATCAATGGGAGAGAGATGTGGGATGAAGGGAAAGGAAGAAAGGAAGAGGAGTAAGACTTATTCTAAGGAAACTGTCTCACATGATTGCAGTCGCTGCCAAATATGAAATCTGTAGGGCAGGCTCTCAGGGTTATTTGCCTTACCCTTTTTCTGGCTACTTCTACACATGAGATGACAAGTTTCTCATCTTTGGAGGAAGCCCTGAGACAGAAAAGGAGGGAGAAGCTGTAGAACATAGTTGATGTGGGTGTCTGCAATATGAATGGAACCGTTAAGACCTACCCAAAAATAAGAAGTTGGCTGGGAGTATGTTATGGTGACCGCCAGAGATAATGTACTTTTAAACTGGTGAATTGAAACGCCTTGGCATTTCCTTTACTTACTGAGAAACTGGAATCACAAATATCAGGAGGCAAAATTCACCTAATATATGTCATAGTATATGGTCTAGTAGGTTTCTCCTTGGCCTTTATACATGAGAAATGAAATATATGTTCATACCAAGACTTTTACATATTAGTAAATATTCATAGCAGTTTTGCAAGTATTCATAGCAGCAAAATAAAATTTTGCTATAATTTTTGGCAAAATTATAATCCCTGAAATGTAGAAAATATGTATAAATAAGTGAATAGATAAACAACTTGTGGAATATATATAAAATAAAATACAAAGCAGCAATAAAAATGAAGAAACTATTGATATACCTAATAACATGAATTAATCTCAAGATAGCTGCGTTTTGTTTAAATAGCCACTCATAGACGTTATGTACAAGTCCATTTATATAACAAGTCCATTGAGTCAATGATGCCATTCAATCATCTCATCCTCTATTGCCCTCTTCTCCTACTGCCCTCAATTTTTCCCTATGGATGGGATGAAAGGGAAGGATAAAGGGACAGAAGGGAGGCATCCAAAGTAACCCAAATAAAATTTTGGAGATTTTAATTGTGGTGATGGTTTCATGATATATATATATGCTTCCATATATGTCAAAAATAAATTTTAAATGTGTATAGTTTATCATATGTCAATTGTGCCTCAGTAAAGATGTAAAATGAAATATTAAGAAAAGACAAAAGTTATCAAAACTTACCTCTTTGCCACAGTCCACCTTTTCCAAGACTGATTATCTAAGGTGCGATATCAGTCACCTGAGTTTTCTCAACAGCCTCTACTTGTCATCCTAGGTTACGTATCATATCATTTAACTTGTGGAAGATTACAATTTTGTATAGAAAACCATAGGTGTTACAAGGGAAATTATGCCTAGCCAGCTTTTGCCAAATTTTAGAGCATGTTGGGAGATAAAAAATAAAAGTAAAATAACTGCAATCAATTTAAGAAACCAGTTGGTTGGGTTTAAAGTTTAAAAAAAATCTTTTGGAGGCTTTTCATAAGAAATACAAAAAACAAAGGAAGTATTTGCTTTCTTTAAGGATCATATCTCTTTTCCACCAAAAATACCTCTATGATAATGCTTATAGATATTTTATTTTGAACAGTGTAAATTAGAATATACTTTAACATAAACCTCTTTCGTGGATAATTTTTCTCATTAGGTTCTATCTTACCTAAACAGATATGTGATTAATTACAGGGTTCTAAAGGCATGGGGGTTTCCCGGGTGGTGCCAGCAGTAAAGAATCCACCTGCCAATGTAGGAGATGCAAGAAACATGGGTTTGATCCCTGGGTAAGGAAGACCTTCTGGAATAGGAAATGGCGCTCTGCTCCACTATTCTTGCCTGAAAAATCCCATGGGCAGAGGAACCTGGAGGTCTACCATCCATGGGGCTGCAAAGAGTTAGATGTGACTGAGCATACAAAGGCAGAGAGTTCAGACTTCCAGGTGATATTTTCCTAAAATATCTTCTATAATCATTTGGTTTCTCTTGGCTTCTCATTACTATACTCAAATCATTCCATAAATAATTTTATTAGTGCAATCTGCATGTAGGCCCTTGTTCACTAACATTTTAAGTGTAGGTACTCAATTATCCAACTCCTTGTTATTCAAAAGGATGAGTGAAATATAGGATGATCTACTTAAGATTTTTGTTTTATAGTGTTGTGTTTATTATGAATCCATATACATTTTAAGTGTATAGCTTCAGTTCAGTTCAGTTCAGTCGCTCAATCGTGTCCGACTATTTGTGACCCCATGAATTGCAGCATGCCAGGCCTCCCTGTCCATCACCAACTCCCGGAGTTCACTCAGACTCACGTCCATCAAGTCCATGATGCCATCCAGCCATCTCATCCCCGGTCGTCCCCTTCTCCTCCTGCCCCCAATCCCTCCCAGCATCAGAGTCTTTTCCAGTGAGTCAACTCTTCTCATGAGGTGGCCCAAGTACTGGAGTTTCAGCTTTAGCATCATTCCTTCCAAAGAAATCCCAGGTTTGATCTCCTTCAGAATGGACGGGTTGGATCTCCTTGCAGTCCAAGGGACTCTCAAGAGTCTTCTCCAACACCACAGTTCAAAAGCATCAATTCTTCGGCGCTCAGCCCTCTTCACAGTCCAACTCTCACATCCATATATGACCGCAGGAAAAACAAGAGCCTTGACTAGACAGGCCTCTGTTGGCAAAGTAATGTCTCTGCTTTTGAATATGCTATCTAGGTTGGTCATAACTTTTCTTCCAAGGAGTAAGCGTCTTTTAATTTCATGGCTGCACTCACCATCTTCAGTGATTCTAGAGCCCAGAAAAATAAAGTCTGACCCTGTTTCCACTCTTTCCCCATCTATTTCCCATGAAGTGATGGGACCGGATGCCATGATCTTTATTTTCTGAATGTTGAGCTTTAGGCCAACTTTTTCACTCTCCTCTTTCACTTTCATCAAATGTATAGCTTAGGATTTAAAAAAATATATCATATTTATTTAAAATTGTCTAGATCAACAGTTGGCCAATCATAGCTCACTCACCAAATTGATTTGGCAGCCAGTCATCTGTCTTTATAAATACACTTTCACTGGAACACAGTCATGATCATTTATTTACATACTGTCTATGGCTACAGAGTCAAGTAGCTACACTCATTTCACATGCTACCAAGGTAATGCTCGAAATCCTTCAATCTAGGCTTTAACAGTATGTGAACCAAGACATTCCAGATGTACAAGCTGGATTTAGAAAAGACAGAGGAACCAGGGATCAAACCACCAACACCTGCTGGATCATAGAAAAAGCAATGAAATTCCAGAAAAAATATCTACTACTGTTTCATTGATTATGCTAAAGCCTTTGACTATATGGATCACAACAAACAGTGAAAAATTCTTCAAGAGATGGGAATACCAGACTACCTTATCTGCCTCCTGACAAATCTGTAAGCAGGTCAAGAAGCAACAGTTAGAAATGGACAGGGAACAATAGACTGGTTCCAAATTGATAAAGGAGTACATCAAAACTGTACATTGTCACCCTATTTATTTAACTTATATGCAGAGTACATCATGTGAAATGTCAGGGTGGAGGAAGCACAAGCTGCAATCAAGATTACTGGGAGAAATATCAATAACCTCAAACATGCAGATGACACCAGTCTTACAGCAGAAAGCAAAGAACTAAAGAGCCTCTTGATGAAAGTGAGAGAGGAGAGTGTAAAGCTGGCTTAAAACTCAACATTCAGAAAACTAAGATCATGACATCTGGTCCCATCACTTTAAGGCAAATAGATGGGGAAAAAATTGAAACAGTGATATACTCTAGTTTCTTGGGCTTCAAAATCACTGCTAGAGAAGGAAATGGCAGCCCACTCCAGTATTCTTGCCTGGAGAATCCTGTGGGTGGATGAGCCTAGTGCATTGCTGTCCATAGGGTTGCACAGAGTCGGACACAACTGAAGCGACTTAGCATGCATGCATGCATGCATGCATTGGAGAAGGAAATGGCAACCAACTCCAGTATTCTTGCCTGGAGAATCCCAGGGATGGAGGAGCCTGGAGGCTGCCATCTATGGGGTTGTACAGAGTCGGACATGATTGAAGTGACTTAGCGGCAGCAGCAGCAAAATCACTGCAGATGGTGATTGCATCCATGAAATTAAAAGACACTTACTCTTGGAAGAAAAGCTATGACAAAACTAGATAGTGTATTAAAAAGCAGAGGTATTACTTTGCCAACGAAGTTTCATCTAGTCAAAGCTATGGTTTTCCCAATAGTCATGTATGGCTATGAGAGTTGGACAATAAGGAATGTTGACTGCCAAAGATTTGATGCTTTTGAACTGTGGTGTTGAAGAAGACTCTTGAGAGTCCCTTGGACTCCAAGGAGATAAAACCAGTCAATCCTAAAAGAAATCAACACTAAATATTCATTGGAAGGATTGATGCTGGAGCTCTAATATTTTAGCCACCTGATGTGAAGTACTGAGTCATTTGAAAAGACCCTGATGCTGGGAAAGTTTGAAGGCAGGAGAAGGGAACAACAGAAGCTGAGATGGTTGGATGGCATCACCGACTCAATGGCTCAGTGGTAAAAATCCACCTGCCAAATGGAGACTAGGAGACATGAGTTCTACCTCTGGATTGGGAAGATCCTCTGGAAAAGGAAATGGCAACCTACTCCAGTATTTTTGCCTAAGGAATGCAAAGGACAGAGGAGCCTGACTATAGTTCATAGGGTTGCAAAAAATTGAGCATGACTTAGTGGCTGAACAACAGCAACAACATACACAAGCAAACTTATGCTTTTAACCATATTAAGTATATAGCTTATGATTTTAAAAAATAGTATATTTATTTAAAATTGTTTAGATCAGGAATTGGCCAAATACAGCTCACTCACCAAGTTGATTGGCAGCCATTCATCTGTTTTTATAAATACACTTTCACTGGAACATAGTCATGCTCATGTATTTATATATCATCTATGGCTGCAGAGTCAAGTATTTGCAACAAAGGCCATATGGTCTGGAAAGCCAGAAATATTTACTATCTGGCTCCTTATAGAAAGCTTGTCCACCCTTGATCTTGAATAAATAAGTTCCTTCTCTCACTTAAGAAAATTCTAAGATTGCTATGTTGATAGTCAAAAGGTTTAGCAAGTTAAGACTCTTAAGCCAGGTCTACCATTAACTGTGAAAATTGAAAAGTTCCATCATGTTTTGGTCATCAGTCTCCTCAACTCATATATGTTAGATTAAATAATTTTTACAATCCTGTGTAATTTGAATGTATATTAACTAAAATATTTAAATATCCGGAAAGTGAAAGATGCTTAGTCGTGTTGAACTCTTTGTGAACCCATGGACTATACAGTTCATGGAATCCTCCAGGCAAGAATACTGGAGTGGGTAGCCTTTCCCTTCTCCAGGGGATCTTCCCAACCCAGAGATCAAACCCAGATCTCCCACATTGCTGGTAGATTCTTTATGCGCTGAGCCACAGGGGAGTCCCTTAAATATCTGGAGGAGGTTGTTAATACTCCTGATTTCACTGATAGTGTCTTTATTCTTTGTCCCTTAAGTCTTTTGGAGATGGAAGAACATATTCAATAAATGAAAATTTCATAATGCAAACTATTGACATTTAAATTATTCATTGAAGTTTATAATACCAATGAGCTAAATACATAAAGTTAATATTTTAATATTCTATAATTAGTATAATTTGAAATTAAAAGTTAATCATAGCTGTAATCCT
Source organism: Ovis canadensis (assembly GCF_042477335.2). Classification (NCBI taxonomy): domain Eukaryota; kingdom Metazoa; phylum Chordata; class Mammalia; order Artiodactyla; family Bovidae; genus Ovis; species Ovis canadensis. The sequence continues at coordinate 31,797,919 of NC_091248.1, read as the reverse complement.
ATGCCTTCAGTGACTCAGCCCTTTAGCCAGTACTGTTATATGTGAAAACAAAGATTTGGCATGCCTAAGATTTAGAATTACTTCAGAGCATCACCTTACCTCTGGATTAATTTCAAAGCACACAGGTTTGTTTTTACTAAGCTAATAGGCAAAATAAGTGAGTTTTATGATACGATGATAAAAAAAAATTTGTCCTCTCAGTCATCAGTAAAGGCCAAAGAAAGAAAAGACTATTAACACTATTCAAAGCAGATACATTGTTAAATTTTTTAAAGATATAGAAAACTGGAAACAATGTGGCTATTAACTTATTTATATGTTTTCTGCAATGAATGAAAATGGACTGTTTACAGGGAAGATGAAGTCATGGTAAGCAGGCTAATGGAAAGCATCTAGCATTTTAGTTTAATCCAAGTCTCCAGTTAATAACATTAAGATACTGAGATAACTTTCAGGTGGAAACAGAGGAACAATCTCGGCAGTAGTGATTTTTCACATATCATGGAAAACAGAAAGGTGACCAAAGATGGGATAAGTTTAAATGTTCTGATTTGCAAGGAGAAAATAAGAAAACTTTAGAAATCATCTATCAGAGAATACATTGTTTTCCCCTGACAAAAGATTAATACTTGCTATATGCAAAATGTATTTATGTGCACTTAAAGGAAACCATAATCTCTGAATTGGTCAAGAATATGTTACAGCCAAATAACCTCATCTTCTATTTCAATGTAGTTATCAGAACAAGAGAGTAAAGGACATTATATTGTTTATACTCAGAAAAATATAAATATCTTAACAGAAAAAGAATGCTTAATAAAAAGGCCTACATAAACATACACAAACATTTCAAATACCCATGGCCGTAGTCTGCATATTCAGCCTTTTGTTATTGAACAACAAACATAAAAACAAGAAATACTGTAAAGGTTTTGAATAGCTGAATAGCATGCTATTAACCAGAAAATTTTCTAAACACTACTCTTCAGTTATTTCAGTGAATACATTTGCATTTCTTTGAGTAATACAGACACTATTATGCTATTGGCAACATATTATATTAAAATTTCTTTAAAAATAAATTGCTATTGACATGTATTGATTCTATTGACATGAAACTTAAAAGTCATTCGCAATATAAATACAAGACTTTTGAAAGTATGATAGAATTTGTAAAACATTTCCTAAAGCCATGTTATTTCACCAATGAAGAAATAAGGCTCTAAAAAGTAAATTCTCCAAATTCCCATGGATAGCCAGGCAGGCTGGAACCCTGTCTCTATGTGTGTTCTATTTAATCCTTTAAATTGAATTTGCTAGTTAGTTATCAAGGCTAAACTCCAAAATATATTTAGGCAAAATTATCTAAATAAATAGTATATTCATTTGATGTTTTTCTATATCTTTATATTCCAAAGAGATTACTTGAGTCACAACAAATGATCTTCCCTTGTTTTATATGTTACTCACCTTATGTGTGAATAGGGGTGGAGAGAGAATGTTGACCTGTCTCATCATTAATAATAGCTAAAGCTGTACATATATGTCAGAAAAAAATTCCCAGAAAAGCATGAAAAAGCGATATGACATAAAATGATGTATTCAAAAATTTTAAACTGTGGTCAGTCATTAGACAGAGGGTTGTTGTTCACTGCTAAAAACAACAGCTAAGCATCAAAGTCTTTGAGATTTTTACTCTTAGTTTTTTTATAAGACTATTAAACACTGGAGTAAAATTAAAGAAACTAAAGTTAGAAAGTAATCAACACTGTGTTTTCTCTTTTAATTGAAAAGTAAAATGCCGTTCTGGTTCAGCAACTGTGGCATAGAATTTCTTTTAATCCTTCTCCCCACTCCTTTCTTTTCAACAAGTTTCTTAATTTAGCTGGTGGAGATAACTAGTAATGCAAGCTTGAGTTAACAAATAAAAAAGGGATTAATAAAAAAGCACTGCATCCTCATTTTTGATATCAGAATTATATTTTTTTCTTTATTCAAATCAAAACAAAGATCTTTACACTTTCCATAAATAGGGTCATTTTTATCTGTCTTTGTATATCTTTTAAAAATATATAGGCATTTTCTTCCTAGTTCATTAACTTCATAGTAAGTTTCCCTTTATGATTATTCATTTAACCAAAGACCAACATTTTATTTTGATAGATAGCTTTAAAAATTATGTGTTTTAAATATCTCCAGGTTTTACTCAGTGGTGTTTTAAAGAGATAGTTTTCCTTTCTATCAATCAAACTTTTATCCTTCTTTCCTTACTGAAAGGGGAAGACATATGGAGAAGAGATGCATGAAGGTCATCACTGAAGAGTCATAAACCATTGTGAATAATGTCAGAACTATAATTTAATTAGTGCCCCATCTGTCACTTTCTGTTTGACGAGCACTAAATGTCCAATTATCATTTAATATCTGCTCTAATCAGTTCTGGCAAATTTTGCAGGCACACAAGAGATGACATTAATAGATGAAAGTGAGGCTACTCTTGCCACATTATCAGAAAGAAATCTTGAGCAGCCCTGACTTACAATCAGGAAGGTAAGAATTTATTCCAATTAGCAGTAATGACATTTTATATCAGTGATATTATGGGGATTCTGGAAAAGAATTCTCTTTGTTCTCTCAAGAAGTTAAGAAAGTAGCCTTGCCTATGATTTTTCTGGAACTATTTTAAGGATTCTAAGATTAAAAAAATAATAAATTTTAAGTAATCTATGTAATCAGCCAGCCTTGATGTAATGTCTTTGAAAGCCATCTACTTCTGGGTTAGTCAACCACCTTCTGCAAACTAGTTTTTCCACAGACAAAGGCATTGTTAGAGAGCATTGACTCCATGGGGAGTTTTGTAAGTCATGCATATACTGAGTATATTAAAGAAAAACAACTTTTTATTTTGTATTGAGGTATATCCAATTAATAATGTTGTGATAGCTTCAGGTGAATAGTGAAGGGGCTCAGCCATATATATACATAACCATTCTATTTTGAACATTGTCTTCTGTAAGAGGAACATGATTTAGTAAGGGACTCTCCACTTAAAAATGATGGTATTTCAAAATTTATCTAATTTGTATAATAGTAAAATAAAGAGAAATTTTACACATTTGTTCCCATTGCTAAAAAAATTTTAACAGCATTCCAACTGTGCCTACAACTACTACTGCTACTGACAAGTTTAATTTTTAAAACTTAGAATTATAACCCAAAGACTTTTAACTGTTGTGAAATTACTAAAAGCATGTAATAATCCATGTAGCACTCTTCTTATCATTATTATTATTAACATTTTTTCCTAGTGATTCTTTCTTTTACTTTTAAAATGAGAAAAAAAAAATATATGTTTTCATCGTTGATTGCAAAAGTAAAAGCCCTCAAGAATTTTCATGATTTTATAAAATAACTGCAGTAGGTTATTGGTTATTTTAGATACAAAAAACTGAGGCTAAGAGAGTTGCTTAACTTGCTTTATACTTGAATCAACAAGTAAAGCTTTTCAAAAATTACTTCTTCCTACAATGTTACATATTACTAAATATCTTTTTAATCACAATTTAGCATGAGGTATGTACCTCCACAATAAATAAAACTGCATTTTATTCATCAACAAGAAAAATTAGTAAACATTTTGGATTCAAACTAGTAAAATTCTGAATTTGAATATTTGGGGTCATGATCTAGTTGAGTAGCTTCTGTTAAAACAACAACAAAACATAATTTTAGATCATACAGATTATCTGCAAGTACTTATAAAGCAAAAAATCTGATAAATATTTAATATATTTTAATACATGGTCTATTCACTTTAGTCACGAGAGCCTAATCTTCCTCCAGCTATGCCTCTCTTCTTTTGCCCAATAATGTATAAGCTTGGATGAAAAGGGGCCAGTAATTTATGTCTATCTGCCTAAAACTTAAGCAGTAATAGAAAACAAACTCTCATGTGAAAACCTGTGCATGCTAAGTTGCTTCAGTCATGTCCAGCTCTGTGCGGCTCCATGGACTGTAGCCCGTAGGCTCCTCTGTCCATGGGATTCTTCAAGCAAGAATACTGGAGTTAGTTGCCCTGCCTCCTCCAGGGGCTCTTCCCCAACTAGGGATGGAACTCACCTCTCCTGCACTGGCAGGTGAGTTCTTTACCACTAGCACTACCAGGGAAGCCCCATATGAAACCCCATGCATGCATGCTAAGTCACTTCTGTCATTTCCAATTCTGTGCGACCCTATGGACCACAGCCCATCAGGCTCCTCTGTCCTGGGGATTCTCCAGGCAAGAATACTGGAGTGGGTTGCCATTTCCTTTTCCAGGGGATCTTCCTGACTCAGGGATGAAACCTGGGTTTTTTACCTCTACTTGCATTGGCAGGTGGGTTCTTTACCACTAGGGCCACCTGGCAAGCTCTCATGTGTCCCTAAATGTAAATGCTTATAACATGAGAGATGAAGGTTCTTCCTCTCGATTTAAAGTTGAATTATTAATTTTTCCTAATACATGTTTTCATAAGTGGTCAGCAAAGTCTTTCCCTGACTATGGTTTTCCTTTAAGGAGAAATATATTTCATAAAGAATTGGGGTTCCTAATTCCAATTTTCTTTCTAAATGAAATGACTTGTATCTCTACCATCAGTGACTCTTTCTACAAAAATATTCTCAGGAAACTGAACTCTATGCCTTCTTATAGTTGTTCATAAGCCAAAGAAAGACAGATTCTCTCCAGTGACCAGAATTAAAGATTTAAAATAAAGCCTCTTGCATTACACTGTACATCAAACTATATTTCTAGCCGTGAAAGAAAAAGTCACTAATAGATTCATATTCCTATAAGATTGAAGCTGAGACTGAACTGACTGTGGCTTGATTTTAGCAAAAAATTTGTCAGGCTGTTGTTTGACTCCTAATTATTCTGCCCACCTCAAAACACAGTTTGGCTGAAAGTATTTAGAGAATAAAACATTGCTTTATGTGCCTTTGACAGAGGTAAGAGAAAGGGATTGTATCACTAGTGTACATGAGGGTGAGTTCTCATTATGCATTTCTATGTGATTCTGTTGACCTATAACTTGTAAAAACCTGCTGAGCTTATGAGCCCAAACTTTAATTGTCAAATTTTAAAAGCACTAACTGGGAGATCCTGAGTCACAACTTAAAGCAGTTCTGTTGAGAGGAAGAAAGTAAAATCAAGCAGCAAGTTTAAACTCCAAAGTAATTTTTTCCCTATGGGAACATATCACCATATGAGTCCTTTTCTATGAAATGGAATGTTATTGATCCTAAATACCATCTTTACCGTACATGCTTCAAAGAGCAACCTTGGTGTAAGACACTACCAAAAAATGTTTCTAGAGTCTAAACCTCGTGTTAATGAAAGATGTTCCATTTTAAGTATTTGGAGCCAAGGGGCTCATTAACCTAACTCATCAGCATTTGTTTGCATCTCTTTATTAAGCAATTATACTAGAAATATTTATCCCAGATACTATGATGATAAGGAAAAGAACACATTGCTAAAGAGAAAAAAAAACAAAAAACAAACATGGTCTTCATCTTGGTTTGGAAGTCAATCTGGACAATTTTGGTGTGGTGTCAGAAATACCACTTTCATAAACAAAAAACAGCTGTCAGAGACAAAGATCTAAAGATAGCTCTTATTCCTGTACTAGTTTACTCATTAGCTTTTATACTGAGTTCCCAAGTGTTAACTTTCAATCCAGTTTTGACTTAGGGAATCTGCTTAAACCCAGAAGTGTTACTTATAGGAAAGTAGACAAATAGCTGTGGTATACTGGAGATGTGCTAACTTGTAGGAAAGGAACTTTTGGTTTCTTCTATGTCTGATCTTGGTCCCAGAGACTCATAACATCCCGGGAGGCATCATGGGGGAAGAGATGCTTTCAAAGAGGCCAGAGTTCTCTAATCAATAATCTTTCATTTCCCTCCCTTTGAAGAGTGTCAAATCACTGCACAACCAGAGGGAATTCACTCCGATTCTCTCTAGGAGATTGCATACTAATATTAACTAATGAAACACATATTTAAATCACAAATCAAATAATGCAGTAGCTGGCAATGTCAAGAGAGAGCATTTCTCAATTTTCTCAAGTTCTGTGAATTTTAATTAAGACCTCTGAAAATCTATATTATTCTGTAAATTTAGTCCTTTCACTTAATGACTTGAACTTTGTGTGATTATTCACTTGTAGAAGTGAAATCTCCAGGGGCAGCACAGAGAACTCAGTGGCCACCTATCTGAAACACTTATCTTTTGATAATCTCCAGTCAAGTCCTAACCTTTCCATTTCTAAAAACAAATATTTAATTTAATGAAAAGAGTGTCATTATTCTTATAGGTGAGAAAATATCCTCTCAACTCCTACACTTCAAGAATTATATATACTATTCATTTTAAATATTTGGATTATAATTTTCTTCTAGTATGACTGGTTAAAGGCTTCCCTGGTGACTCAGATGATAAAGAATCTGCCTGCAATGCCGGAGACATGGGTTTAATCTCTGGGTCGGGAAGATCTCCTAGAGAGTGGATGGCAACCCACTCCAGTAGTCTTGTCTAGAGAAGTCTATGGACAGAGGAGCCTAGAGGGCTACAGTTAATAGGGTCACAAAGAGTTGGACATGACTGAGCGACTAATGTACACACACAAACACAGGATCAGTTAAAAGCAAAAAGTCACCATCCATACCTGAAAGCCAGGCTTCAGCAATACGTGAACTGTGAAAGCCCTGATGATGTTCAAGCTGGTTTTAGAAAAATAAGAGGAACCAGAGATCAAATTGCCAACATCCGCTGGATCATGGAAAAAGCAAGAGAGTTCCAGAAAAACATCTATTTCTGCCTTATTGACTATGCCAAAGCCTTTGATTGTGTGGATCACAATAACCTGTGGAAAATTCTGAAAGAGATGGGAATACCAGACCACCTAACCTGCCTCTTGAGAAATCTGTATGCAGGTCAGGTAGCAACAGTTAGAACTGGACATGGAACAACAGACTGCTTCCAAATAGGAAAAGGAGTACGTCAAGGCTGTATATTGTCACCCTGCTTATTTAACTTCTATGCAGAGTACATCATGAGAAACACTGGACTGGAAGAAGCACAAGCTGGAATCAAGATTGCCGGGAGAAATATCAATAACCTCAGATATGCAGATGACACCACCCTTATGGCAGAAAGTGAAGAGGAGCTAAAAAGCCTCCTGATGAAAGTGAAAGTGGAGAGTGAAAAGGTTGGCTTAAAGCTCAACATTCAGAAAACGAACATCATGGCATCCGGTCACATCACTTTATGGGAAATAGATGGGGAAACAGTAGAAACAGTGGCAGACTTTATTTTTGGGGGCTCCAAAATCACTGCAAATGGTGATTGCAGCCATGAAATTAAAAGACGCCTACTCCTTGGAAGGAAAGTTATGACCAACCTAGATAGCATATTCAAAAGCAGAGACATTACTTTGCCAACTAAGGTCCGTCTAGTCAAGGCTATGGTTTTTCCTGTGGTCATGTATGGATGTGAGAGTTGGACTGTGAAGAAGACTGAGCGCTGAAGAATTAATTCTTTTAAACTGTGGTGTTGGAGAAGACTCTTGAGAGTCCCTTGGACTGCAAGGAGATCCAACCAGTCCATTCTGAAGGAGATCAGCCCTGGGATTTCCTTGGAAGGAATGATGCTAAAGCTGAAACTCCAGTAATTTGGCCACCTCATGTGAAGAGTTGACTCATTGGAAAAAACTCTGATGCTGGGAGGGATTGGGGGCAGGAGGAGAAGGGGACAACAGAGGATGAGATGGCTGGATGGCATCACTGACTCGATGGACGTGAGTCTGAGTGAACTCCGGGAGATGGTTATGGACAGGGAGGCCTGGCGTGCTGCGATTCATGAGGTCGCAAAGAGTCAGACACGACTGAGCAACTGAACTGAACTGAACTGATACCTGAAAGAGGTCAGTTCAGATACACATTTCACAGTAACATCATTATTGCTGAATGTAATTCGTTTGGATTAAATACAAGGGCTACAATTTAATGTATTCCTACTGTTTTAAATATAACAATGTCCTTGGAGCCTGAAAGAGATAACAGAACTTCAGCGAACTATTATTCCAACTCATCAGACTTTCTGAAGAGGTCTCCTAGTGGACGGAGTAAATTGGGCTCCTTGTTTAAAATCTAGGATGCGTTACTCTTAGTTTAACCACTAAGCTCTCATAACCCGGAGCCTCACTGATTGAGTGCCAATACTTATTTTCAAGATCTCCAGAAAGGCAAAGGTAATCTGATCCATTCACAGACAGAATTACTAAGACAGGGAAAACAATGGGAAATTTGCAACGACAAGTACAGTAAATAATATTCTCTTGTTAAAATTCAAGCTATGGCAACTAAAGCAGTTGAGTTAGCAGACATTTTTACATAGCTCATGAGAAAAATGACTTGTTTACATTAAGGAAAGAAGATGCAGTTTTGACAACATTCTGAAAAACAATAATATACATGATAATCATGAATGTTCTATTTAAAAAAATAGCAACCCCCACTTTTTAAATATAAATTTAAACTTCTGAATTTAACATAATTTTACCATACTGGAAAATTGTTTGCCCTGCAAGAAATGCAAGTAAAAATATAAAAGGATTTTTCAATATTAATTTCAATGATTAATGAACTCCAGTGTTAAATCTAACATTTGAAGGTAAAAAAAAAAAAGCAAATAGTTAATGGGTATTGTACTTTATAAAGTGTATAAATATGTAATTAAAAAGTAACTAAAGAAGAAAAAAGAGATGGCTTTTATTTATTATGCATATTAATAACCTTATACTCAATCATGGCATGCATATTTTGCAGGAAAACTTCTTAATAGACGAGACTGACAACCTTGGGAAATTGAAGAAATAATTGAAAATTAATTTTCCCTTCATATTTTAGTAAGAAGCCTACACTGGTTACTTTCACATTGTTAATATGAACAAGGAAGTATGTGAATTGTAACAAACACCTTCTATTACATTTAAGTTTTATATGAAGTTTTCATGAGTTTCAGAAACAAGATCCATTCTCTTTTTTTATAAAGTGTCTTTAAACATATAATGCATAAGCATAATTTTAAAACATACTTTAATAAGGTGATTTTAAACATTACTTCAATGAAAGATGTAGGAGAACAGATAAAATCAACATTTTAAGCTCCATTTAGAATACTCTCACTTTATTTGGGTATAAATCACAATTGAATCAATAGTGTGAAAATGTGGATATGATTCTAACAGTTAAATAGAATAATTTTTATCTCTGTAAGTATTTTCTTTGTCTGTATATGGAAATATCCCTGATTCTCTCTATATAAAATAAATACAATATGATAGAGAACTGATGGAAAATAATTTTAAGTGATACCAGCTCAGTGATGTATTGATTGCCAACTACTCTGAGCTAGACACTATTCTGGGCAAAGGGGATTCAGAAGTAAATGAGTCTAAGCCCCTTCCTTCATGAAGCTTACTGTCAAGTCTCCACAATTACTTCCTAGTCTTTCTTTATATTAAGAAAATATTTTTAGTTATTTTTATTTTTAAGTTGAGTTCACCAGAAAAAAATTTTAAAATGGGCAAAAATATTTATTTTAAGACTAATATGATTGCTACTTGTCAGCAAACTAATATAGCCATTTCCCCCTTCTCAATTAAGGAAATTATTTACCTGGGGGTGGAGGAAAGTAGCATCACTTGAATACAAATTTTTTCTTTATTTATTTTATTTTGCCATTTGTGTTAAATAATTTTTACACTGAAGCATCAGGAGCTACATAGATAGCTCAAACTAAAGATGAATATCCAAAAGAAAATGTACCCAGAACTCAAATGTGAATTATAAAGGATATGGTAAATTTCATGTTTTGGGTTTCCAGTATAAAGAATTATCTTGCTCTTTCAAAAGCAACAGCAGGTGCTTTCAACTGAATGAAGAAAGATACCCACAATCAGCCTACCTGTCAGTCTCAACATTTTAGGGGAAAATGGCAATGAAGATATAACATGTACATATTAAGGTAACTATTTTTGGTTTGAAAACCTGTAATTTTTGTGTAAGAGTTAAAATAGGCATCTGTTCTCTTATTTCCAATGAAGGAAAAACAGGATCACCATCTGAAACATTGTACTGTATTTTTAAACCAAATATGCTTTTTTCTCAACAGTAATTTACTAAAATATGCATACAATGAAAATGAAGAGAAACGTATAGAAATTTAGAAAATCAAATACTACCACAAGTTTTCTACTTTCATATATTAACAAAAGGATAACCAATTTGTGTGAATCCAGGGCTACTATTGGTCTATGAATTTATTATGATAATCAATATTATGTAGGTTAAGTATTACTATTAAGAAAAAAGTCCTCAAAACACACCTCTGGGGAAAAATTAATGATAAAGATATGCTTTTATCCTTTTCCTTATCTTAAATATTCCTTTTTTCATTCTTGTCTCCCCTTTTATATGGCTCTGATATCACCAAGTACTATTCATGTTGCTATAGATCCTGCTCCCAACTCTTCCAATTTCACAATTTCATACATCAAAAAATATCTGAGCACTCTTTCATTCTGAGTCTTTAAAATGACTGATGTGTTCATATCAGCTGATGCTGAAGCTGAAGTTTCAATGCTTTGGCCACCTGATGAGAAGAGCCAACTCATTGGAAAAGACCCTGATGCTGGGAAAGATTGAGGGCAGGAGGAGAAGAGGGCGACAGAAGTTGAGATGGTTGAATGGCATCACCAATTCAATGGATATGAATGTAGGCAAACTCCGAGAGATGGTGAGGGACAGGGAGGCCTGGTGCACTCCAGTCCATGGGGTCACGAAGAGTCCAACGCAACTAAGTGACTGAACAACATTTTGGAGGAATGTTGTATAGAGTTTAGAATAGGCTATGAATTATGTTCATTGTCTGGAATCTCCATAAAATGTCTCATCTTCACTCAAATTATTACATCATTAGTAGAGATGGGCCTCCCTGATGTAGGTGGTAAAGAATCTGCCTGTAATGCAGGAGACATGGGTTCAATCCCTGGGTAAGGAAGACCTCCTGGAGAAGGAAATGGCAACCAACTCCAATATTGCCTAGGAAATCCCATGGGCAGAGGAACCTGGCAGGATACAGTCCATGGGGTCTCAAAGAGCTGAACATGACTTAGTAACTAAATGACAAAACAAGAAGTATAGACACATGTAATGTTTTAGTTTTTGAGTGGTCTACTGAGGCTAACTTGTGGGTTCCATTTAAATACTTTGTCCTGGGGCTTCCCTGATGGCTGTAGTGGTGAAGAAGCCATGTGCCAATGCAGGAGACACAAGTTCAGTCTGTGATCCAGGAAGATCCTATGTGCCACAGAGCAACTGGACCTGTGAGCCACAGCTACTGAATCTGTGCTCTAGAGCCTGGGAGTTGAAATTGCTGAAGCCCGTATGGCTAGACCCCGTGCTCCACAACAAGAGAAGCCACCACAATGACAAGCCTGTGTTCGGCATCTAGAGAGTAGCCCCTGCTTACTGCAACTAGGGAAAAACCCATGCAGCAATGAAGATACAACACAGCCAAAAGTAAACAAATAAATAAAATTATAAATACTTTGTCCTGCATTCTCTGTTTTGGAAGAAAAATAAAGAAGAACAAATTCTAATTTGGACCTGGAACAATTGCAATCAGGAATTTTGGCTTCCCAGCTTCTAGTTTATCTTGAGTTTTGTTTGTTTTTTAAATCAATATAAGTATATTTGCTCATGTAAATGACCTCACCCACAGAAAAAGATAGTATAATTGTCTTAATGTTCCATTCCCCCTCCCACCTACACTTTAAAATTAAAAATATACATTCAAATACATACAAATTTTAAAGTATGAAATTATCATTTCAATAAAACACCTTAAAATGGTCCTAGTATACAGTAAATGAAAAACAATTAAATCATCCAATATATTGTAATAAGGAATTTCCCATGGGAGGAAGTGATACAAAAAAACAAGAACAATTAGAATTAATTGAATTACTGAGCAATGAAAGAAGAAACAGGACTATCAGAAACATCCTGAGAGGTGACTTTGTCATCCAGAAACACAAGACTCAGGTAAAGTGTGCAAACTCATAATCTTTTAAGAGGAAAAGGAGACATTGTTTTGGCAGATTCAGATACGTTGTGAATAAGGTCACCAAGATAATCTATCTTTGAAAATTACTTTAATCTCATTAGTACAGTGTCTTAGAGTAAGTACAGAGCACAGGGAGATGATATTCAAACACTCCAAGACTGTATTTCCTCAAATTGTTGACACTTACTGCATTCATACTTTATCACTGTATAGATCTTCACGGGAGAAAAATATTGCTGTGGACTGGAAATTTTCAAAAACCCCCTTAAAGTCACTAATTCATAGAGACGGGGAGTGGGGGGGTGGTGGCTTTCCCTGGTGGCTCAGTGGTAAGGAATCTGCCCACCAATGCAGGAGATATGGGTTAGATCCCCGGGTCAGGAAGATCCCCAGGTCAGGAAGATCCGATCCCCTGGAAAAGGAAATGGGAACCCATTCCAATATTCTTGCCTGAAGAATCCCAAGGACAGAGGAACCTGGGAGGCTACAGTCCATGGGGTCTCAAATGGGGTCTCAAAGTGTCAGACATTACTGAGCACAATTCATAGGGATAAGTATAATATTAAACACTTATATATTACATATATGTGTGTATATATTTACATATATATATATATATAACTAAACTTTCTATAAATGTAAAAGGAAAAACATATGTCCTTACATTTCACAAAGTAGTTTATTACTTCTAACATAGACATTGGTCAAAAACTGAGGACCAATATCCAAGTGCCCAGAAATGTGCCAATTAGGTCTCCTATGGGCACAAGTTCTCAATGAGTTTCTGGACACTTTCTTGTGTATTTCCTTATGTAACACAATCAAACAAGTAATCAAAAAAATTTAATTTTTAAAGCTCTTGTAATGATAAAAATATTAAGAAAATGATGACTGCTAAACCACTGGCATTCATAGATTTGTGCACCACTTGCCAAAGTATTATTTTGACTGTACAGAATAAGGACAAACCAATTGAGTATATAAATAAGTAATAACCAACAACATTCCACATTTGATATGTTAGATACGTTGCATTTCTCAGAATGTTCTTTTATTTTATTCTTAAGGGAAAAATTTACATTTTAGGAAATAAAAATTCATGGCTAGAATTAGAAATTATTTTTCCCATAAAAGTGTGAATAAAATGTGGAGTCAAACAGCTGTGAGTATAACTACAGAAGAGGAGATTAGAAAAATTAGCAAAAAGGTAGAGTCAAAGAAAAAAGAAATGAGAGAATGGTAAAAGAAGGAGATATTATTAATAGCAAATATCTACATAGCATTTGCTGTAAGGCAGTATTAAGGCTTATATGTGTATATATTCTAACAGTAAAACTTTTGTTCTCATTTTGCAATGAAGAAATTGAAATATAGAGAAATATAAAGATATTTACCAACTATCATCCCTGGTGTAGACCTGAGTGTGAATCGAGGAATCTGACTCTTGAGGATGTGATTTTATGTGCTTTATGATATGTTACTCCTCAAGAATGCTACTAAAGAGGATGCACACAAGAGAATTTAGCAGAATAAGGAAACAAAAAAATAAAAAAATCACAAATGTGACTTTGGAATTAGTTACTGAGACAAGAAAAATAGTTAATATCCTCTCCCATAAAACAATGCTAAAGTTGTATTAGTGTCAAAGAAAGGACAGGCAATTTTGTCCTTTGCCTTTGAAATCCAATTTATGATGTCCAATGCTGTAAATATTCAGCAATAGCGGTGATCTATAAATATTTAATACAAATGAAGTCATAAGTATAACTCAGACTAAATGCTAATTAAAAAATATAAAGAAGATTGGTAGTTACTTTCCACCCCAAACTTCCAGATGGTGTTTAATCAGCATACGTGACTATATTTAAGAATAGCATAATTTAAATAATAATTCAAAGGCAATTTGTCAGTTATAGCAAAGTAGCATTGGTAAAGATTCTGTGACTTTATCACACTCCTTTTACTATATAGTTCTTCTACAGTTATCTACTTTACTACCAACTTCATTGCTGCTGGTTTAATAATTCTTAAGTAGTTTGTCTTTAGACCTTGAGAAAAATAAAGTAATACATAAATTATTCAGAGTTTTAAAGAAGCTAGATTTATTTAAGTACAAGCCATGTAAGAAGACTCCAATAATCTTTTTACCATTCTACTTATGTTAAATAATAATAATCCCTATGATGGAAAATTGTCTCACAAATAATCTCAAGTGGAAGACATGAGAATGCCTTCAATAAGTTCAGCACCCAAGAATGATTATTAACTGATACCAATAATAACATAAATGTATTCAACATAACTGGGCAGAAATTAACCAAGTGTAATTGATTTGATTTATTAGTTATTCCTGTTCAATTCTTCCGATTTTTTGTGGACTTCCCTGGTGGCTCAGAGGTTAAAGCATCTGCCTCCGATGCGGGAGACCCGGGTTCAATCCCTGGGTCGGGAAGATCCCCTGGAGAAGGAAATGTAACCCACTCCAGTACTCTTGCCTAGAGAATCCCATGGACAGAGAAGCCTGGTAGGCTACAGTCCACGGGATCGCAAAGAATCGGACACGACTGAGCGACTTCACTCATTCCTGTTCAATTAGGTGTTAAGTACATGTGTATATATACATATGTATGTTTGCATGTATGCATCTATGTATATACCTGGGCTTCCCAGGCAGTGCTACTGGTAAAGAACCTGCCTGCCAGGAGACATAAGACATGCAGGTTCAATCCTTGGGTCAGGAAGACCCCTTAAGGAGGAAACGGCAACCCACCCCAGTATTCTTGCCTGGAGAATCCCATGGACAGAGGAGCCTGGCAGGCTACAGTCTATAGAGTCACAAAGAGTCAGACATGACTGAAGCAACTTAGCACACACTCACATACACCTAGACTAGATCGAGCTAACAATATACCTGCAGAACTATGGACAAAAGTCCATAATATTGTGCAGGAGGTGGCAAAAAAAAATTATCCAAAAGAAAAAAGAAAAAAGGCAAAGTGGCTATCTGAGGAGGCTTTACAAATAACAGAAGATGGAAGAGAAGCAGAAAGCAAGGGAAAGAGGGAAAAGTTCATCCAATTAAATGCTAAATTCCAAAAAATAGCTAGAAGAGACAAGAAGGCCTTCTTCAATGAGCACTGCTTAATAATAGAAGGAAACAATAAAAGGGAAAAGACTAGAGATTTATTCAGGAAAGTTGGAAACATCAACAGAGCATTCCACCCAAATATGGGTACAGTAAATGATAAAAATGGTTAGAGACCTAGTAGCCACTGAAGAGATCAAGAAGAGATGGAAAGAATACACAGAAGAACTGTATAAAAAAGAACCTAATGAACAGGATTACTGTGATGAAGTGGTTAGTCACCCAGAGCCTGACATTCTGGAGTGTGAAGTCAAGTGGACCTTAAGAAGCACTGCTGTTAATAAAGTTAGAGGATATGATAAAATTCCTGCAGGACTATTCAAATTCCTAAAGGATGATGCCATCAAGGTTTTGTATCCATTATGTCAGCAAATCTGGAAAACCCAGGAGTGGCCACAGGACTGGAAAAGGTCAATCTTCATTCCAATCTCCAAGAAGGGTAGTACCAAAGAATGTGCTAACCATCGGACAATCACACTCATCTCCCATGCTAGTAAGGTCATGCTTAAAATCTTGCGTGCTAGGCTTCAGCATTATGTGAACCAAAAACTTCCAGGAGTCCAAGTTGGGTTTAAAAAAGGGGAACTAGAGATCAAGTTGCCAACATTCACTGGATTATAGAGAAAACAATGAAATTTCAGAAAAACACCTATCTCTGTTTCATTGACTACACTAAAGCCTTTAACTGTGTAGATCATGATAAACTGTGGAAAGCTTTTAGAGAGATGGGGATACCAGACCATCTTACTTGTCTCCTGAGAAACCCGTTTGCAGGTCAAGAAACAAAAATTAGAATCTTGTATGGAACAACTGATTGGTTCAAGATGAAGAAAGGGGTACAACAGGGCTGTCTGCTGTCACCCTGTTTGCTTAACCTACACACTGAGCACATCATGAAAATGCTGGGCTGGATAAGTTACAAGCTGGAATCAAGATAGGTGGGAGAAATAATCTCAGATATGCAGATGATATCACTCTAATGGCATAAAGCAAAAAGGAATGGAAGAGCCTCTGGTGATTGTGAAGGAGGAGAGTGAAAGAGCCGGTTTAAGACTAAATATTAAAAAAAACAACAGCAACAACAACTAAGATCATGGCATTTGGCTCCATTACTGCATAGCAAGGGGGAAAAGTGGAAGTAGTGACAGATTTAGTCTTTTGGGGCTCCAAAATCACTACAGTGACTGCAGCCATGAAATCAGAAGAAAATTTCTTCTTGGCAGGAAAGAGATGACAAACCTAGACATTGTGTTGAAAAGCAGAGACATTACTCTGCTGACAAAGGTCCATATTGTCAAGGCAATGGTCTTCTCAGTGGCCTTGTATGGTTGTGAGAGCTGGACCATAAAGAAGTCAGAACACCAAAGAATTGATGCCTTTGAAACGCGGTACTGGAGAAGACTCTTGGACAGCAAAGAGATCAACCAGTCAATTTTAAGGGAGATCAACCTTGAATATCCACTGGAAGGACTAATGCTAAAACTGAAGCTCCAGTATTTTGGTCATCTGATGTCAACAGACAACTCATTGGAAAAGTCCCTGATGCTGCAAAAGATTGAGGGCAGAAGAAGAAGAGGGCATCAGAGGATGAGATGGCTGCACGGCATCACTGATGCAATGAATATAAACTTAGGCAAACTCCAGGAGATGGTGAGGGACAGGGAGGCCTGGCGTGCTGCAGTCCATGGGGTTACAGAGAGTCAACCAGGACTGGGCGACTGAACAACAACAACAATGCATGCATTTTATAGATTCTTAAAGTTCAAACACCAATCTCATCTCTAGTTGAAGTTCTCAAACCATAAATATACAAAATTAATCCACTAAAATGAATGTCAAATTATTTAAAAATTCCAACTAGTGTCTATCCACTTGGTTGAGGTGACTCTGCAGTAAAGAATCTGATCACCAATACAGGAGATTCAGGAGATATGGGTTCTATCCCTAGGTCAGAAAGAGTTCCTGGAGGAGGAAATGGCAACCCACTCCAATATTCTTGCCTGGGAAATCCCTTGGACAGAGGAGCCTGGAAGCTTACAATCCATAGTGTTGCAAAGAATCAGACACAATTTAGTGACTGAGCACATAAGCACTTTGAATTTAAATATGTAAGGCTATATATATATATATATATATATATATATATATATATATATATATAATTTAAATTTTTAAGGCTATATATAATATATAATGTAATTGTGCCTTAAAAATAGACAGCATTCAATTTTAAAAATTTTATTGAGTGGAAATAAAAGATTGGCCTTAGTTTGCTGACTATTCTATCTTAGTCTATCTTAATCATTCGGTGCCTGAGAGCATTAAACGGAATTCTAGGAATCACCTAATATGATTTTATTATACAAACAAAGAAAATAAAGCCTGGAGAAATCAAGGGCTTTAAAATCAGTTTTTGTTAGAGCTGAAACTAAATACCATGCCTACTGAATCATAATCCACGGCCCTTTAAAGCATTCAAGATTTCTTAACATATGGTCTCTGGAACACTAAGGTGCTAATAGATGTTAATAGCTATTCTGAAAATAACAGGAAAAAAATTTCCAGCAGGGAGGTTATTTGGAGAGAGCTTAACTTTTACTAAAGTATGGACAGATTTTAAAGAAACAAAAAAGGAACTGCTGTAACACAGAGCTATAAACTATTAGCTATACAAGCTAAAGGGATAAGAGGAGAGGAACTGTTCAAACAGGGAAGAAGAGAGCCATGTCTGGAAGACAATTCAGAGAGATTTGATGTTTAATGGAGGACAAAAAAACAGAGGTGACAAAAGCAGAGTTGAAACTGGGGAAATGAATACCTCTTCCTTTCCTTTTATTAACACAAGCAAACGCACATGGAAGGGCAACAAAATCTGTTCCTATAACCCCTACTGGTCAGCCACCTGAGGCAGAAAACAAAGTAGTAAAGGGCTGATGAAAACTCTTGGTAGGGCAATCTGAACATATACAGCAATGTAGCCAGAGCAACTTTGAAAACACATTAACAAACAAAGAATTAGCTTTGTTCACTGGACATAAGAGAATCTTTACTGAGAATCTGTAAGATGGGAACAGAGCAATCAATGTGTTCAGAATTTGCATCTGAATATTGCTTTTCAAGAAACAAATATTTAAATCTTGCATATAAATAATAATATAGATTAACAACTTGGGAAGCCCTGCAATCCATTCCACTGTGTATAAAAACTTCAGATCTTAGTAAAATTCTCTAAAGTTCACAAGCACTATTTTCTAGACAGTGCCAATATTCTGGAAGCACTGCAAAAACAATCTATTTTCAAAATTTTTGCATAGGAAGAACCAGGTAATGTGGCTTTGCTGCTGGTTCCAAAAAGAACAAAGTTACTCTAGGGCTTCCCAGGTGGATCAGTGGTAAAGAATATGCCTGCCAATACAGGAGACACAGGAGACCTGGGTCAGGCTGGATTAGATCCCTGGGTCAGGAAGATTCCCCTGGAGAAGGAAATGGCAACCCACTCCAGTATTCTTGCCTGAGAAATCCCACGGACAGAAGCATTAACAGACTGGTGGGTTACAGTCCATGGTGGTCACAAAGAATTGGACATGACTGAGCATGCAGCAGAAAGTTACTCTAACACTGAATTTTAGCAAGGTTCTATTAGGCAGTAAAGAAAATAAAATGTAAAGTTAAAAAAAAAATTCCCAAGAAGTCAGAAAAAATAGAAAAGGGAAACAAAGATCATAAGTAGAAAATAGATAGCAAGAGAATACAATCTAACTATATTAGCAATCATTTTAAACTACTGTGTTTTAAATGCTCCAATTAAAAGGAAGAGATTTTTCAGACTGACTTAAATAGAAAGTTGAAAGTATATGACGCCTATAAGAAACACACTTTATAAAGACACAAATAGGTTAACAGTAAAATGATAGAATAAAAGACAGACCATGTTAATAACTAGCCAAAGGAAGCCTTCAGTGTTGCACAAAATAAGTTCAGAGCAATTAATCATGAGAATATAACATTAATAAATGTTTATTCTTTGATAACCAAACTTCAAAACACTTAGAGCAAAAACTGTTAGAACTGCCAGGAGAAATATACAAGTTCACCATGACAGTCAAATATTTGAATACCTTCCCTTCAATAACTGATACAAAATGTAGACAGAGAATCCATAAAATTATAGAAAATACTTTCAATTAATTTGACCTAATGGATACTCCTCTCAGCAATAAAAGAATGTGCATTATTTTTAAGGGTACCTGAAATAGTAATTAAGATAAGCTATATTCTGGGTCATAAAATAGGTTCAATAAGTTTAAAATGATTCATATCATATATAGAACAGTCTCTACCCAAATTGGAATTAAATAAATTTATTCCTTAAATACAACTGGAAATTGTGAACATTTGGAGACTAAATTTAAAAATTCTAAATAATTCATGAGTCACAAAAAATATCAAAGGAAATATTTTAAAGTGAATGACAATGAGAAAACAATCAGAACTTGTAATTTTCTACTAAAGCAGTATGAGTATATGGGCATGGGAGGGGCAGAATGTATAGCTTTCAAGGCCTATATGAGAAAAGAATAAAGTTCTCAAACAATTTCAACTAAAGAACTTAGAAAAAGATAAATAAAATAAACTCAAAGCAATCAAAATGAATAAAACAATAAAAATAAAAGTGGAAGTCCATGACAAAGAAAAGGAAAAACATACAAAAAGCTTAATGAAACTAAAAATGTTTTTAAATGAAATCAATAAAAACTGATAAACTCTAGCCACATTGATCATGAAAAACAGAAAGAAAAAAACTACCAATATCAGGACTGAGGTAGTTGATATCAGTATGGGTTCTATAGATACTTACAAGATAATAAAGAAACATGATAACTTCAAAATTTGAGTTTTTATGAAAATAAAGTGGTTCTATGAAAATGGAACTATCATAGTTCACTCAAGAAGAAATTAGCTCATCATGAACAGTTCCATATCTACTAAAGAGATTGAGTTTGTAGTTAAAAGCCTACTAACAAAGAACTTTTCATGCCTACTAACTTTATGGGTGAGTACTACCAAAAATGTTTTTGAAAAAAAGAAATATCAATTCTATAGTCTTTTTCAGAAGATTGAGAAGCAAGAAATATTATCAACTTATTCCTTAAAGCAGCAATCTTGATTCTAAAATGAAAGAAAGGAGTTACAAAACAATGAAAATTACCAACTACCAATTACCAAAATTAACCTTCACTAGGCTTCCCAGGTGGCACAGTGGTAAAGAATCCACCTGCCGATGCAGAACACAAAAGAAAGGCTGATTCAATTCCTGGGTTGGAAATATTCCCTGGAGGAAGAAATGGCAATCCACTCCAGTATTCTTGCCTGGGAAATTCCATGGACAGAAGAGCTCGGTGGGTGACAGTCCATGCAATGTCAAAGAGCTGGACAACACTGAGCACATACAAACAACCTTCATTAAAATAGATGCCAACATTCTAAACAAAATTTTAGCAACCTGAATTCAATAATTAGTAAACAGGATAACACATGTCAAGAGGAGTTTTTAATAAGAGTGTAAACGATTTAAAATTCAAAATCAATCAGTGCAATTAACCATTTTAAAAGCAACAAAAGTTGATCACCTCAGTATAGTCAGGAACATTTTTTTTAAAAATAAAATCCAATATTCATTTTTGATAAAAACTTCATCAAAAAAAGAAAAAACTCAATCTGATGAAGGATACTTATGAAAATCCTACAGCTATCATCTCATTCTATGGTAAGAAACTACATGTTTTATCTCTAAGATTAGGAACAAGCAAGGATGCCTTCTCTTATCACATCTGATCAACATTGTACTGGAGGTTCTAGCCAGTGTGAAGAAAAAGAAGTAAACAGAATTCAGGAAGTAAGGAAAAAAGAAAAACTGTATTTATCTGCACAGGATATGATCTTGTATATAGAAAATCTGATCCACAAAAATCTAGAAGTACCATACAAGTTTATCGATATTGCAAAATATTAAGATCAATGTAGCAGAATAACTGTACTTCTATATACCACTAATAAGTATCAGAAAGTGAAATTTTAAAATATCCTCTTCATCATCATTAAAAATATGAAATATAAAAATATACATAAGTTCTGCAAATCAGGAACTATGAAATAATGATAGAGGAAATAAAGACCTAGTACCAAAAGAGATACACTATGTTAATGGGTTGTTCAGATATAAATCTTCCCTAAATTGATTTGTACATTTGTATGTTGATGACCATAAGGAAAAAACATGGAATGATCCAGTCTTCACACTGATAGAGAATAAATTAAAAATTGATCAGAATGAAAGCATATCAAAAAAGAAACACTAGCTTGAGTTTCTCTGGCCTAAAATACATAAGCAAAAAGGGAGAAAAAGAATTGTTTTAAGTTATTTTAAAAAAAAATAAAGCAACTACATATTCCTTTAAAATATATGTTAAGATCAAAACAAATCATAAAATGTTCCACAATCATATTCTTAACAATAGCTAGGAGTGTGCAATTGATATATTTATGCACTAGAATAAGTTAATGGTTTTTGTGTCATTAGGAATGAAAATTTCAACTTAGAAAACATATAAATGTAAAATGATTCTCTTTTAAATGAAGGAAGCTGACCTGAAATGACTATATATTGCTAAAATTCAACTATACAACATTCTAGAAAAGACAAACCAGCATATTAAAAAGCATAAGCATCACTTTGTGCACAAAGGTCTGTATAGTCAATATGATTTTTCCTATAGTCATGTATGGATGTGAGAGTTGGACCATAAAGAAGGTTGAGCACCAAAGAACTGATGCTTTTGAACTGTGATTTTGGAGAAGACTCTTAAGAGTCCCTCAGACAGCAAGGAGATCAAACCAGTCAATCCTAAAGGAAATCAACTATGAATACTCATTGGAAAGACTGATATTGAAGCTGAAGCTCCAATACTTTGGCCACTTGATTGGAAAAGACCCTGAAGCTGGGAAAGACTGAAGGCAAAAGGAGAAGAGAATGGCAGAGGATGAGATGGTTGGAAGGCATCACAGACTCAGTGGGCATGAACTTGGCCAAACTCTGGGAAATACTGAAGGACAGAGAAGCCTGGTATGCTGCAGTCTATGGGGTTGCAAAGAGTCGTACGTGACTTAGCGAGTGAACAACAATTACAGTGGAGATAGTCAAAGGATCAGAAGTTGCCAGGATCAAGTGGAAGGAGGTATGAATAGTCAGAGAACAGAGGACTTTTAAGACAGTGAAATTATTCAATATGATAATGCTGGATACATGCTATTATAACCCCGGAGATTGCATAACACCAGGACTTATCTTAGTCTAAACCATGGGTGTTGGTTGATGATGATGTGTCAATAAGTTCATCTTTTATAATAAATGTACTAATCTTGTGCCAGTGATTGAAAATAAGCGAAGATGTGTATGTGTGGTGGCAGAGCGTACAGGCAGGTATATCCCACTTAACTATGCTTCACGTTATTGTACTTTGTAAATGTTAAATTCTTTACAAATTGAAGACTTATGGCAACCTTACACAGAGCAAGTCCACCAGTGCCATTTGCCCAACAGCATTTACTCATACCTGGTCAGTGTGACCAAGAATGTCACACTTTGATAATTATTTCAATATTTCAAATATTCTGTCGGCAAAAAGGTTATAATTTGCTAAAGTTTCAGATGATGGTTAACATTTTTAGCAATAAAATATTTTAAAATAAAGATACATATATTATTTCTTAGACATGATGACATTGGACACCACATAGGCTATACTATATTGTAAACCTAACTTTTATATGCACTGTGAAACCAAAAAAAAATATTCATGTGATTAACTTTATTGCAATATTTGCTTTATTGCAGTGGTCTGAAACAGAATCCTCAATATCTCTTACATATTCCTAAATATAGGCTTCCCTGGTGGCTCAGACTGTAAAGAATCTGCCTGCAATGCAGGACACTCAGGTTCAATCCCTGGGTCAGGAAGATTTCTGGAGAAGGGGATCGCTACCCACTCCACTATTCTTGCCTGAGAATTCCATGGACAGAGGATTCTGATGGGCTGCAGACCATGGGGTTACAAAGAGTCAGACACGACTGAGCGACTAACACTAAGCTTATATATTGGACTCTGTATTCTCCATTCAATTTTGCTGTGAATCTAAAAGTGCTCTAAAAAAAGTATATTAAAATTCATATTGCTTATACTTTAACTCTGTATTGAAACCTCAGTATGAGTTTTAACCTGAATAATCAAGAAAGCAAGAAAAGGAACTAATATACTGTTACTTTCATCACTAGTGGTCAAGAATTCTGTTCAAGTACAGAGGTGCTCCTTGGGAGCTGTTTGAACTAAATGCACCACCAGGGGAAAAATCAATAAAGTTGTTTAAATGGTTTCTTAGGGACCTTTACGATGATGGAATACAATTCTTTTTTCAAAACCAATAGCTGTACATATTCTGCACACTTTTGTCTGAGAACAATAGCTACATGTATTCAAATACATACTTGGAATTTACAAAAACTGTGAAACAAAGCTAGGTATACTCTCCTCTCATTTTCATGTCTGCTTGGAAAATAGCTTTAATTTCTATTTTACTTCTATATTATAAATTATTAAAACTCTGAAGGCAGAATGTTTTGAATGTGGTTTAATATCTTTTTTATGCTTTTCTTATAATGCAGGTGAATCTGTAAACACCAATATTCTTAGAAAAGTGAGGAACTATTCCATATGATATGCGATGTTCTCGGTCCATGGGATTTTCCAGGTAAGAATACTGGAGTGGGTTACCATTTCCTTCTCCAGGGGATCTTCCCAACCCAGGGATAGAACCCGGGTCTCCCGCATTGGAGACAGGCACTTTAACCTCTGAGCCACCAGGGAAGACCCTTTAGTAGATTAGAACATACTGAATTGTAAGTAATCACTTTAGTAATTACTAATGGAAAGTCTGGATGATATGGGGCTTCCTCAATGGCTCAGCAGGTAAAGAATTCACCTGCAGTGCAGGAGAGAGAGGAGACTTGGGTTTAACTCCTTGGTCTGCAAGATCCGCTGGAGAAAGGCATGGTAACCCCCTCCAGTATTCTTGCCTAGACACTCCCATGGACAAAGAAGCCTAAAGGACCACAGTCTTGGGTCCTCTTTGCTCTTGGGGCAAAGAGTCAGACAGGACTGAACGACTAAGCGTACATGCACTGATGATATGAGAGTGGATTTTGACTTTACAAGGAAGACTAGAGCTCCAGGTCATATGTTGTTTTTAATTTTTTTATATTATTGTTTTTAGAGTAATGGAGAA
This sequence comes from Ovis canadensis, assembly GCF_042477335.2. Classification (NCBI taxonomy): domain Eukaryota; kingdom Metazoa; phylum Chordata; class Mammalia; order Artiodactyla; family Bovidae; genus Ovis; species Ovis canadensis. The sequence goes on along the minus strand of NC_091248.1, from coordinate 31,773,263 downwards.
AAACAGTCTCTTCAATAAATGATGCTGGGAAAACTAGACAGCTACATGCAAAAAAATGAAACTAGAACACTCTTTGATACCATACACAAAAATAAACTTAAAATAACTACCATAATATAAAAATGGATACTATAAAAGTTTTACAGGAAAATGTAAGCAGAACATAAATTACAACAACATATTTTTTTGATTTGTCTCCCAGAGTAATGCAAATAAAAACAGAAATAAACAAATGGGACCCAGTGAAATTTAAGAGCTTTGGCCCAGCAAAGGAAACAACAAAGTGAAAAGACAACCCACAGAATGGTAGGAAATATTTGGAATTATGTGACCAGCAAGTGAGTTGTCTCCAAGATATACAAGCAGTTCATGTAGCTCAACATCCAAAGAACAAACAGCCTAATCAAAATATGGGCAAAAGATTTAAATAGGCATTCTCCAAAGGAGACACAGATGGTCAAAAGGTACATGAAAAGATGCTCAGCACTGCTAATCATTAGAGAAATGCATATCAAAATTATAGTGAGACATCACCTCACACCAGTTAGCATGACCATCATCAAAAAATCTACAAGCAATAAATGCTGGAAAGGGTGTAGAAAGTCGAGAGAAGGAAACCCACCTACACTGTTGATGGTAATGCAAATTGGTGCAGCCACTAAGAAGAACATTATGGAGTGTCCTTATAAAACTAAAAATAGAGCTACCATATGACCCAGAAATCCCACCACTTGGCATATGCCCTTGGTAATCCATAACTCCAAACGATGTCTGTACTACAATGTTCATTGCAGCATTGTTTACAATACCCAAGACTTGGAAACAACCTAAAATTCTATTGCCAAATTAATGGATCAAGAAGATTTGATACACATATACAATGGAATGTAACTCAGCAATTAAAAGGAATGAGATAAAGCTATTTGCAGTAGCATAACTGGATCTGGTATCGTACTAAGTGAAACTAAGTAAAGTGTAAGTCAGATAGAGAAAGACAAATATCATATGATATCAATTACATGCAGAATCCAAAAAAATAAATGATATGAATGAACTCACTTACAAAACAGAAACAGGCTCACAAGCTTAGAGAATGGATTTATGGTTACAAGGGTGGGGACTAGGGTGGGGTCAAATGATAGACTGAAAGTTTGGAATTGATATGTATATACCACTGTATTTAAAATAATAAACAAATCATATGTTCATTAAATACTCCCTTATAGCAAATCTGGTGATAATTTGAATTATGAATAATTTATTTTAACTGTTCTCCAAAAGCAATAAACTTCAACACATCTACAGAAACCTGGGGCTTTCCTGGTGGCTCAGTGTTAAAGATCTGCCTGCAATGCACCAGATGTGGATTCAATCCCTGGGTCAGGAAGATTCCCTGAAGAAGGAAATGGCAACTCACATCAGTATTCTTGCCTGGGAAAACCCATGGACAAAGGGTCCTGAAAGACTACAGTCCATGGAATCACAAAGAGTTGGACATAACTTAGCGACTAAACAACAACACAGAATTTCTACTCTTGGGACAGTGTTTTACTCACTGAAATGGATGAGCAAGAATTGCTGCCTGATTGATAAATCCATTTTAATTTATTTTAAATGATGAAAACAAATGAAATAAATAAACTAATTTTTGTATATTATCATGTGTTTAACATTGTGTGCTCCTAACTGTTCTTTGCATTGATCATTTAGGAAAGCTTTCTTATCTCTCCCTGCTATTCTTTGGAACTCTGCATTCAGATGGATATACCTTTCCTTTTCTCCTTTGTCTTTTGCTTCTCTTCTTTTCTCGGGAATTTCTAAGGCCTCCTCAGACAACCATTCTGCCTTTTTGCATCTCTTTTTCTTGGGGATGGTTTTGATAACCATCAATGTTATGAAAAGTGAAAGTGAAAGTGGCTCAGTGGTGTTCAACTTTGCGACTCCATGGACTGTACTGACCATGGAATTTTCCAGGCTAGAATACTGGAGTGGGTAGCCTTTCCCTTCTCCAGGGGATTTTCCCAACCCAGGGATCAAACCTAGGTCTCCCACAGTGCAGGCATGTTCTTTACCAGCTTAGCCATAAGGGAAGCCCAAGAACACTGGAGTTGGTAGCCTATCCCTTCTCCAGGGGATGTTCCTGACCCAGGAATTGAACCAGGGTCTCCTGCATTACTCGCGAATTCTTTACCAACTGAACTATCAGGGAATCCCCTGACATCACAAACTCCAACCACGGTTTTTCAGGCATTCTGCTTACCAGATCTAATATCTTGAATCTATTTGTCACTTCCACTGTATAATCATAAGTGATTTGATTTAGTCATACCTGAACGGTCTAGTGGTTTTCCCTACTTTCTTCAATTTAAGTCTGAATTTGGCAATAAGATCATGATCTGAGCTATCGTCAGCTCGCAGTCTTGTTTTTGCTGACTATATAGAGATTCTCCATCTTCAGCTGCAAAGAATATAACCAATTTGATTTCGGTATTGAGCATCTGGTGATGTCCATGTGTAGAGTCTTCTCTTATGTTGTTGGAAGAAGGTGTTTGCTATGACCAGTGTGTTCTTTTGGCAAAACTCTGTTAGGTTTTGCCCTGCTTCATTTTGTCCTCCAAGGGCAAACATGCCTGCTAGTCCAGGTATAGCTTGACTTCCTACTTGTGGATTCCAGTTCCCTATGATGAAAAGAACATCTTTTTTGGTGTTAGTTTTAGAAGGTCTTATATGTCTTCATAGAATGTGCAACTTCAGCTTCTTCGGCATTAGCAGTTGGGGCACAGACTTGGATTACTGTCATATTGAATGATTTGCCTTGGAAATGAACAAAGATCATTCTGTTGTTGTTGAGACCGCACACAAATACTGCATTTCAGACTTTTTGTTGACTATGAGGCCTACTCCATTCTTTTCTAAGACATTCTTACCCACAATACTGGATGTGCACAATAAAGATGGGCACAATAAAGGACAGAAATGGTATGGACCTAACAGAAGCAGGAGTTATTAAGAGGTGGCAAGAATACACAGAAAAACTACACAAAAAAGATCTTGATGACCCCAATAACCATGATGGTGTGATCACTCACCTAGAGCCAGACATGCTGGAGTGTGAGGTCAAGTGGGCCTTAGGAGGCATTACTATGAACAAAGCTAGTGGAGGTGATAGAATTTCAGATGAGCTATTTCAAATCCTAAAAGATGATGCTGTGATAGTGCTGCACTCAATATGCCAGCAAATTTGGAAAACTCAGCAGTGGCCACAGGACTGGAAAAGGTCAGTTTTCATTCCTATCCCAAAGAAAGGCAATGCCAAAAAATGTTCAAACTATCACATAATTACAGTCATCTCACATGCTAGCAAAGTAATGCTCAAAATTCTCCAAGCTATGATACAACAGTATGTGAACCAAGAACTTGCAGATATTCAAGCTGGATTTAGAAAAGGCAGAGGAACTGGGCATCAAATTGCCAACATCTGCTGGATCAAAGAGAAAGCAAGAGAATTCCAGAAAAAGATATACTTCTGCTTCATTGACTATGCTAAAGCTTTTGACAGTGTGAATCACAACAAGCTGCACGAAATTCTTAGAAGTGGGAGTACCAGGCCATCTTACCTGCCTCCTGAGAAATCTGTATGCAGGTCAAGAAGCAACTGTTAGAACGGACATGGAACAACAAACTGGTTCTAAATTGGGAAAGAAGTATGTCAAGCCTGTATATTGTCACCCTGCTTGTTTTACTTATATGCAGGGTACATCACATGGAATGCCAGGCTGGATGAAGTGCAAGCGGGGAATCAAGATTGCCGGAAGAAATATCAATGACCTCAGATAGGCAAATGACACCACCTTTATGGCAGGAATTGAAGAGGAACTAAAGAGCTTCTTAATGAAGATAAAAGAGCAGAGTTTAAAAGCTGGCTTAAAATTCAACTTTCAAAAAATTAAGATCATGACATTCAGTCCCATCACTTCATGGCAAATAGATGGGGAAACAATAGAAACAGTGAGAGACTTTATTTTGGGGGCTTCAAAATCACTACAGATGGTGATTGCAGCCATGAAATTAAAAGATGCTTGCTCCTTGGAAGAAAAGCTATGACTAACCTAAACAGTATATTAAAAAACAGACATTGCTTTGCCAACAAAGGTCCATCTTGTCAAAGCTACGGTTTTTCCAGTAGTCATGTATGGATATGAGAGTTGGACCATAAAGTTGACTGCCAAAGAATTGAAGCTTTTTAACAGTGATTTTGGAGAATACTTTTGAGGGTCCTTTCGCACGGCAAGGAGATCAAACCAGTCAATCATAAAGGAAATCACTCCTGAGTATTCGTTGGAAGGACTGATGCTGAAGCTGAAACTCCAATAATTTGGCCACCTGATGTGAAGAGCTGACTCATTGGAAAAGACCCTGATCCTGGGGAAGATTGAAGGCAGGAGGAGAAGGGGGCAACAAAGGATGAGATGGTTGGATGACATCACTGACTCAATGAACATGAGTTTGAGTAAGCTCTGGGAGTTGGTGGTGGACAGTGAAACATGGTGTGATGCAGTCCATGGGTTATCAAATAGTCAGACACAACTGAATGACTGAACTGAACTGAACTGAACCCAGTTCTAGAATTTACCAGTATGCCATCATTTGAAATCAACAGACACAGCAGCATCTATTAGCTAAAGGAGAGATAAGAGTGAAGTATATTATTCTCAGTAATCTATTCATTATTTCATATAATAAGCATATATGAGAGAGCTACCATATTTACTACCATGGACAGTTTTGAGGTTGATCCAAAGAAGTCAAATAATTTTGTTTATATCTGGAAAAACGTGAGGAAAATAAAGTTTGTAGAGCATTAATTCAATGCTATCTTTTGGTATAGAGCTTAAAACTACTGTTCTATTTAATTAAAAATGTTTTCATTGATTTTTTAATTGGAGGATAATTATTTTACATGTTGCCTTGGTTTGTGCCACACAACAAAGAGAATCAGCCATGAGTATACATATATCCCCTCCCCCTAGAGCACACAAAAAAGGAATTTTAGTTACTCAAATCAAAACAAATAGACATATAATGTGTATATATATATATATATATATATATATATATATATATATATATAAAGAAAAATATTTTAGTCTAAATAAAATAGAAACTATATCCAGAGTACTTTTGAATTGTGTTGCTGGAGAAGGCTCTTGTGAGTTCCTTGGACTGCAAGGAGATCAAACCAATCAATCTTAAATGAAATCAACCCTGAATATTCTCTGGAAGGGCTAATGCCCAAGCTGAAGCTCCAATACTTTGGCCACCTGATACAAAGAGCGGACTCATTGGAAAAGACCCCAATGCTGGGAAATATTGAAAACAAGAGGAGAAGGGGACAACAGAGGACAAGACTATTAGATAGCATCCCCAACTCAATGGACATATATTCAAGCAAATTCCAGGAGGTAATGGAGTACAGAGGATCCTGGCCTGCTGCACTCCATGGGGTCACAAAGAGTCAAACACAATTTATTGATTGAACAAGTATATCATGTAGGTGGGTAAACTGGGTTGGGGAATTGGGTAGAATTTTAATAAAAGTTAAACTCCAAGATTCCCTACTGATTATACTACAGAAAAAGAGACACCTGGACACTGGATGTTAATACAAATATCAAAAGTACTTCTGCTTCTGCTTCTCTACCTAAAACTATCCCCAGATTCAAAAATCTCCAGCAGAGAATAAACTGGCTAACATTACATTATTTGTCCTCAGCCTTGCCGTCTGAGTTCAGGAAGAATAAGTACTTAACCTTTAACTCTTTGCTGTTAGTGTCAAAGAATGCCCCTTCCTCCCCTGCAAAATCCAACAGCTGCATGTCTATTTTAAGATTCATAAAAACTAAGTTCAGTTTCAGTTCAGTTCAGTTGCTCAGTCGTGTCCAACTCTTTGCGACCCCATGAATTGCAGCACACCAGGCTTCCCTGTCCATCACCAACTCCCGGAGTTCACTCAGACTCATGTCCAACGAATCGGTGATGCAATCCAGCCATCTCATCCTCTGTCATCCCCTTCTCCTCCTGCCCCCAATCCCACCCAGCATCAGGGTCTTTTCCAATGAATCAACACTTAGTATGAGGTGGCCAAAGTACTGGAGCTTCAGCTTTAGCATCAATCCTTCCAATGAACACCCAGGACTGATATCCTTTAGTAAGGACTGGCTGAATCTCCTTCCAGTCCAAAGGACTCTCGAGAGTCTTCTCCAACACCACATTCAAAAGCATCAATTCTTTGGCACTCAGCTTTCTTCACAGTCCAACTCTCACATCCATACATGACCACTGGAAAAACCATAGCCTTGACTAGATGGACCTTAGTAGGCAAAGTAATGTCTCTGCTTTTGAATATGCTATCTAGGTTGGTCACAACTTTCATTCCAAGGAGTAAGCGTCTTTTAATTTCATGGCTGCACTCACCATCTGCAGTGATTTTGGAGCCCAAAATAATAAAGTCTGACACTGTTTCTACTGTTCCCCCATCTATTTCCCATGAAGTGATGGTACCACATGCCATGATCTTCGTTTTCTGAATGTTGAGCTTTAAGCCAACCTTTTCACTCTCCTCTTTCACTTTCATCAAGAGGCTTTTGAGTTCCTCTTCACTTTCTGCATAAGGGTGGTGTCATCTGCATATCTGAGGTTATTGATATTTCTCCCAGCAATCTTGACTCCAGCTGGTGCTTTTTCCAGCCCAATGTTTCTCATGATGTACTCTGCATATAAGTTAAATAAGCAGAGTGACAATACACAGCCTTGACGTACTCCTTTTCCTATTTGTAACCAGTCTGTTGTTCCATGTCCAGTTCTAACTGTTGCTTCCTGACCTGCATATAGGTTTCTCAAGAGACAGTTCAGGTGGTCTGGTATTCCCTTCTCTTTCACAATTTTCCATAGTTTATTGTGATTCACACAGTTAAAGGCTTTGGCATAGTCAATAAAGCAGAAATAGATATTTTTTCTGGAATTCTCTTGCTTTTTCAATGATCCAGCAGATGTTGGCAATTTGATCTCTGGTTCCTCTGCCTTTCTAAAACCAGCTTGAACAGCTGGAATTTCATGTTTCACATATTGCTGAAGCCTGGATTGGAGAATTTTGACCATTAGTTTATTAGCCTATAAGATGAGTGCAGTTGTGAGGTAGTTTGAGCATTCTTTGGCATTGACTTTCTTTGGGGTTGGAATGAAAACTGACCTTTTCCAGTCCTGGCCACTGCTGAGTTTTTCAAATTTGCTGGCATATTGAGTGCAGCACTTTCACAGCATCATCTTTCAGGATTTCAAATAGCTCCACTGGAATTCCATCACCTTCACTAGCTTTGTTCGTAGTGATGCTTTCTAAGGCCCACTTGACTTCACATTCCAGGATGTCTGGCTCTAGATGAGTGATCACACCATCGTGATTATCTGGGTCATGAAGATCTTTTTTGTACAGTTCTTCTGTGCATTCTTGCCTCCTCTTCTTAATATCTTCTGCCTCTGTTAGGTCCATACCATTTATGTCCTTTATCAAACCCATCTTTGCATGAAATGCTCCCTTGGTATCTCTAATTTGTGGATGTGACTGGTGATAGAAGCAAGGTCCAATGCTGTAAAGGGTTAAGTTTAGATTTCTACTTTAAATCAGTATGCAGAATGTTGCAATATACTACATTTCTAAAAGTACTAGATAAAATGAGAGCCATTTATTCTATGAGACTATCAAAAGTTAGATGATGCAAGGTGAATTCTGCTGAGAAGCTAGCACTTTCAAAGTAAGCTGTTTAATATGTACTCTAATAAATATGTGCAAATATTGGAGTTTCAGCTTTAGCATCAATCCTTCCAATGAACACCCAGGACTGATATCCTTTAGTAAGGACTGGTTGAATCTCCTTCCAGTCCAAGGGACTCTCAAGAGTCTTCTCCAACACCACATTCAAAAGCATCAATTCTTTGGCACTCAGCTTTCTTCACAGTCCAACTCTCACATCCACACATGACCACTGTATGGCCATTTTCAAACCTGTGATCCACCACATGATCTGAGTTGAGATGCATGAAGGGACAGTCCCGTCAGACAGAGAGAAACTTATCAGTGACGGGGAAAAAAAATCAACTGATCCTTAGACAATATATTGCAAGGAGAAAGAGGCCAAGATACTAAAATTCTTGGCCCAGCAATTTTCTCTCATCTCTATCCTGATTTTGCGAGGGGTAAGAATGGTATTGGGAAAGGACTAGAAAGCAGAGAAATGACGTATGTTATACACCATTGCAGTGCTTGGGTTCTGGAGTACTGCCAAAACTGAAGGCACTGGTGAACCAAAATCATCTAAAACAGTGTGTCTAATCTATTCCCAGTCAAATGGACAAAGTCAGATGGCAGAGATGTGCGGGTTCTAGGTTGAACAAACCTCAGGTACATTTAATCTGATTTAAGATTTGATCCTGGATCAGCTCAACTTCACTCAAAGACAAATCTAAGTGATCAACTCCTCACATTAACTACTTCCTAGAAAATAAAACAAAATGAATTTTTACTTAACTGTTCCATTTTTATTTTATGCACAATGTCTGGAATAGGAGAAAAAATATACATAATGTTTGAAAATAGCAGGAAACTTTAACCCATAAATAAAAAGAAAGCAGTCAATAGAGAAACACCTCCAGATGATCCAGTTGTTGGATTTAGTACATAAGAATTTGAAAAGAAATATAAACATGTTAATATTTTATGGGGAAATATAGATAAAGGAATAAAAAGATGATATGCTCTAGTTGCAAAATGAAAACTCCATATAAAAGAACTGGGAAATACAATACCTGAATTAAAAAAATAATTATCTGATATGCTTTACAGAAGATTGTGCACTGAATAATAATAATAAAGAAAAAGGAATAAGCCAACTTGTAGACAGATCAACAGCAATTAAACAAATTAAAGCACAGAAAAAATACAGGAAATGACTATTTAAATCATGAGTAATAGCAATGTACTTTGAGAATTATATATAGAAAAATAGGTGAGACTAGCACAAAGAATGAAGGGGGCTAAATACATGTAGACTGCTGTGAAATTCTGTATTTGTTTAGCATAATATTTCAAAGTAGATGATAATAAATAAATCAAACATATAATAATCCTAGAGGAACAACTTATATTGAGTTGAGGTGCTATGGTTCAGAATTAAACTGTGTGCCAAACAGACATTTCACGTTCTTATTAATAAAGCTGTGCTTTTTCCCCTAGTTTGGTGAATGCTCTCAGAATGTGCTGTCAGAAATCCAGACACACTTAGAAGTTGCACTGGGTGTTCTGTACGCACATATTTATTAGAGTACATATTACACTGAAACCATTAGCTATAATAATATTAAACAAGTTTCAATATTTAATAATTCAATATTTGATAAATTTCAAATATTGTCCATTACACAGAGTTAGATAACTGTAAGCAATTTAAAAGACTTAAACACTTAGTCGTTGTTGTTGTTGTTTAGTAGCTAAGTTGTGTTTGACTCTTTTGCAATCCCATGGACTGTAGCCCACTGGGCAACTCTGTTCATGGGATTTCCCAGGCAAGAATACTGGAGTGGGTTGCCGTTCACTTCTCCAGGGGATCTTCCTGAAAGAGGTATTGAACTCACTTCTCTTGCACTGGCAGACAGATTCTTTACCACTGAGTCACCAGGGAAGCCCCTAAAAAACTTACTAGGAACCTATAAATTTTACATTTTATCAATATTGATAAAATATAGTGCAATTACACTGGGGACAAAATTAAAATATTATTCAAGAAAGTATGTTACTACCATTAAAATTATCGGAGTTACATTCATGTTACACACTTTGGAATAGAAAAGCAAATCATTAAAAAAAAAATTCCTGGAAATATTTGTGTATGTGACTGGGGAGGGTTGTTTGTGAACATATCTTTGGAAAATATAAAATTTAATAAAAAAATTAGAAATGAACTCTTAGCAGATTCATGTTGATGTATGGCAAAACCAATACAATATTGTAAACTAATTAACCTCCAATTAAAATAAATAAATTTATATTTAAAATAAATAAATAATAAATATTTTTAAACATAAAAAAAGAACATTTATGAATGGTTCAGTTTAGTTCAGTTCAGTCACTCAGTCATGTCCGACTCTTTGCGAGTCCATGAATCGCAGCACGCCAGGCCTCCCTGTACATCACCAACTCCTGGAGTTCACTCAGACTCGCGTCCATCAAGTCAGTGATGCCATCCAGCCATCTCATCCTCTGTCGTCCCCTTCTCCTCCTGCCCCCAATCCCTCCCAGCATCAGAGTCTTTTCCAATGAGTCAACTCTTTGCATGAGGTGGCCAAAGTACTGGAGTTTCAGCTTTAGCATCATTCCCTCCAAAGAAAACCCAGGGCTGATCTCCTTCAGAATGGACTGGTTGGATCTCCTTGCAGTCCAAGGGACTCTCAAGAGTCTTCTCCAACACCACACTTCAAAAGCATCAATTCTTTGGCGCTCAGCCTTCTTCACAGTCCAACTCTCACATCCATACATGACTACTGGAAAAACCATAGCCTTGACTAGACGGACCTTTGTTGCCAAAGTAATGTCTCTGCTTTTCAATATACTATCTAGGTTGGTCATAACTTTTCTTCCAAGGAGTAAGCATCTTTAATTACATGGCTGCAATCACCATCTGCAGTGATTTTGGATTTTGATTTGGAGCAGAATCTACAGGTATTTGATGTGGAGTGATTTTGACTTGGAGCAGAATGGTTACTAAATGAATGGTTACCAAATATTAAATCTTAATATCTCAATAAATCTCAAAGTATTACGTTCTTTGACTATAAAACAAAACAAAACAAAAAACTTGGCATTCCAGATCTAGGATAATGATACTAACATCTAATTCTTTAGTAAAAGTTATGTACCTAGAACCATCAACATGTAGTTTTCTAATATAATTTTTGATTAAGTACCCCAGAAATTGCCAACATCCGCTGGATCATTGAAAAAGCAAGAGAGTTCCAGAAAAACATCTATTTCTGCATTCTTGACCATGCCAAAGACTTTGACTGTGTGAATCACAATAAACTGTGGAAAATTCTTCAAGAGATGAGAATACCAGACCACCTGATCTGCCTCTTGAGAAACCTGTATGCAGGTCAGGAAGCAAAAGTTAGAACTGGACATGGAAAAACAGACTGATTCCAAATAGGAACAGGAGCACGTCAAGGCTGTATATTGTCACCTTGCTTATTTAACTTATATGCAGAGTACATCATGAGAAATGCTGGGCCGGAGGAAGCACAAGCTGGAATCAAGATTTCCAGGAGAAATATCAATAACCTTAGATACGCAGATGACAGCACCGTTGTGGCAGAAAGTCAAGAACTGAAGAGTCTTTTGATGAAAGTGAAAGAGGAGAGTGAAAAAGTTGGCTTAAAACTCAACATTCAGAAAACTAAGATCACGGCATTTGGTCCCATCACCTCATGGCAAATAGATGGGGAAACAATGGAAGCAGTGGATGACTTTATATTTTTGGGCTCCAAAATCACTGCAGATGGTGACTGCAGCTATGAAATTTAAAGACGCTTACTTCTTGGAAAGAAAGTTATAACCAAACTAGACACCATATTAAAAAGCAGAGACATTACTTTGCCAACACAAGTCCATCTGGTCAAGGCTATGGTCATATATGGATGTGAGAGTTGGACTGTGAAGAAAGCTGAGTGCTGAAGAATTGATGCTTTTGAACTGTGGTCTTGGAGGAGACTCTTGAGAGTCCCTTGGACTGCAAGGAGATGCAACCAGTCCATCTTAAAGAGATCAGTCCTGAGTGTTCACTGGAAGGACTGATGTTGAAGATGAAGCTCCGATACTTTGGCCACCTGATGCGAAGAGTTGACTCATTTGAAAAGACCCTGATGCTTGGAAAGATTGAGAGCAGGAGAAGAAGGGGACGACAGAGGATGTGATGGCTAGATGGCATCACCGACTCAATGGACATGGTTTTGGGTGGACTCTGGAAGTTGGTGATGACAGGGAGGCCTGGTGTGCCGCAGTTCATGGGGTCACAAGTAGTCAGACATGACTGAGTGACTGAAATGAACTGAACCCCAGAAACATTAAGAACTTAATCATTTTGGTGGAATTCAGAAAAGTTATTCAAGTAAGTGGTTCACATACAAACAGCTGGTCAATGAAATTTCCTTTAAAGTGTGAATTATTTTACTGGGTTTTGGATAGCTTTCCTAAAAAATATAACTTCTGCTTTTCAAATCCATTTTCTGTAGAGGAAGAATTAGTGCTGGCTTCAAAGACAAAGACTGATGCCTATGAGAATAATAACTTAGAGAAGTGGCCCAAGAAATTAAAAAATATATATATTCTCAAGAAACCTAATACACGCAGGAGACTGTAGGGTTACTCCTCCAATTAGGAGCCAATGTTTTCTTCAAAGTAAGAAGAAAGAAATGCATGCCAGTTTGCATTACCTCCTAAATTTTTGTTTCTTTCTTCTATGCATCAATTAATTAATTTATTCTTTTAGCAAAAAATTGCACAAGAGCCTACTGTTTGCAATAACCCTATCAAGTACTAGAAATAGACATGAGGAAGAATGGTAAAGAATGGCAAAATCTCTGTCATCTTGAAAATGATATTTTTCTAGTATGTATTATAGCCATGAAATTAAAAGACGCCTACTCCTTGGAAGAAAAGTTATGACCAACCTAGATAGCATATTCAAAAGCAGAGACATTACTTTACCAACTAAGGTCCATCTAGTCAAGGCTATGGTTTTTCCAGTAGTCATGTATGGACGTGAGAGTTGGACTGTGAAGAAGGCTGAGCACCGAAGAATTGATGCTTCTGAACTGTGGTGTTGGAGAAGACTCTTGAGAGTCCCTTGGACTGCAAGGAGGTCCAACCAGTCCATTCTGAAGGAGATCAGCCCTGGGATTTCTTTGGAGGGAATGATGCTAAAGCTGAAACTCCAGTACTTTGGCCACCTCATGCAAAGAGTTGACTCATTGGAAAAGACTGATGCTGGGAGGGAGTGGGGGCAGGAGGAGAAGGGGACGACAGAGGATGAGATGGCTGGTTGGCATCACTGACTGGATGGACGCGAGTCTGAGTGAACTCCGGGAGTTGGTGATGGACAGGGACGCCTGGTGTGCTGCGATTCATGGGGTCGCAAAGAGTCGGACATGACTAAGCAATTGAACTGAACTGATATTGCTTAAGTTTAATTTTAATTTTAGACTTTATTAAATAGTTTTATCACATGGCCAGATATACCCTTCAGTGGATTCAGAGTGGGGAAAAAACCCTGTTATAGCAAACAATTAAAATTGCTTTCATATTTTTCTACAAAGATAGCACATATTCTATAGATTTAAGTCATTTCTGAACCATCAAATGTCACTTATTTCCATCATCAGTTTTGTACAAGTATGTTATATTGAAAATACGATGTTTGCACAAATTTTAGCTATATGCCTTCAATTTTTCACAATTGTATATTCCAAGTAAATGAGAATTCATTTATTACCAAAATGTTCATGTATAAAACTGTAACTTAGTCAAATGAAACTACTTTAAAGTATAGACTATATATAGTAGGCACTGAATAGATATCACTTTTTGTTAGTGAGCTTCCCTGGTGGCTCAGTGGTAAAGAATCTATCTGCCAATGTAGGAGATATGGGTTCAACTCCTTGGTTGGGAAGATCTCCTGGAGAAGGAAGTGGCAACCTACTCCAATATTCTTGCCTGGAAAACCCCATAGACAGGTGAGCCTGGTAGGCAGAAGTCCATGGGTCACAGCTTAGCAACTGGACAATGACAACATTGTTGTTAATGGAGCAATTACACAGATGTACTGGAAGTTTTAAAAATAAAAGTTGTTTTGAAAGTGGCTTTGAGGTTTATCCATACTGGCTTACTTATCAACTTAACAGAGAGTATTATCAAGATATATTACTTTTTGAAAGTGAAATGCTACATTAGTATTAATTTGTGACTTCTAGGATCTGAAATAGAAATTACTGGGGCTTTCCAGGTGGAGCTAGTGGTAAAGAACCTGCCAGCCAACACAGGTAGACATAAGAGACACAGGTTTGGGTCAGGAAGATCCCCTGGAGGAGGGTACAGCAACCCACTTCAGTATCCTTGCCTGGAGAATCCCATGGACAGAGGAACCTGGCAGGCTACAGTCCGCAGGGTCGCAAAGAGTCAGACATGACTCAAGCAACTTAGCATATTACAGCATAGAAATTATTATGGCTTTTTTCTTTTGTTTATAACAGACATGTTTGTCTGTCTTAACATGTCTTAACATGAAATTTTTCTTTATCATGTTACGGCTTAGACTCAGCTCAATTTTTGCTACCTAAGTTTATGGTAGAGAGTATGAAATTGAGATTTGGTAACTGAGTTATCAATAAATTATACAGCCAACCCGGATGCTTTTTTACCAAAAATTCATGTGAAAGGCTGCATTATTCAAATCAGCCACAGTTTAGCCATTAACATTGATCGAATTAATCAGCTAATTGTTAAATCACTACTTGGTTTTGAGCTACAAAGACACACATGTAGGGCCTCTGTGCTGCAAATTTCAAAGCACTGAGAGCATTTCTAATCTAAGTGGTACCCTAGAGCCAGAAAGAATTACTACTATCTTAGAGGGTGCCCTACATGCTGGGAATAATGCAATTAATAAACGTTCCCTTGAGTTTGAATTGAAAATGTAAAATACTTTTATTTCTCTGGAGTCATTGCAATATATGTTTGCTTTTTTTTTTTTCTGAAATCTTATCTGTACAAAATATTCAGAGCCAAACAAATAAACAGTTCAGAATAGGCAAGAAAGTCCTTTTAATTAAAACAAGTGCATGTCTTTTGTTTGTTTTTCCCTTTTAAAAATTTGAAGACTGACAAGAAACCTTACTATCCAGATTGTCTTATATGTGACATTTGCTTTCATAAACCATGCAGTTATCAAGAGCTAATCCTGTAGAGAAACTAATCAAGGAAGGTGTTACACAGAGGCAAAACATATGATTAAAGAGAGGGAAGGCAAATCTCATGCAAAGAACTGAATATTATAATAAAATTGCCACTGAATGGAGATGTGAAGCCTTCAAGCTCAGTTTAATTAGGCCACTGAGTGGAATCCCCTAAGACTAACAACAATTGAACAGCTAATAATCAGTTTGTTCTTTACTGATTACCAGTTAATCATGTCCCAAACACAATCTCAGTCCCCTCTCTAATTATGAATACATTTTCAGTCCTCTCCTTTAATCTCTACATTTTTTATGGGTGCACAGATCTTAATCAGTTGACTGTAAGAGTGCCTACAACCATTATTGAAGGCCTTGAAAGGCCTTCCTACTGTTTAGGAAGTAAATGTTTGCATCATTTTTTGTCACTGTCGTAAACATTAGCTGATCTTAGGAGGGAAAACTGGAGCTGAGGAGGCAAGTGTGCATCAATGTGGGCCAGATTCTAATACTTTATGGAGTCTTGCTCCTTATGGAAATCTGGAACATCACACATACACACAGGGAGAAAAATATTGCCTGTGCTTCTGCCATGAATAAAGAATCACTGATTATATTTTCATTTATTTTTTCATATCTAGGAGAGAAATATATTTGCCTTATGTATATGTTCATATATTTACAAATAATATGATACTCTACCATTATTTTAATATACACATTCTCTAGATATAGGTCTTACTCATATAATAACTACATAATTTTCTTTAAAGTATGCTGTTGTTGTTGTGTTAGTCACTAAGTCGTGTCCAGTCTTTGCAACTCCATGGACTATAGGTGGCCAGGCCCATCTGTTCATAGAATTTCCCAGGCAAGAACACTGGAGTGGGTTGCCATTCCTTTCTCCAGGGCATCTTCCCTATCCAGGGATTGAACCAGTGTCTCCTGCTTGGCAGGTAGATTCTTTACCAATAAGCCACCTGGGGAGCCTTTAAATTAATATAACATACTTTAATTTAATACTCAGTTATTTGTAATCATTTCATTTGTTTCACTTTTTGATATTATGAATAATTGTTTGATGTCTTAGAATTAAAAAATAATTTGATAGTTATGATTATTTCCTACAAATAATTGAGAAGGAATGAACTTAACATTTTGTTAAATATCCTTCCAATCATCATATATTGAAGAAACAGTTTAGCTTTGGGAGTTCTTTATTTGGTTATAAAAACTTCCTCCTGTAGAATCCTATTATTTATTCTCCATTTAAAAAAATTACCCTTTGGATTGTTTTTTAAATAGTTCAGCTTTCTAGATTCTGAATTTAATAGTTGCTACCACTTTCAAGTATTCTAACCTAATATGCTGCTCACCTTCATTCTGGAAATCAACTTCCATGTGAATCCACATCTTCACTAGTTCCAACTTTGGCGGCATCAATGCAGCTACTTAATCTTTGCAAAATAATTGTCAATATCTTCATTAACAGCAAGAGCTATCATTTGTTTATTGAGTGTCATCATATGGCAGGAAATTTACAGCTACTTCCTACAAGGTAGCTTTTATTGTCATCATTTATTCAGATGAGGAAACTGAGGCTCAGGGAAGTGAAATAATTTGCCCACTTATACCAACTACCAAACACTAAAATTATGTTTCAAACATAGATTTATGAACCCAAAGCTTGATAACTTCATTGACTCATGTATGCCTTTCAGCTCAGTTCAACTCAGTCTCTCAATCGTGTCTGACTTTTTACAACCCCATGCACTGCTGCACACCAGGCTTCCCTGTCCATCACCAATGCTGGGACCTTGCTCAAACTCAGGTCCATTGAGTCAGTGATTCTATCCAACCATCTCTGTCTTCCCTTTCTCCTCCAGTCTTCAATCTTTCCTAGCATCAGGGTCTTTTCCAAAGAGTCAGTTCTTTGCATCTGTTGGCCAAGTATAGGAGTTTCAGCTTCAACATCAGTCTTTCCAATGAATACTCAAGACTAATTTCCTTTAGGATGGACTGGTTGGATCTCCTTGCAGTCCAAGGGGCTCTCAAGAGTCTTCTCCAACACAACAGTTCAAAAGCATTGATTATTTGGTGCTCAGTTAAATGGCAACCCACTCCAGTACTCTTGCCTGGAAAATCCCACGGACAGAGAAGCCTGGTAGACTACAGTCCATGGGATCTCAAAGAGTCGGACACGACTGAACGACTTCACTTTTAGCTTTCTTTATGGTCCAACTCTCACATCCATCATGACTACTGTAAAAACCATGGCTTTGACTAGATGGACCTTTGTTTTCAAAGTAATGTTTCTGCTTTTCAATATGCTGCCTAGGTTGGTCACAGCTCTTCTTCCAAGGAGCAAGCATCTGCTAAGTTCATGGCTGCAACCACCATCTGCAGTGATTTTGGTGCCAAAGAAAATAAATACTGTCACTGATTCCATTGTTTTCCCATCTATTTGCCATGAAGTGATGGGATCAGATACCATGATCTTGGTGTTTTGAATGTTGAGTTTTAAGCCATTTTTTTCACTCTTCTCTTTCACTTTCATCAAGAGGCTCTTCAGTCCTCTTCACTCTCTGCCATAAGGGTGAAATCATCTGCATCTCTGAGGTTATTGATATTCGGCCTGGCAATTTTGATTCCAGCTTGTGCTTCATCCAGCCCAGCATTTCACGTGATATACTCTGCATAGAAGTTAAATAAGCAAGGTGAACAATATACAGCCTTGAAGTACTCCTTTCCCAGTTGGAACAAGTCCATTGTTTCATGTCTGGTTCTAACAGTTGCTTCTTGACCTGCATACAATTTTTTCAACAGGCAGGAAAAGTGAAGTCATTCAGTCGTGTCCAACTTTTTGCAACCTCATGGACTGTAGCCCACCAGGCTCTTCCATCCATGGAATTTTCCAGGCAAGAGTACTGGAGTGGGTTGCCATTTCCTTCTCCAGGGAATCTTCCTGACCCAGGGATCGAACCCATGTCTCCCGCATTGCAGGCAGACGCTTTACCACCTGAGTTCACCAGGGAGACCCAATAGACAGGTAAGGTGGTCTGGTATTCCCATCTCTTGCAGAATTTTCCACAGTTTCCTGTGAGTCAATAAAGCAGGAGTAGATATTTTTTCTGGAACTCTCTTGCTTTTTCTATGATCCAATGGATATTGACAATTTGGTCTCTGGTTCCTCTGCCTTTTCTAAATCCAGCTTGATCTGGAAGTTCTCAGTTCACATACTGTTGAAGTCTCACTTGGAGAATTTTGAGCATTACTTTGCTAGTGTGTGAGATAAGTGCAATTATGCGGTAATCTGAATGTTCTTTGTCATTGCCTTTCTTTGGGATTGGAATAAGAACTGACCTTTTCCAATTCTGTGGCTACTGCTTACTTTTCCAAATTTGCTGGATTAATTGAATGCAACAGTTTCACAACATCAGATTTTAGAACTTGAAATAGCTCACCTGGGATTCCGTCACCTCCACTAGCTTTGTTTGTAGTGATACTTTCTAAGGCCCCCTTGACTTCTGACTCCAGGATGCCTGGCTCCAGGTGAATGCTCACACCATCGTTTTAAACTTGGTCATGAAAATCTTTTTTGTACAGTTCTTCTGTGTATTCTTGCCACCTCTTCTTTATACCTACTGCTTCTGTTAGGTCCATACCATTTCTATCCTTTATTGTGCCCATCTTTGCATGAAATGCTCCCCTGATATTTCTAATTTTCTTAAAGAGATCTCTAGTCTTTCCCACTGTATTCTCCTCTATTTTTTTTTTTTTTGCATTGATCACTGAGGAAAGCTTTCTTATCTCTCTTTGCTCTTCTTTAGAACTCTCCATTCAGATGTGTATATCTTTCCTTTTCTCCTTTGCCTTTAGCTTCTCTTCTTTTCTCAGCTATCTGTAAGGCCTCCTTAGACAACCATTTTGCCTTTTTGCATTTTTTTTTCTTTCTTGGAGATGGCCTTGATCGCTGCCTCCACGTGACATCAGTACAGTGTCACGAACCTCTGTTCATAGTTATTCAGGCACTCTGTCTATCAGATCTTATCCCTTGAATCTGTTTGTCACTTCCACTGTATAATTGTAGGGGATTTGATAGAAATCATACCTGAATGGTCTTGTGTTTGTATGCCTTTAGTCTGATAGTTAACAATGTAGGAGTATAAGAAGATGCTAAGGGGTGGGGAAGTGAAGGTGCTGGAGGTGGGAGAGGATTGTGGTGGTGAAGTGGGTTCAGAAGTAAAGATATAATATACAAATGAAGCAAGCAGATTTTGGATATTTGCATCAACCACCTTTATTCAAGGTCTATTCTGCTATTTACCAGCTCTATGATATTGTTTCATTTTTAGGTCTCAGTTTATTTATAAAATGGTCATTACAGGTACTTTATAGGATTGTCATAAGACAATGTGCATAAAATTCTTAGTCCAAAACTTGGGACTTAGTAAATCCTCCATGTTTATCACCATCCTCCTCATCATTGATGTTGTCTATTTATAGTCTTTACTGTGTCGTTGATTTAAAAGTTTCCAAATATAAATAGGCCTGTGCAAGAAAGTAAACAGAGATGGCTAGAGTTTCCAAAAAAATAAGTGCAAATCTGTGCTAACTGATGCTAAGTGCCTGAAAACACAAACCTAGAATAGGATGGAACAGGGGAAACATACAGTCCAAAATTCCTGAATATCAAATGATGATAGGAAATGGAAACAGGTGTAAACTAATAAACAAACAAACAAAAAATCCTACTTTGTTGACAAATGAGATTGGAATAAGTTAATTAAGTTGTATTTTTTTTTAAATTTCCCTCTCTATTTGGAAAAATCACTTTTGTAATCTTTTAGAACTATTTTTTTCTCTTGCATCTTCCAAAAAGAAATATCTGGTGCTTATCAGAGACATGAATAAGTATTTACTCAGTTAAAGAATGTATAAGGCCATGGAGTGGGCACCATGGTGAACCACCTAGGCCCTCGTGCAGGACTGAGGCACTGGTTCTCTCTGCTTCTGGAAACATCAGAATTCACCTTTCAGTTCTGCTTCTCTCACTTCTCAGAGATGCTATTCCTAGCAGTGTTTCCCCAATAAAATCCTTGCATGCAAATCTCAGAATCTGTTCCTGAAAATCTAACCTATGGTGGGTAATTTGAAAAAGATTTTTATCATTCATAACCTCACACTTTTATTTAAGATAAAGTTACTCATGTGTCTGAATACATTTAAGATATATAATGTCCATGAGATCACAAGGGCAAAAGAGTAAGGCCCTAGTGTATAGCACAGGGAATGCTATTCAATGCTCCATAATGGCCTACATGGGAAAAGAATCTCAAAAAAAAAAAAAAAAGCATATGTATATATGTAACTGAACAACTTTGTTGTATACTTGAAAAATATGCAACATTGTAAATCAACTATGAAAGTGAAAATGTTAGTAGCTCAGTGATGTCTGACTCTTTGAGACCCCATGGACTCTAGCCCACCAGACTCTTCTGTCTATGGAATTCTCCAGGCAAAAATACTGGAGTGCATTGCCATTCCCTTCTCCAGGAGATCTTCACAACCTAGGGACTGAACCCAGGTCTCCTGTATTGCAAGCAGATTCTTTGTCCCAGGATAAAATAAAAATTTAATTAAAAAATACTGGAGGCTGAATTCTCACTGTTGAAAATAAGGGAAGACTTTTCTTCCTTCCTTTTCTCGTAGCATTTATTTTAGAAAATGTATAATTGTAAGTCCTTTCTCTGTCTCTTTGAACGTTATGCAAAACTTTTCAAAAAGGTAATTAGGCTTCTTGCCTGATTTATGCTCAGAATTGTTTTTCTCAAAATCTAGGAGCTATCTCTAGGAAGTGTAATCATTAACAGAGATAGCACTCCTGTTTCCCAGTTTCTGGGAAGAGTTAGGAGCCTAACTTCAGAAGTCTCTCTGCTCCCAGTTGCAAAACTACTTCCTGTCATAAAGATTGGAGAAGTTAAGGTTTCCTTTGGATAAAGTCAATTATCTAACACAGATGTTCATCCCATTCCCAAGTGTTACCAAGTGAATTCAGCTCAGTTTAGTTCAGGCGCTCAGTCATGTCTGACTCTCTGTGACCCCATGAACCACAGCATGCCAGGCCTCCCTGTCCATCTCTAACTCCCGGAGTTTATAGAAACTCATGTCCATTGACTTGGTGATGCCATCCAACCATCTTATCCTCTGTTGTCCCCTTCTCCTCCTGCCCTCAATCTTTCCCAGGATCAAGGTCTTTTCAAATGAGTCAGCCCTTCGCATCAGGTGGCCAAAGTGTTGGAGTTTCACCTTCAACATCAGTCCTTCCAAAGAACACCCAGGACTGATCTCCTTTAGAATGGACAGGTTGGATCTCCTTGCAGTTCAAGGAACTTTCAAGAGTCTTCTCCAACACCCCAGTTCAAATGCATCAATTGTTGTGTGCTCAGCTTTCTTTATAGTCCAACTCTCACAACCATACAAGACTACTGGAAAAACCATAGCCTTGATTGAGACGGACCTTTGTTGATAAAGTAATGTCTCTGTTTCTTAATATGCTGTCTAGATTGGTCATAACTTTCCTTCCAAGGAGTAAGCATCTTTTAATTTCATGGCTGGAATCACCATCTACAGTGATTTTGGAGTCCCAAAAAATAAAGACAGCCACTCTTTCCACTGTTTCCCCATTTATTTGCCATGAAGTGATTACTTCGCTAACTAAGGTCCATCTAGTCAAGGCTATGGTTTTTCCAGTAGTCATGTATGGATGTGAGAGTTGGACTGTGAAGAAGGCTGAGCACCAAAGAATTGATGCTTTTGAACTGTGGTGTTGGAGAAGACTCTTGAGAGTCCCTTGGACTGCAAGGAGAGCCAACCAGTCCATTCTGAAGATCAGCCCTGGGATTTCTTTGGAAGGAATGATGCTAAAGCTGAAACTCCGGTACTTTGGCCACCTCTTGAGAAGAGTTGACTCATTGGAAAAGACTCTGATGGTGGGAAGGATTGGGGGCAGGAGGAGAAGGGGACGACCGAGGATGAGATGGTTGGATGGCATCACTGACTCTATGGACGTGAATCTGAGTGAACTCCGGGAGATGGTGATGGACAGGGAGACCTGGCGTGCTGCAATTCATGGGTTCACAAAGAGTCGGACACGACTGAGCGACTGAACTGAACTGATGGGACCAAATGTCATGATCTTCGTTTTCTGAATGTTGAGCTTTAAGCCAACTTCTTCACTCTCCTCTTTCGCTTTCATCAAGAGGCTCTTTAGTTCCTCTTAACTTTCTGCATAATGGCGGTGTCATCTGCATATCTGAGTTTATTGATATTTCTCCCAGCAATCTTGATTCCAGCTTGTGCTTCCTCCAGCCCAGCATTTCTCATGATGTACTCTGCATATAAGTTAAATAAGCAGGGTGACAATATACAGCCTTGATGTACTCCTTTTCCTATTTGGAACCAGTCTGTTGTTTCATGTCCAGTTCTAATTGTTGCTTCCTGACCTGCATACAGGTTTCTCAAGAGGCAGGACAGGTGGTCTGGCATTCCTATCTCTTTCAGAATTTTCCAGTTTATTGTGATCCACACAGTCAAAGGCTTTGGCATAGTCAGTAAAACAGAAATAGAGGTTTTCCTGGAACTCTCTTGCTTTTTCGACGATCCAGCGGGATTCACTTGAATTATGGACCACAGGCTGTCATGTCCTCTCCCTGAAGGACTTGTTGTTTATCTTGAGAACAGGCATGGTATGGGCTGTATTGGCTTGACTACACAAAAGAGTGAGATTTCATTTCTTTTACCCTTGCAGTCTCTTTAATGAATTGTTTGTGATGTGAATCACCTTGTGGCTTGATACTTATTCAATAATAGCATTGTGAAAAGGTTTTCTGACTTGGGAGGAAACTTGGTTTTTATTTACATCTCCCCCCAGACACAAGGTCTACTGCTATGACTGAAGGAGAGAACAGGCTACGTGAAATTCTATAGACATCATGGACTTTGACAAACCTGAGGCTGGTGAGCTGTCTTCTATGGTTATGCTTTCCTTCCATTTTGCCTAAAATTTCCAAATGTTTCCAGTGTTTGTTTCAGAATAAAGTAGGAGTAGTAGGAGTATTGTCTCCAGAAGTCCCCAACAGGTGAGATGTTTGTGGCACCTGAAGGGGGTGGACAGATCTTCAAGTCATCCCATAATGACAGGTTTGTTTATTCAAGGCTTCAGTTAATGATCAAGAGGCTCTGCTCTCATGGTCATGACAAACAGCACAAAGTAACCACAGTCCTCTTTCTTGCTGAGCTCGGATGTATCCTCAGAACCACTCTTAACACAGGATCACAAGTACCTATCACCAATAAATCAGCATTGGCTTCTAAGATGAAACATATGTTCCACTATGATTTATGGGAGTTGTCAGCTGACATCAGGGAAAGTATGCAAAGTCTGGAATTCTCTGATAATTCATAGCAGCAATAGAAATAATGAAAGTACAGTGAGACCGCTTGAATGAATCATAGACTATTAGACCTGAAAGCAGGGCCCTGGAGCCTATTATGAAGTCTTAGGTGTGCATCTGTTTCCAGTTTCACATTCAGCAGTGTCAAGTACTTACACAATGGAGATAGGTACACGTTACCAATCAAAACCTATTATATTTCACTGTTACTGTTTTCTTGTTGTTTTCCATAAATTCAGTTTTTGTAACATATATTACTACATTATACGGAGAAGGCAATGGCACCCCACTCCAGTACTTTTGCCTGGAAAATCCTATGGACGGAGGAGCCTGGTAGGCTGCAGTCCATGGGGTCACTAAGAGTTGGACACGATTGAGTGACTTCACTTTCACTTTTCACTTTCATGCATTGGAGAAGGAAATGGCAAACCACTCCAGCGTTCTTGCCTGGAGAATCCCAGGGACTGGGGAGCCTGGTGGGCTGCATCTATGGGGTCACATAGAGTCAGACACGACTGAAGTGAGTTAGCAGCAGCAGCAGCAGCATATTATTGGCTGAAAGCTACTTGAAAGTGAGGAACTCTGAGCAAGTGAATGCTATGATGGAGAAGACAGATTCAGGTGACAACATTTTACAAATTTGCTAGTGTATAGCCATGTTGAAAGCAGGTTTTCTTTTAGTCTTATATCACATTTCCATATCAGGCTTTTTAAAGCATATATATATATATATATATATATATATATATATATACACACATATATATATCAGCCTTCAAGTAATATTATTTTAAGCATCAATAATGAAAATTTAAACAGTGGTTGAAAATAGAATCATTTTAGTATTTTAATAAGCAATTCTAACAAGTATTGCTTTTGTTTTGTTCCATGAACTGGCTATTTTCACACAAGTTATCTCAAGCCTTGTCATGACGGATTCTTAACGTAGGCTTTTAAAGCTAATTAACAATGGAGAAAAAAATAAATTAGGTAAGGGACAGACTGTCTAAAGTTACATAGCTAAATAAGTTGGAAGAGGCTCTGGCTCTAAACCACTCTTGGTTCCATGTAAATGATTTTTGTCTTACTTATCAGGCTGATCTCACTCTCTACCTCTTTAAATTATAAAATTATAGAAGGACACAGCATTATTAGAGCAATTTCTTGAAAGAGTGAGTGAAAATACTTGAAAAAATTCTATACAAAGAACCATATTTGGTTCTATGTTTTCAATTTTAATGTACCTTCTTAATAAACTTTTTCATATATTTTACAAAATAAGATATAGGATCTAAAGAAAAAAGGAATAAGTAGGAAATAGTAAATAAGTAAACAATATATAATAATAATGCATTTTTAAAGTGCTTGGATACTGCGCTTTTAAAATATATATTCAAATATCAACCTTTAACCCATATTGAGCTCTCATTTCAAGTCAACCTTTGCTCTAACTGCTTAATTGAAGTGATCAAAAAATGTCTAAGCCCTTCTTTTAATAAAGCTAAGATTTTGGTTATTTTGTTTTTTGTTATACTAACAAGGATCACTGAGGCTGAAACTTAGGTTAAGTTAGCTGCCCAGGTTCACACTGTTAATTATGGGCAGATTCAGAACTGATAGCAGAGTGAAGAAGCAGAATTCTTCACTGACTTCAATGCTCTGATCTTGGCAGGAGAAAAGGAAGACGAACCACCTAACACTGTTATACTCCAGAATGCCATGAAAGTACATAGCTCCAGAAAATGTTTATTTCAGTGCAGGCCATATTTATGGACATACTAATAAAATGTTATATTAAAATAAGAACAGGGAGAAAGAGAGAGAGAGAAAGAAAGACAAAGAGAAGGTATTCTCAAGAGAGTCTGAAAGATTGATTGCAATTGCTGATTTGAAGGAGAAAAAAAAATTTTTTTTAGAGGTTTTACATTCACAATAAAATTGAGAGGAAGGTACAGAGATTTCCCACATACCCTAAGCCCTTATATAATTCATGCCCTAGTGCCCTCATTATCAACATTCTGCACTGAATGATACATATGTTATAACTGATGTTATAACTGATTATGACACATCATGATCACCCAAAGTCCATGATTTACGTTAAGGTTCACCTTTGGTGTTACAGTGGTTTTTCAACAAATACCTAATGACATGTTTCCACATATATAGTATCATACAGAGTAGTGTTACTACTCCCCAAATTCTCTGTGCTTAACCTAGTCATACTTCACCTCAACCACTGGCAGCTACTGATGTTTTAATGTGTCAATAAATGTGCCTTTTAGGGAATGTCAAATAATTGAATCAGATAAAATGTAGCCTTTTTTATTGTCTTCTTTCATGTAGTAATATTCATTTAATGTTCCCCCATGTCATTTCATGACTTGGTGGCTCATATTTTTTAGTGCTGGGTAGTAATCCACTGTTCAGCTGCATCACTATTTGGCCATCCACTAACCTATTGAAAAACATGTGGGTTGCTTCCAATTTTGGGCAAATATGAGTAAAGCTGCAATAAAGAGTTAGGTGCAGGCTTTTGTGTGGACAAGTTTCCAACTCCTTTGAATAAATACCAAAGTGTACCATTGCTGGATTATATGGTAAAAGTATGCTTAGTTTTGTAATATTTTGTCAGAATTTCTTCCAGTGTATCTATACCAGTTTTCATTCCCATTAGCAATGAATGACAACTCCTACAGCCCATGTCTTTATCAGCATTTGCTGTTGTCAGTGTTCCAGATTTTGACCATTCTAATAGGTGTGTAGCTGTGTGTCATTATTGTTCTAAATTGCATTTCCCTGATGACATATGATACAGGGTCATCTTTCATATGCTTGTCATCTGTGTATCTTCTTTTGAAGCATCTGTTAAAGTCTTTGGCTCAATTTTAATAAGGTGTGACTCTGTTGCAATAACATTTTATTTGTAAAACAAGTGCCAGGCCAGATTTTGCCTATAGGCTATAGTTTGTTGATCTTTGACCTAGAGAATACACAGTAGAAAACTGAAAATTATATGATCACATAAAATTATAATGTGGCAATCGTTTTTGGCACTTAACATTAATTCAATGCAGAATCTCAATGGACAGCAAGGAATCGAAATTTTTCCCAAAGGCTTTGAATTAAAGGATTGATTTAATGTATAATTTTTGGAAACAAAATTCTTCTGCAGAACATACAATATTTTAAAATAATAAATAGAATGGAAATGACAATGTAAGCTTTTCTAGAGAGTGTATCTCTCAGAGGAACCTGTGAGCTTTCAGGCATTTATTGAAAGCACATAATTACTTCCTGTGTGTTTCCATCTTTTGTAGGGCTTCTTTCACTTTCAAAGGCTACCTAAGTATTGAGTTCATTATAAAGGAAACACTTGGAACAATTCCACTTGTGACTCACCCTGTCTTGATTATTCTACTCACAGTAGTAGGGCACAAATAGAATAACATCCCTCATTCACCTTTATTTGTCTGAGTTTTATCAATAGGACCAACTGAATTGCAAACAGGCTGTTTTTAACTTTATAAAAATATTGTTCAAGATACGTTTTTTCCTGATTTTGCCTTTTTTTTTTTCACTAAACCAAAATGATAAAACCTCCTCCTTTTCTCTCCAATTTCTTCTTCATGCTTCAGTAGTTTCACAGTTTACTTCTGGTGGAGGGGAGAATAAATTGCCTGCTCCTTGGACGTGGCTTGTTTGAATGACAATATATCCTCTTGCAGGGAACATGTTGTGTCTGTAAAAAGTCCTATAAATGAGTTCAAGGTAATAGAAAAACAGTCTACAGATGACATGTTAAAGTAGATGCTTTCTGGTTCTACGTCCTCCCCATATGGTCAGGAGTGGTCTGAAGCAAAGTTGTATAAAAAAAAGAAGGAAAGAAAGAAATTTCATTCTTCATTCCATGACTTCTCAGTATTTAAACTCATTCATAGGCTTTGGAAACATGCTTCTACTTTGTGCTGTGTGACCTTGGACAAGTTATTCATACTCTGAGCCATAGACTCCTCATCTGTAAAATATAGCTAATAAGACATTCTGCATAGTTCCTATAGTTATATTTCTCTCAGTGATACACTCAGTTTTAAATATCTTCTGCTCTGAATTGCTGGAGCTGAAAGTCTGTACTTGTATTTCGGTAAACTCTATGGTTTTTGCAGGCCAAGGCAGGGAGCCAAACAGATTTTGTTAAATTTTACCAATAATTGCAAGAGATAAAAAGACAGAAATACAAAGTTTTTTGCTTCTAACGTTGTTTTTGCTATGATGGCAGTGAGGTTGAGGTGATTCCAGGCCCTAGCTACCCACATTTTTTTCAGAGGTCTCAGCCCTTCTCAACAAAGATTATCTTTCAGAGAATCCAGGGCCACTTAAAACATCAGCTTCCACAGCACATTAGCAGTCAGATATTCATGCATCCTTTGAAATAGTTATCTTTTGCTACATAACAAAGTACTCCAAAACTGCTTTTCACATATAAAAGGAATCTTTATTATCTCACATTGTTTATGAAGATCAGGATCTGGAAGCAGTTCAGTTGTCCAGTAGTTCTGTCCTGGTGTCACTCATGAGATTTCAGGCAAGCTGATGACCAGACTGCAACTGAAGTCTTCATTTAGGTTGAAGAATCCACCTCTGTGATATCTCCCTCCCTCACGTGACTGTTGTTCTGGGGACTCAGTTTCCTTCTGGTTGTTGACAGAATGTCTCGGTTCCTCATTATATGAGCCAGTTCACAGGCTGCCTGAGTCTTATCCCAGGCAGCTTCCTTCCAGAGAGAGAGAGAGAGAGAGAGAGAGAGAGAGAGAGAGAAACAGAGAGAGACAAAGAGACAGAGAGGCAGAAGTCATGGTATCTTTTGTATTTCAGCCCAGAAGATGACATATCCTCACTTTTCTGTGAGTCACACAGACCAGTCATCATCATGATACAATGTGGGAAAGGACCACAGTAGTGCATGAATACCAGGAAGGAGGGATCACTGGAGACCATCTTGCTGCTACTGCTTACTGCTAAGTTGCTTCAGTTGTGTCCGACTCTTGGCGACCCCATGGACTGCAGCCTACCAGGCTCCTCCGTCTATGGGATTTTCCAGGCAAGAGTACTGGAGTGGGGTGCCATTGCTTTCAATGAAGTCAATGAAAAAGATGAAATTTGGCCTTCTATGATTCCCCCAGGAGAGTTAGGTCCTTTACCCTCTGTGGCATTCAAATCACTTAATAGTACTTCCATTTATAACTCTTAACGTATTAGTCACTCAGCCATGTCCAACTCTTTGTGACACCATGGCCTATAGCCTGCCAAGCTCCTTGGTCCATAGAATTCTCCAGGCAAGAATACTGGAGTGAGTTGCCACTCCCTTCTCCAGGGGATCTTCCCCACCAGGGAATCGAATTTGAGTCTCCTGAATTGCAGGCAGATTCTTTACCATCTGAGCCACCAGGGAAGCCCATAACTCTTAGAGTGCAGTGTTAAAATTAATCCACTTTACACATCTATATCCCAGGAAAATTTGAGCTCCTTCATGGTGGGAACCTTCCTTTTTGTTTCTTTATGTCTTCCGTACTTAGCACAATATGTGACTCATAATACGTACTCAGAAAATGAGGATTTGAGGAATGTGTGGGCTGAGGGTGGGGAGGCGAGAGAAGGGGCAGTAATTCTAATCCCTTCCTAAATGAAAAAGGAATTAGCTGGCTTGAGCTGAAAACATGCAGATCACTTAATGAACCATTTCTAAGAAAGCAATATTTAGACACTTTAAAATCTTTGTACCAGAAAGGGAGGTGAGAATATTTTTTCTCTTTTCCATTCTAAAACCTAAATGTGTCTTTTCAAAATTATTTCCGTATGCAATTATGCTTATAGAAAGATATATATATATATATACTTCAGATAGTCACATAATACAATGTTGGAGTGGGAGAAAGGCAAAAACAGGACTTAATTTTTTCAGTCTTTCTTATAAAGTAACCTGAAAGTTGAAGCTCTCTTTGAAACCATTCGGGAAGTTCTCCTGGAGAAGGCAATGGCACCCCACTCCAGTACTCTTGCCTGGAGAATCCCATGGTCGGAGGAGCCTTGTGGGTTACAGTCCAAGGGGTCGCAAAGAGTCGGACACAACTGAGCGACTTCACTTTCACTTTCACTTTCACTTTTGAAACCATTAATCAGTTTTTAAGTACCCAGAGCAAATGAAGAATAGCAACTGTTATCTCTTCTGTTTAAATGCCTTTTTTCACAGACAACTGCACTCATTCTTTTGTCAAGGAGGTAACACGCCATACCAAGAGGCTACTAAGATGTCAGTGTGTGTGTGCATGTGTGTGTGTGCGTGTGTGCATGTGCACAAGCACGCACATGCCAAAGGGATCCTACACACTTTGAAGGTAGAGGATAGGAATAGAAGTTTGACAGTCATTGTGAAAGAAGAGACATATTCACTAACAAAATCCAAAAAAATCAGTCTCCTTCCATCTTCTACCCTCCAACTCATTGCAGCCATATCTCAATTTGAAGAATCAAACCTGTACCCAAAACTTCACCTACAAGGCAATCTGATAAATCTAGTTCTATTTTTAAGTATTCCAATCTCTGTAGCAAAGGAAAGTACACAGAAGAAAGTGAAATTTGGATTTTGCCTTCCAGCAGACAGCACCTATTGTAGCACATTTTACATTAAAACATAAACTTTGTCTAAAACTATAAATTACTAATATTTTGCTTTCTAGATTGTGCTGTTCTGTTTTTACCTGGTTAATAAACAAGCTTAATTCATATCTTGACATAGCAGTATGTCTTTTCTAAAATTATTCATTGAGGAAAATATATATTTTTCTGTGCTCTTAAAATTTTATGCACAACTAGAAGGTTAAAATGCCCATATCTGTGTAAGAGTTATGAGTAAGAGAATACTCTCTCCAAAAGTTCAATTAGTCATTTCATAACAGAAGCTTAACTGAACACACTGCTGCTAATCCAAAGACCATAACATCCAGCCTCGATCACAGCTAGGTATGGTCACATCTGGTCAGTGAAATGGGAATGGGAGTGTTGTATAATTCTTCCTGGGTGTGTTCCCCTTCCCTAGAGGAGGGAGTGTGTTCATCTATGCCCTTTCTCCATCGAGCTGCCAGAACTTCAATACGACAATCAGAGCCATCTTTAGCAACCATTCTGAAGTGTAGACATCAAGATAGACCCCTGAAACATGGTTAAAATATGTTAAAGGGGTCTGAGTCCCTGCTGATGGGAACATGGAAGACTATATTTTTGTTGTTGTTGTTTTTCTAATATTGTCAAACTAAAAGAAGTCAATGATTTTTGAAATTTAAATCTGATTTCTGTTCTCAGTACTTGGCCCAGAGTAAAATTTCTCATGTCAAATAATTCTTGAAACCTAGCCCAATTAGGATGCTTCTTGAAGGCTAACTTGTTGATCATACACTACCTAAAAATCTGTAAGAACTGCCACAAGCAAACATTATCATCAGCCTATTAACTCCTTTATTGATTCACTTGTTCTTTTATTCAGCAACTATATACTGAGTTCATCAATAGTCACAGAACTGGACTATATTCATTTATATTATACTTAATTATATTAAATATATATCATAATATAATAATATATCATATTCATTTATACTATATTTCAAGCATCCACATGGAAATCTAAGACCCTATAAGGTTATAACACTTTTCTAAGTTATCAAGTCAAATATGTAATCTAAGATATTAATACTTGTAAAGAGTATAGACAGCCATTTCTGTATTATAATGTGAAGGGCTAAGAATTTTAAATCTTTAAAATTGGGATAAGGGTAATGATGAAAAGAAAAGACAATTCCTAATATTTCTTTCTGAATTACCTCATTGATATTCTATTATAAATTATTCTTTTAATAATTATTACTAATAAGTATTAGTATTACATAATTAATATTTTAATTGAAGATTCAAAGTAATTGTCAGGATTATCTTTACTACCTTTCTGCCTAGAACCTCAAAATTCTCTTCCACAAATTTTCCTTTCTAGGATAAATATATTCTGCGTGCTCAGTCATGTCCAACTCTTTGTGACCCCATGGACTGTGGCCCTCCAGATTCCTCTGCCCATGGGACTCTCCAAGCAAGAATATTAGAGTGGGGTTGCTGTTTCCTACTCCAGGACATCTTCCCAACCTAGGGAATGAACCTTCACTTCTTGCATCTCCTGCACTGGCAGGAAAATTCGTTACCACTAACGTTACCACTGCAAAACTACTAGTATACCATCTCAAAGTTGGGTAAAGAGTGAGATTCTAAAAGAGTGTGGTAAACTTGTGTGTCAGTGCAAGGAGAAGTTAGGGAATCATGGAAGCAAAGACCAACCTGGTGATAAAAGTCATAGCTGAATGGGCAGCTCAGCCCAAAATAATAAAATAGAGAGGAAGACACAGCTCAGACATTTTTGTACTTTGCAAATATGTTGAGGGCTGATTACTGCACTTTTATATATAGTTAATTAATCTCTGCACAGCGAAGTTTGAGGAGAGGCACTTTTACCTTGGAAAAAAAAATCCATGTGCTTAAATTAAGGGTGGGGAATATTCAGTCTTCCTTTTTTAAATTAAAGAACAGTTGAGTATGTGTCGATGGGCTTATGTGCATTTGGGGTGTTCTATGACTCCATAAATTATAAAACCTATCTTTACAGAGATATTTTGTGTATTAAAGTAGGGATGATGCAGTCTTTTCCCTCATCTGTGATGACCTCATTTCCAGATCTGCAGAACTGCACTTAAATTACCTTTGAGGTAAATAATGTTAAAAGCTGAGAAAGAATCTAGGAGATAAATTATTCCCAAGGAGAGTTACAGGAGTCATTACTCTATCACAGAGCTGATAGGATCCATCTCTTAACTGGGAATGACAGGCAAAAAGAGAGGTTTACATCTCACAGTGAGCCACAGCCCTTGAGGTCAATGATGCAGGGACAACTTAAGCCTGATGAGATAGAGCCTTTATGGAAGTTCAAAGCTGTATTCTCCCAGGATTGCTTTTCATATTGACGGACACCTGAAACATGGGGATCAATGCTGGAACTTTGCAGAGATGAAAAGGAAAGGCAGATGGGAAGCAAAATGACACATTGAATTAGTCAGATACGTCACATATTTGGCTTCTTGAAGACACAAAACCCTCATAATACAGGATTATAGATCTTTCGCCCTGAAGAGAGGAGATTTATGAAATCGTTATGGGGAAAAATATATGGTTGAATGAAAACAAACATCAGAACACTTATTATAAAAGCACTTTTCATCAGTATTTTAAGAGTGGTCTTGCTCTATAACTAGGGAGTCTCCATAAATACATGCATTTTACTATGTTTTTATTACCTATTCTTTTGCAGCAAATGATATCCTTAAGTATCATGTAACACATCACTATTACGCTTACATTTGATGAACTACGACAAGTCACACAGTCACCTGAATCCAACAGAGAAATAAATAGCAAACCACCACAGAACTGGAAGGAGACATAGAACAAAACATCTGAAGAGAGAGACATACTTGCCACTGAAAATTGTACTTAAATTTAAATTTGGAATAAAACGCTAGCAACAAAAGTAAAAACAAAAATTAAATTGATTTTCCAAGTTATAGTTATTACATAAAATTGTACAAAATGTATATATACATATATAGAGAGAGAGACAGAGGAAAACTACCTATAATACCACTTTGTCTAGAGAGAAATACTGATAATCTTTGTCATCTTTCTATCATGTACAGTGTACCTAAATTTATTTAACCAATCCTTTGAGTATTTGTTTTTAGTTTTTTCTGACTAAACATGAAACTTAAATAATACATAAATATGTGAGATACCAATATATCTGTGTATCAAAAAATATATGAATTTTGAAAATTACCATAGAAGTAAGGAAAATAGGAACACTTTATGTACTAATTTCAAGTAAAACATCATTTATTTAAGACATTATGAAAAGAAGCTTATCTATACCCATCTATAATATAAATAGATACATATATACATATATATATATTTATGCCATACTTGTTAAGTGTTTCTGTGTACATATATATGCATGTATAATGTATGCATATAGCTTTGTATCAAACTTATAATAACTTATATTCTGATTTTTCCCATTTTGGTAAATGTTCAAAATGATGTTTAATAGCATATTCCATATTATGTATACATTATAACCTTTAATCAGATTCCTACAATGGTATGAAATTTCCAACGTTCAGAAGTAACACTTTTATCATCACTAGAAATTCATTAGAATGCAAGTACAAAGAAAACTGGGTCATTTATTGTTTTCTGATGTCTAAAACACTGCGGCACATACCAGATGTTTGGTTATTATTTACTGAATGAGTGAATAATGAGTGAAGGGATGTTTTGGTTCACAACACTTAATGCAAAGTCTTTGTTAAATTCACTAAAAGTGTTCTATGGTACATGGTTAATGCAAAATCATTGCAGTCAAACAATAGCAACACTATTTTGCATAACTGTCATTTTTAAAAATATAAACTGACTTCTGGTTAAGATAGCCGAATAGAAGGACATGCACTCAATTCCTCCTGCAAGAGCACCAAAATTGCAAATAGTGGTTGAACAACCATCAACAGGAAGATGCTGGAACCCGCCAAAAAAAGATAGCCCATGCCCAGAGAAGAAGCCTCAGTGAGATGTTAGGAAGGGTGCAAATCATGATAAAATCAAATCCCATACTCACCACGTGAGTGACCCACAAACTAGAGAACAATAATACCAAAGAAGTTTTCCCACTGTTATGAAGATTCTGAACCCCACTTCAGGCTTCCCAGACTAAGAATCCATCAAAGGGACTGGGAATCCCCAGAGAATCTGACCTTGAAAGCCAGTGGGATTTGATTATAATCCACAGGACTGGGGGAATCAGAGACTCCAGTCTTGGAGGGCACAAACAAAATATTGCACACACCAAGACCCAGAGAAAAGAAGCAGTGACTCCACAGGAGACTGAACCAAAACTCCTGCTAGTGTGGAGGTTACCTGTGAAGGTGTGGGTTGGCAGGGGATCATGACAGGGATGGGGGCACTGGCAGCAGCAGTCTGGGAAGGTCCCACTTGGCATAAGCCCTCTTGGATTTTGCCATTAACCCTACCGCAGAACCCTTAGTCCCCAGGGCTGAGTTGTCTCAGGCCAAACTAATACCAGGAAGGGAGTATAACTCCAACCATTAGCAGAAAATGGGATTAAAGCTTTACTGAGCAAGGCCCTGTCCACCAGAGCAAGACTCAGTTTTTCCCCTGGCCAGTCAATCCCATTAAGAAGCTAACACAGGCCTCTTTGCCTCCTCCATCAAAGGGCATACAGAAGAAGCAAAAAGAACCACAGTCCTACAGTGGCCAAAACAAAAACCATGTTACAGAAGTTCATCAGGATGGAAAGAATGCTATGTCCCAGATGAATGGACAAGATAAAACCCCATAAAAACAGCAAAATGAAGTGGAGATAGGCAACCTTCAGGAAAAGAATTCAGAAAAACGATAGTAAAGATGATTCAGGATCTTAAGAAACAATGGAGAAGATGCAAGAAATGTTTACCAAAGACCCAGGAGAACTAAAGAACAAACAGAGATGAATAACACACTAGAAAGAATCAATAGCAGAATAACTGAGACAGAAGAGCAGATAAATGACCTTGAGGAAAGAATGGTGAAAATCAATGCTGCAAAACAGAATATAGAAAAAAGAATGAAAAGAAATGAAGATAGCCTAAGAGACCTCTGAGACATTAAGTGGGCAAACAATTGCAATATAGGAGTCCCAGAAAGAGAAGAGAGAGAGAAATTCTGTGACAAAATACTTGAAGAGATACTACCTGAAAATTTCCCTAAAATGGGAAAGGAAATAGTCAACCAAGTCCAGGAAGCACAGAGTCTCAGGCAAGATTAAACCCAAGGAGGAAGATACCAAGACACATTGTAACCAAAATAACAAAAATTAAGTCTCTCCATTCAGCAAGGGTCTCCCATCCCTTCCAAAAGCCTCTTATCCATCAGAGGGCAGACAGAATGAAAACTACAATCACAGAAACCTAACAAAACATCACATGGATCACAGCCTTGTCTCAAAAATGAAACTATGAGCCATGCCATGTAGGGCCAGCCAAGATGGACCGATCATGGTGGAAAGTTCTGACAAAATGTGGTCCACTGGAAATGGGAATGGCAAACCACTTCAGTCTTCTTTCTGTGAGAACCCCTTGAACAGTATGAAAAGGCAAAAAGATAAGACAACTGAAAGATGAACTCCCCAGGTCGGTAAGTACCCAATATGCTACTGGAGATCAGTGGAGAAGTAAATCCAGAAAGAATGAAGATACAGCCAAAACAAAAACAACACCCAGTTGTGGATGTGATTGGTGATGGAAGGAAAGTCCGATGTTGTAAAAAACAATATTGCAGAGGAACCTGAAATGCTAGGTCCATGAATCACGGTAAATTGGAAGTGGTTAAACAGAGATGGCAAGAGTAAATATCGACATTTTAGGAATCAACGAACTAAAATGGACTGGAATGGGCAAATTTTATTCAGATGACCATTATATCTACTACTGTGGGCAAGAATCCCTTAGAAGAAATAGAGTAGTTCTCATAGTCAACAAAAGAATCCAAAATGCAGTACTTGGGTGTAGTCTTCAAAATAACAGAATGATCTCTGTTTGTTTATAAGGCAAACCATTCAATAGCAAAGTAATCCAAGTCTGTGCCCCAACAATTAATGTTAAAGAAGCTGAAATTGAATGGTTCTATGATGACCTACAGGGCCTTCTAGAACTAACACCAAAGAAAGATATCCTTTTCATCACAGTGGGCAGGAATGCAAAAGTAGGAAGTCAAGAGATACTTGGAGTCACAGGAAAGTTTGGCTTTGGAGTGCAAAAATGAAGCAGGGCAAAGGCTAACAGAATTTTGCCAAGAGGATGCACTGGTCGTAGCAAACACCCTCTTCCAATAACACAAGAGAAACTCTACACATGGACATCACCAGATGGTCAATACCAAAATCAGGTTGATTTTATTCTTTGAAGCCAAAGATAAAGAACCTCTACACAGTCAGCAAAAACTAGACCTGGAGCTGTCTGTGGCTCAGATCATGAACCTCTTATTGCAAACTTCAGAATAAATTGAAGCCAGTAGGGAAAAGGAGTAGGCTGTTTAGATATGACCTAAATCAAACCCCTTACATTTACATTTATATAGTGGACTGACAAATAGATTCAAGGGATTCGATCTGATAGACAGAGTGCCTAGAGCAGTATGGGTGGAGGTTCCTGACATTGTACAGGAGGCAATGATCAAGATTGTCACCAAGAAAAAGAAATGCAAAATGGTTGTCTGAGGAGGCCTTACAAATAGCTGACAAAAGAAGAGAGGCTAAAGGCAAAGGAGAAAAAGAAAGATATACCCATCTGAATGCAGAGTTCCAAAGAATAGCAAGGAGAGATAAGAAAGCCTTCCTCAGTGATCAGTGCAAAGAAAGAGCGGAAAACAATACTATTGGAAAGACTGCAGCTGCTGCTGCTAAGTCGCTTCAGTCATGTCCGACTCTCTGCGACCCCATAGATGGCAGCCCACCAGGCTCCTCTGTCCCTGGGATTCTCCAGGCAAGAACACTGAAGTGTGTTGCCATTTCCTTCTCCAATGCATGAAAGTGAAAAGTGAAAGTGAAGTCGCTCAGTTGTGTCCAACTCTTAGTGACCGCATGGACTGCAGTCTACCAGCCTCCCCCATCCATGGGATTTTCCAGGCAAAGATGGGCACAATAAAAGAAATGGTATGAACCTAACAGAAGCAGAAGATATTAAGAAGAGGTGACAAGAATACACAGAACAACTATACAAAAAAGATCTTCGTGACCCAGTTTACCACGATGGTGTGATCACTCACCTAGAACCTGATATCCTGCAATGCAAACACAAATGGGCCTTTGGAAGCATCACTATGAACAAAGCTAATGGGGGTGAATGAATTCCAGTTAAGCTATTTCAAGTCCTAAAAGATGATGCTGTGAAATTTGCTGGCTGTACTCAATATGCCAGCAAATTTGGAGAAGTCAGCACTGGCCCACAGGGCTGAAAAAGGTCAGTTCTCATTCCAATCCCAAAGAAAGGTAATGACAAAGAATATTCAAACTACTGCACAATTGTACTCATCTCATATGCTAGCAAAGTAATGCTCAAAACCTTCCAACCAAGGTTTCAACAGTACATGAACTGAGAACTTCCAGATATTCAACCTGGATTTAAAAAGGCAGAAGAACCAAAGATCAAATGGCCAACATCCACTGGATTGTAGAAAAACCAGTGGAACCAGAGGGTTCCAAAAAAGGTCTGCTTCTGCTTTATTGACTATGCCAAAGAATTTGACTGTGTGGATCACAACAAACTGTGGAAAATTCTGAAAGACATGGGAATACCAGACCACCTAAACTGCCTCCTGAGAAATCTGTGTGCAGAAGCAACTGTTAGAATCAGACATGGAACAACAGACTGGTTCCAAATTGCATAAACAGCATGTCAAGGCTGTATATTGCCACGTTGCTTGTTTAACTTCTATGCAGAGGACATCCTGTGAAATGCTGTGCTAAATGAAGCATAACCTAGAATCAAGATTGCCAGGAGAAATATCAATAACCTCAGATATGCAGATGACACCACCCTTATGGCAGAAAGCAAAGAGGAAAAAAAGACCCTCTTGATGAAAGTGAAAGAGGAGAGTGAAAAACCTGGCTTAAAATTCAGCATTAAAAAAATGAAGATTATGGCATCTGGTCCCATCACTTCATGTCAAATAGGTGGGGAATCAATGGAAACAGTGAGAGACTTTATTTTGGGGGGCTCCAAAATCACTGCAGATGGTGACTGCAGCCATGAAATTAAAAGATACTTGCTCCTTGGAAGAAGAGTTGTGACCAACCCAGACAGCATGTTGAAAAGACATTACTTTGCCAACAAAGGTTCGTCTAGTCAAAGCTATCTTATTTTCCAGGAGCCATGTATGGATGTGAGAGTTGAACCATAAAGAAGGCTGAACACCAAAGAATTTATGCTTTTGAACTGTGGTGTTGGAGAAGACTCTTGAGAGCCCCTTGGACTGCAAGGAGATCCAACCAGTCCATCCTAAAGGAAATCAGTCCTGAGTATTCATTGGAAGAACTGATGCTGAAGTTGAAGCTCCAGTACTTTGGCCACCTTATGGTAAGAACTGACTCCTTGGAAAAGACCCTGATGCTGGGAAATATTGAATGCTGGAGGTGAAGGGGACGACAGAGGATGAGATGGTTGGATGGTATCATCGACTTGATGGACATGAATTTGAGCAAACTCCGGGAGCTGTTGATGAACAGGGAGGCCTGGCATGTAGCTGTCCATTGGGTTGCAAAGAGTCAGTTGTGTTTGAGCGACTGAACTGAACTGAAAGACAAAGAGGTAATATTAAAGGCAAGAAGGGAAAAGCAATAAATAACATACAGGGAAACTCCCATCTCTGTACTAACTGATTTCTCAACAGAAGATCTACAAACTAGAAGGGAATGGCATGATCTATTTAAAGTGATGAAAGAGAAGTAACTATAACTCTGAATATTCTACCCAGCAAGACTCTAATTCAGATTTGATGGAGAAATCAAAAACTTTCCAGACAAGCAAGAGTTAAGAGAACTCAGCACCACCAAACCAGCTTTACAACAAATGCTAAAGGAACTTCTCTAGGCAGGAAACATAAGAGAAGGAGAAGACCTACAGAAAATAAACTCAAAACAATTAAGAAAATAGTAATAGGATCATGCATATAGACAATTACCTTAAATGTAAATGGATTAAATGCACCAAACAAAAGATATAGATTGGCTGGGCAGATGGAAACACGGGCATGTATGCACTTCCAGTTACCTCATCACTCCGCTTGATCCCCCCCCAATTGTGTCAGATTTTATGTAATTATTTTATATTGTTAGGTTAATCATGTTTCCATTTTGACTTGCAATTGTAATTATCTTACTTTTTGTCTGGCTATTGATTGTGAAAACTGATAAATATTTTTTACTATTATGATTATGTAACTATTACTCTTTTAATACCATTGCATCATGATTAGTCAATAGAAAAGCAATAGAACTCTATATCTCCTAAACTACAATTTAATAGAAGAATCTGTAATCACTATTTAAAGCATAGATGCATATCAGAATTATCTTGGAATTTTTTGAGAAATACAAATGTCCATATACTACTTTTGTTCTCCAGAGTTCTAGATACGTTTCTAATGAGCAGTCATGTTTCAATCAACTGGACTATATGATGAATGTCACTTCACATTATTTGATAGTGTTTGTGTTACCCCTGATAGAACGTTTGCTTGTTCTTGGTCCATATCTCTGCATTATCATTCATTTTATATTATTTAGTTTAACAGCTCTTTAGTAACTTCTCAAATTAAGAAAAAAGAAATAATTATGTTATTCTTAAAATGCTTTCAGTTGCACATGTGTGCTGTTTTTTTATTTTTTTTATTTTTTTTATTTTATTTTTTTTTTGCATGTCAACTTGCATTTTTTTATTTTTTTTATTTTTATTTTTATTTTTTTTTGAACTATCTTTTTTTTTTAATTTTTAGTTTTTTATTTTTTAAATTTTAAAATCTTTAATTCTTACATGCATTCCCAAACATGAACCCCCCTCCCACCTCCCTCCCCAGAACATCTTTCTGGGTCATCCCCATGCACCAGCCCCAAGCATGCTGCATCCTGCGTCAGACATAGACTGGCGATTCAATTCACATGATAGTATACATGTTAGAATGTCATTCTCCCAAATCATCCCACCCTCTCCCTCTCCCTCTGAGTCCAAAAGTCCGTTATACACATCTGTGTCTCTTTCCCTGTCTTGCATACAGGGTCGTCATTGCCATCTTCCTAAATTCCATATATATGTGTTAGTATACTGTATTGGTGTTTTTCTTTCTGGCTTACTTCACTCTGTATAATCGGCTCCAGTTTCATCCATCTCATCAGAACTGATTCAAATGAATTCTTTTTAACGGCTGAGTAATACTCCATTGTGTATATGTACCACAGCTTTCTTATCCATTCATCTGCTGATGGACATCTAGGTTGTTTCCATGTCCTGGCTATTATAAACAGTGCTGCGATGAACATTGGGGTACATGTGTCTCTTTCAATTCTGGTTTCCTCGGTGTGTATGCCCAGAAGTGGGATTGCTGGGTCATAAGGGAGTTCTATTTGCAATTTTTAAAGGAATCTCCACACTGTTCTCCATAGTGGCTGTACTAGTTTGCATTCCCACCAACAGTGTAGGAGGGTTCCCTTTTCTCCACACCCTCTCCAGCATTTATTGCTTGCAGATTTTTGGATCGCAGCCATTCTGACTGGTGTGAAGTGGTACCTCATTGTGGTTTTGATTTGCATTTCTCTAATAATGAGTGATGTTGAGCATCTTTTCATGTGTTTGTTAGCCATCCGTATGTCTTCTTTGGAGAAATGTCTATTTAGTTCTTTGGCCCATTTTTGTGCTGTTTTTTTAATTTTTACTTTGTGTGGGCTTTAAAATATCTCTTAATTGTACACTGAAGTAAAAAGTTACTTGTACACAAAAGTGACCATTTTAGATGTATCTTTTTTCTCTACTTTTTAATACACAATTAAAATAATGTTGATATTAGGGACTTGAATACAATTTTAGAAAAAAACAGTAATGTATGTATTCTCAGAATATTAGCCTACAGTAATTTTTTTTCAAGATGATTCTGTTCACAAACATAATTATTTCCAAAGTGCTAATGTTATTCATTTAAATATATGTAATCTGTTCTTTTCATAGGAGTATAGATTTAGGAAAAAATATCCTAGTTCATTACCTTAAAATGAATGACAAACTCGATTGTATAAAGAATCCAGCTTCTATCATTCCAGAAGTTAAAAAATCCTGAATACATTTTTAAAGAAAACTTTGAACACTGACTAATACATGATATAGCTACAGCTCAGTTGTTTCTTTCCTCTATTTAATTTAACTCAATTATGCCACTTGCATTGAGGTAAATAGTGCAATTTATTAAAAATGTCAAATTTCACATTTCACTCCCTTGATTGATTTCAGCTATTTAGAAATTATGGCTTTGTACTTGTTGCCACATTTTAGCAAACAGCACAGCTTGCAGGACTTCTACTTTTTTTCGTATTTATTGATTTTTTTTAACCAAAGCTTGTACACTTAGGGATATTTTGCTTACTCTTATGTGAATATTTATAATTTTTAAAAGGCAAAAGTATTGGCTGAGTTGCTTTTAATGATATTTGTTTCTTCCTTTTCTGCTCACTGCCCAGTATTCCTTAAATACTGAGGAGATATTCAGATTAACCAAAGTGAGCTTTTTCTCTCCTAATCAGAGTTTGGGGGATTGACTAATATCAGATTCTGAAAGAATTAAACCAAAGTCTATGCCCAAATACAATATGAATGTCAGACACAAAAACTATCCTTTCATCACATGGACCCCAATATTTGTAGAAATAAATAAAATACATGGAATTTATCTATCTTAGAAACAGAAACTCAAATATTTTTCATTTCATGGCAACAGCCAAGTTCAGCTCTTATGAATGAGGCTTTAAATATTAATATAGGGTTCTGCTTCACTTAAAAAGAAGCATCATATGTAAGTGTGAAACGAATCAAAATTATACACTTATAAATTATTTTTACTTCAAAATACCACCATCTTTTTCAGCTGACTATTGTAATTGCTATAAAATATCCACTTTAACAAATTAAAGATTACACTAGTCACAAAGTTTGACTAATAGAATAGTGATAATAATAATGTGCTATATTATATCTCTAAATAGATGTGAGTGTGATAATGATGGAGGAAGAGTTGGATCTCATTGTTTATTGTATTTGTATGAGCCTAAGATTGTAATTTTTAGAAGGGATTGCTTTCATCAGCTGAGATAACATTGTCTTTGTAGAAAGAAAGAAAGTGAAAGTGAATGTCCTGTTCCATTCTTTGGGACCCCATGGACTGTATAGTCCATGGAATTCTCCAGGCCAGAATACTGGAGTGGGTAGTGTTTCCCTTCTCCAGGGGACCTTCCCAACCCAGGGATTGAACTCAGGTCTCCTTCATTGCAGGAGGACTTTTTACCCGCTGAGCCACAAGGGAAGCCCAAATATACTAGAGTGAGTATCCTGTCCCTTCTCCAGGGGATCTGCCTGATCCAGGAATCAAACTATGGTCTCCTGCATTACAGGCAGGTTCTTTACCAACTGAGCTAAGAGGGAAGTCTTTGTAGAAACACCTTTTAAATAGTATTATTTAGCCAATCCAATCCTAAGACTTCTACAGATGACAAAATTTTCCTTTGTTTTGTATTAATCATTTAGACAATATATTATCTACAGTTAATATTCTTCTGCAACATGTTTGTCTTCTAGGAAACCTTCGATTAGAACTGGATAAGATTAAAAGATAACTTTTTTCACTGTTTCTCAAATAAAATTTTCCTGTCATTTACATGTCACGTTTTCCAAAATATTAACCTTCATAGGTATTGTATATCAGTTCAATCACAATAACTTTTTGAGCCTTTTCCCCCCTTGTCTTCTTTACTAGAGAAATATCATATAAATTATTTGAATTCCCTGTGTTCATATAGCTTTCAATGGTGTAAAGATTCATGCAGCAAATCTGGCCAATCATGTGGAGGCTTAAGTCCTTGTCTCCTAAGCAAACGTCTGCCCTCTTTTCTCCTGCCTCCTTGCTCCGGCCTGAAATACAAATTTGATGTATGGGAGCAATGATCCTCCACTACTGGGCCAAAGGTTTCTTCTATGAAGAAACAGCAGAAAGGACTAAGTCTGCATCCTTTTGAATATTAAGCAGCTGCATAAACTCTGATCTGCCTATTCTTGATTTTCTTATTATGAAAGATAGTAAATTCCTTTATTAAGGCACTTTTTTGAGTTATTCTGTTACTTGCAGACAAAAATAGAATCCCAATCAGTGAAATAACCTTTCTACAGGGATGTAAGTAAGTAAGTATAGTCGCGTCGCTCAGTCAGGTCCAACTCCGCGACCCCACGGATTGTATGTTGTCCGCCAGGCTCCTCTGACCATGGGATTCTCGAGGCAAGAATACTGCAATGGATTGCCATTCCCTTCTTCAGGGTCTAAAGGGGTGAAAAAAAATGATAAAAGAGACAGGAAATGGAAAGATGAGACATGAGAGTCTCTGAGTTGAATAGAACTGTAGATAACTGGAAAAGGAATTAGAAGTATTATCAAGGCCTTTCATTTCATACAAGAGGAAATTAATGCCTGCAGCAGTAAGAGAAATTGCCCCAATCTTATATTGCAACACAAAAATAAACTCAAAATGGATTAAAAGCAAACAAACAAACAAAAAAACCCTTCACATTGGTCTTGAGAATAGCTTCTTGGATATGACAACAGAAGGAAAAACAGGAGTGAAAATGTAAGTTGGAACTCCTATAAGTCAACAGCAAAATCTTCCAAAATAACATAGCTAAAAAATGAGCACAGTACCTGAATAGACATTCCTCTAAAGAAATAATACAAATGGTCAATAGGTATATGAAAAGATGTTCCCAATAATTAATTGTCAAAGAAATGCAAATGAAAACCACAATGAGATACCAGCTTACATTGTTTAAATGATTATTGTCAAAAAACAAAAGATAAGTGTTGGTGAGAATGTGGAGAAATGAAACTTTTTGTATACTGTTGGTGGGAATGTAAAATGCTGTAACCTCTATGGAAGTATGGGAGTTTGCTTCTGACTTGCCTGATACATCAGAATGCAGTGGTCTAATGGCTGCCAAAGCAGGTGTCTGCAAACATTTTATATAAAGACCCAAAAGTTTTAGTTGTTGCAGGCCATAAAGTCTCTGCTGCCACTACTCAGCTCTATCCATTTGTACTTAAAGTCTTGTAGCTGACTTCAAAACAGGCAATATTCTATGTATTACATAGATAATACAAAGAGAATGGGTGAAACTGTGTCCCAGTCAAACTTTACTTATACAAACTGATTTGGTCCTTGAGCTTGGTCTGAGGCATCCAGCTTCTGCACAAGCCTGTGAGATGCTTTTTTCCCACATTCTTTTTTTTTTTTTTTTACCTTACTGAAGCTACTGAAATGTGTGGACCTTAAACCCTCCAGCTCACCTACACTGCTGTTTCTGCAGCAAGTGGCTGTTAGATGAGTTACAGGGAAATAATCATAGTAGTATGTATTCATATTCATTTCACTTCCAGTTAGCATTTCTCATTCTGTTCTGATCACCCTGAGATCGGAAAGCCTACCAAATGTTTCTACTCCTCAAGTTCAGACTCCATGACAGACCAGTT
The DNA here is from genome assembly GCF_042477335.2 of Ovis canadensis. Classification (NCBI taxonomy): domain Eukaryota; kingdom Metazoa; phylum Chordata; class Mammalia; order Artiodactyla; family Bovidae; genus Ovis; species Ovis canadensis. The sequence goes on along the minus strand of NC_091248.1, from coordinate 31,728,285 downwards.
CTTGGATTATAATGCTTTTGTTTTTGTTCTTTCTCATTAAAAAATAAGAATAAAATCTTCCTCTTCCTTGTCTTCACCCTATCATTGATAGGGTGGATGGAGCCCACCACCAATTCAAGCTTTCTCTGGATAGTATTACTTTTTTCAGTTTTGATTGAGTTGTATAAGAATCTACATGAGAAGAACCTAGCCTGAAAGATCTAGCTTGAAATTCTTGCACCTATGAGAGTCCCTTGGACAGCAAGATCAAACCAGTCAATCCTAAAGGAATCAATCCTGAATGTGCATTGGAAGGACTGATGCTGAAGTTGAAACTCCGATACTTTAGCCATCTGATGCGAAGAGCTGACTCATTGAAAAGATCTTGATGTCGGAAAAGATTGAGGATAGGAGGAGAAGCGGGTGACAGAGGTTGAGACAGCTGGATGGCATCACCAACTCAATGGACATGAGCTTGAGCAAACTCTAGGAAATAGTGAAGGACAGGGAAGCCTGGTGTGCTGCAGTCCATGGGGTTGCAAAGAACTGGACATGACTGAGCAACTGAACAACAGTGCTCACAGAAGCTAGGGCACACCATCAAGGTGCATGATAATAAATACAAAAATTTTTCCAAAGATTTTACTTATGTTTCTTCTTTTCATTTAACCACCAAGCAATGGTTTGTTCATTCCCTGAAAAGGCAAAACATTTCTTCAGTGGAGATGAGCTATTGATTGTTATATACTAATCTGCCCATGAGGAAGAATATAAGACCCAAAACAGCTAAAATAGGATGAAGGCTCACATATCCTTACAAAAATGTCTGAAAAAGTCAGACTTTTCTAGGTTTCAGTATTGTCTTGAATCTCTAATTTAAACATTCCAACACCACAAAACCTCAACAGCTAAAGAAAGAAAGATAAAATTATCAGGAACACATGAAAACATAGAAGACATTCTGAAATGCACCCCAGAAAGCTCATTAAATACACTCTAGTCTTCTCTAATTATCCCAGTGGCCTACTAGGAGCTTCTTATAACATCACAATGAAAAAAGATATTTTTAACTGGCAAATGCTCAAGCTTTCATCAAATTATTTGGGAGCAAGAATTCCATTTCTTGCTAAATAAAAAGATTTCATGTATAGGAGATTCAACATAAGGTAGCAAAGAGCTTTGATTATTATATTTCAGAGCCTGGGAGTCAAATGTAAAAGCTAAAAGAAAATTCTGTTCCTCTGTGGGGAACACTCCACAGAACAAAGACCTTTTACTACCCAGGACTTTTCTGAGTTTTAGATGTTGATTTTCCTCACTTTTCTTTTCAAGATCAGAATGTCTCTATTAGTGCCTTTTAGACAGGAATACCATGCAGAGAATTGAAAGGGCACCACAGACTGAAAAGCATGACTTATTGTATATATTATATGCATTGCAATTTATTTAATTATAAAGCTATTCCAATTCATCTATATTTTGCTTTGGCTAACAGTATCTGCTAAAAGCCCCCAACCTGAATAACATAAGTGAAAATGAAGTCAATCATTCACTTAAAGACCCTGTATTACTGAGGTTTCATTTCTAAATGGGGGGGAGAAAGAGACAAAGAGGTGGAACACATAATTTCATATGGTACCATATGTGTGTAATATGTGTTTGCATATCCATATATACATAGGTATATATATATATATACAATGAAAAGGATTACATGGATGGCTCTATGTTTATGTGTGCATGTATATATAGATAGATAAATAAAGACTCTTCCTAATTTAGTAAAGTCTTTGGCTTAAGCATTTACAATTTTTTGTTTTCATTAGAACTGAGACATTAGAAGTTAAGCAGATGTTAAAAAAAAAAAAACACAGTGCTTTACAGAAACTTCAAAACCCTGAATATAAGTGGGGATTCCAGCTAGTACAGATATATATTAATTCTGTATGATTTACTTACTGTATTTAAATTTAAATTGAATATAATAAAATACTGAATTCACTCTCTTCCCAGAAAGATAAAATGTTATCAAACCTCTGAATTCTATTGAGTTGTGAGATCAATACTAAAAGTGGTAGCAAAATAATACAGTGACGTGTTAGCTGATTTGTGTCAAACTAGTCTCTCATAAACAACAAATGTTTCTGTAAATTATAAGACACTGGGAGCCTCCACTGTTCAAATCACACTCCCTAGGAGTTTGTGCTAACTGAAAATATGATGGAGGATCCCTAATGATCACTGACTAAATTTAAGGAACTGACGCAACTGTCAGCACATGTGAAATGGATGTTTCTGTGGCTGCCAAGAAAAATGTAGTTAGAGAAAGACTAACTGTTTGGGGAAAGGGCAGTGCACCATAGCTGGGAAAGACACACAATGCAAAGGCATTCCAGAATGTTCCAACTAGTTTGCTCCCAAAGACAAAAGCAAAATCCATGTGGCCAAATGCATACAACAACTCAGAGATCTTGAATAAGTCAAGATATTAGTCAGGAGTCAAAACAGTAGGCTATTTAGTCCTATTGGACAAATGTCCTATTGGACTAAACATAGGAAGAAAACTTACCATATGTTCACAAGAAGAATAAGTATTTATTTTTTCCCCCAAGTGCCATGCTTGGTGACAATGAGTAAAAACAGAAAGCTTTTGGAGAAAACACTACTGAAGCCCCTGGCAGTAGCTGTTAGAAAAAATAAAGAGGACAGTGCCCACTCAAATGTGAATGCTTCCCATGAAATTAAAAGGTCCACTTGGGCTCCCAATCATAATCCAACTGTGTAGAAGGGAAAGAAAGCTGTTCAATACAAGAATATAAAACTTACTGTGCCAATTATATTCAGGATGTTGATTAAAAACATAAGCTCTAAAATCACACACGTGAGTTCCTATGAAGCCTCAGACAAATAACTCAGTATTTCTTCTAAACATGAAATTCTACATCTCTGAAATGGCATAAAAATAGTATCTAAAACATAGGGATGATGAGAGAATAAAATGGGTAAATACATGTAAAGTTTTTCAAGAATGCTTGGCATGAAGTGTTTTTTAAAAGTTAGCAGTTGTTATAAAGAGCTCTGGTTTGCAAAAACAATAAATGACTAGGCATATAATATCACAAAAATCTCGAAAATAGGAATTTAGGTAACTGTGAAAAAGGGTCCCATGTTTGATGTCTTTATCTATAACTCAAGTAAATAAAATCACTACTTCAAATTCTTTCTTACCTTAAACATTTTCCTTATTAGCAACAGAGTAAATCCAACAGTATATAGGTGCCAGCTTTTATAAAAGGGCAGTGAGAGGGGAATTATAAAAGCAAGTAATACAAGTTCTTATTTTGATCATTCTATATCTCCTCATGTATTTATAGTTTTACTGATATCACAAATACTCACAATCCACAATCACTCTTTCTGCCTTTTGAAAAAAAATCTCATTCCCTTAACCTAAAGTTGTAATTTTAGGTTGCACTGACTGTCCTGTTGCTATGATTTATGTTCATGTTTTAAAGATACCTTTAAAAATCTTCAAGTCAATCTTTCTTAGTTACAATGAGATTATGTTTTCCTGACCACTCTCCATTACTTCATAACAAACTGCAATGTTTTATTTTTTTCAACCAACCCATAAATTCTGTCACCTCCCATCAGGATAATTGCTGTGATTTTTTTTTTTTAATGAGACTCCATTTACGATGTCATGCTAGCATGTTCCGTGATGTCCAGCTCTTTGTGACCCCATGGACTGCAGCCTGCCAGTTTCCTCTGTCCATGGGATTCTCCAGGCAAGAATACGAGAGTGGGTTCTAGTATGGGTTCATGCCCTCTTCCAGGGGATTTTCCCAACCCAGGGAATGAACCCTCATCTCCTGTGTCTCCTGCATTGGCAGGAGTTCTATATCACTGAGCCACCTAGGAAGCCCATTTATGAGGTAGCTTGTAACCAATATCTCATAAAAAATATCATTATGCATTGGAGTAAGTCATATCTTAGGTAAACAAAGATGACTCTTTAGAGGGTTTGTTTGTGTGTGTGTGTGTGTGTGTGTTTTTTTGTGTCTATTTTGTGTGTTTGTTTGGTTTTTGTTTTGTTTTCCCGTTTGCTTGCCCCGACACATATCACCCATCTGGCTTTTGGTGACATGGTTACAAATAACACATGAAAGAGAGTTTAACTTTTTCCTACAAAGGGATAAGATGTGTCCTCACTTCTCACATTTCCAGTAATTTCCAAATACGTCTGTCATCATATCATCTAGGAAACGGGGCCTAATATTTACTGCATACATCATAGTTTCCAGTGGAAAATCTTTGAAGAAGATGGTCAAAAAGAAAGAAAGAAAGAAAAAAAAATTCAGAAAGATGCTCACTGGCTACTTTCAAAGACCAAACAGAGATAAATCTTGTTATTTTAAAAACTATAGATCTTTGCATATGGGATGAACAACATGACTTATATTTATCAGGACAGTTCTAATTTCTAATATTCTGACCCTTTACTCATAAGTACACAGTCAAGATCTGTGCCCTGAGCTTGGGTCAAAATGTTGTGTCAGCATAATTGTGGCTGAGGTCATATAATGCTTTTCTTGCCAACACTTTGACATGTAATTTTTTAGAACACTAAACAAGTGTATAATCAAACTTTTTCTTGGTCAGGTATTCACCATAAGTAGGATTCTTCACCATCTTTGCATCTCTCCTTCATGTTGACTGAAAAGGCAGTGGGTACACTTTTTGTTTGTTTTAGATTCTCCACAACCTGACTGGAAGAAAAGAAAGCAAAAGAATTCAGAGGATGAAATGGATAGGGAAAATGTATATTAGAAATTCAAAGAGGCTGTTTGTCGGTGGCGTGGAGAGTACTGTCTTCCTTCTAAATAGCTTTGGATTTCTTGGGTATCTCACTCAGCAGGTAAAGTACAACTGGAATAGCCATGGCCAACTCTGCTTCTGAGGACCATTCTACCCCCTCCACTCCTTTCAGTTCATTTTCTCTTCAGCACTGAGCAGAAGAGGATGGGTGGAGGCAGGGCAGAAGCAAGTGGTCGATCCACTTTGGGATCCCACCCTCGTTATTCAGGTTCTAATTCTCAGCCAGCAAGTAAGTTTTAAAGTTATCTGAGGATAGCAGGAACTGTGTTATACTTTTCCATTTCCTAGAACACTGAGAGCTCTGACTTTATGACACCCAGCCTTCAAGTATAACAAAGGCAGGACATATTTGACACCTGAAGAAAAAAGCTGCTGTATCACAGGTCTACAACAAAGTGGATGAAACAGTAATAAAATAACAGATGTCAAATAAGATTAAATGGGACATACATGACCTCAGCTCAACACTAGCTGTGGGTTCATAAGAACTGCATAATATACATGGAGAAGATTCCATGGCTCCAACACAATTGTACTGTCTCTAGAAAAAATGTTAATTAAACTTAAAGCAATGGAATCCATATTAACAGATGATAATCACTCCATCCAGAGCTAGTTATTTTTATCAAGAGAAAACTAATCCTTCTGTCTTTCTATACACGTCTTCCCTAATCATTGATATGACATGCAGTCACTATAACAGAGTCAAGCGAGGTGTGTATTTTTCTTTTCAGAGGCAGTCAGCTCTAATCCTTGTCAAAGTGCACACACTCCTCGTCAGTCACATGACAGTCTGTTCAGGCATGATCCCCGTGCTCTCTACTCTGTCATACTCTACCATGCTGGCATTTACTTCATCATTGTCAGTCTGATCCACCCACTTTTGCTCTTGTCCGACTACCTTCACACACAAATGTAGCAGATGCAAACACGCCATTAATACAATTGACTCTTTTCTTAATTGTTCAGATGGCTGAGTGATTTTTATTCATGAGGCAGCCTCAAATTTCAGAATTTTAATGGAGTAAGAATATTCCATTATAAAAATGATATCAAACTATTTATTTATTCATCAGTTTAATGCATAATTCCCTCCAATAAGTTTTCCAAGTAAACTTGAGTGGAGAGTGTTACATTCCCTTTCTCTTGGTGTAGCTATTGTTTTAAGACCACTTTTCTAGCTACTGGAAATGAGAAATATCAAATTACACACTACAGTACTATTAATTATAGTCACATGGCTGTACAGTAGACCTCCAAAACGTATTCATCCTGCAAAACAGAAATTTTGTACACTTTGACCAATATCTCCACTCCCCAAATTCTAGCAACCACAATTTTATTTTCTTCTACTTTTAGGGGTTTAACCTTTTTAGTTTTCACATATAAGTAGAATCATGCAGGATTTGTCTTTCAGTCTCTGGTTTTTTTCACTCCACATAATGTGATACAGTTTTATTGGTGCCATTTCAAATAACGAAGTAGCTCTTAAGTGTTCTAACTGTACCCAAAAATAAAAATAAAAAACTAACAAAACTAATAATAACATGTCAATTAGCTTGATTGTAGTAGTCATTTCAGTGTATATGTATATCAAAACATCACACTGTATACTTCACATATATAAAATTTTATTGGAAAAGATAATCTCCTCAAAAAGGTGTGCTGTATTTTATACTTCTGAAATGAGATTATTAGCCTATATCCATACATACAAGTAAACTCTTCTAAAAGTATACAGAGTGAAGTAAGTCAGAAAGAAAAACACCAATACAGTATACTATCACATATATATGGAATTTAGAAAGATGGTAATGATAAACCTGTATGCAAGACAGCAAAAGAGACATAGATGTATAGAACAGGCTTTTGGACTCTGTGGGAGAAGGAAAGGGTGGGATGATTTGGGAGCATGGCATTGAAACATGTATAATATCATATATGAAATGAATCGCCAGTCCAGGTTCGGTGCATGATACTGGATGCTTGGGGCTGGTGCACTGGGACGACCCAGAGAGATGGTACGGGGAGGGAAGGGAGAGGAGGGTTCAGGATGGGGATCACGTGTATACCTGTGGCTGATTCATGTTGATGTATGACAAAACCAATACAATATTGTAAAGTAATTAACCTCCAATGAAAATAAATAAATTTATATTTTAAAAAAAAAGAATGTAAAGCATTTGAAGTTCAAATCTCTACAGAACGTGTATGCTACAGGTATCTCTAAAACGAACCTTATAAATCATCTCAGAGGGGAGGTGATCTGGGGTGAGTAGAAGTCTGGCAAACTGTCATTGGTTACTTCTCAGATGACTTTAAACCTTGTTTAACAAGGCATCCACTACTGTATTTTCAAGTTTTAGAAAGATTTGCATAGTGTTTCTGTGTACAAGTTACTGAACTGTGCATCTGCAAAAATGAATAACTAATATCAACCTTTTTCCTTTCACGTATCCAGAAACAATTTTGTTGTTTTGCTCTGGCAGTCAGCACTTTGGAAAACATGAAATGTAGATTGCAAAAGTGTCTGTTCCAGATTGCTTCAACCTTCATTTGAAGCCTGTTTAAAATAAAATATCTTTCTGGTTCAAAAAAAAAAAAAAAAAACGGTATAGTTCAGTTCAGTCGTTTAGTCATGTCCGACTCTTTGCGATCACATGAATGGCAGCATGTCAGGCCTCCATTATCAACTCCCGAAGTACACCCAAACTCATGTCCATTAAGTCAATGATGCCATCCTCATCCTTTGTCATCCTCTTCTCCTCCTTCCCTCAATCTTTCCCAGCATCAAGGTCTTTTCAAATGAGTCAGCTCTTCGCATCAGGTGGCCAAAGTGTTGGAGTTTCAGCTTCAACGTCAGTCCTTCCAATGAACACCCAGGACTGATCTCCTTTAGGATGGACTGGTTGGATGTCCTTGCAGTCCAAGGGACTCTCAAGAGTCTTCTCCAACATCACAGTTCAAAAGCATCAATTCCTCAGTGTTCAGCTGTCTTTATAGCCCAACTCTCATATCCATATATAACCACTGGAAAATATCGTAGCCTTGACTAGACGATGACAAAGTAATGTCTCTGCTTTTTAATATGCTTTCTAGGTTGATCATAAGTTTACTCCTGTGGAGTAAGCATCTTTTAATTTAATAGCTAAAATCAACGTCTGCAGTGATGTTGGAGCCCCCCAAAATAAAGTCAGCCACTGTTTCCCCATCTATTTTCCATGAAGTGATGGGACCAGATGCCATGATCTTAGTTTTCTGAATGTTGAGTTTTAAGCCAACTTCTTCATCAAGAGGCTCTTTAGTTCCTTTTCACTTTCTGCCATAAGGATAGTGTCATCTGCATATTGGAGGTTATTGAAATTTCTCTGGCAATCTTGATTCCAGCTTGTGATTCATCCAGCCCAGCATTTCACATGATGTGCTCTGCATATAAGTTAAATAAGCAAGGTGACAATATACAGCCTTGACATACTCCTTTTCTTATTTGGAGTCTGTTGTTCCATGTCCAGTTTGGAACCAGTCTGTTGTTCCATGTCCTGTTCTAACTGTTGCTTTCTGACCTTCATATAGGTTTCTCAAGAGGCAGGACAGGTGGTCTGATATTCCCATCTCTTTCAGAATTTTCCAGTTTATTGTGATCCACACAGTCAAAGGCTTTGGCATAGTAAATAAAGCAGAAATAGATGTTTTTCTGGAACGCTCTTGCTTTTTTGATGATCCAGTGGATGTTGGCAATTTGATCTCTGGTTCCTCTGTCTTTTCTAAAATCAGCCTGAACATCTGGAAGTTCACCATTCATATATTGCTGAAGCCTGGTTTGGAGAATTTTGAGCATTAATTTACTAGTATATGAGACGAGTGCAATTGTGTGGTAGTTTGAGCATTTTTTGACATTGTCTTTCTTTTGGATTGGAATGAAAACTGACCTTTTCCAGTCCTGTGGTGCTGAGTTTTCCAAATATGCTGGCATATTGAGAGCAGCACTTTCCCAGAATCATCTTTCAGGATTTGAAATAGCTCAACTGGAATTATATCACCTCCATTAGCTTTGTTCATAGTGATGCTTTCTAATACCCGCTTGACTTCACATTCCAGGATGTCTGGCTCTAGGTGAATGATCACACTATCGTGATTATCTGGGTCATGTAGATCTTTTCTTTTCAGTTCTTCTGTGTATTCTTGCTACGTCTTCTTTATATCTTCTGCTTCTTTTAGGTCCATACAATTTTTGTCCTTTATTGAGCCCATCTTTGCATGAAATGTTCCCTTGGTATTTCTAATTTTCTTGAAGAGATCTCTAGTCTTTTCCATTCTGTTGTTTTCCTCTATTTCTTTGCATTGATTGCTGAAGAAAGCTTTCTTATCTCTTCTTGCTATTCTTTGGAACTCCGCATTCACATGAGTATATCTTTCCTTTTCTCCTTTGCTTTTTGCTTCTCTTCTTTTCACAGTTATTTGTAAGGCCAACTCAGACAGCCATTTTGCTTTTTGGAATTTCTTTTTCTTGGGGATGGTCTTGATCACTGTCTCCTGTACAATGTCATGAACCTCTGTCTATAGCTCATCAGGCACTCTGTCTATCAGATCTAGACCCTTAAATTTATTTCTCACTTTCACTGTATAATCATAAAGGATTTGATTTAGGTCATACCTGGGTGGTCTAGTGGTTTTCCCACCTCCTTCAATTTAATTCTGAATTTGGCAATAAGGAGTTCATGATCTGAGCCACAGCCTGCTTCCAGTCTTGTTTTTGCTGACTGTATAGAGCTTCTCCATCTTTGGCTGCAAAGAATATAATCAATCTGATTTCAGTGTTGACCATCTGGTGATGTCCATGTGTAGAGTCTTCTCTTGTGTTGTTGGAAGAGGGTGTTTGCTATGACCAGTGTATTCTCTTGGCAAAACTCTATTAGCCTTTGCCCTGCTACATTCTGTACTCCAAGGCCAAATTTGCCTATTATTTCTGGTGTTTCTTGACTTCTTTCTTTTGCATTCGAGTCCCCTACAATGAAAAGGATATTTTTTGGGGGGTGTTAGTTCAAGAAGGTCTTGTCAGTCTTCATAGAACCGTTCAACTTCAGCTTCTTCAGCATTACTCCTCGGGGCATAGATTGGATTACCGTGATATTGAATGGTTTGCCTTGGGAATGAACAGAGATCATTCTGTCACTTTTGAGATTGCATCCAAGTACTGCATTTCAGACTCTTTTGTTGACCATGATGGCTACTTCATTTTTTCTAAGGGATTCCTGCCTACAGTAGTAGATATAATGGTCATCTGAGTTAAATTCACCCATTCCAGGCCATCTTAGTTCACTGATTCCTGGAATGTCAACGTTCACTCTTGCCACCTCTTGTTTGGCCACTTCCAATTTGCCTTGATTCATGAACCTAACATTCCAGATTTCTTTGCAATATTGCTCTTTTTAGCATCAGACCTTGCTCCTATCACCAGTCACATCCACAACTGGGTTTTGTTTTGGCTTTGGTTCCATCCCTTCATTATTTCTCCAGTGATCTCCAGTAGCATATTGGGCACCTACCGACCTGGGGAGTTCAGTGTTCAGTGTCCTATCTTTTTGCCTTTTCATACTGTTCTGGGGTTCTCAAGGCAAGAATACTGAAGTGGTTTGCCATTCCCTTTTCCAGTGGACCACATTCTGTCAGACCTCTCCACTATGACCCATCCATCTTGGGTGGCCCCGCATGCATGGCTTAGTTTCATTGAGTTAGACAAGCTGTGGTCCATGTGATCAGATTGGCTAGTTGTCTGTGATTGTGGTTTCAGTCTGTCAGCCCTCTGATGCCCTCTCTCAATGCCTACCGTCTTACTTGGGTTTCTCTTACCTTGAATGTGGGGTATCTCTTCAGGGCTGCTCCAGCAAAGTGCAGCCACTGCTCCTTACCTTGTACATAGGGTAGCTCCACTTAGCTGCCACCCCTGACCTTGGATGTGGGGTAGTTCCTCTCAGAGGTGGTTTATAATTTTGCTAACATGTATTTATTACTGTATTTACTACTACACCCTAATAAATAACTTAATTATTTATTAAGTATGACCAGTTCTGAGTAATTTAGAGATTTAACTCACCTTCTGTGTGCTCAGTCACTCAGTCATGTTTGACTCTTTGCAGCCTGGTAGGACTGACTCTTTGCAGTCCCTGATGGGACCATAGCCCACCAGGCTCCTCTGTCCATGGAATTTTCCACGCAAGAAGTCTTGAATGGGTTGCAGTTTCTTACTCTGGTGGGGGTGCAGGGGAGGGGGGCAGCAGAGAGTGGTGTTCCTGACCCAGGGATCAAACCCACAACTCTTATGTCGCCTTCACTGGCAGGCAGATTTTTTTTTTTTTTTACCACTATTATCACTTGCAAAGTAGTACCCTCTGAGGTAGATGTTAATATTTTCTGCATTTTACTGATGAGGAAACTGAGCCTCACAGCAACTAAGTTGACTAGAGATTGAATTATGTTCAATATATCTAAGTTTGAACATCAATAGTAATATTTACTTCCTGGGTGACTTTGGCAAAATAAAACTCTCTGAGTTTTAGCTTCCTTCTCTATAAATAGCCACTTGCAAATACTACTATGAGAATAGAATAATATATCATTTGCAATATGTCTAGTGTACAATTAGCATTAAATAAAAGATAAATACAATGGCCACAATAGTTAGAAGGGTGTAATGGGGGAGATATTTTATGTCAGTGGCTCTGCATTTATCTGCCTCATACCATTACCATCTTAAATTGCCATCTTCTTTCTTTACCTAGCATGGTATAAATTTGCCCTTCATGTTTCAAATGTACCTATTTATTTCATATATCTCAGGATCAGGTGATGTGGTCAGGGCCTTGCTCACTACCAAATATGGCTTCCTGAAAATTATTTTCTATATTAAAAATAAAATAAATATACAAAAAGCTCCACTCCTCCTTAATGGCATATACTGTCCAGTTACACTACCTTCTCCTCTTTTCAATATATTTGCATATTTATTTTCTGGTTATTTGTTTTCTTTTCTACCATATCTGACTTCATGTCTTCTTTATCCTCCTCTTCCATTATCCTAGGGTACTTTTGTAAGTCTTCCCTGTCAACACTTTGCCTATTCATCTTTAGAGACATTCTCATCCACTCTATTTCACTCTAAAATTGTCACTTTCTGATTCAACTCCTGAAATCAACAACTCTCATATCCCTTTCACTGATCATATCCTTTATATGCAAAATAACTGAAAATTCATCAAGGCCTTGAATTTATTTTGGTCCCCATTTACACTGAATCATGTGGCCTGTTCCTGGCTCTGTTTCCTTCCTCATTTATCAAACATTTCATGGTCCACTATCATTGTCAGTTTCTTGCACACATCCTTAACACTCTGACACTTGTGCGCATTGTATTCACTCTCCAAAGCATGATCTCACAAAATCAAATTTGGTGTTAAAGGGGAAATTACAATGGGACAGATTGTTTTCACCATAAATTCATGATTACCAACTACAAGTAGACCCTTAACTCTGTGAGGCCATCTTTTTAGGCTTTTCCAGACATCTGGATCTTTCATAGTCCTTATCAACTATCTCATATCTTTGCTTCTCTCCTCAAACCTTCACACATTGCTCTATTCCCTCAGTCTCCATAAACTGCCCTCACTTTATAACTCACAGAGAAAACAGAGATATTAAATTGGCTTTTTCATCAAATCCTTATCCCAATAATCAAGTTTGCCTGCATCTGCACCAGCCTTCTTCTCCTTCTTTATTTTTAAGAGGAAAGAGGCTCCCTGCCATCTCTCAATAAGAACCTGTTTAGTGTATAATCAATATTTCTTCTCTTCTCATATTCTCAGGGATCTTGTACCATAATTATAGAATTTCTTCATCAAAGCTTTAACACTTCTCCTTATATGGAATACTTTTCATTCCTATTTCAACATGGTCTTATTTTTCCTATAAGTTCAGTTCAGTTCAGTTCAGTTCAGTCTCTCAGTCGTGTCTGACTCTTTGCGATCCCATGAATTGCAGCATGCCAGGCCTCCCTGTCCATCTTCAACTCCTGGAGTTCACTCAAACTCACATCCATTGAGCCAGTGATGCTATCTAGCTATCTCATCCTCTGTCGTCCCCTTCTCCTCCTGCCCCCAATCCCTCCCAGCATCAGAGTCTTTTCCAATGAGTCAACTCTTCGCATGAGGTGGCCAAAGTACTGGAGTTTCAGCTTTAGTATCATTCCCTCCAAAGAAATCCCAGGGCTGATCTCCTTCAGAATGGACTGGTTGGATCTCCTTGCAGTCCAAGGGACTCTCAAGAGTCTTCTCCAACTCCACAGTTCAAAGGCATCAATTTATAGCCACTTGCAAAAACAAAACATAAACCCTCTTTAAGCCCTGTGTCATCTTTCCAGTCTTATTTCTACCAGATTTTCCAAGAAAATGTTTGGAATCATTATTACTCAGCATGGTCCCTTTACTTCCTTAGCCATATTTCAGGTATCGCTTCAAATTCTAAATCAGCCTGCAATTGTTAACACCACAAAAACAACTCTGCATTTTAAAATTATATTTTGTATATATTTTTTTCAATACTGTATAATATAATTTCCCATGAGCATTTGAAAGACCTGCTCACTTTCCCCTTATTAAAAACTTCTTTCTGCAAAGAATAAAGATACAGAAGTAGATAACAGGACATAGGGGGTTGGGTGGGATGACAAACTGCGAGAGTAGCACTGACATATATATATACTGTGTGTTTGTGTGCTCAGTCTCTCAGCCACTCCAACTCTTTGTGACCCCATGGGCTGGAGTCTACTAGGCTCCTCTGCCCATGGAATTTTTCAATCAAGAATACTGGACTGGGGTGCCATTTTCTACTCCAAGGGATTATCCCACCCCAGGGATAGAACCTGTGTCTCTTGCATCTCCTGAAATGGCAGGCGGATTCTTTACCACTAGCACCACTTACCAAGTGTAATTAGATAGACTTAGGAAGCAACTGTAGAGCACAGGGAGCTCAGCTCTGTGACGTGTGATGAGTAGAGAGGTGGGATGGGGTGACGGGCTGGAGGGAAGGGTGAGAGGCTCAAGAGGAAAGGGTTACACACACACACACATACACACATATAGCTGATTCATGTTGTTATGTTGTTTTAGAGCAGAAATTAACACCACATTGTAAAGCAATAATACTGCCATTTAAAAAAATGTAATAAATTGCTCTAAGATATGGAACCGTGAGGAAAAATAAGTGGCTACTCTGGGACTTGCAAAACAACAACAACAACAACAATTTCTTCCTGAAAAAAGCAACAACTTCTACATTCTGTAGCCATCACATTTTTATGTCTTCCTTCACTAAATGTCTGAATGTTGGTGACTCTTTGTCCTGAGCACTCCTCTTTTCCCAGCATCTATCCCTGACTAGTGACTGAAAACTAAACACCACATAAAGCAAGTGCTGGTAGCCTGTAGGTTTGATGGTTGAAGGGTAAAAATCAAAGTCCCAAAACTAAAAGTTGCTCCTGCAGAGGGATTCAAACATGGCAGAGTAGTGTGTTTTTAAAATTACTCACTACTGTGAGGTATTTGCATTTTTTAAATCTTTCCCTGAAAGGTAAGTGTGATTCATATTTGAGTTTACTAGGTGAAAGCTCTAAATCTACTTTTCAGATAAGATTAAAAAAAAAAAAAATCCAAAGAGTTGATAATACTTCAAAGTCATTTGGCAGGAGGCCTCATCCTGGGGATAAAGATATCTTATTATAATCAGTAACAAAAGAACCCAGAGATCATCATATAACTAAGGATTACAGTAACCATCCAGCTTTCTGACTTGCAAATTTTGGAAAAGTACATAAAATTTTAACATCCAATTTAACAGTCCTCTGTGTGTGTGTGTGCACATGTGTGTGCATAAGTGCACACATATGTGTATACAGTCAAAGGAAAGTGAGAAAATACAAACCCTCCAATGCTGTTCCTTTTAAAAATGGTTCATATTTCAGTTGCTTAATTTAATAAATTATTTTTTCAAATGATTGATTCAAATACTTAGAGAAACCAATAAGCTTTAGAAATGATTTAATAACATCCAATGATTTTCTTTTCCAAAGAAAAGAAATATGGATTAAAAGTAACATATAACTGGAGATTTTTTTTTCCATGTCGAATTTCAGAAACTTGTGCCTTAACAAGAGAAAGGGGGAAGTTTCAGGTAACAAAAATGTCCTTTCTAGTGAGTTGATTTTATGTTTGTAATAATTATACTACTGCGATATCACTGTTGAAAAAAAAATTTCCCTGAATGATATCTTTTTGTACAGCCTAGATATGTCTTGAAAGGAACATGCATTCAAAATCAATATTTCTCAGTTCTAATATCAGTTCTCACTCTCTTTGCTAGTGTGAGAACTTTAACAATGCTAGACACTTCATCAAAGAGTCCTAAGATATAAGTTTGAAGTACACATTGAGGACATTCATATTCTACAACATAATAATAACTCATCTCAACTTGGGAACTTCCAGTAAAGACCTCTCTAATTTGCAAGAGGAAAAAATATCAATTGCCTACAGTTATCAGTTGCCTACTATATGCCAGTAAGTTTTCTGAGCTATTTCACATGGCTTATAATTACTGATTTTCTAAATAAACTTTATTTCACAAATGACAAATCTGAAGCTTAAGGTCACACTACTCAACCAAAGTTATATTGACGTTAGGAAAATGCCAGCATTATGGCCTCATCCTGGGCACGTGTCATCCTCTTGTGAAGCCTACATTCTTTCGACAAGGCCACATTTTGTTTTGTGTTTACTTTTTAAGATTGAATTCTTTAAGTTTGTACTAAAATGGATTCAGGTATGCATTTATATGTGGAGAAGGCAATGGCAACCCACTCCAGTACTCTTCCCTGCAAAACCCCATGGAAGGAGGAGCCTGGTAGGCTGCAATCCATGGCGTCACTAAGAGTCGGACACGACTGAGTGACTTCACTTTAATTTTTCACTTTCATGCATTGGAGAAGGAAATGGCAACCCACTCCACTGTTCTTGCCTGCAAAATCCCCGTGACGGGGGAGCCTGGTGGGCTTCCGTCTATGGGGTTGTCCAGAGTCAGACACGACTAAAGCGACTTCACATGTATTTATATAACCACTACCTATTAACCTAATTCTCCCTATAAAGCAACCTAAAACGTATCTTGTATTTTAACTCATGATACCCAGTAGTAGCAAACACATCAACCATTTCTTGACAACTTTTTGTGTCTGGCACATTGCTGTGATCTATATAGTATGGATGGACTAATTTGTTTTTAATTGACCCCTTTACCTATTTAAAGTTTAATATTATTTATCATATTATATAGCCAAATGTTCAAATAATCATGTTTACATGTTTTCTATACTATTCTTTCTAGTTCTAGAAAGTCTTGCAGGTCTTCATTGAATCATTCAACTTCAGTTTCTTTGGCATTAGTGGTTGGGGCACAAACTTGGATTAAAGTGATGTTGAATGATCTGCCTTGGAAATGAACTGAGATCATAATGTCATTTTTGAGACTGCACACAAGCACTGTGTTTCAGACTCTTTTGTTGACTATGAGGACTATTCCATCTCTTCTAAGAGATTCTTGCCTACAGAAGAAAATATAATTGCCACCTGAATTAAAGTTGTCCATTCCCATTCATTTTAGTTTACTGATTTCTAAGATGTTCATGCTGATTCTTGCCATCTCCTGCTGTGGTTCAGTTTAGTCACTCACTCGTGTCCGACTCTTTGTAACCCCATGGACTATAGGACGCTGGCCTCCCTGTCCATCACCAACACCTGGAGTTTACTCAAACTCATGTCCATTGAGTCAGTGATGCCATCCAACCATCTCATCCTCTGTTGTCCCATTCTCCTCCCACCTACAATCTTTCCCAGTATCAGGGTCCTTTCAAATGAGTCTGTTCTTTGTATCAGATGGCCTAAGTATTGGAATTTCAGCTTCAGCATCAGTTCTTCCAATGAATATTCAGGACTGATTTCCTTTAGGATGGACTGGTAGGATCTCCTTGCTGCCCAAGGGATTCTCAAGAGTCTTCCTCAACACCACAGTTTAAAAGAGTCAGTTCTTCGGTGCTCAGCTTTCTTTATAGTCCAACACTCACATCCATACATGACTACTGGAAAAACCATAGCTTTGACTAGATGGATATTTGTCAGCAAAGTAATGTCTCTGCTTTTTAAAAGCTGTGTAGGTTGGTCATAACTTTTCTTCCAAGGAGCAAATGTTTTTTAATTTCATGGTTGCAGTCACCATCTGCAGTGATTTTGGAACACAAAAAAATAAAGTCTATCACTGTTTCCCCATCTATTTGCCATGAAATGATGGGACCAGATGCCATGGTCTTACTTTTCTACATGTTGAATTTTACACCAACTTTTTCCTTCTCCTCTTTCACTTTCATCAAGAGGTTCTTTAGTTCTTCTTTGCCTTCTGCCATAAGCATAGTGTCATCTGCATATCTGAAGTTACTGATATTCCTCCCTGGAATCTTGATTCTAGCTTGTGCTTAATCCAATCCAACATTTACCATGATACTCTACAAATGAGCTAAATAAACAAGGTGACCATATACAGCCTTGATGTATTCCTTTCCTAATTTGGAACCAGTCTGCTGGTCCCTGTCCAGTCCTAACTGTTACTTCTTGATCTGCATACAAATTGCTCAGGAAGCAGGTCAGGTGGTCTGGTATTCCCATCTCTTGAAGAATTTTCCAGTTTGTTGTGATCCACACAATTAAAGACTTTGGCAAAGTCAATACAACAGAAGTAGATGTTTTTTCTGGAACTCTCTTGCTTTTTTGATGATCCAACCAATGTTGGCAATTTGATCTCTGATGCCTCTGCCTTTTCTAAAACCAACTTGAACATCTGGAAGTTCCTCAGTGATCAATGCAAAGAAATAAAGAAAAATAATAGAATGGGAAAGACTACAGATCTCTTCAAGAAAATTAGAGACATCAAGGAACATTTTCATGCAAAGGTAGGCACAATAAAGGAAAGAAATTGTATGGACCTAACAGAAGCAGAAGTTATTAAGAAGAAGTGGCAAGAATACACTAAACGATTACAGAAAAAAAGGTCTTCATGACCCAGATAATCAAAATGGTGTCATCACTCACCTAGAGCCAGACATCCTGGAATGCGAAGTCAAGTGGATCTTACGAAGCATCACTATGAACAAAACTAGTGGATGTGATGGAATTCCAGTTGAGCTATTTCAAATCCTAAAAGATGATGCTGTGAAAGTGCTGCACTCAATATGCCAGCAAATTTAGAAAACTCAGCAGTGGCCACAGGACTGGAAAAGTTTTCAGCCCAGTCCCAAAAAAAGACAATGCCAAAGAATCTCCTGCTTGACGATGTCCAATTTACCTTATTTCATGGACCTAAAATTCCAGGTTCCTATGCAATATTATTCTTACAGCAATGCACTTTACTTTTACCAGACACATCCAAAATGAGCATCATTTCAGCTTTGGCCCAGCCTCTTCTTTCTGGAGCTATTTCTTTGCTCTTAGTATCATATTGGATGCCTACTAACTGGGGGAGCTCATCTTCTGGTGTCATATCTTTGTGCCTGCTGATACTGCTTTTTGGGGTTTTGAGGCAAAAATACTGGAGTGATTTGTTCATTCCCTTCTCCAGTGAACCATGTTTTGCCTAGAACTAAATCACTGTAGATGGTGATTGCAGCCATGAAATTAAAAGATGCTTACTCCTTGGAAGGAAAGTTATGACGACCTAGATAGCATATTAAAAAGCAGAGACATTACTTTGCCAACAAAGATCTTTCTAGTAAAGGCTATGGTTTTTCCAGTGGTCATGTATGGATGTAAGAGTTGGACTGTGAAGAAAGCTGAGCACTCAAGAATTGATGCTTTTAAACTGTGGTGCTGGAGAAGACTCTTGAGAGTTCCTTGGACTGCAAGGAGATCCAACTAGTCCATCCTAAAGGATATCAGTCCTGGGGGTTCATTGGAAGGACTGATGCTGAAGCTAAAACTCCAATACTTTGGCCACCTCATGTAGAGTTGACTCATTGGAAAAGACCTTGATGCTGGGAGGGATTGGGGGCAGGAGAAGAAGGGGATGACAGAGGATGAGATGGCTGGATGGCATCACAAACTCAATGGACATGAGTTTGGGTAAACTCCAGGAGCTGGTGATGGACAGGGAGGCCTGGCATGCTGCCATTCATAGGGTCACAAAGAGTCGGACACAACTGAGTGACTAAACTGAACTGAATACCAAAAAAGGGGAATTAGAAGGCAAAAGCAGGAAGTTAAGAGATACCTGAGTGACAGGTATATCTTCTACTGTGGGCAGGAATCCCTCAGAAGAAATGGAGCAGCCATCATTGTCAACAAAAGAGTCCGAAATGCAGTACTTGGATGCAGTCTCACAAACGACAGAATGATCTCTGTTCGTCTCCAAGGCAAAACATTCAATATCACAGTTATCCAAGTCTATGCCCCAACCAGTAACACTGAAGAAACTGAAGCTGAATGGTTTTATGAAGACCTACAAGACCTTTTAGAACTAACACCCAAAAAAGATGTCCTTTTCATTATAGGGGACTGGAATGCAAAAGTAGGAAGTCAAGAAACACCTGGAGTAACAGGCAAATTTGGCCTTGGGATGCGGAATGAAGCAGGGCAAAGACTAATAGAGTTTTGCCAAGAAAATGCACTGGTCATAGCAAACACCCTCTTCCAACAACACAAGAGAAGACTCTACACATGGACATCACCAGATGGTCAACACCGAAATCAGATTGATTATATTCTTTGCAGCCAAAGATGGAGAAGCTCTACACAGTCAACAAAAACAAGACCAGGAGCTGACTATGGCTCAGATCATGAACTCCTTATTACCAAATTCAGACTGAAATTGAAGAAAGTAGGGAAAACCGCTAGACCATTCAGGTATGGCCTAAATCAAATCCCTTATATTATACAGTGGAAGTGAGAGATAGATTTAAGGGCCTAGATCTGATAGATAGAGTGCCTGATGAACTATGGAATGAGGTTTGTGACATTGTACAGGAGATAGGAATCAAGACCATCCCCATGGAAAAGAAATGCAAAAAAGCAAAATGGCTGTCTGGGGAGGCCTTACAAATAGCTGTGAAAAGAAGAGAGGCGAAAAGCAAAGGAGAAAAGGAAAGATATAAGCATCTGAATGCAGAGTTCCAAAGAATAGCAAGAAGAGATAAGAAAGCCTTCTTCAGCGATCAATGCAAAGAAATAGAGGAAAACAATAGAATGTGAAAGACTAGAGATCTCTTTAAGAAAATTAGAGATACCAAGGGAACATTTCATGCAAAGATGGGCTCGATAAAGAACAGAAATGGTATGGACCTAACAGAAGCAGAAGATATTAAGAAGAGGTGGCAAGAATACACAGAATAACTGTACAAAAAAGATCTTCATGACCCAGATAATCATGATGATGTGATCACTCATCTAGAGCCAGACATCCTGGAATGTGAAGTCAAGTGGGCCTTAGAAAGTATCACTACAAACAAAGCTAGTGGAGGTGATGGAATTCCAGTGGAGCTCTTTCAAATCCTGAAAGATGATGCTGTGAAAGTGCTGCACTCAATATGCCAGCACATTTGGAAAACTCAGCAGTGGCCACAGGACTGGAAAAGGTCAGTTTTCATTCCAATCCCAAAGAAAGGCAATGCCAAAGAATGCTCAAACTACCGCACAATTGCACTCATCTCACATGCTAGTAAAGTAATGCTCAAAATTTTCCAAGCCAAGCTTTAGCAATATGTGAACCATGATCTCCCTGATGTTCAAGCTGGTTTTAGAAGAGGCAGAGGAACCAGAGATAAAATTGCCAACATCCACTGGATCATCAAAAAAGCAAGAGAGTTCCAGAAAAACATCTATTTCTGCTTTATTGACTATGCCAAAGCATTTGACTGTGTGGATCACAATCAACTGTGGAAAATTCTGAAAGTGATGGGAATACCAGACCACCTGACCTGCCTCTTCAGAAATTTTTATGCAGGTCAGGAAGCAACAGTTAGACCTGGACATGGAACAACAGACTGGTTCCAGATAGGAAAAAGAGTACGTCAAGGCTGTATATTGTCACCCTGCTTATTTAACTTATATGCAGAGTACATCAAGAGAAACGCTGGACTGGAAAAAACACAAGCTGGAATCAAGATTGCTGGAAGAAATATCAATAACCTCAGATATGCAGATGACACCACCCTCCTGGCAGAAAGTGAAGAGGAACTAAAAAGCTTCTTGATGAAAGTGAAAGAGGAAAGTGAAAAAATTGGCTTAAAATCAACATTCAGAAAATAAAGTTCATGGCATCGGGTCCCATCACTTCATGGGAAACAGATGAGGAAACAGTGTCAGACTTTATTTTGGGGGGCTCCAAAATCACTGCAGATGGTGACTGCAGCCATGAAATTAAGACGCTTGCTCCTTGGAAGAACAGTTTTGACCAACCTAGATAATATATTCAAAAACAGAGACATTGCTTTGCCAACTAAGGTCCGTCTAGTCAAGGTTGTGGTTTTTCCTGTGGTCATGTATGGATGTGAGAGATGGACTGTGAAGAAAGCTGAGCACCGAAGAATTGATGCTTTTGAACTGTGGTGTTGGAGAAGACTCTTGGGAGTCCCTTGGACTGCAAGGAGATCCAACCAGTCCATTCTGAAGGAGATCAGCCCTGGGATTTCTTTGGAAGGAAAGATGCTAAAGCTGCAGCTCCAGTACTTTGGACACCTCATGCGAAGTGTTGACTCATTGGAAAAGACTCTGATGCTGGGAGGGACTGGGAAAAGAGTTGGACACGACTGAGTGACTGAACTGAACTTAACTGAACTGGAGTGACAGGAAAGTTTGGCTTTAGAGTAGAAAATGAAACAGAGGAAAGGCTAACTGTGTTTTGTTAAAAGAACACACTGGTCATAGCAAACACCCCCTTCGAACAACACAAGAGATGACTCTACATATAGACCTTACAAAATGGTCAGTACCAAAATTAGATTGATTGTATTCTTTGCAGCCAAAGATGGAGAAGCTCTACACAGTCAGTGAAAACAAACAAAACCTGTGGCTCAGATCATGAGCTCCTTATTGAAAAATTCAGACTTTAATTGAAGAATGTAGGGAATACCACTAAGCCATTGAGGTATGACCTTAATCAAATCTCTTATACAGCAGAGGTGATGAACAGAATCAAGAGATTAGATCAGAAGAACTATGGACAGAGGTTCATAAAGTTATATAGAAGGTGGTTACCAAAACTGTCCCAAGGAAAAAGAAATGCAAGGAGGCAAAATGATTGTCTCATGAGGTTTTACAAATAGCTGAGAAAAGAAGAGAAGTGAAAGCTGAAGAACAAAGCGATAGATATACCTAACTGAATTCAGAGTTCCAGAGAAAGGCTAGGAGAGATAAGAAAACCCTTCTTATTGAAGAGTACAAAAAATAGAAGAAAGCAACAGAATGGGGAAGACTAGAGATTTCTTTAAGAAAGTTGGAGATACCAAGAAGACATTTTATGCAAAGATGGGTGCAATGACAAGGACCTAACAGAAACAGAAGAATTTATGTAGAGGTGGCAAGAACACAGAAGAGCTATAGAAAAAAATGTCTTAGTAACCGGGATAACCATAATGGTGAAGTTACTCACCTAGATCCAGACATCCTGGAGTCTGAAGTCAAGTGGGCTTTAGGAAGCATTAGAATGAACAAAACTAGCAGAGGTAATGGCATTCCAGCTGAGCCGTTTCAAATCCTCAAAGATGATGCTATTAAAGTGCTGCACACAATATGCCAGCACATTCAGAAAACTCAGCAGTGGACACAGGACTGGAAAAGTTCAGCTTTCATTCCAATCCCAAAGAAGGGCAATGCCAAATAATGTTCAAACTACTGCACAACTGCACTCATTTCACATGCTAGCAAGGTAATGCTCAAAATCCTTCAAGCTAGGATTGAACAGTATCTAAATTGAGAACTTTCAGATGAACAATCTGGGTTTAGAAAAGTCAGATGAACCAGAGATCAAATTGCCAACACTGGTTGGATAATAGAAAAGCAAGGGAATATCAGAAAAATTTCCACCTCTGCTTCATTGACTATGCTACAGCCTTTGACTGTGTGAATTACATAAAATGTGGAAAATTCTTAAAAAGATAACAGTACCAGGCTATTTTAACTATCTCCTGAGAAAGCTCTATGCAAGTCAAGAAGTAACAATTAAGACCAGACATGTTACAACTGACTGGTTCAAATTTGGGAAAGGAGTACATCAAGGTTATGTATTGTCAACATGAATATTTAACTTATATACAGAGTTTATCATACAAAATGACAGACTGAATGACTCTTAAGCTAAAATCCAGGTTGCCTGGGGAAATGTAAAAAACCTCAAAATATGGATAATACCACTGTAATGGCAGAAAACAAAGAGGAACTAAAGAGTCTCCTGATGAAGGTGAAAGAAGAGAATGAAAAAGCCAATTTAAAACTCAACATTCAAAAAACAAAGATCATGGCATCTGGTCCAGTCACTTAATGGCAAATAGATGGGGAAACAATTAAAAGAGTGAGAGACTTCATTTTCTTGGGCTCCAAAATCACTGCAGATGGTGACTGCAACCATTAAAATGCACTTGATCCTTGGAAGAAAAGTTATGATCAACCTAGACAGTGTGTTAACAGGCAGAGACATAATTTGATGACAAAGTTCCATCTAGTCAAAGCTATGGTTTTTCCAGTAGTCATTTATGGATGTAAGAGTTGGACTATAAAGAAAACTGAGTACTGAAGAATTGATGCTTTTGAACTGTTGTGTTGGAGAAGACTCTTGAGAGTCCCTTGGACATCAAGAAGATCCAACCAATCCATCCTAAAGGGAATCAGTCCTGAATATTTACTGGAAAGACTGATGCTGAAGCTGAAACTCCAATACTTTGGCCACCTGCTGTGAAGAACTGACTCATTGTTAAAGACCCTGATGCTGGGAAAGATTGAAGGCAGGAGGACAAGGGGATGACAGAGGATGAGATGGTTGGATGACATCACCGACTCAATGGACATGAGTTTGAGTAAACTCAGGGAGTTGGCGATGGACAGGGAGGCCTGGCCTGATGCAGTCCATGGGATCACAAAGAGTCAGAAACAACTGAGCAACTGAACTGAATAAAGAAGATGAGTGCTAAAGAACTGATACTTTGAACTGTGGTACTGGAGAAGACTCGAGAGTCCCTTGGACAGCCAGGAGATTAAAACAATCAATACTAAAGGAAATCTACCCTGAATATTCATTACAAGGACTGATGCTGAGCTGAAGCTTCAATACTTTGGCCACCTGATGTGAAAAACTGACTCATTGGAAAAGACCCTGATGTTGAGAAAGACTGAAAGCAGCAGGAGAAGGGTATGACCAAGGATGAGATGGTCGGATGACACCACCAACTCATTGGACATGAGTTTGAGCAAACTCTGGAAGATAGTGAAGGACAGGGAAGCCTGGCTTGCTACAGTCTATGGGGTCGCAAAGATTTAGACACAACTTAGTGACTGAAAAACAATAATATTGTTTTTATATTCACATTCCTCTTACCTGAATGTGTAGATCTAATATCTACTTCACAGTTTTACTCAAATTGCTTCATCAAATTTATCACTAATATATCAAATTAATGAATTCAATAATTTTCTTTTTATTTTGTACTTTGTTGATGTTTATAAATACCTGGCATTTATCCTAATTAACTCATGTATTTTAAAGAAGTTTATAAACATTACTAGACAATGAACAAATGGAGAGATAGCAAATCTCAGGTGGAGCATTCTGAGAGGAATAAAATAATTACCAATGTGTAATACATATGATCATTTCAAGAAGTATTCTTAAATTAAGGACTGCTTTAGAGAAGCAATGATTCCTAGGTTGTATTCATTTCTAAAATATTCAAAGATTGGAATAATGATGCAATCTTTCACCTGTACATGCTAGGTGCTTGCTAAATATTTGTTGAGTAATCTTCATTTCTTCCTGCATTTTTAGCAGTGGTTTGGTTCAATTTTTACTGCATTAAAGTCAGTCACATTAACTCAAAATTTTCTCTAATCTCAAATTGCTATTATTCTTATAGATATCAGCACAAGATAAAAAATACTGCTGACTTGGAAATAGTTCCTTAGGGAAAAGAGTCCCTTTTTTCAAGCCCTCTCTTCATCCTCTGCTTTAATCCTTTTATTATCCTTATTCCAAAGCGACTATATTTTGGAACATATGTCATTGCTTTGGTTTCTTCATTTCTAGAAGTTCCTTGAAGTTCATGAGTAGAATATTTGATTGTTATGCAGATAGATGTGGATATAAAACCCTCCAATTTGTGCCCTAATCTGTTTCCAATTTCTTAATGCAGTCACTGCCCAGTACATTAGATTATGCAGAATTACTACTGCATCTAGTACTTGCAGATTCATAGCCTCAGGACATTTTTTGTCCATTATTAAGGGTGAAAGTAATTAGGAGACAGAACTGATAAAATGGATATTGTTTCTCTGGTTAAATATTCACAATTCTTCTAAGATGACCAAGAAACAATTTCAGTGTGAAACAGTCCAAGTGATATGTATGGTACACAGCAGACACAAATAATGCAGGTGGCTTTTCTGGCACTAAGACTGAATACAAATGGGGTGCAGGATGTTCTCATCGCTCAACATGAGCTCTTCTGTTTCTTCCCTCTACAAACACACTCATGCATTTTCCTGTGATGCTATTAACTGTGGCATAGAAATATGGCTCTCATTTTATTTTTGTAATGCCATCTTTAAAAGGAAGTGCTTTTCACTCTGGGGCACTTAAAAAATCATTTGTCATCCTAAGAGAAGATGTAAACAGTTGTTTAATATTAGCAGCTTCCCTTATGTTTGGAGAACTGAAATATCCAAATCAATGAAGCATTGTTGATACCTCTAAGTTACAGCATGGAATCCAGGAAAAATCAATGATTTATGTATTGTCCTGTCTGACCTTACTACAACAGATGTCATTATAGCATATAATGGTATGGAATAAATTGCTTAAAACTGAATCAACATATATTTCAGGAATCACTCAGAAAATGCAGCATTTGTATCTAAAACTGAATGAAAGAATATATCCATTGGAGGATTTTAAGCATAAAAGATATTTTAGAAGCACTTTCCAAATGATAGAGTAAGCACTTCCAAAAGTTTACTTCTCCATAAAAGCAGTAAGAATACTGGAAATAATTTTCTACACCAACTTTTACAAACCCTGGAAATTAACCAAAGTTTTACAATAACCCAAGGAGAGTTTATTAAAAGAAAACAACGGAGATTCAGAAATAACAAAGCTTGGTAGTGTTTTGACTTCTATCTCTCCCTAGCTCCATAGTAACCTTGAAAATCAGGAGTATGTAATCATTTTATCTATGAACTCCACCAGATTAACAGTTAATTTTTCCCTTTGCCTAGAGGAAACATAATGTGCTCGCAACTCTTCAAAAAGTGCCTACCCAGAAAAAATTTCATTTCTCTAGAAAAGCTCTATTCTCAGATTTTGTCTTCATGTGACTTGGCTCAGAACTTACTCTGTAAGAAAAGCACTATATTCAGAGTGAAAAAAAAATCAGAGAAAATTGTTCAATTATGCTGATGTTTGAGCTGGTGAAAGCAGTTGGAATAGCAAGAGGTTAATAAAATTTAATGGATGGTTTGGAGAATGAAAAGCCTGAGATGGGTGTTTGAAAGTTCTGACATATGTCTGGGGATACTAGAAAGCCACCAAAATATAAAGAGGTGTGCACACATCCAAGAAAGTCTACAAAAAGACCCTAATCTCTCATCTTCTGTTAACTGTCAGGCTCTTCACAAGGAAGAAATGAAGAAAGTGTTGTAAACCATCACAGCATTGAAAGCCTGCCCTGAAACATGTACAGACTTCTATGGCAAAGGTCAGTAAATTTATTAGTACAAAGAATTAAACAGTGTATATGTCTAATCATTAGATGACTACTAAGCTAAGTTATGACCAACCTAGATAGCATATTGAAAAGCAGAGACATTACTTTGCCAACAAAGGTCCATCTAGTCAAGGCTATGATTTTTCCTGTGGTCATGTATGGATGTGAGAGTTGGACTGTGAAGAAAGCTGAGTGCCGAAGAACTGATGCTTTTGAACTGTGGTGTTGTAGAAGACTCTTGAGAGTCCCTTGGACTGCAAGGAGATCCAAACAGTCCATTCTAAAGGAGATCAGCCCTGGGTGTTCTTTGGAAGAAATTATGCTAAAGCTGAAACTCCAGTACTTTGGCCACCTCATGTGAAGAGTTGACTCATTGGAAAAGACAGATGCTGGGAGGGATTGGGGGAAAGAGGAGAAGGGGATGATAGAGGGTGAGATGGCTGGGTGGCATCACTGACTCGATGGATGTGAGTTTGAGTGAACTCCGGGAGTTGGTGATGGACAGGGAGGCCTGGCATGCTGTGGTTCATGGGGTTGCAAAGAGTCAGACACGACTGAGCGAATGAACTGAACTGAACTGAACTGAAGCTACGTGAGCAGAGATATCAGTTGGCCACATACTGCAAAGAACACAAACTTTACAGAATGGTTTCAGGAAAATCACTAAGAAAACAAATAGCAACAACATAAACAAAACATTGTGGGAAGGAAGTGGAGAATTTGATTTCCAGGTTTGTCACATTATGTTCTTTTAGAAGTCCAATATTACAAAAAAAAGTGAGAACCACAAAGAAATAACAAAATATGCATCATACTCAGAAGGAAAAATCAGCCAAAAAAAAAAAAAAATTGTCCCTGAGGAAGTCCGGAGACAAGACTTACAAGAAAAAGATTGAAGTCAGCTTGTAAGTATATTCAAAGAAACTGAGAAAATTGTGTCTAAAAAGTTTTTAAAAAGCAGGAAAATGAACTCTCTTCAAATAGGTTATATTATTAAAAATAGAAATTACAGAAAAAGACAAAATAGAACTTCTTGAGTTGGAGAGTATAATATCTTACTAAAAATATACTATCTGGGCTCAACAACATATTTAAACTGGTAGTAGAAAATTCGGATATTAAAACATAGGACAATAGAGATGATCCAGCCTGAGAAAAAGAAAAACTTTCACACATTAATTTGTGCAAACAAGAAGCTGATCAAATCCAAGCAGAATACATTCAATGAGATCAACTACTTACATCACAGTCATGCTATTAAAAGCATAAGACAAAGAAACTTGAAAGAAACGAGAGAGAAGTAACTCACCATGTACAACTATTTCCCCAATAAGATCGATATCTGATGTCTCATCAAAACTTATGGAGGCCAAAAGACGGGGATGACACATTCAGAGGGTTCAAAGGATGTCAATCAAGAATTCTATAGCAAAGATACGCTTTAAAATGAAAAGAAATTATGACACTCTTGGATAAGCAAAACTGACAGAATTCTCTGCTAGCAGACTTGCCATTTGAGAAATACTAATGGAGATTCTTCCCTCAGGTTGAAATGAAAGGACAGTAAATAGTATCTCAGATCCATCTGAAGAAATGAAGAGTATAGCTAAAGCTAACACAAAACACAGTACAAATCATATGTTTTTCTTTTTATATCTTTTCTTCCATATAATTTAAAAAGCATTATTCATTATATATTGACTCGTTTTTATTTCTTCTAGGTCCTTGTTAAACCTTTCTTGCTCTTCTCAATCCTTGTCTCCAGGCTATTTATCTGTGATTCCATTTTGATTTCAAGATTTTGGATCATTTTCACTATCAATATTTGGAATTCTTTCTCAGGTAGATTCCCTATCTCTTCCTCTTTTGTTTGGTTTGGTGGGCATTTATCCTGTTCCTTGATCTGCTGGGTATTCCTCTGTTTCTTCATCTTGGTTATATTGCTACGTCTGTGGTGGCCTTTCTGTATTCTGGCAGTTTGTGGAGTTCTCTTTATTATGGAGTTTCCTCACTGTGGGTGAGGTTGTATCAGTGGCTTGTCAAGGTTTCTTGGTTAGGGAAGCTTGTGTAGGAGTTCTGGTGGGTGGAGCTGGATTTCTTCTCTCTGGAGTGCAATGAAGTGTCCAGTAATGAGTTATGAGATGTCAATGGTTTTGGAGTCACTTGACCTGCCTGTATATTGAAGCTCAGGGGTGTGTTCCTGTGTTGCTGGAGAATTTGTGTGATATGACTTGCTCTGGAACTTGTCAGCCCTCCGGTGGTGCTTGGTTGAAATATAGAAAGAGGGTAACAATAATCCTGTATGCGAGACAGCAAAAGAGACACAGATGTACAGATCAGTCTTTTGAACTCTGGGAGAAGGTGAGGGTGGGATGATCTGAGAGAATAGTATTGAAGCATGTATATTATCATATGTGAAACAGATCATCAGTTCAGGTTCAATGCATGAGACAGGGTGCTCAGGGCTGGTGCGCTGGGATGCTCCAGAGGGATGGGATGGGGAGGGAGGTGGGAGGGGGCTTCAGGATGGCGAACATATGTACACTGTGGCAGATTCGTGTCAAGTATGGCAAAAACCACTACAATATTGTAAAGTGATAAGCCTCCAATTCAAATAAAGTGAACAAAATAGAAAATGAATAAATAAAAAATAAATAAATAAAAATAATAAAAAGCAGTTGAATAAAAGGTTGATTTCAAAATTGTGTTGATGGCATTGTGATATATAAAGACATATTTTGCTTAACATTAATAGCACAAGGGAGTAAGAGAAAATCGATCTATAATTGGAGCAGTTTTTATACACTGAAATTAAGTTGGATTAATTTGAACTAAATTTTGATTCAAATTGAGATATTAGTTGTACAAATGGTCAACAAATAAATGAAAAGATTTTCAATATTACTAATCATCAGGAAAATATAAATCAAAAGCCATAAGGAGACATCACCACATATCTGTTAGGAATGCTTTTATCCACTAAGCAGAAGATAACAAGTGTTACTAAGGAAATGGAAAATCGGAACCCTTGTACACTATTGGTGGGAAAGAAAAATTGTTAAGCTTAGATGGAAAAACAGCATGGAAGGTTATCAAAAGGTTAAAAATACTACATGATCTAGCCATCTCACTTTTGGGTATTTTTCCAAAAGAACTGAAATCAGAATCTCAAAGAGATATTGGCACTCTCATGTTCATTACATTAGTCTTTGCAATAGCCAAGCTGTTAAAAAAAAAATAACCCTAATATCCATAATGGATGATTTGAAAAATGCAACAAATACATGCAATAGAGGATTAGTCTTTGAAAAGAAAGAAATCTTGCAATATGTGACAACATAAATGAAATTTTGAAGGCATTAGCCTAAATGAAATAAGGTAGTCCACACACATACACAAAAATACTGCATGATTCCATGTATATTAAGTATTTTAAATAGTCAATTCATAGAAGCAAATAGTAGAATGATGCTAGCCCAAGACTGGAAGAGGGAATAGAGTGTTTTTAATCAACAGATATACAGTTTTAGTAATGAAAAATTAGCAAGTTCTAGAGGTCTGCTGTAGGAAATAGCAACCCACTCCAGTGTTCTTGCCTGGAGAATCCCAGGGATGGGGCAGCCTGGTGGGCTGCCGTCTATGGGGTCCCACACAGTTGGACACGACTGAAGCGACTTAGCAGCAGCAGCAACAGAGATCTGCTGTACAACACCATGTCTGTAGATAGTAGCACCATATTGTAAACTTAAAAATCTTCTTAAAAAGTAGGTCTTGTGTGAAATATTCTTAGCAAAATAATATAATATTTGACCAGTAAAACCATCTGGGCCTTGTAATTTCTTTTAAGAAAGTGATTTAACTTCTTTCAAATTTTATGGACCTAGTTAGATGACATTTTTTTCTCCTTCTGTGAGTTTGTTTGCTAGAATCTTTCAAGAAATTTATGTATTTCATTAAAGTTACAGATTTGAGGCCATAGTGTTCTTTATTATATTCCTTTTTTATCCTTTAATGATGCCCATGGGATCATGACTAATTACCTCCTCTTATTTCTGACACTAGTAATTTATATCTTTCTCTCCCCTCCCCAAATTCTGTCTTTTTGATTAGCCTGAAAAGTTTTATTGAATTTATTGATATTTCCAAAGAACTAGCTCTTTTTAATTGTGTTGATTCTCTATTAGTTGCCTGCTTTCAATTACATTGATTTCTCCTCTTTTATTATTTCTTTTCTTCTGGTTTCTTCAGACATAATCTTTCCACAAATATTTGGGCTTATTTCTGGACTCTTAATTTCATGTTATTGATCTTTGTCTACCCTTATGCTAACACCCCACTGCCTTGATTGCTGAAGCTTTGTAATAAGTTTTCCAATTAGGAAGTGTTAAATTTTCACATGTTTTCTATTTTTAATCTTTTGAATTTATTAATGTTTATTAGATGCATGTATGCTCAGGCGCTCAGTCATGTCTGACTCTTTGCAACCCCATAAACAGTAGCCCACCAAACTCCCCTGTCTGGGATTTCTGGGCAAGAATACAGGAGGATTTGGCCATTTCCTTCTCCAGGGGATATCCCCTACCCAGAACCTGTGTCTCCTCTATCTCCTGCATAGACAAGTGGATTTTTTTCACTGCACCACCTAGGAAGCCCTTTACTAGATGATTTTTTCCAGCATTGTAATACAAACAACACAGGAGGTAACATTCTAGTCCATGTCTATATCTTTGTACATATCATTGGTTTCTAGAAATGAGATTTATAGGTTAATGGGATAGTAGATATGCACTTGTTTTAAAGGAAATTCAGTTTCACTACTGGTGCTCAGAATAGTCTATTTTTTCTCCCAATTTCGTCCTGGAAAACTATATGTTTCTACAAAGTTATCCATTTCTTTGGCTTGTCCAATTTGTTGGCATATAACTCTTCAAGTATTGTCTTATGAATTTTTTTTAATCTCTGTGATATAATTTGTAATTAATCTATTTTCATTTCTAATTTTGTTTATTTCGGTTCTCTTCTTTTCTTGATGAGCCTGGCTAAAGACTTATCAAACACACATTTTACTGTTTTCTTAAAGTGTGTTTTGGATATTCTGAGCCCCTTGCATTTCTCTAAGAACTTTAGTTTGTATTATAGATATTAATAGGAATTGTGTTAAATCTATAAATGGAACTTTTCCTTAACTTTATTTCCTAAATGTTGAAAGTGGGTAGAAATACAATTGATGTTTGTGTATTAAGTTTGCAACTTACAATTTTCCTGAAATTATTTTTCAGCCCTCTTTGTGTGTGTGTGTGTGTGCACTTCTGATGTTTTCCAATATACAATATTATATCATTGATGGTAGAGATAATTTTACTTCTTTCCTTCCAATAAAGATGGTTTTTAAAATCTGTTTTCTCTAGTTGTCCTCAGTAGAAAATCCAGGACACATTTGAAAATACATAATGAGAATGAACATCATTTGTCTTATTTTTTATGAGGTGAAGCTCAATATTTCAATAAGATACTTAGCAGCAAGTTTTCCATAGATACTCTCTATAAAGTTTAAGATGTTTCCTTCAATTTTTAACTCGTTAAGTGGCTTATTATGAAAGAATGTTGGATTTTGTTGATGTTTTTGGTTGAGTGGATTTGTAGTTTTGCACTTTATTCTAATATTATATTGTATTAAATTGAATTTTTATGTGAAAATAGCCTTGCATTCTTGGGATAAATCCCACTTTGGGGTTACAGTTGTAATGTTCCCTCCTAACATTGCTACATCTTTCACATAAATTTGGTAATATTGGCCTTTCATTTTCAATTACCTCAATGTATTTTCTTAATTCTCTTGGAATTTCCCCTTTGATTCGTTAGCTATTTAGGAGTGTGTTAACTTCCAAACATTTTTTAAATTTCAAAATTTCTTCCTCTCATTGATTTCTAATTTCATTTTATTACAGTTTAAGAACCGACTTCTTTGTGAATTCAATCATTTTTAATATTTTGAGATTTCATATGATCTATCCTGGAGAATGTTCAGTCTTAACTTGAAAAGACTGTGCATTCTGAAATCACTGAGTGGATTATTCTGTAGATGTCAATTAGGTCTCAGTTCAGTTCAGTTCAGTCGCTCAATCATGTCCGACTCTTTGCAACCCCATGAATCGCAGCATGCCAGGCCTCCCTGTCCATCACCAACTCCCGGAGTTCACTCAGACTTGCATCCATCCAGTCAGTGATGCCATCCAGCCATCTCATCCTCTGTCGTCCCCTTCTTATCCTGCCCCCAATCCTTCCCAGGATCAAAGTCTTTTCCAATGAGGCAATTCTTCACATGAGGTGGCCAAAGTACTGGAGTTTCAGCTTTAGCATCATTCTTTCCAAAGAAATCCCAAGGCTGATCTTCAGAATGGACTGGTTGGATCTCCTTGCAGTCCAAGGGACTCTCAAGAGTCTTCTCCAACTGTTAGGTCTAGTTGACTTATAATGTTGTTCAAGTCTTAGATTTCCCTGTAATCATATCTCATTGTTACATCTATTACTAAAAATGAGGTATTTTAGCCTGCAGCTATTATCATTGTGTTCCTCTTCTTTCGATTCTGTATTTTACTTCATGCATTGTGAGTCTCTGTTATGAATTTTACATGTATTTATAGCTATGCTTGGCAAATAGATGGGGGAACAATGGAAACAGTGACAGACTGTATTTTCTTGGTCTCCAAAATCACTGCAGATAATGCTTGCAGCCATGAAATTAAAAGATGCTTACTCTTTGGAAGAAAAGTTATGACCAACCTAGACAGCATATTAAAAAGCAGAGACATTACTTTTTCAACAAAGTTCCATCTAGTCAAAGCTATGGTTTTTCCAGTAGTCATTTATGGATGTGAGAGTTAGACCATGAAGTAAGCTGAACACCAAAGAATTGATGCTTTTGAACTGTGGTGTTGGAGAAGACTCTTGAGAATCCCTTGGACTGTAAGGAGATCAAACCAGTCAATTCTAAGGAAATTACAGTTCTGAATATTCATTGGAAGGACTGATGCTGACATTGAAACTCCAATACTTTGGCCACCTAATGCAAAAAACTGACTCATCGGAAAAGACCTGATGCTGGGAAAGATTGAAGTCAGGAAGAGAAGGGGACGACAGAGGATGAGATGGTTGAATGGCATCATCAACTCGATGGATGTAAGTTTGAGCAAGCTCCAGGACTTGGCGATGGACAGGAAAGCTTGGCATGTTGTAGTCCATGGGGTCACAAAGAGTCAGACACTACTGAGCACCTGAATTGAACTGATAGCTATGTAAGAGAATAAATGATTTATGAACAACATAAATTTATGTCGTCTAGTATACTCGTTTGAAAATATCTTTACTAATGTTCTTTATATTATTATGTGTTTCTGAGTTACTGATTAGTGTCCTTTCATTTCAGTCTGAAGGACTCCTTTAAGTATTTCTTGTAGGGTGCATATGCCAAAAACCAATTCTCTTGTTTTTTGTTGACCTGAATGTTTTAATTTCTTCCTCAGTTAACAGCCTAATTAAGGTGTAACATTCAATAAACTGCACATATTTAATAAATACTTTTAATAAGTTTTGATATATGTATACACCCCTCATTCATTCTTTACAGACAAAAAGTAAACATATTTTATATATTATTAGAATTTTTATAATGTAAAATACAGACTAATAAATGTTAGTGATGATGTACAGAAATTGGCACCCATACATAGCTGGTGTGATTGCAAATGTTGTAACCCCTTTAGAAACCCTATTTGGCTGTTCCTCAAAATGCTAAACATAGAATTACCATATGACACAAATCCCATTCTTAGATATATATCTAAGATAAATGAAAACATATGCCTTCTCAAAAATGAGTACATAAATATGTTTGCAGCAGCATTATTCATCATTGCTAAAATTTTGAAACTACCTACCACATGATGAATAGATAAACAAAATTCAATTTATCCATACAATGGATTACCACTCAATATGGAAAGAAATCAGTCACTGATACATGAATGGATACTAAAACATGATGAACCTTGAAAACATTATAGTCATTGAAAAAATATTCACAAAATGTGGCATATTATATAATTGATTCTATTACAAAAGTGTCCATAATAGAGAAATCCTTAGAGTTAGAAAGTGCCTGAGAAACTTCCAAAGGTTGAAGAAGGGAAAATTGGAAGTGATGCTAATGAGCTCAGGGGTGATATTACTGTTCTAAAATTAGATGGTAGTAATAATTGTGCATATTGACAAATGTTCTAAAATTCAGGGTTACACTTTAAATTAAAGTGAACTATATGGTCTGTGAGTTATATCTCAAGAACATTATCATAAAACAATAATTTCTACTCAGTGTATGAAATCAAAGGACAACTCACAGCATACTAAATAAGTTCAAATCTATGTCAAAAACAATTGTCTATAAATATGTAATTCAATTTTCTGAGTAAAAAATTTAAGACTATCTAAGGTATTCCTAACATAACTATTCAAATCTGATGTGAACAGATGACATATTGGAAAAGTCCCTGATGCTGGGAAAGATCAAGGGCTGAAGGAGAAGAAGTCATTAGAGGATGAGACAGCTGGACAGCATCACTGATGCAATGAACATTAACTTGGACAAACTCTGGGAGATGGTGAGGGATAGGGAAGCTTGGCATGCCTCAGTCCCTAGGGTCACAAAGAGTCTGACAAGACTGAGCAACTGAACAACAGCAACAACAAAAGGTATCCTAAGAATGCTAATAGGTTAAGAAACATTAAATCAAACTACTAAACAGTCATAAAATAATATTGGTTAGAAATAGACCCCTGTATCTGGATAGTTCAAATCTATAATAAGGATATATAAGTAATTTAGAATATTTATACCAAGGTAATAGGTGAAGTTGGGCTCCTTTCTGTAGAATGGAAGTTCTCTACCTTAGGCTGGGTCAGAAGTTATTAATCAGTTTATTAAATAGACATATACATAATCATCAAAACACCTAGGGGAACTCAATTTCAAAAGTTGAAAAATAAACTTCCTGAAAAATATATTTACAAACAGGGCCATTCCAAAAGGAAATTTTTAAATTATCTAACTGTTCCAATTTAACCTGAAAAGTAGGCTAAAATATGAAAGAAAAATCATGGTTTTTTTTTAATGTGAAAATGTCAACTCTCAAGACAATTTCTACAACCAAGAAGACAATTTCTTCCATAAATACCAAACAAATGTCAAACTTGCCCATAAATATGATATTTTTGGATTGTCTCACTAGATAATTTAGAGAGTATAGAATGCATATGCTTGCTTCCCCACCCCTCAATTTGAGAGAAATTTTTCTAGAGATCTGAATATAAAATTATGTGACTACCAGGAGAATTATAAAATGTCTGTGAAACACATTTAAGCATATGGCATGTTATCCAGAGCTAAGGGTAATTATCCAAATAATTAAGGGGTTGATTGACCACATGATCATTTCTCTGTCTCCAAAGTTCTGTTTCAAAATTAAAAGATTATTTTTAGAATTTAATTTGCTTATAGGGATTTGGAATTTAAATGCACTGTAAGAACTTTTTTTTTTTTTTCTCCTTAAAAACTCACTTTGCAGTGAGTCCTGGGACAAACTGCTACCAACTTGACTTTAAGTTTTCAGTTAGAAGACCTATCCAGAAGTTTTTTAAGAAAATGCCTTTTTAATGAATCAAGTCCAACTCTAACTTTCACACACTGACAGAAACAATCAGAAGGCTCACTTTTTAATTAAGTGGGTTCAGCAACTCTATAACTTTATTTTCCCTGTCATATTTAGTGGTCTTTTATTTAATATGTGGGCCAGGAAATATGGCAATAGAAGATCTGAAAAGTCAGAAGGTAATTTCCTAAAATTAGAAATGTTTGTTTATTTTTCTATTTAAAAGACAAAAATATGTCTATAAGCATAAAAGTATGTGAACTAGATCTCTCTTGGCAAAGTGTCATTTACACCCATGTGCCTAACTCCTACTATATTCTTGGCATTGAGGATATAATATAAAAAAATTCAACAAAAGAAACTTTGTTCTCCCAGAATTTATAATCTAGATAGAAGAAACAAACGGTAAGCAAATAAATTTGAAAAACATGCAGCCTATCGCATGGTATTACTTTTATGGAGATAATAAAGCTAAAGACCAGGATACTAAGTGTTGGGGAGAAGAAATGAGCTTTGAAATAGAAGGGTCATGGAAGTCTGCATGAGAAAGTAATATCTGAATATCAACTATAGGAGTTTTGTGGGGGAAAGAGTATCAGCAGGTACGGATATCCTAAAGTGGCAGTGTATCTGCTATGCTGGAAGAACTATGTTTAAGTGTTAGTCACTAAGTCGTGTCTGATTCTTCACAACCCCATGGATTGTAGCCTACCAGGTTCTTCTGTCCATGGAATTCTCAAGGCAAGAATACTGAGGTGGTTTGCCATTTCCTTCTCCAGGGGATCTTCCCGACCAAGGGATTAAACCCAGGTTCCCACACTACAAGCAGATTCTTTACCATCTGAGTCACCAGGGAAGCCTAAAAGGACCAAAATAAATGATAACATCACAAATACAATTTCAGAAAAAGTGGTGAAGTACAGATGTATGTGTTTAATAATTTGAGAGATATAAGATATTTCCTTTGCCCTAAAATACTAAAATCAAGGCATCTTAACTACTGATTGACAAATTATTTACTCAACAAATATTCACTATGCATCCATAAAGAATATGATGCAGTTAGCAAATATAAATTTAAAAATAAGATTGGAGTTCTATTAATGCTAGCATTTATGCTACCATGTAACTTTAAGCCAAAACTGAGTATCCTGAATTATACTAAAAAAAATGTTAGATATACTCTAAAATTTCTCCTACATTATACGTCACATGAACTGGAACATCTGAAGATCAATTGACCATCCATCCTGACCAGTTATTGTGACAGAGGCAATGGGTAAGATATCGATACATAAAGTACATTGAGGGGCCTGCCTTGATAGGCAGAGAATAGGAACAGAAGAAAGACAGAGACCAAGATTCTGCATGTGGTGAAGTGATGTCCTGAACGTGGGCTGGCAGTTAGGACCTGAGGCGTTCAGATCAAGGAAAGATCTCTTAAGGCCAAGTGCACCCTGATAAGTCTTCATGAAAAAGATAATATTTTATTTTGAAAAATGGTGGACTTGGGACAAATACACTTGTGGGGAAGTGGTTTGAGGCAGCGGAGATGACAGGCAAGTCTATGATGAGGGTGCAGGGGTCTCGGAGTTGGCAAAGAGGATTGAGGCTATAATGAAGATAAAGCAGATGTTCAGTTTGTCAAGGGAACATGAGATAATTTGGGCTTAGAGTTCAATGCAGCATGCTTGGGGCTGGTGCATGGGGATGACCCAGAAAGATGTTATGGGGAGGGAGGTGGGAGGGGGGTTCATGTTTGGGAATGCATGTAAGAATTAAAGATTTTAAAATGTAAAAAATAAAAAACTAAAAATAAAAAAAAAACAAAACCAAAAAAAAAAAAAAACAAATGTAAGCTAAGGACAAAGTCTGGAGGTTTTTGAGATGGAAAATACCATGAAAATGTAATTTAAAATGAAACATCTTTGAAGTCAAGGGTCTGAAACAACAGATCATCACAGCAGAACAGGAGGTCAAAAGGTCACATATTTCCTTTGCCAGACAAATTCTGGAACAAGAACCAAAGTTATTTTCAGCTGACTGTTTGAAAAGGGGTAAAATACTCTGGATATCACTATTTTTTTCAGTCTCATGACAAAAGAATAGGATCAAGAATGTTTAGAACAAAACCTATTTTGGTTTTAAACAAACAATAAGTAGTAATATCCAGCAGGTATTTAAGAATAAGGCTGACCTTAAATAAGAAATCATAGTAGGATCTTAAAATAACAACAGATACCCTATGGTGACAACCTGCTATCTTACATAGCTTATGCATGGCACTTACCTAATCCAAAACAAACTCTATTAACTTTTTCTTTTATTTGTTTAAGAAGAACTTTGAGGTTTATATAATCATGTACCATATTTGTGGTCCCTCTTTGAATAAAAAGGGAAAGTAGGATTTGGTCTGACTCAAAGGTTAGCCTCTTCGGTGAGACTAAGGCTGATAAATATAAAAACCAAATAAATATGTTTACAGAAATCCAAGTGTGCTAAATGTGATGAATCAAGAATTAAATGATAGGTTTAGAAAATTAGTGGTATTAAATCAAGGAAGTGGGCCTGATCTACAATTTCAAAGGAAAGAACACTGGGCAGCAATTAAGAGGAAGGAAGTCTTTTACTATGTTTAAGATCAGCTGGATGAAGGCTTGCAGATGGTGAAAGGAGTATGGATTGTGAGCAGGAGAAATTACAAAGAACCAAACTCTGCTAAAACAAAGTAATCTGGTGAAACCAGGAAATCCTGCTCAGACCTTGATCTGTCCTGCAACATGGTAAATTTCACTGGCACAGAGACTTCAAGGTTATGAGTAATATAAGATCATTTTAAGGATGGCTTTAATAACTGATTTTATTTTGTTTTAAGCTTCATTTTACATAATTTTGTTTTAATTATGGAAACTTTATAAGTGAAGTCTTTCTGAATTCCTAATTCTGGTTCACTGATCCTTATTTTCACTTTTGCATCATTCTCATAAGGTTTTAACTATTTTTCTAAAAGAGAATAACTGTCTCTTTATCTTATTAGATAAGTAATATTTGTGTTTTAGTAAAAGTAAACCGTGGAGTAAAAAAAGCACTTGAGGGAAAAAAGTGTAAAAATCACCCCAATCCACACCAGAGACAGCTGCTTTTAATATTTCAAAACATGTGTTTTGAGTTTTTTCTCTATTCACACATATGAACAATTTATAGAGAGTACAGGAGAAGCAAACGCCACAAAGTGGTAAAAAAATTTTTTTCCAAGGATATGGATTACAAATTTTTCTTGTTTATTTTCTTTAAAATCCATCTGTTACTGTTTGATGCACTAATCAACATGTTGATTGCACTAAGTGCTTCAATTATGTACAAAAAATAGTTTTATACTTTAGACCTTACATATTATAGACCTTTATGCCATCTATCTCTTGACTTAAACAGTATGGTCATATATTAAGTTAAAAAATATATATATATTATTATTATGAGAGGTATGTGAGTACACTGACCCATGAAAATCAGAACTTCAATTACAGGGACAATTTACTTCTTAATCACAATAAGTGCAGTAATTGTAGAACATAGGGGCATATAACGACAAGTGAAAAACTTGTTCATATGTATTCATAGAAAACTTACCTATTGTGTCTCTTATTCTTTGTTCTAATAAAATAATTCATATTAAAGATGCTTTAGTAAACCAATTTACAGACATTATGGCTTACTGCTGCTGCTGCTGCTAAGTCGCTTCAGTCGTGTCCGACTCTGTGCGACCGCATAGACGGGAGCCCACCAGGCTCCCCCGTCCTTGGGATTCTCCAGGCAAGAACACTGGAGTGGGTTGCGATTTCCTTCTCCAATGCGTAAAAGTGAAAAGTGAAAGTGAAGTCGCTCAGTTGTGTCTGACTCCTAGCGACTTCGTGGACTGCAGCCTACCAGGCTCCTCCATCCATGAGATTTTCCAGGCAAGACTCCTGGAGTGGGGTGCCATTGCCTTCTCTGATTATTACTGGGATACAGAGAAAAACAAAATAACCTTTCAATTCTAGAAGCTCAATACAGTGGAGGGGAAAGGAAAATAAACTATTGTAAGACAATGTATAAATGCTATTATGAAAGCAGGCATGGATGCTTACATTTGCCTGGGTGGTGTGTAGAGAACAGTGACAATGGGATTGATTTGTGAAGGATGAGTAGAAATTTGCTTCAAATTGCTACTTTAATTTTACAAGTGAAGAAAAATTTCAGAGGAGTAATTGTCACACATCTTGTAATAAATAGGAGACTATGGGGAAAACGAACTATGGATGGAGGTTCGTGACGTTGCACAGGAGACAGGGATCAAGACCATCCCCATGGAAAAGAAATGCAAAAAGCCAAAATGGCTGTCTAAGGAGGCCTTACAAATAGCTGTGAAAAGAAGAGAAGCCAAAAGCAAAGGAGAAAAGGAAAGATATAAGTATCTGAATTCAGAGTTCCACAGAATAGCAAGGAGAGATAAGAAAGCCTTCCTCAGCAATCAATGTAAAGAAATAGAGGAAAAGAACAAAATGGCAAAGACTAGAGATCTCTTCAAGAAAATTAGAGATACCAAGCGAACATTTCATGCAACGATGGACTCGATAAAGGACAGAAATGGTATGGACATAACAGAAGTAGAAGATATTAAGAAGAGGTGGCAAGAATACACAGAAGATCTGTACAAAAAAGATCTTCATGACCAAGATAATCACGATGGTGTGATCACTCATCTAGAGCCAGACATCTTGGAATGTGAAGTCAAGTGGGCCTTAGAAAGCATCACTATGAACAAAGCTAGTGGAGGTGATGGAATTCCAGTTGAGTTATTTCAAAACTTGAAAGATGATGCTGTGAAAGTGCTGCACTCAATATGCCAACAAATTTGGAAAACTCAGCAGTGGCCACAGGACTGGAAAAGGTCAGTTTTCATTCCAATTCCAAAGAAAGGCAATGCCAAAGAATGCTCAAAAGTGAAAGTGAAAGTAATGTCCAACTCTTTGTGACCCCGTGGACTGTAGCCCACCAGGCTCCTCCGCCCATGGGATTCTCCAGGCAAGAGTACTGGAGTGGGTTGCCATTTCCATCTCCAGGGGATCTTCCCAACCCAGGGATCGAACCCAGGTCTCCTGCATTGCAGGCAGACGCTTTAACCTCTGACCCACCATGGAAGCCCTAACTACCGCACAATTGCACACATCTCACATGCCAGTAAAGTAATGCTCAAAATTCTCCAAGCCAGGCTTCAGCAATACATCAACCATGAACTTCCAGCTGTTCAAGCTGGTTTTAGAAAAGGCAGAGGAACCAGAGATCAAATTGCCAACATCCACTGGATCATCAAAAAAGGAAGAGAGTTCCAGAAAAACATCTATTTCTGCTTTATTGACTTAGCCAAAGCCTTTGACTATGTGATCACACTAAACTGTGGAAAATCCTGAAAGAGATGGGAATACCAGAACACCTGACCCTCTTGAGAAACCTGTATGCAGGTCAGGAAGCAACAGTTAGAACTGGACATGGAACAACAGACTGGTTCCAAATAGGAAAAGGAGTACGTCAAGGCTGTATACTGTCACCCTGCTTATTTAACTTATATGCAGAGTACATTATGAGAAACGCTGGACTGAAAGAAGCACAAGCTGGAATCAAGATTGCTGGGAGAAATATCAATAACCTCAGATATGCAGATGACACCACCCTTATGCAGAAAGTGAAAAGGAACTAAAAAGCATCTTGATGAAAGTGAAAGAGGAGAGTGAAAAAGTTGGCTGAAAGCTCAACATTCAGAAAACGAAGATCATGATATCCGGTCCCATCAATTCATGGGAAATAGATGGGGAAACAGTGGAAACAGTGTCAGACTTTATTTTTTTGGGCTCCAATATCACTGCAGATGGTGATTGCAGCCATGAAATTAAAAGATGCTTACTCCTTGGAAAGAAAGTTATGACCAACCTAAGCAGATTGAAAAGAAGACATTACTTTGCCAACAAAGGTCCATCTAGTCAAGGATATGGTTTTTCC
The DNA here is from genome assembly GCF_042477335.2 of Ovis canadensis. NCBI lineage: Eukaryota > Metazoa > Chordata > Mammalia > Artiodactyla > Bovidae > Ovis > Ovis canadensis. Next base: position 31,685,637 of record NC_091248.1, on the reverse strand, counting down.
AGTAGTCATGTATGGATGTGAGAATTGGACTGTGAAGAAAGCTGAGCACTGAAGAATTGATGCTTTTGAACTGTGGTGTTGGAGAAGACTCTTGAGAGTCCCTTGGACTGCAAGGAAATCCATCCAGTCCATTCTAAAGGAGATCAGTTCTGGGTGTTCTTTGGAAGGACTGATGCTGAGGCTGAAACTCCAGTATTTTGGCCACCTTATGTGAAGAGTTGACTCATTTGGAAACAGTCTGATGCTGGGAAGGATTGGGGGCAGGAGGAGAGGGGGACGACAGAGGATGAGATGGCTGGATGGCATCACTGACTCAATGGATGTGAGTCTGAGTGAACTCCAGGAGTTGGTGATGGACAGGGAGGCCTGGCGTGCTGCGATTCATGGGGTCACAAAGAGTTGGACACAACTGAGTGACTGAACTGAACTGGTGGGAAGAATCTGTTTTCTATGTAATAAACTTTATTTATCCCATCATACCATATTAATAGATTATGAACTCTAGAAATTTGATTTAATTCAAATTTAATCACATATTTAATATCTGATCAAGACAACAAAGAGCCTTAATGTAGATCTAAAGTCCTTTATTATTACTATTTTTTTGCCTAGACACAGAGAACAGAAGACATACTTTGAGAGGTGAATTTGTATAACTGAATAAATAGTATGAACATTTCAATGCTGGCTGATATCAAAAGTGTGAGAATTATAAGCCATTCCCCAGATTTGTATTTTTGCCTCAGTCATGTTCCAGACTCTAACTTTGAGAATGTCCACCAAGTACAGTCAATGTGTTATCATAGACAGATCTAGCCCAGCCTTCACAGGCCCAGAATGGCTCTGAATGTTGCACTGCTGTAGTTACCTACACTATCTTAGTCGGAACAGTCACTTTTCACTGAAAATTCAGTCAAAATAGATTTAGTATCCACTATAGGATGGAGACCATTGTGATTGGAATATCACCATACACTGAACACAGCTTTTATACTCTAGGGGTCTGCCTCCAATTACTCTGATATTTTGTCTAACAAAGAGAAAAAAGGGCTATTTCTGAGGCTGTTTCCAGTCCTAGGGCCTAGAGGAGCCCCTGAAGAAGGGAATGGCTACCTACTCCATTATTCTTGCCTGGAGAATTCCATGGACAGAGGAGCCTGGCAGGCCACAGTTCATGGGGCCGCAAAAGTCAGACACGACTGAGTGACTAACACTTACAGCCCTAGTATTTTAAATTTATGTATATTAATTTTGTTTTTTTAAATTTTGCTTATAATACAATTGCAATTATGGTCAGTAATAAACAAAGACTGACTAAAAATAACCCTTGGTGTGTTGTCTTTGATTCTAGCATTTTATCTGTAAAAGTTAGTTTGATAATTTAGTGTATTTCTGTCTTAAAACTTCTTATATAGTTATTTAATAGACTTTATACATCAGAAATTGCATGATATGTAACTTTTCATAACACACAAATGTCACATTTTCCTGGAAAGGAATTCCATCCTTCCTGACAGTCTTTTATAGGAAACTTATAAGAATAAAATTAAAACATCAAACACCTATGAAAATGATTCTCTGAATTAGAGACATTTATGCTATACATTTCATAGTATACTATCAGGAACATTTTTTACTATTTTTGAAATATATATCCTTTTTATTACTCAAGATTTTTAGTGAAAATCATATTTTAAAAAAATCCTAAATGCAGGCTCAGGAGAAAAAGATTTTAAAGTCTATGCCAATTAAGAAAGAGAGAGAATATTTCAGAATTATAAGAACATTTTAAATTTATATGAACATTAGCAATCAACTAATTTCTACATCTTTGTGACCATACAAAATTTCTTTTCTGATTTCTACAAATCAATTGAATAATCCTAGAACTTTGTTTAACTCTTTCTATCAGTAACCTAAGATATGCAGATGACACCACACTTATTGCAGAGAGTGAAGAGGAACTAAAAAGCCTCTTGATGAAAGTGAAAGAGGAGAGTGAAAAAGTTGACTTAAAGCTCAATATTCAGAAAATGAAGATCATGGCAAGTGGTCCCGTCACTTCATGGGAAATAGATGGGGAAACAGTGGAAACAGTGTCAGACTTCATTTGTTTGGGCTCCAAAATCACTGCAGATGGTGACTGCAGCCATGAAATTAAAAGAAGCTTACTCCTTGGAAGGAAAGTTATGACCAACCTAGATAGCATATTGAAAAGCAGAGACATTACCTTGCCAACAAAGATCCATCTAGTCAAGGCTATGATTTTTCCAGTAGTCATGTATGAATGTGGGAGCTGGACTGTGAAGAAAGCTGACCGCCGAAGAATTGATGCTTTTGAACTGTGGTGTTGGAGAAGACTCTTGAGAGTCCCTTGGACTGCAAGGAGATCCAACCAGCCCATTCTAAAGGAGATCAGCCCTGGGTGTTCTTTGGAAGGAATGATGCTAAAACTGAAACTCCAGTACTTTGGCCACCTCATGCAAAGAGTTGACTCATTGGAAAAGACCCTGATGCTGGGAGGGATTAGGGGCAAGAGGAAAGGGGGACGATAGAGGATGGGATGGCTGATGGCATCACCAACTCAATGGACGTGAGTTTGAGTGAACTCCGGGAGTTGGTAATGGACAGGGAGGCCTGGCATGCTGCAGTTCATAGGGTCACAAAGAGTCAGACATGACTGAGCGACTGAACTGAACTGAGAGTGGTACAATAAATTATTCAGATGTAAATGAATTATCTAGTTTCAAAAGCATTGTTTAAATACTGCAGTTCATTTTTAGTCAACAAGAAGTTACTGAACTGTCGTATCTTAATCCTCTTGCCTCAGTAGAACTTTTAAAGAGTCATTAAATTTTAGTTTTGTTTTGTATCTGTGTATTCCTGTGAAATTTGTACAACTTGTGATTCAAACGAAAAGAAAGAAATTATTTACACTGGACCAAAGAAATAGATATGTGTATGTGTGTATATATGTATATACACAAATGTATTACAAAGATGGTAATGATATATGTTATTCCCTTAAAATAATGTCTTTCACTGACTTCTAGGTTTTCATAAGTATTTATTTGAATTTTGTAAAATTAACATGAAGTACTTAGAAATCAAAGAGTTGGACATGACTGAGTGACTAACACTTTGACTTTTCACTTTTATAAATAGTACATGCATGTGAACAAGTTTTAGTTAAGCCAAAATTCATGGCCCATTTCATAGCCTTTTTCCCATATTGGAGTAATAGCTCTTTGCTTCTCAGTCCAGAATCCTATATTGTGATGGAGGTAAACCAGTACCTCATTCTACACAGGCACAGAAAAATAGTAATTGTCACCACAGACTGTACAGTCTCTCTTTTGAACATATTTGCTTTTCCCTATGAGACTACTGAGTTTGAAAAAGGATATATAACTTGTCCACTACCAAAAACATCAATAAGTAAGGGAGTCAGATTTGGATTTCCATCTCTCTGGTTAGAGAGTCTCTACTTTCTCTCTTAGATGGCTTCTTCCTAGGTAGGAAAGTACATTTTCATGTTTGGATGTAACAGAGAAGACAGTCAAAACTTCTTGCAGATATAAAGAGCTAGACTTTGATACTGACTGGCTCATCTCTTCCTCAGTTCAGTTCAGTTCAGTCGCTCAGTCATGTCCGACTCTTTGCGACCCCATGAATCGCAGCATGCCAGGCCTCCCTGTCCATCACCAACTCCTGGAGTTCACTCAAACTCATGTCCATCGAGTAGGTGATGCCATCCAGCCATCTCATCCTTGGTCGTCCCCTTCTTCTTCTGCCCCCAATCCCTCCCAGCATCAGAGTCTTTTCCAATGAGTCATCTCTTCGCATGAGGTGGCCAAAGTACTGGAGTTTCAGCTTTAGCATCATTCCTTCCAAAGAACATCCAGAACTGATCTCCTTCAGAATGGACTGGTTGGATCTCCTTGCAGTCCAAGGGACTCTCAAGAGTCTTGTCCAACACCACAGTTCAAAAGCATCAATTCTTCGGCACTCAGCTTTCTTCACAGTCCAACTCTCACATCCATACATGACTACTGGAAAATCCATATCCTTGACTAGATGGACCTTTGTTGGCAAGGTAATGTCTCTGCTTTTCAATATGCTGTCTAGGTTGGTCATAACTTTCCTTCCAAGGAGTAAGCATCTTTTAATTTCATGGCTGCAATCACCATCTGCAGTGATTTTGGAGCCCAAAGAATTTAATACCACAGAGTCCCGGAAGTTTGCCCATTTCGTGTATGCATGCTGTCGTTTCAGTGGTGTCCAACTCTATGGACTGTAGCCCACCAAACTCCTCTGTCCATAGAATTCTCCTGGCAACAATGTTGGAGTGTATTTCTGGGCCCTCCTATAGGAGATCTTCCAACACAGTGACAGAACCCACGTCTCTTACATATCCTGCAATGGGAGGCAGGTTCTTTATCACTAGCACCACCTGGATAGCCTGTACTCACTGCAGACAACTTATCTAACTGGGACTACCTCTTGAGAGATCTTTTGCATCTGGATAACTTATGGAAGCATATACAGGTCTGTAAGATATGACCAAGAATACCTGTTGATGTGTTTATATTCAGGGGAAATGGAGCAGTAATGAACAGAATGGAAGATCAATGAAACTGCCTTGATTTAACTATTTGATTTTCCATTTAACAGTTAAAACAAACCAAAGAACCGGTATTTTTCTTTTTGAAACATTTGTGGAATGAATAAATTAGGGTCTATTTATTAATATGAGGCAGGGAGCTCAAACCACTGCTCTGTGACAACACAGAGGGATGGGATGGGGTGGGAGGTGGGAGGGAGGCTTAAGAAGGAGGGGGCATATGTATACCTATGGCTGATTCATGCTGATGTATGGCAGAAACCAACACAATATTGTAAAGCAATTATCCTTCAATTAAAAATAAATACTTTTTTTAAGTAAAAGAAAAATAATAATAATACAGGTGGCACAGAGAAGTAGCCAGTAACGTGTCCCTCTCAACACTGTGATAAATGTTCATAAAAGCAGAGGCTGGATGTCCATCTGTCAGAGGTGCTTTAGAAAAGACATATTAGCTGAACTTCTGGGTCCTTCCATCTCTGATAAGTAATTCTAATTTTAAAGTTATACTTTTGTGAACTTTCTTATTTAGAGCAACAAGGCAGGGTGGGTAAGAACAATAACATTTGAATGCAAATACATTCCAATACATGATACCCATCAATTCCCAAAATATTCATTTTATATAGTTAGCATTCTTGTTGTCTAAATATAGTAGGTCTGAATTCGGAGAAAACAATTTATTTTATTTTTAACATGGAACTAAATGTTAAATTTCCTTTGGTTGTTATGAAATACTTTTTATTGCAATAAATGACATGAAGTTCTATCTAAAAATAAAATATGTGACTATAAAATGTATTCATCAGTTAGTTTTTCCCTCTTTCATCATTTAATTGCCTGATTTTCCATAAATATGCTAAAAAAGGAACAGAATGGATTAGTTGAGCTCAATTTACTTCTCTGGACAAAATCTGAGCAATTAAAAAGATCAATCCAATTTTTTTTTAACTTTTTTTCTGAATCCAACATTTCCCATGTTAGAATGGCTTTCTCTTTTTGTCTGTAATGTAAAGGTCCCACATATCACTTTAATAAGAAATGTTTTATTTTATTACACTAGTTGCAATTCTATCTCTTATTGTCATACCAGGTAGGATACTTTTTAAATACCTTTAAAGTTAAAAAATTAACAACCTGCCCTCATATTAACTGTAATCTGCTGAAACATCTTGGTTAGTATGTGGTGGAGATAAACTAAATCAATGCAGATCTGTTCTGAACTATTTTCAACTTCAGCACATCGAATAAAATGACTACTTTTTCCATATGTTGTTTATTCTAAAATGTGAAGGATATTTTATATTAAACACCTGCCTGCACATTTCTTCCATAACCACATTCATCTGAGGAAAAAAAAATCACAAGCTCCATTGACAGCATTTTATGACCTTTAAATATACAATGTAATAACATTTTATTTAGATTGACAATATACCAGGCATTCATCTTTGATACAGTTTTCAGAGGGCTTATGTTTCCTGGACCCGCAATACGCTTCTCAATAGTATAAAAAAAAAATGTGAATGACTATAACCAATGGACTCAGTCTACAGGAATTTTTTTCCCTTTATATATTTAAATTTTTAAAAAACTCCTCACATTTCACTTTAATAAAAGATAATTTCAACCTCTTTGCCTGATGTCAAAGCCTTTTATAAACTGCTTCCAATATATGGTTTAAAAAATCACAAACATTTTTGAGCCATCCATTTTTCATCAAGTGAACTCGGTACTGTCTAGCTTTTGTACTTATTTTTCACACTGCTTCACTTTCAGTTGCTTTATCTTTTCCTTTGCCTTCTTCTACCAAATAACAACATTTAAAACATGGCACTGGGTCATAATCACCCCCTTTTTTATGCAAACCTTATCCATTAAACATTCAGAGACTAGCGCAGTCTGCAACGGTGTTTCCATTTATGTATTCCTACAATGTCTCATTTCTTCTTTTCTTTTGAAAGCCAATACAATATACTTGTTTAAATAATTATTAGAATAATATATACTATATATATGGGCTTCTCCGGTGGTTCAGCGGTAAAGAATCTGCCTACAATGCAGGAGACGCAGGAGATGTGAGTTTAATCCCTGGGTCAGGAAGATCCCCTGGAGAAGGTAATGGTTGCCCACTCCAGTATTCTTGCCTGGAGAATCTCATGGACAGAGAAGCCTGGTGGGCTACAGTTCAAGGGGTCACAAAGAGTCGGATACGACTGAGTGACTAGCACCACCAGAATCTAAGATATTTTCTTCATATTTGGAGGGTCAAAATAAAATTTAGCCCTAAAAAGTAGTTGCGACCCTCAAACCAGATTTCACTTATCTCTAACTTGTTACCAGGAAAGAAAAGACCCAGTGTAGAAGAGAGCTGTATCTGTGTCTAAAAAGATTTTCTAAAAAGATAGTGTTTCTCATCCACATAAGCAGCTATAATTAAATCCATTTGTTATGATTACTGAAAGGAGAAAGCTGAAATGAGATATAAGATACTCTTTTGTTTGAAAACAAAACAATATCCCCAACCATATAAGAGTACTTCACTAAATATTTCTTTTTTACATTGGCTGAACATGAAAATCATCTACAAAACATTTCAAGACAGAGATGCTCATGTCTCTATTGGAATAATTAAATTAGAATCTGTAGAAATAAATCTCAGGCATCCATAGTGTTAGTCACTGAGTCATGTGTCTGTGTGAATCCATGGAATGTAGCCTGCCAGGCTTCTCTCTGAATAGGATTCTCCAGGCAAGAATAATGGAATGGGTTGTCATTTCTTTTTCCAGGGGATCTTCCCAATCCTGAGATCGAACCCAGGTCTCCTGCATCGCAGGAAGGTCCTTTACCGTCTGAGCTACTGGATAAACCCAATAGTAAGTCTTTAAAAAGCTTTTCCAAGTGATTTTAATATGCAGGCAGGATTAAACAGCAGTCGTTTAAATGGAGGTATGATAAAGAAAAGCAGCTGGAAAGGTGGCAAAGAGAGAATAAGCCCTGTTCTAAAAACTGATCCAAAGAAATACGTGAGCACCCTCTCCTCCCGTTCTGGAAGACTGGTTACAGGTTAGGCAGTGACTCTGATGTGCTTGCAATTGCCCCTTGGCCCACCCTCACGAAGCATATAAATTCCTTGGATCTTCATCCCAGGGATACAACTGAACTGAAAGTATAAAGTATTTCTGGACTATGAAGTAAATAACGCCAGTCAAATTAAACACAGTTCATTAAATTAGAGTGCATAGAAACCCAGCTGGCAATGTGTACCATCTCATTGACAGCGCACAGGGAATGGTCAAGATGGCGGAATAGGAAAATTCGGAGCTCACCTCCTCCCATGGGCACACCAAAAGTACAACTGTTAACAGAGTAGCTATCAATGACAACAACCTGGACACTAGCAGGAAAGATTAACCACAATGAAATATATAAAGAAAGAACCACAGTGAGATGGATAGGAGGAGTGAAGACGTGGGATAGTTGAGACCTGCATCCCCATGAAAGGATGTATAAAGGTATTCCAGGCCATTGGAAAATAGAAAAAGCAAATTGGAGTAGTAATATTTATATCAGACAAAACAGGCTTTAAAATAAATATTGTAATAAGAGCAAGGAAGTATATTACAGAATGATAAGGGAGTATTTTTCAGCTGGGGTGATTTCCCTCCTTTTTCCACACAGGACGTTTAGCAACACCTGGAGACATTTTGGTTGTCTCATCTAGGAGAGTTTTACCAGCATCTAGGTCTTCCCAGGTGGTGCCAGTGGTAAAGAACCTGCCTGCTAATGCAGGAGACTTAAGAGATATAGGTTCAATCCCTGGGTCAGGAAGATCCACTGGAAGAGGGCATGGCAACCCACTCCAGTATCTTGCCTGGAGAATCCCATGGACAGAGGAATCTGGTGGGCTACAGTCCACACGGTTGCAAAGAGTTGGACACGACTGAAGAGACCTAGCACTTAGTGAATAGAGGCCAGGGATGATGCTTAACACTCTACAACTCACTTTATGCCCTCTCATTCTAACAGTTCTCAGGGAATTATCTGTCAATAGTGCCAAAATTAAAAAACACTGGTCTAAAAGAAGATGACTTCAGAATTTTCTGCAACTGAGTACTACAATTTTAAAGAAATTTATGACCAATAGTTGAGATTTAGGTTTTTAAAAACCTGTAAGTCAATATGATTTTCTTCATTTCTAGCTAAACATTTTCTATAGCAATTTAGGTTCGGTTTATTTTATTCTCTCCTTTAAAATTTTGGTAAAGAAGTACTGCCTAACATTTTTTAAAGACATTATTAGTAAGCATAACTTGCTTAATCACTTTCTGCTTTCTTATTCATATATTTTCCAAAACACAGTTTACTTTTTGAAAACAGAGATTTATGTTTTGCACACAAAAGCATTCCCATGACAATGATTATTACCACAGTTTGCAATGTTCCAAAGGCATCCAGGAGGAATGGAAAGGTTTGTGTAGAAAGAAACAGTTGTATAATGTCTAGGGCAAAGAAGAGGATGCTATAAATAATGTTTAAAATGTTTCTTTAGAAGTCTAAATACAAATCCCTATAATACAATTGTAAACATTTCTTAAAGCAAGTGTGTTCTCAGTTGTAGTTGCCAAAGGACCTATAATTCATCTTGGCTTTGAATAAGAGCCAGTGGAATGAATCAGCCAAGAGCTAAGCACAATGGAATGAAGCTACACATTCCTACAGTGCTGAGAAAATAGTCAAGGGATGTTCTCAGGGAAATATCTATAATATCCTGAATCTGAGCTCTATATGCAGGTAGGTCAAACTAATCAACATAGAACATTAATTTAAATGGGACAAATATTCCGCAAAGAAATTTGAGGTTTGAAAGAGATAAAATTAAAATGCATATACATTTGAATTAAAAAAAATATGCTAAAGATATCTTATTAATAGTAGTAACTAAACTCTATTACATGAATCAGTTGTTTCAGTTTAAAATCATAGTAATCATGTTCCAGGGAGTTGAAGATTTTCAGGTTTTTACTTTCTTTTTTTTTTTTTTCACAAAAACACAGAAATGTTTGTTCCTTGGGATGAAGTATAATAAGAATTATTGTATCCTTTGAAAATTTAGAAGATTTTTTTATAAAAAAATTTACATAGCTCATCCTCCCCTGCATGTGACTAAATGGGCTAAAGAGATTTTTTTAAATATTGAATTTCAAGAGAAACTGAATTTTTGCTCATATGGTATTAAGCTACACATTAAACATTTTAAAAGTTAAGAAAATTGTTGACTCACACGCAGTTGTAAAAGGTAACACAAAAAGAGCTTGTGTACCTTTTACTCAGTTGCCCTCAAACACAAAGTCTTAAATTATAGTATGACAACACAGATGAGATATTGGCATCAATACATTCAAAGCAGAATTTTTCTATCACCCTAAGTATCACTAATGTTGCTCTTCAATTAGCTACACCCATTTCTGTCTTGCTCCACTTCTTCCTTAACTGGTGATAGTCATTAATCTGTTCTCCATGACTATGATTTTTTCAATTTCAAGAATGTTATATTAATGAAATTACACAGTATGGAATCATCTGTGGCTGACTTTTTTTCCACTCAGTATAATTTTCTAGAGATTCATCTAATTTCTGCATCTAATTCTTTGTTCATTTTTATTACTGAGCAGTATTTTATGGTGAGTATATTGTTTAACCATACCCTTGTTGAAGGAAATATAGGTTGTTTACAGATTGGGCTATAAAAGATACAAGTGCATGTTTTTGTGTGAACATTGTTTTAATTGCTGAGCCATGTGATAGTTGCATGTATTTTTAAAGAAATTGCTAAACTCTTTTCCAGAGTGGCTGGACCATTTTAGATTCATATGATGAGCAATATATGAGTGATTCAAGTTTCTCAGTCCCTAGCCAGCATTTGGTGTTGTCACTGTCTTTTTATTTTATTTCAGTCATTCTGATAGGTGTGCAATAATATTCGCTGTGGTTTTAATCTGCATTTCCCTGGTGGCTAATGATGTTGAACATATTTTCATGCGCTTATATGCCTCCTGTATCTTCCATGAAATGACTATGCATGCTTTTGTCGAGTGAATTAAAAAAAAAAAAGCTCTTGAGATGGAGTTCTCTATTTATTATGTACATGATCTTTTGTCAGACATATACGATTTGCACGTATTTTCTCAGTCTGCAGCTTTTATTTCCAACCTAACAGTGTTTCTAGAGAGCAAAAGTCAATTTATATAAAGTCCAGTTAACTCCTTCTTTATTTGGATATTGCTTTTGGCGTTGAGTTTAAGAAGTTTCTGCTTAGACCTAGATCCCAAAAAATTCTATGTTTTGTTTTTTTTTTTCTGAGAGTTTTCTGTTTTAAATTCAGTCCACAATCAATTTAGTGTTAATTTTTGTGTAAGATATTACTTTTTTGACAAGTTTTCTTATTTTTTCTGCTTATAAGAAGCTATCATTCCTCCATAGAATTGCATTTAAAACATTGTTAAAAATCAATTAGTCATATTTGTATTGGTCCATTTCTAAGTACTCCGTTCTGTTTCATTGATCTGTAGGTCTAACACAATACCACATCTTGACAGTATAGTTATTATAGGTCCTAAAATCAGGTCAGCTGAATTCTCCCATTTAATTATTAATTAAAAAATAATTTTAGTTATATTTCTTTGTTTTTCCATATAAATTTAGAATAGCTGTGTCTATGCCTACAAAATATTTTGCTAGGATTTTTATAGGAATTTTGTTTAAAACCCCTCATATCAATTATGAAATACATTATAAGGGCTTTTTCCCTCTAAGATCAGGAATAAAGAGGGATTCTGTTTTCACCATTCGTATTTAGCATATTTAATTGAAAAGAATTAAACTCATTACTATTTTGACTTTTCCCATCACGAATAAGTGGCTTTATATTTATTTAGATCTTTTATTTATTTCATCAACATTTTACAGTTTTCAATATACTAGTTTATATATGTTTTTGAAAAATTATAGTTAGTTTTCATTTCCTGAACAATTGTAAATGTTATGTTGTAATTGTAATAGTAACGATTCTGTGTCTATCTCTACATTGCTTGTATATAGAAGTACAATTGATTTTTCTATGTTGATTTTTTTTTTTTTATCCTGTGATCTTGCTGAACTCTTATTCATTCTAGGATTTTTTTATAGGTTCTTTGAGAGTCTCTACACAGATAATGCTATCATCTGCAAACAAGAAATGCTTTATTTCTACTTTACCAATATATGTCTCTTCTCTCCTTTCCTTGCCTTATTTCATTGACTAGAATTTGCCACACTGTGCTAAATACGAATGGTGAAAACAGAATCCCTCCTTATACCTGATCTTAGAGGGGAAAAGCCCTCATAATGTATTTCATAATTGCTATACATTCCTACCAGCATAGTATAAGAGTTCCCTTTTCTTAACACATTTACCAGTGCTTCCACTATTTTTTCCTTTTCAATAAAGTCATCCTAACAGGTGTCAAGTGATACCTCACTGGCATTTCGATTTGCATTTTCCTGAAGATGAATGATGATGTACATCTTTCATATACCTAGGAGCCATTGTGCAGCCATGAAGTTAAAAGATGCTTACTCCTTGGAAGAAAATTTATGACCAACCTAAATAGCATATTCAAAAGAAGAAACATTACTTTGCTGACTAAGGTCTATCTAGTCAAGGCTATGGTTTTTCCTGTGGCCATGTATGGATGTGAGAGTTGGACTGTGAAGAAGGCTGAGTACCGAAGAACTGATGCTTTTGAACTGTGGTGTTGGAGAAGACTCTTGAGAGTCCCTTGGACTGCAAGGAGATCCAACCAGTCCATTCTGAAGGAGATCAGCCCTGGGATTTCTTTGGAAGGAATGATGCTAAAGCTGAAACTCCAGTACTTTGGCCACCTCATGCAAAGAGTTGACTCATTGGAAAAGACTCTGATGCTGGGAGGGATTGGGGGCAGGAGGAGAAGGGGACGACAGAGGATGAGATGGCTGGATGGCATCACTGACTTGATGGACGTGAGTCTGAGTGAACTCCAGGAGATGGTGATGGACAGGGAGGCCTGGTGTGCTAAGATTCATGAGGTCACAAAGAGTCAGACAAGACTGAGCAATTGAACTGAACTGAGGGGCCACTTGTGTGTTTTTTTAGAAAAAGTATATTCAAATTATTGTTATTTATTATTATTTTTCCATTGACTAGAAGGAGCTCCTTACATACAGAGCTATCACATTTCCTATTTCAAATATATTGCAAAGCTACAGTACTGAAAAAAGTATGGTGCTGGTATAAAACAGTGGACCAACAGAAGAGAAAACAGAAGCCAGAGATAAATCCACAAATTGTCAATTGATCTTCTAAAAGTATGTCAGGAACAGACAATGGAGAAAAGATAATTTCTCCACTAAATAGTGTTAGTGAAACTAGATATTCATAAGAAAAAGAATTAAACTGGACTCATCATAAACCATATACAAAAATCCACTCAGAATTGATTAAAAACCGAAATAAAACTGTAAAACACAAAAGAAAACAGGCAAAAAATTCTTGTGGACATTAGCCTGGACAATCATTTTTTGGATAAGATGCGAAAAGCTCAGCAACATAGCAACATAGCAAAAAAATAGACAAATATGATTTCATCAAACTAAATGGGGTCTGTACAGCAAAGAAAACAATCAACAAATGAAAAAGCAGACTACAGGAGGATAGAAAATATTTGTCATTTAAAGATGGCCTAATAGGAAGAAGTTGAGCTTAACTCCTTCAATGGGCCCACCAAAATTACAACTATTTACAAAACAACTGTCAATAAGAATGATGTGAAGACTAGCAGAAAATATTTTCGCACAACTAAAGATATAAAGAAGAATCCATTACAAAAAATATGAAGAAGGAGACTTGTCAGAATGGTAGAGATGAGGTGTAGTGACAATATTAATATTTCTGTCACCTTATTGTTGGTATCAATTGACTGTCCTTTATCCATCACTTGTTGATATTCCTGGTCTTGGTAAAATGAATGAACACTTAGTGTCAACAATTTAGAACCTCTAAATATAGCAACAAGGGTGGCTTTTTAAAATATATTATTGACTGGTGAAGTGTAGGAAAAGACTAAGATAGAGTATCATACTATTTACCTGTACTAAGAACATGTTCAGACAAAATATGCATGTCATAATAACATACAAATAAAAAGATAAACATTAAGGACATTAGAATTGTGGTATGGTAATGGTGGAGAATGAAGTTTTAAGTGTTATGAAATATGAGAATAAAATAATAGATTAAAATTTCAAATGTAACTACATTTGAAAACAGGGGCAACAGTGGAAGAATATAAAATATTCTCATGCATCACAATTAGATTTCAACATAATTTACAGTGATCAAGAAAGCCTGATATAAGCATAATATTTGATGATATGAAAGTTATCTAGAAGTGTATATACTAAAATAAGAACAACTTTTAAAACATAAAATGAAGTAGATACTGGGGGAAACAAAAGCTCATTACTGCTGCTTTTCATTACATGGCTTTTGTATTTTGTTTAAAAAATATATATATTTAACTATTTGAATCTTTGGGTATTATAAATATTATTTTAGCAAATTTGATTTAATTTAGCAAGTTATTTGGTGCTTTCATAATCATATAACTATTACCTGGAGAGCTATCTGGTGTTAGTAAAGGGCAACACATTATTGAAAACAAATCCAGAATATTAACTTTATAGGAGGAATTAAATTACCTTAGAAACTCCAAGATGCTTTGTTGACTTTCATTAAACAATTTTATAAAATTTTATTGAGGACTTACTATGTGTCATGCAATTTTTAGCTGCTGAAGTCATAACAGTATATAATAGAGACAGGATTCCTGCCTTATTATTAAAAAAAAACTAGCTGAAATTGACTTACACAGATTATAAAAGTAATTCACTTTCTTTTCCTGGTGTTGACCTTTCTGTGTTCTACAAAAGAAAACATATCTTATTTTAAAATCTATATTTATTTTAAATGGATACAGTGAATTATCCAGTACAAACTAGTCCTGTGGAACATTTCATTAGGCAAAAACTGTCAATTCTTACATAGTAGATGATATTCATGTTTCACATTCACTATAACAATTCTGTTTTCCTGCAGTATTTTATTAGAAAGATGCCATCTCTTAAAGTGTCAGGAAAAGGGAAACATAAGGACATAATAAAATTAATGCACATTTTTAAAGCAAGTACAAGTCTTGAATAGGTTAGCATTAGGGAATAACTTCAGCTCCCAGAGATTTTGTTGTCATGTTTTTTAGTCATTACTTTTCTCTCTTATATATTATCTTCACTGATGTTTCAATAAAGTAAATTTACTCAAGTCCTCTTGTGTAAAACCTCTGATAACTAAGCTTACTTTAAAACCTTGTTTTCTATGGTGTTATAAAATGATTAATCAGAGGGTAGATACACATGAAAAGAAAATTACTCCCATTAGCCAATACTTAATATGCCCCCAAATTTTCCTAAATAAATCCTATTAGGTTATCCAAAGCAGTACTTGGGTGCAACCTCAAAAACAACAGAATGAACTTTGCTCATTTCCAAGGCAAACTATTCAGTATCACAGTAATCCAAGTCTATACCCCAACAACTAAAGCCAAAGAAGCTAAAGTTGAATGGTTCTATGAAAACCTAAAAGGTGTTCTAGAATTAACACCAAAAAAAGATGTCTTTTTCATCATAGGGGACTGGAATGCAAAAGCAGGAAGTCAAGAGAACCCAGAGTCACAGGCAACTTTGGCCTTGGAGTACAAAAAGTAGCAGAGCAAAGGCTAACAGAGTGTTGTCAAGAGAACACACTGGTCATGGCAAACACCCTCTTCCAACAACACAAGAGATGACTCCACACATGGACATCACCAGATGGTTAATACCAAAATCAAATTGATTATATTCTTTGCAGCCAAATGGTGAAACAAAAATAAGACCAGGAGCTGACTGTGGTTCAGATCATGAACTCCTTATTGCCAAATTCAGACTTAAACTGAAGAAAGTAGGGAAAACCACTAGGCCATTCAACTATGAACTAAATCAAATCTCTTATGGTTATACAGTAGAAGTGATAAATAGAATCCAGGGATTAGATCTGATAGAGTGCCTGAAAAACTATGGATGGAGGTTCATCACATTGTACAGAAGGCGATGGTCAAGACCATCCATAAAGAAAAAAAAATGCAAAAAGGCAAAATGGTTGTCTTAGGAGGCCTTACTGAGAAAAGAATAGAAGCAAAAGGCAAGGAGAAAAGGAAAGATATACCCATCTGAAAGTAGTGTTCCAAAGAATAGCAAGGAGAAATAAGAAAGACTTCCTAAGTGAACAATGCAAAGAAATAAAGGAAAACAATAGAATGGGAAAGACTACAGATTTAGAGATACCAAGGGAGTATTTCATGCAAAGATGGGCATAATAAAGGACAGAAAGAGTATGAACCTAACAGAAGAAGAAAATATTAAAAAGAGGTGGCAGGGATACCCAGAAGAACTATGCAAAAAGATCATAATGAACCAGATAACCATGATGGTGTGATCACTCACCTAGACTCAGACATCCTGGAGTACGAAGTCAAGTGGGTGTTAGGTAGCATCACTATGAACAAAGCTAGTGAGGTGATGGGATTCCAGCTGAGCTATTTAAAATCATAAAAGATGATGCTGTGAAAGTGCTGCACTCAATTATGCCAGCAATTTGGAAAAGTCAGCAGCGGCCACAGGACTGGAAAAGGTCAGTTTTTATTCCAATCCCAAAGAAAGGCAATGACAAAGAATGTTCAAACTACCACACAATTGCACTCATTTCACATGCTTGGAAAGTAATGCTTAAGGTTTTTCCAAGCTACACTTCAACGGTATATGAATTGAAAACTTCCAGATGTTCAAGCTGGTTTTAGAAAAGGCAGAGGAACCAGAGATCAAATTGTCAACATACACTGGATCACCAAAAATGCAAGAGAGTTCCAGAAAAACAACTATTTCTGCTTTATTGGCTATGCCAAAGCCTTTGACTGTGTGGATCACAACAAACTGTGGAGAATTCTTCAAGAGATGGGAATACCAGACCACCTTACCTGCCTCCTGAGAAATCTGTATACACATCAAAAAGCAACATTTAGAACCAAACATAGAACAACAGACTGGTTCCAAATCAGGAAAGGAGTACATCAAGGCTCTGTATTGTCATTCTGCTTATTTAACTTATATGCACAGTACATTATGTGAAATACCAGGCTGGATGAAGCACAGGCTGGAATCAAGATTGCTGGGAGAAATATCAATCACCTCATATATGCAGATGACACCATCATCATGCCAGAAAGTGATGAGGAACTGAAGAGCCTCTTGACAAAAGTGAAACAGGAGAGTGAAAAAGCTGAATTAAAACTCAAAGTTAAAAAAAAAAACAAAAACATGTCATCCGATCCCATCACTTCATGGCAAATAGATGGGGAAACAGTGATAGACTTTACTTTCTCAGGCTCCAAAATCACTTCAGATGGTGACTGCAGCCATGAAATTAAAAGACGCTTGGTCCTTGGAAGAAAAGTATGACCAACCTAGACAGCATATTAAAAAGCAGAAACATTACTTTGCCAACAAAGGTCCATCTAGTCAAAGCTATGGTTTTTTTTTTTTTCCAGTAGGCATGTAAGAATATGAGAGTTGGACCATAAAGAAGACTGACTGAGCACCAAAGAATTGATGCTTTTGAATGTGGTGTTGAGGAAGACTCTTGAGAGTCCCTTGAACTGCAAGGAGATCAAACCATTCATTCCTAAAGGAAATCAACCCTGAATATTCATTGGAAGGACTGATGCTGAAGCTCCAATACTTTGGCCACCTGATATGAAGAACTAACTCACTAGAAAAGAGTCACCCTAAAGTCACAGGTGATAGGTAAACCCTTTAGGTAAACCATAAAGTCAGAAGTGATAGGACACTCTATTCAGTGAAGTGTTGGACAATTGCCTTTTCATAAGAAAATTAAGTAAAATAGTATCTTTATCTCTCCACTTTCCTTTCTCCTCTCTGCTTACCTATCTCTCCATGCTTAATTGTGGAAACCAAATCTTAAATACTATTAAAAACAAATATAGTGAAGTATCTTATTCATTCAGGATTGAGAGGGATTTCTCAAACAAGATATAAAATGGAGACTGAAATGACAGAGAAGCATATTTGTATTCAAGTTCAGAAATTATTTTTTGAAAGAAGGCTTAGCAATCCATTTTTACAAAGTATGGCTGCTGTGAAAATACATCTTGAATCAAAAATGGCTTGGTAAGCTGGCAATTGGCCAGCAACCCCAGATGCTGCAGGGTGAAAGCCATCACCCAGCTCATGAAAGGCTGTACTTCCTGCCAGATTCTCAGGCCACTGACCAAGTATGGCCAGATACAAGAGCCAGTGCTTTCCTGGAGACAGTAGACTCCAACAAGAACTTGTTTGGCTTAAGGTTTCCCCAATACTTTTGCCAAAACTTTTTCAGAATTGCTCCACAGTCTAATCCATTTCCCATTCAACCTCCTTTCTCTCCCTCTTAGCTACTCTAGATTAGACCTGCCACCTGGTTTGACAGATCTCCCAACCTCCTCTGGCTGTGGGCTCAGTTTTCCCACACACTTGTGTTCCTCTCTTCCTTAGCTCAGCTCACCTCTGTGTCTGATTCTCAAAGGATATGAACTAACACACAGTAGCAAACACCAAGAAATAAAAGCAGAAGAAGAATGAAGTAAAACTTAACATTAATTTTTGTCTGTAAGATGTGATAGAAAATTAATGTCCACAAATTATCATAGAAGCATGACTTGCACATTTTGGAAGAAAACTAATAATCATTAAATAAGCCTATATCACCTATATCAGCGGTTGACTAACTTTTTAAATAAACAGCTAGATAGTAAATATTTTTGTTTCCTTCTGCCAAGTGGTAAAATTGAGAGCGTTATATAGGTACTTGCTGTTTAATCACTAACTCATGTCTGACTCTTTGTGATCCCATGGACTATAACCTCCACGAGGCTCTTCTGTCCATGGGATTCTCCAGGCAAGAATACTGGAGTGGGTTGCCATTTCCTGCTCCAGGGGAGCTTCCCGACCCAAGGATTGGACTTGTGTCTCTGGCATTGGCAGGCAGATTCTTCACCACTGAGCCACCAGGGAAGCCTAAGATATAAGTACTTCAAAGACAATTAAAATGTATCTATTTAAAAAATGTAAAAAAAAAAAAAATCTGCTCCTGGAAAAGACAGAGAAGGAGAATAAAAATAAAAAGAAAGAGGGGTAGGAGAGGGGAAGGAAGGGAAGAAAAGGAGGCAGAAAGAAGAGAATAAGAAGGGGGGATGCAGGGAGGAGGAAGAAGATGAAGATCATGATAGAAAAGATAGTTGATCAGGTTCAGACTCTAGGCTAATCCCTGACAAGGATAAGAGTGCAAGCCTATGGGAGTAGTATCCAAATCTTTGGGTATCTCTACAAGAATTTTGAAAAATTGTTACCATCTGTACATTTTAGGATATTATCTGAAGTTTTCATTTTAAGTTTGATCCTTGCAAAGGATAAGTAATTATAATAATAAATTATAAATTAATTATACTATATAATTAAAAGTAATTACATCTAAAATTCTACTGTACATGTCCTTTAAGACTGTTTTTATCAAAACTTTGGAGATCCAGCATTATTCAATTTGTGGAAAACGTATGTCTAGTAACCCAAATGACAAAGCTAGTCCTATATTTCTCAAATTCAGACTCACTTCATGTCAGAAAAAAAAAAAACAAACAAACATAAAACAGATGACTTTGCTTTCATTTCAAATGTCATGTTAAGAAGCATCACTATTAAACCTATCTCTGTTCTGATGTTTAATTCTAAGTGATTGGTAGGCAGATGAATCTATAGATAGATGTGGGCTTCCCAGGTGGTGCTAGTGGTAAAGAACTCGTCTGCCAGTGCAGGAGATAGAAGAGACGCCTGTTCAATCCCTGGGTCAGGAAGATCCCCTGGAGGAGGATATGGAACCCACTTCAGTATTATTGCCTGGAGAATCACATGGACAGAGGAGCTTTGCAGTCTAGAATACATAGGGTTGCAAGGAGTCTAACATGACTGAAATGACTTCACATGCCATGCTGCTGCTGCTAAGTCACTTCAGTTGTGTCCAACTCTGCACAACCCCATAGATGGCAGCCCACCAGGCTCCCCCGTCCCTGGGATTCTCAAGGCAAGAACACTGGAGTGGGCTGCCATTTCCTTCTCCAATGCATGAAAGTGAAAAGTGAAAGTGAAGTCACTCAGTCGTGTCCAACTCTTACCATAGATAGCTGTATAAATAGAGGCAGGCTGATGAACAGATACTTGCTAGACAGGGAGGCAGACACATGCATGAACAGTTAGAAAAAATTTTTGCTTTTTTGAATTTTTTTCCCTCTTTATGTGCTTCAGAGATTTTTCAAACCCTTGGACTGTGCTACAATAGGATGTGGAATCTGTTGGTGAAAATTGCCCTGTTCTTCTTGTAGCAGAAGGGTTCTGAAAAGAGAAGTAGGAGTGGGAAAGCTGCACAGATTCTTTGCTAGGTCAGATGAGTTTGGGAAAGGGTACATATGGAAGATAATAGCCTCTAATTCTATTTTTGCCCAGGTATCTACAAACACACACACACACACACACCCCAAAAGTGGTTTATTACCTCCATATTGACAAAACACGCTAATTTGAAAACCACTGGTCTCAGATCCTAAATACTTCATTTATAACTGTATAGTTTAACACAAGAAGGGTTCATTGTTTGTGGTGGTGGTTTGAATAGGTATGTATGTAAATCTGAGCTTAAGGATTGAGGCAATTCTGTGATACTGGACACCTGTTTCTTTCCCTCATCCAGTTGCTGCTCTGTATAAATATCAATAGTAGGAGACTCTCATTGTTCAATCTCCTCGTCTATCAACCTTCTGCAAGAATAATCCCTAATACAGGGAGATACTCTGCCAGCAGGGCCTATGGTTTACAGTGAGCCACAGGTTACTAATTGCTTAACATTTTTCCCTCTACTTAAAACCTCCAAGAAGGAATGAGACCACCCTGAGGAAACCATGGGATGTCAAAAGAAGGATATGATTTCCCATCTCTTATATGGATGTAAACATTCAAATGTCAAGTTAAGTTAGGAATGTTTAAAATTATATTTTTCTACAAAGCACATCACTGAAAGCATAGTAATATTTTCACTGAACGTAACACAAGTTATCATATGATGTTTAAATACCAATAAAAATAAATTAGCTTTTATATGAGCAGTATAGCATGCAATAAGAATGCAGGATGTTTTTCTTGAGTTCTATTAGAGTTGATAGAGCAGCCAACTCTCCTCTGAACATTCATTAAGGACCTCTTGTAGAAATCAACAGTTTTTTTTAAAGCCCTAAAGATCTAGATATAAATGAAAAATATAAGAAAAAACATTGTCATTGGAATTACTAAAAATATACTTTGATAAAATCTCCCATTAAAAAGTGATAGAACATGACTAGGTGACTTCCCAGTCTCAGTAGCTTAAACATGATTTTACAGTAAACAGAGGCTTCTACAAAATGCAGTTTGCAGGGAGTATTCAAAACAAATATGACAATTTCCACTGCTGGTTCCAGAACAGTCAAATGGGTAGTGAAATCCAGCACCCCACAGAAACCTGCCTGAGCCCAAGGCCATCAATGTTCTAATTTGTATCTTTTGAAAATAAACTGACTTGTCAGAATACATGTAATTCATCTCTTTTCCCGTTGTTCAGCCATCCAGTCATGTCTGACTCTGCAACCCCATGGACTATAGCACTGCAGCACATTCTTTTATGCAAATAGTCTAATCTCTAGTACTTAACAGAGATGGCATTACAGACATGGCATATCATTTTTAAGTACCCATTGTGTATATATTTTTATGTAGTCTTAATAAACATATTTTTGCTGTTTCACTCAAGTGAATTCAGGTTAATGTACATTCTAGTAAAAGGACAGCTTATAAACAAATTCCTAGCAAAAAAACAGCTATTTTTGCCATTGTATATTTTAAAAGGCATGCCTGAATGCTTTACTGAATTATAAAAGTACATAAAAGCTTTATCAGTGTTTTATTAAAGGACTAGATGCATAAAAATCAGTGACTTCCCTGGTGCTACTCCATAAATAAAAGTGATCTCCCTAGTAATAATGATCTCTCTGCTTCTTTTGTGGTCTTGTTTCTCAGCCTTTGATTACAAGACACTTGGTATTGCGTTGTGATCAGTACAACGTAGATTTTGGCCCGATCTCTCTCTCTAGAAGAACTTCCCTATTTAATGGAGAAGTTGTACTTGTTTCATTCCTTCTAAAGTTCTCCACTCCTGGTCAAATTTGTGTCTCTGAAAATTATGCATTTTGGAATGCTTCCTTCCATCAGGCAATGCCTGCAGAAAGGTATTTGGAATGAGACTTCCCTAGAGATCGGACACATCAATGTACATGTGACCTATTCAGCAGTGCTAGTCAGAATGCACACACACACATACACACACACACACACACACACACACACACGTATATCAACCAGAAATTATTAATGCATGAAAATGGAAAACAGGTTCAACAGAAAGGTTCCATTATCTAACAAATGATGTGATTTCAAAGCACATTAAAATCCTACAAATCTTAGCAGGACTGCTTTATTAGAGAACAGTTGCTTTGCTTCTGGAATCACTGTTTCAGAAGCAGAGTGTCTCATTTCACTTGCGATTTTATAATGAGACTCAAACCAACATTAAAGAGTGGCATATTTGTTTTCTGAAGGATATTCCCCAGGCATGCCCAAAGCCAGGCTGGCTTCCTGTCTGTGCCATTGTTTGCATATTTTGTAAATATCACTTGAGTTTTTCTGTATCCTATCACAAACTCTCAATTTCCAGATGACCTCCCAAATCTACTGCACCACAAATGCTGCTTTGTATCTTGAAAGACGCAGTTTTGAGATTAAAAAAAAAAAAATTCTCTTCAACAAAGGTCACCTAAACACCATTCTTACAAAGGGGAGACATTTCTACTGTGTATTCTATCTCCATTTTGATTGCGGGCTGCCTGCTGCCTACTTTGCATTCTATTCTCTAAAAGGCTTATTAATGGGGTCTAGAGGGAGGCTGTCAGAAATGGCAGACCGAATCAAGGGATTTTCCTTCAACATCCAAATGACACACTGAAGCTAGAGAATTAAACAGATGACTAACCAGTGCCCTTTTGTCTGAAGATGAAGGTGGGTTTGCCAACTTGCAAACCAATGACTGACATTTGGGTGGATTAAACCATCCTGCTATTGTACTGCTAGTTTATAATCACTACTGCTTTCTGGATCTCAAGTGCCCCAACAAAAGCCTTCTCAGTTCTTAGAGTCATGTTTGTAGAAACCCTCAGCTGAGCCTCTGCTGTAAACATTTATCCACCAAGAAGCAGTGCTCTGACACTAACTGAGAAGAAGCGCTGGCTTCTAGGTATTTAATTAAAACATTAAGGGAAAAAGCTTTCATGTCAACATTCACAAGTACTTTCCTATAGCTGAGGGTTGCTATAATTGAGTTTCCCTGTAAATGCATTCCTCCCCTCCCTAGCCTTCTCTGAGAACAGCAATAGCTTGAGGTTCACTTTGCCTCACGCTGTTAGTTGTGGCTTTGAGACTTTGCCTCATGCTGTCCCTTTCCTGATTCTCTCAATCTGGTTGTTAGCTTTAATTTCTAAAATCAAGATTGGATGGCAACAAGGGGCTTTAATGAAGAGTGAAAAAGTCATTTGTTAAACAGCATTAAGAATTCTTATTTGCACTGCTGTATAATGTGGTCAAGCCGAATGCTTTCTGCTTTTATGAATCATTCAATTTTCCTTGCCACATAATTAATGTTAATAAGAAGGCATTGTATAGGAGCTTAATTAATCATAATAGATGCTGACTCTAGTGTAGGTTCCTAGGGTGCCACCACTTTCATTTTAAGGTACTGTGAGTACCACGTATTATAAGAAAGGGTGGAGAATGAATTACATATGGTCATTTGATTGTTGACCAAGTTCACACAATGGAAGTACTTGGTTTCCCCTTAAAAGTTGCATTTTTTCAGCAAAAAGACAGTAAAAGAGATATCTAGTAATGCCATATTAGTGAACCTTTCTGAAGAGTATCATTTCTAAAAGAACATTTTTAAGCTACTCGCAGCACCTTGGACCATTGAATGTAATAAAGGGAGATTGCCCATGCAATTCTCTTCAATGCATCAAGTCAATTGAGAGGAGCTTTATTCCTCTTTCATAAAATGTAAAGGTACAGCCTTCACAAAACATTTTAAACCAATCAAGATGGCAGCAGCCAAGTGTTTCAGGGAAGACACAAAGTGGTGATAGCATCTCTGTTAAACTTATGTTTCATATTCAAAAGTGAGTCATTTTTAGGATTCAACATATTTCCTTTAAAGATGATATAACTACACCTTTTGCTTCAAATTCATAATTTAAAATAGTGAAATTTACTTGACATGAGCAAGTTAACATTTCAGTTCAACAAGTACTCATTGAGGATATCGTAAGTTGGTACCATTGTCCTAAAAAGTAGAAATACATAATAATGTAAATAGACACAAAAATACCACATGATGGCCAATTTGTGGGAATTATTTTTCTTAGAAGAAGATTTTAAAAAGAACAAATAAAATGTAGGCTATGTGTATGTGCTAAATTTTAAGCAATGTGATGATAAACTAGCATGATATTACAGCAGCGTAGAGGTGGGTAGAAGAGCATGCCAAGCTATGTTCCTCCTCTGCAATCCTTCTAGCTCATGCAGCAAGTCCTAGATCCATTCAAAACTCAAACAAGAATCAAGTCCACTTTTGCTATAGTCACACTCTGATGGGTTCCTTAAGATTTTCTTTTGTATTTGAGTCCCCGCCTTGATGAACTGCCATTTACTTGAGTTCTGAAATTTCTTTCCTACCATACTTTCATCAGTCTTGCCTTTAATCCCGTCCTTAAGGCATACATGTTTCTATCACTTGCTCAGCCCTATTAATGACAAACACTTGTCTGCTTCAGCATCAGCATCAGCATCTTTTTAAGATTCCTGTCTGTTTTCTCGCCATGCTGAACTCTGACCTCCTATCAATGTGAATGTCTGTCATTGCTTGTAAATGCCATTTCCTGTTTGTGTCAAATTTATCTGACTTACTACCAATAAAAATCTGTAATGAGTATGACCAACTCCCCACAGTACATGTTTGTTCTGGCCATTATACTATCAACTTACTATCAACTCACTGTTAATCTATAGTGTATTTCCTCTAATATACTACCCCTCAGTGTTTTCCCTCTAAGACAGGACATGAGAAAGAACCACTTGGAATAAAGGAAGTTTCAGTGAGACCCCCTCATCTAACATTATTCTGTTTTTATCTCCAAGAAAGTAGATTTTCCTTTGGCTTATCCACTTCAACACCAGTCTCTGTCTAATAACCACCATTCCTGACGTCTGTCTCATCATCTAGTTTATCATCTATACTTACGTATTTTTTGGTCATTAAACTACCTTTTGGAATTTCAGTACAATTTAACAAACACTGACTGGACACCTACCACTCGCAGGCACTGTGCTAAGTATGGGAAATACAAAGATTAAAACACTGCTTCTGAGTCTGCAAAAGTTGCCATCTAATGAACTCACCTCAAAGCTGAAATTAACTCACTTTCTCTCCTCTTGATCTCAGCAACTAGTTTTGCTCTCCCTACTAGTAGCAAATGGCCACCTTCACTGGTAAATAGCCAGACATGATTCAACTTTCAGGAAGGCAATTGCTGACAACTGTCTTGAGTATTTCCAGGACTAATTCCCTGAACTGGAGCTTGAAAGATTCATTTTAACCAAGCAGTGGGTGTGATATTTAGTGATATAAAAATGATACAAAACAAATACAGCATAATACTCACCCAACTTAATTTTTTTTTCCTATACAAAGCAGGATTGTTCATCCCAAAGGCACCTGAGTAAAGTAAGACAAGGGAGCCAAATCTAGTATATATTCTCCTCTCCTATATATACATCCTGACTTGTAACTGCATCTGACCGGGAAGGACATTTTTTTCTAATTTACCTAAAAATAATATTTTCCTTATTTGTCCAAAAGGGCATAAAAGCAAGCTGCACATTGAGCCTAATGACTACTATTCAAACCTTTAGTATTCTTAACAATCAAAATTCTCAAAAAGGTTTATGACACTTACTGTATCCATTTTTTCACTTCTCATTTATTATAACCCACTCCACTCTGGGTTTTATATCATTCATTTGACCTTTTCCCAAGACCCATCACCAACTTTTGTGTTTCAATATTTAATGAATACTTTTCTATGTGCACCTAACTTAAGATCTTTAGTAATGGGCACAGTTGGTCATTCTCTTTAACAAAACAACAAAAAAATAGTCTTCTCTCTAATCTTCTGGGAGATAGAGTTTTCCTGGTTTTCCTTCTACTTCCCTGACTACGCTTTCTCAGTCTCCTTACTGGCTATTTTCCCTCCGTTTATCTTCAAAATGTTTACTTATTGAACATCTCAGGTGCTCTTCTTTTCACCATTTACACATACTCCTCTGGTAATAACAACCTGTGGCTTTTAAGCAGCATCTATATTTTCCCAGTTTATATTCCAAATTTTTAACTGTAGTTGTAGAGCATCAAATTTAACCCTATAACTCTAGTTATAAAGCTCCAGATGTATATCTCTAAGCAAGGCCTCTCTGAATTCCATTCTCTCATCTTCAACTGATTGGGGATATATGGCAAGAGAAGACGGTTCCTGTCTTCATGGTTGTTAGCACCATAACCCAAAAGAGAGTTTGCACTTCCTCTGTGCTGACACAATGTTAGTGTCAGTTACTCAGTCCTGTCCATTCTTTGTGACCTTATGAACTGTAGCCCTCCTGGCTTCTCTGTCTATGTAATTCTCCAGGCAAGAATACTGGAGTGGGTTGCCCTTTCCTTTTCCATGGAATCTTCCCCATCCACGGATCGAACCTAGGTCTCCTGCTTTGCAGACAGATTCTTTACCACCTGAGCCACAATGTAAGGTTCCAAAAAGATCAGCAATAAACTTTTACAGAAGCCAAGGAGGAGTATGACAGATATTTGAATATATCAATATTAAAATATTGATACGTTACCCAGATATGCACTTTACTACTCAGTCAATCATTGAGTGATTTTTTTTTTTTTTACAAAGAGGCTTTGAGTATAGTTAACATTCTACCTATAACTACTTTTCCTGAAGGTCCAAAATATCAGAGATGGTTTGTTATCCACATCTATGCTTTCTGTATTCTCTACAATACCTGAAATAATGGTTCTCAACTGTTATTGAACATTAAAAATTCTGTGAAGTGTTAAAAAAATTTCAGAGCCTGATACCACTCCCAAAACTATGATGTGATATTAATATATATATGAACGGGCACTCAAGAATCTCTATTTTTAAAGTTTCCTCCTCAGTGTCAACTGACAGATGAATGGATTATGAAAATAATGAGGTATTATTTTGCTTTAAAAAAGAAGAAAATCTTGCCATTTGTGACAACATGAATGAACCTGGAGGACATTATGCTATGTGAAATAAGCTATACACAGAAAGACAAATACTGCCTTATTCCACTTATATAAGGTATATAAATTAGTTAGACTTATAGAAGCAGAAATTAAAGTGGTGGCAGAGATTAGAGTGGTGATAGCCAGGTGCTCAGAGAAGGAAATGGCAACCCACTCCAGTGTTCTTGCCTAGAGAATCCTGTGAACAGAGGAGCCTGGTGGGCTGCTGTCCATAGGATCACACAGAGTTGGACAAGACTGAAGCAACTTGGCATGCATGCATGCATTGGAGAAGGAAATGGCAACCCACTTTAGTATTCTTACCTGGAGAATCCCAGGGACAAGAGGAGCCTGATGGGCTGCTGTCTATGGGGTTGCACAGAGTCAGACACGACTGAAGTGACTTAGCAATAGCAGCAGCAGCAGCAACCAGGTGCTAGGGATGGGAGAAATGGGAAGATTGATTAATGGGAGCAAAGATTAAGTTATGCAAGATGAATAAGCTCTGGAGATCTAACATAAGGTGACTATAGTTTAAAATACATTTTATACTTGTAATGTGACTACAGTTAAAAATACTATATTTCATACTTGCTAAGAGGGTGGATCTTAAATATTCTCACCACACACACACACACAAATAAATAAATAAAGGAAATGCTAACAATGTGAGGTGATGGATACGTTAATTTACTAAGTTATTCACTATATATAGTGGAATAACCACTACAATAATCACCACATCTGGTTTCCTAGATGAATCAGATACGTTCTGGGCTGCCAAGCACTAGAATATAACAGTAGACATTCAAAAACATTTATTGAATAAAACATCCCATATATTTCAGTACTCTTGGTAAAAAAAAAAAAAAAACGAAGAAGAAGAAGAAATGAAAAACACCTAATCACATTGTTAAGATTTAAAGAGCTGCCTTTCTTCTACAATACCAAATAAATAACTGTTGATGGACTTGGCAAGAGATCATAGACTTCAGTTCTATTTTGAAAAAAATTAAAAATCTAGAAAAGCCTTTGTGGATTTCTTTCCAACAAATCTAAATAAGCGCTGATTGCAGTATCCACAATTAATAGCAGGTACACAACCATTTAATAGGAGACCAATTGATTTTGGCATAAATTAGCTTACATGATGTTGTACCAGCAAATAAGGTTGTTATTTTGATCCAAAATGTGATTAACTTTACCCTAGGAAAGCTTACCCTAAAAAAAGATCAAAATTCTTTGGATGGAAGAGAGGAAAAATTATATTTTAATTCATTTACTTGATGTATTCATTCTTATAAAATATTTAACATGAGTTTTGTAAACTTCTTAATCAGGTAAAAACAATTTCAGAAGACATGGGAATAATTTGATGGGAAAAATTGATTTTTTTTCAGCTACCTATGAACTCTGGCATTGTTAACTCTGTTGCTTTCAACTCTAATTGTAGAGATCTATGTGAATTGCCTCCATTAAGTGATTTCATTTTCATTCAATACTGACATACATCATCTCTCTTGAAGAATTAATTAACCCAAAAAGGTACAGATGGAAAAGAACCCATCATAGTTTACATGTGTAATGTAATTCCCTAAGATGTAATTTTGTACCAGAAAACAGATAATTTCTCTATTATTTTGATCATTTTAATAGCTAAAAAGAAGTAATGATTTGTTTTTTTTTGTTTTTTTTTTTTTTTTTTAATTTTTAGTTTTTTATTTTTTAAATTTTAAAATCTTTAATTCTTACATGCATTCCCAAACATGAACCCCCCTCCCACCTCCCTCCCCA
Organism: Ovis canadensis; assembly: GCF_042477335.2. Lineage (NCBI taxonomy): Eukaryota > Metazoa > Chordata > Mammalia > Artiodactyla > Bovidae > Ovis > Ovis canadensis. Next base: position 31,656,508 of record NC_091248.1, on the reverse strand, counting down.
GAACATCTTTCTGGGTCATCCCCATGCACCAGCCCCAAGCATGCTGCATCCTACGTCAGACATAGACTGGCGATTCAATTCACATGATAGTATACATGTTAGAATGTCATTCTCCCAAATCATCCCACCCTCTCCCTCTCCCTCTGAGTCCAAAAGTCCATTATACACATCTGTGTCTCTTTCCCTGTCTTGCATACAGGGTCATCATTGCCATCTTCCTAAATTCCATATATATGTGTTAGTATACTGTATTGGTGTTTTTCTTTCTGGCTTACTTCACTCTGTATAATCGGCTCCAGTTTCATCCATCTCATCAGAACTGATTCAAATGAATTCTTTTTAACGGCTGAGTAATACTCCATTGTGTATATGTACCACAGCTTTCTTATCCATTCATCTGCTGATGGACATCTAGGTTGTTTCCATGTCCTGGCTATTATAAACAGTGCTGTGATGAACATTGGGGTACATGTGTCTCTTTCAATTCTGGTTTCCTCGGTGTGTATGCCCAGAAGTGGGATTGCTGGGTCATAAGGTAGTTCTATTTGCAATTTTTTAAGGAATCTCCACACTGTTCTCCATAGTGGCTGTACTAGTTTGCATTCCCACCAACAGTGTAGGAGGGTTCCCTTTTCTCCACACCCTCTCCAGCATTTATTGCTTGCAGATTTTTGGATCGCAGCCATTCTGACTGGTGTGAAGTGGTACCTCATTGTGGTTTTGATTTGCATTTCTCTAATAATGAGTGATGTTGAGCATCTTTTCATGTGTTTGTTAGCCATCCGTATGTCTTCTTTGGAGAAATGTCTATTTAGTTCTTTGGCCCATTTTTTGATTGGGTCGTTTATTTTTCTGGAGTTGAGCTGCAGAAGTTGCTTGTATATTTTTGAGATTAGTTGTTTGTCAGTTGCTTCATTTGCTATTATTTTCTCCCATTCAGATGGCTGTCTTTTCACCTTGCTTATATTTTCCTTTGTTGTGCAGAAGCTTTTAATTTTAATTAGATCCCATTTGTTTATTTTTGCTTTTATTTCCAGAATTCTGGGAGGTGGATCATAGAGGATCCTGCTGTGATTTATGTCTGAGAGTGTTTTGCCTATGTTCTCCTCTAGGAGTTTTATAGTTTCTGATCTTACATTTAGATCTTTAATCCATTTTGAGTTTATTTTTGTGTGCGGTGTTAGAAAGTGATCTAGTTTCATTCTTTTACAAGTGGTTGACCAGTTTTCCCAGCACCACTTGTTAAAGAGATTGTCTTTACTCCATTGTATATTCTTGCCTCCTTTGTCAAAGATAAGGTGTCCATATGTGTGTGGATTTATCTCTGGGCTTTCTATTTTGTTCCATTGATCTATATGTCTGTCTTTGTGCCAGTACCATACTGTCTTGATGACTGTGGCTTTGTAGTAGAGCCTGAAGTCAGGCAAGTTGATTCCTCCAGCTCCATTCTTCTTTCTCAAGATTGCTTTGGCTATTCGAGGTTTTTTGTATTTCCATACAAAGCTTGAAATTATTTGTTCTAGTTCTGTGAAAAATGTGGCTGGTAGCTTGATAGGGATTGCATTGAATTTGTAAATTGCTTTGGGTAGTATACTCATTTTCACTATATTGATTCTTCCAATCCATGAACATGGTATATTTCTCCATCTATTAGTGTCCTCTTTGATTTCTTTCATCAGTGTTTTATAGTTTTCTATATATAGGTCTTTAGTTTCTTTAGGTAGATATATTCCTAAGTATTTTATTCTTTTCGTTGCAATGGTGAATGGAATTGTTTCCTTAATTTCTTTTTCTACTTTCTCATTATTCGTGTATAGGAATGCAAGGGATTTCTGTGTGTTGATTTTATATCCTGCAACTTTACTATATTCATTGATGAGCTCTAGTAATTTTCTGGTGGAGTCTTTAGGGTTTTCCATGTAGAGGATCATGTCATCTGCAAACAGTGAGAGTTTTACTTCTTCTTTTCCAATTTGGATTCCTTTTATTTCTTTTTCTGCTCTGATTTCTGTGGCCAAAACTTCCAGAACTATGTTGAATAGTAGCGGTGAAAGTGGACACCCTTGTCTTGTTCCTGACTTTAGGGGAAATGCTTTCAATTTTTCACCATTGAGGATAATGTTTGCTGTGGGTTTGTCATAGATAGCTTTTATTATGTTGAGATATGTTCCTTCTATTCCTGCTTTCTGGAGAGTTTTTATCATAAATGGATGTTGAATTTTGTCAAAGGCCTTCTCTGCATCTATTGAGATAATCATATGGTTTTTATTTTTCAATTTGTTAATGTGGTGAATTACATTGATTGATTTGCGGATATTGAAGAATCCTTGCATCCCTGGGATAAAGCCCACTTGGTCATGATGTATGATCTTTTTAATGTGTTGTTGGATTCTGATTGCTAAAATTTTGTTGAGGATTTTTGCATCTATGTTCATCAGAGATATTGGCCTGTAATGATTTGTTTTTAATCTTATTTGGAAAACAACTCTCTAGGACTTACAAAACTCTGTCATTTGCCAAATATCATCTCATTTTCCTAGGTACACAATAAATACTTTGCTACTGCTAACATTATTGTTCTTAGTAATAGAAATAAGTCCTAGTGTGGCAAACAGAATACAAAGACAAGAAGAACTTCTGAGCATTCCTTGAAGACTGCCACAGCCAGACTGTGAGGGTATGAAAGCCCATTGCTCCACCGCATCCAGAGGAAATTATAGATTTTCTCTCTAGACTACTCAGAACTCTGGTGCTGCCAAAAACAAAAACAGCTACTTCAAACAAAAAGGTACATGAAGGTATTTTTATTATCCTGCCCTTCACAATGTCTGAAATATATTTATTGTTGAAGTAAAAAATCTAAATTTATTATTTTAAATTTTACTTTCTGGGTTTTTTGTCCCTTTCTTTTTATGTCTACTGTTCAGTTATCATGATTTCTTCACCTGAAATTATATTTGAATTTTTTAAAAAATGTTATGGTTAATAGATTAAAAAGCTCAATAAAGACAGAGATGCACCAACATATATAAAAATGCATTTGAAAGTATGTCACTATCCAGTTACATATGCATGCATATACATACATATATACTTACATACACACACACATAAACATACTCATGCTGTGCAAGAGCCCCAAAATGTTCTAATTATTTGCATTTTTCAGGATCATACTTTCCTTGATTGTGTGATCTAATAACCTTTAGTGTCAGTGATTTGATTCCAGTCATATATCTGATTTGTTAAAATAGCTGTTGCTTTTCTAATATTTCCCTCTGAAAGAGGTTTCACTTTTAAGGTTTCGAAATACATCCCTGTGCCCACAATAAGTATAAAGGGCACACTGAAAAGCATATCTCAGTGGAAACCCCTTTGCCTGATAGGGACTGCCTAAATGTTTAATGACATTAGCTCCCTGCAAATGACATTCATTTCCTGTATATGCAAATTTCCTTAATGTGAGCCCCCCATAACAGGTAGAATGTATAAAGTTAATGAAGCCATGTAATTACAATCACTATGGTGACTGCGGTCCCCTGAGAACAATAATGTGATAATATACATCAGTTTTGACTTTCTTTGGAAACAACAGCTTATAATATGAAAATAGATAGCAAATATTTTCATTATCTCCCTCTAACTCCTAAGGCAAAAGCAGGTACAAACAGATTATGCTCTTTATTAACTGAAAATAACATGATAAGAGAAAGCAAAAATACAATGTTAGTAACTGTTTATTTTCAACTTTCAATGCCTTCATTTGCCTCCTGTTAAAGCCTTTTTCCTATTTAATCAGGAAAGCACCAGGGTCCTGGGAGATTTTTTTTTTTTAATCTTGATCTTATTAATCCCAGAAAGGCTACATAACCAGCACTTACTACTATTGTGCTAAGATGTCATGACTGATAATTGTAAACTGGGTAGCAAAGTCCTCAAATACTTGTTAGTGCTGTGATAAGTCAGGGAGCAGCAGTGAAAAGAAGGTTGATTCTCAGGGATCCTTGCTGTGTAGATTTTTAAAATTATAATTATTTTGTGGTTTCTGAAAGCACAGGAAGCAAATAACACAGGCATAAGTCTACAACTTCTTAAGCTTGTCCTGTTGCTAAGTCGATATTCAGCCAATGTGAAGATAAATTATTTATTCTGCAGTGTTTATTATCTGAAAATAATAATAAAATGTTTATTCAGGAGTTTTTTTGGAAGTATTAGATACACTCATCCCAAACTTTCTCCCTATCATTTGACATCCCTGAGGATTTATTTCCCTAAATACCAAAGAAAGTACAATTCCTATTCTTCTATGTCACTCAGGAAAAGGGAATGTTATACTCCCCTATGAAGATATTGAATCAAACCGTCCACACCCAGAGCATCACAATGTTTATGAGTATAACCCACAACTGCACTTCCCTTTAAACACCTATCAGTTAGTTCTACTTACTTTTACTTTCACTCACTCACTCAAAATGGAGGGCCTTTCTTAATCAAGCATTTTCAAGAATTTGGGTGAGAGTTTGTGGCACACAAATATATGTATTGAGAATTTCGTGTCCCTAAAATAGCTGAGAAATACAGTTTGCTGCCAAATGAAAGCTTTTTTATTCGGCTTTATGCAATTACATGTTTTAAAAATTAACCACTTGAAACTGTTTTGAGAACAGTGATTGATTTTCTTAATCTTCCAAAAGAAATTCAATACAGTTCATTAGAAATGGAACTAGTTATAGTTAAGCACTGAAAACAATGTATATGTTGGTTGCTGTTGTTTTAGTTTAATGAGCTATCTCGTAGAGCAATTTTAGGTTCACTGCCGAATTTAGCAGGAAGTACAGCAAGCTCCCATGTACTTCCTGTCACCACACATGTACAACCTCCCAAAGACTACTAACATCCCACATCATAGGGGTACACTTGTTACAATCAAAAAACTTACCTTAACACATCTTTAGTATCCAATGCCTAAAATTTCTGTTACAGTCCATACATACTTTACAGTACACACATACTATACAGTTCATGGCATTCTCCAGGCCAGAACACTGGAATGGGTAGCCTTTCCCTTCTTCAGGGGATCTTCCCAACCCAGGGATCAAACCAGGTCTCCCACATTGCAGGTAAATTCTTTACCAGCTGAGCTACAAGGGAAGCCCCCAAAATTTACATTAGGGTTGTACATGTATGATGTACATTCTTTGGGTTTTGGTAAATGTACAATAACATTTATATGTCATTGTATTATTATGCAGATTAGATTCACTGCCCAAAATATCCTTTTTATTCCACCTATTCATCCCTCTTTCCCCCTAACAAACACCTGGCAACCCCTGATCTTTTTGCTGTCTCCATAGTTTTGCCTTTTCTGGAATATCATATTTGGAATTACACAGTGTGTAGCCTTTATGGATTGGCTTCCTTCTCTTAGTAATATGCGTAAGTTTCCTCCATGTCTTTTTATGGCTTGATTATTTCTTTTTCTGTTCAGTCACTCAGTCATGTCCGACTCTTTGCAACCCCATGAATCGCAGCACGCCAGGCCTCCCTGTCCATCACCATCTCCCAGAGTTCACTCAAACTCATGTCCATCGAGTTGGTGATGCCATCCAGCCATCTCATGCTCTGTCGTCCCCTTCTCCTCCTGCCCCCAATCCCTCCCAGCATCAGGGTCTTTTCCAATGAGTCAACTCTTCACATGAGGTGGCCAAAGTACTGGAGTTTCAGCTTTAGCATCATTCCTTCCAAAGAAATCCCAGGGCTGATCTCCTCTAGTATGGACTGGTTGGATCTCCTTGAAGTCCAAGGGACTCTCAAGAGTTTTCTCCAACACTGCAGTTCAAAAGCATCAATTCTTCAGCGCTGAGCCTTCTTCACAGTCCAACTCTCACATCCATACATGACCACTGGAAAAACCATAGCCATAGCCTTGACTAGACGGATCTTTGTTGGCAAGGTAATGTCTCTGCTTTTCAATATGTTATCTAGGTTGGTCATAACTTTTCTTCCAAGGAGTAAGCATCTTTTAACTTCATGGCTGCAGTCACCATCTGCAGTGATTTTGGAGCACCCCCCCCCCCCAAAAAAAATAAAGTCTAACACTGTTTTCACTGTTTCCCCATCTATTTCCCATGAAGTGAATAATATTCCATTGTTTGGATATATCACAGTTTATCTATTAATGCACCTACTGAAAGGTTTTTTCATTGCTCCAAGTTTGGCAATTATGAGTAAAGCTGTTATAAAAATCTGTGTGAAGGGTTTTGTATTAACATAATTTTTCTGTTTGGTTGGCTAAGTACCAAGGAACAAACAATATGTATTTTGAGTTGACCAGTACAGTTTTGTGATGGTAAGCTTTCATAAATTGGCCTGCAGTTCAGAACAATAGACTTGGGTGATGGAAAGTGTGGATTTAGGCCAATGTTTAGGCCAAAAAATTAAAAAAATAAACCTATAAAACTTGCTGTTTGGCTAATTCACTAATTATTCAAAGAAAATATGTGGAAAATATTTTTTAAAATATTTTCTACAGTGATGGTGCTTAGACTTGCAATTAACACATTTACTTGAAGAGTCTGTAAAACATTCCTATGGAAATTAAGTACAAACTACCTTTGAATTATGATGAAATCTTGCCTGAAGTTTAAAAATAAAATAACTAAAGAATACGAGACATTTTATATTAAGCAAATCAATTCAATATGATATTGTTTCTGAACACTGATGCTAAAGGAAGTGCATGCCATTTATTTGTAATTTGAACTTTGAAATTTAGAGAAATCCCTTGGGTGGTTTTGGCTTGACCCTAATCCTAGATGGCTGTTGTGTTTATGCAATTGGCAAAAAGCAATGAAATGGTGTTCAACATCATCAGGCATGCATTTGATATTTCTAAGACCTCTCCATCTCTTTTGTTCAAATCTTACTCTAATCAGTTTTTGCCTCCAAAATTCCATCTGATCTGTTCTTGTCAATGTCACAAGTAACCTCCGCCTTACTAAACATAATGTTGATTTCTCAGTTTTCATTCTATTTCATCAATCTGCTGCATGTGAAAGAGTTATTTGCTTATGTAATAATGTTTACTTCCTTTTAGGACAACACACTTTCTTAGCTCTCCTTCTAGCAACACTTTACTACTCCTTCTCAGAATTCTTGCCAAGAATCCTCCTCATCTACCTCACATTTTGTGATGGTATAGCGCAGGGATGTCTTTGGTCTTCTTTTACGTTTGCACTCACTATCCTGGTGATGTCTTCCTGTCCCAAGCTTTCGTTCATTATATACATGCTAGTCATTCCCAGTTGTATATCTCTAACCCAGACTCCTCTTCTGAACTTTTAAATATTTATTGAATTAATAGGAGTGTGTTCTTAAAGCAGTCATTATTTGTAGAATAGTCATGAAAAGCTCTAAAAAGAAGATAACACTTATACCAATTCAAATTCTTCAGTTACAAGTAACTAAAAAGCAGCCTCAAACTGACTTTAGAAATGTCTTCATTACCAAGGTGAGCTATCTGCAGTAATCCACAATTAATAGTCCTTACTAGCATCTAACACAGGGAAAAAGTTTATCTCTTTCTCAACTTTCTGACCAGAAGAACCAGACATCTTTCTGAGTACATCATCTTGAATCATGTGCTTATCTCTAAAACAATTGCTATAGAAACTGTGTCATAATCAGAAGTATTCCAATTAGAGTTCACACATAGCACCAAGGTTGAGAGTCTCATAAATAGGACCGCACCAAAAGTAAAGGAATAGTTGAGGCTGAAAGTGTTTATGTTTTGAAGGAATGGTTAATAATCAGTGTAGCTGGAGCATAAATTGCATGGAAGTTTTTCTGGTAGGCAATGAAGTTGAAAATATAGTTTATTTAGAACTAGCATGGAAAGGAACAAAAGCATATTATTTGGAAAAATCAAGTTAATATACTCTAAGTATTGCCCCTTTATTTTTCATGGAACTCAAAATCACTAGACTTAATGATGTGAAGATTAAACATTCTATGATGTCACATCAAGTTGACATGTGTGCTAACACTGGTTTGTTAAAGACTACTGGTCTTGTAATAATCACTTAAGCAAGGTTTTAAGTCCATTAAGTATACATGCTTAATTGTTTTGAAGTTTTGACATTTTAAAATAATTATTTAACCCATTAAATTCTGATTGAATAAAATTTAAATAAAATATTATACTGGGAGTTATAAAGGCCTTTGCTGCTGCTGCTAAGTTGCTTCAGTCGTGTCCGACTCTGTGTGACCCCTTGGGTGGCAGCCCACCAGGTTCCTCTGTTCACAAGATTCTCTAGGCAAGAATACAGGAGTGGGATGCCATTTCCTTCTCAGATAAAGGCCTTTGGAGCCTTGCTATTCTCAAAAAATTAGAGATCCTATTTATCAGTATTTCATGAGCCAATATTTCCATGAAGCAATAATGCCAAAGTGTTACTAATAGAATTAAGATGGAAGTTTTGCATTATATTTGAAACTTTCAATAAAAGTTGCAAAGTACTATGGGTTGGTTTTTAGCAAACTGGAAATTACCGTGATACTTGCCAAGACTATACTAGCATTGAACTGGATATCATCCACTTATTGACAAAAGAAATGGTCAGCAAACTTGCATTTTCACTAAACCTGAACCATGAGAGAAATACTCCAAATGCCAGCAATAACATTACATTATTATAGTATTAGTAATTATGCATTGTTTGAATGATAAACACATGTCACTCATTGTTTCCTATTCAAAAGGGCTGCTATAAATTTGACTCCAGCATCTTGTTTCATCATCCTCCATTAAAAGGAAATCCATAAGTATGTCTAGAATTCAATTTATACTTTGACCCTTTCCTCTTTATTTCCTGTTTCCTCAATGCAGCTACAATTACAGATAGTGACAGTTACAATCATATCTCAAACATGATGTGTGCTGGGGAAAAAAAAAGGCAAAAAATAAAACCTCCTCATTGTTTCATGTCTCTGGGGTTTGGTTGAGTCACATTTGTAATTGAAGAGGCTGAATTATATCCAGACAGCAAAGCCACATGAAGCACCTCTCAATAATTGATAAAACATTCTGACTCTATATTTTCTTTATTATAGTCATTCAGTGTTAAACCATTGCTGTAAATTTCATCATAGGATCTCTCATTCCTCATATATGATTATGTAGGAAGTAGCTCTGAGATTTCCCTGTCAAATTTATCTCTGAGTAAGTGCTCCTACTCTATTCTATTTCAAAGTATGACTCCCCAACCACTTAATGCATTTCAATAAAAATATTTATTTTACTATCTCTAGAGCAGACTAGCTCTATGATGTTTCTGGTCATTCACAATCTGAATAGCATTGAAAACACTATAACCTTACTACTTGCCATTTATAAGCTAACTATCATTTGCACAATAGCACTATGACATGATAAAATTGGTTTTTGTAAAATTGTTAGACACCAGAGAGCAAGCTAATATTGTCTGGGATAGGGATTGAATTGTTCTTTGGAATGGAGTATATTGAGAGTTAAATGACCAAGAACTACTTGGAAAGAAAATTCCCTGACTCGACTTTCTACTTTCTTGAAGGGGAGGATCAGGTGCACAATTTGGAAGAATTATCAACTAAAAAAATCCAGTAAATATAAATTCAAATTTTATATGTATACGTCAACCAAAAGTACAGGAGGAAACATTGAAGTTGCATGAAAATTTAGTTATTTCTATATTTCAGTGCCCAATAAAGCTTTTAGTTGGGTTTTAAAAAGTTAACCAAAATACTTGGCTTTGTTTCCTTCCTCCCTGCTACCCTTTACTCATTCTTCCCTCCTTCCCTGCTTACCTTCCCTATTCTCTTCCTTCTTTGATTATCATGATATTAGAAAGTCAGTCAGTTCAGCTGGTCAGTCATGTCCGACTTTTTGTGAACCCATTGGCTGAAGCATGCCAGGCTACACTGTCCATCACCAACTCCTAGAGCTTGCTCAAACTCATGTCCATTGAGTCAGTGATGCCATCCAACTATCTCACCCTCTGTTGTCCCCTTCTCTTTCTGTCTTCAATCTTTCCCAGCATCAAGATCTTTTCCAGTGAGTCAGTTCTTCACATCAGTTGGGCAAAGTATTGGAGCTTCAGCTTCAGCAACAGTCATTCCAAAGAACACTCAGTGCTGATTTCCTTTAGGATTGACTGGTTTGATCTCTTTGCAGTCCAAGGGACTCTCAAGAGTCTTCTCCAATATCGCAGTTCAAAAGCATCAGTTCTTTGGCACTCAGATTTCTTTATAGTCCAACTCTCACATTGATACATGCCTACTGCAAAAACCATAGCTTTGACTAGATAGACCTTTGTTGGCAAAGTAATGCCAAGGTACTAGAAAAGTTAGTAACAAAGCTCAAGTACTTTATTTTTCAAGGTAAAACTTATGTTTTGTATTTAAAATTTATAGAATATGTTCATTTCAAATGGATGTTACTTACCATCCATTTGTCCAAATCCTACCAGATCTATTCTAAAATGTAGAATTTAGGTTAATTTTAAAATTAACATATTTTCATGGGGAAATCAAAACAGAAAATAAACAGCTTGCTACCTATGCCAAGAAATTTTCCAGCAGTGTCTTGGGCATTATTAACTTATTTTTCCTGTGAAATCCCACCACCCAATCTTAGAATTCTTGTATGACCCTCTTTAAATTCAACTCACATAATCACTATGTAAATTTCTATCTACTATTCTTGACTGCAGTCTAAGGCCATGTCTTGGTAGACACTGATGGCCCACAGTCCTTAACCCAAATTCTGATTTTAAAAAGAATGAAATGGGCTCTACATCCCTTAAAATAATTTAAAATTATGCCTTCAAAGCTACAGAAATACTCCCCTAAAAATATCAGAGTGAGAAGTTTGGAAAAGAAAAACCCTCTTCCAAATCACTGAATAATAGTGTGAACAAAAAAACAAGGCTAATTAACCAAGTAAAAAGTGATGTCAGGGCAGTGTGTAATTTCCTTGGTTCTGTCTTGCTACAGCAAAAATTTGAAGTGATGGACAGACCAGTGTTACAGCTTGGTGTTGCAGCTCGCTTACAGCTCAGCTTTACTTGGCAAGCAAAGGAAAATAGATCCTCAAGGCATGAGGGTAGCCCGGCCCAAAAGAAGTGAAGAGACTCAATTTTGGCTCCCTTTTTTAGATGCTTTTTCTTCTCCCCCTAAGCCTGCCCTCTGTTAATTGGGCTAAACAGGAGGGCTGTTTGCTTCACCTGAGGTTCTCACTCCGATCCTCAGACCTTCCTTTGTTCTATTTTCATGGCCTTTTTCCTTTCCTGGTCTTTTAGCCACTGCCATTCCGGACTCCTGTTTTCCTATTCTAACTAACTAGCATTCCCCACTCAAGAGATAGAAGGTCCAGTTCTTTGGGAATTGGGGTGTCACGGTCTCTCTGACTAACTTCCTGCTGAACTGGGACAGCAAGGGCCTTTGGGCCTCCCCTTCTTGCTAGTCTCAAGCTTCAGAGTCCTTATAGAGTTGTCCATCTAAGGGTGAGTGATAAATTCCGTGGTTGGCTGTAGTTTTATATACCCTTGTTGAACTGACACTGCATGTTGTAGTTTTTTGATCTGGGCAGATACAAAATGGGATAGACAATTGATAATACAAGGGGTAATCATAAGCAGCATCAATATGGTGATGCAGGGATTAATAGGGGCATTCAGTTCAGTTCAGTTCAGTCGCTCAGTCATGTCTGACTCTTTGTGACCCCATGAATCGCAGCACGCCAGGCCTCCCTGTCCATCACCAATTCCTGGAGTTCACTCAGACTCACGTTCATTGAGTCAGTGATGCCATCCAGCCATTTCATCCTCTGTCGTCCTCTTCTCCTCCTGCCCCCAGTCCCTCCCAGCATCAGAGTCTTTTCCAATGAGTCAACTCTTCCCATGAAGTGGCCAAAGTACTGGAGTTTCAGCATTAGCATCATTCCTTCCAAAGAAATCCCAGGGCTGATCTCCTTCAAAATGGATTGGTTGGATCTCCTTGCATTAGTCAACTCCAAAGTCCCCCCTGCCTGGAGAAGGATCTCCAAAGAGAGATTGTAGCCACCAGAACTCTCCAGCTCATTCTTTGAGATCCTGTAGGATCTGAATATTTTTCCTGAGGACTGTGAGATTTTCTTCAACTTAGCTGGAGGTATTGACCCAGAAGAAACATGACTCATTCAAGATAGCTCAAGTCCCTCCTGTTCAAGGATCAGGAGATTTACCACCTGTCTATTTGGAGTACAACCCGTGCCAAGATGCGTTGGCTCTTTAGAGCTATCTTGAGAAATCTTATCCTCAGAAACTTAATTGTGGGGGTTTTCATTAGAATGACACTCATTTGTAGTCCTGAATAGGTATCTGAAGCTTTGTGTTACAGCTTGCTTACAGCTCAGCTTTATTTGGCAAGCAAAGGGGCTCACAGGTGTATTGAATGTCCTCTTCTGTTTTCTTCCATGGCTTGACTTGTGAATAGTGAATCCAGGAGTCCTATACCTTGACTGCTATGGGGGTAGAAAATATTACAGAGTAGGGGCCCTTTCATGTGGGCTGGAGTTGGGCCTTTGGTGACTCATCTTTCCAGACTTTAATTAGGACTTGAGTCCCTGGAGCATATAGTGGTGGCTCTTTAGAATCTTGTGGGCCCCAGTTGACACCCCATAGCATGTATCTTTTTGGAGTTGCCCCATGGCCATTGTATAAGCCTCTGGGTCTGAGCCTCTGGATCTAGGAGGAGGTCATTGACATGAACAAAATGTCTCCCGTATACCATCTCATAAGGACTAAGAACAATCGGTTCCTTAGGGACAATGAGGGTGCAGAGGAGAGCTGTTGGTAAATCCTTCTTCCATCCCAGGGAAGTCTCCTGGGTTATCTTTTTATCACTGATTTTAAGAATTGTTTGGCTCTTTCTGCTTTTCCTGAAGACTGAGGGCCCCAGGCACAAGGGAGATAATAAATAATGCCCAATGCTTTAGAGACCCCTTGAGTGACCTTAGAAGTAAATGATGTCCCATTGTCACTATGTAATGACCTGGGCAGACCAACAATTTCCTGGAACAGTTTTTATTACTACTTCCTCAGCCTTCTCAGTCTGAGTGGGAAAGGCTTCAATCCATCCTGTGAATGTATCTATCATGACTAATAGGTATTTATACCCTTGAGAAACTGTCATCTGGGTAAAATCCATCTGCCAGTCCTCTCCTGGGTAGGTCCTATGTCATTGGATGTGCTGGGTCAGCTTGGGTCCTTGAGCCCCTTGGGGGTTGTTTAATTGGCAAGCAGAACAAGAGGAGACCACTTGCTTTAAAGTCATTTGGAGACCTGTTCTTCTGAAGGACCTTCGGAGGGCCTTCTTTCCTGAATGAGTGATGGCATGTAAGGAGTTAATCAACTTTCATTGGAGGTTCCCAGGCAGAAAAAGGAGTATCCCCTTTTAAAAGCACCCCATATGATCTTCTTGAAAGCCCTCACTCTTAGCTTTAAGAGCCTCACCTTCAGTATATGAAGGAGTTTCTGGCAAATTTGTCTGTGGAACTAAGGTGGCAACCCTATTAGGTCATTGTTCTGCGATGCTGCTCTCATAGCTTCCTGAATGGCTGCTTGGTGCCCTCGTGCCATTTCTGTGCTCCATTTTTGGTGTCCTTTATGATAGGAGACTGAAATCTCAGTGGGCAGATGGACTGACTCCAAGAGCCTAAGGATTAGATCACCATGTTTGATTGGGGACCGTCTTTCAAGTGGCCTTTTTCTTTCCAAATAGCAGCATGTGCACGTAGAACCAGAAAGGTATACTTGGGGTCAGCATAAATGGATACTCTTTTTCCTTTTCCCAGCTCTAAAGCTTTAGTTAAGGCTATGAGGTCAGCCAATTGGGCTGAAGTACCCGATGCCAAAGGTTTAGCCTCTATGGCCTCAAAATTGGAGACTACTGTATATCCGGCTCTTCTTTTTCCATCCAAGACAAAGCTTCTTCCATCAGTGTACTAGATTTCCTCAGGACTGGTCAGAGGATCTTCTGACAATCCCTCTCAGGGTTTTGTCCAGTGGTCCAACGTCTCTAAGCAAGACTGAAAGGGGAGAGCCCTTGGGGGTAGACAAGAGGGTACTTGCTAAGAACCTCACAAGAGGATACAGTCAGGCCTAGATTTTCCATCAGCACCACTTGATATCTGAGGATCCTTTGATCTGCTGCTGCTCCTGCTAAGTCGCTACAGTCATGTCCGACTCTGTGCGACCCCACATGGCAGCCCACCAGGCTCCCCCGTCCCTGGGATTTTCCAGGAAAGAACACTGGAGTGGGTTGCCATTTCCTTCTCCAATGCATGAAAGTGAAAAGTGAAAAGTGAAAGTGAAAGTGAAGTTGTGTCTGACCCTTAGTGACCCCATGGACTGCAGCCTACCAGGCTCCTCCAGCCATGTGATTTGCCAGGCAAGAGTACTGGAGTGGGTTGCCATTGCCTTCTCCGATCCTTTGATTAGACATCCATAAATGGCCTCTCCCATTTAGGAGTTGTTTCACTTGGTGGCTGGTAAAAATAGTTAGTTTGCCCCCAGAAGAGCATTTTAACGCTTCTATCAGGACTGCAATAGCTGCAAGATTTCAAAGGTCGGGAGGCCAGCCTCTGGCAGTTAGGTCGAACTTCTTGAATAAGTAAGCTACAGACTGGGGCTCTACTTTTGAGTTAAAAGTCCCAATCTTTGATTTAACACTTCCAAGGCTATTCCTTCCTTTTTGTGGACATAAAGTTAGAATGCTTTTTTTGGGTGGGCAACCACAAGGCAGATACTTGAGTTAAGGCTTGTTTTAGTGTAGCCTCTGCCTTCTTTTGAGGAATTCTTCATATCGATGTGACTTAATCATCCTGTCCCTTAAAGCTTTCATATAAGGGCTGGACAATTAAACCATAGCTGATCTCTGTTCGTTTCCAAGGCAAACCAATCAATATCATGGCAACCCAAGCCTATGCCCCAACCAGTAATGCTGAAGAACCTGAAGTTGAACAGTTCTATGAAGACCTACAAGACCTTTCAGAACTAACACCCAAAAAAGATGTCCTTTTCATTATAGGGGACTGGAATGCAAAAGTAGGAAGTCAGAAACACCTGGAGTAACAGACAAATTTGGCCTTGAAGTATGGAATGAAGCAGGACGAAGACTAATAGAGTTTTGCCAAGAGAATGCACTGGTCATAGCAAACACCATCTTCCAACAACACAAGAGAAGACTCTACACATGGACATCACCAGATGGTCAACACCAAAATCAGATCGATTATATTCTTTGCAGCCAAAGATGAAGAAGCTGTATACAATCAGCAAAAACAAGACCAGGATCTGACTGTGGCTCTGATCATGAACTCCTTATTGGCAAATTCAGACTTAAATTGAAGAAGGTGGGGAAAACCACTAGATCTTTCAGGTATGACCTAAATCCAATCCCTTATGACTGTACAGTGAAGGTGACAAATAGACTTAAGGGACTAGATCGGATAGACAGAGTGCCTGATGAACTATGGATGGAGGTACATGACATTGTACAGGAGACAGGAATCAGGACAATCCCCATGGAAAAGAAATTCAAAAAAGCAAAATGGCTGTCTGAGGAGGCCTTACAAATAGCTGGGAAAAGAAGAAAAGTGCAAAGCAAAGGAGAAAAGGAAAGATATAAGCATCTGAATGCAGAGTTCCAAAGAATAGCAAGGAGAGATAAGAAAGCCTTCCTCGGAGATCAATGCAAAGAAATAGAGGAAAACAATGGAATGGGAAAGACTAGAGATCTCTTCAAGAAAATTAGAGACACCAAGGGAACATTTCATGCAAAGATGGACTCAGTAAAGGACAGAAATGGTATGGATATAACAGAAGCAGAAGACATTAAGAAGAGGTGACAAGAAAACACAGAAGAACTGTATGAAAAAGAGCTTCACAACCAAGATAATCGTGATGGTGTGATCACTCATCTAGAGCCAGACATCCCAATGTGAAGTTAAGTGGGCCTTAGAAAGCATCACTACAAACAAAGCTAGTGGAGGTGATGGAATTCAAGTTGAGCTATTTCAAATCCTGAAAGGTGATGCTGGGAAAGTGCTGCACTCAATATGCCAGCACATTTGGAAAACTCAGCAGTGGCCACAGAACTGGAAGAGATCAGTTTTCATTCCAATCCCAAAGAAAGGCAATGCCAAAGAATGCTCAAACTACTGCACAATTGCACTCATCTCACATGCTAGTAAAGTAATATTCAAAATTCTCCAAGCCAGCCTTCAGCAGTATCTGAACCATGAACTTCCAGATGTTCAAGCTGGTTTTAGAAAAGTCAGAGGAACCAGAGATCAAATTGTCAACATCCACTGGATCATGGAAAGAACAAGAGAGTTCCAGAAAAATTTCTATATTTGTTTTATTGACTATGCCAAAGCCTTTGACTGTGTGGATCACAATAAACTGTGGAAAATTTGAAAGAGATAGGAATACCAGACCACCTGATCTGCCTCTTGAGAAACCTGTCTGCAGGTCAGGAAGCAACAATTAGAACTGGACGTGGAACCACAGACTGGTTCCAAAGAGGAAAAGGAGTACGTCAAGGCTGTATATTGACACCTTGCTTATTTAACTTATCTGCAGAGTATATCATGAGAAACTCTGGGCTGGAAGAAGCACAAGCTGGAATCAAGATTGCTGGAAGAAATATCAATAACCTCAGATATGCAGATGACACCACGCTTATGGCAGAAAGTGAAGAGGAACAAAAAATTCTCTTGATGAAAGTGAAAGAGGAGAGTGAAAAAATTGGCTTAAAGCTCAACATTCAGAAAAAGAAGATCATGGCATTTGGTCCCATCACTTCATGGCAAATAGATGGGTAAACAGTGGAAACAATGTCAGACTTTATTTGTTTGGGCTCCAAAATCACTGCAGATGGTGTCTGCAGCCATGAAATTAAAAGATGCTTACTCTTTGGAAGGAAAGTTATGGCCAACCTAGATAACATATTGAAAAGCAGAAATATTACTTGGCCAACAAAGGTCCATCTAGGCAAAGCTGTGGTTTTTCCAGTGGTCATGTATGGATGTGAGAATTGGACTGTGAAGAAGGCTGAGCACCGAAAAATTGATGCTTTTGAACTGTGGTGTTGGAGAAGACTCTTGAGAGTCCCTTGGACTGCAAGGAGATCCAACCAGTCCATCCTTAAGAAGATAAGTCCTGGGTGTTCATTGGAAGGACTGATGCTGAAGCTGAAACTCCAGTACTTTGGCCACCTTATGCGAAGAGTTGACTCATTTGAAAATACCCTGATGCTGGGAGGGATTGGGGGCAGGAGGAGAATGGGACGACAAAGGATGAGATGGCTGGATGGCATCACGACTCAGTGGACGTTGAGTCTGAGTGAACTCCAGGAGTTGGTGATGAACAGGGAGGTCCGGCATGCTGTGATTCATGGGAT
Source organism: Ovis canadensis (assembly GCF_042477335.2). NCBI lineage: Eukaryota > Metazoa > Chordata > Mammalia > Artiodactyla > Bovidae > Ovis > Ovis canadensis. Next base: position 31,639,027 of record NC_091248.1, on the reverse strand, counting down.
CACAAAGAGTCGGACATGACTGAGAGACTGAATTGTGTATCCAGATTCTATAGTACCCAGTTAGCCCCAGGAAAGCTATCAATTCTTTTCGAGTTGAGGGGGAGGGCAACTGGAGTATTCCTTGTACCGGATCAGAGGACAGCCTCCTGGACCCATGTGTAATCTGAACTCCCAGGTAAGTGACCTTTGTCTCAACCATCTGTGCCTTAGCATGGGAGACCTTATATCCCTTCTCTGCCAAAAAGTTTAGAACCTGAATTGCATGTGTTTGGCATTTTTCTCATCTGGAGAGGAGGTTTTTAGGTCATTTACATGTTGGAATATTTTCCCATAGGTCCCAAATCCAGACCTAGGAGATCCCGGCTAAGAGCCTACCCAAACAGTTGGGGGTCTGTCTCTGAATCCTTGAGGTAATACTGTCTAAGACATCTTTCTCCTGGAGCCTCCCACTTGAAGGAAAAAAAAATGTTGGGGTTCTTTAGCCAGTGGTATCCAAAACAATGCATTTTTGAGATCCGAGACTGTGTAAACCACTTGGCACTGGGTGGGATTTCTCCCAAATTTACATAGGGATTTGGTACTGTGGCATGGAGGGGGACTAGAGCTTCATTTATTATCCAGAGATCTTGAACCATTCACGAGGTCCCATCCTTTTTCTTTACAGGGAGGATCAGGGTGTTATATGGTGAACTGGTGGAGATCAATAGCCCACAGGCAAGAAATTTATTTATTAGAGGCTGTAGCCCTTCCCAAGCTTCTCTTCTGAGGGGGGTATTGTTTCCAGTTTGGAAACCGAGAGGACAATGATGACTGGTTCAGCTTGGTGGGCTCAACCAGGAGTCCTCTGGACCCACACCTAGGGATTAATTTTGTCCTTCCATAGTTTTTGGTCCCTCTCTATTGGAGAGGGTGTAATGGGTTCCTCAGTAGTAACCAGAAGCTGTAGGGCTCTAGGGGCTGAAAAGCTTCCCATCACAAGGGTGGTGCCCAGTTTAGTGAGTATATCTCTTCCCAATAAGAGAGTAGGATGCTCACGGACCACCAGGAACTGGTAGGAAAATATGTCTATCCCAGTAACAAGTAAGTGCTTGGGTGAATCTTTTAATAATTGTTTTTCCTGTAGCACACAAAATACTACAGGTTTGGGAGGAGAAAGCTCTGGATGTCAGGACAGAGTAGATAACCCCTGTGTCAACCAAGAAATTCTTGGACCTACCTGCCACATCCAGTTGCACCCTTGGTTCCAGTCTCATGACGGTTATCTGTGACAGGTAGACTAGCTGGAGCCAGCTGCTTCAGTCCTGTTGAACTATCATGAGGTAAGGCTTGGCGCTTGACCTTGAGGCTCTTGGGTCCTGAAAGCAGGCTGCCACCCAATGTCCTAATTTACGGCATCTGCAGCAAGCCATTTTAGGAGACTTGTCATGGTTTGGACACTCTGTGCCCCACCCCTGTCCACAGATGAGGCATTTGTACCATGCCCTGTCCTTTAAGGACTCAGGGTTTGCCATAGGGCTTCCCTGGAGGGTGACCAGCATCTGGGCTTGCCTTGTCTCTTTCCTTTTCTCCCTTTCCTGGGACTTGGCCTACCTCTCCTGTTCTCTGTTATAAAAGGGATTGGTGGCTGCCTGGACCATCTCATCTAAAGAGGCAGCAGGGTCCTGCTGTTGTCACTGTTGGGCTTTATCCTGATGTCTAATGTGCATTGGAACAGGAATTTGTTCTTTAAAATCACCTGTCCCTAATAAGAGTCTAAGTCCAGATTGGTAAACTTTTGGAGGCTTTTTTTAGCCTTTCCAGAAAGGCAATGGGGTTCTCATCGAGTTCCTGAGTTATTGCTGAGACCCAGGCATAGCCAATTACTGTTGCTGGGATAATTTTAGTCCTGCCTTTACACAGATCAGAAAATGATCCCTTTCCTAGATGTGCTCATGATGACTATAATCCCAATTAGGATCTGAGGAGGGGACTGCAGTTTCCACCACTGGGTATATATCGCTTGGCATGTGAAGCCCTGTAGCATACCTTCTGGCTTCCTTTAAGACACTAGCATACTCGGGGTCAGATAAAGTTTGACTAAATATGACCATGATGTCCTTCCACGTCAAGTCAAAGGCTAAGGTAATGTGTTGGAATGTATAAATATATTTGCCTGGGTCATCTGTATAGCTTCCCAGGTCTTGTTTGATCTGTCTTAGCTCTAAGCAGAAGGAGGGCTTATGGACCTGGGTTGGTCCGAATTCTCCTCCGGTTTCCACTAAGGGACATACTCGAGTTGGCTGTTGGGGAGGGGGTGCTCCCAGATATGGGGAAACGTTTGGATACAAGAAAGGAGCACCAGGCAACTTGGGAGCCATGGGAGGTGAGCCTTCATGGGGGCTTCCTTCTTTTGGTTGTCTGTGCCTAACACCATTTTCCCAGTAGTCTCACTTTTAGGGCATACAACAATTCCATACTTAAGACAGAGTTCCTTCATATCTCTTAGTTGGAAGAAAATTTGGACATAGGGGGTCTCTGTCCATTTTCCTCGTCTTTTGAAGAATAAGTCTAGCTGCAGGATGGTATTGTAATTTAAACTCTCATCTTCATGCTAGTGTTCCTTGTCCCCCAGAGGATACTATGGCCATGCAGTGGCACAAAAGAATTTTAAGCCACTTCTTCTTAGAGTCACAGGATCAAACCGCTTCCAGTTATCAAGGATGCAACTCAAGGGTGTCTGTCAGGAAGTGGATTGGTTATATCCCATCTGAAAGACAGTGATGACACGGAGGAAACAAAAAAAAGAAGAAAACTAATAGGCTTTCTTCAATTTCCATGGTTGTACTTCCTTAGGGATGAGTCTTTCTGAAGCTTATTCTACCCAGTACTGTTGCAACCTGAAAGCCAGGCATCCCCAGGTCAGGGTATAGATCCCCAGGCAGACTGAGACATGCTAGCCTCCCAAGAATTGGGTGCCTGGGCAGGTCGAGGCATATAGACCTCCTGGGACCCCCAGACTGGATTTGGGGATCTCCACAGTCTCCAAAATGACCAGTTCTGGGTAGGGTTAAGGGTTTCTGATCCTAACTCATTGCTGATTTGTCCACCATGGGTGGGAATAGATATTATGATGTAAAGTAATCCATGCCTGTGCCCTGAGACTGGGAACCTAGTGAAACAGCCATAAGACTTATCCTTTTATTGCTCCGAGGGAATGTAAGTCACTGATTCCCTCCCCTACAACTCCATAAGAGAAGTTTAGGATGTGTTCAATGATAAACATTTCATTGTCATAGACCCATTTTAGATAATAACAGAAGTAATGACAAAGGAGTGGGCTATCTGGTCCTGTTAGGGGCATTAGTTCAGTTCAGTTCAGTCACTGAGTCATGTCTGACTCTATGAGATCCCATGGACTGCAGCACGCCAGGCTTCCCTGTCCATCACCAACTCCCAGAGCTTACTCAAACTCATGTCTGTTGAATTGGTGATGCCCTCTAACTATCTCACCTTCAGTTGGCCCCTTTTCCTCCTGCCTTCAACCTTTCCCATTAGAGTGTTTTAATAATAAGCGGTGTGAAGTGATGTTGCCTACAAAGAGGCAGGGTCCTGGTTGTAGGAGTTCAGTTCAGTTCAGTCCTGTCCGACTCTTTGCGACCCCATGAATCGCAGCATGCCAGGCCTCCCTGTTCATCACCATCTCCCGGAGTTCACTCAGACTCATGTCCATTGAGTCCGTGATGCCATCCAGCCATCTCATCCTCAGTCGTCCCCTTCTTCTCCTGCCCCCAATACCTCCCAGCATCACAGTCTTTTCCAATGAATCAACTCTTCCCATGAGGTGGCCAAAGTAATGGAGTTTCAGCTTAAGCATCATTCCTTCCAAAGAAATCCCAGGGTTGATCTCCTTCAGAATGGACTGGTTGTATCTCCTTGCAGTCCAAGGGACTCTCATGAGTTTTCTCCAACACCACACTTCAAAAGCATCAATTCTTCAGCGCTCAGTCTTCTTCACAGTCCAACTCTCACATTCATACACGACCACAGGAAAAACCATAGCCTTGACTAGATGGACCTTAGTTGGCAAGGTATCGTCTCTGCTTTTGAATATACTATCTAGGTTGGTCATAACTTTTCTTCCAAGGAGTAAACGTCTTTTAATTTCATGGCTGCAATCACCATCCGCAGTGATTTTGGAGCCCCCCCCAAAAAAGTCTGACACTGTTTCCACTGTTTCCCCATCTATTTCCCATGAAGTGATGGGACCGGATGCCATGATCTTCGTTTTCTGAATGTTGAGCTTCAAACCAACTTTTTCACTCTCCTCTTTCACTTTCATCAAGAGGCTTTTTAGTTCCTCTTCACTTTCTGCCATAAGGGTGATGTCATCTGCATATCTGAGGTTATTGATATTTCTCCCAGCAATCTTGATTCCAGCTTGTGTTTCTTCCAGTCCAGCATTTCTCATGATGTACTCTGCATGGAAGTTAAATAAGCAGGGTGACAATATACAGCCTTGATGTACTCCTTTTCCTAGTTGGAACCAGTCTGTTGTTCCATGTCCAGTTCTAACTGTTGCTTCCTGACCTGCATACAGATTTCTCAAGAGGCAGGTTAGGTGGTCTTAGTAAGTGGCTTAAGAACAAATTGATAAGAGGCAACAGAGGAGATGTTCCATAAAAGTGTAGTGGAGATTTGATCCAGTGGTGTGTTTGTAACTTTAGGAGAAGGGTAGTAAGGGATTGGGCTCAAACGGCCTGCAGGGCTAACTTCCAAAGTGACAAACACTATCCCTGGAAACCCAACTGCCCTTGAAGGGATACTTCTAGCAGGCATTTGGTGCCTGTCACTCACCCTAGTGGGTTCACTGAGAGATGCTGGTGTTGTGCATGTTGTAGGAAACATGGAAGATGAAGGTCTGAATATCTATAGAGGAGTTGGATATTATACAGTATTTCCTTCCCAAGGGCCAACTATTTTCTGGTTGTCCCTCCAGAAGATTGTAGAGGCAAAACTGTGGTCCGCTGAGGGGCCCAGGAAAAAAGTATGAAATAGGAGGGAAAGGGGCAGGGCACAACTTTTGAAAGAATGACATAGCCCAAGGGCAAAACAATTTTGCCCAAGGGCAAAATCAATTAAAATCAAATGGGTCCAAGATGAAAAGTCAAATTCAACTAAACATTGATCCTCAATCTGCAAGCTAAATGACACACCCAGAGGGTTCCAGGACAGTTCCAAGGTACTGTCAAATGACTGAGGAGTGGGTGGTTCCCCAACTGTTGGAATGATCCTTCTACTCATTAGCATATGAAATCACCCAGCTTGCAAAAACTAATCATATCACATTCCATGGCTGCCACACTCACCCTCTGCAATGGCTCACACCCTGTGGAGTGTCAGTCCAGTTCAGTCCAGTTCAGTTGCTCAGTCCTGTCCAACTATTTGCAACCCCATGGCCTGCAGAATGCCAGGCCTCCCTGTCCATCACCAACTCCCAGAACTTACTCAAACTCATGTTCATTGAGTCAGTGACACCATCCAACCATCTCATCCTCTGTCATCCCCTTCTCCTCCTGCCTTCAATTTTGCCCAGCATCAGGGTCTTTTCCAATGAGTCATTTCTTCACAGCAGGTGGCCAAAGTATTGGAGTTTCAGCTTCAGCATCAGTCCTTCCAATGAATAGTCAAGACTGATTTCCTTTAGGATGGACTGGTTGAATTTCCTTGCAGCCCAAGAGATTCTCAAGAGTCTTCTCCAACATCACAGTTCAAAAGAATCAATTCTTCAGTGTTCAGTTTTCTTTATAGTCCAAATCTCACATGCATACATGACTACTGGAAAAACCATAGCTTTGACTAGACGGAAATTGGTTGGCAAAGTAAGGTCTCTGCTTTTTAATATGCTGTCTAGGATAGTCATAGCTTTTCTTCCAAGGAGAAAGCATCTTTTAATTTCATGGCTGCAGTCACCATCTGCAGTGACACTGGAGCCCAAAAAATAAAGTCTCACTGTTTCCATTGTTTCCCCATCTATTCACAGTGAAGCGATGGGACTAGATGCCATGATCTTCGTTTTCTGAATGTTGAGCTTTAAGCCAACTTTTTCACTCTCCTCTTTCACTTTCATCAAGAGGCTTTTTAGTTCCTCTTCACTTCCTGCTGTAAGGGTGATGTCATCTGCATATCTGAGGTTATTGATAGTTCTCCCAGCAATCTTGATTCCAGCTTGTGCTTCTTCCAGTCCAGCGTTTCTCATGATGTACTCTGCATAGAAGTTAAATAATCAGGGTGACAATATACAGCCTTGACATACTCCTTTCCCGGTTTAGAACCAGTCTGGAGTTCCATGTCCAGTTCTAACTGTTGCTTCTTGATCTGTATACAGATTTCTCCTTAGGCATGCCAGGTGGTCTGGTATTCCCATCTCTTTAAGAATTTTCCTGTAGAGTGTTCTCTCTAAATCTGAACAAATCCACCTATTACCTATTGCTGTGTCTCTCACTGAATGTTTTTTGCAATGAGACATTAAGAGCTTGAGCTTTATTAGGTCCTAAAACCAGGCACTGTGGGTTTTGGCCAGGCTTAAGTCCCAGTCAGATGCAACTGAGTGACTAAGCACAGCACAGAGTCCCTGGCACGTGGGTTTGAGTCCCAATCAGGTAATCAGCTTCAAGCACAACTTTTGGAAATGGAAAGATAATGACCTGCCAAATACTTTATAAGCAGTGGCATAGAAGGAGAGAAGAACTGAGGGACAGGAGGAAAAAGTAGTGGGAAAAACATGAAGAGGAATCCCCTTCATAACCTGCCAGAAAATCTGCTAAATACCTGACCTGTGCTCACAGTTTTCATTGGCCTGATCCTTGGCACAAAGAAGATTAAGGACAGAAGAACCCTCATACGCTTGGGCAACAGCTCCTAGCTAGCCCCTGTCAGAGTCCCTCAGTTGCACCCACTGCCACTTGCCTGTTTGAAGGGGGTTCAAGGAAACAAGAAACAAGAGATTGTAAAGGAATTAAGATTTTTTACCCATAGGTCTTTCAACCATAGGAGTGAGGACATCCTACCTTAAATTGAGGTCTTCTGGAATCTGAGACTGAGCCGTGTAAGCTTTTGCTGAGTTGGGCTTCTGCTGTGCTTGGCCTCTGCTTCATGGGGGCTGAGCTGAAGTTGTTTCAGTCAGGTTAAACCCAAGAAATGGCATCAGCGATGTCAGGGGAGTGTATAATTTCCTCAGTTCTGTCTCACTGCAGCAAAAATTTGAAGCGATGGATGTACCAGCTCAGTGTTACAGCTCGATTATAGCTCAGTTTTATTTGGCAAGCAAAGGACATCTTCAAGGCGTGAGGGTGGGCTGACCCAAAAGAAGCAAAGAAAAGAGACTTAGTTTTGGCTCCTCTTTCTATATGTTTTTTCTCCTCCCCCTGAGCCTGTCTTTGTAAATTGGGCTAGCCAGGAAGGCTGATTGCTTCACCTGAGGTTCTCACTCCAGTCCTCAGACCTTCCTTTCTTTCATTTTTGCGGGCTTTTTCCTTTCTTTGTCTTTTAACCACCACCATTCTGGACTCCTTTTTCCTATTCTAACTACCTAACAGTGATAATGCCAAATTTAAGCATTTAAAAAAAAAAAAAAGACTTGCCATCATATAAAATCTCCAATTAGTTCTCAGATTTCACAACACAGAGTACTTCATTAATAATGAATCCACTTCAGCCTGTTCCCAACATGGAAACCCCAGAAAAAATAAAGTCTTAAAAGTTAAAATCAGTCCTACAAGCTTGTATTTAAATTTGGAAGGGAGTCTTGGGGGGAAAAAAATACAGACTAATCCCTGATGGTGGTAAAACCTGAATAGCTGTAGTGTATGTTGTAGGTCCAATTAACTTTCAGCTAACAAAGGTCCATATAGTCAAGTCTATAGTCTTCCCAGTGGTCATGTGAGGCTGTGACAGCTGGACCATAAAGAAGGTGGAGCGCTGATGAATCCATGCTTTTGGACTGCAGTGCTGGAAGAGACTCCTGAGGGTTCCTTGGACAGCAAGGTGATCAAACCAGTTACCCTTAAGAGAAATCAACCCTGACTACTCATTGGAAGAACTGATGCTGTTGACTAAAAAATATAGTTACAAACTGAGAGTTACTTTATTTTTGTGGGAATGCTTAGGAATCTGAGCCTGGGAGATAGCATCTCAGTAGGTCTGAGAAAATTGCTCCAAGGAGGCAGGAGGGGAAGTCAGGCTATATACAAGTTTGCAACAAAAGGGGCAGGCAGTCTGAACATCAAAGAGCAGTCATCAAGTCAAGGAATTTAGCATTCTATGTATGGGAAGATGCAAGACTCTGGGCTCACTGAATGCATTTCTTTCATATGCACCTCAGCTCTCTGGGGTCAATCCTGCTTCCTTGTTCAACTTCTTTCCTTCCCCCATCTCCCCAGAAATCATCATGGGAAGGTGGCAGCATCTACTGGATCTCAGTTTTGTGAGCTCTCATTTACATTTGGAGGCCAAAAATCACCGATGGCTGTGACATTTCTTGTTTATTAATATTTATTAATATTTTCATTTCACATGCTGAAGCTGAAGTTCCAATATTTTGGTTACCTGATGCCAATAGCCAACTCATTGGAAAAGCCCCTGATAGTGGGAAAGATTGAGGGCAGAAGGAGAAGAGGGGCTCAGAGTATGAGATGACTTCATGGCATCCCCCAGTGCAATGGACATGAAAATGGGCAAGCTTCAGGAGACGGAGAGGGACGGGGAGGCCTGGTGGGCTATAGTGCATGGGGTCAGAAAGAGTCAGACATGACTGTGCAACTGAACAACCTCATCAAGTAAGAACTCAAAAGATAGTTAGCAGTTGATATTACTACTTGAAGAAAAATATTGCCATACACCTGGGAATTGGACTATTTCCTGCCGTATCAGTAAACAAAGATGTCACAGTCATCAGAGATTACAGCCCTCCAATGTAAGCCGTGAACCCTGAGGGAACTCAGAAAGGAGAATACCTGCCATCTAAGCTGTAGCCACTCCCTCCTATGATCCCTGAGGAAAGGAAGCTCAGGATGTGAAAACCAAGGAAACTGGCCCCAGAGAGTTGAGGTGCATATCAAAGGAATCATTTCAGTGAGCCCAGAATCTTGCATTTTCACATATATAGAAAAGCTCTAAATTCCTTAACTTGGGTTATCTGGCTTTCTTTAATTAACAATAATCTTCATGTTCAGACTTCCTGCCCTTTGTTTTAAAGCTTCTACATATCCTGGCTTCTCCCCTGCCTCCTCCAAGCAGTTCTCTCAGGGTTACTTGAGATGCTGTCTCACTGGCTTGAAGCCATAAAATTTTCACAAGTGGTTCAGTGGTCAAGAATCCACCTGCCAATTCAGGAGATGTGGGTTCTATCCCTGGGCCAGGCAATCCCCTGGAGAAGGGAATGGCTACCCACTTCAGTACGAATGCCTGGAAAATCCCACAGACAGAGAAGCCTGGTGGGCTATAGTCCATGAGGCTGCAGAAGAGCTGGACATGACCTAGAGATTAAAACAAACAACAACAAGCCAATTTTAGGTGTGTGTACGTTTTCAGTTGACACATCATAAACAAATAACAGCCAATGTAAATATGGGCAGAACTTTAAAAAATGAGAAAAGAAAGTTTACATTATCATGGCTTACATATTTGAAAATTTATTGCTGAGGCTCAGCAGAATGGAGTGCTAAAAAGCATGGTTTTTAAGTCAAATAGACCTTGACAGAAATCCCAGTTCTGCCCATGTTACTTTGGGCAACCTACTTAACCTAAATGTTTTCACCTGTAAAATCAAAATACTAGGACATCTTTATCAGGACACTGTGTAAACTACTTATCACAGGCTACATAATCACTAAATAAATGGTGACTATTATCAGAAAAATATGACTTTTATCTGATACTTCACAAAATATCAGATAGAAATAGGCTCTTGTTGTTACTCCAAGAAAGATCTCATTGTATATAAGAAATAATTTTCTGACCATGTGGCTAATGAAACATTTCAGGACACTGAAATGAGAGGTATGACTTCATACTTAAAGATTATCTCCCACACCTTCATTTCTGTAACTGGCAATCATCCCAGATTCTCTTAGATGCATTGAGTTTACCAAAAAAAAAAAAAAAAAAGTTTCCATTAATTCTTAGTGCTCTCAACTAGAAAATAAAAACAAAAACAAAGTGTCAGTGTCAAACTAAGCTGAAGATCAAAATGCTAAGGCTGACTTTAAAAAATGCTTTCTACCATATGAATGTTTAATTTTAGAAAAAAAAAATGAAAATCTGCCCTGAGCACAAAAGATTGTAACCATTACTGAGCTATAAATACCCCAGGCTGAATTGGGGGATAGAGAAGAAAAGGACAGTGAAACTCATGACATCTTTAAAAAGCCCTTTTCTTACAGGATTCTAAATCAAAAACAGATTATTCACCAGAAGCTTTTTGATACCTTGAAGGGTTTCTTGGCTGTTTCCTTGGAAGCTATCATTCACTAGTTCACACTGATGCAACATTAGCTGTCACTCAAAGAGGAACTTTTTAAAATTGCTGCCACATGGATGGAAAATCAGTACCAGGAAGAAAGTGCCTTTTGTAAATTCAGAAAACATATTTTCTTTAAAATGGAAAGGCTGACCATGTCATAAATGCTTTTCATACAATGGATAAAACCACTCTCTACTTGAAGAAGCCTGCACAAGTCTTCTGAGATCTGCAGCTCTCAGGTATTTTTCGTCAGATCACATGCAACATTTAACTTTACTGGATGCCTCTGCAGCATCTACATCTTGCATTTCTCTCCTTCATCTCTCCACTTTCTCTATTTCTTTCTTTATTTTCCTGCTTTAAGAAGGAGTAATTAGAGCAACTTGCAAGTTAGAAAATGCAGCTTTGAACAGAGATTAAAAAGCAGCTAGGGGTTATTTGGCAGGCATTAGCTACAGAAAGAATGTTTTTAAAAGTGTAAGACATTTTATGGCTGATTCCATTTAATTCAACAAATGTTTGCTGAACACCAAATATGTCCATGGCTTTGTGCTAGGTATCGTAAAAGAATATGAAGAAGAAACAAACAAGAAATTGACCTTCAAGAAGCTTTAATACAGAAGGCAAATATTTTCAAATGCAAAAATGATTTGCAGTTAGTTGTTAATGCCTCAATAGATCTAAAAATAATTCTGATAGACCATTGTGGGGGGAGAAGTAGGTGATGTAAGAAACAAATATTTCTCAATGTTTTTATCAGAGAAAGGTGAATGAACCATTCTCTAATAAAACTTCTGTAGCAGTGGACCCCACATTGCCAAAAGACATTCTAAATTGGGTGAATGTTTATAGGTGATGGATTCTGAGGCTACTGAGATTTCAAGATGGGTTGTAATATAAGATAAATGAAGTGAAATTATAGGAAAGCTCTAAAAATGTAAGTTTAGCAATAAATCCTAGATTTACAAGTTAGACTAAGAAATCTGAATTTTAAGAAACCTTTACAATTTTAGAGCAGTAACGTTACATGATTGAATGTATAGCTCAGGAAAACAAACAAACTCTTATATAAGGAAAGACCATAGGTAGAAGATATTGCCAAGGTCAGTTTGAAGATCATTTGCTACTGGGAATCTGAAAAGATACTGCTGAAGAATGCAGTGGAAATGGACAGAAGGGGATATATTTTGCAATGCTTTTTGAAGGTATAATTGACATATCATGGTCCCATTGGGAGATTGATTTGAAGATGATTCCAAAACTTTAAGATTAATTTAATGCAAGGGAAGTAATTTCTAATTAAGGAAGAAAATAGGAATAAGAGGCCTAGTTTTTCAAAGATTGGGATTGATGGCAATAAGAGATTATTAATTAGATGGTCATTTAGCAAAATTTTGGGAGAGATTCCATACTACTACCAGGCGTCAGTTATGTGAAAAGGAATGGACATAAATAAAAACATTTTAGGTTACTTTTCAAACTATATCACACAATAATTGCATTTGTTGACTGTTGTAATTTTTCTAACATGCAGTTTGGAATTAATTAGACATTGAAAGTTTCTACTTTCACCTCCAGTCTAGAATTTCAGTAATTCTATTAAAAACATTCACTTTTGCCTCAAGTACAAATGATCACAGAAGTGCAAACATTGAGGACAAAAGTTTGAAGTGATTGCTTAAGTTCTTCATAATCAATAAAATGTGTAGTGAACTCTGGATATGAAAGAAAAGCTAATAATTCAGACATGCATTATTTAAAAAAATTATGTAATGAGTACTTTGCAAATATGTTAAATCCTGGACATTCCTAAACTTAAAATTTTGATGAGCTAAAATTAAGGACAATCAAAAGAAAAAACATATAGTGTTAATCTTCAGTAAGTGGATTATATTTATATATTTGACTAAACATGGAACTTTATTTTAAAGTCTTCATTGTGAACTTTCCCAGCATGATTTAATAAAACTGTAGTATGAGAATATACAAACTAGTGTAAGAGTCATTACTTTCATTAAAAATATTATAATAAATAAATTAATCCAAAACAATAAAACCTGAGCTGTTGATATATGTAAGTCATTTACATCTTGTAGACTCATTTTGGGTAGGGGAAGAATAAATGTGTTATGGTGGAGGTTTCATTAGCCCTTGCATTTCAATTGACTTCAAAAGCACACAATAAGAATACAAAAGCAATAAATATCATCCATAAACAAGAATATCATACAGGGTTGTGGCTTTTTTTTAACAAGATGTTCTGTGCCATTACACTTTAATAGTCCTGCTGAATTTTCAATATGAAAAAAGCTTAAGATGCCTGCCGTGGTGCCATCACAGAATTCTGCAGCCATATTTTATCCTGCTTTATTACATCACTCTGCATTCAAAGCTATGTACATGATGTCTCATGGGAAATGCCAAAGATGCTGAAGGAAACCTTAGATGTAATATATTAGCATCTTTCAGCATTCTGTCTTCGATGCTAAGGACCTTGGTTTAGGCGATGCAAAATAAATACTCAATGTAAGTCACATAATAACAGCATGTCATATCCATGGGATTTCTAGGCCTGAGTATTTGACATATACAGATATTTTAAAGGTGTTTTCATTTGGCATCTTATTAGTATCCTGGTAGGTACATTCTAAAAGGACCAGCACACTGCACTCTTGGGGGAAGAATAAAGCCAAAGAGATTTCCTTTAACAGCTGGCCATGTGCTGCTCTACTTACATTACATCCTTTGGGGGATAAGATTTCTTTTTAATACTGTCTGGATCAGTATTATTTTTCAAAAGATGTATATCTCCTATACCAGACCAGAATGAAAATTGTAGATTTTAGTGTAAAAAATGCTGAATTAGAATTTCATTGGTGAGTCAACAAAGAGCTCTAGAGATCAAAGCAGCAAAAAAAAAAATCTCCTTGGGACAAACATTGAGAAAAATGCAAAATGTTCCTTGAATGTAGCAATTACAAGAGAGCATTTTAAGACACTTCAGGAAATGGGGCGAATTAAGCCCCACTTATCATAGTTGATGGTGCCTCCAGAGTAGACATTCTGTGCTAATCTTCTAGAATCATGTAACAAAGTACTAGCGGACATTTAGGATAAAACACAATCCCCAAAATCTCTTAGCTACCTGAAAAGTTTGTAATCCAGACTCAATTCAAATACTTCAACCTGAAAGATCTCAGGGGCCAAAACAACTTGGGCCCAATTTGCTTGTGTCTCACCAAGCCCCTCACTTGACAAACTCCCCTCTTTCTTCAGCTCTCTGGTTTGCCCATTCCTCAGAGACATTTATCTTGACCAATCTGCCTAAATTAACCCCCACTCACAGTTCCTTTTTCTGAATCACACTGCCTCGTCCACTTCTTTATAGTGTCAAAATTTGGAGTCATTAAGTTTATGGATTTGTTTACTTGTTTATGACTCTAACCCTGGAATCTTTTCTCCAAAGAGGGAGGGATCGTGTTTGCATTTCATGACTTCATATCAGTGTCTTGCATAGTGCATGGCCCGTGGTCAGGTTTAATCAATATTTCTGAATGTAGTAAGAAAACAAAGATGAAAAAGGAAGGGAGAAAGGAAGGGAAGGAAGAAGGAAGAGAAGAGAAAAGGGAAGGAAGGGAGAAAGGAAGGAAGTGAGGGAGGCAGGGAGATAGGAAGGGAGGGGATAGAGGAGGAAGAGGGAAGAGAATGTGGAGATAAGCAGCATACCACGTGACTTATAACTCTTTGTTTTATAGACATATTAACTGGCATGAGTGTTTGACTAAATTTGAATGAGTTAACTTCTTTTAGCCTTTCTTTTTTTTTTTTTTAATAAAAACAATAACCTGAGTTGCCTGATTGTTGCTAAGTCTAAAAAGCAGAGTTCTGAAGCTCTTTGCAAACTGCCAAGCATTTATGCATAGAAATTTGTGATCTATAAAGCCCTAAGGAAACTCAGGTGTTAGTATTGAACTGAAATTACTGATCTCTCCACTAAGCACAACAGCACGACTAATGTTTTCATTCTGATTTCTCCTCTATCTTTAATAATACCTGATATAAGGAAGTTGAGGATCATACTCAATTGCATTATAGTGCTTTTACTCCATTAACTGGCTGTTAACATAGTGTGTGAGGTAACCCTTACCACAGGGCAGCATAATAACCATAATACAATAGTAACAACTTACATTTCTAAACAGTTATTATGAGCCTGAAACCATTCTAATCTCATTGTATCTTTCATCTCTTTTGAACTTTATATAATCATATAGCATAACAATGAATTACTCTTATTTTTGCTGTACAGTGAGTAAGTTCAGTTCCGTTCAGTTCAGTCACTCAGTCGTGTCCGAATCTTTGTGACCCCATGAGTTGCAGCATGCCAGGCCTCCCTGTCCATCACCAACTCCCAGAATTCACTCAAAATCACATCCATCAAGTCGGTGTTGCCATCCAGCCATCTTATCCTCTGTCATCCCCTTCTCCTCCTGCCCCCAATCCCTCCCAGCATCAGAGTCTTTTCCAATGAGTCAACTCTTCCCATGAGGTGGCCAAAGAACTGGAGTTTCAGCTTTAGGATCAGTCTTTCCAAAGAACACCCAGGACTGATCTCCTTTAGCATGGACTGGTTGGATCTCCTTGTAGTCCAAGGGACTCTCAAGAGTCTTCTCCAACACCACAGTTCAAAAGCATCAATTCTTCAACACTCAGCTTTCTTCACAGCTGAGTGAACTAGCACTTTCACTTTCTTGATAAAACTCAGTCGCATCCGATTCTATGTGACCCCATGGACTTTTGTCCACCAGGCTGTTATGTCCCTGCAATTCTCCAGCCAAGAATAGTGGAGTAGGTTGCCATTCTATTCACTAGGGAATCTTGCCAACTCAGGGATTGAACCCAGGTCTTCTGCATTGCAGGCAGATTCTTCGTGTCTGAACCACCAGGGAAGCACTCTAACAAGAAAGGGAACTTACACATGAGGCTTGCCTTGGACAACTGAACCATAAGTAAAGTTCCGTATCCACCCATCAGTATCTTCAAAGTTTATACAGAGGACTTAAATGGATCCAATCACATATTCAGTTAGGATGGTCTCAACACTGCTCTTTCAAGGCTGTGTCCTTAAAATGGCTCCTAGAGTGGGAATGATAGACGGAATGTACATTCCAAGGACAAGGTTAAGAGAGTTGTTGCTATTTAGTCACTAAGTCATGTCTGACTCTTTGCAATCTCATAAACTAGAGCCCCTAGTTTCCAGGTTCAGTTTGCAGGTCAACTGGCAGTCACACCAACTCAATAACCTTCTACAACACTATTGTGCTTGCTGCTGCTAAGTCACTTCAGTCATGTCCAACTTTGTGTGACCCCATAGACGGCAGCCCACCAGGCTCTGCCATCCCTGGGATTCTCCAGGCAAGAACATTGGAGTGGGTTGCCATTTCCTTCTCCAGTGCATGAAAGTGAAAAGTGAAAGGGAAGTCGCTCAGTCGTGTCTGACTCTTAGCAACCCATGGACTGCAGCCCACCAGGCTCCTTCGTCCATGGGATTTTCCAGGCAAGAGTACTGGAGTAGGTTGCCATTGCCTTCTCCAAATATTGTGCTTAGAAATTTTCAAAGAGGAATGAATGAGTATCATAAATCCTAAGAGGTTTATGCACACTACACTGATCTCAATAACTCATCCTACCTTCTCCTACCCATGTGTGGCCTGAGAGGTTCTCTACCTTGTATTGGTTGGCGAGTCCAATTACTAACAGGTTTGCTCTTTTAGTGTAGGGAAGGTGGGGAAGGCAGATAGAGAATGAATTTTGTTTTATGCCACCCAAATATAAACTGATCATTGTTTTCAAAGCTATTAATAGAACTATTATGCTTAAAAAAGAGATGATAACAGCAAGTGCTAAAATGTAGTCAGCTTTTACTTGTGCTCACCCAACACTCTGTTAATCATTTTAACATAAACATTAAACTCTAATAACTAGTCCATGTAATATATACTCCTGTTATAGCCTCCATTTCATGCAAGGAGTTGTTTCAGTTCTCTCTATGAGTGATGGATCTGAGATTAAGAGCCCAGTCAACCTGAGTTCAAACTCAAAGGTCTCATAGCCACCTGCGGTACTGCCTTTCCATGGACCAAAAGCACCCTCCATCACTACCTCAGAACACTTCCCTTCTCACATGAAAATGGGCAACACACACAAGTACCCACAATCTCTTGCTCTCACTCCCTGATTTCTTTCTGCTTGGCTGTTTGGGACTCACTGGCTCCACAGAACTGGAGAGGAACCACTCAAGGGCACTCTCTATGGTTAGGTTAGGTTTATCATAGGAAAATTCTAAAAAATTACTTTGTTATTTCATTACTAACATAATGGACTACAGAGTTCTTTTACAGCATATTTTCTGTGCAACAGAGTCTCATGGCGTGTAGCTTTATAAATCAAAAAGTATTCCATATTCAAATCTTCCAGTGTTTGACATTAAACTCTGTGAGTTCTACAGCTTTCACATGTGTTCTCCTCATTTATTGTTGACGAATATAGCAATAATGAATTTCACTAATGTCACTGCTTCCTTAGACAGGCCATGGAACATATTGGTATGACCATCACCTAGTGTACAAAAATCTGTAATGTTCATGCCTTTGTTGTTCAGTCACTAAGCTGTGTCTGACTCTTTGTGACTCCATGGACTATACCATGCCACACGCCTCTCTCCAGGGGATTTTCCAGGCAAGAATACTGGAGTGGTTGCCAGTTCCTTCTCCAGGGGATCTTCTTGACCCAAGGATCAAATGCAGATCTCCTGCATTGGCAGGTGGATTCTTTACCACTGGGAAGACCTACCCTCTCTCATACCATCAAATAACATTTCTCCTGTTCTCATTGTACTGGTTCCAAGAGCTGCCGTATGTACTGTGAAAACAAATAATTCACTTCCAAAGAAATTTTTAATGAGTAAATATTGATAAAGTGCCCAAAGGAGAGCAGTGTTAGAAATAGGGTATCATGGTTTTGAAGTGAGAAAAAGGATAGCCAGACAGTTAAAGCTCTTTTGATGAGATAAATGTGATGGTAATGCTAATGAATTCATAGATTCTTCATTTTGCATTTGCAATAACTTTCATATAGAAACTCCTCTGCTCTGTGACTGTTAAGCATCAAAGGTAACTTGATTTTAACCTTTCCTCAATCATCTAAATAAAAGAGGGAGGATCAAAAATTATAAAATATGCTGCATATTTTTGTTATCTCCTAAAACTGAACAATCATATCCCAATAGTTTAAATATTTTTCCTGGAAATTTTCCACATTTTATGACTAATTTGACTTCCCTGGTGGCTCAGATGGTAAAGCTTCTGTCTACAACGCAGGAGACCTGGGTTTGATCCCTGGGTCAGGAAGATTCCCTGGAGAAGGAAATGGCAGCCCACTCCAGTACTCTTGCCTAGAAAATCCCATGGACGGAGGAGCCTGGTGCAGGCTACTACTGCCCATGGGGTCGCAAAGAGTCAGACATGACTGAGTGACTAATTTAATAGGCAGAAACTCTGAGCTTTTATGGAATTTTGTATCTTTAAAGATTTCATAAACATCCAATTAGTCCCCACCACACTTTGGCAGCCAGGTATTAATTATTTTCTTTTTATAGATGAAGAACATGGGTTGCAGAAAACAACTGTAGCTTCCCCTAAGTGCTACTCCCATGAGACTGCCTGGACTGTAACCAAGAAACTTAGAGAATAGTATGCATCCCCTAAGATTCATACAAGATTTTGAAAGAGGGGGGCTTTTTCAGGATTGTATTTGTTTTGTTTCAGGTATCCCCTGAATAACTGTTTGTCATAAGAGAACAATGAGAACAAAATTCTATTGAGCTTAATTCAGAACTTGTAACAACCTACAAATTTCAACACTGGTGAAAATCTAACAGAAGAATGGGAGATAGTAACATTTCTCTTTACCCCTAAATATATCTATCACTACTGTTACATATAATGTTCAGAGAAACAATAGGAGATAGTTGATGAATTACATGAAAAATAAAAGTAAAGCATCCATTAGGAATTAGTTTTGCAAGAGACCTAGAATATTTCTGAACTTTGGAAAAGCCAAGGTTGCATTTTTAAAGTAACATGTCTTAAATACACTCTGGGTTAGGCAAAGTGTCCAGGATTTTCACAAATGGAAATGTGTACTCATTTCCTTTGACTCTCACAGTAAGGTGGATTCTTCCCTTCATTAGATGGGAAAATGAGACTTGAAGAAGTTAATTGCCCACATTCAGATAGTCAGCTAGTGGCAAAACCAAAACACAAATTTGAGTCTGCTAATTCCATAACGCCCAAGCTCTGAAATCAAATATTTGCTTTCTTTTGTGTTTTACGTCTAGATCATAGGACTACGATGCTTAATACCCTTCAGAATTAAGTAAAAAATTGCAGTAATGAAAGAGTATTTACAGGGGAAAAAACATCTCCTTTTTCTACATATATTTTTAAATCAGTCTTTTTAGCTTCAAAAATTTATCCTACTGGCATTTTTGTTGGGATCACATTAAATGCATAGATTAATTTAGAGTGGATAGACATCTTTATGATTTCTGGTCTTTCTCTTCAAGAACATGATTTCCATTTGTTAAAGTATCTTTTCATGAATCTCTAGATATTTTAAATTGTTCTTCATTTAGGTCTTTGTCGTTTCTCTTTTTAGTCGGAGGTAGTTCATCTTTTGGTTGCTATTATAAAAACACTAAAAGACACAAGATACGACTGTCTTTTAGCTTCAACATATGAAGGCAATTTATATAAAGACAATTGATATCACTCTGTGCCCACTTATTGAATTCTTTTTCACAAAAATTCAGTTGATTATTTTCGGTGTTTCAGAAAACAGTCATATTATTTGCAGATAATTATTTTACATTCAACTCTCTAATTCCTATGTCTCCTGTTCTTTTCTCTTTACTAATTACTTCAGCTAGTAACTTAGAACAATGTTCAATAACAATGGTATGATGAATATTCTTGTCTTGTTCCAAAGGAAATATATATCTTGTAAAAATAAATATATTGTGAAGATGGAGAGACCAACTAGGCTAGAAGGACAAGAGGTTGGGAAGGAGAGCTGCATAAAGGTAATTATAAAACTAAAAAGTTAAGTTGAGGTAATTGGATACTTCCTTGTAAATTCAGGAGTCCACTGAAGATTTGTTAGTAAGAAATAAAGTGAGGTGGTAAAAAGTGACTGAAAAAACAGGTGAAGGTTGTATGAAGTGTGGATGGAGATGCAGACTAAGAATGGAGAAAGGAAACCCTTATCAATAATGCTGAGCATTTTCACATGCTGGTTTGCCATCAGTATGTATTCTTTGGGGGGAAAAAGTGTCTGTTCAGCTCTTCTTCTCATTTTTTAATCAGGTTTTTTGAATTTGAGTTATATGAACTATTTATACATTTCACATGTTAACCCCTTATCAGTTATATTATTTTTCAAATATTTTCTCCCTTTGAGTAGGGTGTCTTTTCATTTTACTGATGGTTTCTCTTACTATGCAAAAGCTTTTATGTAGATACCATTGGATTATTTTTGGTTTTGCTTCCTTTGCTTAGGAAAGGGATCCAAACAAAAACTATGATGATTTACCTCATAGTACTAAGTCTATGTGCTCTTCTAGGAGTTTTATGGTTTTCAGTCTTACTTTTAGATCTTTAATCAATTTTGTGTTTTTTTTTTATGTCTTGTGAAAAATGTTCTAAATTCTTTATTTTTTTAATTTATTTATTTTTAAATTGAGGGATAATTGCTTTACAGAATTTTGTTGTTTTCTGTCAAACATCAACATGAATCAGCCATAGGTGTACATATGTGCCCTCTTTCTTGAACCTCCCTCCCATCTCCCACTCCATCCCATCACTCTAGGTTGATACAGAGGCCCTGTTTGAGTGCCCTGAGACACCCAGCAAATTTCCTTTGGCTATCTATTTTACACATGGTAAGGTAAGTTTCCATGTTACTCTCTCCATCCATCTGACCCTCTCCTCCCTTTTCCTGGTGTCCTTAAGTCTGTTCTGTATGTCTGTTTCTCCGCTTCTGCCCTGTAAATAAATCCATTAGTAACATTTTTCTAGATTTCATATATGTGTGTTAGTATATGATATTTATTTTTTTCTTTCTGACTTACTTCATTCTGTGTAATAGGCTCTAGGTTCATCCACTTCATTAGAACTGACTCAAATGCATTCCTATTTATGACCGAGTAATATTCCACTGTATATATGTACCACACTTCTTTATCCATTTATCTGTTGATGGACATCTGGGTTGCTTCCATGTTCTAGCTATTGTAAATAATGTTGCAGTGAACATTGGGGTACATATGTCTTTTTCAATTTTGTTTTCCTCAGGGTATTTGCCTAGGAGTGGGATAACTAGGTCATATGGTGGTTTTATTCCTAGTCTTTTTTTTTAATTTTTATTTTTACTTTATTTTACTTTACAATACTGTATTGGTTTTGCCATACATTGACATGAATCCACCACGGGTGTACATGCAATCCCAAACATGAACCCCCCTCCCACCTCCCTCCCCACAACATCCCTCTGGGTCATCCCCGTGCACCAGCCCCAAGCATGCTGTATCCTGCACCAGACATAGACTGGCGATTCGATTCTTACATGATAGTATACATGTTTCAATGCCATTCTCCCCAATCATCCCACCCTCTCCCTCTCCCTCTGAGTCCAAAAGTCCGCTATACACATCTATGTCTTTTTTGCTGTCTTGCATACAGGGTCATCATTGCCATCTTTCTAAATTCCGTATATATGTGTTAGTATACTGTATTGGTGTTTTTCTTCCTGGCTTACTTCACTCTGTATAATCAGCTCCAGTTTCATCCATCTCATCAGAACTGATTCAAATGTATTCCTAGTCTTTTAAGGAATCTTCATACCATCTTCCATAGTGGCTTTATCAATTTACATTCCCACCAACAGTGCAAGAGGGTTCCATTTTCTCCACACCCTCTCCAATATTTATTGTTTGTAGACTTTCTGATGATGGGCATTCTAACTGATGTGAGCTGATATCTCATTGTAGTTTGATTTGCATTTCTTAAACAATGAGTGATTTTCAGCATCTTTTCATATCTTTGTGAGCCATCTGTATGTCTTCTTTGGAGAAATGTCTGTTTAGGTCTTTTTCTGACTGTTTGATTGGGTTGTCTGTTTTTCTGGTGTTGAGTTGTATGAGCTGCTTGTATATTTTGGAAATTAATCCTTTGTCAGTCGTTTCATTTGCCATTCTGACAGTTGTCTTTTCACCTTGTTTATAGTTTCCTTTGCTGTGCAAAAGCTTTTAAGTTTAGTTAGGTCCCACTTGTTTATTTTTGCTTTTATTTCCATTATTCTAGGAGGTTTGTCATAGAGAATCTTGCTTTGATTTATGTCATCAAGTGTTCTGCCTGTTTTCCTCTAAGAGTTTTATAGACTCTGGTCTTACATTTAGGACTTTAATGCATTTTGAGTTTATCTTTGTGTATAGTGTTATGAAGTGTTCTCATTTCATTCTTTTACATGTAACTATCTAGTTTTACCAGCACCACTTATTGAAAAGGCTGTCTTTGCCACATTATATATTCCTGCCTCCTTTGTGAAAAATAAGGCACGCATCAGTTCAGTTCAGTCACTCAGTCATGTCTGACTCCTTGCGACCCCATGGACTGCAGCATACCAGGTCTCCCTGTCTATCACCAACTCCCAGAGTTTGTTCAAATTCATCTCCACTGAGTCGGTGATGCCATCCAACCATCTTATCTACTGTTGTCCCCTTCTCCTCCCACCTTCAATCTTTCCCAGCATTAGGGTCTTTTCCAATGAGTCAGCTCTTCACATCAGGTGGCCAACCAGTCTGTTGTTCCATGTCCAGTTCTAACTGTTGTTTCCTGACCTGCATACAGATTTCTCAAGAGGCAGGTCAGTTGCTCTGGTATTCCCATCTCTTTCAGAATTTTCCACAGTTCGCTGCGATCCACACAGTCAAAGGCTTTGGCATAGTCAATAAAGCAGAAATAGATGTTTTTCTGGAACTCTCTTGCTTTTTCCATGATCCAAGAGATGTCAATTTGATCTCTGGTTCCTCTGCCTATTCTAAAACCAGCTTGAACATCTGGAATTTCATGGTTCACATATTGCTGAAGCCTGGCTTGAAGAATTTTGAGCATCCCTTTACTAGCACGTGAGATGGTTGTAGTCGTGTGGTAGTTTGAGCATTCTTTGGCATTGCCTTTCTTTGGGATTGAAATGAAAACTGAGCTTTTCCAGTCCTGTGGCCACTGCTGAGTTTTCCAATTTTGCTGGCATATTGAGTGCAGCACTTTCTCAGCATCATCTTTTAGGATTTGAAATGTCCACCCATAAATGTGTGAGCTTTTCTGTGGTTTCTATCTTGTTCCATTGGTCTATATTTCTGTTTTGTGCCAGTACCCTACTGTTTAGATTACTGTAAGTTTGTAGTATAATCTGAAGACAGGAAGGTTGATTTCTCCACTCTATTTTTTGTCAAGACTGCTTTAGCTACTCGGGGCCTTTTGTGTTTCCATATGAATTGTGAGATATTTTGTTCTAGTTCTGTGAAAAATGCCATTGGTAATTTGATAAGGATTGCATTAAATCTGTGGATTGTTTTGGGCACTATATTCATTTTCACAATATTGACTCTCCCTACTCAGGAACATGGAATATCTCTCCATCTGCTATGTCATCTTATTCTTTCATCAGTGTCTTATAGTTTTCTGTATACAGTACTTTTGTCTCCTTAGACAGGATTATTCCAAGATGTTTTATTCTTTTTGTTGCAATGGTGAATGGGATTCATTCCTTTGTTTATCTTTCTGATTTTCATTGTTAGTATATAGGAATGAAAGTGATTTCTCTGTATTGATTTTGTATCCTGTGACTTTGCTAAATTCATTGATTAGTTCTAGTAATTTTCTGATTGCATCTTTAGGGGGTATCATGTCATCTGCAAACAGTGAGAGCTTTGCTTCTTGTATTCCAATCTCAATTCCTTGTATTTCTTTTTCTTCTCTGATTGCCACAGCTAGAACTTTCAAACTATATTGAATAGTAGTAGTAAGAGAGTGCACTCTTGTCTTATTCCTGATCTTAGGGGGAATGCTCTCAGCTTTTCACCATTGAGAATAATGTTTGCTGTGGGCTTATCATATATGACCTTTTACTATCTTGAGGTAGGTTCCTTCTTACAAATAGCTGTTCAGTTTTTCCAGCACCATTTATTGAAAAGACTGTTTTTTCTCCATTGTATATTCTTGCCTCCTTTTTTATAGATTAACTGATTATAAATATTTAGGTTTATTTCTGGGTTTTCTATTCTGCTCCACTGATACATATGTCTGTTCTTGTACCAGTGCCATATGGTTTTGATTATTGTACCATGTGACATAACCTGAAATCAGAGAGCATTATGTCTCCAGCTTTATTCTTCTTTCCTCAAGATTGTTTTGGCCAATTAAAAAATCTTATTTTTGCCATGTATTTGTGTTAAGTACAGTCATTATTCAGTTCAATTTTAAAATTTATCTTTTGAAATGAAGTCAAAGCAACTTAAATGTCCATCAACAGAGAAATGGATAAAGGAGATGTGGTACTTATATGCAATGGACTATTACTCAACCATTAAAAGAATGAAACAATGTGATTTGCAGCAACATGGATGGGCCTAGAGACTTTCATATTGAATAAATCAGAGAAAGACAAAAATCACAAGATATCACTTATATGTGGAATCTAAAACAACTGTACAAAATGAACTTACCTTTAAAACAGAAATAGAGTCAGAGATGTTGAAAACAAACTTACAGTTACCAAGGTATAAGGAGGAGAGAGATAAATTGGAAGATTGAGATTGATACATACACGTTACTATATATATATACAAAAATAGATAACTAATAAGGACCTATGTATAGCACAGGAAACTCTGTACCCTATAATGGTCAATATGGGAAAAGAATCTAAAAAGACTGGATATGTGTGTATGTATAACTGATTCACTTTGCTGTACACCTGAAACTAATTTAATATTGTAATTCAACTACACTCCAATAATTTTTAATAGCCCATCATATTTTAATTTCTAAAATCAAATTATGCTGTATATATTTGCTGACACATGAGGCAGAATTCCCACTGAACAAAAATGCACACTCTTAGAAAATGCAAAAAAAAGGAAAATGGCTGTCTGAGGAGGCCTTACAAATAGCTGTGAAAAGAAGAGAAGTGAAAAGCGAAGGAAAAAAGGAAAGATAATACCATTTGAATGTAGAGTTCCAAAGAATAGCAAAAAGACATAAGAAAGCCTTCCTCAGCGATCAATGCAAAGAAATAGAGGAAAACGACAGAATGGGAAAGACTAGAGATCTCTTCAAGAAAATTAGAGATACCAAGGGAACATTTCATGCAAAGATGGGCTCGGTAAAGGATAGAAATGGTATGGACCTAACAGAAACAGACAATATTAAGAAGATGTGACAAGAATACACAAAAGAACTATACAAAAAAGACCACCACTACCCAAATAATCATGATGATGTGTTTACTCACCTAAAGCCAGACATCCTGGAATGTGAAGTCAAGTGGGCCTTAGAAAGCATCACTACAAATAAAGCTAGTGGAGGTGATGGAATTCCAGTTGAGCTATTTCAAATCCTGAAAGGTAATGCTGGGAAAGTGCTGCATTCAATATGCCAGCACATTTGGAAAACTCAGCAGTGGCCGCAGGACTGGAAAAGCTCACTTTTCTTTTCAATCCCAGAGAAAGGCAATGCCAAAGAATGCTTAAACTATCACACAATTGCACACATCTCACAAGCTAGTAAAGGAATGCTCAAAATTCTCCAAGCCAGGCTTCAGCAATACATGAACCGTGAACTTCCTGATGTTCAAGCTGGTTTTAGAAAAGGCAGAGGAACCAGAGATCAAATTGTCAACATCCACTGGATCATGGAAAAAGCAAGAGAGTTCCAGAAAAACATCTATTTCTGCTTTATTGACTATGCCAAAGCCTTTGAGTGTATGGATCACAATAAACTGTGAAAATTTGAAAGAGATGGGAATACCAGAGCACCTGACCTGCCTCTTGAGAAATCTGTATGCAGGTCAGGAAGCAACTGTTAGAACTGAACATGAACAACAGACTGGTTCCAAATAGTAAAAGGAATACATCAAGGCTGTATATTGTTACCCTGCTTATTTAACTTATATGCAGAATACATCATGAGAAACACTGGACTGGAAGAAGCACAAGCTGGAATTAAGATTGCCAGGAGAAATAACCTCAGATATGCAGATGACACCACCCTTATGGCAGAAAGTGAAGAGGAACTAAAAAGCCTCTTGATGAAAATGAAAGAGGAGAGTGAAAAATTTGGCTTAAAGCTCAACATTCAGAAAACGAAGATCATGGAATCTGGTCCCATCACTTCATGGCAAATAGATGGGGAAACAGTGTCAGACTTTATTTTCTTGGGCTCCAAAATCACTGCAGATGGTGACTGCAGCCATGAAATTAAAAGACGCTTACTCCTTGGAAGGAAAGTTATGACCAACATAGACAGCATATTTAAAAGCAGAGATATTATTCTGCCAACAAAGGTCCATCTAGTCAAGGCTATGGTTTTTCCAGTGGTTATGTATGGATATGAGAGTTGGACTGTGAAGAAAGCTGAGTGCCGAAGAATTGATGCTTTTGAACTGTGGTGTTGGGGAGGACTCTTGAGAGTCCCTTGAACTGAAAGGAGATCTAACCAGTCTATCCTAAAGGAGACCAGTCCTGGGTGTTCACTGGAAGGACTGATGTTGAAGCTGAAACTCCAATACATTGGCCACCTTATGGGAATAATTGACTCATTGGAAAAGACCCTGATAGTGGGAAGGATAGGGGACAGGAGGAGAAGGGGCCGACAGAGGATAAGACGGCTGGATGGCATCACCGACTCAATACATATGAGTTTGGGTGAACACTGGGAGTTGGTGATGGACAGGGAAGCCTGGTGTGCTGCGATTCATGGGGTCGCCAAGAGTGGGACACTACTGAACTGCACTTGGACATAATCTGATATTGGCATCCAGACCCATTACTTCATGACAAGTAGATGAGGGTAAAGTGGAAGCAGTGTCAGATTTCATTTTCTTGGGCTCCAAAATCACTGAGGATGGTGACTGCAGCCATGGAATTAAAAGATGCTTGCTCCTTGGAAGAAAAGCTATGACAAATAATGAATTAAAAAGGAGAGTCATAACGTTGGCGACAAAGGTTTTATAGTTAAAGCTATGGTTTTTCCAGTAGTCACGTATGAATGTGAGAGTTGAACCATAAAGATGGCTGAGCACCAAAGAATTGATGCTTTCAAACTATGGTGCTAGAGAAGACTCTAGAGTCCCTTGGACAACAAGGAGAATCAAACTCTTAAATCCTAAAGGAAATCAACCCTAAATATTCGTTGGTAAGACTGATGCTAAAGCTGAAGCTCCAATATTTCAGCCACCTGGTGTGAAGAGACAAGTTATTGGAAAAGACCTTGATTTGGGGAAAGATTGGTGGAAAGAAGAGAAGGGAGTGATATAGGATAAGATGGTTGGATGGCATCACTGGCTCAATGGACATGAGTTTGAACACACTCAGGGAGATAATGAAGGACAGGAAACCCTGGCATGCTGAGTTCACGGGGTCGCAAAGAGACTGACATGACTTAACAACTGAACAACAACAGTTGTTTAATCAAAGAGGAAAAACAAGAAGTTATTTCCAGAAACAGCACGGTAGCTATCACATAATGGACTGTATCCCCATAAAAATAGTTCTTACATTTTCAGTAAGAACCGATTTTTGTAAAAATTGAGACTAAAGTAGCAGACTTAAGTTTTTGATAACCACCACAGCAAGAGACTAAAAACATTCCTTCTGTAACCCTGATCAGGAATGTTTGGCAGGTTAGAGAAGAGGTGAAGTAGAATTTGGCTTCTCAGATCCCATATTTTTCTCCCTTAGGAAACTATGACTCACAAAGTTGAAGGGAAAATTTCTTTGTACACTCTGGGTCCTCATTTCCTTGGTAAACTATGCTTGAATTGAGGCTCTACAGTTTCCCTATTGTCAGCAGGGTAGAGGAGTTACAAGTGACCAGAGATGGGTCCCCATAGACAACAAGAATAGTTATAAGTAAGTTTGTTTGTCTCTGTCTCCACTGAGCATAGTCTATTCACAGTGAAAGCTCAAAGTATTAAATGGAAATTTCATTTCTATGTGAAAGAAGCTTTAGATATATTAAGAAAGAAAAAAAGTTCTTCAAAGTTTCCCTTCCTTTGAAATAGACAAAAAAGGAAAGGTGAAATTCATCTGAGGACTGTTCAAAGTCATCATAATCTCAGTAAAAGGGGAAAAAGGAAAATAAGTTCAAAACCACCTTTGTTTCTTCAGAAATATTTTACAAATGAAATCAAGGGATATTTGCTTAGAGCAATAAAGCCAGACAGATGAGAGAATGAAAGTGATACACATGGATGTTTACAGAACAGTGCTCTGCATTTGAAGTAAATTTACCTTACAGAACATTGAATTTATGGGATTAAGGTGAATAACTATTAAGTTTCAGGAAATGGGAGGCCATGAAGCAAGAACTTTTTACCCAATATACATTATAAGGCATATTTTCAAAATATCTAAGAAAATGTAATTCTGTTTAGTACAATGATGTAATAATTCATGGATAATTGAGAAAAACACAATTCTAAAATACCTAGAGTATCATGAGCCAGAGGAACAAATTGGCTCATTAACTTTTCTAATTATTAATAATTTGTGATCATTTGGCACTACCAACTTTATTTTGTAAAACAATAAGATAATACAATTGCATTTGACCAGTTTTGTTAGAACATTTTAAATGTGATTTGAAGGGATGCTTACAATCTCAAGAAATATCTTCTTAATACAAATCATAAAAGAATAAACATATTGTAAGCTAATAATGCTTGGGTGAGTTGAAGGGTATTTCAAAGACATTTAAACACTAGATTTAATGTAGGAGTCACATATGTTTTCAAAGTGGAGAAGGGAATTGGACATACTCTGCTCCAGGTTCCAAAGTCTCATTCAACAACCCAAAGAGCTGATGAAGAAACTCTTCTCAGGCCTGGGCATGAAAAGCAGATGAGAATGCAGGAAATTGTTCTAAATTACAATTCTATCATCATCAGCTAGAATAGTGTCTGACAATTAGATGAAGTGGTATAAGCAGCATTTACTTATGAGAAAAGAACCTGTGTTTGGAATCTCATTCTGTATTATTAAGCTGAGTAATTCTAAGAAAACTATAACTCCTTGAAGTCACTGTTTTCTCTTCTGTGAAATGAGGATGGTAACATCTACCACTCTGAGTTCTCTGGTATAGCAATTAGTACTTAGTATTACTTACCAGAAAGAAATGGGCAAAAAGGAAAAAAAAAAACACTACATGTATATAAACACATGTAACATTAATACTACAGGTATATAAACACATATATACACATGTATATAATACTCATGAGCACAGACAAATATATTAACTCTCTGATATTCAGTGTATTTAAAGGATAAATATCAGGTACATGGGTAGAAAATTGCTTTAGTGTTAAATACTATGGGGAATGTAGCAGTATACCTGTAATACCATATGCTCTTTCCTTTAAAGAACGTATAGATATTAATATATAAATTTTTATTTGCTAACTTAACCCAAACAAAAATTCTAGCTATTAGTTTTAACATCCCTATTTTTATAAATGAGCAAACAAAGCGTTGAGTAGTAAAAGGTAGTAATACTAACAGTGGTAGTGTTGTTGCTATAGTCCATAAACAAAATACGATGTAAAAAGTTTCTGATCATAAAAAAAGAGTTATTGCAAGGAAGGGGTGGGCCTGTCTAATGGATGGTTTCAGTGAAAAAATAAAGGAGTTTTCTTTTTTAAAAAAATATTTTTTGCATAGAGAATGAAAATTAGGCTTGAGCTTAACGGATTACAAGTTTTGAAAAGGGCTACTTTGATATACGTTTGGGTTAAGACACAGTGGAGTTGGGTATGAATATCTTGTATCAACAGTAAACCATGTGTAGTTTTGTTACTATTTTTATTGGTGACTTCCCTGGTGGCTCAGACAGTAAAGTGTCTGCCTACAGTGTGGGAAACCTGGGTTCGATCCATGGGTCAGGGATCCCCTGGAGAAGGCAATGGCACCCCACTCCAGTACTCTTGCCTGGAAAATCCCATGGATGGAGGAGCCTGGCAGGCTACAGCCCATGGGATCACAAAGAGTTGGACACGACTGAATGACTCCACTTTCACTTTCTTTTTTGGTGACACTATCATTTGAGATTTTTTAGAGTGTCATGAGATATTTGGTACAAAATCTAACCCTCTAAAAATCAACAGATAAAAGTGGAGAGAGTCTGGAATTGTGGAAACCAGGAAGAGGAGTTTTCAATTGCTTATATTTTTTCAAAATGAGGAGTGATTTTTTTTTTTATGGAGAGGGGAAAAAAAGCTCATTCTGTAGTGGTATATAGATAGGAATACAAAATTTTAAAGAATCATAAAGATAATATTAGGTTGGTTCAAAAGGAATTGCAGTTTTGCATTGTTGAACTGTGCTGTTTGATATCAGAATACATTCTTAAATGTGGTTATGTTATACATCATTTAATGTACATTACTTGCTTTAAGTTTTTTCACTGACTTATTACTTGCTGTTTATTTTATTTTATTTTAGCCTGTAGAAATTATGTTAGACAAAAAACAAATTCGAGCATTTTTTTTTTTAATTAGTGTTTAAAATGGGTTGTAAAGCAATGGAGGCAAGTCTCAACATCAACAATGCATTTGGCCCAGGAACTGCTAACGAACATGCAGTGCAGTGGTGGTTCAAGAAATTTTGCAAAAGAGATGAGACCCTTAAAGCTGAGGAGCATAGTGACTGTCCATCGGAAGTTCACAAACACCAGTTGAGAGCATCATTAAAACCGATCCTCTTCCAACTACAGGAAAAGTTGCTGAAGAACTCAACATCGACCACTCTACAGCTGTTTGACATTTGAAGCAAATTGGAAAGATGAAAAGCTCAATGAGTGGGTGCCTCATGAGCTGACTGGAAATCAAAAATTCACCATTTTCAAAGTGTCATCTTCTCTTATTCTATATAACAACTATGAACCATTTCTCAATTGGATTGTGATGTGTGATGAAAAGTGGATTTTGTATGATAACCAGTAATGACCAGCTCAGTGGTTGGACTGAGAGGATGCTCAAAGCACTCCCCAAAGCCAGACTTATGCCAGAGAAAGGTCGTGGTCACTGTTTAGTGGTCTGCTACCAATTTAATCCACTATAGCTTTCTGAATCTTGGTGAAATCATTACATCTGAGAAGTATGCTCAGCAAATTGATGAGATGCAATGAAAACTTCAATGCCTGCAGCTGACATTGATCAGTGGAAAGGGTCCACTTCTTCATGCATCTAGGTAATTTTTGGCAGGGAAAATGCTTCCACTACTAGCAGGAGGCAAAAAATGTTTTCCAGGAGTTTGTGGAATCCCAAAGTATGGATTTTTATGCTACAGGAATAAACAAACTTATTTCTCATTGGCAAAAATATGTTGATTGTAATGGTTCCTATTTTGATTATTAAAGATGTGTTTGAGCTTTGTTATAATGATTTAAAATTCATGGTCTGAAACCACAGTCACTTTTTTACCAATCTAATACTTTAAAATATTTCACATTTTGAAAGTACTTTCACACACATTATCAATAAACTTTCAAAGAACCTAAAAGGTAGAGCAAGACAGTGATCTCTTTCGTTGCCAGGGATGAAAACTAGAGAACACAAGAACCATAGAATTTGCTCACTCACAAAAGTAGCAAGTCCCAGGTATCAAAGGGCAACCCACATTGCCCATCTACTAGTAAATTGCTTTCACCCCACTGTATCACACAATCTGTCAGATATATGTGTCATTATTCCCTTTCCCATATCAGGTAATGTTCTATCTTGCAGTATACTTTCTCTGAGGGGCTTTTGGAAATTAGAGAAATGATAATCATGAATATTTAAGATTCATGGAATGTAGAAATCATTTTTATAAATATTAAATGGTAAGTGACTAGGAGTATGAAATAATTTTACTCTAAGCTGCTAGTAATGATTAAACATAATTTCTAAGAGCTGCTTTTTGGAAATTCTACCAATTTTTAAACCCAGTACTTGGCAAGGCCCTTTTAATGTTGCCTTTTGTATTGCTTGCTTCCTCCTACCCATAAAATCTGTTACATTATATTGACATAAATCAAGATGGAAGATATTATGCTTAAAAAATAGTGTTAATTGGGGACCACAGAAAAATGGTAAGAATGAATGTTGCAAGGATATTTTAAATCCAAGAGAAGAACTGGTTTTGCTGATTGTTGGGAATAGTCTGTCTGTAAGGAAGAGTGATTCCTAATGAGGATGGATGT
The DNA here is from genome assembly GCF_042477335.2 of Ovis canadensis. NCBI lineage: Eukaryota > Metazoa > Chordata > Mammalia > Artiodactyla > Bovidae > Ovis > Ovis canadensis. Next base: position 31,606,951 of record NC_091248.1, on the reverse strand, counting down.
ATCACCTAAGTGTTTACGAAACAGCAGCAGCAAGGAAGAAATTGTGATACATGTAGAGAGCCTTTTCTTTGAACCATTCCTGTTATAAGGCTACGTTTGAAGCCAGTAGAAAGCATTCTCCTATGTATTGTACAATAAGCAAATGGCATGATGGAAGCAAATATCATCAAGCACTAAAAGGCTAGAAATTGTGAGTTCTTTGTTTGCCCAACAAAAGAATTTTCCACTGTCCAGTTGTCTGACAAGCAGTCACTGAATTTATTTCAGTTTCATAATCAAGATGACTTGATGCAAGGTAAGAAAATCATTTAGTAGAGGGATAAAACACATGTATGGGGTCAAGTATATTAATAACTCATGGTTTAGTTCAGATTTTACTGAAAACAATTAAGACAAATAAAACAATAGATGAAAGAAAAGCATTTCTATCTACCAAAAAGAAGGCTATAAATAATTATGTATGTCTATTTGTTAAAATGTAAACATAAATGTATAGAAAATACTCATTTTCAAAATGAATATTGTACGTAAAATTTGCAGAGGAAAAAATTATGGTATTCAAGTATTTTGTCTGTCATGCTATTAAAAAGGATAAGAAATACTATTTCATTTCCAAATAGCAATAATATCACCTTATGGTTATATTGTACATTTTGTCTGAGAGCTTAAAAGGTCAACTCAATGCAAGTTATAACAGGATTTTATCATTAAAATTAATGACTTTTCTGGTGGTGAAAATTCAAAAGTGATAAATAGCATCTGATTTTTGCTGGGTTGGCACAATGCAGACATAGGAAATTTAAAATTTTTTGACTTTGTATTTTCAGATATTTAAAGAGATAAAGAGAACCATTTGGATACTTCTACAACTTTTACATAAATTTTTCAGGAGTCCAATGTGAATCCTAAAGGTTAAAACTATGCTATATATAAAAGGTTCCTCTCAATTTGAAGTATTCATCTGAGATCATTTAAAATATTTTCTTGGATTTGAAAATCTATGACATGGATAAGTTTCCAGGAATATCAAAGATGAGAATACTCACTGCAGTATAATCTGAAATCCTGACATGTATCATCTATCATAACATATTTCATCTATATTTTAATATATTCTCAATATATTGTTGAAAACAGTAAATTCAAGATTATACATTGGTCCCAAATTGGTACAGCTACTATGGTAAACAGTATGGAGGCTCTTTAAAATACTGGAATTTCCATAGGATCCAGCAATACCATCCCTGGCCGTATATCCAGAGAAAATCATAATTTGAAAAGATACATGCACCCCAATGTTCATTGCTGCACTATTTACAATAAACAAAACATGGAGGTCAACTAAATGTCCACTGACATGTGAGCAGATAAAAAGATGAAGTATAGATACATGATAGGATATTACTCAGCATAGAAAGAAAGCCATTTTCAGCAATATGGATGGACCTAGAGATTACTATGAAGAAGGCAATGGCACCCCACTCCAGTACTTTTGCCTGGAAAAATCCCATGGACTGAGGAGCCTGCTAGGCTGCAATCCATGAGGTCGCTAAGAGTCGGACACGACTGAGCAACTTCACTTTGACTTCACTTTCATGCATTGGAGAAGGAAATGGCAACCCACTCCAGCGTTCTTGCCTGGAGAATCCCAGGGATGGCGGAGCCTGGTGGGCTGCCATCTATGGGGTCGCACAGAGTTGGACACGACTGAAGCTACTTAGCAGCAGCAGCAGAGATAACTAAGTAAGGCAGATGAAGAAAGACAAATACCATAATACTCCTTATATGTGGAATCTAAAAAAGATGCAAATAAACTTATTTATAAAACATAAACAGACTAAGAGGCATTGAAAACAAATTTATGTTTACCAAAGTGGAAAGAAGGAGAGAGATAAATAAGGAGCTTGTGATGAAAATATATGTAATAATATATGTAAAATAAATAAACAATAAAAACCTACTGTATAGCATACAGTACTATACACAATTTCTTGTAATAAACTATAAGGGAAATGAATCTGAAAAGAAATATACATGTATGTAAATCTGTATATATACACACACACACAAATGGCCACCCACTCCAGTATTGTTCCCTGGAGAATTCCATGGACAGAGGAGCTTGGTGGACTACAGTCTTCTGAGTGACTAACACTACTGCTATGAATAACTGAATTATTTTTGTACATGTGAGACTAACACATTATAAATCAACTATACTTCAATTTAAAAAAAAATGCTTGGTCGCAATCACAGGGTTATCTGTGGTCACAAGTCTCCTGATTAATTTACCCATTGTTATTCTCTAGAAAAAGAGATAGTAATATATTGTTCATAAAGAAGATGAAGGTCAAATGATAATAAGTTATCTGTGCTTCCTATAGGTATCACTTATCAATGATCTTTAGCATTGATTACAGTATAATTTCAGATGACATTTTAAAATACATAAACATATTCTCAAAAGGTATATAACAACCACCTCTTAGAATTTCAGATGAATAATGGATGCTAAGAATCATTCACTCTTTCACCTAATTTTACAACTAAGGAAATTGGAGCACAGAGAAATTAAAGAGACTTTCCCTTAGGTTATGCAATATAAGTTGTTAGTAGAGCTAGTTCAAAAATTTAGGTCTACTGATTCACTTTAGTTACATTATTCTATGGACTTAAGAGTAAATTAAGACTGGTATTTATTTGTGTTTATTAAGCAGATATAAGTCTTAGAGAGCCATGACACTTTCAGTATAGAACTGTAAGTTTTAATATTTTTTTGATGATTGATTTAATTAAATCAGTACTAACATTGCAACTAGCATCACTGTGACCTGAATAAAATGTAACTAAACTTCAGTGAGTAATACATACCCACTCATTCAATAAATCATAAAGTATGTTTCTAATAAGTGCTAGGCAGTGTTCAAGGCATTCACAGCATAGGGTCCAACAGAAACAAGCCAGTTTTCATGAGATTAACTTTTTAGGAAGAAATGGCATAAAATAAATATGTTAGTTGATGATAAGCACTATGGAAGGAAAAATAAAAGCACTTAGTAAGCACACCTAAGGCAGGATGGGGTTTCATTTGAATAGGGTGTACAGAAAAGCCTAAGTTTAGAAGCTAAATTTTGATTTGTTAGTGCAGGACCCATAAGGAAGAACATTATTGGCAGCTGGAATACCGAGCGTGATGATCCTTAACAATAAGTATGCCTGATGTGCTCAAGAAACAATGGAAGATCTAGAGTAGTGGATATCGGAGTGAGTTATTTATAGAGAAGATAAGAGCAAGGAAGTAAGCAAGTCATGGATTGACCAAGACTGTTAGGGGCCTGAGGCCATGGAGATGTATTGGACTTTTAGATTTAAAGCCCTCAAGGGGTCTGAGCAGAGAAATTATCTGATCTCACATTTTAATAAGGTCACTCTGGTTGCTGTGTAGAAGACAGACTTTAGTGGAACAAAAGTAGAAGAAAGGAGAACAACAGGAAGCTACTGCAAAGCAGACAAGAATTATACTCCAGTTAAAATTAATGAATTAATTTAATTTTTAAAAAGTAGACAAGAGATGATGTTGACACTGAAGATTATTACACCATAACTAAATTATCTGGGAAATCTATTTCCCACACTGTAATAGATCAGTCAGGAAACAGATGGATCATTCAAATGGGATAATTTGAGAAGTTTTCAATAAGAGATATTTCCATGGGTGGATCAAGGTTATCAAACTTAGTATAATACAGATGTTATTAACAAGTGGTATAATACAATGAGGCTAGTTATAGCAGAACATATACTACCATCTAGGCCTAACGAATGGATGCAATGGGGGGAAACTATCAGTCAGTCAGTTCAGTAGCTCAGCCGTGTCCGATTCTTTGTGACCCCATGGACTGCAGCACACCAGGCCTCCCTGTACATCACCAACTCCCAAATTCACCCAAAACCATGTCCATAGAGTCAGTGATGCCATCCAACCATCTCATCCTGTTGTCCCCTTCTCCCCCTGCCCTCAAACTTTCCCAGCATCAGGGTCTTTTCAAATGAGTCAGCTCTTCACATCAGGTGGCCAAAATACTGGAGTTTCAGTTTCAACATCAGTTCTTCCAATGAACACCCAGGACTGATCTGCTTTAGGATGGACTGGTTAGATCTCCTTGCAGTCCAAGGGACTCTCAAGAGTCTTCTCCAACACCACAGTTCAAAAGCATCAATTCTTCTATGCTCAGCTTTCTTTATAGTCCAACTCTCACATCCATACATGACCACTGGAAAAACCATAGCCTTGACTAGACAGACTTTGTTGACAAAGACATATCTCTGCTTTTTAATATGCTGTCTAGGTTGGTCATAACTTTCCTTCTAAGGAGTAAGTGTCTTTTAATTTCATGGCTGCAGTCACCATCTGCAGTGATTTTGGCATCCAGAAACATAAAGTCAGCCACTGTTTCCACTGTTTCCTATTCTATTTACCATGAAGTGATGGGACCAGATGCCATGATCTTAGTTTTCTGAATGTTGAGCTTTAAACCAAATTTTTCACTCTCCTCTTTCACTTTCATCAAGAGACTCTTCAGTTCTTCTTCACTTTCTGCCAAAAGGGTGGTGTCATCTGCATATCTGAGGTTATTGGTATTTCTCCCAGCAATTTTGATTCCAGCTTGTGCTTCCTCCAGCCCAGCATTTCTCCTGATGTACTCTGCATATAAGTTAAATAAGCAGGGTGACAATATACAGCATTGACATACTCCTTTTCCTATTTGGAACCAGTCTGTTGTTCCATGTCCAGTTCTGACTATTGTTTCCTGGCCTGCATACAGGTTTCTAAAGAGGCAAGTCAGGTGGTCTGGTATTCTCATTTCTTTCAGAATTTTCCATATTTTATTGTGATCCACACAGTAAAGGCTTTGGCATAGTCAATAAAGCAGAAATAGATGTTTTTCTGGAACTCTCTTGCTTTTTCAAAATTCCAGAAGATGTTGGCAATTTGATCTCTGGTTCTTCTGCCTTTTCTAAAACCAGCTTGAACATCTGGAAGTTCATGGTTCACATATTGCTGAAGCCTGGCTTGGAGAATTTTGAGCATTACTTTACTAGCATGTGAGATGAGTGCAGTTGTGTGGTAGTTGGAGCATTCTTTGGCATTACCTTTCTTTGGGATTGGAATGAAAACTGACCTTTTCCAGTTCTGCGGCCACTGCTGAGTTTTCCAGGAATAGTTGATAGCAAACTATCACTGGACCCTAAATAGCAGAGTATGGACCTAACAGTATGGACCTAACAGAAGCAGAAGATACTAAGAAGAGGTGGCAAAAATACACAAAAGAACTGTACAGAAAAGATCTTAATGACCTGGAAAACCGCGATGGTGTGAGTAATCACCTAAAGCCAGACATCCTAAAGTGCAAAGTCAAGTGGACCTTAGGAAGCATCACTACAAACAAAGCTAGTAGAGATGATGGAATTCCAGCTGAGCTATTTCAAATCCTAAAGGATGATGCTGTTAAAGTGCTCCAATCAACATGCCAGGAAATTTGGAGAACTCAGCAGTGGCCACAGGACTGGAAAATGCCAGCTTTCATTCCAATCCCAAATAGGGATGATTCCAAAGAATGTTTGAAGTACCACACAAGTGCATTAATTTTACATGCTAGCAAGGTAATGCTGAAAACCCTTCAAGCTATGCTCCAACAGTATGTTAACCAAGAACTTCCAGATTTACAAGGTGGACTTAGAAAAGGCAGAGGAACTAGCGATTAAATTTTCAACATACGCTGTATGATAGAAAAAGCAAGAGAATTCCAGAAAAAAAAATCTACTTCTGCTTCATTAACTATAATAAAGCCTTTGACTGTGTGGAATAAAACAAACTGGAAATTTCTTAAAGTGATGGGAATACCTGGCCACCTTACCTGCCTCTTGAGAAACCAGTACGCAGGTCACGAAGCAACAGTTAGAACTGGATATGGAACAATGGACTGGTTCAAAACAGGGAAAGGAGTACATCAAGGCTGTATATCGTCACCCTGCTTATTTAACTTATATGCAGAGACATCATACGACATGCAGGGCTGGATAAAGCACAAGCTGGAATCAAGATTGCTGGAATCAAGATCAATAACCACAGATATGAAGATAACCCTACCCTAATGGCAGAAAGCAAAGAAGAGCTAAAGAGCCTCTTGATGAAAGTGAAAGAGGAGAGTGAAACAGCTGGCTTAAAACTCAACATTTAGAAAAACAAGATCATTGAAAGCAGACCCATCAGTTCATGGCAAATAGATGGAGAAACAATGGAATCAGTGACAGACTTTATTTATTCTTGGGCTCCAAAATCACTGCAGATGGTGACTGCAGCCATAAAATTAAAAGACACTTTCTCCTTGGAAGAAAACTATGACAAACATAGATATCATATTTAAGAGCAGAGACATTACTTTGTGACAAAGGTCCATGTATTCAAAACTATGTATTTTTACAGTCATTATGTATGGATGTGAGAGTTGGACCATAAAGAAGGCTGAGCACTGAAGAACTGATGCTTTAGAACTGTGGTGCTGGAGAAGACTCTTGAGGGTTCCTTGGACAGCAAGATGATCAAATCTAAATATTCATTGGCAGGACTGATGCTGAAGCTCCAATACTTTAGCCACCTGAAGGGAAGAGCCAACTCATTGGAAAAGTCCCTGATGCTGACAAAGACTGAGAGCAAGAGGAGAAGGGGGTGAGAGAGGTTTGAGATGGTTGGATGGCATCACTACTCAGTGGTAATGAGTTTGAGCAAACTCAGGGAGATGTTTGAGGATGGAGAATTGTGGCATGCTGCAGTCCATGGGGTAGTAAAGAGTCGGACACGACTTAGTAACTGAACAACAACTAACAAGAAAAGAGCTATACAGAGGAGGCTTCTAAGTGGGAGCAAAAGCCAAAAGGGACACTGGTTGCATGCTGGCAGAGAAACATACAGGGAAATTATTAACCCTACGTCACTCTGCTCTCTTCCTTGACCAAATTCAAGGAGAAACCAGATGGCAAGAAATACTTCGATGAGGTTCTCACAGGTTAGACCTTTAAGAATAGAACAATGAGGAGAGTAAACACTTAAGCAACAATAGTTGTCCTAACTCACTCCAAGAATGTTCACACACTATTAAAAAATTACTATATCTTAGAGATGAAAGAACAGACTGGTTCCAAATAGGAAAAGGAGTACATCAAGCCTGTATATTGTCACTCTGCTTATTTAACTTCTATGCAGAGTACATCATGAGAAAGCCTGGGCTGGAAGAAGCACAAGCTGGAATCAAGATTGCCAGGAGATATATCGATAACCTCAAATATGCAGATGACACCCCCCTTATGGCAGAAAGTGAAGAGGAACTAAAAAGCCTTTTGATGAAAGTGAAAGAGGAGAGTGAAAAAGTTGGCTTAAAGCTCAACATTCAGAAAACAAAGATCATGGCCTCTGGTCCCATCACTTCATGGGAAGTAGATGGGGAAACAGTGGAAACAGTGTCAGACTTTATTTTTTGGGCTCCAAAATCACTGCAGATGGTGATTGCAGCCATGAAATTAAAAGATGCTTACTTCTTGGGAAAAAAAGTTATGACCTACCTAGATAGCATATTCCAAACAGGAACGTTACTTTGCCGACTAAGGTCTGTCTAGTCAAGGCTATGGTTTTCCAGTGGTCATGTATGGATGTGAAAGATGGACTGTGAAGAAAGCTGAGCACCAAAGAATTGATGCTTTTGAACTGTAGTGTCAGAGAAGACTCTTGAGAGTCCCTTGGACTGCAAGGAGATCCAACCAGGCCATTCTAAAGGAGATCAGTCCTGGGATTTCTTTAGAAGGACTGATGCTAAAGCAGAAACTCTAATACTTTGGCCACCCCATGCGAATGGTTAATTCATTGGAAAAGACTCTGATGCTGGGAGGGATTGTGGGCAGGAGGAGAAGGGGAAAACAGAGGATGAGATGGCAGGATGGCATCACTGACTCAATGAACAAGAGTTTAGGTGAACTTCGGGAGTTGGTGATGGACAGGGAGGCCTGGCGTGCTGCCATTCATGGGGTCGCAAAGAGTAGGACACGACTGAGCAACTGAACTGAGATGAACTGATACCTTAGAGAAAACACATATGTGCAGAAACTTGAAATATATATATTTCTGGTAATAATTCATGCATATACCCAGTTTATTAACATTGTTAATGTGTTCTCATTCTTGGGCAATGATGTATGAAGTTTAAATATTATGGATTTTTAATGAAATTATTCCATTCAGTAAATCAGTGAAATATAGTGTACATTTGCTCATCTCTATATGATCAAATCTGACATTGAGAAATTATGAGGAGGTACTGAACATGTGTCAGATTAAGAGATTTTCCAGAATATAAAAACATACTAAATTCACTCAAAGCTCTACTTATTCTTTTAACCAGTTTCTCTTTTTTGTCTTAACCCTCATAGTACATGCATTTTAAATTAATATTTCAGATGTTAAAAACCATCTCATTTTCCAAAATTGGGTAATTTTGCAAACTGTTTCCTTCTTTCCAATTAATTCAGAGTAAAGTTAGTACCTCTTGGACCAGTAGAGTTCTTAAACATAGAAAGTCACAGTTCACAAAAAATAAATATTATGTTTTTTAATGTTTTTTTAATTTTCAAAGCATTTTTTTCATTTAAGAACTCAACTGATAAGGAAAACATAAATAATAAAAAATACACACTTGGCTGAGCAGGTGTGGGGCCCTAAATGGAAAACCTTAAAACAGAAAAAGAGAACGGCTAGCTTTGCAGTCGGAAACTAAGATGGCACCTTAGAGATAGGGGTGTGGTCTATGTTTTTTGTCAAAACTTTTGATTGGCTCGCTTGATTTCTGTGCACGTGGACAGCACGTGATCACCATAGACTCCAGTTATAATGATGGCACATGACAATTTGACCTTTAACGTGATTGGCGCAACTATGGAAAGTCCCTCGCAAACCGCCCCCCCCCCCTTGCCTGTATAAGCTGGGAGCTTGTGGCACTAAAGGGGAACTGCTCAGGCGGAACCCCTGTCGAGTCTGATTTGTCTCTCGCTCCCGAGGGGCTGGGTTGGCGGACAGCACGCTCACTTTTCCTCAGGACCCCTCAGGTCTGTGGAGGGACGTTCCACTGCCTTTCTCTTTCTGCGGAGCACCCCCCGCAAGGAGGGTTTATGAAAAATTTGGGGGTTTTATGAAAAATTAGTTGCTGTCAGCCATCAAAACAATCAAAAACAAGAGTTTAACTCAAGTTCAAATGAGTTCATTTCTTCAGAAATCACTTCTTGTCTGTACAATTCAGTGAAGATTGGAATGTTTTGTTTCATGGCAGAAGGGCAATTTTCCCTGTTCTCTCACTTTAATGTTCACATGCTCTTCTGCTGGGGTTTGTAGGTGTATTTCCAGTTATTAAGCAATTACACTGAATCAGGTGAATAAGAATGGAGAACGCATCTTACTGATAACTCACTGGAAGGTGTTATTTTTCATAAACTTTCTGTATTTAATCAACAAGTAATCTTCAACCCACATCACACGAAATATCCGATACTTATTTTTGCTTCTGTAAGAAAATATATTCAAGGTTCTATTATGATGTGTGGTCATTACTTTCTTGGATAGTCCACAGAATTCTACTTGCTTGAATTATAGTATTACAAGAATTATAATTGCTTATTTTGCTCTGGGAAAATACACTATCACTTCTAAAAGTAGAGTCAGCAATCTGATGTGTAGTTTGGGCTGGTGAAGTGGAAAGAATATGGGCCTCAAAATCAGAGTTTTATTTCATTTTACATCATATATTGCTCACCATGAGATTCGAAACACTTTATAAACACTAACAAAAAAAAACAAAACTGCTAAGAAGAGTTTATCATCCATGGATCATCTTTCTCAATCACGTTTTATGAATACAGATACTGAGGCTCAGGTGGTTAAATACCTGACCAAAAGTCACATAGCTTATAAGTGGGATGTTGAATCAGTCAGTCTCCAGTCCCACCAAGGGGGAAACATATCCTATTTCAGAACAAAATGTAAGGACTCAATGACGTGTTTAAGTGCCATCAGCGAAATCTGCCTGACACATGGCCAAGACTTAACAAATATCAGCTACTGTTTGCTATTTTTATTTAAAAAATAGGTGCCAATTGTAAGGCAAGTTTGGAGAAAAAGAAAGTGACCCAGGCATTCAAGCAGAGAAAGATTTATTATAGGAAGAAAGAAAGTGACTGGCTTTAGAGAAAAAACAGTGCTCCCCTTTACAGCCAATGCTTCTTATACCCTATCAAAGGGAAATTGTGCCCCAAAGGGAGAGGACCTTAATGTATCTTTAGCATGCAGCTGGGATCTTGTGATCATGTAGTTAGAGGGATCTCACCATCGGGTGGGCACATAGTCTTGAGAAACTCACACCAACAGGGAAAAACAGGTATCACCTTAAGGAAAAAACAGGCTGCCACCAGGGCAATGTGGCCACTGTGATTTCATCCCTTATTTGTTAGGTCACCACAATGGGCTGTTTTTAAACTATGAGTCCTTTGTGAACCCTAACACCAGTATTGTCAGCCTTGTTTTCCTTCCACTTCCTTTACATTTAGAAAAGATTGCACTGTAGTTTCCTCAAAATTCATGAAAGGGATAAAGAATATAGTTGATCCAGCACCAAAAACTGGAAGTCATTCACCTCTCTTTACACATTGCCCAAGTCTAGAAGTGCTTTCATCTTCTTCCCCCTTTTGAGTATCTACTTTCCCTCTTCCTTAAGACTGGCAAAAAAAAAAAAAAAAAAGGCAGTAGTCTTCTGTGCTCAGATTAAAAGGCAATGAGAAATTCACAAACAGCAACAAAATTACAACTGTGCCTCCTTCATACCCAAAACTTACAAAAGCCTCAGGTTGCTCTCAAGAAGTTTGGAATCCTTAAATTGCCTGGTGGCTCAGATGGTAAAGAATCTGACTGAAATGCAGGAGACCTGGGTTCAATCCCTGGGTCAGGAAGATCCCCTGGAGGAGGGCACAGTAGCCCACTCCAGTATTCTTGCCTAAACAATCCCCATGGACAGAGGAGCCTGACGTGTGAAGCCCACACTCCATGGTGTCGCAAAGAATAGGACACAACTGAGCGACTAAGCATACAAGCACACACAAGTCTTAATGTGATGCTGGAGAAGTCTCTTGAGAGTCTCCTTGAACAGCAAGGAGATCAAACCAGTCATCCCTAAAGGAAATCAACCCTAAATATTCATTGGAAGGACTGATGCAGAAGCTCCAATATTTTGACCACATGATGGGAAGAGCCAACTCATTGCAAAAGACCCTGATGCTGGGAAATATTGAAGGCAAAAGGAGAAGGGGCAGCAGAGGATGAGATGGTTCGATAGCATCACCTACTCAATGGACATGAATTCAAGCAGACTCTGGGAGAAAGGGAAGGACAGGAGAGCCTGGTGTGCTGCAGTCCATGGGGTGGCAAAAGTCAGATATGACTTGACTTAGGGACTAACCAACTTAATTCAGTGCAAGAGGAAGGGGTATTACAGGTGATTTACGCCATCACAGCATCACCATTGTTCTGATGCAAATGAAGACATTCAATATAATGATAGAAGAGTAAAAGACTAAGAATATAAAGGATGTGCTTCTTGCCCAAATGGATCCTTCAACCTCTGTGAACTTCAACAAGCAGATTAATACAAAATCTCATTTTTTCTTATTTACAAAATAGAAGCCCTGATGCATTTTCTGCTCACCTTTCAGACTATGAGCAGTATTATCTACTCTCCCTATTTTCTGCTTCCTTCCCCAGACAATGAAATGTGCTCAGTATTCTTTAAAATAAATGATTTAACAAACAAACAAATACAAAAACTATTGTTTTACTCCACTTTCTTGATTTCTCTCCTATTCATTGTCAAAATTTTTGAAAAGACTACAGATGCTGCCTCTATTTCCTCATCCATCCTTTACTTTCCCTCTTGCAGGCTCCTCCACTCTCTCTTTGAGTCTTCTCCCCTTCACAAAATCTGTTTCTACCACGGTCACTAATGACTTCGAAATTTCTAGATCGGTGGAGATTTTCAGTCGTTAGTTGAGTGAAAGTCTCCATTGAACTTTAAATTTGACCAGACACAACAAAGTCTATTCATCTGGGTAAAACAATCCCAGAGAATGAGGAAATAGGGAGCAGTTAGGCCTCCACAGTATCCACAGTGCCTTGAAACCGAAGAGAGGGTGTTCAGTCCCTCACATTGGAAAACCCCTTATTCAGATTACTCTTTCTTTTCATACTCTTGATTCAAAATTCAGAGATCTGTCCTTTGCTCCACTTTTCTCATACTACATGCTCTGCAGAGATGATAATATCCACTACTCTGACTTCAGTTTCCTTGTATGTAGGTTCTTTGAAATATCCTGGGCTCCAGTTATGTCTTGCACTAATGCCCAGTTGCCATCAGCTGCTGATCTCTAGAGCAATGAAGACTATCACTTGTTTCCTGATCTGTCAGGCTAATCATGCTCTTACTTAGTCCAACTCTGGAGACTTCTATTTTGCCATGTTATACATTCAGTGGTCTTCAGGAACCCACCTGGGCACCTTCTCTTCAGTTTCATGTCATTGTGGTTACTGCAGAGGTATACTGGCTCTCTTTCTCCTCATTTCCTGGGATTGTTTTACCCAACTCGATAGACTTCGTTGTGGGGTGCAAACCAGGTCACATCCCAGGCATCTCCTGCCTCCTTCTCTAGGCTTAAAGAAAAACTAGGAAGTTCTGAAAAAAATTGGGAATATGGCTTGGCCCTTTTTCAACTGGTCATGTTACTGCCTTACATATCACCTGGGTGGCCACATGTTGCACTGGCTTTCCCTCTAAGGGAACTTGAAATTTTTCTAATATGTAGCTGGGAAAGTGAGAAACAAACCCCCTTGTTCAGAACTCCTGAAAAAGTGTCTGGTTGTTTCTACTGCTGGAACTATGATGTTGTGGACTGAAAAAGAGAAGAGAGGAGGAGTAAGAAGATTCTTTTATCCTTCACTTTCTGTCTTCACACAGTCAGCTCCCCTCTGGCAATGGAAATAGCTATTTTCAGTTTTACATTCCTTAACTTAAAATTCGTTCTTCCCTTTGCTGGCTGCAGTCCATGGGGTCGGCTGCAGTCCATGGGGTTGCTGAGGGTCAGACACGACTGAGCGACCTCACTTTCACTGTCTCTTTGCTGGGGCTTCCCTGGTGGCTCAGAGGATAAAGCGTCTGCCTGCAATGCAGGAAAGCCGGGTTCAATCTCTGGGTTGGGAAGATCCCCTGGAGAAGGAAATGGCAACCCACTCCAGTATTCTTGCCTGGAAAATCCCATGGACAGAGGAGCCTGGCAGGCTACAGTCCACAGGGTCATAAAGAGACAGACACGACTGAGTGACTTCACTTCACTTGCTGTGGTTAAGATATAGATATAGCCAATGCAGGTATAGGTTTGGGAATAATGCAAGATCCACAGGTCCTTTAGTGCCCTTTGATGGATAAAAGAAGGGTAAATGAGAGGGAGAATTAAGCATGTTTCTAACTCTGGGGAAGTGTTCCAATGGGTAATACAGGTCCGTGTATTGACCAGTGTCAGTGGACTCTGTCCACTTGACCCACCAGACACTAGGGGAGAATCTGAAAGGAAACATTGGTAATGCTCTCTGTGACAAAAATGGATAATCCAGTAGAGGTTTTATGCATAAATCCACTAAATCTCCAGACAATTTTAATGACTTCTAGTGCAGAAGTTTGAGATATGACATAATATGGTTTCTGACTATTGCTTTTCTGTGGGGTTCTGGAATCTGTGGTGTTAAAGATCACTGAAAGTTTAAAAATAGTATCTCTAAAATTAAAATTGAATAGCTATGGCATATAAACATATTTGCCAAAGGCATGGTTGATGATATAAAAATATGATCTATTTCAGCTGGCCAGGCAGCATCTTAATAAATGCACTGATTCATGCTGTGATTTCAGTCACTTGAAATGAGTTTTTTGGATTAAACCCTTTCCTCCTGATTTAAACTTATTTCATCTTATATTTACTACCTTCAACAAATCTATGTAGACAACCTGTGTAAATGGTGGAAGACGGATAAAGAAACCTCTTTTGCTTTGTAAATTTGCATTTTGATTTGTGTGATGTTAAAATGGTTCACAGGTGGTTAAAATAGGGAAAGCATTTATCCGGAGGTTAGAACCTGAGCGAAAATGAGAAACAGGGGTATCCAGCTAAATGGTTTCCTGATAAATATCCATTGGGATTATTCAGGGTGAAAGAAGACAAACATTTAGAAGTCTGATATACCAAAGGGCTCTAGAAATTGCTTAAAACAGATCTTTTCATGCTAAAAGTGGGAAATAGGAAGTGTTAAGAAGGCAGTTATCACCTGTAATCTAAATATCAATTGACTACACATGGTACCTAATGGACTCATAAACTATGAAAGTGAACTATTGCTTCTGCATGGAGTGAAAATAGCATATTCACCCACTCATTCAAACATTATTTATTAGGAATCTAATATGTGACAGAGACTATGGGGTTTCAGTGACAAACTATAAATTGGTGAGACATAAAATAAGGAATGAAATACATGGATAAACAAGATACCTATGGTAGGTTCCATAGGAGAAATAAGCAGATGTTTTCATAGAAAAAAAGGAAGTTCAAAGTTGGGAATCTATTGTATATAGTTCAGTTCAGTTGCTCAGTCACGTCCGACTCTTTGGGACCCCATGAACCACAGCACGCCAGGCCTCCCTGTCCATCACCAACTCCCGGAGTTTACCCAAACTCATATCCATTGAGTCGGTGATGCCATCTCATCCTGTTGTCCCCTTCTCCTCCTGCCCTCAATCTTTCCCAGCATCAGAGTCTTTTCCAATGAGTCAGCTCTTCGCATCAGGTGGTCAAAGTATTGGAGTTTCAGCCTCAACATCAGTCCTTCCAATGAACACCCAGGACTGACCTGAAGGGTCAGGAAATACCTCCCTCGGTGTGTGACATTTTCAGGGCTCTAAAGAATAAGAAGAGCCATGGGAAAGTGGTCCAGATAGAGGTGAGAGTGGATACAAGGATCTAAGGCTAGAAAAGCTCCATTTCTTCAAAGAAGACAAAGAATAATGCAACTGAAGAAAAAAAACTAGAGAGAGCACAACGGGTTAAAAACCCAAACAAGAGTTAAAGCATGCAGTATCTTATAGATCAGGATACAGAGTTTAAATTTTATTCTAGAACAACCGAAAGCCATTAAGAGGTTTTAAGTAGGGAAGTAACATGATCTGAATGATCTTTCAAAACTATTTGTTTTGTGGAAAAATTAGGAGGATGAAATGGGAACGTCCTCATACTAATTAGAAGACAACTATAGTAATACAAGCTAGAGACGATTGACAAACTAGGGAGGAGCAGAGGAGGTAGAGAAAAGTGGATTGAATAGACATGTATTTCAGGGATTGTTCATTTTAGTACAGTAACTCAGTCCTGTTTGACTCTTTTCGACCCATAGACTGCAACACACCAGGCTTCCCTGTCCTTCACTATCTCCCAAAATTTGCTCAAACTCATTTCCATTGAGTCAGTGATATCATCCAACCATCTCATCCTCTGTCGCCTCTTTCTCTTCTTGCCCTCAGTCTTTCTCAACATCAGGTTCTTTTCCAGTGAGTCAACTCTTCGCATCAGGTGGACAAAGTATTGGAGCTTCAGCTTCAGTGCCAATCCTTCCAATGAATATTCAGGATTGATTTCCTTTAGGACTGCCTGGTTTGGTCTTGTTGTCCAAAGGACTCTCAGGAATCTTCTCCAACAAATTTAGAGGTAAAACTAACAAACACATTGTTGAAGAAACACAGTTTAGAAAGAATGTTGAAATAAGGATGATTCTTGGCTTGGGCAAGTGACAGTTCCGTTATAAAACCAGAAAACAGCTTGCAGATAGAGAGAGTAAACAGATGATCCAGATTTTGGTTGTTTTCTTCAATAAAGCCTTTATTTCATCTTTAAAATATCACAAGGAGCTCTTAGTAGTCCTCAAGCATCTTATTGTTTCCATAGGTAGACAACTCTTAGATTTTATTCATCAGCCAGCTGAACTTTTCCTTTTTCAGAAACATAGATACCATCCCCAAATTTTCTGATATTCTCACTTATAACTGTTCTGGCTTGCTGAATCAAAATAGCTAGGTTTGATACATGTTCAATGCCATTTTCTTCAAGAATTAACTCATCATTCTGAATTCAAGATAGTGAGCAAGGAATGTCTTGTCTCATTCAAACACTGCAGATGCAACTTTCAACTAAGAAATTTCTAATTTCAACAAGAGAGTCATTCTAAATAATGAGGTTGATGGGCAAGTGGCACAAATCTCATCTTGTAGAGGAGCCTAGTGCGACAGTCCTGATCATGTTCTATGCTTGACTATAGATAATGTAAGCAGTAACCACTTCCTTTCTATTTCCCTATCATTTGTCAGGGTAGTTCAGTTCAGTTCTGTCTCTCAGTTATGTCCAACTCTTTGCAGCCCCATGAACCACAGCATGCCAGGCCTCCCTGTCCATCACCAACTCCTGGAGCTTACTCAAACCCATGTCCATTGAGTTGGTGATGCTATCCAACCATCTCATCCTCTGTCATCCCCTTCTTCTCCTGCCCACAATCTTTCTCAGCATCAGGGTCTTTTCAAATGAGTCAGCTCTTCACATCAGGTGGCCAAAGTGTTGGAGTTTCAGCTTTAGCATCAGTCCTTTCAATGAACACCCAGGACTGATCTGCTTTAGGATGGACTGGTTGGATCTCCTTGCAGTCCAAGGGACTCTCAAGAGTCTTCTCCAACACCACAGTTCAAAAGCATCAATTCTTCAGCACTCAGCTTTCTTTATAGTCCACATCCATACATAACTACTGCAAAAACCATAGCCTGACTAGACAGATCTTTGTTGACAAAGTAATGTCTCTGCTTTTAAATATGCTGTCTAGGTTGGTCATAACTTTCCTTGGAAGGAGTAAGTGTCTTTTAATTTCATGGCTGCAATCACTATCTGCAGTGATTTTGGAGCCCCCCAAAAATAAAATCAGCCACTGTTTCCACTGTTTCCCCATCTATTTGCCATGAAGTGATGAGATCAGATGCCATGATCGATTAGGGTAGAGTCTCTTCATTTCAAGGAAACTGTATTCTACACTGATGTGACTGAAGTTTCTCCACGGAGTTCCTGTGGGATCCTTGACAATAACTGTGCTTCGTTTCAGAGTGCTGTCAAGATTTTCTGAAATATTAACAATCTGATGAGAATCATCTTCTTTCTCACAGGATAGGTAGCAAAAAGTGTAAATAATCTCTTCGGAATGAATTATGTTTGAATTACCCTAAGGGAGCTATCAGGAAGATAGCTGAATATATGTGATTGAAGCTTAAAGAAGAGATTTGGATAAAAGATACAAATTTGGAAGTCATCAGCATGGGAGGTAAATGTTACTTATGGTATAGTGAGGCAGAAGGCAGATGTACCCCCTCCTCTCGGGGTAAAACAATAGGAGATTCATTCCTTATTTACCAAAACTCCAAGAGGAGAATAGCAGGACAAATAAGGGAGGAGGCTGGGCCCTGCCCAGACCACACAGTTCCCATTCTTGAAGTCAGGGCACCTCCCTGACCACACATGCACAGAAAATCTCCTTGGAGATCAAAGGGGGGTGATGTTAATTCTACCCACAGGGCTCTTTGGTAGAATTCATCTTGGCTAAGAGATGTGTGTGCACACATGGAAAGATCCTGAAATATACCAAAGATGGACAGTGAACCAGACAAACCAAAATAATTGGCCAAAGGAAAACCAGAAGAAATGCCTCATAAAAGTAATTCAAGCTGCCATGAGGGTGCGACTCAGGTACTCTTCCTCTGAGTCAAACCCTGTGTCTAACTATGTGTTCTGTGTTCTTCATCCTCTTAATAAATAATTGAGTTGCTTCACTATGTTCCACCTTTGTGGAAATTCCTTTGTGCAAAGCTGAAGGGCCAGGGCCCTTGTCACTGAACCGGTCTAGTGGCTAGGAGCTAGTGCTTTTACTGCCACAACCCAGCCCCAGTCTCTGGCTGGGAACCGATGCCCCACTCCAAGCAATTGCAGGTTGAAGCCACTTGAGATCACCAGGACTAGGTAAGATCATCTAAATGCCAGCTGTTAGATACCAGGGGAAAATCACACTTGTGTAGAAATCCTAAAAGTCTTTTGAGGGTAAAACCTGAAATTAGAAACCATTTTTGCTAAAGAAATCATCTCAGAGGAGTGACCCACACTTAATTTGGGTTTTGTTTCTTGATTCACCTATGTCTAAAATTTATTCTATTTAGTTGTACAAGGCTTCTTGCATTGTTCAAAGAAACTCCTGTGATTCTATCATTTTAAATACTATTTTCAAAGAATGAATTAGCATGTTAAATATGTTGGTGATTTACATGAGAGACTTCCTTGAAATAATTAATTCTACAAATGACAAAGAGCTGGCTAATGAAAGTGTTGAAAAAGGTAAGTCTTAGATGTTGAATGACAGAATCAGCCTTTACAAAAATGCAGTTCAGAGTGATGACTTGGAATGTTAGAAATAAATGATATTAGTTTATAATAACATGTTTCACAAACTCACAGGCTTGGAGAGCAAACTTCTCTTTGCTCAGTAGGGGAAAGTAAGGATGAGGGGAAGGGATAGTTAGGGAGTTTGGAATAGACACATACACACAGCTATATTTAAAATGGAACACCAAAAAAGACCTACTGTATAGTGCAGAGAACTCTGCTCAGTGTTACGTGGACAGGGGAGGGGACTTCGGGAATAATGGATACGTGTATATGTATGGCTCAGTCACTTTGTTGTTTATCTGATACATTGCTAGTCAGCTATAAGCAAATACAAAATAAAAAGTTTGATAAAAGAAAGTTAACTGTATCAGTTGAAACAATTATTGAAGTAGGAGATGGGAGCTACATCTCTATGTAATAGTTTATTATATTTTTTAATTTGAAGGTTCAAAAAATAAAGGCTACACTTCAATTAATTATGTGGTTTAGGTACTTAAAATGTAAATTTAGACTGTGTGGTTATCAGTGAAAAGCAGATAGACGTGAAGTGTAAGTCCATGCCATCACTTTCCAGGAATGGGTCTTTGGAATCTTAATATCTATGCCACTTGTCAAATTGTCTTAATAACGGTCTAGAGTATAAGGAGTTCTCTTAAAAATTGTTTGAGGGGATTTTTCCATGTTAGTACACTTACTGGAAAATTATTATAATAGTTGCACAATTGTCCATTTACTGAAAGTTTTAAACCATCATTTCTTATCATCTTGTTGGATATTTAGAATCTTTTTATTTTATATTATTATCATAAATTTTTATTTGTTTTGAACCTTAGCCCTTGGTATTCTACTCTACTATTCTGAAGCTCTACTATATACACCCCATGCACCATCTATCTACTTGACCTTCTCTTTGAGGACATTTAAAGCTGAGCACCAAAGAACTGATGCTTTTGAACTGTGGTGTTGGAGAAGACTCTTGAGAGTCCCTTGGACTGCAAGGAGATCCAACCAGTCCATTCTAAAAGGAGATCAGTTCTGGGTGTTCTTTGGAAGGATTGATGCTAAAGCTGAAACCCCAATACTTTGGCCACTTCATGTGAAGAGTTGACTCATTGGAAAAGACCCTTATGCTGGGAGGGATTGGAGGCAGGAGAAGGGGACAACACAGGATGAGATGGATGGATGGCATCACCGACTCGATGGACAGGAGTTTGAGTAAACTCCCGGAGTTGGTGATAGACAGGGAGGCCTGCTGTGCTGCGATTCATGGGGTCGCAAAGAGTTGGACACAACTGAGCGACTGAACTGAACTGAACTGAAATGCCCTCTACTCCTTCACTCTCATTGTTCCAAGATCTCTTCTGCTTTTCCCCTCAGCAGTTGACCTTGCTTAAAAAAAAAAAAAAAAGAAAAGAAAAGAAAAAGGAAAAGAAGAGAAAAAGCAAAGAGAAGAAAACGTTCCAAATTGCTACAATTAAGTCACCTATTTGTATCTGTGCCTATACATTCTGTTTTCCCTTCTGTTGTTTTGAATGAACAGCCTGTGTTTTTGTTGAAGGACATTTCTTCCGCTTGTGCACCTGCTCAAACACACTGCTCCAGGAATTTTTCTTTGTCTTGGACATTTTAACTTTCCCTCTTGACGAAATTATCACAAAAGCATACAAGCATTCTGCTATTTCTCCCATCTTGAAAAAAATAAGGAAAAAAGAAAATCTCAAAACCACATCCTTTTTCTACCGTTTTTGCTCTCCTTTAGAGGCAAACTTCTAAGTTTTCTTTATAAGCTGTCTTCAGTTCCTTTCTTTCCAGTCTCTTGAATCCTGTCCAATTAGCATTTCACCCCATATGCCACCAGAACTTTCCTCAAGGTTATCACTACCTCAATATTTTAAGCCAATAACAAATTCTCCATCCTCATCTTATCTATAGGCCAGCAGTACTAATAAGGCTCAGAATAGTCTCCTAAATATAGTCTCTATTCTCAGCAACCAGGTTTTCATAAGTTGTTTCTCTCCCAATTTTTCGAGCTTCTCCTTCTTATTCAGTTTTGCTGGGTTTACAGTATCTCATGACCTCCAAACACTAGAAAGGCTCAAATCTCAGTTCTAACCTTAAAACCTCTTGATTTCATACCATAACTTCCCTATGATCTCACACATGAATTTTTTATGCTGAAAACTTCCAAATTTGTATCACGAGCTTAGAATTCTCTGAACTCTAAACTTAGCCATACAACTTTTTAGTGGATATATCTGCTGAGATGTAAGTATCTCAAAGATTAAACTCCTAATCTGTACCTCCAAACCTGCTCTTTCCACAAATCTTACTAAAAATCAATAAACTCAATCTTCCTAAAACCAGTCAATGAATCAATACTCTGTCTTTCCCACTGCTCAGGCCTAAAAAAGAAGTCATCTGTAATTTTTTGTTGTTGTTTTCTTTCATACTTTTCCTCTATCAGCACATACTTACCGTTCACCTTCAAAATATGCCTGGTATTTGAACACTTTTCATCATTTCCTTTACTCCTGTCCTAATACAAGCTACCACTATCATTCACTTAGATTATAATAACCTTCTAGTTCAAGCATGTGCACTTTTTCCTGCAAGGATGAGATAGCGAGTGTTTTAGGTATTGCAGACCATAAGGTCCTGTTGCAGGTACCTAACTCTGCCAAAATTTGAAAGCATTCCATCAACAGTATACAATTAATGAATGTGCTGTGTTTCTGTAAAATATTATTTATTAAAACAGGAAGGTGGCCAAATGTAATCTATGAGCTGTAGCTTGCCAACACCAATTCTAGTTTGTCTCCTTGACTCATCTTTCTTTCCTAATGTCTGTTGTCAACAGATCGTGCTTCCCATTTCACTCATAGTAAAAGTCACAATTTTTTGTATGGCATACAAAGTTTCTAAACAATATGTTTCCTCAATTTTGCTCCTGCAATCTAGCTACGTTGATCTTTCTGGTGGCCTTAGAACTTTCCACATGCACAAGGGCACCTATCCTTTCTATTTCCTGTATGAGAACCCATAAACTGTAAAACTCACTCTCCACCCTCCTCAGGTTCCTGATCAAATCTCTTATTTTCACTGAAGCCTTTCCTCCCTAAGAAATCACCATCACCCTCCTCCCAAAATGCCCCATTCTCTTTCCCTGCTAGATTCTTTTTCTACCCTCATCAGTTAGTATGCTAAGAAGTTTAATTTTCATTTGTCCCCCCAGTCAGAATATCTCCCATTAAAATATTGGTATATACATGAAGATTTGTTTATTTTAATGATTTTCTATTTTATCTCCAGAGTCTAGAACAGTTTCTGGTATATAATTTGGAACTAAAAAATAGATAGTTGTTGAATGAAGCACTCCCTAAATGAACTCAGGGAGGGCAAGAGAAAGTTATTGCCTTAGATCCAACAGAGAAATTACTGTATCACATGATAGAAGTTATTTAAAATTTCAAATGAAATACACCAAGGTTTATCTCTAAATTTTTTAACATAATGTTTTGATATTTTTTTCTCCTCTGTCTC
This sequence comes from Ovis canadensis, assembly GCF_042477335.2. NCBI lineage: Eukaryota > Metazoa > Chordata > Mammalia > Artiodactyla > Bovidae > Ovis > Ovis canadensis. Next base: position 31,584,760 of record NC_091248.1, on the reverse strand, counting down.
TATGATGCTTAATTTTTTTGTGTCGACTTGATTGAACTAAGGGATGCACTGAGAGCTTGTGAAACCTTATTTCTAGATGTTTCAATGAGGGAATTTCTAGAAGAGATTAGCATTTGAATTCAACCGAATAAAGCAGATGTCCCTCCCTTATGTGGAAAGGCATCAGCCAATTCCAGGCACACACAGGGCAAAAATGTGGAGGCAAGGGTGGATCTGCTATTGATCTGAGATACCCATATTCTCTTGCCCTTCTGGTTCTCAGAATTGCTGACTCAGACCATTACTTACACCCTTGGTCTCCCAATTCTCCGGCTCTCAAACTTGGACTGAATTCTACCTCTCACTTTCCTGGGTCTCCTGTTTGCAGACAGCACATTCTAAGACATTTTGGCCTCCTTAACTACGTGATCCAATTCCTATAGGAAATCTCCTTTCACCTCTAACTAAATCTATATCTAATAGATTTATTTTTGGCTCTGTTTCTCTGGAGAACCTTGACCCAATATTGTCTCTACAATGAAAATGACTTTATTTAACAAGCTTTTGAATTTACCCAATACAGCCACATGTTCATACTCATATGCATACAATTTTCAGTGTACATAATAATCTCATATTTTCTCTTATCATGCTCACAAATGAAACAGATAGGTCAAATATTTTCTTGGAAGCAAAGAAATTCAGTGACCATTTTCAAGCTTTCTGTGTATTATAGCAATTATACCTCTGAACTTAATCATTATTTTCATTCTTGGCAACTCCCACTAGATCACCATGCTGTTTAGTTTATGTCTAACTAATTTAATTAATAATTTAGTAACTTAACTTGTGATACCCAAGATCCCCCAATTTCAGGTGTGAGAAAAGCATAGGATGAATCAGTGAATGGATTAATGAATGGTCAGTAGTGCTGGAACGAGGGCTCAGGCTCTCTTATTTCCAGTATGGTATTCTATCTACTACAGCCTACTCCCTTTATGCTGCTGCTGCTGCTAAGTCACTTCAGTCGTGTCCGACTCAGTGTGACCCCATAGATAGCAGCCCACCAGGCTCCCCCATCCCGGGGATTCTCCAGGCAAGAATACTTCCTTTATGGTGACTTCACAAATCCTTGTTAAGGGTAGACAGTTCTCTGGACCACAAGTTGAAAAAACAAAGACAAAAAAAAAAGCTACAAAAGCACTATACACAGAATTGCCCTTCTAATTAGACAAGAGATAATTCATGAAATGAGAAGACAAGCAAACCATAGAACTGGTTTCACACAGTAATTTTGAAAACAAATGCATCAGAAAATTAGTCAGTGACTGAAAAAATAACCTGTACAAAGTAGAGAAGGGCTGGTAGACAAATCCCTTCTATGACTCTATAATAGTAATTCTTAAATGTATTTAGTTTGAGTTCTTAAACTCCTACATCAGTTTCACACAGGATGCTTGTTAAGAATTCAGGGTTGGTAACCTGCAGTCTAGTCTTCAAATTTTTGGAGAGCTAATCTTGGAATCTGAATTTTTAATTATCTATCAGATTCTTATACATACTTTAGATTTATAGTCAGAGCCTTGCTACTTAAAATGTACTCTGAAACCAGCAACAAGGAGAGCACTCTGAAATGTGCTAAAGATAATGCATATTTTCAGGCCTCTTCTCAAACCTACCAATCAGAGTCTGCATTTTAACAAGATTCCTGGGTGATTTGAATGAAAATTAAAATTTAAAAAGTACGACTCTTGAGACCATCTTTTCATAAGCAATGAAATATAAAGAAACTATTTTATCTCCTAATAGCTAGTCTTTCTCTACAGTTTCCCTTAATCGTTTTCCAATGTTACTTTAGAGTCCTATATGGAAACTAGACCATTAATTTACATAAAATGGGATTATGTAATACATAAAAACAGAATGTTCAAGAGGAAAGGACCTCAAAGAGCACCTCCTTGAACTCCTTCATTTTACGGAAGCAGAAAGATCAGACCCAGAGAGGTCACCAGGGCTCATGGAGATAACTGATGGTTAAGCCAAGAATACACATCAGGCCCCCTGATTCTGATTTCCTGGCTGCTTTAATTACATGCCACTTCCTTTCAGAAGAATTTTACCCGCAATTGGGATTTTACTAAAAATTTGGCCTTTATCTTAAACAGTGTTTTTGAAAGTAAAGTCTAATAGTTAGCATGTAAGAGATCCACTGTGCTAGTCAAATGTTACATCATCAGTCATTCTAAAAATAAGCACTAATTTTAAAAAAAAAAAAATGCACTAGGCTTCTCTATAATCAAGAAGATTATTTTTTAATCTAATTCATTTTTCAGAACAATTACTCAAAATCAATCACTGTCAGTTTATAACAATAATCAGAGAGGAGTTATAAAATATTGGTGATATTGCAGGGTTCAATTTCTTCTCCAGATAGGAAGATCAAATCATTCCAGCTACTGGGAATTGCATTACAACTATTTCTAAATGGAATTTAGCTGCATCATTTTACATTCCTAGCCCTTTGGTCTCCAATGTTCAATTTTCTTGAGTGAAAAATATATGCACAGTGGATATAAGATGGTATTTTAGAACTAATTACAGCCCCTTTCAACTTCTTAAAGGAGGCTTTCTGAGCAAGCAAATGCCTTCCTTCATTTCTTTCTTTGCTTTTTGTCTAGTCAGAAAAGGAATGACAAGTAACTCAGTCTTGAATGATTCTCTTTTGAGTTGTGAAAGGGACAAGTGAGAAAGGAATGTGCCAGTAAAGCAATAATACAGGGGATTTACATATTAATGATGGACTACTCATACAGGATTTGCTTCTCAAATAAACAACCTAAGTTATTCTGCCTCTCCACCCCAACATGTGTGAAATCACTTAGCATAGTGCCCAGCAGAGGAGTTCTCAATAAATATTATTGTTTTTATAAGCCCCAAACCATAACATAAGCATTTCCTACAGGGATCTAAGCAGATGTTTCAAGTCCAGTTAACTCTTTCAGAAGAGGGAACATTACATAACTCAAAATGTAACTGTTTGTACTTAGAAATTGTGAAATAATGTCGCTCAGGACACAAACAGTTTTAACAGAGGAACACAGCAGAGTGAATTCAGATTGTGTGCTAGGGGGGAAAAAAAACAAAACTGTGCTGACTCATGGTCCATCTGATGTTGTTTTTCTGGCCAAATGCTTCATTATATAAGAATTTCTTCTTTGATATGGCCACTTGCTGTTGACACTGCTCACAGTGACTTCAAATGTCACAAGGAGCAACACCAGCACACTGGGTTTCTATTTGTGAGACAGATGACTCAGTTGGTCTATAATGACTTCAGAGGTATTAACTTTGAAATAGGAATAGATGGCTATTTGATAATTATTTTTAGCCTATTATAAGCCTCAGTTTCTTCTCTAAATTGAAGATACAAATATCTGCTTTAGAAGGTTTCTGGGAGGGATTAATATAATGCTCTAGGAAAGATTTACATCAAGTGTCTGACCTAAGCTAAACACTCATTAGTACTGATTTCTTTCTCCTTTTATACATGCTGATCTGGTGACTTCTTGTCTATGTTCCTAAAAGCAGTAAGAACTACAGAATTTGGCAACTTCTGTTCAATAAAAGGCAACTTACACATCTGAGAGTAGACCAGCCCTACAAAGGATAGTCAGCAATAAGGCGGATAGTACCCATTGATTATGTCTAGCTCTATGTATGCAAATATATTTGGAATTCAACCAAAAACTGACACAAGAAATGTGAATTTAAGAGTCTTATGTGCAAAGAGTAAATGATTGCCAGAGCTTATATTTTGCCAAGGATTTTTTTTTTTTAGATATGAAAGTAATAGCTAAATACTTTCTCAGTAGAAAATATCAGAATCTGAAAGTGCAAACTACTTGTAATTTTTCAGTGTTCAACAATACTCTCAAGTCAAAAGTAAATAAATGAAAGGAAATCCTCCAAGACTGAATTTAGCCATCTTTCTATTTGAAACACATGGATTAAATTTAATTAAGCTAAGAGGATATACTATTCAATTGATGGTTTTAGTCAATAAGGCTTTAGAACAATGACTCTGCCAAAATTTTATATTGGGAAATTGTGCACCCTACTAAAACAGTGAAATATATTACTGCAGTCTTTGGGAGTGTGCACTCAGGCTTGTTTAAGTACCAAGAATTTAATTTAATAAAACTTTTTTGTTTTTGCTAGATTTTTATCTGCTAATAAGAGAGCCTCAACAGGAGGCACTTGAATTTTTAAGCTCAGTTGCTTAGTCATGTCCAACTCTTAGTGACCTCATGGACTACAGCATGCCAGGCCTCCCTGTCTATTACCAACTCCCAGAGTTTACTCAAACTCATCTCCATTGAGTCGGTGATGTCATCCAACCATCTCATCCTCTGCCGTTCCTTCTCATCCTGCTTTCAATCTCTCCCAGCATCAGGGCATTTTCAAATGAGTCAATTCTTCACATCAGAAGACCAAAGTATTGGTGTTTCAGCTTCAGCATCAGTCCTTCCAGTGAATATTCAGCACTGATTTCCTTTAGGATGGACTGGCTAGATCGCCTTACAGTCCAAGGGACTCTCAGGAGTCTTCTCCAACACCACAGTTCAAAAGCATCAATTCTTCAACATACAACTTTCTTCATAGTCCAACTCTCACATCCATACATGACCACTGGAAAAATCATAGCTTTGACTAGATGGACCTTGACTGGCAAAGTAATGTCTCTGCTTTATAATATGCTGTCTAGGTTGGTCATAAATTTCCTTCCAAGGAGCAAGCATCTTTTAATTTCATAGCTGCAGTCATCTTCTGCATTGATTTTGGAGCCCCCCAAAATAAAGTCTGACACTGTTTTCACAGTTTCCCCATCTATTTGCCATGAAGTGATGGGACCGGATGCCATGATCTTTGTTTTCTGAATGTTGAGCTTTAAGCCAACTTTTTCAGTCTCCTCTTTCACTTTCGTCAAGAGGCATTTTAGTTCCTCTTCAGTTTCTGCCATAGGGTGGTGTCATCTGCATATCTGAGGTTATTGATATTTCTCCTGGCAATCTTGATTCCAGCTTGTGTTTCTTCCAGTCCAGCGTGTCTCATGATGTACTCTGCATATAAGTTAAATAAGCATGGTGACATTATACAGCTTTGTTGGACTCCTTTTCTTATTTGGAACAAGTCTGTTGTTCCATGTCCTGTTCTAACTGTTGCTTCCTGACCTGCATACAGATTTCTCAAGAGGCAGGTCAGATGGTCTGGTATTTCCAGCTCTTTCAGAATTTTCCACAGTTCATTGTCATCCACACAGTCAAATCCTTTGGCATAGTCAATAAAGCAGAAGTAGATGTTTTTCTGGAACTCTCTTGCTTTTTTGATGATCCAATTGATGTTGGCAATTTGGTCTCTGATTCCTCTGCCTTTTCTAAAACCAGCTTGAACATCTGGAAGTTCATGGTTCACATACTGTTGAAGCCTGGCTTGGGAAATTTTGAGTATGATTTTGCTAGCATATGAGATGAGTGCAGTTGTGAGGTAGTTTGAGCATTCTTTGGCATTGGCTTTCTTTGGGATTGGAATGAAAACTGACCGTTTACAGTCCTGTGGCCACTGCTGAGTTTTCCAAATTTGCTGGCATATTGAGCTCTGCACTTTCAGAGCATCATCTTTTAGGATTTGAAATAGCTCAACGGGAATTCCTTCATTTCCACCAGCTTTGTTCATGGTCATTCTTCCTATGGCCCACTTAACTTGAGTTTTTGCATACCATAAAAATCAAAGTATACTTGGTCGAATTAAGGACTGGATTTTGAGGAACACAGAAATAGTTAAGCTGCTGCATGAATGTAGAATGTGCAATATCTGTACAGCATCAGGATACTCAGAAGCTTGAAAAATTACCTACATCATAAATAATGATTGATTGTACCCTGAAAATTATCTCATTCATACTAAGAGGGTAAATAAAAAAGATGATCCTGAAAGAAAAGATATTGGAAAGATGGGAATTGTATTAGTTTGCTAGGACTGTCATAACAAAATATCACAGACTGGGTGGCTTAAACAACAGAAAATTATTTCCCATGGTTTTGGAGTCTAATGTCCAAGATCAGGGTGTCAACAGATTTGGTTTCTCCTAAGACTTTTTCTCTTAACTTACAGATGTCAGTCTTCTTGGTATGTCCTCACACACAGCCTTTTCTCTATATGTGTTCACCTGGATCTCTTTCTCTTCTTATAAGAATATTGATCATATTGGATGAGGGCTCTAGTGGTCTCATTTTAACTTAATCATCTTTGGAATCTTGAATAAGGTATGATAAAATGATGGACACTAGCATAAAATTTTGTGAGATTTTAACAAAATCTCTACTTTAGTTAATAACACTATATCTCATTAACTTCCTGTTTTGTTAACAATATCTCTTTATATTCTCAGAATGGGAATAGAAGTTCAAAAACTCATTCAAAAATTTTTCAATCACAAAGATGGGCACAGTGAAGGACAGAAATGATACCTACCTAACAGAAGCAGAAGCTATTAAGAAGAGGTTCAAGAATACACAGAAGAATTATACAAATCTTAATGATCTTAATGATCTTAATATCTTAATGATCTAGATAACCCCATGGATCTTAATGACCCAGATCACTCACCTAGAGCCAGACACCATGGAATGTGAAGTCAAGTGGGCCTTAGGAAGCAACACTACGAACAAAGCTAGTGGAGGTGATGGAATTCCAGCTGAGCTATTTCAAATCCTAAAAGATGCTATTGTGTAAGTGCAGCACTCAATATGCCAGCAAATTTGGAAAACCCATCAGTGGCCACAGGACTGGAAAAGGTCAGTTTTCATTCCAATCCCAAAGAAAGGCAATGCCAAAGAATGTTCAAACTACCACACAATTACAGTCATCTCACACGCTAGCAAAATAACGCTGAAAATTCTCCAAGCTAGGTTTCATTAGTACATGAACCAAGAACTCCCAGACATTCAAGCTGGATTTAGACAAGGCAGAGGAACCAGAAATCAAATTGCCAACATCCACTGGATCATCGAAAAAGCAAGAGAGTTCCAGAGAAGATCTACTTCTGCTTTATTGACTATACTAAAGCTTTGGACTGTGTGGATCAGAGCATACTGTGGAAAAATTCTTCAAGAGATGGGAATACCATACCACCTGACCTGCCTCTTGAGATATCTGTATGCAGGTCAGGAAGCAACAGCTAGAACTGGACATGGAACAAGAGACTGGTTCTAAATCAGGAAAGGAGTACATCAAGGCTATACATTGTCACCCTGTTTAGTTAACTTATATGCAAAGTACATTATGTTAAATGCCAGGCTAGTTGAGGCACAAGCTGAAATCAAGATTGCCTCAGATATGAAGATGACACCACCCTTATGTCAGAAAGTGAAGAAGAACAAAAGCCTCTTAATGAAAGTGAAAGAGGAGAGTGAAAAAGTAAGAGTAAAACTCAACATTCAAAAAACTAAGATGATGGCTTCTGGTTTCATCACTTCATGGCAAATAGACAGGTAAACAATGGACAGAGTGAGACTATATTCTTTGGCTCCAAAATCACTGCAGATGGTGACTGCAGTCATGAAATTAAATCACTTTTGGAAGAAAAGCTATGACCAAAATAGACAGCATCATAAAAAAGCAGAGACATTATTTTGCCAACAAATTTCCATCTAGTCAAAGTTATGGTTTTTCCAATAGTCATGTATGAATTTGAGAGTTGGACCGTAAAAAAAGCTGAGCTCCAAAGAATTGATGCTTTTGAACTATGGTGCTAGAGAAGACTCTTGAGAGTCCCTTGGACTGCAAGGAGATCAAACAAGTCCATCCTAAGAGAAATAAATCCTGAATATTCATTGGAAGGACTGATGCTGAAGCTGAAGCTCTAATACTTTGGGGACCTGATGAGAAGAACTGACTCCTTAGAAAAGATCCTGATGCTGGGAAAGATTGAATGTAGAAGGAGAAGGAGATGACAAGAGAAGATGACTGAATGGTATCAATGACTTGATGGACATGAGTTTGAGCAACTTCTGGTACTTGATGATGGACAGGGAAGCCTGGCATGCTGTAATTCCTGGGGTTGGTAAAGAGTCAGACATGACTGAGAGACTGAACTGAACTGAAGATAATGAACTTTGTAAACTTTTACCAGTAATACTGCATGCCAAAATACATGGAACAATATAAAAATTTTGAGTGAATATAAATTAGAAATCTAGCATTCTATTCATACTAAATCAAACAAGTAGAATCAAATGCTGTACATTTTTAGCTAGGCAAAAATTCTTAAGTAGAAAAGCTTTTGTATGCATATACATAGATATATATAGTATATATAACATAATATATATATTTTAGAAAACATGAATTTTAACTGAATCACATTTTGAAGTCTATGTCCAAATAGAGTCATGTGAATTAAGATCAGCCAATCGATCTCATTTAATTTTAATAACCTCTTGAAAGGCCCTGTTGCTAAATTTGTTGCATTCTGCAGGACTCAGGGTTAGAATGTCAATAAAAGAACTTGATTGGTGTGGGAAGAGTTTGGAGGTGGGGGTGGGTTTGGGGACACAATTCAACCCATAACAAGAATATATCTGTGTGTGGCCAGGTCCTATTTCTTACTGTGAATTTTGTGTTGTTAAACTGATTTCCTTTTTGAAACAGTCATTAGGAAATTCTGCCATGTTTTGTTATATATCATTCTATTGTCACTCTTGCAAGCCTATAGGTTAGTTATTAATGGGACATAGATACCCGGCCTTTTTATTATTACTAATATTATTGTAAAAATCTTTTACTTGGAATGGAGTTAATAACTGAGCATAAAACTGAGTAGCACATCTGTCATCCAAACTTCCTTTAAGATATTCATTAGAACAAACTGACAGGTTCAAACAGCACAGTATAGTAACTTCCTATTTTCTCTAAATCAAAGGCTAGAAGTAGTAGTGTTGTTAGAGAAATCTAATTGTTACTGTTATGTAAACATTGACTTTGGAGGATTCTCAAAAAAAATGTAGTGGGTATTCCTGTATAGATTTAACTTCTAATAAATTATAAGTCATATTATGAAATATGAAACTAACTTAGAGAATAGTAAATTCATTGACTCCTCCATAATTTTAGAACCATAATTTGTGAATTTCTCTAATTTCCTTTGCTGTGAAATAAAGAATAAGCTTAAGAAGCATTTCCAAACTTTGCTTCCTCTGGAGAAAAAGTAATTTAAACGTAAGATGAAACAAACTATTTAAAATATTTGCATTATCTTGTCTGAGCAGAGCTGTAAGTGTAGTTTCATAGGAACTGATGGTATTCTTCTAATCTTCTGTCTGATGCACTAGTTCATCCTGACACTAGGTCTATTGACTTCCTCCTATAGCACATGAGGAATGTGCAAGACACCATCCATCTTCATGGGTTTCCCTTCATACAAATCAGGATATTCTAAAAGACAGGAAAGGAGTTTCTTTGCCTTTCCTAAGACATGCTGAAAAGCTTTTACTTTAATGCTGTGATGTCTTATCACATATTTCATTTTTAAATCTCTATTTCATTCTTTTCCTATTAACAGTACTTATTGCTAAAAAATTAACATGAGAAAAAGCTTCATTCTGAGAACACATTGAATACCAGTAAAGATCAAATTTAGAAGATTTATAAAATGATCATAGATAATTCATGCTGAGCATAACTTTGTAAACATCCAGTTTTTTGTTTGTTTGTTTGTTTTTTAACCAGGGATCAGATAGGGAGAATCATTTTATTTTCTTATTTATAAGCAGCTATTTAGTTGCAAGCAATAAAAATAACCTCCTAAAAAAGTAAAAGAAAAAAAAAACATTTTAGGATACTTAGCAGTTCACAGAATTGAAGTTTAGCATTCAGTTATAATAAAGAACAGAAATCAAGGCAGCTCTACAGAGCTTAATCTCATATTAATTGAGATGTACAGAGACTGGAAATACTACTAAAATTGGGATTTGCTAGAGATAACCAGATAATAAATATATTACAAAGATTTGTGGCAAAAGAATGAGAAAACAAGCATCACTTAACTAAAGTGCTATAAAATAATCCATTGTTTAGATCATTGGAAGTAAAAGGTGAAAGATTTGGTCCTATAGAAATAGTGCAAAAATAAGCCTGGATCATCAAGATAGCCCAAAGTTCTAAGATTTTCTTCTAACTTTCAAATCATGCTGAATAGAAAGAAGCTTTGGAAAATCTAATGGCTAAAATGGACCAACCAGAGCTTTGTCAGCATTTTTAAAAGATATGCTTTTATAATAAAAAAGAAACCATGCAACAAAACAAGACGAAATACAAGATACAACATAGCTCTCAGCTTGTTTATCCATTAAAGCAAAAGGTATTTACCCAGCCAACAATAATCTATTCATGTAGGAATACTGACATTATTAGAAAATTATTCAAGCCCATCTAAAAACTTCCATCTATTTATTATATTTAAATTTATGTGGGAGTTTCCCAGGTAGCTCAGCTGATAAAGGATCTGCCTGCAATGCAGGAGACCCAAGTTTGGTTCCTAGGATGGGAAGTTCCCCTGAAGAATGGACAAACTACCCACATCCATATTCTTGGGCTTCTCTGATGGCTCAGGTGGTAAAGAATCCACCTGCAATGTGGGAAATGTGGGTTCTATCCCAGGGTTAACATATGGTATTATTTAATTCTATATCATAAAAATCCTGGAATGTGAGTCAACTGGGCCTTAGGAAACCTCACTACAAACAAAGCTAGTGGAAGTGATGGGATTCCAGTTGAGCTATTTCAAATCCTAAAAGATGATGCTTTGGAAGTGCTGCACCAAATATGCCAGGATATTTGGAAAACGCAGCAGTGGTCGCAGGACTGGAAAAGGTCAGTTTTCTTTCCAATCCCAAAGAAAGGCAATGCCAAAGAATGTTCAAACACAGTTGTACTCATCTCACATGCTAGCAAAGTCATGCTCAAAATTCTCCAAGCCAGGCTTAAACAGTATGTGAACCATGAACTTCCAGATGTTCAAGCTGGATTTAGAAAAGGCAGAGGAACCAGAGATCAAATTGCCATCATCCACTGGATCATCAATAAAGCAAGAGAATTCCAGAAAAATATCTACTTCTGCTTTATTGACTATGCCAAAGCCTTTGACTGTGTGGATGACAATGAACTGTGGAAAATTCTAAAGAATTGGGAATACCAGACCACCTGACCTGCCTCCTGAGAAATCTGTAAACAAGACAGGAAGCAACAGTTAGAACTGGACATGAAACAGCAGACTTGTTCCAAATAGGGAAAGGAGTACGTCAAGGCTGTATATTGTCATCCTGCTTATTTAACTTATATGCAGAGTACATCATGAGAAATGCTGGGCTGGATGAAGCACAAGCTTGAATCAAGATTGCCAGGAGAATTATCAATAACCTCAGATATGCAGATGACAGCACCCTTATGGCAGAAAGTAAAGAAGAACTAAAGAGCTTCTTGACGAAAGTGAAAGAGGAGAGTAAGAAAGTTGGCTTAAATCTCAACATTCAGAAAACTAAGATCATGGCATCTAGTCCCATCATTTCACAACAAATAGATGGGGAAACAGTGGAAACAGTGAGAGACTTTATTTAGGGGGACTTCAAAAGCACTGCAGATGGTGATTGCAGCCGTGAAATTAAAAGACGCTTGCCCCTTGGAGGAAAGTTTTGACCAACCTAGACAGCTTATTAAAAAGCAGAGACATTACTTTGCCAATAAAAGTCCATCTAGTCAAAGCCATGATTTTTCCAGTGGTCATGTATGGATGTGAGAGTTGGACTATAAAGAAAGATGAGTGCTGAAGAACTGATGCTTTTAAACTGTGGTGTTGGAGAAGACTCTTGAGAGTCCTTTGGGCAGCAAGGTGGCCAAACCAGTCCATCCTAAAGGAAATCAGTCCTGAATATTCATTGGCAGGACTGATAATGAAGCTGAAACACCAATACTTTGCCCCCCTAATGTGAAGAGCCGACTCATCTGAAAAGACCCTGATGCTGGGGAAGATTGAAGGCGGGATGACAAGGAGACGACAGAGAATGAGATGATTGGATGACATCACCGACTCAATGGACGAGAGTTTGAGTGAACTCAGGGAGTTGGTAATGGACAAGCAGGCCTGGTGTGCTCCAGTCCATGGGGTTGCAGAGTCAGACATGACTGAGCCACTGAACTGATATCATAAAAACTTATAAATTTATGAAAAACTATTACAAAGGTATATTTCAACTACAAGAAAAAGTATATAAAGGATGACTCTGGGAAAAAAATATAAGAAGGTAGAAGAAATGGTCCAAAATAATGTAAAGCATAATTGAACAACGTCTCTGAAAGTAAAATTGAAACTGAATTCTTAAACGATATAGCAAGTTATGTAAAAATATGTTTTTAATTTCTCTAGCTCTTTAATAATCTCATTCAGCTTGGGAATACAGTAGAGTAATATCTTAAAATAATTTTGACAGAAAGGATGGTGGCACGTCCTTTACATATAGGCAAGTTGTCTTTCAAAAATACAATAACAAATAGGCATTATTTAGCAAGTTGGGACACTGGGAATATAATATATATGAAAATTATATTTGATGATAAACTAAAATGCTAATCAAATTGAAGAATCATAGAATGTATATGTTGTGATGAACAGATTTTAGGACTATAAAGCTAATAATAAAGAAGAGAATTAAGGTTTCATAACTGTAAGTAAGCAGTATGTACCTTGACAATATAATTAAATAATATAATATAGAGATAGAAGAGTTAGAAGAAAGAAGAAAGGAGTATAAGATAGAAGAAAGGAGTATAAGATAGAAGAAAGAAGAGAAAGAAATTTAACTGAGATAATATTCTTTTAAGTTTTATCAAGAATTCAATATAGACTACAACTTAAATATTAAGACAAACACAATAATGAATTTATAACTTTAAATGTCCTCATAATAAAATCTTTTACTAGTTGATAAAATTCTTTATATACTTATATATTACAGAGAAATATTTATCAGAAGGCAATGGCACCCCACTCCAGTACTCTTGCCTGGAAAATCCATGGATGGAGGAGCCTGGTGCAGTCCATGGGGTCACTAAGAGTTGGACACGACTGAGTGACTTCCCTTTCACTTTTCTCTTTCATGCATTGGAGAAGGAAATGGCAACCCACTCCAGTGTTCTTGCCTGGAGAATCCCAGGTATGAGGAAGCCTGGTGGGCTGCCATCTATGGGGTCGCACAGAGTCGGACATGACTGAAGCGACTTAGCAGTAGCAGCAAGCAGCTTTAATTTGATCTTATTTCCGCTTTTTAAGTACATTTATTTACTGGCTTACACTAAAATCAGGTATAATGCAATCCCAGGTTTTCAAATTAGTTGTATTTATCAGCTTTAATACTTTCACAGAGCTATCTGGAACAATGTTACCCAGTTGTTAACAAACGATTTTATTTCAAACGCTTTTTAAAATCTTTTTCCATTGCATCTTTTGCACTACCTTTTTTTAAATAATAGCTGCATATCATCTTAACAGAAAAGTCATCATTTTTTCCAAAAAGTATACTCTGTATTACATATTTAGATAGTGTTTAAAATACTAACTCATAAATTATAAATTGGAAGGAATCATAGTATCTGTCTTACAACTGACATCAAGATTTTTGCAAAAACAGAATAGTCCCTTGAATGTAGTAAGCAAGCAATATGCATTAGCTACTCCTTCAGCTAGGGCTTCCCTGGTGGCTCAACGATAAAGAACCCACCTGCAATGCAAGAGACATGCGTTTGATCCCTGTATTGGGAAGATCCCTTAAACAAGAAACTAGCAACCCACTCCAGTATTCTTGCCTGGGAAACTCCATGGACAGAGGAGTCTGGCAGTTTACAGTCCATGGGGTCACAAAACAGTGACATGACTTAGTGACTAATCAACAGCAACTCTTTCAGCTAATCATATTTATGCTAGGAGAGCTGTCATTTTTACTTAAGTGAGAATCTGATAAATTATAATTTGCAAATGCTACTTATATTTTTTCTTTCAAAAAATAGAAATAACTATAACTATTAAAACATGACTGTGGGAGTGATTCACTCTTTTGTACCACCTCATTGTACTCATTTATAATTAAATACCTGCTGTGACTAAGTATTGTGCTAGGAACACTAGACACAGTAGTGAACAAGAGAGATTGCATGTAGACATTCAAGATTTCTCATCATTAGGGAAAATTTTCTATGATAAATCTTGTAACATACAATTTCTTGTCCTAATCAATACAGTCAATATATTTTAATGATGATTGTGAAAGAATTCAAACGTTAAATGGCATTGTTATTAAGCTCATTTGCACACTTTAATTGTAATTAATTGTATAAATTAATTCTGATATAATTTCCAGTCATAAATTTTTTTTATTAAAGCTTATAAGCATCAATAAGCTTTTAATATTTAACACTGACTCAAATGAGCTTTTGACTTACATCCTCATATGTCTCATATCATTTCCTTCAGTAGATCATGAGGGTACCCTGAAGAAAAATGACTTGTAACATCAAGAGATTTCCACTTCCCAACAACCAATGACTTCCCAATAGAAGCTACTACATATTCTTACTTAAACTTACTTTTTTGACAAATTATCTTAGTATTTCATAAATTAATAAATTATATACTTAAGGCAGTGCATTTTTTAAAATAAAAGTGTTACAATATACTGGCTCTGAAAATAATAGATTACCAAATATATAACATCAAAAACAAAAATTCCAAGAATGAACACATTCACTAGAAATTATTTCTGTTTAATAATGAATACAGGCTTCCCTGGTGGCTCAGATGGTAAAGTGTCTGCAGGAGAAGGAAATGGCAACCTACTCTGCTACTCTTGCCTGGAAAATTCCATGGACAGAGGAGACTTATAGGCTACAGTCCATGGAGTCGCAAAGAGTCGGACATGACTGAGTGACTTCACTTCACTTCAGTAATGAGTACAAACTACTATCGGGGGCTTCCCAGGTGACGCTGGTGAAGGGGAATCTGCCTGTCAATGCAGGAGACATTGGTTCTATCCGAAGATCCCACAAGAAGGAAACGGCAACCCGTTCCAGGATTCTTGTCTCAGAAATTCCATGAACAGAGGAGCCTCGCGGGCTAGTCTATGGGGTCGCAAAAAGAGCTGGGCACAACTAAGCTTGCATGCACTATCTATCACTTTCACTTTTCAGTTTCATGCATTGGAGAAGGAAATGGCAACCCACTCCAGTGTTCTTGCCTGGAGAACCCCAGGGACGGGGGAGCCTGGTGGGCTGCCGCCTAAGGGATCGCACAGAGTCTGACACGACTCAAGCGACTTAGCAGCAGCAGCGGCAGCAGCAGCAGCAGCAGCAGCAGCAGCAGCAGCAGCACTAATACAGTCCTTAAGGGTCAAATTTTAAATTATCTTAAAAATAGGTAATGTTTTAGATAAAAAGTTGAATACTTAAGCTAAATATTTGTAAACCCTCACACATATAGTATGAAAATTATGTTTAGGTGGTTGTCTTAAATATTTAATAACAGTAATTTGTCAGCTTGATACGATACATGATTCACATAAATACTTTATGACTAACAGTTTAAAGAAATAATGTTACTTTTGTAATTACAATTTACTTCTTTATCTTTTGATACTGAATGAGTTTTATTGAGTATGATTGAAAATATAAAATTCATAGGCTAATTCTGAAATGTTATCCCAATAAGTAAATTCACCCTTGAGAGGAATTTTACCAGAATGATAAACTGGTTTTAGTCAAGATGTGAAATCCAGGTCATTATTCAAAAGTGATATCCTTCTTGGTTAGCCAAGAAGCTGTTGAAATTGGGTAAGCCAAGAAAAACTAAAATGTTAAGTGAATTACAGAATCAGGAACATGCAAAGCTTACACTAGAATGTCTTGTCATACCAGCTAGCTAAGAACTATAAAAACTAACCCAGCAATACGATTGCTAAAGAGAAGTCTTAACAAAATGTTCCAGCTGAGAAAAAGATATAGCAATGAGAAAAGAAAGCAAGCAGTACAAATTGCCTCTGAAGCAACTTTTACTGCCTCCAGAAGGAAATGTTTTCATGGCTGTGGCATTTTTCTTTTTTTTTTTTTTCACCAAAAGCAAAATGTTCACACTAGAAGTTTGGCACTCTCAAATGCCTCTTCTGGGAACACAGATAGGTAAAGATTTTCTAAATTTTAAATTCATAGCACATAAAAACTTTGCAGGCAAATGTGACTATTTTATGATATCTGCCACACATGCAAACTTTACAAAATAACATGAATATACAAAAAAAGATCTTTCTCTAACAGTAATTTTTGATGACAGTGATTAGAGATTATTTTAATAAAGAACCTAAATAGTCAGCAAAAGATTGTTGGCTAAATTTATCAGGGTAATACTATGTAATCATAAGAACTCTTTTGAAAAGCTTCATTAAAT
Organism: Ovis canadensis; assembly: GCF_042477335.2. Lineage (NCBI taxonomy): Eukaryota > Metazoa > Chordata > Mammalia > Artiodactyla > Bovidae > Ovis > Ovis canadensis. The sequence goes on along the minus strand of NC_091248.1, from coordinate 31,568,241 downwards.
TGACATATATAGGGACATAGATGACTATCATGTATGGTGAAAAATGCAAATTTCACAGTTATGTGTATAATGTGACTAAGTTATGTAATCATATAACTGCACATATATACTTGCATACATATGATAGCATATATTTGTGTGCATAAATTATAGATATTGTATAAACAGATATATATGTTCAGAAAAGAATAGATAGTATTGAAATGTGGGGCTGTGTTTTTCATATTCATTGTTTGTCTCAGTCAAGGTTGAGACAAGATCTGAAACATTTAACTTTCCCCTCCAAATGATATTTCTTTCTTTTTATGTATTTATTTATTTCCCTTTTTTTAATTTATTTTTTTTACTTTACAATACTGTATTGGTTTTGCCATACATTGACACGAATCCACCACGGATGTACATGAATTCTCAATCCTGAACCCCTCTCCCACCACCCTCTCCATATCATCTCTCTGGGTCATCCCAGTGCACCAGCCCCAAGCATCCTGTATCCTGTATCAAATCTAGACTGGTGATTCGTTTCTTATGATAGTATACATGTTTCAATGCCATTCTCCCAAATCATCCTACCTTCTCCCTCTCTCACAGAGTCCAAAAGTCTGTGCTATACATCTGTGTCTCTTTTGCTGTCTTGCATACAGGGTTATCATTTTCATCTTTCTAAATTCCATATATATGGGTTAGTATACTGTATTGGTGTTTTTCTTTCTGGCTTACTTCACTCTGTATAATCAGCTCCAGTTTCACACACCTCATTAGAACTGATTCAAATGTATTCTTTTTAATAGCTGAGTAATACTCCATTGTGTATATGTACCATAGCTTTCTTATCCATTCGTCTGCTGATGGATACCTTATCTTTGACAAAGGAAGCAAGAATATACAATGGATTAAAGACAATCTCTTTAACAAGTGGTTCTGGGAAAACTGGTCAACCACTTGTAAAAGAATGAAACTAGAACACTTTCTAACACCATACACAAAAATAAACTCAAAATGGATTAAAGATCTAAATGTAAGACCAGAAACTAAAACTCCTAGAGGAGAACATAGGCAAAACACTCTCCGACATAAATCACAGCAAGATCCTCTATGATCCACCTCCCAGAATACTGGAAATAAAAGCAAAAATAAACAAATGGGACCTAATTAAAATTAAAGCTTCTGCACAACAAAGGAAACTATAAGCAAGGTGAAAAGACAGACTTCAGAATGGGATAAAATAATAGCAAATGAAGTAACTGAAAAACAACTAGTCTCAAAAATATACAAGCAACTTATGTAGCTCAATTTCAGAAAAATAAATGACCTAATCAAAAAATGGGCCAAAGATATTTATTTCTTAAAGCTTTAGATAATGTTTTGCTTATGATATTGTAGAGAAAAAGAAGGGAAAACAATGTATCCAGTATAGAAAAATAATTTAATAATGCTCATGGGATATTTCTGTCTTTTTACCCAATTCTTTTACTTGCCATTTATCTTCTCTCCCTCATCCTCATCTCCAGTCTCTCTCTCTCTCTCTCTTTTCCTCATTCTCTTTCCTTCATTTTCTTTTTCTCCTTATCTCTCCCTCTCTCTCTTATACACATACTCATTCCTCCCAAGGCTCCTTTTTCATCCCCTCCTATTAGTTTCCAAACCATTATTTTTTAAGGAATTTTTCATTATCTCATGTACAGGAACAATGGCTATAAAGAGGTCATATTTCATAAGTGGATATCTTCCATAAATGGGAAAAATAAAATTGTAGTATTGTCTTTTGTATATGAACATATACATATTTTTTAAAATTATTGCATGGTATTCACCAAGCTGTTGATAATAGTTATTGTAAATTCTGGGGAGTATGATTGAGAGCAGGAAGACTCATAAACTACATATACATGCATGCCTGGCTTGTTCATAAGTTTGAAGTAAAAATATACTATTTTACTTTGCAATAAAATACACTATTTTGTATCTTTGTGTAAAATAAATACTCTAATCCAATGTCCACTCATCTGTGTCATTCTTATAGGCGCCTATCCTATCTTCTACCTTTAATTTTATCTCTTTCAATATAATGTTAATAGTATAACCAGCAGGATTATTTTTAATGCAAATTTGATACTACTGCTCATGCTATACTTCTAAATGAATTGTTTTGATCTTAGGATAAAGGTCAGCTTTCTTAAAAGAACTTATAGTCTTCTTATGAAATATTATTATCTTTTTTCCTCTTTAACTTCATCTATTGTCTTTCTTTTGTCATATTTTTCACTTTAGTTCTTTTAAAGGTCAGTCCTTTCTTCTATGATATTTAATAATTTTCTTCATTGTTAAAATTTCTCTTTCCCTTTTCTTCCAAAGCCCTCTATTTCCTACCTAAATTCTATTCAGTCTTCAGGATTATACTCAAATGCCCTTTCTTTTATTAATTCTTCTCTGAATTCAAAAGTCCCAGTAAGTGTAGTGTGCCTCATATCTATTCTTACACCACAATGAATCTTTGCTCTTGTCACCCTTGTAACACATTACTCTTTTAAACTTTTCTATATTCTTTATTAGATACTAAGTTCCCTGAGAAAAATCATTCTATGCACATTATTCAATGCTACATCTGAAATGGTTGGCTTGTAGGAGGTGTTAAAATAGATGTTTCAATAATAATCACTAAACTACTTGGTAAGTAAACTGAATGTCTATTCACTATTCATGTAATAAATAATACATCAGACTTGCTCTATCAGCCAAAATGGGATAACTTGTATCAGACTAACCTTCTCTCAAGAGAAAAAGGTAGGGACTTCCCAGGTGGCCCAGTGGTTGACAATCTGCCTGCCAATGCAGGGGACAGAGGTTTGATCCCTGGTCCAGGAAGGTTCAATGTGTCACAGAGCAACTGAGCCTGTGCACCACAGCTACTGAAACTGCATGCCTAGAGCCTGTGCTCCTCAACAAGAGAGGCCACTGCAATAAGAAGATCACGCAACACAAAGAAGAGTAGTCCCCGCTCGACACAACTAGAGAAATGCCATATGCAGCAATGAAGACACAGCACAGCCAAACATAAATAAAAAGAGCAAAGGTAAACTATGAAAAATTAACAAAAAAATTCAAAGCATAAAAAAGCAGCTATGGTGCTCAGGATTTGAGAGACAAAGGGGAAAAAAATGCATTGAAGAGAGCTCTCTATTCACTCCTTTTTTCCTCAGGACCCGGCTTTTTTTGTTTGTTTGTTTTCTAATTTACTCACAGGGCATAGCATTCAAACAGAAAGTTGTGGCTTGGAGGGTGCACCAATCTTACTAAGGAAGTCAAAATGAAGTTTGAGGCTCCAATGAAGCAGGAAGGTAGGAGCTAAGATGCTCTGGAGATATGAAAACAATAAAGATTAGAGTCCATTATTTTACACAGTCTCCCTCAAGGAGTTTGGGATTCCTCAACTGTACATGCACAAAGTAAGTATTTAAAAGGCAGCTGCTATGAGGATAAAATGAGGTTTGGAAAATATTATAGTGTTAATGAGACAAAAATTGAGCTTGAAGTCTAGCAAAGAAGGAGAACATTTTTAAATGCTTCTGAGATTTTAGAATTATCTCAATCACTTGTTGGACAAAGACAGTTTTAATACAAGAGGAAAATTCAGTGCTATCCTAGACAGACATAGTTAATCTTCATTACCCAAGGATTTCCTATTTGTAAATTTGCTTATTCATTAAAATTTATTTGTATCCCCCCCAAAAAAACAGTGCTTATGCTTATAGTGTTTTTACAATCATCTGTGGACATGCATAGAGTGGTAAAAATTTTACATTGCCCAACACCTATATTCTCAACTGAAATCAAGGTAATACTCTGACTTCTTGCTTTCTCTCTCAAACTACAAACTTCCTTTTTGTGAAAATGTTTTTGTGATTTTTTGTTTTCTGTGATTTCTTATTTAAAATGACCCCCAAAGCACATAGCTGAGTGCTGTCTAATGCTTCTAAATGTAAACAGGCTATATTTGCCTGATGGATTACCTGCACGTTAGATAAGCTACACATAGGCATGAGTTATAGTGTTATTCCCAGGTGGCACAATGGTAAAGAATCTGCCTGACAATGAAAGAGACATAAGAAATGAAGGTTCAATCCATGGATTGGGAAGATCCCCTGGAGTAGAAAATTGCAACCCACTCCAGTATTCTTGCCAGGAAAATTCCATGGACAGAGGAACCTGGTAGGCTACAGTCCATAGAGTCTCAAGGAGTCAGACATGATTGAGTATGCACACGTGAATACTATGCTGTTGGCTGTGAGTTCAATGTTAATGAATCAACTATGTATACTGAATGAGGTATCTTTCAACAGAAACACACATAGAAGTATTATATATATAAAGTATATATATATATATATAAAGTATATAAAAGTATTATATATATAAAGAATCTGCCTGTCAGTGCAGGAGACTTAAGAAATGCTAGTTCTATCTCTGGGTCTGGAAGATCCCTTGGAGGAAGAAATGGCAACCCACTCCAGTATTCTTGCCTGGAGAATGCCGTGGACAGAGGAGCCTGGAGGGCTACAGTCCATAGGGTCTCACAGAGTTGGACAAGACTGAAGTGACTTAGCATACACACATGCATATACCTTTAGTATCTTGAGAGTATTGTGACAGAGGCCCCCAGGAACCTAATTTTGTATTTCCCCTAAGAACACTGGTTCAGCGTTAGCTAATTCAGTGACCATTTAACACAGCTATCAGAAATAGTGAGAATTGACAGTACCGTGATTCATATGCCCTGAAATTTTTTGTATAAAACATTAAGCATTTATTCAAAATTATAAGTTAAGACAGGAAAATAATCAAGAAACTAAAAGTCAAAAAAACAAAATATAAACACATACTAACATGAGACTCTTAGATAACCCAAAAGTTATCAGAGAACATAATTTTGTTATGAATATTGACTTTTTCATGATCATGATAATAAACACTGTGAAACCTATATAACACTCACCATCCTCTATGAGTACCTATAAACTTCATTGTGTTAGTGGCACTTTGCCTAACAGTTTAGGAGGTAACACTTAAAATAACTATATTAATTTGTCCCTATAACATAAAAAAAATGTGAATAACAAGCTGGAATTCATAGAAAGGAATTAAATAGAAACTAAAAATTTAAAAAATAAATACATAGTAATGAATAGATATATTCAAGAGCAGACTAGGCACAGCAGAAGAATTAGGTAATTGAAAAGGTAGTGAGTAGAAAAGTATCTAGATTTAAGCAAATATATGAATAAAGAAATGAAAAATATCTAAGTGAAAGAGAGATATAATAAAAATTACTTTGAAAATTAAAAAATGAGATGAAAAATTACACCCAGGTACATACATCATGGTAAAACTGCTATAACCCAGTGACAAAGAGAAAAATGAGAGAGGCAAATGAAGAAGGAAGGGATCACTGTCAAAGGCTAACAGTGAGATGAACAGCTGGATCTTAACAGAAAACATTGAAAGCCAAAGACTATGGAATGAGAGCTTTAAGAGACAGAAAGGAAATAAATGTCAACCTAAGATTTTTATTCAATAAAAATATCCTTTTGAAATGAATCAACAGCTTTAAAATAAAATTGTTTTCCATTTAAAAAATTGAGCAAGTTTATTTAGTTGAAACTTATAAGAGAGGGGAAAAAAAAACCCTCTGAACAGTTTTGTAGGGAAAAGAAATGCAATTTTAGAAAAAGGTATTATAGTGTACAAATAAATAAAGGCTACCAAAAAATACATTTACATATAAATCTAAATAAATTTTGACTGTTTAAAACAATAGTAATGATTTGTCACTATTTCAAATATATGTGGGGGTCAGGGGGATCTCCTGGAGAAGAAAATGGCAACCCACTCCAGTATTCTGGCCTGGAGAATCCCCATGGACAGAGGAGCCTGGCAGGCTACAATCCATGGGATCACAGAGAGTCAGATAGGACTGAGAGACTAAGCAGCAGCAGCAGCAGCAGCAAATATATGTTAGAACAAAATGCACGAAAACAACACAACCAAAGCAGAAAGGCATGAATGAAAAGAAATTGTTAGAGATATTTATAACTATCATAGGAGAGATAAAAGTGTTTAAAATATACTCATATAACTATGAATACTATAATCTCTATGTTTGGTAATTCACTTCTAATAAATAATAAACAGTGAAATTGAAACTGTTGGTGATCTGAGCCTAAGTCATAATAGCTGATACAGTTTTTACTGGTTTCTCTTTCTCATCTCAATCTATATTTCTCTAGGTGCTTTCCCCAGAAATCTAGGTATCATGCCATGGGGAAGCCACCTACAATGTTCCTTGAAATTTCAGCCAATAGGATCCTAGCATCAGTCTCCAGATGTGTGTGTGTGTGTGTGTGTGTGTGTGTATACATTAGGAAAACTAATGTTTTTGTAGATAATAGAATACCAAGTGTTGCAAAGAAGAGGAGAGCTGGAACTTTCATAAGCTTTTAGTGAAAATATAAATCGGTACATCCACTATGAGATTCCCTGGTGGTACAGAGGGTAAAGTATCTGCCTGCAATGCAGGAGACCTGGGTTTTTGACCTCTGGGTTGGGAAGATCCCCTGGAGAAGGCAATGGCAACCCACTCCAGTACTCTTGCCTGGAAAATCCCATGGATGGAGAAGCCTGGTAGGCTACAGTCCATGGGATTGCAAAGCGTTGGACACAACTGAGAGACTTCACTATGAAAACTATTAGTAATAATATGCTACAGAGTAATATACAAATATCCATGACCCACTATTTTGATTCAAGCTGTATTCCTAATGAAATATATATATGCATATATAATATATATTATGCATATGTATGCTGAAAGACATACATGTAGCAGAATTTTTATAATATTTAGAAACTGGAAACAATCTAAAAGTTATTATTGGTAAATAAATTGGAGCTTTTCCATACAATACAATAAATCATAATTCATATAATATAATATAATGTTACTATAACAATATAAAGTAACTAATGACACATTCATCAACCAGATGAATTTTATAATCACGTATATATGACATGATTTTAAATATTGGAAATAGTGTTTGGTTAGCATCCCTTTAAAAACAGAAAACAAGCAATCCTCGTTATTTCAAACAAAGCACATTTAATACAGGGAGTTAAATACAAAAGGAATGAAAAGGCTTAGAAGACAATAAAATGAAACTAGGATACTCAGAAAACTTTAGAAAGTTTTTTTTTTTTTAATTAATTTAACTGGAAGTCTAAGACTGCTATGCTACTGAGCTTGCCTAAAGAATCACAACTAAGAATGCTACAAGGGAAGCCAAAGTGCTAAACAACCTCTGGAACTGCAGAAGTCCATTTATATTGCTACTCTGGACAGAGCCAGAGCCGTAACACCTTGTCATGGAGACTGAGAGCGTGCTCGTGGCTGCTGTGTGTTCAGTGCTGAGCTGCTGAAGCTGTTGGAGCGACTGATGCCGTGATTTCTCATACTAGTGCTGCCCCAACTGATAGCTAGTGTCTGTGCTTGCCTATCTCAATTATTGTTCCCTGAAACTCTGCCAGGAGCAAATAAAAAGTGATTCTCCCTTTCTTCAAACTTTTTGGTCTTCCCAGTAGAAAAATTTAACCAGAAAGCTACTGTCAAGGAGATCTGTTTATTCTTACTTCTAGCTCCCTGCAGTATGAAACATGATGGGGAAAGTCATTTAGTTGTGTCCGACTCTTTGTGACCTCAGGGACTGTACCCCACAAGGCTCCTCTGTCCATGGAATTTCTAAGCAAGAATACTGGAGTGGGTAGCCATTCCCTTCTCCAGCACGGATCTTCCAGACCCAGGGATCAAACCTGGGTCTCCCACATTGCAGGCAGATTCTTTACCACTAGTAAAGAAAGCCCCTCCTGCAGTATACCAAGGAGGATAAAGTGCAGAATAACCAATATAGTCCATTATGTTATGCCCATTCAACCAGGGGATTTAATATAGCATCAAAGTGTTGAAAAGGCTGAGAAATAAAAGGTGTAGAATGAGATTGTTCAGATGTTAACATTAATGACTCAGGAAACTAGTTATTACCCCTAGGTCAGGAGAAGTAAAAGGGAAAATCATGTCACTCCGTGCCCACAAGTGCCATGCTCTTACGGAGTTGAAGCCAGTGGACTGCATGTGGGAATCAAGAAAAGGGAGGATTCTGATTCACCTAACCAAGAGAATGGAGGTGCTACTCACTAAAACATGCAACATTAGAGAAATAGAATCAACTCTTCTTGGCAGAAAAGTAAAAAACCTACATTCCCACTGGTGCTGCAGTGGACCAGAAAAGTGAAAGTGTTAGTCAGTGGTATCTGACTATTTTGTGACCCCATGGACTGTGGCCCACCAGGCTCCTCTGTCATGGGATTTCCCAGGCAAGAATATTGGAGTGGGCAGCCATGTTCTTCTCTAGGGGATGCTCTTGACCCAGGGACAGAACCCAGGTCTCCCGCATTGCAGGAGAAGCCACCAGGGAAGCCCCAAACTCACAGACATAGCAGAGGGGACCATGTACAGCCAGAAAAGGTGAAGGACAGCTAACCACCTACACAAGGGAAATGCTTTGCTATTGAAACTATATAAAATATTAAGCAATTAATATAAATTGGATTACTAGAAAATCAGTATTTTTGTGTTAATTTAAAATATATAGCTATTAAAGTTTTTAGAAATATAAATATTAACAAGCATTTAAAATTATTCCAATGACAATGTACATTTATGTACACAACTATACCAAATTCCATGCAGGTTGCTGAGACTAGTGTTTTCCCTAGAAATTATAAACAGAACTAATGTGGAAATTTAAATATAAACACTGCAGGTCAAGAGGTAATATGAGATACTTAGTGGTTTCACTAGTTAATCTCCATGAGAGAGTAAATATCTTTAGATAATGATTTAAATCATGTCCCTGAACAAGCAGCTCTATGATTTAAATATCTAAAATCAGCAGTTTTCCTGTTCATTTGCATTACCAAAAAGACTTCTTTCTGCTCATAAAAACACTTTGAAAGTAGGTCTTCGTGACCTTGAAAGTCTTCTAAAACTATTATTCTATGATATTGGGCATTATCATCAGCATAAAACACGACGTACCATGGAAATAGTATTTTCTCCACAAGCATTTATTGAAGACCTCAGTTCAGTTCAGTTCAGTCACTCAGTCGTGTCCAACTCTTTGCGACACCATGAATTGCAGCACGTCAGGCCTCCCTGTCCATCACCAACTCCCGGAGTTCACTCAGATTCACGTCCATCGAGTCAGTGATGCCATCCAGCCATCTCATCCTCTGTCATCCCCTTCTCCTCCTGCCCCTAATCCCTCCCAGCATCAGAGTCTTTTCCTTCGCATGAGGTGGCCAAAGTACTGGAGTTTCAGATTTAGCATCATTCCTTCCAAAGAAATTCCAGGGCTGATCTCCTACAGAATGGACTGGTTGGATCTCCTTGCAGTCCAAGGGACTCTCAAGAGTCTTCTCCAACACCACAGTTCAAACGCATCAATTCTTTGGCACTCTGCCTTCTTTACAGTCCAACTCTCACATCCATACATGACTACTGGAAAAACCATAGCCTTAACTAGATGGACCTTAGTCGGCAAAGTAATGTCTCTGCTTTTGAATATGCTATCTAGGTTGGTCATAACTTTTCTTCCAAGGAGTAAGCGTCTTTTAATTTCATGGCTGCAGTCACCATCTGCAGTGATTTTGGAGCCCCCCAAAAATAAAGTCTGACACTGTTTCCACTGTTTCCCCATCTATTTCCCATGAAGTGATGGGACCGGATGCCATGATCTTTGTTTTCTGAATGTTGAGCTTTAAGCCAACTTTCACTCTCCTCTTTCACCTTCCTCAAGAGGCTTTTTAGTTCCTCTTAACTTTCTGCCATAAGGGTGGTGTCATCTGCATATCTGAGGTTATTGATATTTCTCCCGGCAATCTTGATTCCAGCTTGTGTTTCTTCCAGTCCAGAGTTTCTCATGATGTACTCTGCATAGAAGTTAAAAAAGCAGGGTGACAATATACAGCCTTGACGTACTCCTTTTCCTATTTGGAACCAGTCTGTTGTTCCATGTCCAGTTCTAACTGTTGCTTCCTGACCTGCATATAGGTTTCTCAAGAGGCAGGTCAGGTGGTCTAGTATTCCCATCTCTCTCAGAATTTTCCACAGTTTAATGTGATCCTCACAGTCAAAGGCTTTGGCATAGTCAATAAAGCAGAAATAGATGCTTTTCTGGAACTCTCTTGCTTTTTCCATGATCCAATGGATGTTGGCAATTTGATCTCTGGTTCCTCTGCCTTTTCTAAAACCAGCTTGAACATCTGGAAGTTCATGGTTCATGTATTGTTGAAGCCTAGCTTGGAGAATTTTGAGCATGACTTTACTAGCATGTGAGATGAGTGCAATTGTGCGGTAGTTTGAGCATTCTTTGGCATTGCCTTTCTTTGGGATTGGAATGAGAGCTGACATTTTCCAGTCCTGTAGCCACTGCTGAGTTTTCCAAATTTGCTGGCATATTGAGTGCAGCACTTTCACAGCATCATCTTTCAGGATTTGAAATAGCTCAACTGGAATGCCATCACCTCCACTAACTTTGTTCATAGTGATGCTTTTTAAGGCCCACTTGACTTCACATTCCAGGATGTCTGACTCTAGGTGAGTGATCACACCATCATGAATATCTTGGTCATGTAGATCTTTTTTGTGCAGTTCTTCTGTGTATTCTTACCACCTCTTCTTAATATCTTCTGCTTCTGTTAGGTCCATACCATTTCTGTCCTTTATCGAGCCCATTTTTGCATGAAATGTTCCCTTGGTATTTCTAATTTTCTTGAAGAGATCTCTAGTCTTTCCCATTCTGTTCTTTTCCTCTATTTCTTTGCATTGATCGCTGAAGAAGGCTTTCTTATGTCTTCTTGCTATTCTTTGGAACTCTGCATTCAGATGCTTATATCTTTCCTTTTCTCCTTTGCTTTTCACTTCCTTCTTTTCACAGCTATTTGTAAGGCCTCCCCAGACAGCCATTTTGCTTTTTTGCATTTCTTTTCCATGGGGATGGTCTTGATCCCTGTCTCCTGTACAATGTCACAAACCTCATTCCATAGTTCATCAGACAATCTATCTATCAGACCTAGGCCCTTAAATCTATTTCTCACTTCCACTGTATAATCATAAGGGATTTGATTTAGGCCATACCTGAATGGTTTAGCAGTTTTCCCTTCTTTCTTCAATTTAAGTCTGAATTTGGTAATAAGGAGTTCATGGTCTGAGCCACAGTCAGCTCCTGGTCTTGTTTTTGTTGACTGTATAGAGCTTCTCCATCTTTGGCTGCGAAGAATATAATCAAACTGGTTTCGGATTGACCATCTAGTGCTGTCCATGTGTAAAGTCTTCTCTTGTGTTGTTGGAAGAAGGTGTTTGCTATGACCAGTGCATTTTCTTGGGAAAACGCTATTAGTCTTCGCCCTGCTTCATTCTGCATTCCAAGGCCAATTTTGCCTGTTACTCCAGGTGTTTCTTGACTTCCTACTTTTTGCATTCCAGTCCCCTATAATGAAAAGGACATCTTTTTGGGGTGTTAGTTCTAAAAGGTCTTCTAGGTCCTCATAGAACCGTTCAGCTTCAGCTTCTTCAGCATTACTGATTGGGGCATAGACTTGGATTACCAGGATATTGAATGGTTTGCCTTGGAGACGAACAGAGATCATTCTGTCATTTTTGAGATTGCATCCAAATACTGCATTTCAGACTCTTTTGTTGACCATGATGGCTACTCCATTTCTTCTAAGGGATTTCTGCCCGCAGAAGTAGATATAATGGTCATCTGAGTTAAATTCACCCATTCCAGTCCACTTTAGTTCGCTGATTCCTAGAATGTCGACGTTCACTCTTGCCATCTCTTGTTTGACCACTTCCAATTAGCTTGATTCATGAACCTGACATTCCAGGTTCCTATGCAATATTGCTCTTTACAGCATTGGACCTTGCTTCTATCACCAGTCACATTCACAGCTAGGTATTGTTTTTACCTTGGCTCGATCCCTTCATTCTTTCTGGAGTTATTTCTCCACTGATCTCTAGTAGCATATTGGGCACCTACTGACCTGGGGAGTTCCTCTTTCAGTATTCTATCATTTTGCCTTTTCCTACTGTTCATGGGGTTCTCAAGGCAAGAATAGTGAAGTGGTTTCCCTTTCCCTTCTCCAATGGACCACATTCTGTCAGACCTCTCCACCATGACCCGCCTGTCTTGGGTTGCCCCACGGGCATGGCTTAGTTTCATTGAGTTAGACAAGGCTGTGGTCCTAGCGTGATTAGATTGACTAGTTTTCTGTGAGTATGGTTTCAGTGTGTCTGCCCTCTGATACCCTCTTGCAACACCTATCCTCTTACTTGGGTTTCTCTTACCTTGGGCGTGGGGTATCTCTTCACAGCTGCTCCAGCAAAGCGCATCCACTGCTCCTTACCTTGGATGAGGGGTATCTCCTCACCACTGCCCTTGCTGATCTTCAATGTAGGATGGCTCCTCTAGGCCCTCCTGCGCCCGTGCAGCCACCACTCCTTGGACGTGGGGTTGCTCCTCCCGGCTTACCTTACTATGCTCTATCTGTTGAGGGAGGCAAAAATAAAATAGTGAAATTGACAAATCTTTCTGCCCATAGATATTTCAATCCAGTAGATAATTGGCTACTATTTTTTAAAACTCAAAGGAAACCAGTGTAACTGATAGCGGGATTGTAGTGCTTGGAGAACATACTCCAGTATTCTTGCCTGGGAAATCCCATGGACAGAGGAGCTTGGTGATGTCCATAGTGTTGCCAAGAGTCAGATGCAGCGAGCAATGCTAAATGAGCCTAGAGACATATCACACCCAATCATTCATGGCTAAGGGAACAATACTGAATATATTGACCTTAATATATTTATCTTTATCTTGAGAAAAGATGATATTAAAGAATATATAATTAAATAGTGTCAAGATCAAATAAGTGTGCTTTGAAAGATCCCTTTCTCTGCTATGCAGGCAATGAATTCAGTGATGCTTTTGCAACAGTTAGGTAGAGGAACACTGGTGGATGTGACATCTGCAGTGATTTTCAAATCAGTTCTGTTCAGTTCAGTTGCTCAGTCGTGTCCGACTCTTTGTGACCCCATGAATTGCAGCACGCCAGGCCTCCCTGTCCATCACCAACTCCCAGAGTTCACTCAGACTCATGTCCATCAAGTCAGTGATGCCATCCAGCCATCTCATTCTCTGTCGTCCCTTCTCCTCCTGCCCTCAATTCCTCCCAGCATCAGAGTCTTTTGCAGTGAGTCAACTCTTCACATGAGGTGGCCAAAGTACTGGAATTTCAGCTTTAGCACCATTCCTTCCAAAGAAACCCCAGGGCTGATCTCCTTCAGAATGGACTGGTTGGATCTCCTTGCAGTCCAAGGGACTCTCAAGGGTCTTCTCCAACACCACAGTTAAAATGCATCAATTCCTCGGTGCTCATCCCTCTTCACAGTCCAACTCTCACATCCATACAAGACTACTGGAAAAACTATAGCCTTGACTAGACGGACCTTAGTCGGCAAAGTAATGTCTCTGCTATTGAATATGCTATCTAGGTTGGTCATAACTTTTCTTCCAAGGAGTACACATCTTTTAATTTCATGGCTGCAGTTACCATCTGCAGTGATTTTTGGACCCCCCAAAAATAAAGTCTGACACTGTTTCCACTGTTTCCCCATCTATTTCCCATGAAGTGATGGGACCGGATGCCATGATCTTCGTTTTCTGAATGTTGAGCTTTAAGCCAACTTTTTCCACTCTCTTCTTTCACTTTCATCAAGAGGCTCTTTAGGTCTTCTTCGCTTTCTGCCATGAAGGTGGTGTCATCTGCATACCTGAGGTTACTGATATTTCTCCCTGCAATCTTAATTCTAGCTAGTGCTTCATCCAGTCTGGCATTTTGTGTGATATACTCTGCATATAAATTAAATAAGGAGGGAGACAATATACAGACTTGACAGACTCCTTTCTCAATTGAGAACCAGTCCATTGTTCCATGTCTAGTTCTAACTGTTGCTTCTTGACATGCATACAGATTTCTCAAGGCACAGGTCAGGTGGTCTGGTATTCCCATCTCTTTGAGAATTTTCCACAGTTTGTTGTGATCCACACAGTCAAAGGATTTGGGGTAGTCAATGAAGCAGAAATAGATGTTTTTCTGAATTTTCTTGCATTTTCTATGATCCAGTGGATGTTGGCAATTTGATCTCTGGTTCCTTTGCCTTTTCTAAATTTGGCTTGAACAGGAAGTTCTCAGTTCACATACAGTTGAAGCCTGGCTTGGAGAAATTTGAGCATTACTTTGCTAGCGTGTGAGATGTTCCAATTGTGTGGTAGCTTGAACACTCTTTGGTATTGCTTTTCTTTGGGGTTGAAATTAAACTGACCTTTTCCAGTCTTGTGGCCACTGCTGAGTTTTCCACTTTCGCTGGCATATTGAGTGCAGCACTTCCACAGCATCATCTTTTAGGTTTTGAAATCACTCAACTGGCATTCCACCACTTCCACTAGCTTTCTTCATAATGATGCTTCCTAAGGTCCACTTGACTTTGCATTCCAAGATGTCTGGTTCTAGGTGAGTGATCACACCATCGTAGTTATCTGGGTCATTCAGATATCTGGGTCATTATCTTGGTCATTCTACCTCACCTACTTGCATTTCCATGGTACCTTCCTCCTCAGTATTCCCACCAACTCCAAATCTACCCCTCTCTATTTCAGTTGACACATGATTGACATACTAGCTGTAGATAGCTTAATTCTGTGTTCAAAAATATTTAATTTCTCTGAAAACAAATCTTCTACACCACTGCTACACCACTGACTACTATACAGTTTTCTATGTCCCCTGATACTAACTTACATTCCAATCTTGATGGGAACTGCCCACTTACACTAGCCATTCTGTTTACCAGTCCATATGTCCATGTCCTGTAGCACAGAATTATGTATGTTTTAAAAGAACATGCACATATACCCATGAAAATATATGACAATACACGTTCCTTCAATGAATTGAAATCCATGGCTAGGAAGAGAGGTGAAAGGGAGATATACTTTATTGTTGAATCATTTATGTTTTGCTCTGTGCAATGTATTATATGTCTTCAAAAATATTCAAATCATCCTTTCAGAATATAAAGATGAAATGGTGTCATTTTATCTCAATAGGCATAATATTTAAAGGTTAAATTTAATATTCAACAATATTCAGGCAGTGGAAATTATATCTGCCTTTGCAAATAAAATCAAGTTACCTTAAATGCAAAAAAAATTTGTGCTACGCAGTGTTAGGAAATACAGAGGAAATATGTGATGGCAGTCTTTCATGGAAATATTCCACCTTAGAAAATCTAAAGCCAATATCATCCATTTAGTTTACTCCTAAATTGTAAACTGGACCCAAGATTTGCATTTATATGTAGTTAGTTGCATATGTGTATGCACGTGCTTAGTCATGTCTGATTCTTTGTGACCCCATGGACTGTAGCCAGCCAAGCTCCTCTGTACATGGGGTTTCCCAGGCAAGAATACTGGAGTCAGTTGCCATGCCTTCCTCTAAGGATATTCCCAACCCAGGGGTCAAAACTGCATCTCTTGTGTCTCCTGCATTGGCAGGCAGATTCTTTACCACCATGCCATGTACTTACATAAAATGTGAGCAGTAAGTGAGATAACTACCTGCTGTGCCAATCTATCTCCTTTTTGCTTTTTCAGTATTTATTTGGTTTTGTTTATATTTTTAGATAATATTTCAGTTTCCCTCTGGAAAATCAACTAATTTCTTTTGTAGTCTGAGAAGGACTATGGTGTTGGAGAAGACTTTTGAAAGTCCCTTGGACTGCAAGGAGATCAAACCAGTCCATCCTAAAGGAAATCAATCTTGAATAATCGTTGGAAGGACTGATGCTAAAGCTGAAACTCCAATACTTTGGCCACCTGATGTGAAGAACTGACTCATTGGAAAAGACCACAATGCTGGGAAAAATTGAAGGCAAGAGGAGAAGGGGACTACAGAGGATAAGATGGTTGGGTGGCATCACTGACTTGATGGACATGAGTTTGAGCAAGCTCTGGGAGTGGGAAATGGACAGGAAAGCCTGATGTACTGCAGTCCACGGATCTGCAAAGAGTCAGACACAACTGAGTGACTGAATTGAATTGAGTCTGAGATGTGTTGATCCTAGCTGGCTCAGTTGTATGAGTTTCCCTAACAGGGAAACCGAGAACCAATTGACTGTGATCAGTTCACAGATGGACAGAATGTGGCAACAAATGCCAGTTCCTAGGTTTTTGCTGCAGTGTTTAAATAAGCAGCAGGTACTCTGTGTTATTAAACAAGTAGACCATAAGCTTAAAATTGCCCAATTTTTAAATTGGGTCGTTTGGGATTTTTTGAGATTCAGTTGTTATGAGCTGCTTATGTATTTGGATATTAACCCCTTGTTGGGCTTCCCTGGTGGCTCAGATGGTAAAGAATCTGCCTGCAATGCAGGAGACCTGGGTTCCGTCCCCGGGCTGGGAAGATGCCTTGGAGGGCAGGGGGAAATGTCAACCCACCCCAGTGTTCTTGCCTAGAGAATCCCATGGACCAAGCAGACTGGCAGGCTACAATTCCATGGGGTCGCAAGAATCAGACATAACTTAGCTAACACTTTGACTTTTTCTTTCAACCCCTGTCAGTCATATCATTTACAAATATTTTCTCCCATTTTCTAGGTTATATCTTAGTTTTATTGATAGCTTCCTTTGTTGTGCAAAAGTTTTTAAGTTTATTTAGGTCGCATTTGCTTATTTTTGCTCTTTTATTTTGCCTTGGGAGACATATACAAAAAAAAAATTGCTACAAATTATGTCAAAAAGTATTCTGTTCATTTTTTGTTCTAGGAGTTTTATGGTTTCAGGTTTTACATTTTGGCTTTTAAACCATCTTGAGAAGTTGTTTTTTTGCTTGTTTTGGTGTATGGTGTGTGAGGAAATGTTCTAATCTCACTGTTTTTCATGTAGCTGTCCAGTTTTCCCAGCACCACTTATGAATGGGACTGTCTTCTCCATTATATATTCTTGCATCCTTTGCCATGGATTAATTGACTGTAGGTGCACGGACTCTCAGCATGTATCTAGGATGCCCTGTGGAGGCATGACTGCAATCAGGGATCCGGGCTGTGTCTGAGGTGCTCCTTGATTATGTACTCCAGACTCCACCTCAGGACCTGATTACCTGGGCATCCCACGGCTGAGTCTTTTTCTTAGGCATGACTGCAGCAGATCCAGTACCACACTGTGATATGGAATGGGTGGGGCCAGAATCGGGCTGCAGTGTGCACCAGGTGGTCTCAGGACAACCAGCGGCCACCAGAGCACACCCGTCCTCCTCATTGCTTCTGGGACTAGCCTGACCATCCATAAACGTGTGTTCCTCCCAGTCAGAGTCCAGGATTCCCACAGCCCTTCCGTTTGTCCCGGCAGTCCTCCAACCGGCCAAAGCAGCATTTCTTCTCCGTGTAGGAGGCCAGCTCTGAGGGGTCCAACCTGTACCTTGAAGTGCTCATTCCCCCGGGTGAATCTCGACCAGTGTAATCATCATTTTTCTCCCAGTGCCCTCCTAGAGGCACTAGGAGGTCCTGGTCCAATCACTTTTCTTCCCTTTCTACCTGATTATGTATGTATCTTTCATACTGCCTTGGTTGTATACGAGTCCTTCTGCTGGTTTTCTGTTTTCAATGAGAATTATTTCACAGGTAGGTGCATTTTTGATGTGTTCATGGTGGGAGGTGAGCTCCACATTCTTTTAGTCCACCATCTTTATCTTGCCTAGTACAGTGCACTACTTTTCGTTACATTTCTTACAACTGTAGTGAAATGTTTCATTAATTATTTATTGAAAAAATTATTTACAATGATTAATTCTGCATTTGTTACTCCTACTAGGTTATAAACTCAGTGATGGCAGGGATCACATCGATGCTGTTTTACTCCTCTCCCCAGTTCTATGAGATAGTCAAAATGAATCAAATATTGAATCAACTTCCAATAAACATTAAAATGCTTGCAGAATTGTATTTCAAATTCTGCTGTACTAAACACTTCAAGTAATGTTGATGATAAGTTATCTCTTACTTTTGTTGTTGTTGTTATAAATTAGCTCAGTGTGCTATATAGAGACCAGCACCCAAAACAGAATGTCAAGCCTTGATTAGAATTTCTGACCAAGTCAGTTTTGTTTGAGTCTCGTTTATACTAAAAACAATCTTAAGAACAACAGCCACAAATGAGATTTTAAAACTATTCTAAAAGTTCACGGTTCAGAGAGAAGTCCCATTTTAAAAAGAAATAATATATATGCTTCTATAACATGTTTTGAAATGTTAGTTTAAAAAGGGGGCTATTTCCGGTATTGTTTTCATAAATGTTTAGATACTTTGATCCTTGAAAATAGATCCATAAGATTATATTTATTCCTTTTGCTTGCATAAACTCCATTTATATAAATAATTTTATTTTTTGGTTTTCAGATACCAAGTTTTCTTCAGTTATGTCCTTAGTGAAGTGAAAGTGAAGTCGCTCAGTTGTGTCCGACTCTTTGTGACCCCATAGACTATAACCTACCAGGCTCCTCTGTCCATGGGATTTTCCAGGCAACAGTACTGGAGTGGATTTCCATTTCCTTCTCCAGGGGATCTTCCCAACTGAGGACTTGAACCCAGGACTCCCACATTGTAGACAGATGCTTTACCATCTGAGCCACCAGGGAAGTCCATGTCCTTATTAGATTCAATTAAATTGTGATTTTTTAGAAACAGAAACAGGTACCATGCTTCATGTGATAGCATGTTCACCATTTATTTCAGATAAATTTTGCCTGAACTTATATTTATTCTGGGAGTTAAGGAAGGAGAGCAGATGAATATTAAATGTATTCAACATAGATACTGCAGAAAGATTCCTATGCAATTTGTTTGCACACTTTAAAAAAATTTCAATATATTATCATAAGTGCTGATTGACTCTTTTTCACTTAAATGAATTTTAATAATAAAACTCCTTTTATCTCATTATTCTTTATGCTATCCACAAAATGCTAGAATGAAACTATAGAGAAAAAGCTTATTACCACCCAAATATTTCAGCGTTAGTAAGGACCATTAGAATTATAAAAGTTACAACTTTTATAACACATTTGCTTATTTAAAGTTACAAGCAGAGTTTCTTTTCTTATTCAATGGATTTGGCACTCTTATCAAAAACAGCCGCCAAAGACATTTATTTCTGGACTCTCAATTCTCTTCCATTGTTCTTTTTGCTTATAAAGACCAGTATATAGACATATGCCCAATCACATTGTTTTGATTATGGTAGCTTCGTAACAAATTTTAAAACTGGGAAGTGTGAGTCTTCCTGATTTGTGACTTATAAATATTATTTTGATTATTTGGACTCTTAAGTTCCATATGAATTTGAGAACCAGCTTTTCCACTTAAACAAAAAAAAAAATTTATTCCTAAGCTTAGATAAAAATTTTCAGTCTTTCATAATTGTAATGTCAGTTGTGCTGTGCCGTGCTAAGTCGCTTCAGTTGTGCCCAGCTCTATGTGACCCCATAGACTGTAGCCCTCCAGGCTCCTCTGTCCATAGGATTCTTCAGGCAAGAATATTAGAGTGGGTTGCCATGCCCTCCTCCAGAGGATCTTTCCGACCCAGGAATCAAACCAGCATGTCTTAAGTCTCCTGCACCGGCAGGCAGGTTCTTTACCACTAGTGCTCATGGGAAGTCCCAATGTCAGCTGCAGGTTTTTCCATATAACATGCTTTATCATGTTGAGAAAATTTTCTTCCTAGTTTACTGAATATTTTTACATGAAAAGATATTGGACTATGTTAAGCGCCATTTTTCTTTTTCATGAATTGAGATAACGTGTTGTTTTTTTTTTTTCCTTCATACTAGTAATGTGATATATTACATTGCTGTGATTTTCTTATGTTGAATCACTTTAATTCTGGGATAAATCCCACTTGGTCATACTATGTAATCTTTTTAATGTCCTGTTGAATTCAGTTTGCCAGCATCTACTCCAAAACCAGAATCTGACTTACTATTTTGTGCCTTTCCCTAACTCTTCTGACATTAACAGGGGCTATCCCTGAATACCTTTCTCTGGAAAAAATCAACTTAGGGCTCTAGTTGATAAGTCTCTTGGGCATGAAAGGACTATTTCAATTCAAACCCCCTCTGTTGGCATTCTAGCTTGCTTGGCAGGTTTATCCAGACTCTTGCAGCTATGCTTGTGATTGTTCACAGCCTCCCAAATGTGAGAGACATGGAAAGCCTAAAACATTCTAAAAATATAGAGCCTTTTGAAGAGTTAAAAACTATTAGAGTAGTGCTGGTGTAGGATTTCATTGTTGAGCAAATGCTTGCTGCCAAGTTCCCATATCTCTTATCCATTGTGCACCTGGGAGTGCATTAGTTAACATAGTTGGAATGTAAGAGAAACAAGTAGTAGCCTTGGAATTAACCACATCAGACCTTTGAGCTAATTGGTTCTTTCTTTGTTGTAACTCACTGCACCTTTGCTCCATGAGAATGTAACTCTGTTTAATACTTTCTGAGGCTGACATAGATTAGAAATATAAAGAAAAAACACTTCAAGGGAAAATAAGTTTTCTGGTTGAGCACCCTTTATCAAAAAAGGGTCATAAAATGTCCACAGGCCTCCAAGGCCAGAAGATAATGTACACAACATTGTTTATGGTAAAAGTACGCAGAAAAAAATCCTGGTTTCGATAAAGACAAAACAGATGTAATGTTTGGGCTGACTCTGCATGACTTTGTATTTTTCATTTCCCTCTATGTACAAGTCAAGGTATAAAAGTTCCTTTTGAAAATAAAGTTATGGGCCTCACTCACTGAAGCTTGGTCACCCTGTGTCATTTTTTCTCTCTCCCTTTCTTTTTCAGGCTGATCCCTTGGAGCGCAGAGGCTCTCTGAGTTCACTTTCCTGCCCGGGCTTCTAAGACCCTCTCTAGAAGGTGCTCTGCACCTTTTCCCCATCAAGAGGGCGCCTGTGGCATACGTGAACAGAGTAAGTCCCATGCTGGGGCTTTATTGGCTTTCTGCGTAAACCAAGGAATACCAACCTCTTTCTCTCCTCTATTTTCTTAACTGCAACATTCTTTCTTTATCTCTCTCTAAATTTCTCTTGCCGATGCTGTCTCTCCTGAGGGTACCCCTGGATCCTGCTGGGGCTGGACCCCAGCACCCTTATAATCCTTTTCACCTTTGAAAAGTTGGTAGTAAAGTCCCCACTTTCATTTCTTACATTAGTTATTTGAGTCTAAAAAGTAACATTCAATAAAGTCTCAATTTTATGTTGTTCTGTCCAGTAAATATTAAGATAATTAAGAAATTGTCATTTGTCATTCAGTGATGTAAAAGTATATGATATTTTTACCTCAGTATTCCTAAGGAAATCATCAGAAATTCATATATTTGGTGAAAAAGATGTTTGTTTCAGAATTCTTTACAATAGTAAACATTTATAATTTAAATTACCAGCATTAGGTTATAAATAATACTATGGTATCTCTTTAAAATGAGATATTATATAGATAACAAAAATGTAACAGGATACTTAATGTAATTATTGAAATGGAAAATCTCAAAATATATATTTAAAAAAATTTGAAGGAATGTAAAACGTTGAAACATTGTATAAAATACAAAGGTGCACCTAAGTTTTTGAAGATGCCATGGGACAGAATTTCTTCTCTGATTTTCCTTGATCTTACTGTCAGAGAGAACACCAGATGAGCTAAAGATCTGAATTCAAGCTCTCTACCTTTGAAAGAAAGAATTGAGTCAAATGAAAAATACTGAATTTCCATAGACCTGGACATGAGTCATGGCTCTACAAGCTGGCTAACCTATTTTAGCTTGTGCTTGCCTAATTAGTATATCAGACTATTGGGAGCACAGTATTTTCCCACATTTTCAAAATTATACCTTGTAAACTTTACCAGCCTCATTCAGTCCTTCAGAATAATAGTCCAAATTGAAAGTGTGGATAGAGCAGAAAGAGTAGAGTTTCTTTAGTAGAGAGAGTTTGACTTTGGTTTATGCTGATTTTTAAAATTTTAAAAACTTAATTGTTGGGATTTAAACATTTTATTATGCCTTGAAGCCTAAGGGAATGTAACACAATTATAATAAACAGAAACATAAAACTATCTGATTATGTTACACATTTAGAAAAATGCAAAACTATGTTCTTATGTAGATTGCATCAAAGCCAGTGAAGCTTCCAGTGATCCTGCCTCAGGCCACAGGTCTCTGGGGTTACATCCTCCACCCTGAAGAAACAGATAAGAATGGTATATTATCTCACAGTTCTGCTCACTCTGCCAAAACTGCTCATCCCCTTTCTTCTTAGGCACCCTTCTGACATAAGCAAATCTAAACCTATATGACTGATGCTATTCCCACTTTCATAAAACCTCGAGAATTTCCTTCAAGAATGATTTAGATTTATTCTGCTAACAAATTTGTTATAATTTTTTAAATCTATGAATCCTAAGAAAATACTATGAAAAATACTTAGATAGTACTATTATTACTACTGCTATTAATAAAAAAGCAAACATTGGCAATAATAAAATAAAGAGACAAAAGAAGTCGTAGTCTCTATGATAGATACTGTGACTAGCAAGCACCCATCTGGTCTAGCAGTTTTCAGTTCTGGACCACAGAGAGCAGAAAATGAGTTGTGTACAGTTTTTTTCCTTAAGAAACATCAGCGTTGATATCTATCACACTTACAAAGCTCTATAGTGGCTTCTGTAAGACCTGTAAACTGAAGTCCTGCCTTCCAGTTGAAGACATGGTGCCTTGACACAAAGGCATGTCTTCTTAAAATACTTGAGTCGAAGGCCAAGGAGGAATGGCTTTTACTTAACTTGCCAAGGGAAATGCAGGTCTAGAATTTTATGGCATACAGATGAGTCCAGGAATAGGGAGAGGTTCCTAAAGAGAAGCTGCAGAGATGACAGTGAAAACTGGGGCTGAAAACAGTGAACTTGTTCTAAAATTTTCCACTTTTCCTTGATCTAGCTACGTTTAGCATTGAAAGAATGAGCTCTCTAAGCCAGGGCTACGGACATTCTAACATAGTCTAAGACAGCATGTATGTAGTTCAATACTTTTTTCCTCATTTATTTGCTGTGTTCATCCCCATAGAAACATTGCAGGATTTACATGAGAAGCACTATTGCAAAGTATCTGTTGTATATAAACCAAGATATCAGAATGGTATATCTGGCTGGTCAGGTCACGATATGGGTGATTGATTGGAATCATAGCCTTTCTAACTGCTCTGCAACAGCTGAGCAGTTGTTTAATTCACTGCTTCATAAATGGTTTCAAGTATCCAAACTGAATAGTATCAGTTTAGCAAATTCACATCAATGTAGACAAAGAATCAAATGTAGGTGATTGATCTAAATGAGTTTGTATGATTTAAAGAAAAATAAAGCACTAATTTTTGATGGACAGGGAGGCCTGGCGTGCTGCGATTCATGGGGTCGCAAAGAATTGGACACAACTGAGCAACTGAACTGAACTGAACTGATGTGTTTGTCATTATGCTGAGCAATTTATTTCTCATTCAAAGCCTGTGAAGTAATTTTTTATCCCCATTTGACTCTTGAAAAACTTATACTCACAAGAGTTAAGAAGTATCTCTGAGGTTACATGATTTTTTAAGTGACAGAACCCAGATTCAAACTGATCTGTTGCTTCCAAATCTAGTGTTCTTTATGTCACACCGTGCCATACCATTTCTCACTAGCACTAATGTTAACTGCCAACTCAGAATGGCATTATTATAAAAAGATGATGGAGCTAAAGCCAAGTTTAGGAAGGTACATCTTTACTAGAATTCCCGCCATGAACAAAAGAGCAAAAGAGCTGACTTTTTAAAATACTGTGAGCTAAATACTCAACATACATTATCTCATTCCTCTAACAATTCTATGTGCTGCTACCAGCAATGTCCATCTTACAAATACAAAACTAAAATACAAACGACAAAGAAACTTACATGTCTTTTAGCCAGCACATGATAACAACCCAAAGCCAAAACTGTTAGTTAACCATTTTGATGGAGGGTGGGTTGCATGTATTTGTATCCTTTTTATAATCTTTTCATAGTAAGTATTTCATTAAATAGTTTCTTGTCATTACTTTCGTTGCCTCTTTTCATGCCTTATTATTGTAGTTTCTTGACAGAAAGAGAGCAGAGATGTCTTCTTTGAATGCCCAAATGATCACCCACAAACGAAACTGGATATTGACCTTTATCCCTCCGAGTTAAGACTAGGCCAGCAAGGGAACTGGACAATGTAACTTTGTCCAAATATCAATTTTTATACATTCTACATCCATAACTTTAAGCATTTTTCTTGATATAAGTATATTGACAAGTAGAATCTTCAAAGAAAAAAGGCATTTTAGTAAATATTGGAAATAAAGTATTATCTCACTTTGAGGTTAGTGACGCCAAAGTAGGCTTTTAATATTCCATCAAAGGTTGAACCCATTTATACTTAGAGAAGGATAACAATTAAAGTGTCCTATTAGTTAAAAGTAAGAGATGTTATTTGATGTTATACATTTGCTTAAGTTACACTTTATTTTGTGCATGCTTTTTAAAATCTATGCCTTGTAGTGACCACAACTTTCTACCATGGTATGCTCAATTTATTTAAAAATACTCAGATTTCATTTGTTGGGTTTATTTCATCACTGGAACTGTATAATGGAGAAATAAAATAATAGAGTATGATATAAAATAAGGTACATTCAGATATCAGTCAACAATGATATTAGGAGGCTATTCAGAACTTTTTAAATAATACAAGAGAAAAGTAAATGAAAATTACATTAATTCAAATCTGCTCTGTTTTAATTTACCAATGAGTCAGAATTAACATCATCAGTCTTTTTCTGAAGTAATGGACAATCTTGTGTATAATCATTTCATGCAAAAGAGGCACAATAAAGAACAGAAATGGTATGGACCTAACAGAAGCAGAAGATATTAAGAAGAGATGGCAAGAATACACAGAAGAACTGTACAAAAAAAGACCTTCCTGACCCAGATAACCATGATAGTGTGATCACTCACCTAGAGCCAGATATACTGGAATGTGAAGTCAAGTGGGCCTTAAAGTACCACTATGAACAAAGCTAGTGGAGGTAATGGAATTCCAGTTGAGTTATTTCAAATCCTAAAAGTTGATGCTGTTGAAAGGTCTACACTCAATATGCCAGCAAATTCGGAAAACTCAGCAGTGGCCACAGGACTGGAAAAGGTCAGTTTTCATTCCAATCCCCAAAAAAGGCAATGCCAAAGAATGTTCTACTACTGCACAATTGCACTCATCTCACATGCTAGCAAAGTAATGCTCAAAATTCTTCAAGCTAGGCTTCAACAGTACGTTAAAGGAGAACTTCCAGATGTTCAAGCTGGATTTAGAGAAAGCAGAGGAACCAGAGGTCAAATTGCCAGCATCCATTGGATCATGGAAAAAGCAAGAGAGTTCCAGAAAAACATCTATTTCTGCTTTATCGACTATGTCAAAGCCTTTGACTGTGTGGATAACAGCAAACTGTGGAAAATTCTGGAAGAGATTAGAATACCAGACCACTTGACCTGCCTCTTGAGAAATCTGTATGCAAGTGAGAACGCAACAGTTAGAACTGGACATGGAACAATAGACTGATTCCAAATAGGGAAAGGATTACATCAAGGCTGTATAGTGTCCCCTGCTTATTTAACTTATATGCAGAGTACATCATGAGAAACGTTGGGCTGGATGAAGCACAAGCTGGAGTCAAGATCACGGGGAGAAATATCAATAATCACAGATATGCAGATGACACCACCCTTATGGCAGAAGAAGAACTAAAGAGCCTTTTGATGAAAGTGAAAGAGGAGAGTGAAAAAGTTTGTTTAAAGCTCAACATTCAGAAAACTAAGATCATGGCATCTGGTCCCATTACTTCATGGCAAATAGATGGGGAAACAATGGAAACAGTGACAGATTTTTGCGGGGCCTCTAAAATCACTGCAGATGGTGATTGTAGCCATGAAATTTAAAAGCTATCACCAATCTAGACAGCTTATTAAAAAGCAGAGACATTGCCAACAAAGGTCCATCTAATCAAAGCTATGGTTTTCCAGTAGTCATGTATAGATGTGAGAGTTGGACTATAAAGAAAGCTGAGTGCCAAAGAATTAATGCTTTTGAACTGTGGTGTTGGAGAAGACTCTTGAGAGTCCCTTGGGCAGCAAGGTGATCAAACTAGTCCATCCTAAAGGAAATCAGTCCTGAATATTCATTGGAAGGACTGATGCTGAATCTGAAACTCCAATACTTTGGCCACCTGATGGGAAGAACTGACTCATTTGAAAAGACCCTGATGCTGGGAAATATTGAAGGTGGGAAGAGAAGGAGACGACAGAGGATGAGATGGTTGGATGGCATCACCAACTCAATGGACAGGAGCTTGAATAAACTCCAGGAGTTGGTGATGGATAAGGAGGCCTAGCATGCTGCAGTTCATGGGGTCACCAAGAGTCAGACATGACTGAATGACTGAACAACAACCAATCTAAGTATGTGTTTGATGTATTCTTGCAAAGTGATTTGTGTGTGTATGGTCTTTGCTGGTCAAATGAAGCCTATTTTCTTATTTATAAATAAAATTTGTGTGAAAATTGGAGCATGCCTAGAAACACCACAAAATATAATTTTAGAAGTAACAGCTTACTTTAGATCACAATAAAAATTGGCAGAATTTTGTTTTGGGTGCAGATGTGGAACAGTAAGCACTTCTGGGACCATCTGAACAGAAATCCTTGTGTAACTTACAAACAGGATTTTTGGTTTAAAAGAAACTGATAATCCTAACAGAAACCAGGTGAGAGCCCAGGATAAGTTTTAATAACACTTATTTGATAAACATTTGTCAACACGATGTGATACTTTATAGTTGAAGAAAGCAAAACTTACAGTCAAAAAGACCATTTGCAAAGATAAGGACGTATCTCTTCTAGAAAGAACAACAGCTGCAGATAGAGAGTGTCTGCTGCATAGAGTTCAAAGGAAGGTGCCAGGGCTTATTTGACTGCAAAGGCAGTTTTATTAACCTTTCTGACATTTCCATTATACTGTGAGTGACTTGAAGGGAGAGGCTGTCTTACTCATAGCTGCAAACCCAGAATAGCCTGGTTTATATCCTAGGAACCCAGTTATCTAGGATAACCTATTATCCTAGGTTAATATCCTAGGAAACCAGTTAACATGGACAGAAAGGAAAGAATTAAGCAAACTTCTACTCTTGATGGGAAACATAGACTATTCTGCAGACAATTTATAACCAAGTTTTCTTGACAAGTGAATATACTGACCCAAGTCTGTTGAGGGTCTGACAGAAGAAAGAAAGGAACAAGTTTTTGAAACAGTTGTAATATTTTTTAGAAAAATGATTGCAAGGCAATGGAAATAGGGCATAAATTTAAAAAGAAATTCGGGGAAACACTGAAGACATTACAAAAGTAAAGTTTGTCTATGTGACTATAGGTTGACTCTATGTGACTTTTAAGAGAATGAAGCCAAACACAAGAATGAGAGTGACTCCTCAACATTGCCCTATAGAAAATCTTTTTCCTATGCTCTAAATTTATAGTTCCAATTGCCTACTTTTTGAAGACTCTGAGACAATTCTGTCTCAGCACTCCCAAATTAATTTATCTTTAAACACTTTTTCTATATTCCCACCCACATCAATGGAGAAGGCAATGGCACCCCACTCCAGTACTCTTGCCTGGAAAATCCCATGGACGGAGGAGCCTGGTGGGCTGCAGTCCATGGGGTCGCGAAGAGTCAGACACAACTGAGCGACTTCACTTTCACTTTTCACTTTCATGCATTGGAGAAGGAAATGGCAACTCACTCCAGTGTTCTTGCCTGGAGAATCCCAGGGACGGGGGAGCCTGGTAGGCTTCCGTCTATGGGGTCGCACAGAGTCGGACACGACAGAAGCGACTTAGCAGCAGCAGCAGCAACCCACATCAACAGACAACTTATTTTGTTTCCCAGTCTTGCCTTGAGACCAATACCACTGCCTCCCATCTTCCCAAAGAGGCCTCTGATTAATCTCATGTAAAAAAGTTCATTAGATGGAAAGTAAGTGTTTTTCATTAAGTAGGGGAAGAAAAACTTGTAGATGAGTTAAGTTTCTGATTGCCAGCTTTAGCTTTGAAAGTGTAAAAAATTTCACAAGTGCTTATGTAGAGAGAAGGAGTAGAAGAGAGAGGAAGGATATAAGAGCAAAGAAGAAAATATTAAAAAATGGACAATAACAATGCACTAAATTCCCAGGTAACAATAAAGGTCACAAACAGACAACAGATTTGCCATTCCCTTTTCCGTTTAGTTATTTGGCTTAAACGAAGAAAAGATGGAGTACCAGGATTTGGAATGTTAGTCATTCAGTTGTGTTCTTCGACTCTTTGTGACCCATGGACTGTAGACTGCCAGGCTC
Organism: Ovis canadensis; assembly: GCF_042477335.2. Taxonomy (NCBI): domain Eukaryota; kingdom Metazoa; phylum Chordata; class Mammalia; order Artiodactyla; family Bovidae; genus Ovis; species Ovis canadensis. Next base: position 31,539,528 of record NC_091248.1, on the reverse strand, counting down.
CTCTGTCCAGGGAATTCTCCAGGCAAGAGGGTTGGAGTGGGTTTCCATTCCCTTCTCCAGGCGATCTTTCCAATCAGGGATCAAGCCTGGGTTTCCTGCATTGCAGGAAAACCCTTTACCATCTGAACCACCAGGAAGTTGAAGGGGAGTACCTAAAGGCCATCTGTGAAAGTATAAAACTCTTGCTCTTAACACAGACAAGATGACTTGCACTGTAAAGATAGGAGTTTTGAGAAAAGATCATTTAAAACCCCAAAATTGGTGTTTTGCTAAAACCCTAAAAGAGTCAAACCACTGGGGACCACCTATTTTAATGGCTGTTAATGACTTTGTGATATATTTGAACCTCAAAATAAATATCATAAGAAAGATACAAAAAAAAAAGGAGAAGAATGATTCTAAGAAATAGGGAATATCGAGAGAGAATGACAAAGTTTGGACTGTAATCATCAGCATCAGTGGCTTTATTGATATTATCAAAAACTTCATAAAATATGAAAAAGTTCTAGTCATTATAATGCCAAAAACATAAAACACCTAGGAATAAACAAAATATGTAATATGTAAGAGCATGGAAGAATACTAGAAAGCAATGCTGAAGGATAAGAAATAAGCACAACAAACTGAGAGTCACATCCATGATGCTAAATTTAAAGATTTAAGTACTGCAAAAATGTTATTTATCTCCAAATAAAATAAAATTAATCTATTCCAGTCTTTACTAAATACTGAATTTTATTGGCATGTGAAAAGCAATTCTACAACTTGACATAAAAAGGATATAAAAATATCAAAAGAAGAAGAAATGTGAACTTATTTTTCTTGAACTTATTTTCTTCAAAAACAAGGATAATTAAGGCATAGAATTTTAGCATATGGATGAAATGGAATAAGAAAATAGAATGTGTATGTATATATATCTATGCACACTAGGGAGTAACATACATACACTTTAAACATACATACAGTATGGACTTAGAATATGATTCATTATGTAGTGGCCTTCTTTGTCTCTTTTCACAGCCTTTGTTTTAAAGTCTATTTTATCGGATATGAGTATTGCCACTCCTGCTTTCTTTTGGTCTCTATTCGCGTGGTATATCTTTTTCCAGCCCTTCACTTTCAGTCTGTATGTGTCCCTTGTTTTGAGGTGGGTCTCTTGTAAGCAGCATATAGAGGGGTCTTATTTTTGTATCCATTCGGCCAGTCTTTGTCTTTTGGTTGGGGCGTTCAACCCATTTACGTTTAAGGTAATTATTGATAAGTATGATCCCGTTGCCCTTTACTTTATTGTTTTGGGTTCGGGTTTATACACCCTTTTCGTGTTTCCTGTCTAGAGGATATCCTTTAGAATTTGTTGGAGAGCTGGTTTGGTGGTGCTGAATTCTCTCAGCTTTTGCTTGTCTGTAAAGCTTTTGATTTCTCCTTCATATTTGAATGAGATCCTTGCTGGGTACAGTAATCTGGGCTGTAGGTTATTGTCTTTCATCACTTTAAGTATGTCTTGCCATTCCCTCCTGGCCTGAAGAGTTTCTATTGACAGATCAGCTGTTATCCTTATGGGAATCCCCTTGTGTGTTATTTGTTGTTTTTCCCTTGCTGCTTTTAATATTTGTTCTTTGTGTTTGATCTTTGTTAATTTGATTAATATGTGTCTTGGGGTGTTTCGCCTTGGGTTTATCCTATTTGGGACTCTCTGTGTTTCTTGGACTTGGGTGATTATTTCCTTCCCCATTTTAGGGAAGTTTTCAACTATTATCTCCTCAAGGATTTTCTCATGATCTTTCTTTCTGTCTTCTTCTTCTGGGACTCCTATAATTCGAATGTTGGAGCGTTTCATATTGTCCTGGAGGTCTCTGAGATTGTCCTCGTTTCTTTTAATTCGTTTTTCTTGTTTCCTCTCTGATTCATTTATTTCTACCATTCTATCTTCTATTTCACTAATCCTATCTTCTGCCTCCGTTATTCTACTATTTGTTGCCTCCAGAGTGTTTCTGATCTCATTTATTGTGTTATTCATTATATTTTGACTCTTTTTATTTCTTCTAGGTCCTTGTTAAACCTTTCTTGCATCTTCTCAATCCTTGTCTCTAGGCTATTTATCTGTGATTCCATTTTGATTTCAAGATTTTGGATCATTTTCACTATCAATATTCGGAATTCCTTCTCCGGTAGATTCCCTACTTCTTCCTCTTTTGTTTGGTTTGGTGGGCAACTCTCCTGTTCCTTTACCTGCTGAGTATTCCTCTGTCTCTTCATCTTGGTTATATTGCTGCGTTTGGGGTGGCCTTTTTATAAACCACAATGAGGTACCACTTCACACCAGTCAGAATGGCTGTGATCCAAAAATCTGCAAGCAATAAATGCTGGAGAGGGTGTGGAGAAAAGGGAACCCTCCTACACTGTTGGTGGGAATGCAAACTAGTACAGCCACTATGGAGAACAGTGTGGAGATTCCTTAAAAAATTGCAAATAGAACTACCTTATGACCCAGCAATCCCACTGCTGGGCATACACACCGAGGAAACCAGAATTGAAAGAGACACATGTACCCCAATGTTCATTGCAGCACTGTTTATAATAGCCAGGACATGGAAACAACCTAGATGTCCATCAGCAGATGAATGGATAAGAAAGCTGTGGTACATATACACAATGGAGTATTACTCAGCCGTTAAAAAGAATTCATTTGAATCAGTTCTGATGAGATGGATGAAACTGGAGCCGATTATACAGAGTGAAGTAAGCCAGAAAGAAAAACACCAATACAGTATACTAACACATATATATGGAATTTAGGAAGATGGCAATGACGACCCTGTATGCAAGACAGGGAAAGAGACACAGATGTGTATAACGGACTTTTGGACTCAGAGGGAGAGGGAGAGGGTGGGATGACTTGGGAGAATGACATTCTAACATGTATACTATCATGTGAATTGAATCGCCAGTCTATGTCTGACGCAGGATGCAGCATGCTTGGGGCTGGTGCATGGGGATGACCCAGAAAGATGTTCTGGGGAGGGAGGTGGGAGGGGGGTTCATGTTTGGGAATGCATGTAAGAATTAAAGATTTTAAAATTTAAAAAATAAAAAACTAAAAATTAAAAATAAATAAATAAATAAATAAAACACATGAAAATACCCCTCAAAAAAAAAAATAAAAAAAAAATAAAAAAGAATATGATTCAAATGACTTATCCAATAAGTTCACAATGTGTTATTGAATAAGTGGTGTTGAGATGAAAAATTCATTTGTGAAAGAAAAAGTAAACAAGAAAATTAGACCCATATCTTACTATATTATTTTGCTAGGACTTTCATAGCAAAGTACCGGTAGCTTAAACAACATAAATCATCTTCCCCACAATTCTAGAGGTGAGACAGGTATCAACTGCATTGGTTTCTTTCGAAGTCTCTTTCCTTGGCTTGTAGACGCTGCCCCCTTCCTGTTTCTTCATAGTTTTCCCTTTGTGTGTGTCAGTGTCCTAGTCTTCTCTTCTTAGAGGGGCACAAGACCCGTTGGATTAGAGCCCACCCTTATGACCTCAATTTATCTTAAACACCTCTTTGAAAAAGCCTTATCTCCAAAGGTAGTCCATCCTAAAGGAAATTAGTCCTGAATATTCATTGGAAGGACTGATGCTGAAGATGAAACTCCAATACTTTGGCCACCTGATGCGAAGAGCTGACTCATTTGAAAAGACCCTGATGCTGGGAAAGATTGAAGGCAGGAAGAGAAGGGGATTACAGACGGTGAGATGGTTGGATGGCATCACTGACTCAATGCACATGAGTTTGGGTAAACTCCAGGAGCTGGTGATGAACAGGTAGGCCTGGCATGCTGCAGTCCATGGGTTCGCAAACAGTCTGACATGACTGAATGACTGAACTGAACTGAACTGAGTCACGTTCTGTGGTAGGTAGTGAGGGTTAGGACTTCAACATACATGTTTGGGGGAAACAGAATTCAGCCCATAACACTTATATAAAGTGAAAGTGAAAGTCACTCAGTCGTGTCCGACTCTTGTGACCCCATGGACCATACAGCCTATGGAATTCTCTAGACCAGAATACTGGAGTGCGTAGCCCTTCCCTTCTCCAGGGGATCTTCCCTACCCAGGGATCTAACCCAGGTCTCCTGCATTGCAGGTGGATTCTTTACCACCTAAGCCACAAGGGAAGCCTATATAAAGTGTATTTTAAAAGAATTAAGGAATTTTTAAAATAACTAAAACAGTATCCTTTTGACCTCAATGCATTGGTTTCAGAGATTCTCTGAAATTCCTGAAGTGTCAGGTCAAATTTTCTGTGTTTGACATTTGTGCATATTTCTGAGTGAGAGGCTTTATCTTTCATTAGGTTTATTAAAGCATCTGTAATTAAAATTTTCTTTAAAGTTTAGAATGTTAAACTAGGGGAAAATGTAAATGACATTTACATGATATTGAAATAGGTAAAGACTCCCCAAGTCTAACTGCAAAAACACATGCCCTAAAGCAAAACAGATGTATTTGACTACCTAAATATTAAACAATTTTTCAGAGAAAAAAACTGTTAACAAAGCTAAAAGTAAAATTCTGCTGGAAATAATTACAGCATAGACAGAGAAGTAGCATAAAATAGAGCTAAGCACACAAGTTTGAAATGGAATATACACACACACTCACCCTTAATACTACCTTATCATTACTAGCTATGTGATTTTCCAGAGATTGTGTTCCTGTCATTCTTTATTCAAGTCTAAAATAGCAATTGCAATACTATTTAATAGGATTATTGAGAAAATTATATAGAAATTTTATTTGTAAGTTCATATGACTCACATTTAGTATGAATCAACAAATATTAAATACAAGGGGCTTCCCTCATAGCTCGGTTGGTAAAGAATCTACCTGCAACACAGGAGACCCGGGTTCGATTCCTGGGTCAGGAAGATCCCCTGGAAAAAGAAATGTCAACCCACATCAGTATTCTTGCCTGGAGAATCCCCATGGACAGAGGAGCCTAGCAGGCTACAGTCCATGGAGTCACAAGAGTCAGACATGATTTAGTGACTAAACCATGAGTATTAAGAGGGCAAAGATTCTATATATGTGGCATAGGTAATTGTACAGGATTCTCTTTAAAAATATGAAAAAAAAAACAAAACACCTTGATAAAAACTTGGCATCAGATATGAACAGAAATTTTAGAAAAGTAGTGCAAGTGGTGAAAATCCTCATAAATAATATATAGCCTCACACTCAGAATAACAGGCCAGGGCAAGTTGCTTAGAGTTGGTCCTAAATTGAATCTAGTTCATACATTATTAATGGATAATGTGGAGCATATGATAAGTATTTAATAAATAAGTATGAAATGAATAGTTCTTACTTCAATAATATTAGGTCATAAATTTAACCTACATTAATGTTTTAGAAGTTAAAAACTAGAATAAACCATACAAATAAATAAGATTAAAAGGGAAATGATTCTAAAGGAAATAAATGCATGAAGCAAATGACAAGACAAGATTTAAAAGAAACTAAAATGATCACAAATCACAATGGTAGAATGACTTATAACAACTCCAAGTTACCGTAGGCTAAATATTTATAACAGATACTCAAAACAGTAATGGAGTAGCACATTCCGCAAAGAAGAAGAAGGGTGGTAGGAAAGGAAGAATCAGTTGGAGCAATCACTTGTATAACTTGAATGAGTTTGGCAACATCCCGTGTTTTGGAGAGTCTCACTCCTAGGGAAGGTGGGGAATCTTAATTTCTTTCCCCTCTCTCACTCACCCTTTCCCTTGACTCCTTCTTTCAGCTCATATTGTCATCACAGGTGTTGTAGCTCTATAATTAAAATAGGGTCAACAGTGTCACTTGCAGATGGTAGACAGCCCAGTTTCTCCCCAGGCTCACCTTCCACTAACACAGCCTCTTTCTTCATATGTTCAAATTTTTCCCTGCCTTGGTTCATTGTGAGAAGGAAATTAGATGCCATATGTGAACGCATTTTAAAGTAACAGTGCAATCGAATATTTTAACATTATAAATAACTGCTTTGAAGTTATATGATTCAAAAACATCTGCCCATTGAGGTTTGAAAAGGTTCTGTTTAAGGACTCAAATGCCTGTGACTCTCACTAATGCTTAACCTTATCATTTGTCTCACAGCAATGCATTATCAGCACCCTACTTACACCTACCTGGAGAACTAGTATGCCAGCCTTCCATTAAGAGAGTAGCATTTCAGGGACCTCTGAAATCCCAGCTGACAAAAAAAAAGGATAATGAGGCCGCAAAACTGCTAATACTCCTATACCGGGAGATTGAGTATAAATCAATTAAGCTTAGATATCTCCTATGTTTTAGATCCAATCAATTAGAAGAAAGAATAGCTTCCCCCGGAGTAAGAATAAGGAAGGCAAGGAAAGGGAAGCAAAAGTGAAATATATCGACCCATACCACAACAGCAAGAAGGAGTTTCACCATCCAAACTGCTAAGACGGAGCAAAATAACTGAGTGTTGTCACCCATAGGAGATGGAAGGAAGAAGATCCCTTAACTATATCGCTTAAGACAGTCTCCTAACTTCCAGACTAGCTTCCCTTCCCCTAAGGAATGCCACTTCCCATTAGCCCCTATGTTTTTTAGTCTGAGTGTTTTACAAAATGGACCACCTCATGCAGGAACTTATGAAACAGATTTTTGTCATAAGATTGGACCACAGTAAGCAGACAGGGTAATGTGAAGCTTCAAGAGAGAGAAAGAGAGAGAGAGCTGATTCTAAATTATTCATAGGAAATACACCTCCAGACTGCAGAAATATCCCACGTGAGATGAACCCATGCCACACACACCTGCCCTATTTTTATTTTTCACTTTGGCTTGGCACCTCACATACACGAAGTCTCTCCGAGATTACAGTGGTCTGGTTGATTGCCAATGACTGGTATTACATCATTGAAATGAGAACTACATTAGCCATGCCTTTGATGTGCCCTGCATAGAGTGAAAATGGCAGAATATATCCCTGAATATATGTAGCCTACATCTGGATGTGACAAGATACAAATTTCTTTGGCACTCTGAGTTGCATTACTTGAAGTGTTAATTTTCATGTGCTGAGATTTTATTTTTTAACCCAGCAAATTAATTTTCTCAAGCAGTAAAGTGCAGTTGATAATCTTAATAATATAAAACTCTCCTCATTATTCTTCTAAGTTTAATTTTGCCCTATTTACAGCCCATTTAGATAAAGCAAATTAAAGAGGCCATTCTTTTTGCATCTGTGTGCAAAACTGTATACTAGCTTGTCAATGAGGAATATCTCAGCTTAGTAGCAACTATTCATACTGAATGTGTATTTATGTCTAGATGTTTACAAATGCATACATATCTCATTGCCACTTTGCAAAAATATACTTGAATTTACTCTTACGTGGTCTCAGGAAGACATTTCTCTTTTAGTTTCTCTCAGAAGTAAAAAATAATTGTCTAGCTCCAGAATGTTGCTTACCGTTACTGGTTGTGGCCTTAGGGACTGTTACTTTTATTACCTTTCTGAACTGTACTTCAAAGGAATTAATTAATTGATGCTCTTAGCAGCCTCATCCTGACAAAAACATATGATTCTCAAATGTTAAACATGGAACCTCTGATGAAACTGTCAGGAAAAAGCTGAAAGTGGTTATTAATATGGCTTTTGATAAATATCTGCTCAGCCTCACACTGTGCCTCGTCTGTTTTCATTGTGGAAAGTAGTTAATCTGATTGATGAAGATCCTGGTTCATATTGTCTCCCATGCTGAGTTTAATAACGGTACTTTTTTTTCCAAAAAAATTCTTATTTTCAAGCGAAGATGTTTGTGTCTTCTCATTTGATTGTCTTCAGGAACACAAACTGTAACTCCCTAAGAAGGAAGGAGTTCCTTACTGTCACACAATCCCAAAAACACAAGAAATGGGGCTGGTTTCCTGGCCCTGGCTCTTTGCAAAAGTGAGAGCTAATGGGGTTGCTGTCAAATACTAATGCTAATGCACCAGGCATAGAAGAGAAAGCCCATCAGGACAAATCAGGCAGGCAGCACAGACAGGCTACAAGCCTTGGCTCATTATCATTATCCACCATCTCCCATGAACCACAACTTTTTCTTTTATCATAATTCAAATAGTTTCACTTTTAGGTTAAGCACAATCGCAGCAATGCCTGACACAGTAGAGAAAGGGCTGTGCTTCATGGCATCCATGCTCTAACTATGGTGGAGCCTCTTAAGTTTACTTTCCCACCTGAATTGCTGAAGTGTTGGCCTATATCACTGTCCCCAACATAGTGGAAAAGAAATTCTGATGCAAGAAGATAGTTCAAAAACTAGTCTGATTGGAAGCAGTAAGAGATCAGTTTTTGGAAGATCTCCTGGAGAAGGAAAGGGCTACCCACTTCAGTATTCCTGCCTGGAGAATTCCATGGATAGGGGAGTCTGGTGGCTACAGTTCATGGGATCTCAGAGAGTCAAACATGACTGAGCGACTAACTTCCATTTCCTCTTCGATAACAAACATGACCAAATTATGAATCAGAGCTTAAACAAGAAAGATAACATGGTGCTAAACTCTCCATTCTTTTGGTAAAAGGTCTACGATCACACTGGCAACTCTGCTGCTGCATTCAGTTCACTATCACAGATCAAGCAGAACCACTGTTTGTCACTTTATGTGTTGATGCAGATGTCAACATCCTTGTGAACCATCTAGATCTGTAACTTACAAACCCTGAAAGCTATGCATTCTCACTTGTTCAGCAGTACCTTTTCTGCATCAGCTAATAATGGGTTGTTGGATAAGAAACTTCTCTTCAATTATTTTCTAAATGCTTTTCTAAATGCTAAGTGTGTGTGTTCATAAACTTCATATATATGCACACACACTTGCATACAGTCTCTAAAACAATGTGTATCTTAAAGAAATTAATACTTATTTTACATTAATCAATATTGAGTGGATAAGGTCAACACACTATGAAATGAAACTAGCCTCTTTCTTAAACGTTTCTTTTACTCCTTAGGACTTTTGCTCTTGATATTAATCTTAATCATCTGACTTAAGATAGTGGTTGTTAGTTTTCTCCACTATGAAGTCATTTCCATCACCCTCTCCCTTCTACAATGTATTTTTTGGAAGGAAGTCCCAATGTACATTCCATAATAAGTGGGTGGGGAGTTATGCTTCAGCTCATACAGGGCTAAGTATCTATAATAATTATCAGGAAATATTCTGCCTTGCAGGTTTTTCTGTTCTCCACATATATTCAATCATTTATTTATGTCGATACAGATTCATATATATTTATTTTATAATTTCAGTTATAAATTAACTATATTTTTTGCTCAAATTATTTCAGCTTTGGCTAGTGGAAGTGCTTTGAATTTCTGCGTGATTTTGACATACTTCCATCACTGCAGATCTTGTGGTTTTTGCAGGGAGTGGGGCACACTTCCCTACATTCTAATACTACAAAGATGTTTCAGGATCATTTTATATATTTCTTATATCATTCCTAGAATCAAACTTATATCCAAGGATGAGTGAGTTCATCGCTCAGTCATGTCTGACTCTTTGTGACCCTATGGACTGTAGCCTACCAGGCTCCTCCCTCCATGGGATTCTCCAGGCAAGAGTGCTGGAGTGGGTTGCCATTTCCTTCTCCAGGGGATCTTCCCAACCCAGGGGTCAAACCCAGGTCTCCCTCATTCCAGGCAGATGCTTTAACCTCTGAGCCATGTGGGAAGCCCTATCCAAGGATATCTAATACCATTTTTGGAGACTGGTACCAGAAACCAAGACATAAGTACTAGGATTATTAGAAATTATGCTTTAATTGAAAATCTCTGTTTCAAAAACAAATTATTGGAGAAATATCAATAACCTCAGACATGCAGATGACACCACCCTTAAGGCAGAAAGTTAAGAGAAACTAAAAAGCCTCTTGATGAACGTGAAAGAGGAGAGTGAAAAAGTTGGCTTAAAGCTCAACATTCAGAAAACGAAATCATGACATCCAGTCCCATCACTTCATGGGAAATAGATGGGGGAACAGTGGAAATAGTGTCAGAATTTATTTTTTTAGGCTCCAAAATCACTGCAGATGGTGATTGCAGCCATGAAATTAAAAGACGCTTACTCCTTGGAAGAAAAGTTATGATCAACCTAGATAGCATATTCAAAAGCAGAGACATTACTTTGCCGACTAAGGTCCATCTAGTCAAGGCTACGGTTTTTCCTATGGTCATGTATGGATGTGAGAGTTGGACTGTGAAGAAGGCTGAGCGCCGAAGAATTGATGCTTTTGAACTGTGGTGTTGGAGAAGACTCTTGAGACTCCCTTGGACTACAAGGAGATCCAACCAGTCCATTCTGAAGGAGATCAGCCCTGGGATTTCTTTGGAAGGAATGATGCTAAAGCTGAAACTCCAGTACTATGGCCACCTCATGCAAAGAGTTGACTCACTGGAAAAGATTCTGATGCTGGGAGGGATTGGGGGCAGGAGGAGAAGGGGACGATAGAGGATGAGATGGCTGGATGGCATCACTGACTCAATGGACGTGAGTCTGAGTGAACTCCGGGAGTTGGTGATGGACAGGGAGGTCTGGCGTGCTGTGATGCATGGGGTTGCAAAGAGTTGGACATGACTGAGCAACTGAACTGAACTGATGCCTCTTATGATATCATCTTAAAATAAATTGGACAGGGAGCAGTGTGAAATCTTAGGAAAAATTTAAATCATGTATTTCAATGATATGACAGTACACAAAACCTGTATAAATATTTCTCCATGTAGAAGAGCACTTAAACACTGAAAAACTATATCTGGCCAAAAAGAATGTTTTTGAGGTATTGTTTCATTTTACCATTTGACTGTTTTCTTAAATTAGATGCTTAAATGTTCCATATTTTAATTCCAAGTTAGTAGAAGAAGTAGGGGGTAGCAGATAAGGCAAGATGAACATTAGAGACTATCAGAGAAATTAAAAACTGAATTAAAGAACCTGATAATGCCTTTTTAAAATTAAAATCAGTAAATTTAGTTGCATTATAAAGATATTATTTTACAAAAAGATAATTTGGAAAATGTTTCTTTAAAATTAATTGTTTCTTAGCTAAACATACAAAATTCCACTATTCTATCAGATTATTTTTATATCTTGAAAAAATAAAGTATGTATCAGTGGCATCAAATTCCTTAGTTTCATCCCAGTTAAAACAAACGTTCATTCAAGAATGGGGAATTTATCAAGTGATATAAGGACCAGAATAGTTCATTCAGAAATCAAAGAAGTTTTCTGGGTTTCATTCTTTTTTTTTCCTTTTACAACAAGAGTACACCTGGAGATGTATTTGTTATTGTTGTTTAATTGCTAAGTCATGTCTGACTCTTTTGCAACCCCATGAACTGTAGCCTGCCAGGCCCCTCTGTCCATGGGATTTCCCAGGCAAGAATACTGGAGTGGGTTGCCATTTCCTTCTCCAGGGGATCTTTCTGACCCAAGGATCAAACCCAGGTCTCCTGCATTGGCAGGCAGATTCTTTATTCCTGAGCTACATGGGAAGCCCCTGAAGATATATAGAGAAATGAAAATAGAACTAGTATTAAATGTTTATTAAGAATGCAGTACACTGTATTTTGTGAATTTTTAGCTAAATTAATTGGTAACAGAATACGAAGCAAAGAGATGACTCGGAAGAAGATAAAATTTCTTATAATTCATTTGAACTAAAAGAGTTTCTTAAAAATAGTAGGTATTTTACTTCAAAACATTTTTATTCTGTTAAGTTTCTTTAACTACCTTAAGTGTATACAATATATAAATAGTATTAAAATATACAACGTTCATATTTACTGACTTTATATTATTTAACATGTTGAATTATAATTTTGCAGTACATGTTTATTCTCTCAATTAGATTAATCCACTTTCAATAATACTTATGAAGAGTTTACTCTGATAGTTTTATATAATGATTAAGAGTACAGGGTCTGTAATTAAAATACCACATTCAAATCCTGAATCCACTGCTTACAAAGTGTGTATTAACATTGGGCAAGTTGATTCACCTTCCTAAGTCTTAATTTCCTCTTATAAGAAATGATGTATAAGGATATGCTATTAATAGATATGTATGTGATGTATAAATAGATATATATATAATCACGATATGTTACCATCATAGCTCCAGATGAGAAAATGCTCTGTATATTCCGGAGATTCACTACTAACATCATAGTTACTGCCCTCAGTGAGTTTTCACTCTATTGGATAACAGGTAAGTGAAAAGTTGTTTTTAACATACTATAGTGAAGACATAAGCAAAATGTGAAGAACACATGTGAACAGGCAAGTCCCATAGATTTGGGATTTAGGGCAGTGTCTCTCATTTCTTTTCTATTAATAGACACTTGGCCTAGTTGCTCAGCCCCTTTCAGCTCTCTTTGAATATAGCACAATACCAGGGACAAAAGTCCAGGGATACAACCACAGCTGTGGAGATTTTTGTTTTCTCCTTTATAAATAACAAAGGTTACCAAAACTGCACAATTGTGGTGGCCTGCAAAATTGTCAACTGTCTTTGATTTTTTTTTTCTTTATGGAAGCATATATACTTCTAAGATGAAAGCATTCACTTGAACACTTTTTAAAAATCCATCTTGTGATGAATTAATGCTTGGGATAGCTGATAGCTAATCTCCAGAGCTATTTCTATCTACTTGTCATTTCTTCCCATTAGAACCTCAGTTTCATGATTCTACCTTTACCTTAAACCAGATGGAGTTAGAGGTAAATGCACAGCTTGCTGAAATAAACTTTCAATATGGTATGGTAAAGAAACATTTGTAACTTGTGATTTTAAACTGAAATATCCTTATTTAGACAGATATAAGTCTATTCAAATTGTTTCTTCTTGTCTGAATTTTGGTAGATTCTGTCTTCCTAGGAGTTGATTCATTTCATCTAGATTATCAAATCTGTGGTCATAGAGTTGTTTACAAATATTACTAAAACTTTGTTGATAATTTTTTGGCATCTAAGTTTGTGATATATCTTGGTCTGTAGCTTTCTTGCAAGGTCTATTTCTGGTTTCTGTTATCAGGGTAATGCTGGCCTTAGAATGAGTTAGGAAGTATTCCTTTTGCTTTTATCTCCTGGAAGAGATTGTAGAAAACTGATATAATTTGTTCTTTAAGCATGTGGGAGATTTCACCAGTGAATCCATCTGGGCCTAGTGCTTTGTTTTGGAAAGTCATTGATATCAGTTCAAATTTCTCTAATAGAGATGTCCTTCTAATTGCTTATTCCTCTTATGTGAGTTTTGAGAGATTATGTTTTTCAGTGGATTTGGTCCATTTCCTCTATATTAACATATATATAATCATAAAGTTGTTCATATTATTCTGGCATTATTCTTTTAATGTCCATAGTATGTGCAGTAATGTTCCCACTTTCATTTTTGGTATTATTAATTAGTGTTTTTTCACTTAGCCTGACTATAGGTTTTCAATTGTACTAATTTTCTATTTAAAAAAAGTATCTTTTGGTTTTTGGGGTTTCCTCTAGTGATTTTTCTTTTTGTTGTTTTCAATTAGAATTCCAATTTTTATTATTTTTCTCTGCTTACCTTGTACTTAATTTACTATTTGTTTTGTAGTTTGCTAAGGTGGAAATTTAAGTTCTTGATTTTAGATTTTTCTTCTATGCATTCAAGGCTGTAGATTTCCCTCTTAGCACTTCTTTTACTGCAAGCAACAAATTTAATAAGCTGTGTTTTTATTTTCTTTCAGTATCAATATTTTAAAACTTTCAACTTTTAAAACTTTTTTTGACCTATGTATTATTAAGAGTTATGCTGTTTAATCTCCACATATTTGGGGATTTTTCAAGTTATCGTTCTGTTACTAGTTTTCAGTTCAATTCTACTGTGTTCTAAAGGCAGCCATAGTATAATTTTTAAACTTGTTAAGGTATGTTTTATGACCCAGAATGTTATTTATTATGATGAATGTGTCATGTGAGCTTCAAAAGAATGTGTATTCTTCTGCTGTTGAAGTACTAAATAGACATCAATCAATCTAGTTGATTGACGGTGCTACTGAGATCAATTACTAATTACTCAGATCAATTACTGAGGTCAATTACTAACCCTTACTAATTTTCTTCCTGCTAAATCTGCCCATTTCTGATAGAGAAATGTTAGAACCCCCAACTGTAATAGTGTTTCATCTATTTCTCCTTATAATTCTGTCAGATTTTGCCTCACACTTTTTTTTAAAATTTGATGTTGTTTTCTTTGTGGCTATGTTTATAAAACACTTTCTAAAAGTATAGTTGATTTACAATGTTTTTCCCTTACATGTTTTGACCCTCTGCTGTTAGGAGCATGCATCTTAAAGATTGTTATGACTGTCCAGATGGAGCTAGTGTTAAAGAACATGTCTGCCAATGCAGAAGCTGTAAGAGATGTGTATTCAATCCCTGGGTCAGGAAGATCCACTGGAGAATAAAATGGCAACCCACTCCTGTATTCTTGCCTGGAAAATCCCATGCATAGAGAAGCCTAGCAGGCTATAGTCCACAGGGTAGCAAAGAGTCGGGACATGACTGAGCAACTAAACACACACATATCTTCTTGAAGAACTGAAACCTTTCATTGTTATATAAGGCCCCATTCCATCCTGATAAATTTCCTTGCTCTGAATCTTCTTTTCCTGAAATTAATATAGCTACTTACATTTTCTTTTGGTTAGTGTTAATACAGTATATATTTTTATATCCCTTTAATTATAACCTATATGTATAGTTATGTTTGGGACTAGATTAGATTGACAGAGTGCCTTAAGGATTATAGATGGAGGTTCTTAACATTGTACAGAAAGATGGAAAACCATCTCCAAGAAGGAAAAATGCAAAAAGGCAAAATGATTGTCTGAGGAGGCCTTACAAATAGCTGAGAAAAGAAGAAAGGTGACAGGTAAAGGAGAAAAAGAAAGATATATCCATCTGAATGCAGAGTTCCAAAGAACAGCAAGGAGATATATGAAAGCCTTTCTAAGTGATCAATGCAAAGAAATAGATGAAAACAATAGAATGGGAAAGACTAGAGATCTCTTCAAAAATATCAGAGATATCAAGGGAACATTTCATGCAAAGATGGGCACAATAAAGGACAGAAATGGTATGGGCCTAACAGAAGCGGAAGATATTAAGAAGAGGTGGCAAAAATACACAGAACTATACAAAAAAGATCTTAATGACAAGCTATGACAAACCTAGGCAGCATACTAACAAGCAGAGATGTTACTTTGCTGACAAAGGTTCATATAGTCAAAGATATGGTCTTTCCAGTAGCTATGTATGGGTGTGAGAGTTGGACCATAAAGAAAACTGAGCGCCGAAGAATTGATGCTTTGCAACTGTGGTGTTGGAGAAGACTCTCGCACAGCAAGGAGATCAAACCAGTCATTGGAAGGACTGATACTGAAGCTGAAACTCCAAAACTTCATCCACATGATATAAAGAACTGACTCACTGAAAAATACCCTGATGATGGGGGAAGATCAAAGGCAGGAGAAGAAGGAGACAACGGAGGATGAGATGGTTGGGTGGCATCACTGACTTGATGCAATGAGTTTGAGCAAGCTCTGGGAGTTGGTGATGGACAGGGAAGCCTGGCATGCTGCAGTCCATGGAGTTGCAAAGAGTTGGACACAACTGAAGGACTGAACTGAATTGATAGTTATGCTTAAATTAACTTTCTTATGGATAACATATAATATGTTAATTACATGATATTACATATTATGCAATTACATAATTAATTGTTTTTCTATTTTTTGACTGGGATGTGCAGCATGTGGTATCTTAGTTCCCCAACCAGGGATCAAATCTATGTCCCCTGCAATAGAAGCACAGGGGGTTTTGAACTGTATTTTAATCGGTGTAGTAGACCACTGACACTTAAGTGATTGTTGATCCTAGTTGGATTAATATCTACCATATTTATTATTGCCTTTATTTGTTGTCCTCATTCTTAATTCCTATTTTTTGTCCTCTGCTACTAGCCACAAATTCCCTCAAATTCTATTTGTCTGTGAAAGTCTTTACTTCCCCTTCACATTTTTTAGTGAGATATAATTGATGTACACTATATTCCTCACTGTTGAAGAACAGTTTCACAGAGTAGAGAATATTTTAATTCTTTAATTTCTCAACACGTTAAACATCTCATTATACTTTCCTTGCTTGTGTAATTTTTGAAAATAAGTCACATATAAGTCACATCTTTGCCCCTTTATAAATAAATTTTTTCTCCTCTGGCTTCTTTAAAGATTTTTCATTCACCTTTGATTTTCTGTAGTTTGACATACCTAGGTATAGATCTTTTTTGTATTTATCCTACATTTATCTTATTACTTATCCTGGATCTACTGTTTGATGTCTGACATTAATTTAGGGAAATTCTCAATCATTGATGTTTCAAATATATCTGCTTTTCTTTTCTTTATTCCCCTTCTGGTATTCCTATTTTACCTCTGTTACACCTTTTGCAGTTGTCCCACAGTTTTTGTATAAGTTATTTATATGTTTTTAGTATTTTTTTTTCTTTTTGCCTTTCAGAATTAGAAGTTTCTATTAACATATCCTCAAGTTCACAATTTTTTTCCCATAACTGTGTCTACTCTACTAAGGAGTCCATCGAAGACATCCTTCATTTCTGTTAGTGTGTTAAAAACTCTGGAATTATTTATTGTTTCTTAGAATTTCCAACTCTCTGCTTATGGTTCCCTTCTGTTCTTGTATGCTGTCTCTTTTATCTATTAGAGACCCTAGCATAATAACCGTAGTTGTTTAAATTCACTTTCTGGTAATTCTAACCTCCCTGTCTTATCTGAGTCTGCTTCTAATGCTTTGTCCTTTCAAACTGTGCTTTGACCTATGGTATGTATGCCTTGTCATTTTTTTCGTGATAGTCAGACATAATATGCTGGGTAAAGGGAGCCAAGACAAACAAGGCTTTAGTAACATGGAGGGCTTCCCAGGTGGCTCAGTGATAAAGAGTACGCCTACCAAGCAGAAAATGCAGCTTTGATCCCTGGGTCAAGAATATCCTCTGGAGAAGGAAATGACAACCCATTCCAGTATTCTTGCCTGGAAAATCCCATGGACAGAGGAGCCTGGCGGGCTATGGTCCATAAGGTCACAAATAGTCAGACACAATTTAGTGACTAACCATCAATAACAAACATAGTGGTAAGTGCAGGATGAGGCAAGCATTCTCTGCTGCTGCTGCTAAATCGCTTCAGTCGTGTCCGACTCTGTGCGACCCCATAGAAGGAAGCCCACCAGGCTCTCCCCATCCCCGGGATTCTCCAGCCAAGAACACTGCAATGTGTTGCCATTTCCCTCTCCAATGCATGAAAGTGAAAAGTGAAAGGGAAGTCGCTCAGTCGTGTCCGACTCTTAGCGACCCCCTGGACTGCAGCCTACCAGGCTCCTCCATCTATGGGATTTTCCAGGCAAGAGTACTGTAGTGGTATAGTTAAATCTTAGTTTTTTAGTGAACTTGTGCTTCTGAGCTGTGACCTGCACAATTGCTTCTCAGATTTGCCCTGTCATTGTGTGGGGTAATATGCCTATTGTGGGCCTCCCCCACATGGAAAGTTACAGTGGGCTGAAGTTCCTTACTTCCCTTCCCCAAATGGAAGGACAGAGTAAGCAGGAATTGGGCATTTCCCTTCCACTAGATGAGGTTGACTCTGATAATATAGTCTAGGCTCTTAAACAGTTTCTTCTGAAGGAAGTTTTTGTGAAGGAGGCAGGTTGCTCTGGACTATTTCAATACAGTCCCTCTCCTCTGCTGCTGGAAGTATGAGGGTTCTCTTTCTCTGCAGTATTCACTATGGGAACCTAGTATAGTTCCTGGAAGTAAAACTCACAAGGGTATATAGTCAATCCCCACCACCTCCTACCCCCATGATTGGGGGTGCCCGCAGTGTTTTTACCTCTCTGAGCTTTTTACCCTGATCCTTGACAACTTGTTCATTATTTTCAGATCTTCCTATCCCAGTACTGGTTCCTGTGGAGAATTCTGCTTGAGAATTTAGGCTCCAGCAAGTCTTGTTTCCGTCTGTCTCTCAGATTTGGTGGCAATGGTTTGCCCTGCAACCCCACTTCTTGGAATTTGATTTTTTAGTTTGTTCATCTATTTATTCCTTAGGACAGAGTGACAACTTCTAAGCTCCTTATGTGCTGAACTGAAAACTGGAAAACTCTCCTTATATTTCTGTTAGTCTCTTTAAGATAGACTAAACTGAATTTTTAAATTCTATCTATAATTCTCGTCATCTAATTGCAATTTTGTGTGATTATTGATATACTTAAGATAATCCTGTCATTTTCTGTACTGTTTCTGGTTCCATCTTCTTTTCTTCCTCCTCTGTTTAAAAAATTTTCTAGTATTTCTTTGATAGAATGTGCTCAGTCATGTCTGACTCTTTGCAATCCCATGGACTGTGGCCCACTAGTCTCCTCTGCCCATGGAATTTTCCAGGCAAAAATATTGAAGTGAGTTGCACTTCCTATTTTAGTGGACCTTTCTGACCCAGGGATCAAACCCACATCTTGTGTCTCCTGCATTGGCAGGCAGTTTCTTTCCCACTAGCACCACCTGGGAAGTCCCCTGTCCTCTATTTATTTTGATGTATTTAATAATTTTCATTTTATTTTTTTCTTCATTTTGGAGACATTCAATTTCTATTAATTTAGTGATTATGGATCATGTTTAACAGAAAAGTTATATTTTTTAGTACTGTGATTCTCTCAAGCAATACAAGAAGACAAACCACTCTTTCACCACCTTCCTAACTTACAATGTAATGTTTGTTCAGCATTTTAGTTATACTTTTCTTCCCATATAACATTTAAGTGTTAAACTTTGTTCTTCATGCAAGGTTTATGTATAACAAATATTAACCATTTCCTGTGTGCATCATTTATTCTTACTTCTCAGCCCTTCCAAATTAAATCAAAATCCTTCTTGAAATATATTTCTATAGGAAGAATTTTTGGTGTAAGTTTTTCTAGCATTAAATGCCTTCTTCTTCTGTTTATCTGAAATTGTCTTGATTTTAAACCATAATTCTCAAAATATAACTTTGCTTGCTATATAATTTGAAGTTGAACTATTTTTTTTATCAGCACACAGAAAATATGATTTAACAGTCTGCTGCTGTGAGTAGTTGGGTTGCCAGTTTGCTTATTTTAAAAAACCAAACAGGTGTTTTGTTTTTTTTCCTTTTTACTTAATTCATCTCTGACTTCTACAAACTTAATATTATGCTTGGTGTTCTAGGTCTATGATATGTTTGGATCTGACTATCCTTTTATTTATCTTGTGTGGAATATTTAAATCTAGTGGGTCTCCTGAATCTGGTCTTGTTGTCTTGGCTATCAATGCTCACTTTGAATTTGTCCCTCATATGATTTGCCTCTTCTTCGTTGATTAGATATATATTAGACATGCTCATTCTAATTTCAGTGTCTTCTAACCTCTGCTTCATATTTTTTATCAGTTATCTTTCTGTGCAATTTGCAATTCCTCCCTCTGAATTTCATAAGCTCACTAATTCTTTCCTTACCTGTGTCATTTCAGTTTTTGATCCACCCATACCATTTTAAGTTTTTATATCTTCCTTTTCTGACTTTGGATTTTCTCTTTGAAATATTGAATTTATAATGATATTGCAATACTTGAATGCTTTATAGATTTATTTCAGTTGTCAATGGCTTTTGTTAGCTCTAGTCCTAGAGTCTAGGTTCCTCTCATATTTTGTGATTCTTATCTCTGGTTTCATTTTCTTGTACTTTAGGTTAATATTTTAAGTTATGTATTGAAAACGCATTCCTCCAGAGATGCTATGCTTTTGCTTGCCAGGCTTCTGAAAGCACAACATATTTGGGACTGTTTTTAAAAATACTTTAGATTACAGTTTTTTGTTTGTTTGTTTTTTGTTTTCATCAGTTAGGTACAAATCTCAAGTGAGATAAAGAAATTGCTTTCAAATATTCAAAGCAAAATCCCTCCCACACCTTCCCCATGTAGCATCAAGCTTAAATAGTCAAGTTTTATTTTCCATTTTGGGGGGTAAAGTTATTTTTAGTTTTCTCTTATTTGAGTTTGTATCAATCTGGGATTTCAGTTTTATTCCTGTGTCTTCAATTAGGTTTTCTACTTGGGCAGTCTCTAGGATTGGTTCCCTGACCCCTGTCTAATTTGTGGCTATCAAAATCAGCTTCCTTTATCACCAGAGTTAAGGAGGAATCTACAAGTTCAAGAGTGGCTTGAGCGCACTCTTAGCTTTACAGATTCCAACAGTCATGTTGTCTTTGCCTTTTGAGGGTTCTTCATTTCCTTCACTAAGAATTTTCTTCCAAATTTATTTATTTGTTTATTACTATTTGTTGTTTATGTTACCGAGATTGCTGTTTTCAGGAATATGTTTATTCAGGGTACTGAGTACTCCAAACTGCAGAAAAATAATTTCCAAGGCTTCCCTGGGGGCTCAGCAGTCAAGAATCCACCTACCAATGCAGGAGATATAAACATAGGCTCAATCTCTTGGTTGGGAAGATCCCCTGGAGCAGGAGATGGCAACTTACCCTGGTATTCTTGCCTGGGAAGTCCCATGGGAAGAGAAGGTGGTCACTATAGTCCCATGGGGTCACAAAGAGTTGGGCACAACTTAGTGACTAAACAACAACAAAATTCCTTCCTTAATGTCTTTCTTAAGTCTCTCTGTATCAGGATTTTACATGCACAAATACACTGAAACCACCGTTTTCAACTCCAAAGATTCTCATGTTGTCAAACCCAAATGTTATTCAGTACTTGTTACTCAATATTCATCATAATATGACACTGTTATACTTTGTTCTTTTTGAAAGGTTTTTTCTCTTGGTTTCCAGGTATCACACCTCCCTGGTTCTCCTCTTTTCACACACATCACTCCTTCTCAAAAGTGAGGGTGAATAGCATGATAACATTTCTTTTACTTTTATTCAAAAAATAAGAAAATAAATATCAGTGAATAACCTTCTAATTCATCAAGTTGAAATAATTTTACATTTGACCTTCTCACTGTATTCATCAATTTCAGGTAAGTTTTACTGAAGCAAAAAATCCCCATTCTCAATGTGTTTACTTAAAAAGAGTAAAGGATTCTCACTCCATATCACAAAATCATTGTGGATTGACAGCTGTGTAGCTTCTTTCCTCCAAACTGTGGGATTCATGCAGTCTGGAATGAAGAAGCAGCCCCTAGCTAGAGAATTTGGTCTTATGACAGAAGGAAAGAACTCTATGGCAGAGCCATACAATGGCTCTAAGGGACATACTCAAAGGTTGGCAAAAAGCCCCTTTACTCACATGTCATTGGCCCAGGCAAATCACATATCAAGTGCAGTGTCAGTGAAACAGGAAGCTATAATTGTGAAGAGGGACAATACAGGTCACAAGTCCAAATGTGATATTAAAAGTGTGGGAATGGGACTCCTCTGGTGGTTCACTGGTTAAGAATCCACCTGCCAATGCAGGGTACATGGGTTTAATCCCTGGTCCGGGAGGATACCTCATGCTGCAGAGCAACTAAGCCCATACACTGCAACTACTGAAGCTCATGAACCTAAAGCCTGTGCTCTGCAACAAGAGAAGCCACCACAATGAGAAGCTCATGCTCTGTAACAAAAACCCAGCACAGACATAAATAAATAAATAAATTTTTTAAAAAATAAATAAAAATAAAAGTGTGAGGATGTATAACCTCAACATATGAAGGAAAAATTTATACTTAAAGATGCCCTAGCTACAGCAATCAGAGAAGAAAAAGAAATAAAGGAATCCAGACTGTAAATAGGTGATGGCACCCCACTCCAGTACTCTTGCCTGGAAAATCCCATGGACAGAGGAGCCTGGTGGGCTGCAGTCCATGGGGTTGCGAAGAGTCGGACATGACTGAGTGACTTCCCTTTCACTTTTCACTTTCGTACATAGGAGAAGGAAATGGCAACCCACTCCAGTGTTCTTGCCTGGAGAATCCCAGGGATGGGGGAGCCTGGTGGGCTGCCTTCTATGGGATCACACAGAGTTGGACACGACTGAAGTGACTTAGCAGCAGCACCAGACCGTAAAAGAAGCAAAACTTTTGCTGTTTGTAGACAACATGATACTTTACATAGAAAATTTTAAAATTAGTATCAGAAAATTACTAGTGCTAATCAGTGAATTAAGTAAAGTCTCAGGGTATAAAATCAATACACAGAAATCACTTGCATTCCTATAAAATAACAATGAAAAAGCAGAAAGGAAATTGATGACTCAATCCCAATTACCATTAAAACAAAAAGAATAAAATACCCAAGAATAAACCTACCTAAGGAGACACAAGAGCTGTATACAGAAAACTATAAGCCACTGATGAAAGAAATAAACAGACATGAACAGATGGACAGATATTTCATGTTCTTGTATTGAAAGAATCAATATTGTGAAAATGACTATTCTACCAAAAGCAATGTACAGATTCAATGCAATCCCTATCAACTTATCAATGGCATTGTTTACAGAGATAGAACAACAACAAAACAAAACAAAAAACATCACAATTTGTATGGAAGCACAAAGACCCTGAATAGCCAAAGCAATCTTGAGAGAAAAACTGAGCTGAAGGAATCAACCTTCCTGACTTCAGATTATACTAAAAAGCTATAGTCAAGACAGTATGATATTGGCACAAAAACAGAAATATAGATCAATGAAACAAGATAAAAAGCCCAGAGATAAACTCATACACCTATGGACACCTTATATTTGACAAAGTAGGCAAAAATATACATTGTAGAAAAGATAGTCTCCTCAATAAGTGGTCCTGGGAAAACTGCACAGCTACATGCAAAAGAATGAAATTAGAACACTTTCTAACACTATACACAAAGATAAACTCAAAATGGATTAAAGACCTAAATGTAAGACTAGATACTATAAAATTCTTAGAGGAAAACATAGGCAGAACACTCTATGACCTAATTCACAGTGAGATCCTCTATGAACAACCTCCTATCTTAATGCAAATAAAAACAAAAATTAACAACTGGGATTTAATTAAACTTAAAAGCCTTTACACAGCAAAGGAAATTATAAACAAGATGAAAAGGCAACCCTAAGAATGGGAGAAAATAAGGGCAAATGAAAAAACTGACAAAGGATTACTTTCAAAGACATACAAAAAGCTCATACAACTCAATACCAGAAAAACAAACAACCCAGTCAAATAGTGGGCAGAAGACCTAAACAGCCATTTCTCCAAAGAAGACATACAGATAGCTAATAAAAACATGAAGAGATGCTCAACATCACTCATTACTAGAGAAAAGCAAATAAAAACTGCAATAATATATCACCTCACACTGGTCATAATGGCCATTATCAAAAAATCTATAAACAATAAATGCTGAAGAGGGTGTGGAGTTAAGGGAACCCTCTTCACTGCTGGTGGGAATGCAAACTGGCACAGGCACTATGGAAGTCCGTATGGAGATTCCTTTTAAAAGTAGGAATAAATCTAGCATATGAGCCAGCAATTCCACAACAGGGCATATATCCTGAGAAAATTATAATTGAAAAAACACACATGCACCCCAGTGTTCACTGCAGCACTATTTATAATAGCTAGAGCATGGAAGCAACCAAGATGTTCATTAACAGATGAATGGATAAAGAAGCTGTGGTTTATATGTACAGTGGAATATTACTTAGCCATAAAAAGGACCACATTTGAGTCAATTCTAATGAGGTGGATGAACCTGGAGCCTATTACACAGAATGAAGTCAGAAAGAGAAAAATAAGTATTGTGTATTCAGTTCCGTTCAGTTCAGTCGCTCAGTCGTGTCTGACTCTTTATGACCCCATGAATCGCACCATGCCAGGCCTCCCTGTCCATCACCAACTCCCGGAGTTCACTCAGACTCACATCCATCAAGTCAGTGATGCCATCCAGCCATCTCATCCTCTGGCGTCCCCTTCTCCTCCTGCCCCCAATTCCTCCCAACATCTTTTCCAATGAGTCAACTCTTCGCATGAGGTGGCCAAAGTATTGGAGTTTCAGCTTTAGCATCATTCCTTCCAAAGAAAGCCCAGGGCTGATCTCCTTCAGAACGGACTGGTTGGATCTCCTTGCAGTCCAAGGGATCTCAAGAGTCTTCTCCAACACCACAGTTCAAAAGCATCAATTCTTCGGCGCTCAGCCTTCCTCACAGTCTAACACTCACATCCATACATGACCACAGGAAAAACCATAGCCTTGACTAGACGGACCTTAGTTGGCAAAGTAATGTCTCTGCTTTTGAATATGCTATCTAGGTTGTTCATAACTTTTCTTCTAAGGAATAAGCATCTTTTAATCTGATGGCTGAAGTCACCATCTGCAGTGATTTTGGAGCCCTCAAAAATAAAGTCGGACACTGTTTCCACTGCTTCCCCATCTATTTCCCATGAAGTGATGGGACCAGATGCCATGATCTTCGTTTTCTGAATGTTGAGCTTTAAGCCAACTTTTTCATTCTTCTCTTTCTCTTTCATCAAGAGGCTCTTTAATTCTTCTTCACTTTCTGCCATAAGGGTGGTGTCATCTGCATATCTGAAATTATTGATCTTTCTCCCAGCTATCTTGATTCCAGCTTGTGTTTCTTCCAGTCCAGTGTTTCTCATGATGTACTCTGCATATAAGTTAAATAAGCAAGGTGACAATATATAGCCTTGACATACTCCTTTTCCTATTTGGAACCAGTCTGTTGTTCCATGTTCAGGTCTAACTGTTGCTTCCTGACCTGCATACAGATTTCTCAAGAGGCAGGTCAGGTGGCCTGGTATTCCCATCTCTTTAAGAATTTTCCACAGTTGATTGTGATCCACACAGTCAAAGGCTTTAGCATAGTCAATAAAGCAGAAATAGATGTTTTTCTGGAACTCTCTTGCTTTTTCCATGATCCAGCAGATGTTGGCAATTTGATCTCTGGTTCCTCTGCCTTTTCTAAAACCAGCTTGAACATCAGGAAGTTCATGATTCACGTATTGCTGAAGCCTGGCTTGGAGAATTTTGAGCATGACTTTATTAGCATGTGAGATGAGTGCAATTGTGTGGCAGTTTGAGCATTCTTCAGCATTGCCTTTCTTTGAGATTGGAATGAGAGCTGACCTTTTCCAGTCCTGTGGCCACTGCTGAGTTTTCCAAATTTGCTGGCATATTGAGTGCAGCCTTTCACAGCATCATCTTTCAGGATTTGAAATAGCTCAACTGGAATTCCATCACCTCCACTAGCTTTGTTCGTAGTGATGCTTTCTAAGGCCCACTTGACTTCACATTCCAAGATGTCTGGCTCTAGATGAGTGATCACACCATTGTGATTATCTGGGTCATGAAGATCTTTTTTGTACATTTCTTCTGTGTATTCTTGCCACCTCTTCTTAATATCTTCTGCTTCTGTTAGGTCCATACTATTTCTGTCCTTTATAGAGCCCATCTTTGCATGTATTGTTCCCTTGGTATCTCTAATTTTCTTGAAGAGATCCCTAGTCTTTCCCATTCTGTATTATTGTGTATTAACACATATATATGAAATCTAGAAAGATGGTACCAATGAACCCATTTTCTGGGCAGCAATGGAGATACAGACACAGGAAACAGATTTGTGGACACAGAGGGAAGGAGAGGGTGGAATGAATGGAGAGAGTAGCATGGAAACATATACAGTACCATATATAAAATGTAAAATAGCCAGTGGGCATTTGCTATATCACTTACAGAGCTGAAAGCAGTGCTCTGCAACAACCTAGAGGGATGGGATGGGTGGGGAGCTGAAAGGGAGGTTCAGGTGGGAGGGGACATATGTATACCTATGGCTAAGTCATGTTGATGTATGGCAGGAACCAATACAACAGTGTAAATGAGTTATCATTCAATTAAACATAAATATTTTTTTTAAAGATGTCCCATGCTAACATTAGGCTGGGGTGTGCATCTAATCTAAGCATTTTCTTTAAATCATACTTGAAAAGGCATTCCAATAAAATTTTTTAAAGTAGCTTTTATTGTAATTAATTCATCAATTATGCAGTTTTAATGATAATATATAGTATTCCATTATTTACCTAACAGTTGCTACCATTAAATATGAAACTGACAAAAATGAACACATGTATATGCCATGGTCTGTCTTTCACTGGAAACAAACAGAAGTTAGGGCTCTCTGGTCAATGGATTTAGATGTTTAAAGACTCACCTTCTAAAATTTTCTTATATAAACTATACATATTTTCTTCGACTGTTTAATTTGTGGTATTAGCTTCCTGAATAATTGCTATACTAGGAATTGTGATACAAGACAGACTGACTCAGTCTCCTTTATTTTTTCAAGCAAGTTATCCAGAGACAAACATGCAATAATTTTTGTAATTTCATGGAAATTTTCAGGAGAAAGTACTAATTTCATGGTGACATCTAGGGAAATGTGATGATTTCATGCAGATTTAATTCTCTGTCCCTAAACCATTCACAAACACAGCCCAGAATGACTGTAAAAACAGAGTGCTTTCTGTAGAATTTTCAATGTTCTAATTATGAAAATGAATGAACAGGTGAAGTAGAGAATTTTGAAGTTAGAGAATGTGATCTTAGAAAAATTAAGGGAATAATCATATATTCTCCTGAAGAAAATGCTTCAAAAATATGAATTTAGATTTAAAACATTTCAAATATAATTCCCCATTGACAAATTTCTAATTTATTTTTGACACAAAGCTACCAGTTTTTCCACAAGTAACATAAGTTATCCTCTGACAACAGCTTACGAAATCTAGCAAATGTTTATTATTGATGTAAGAGACTCAGTGAATTTTTAAATATTTTAATAGTATTATATCATGATATGACAACTCACAGATCTGTGTGCACATGGGTATTATTGTGTATGATTTTCATTAATACATCAGGACATAAACATCCAGGCCTTTAGTTTCAGTTTTTGTCCCACATAAAAATGATAAACTCTCAATAAGTCTATTTAGGACGCAGAGTTTTTAATAACAGCTGACAGCTAATAATAGCAGCACACAAATAAATAATGCAATAAGACTTCTTAAGGGTCAAACTACTTCCTGCCTAAATATTTTCTTCAAGTTCCCTACTTAATGTACCTCCCGAGCCTATGATCTTTTGAGTCTATGTTAGCTCATTAGGAGACTTCACAATTGTCTTCTCATCTTGGGAAGAGAAGGAAATAAAGAAACTAAGTTAAAGTATCAATAGGAATATACAAGGTAAGTTATTATTGATCATGGGGTCTCCTGACCAGGCTGCAGCAACTCAGTCTTGTTTATCTCCCTGCCTTGTACACAATGCAGTTATTCACACCTGAAAAGGTATTTAAATATTCAATATAAGAAACTGTAAAATTTAAATACTAAATTACAAAACAACGACTGTGTCTATGAATATAATATAAAGGGAAGTATCCTGATGATGGTGAACCAGAGCAAAAGTATTACAAGAAAAAAGTGTTCAAAATGACTTGAGTAGGAAACTATTTTAAAGTCAACTAAGATTGTGGAAAAGCTAAAGTGACTACTTTAAAATCTACTAAAATTGTGAAACATCTGTATTTTTTTTCCAGAAATACAACTCATTTTAAGTAGAGGGATAACCTATGTATAATAATTATATTCACATCTTGACTGTGTTTCCTATGAGTGAAGTTATACATTCATATTTACACACTCATACAAGCTCAGGAATTATGTCAAAAATCACAACTCAACCATTTTCAGACTTTTTTTGATAAAATAGAAGCATACTAATGAAAATTCCTAGTGATTATGACAGCCTCAGTTTTCTCTATTAGTGGTAATGGAAACTGAATTATAGCAATTATTCTCTATATAATTCTCTCCTTTCTTTTTAAGTTGGCAAGACATTATTTTCTCTGCTCTCCCAGTTAGTACTTAAAAGAATACCTTATGAACTATGTAGCTTTGATTATCAAAGTCAGTGTTCCCAGAATGTAGCAAGCAAAGAATAGAGTGGCACAAATAGGTGTGAGCAGGTAGGCAGGTAGTCAGGGTCAGGTCATGAACAGCCCTTCAGCTGGGGAACGGAGGTTAGATTGTACTTTAGAAGCAATAGGAAGCTTCTAGCATCATTTTCATAAGCAGATCTGGACATGCTCTGATTTATTTTGAATATGTCCCTCTGGTGTATGTGGAGAATGGTTTCAAAGTGGGCATGAGCAGAAGCCTTGCACATCAGGCTGATGTATCTGGAGTGTTAAGATCATTGCTACCAGGACAGGAACAGGACCAATTTCTATACATTTTCTTCAGAAAATTCTGAGACAGTAGGTGTTGGAAAGCTGTTGTAAATAGGCAAATATGTATGGAAACAATATGACTTCATGTAGAGAAATGGCAGTAAGAATGAAAAATAGAACTCCTACATGAGAGAAGGTAGAAAAATTTGCTCATTTTGGTAACCTAGAGATGGAGGTTAGGATGAGAAGACAAAGTCATTACCAATGTTTTATGCAAGCAATCTGAAAGGGACAACAATTAAAGAAACATAAGATGCTGAACAAAACTGGGGGCAGCAACTCAAGTTTTGAAGGTATTGCAGTAAAAAATTAAGAACATGAACATATAGAACAAACTGCTGAAAATCATCTTTAGTAGTGAAGTCTAGATTTGAGAGCCATTAATACAGTTAAAAGGCATGTGTGTGTGTCCTCAGTCACTCATTCATGCCTGACTCTTTGCCACCCAATGGACTATAGCTCACCAGGCTCCTCTGTCCATGGAATCTTCCCAGAAAGAATACTGTAGTGGGCTGCCATTTCCTTCTCAGGGAGTTAAAGTCATAAGAATAAACAAATTCACTCAAGGTAAGTATAAAGATAAAAAGAGAGATGGTGATAGAATCCTGAAGATCACTTATATTTAAGTAACGAGTCAAGCTGAAAACAAGTTCCCGGTCTCTCTAAACAGCCTGTGATAACATCTTCTGTAATCAAGTGAATAATGCATCATGTTAGTTAGCGCTTATTAATGTCCCACAATTCTCAATAGCAAAATGAGAACATTTAGTCTCTTCAGTATCTTAGTAAATCTGATAATCAATATATTCTTAACTATTTCCTCATGTCTCTCCTGAGTCCTCATCAATAATGGATATTGAACTTTGATATTTTGGCTAACGTTTCCAAGGATATCAGAGAGTACCAGTTGCTGGCAGCTTTTTTTTTTTTTTTTTTTTCACATTGCAACAGCATGAACACAAATCTGTTACAAACACTGACATTATCATTGTGGAGATAGCTATTATGGAATAGAACTGATCATCACTACTGAACCCAAAAGACAATGGTTGCTTCAGGCAAAGGGTTTCCCATGGTCAGACTTAATTATTGCCATGTGCATTATTTATTTTCTTTGTACTGCCATGACAATAACAAATCAGAAAATAAACAGGAAAATAAACCTCATTTCCTGAGGTTGGCACTGGGGTCTTGTAAATGAATTTTTTTTAAAAAAAAAAGAAAAAAAAGCTCTCAAGCAACATGTCGGTGAGGAGTACAACTGGAAGCCGTAAAAAATGGAATTATGATAAAATTATTTCAGTGCTTCTAGGGTAAAATTTGGACCTTCTGATTCTAGGTAAACTTTTTATGCCCCAAAGGCTGAAGCTGACTATAGGTGTAAGCAATTTGGGTCACATGACGGTACTAATTATGCATCATTTTAAAGCAACGTTTGATATAATGTGACCCTTATGGAGGCAGCAACCAGTTACTGTTTTGCTCACCACTATTCCTGAAATGAAATAAAGTTTTAAAATATTTATTAAATCAATATGCAAATGAATGCAGGTGGCAAGTGGTAAAGACTCTGCCTGCCAGCTCAGAAGACGTAAGAGATGTGGGTTCAATCCCTGGGTTGGAGACATCCACTGGAGGAGGGCATGGCTACTCATTCCAGTATTCTTGTCTGGAGAATCCCATGGACAGAAGAGCCTGGCAGGCTACAGTACATGAGTTTACAAAGAGTAGGATGTGACTGAAACTAATTAGCATGCACACACACGTGAATGAATGAATGCATGCATACAATGCAATAATTTAGCCATAACACTAAATTCATATCAAGAAAGATGTTCAAACCAAAAAAAAAAAAAAAGAGAGAGAGAGAGAAAGAGAGAAAGGAAGCAACAGAGAACCCAAGAAATTCTAATTCCATTTTTTGTACACATTCATATCAAAGCGTCTAAGTCGAAGTTACATTTCACATTTTTTGACTTTCTGGCTTGTTTGTTTCTCAAATTAATTTTATCCTTAAAATAAAATACAACTTAAATTTCTAACATAGTCTCCTTAAGTGAATTAGGTACAATATGCTGTTGATAACAGATATACTTGATGCCAGTCTATTTAACTGATAGTGCTGGCTAATGTGATCAGTGCATATAGTTAAAATAGTCAATTATGAAACTAAGAAAGACAAAATGAAGGCCAATATTTCAGAGTTCTATTGAAAAATGAAATAAATGAATAGTTATCCTGGTGTTTGGATTCTGTTTGAAATGTTATATGTGGCATTTTCCAACAAAAGATGCAATTAATGTCATGGCTGGTACTGTCATATTGCATCGGAAACACTTCACTGGATGTCTGTCAAAATCAAAGCAGCTGTCACAATTTAACATTTTAAAAAAAACTATTTTAAAGAAGTTCGGGTATACTGATATGAAGTCAAACCATTAATTATACAGATAACAGTCAGAAATTCAAACTAGAAAATTAATATATTTTTGCCCCCCAAATACTCTTGCTTTACCCTTTCTTGAGATTTTTTTGAAGACATGAATTAGGAAAAGGAGCAACTCTCAAAGTTGGTAATACTATTATGACATTAACTTGCCAGTGTAAGGAGCAAAAGGCATTTTTTCCCACTAAGTGCCACCTCAGTTGCCTGTCACAAAAAACATAGCATTTTATTCCCTTTAACTTTCCTATCCTTAGAACAATATGTTACTCCTTTCAATCTCAAGATTATTGAGTTTCTACAGAGATCCATTTCAATGATACAGAAGAGGAAGTATAGATAACTCACAAAGAAAGCAAGTGACCTTACAAATAAAGATAAACTTTAGGGATCTGATATTGTATATATTGCGTATTTGTGAAATACAAGTACACAGTTTCCTTTTTTCTTTCACTATTCTGCAAATAGAAAGTTTTTCAACGTGAAATGTAAGAGAAAATGCATTTATGAATCTTAAAACCTTCACTTGGAATAAAAATTTCTGGAATGTACTAGCATTTTTCAGGTGCACATGGAACACAAAGATAAATTTTAAATAGACGTGGACCAGAAGTTCTGAGAAGGTCATTTGACCTTCCAATTTCTAGTTTCTTCTCTTTCAAAAGCAGGTGTTTTTTTTTTTTTCTTTCCCCCTCCCTTCTTTAAACTTTAGAAAACAAACATTTTAGAGATATTAAAAACATATTATCTCCAAGAGATACTGGTTTTAAGGTCAAATTAGCAATGGGAACCATATCTTCTCCATTCCCTTCTCAGAGATTAAAGCATCTTTCATTTGAACACAGGGTTTTTGTTTTTGTTTTCTGTTTTGTTTTTTTTTTAATTTGAGGGAAGCCATGGACTGTACTTTATTGAAGAAGAACAAATCATCTTGGTATCTGTGAAAAGCCTTTCTTGGAAGAATGGATTGAGAGTTAGTAGCCCAATTACCTAGGAAAGAAGTTCCAAAGAATTTTGTGTTTTCAGAATTTAAAAGAATTTACCAATTCCTTGGTTAAAAACCCAATACAGACTCCACAAGGATCTGAGTGTGCAAAGACTGATTACACATTACCACAGGCACAGGTTTTATCTATCAGGTCAATCGCCAAGCACAAATTGGTTTGGCAGTAAGATGAAATAATATTAAGTCTATATGCCACAACTACAGAGTCAGCACTCCAAGGCCAGCAAATCACAGCTACTGAAGTCTGTGTGCCTACAGCCCGTGCTCCACAACAAGAGAAGCCTCAGAATAAGGAGGCCTGAGCACCCCAACAAGAGAGCAGCCTCTGCTCACAGCATGAAGACCCAGCACAACCAAAAACAAATCAGTAAAAAAAAAACTAAATGAGAACTTAGGTAATTGATTGAAAAACTAAGAGAATGGTCACCAATTTTGTGTTGTTTTTGTCTGGGTACAAAATCATACGATGGCATGTAGGGTATGGGAGGAGTCTGACCAAACTGCCCATCCCCCAAAAAACAACAAAAAAACCCACCTTAGTTTAGAATGGGGAGCTAAACTCTTTGCTTCATTTGAAATTCTCTGTGATTTAAAAAACAAAAATACTATGCAATTCAATCAAGGAAACTTTTCCACAAAGAGTGATGAAGCAATGGGATATCCAAAGGCAAAATAAATTAAACTTAACCTAGGAATTATATTTTATACTAGCATGACTCAGGATAAATCACAAACCTAAGTGTAAAATTAAAACTTTAAGAAAAAATAACCAGAGAAAATTCTTTAGATTTAGAGCTAGCCAAAGAGTTCTTAAAACTGACACCAAAAGCAAAATGAAATTTTGATAAATTGAACATCAATAACATTAACAACATGTTGTTCTCAATACTCTATGATTAAAGGATTAAAACACAAGTTCCAGACAGGACAAAATGCATGTTTGCAAACCACATATCCAACAAAGAATGAAGCAACAGAATATACAGCTCCCCAAACTTAACAATTAAAAAAACAATTAGAAAATAGGAAAATCACTGGTATGACTGTGAAAAGGTAGAGCCTGTGGAAAAGAGTTTGACAGTCCCTTTAAAAGCTAAGCATGCAATTAACATATGACCCTGCAATTGTACTTCTGGGCATTTATCCCAGAGGAAAGAATAGTTACATTCAGGCCCATTTTAAAAAAAAAGCTGGGAAGGGGGGGGGCGGGGGGGGGGGCGGTACACAAATGTTTATAGCAGTTTATTTGTAACAGCTGAAGACTGAAAACAGCCCAGGGGTCCTTCAACAGGTAAATGATTAAACCCATCACGGCAAATCCTTGGCAGAGAACAGCACTCAGCAATTAAAAGAAAAAAAAAAAAAAAAAAACTGATGCACACAAAAACTTGGATGAATCAATTACGATGAGTTAAAGAAGTCAGTTCCCAGAGGTTAAATATTCTATGTCATAGACTGATTATTTTGTTTCCCTCCAAAATTCCTATGTCAAAGCCCTATCCCCCAAAGTGATGGTATTTACAGGGTTAGATGGGGTCATGAGGGTAAAGATTTCATGATGTGAATAAGTAAGAAGAGATGCCAGAGTTCTTGCTTATATTCTCTCTCCATAATGTGAGAACACAATTAGAATGTACTCTTCTCAAAGAAGAGAGCTCTCATCAAGAGCTAAATTGTCCCATACCTTAATCTTGGACTTTCCAATCTCCAGAACTGTGAGAAAATAAATCCCTGTTGTTTAAGCCATTGAATCAATTCTATTTTGTTATGGCAGCATAAGCAGACTAAGACTATATGATTCTATTTAAATGACATTTTTGAAAAGACAAAATTTGTGAACTAGAGAACTGATTAGTTATTGCCAAGGGGTAAGGAATGGGCAGGGGTGGGAGGAAAAACTGTGGCTAGAAAATAACAATATGAGAAAGAGGTACACTAGGGAAAGCATTTTGCATTTTACATCTGTACTCTATCAACATTAATATCCTGGTTATTGTATTATAGCTTAGAAAAAGGCTATTAGAATAAACAGAGTAAAGGATACATAAGATTTCTGTATTGTCTTACAAGTATATGTGAATCTATAATATCTCAACATTTTTAAAAAGTTTAATTAAAACTGGATATGAACTTCAAAGAGAGAAAAAGGGAGGAAGAGAAAATAACAGGGTCTAGTATTTCCAGCAAAAACTAAAAGACATAGATGAATCAGGATACAATTTCTATTGCAATAAAGAAGACTCTGCCTCCTTTTCATATTTATTAAGAGCGTAGATTTTAGAAGGGATTTGGTTTGGAGAAAATCCCCTCAAGCAAAGAATATTCTTTATTCTCAAGATGAATTGCTTTTTAGAGTAACCCATCAAGCATCCAAAATGGTCATCTGCCCTTGCAAACTGCCAGGGATTTTATTGTTAGCTTGATGTTCTCTTTGCTGAAGTATTTCATGTAGCAACATTTGCTTTATGGGTTTTGTTAGCCAAAGTATCAGTAAAACAAAAGTTCCTATGTCATAGACAAAAGTCTGCAAAATATTTTGGGGTATGACGATAAATTAAAAGGACTTGATTCTGTACTTCAGAAATAAAACTGAATGCCAACCTTCCTCTAATGAAACAAATAAGCAAAATAATCAGAAAATTACATGGTTTCCATTGCAAGTATCATCACTTGTCAAAGGTAGAAAGAAAGAAAAACAGTTGAACTCCACTGTTCTGTTTACTATTTTATCCTTTTGCCAAGTAAATTTCCATTAAATCTGGGTGTTATGAACTGATTTCACAGCAGGAACACCCAGAAACAGACTTTAGAAAGGAAAGAACTGTCTTTTTAAAGTGTAAAGGAATCCACACATTTATTGATTTTCTTGTCTTTCTCTTCAAATCCTTTGAAATATGATCAAAAAAGTGTCTCCATTTTATATACCACAATCTCCTTTTAATAGCTTTTTCTACACAACAGAGTTAGAGCTCTGCCTTTGTAACTAAAGAGGAAAAAGCTGTCTCAGAGGAAAAATAACAACAAGTTAAGCCAACTCTAAACCACCATTAAATGTGTGAACATTTGAAAGGTCAGGGAAAGGCTGTCTGGGGGCCCAACTCTATCTTGGCTACTCTGTCCAGAGGAGCCCCATGGAACACAGATTTAGATGACCTGATTTTTTTTTTTTCTTCTCATTTCCTAGACATCGCCCACTTACCCTCATTTTCCTTTTTATTTTTAATTTTCCTACTTCACTTCTTTTTTGCTTCCCATCCCTGATACACTCAGGGTATTACAATACCTTTTAGACCTAGCAGCGACAAGGAAATAGCTGAGAAGTCATGTAATGTTTAGGCCCTTAAAACATGTGAAAGTGAAAGTATTAGTTGCTCAGTTGTGTTCAACTCTTTGTGATTCCATGGGCTATAGTCCACCAGGCTCTTCTGTCCATGGGATTGTCCAGGCAAGAATACTAGAGTGGGTTGTCATTTCCTTCTCCAGGAGATCTTCCCAACCCAGGGATCAGACTTGCATTTGATCTGTCTCCGGCATTGCAGGCAAATTCTTTACCATCTGAGCCACCAGGAAAGCACCTTAATAGATGTATATATCAATTCCTGAAATTTGAATCTTGCTAACAAAACTCTTGCCAGAATATGTCAACAAACTTGATATGGGAAAATTTCCAGATACAGAAAATTTTGTTCTCTCGCAAAAGCATTTTTAAAATTATTTTTAGACAGCTCTGACAGGTAGAAATAACTTTTTATATTTAGCTGAAAATATGTGCCAATTGCTTCTAATTCTAACCCTTAGAGCTATTCAAGGTAAGTTAATCCCTCTCTTATGTGACAGCCTACATAATACTTGAAGACAGTAAACATATCCATCCTAAATTTTCTCTTTATTGTGTCTTGTGCCACTTTGTTCTGAAATGGCTTTAGCGTTGTTGCAAGTTTTTTTTTTTTTTCCCCTAATCCTGGTTTTCACCTGTTGGTAGTCACTAGACTATAACCTTTTTGAAGAATCATGTGATGTGTGCTAAGTCATTCCAGTCCTGTCCGACTCTTCAACCCTGTGAACCGTAGCCCACCAGGCTCCTCCGTCCATGGGATTGTCCAGACAAGAATACTGGAGTGGGTTGCCATGCCCTTCTCCAGGGGATCTTCCCAACCCAGGGATCGAACCCATGTCTCTTATGTCTCCTGCATTGGCAGGCAGATTCTGTATCACTAGTGCCACCCAGGAAGCCCAGGAGGAATTGGATACTAGTCTAGTATGAATGTCTAATACAACGTTTCTGGAGTTTTCTGTTTTTTAACTAGGAAACAACCCTTGTTAAGTTAAATTTGGATTTTAAGGTACTTACTGCTAAAGAAGAATATAGGAGCCACATAGCAGTGTTAACAAAAAACACGGGTTGACACCAAATAGAACTGATTTCAAATCTTGAATCTTCCATTTAGGAGCAAATTATTCAACCTTCCTAATTTCTTCATCTAAAAACAATAATTTCAAAAGATTGTCATTGGTTTTAAATAGAAAATATAGGGGCTTCTCTTGTGGCTCGGCTGGTAAAGAATCCGCCTGTAATGTGGGAGACCTGGGTTCAATCCCTGAGTTGGGAAGATCCGTTAGAGAAGAGAAAGGCTACCCACTCCTACTGTATAGTCCATGGGGTTGCAAAGAGTCGGACATGACTAAGTGACTTTCACTTTCACTTTCATAGAGTGCCATTTTTCTAAAAAAAATAAAAATAAAAACAACCAAAATAGCTGCAATGGAGACAGAAACACAGAAAATTACCTTTTGGGGGGGTCCCATTTACCTTGGCAAACAGCTTGTATGTAACTGACGTTCTAATCAGAACTACAGAAATAACTATATTAGTTCTATTTTTCTATCCATCTCTGACTCCCCTAAAATTTGATATTTTTGTCCCTGATAAGAACTGCTTTTATTGAAACAGGTCTCCGCCCTGCGGTCTATAGGGAATCTCTCTTTTAAATGCTATTCTCTGATTATATATAATGCAATGCCTTCCCCCAGGGGATCTTCCCCACGCAGGGATCGAACCCTCATGTCCTTAGGCTCCTACGTTGCAGGCGACTTCTTTACCGCTGTGTCACCAGGAAAGCCCATTACTTAACCATGACTACTTAAATAGTTCTAGGTTGAGTTACCGAGTAAGAGGGCTTTCTTGGTGGTTTAGAGTACGCCTGCAATGTGGGAGACCTTGATTCGATCCCTCAGTGGGGACGATACCCGGGAGGTGGACAAGGCACCCCACTCCAATATTCTTGCCTGGAGAATCCATGGACAGAGGAGCCTGGTGGGCTACAGTCCATGGGATCGCAAAGAGTTAGACATGATAGACACTGATCAAGTAAGCATAACGAGTAAGAACTCTGTCATGGACAAAAACTGTACTTAGCAGCAAGGCAGGAAGAGTTCCATCATCACCTGATCTCTACCTCCTGCAAGGGAGAGAGCTCCAAAACATCTGTGAATGGCTTTACAGTGTGAAACACAACAGGGAGGTTTCTCCCACCACTCCCCGGTCCCACAGTGGGGTCCTGACAGCCCCACCCTTCACCGGGGAATATCCTGATGAAGGAGAGGAGAGGCCCTGTTTGTGATATCATCATCCCCCAAATCCCTGTAATTTACAGATGAGTCAAACTTGCTCTTCCCTACCCTGCTGGTTCTTTCGCTCAGCTTTACTTCCTCAGACACACTATTATTAGAAGTGACATCTTGGCACAGAAAATGCCAATTCTCTAGCGCTGTAATGACATTTCTGAAAGTAGTGTCCCAGAAAATGCTCTATTAAAGTGTGTTTGGGGGGCCAGGTCAGTGACTACAGAATAAAAGAGATAAAATACCATTCTGTGAGTTTATTACATGAAGGGAAATCATCATAACTAAGAACCTGAAACTAAAGTTGATAATACTTTATATTTACTTGTTAGGAAAGGAAAATAAGATGGGAAAGAAGTCATAGTATTTTATTTTGTTCTCTACCCTGTGAAAGAAGAGAATTCTGGCTATAAGCAAGCTGCAATTATGCAGTACTATTTAAGGAAGAAAAATAATGCAGTGACCACACATAACACAGAGGATTATATAAATATGAGGATTATATCATGACATAATTTTTAAAAGGTAATTTTATAACCATATCTATGTTTGCATGTAGATCTATATAGTATACCTAAATTTGCTAGTCATCAAAGTAAATTATAGAAGTACTTGGTATAATGTTTTGGATAGTTGTAGATTAGTAAGCAAAGCCATCCTTCACATTCTAGAAGCTGAAGCTTTCAAGCAGATGCATATGAAACAATTAGTGACTACATTCAGTGCAATTTTTGTAAAAAAAAAAAATCTATATATATATGTAATTTTTGGAATGTATTCATTCTTCATCTTCTGATACCACATAATTTTTCTTCAATAACAGTGATTTTAATGATTTAGATTAATTTGATTAATGCTAAATTTTAAACCGATGAAATGTTATCAATTTGAATAAATCATAATGCTTAACTATTAATGAAGATTCAAAAGTTAAATAAATCATAAAATTTAAATATTAATGAGTGAAAATGTATAAGCTATTGAATTCCTTAATACAATGACTATACTTTCTCATAAAACAGGGCCAAAATCCACTACCTACATAAAACTCTGTGCCTTGGCCATGTGCTCATTTCTCTGACTGTCAACAATAGAGAACTAGCAGTATTGACAATGATTTTAAGTGTTTTATTTTGAGTGGAGAACTACAAAGGCACAGTAGAATTTCTATCTAATGACACTCTCAGGATCTAATATCAAACATCCCCCTTTTTTTCCTGATGTTCTGTGATAGGCAACAATGAGATATTCTGTGTTCACTCACATAAAGAGAAATGAGAGAATGAGCACTCACTTAAAGAAAGTCTATTACAAAAATATCTTCCTATACAGGAATAAATAAAAAGAATTATACCTATTTTGAAAAATGATGGACTTTTTAATTCAAAAAAATAAAACTATTCCTATTGAATAAAACAAAAATTCATAAAGTAAAATTTAAATTCTCCCATGATCTCTGACCATTCCTACACTTTACAGAAAAGATGTATCTACCCTACTTTAACTAACCCTCATCATTGTATGCCATTTTTTAACTTCTATTTTTGCATTGTTTCAGTTATTACTTATTTTCAGCAATGTGGTAATCAACATTACCGAATAAAAATCTTTACACATAGTGTTATTATCTAGACACTGAATCCCTGGAATTGGAGTTGCTGTCAATAAGGCTTGAAAATTAAGAAACCATAATAGACATAAACCAAACTTAAAACTGAGCAAACTAACACTGCTACAATAGAATATGAGTTTTATTTTTTTAATTTACTAAAAGCTATCAAAAGTATTCTCTTTCTTTGCTAATCTAGTTGATTTTTTTTTAAGTGATTCATTATTTTAAATCCATGTAACTGGAAAGACTGAGCTACTTTTTATATGCTTAGCACTTTCACATTTCTTCTTCTGTGACTTATTTTATATTCTTTGTCCAATTTTTCTATATGTTTATGTTTTAATTATAATTGCATCAATAAAAGTAAAAAGATACCATGACAAATACATTAATTCTGCTTCCAGTAAACAAAAAAAATTACTGGTAACATCTGTCAATATTTCCTTATTGTTAAGAAATAAAAACAGCCCTGATGAGGTTGAAGTTCTGTTCCTTTTCCAAGTTTCCAACCTTCCTCTTTTCTCCTTTTCAGACATAAATTCTCCAACACATATTTGAGTATATATTTTCTATCTACATGTTTATACTTATATACCCTTAGTGATTTTGTTTTATATGTCTGTGTGTGTTAAGTTGCTTCAGTAGTGTCCAACTCTTTGTGACCCCATGGACTATTTCCCACCAGGCTCCTCTGTCCTTGGGATTCTCCAGGCAAGAATACGGGAGTAGGTTGCCATGCCCTCCTGCAGGGGAACTTCCCCATCCTGGTGTCAAACTCATGTCTCCTGCAGCTCTGCACTGAAGGTGGATTCTTCACCACTGAGCCACCAGAGAAGCCCTTTGTTTTATAATGTTGTCAAGTCATACTTATTGTCCTATAACTTAGTGCTTTTTTTCAATATTATGTATTTTTAAATGATCAGTGTTGATACTGTAACTCTAGCTCACGTATTTTAACTGATAAATATTTCATTGTATATCCGTTCATTCATTTTTTGTTTTTACAAATTGATATTTATTTTTCTATTTGTCTCTTTAAGAATGAATGAACATTTTTCAAGACATTTCCTTGAAAGCTATGTGCAAAGTTTTCTAGGACAAGGCTTTCTGAATTCTAATGTTCACAGAAATGACCAGGGGAGCCTAACAAACTCTGGGTTCTAATTTAAGATTAGGATGAGGACTTAGAGGTGACATTTCTGACAAATCCCATGTGATGCTGCTGCTACAGGTCTAAAGACCTCACTCTAAGTTGCAAGGGTAGCATGTAGCTAGAAAAACAACCACTAGCTAGGTACACCATGTATAACACCATGTCTCTAGAAGACAATAAGTAATTTTCAATACTAGCAGATGTCTAAGAGAATTTCCCCCCTCATTTTCACTAACACTTAGCATTGTAATATACTTTTCCTGAACAATCTGAGATTTTCTTTCAATTAATTGAAGCCTATTGTGCATGTTTTAATTCATTTTCCTTTTTTGACTTAATCCTAGTTGTCTCCCCTTTGACCTAATCATACATTATTAGAAATTTGTATCTTTTCAAAGAAAACAAGAAATTGCTAGTGGTGTCTGATACTGTAACAATAGTTTTATTCAAATTAGTCACTCTAGATATATGAATTTTTATTCTCATTGAAAAATGCTGGTGATGAAATATTTTTATATGTTAATCCTATTATACATCAGAATTTCTTAATTATTTTATTCTAACTGTATATCTAGATTCTTTTGATTCTCTATGTAAACATCTTAATATCCATAAGAATCAACCATTTTATTTCTTCTCCTCTCCATATCCATCTCCCTCTCACATTTTTTTTCAATAACTTTGACCAGTATCTTTGATACATATTAAATATGAAGAGTGGCAACAGCCATCCATGTCCTATTTCTAATTTTGCTGAAATGTTTTCAAAATCATGATTAACTTGATACAGGTAAATATACTTTATCAATTAAAATTATGCTCTTCCATTCTGAGTTGATTTAATTTTTTTTACAAATGAGTGCTAAATTTCATTAAATTTCTTTTGTCTTTTAAAATTATTACTGAGTTTTATCCTTTAATCCATTAACATGGTGGTTTCCATCAATAAATTTTTCTGATGCTGGCTCACCTGTTCATTTGTGGAAAATGCTCTATTTTGTCAAGATATTTTATTTTTGCATACTATTTCAATGTACTAGAAATTTATTTAAGAATTTTGCCTCTATGTTTCATTAAGAAGCTAAGCTTTAATTTTAGAGTATATCAAGTTCTTGAAATATTTTCCTGTCAAGGTAATAACCACCCAGTGAAACACTGGGGAAGATATTTCCTTCTGAAAGAGTTTATATATGGTCCCTGGAGAAGGAAATGGCAGCTCACTTCAGTATTCTTGCCTGGAAGATCCCATGGATGGAGGAGCCTGGTAGGTTACAATCCATCAGTCCGCAAAGAGGCAGACATGACTGAGCGACTAACACTTATATGTGATGTGCATCGACCTTTCAATCCTAAAGGAAATCAACTGTGAATATTCACTGGAAGGACTGATGCTGAAGCTGATGTTCCTGATGCAAAGAGCTGACTCATGGGAAAAGACCTTGATGCTGGGAAAGATTGATGACAAGAGGAGAGGGGGGCAACAAAGGATGAGCTGGTTGGATGGCATCACCAGCTCAATGGACATGAGTTTGAGCAAACTCTGGTAGGTAGTAAAGGACAAGGAAACATGGCATTCTGCAGTTCATGGGGTCACAAAGAGTCAGAGATTACTTAACAACAGAACAATAAAAACAGTGTGTTCTTTTGATGTTCAAAATTAAGAATTTCTGATTTCAAGTTTTTGAAAAGAGGTATTTTATATGTTAACATATAACTATAAATTTTCTATTTATATTTATATCACTTACTGAATCATAGTTCCCTGGGAAATTGTCAGTCCCATCTGAGTTTTCAAAAAAACTGACTTAAAGATACAGAAGCCACTTTTTTAATGTTTACTTTTTTTTTTTTGGTTTTTTTTTTTTTTTTTTTTACTTTCAGGTTTGAGGTATAATTTAAAAGTAAATTATAATATATTTTCAGGTATATCATGGTGATTTGTACAGTGTGAAAGGCTTTTCCCATCTAGTTCATTAACACATTCATCACCTCACATATTTGTCTTTATTTTTTGGTCAGAACATTTAAGTCTACTCTCAGCAAATTTTAAGTAGAATATAACATGCATCAAAAAGAATACCTCAGAATAAGCCTACCTAAAAAGCAAAATACCTGTATTCTGAAAACTATAAGACATTTATGAAAGAAATTGAAGACCACACAAACAGATGGAAAGATATACTATGTTCTTGGATTGGGAGAATTAATACTTTAAAAATGGCCTTACTATGTAAGGCAATGTACAGATTCAACACAGTCCCTATCAAAACACAATGGGTATTTTTCACAGAATTGCAACATTTTTAAAATTTGTATGGAGATAGCGCCAGGCCGGAATACTGAAGTGTGTAGCCTTTTCCTTCTCCAGGGTATCTTCCCAACCCAGGTTGAACCCAGGTCTGCCACCTTGCAGGTGGATTCTTTACCAAGCCACAAGGGAAGCCCATATAGAGATAGAAAGACCCCCAAATAAACAAAACATTCTTAAGAAAGAAGAACAGAGTTGGAAGAATCATGGTCCTTGACTTCACACTATATTACAGAACTACAGTAACCAAAATGAGATGGTACTGGCACAAAAAACAAGCACATAGATCAATGAAACAGAATACAGAGCCCAGAAATAAAATCCACTCCCAGTCAATTAATCTATGACAAAGTAGGCAAGACTACACAACGGTGAGAGTCTTTACAATAAATGGTGCTGGGAAAACTGGACAGCTACATGAACAAAAATGAAATTAGAACATTCTCTAACACCATACACAAAAATAAATTCAAAATGAATTAACTACTTAAATGTAAGACCAGAAAGCCATAAACCTCTTTGAGGAAAACATAGGCAGAACATTCTTTGGTATAAATCATAGCAATATTTTTTGGATCTGTCTCCTAAGGCAAAAAAAAAAAAAAAAAGCAAAACTAAACAAGTAGGATGTAATAAAAGTTAAAAGATTTTGCACAACACAGGAAACCAACAGCAAAATGACAATATCACCTACTGAATAGAAGAAGATATTTGCACATGATATGGCAAATAAGGGGTTAATATCTAACATATATAAATAGCTCACACAACTTAACTTAAAAAAGTCCTGATTTTAAAAGTGAGCAGAAGAACTGAATAGATATTGTTCCA
The DNA here is from genome assembly GCF_042477335.2 of Ovis canadensis. NCBI lineage: Eukaryota > Metazoa > Chordata > Mammalia > Artiodactyla > Bovidae > Ovis > Ovis canadensis. The sequence continues at coordinate 31,496,098 of NC_091248.1, read as the reverse complement.
AAGAGGAAAAGCAGATGCCCAACAGTGCATGAAAGCTGCTCATAGATCCCTAAATCATCAGGGAAGTGCAAATCAAAACTACAATGAAATATCACTTCACACCTAACAGCATGGCTACCATCATAAAGAACACAACAAATGTTGACAAGGATGTGGAAAAAACGAAACAAAACTCTTGTACACTGACGGTGGCAATGTAAAATGGTGCGGCCACTGTAGGAAACAGAATGGAGATTTGTCAAGAAACTAAATAGAGAACTGCCATATTACCCAGCAATTCAACTCCTGGGTATATACATGAAAAAAGTACTAATTCAAAAAGAGACATGCACCCTAGTGTTTACTGCAGCATCATTTACAATAATTGCCATTATTTACAAGTTTTGCCAATATATGGAAGCAACCTGAGTGCCCATCAGTAAATAAATGGATAAACAAGATCTGATACACCAATCAGAATGGCTGTGATCCAAAAGTCTACAAGCAATAAATGCTGGAGAGGGTGTGGAGAAAAGGGAACCCTCTTCCACTGTTGGTGGGAATGTAAACTAGTACAGCCAAGATGGAGAACAGTGTGGAGATTCCTTAAAAAACTGGAGAACTGCCTTACGACCCAGCAATCCTACTGCTGGGCATACATACCGAGGAAACCAGAACTGAAAGAGACACGTGTACCCCAATGTTCCTCGCAGCACTGTTTATAATAGCCAGGACATGGAAGCAACCTAGATGTCCATCAGCAGATGAATGGATATGAAAGCTGTGGTACATATACACAATGGAATATTACTCAGCCATTAAAAACAGTACATTTGAATCAGTTCTAATGAGGTGGATGAAACTGGAGCCAATTATACAGAGTGAAGTAAGCCAGAAAGAAAAACACCAATACAGTATACTAACACATATATATATGGAATTTAGGAAGATGGTAATGATAACCCTGTATGCAAGACGGCAAAAGAGACACAGATGTATACAAGAGTCTTTTGGATTCTGTGGGAGAGGGAGAGGGTGGGATGATTTGGGAGATTGGCATTGAAACATGTATAATATCATATAAGAAACGAATCGCCAGTCCAGGTTTGATGCAGGATACAGGACACTCAGGGCTGGTGCACTGGGATGACCCAGAGGGATGGTACGAGGAGGGAGGTGGGAGGGGCATTCAGGATGGGAACACGTGTACACCCATGGCTGATTCATGTCAATGTATGGCAAACCAATACAATATTGTAAAGTAATTAGCCTCCAATTAAAATAAATAAATTTAAATTTAAAAAAAGAAGATGTGATAAACACACATGCACTTACATATACACATGCAGGAATACTACTCAGTCATAAAAAAGAGTGAAACGTTGCCATTTGCAGCAACATGAATGGACTTGAAGAGTATTACACTAAGTGAAATGAAACAGAGAATGACAAATATTGTATGATTTAGTGTATATGTGGAATCTAAAAATTATAACAAACTAGTGGACATACCAAAAAAAGAAGCAGGCCCACAGATAGAGAGGACAAAATAGTGGCTACCAGTGAGGAGAGGGAAGAGGGGAGGGGCAACACAGGGATGGAGAACTAAGTTCAAACTATTACGTACAAAATAAGCTATAAGGATATATTTTATAGCATAAAAATATAGCCAATATTTTATAATAACCATACATGGAGTATAACTGTTAAAATTATGAATCATTGTATTTTATACCTGTAAAAAGTGGAGAAGAACTCAAGAGCCTCTTGATGAAAGTGAAAGAGGAGAGTGAAAAAGTTGACTTAAAGCTCAACATTCAGAAAATGAAGATCATGGCATCTGGTCCCATCACTTCATGGGAAATAGATGGGGAAACAGTGGAAACAGTGTCAGACTTTATATTTTGGGGCTCCAAAATCACTGCAGATGGTGATTGCAGCCATGAAATTAAAAGATTCTTACTCCTTGGAAGGAAAGCTATGACCAACCTAGATAGCATATTGAAAAGCAGAGACATTACTTTGCCAACTAAGGTCCATCTTGTCAAGGCTATGGTTTTTCCAGTAGTCATGTATGGATGTGAGAGTTGGAGTGTGAAGAAGGCTGAGTGCTGAAGAATTGATGCTTGGGAACTGTGGTGTTGGAGAAGACTCTTGAGAGTCCCTTGGACTGCAAGGAGATCCAATCAGTCCATTCTGAAGGAGATCAGCCCTGGGTGTTCTTTGGAAGGAATGATGCTAAAGCTGAAACTCCAGTACTTTGGCCACCTCATGTGAAGAGTTGACTCATTGGAAAAGACTCTGATGCTGGGAGGGATTGGGGGCAGGAGAAAAAAGGGGACGACCGAGGATGAGATGGCTAGATGGCATCACGGACTCGATGGATGTGAATCTGAGTGAACGCCGGGAGATGGTGATGAACAGGGAGGCCTGGCGTGCTGCGATTCATGGGGTCACAAAGAGTCGGACACGACTGACCGACTGAACTGAACTGAACTTATATAATGTTGTACAACTATACTCTCACAAAAATTATAGAATTCATGTTATCTACTATACTTGCCATGCTTTACATTAACTATTCAGACATTATCTTATAGATAAAAGTTTGTACCCTCTTTAATTTTTTTAAATACCATAAATATAATTTATCATTACTGTAGATATATAGTGCCCTGATTTTGCTATTATTCTGCTCCTGTATTCTGATTTTAATATATATTTTAAAGTATATTTTTTAGCCTTTTCTGAGGATGAACATATTTAGTGTTTGAAAATGTTTTCATCTCATGCTTAAACTTGAATGATAGTTTGAATATAGAAAGACTTGAAAAATAAATAGAAAGAAAATAAGCATCTATTATGAGAAGTGCTGTGGAGATTACCTATTGCTGACTGAGTTGGAAAATAATGAAGGGACAAGGCACCATTTATTTTAAATAGTATACTAAGGAAAGACCCCTCAATTATGGGTGATTTAAGCAGAGTTCAGGAGCTAAAAATACAAAGAGTAGCATAAGTATCCTAACCAACGAAGTAATGAACAGTTACAAAGGCTCTAAGTTTGGAGTAGGCGTTTTAGGCAATGTGACAATACTGGATCTCTGAAGCTTAGCCACTGAGAGTGTACTGAAATGAGGTAAGAAAGTTAGCAAGTGCCATATCATACAGAAATGTATGTCCCATAGTAGGTAGCTTGTATTTTATTCTTAGGGTCATAATTAGTTATTAAAGAGTTTTCATTAGCTTTGATTGGAAAACAGCTTACAGTGATGTAGAGAATATATAATAAGGCAAGATACAGAGAAAAAAAAAGCAATTAGAGGCTATGGTAAATTTGGTGGCCAAGAAGGGGATGAAAATAGTAGAAATGGAAAGAAGGGGATAAATTTGTGAAGTATTCTTCAGGCAAATATATCAGTAACTACTGGAGTCGGGAAAGGCGAGAATCAAAGCAATTGGAGTAATGGTAGTTTTAAAGATTAAGGATAATGAATAAAAAATACCTGGCACACAGTAAGTATTTAAAACAGTAAATTATATTCTCATTACTTCCTAATTCATTATGTTTCTTTTGTAATATAATTTCAGTTTTTGTTATGTTTTTAACACAAAGAACTACTGCAACAATGAAATTCTTGATATTCCTTAAAATTATGTTTTTCAAAGACCAGCACAGTTTATAGATCTGTGACTGTTAAAAGCATAAAATTTTAAATAATAAAACATGACTTCCTAGGAACATTTTGTTCCCAGGTGACAATTTGTTATTTTCGTAGCAAAACCAGGGGTGTGTATGTATCTGTGTCCAAGACAAAGAACATAACACCACTAACTTTTCTCCTATACTGAAGATTTTGGAGAAAAATTATTGATTTTCACATTTTGAATAGAACTTACCTAATTAGCTGAATTATACAGATATATGTTACTATCTGCCTGCACTTGGAATTATTCTCTACACCCATCTCCCTAATCATTAATAATCTGAATTCTTTCCAATTTGAGCAACAGTGCTGGTGTTCTCTCTTTTTTTTTTTTCCCATCTCACATTAGGCAATATTTCACAATGAAAATCTTTGATACAGACATTCTTCCTAATTAATAATTTGATAACCAGAACAGTCTAGCAGGTGCACACACATATGTATTCTTTGTGGGTTTTGTGTGGAATTATTTATTCTTTACTAAGAAGTACATGTGATTATTCTAACTATAGTGAAAGTGAAAGTCGCTTAGTAGTGCCTGACTCTTCGCAACCCGATGGACTGTGGCCTGCAGGCTCCTCTGTCCATGGGATTCTCCAGGCAAGAATACTGAGTGGGTTGCCATTTCATCCTCCAGAGGATCTTCCCAACCCAAGGATGGAACCCAGGTCTCCCCCATTGAGGCAGATTCTTTGTCAACTGAGCCACCAGGGAAACCCAAGAAAAATATAAAAACATTAAATAACAAAGTAAAGGTTTGTTTTTTTATTGTTTTTCTTTTTTTCAGTTTCTCATAGTTTTATTTATTCTTTTTTGACAGACTGTTAAAAGACTGTAGTAGATGTTTTAAACATTTCTCATCTACTTTTTCAGTCCATCCGCAGAATATCACTGGGTATTGTGCAGAAACTGCTAGGGTCCTCATTAACAAGCCTCACTGCTGACTTACTTTCTGATAAGGTTTTGTGAATTTTTAGGATTAAAAAACTTCAGAAACTAGGTTTGCCATTTCCACAGCAATGCCATTCCACCACATTCCCTCTGCCAGATCCTTTCTCTTAGATGTGGCATGTACCAGTACAAATAACCTGAGAAAGTGTCATATTGCTTGGTACCTCAATACAATACTGAATTTTTCAAATTTATTTAATTTCTGAATGGATACTAAATGCACATGACACAAAATTCCAAAGATTTAGAGTGTACCCATTTTTAAAAAGTGATATGCTTGTTGCCCTTCCTTACCCTGTCCCCTAAACACTCATTTCCCTGTTCTGGAGGCAACCGCTTTTATACATCCTCTGCATCTCCATTCAGAAATACTCTATTTGTTTACAAACATATACATGCATTGCATGTTTGTGCATAAATGCATACAAACAAACCCATTTCATATATTTGTGTGTATCAGTTAACTACTGCTACAGCATACAACACCACAAAATCAATGGCTTAAAATAAAAGCCATTTTCTTTACTTGTGATTCTGTCCTTTACTAATTTGAGCTGGCCTGGCATCAGCTGGGTGGTTTTGCTGGAAATGTCCTTTGGGGTCACTTAAATGACCGTAATCATCAGCAGCGTATACAGACCTGAAAAGATAAATATGGCCTCACTTCCATTTCTGACAATCAGTGTTGGTGGTCCAACTGGACCTTTGTTTCTACACTGTCTCTCATCCCAGAAGAGCCAGGCCTGGCTTATTCATATGTTGGTTGTTACTTTCAGGTTGTCAAGAAGGCAAGAACAGAAGATAGATTCAAAGACTCTTGAAGCCTAGGTTTGAAATTCATCTGCATGCTTTTGGTTAAAACTACTCACAAAGTCAGCCCAGACTGAAGGGAAGGGGAACAGATGCCACCTTTTTATGGGGAAAGCTGAAAAATACTCTAGACATGTATTCAAAGTCTGTGTATGTGTATGGCATACACACATTCATACAAATGGGAAAATATCATAAAACTATTGTATACCTTGCTTGCTTTCTTAAAAGTGTAGCTTAGTAGTTTTTCTATGAGTGTATATAGATGTACTTCATTTATCAGTTATCTACTACTTGTCATCCATTAATGTTTCCAGCCTTTTGCTATTATACTCAATGGTACAATGAATTTCTATGTTTATTACATCTCCATGTGTATAAGCCTATCTATGGAATACCTAGTGTTGGTTTAATGGGTTTGTGCATTTTAAATTTTGACAGGTATTTGTAAATAGCTTTCTGTTGATTTTAAATGTGTCCTGCCTGCATGTTCAGTTGCTTCAGTCATGTCTGACTCTTTGCAATCCCATGAACTATAGCCCACCAGGTTCCTCCATCCATGAGATTCTCTAGCAAAGAATACTAGGGTGGGTTGCCATGCCCTCCTCCAGGAGAAGGAATCTTCTCAACCCAGGGATCAAACCAGCATCTTCTGTGTCTCTGCACTACAGGCAGATTCTTTACTGAGCCACCTGAGAAAACCCTTTAAATGTGACATCTCCTCCAAATACAGTACCCATAGTAACCTAGAATATGACCTTATTTGGTAAAAAGTTCAATGCAGACATATTTGTTGACATGAGATGAGTAGGGTTTGTTCCTAACCCAGTATGACTGATGTCATTAAAAAAAAAGGGAAAGTTTAGAAACAGACACACAGACACAGGAATCCCATGTGAAGATTGGGAATGTGATAACACAGGTGTCTGATGGTGCCAGGAAACTACCGCAAGTTAGGAGAAAAACCTGCAATGAATACTCTCCTAGAGGTTTCAGAGAGAGCAAGCCCACACCAATGCCTTGATTTTGAATTCCGGGCCTCCAGAATTGTGAGACATTAATTTCTGTTCAAAGATACTCAAATTTTCATTACATCAGTTGTAGAAAACTAATATACTCTCCATGAATATAACACCAATTTATGTTCACCAGCAAGATGCCTGAGTGTACCCCTTTCTCCATTTGCTTCCATTTTTTTACTTCTGCCAGTTTGCTAAGCAAAAAAAACATAACTTGTGGCACTTTTTCTATTTCTCTCTTTTGAGTAAGATTGAGTACTTTATTAAATATGTAATAGCCCATTTGTTTTTTCAGAGAATTAGTAGCTTGGAATAAACTGGGTCTTAGAAATAAAATAGCAGCATTGTTTTCTCTAAACAATGCTTTTCTTAGTGATTTAGTGACTCTATAGAATAAAAATGTTCTTAATTGTATAATATCATGGATCTTTTTCAGGCTGTTGTCTCACTTGAGAACACTGAACTTGATCTTCTTTCTCAATCCACCCCTTTCCTTATACTCTTGATCTCATTTTGCATTTTCATCAGTGTTACCTGTACATCTTCCAAGGTGTCAGAAAAAGTTGTGTGTGTGCATGTATACCACAGTGATAGTGACCACCCACAGAGACAACATGGACAAGAAGATGTATGATTAGAAGTCAGCAGAGATGCCTGATAATCATAGAATAATTGCCCTAGCAGGAAGTAAATGGAGGCTTTATTTTAAAGAATGAACCTATGTTTTGGAGCCCACTCCTTGTTAATTAGCCAAAGTATGGAAAGAGTTAGCCAAGGCAACTCTGAAGGCAATAGACTACCCTAGGGAAACTTCTGTTCTTTGGAAGTGGACAGCAGTAAGTGCTATTGAGAGGCAGGGCTTATGTCCCACTGGTTTTTCAGTCTCTAAGTCATGTCTGATTCTTTGCGACCCCAAGGACTGCAGCACTGCAGGCTTCCCATTCCTTCACTATGCCTGTCCCATTGGAATCAGATGTAGAAACATTTCTGTGGCTCAGAGGTCTTTAGTAGCATCTATGAGGTGGGTCAAGCCCAATCCACTCTTTGTTACATATTGTCAAACAATAATCCCATCTTCTCATTGCATGAACTTGTATTTAAGACCTCTGTGGAACATGGAAAATTGATCAGTCTAATTAGATTTATAAGCTAATGGGGAAAAAAGGATATATTGTAGTCCAAGTGGGGAGACATTGACTTTTAAAGTTCAGTTCAATTCAGTCTCTCAGTCATGTCCTACTCTTTGTGACCCATGGACTGCAGCACATGAGGTCTCCCTCTCCATCACCAACACCCAGAGTTTATTCAAATTCATGTCCATTGAGTTGGTGATGCCATCCAACCATTTCATCCTCTGTAGTACCCTTCTCTTCCCGCCTTCAATCTTTCCCAGCATCAGGGTCTTTTCAGATGAGTCAGTTCTTCGCATCACCTGGCCAAAGTATTGGAGTTTCATCCTCTGTCGTACCCTTCTCTTCCCGCCTTCAATCTTTCCCAGCATCAGGGTCTTTTCAGATGAGTCAGTTCTTCGCATCAGGTGGCCAAAGTATTGGAGTTTCATCCTCTGTCGTACCCTTCTCTTCCCGCCTTCAATCTTTCCCAGCATCAGGGTCTTTTCAGATGAGTCAGTTCTTCGCATCACCTGGCCAAAGTATTGGAGTTTCAGCTTCAGCATCAGTCCTTCCAGTGAATATTCAGGACTGATTTCCTTTAGGATAGAATGGTCTGATATCCTTGCAGTCCAGGGGACTCTCAAGAGTCTTCTCCAACACCATAGATCAAAAGCATCAATTCTTTGGTGCTCAGCTTTCTTTATAGTCCAACTCTCACATCCATATATGACTACTGGAAAAACCATAGCTTTGACTAGATGGACCTGTGTTGGCAAAGTAATGTCTCTGCTTTTTAATAAGCTGTTTAGGTTGGTCATAACTTTGTCACCCTGCTTATTTGACTTTTAAAAAATTCCTTCTATTGTTTGGGGTGGAAATTCTGAAGATTACATGTAGTGGAAATCACTTAGTGATTTTGACGTGCAGCACAACAGATGTTTGTTTCCTCAAGTAGCAGTGACCCCAATGGAAAAATCACATAGAATGCTGCCCATAACTTATTTTATCCTATTATTGCAAACATTTTTCCCCTTCCTGTCTCCCTAATTATTGCTCTTAAAAGACTCTGACAAATAAGTTACCTGATGTTACTTTTATTTTCTACATTCTCCATTTAGAATGTTTTCGCATTCTAAACATTAATAGGAAAATAAAACCCATGGCATGGGCAGAATAGATATGAAGAAGAATAAAGGTGCATAAACAAATCATAAACTGATACTACTTCCTAGATAAGCAAGGACTGAATTAATCAATATCGTGCAATTTTGAGTGTATATAACAACTTTTCCTTGTTATCAAATGCTATGTAACAAATCACTCCAAAACTTACTGGCTTAATACAATAACAATATTTAGTTCCCTCACAAATCTGCTGTTTGGAAAGGGCATAGAGGAAGCAGCTCTGTTCTACTCAGTGTCACCTAGGACATCGTGAAAACAGAGATGGAATCATCTAAAAGCCTGCTCACTCGTATAACTGGCAGCTGATGTGGGCAGACTTAAATAGCTTCCCCTAGCTTCTTCAAGCCTGGGGGCTTGAACTGCTCCAGGTCTTCAGGCGGCTATCTTTTTGTGGCCTCTAATTGTGGTCTCTCTAGCATGACAGCTTTAGGAATCTCAATTTCTTACAATCTTACAGTTCCCTAGACACACCTCCTGAGAGAGAGCCCAGGTTGAAGGTCAAGCCCCCTTTTATGACATAATCTTAAACATCACATAGTGTCACTTGCAATGCGTTTTATTCATCAAGGTGGTAACAAAGCCCCACTAGGTTCAAAGGGAGGCAAAATCAACTCTGCTGCTTTTGTATTTTAATGAGATTCTGGAACAGGGAGGACCAGATATATTACTGTAGCCAATTTTTAAAAAATAAACTGCTATATTTAAAATGGATAACCAACAAGGATCTACTGTATAGCACAGGGAATTCTGCTTAATGCTATGTGGAAGCCTGGATGGGAAGAGGATTTGAGGGAGATTGGATACATGTATATATATGGTTGAGTGCTTTCGCTGTTCACCTGAAACTGTCACAACATTGTTAATCAGCTATAACCCACTACGAAATAAAAAGTTTTAAAAAAATGCACTCTGCCAATAACTGATTTTTACCCTGTACCACTCCCTACCCTCTTTACAATCCCAGCTCTTATGTATTGTTCTTCATGGAACTCCCATAGTGGCTCAGATGGTTTAAAAAAAAAAAAAAGACCACTGCAATAAATTGGCCTCTATCACAAGAATAAACTAGATAAAATGGAATTAATGCATTCAGGGTATCTTCCCACTACCTGTTTTTTTTCTATTCCTATTAAAATGCCACTATAGTTACACAAATAATTTTTATAGTACAAGATTCTTAGCAAATCCAAGTGACCAATTCAATCTGGTGTATTCTAAAGAAGATAAGAGTTCAGAAATTTGTTTGTAGGGTTAGTTAAAACAGAGCTAGACAGAATGACACATTTCACTCAAGATCCTAGCTTTTGTTTATGTCTGATTCAGCTAAAACTCAGATTCCTATTTCCTTCTGCTTCCAAAGCATGAATGCTAGGTAGTGGAAAAGATTGATTAAGAAGTTCAAATGGAAAATAAGAAACCTGTTCCAGGACTGCTCTGGGAGGGCTTTGAAGTTCATGGCTGGGGGGAGTTATGAAACTACAGATTTAAGCTATTTGTAATGAAAGGGTTGGTTTTCATTTTACCAGTTAAGCTAAATTCTTGCCTTTAGAAATAACTTCTCCAGAATCAGTGTCATAGAGTAAAAACTTTGCCCGGGGGGGGGGGGGGGGGGGGGGCGGCGGTGGGAGGGAGACGGCCATCATTTGTAGTCTCCCTTGGAGTAGAAAATGAGGATTTTTTTCAGTATCAGAACTCTATAATAAGAAGCTACCTAGTTAATATTATGCCAGGAAGTCACCTCTTTCCTCTCAGACAGATGATTAGATATATAGACAGATACAAATATGTATCAATGGACATGAATGAGCATCAGCATTACTTCAAAGTCATATATAACCCATGTGCATAAGAGAATGTTAAATGGTTACAATGGGTATATCTAGTAGTGCAGCAGAAAAACCCTTGGATTTGTAACTTAGAAACCAGAATTTGATTCCTGAGTCAATCCTTGATTTGTTCTGTGACCTTCAACAAAGCACTTTAATCAATCTTCCCACCTGTAAAATGAAGATATTAACTGCCTTATTTCTTGTACTAGTTTGTTGTGAGGATAAACTGGCACCCTTCAAATACATTGAAATTACTTTGAAAAGTGCAAGTAATGGTATGACAACATGGTTATACAGCTAATACTGGACTTGATATCTTCCTTTCTCCCAATCTGCTTAGAATTGTCCCTTGATAAAGGCCATAATCATTCACTTAGTCACCCAGTCCAGAAACAGAGGATCACACAGACCATCTTCTCCTAGGTGCTATTTGTCATAGTGCCCTTTTGCATGCCCCTCACTGCCAAGCTTACACTTTCTTTGCTTCTTGTACTGACTCAATCAATTAATCCTGTGCAAGTTAATTAGGAGGTTTACCCTCTGAGAAAAGTTTATGATGTCCCAGTCCTGTTAGAGAAATGGAAGTTTAGACGCATTTTAAATCACTTGCAGCCATGAAATTTAAAGACACTTGCTCCTTGGAAGAAAAGTTATGACCAACCTAGACAGCTTATTAAAAAGCAGAGACATTACTTTGCCAACACAGGCCCATCTAGTCAAAGCTATGGTTTTTCCAGTAGTCATGTATGGATGTGAGAGTTGCACTATAAAGAAAGGTGAGCACTGAAGAATTGATGCTTTTGAACTATGGTGTTGGAGAAGACACTTGAGAGTCCCTTGGACTGCAAGGGGATCCAACCAGTTCATCCAAAAGGAAATCAGTCCTGAATATTCACTGGAAGGACTGACGCTGAAGCTGAAACTCCAATACATTGGCCACCTGATGTGAAAAACCAATTCATCTGAAAAGACCCTGATGCTGGGAAGATTGAAGGTAGGAGGAGAAGGGGACGACAGGATGAGATGATTTCATGGCATCACTGAATCAGTGGACAGAGTTTGAGTAAACTCTGGGAGTTGGTCATGGGCAGAGAGGCCTGGCATGCTGCAGTCCATGGGGTTGCAAATAGTTGAACACCTCTAAGCAACTGAACTGAACTGAACTAAATCATTTTTTCTGGATTTCCTTTTTTTAATCTTCTCATGGACTTAGGGTAAAATTTTACCTTTACAGCATTATTAAGCTGATAATAAAACTGATATGTTAAATGTGAGAGGCAAAAGTAATTAACCTCTTATTGTTAACAAGTTTTCACCAAGTTAAAGAAACTCTTAATAATAAATTAATATAATTATGTAGTCTATATTCTCTCAAAATAATACAATAAACCCATAAATTAACTTTAAAATATGAACAAAGACCCAACTGATATTTTTAAAAAGCATACCCTAAATAAAAATTCAAAAATAAAATCCAGAATAAAATATGAAATCACTTAGAAATGTAATAACTGAAACTTTGAATCTATACTTTAAGTAGTACTGAGCAAAATAAACAATATTAAATGCACTCATTTTAACAGATGAATCATAAACTTAGTATACAAATACTTTTAAATGGAAGAAAAGTTATGACCAACCTAGATAGCATGTTGAAAAACGGAGACATTACTTTGCCAACAAAGGTCCATCTAGTCAAGGCTATGAGAAGGCAATGGCAACCCACTCCAGTACTCTTGCCTGGAAAATCTCATGGACAGAGGAGCCTGGTAAGCTGAAGTCCATGGGGTCGCACAAAGTCAGACATGACTGAAGTGACTTAGCAGCAGCAGCAGTCAAGGCTATGGTTTTTCCAGTGGTCATGTATGGATGTGAGACTGGGACTGTGAAGAAGGCTGAATGCCGAAGAATTGATGCGTTTGAACTGTGGTGTTGGAGAAGACTCTTGAGAGTCCCTTGGACTGCCAGGAGATCCAACCAGTCCATTCTGAAGGAGATCAACCCTGGGATTTCTTTGGAAGGAATGATGCTAAAGCTGAAACTCCAGTACTTCGGCCACCTCATGCGAAGAGTTGACTCATTGGAAAAGACTCTGATGCTGGGAGGGATTGGGGGCAGGAGGAGAAGGGGGTGACACAGGATGAGATGGCTGGATGGCATCACCGACTCGATGGACATGAGTCTGAGTGAACTCCGGGAGTTGGTGATGGACAGGGAGGCCTGGCGTGCTATGATTCATGGGGTCGCAAAGAGTTGGACACGACTGAGTGACTGAACTGAACTGAACTGAAAACACCATAATATAAACTTGTCTCTTACACACTAAACTTTTTACAGTGCCAAACTGCCTAATCAAGGAGATCAAAGACTGAAGAGGGGATGAAGAGCAGAATAAGGGAGTTAACACAGTAGAGGCATAAGTTTCGCTCTACACCCTCTTGTTTCACATGACACAGCAGGCATGTTTCCCAGCCTTTCACACTGATTGTTAAACCAAATAAATAGCCTCATATACTCTACATTCCTGAACTGCAGTCATTTTATACCATTTTATAAGGACATTCAAAAACCTGATTCCTGGAGTTACATTGGCTCCCTGGGGGAAATTCCTTAGACATGAATTTGTAAATCATAAAAAAATCAAATCATAAATATGAGCAAGTTCTTACAGAAGACTTTTTTTATATATGGTATAATCAAAAACAGTATAATAGTATCACTTGGAAATATCCCAGTAGAAAACGATCAAACAGAAGGAATTCAGATAGTTATATATTACTGATAAATTTAAAGTATGTGTCAAGCTGAAGTTCCAACAGAATCTGGTAATCATAATGCACAACATTGATTTTCATCCACAGAAACTGAGAATTCACTGACACATACCAGGGCATTCACAAATGCTTGGAAGCTTAATACTGAATATAAGATCTGAATAACTGACTATGTCCTGTCTCCTAGAATTCTAACACCTAAACCTTTGTCCTTTAAGCTATTTCATTATTATATCGCAAATGTTCCCTTCACCTTATACTAAGATCTCTTTCCTTTGAAATCCAGATGCTGATACTCTAGGATGGTTTGGTTTGATTATGTCAATCATAATCATAGCTTAAATCCCATCTCTCCTTTCCTCTTCAGACACTACTGGATTATAAGCTGAAAAAAAATTGACATTCTATCTCTGTTAACCTTTAGAGATGCTCAAGGAACTATTCCTTGTTTGTGAAGCCATCTAATTGCTAATCTATAATCCTTTTAATATGCTCTGCTTTTTGGATTGATCCATTGCCAGCTGACCTAACACTGCCCATAGCTATATTAATCCTATTACTCACATCCTATTACAGAGTATCAGTGAAACTCTTAATGAATCCTGAAAAGCTTGCTTGCCAGATACCAATATTAAGGATGATTACACATGTATTTATTCTTTTATTCTTAATTTAAAGCTTCTGATTGTATTAATTATATTCAGTGGGATTCAGCGTTTTTCTTCTCCACAGCTATCTGGGAGCTGACACTAGGTTCTGGGAAATATCAGTTTCTAAATGTTATTATCATACATATTGTTTTGATTTTTCTTAATGGTAAATAAATTCACAAGATAAAATGCTGTCATATATTTTGAGATTAAATCCTGTTTGTAAGGTATAGTATGTTGCATATGGTAGAATTATTAAATAGGGTTTATCGAGGTACATAAAATATCCTAACAGAAAGTCTGCATTTTGAATTCCTGATATAGTCACAGTACCATTAATTCCCTAATAGGATGGATAAATCTGTCATGGATGATAAGCCTACATGTTAAGAGACATACATTCCCTATTGAATTAATCAGCCCATATGAAAGTGGAAAGTATCATCAGCCTGAAAAACTATGACACCTTACCATCAATTTTAGTCTGATGAGTGATTAAAGAGAAAAGATTTTTTTTTAAATTGAAATGCATTGGCAATAAGATTCATTTTATTTTAAAAATCTGAAAAAGAAGGTGTATAAAAAAAAACCCACTATCACTATTGATGATGATGTAACTGTGTCTCAAGAAAGCATAAATAGATGGAGCTTTATGGTGATTCAAGGTCCTGGAGACTGGAGCTTGTGGTTAGAAGAGGAGTTTGGAAGCTGCAGAATGGAAGCAAGTGTCTGTATAATAAGAGTCAAGCCAGTGCCAAGGAACCATGGATCTTGGAAGTACTTAGAATCTTGAGAAACAGTTAAAGAAATATAACATACATGAGTGTCACTGAAGCCTCCCTCTAGAAATTTCGCCATGTATGTTTTATAATGTAAAGCCATCATTGCCCTCTAATATATATTCACTGTCCCTTTGCCAGATCACAATGATAGCATAAAAAGCAGATACATGACTGCCGACAAAGGTCCATAGAGTTAATGCTATGGTTTTTCCAGTTGTTACATATGGATGTGAGAGTTCGACATAAAGAAGACTGAGTGTTGAAGAATTGATGCTTTTGAACTGTGGTGCTGGAAAACACTCTTGAGAGTCCCTTGGACAGCAAGGAAACCAAACTGGTCAATCCTAAAGGAAATCAACCTGGCATACTCATTGGAAGGACTGATGCTGAAGCTGAAGCTCCAATACTCTGGCCACTTGATGCGAACAGCTGATTCAGTGGAAAAGATCCTGATGCTGAAAAAGATTGAAAGCCAAAGGAGAAAAGGGCAGCAGAGTATGAGATGGCTGGATAGCATCACTGATTCAATGGACATGAACTTGGGCAAACTCCGGGAAATAGTGGACGACAGAGGAATTGGCATGCTGCAGTCCATGGGGTCATAAAGAGTCAGACACAACTTAGTGACTGAACAACAGCAACAGTTTATAATAACAGCAACTATACCATGAGTTATATTTAAAGACTACAAATTTACATTAGTCTATCTTCTAGTTATTGATCATCAGAAACTACCACTACTGTGTTTCTGAGTATCTGAGTATAAGAAATACAGGATGCCAATGAAATACAGAACATCAGGTTAAATCAAATGGATATATTTAAAGGATAAGTGTGTTTCAAATATTGCATGGCACATACTTATACAAAACAAAGCATCTATTGTGTATCTGAAATTCCAATTTAACTTGATATTATGTATTTTTATTTATTAAATATGGCTCCAGAGCAGGGGGCTAAAAGACAGAGGAAACAATCTATACCAATACTGCACATGCTTATTTAGCTATGATTCTTCCTGTGCTGGCTGTAAAACAAGGAAGATACCTCCAAAGGCATGGCTTTGTGCATAAGCACATTAAAATTATCCATCTTAGTGTTTCACCATTTTGGTGGACACTTGCTTTTTCTCTCCCTGGCTTTACTTTTTAATTTTCACTTTGAAGCAGTATTATTTAACTCAACCTTTTGGAACATGATTTAAAAGAAAGACTATATATAAAAGTAAAGTAATATTGAATTAAATGAGACCTTTCTCTGTACAGGTGCAATTTTCAAAACAGCACGAGAGAGAGATTTTACACAGTAAAGTAAAAGCATTTAGAATTGAAACTCAAACCAACTAAAATAAATTCACACTTCAATTGTGACCTTCATAGCCCCCTAAATGCATTTTAAACAGTAGGCTGCTTTTCTTTTTATAGTGTAGAGCTGCATGTAATCGTAAAGGAGAATGGTAAATGTATACACTGAGCCAGTTATGCAGGGAATATGCCAGGTCCACATTCTGCCACCTGCCAGCCCTCCTTCTTTCCTGATGTGTTTATCACAGAACTAGAACTAGATGTGATGGACAGTACAAAGTTACATTGAAGTAGGCAAATAAATGCACATGCCCACTCTTGCACATAGTCCACAGTTACTCAAAGTCACTAGCTTTGGTAGAAAGAGAACTGGGGTGCAGTTTAAACTGAATAGAAATAATGAGTCTTCTATGAGTTTTAAAAAAAGATAATCCAAGAGTTTTACACATTCCTCTTCTATGGCACTGTTGTTAATTTTACTCAGCATTTTGGCCATTCTGAGGTTTTTGGAAGTCTTTTATACAGAGAAATTACCTTAAGTCCAGACAACCAAATGTATGATATCTCTTTTTCTTTCTTTCACTCACAGATACACTGAGGCTTTTTTTTCCAACTTCCTTTAATGTTTTCATTCACATAGTTTCCCAGCCCTCTATTATAATAGTAATTATTTTTTCACTGTTTATCATTGTCATAATTTTGTTATACCTTATTAGTAACTTATTATAGATACCATTAAATTCTATAAATCTCATAGCATCCTACAGTTTACTCACTTAATGTTCAAAATTTTAGAAATATTTTCCAAGGATATTGCAAAATTCAAAGACAAAGATCACATACACACTTGGTAAGGAAATCAATACATATCCTGAAAGACCTCTGAAATATTCATAGTTTGTATATATAAAAAAAAAAACAAAATCAAGCTGGATTCAGTGCAATAGGCCAACAGATGTGTAATAATATACTATCCCAACTCATTCAATTTATATATTAGGAAGTCTGTAAATAAAACTATTGACAGCAAGATACATTCTAAAAAAGTTAAAACAGTAATTTAGCCCATTTGCTGAAGGACAAATCTTCATCTTTTTTTAGACCACTATTTAAAATTAACATTTTACTAGAACAAAACAAAACACACTGCATGGTCAAAAGTAACATACATTTAGAATTTTAGGGATAAAGTATTTTCCCATTGCTGTTTTTCCCCCTGTTTTTCTCTTCTTTTTTTTTTTTTTTACTAGAAGAGGTCTCTTTTGATCAGATGAATAGATCTTGATTACAGAACACTGAGTTTTGACGTGCGCATATACTGCTGCAACTACCTCCAAGTAAAATACATAATATTCCCATTACCACAGAAAGCTCTCAGGTTCCCTTCCAATCAATCCCCCAAAACAAATAGTTAACCACAGTTCTGATTTTATTAAGCATAGATTAATTTGCCCTGTGTTTGAACTTCATATAAATAAACTAATTCAGTATATCTGCTTTGAAATTCTTACATGTTAGTTAATATTTGAGGCATCTTGTGGTCCAATTCTATTGATTTCTTTTTCCCTTGACCTTGAATCACTCCCACGTCTTTAAATGGGACACCTATTTGTTTCAAGGTATTTTCGGTATATCAGACATAGTAGCTGAGCCATTACAGGATCTTTGAATCTTCTGAAGTATATGGATTTTCCTTCTGGCAACAAGTTCAGTTGATGACTCTTCTTTTACACATTTCCAGAAAGTCTGTTTTGGTTTTGGTCTTATTCTGAAGAAAAACTTAAAGAATAGTACTGAAGTGTAGATACTAACCCTAAAATGTGGTCATTTTCTAGTTTTAATATAAAACCCACAGTATTTATTACCAAATACCTCAGATATGGGAGAATTCAAACTGCAGTGGGAAGATGGTCAAATTCTGCTCGGCTATTAGAATTCAGCTACTGTTTTTTCTTGGACTTTAGGATTCCCCTCTACATATTTGTAGGATTTAAGAAGAAGATATCACAGTTGTTTTGGTTCTTCTGTGAATACTAGCCATTTATAATTCTCTCTCTTAATTTACAACTGTTTTTACAGCTCTGAACTTCATACTCTTAAGACCCAAAGATTTTTTCTTGGCTCTAGCTATCCTTTACACAGAATATTGGGAATATTCTCTGGGGGAAAGGCATATAAATACATATTTCATTCAGTGATGTTTTCTTACTTTAAAGGTGAGATGCCACCAATTTCTGCTTGCTTGAGTTACTTTTCAATGTCTTAAAATATGCATTTTAATATTTTAGTAGAGATTATAATTGGTATCTCCATGAAGGACAGTCTGATAAAAAGCCAGTTTTCCACTTCTAGAATCAAAACTCAAAATAAACTATCTTTAAAGGCATTAAATTGACATTTAATTGTCTTTCCTGTAGCCATTGTCATGCGGTTCATAAAGCTATAGAGATGAATCAGATATCATAACTTATTTGGTGAAGAAAACACACATGAGGCTTTATAAAAAACAAATTTGTAATCAATGAATGCAATGGCACCCCACTCCAGTACTCTTGCCTGGAAAATCCCATGGACAGAGGAGCCTGGTAGGCTGTAGTCTACGGGGTTGCTACTAGTCAGACACAACTGAGCGACTTCACTTTCACTTTTCACTTTCATGCATTGGAGAAGAAAATGGCAACCCACTCCAGTGTTCTTGCCTGGAGTATCCCAGGGACGGGGGAGCCTGGTGGGCCGCCGTCTATGGGGTCACACAGAGTCGGACACAACTGAAGCGACTTAGCAGCCAGCAGCAGATATATATACAAATATTAATGATAATATCATTTTTAATAACTATCTTATCTCAGTAGTTTAAAATGTATTAATATTCTCTAACTACAAGCATTTGCTTTTATAAAACATATATACCAAGGATGCACAAGACATATAGTCACTATTTAGAATAATTTTACTCTCACGTTTACAGAGCACAGATATCTGTGTTGAGAGTGACACGAATGATAGAATCTAAAAAGCAAAGTGGCTACTTAATTTTCTTGCATAATACTGAGAATTACATAAATGTGAACATTAAGGTGTTGTAGGTAGATACTTGACAATATACAAAAATTTAGAAACAAATTTTCAAATATATTTAATTATGATTTTGTGAATCTATAAGACAGAAATTATGCTATAATTATAAAATATGAAAAGCATCAATAGAGGATTACATACAGTGCTGTGTTAAACCAGAAGGGTGGCTGAACAAGTATACTTTGGTAAGGTTGATAATAAGCTGATCAGTGAAGCTGTCTCAAAGAAGATAACATTAATGCTAAGCAAGCAATCCTGTGAGCAACCCCTCAGAGTTTATGATAATGATCCAGAAATAGTTTCCTTGGCTTTCCAATGATGTGTGACATGCTCCTGCTGTACATACTCAGAAAAAGCTGAAGCGAGTAATTGAATAGAACTATGGATTCTTCGAAGTATTGCCAGTAAGTAGTATGATGTCATCTGAAGAGGTAGAAGATGATAGAGCTCCTACTTTTTAGGTCTTGTTTTTTGAAATTACTCACAGAAGGAAATGTAACATCATCATTGACTACAGTTTGTGTGTTGTGCTATAATTAATTTCAGAGTCTGGTCAGTGAATGCTTTGAATTCCTTAGCTTTCTCTGAAAAAACATCTTAAGAGGGAAAAGAGAAACAGTTCTTAATTTGGGGGCATTTTAAAAAGTCTATGGCATCTAAATTATCCTATAAAAAGTTATTCTAAAATAAAAGTGAGCAGAATTATGATAAATTTACAATTTAATATTCATTATATAGTATATGAAACAATAATTAATAATCTATGTTCTTTAGGCATATTTTATAAGAAGTGTATTTAATCACCTCCTATAATCAATGCAATGAACATGGTATGTTTATACCTATAACAGTTCTAGTTTTTAATAATTAAAGTTACATGCAATAAGTTGTTTCCTTACTTTAGAACATTTATTTTTTCATGACTACAATTTGTTTAACATTGAGCTTGACCAGAAATACAGAAGCATAAAATAATTTTATTTTGAAAAAGAAGTGTTACCCACTACAATAATATGCAGCATTGAAAAAGTGAAATCGTCTCTGAAAGTGAAAGTCACTCAGTCTTGTCTGACTCTTTGTGACCCCATGGACTGTACCATGGAATTCTCCAGGCCAGAATACTGGAGTGGGTATCCTTTGCCTTCTCCAAGGGATCTTGCCAACCCAGGGATCGAACCCAGGCTTCCTGCATTTCGGGCAGATTCTTTATCAGCTGAGCCACAAGGAAAACCCAAGAATACTGGAGTGGGTAGCCTATCCCTTCCTGGATCTTCTGGATCCAGGAATCAGACTGGGGTCTCCTGCATTGCAGGCGGATTCTCTACCAACTGAGCTATCAGGAAAGCCCTATATGTATTTATATTGAGTGGAGGAAGAAAGAAAAGTATATTATATTTAAGCATAATGAAATATTAGCTTCATTTTATGGAAGGAAAATTTTTAAATTATATTTAATGGACCTTTTTTCTTAAACATCTCTTTGAGATTAACATAAATCATATTAGTTTCTAGCATCAAAGTGAAGTCACTCAGTCGTATCCGACTCTTTGCAACCCAGCCTACCAAGTTCCTCCGTCCATGGGATTTTCCAGGCAAGAGTACTGGAGAGGGTTGCCATTTCCTTCTCCAGAGGATCTTTCCAACCCAGGGATCGAACCTGAGTCTCCCGCATTGTAAGCAGATGCTTTACCATCTGAGGCACCAGGGAAGTCCTTCTTATCAAATAACTATCCATTTATTAATTTAAAAATATTTTGTTGAACATTTCCTTTGGATAAGGCATTGGTCAAACACCAGTGAACCAAACAACAAAAGCTTTGCCTTCATGGAATATAAATCCTAGTGTCAGAGGCAGCCAATAAGTAAAATAAAGAAATTATTGTGCTTCAGATATTGATGATTCATATGACAGGAGGAGAGGGGACAACAGAGGATGAGACGGTTGGATGGTATCACCAACTCAATGGAGATGAGTTTGAGTAAACTCCGGGAGTTGGTAATGGACAGGGAGGCCTGGTGTACTGTGGTCTACGGGGTCCGGAAGAGTCGGACATGACTGAGGAACTGAACTCAACTGAACTGATGGCAAGACCTAAGATGGAAAAAGGAAGAAGAGTACAAGGTCAGTGAGGGAGACTGATAGGACTTAAAATGTCCGGAAATGGTTTTTAATCAAATACTAAAAGAAGAGCAAGTTTAAAGGCCCTGAGGTTTGGAATGTTCAAGGAACAGCAAGGAAATCAGTGTGCTTCCAGCAGAATCATTTTGCTGGGTCCTATAGGCCATTTAAAGAGGAAGATATTGTTAAGACAGGAAGATACTGAAAGGTTTTGAACAGAGACTTCTTGGCCTGACTTACTTTAAAAGATTTACTATAGGTCCTCTGATGAGAATAATGTTAGAGAATCAAGGACAGAAGCAGAGAAAATAGTTAGGAAAGCACTGAAATAAATGGGCAAAAGTGTTTCTTGCCATGCTCCTGCTGGTAGCAATGTTGATTACAGTGGGATGCAGTGAAACTTTAGACGTGTTATAAATGTAGTGTCAACAGAGTATATTAAAGACTGGATTTTAAAAGTGAGAAATGGAGGATGTAAGGGTGATTTTGAAGTTCTTAAACTCAGTAACTGGAGTGATGGAGTTGCGATTTAATGAGACAGGGAAGACTTTGGATAAAACAAGTTTAAAGGAAAGGTCCAAAGGTCAGTTTCAAACATATTACCTTTGAGACATCAATTAGACATTCAAATGAAGTCGTCAAGCAGATATTTGGATAAACTAGCCTGGTGCAAAAGGAGAGGATAGATTTTATATATATAAAATATGTAATGTTTACACACACACACACACATATACATATAAAGAGAAAGAGAGAGAGATGTAAATACAGAATAGCAAAAAATACACAGGTAGCTGTAAGTATCCGTATGTGAGACTAGTATATCCATCCCTTGCTAATTGGTACCAGGAAACACTTCCTAAGGGGAAGGTTCTTTAGTGTAGCTGGCAAAGGAGTGTTTTTGTTTTTGCTTTGGTTTTTCTGACCAGGCTTCTACAGTGAGGAGTTAGCATGCAGCATCTCTCCATATCTATTTAGCCATGGCCACGCACAATCCAATAAAATCTGGACCTCATTCCTAGGAGAAAGAGGTCCTCTTCCATATTTTTTTTTTCTATCTTGGGAGTTCTGTCTTAGCCTTAGAAACAGGGGCCACTCCTTATATTTTCCTTCTTATATTCTTTAGTTCTCTTTTCCCCTTAATAGGCATATTATAATAGTTATTATAGTGATTATAATAGTGATTCTTAGTAAATTTCAATAGTGATTCCCAAATTTCTTCTGTTCAAATTACTATGGGTTTTTGTGTTCTGATTTGATTTTGCTAAAACAATGGTATTTGAAGTCATGAACCTAAAAGAAATAGAGGGTGTGCTGTAAAAAAAAAAAAAAAAAATCCACTCTCCAACATCTAAGGGTTGAACAAATTAGGAAGTCTCAGTACATCAGTTCAGTTCAGTTCAGTTCAGTTGCTCAGTCGTGTCTGACTCTTTGCGACCCCATGAATCGCAGCACGCTAGGCCTCCCTGTCCATCACCATCTCCCAGAGTTCACTCAAACTCACGTCCATCGAATCAGTGATGCCATCCAGCCATCTCATCCTCTATCGTCCCCTTCTCCTCCTGCCCCCAATCCCTCCCAGCATCAGTCTTTTCCAATCAGTCAACTCTTCACATGAGGTGGCCAAAGTACTGGCGTTTCAGCTTCAGCATCATTCCTTCCGAAGAAATCCCAGGGCTGATCTCCTTCAGAATGGACTGGTTGGATCTCCTTGCAGTCCAAGGGACTCTCAAGAGTCTTCTCCAACACCACAGTTCAAAAGCATCAATTCGTCAGCTCTCAGCCTTCTTCACAGTCCAACTCTCACATCCATACATGAACACGGGAAAAACCATAGCCTTGACTAGATGGACCTTAGTCAGCAAAGTAATGTCTCTGCTTTTGAATATGCTGTCTAGGTTGGTCATAACTTTTCTTCCAAGGAGAAGGCATCTTTTAATTGCATGGCTGCAGTCACCATCTGCAGTGATTTTGGAGCCCCCCAAAATAAAGTCGGACACTGTTTCTACTGTTTCCCCATCTATTTCCCATAAACTGATGGGACCAGATGCCATGATCTTCGTTTTCTGAATGTTGAGCTTTAAACCAACTTTTTGACTCTCCTCTTTCACTTTCATCAAAAGGCTTTTTAGTTCTTCTTCACTTTCTGCCATAAGGGTGGTGTCATCTGCATATCTGAGGTTATTGATCTTTCTCCCGGCAATCTTGATTCCAGCTTGTGTTTCTTCCAGTCCAGCGTTTCTCATGACGTACTCTGCATAGAAGTTAAATAAGCAGGGTGACAATATACAGCCTTGACGTACTCCTTTTCCTCTTTGGAACCAGTCTGTTGTTCCATGGCCAGGTCTAACTGTTGCTTCCTGACCTGCATACAGATTTCTCAAGAGGCAGGTCAGGTGGTCTGGTATTCCCATCTCCTTCAGAATTTTCCACAGTTTATTGTGATCCACACAGTCAAAGGCTTTAGCATAGTCAATAAAGCAGAAATAGATGTTTTTCTGGAACTCTCTTGCTTTTTCCATGATCCAGCAGATGTTGGCAATTTGATCTCTGGTTCCTCTGCCTTTTCTAAAACCAGCTTGAACATCTGGAAGTTCACGGTTCATGTATTGCTGAAGCCTGGCTTGGAGAATTTTGAGCATGACTTTACTAGCATGTGAGATGAGTGCAATTGTGTGGCAGTTTGAGCATTCTTCAGCATTGCCTTTCTTTGGGATTGGAATGAGAGCTGACCTTTTCCAGTCCTGTGGCCACTGCTGAGTTTTCCAAATTTGCTGGCATATTGAGTGCAGCCTTTCACAGCATCATCTTTCAGGATTTGAAATAGCTCAACTGGAATGCCATCACCTCCACTAGCTTTATTCGTAGTGATGCTTTCTAAGGCCCACTTGACTTCATATTCCAGGATGTCTGGCTCTAGATGAGTGATCATACCATTGTGATCATCTGGGTCATGAAGATCTTTTTGTACAGTTCCTCTATATATTCTTGCCACCACTTCTTAGTACTGGGATCTGATAAAAAGGTGACAACAAAACAAAAGACCAAAAGGAGAAGGAAATCCAAGTGTAGAAATTGTTTCAAGGGCAAAGGGATGGTCAGTTCTGTCAAATGCCCCTGAAAGATCAAGCAAGATACAAACTGAGAATTAAGCATTTTGTTTCCCCAGGTGAGTCTCTGTGATCCTGACAGTAGTAATCTCCATGACTGCTTGAAGAGAAAGGCAGGTGTGCACAGGTTTAAGAGTGAGTAAGAAGAAAGGAACTGAAGATTGGAAGTGAAGTGTTAATCACTTAGCCGTGTCCAACTCTTTGTGACTCCATAGACTGTAGCCTGCCAGGCTCCTCTGTTCATGGAATTCTCCAGGCAAGAATAGTGGAGTGAATAGCCACCTCCAGGGGATCTTCCCCACCCAGGATGGAATTTGTGTCTCCTGCATTGATGAGTGGATTCTTTATCATCTGAGCCACTGGGGAAACCCCAATATAGATATAAGTTGTTAGAAACTGAAAGTATTAGTCACTCAGTCATGCCTAACTCTGCAATATACTGCAATCTACTGGAGTGGGTTGCCATGCCCTCCTCCTGAGGATCTTCCCTACCCAGGGATAGAACTCATGTTTCTTATGTCTCCCATACTGACAGTAAGGTTCTTCACCACTAGCGCCACTAGGAAAGCTGTTTTCAACTATGGGAAATATTGTAACAGACTGTCAAATGAATGAAAAAGCACAGTCTAAAGAAGATCATTGCAGTTGTTGTTATTTATGATAGGAAAAAATAACATCATATTTCACTACTAATGTTAGTAATCATTTTGATAGAAAAAAATTAATGATGTATGGAGAGATAGGCAAGCACTCCTGTTTTCCAAAATAACTTAGTTATGTTTTGAAATCATTTGTAATGGTCATCCAACAAGATTATGGCACATTTAGGATTCAAACTCAAGATTCAGGCCAAAGTCCTGCCTAATACAGGAAACCCTTTGGTGAATCAGAATTCTGATGTAAAAGTGATACAAATTCAAATATATACATAAACAGAATATTTATATACAATGTTTATATATAAATTTAAGCACTTAAATTATGATATAATTTTCAGCTTAGAACTTCATTTTGGAAGCAATTATAAACAGAAAATTATTTCAAAAAAGATTCATGAAATTTTTTTATCATTGCTTTGGATATTGGGCACATTTGAGGATCATTCACTTTAATGCTATATAACTATGTATATTTTATGTGACCATAAAAGTGAAAATAAGTGTGAATAATTTAGATGTGTATAACCAGGTATATATACATGAGTAATAAGTGACAAAACAGAACCTACATTTAATGTGGCCTGTGTCTCCTTACTTACTGTTAATCATAATATACTTAATATATACTTACATAATATATACTTACACAATATACTTACTTCTTAATTCTTAAACCATTTGATTATCTCAAGGAAAGAGTCCTAGTTAGTTCAAGTGGTTTAAGAATTAAGAAGGCTACTTTAATATGTCTACTGCTTTGTTATATTTTCTATTACTGGACATTATGAGAATAAATAGTTAATTCTTTTCTGACTACAGCACTTCTTTCATTACACACAAAGGCATAATTATCAAATATGGGGTTCCATGTTTCTCCTCCCCCTAGCCAAGCTACATAGTGTATCCACTTCTTATTCTGTAAAGACTATTATTTTGCATATTATGGACAAAGAATCATGGAGTTTTGATTGTTCTAAGCCACAGTCACTACTGAACCCCTCCTGAATTCTTCTGTGTTGCTCAATACTGATAGTTTCAAAATTACCACTGTGTGAGGAAATAGCCAGTAGTTCTTAGAATCAACATGAATATTGTTCTTTCAAGTCATGTGGATCTTCCAAAAGAGCCTCTTTTTCTATCTAACATACACTACCAATTAAACCATAGGACACTGACAGAAAATAATAATAACACTGATTTCCTTAAGTCAAGAGTGTTCTGCATCCAGAGGGCATATTAAATTTTTCTCTTGCATCTTCTTACAAGATGATGTAAAATCCTAGATCCATTTTTATATCCTTTGTGAAATATGGTAATGCTTTATTATTGGCAATCTGACTCATTTGATTAATATGCTGCAATAAGTACTGCATTTGCTGACAAAGTTTCTAGGCAAGAGTAGCTGATCATTTGTATTTGGCTATGTTTTTGTTTTTATCAGTCAATTTTTGCTATAATTACAAAGTATTTATACTGATTTATATAAGCCAGTATCAATAGTGCTCAAAGCTCTCCCTTGGATTTCTGACATCTTCCTCAGCCATGAGACAAATGAAATCATCCATCTGAAAAGCTGAGCTGTGTGGACACCAGAATGTATCCCAAATATTAGTTACTCTTCAGGTTCAAAGAAGCACTCACTAACCACATAAATATGTATAGATTGCAAATTACCTTTAATGTCTGCATTTGATTGTGCTGTTATTTATCTCTAAACCCTAAAGTCATGTTTATAGGCTTCCCTGGTGGCTCAGATGGTAAAGAATCTGCCTGCAATGCAGGAGACCTGGGTTCAATCTCTGGGTTGGGAAGATCCCCTGGAAAAGGGAATGGCAACCCACTCCAGTATTCTAGGCTGAAGAATTGCATGGATGAGGAGCCTAGTGGGCTAAGTCCATGAGATTTCAAAGAGTCAGATGTGACTGAGCAACTAACAAACATATCATACCAGAAAATAATAGTATTTTGAGGATGCGTCCCAATGCACTGAGCACGGCCAAGAGGAGTTACCCCACGTCCGAGGTCAGGGACAGCAGCCAAGAGTGCCAGGCTGCGACGGCACAGGAACGGCTGAGAGGAGCTACCCAGGTCCGAGGTCAGGGGCGGCCGAGAGAAGCCACCCCATGCCCGAGGCCAGGGGCGGCGGCCGGAGGGGCAACCCAAGGAGCGGTGGCTGCGCCGGTGCAGAAGGGCCTAGAGGAGCTATCCCACGTTGAAGGTCAGGAAAGGCGGCGGTAAGGAGATAAACCTCGTCCGAGGTAAGGAGCAGTGGCTGTGCTTTGCTGGAGCAGCCATGAAGAGATACCCCACGCCCAAGATAAGAGAAACCCAAGTAAGATGGTAGGTGTTGCAAGAGAGCAATCAGAGGGCAGACACACTGAAACCATACTCACAGAAAACTAGTCAATCTAATCACACTAGGACCACAGCCATGTCTAACTCAATGAAACCAAGCCATGCCCGCCAGGAAACCCAAGACAGGTGGGTCATGGTGGAGAGGTCTGACAGAGTGTGGTCCACTGGAGAAGGGAATGGCAAACCACTTCAGTATTCTTGCCTTGAGAACCAAATGAACAGTATGAAAAGGCAAAATGATAGGATACTGAAAGAGGAACTCCCCAGGTCAGTAGGTGCCCAATATGCTACTGGAGATCAGTGGAGAAATAACTCCAGAAAGAATGAAAGGATGGAGCCAAAGCAAAAACAATACCCAGCTGTGGATGTGATTGGTGATAGAAGCAAGGTCCGATGCTGTAAAGAGCAATATTGCATAGGAACCTGGAGTGTCAGGTTCATGAATCAAGGCAAATTGGAAGTGGTCAAACAAGAGATGGCAAGAGTGAACGTTGACATGCTAGGAATCAGCGAACTGAAATGGACTGGAATGGGCGAATTTAACTCAGATGACCATTATATCTACTACTGTGGGCAGGAATCCCTCGGAAGAAATGGAGTAGCCATCGTGGTCAACAAAGAGTGCAAAATGCAGTACTTGGATGCAATCTCAAAAACGACAGAATGATCTCTGTTCGTCTCCAAGGTAAACCATTCAATATCACAGTTATCCAAGTCTATGCCCCAACCAGTAACGCTGAAGAAGCTGAAGGTGAAAGGTTTTATGAAGACCTACAAGACCTGTTAGAACTAACACCCCAAAAAGATGTCCTTTTCATTCTAGGGGACTGGAATGCAAAAGTAGGAAGTTAAGAAACACCTGGAGTAACAGGCAAATTTGGCCTTGGAATGCAGAATGAAGCGGGGCAAAGACTAATAGCATTTTGCCAAGAAAATGCACTGGTCATAGCAAACACCCTCTTCCAACAACACAAGAGAAGACTCTACACATGGACATCACCAGATGGTCAACACTGAAATCAGATTGATTATATTTTTTGCAGCCAAAGATGGAGAAGCTCTATACTGTCACAAAAAAACAAGACCAGGAGCTGACTGTGGCTCAGATCATGAACTCCTTATTACCAAATTCAGACTCAAATTGAAGAAAGTAGGGAAAACCACTAGACCATTCAGGTATGACCTAAATCAAATTCCTTATGATTATACAGTGGAAGTGAGAAATAAATTTAAGGGCCTAGGTCTGATAGATAGAGTGCCTGATGAACTATGGAATGAGGTTTGTGACATTGTACAGGAGACAAGGATCAAGACCATTCCCATGGAAAAGAAATGCAAAAAAGCAAAATGGCTGTCTGGGGAGGCCTTACAAATAGCTGTGAAACGAAGAGAGGCGAAAAGCAAAGGAGAAAAGGAAAGATATAAACATCTGAATGCAGAGTTCCAGAGAATAGCAAGAAGAGATAAGAAAGCCTTCCTCAGCGATCAGTGCAAAGAAATAGAGGAAAAGAACAGATTGGGAAAGACTAGAGATCTCTTCAAGAAAATTAGAGATACCAAGGGAACATTTCATGCAAAGATGGACTCAATAAAAGACAGAAATGGTCTGAACCTAACAGAAGCAGAAGATATTAAGAAGAGGCGGCAAGAACATATAGAAGAACTGTACAAAAAAGATCTTCATGACCCAGATAATCATGATGATGTGATCACTCATCTAGAGCCAGACATCTTGGAATGTGAAGTCTAGTGGGCCTTAGAAAGCATCACTACGAATAAAGCTAGTGGAGGTGATGGCATTCCAGTTGAGCTATTTCAAATCCTGAAAGATGATGCTGTGAAAGGCTGCACTCAATATGCCAGCAAATTTGGAAAACTCAGCAGTGGCCACAGGACTGGAAAAGGTCAGCTCTCATTCCAATCCCAAAGAAAGGCAATGCTGAAGAATGCTCAAACTGCCACACAATTGCACTCATCTCACATGCTAGTAAAGTCATGCTCAAAATTCTCCAAGCCAGGCTTCAGCAATACATGAACCGTGAACTTCCAGATGTTCAAGCTGGTTTTAGAAAAGGCAGAGGAACCAGAGATCAAATTGCCAACATCTGCTGGATCATGGAAAAAGCAAGAGAGTTCCAAAAAAACATCTATTTCTGCTTTATTGGCTATGCCAAAGCCTTTGACTGTGTGGATCACAATAAACTGTGGAAAATTCTTTAAGAGATGGGAATACCAGACCACCTGACCTGCCTCTTGAGAAATCTGTATGCAGGTCAGGAAGCAACAGTTAGACCTGGCCATGGAACAACAGACTTGTTCCAAATAGGAAAAGGAGTACGTCAAGGCTGTATATTGTCACCCTGCTTATTTAACTTCTATGCAGAGTACATCATGAGAAACGCTGGGCTGGAAGAAGCACAAGATGGAATCAAGATTGCCAGGAGAAATAACCTCGGATATGCAGATGACACCACCCTTTTGGCAGTAAGTGAAGAGGAACTAAAAAGCCTCTTGATGAAAGTGAAAGAGGAAAGTGAAAAATTTGCCTTAAAGCTCAACATTCAGAAAACGAAGACTATGACATCCAGTCCTATCAGTTCATGGGAAATAGATGGGGAAACAGTAGAAACAGTGTCCGACTTTATTAAACTGTTTGGGCTCCAAAATCACTGCAGATGGTGATTGCAGCCATGAAATTAAAAGACGCTTACTCCTTGGAAGAAAAATTATGACCAACCTAGATAGTATATTTAAAAGCAGAGACATTACTTTGCCGACTAAGGTCTATCTAGTCGAGGCTATGGTTTTTCCTGTATGTCATGTATGGATGTGAGAGTTGGACTGTGAAGAAGGCTGAGCACCAAAGAATTGATGCTTTTGAACTGTGGTGTTGGAGAAGACTCTTGAGAGTCCCTTGGACTGCAAGGAGATCCAACCAGTCCATTCTGAAGGAGATCAGCCCTGGGATTTCTTTGGAAGGAATGATGCTGAAGCTGAAACGCCAGTACTTTGGCCACCTCATGCGAAGAGTTGACTCATTGAAAAAGACTCTGATACTGGAAGGATTGGGGGCAGGAGGAGAAGGGGACGATAGAGAATGAGATGGCTGGATGGCATCACTGACTCGATGGACGTGAATCTGAGTGAACTCCGGGAGTTGGTGATGGACAGGGAGGCCTGGCGTGCTGCGATTCATGGGGTCGCAAAGAGTTGGACACGACTGAGCGACTGAACTGAACTGAAGTGAACTGAGGATGTTTACTATGCATTAAATTTGTCTTCTTAAAAATCATTAAAGGCCTTACACAGTATTTAATTATGTACTAACCCATCCACTACATAATCTTTCAAACCTACATGTGCTTGTATCATATGAAAATACCCTGGTATTTTGTAAAAAAGTTTTACTTGAACAGCTGGCTAGCATGAGATATACTAAAAAGCCTCTGAAATATATTATTATGTAACTTTAGATTAAAGATGTTTGTAAATGTTTATGACTATCTGATAGGGGAATTGATCAGTCTAACTAGCTTAAGCAGCATTATGTTCCACGAAACAGTTATAACCTTTAGGCAAAAACATCAAATAGAAATAGCAATGTTAATCAAAAAACAGCTCTTCACAATAATTGAAGCTTTATTAAGTACTGAAGCAAAACAGTTGGTTAACACTGTGTATACTCTGCTGAATAAGCTAACCTATCTTTACATTTGCTGTAATAGAGAGGATCTTTCTCACAATGATGGACTCTAATCCCTTCTGGTAGCTAAGATTTTTACCATCAAGTCAGCCTTGCTTTTCTGCTGAATATTCCAATTCAATGAGTAAACACAAAAGAATGTGCTAAATGATATGCTGATCTCAAGTTTTTCTTCTTTCTTTAGATGATAAAATCATCAGACCAATGAAATTCTCACTTGTAATGCTAATTGCAAACCAGTCGTATTTCCTAAATGATCAAATGGCCAAAATTTTAACTGTTGATTAGCTTGTGACAGGGACATTTTTGAATTAGAAAATTATTAGGGCATAATTATAAATACATATTGATTGGATAAAAATATGGCCCATCTATATTATTGTTTTATAGCCAATAAGTTCAACACAAATCAGCATATTCAGCTATATAAAGTATGAGAGAAATTAGCCATTGTACTATAACCCATTATTCATTTTTTAAACTAATGTTTAAGGACTTTATACTAGTATGTCAAGGCTTCCAAAAGTTACATGGTTAAATTATGAAAGTCTAATTCTAAATCTCTAGTACTCTCTGGATATAGCTACTCAAAATATATCAGGTTACTTTGATATCAGCCTCTTTGCAGTATTCTTTAATGTCCATATTGCCTGGAAAATCCCATGGACTGTAGCCTACCAGGCTCCTCTGTCCATGGGGTCACAAAGAGTTGGACACGACTGAGAGACTTCACTTTCACTTGGTGTCCATTACTTTCCACTTCTGAGCAATTTTTTCTGTTGTCCCCTGATTATAGTAGTCTTACACCATCTTTCCAACCACAAGATATGTTCATTTTACTCCTTATTTCTCATTGCAAAATTCACTTAGTTATGAGATATTCTTCTGTCCACACAAGCCAGGAACTGATCTGTATGCTTAATTTTAAGACTATCTTGGCTTTCTCCATGTAAGTTCACCCTTAGAGTCTATACATGGGTGTGTCTACATGTCACTTTATTGGATGGCAAAAGAACAAGCACAGGTTAATGTCCAAATACATGAAAGACCAATAAGCAAAGTTCACCACTGCTGTTTCTTTAATAGCTACTTTGTAAAGCATGACTCTCTGATAATCTGAGTTCAAGCTTATTATGTTGAAAAGGTGTCATGTTGTAAAATATTGACCAGATTGATTCTCTTCTGCCAAACATAAGCCAGCATTATTCACATATTTGTAAAATACTGAGAAGTTATAATGAGAGTAATACATTAATAACTGGGAAATCTAAATTAGAACACATATTTTTTCATGACAATAGAAATGCAAATATGAACCTAATTGATTAATATGCTAATAGAATATCAACTTAGGTCTAGCTTGAGCTAATGCATATGCAATATCTTTACATCCTGTTTTCCAATAAATAAGTACGATTCCTGAGGGTAGAAGCAAAATCTAATCTATATTTTGTAACATTTTCATAGAAAATGTGCTCTTCAATAAAGATATGTTTGTATTAATGTACCTGTGATATTACTTGTCTATTAAAATTACAGAATTTATTATCAGGTCGAGGGGGAAATGGCTGGAAAAATACCTTTGACTTTTTTAGGCATAAGGGTCATCAGGCAACTTTGTAATTAATTGTGAACCTAGTCATTAATTCACTTAGGTTAGCCAAATAATATCAGAAAATTGAGATTCTAAAGATAATGCACTAGGAGTTTCAATGTCCTATTCTTTCTACTTGTGTGTATGAGAGAAATTATCTGAAATAAATTTTTAAATCAAAAAGAAGGAAATGCCATTCTTCTGTTATAAAGACTGCTGCTGCTGCTGCTAAGTCGCTTCAGTTGTGTCCGACTCTGTGCGACCCCATAGACGGCAGCCCACCAGGCTCCCCCGTCCCTGGGATTCTCCAGGCAAGAATACTGGAGTGGGTTGCCATGTGCCTTTAAAAAAAAGCCTCTTTACACAATATGGATTTTTTTAAGTGTTTTAGGGAAAAACTAATATTTTTTTCATTAAAATATTTTTAATGAAATATGTCTGATTTTCATTCTGTCACACATTTTCACACAAGGACACACCAGCATATTCCCTGAAAATACCTAGAAATACATATCTTTTTACTGTGGCTGATTGGATCTAATTAGAATACCTATTATTCTGGCAATTCCTAAATAGAAATGTGATATGAGCTTTGAGGCATATTAAGAAAATAACTCCCTAGTAATAGAATTCTGTGCCAGGTTACCAGTTACCAGAGCAAGTAGCAAAGATGCAAATGTGGTAAATAAATCCTGGCAAGCCAATTCCCAAAGTGAAGAAATCTTAGGATTTTATTTTTTAATGTTATCCATAATATAGTGACACCACAGCTCTTTTCAAGGCAAAAACAATTGGACTAACGACAAAGTAAAATGTTATTTGAGCATGACAACCAACTTAACAAGGAGGGGAAATCCTCTTCTGTTTGGAGGAATTCTAATTTTCTCATATTAAATAGTTACTATCTACTTTGATGAAGAATTCAATTTCAAGCACAAGAGGAATAAAACATCAGTCTTGATAATAGATTTCAATTGGCAATGCAAGACAAAAATAGGTGCATGTATTAAAATACGTTAATTTTACTGTTCATATAATATCATAATATCTTTTTAATGTACTTTGACAAACTGGAAACAACCAACATTAACAGAAAATAACAAATGTGGTTAGTCTATGCGTCCAGTTGTTAATTTACAAGCAGTGATTGTTGTACTTCTTGTCATGCATGGATTTATAATGAAATAGCAGCAAAATAAATTAATCTGGAAAAAAAAGTAAAGAGTGGGCACCGTAGTTGAATATATCAGCACTCCAGAACCTAAAAGAAATAAATGGGAAACAACAAGAAATCCACTTTATATATATTCAATTACTTGCACAAAAGAATTCAATTGAATACGTGGAAAAGTTGCCAGAGCCCTGGGAAAATGTATTCTATTTAAGCTGTCAATAGCAAACCCCATCAGCTTAATGGAACTGATGTTCGGTTTCCAAGTGGACTGAATGACATTGATAACTCCATTCACAAGGAATGGTCAATGTAAAATATTATTTTCTTAATATAAAGGGGCATAAAACTGATAATTAAATAAACTTTTAATAATGAAAATGTCACAGATATAGAAGCACTATGAATCATTCATACTTGAAGTAAAAGGTGGAAAATAGTAGACTCTTTTACAGACTTTCCTTTGCCTAGTTTAGAAGCATTTTATCTATTTAAATTGTAACCATAGTGATTTTATTCTGTTCTTAAATGCTTGAGAAATTGAATAAATGATAGAGTCATGACCAAATGATAAGACATCATGAATAAAACTAATCTTTAGAGCACACTTCTCACTGAGTGAGAGTATCATTTCCAGAGATGCCAGAGGTGTTAAAGAGTAACAGTAGTTCCTGAAGCACTCCACCTTATTTCCATTGTTCATTTACTCAGTTCAGTTCAGTTCAGTTCAGTCGCTCAGTCGTGTCCGACTCTTTGCGACCCCATGAATCGCAGCACGCCAGGCCTCCCTGTCCATCACCAACTCCCGGAGTTCACTCAAATTCGCGGCCATCGAGTCTGTGATGCCATGCAGCCATCTCATTCTCGGTCGTCCCCTTCTCCTCCTGCCCCCAATCCCTCTCAGCATCAGAGTCTTTTCCAATGAGTCAACTCTTCGCATGAGGTGGCCAAAGTACTGGAGCTTCAGCTTTAGCACCATTCCTTCCAAAGAAATCCCAGGGCTGATCTCCTTCAGAATGGACTGGTTGGATCTCCTTGCAGTCCAAGGGACTCTCAAGAGACTTCTCAAACACCACAGTTCAAAAGCATCAATTCTTCGGCGCTCAGCCTTCTTCACAGTCCAACTCTCACATCCATACATGACTACTGGAAAAACCATAGCCTTGACTAGACAGACCTTAGCAACCAATATTAACCGCTTGTTTACTAAATGCCAGCAACAATTAGGTTCTATATAGAAAATCATTTGATAAATTATCCTTTAGACAATTCAGTCATTTAGAGTTCATGTTGAAAGTAGTTATGAATACTTTGGGGAAAAGCAGAGGTTTGGTTGGGTTCAGTGGTAAAGAATCCACCTGTCAATATAGGAGACTCAGGTTTGATCCTTGGGTTGGGAAGATTCCCTGGAGAAGGGAATGGCAACCTACTCTAATATTCTTGCCAGGAGAATACCATGGGCAGAGGAGCCTGGCCTATATAGTCCATAGTGTCGCAAAGAGTCAAAACAACTGAGCAACTAAACAACAACAACAGGAACAACAGAGTTTTGCTTAATGTTTCATAATAATTTTGGATAAGATTGTTTCTAAAATATAATTCCATCAATACTAACGTAGCAATGACATTATTCATGTGTCATTCGTCTCTTATTCATGAATTCTTGTTAGTGCTTAGATGTTTAAACATTTAACTGAATATTTTGTAAAGAGGGGACATGTGTTACAACAGGAAGTTCTAAATATGAGCACAGTCCTCTGCATAGAGGAGGCGCTGTTAAGTCATCTGTTAACCAAAATAATATTTTAAATAAATCTAACAGAACAACTTCAGGTTTCCAGAGCTATGAAGTGTGATGCAATTAGCTATAACTTGAAAGAAGCCACTTTAGTTGATTTACACCATCATCCTTCTCCTGAATAGAATGGGGGGATAATTTTACTCTGCTGCTTCCTGACTCTATGACTTTTAGTTATTTTCTTAATGACTTAATTCCCTAAATTAAAGTAGAATTTTTTCATCAAAGAAAATTATAGTACTAAAGTGAAAAGGCTGACCCGTAGATGGTATTCAAAATATGTTAGGGTTTTTTCCTCACATTTTTACAACTGCCTCAAATTTCAATACCTTATAAAACCATCACATTCCCTAGGGATGGGTAGCAAGAGGAGAGAGTATCTACTTTGGAGTAGATCTGGCCTTCATGGAATTGCTATATTCTCTATAATTGATGCTTTGAAATTGCAGTGCTGGAGAAAACTCTTGAGCATCCCTTGGACAGCAAGGATATCAAACCTAAAGGAAATCAATGCTAAATATTCACTGGAAGGACTGATGCTGAAGCTGAAGCTCCAATACTTTGGCCACCTGATGCTAAGATCTGACTCATTGCAAAAGACCCTGATGCTGGCAAAGATTGAAGGCAGGAGGAGAAGAGGGCAGCAGAGGATGAGATGGTTGGATGGCATCACTGACTCAATGGACTGCGCAAGCTCTGGGAGATGGTAAAGGACAGGGAAGGGTGGCATGCTGCAGCCCATGGGGTCACAAAGAGACATGACTTAGCGACAGAACAACAACAACTACCTATAGTCAGCAAATGGAATGTGACTTTAGACTCAGACCGAGGCCATGAGGAGAAGCCACTGGAGTAGAATTCTGATGGTTTTGAATGATGCATCTAAAATAGCTTCATGTATTTAATAGATTTCCACCTCTCCCCTACCAACTATATTTCAGAGAAGAGAAACTTACCAACTCCTAGCCATTTCCCTTCTTACTTCTCTCTCCGTAGTCTCTTCCAATTCAGCTAGGAATAAGTGGTTCTCCTCAAATTAAAGCTAGTTCTCCCGCTTTGACTCCCTCTTTCCCCTTATATTTTTTCTTTCTTTAGTGGATTTAACCCAAGATTAAAAACATTCTGAAATCTACACCATTTCTTGTTATCCAAAAAATACATTAATCAATTTCTTGGGTCCCACACCAATGACTGTTCAACAAATTTCCATGTCAGATTCATATTCCAGCTTCCTGAAAAAGCTGCTTGAACACACAACCCGGTACCATTCCATCACTACCATTCCCTCCTAAACCTACCCTACATGGCTTCTTCCTCCCACCCATGTACCAAAATTGTTTTAGAGAACATCACCCATAACCTCAAGTTTGCTAAATCAAATGGATGCTAAGTCTAATAGAGAGTTTTCTTTCCCCATCCTTCCTATCTCTCAGCATTGGTGAAACATAGCTGAACTTTTACTCCTTGAAACACTTCTCCTTGGCTGCCATTACACAAAATGTCCTAGTGTTCTTTTACATACATGAGTTTTCTCACATTTTATACCTGAATTCATCTCTTTTACTGTATCATTAATTGTTGGAATTAATACATGGCTCTGCAACTCCTCATCTTCATACCTTCTCCCTAAATAACACCCATCACCCTATTGCCTTCAATACCACATCTTTGCTAATGACCCCTTCAAAGTCAAAGTGTTAGTCACTCAATCAGGTTCAACCCTTTGAAACCCCACAGGCTATAACCCACCAGGCTCCTCTGGCCATGGGATTCTCCAGGAAATAGTACTGGAGTGGGTTGCTGCTGCTGCTAAGTTGCTTCAGTCGTGTCCGACTCTGTACAACCCCATAGAAGGCAGCCCACCAGGCTCCCCCATCTTTGGGATTCTCCAGGCAAGAATACTGGAGTTGGTTGTCATTTCCTTCTCCAATGCATAAAGCGAAAAATCAAAGTGAAGCCGCTCAGTCGTGTCCAACTCTTAGCAACCTCATGGACTGCAACCTACCAGGCTCCTCTGTCCATGGGATTTTCCAGGCAAGAGTACTGGAGTGGGGTGCCATTGCCTTCTCTGACTGGAGTGGGTTACCATTCATTCCCTTTTTCAGGGGATCTTCCTGACCCAGCGATTGAACCTAGGTCTCCCACATTGCAGGCAGGTTAACTTTTAGTTTATTCATGAATATCCATTCTGACCTACAAAATCATATAGGCAACCACTCTGTGAATGATCTCTACCCCATCTTCCCTGGTTGTGATAGAATGTCCTCACTTTTCAGTTGGTGTTTCTGTTCAGTCACTAAGTCATGTTCAATTCTTTGTGACCCTATAGACTACAGCACACCAGTCTTCCATGTCCTTCACCATTTCCAGGAGTTTGTTCAAATTCATGTCCACTGAGTCAGTGATGCCATCTAACCATTTCATCCTCCACTGCCCCCTTCTCCTTTTGCCTTCAATCTTTCCCAGCATCAGGGTCACTTGGCCCTTCTCTAAAGCATGGATTAGAATTCCCCTTTTCCTTCACCCTGTCACACAAGCATGGATGTATCATTATAAGTAACTCTTTATCACAATCATAAATAACTTAAGATCCATTTCTCTGTGCTCAAATCTGACATCTCTGTGGTCAGTCCAAATTCTTGGGCCTCAGCACTAACCAGAGTCCTAGGATCTTACTTGCTCACACTTGGCTCTTCTGGAACTTCTTAAATACACCCTCTTTGTAAAAAGCAGTCCTTGAAACATTACTAACTGAGACAGTAGTAAGATATTTCCTAGTTTAGAATATGTTTGCTTAGCCAGGAGCAAGAGAACCCACATGTTCTCTGATTCCTATCTGTTAGGCACTCTGAAGGTGCTAAAGTATCCAGGAAAAAAAGCTTGAGATGATCTCCTCTCTGCTTGATGTACATTTTAACACTATTCTTCTTCACTATTTCTACTCAAACCAGCTACATAAGACTTCTAATGAAGGGACATGAGGATATCAAACTTTCTTAGATAGTACACTAAGCTTTCAAAATGAAGTCATGTTTTTAAAGCAGAAGTTAATTCTAAGTTAGCTTATGCTTTTTTATCCCTAGGGTAAGATAAGTAAGTGTGCAATTGATTTTAATTTAATATTCACGGTGTATTACAGCTGCCAGGGAATATAAGGAATATTTTTTTTTAAAGAAAGAAAGCTCGGACTGGACCTAAACTTACCCATATAATTATTGTCAGAGTTGTGAGGACATTCTTGAATACTGAACAGTATGTATATAAGAAATACCTCTTTAAATACAGCTTTTAAATGACATTTTAGGAATCAGCAAACTAAAATGGACCGGAATGGGTATATTTAACTCAGATAACCATTATATCTACTACTGTTGGCAATAATTCCATAGAAGAAATGGAGTAGCCATCATAGTCAACAAAAGAGTCTGAAATGCAGTACTTGGATGCAGTCTTAAAAATGACAGAATGATTTGTTTTTTCCAAGCAAACCTTTCAATATCATGGCGACCCAAGTCTATGCCTTAACCAGTAATGCTGAAGAAGTTGAAGTTGAATGGTTCTGTGAAGACCTACAAGACCTTCTAGAACTAACACCCAAAAAAGATGTCCTTTTCATTATAGGGAATTGGAATGCAAAAGTAGAAAATCAAGAAACATCTGGAGTAAGAGGCAAATTGGGCCTTGGAGTACAGAATGAAACAGGGCAAAGACTAATAAAGTTTTGCCAAGAGAACACACTGTCATAGCAAACACCCTCTTCCAACAACACAAGAGAAGACTCTACACATGGACATCAACAAATGGTCAATACCGAAATCAGATTGATTATATTCTTTGCAGCAAAAGATGGAGAAGCTCTACACAGTTAGCAAAAAACAAGACCGGGAGCTAACTGTGGCTCAGATCATGAACTCCTTATTGCCAAATTCAGACTGAAGTTGAAGAAAGTAGGGAAAACCACGAGACCGTTCAGATATGACCTAAATTAAATCCCTTATGATTATACAGTGGAAGTGAGAAATAGATTTAAGGGACTATAGATCTGATAGACAAAGTGCCTGATGAACTATGTATGGAGATTCATGACATTCTACAGGAGACAGTAATTAAGACCATCTCCAAGAAAAAGAAATGCAAAAATTAAAATGGCTATCTGAGGAGGCCTTATGAACAGCTGTGAAAAGAAGAGAAGCAAAAAGCAAAGAAGAAAAGGAAAGATATAAGCATCTGAATGCAGAGTTCCAAAAAATAGCAAAGAGAGATAAGAAAGCCTTCCTCAGTGATCAGTGCAAAGAAATAGAGGAAAAGAATACAATGGGATACTAGAGATCGCTTCAAGAAAATTAGAGATACCAAGGGAATATTTCAAGCAAAGATGGGCTCAGTAACGGACAGAAATGGTATGGACCTAACAGAAGCAGAAGATATTAAGAGGAGGTGGCAAGAATACACAGAAGAAATATAGAAAAAAGATCTTCATGACCCAGATAATCATGATGGTGTGATCACTCATCCTAGAGCCAGACATCCTGGAATGTGAAGTCGAGTGGGTCGAAGCATCATATGAATAAAGCTAGTGGAGGTGATGGAATTCCAGTTGAGCTATTTCAAATCCTGAAAGACGATTCTGTGAAAGGGCTGCACTCAATATACCAGCAAATTTGGAAAACTCAGCAGTGGCCACGGGACTGGAAAAAGTCACTTTTCATTCCATTCCCAAAGAAAGGCAATGCCAAAGAATGCTCCAACTACCACACAGTTCCATTCATCTCACACACTACAAACTAATGCTCAAATTCTCCAAACCAGGCTTCAACAATATGTGAACCATGAACTTCCAGATGTTCAAGCTGGATTTAGAAATGACAGAGGAACCAGAAATCAAATTTCTAACATCCATTGGATCATCAAAAAAGCAAGAGAGTTCCAGAAAAACATCTATTTCTGATTTATTGACTATGCTAAAGCCTTTGACTGTGTGGATCACAATAAACTGTGGAAAATTCTGAAAGAGATGGGAATACCAGACCACCTGACCTGCCTCTTCAGAAATCTGCATGCTGGTCAGGAAGAAACAGTTAGAACATGGACTGGTTCCAAGTTGGGAAAGGAGTACATTAAGGCTATATATTGTCACCCTCCTTATTTAACTTATATGCAGAATACATCATAAGAAATGCTGGGCTGGATGAAGCACAAACTGAAATCAAGATTTCCGCAAGAAGTATCAATAACCTCAGATATGCAGATGACACCACCTTTATGGCAGAAGGCGAAGAAGAACTAAAGAGCCTCTTGATGAAAGTGAAAGGAGAGAATGAAAAAGTTGGCTTAAAACTCAACATTCAGAAAACTAAGATCATAGCATTCAGTCCCATCACTTCATCTCAAATAAATGGGGGAACAGTGGAAACAATGAGAGTCTTTATTTCAGGGGGCTCCAAAATCACTGCAGATGGTGACTGCAGCCATGAAATTAAAAGAATCTTTTTTTAATATAAATTTATTTATTTATTTTAATTGGAGGTTAATTACTTTACAATATTGTATTGGTTTTGCCATACATCATCATGAATCCACCACAGGTATACACGTGTTACCCATCCTGAAACGCCCCCCCCCCCCCTTGTACCATCCCTCTGGGTCGTCCCAGTGCACCAGCCCCAAGCATCCAGTATCATACATTGAACCTGGACTGGCGATTCGTTTCTTATATGATATTATACATGTTTCAATGACATTCTCCCAAATCATCCCACCCTCTCCCACTCCCACAGAATCCAAAAGACTGTTCTATACATCGTGTCTCTTTTGCTGTCTCGCATACAGGGTTATCATTATCATCTTTCTAAATTCCATATATATGCGTTAGTATACTGTATTGGTGTTTTTCTTTCTGGCTTACTTCACTCTGTATAATCAGCTCCAGTTTCATCCACCTCATTAGAACTGATTCAAATGTATTCTTTTTAATGGCTGAGTAATACTCTGTTGTGTATATGATGTACCACAGATTTCTTATCCATTCATCTGCTGATACACATCTAGGTTGCTTCCATGTCCTGGCTACTACAAAGCCACAGTCATCAGGACAATATGGTACTGGCACAAAGAGAGAAATATAAATCAATGGAACAAAACAGAAAGTCCAGAGATAAATCCACGCACCTATGGACACCTTAGCTTTGACAAAGGAGGTAAGAATATACAATGGACAAAAGACAATCTCTTTTACAAGTGGTGCTGGGGAAACTGGTCAACCACTTGTAAAAGAATGAAACTAGAACACTTTCTAACACCATACACAAAAATAACTCAAAATGGATTAAAGATCTAAATGTAAGACCAGAAAGCATAAAACTCCTAGAGGAGAACATAGGCAAAACATTCTCTGACATAAATCACAGCAGTATCCTCTATGATCCACCTCCCAGAATATTGGAAATAAAAGCAAAAATAAACAAATGGGACCTAATTAAACTTAAAAGCTTCTGCACAACAAAGGAAACTAAAAACAAGGTAAAAAGACAGCCTTCACAATGGGAGAAAATAATAGCAAATGAAGCAACTGACAAACAACTAATCTCAAAAATATACAAGCAACTCCTGCAGCTCAATTCCAGAAATATAAATGACCCAATAAAAAAATGGGCCAAA
The DNA here is from genome assembly GCF_042477335.2 of Ovis canadensis. Classification (NCBI taxonomy): domain Eukaryota; kingdom Metazoa; phylum Chordata; class Mammalia; order Artiodactyla; family Bovidae; genus Ovis; species Ovis canadensis. Next base: position 31,453,752 of record NC_091248.1, on the reverse strand, counting down.
GAACTAAATAGACATTTCTCCAAAGAAGACACACAGATAGCTAACAAACACATGAAAAGATGCTCAACATCACTCATTATCAGAGAAATGCAAATCAAAACCACAATGAGGTACCATTTCACGCCAGTAAGAATGGCTGCAATCCAAAAGTCTATAAGCTATAAATGCTGGAGAGGGTATGGAAAAAAGGGAACCCTCTTACACTGTTGGTGGGAATGCAAATTAGTACAGCCACTAGGGAGAACAGTGTGGCGATTCCTTAAAAAACTGCAAATAGAACTGCTTTATGACCCAGCAATCCCACTGCTGGACATACACACCAAGGAAACCAGAATTGAAAGAGACACGTGTACCCTAATGTTCATCGCAGCACTGTTTATAATAGCCAGGACATGGAAACAACCTAGATGTCCATCAGCAGATGAATGGATAAGAAAACTGTGGTACATATACACAATGGAGTATTATTCAGCCATTAAAAAGACTCTTACTCCTTGGAAAAAAGTTATAACCAACCTAGACTGCATATTCAAAAGCAGACACATTACTTTGCCAACAAGGGTCCATCTAGTTTAGGCTATGGTTTTTCCAGTGGTCATGTGGAATGTGAGAGTTGGACTATAAAGAAAGCTGAGTGCCAAATAATTGATGCTTTTGAACTGTGGTTTTGGAGAAGACTCTTGAGAGTCCCTTGGACTGCAGGGAGATCCAACCAATCCATCCTTTAGGACTTGATTATTCATTGGAAGGACTGATGCTGAAGCTGAAACTCTAATACTTTAGCCACCTGATGTGAAGAGCTGACTCATTTGAAAAGACCCTGATGCTGGGAAAGATTGAAGGCAGGAGGAGAAGGGGACAACAGAGGGTGAGATGGTTGTATGGCATGACCAACTGAATGGACCTGAGTTTGAGTAAACTCCAAGATTTGGTGATGAACAGGGAAGACTGGCATGCGCAGTCCATGAGGTCGAAAAGAGTCAGATATGACGCAGTGACTGAACTGAACTGAAACAACTTTAAAAGGCAGTGCCCACAGCAAGCTTTCAAAAGCAGATATGTGCTATGGAGACCTCAAACGGGACTTTTTCTGTACATCCTGATCTACTTGTTACAAAAGTAATCCTGCAGTGTCTCCTAACATATATTTTCATCTGTAATATTGCCACCCATATCTTGGTTGATTCCTCCCAGTTCAAACATCACTTCCTCAGAGGGGAACTTCCCTCACAAATTACTTAGGCATAAGTAATTACTTAGGCCATTACTTAGGCCTCCCCCAACCCCTTACTGTATTTATCAACATATGATATTATCGTTTTTATTCATTTCTAGTTTTCTTTCTCCATACATCATAGAGGCACACACAAATACAAGCTCCAGAAGAATATGGACATTGTCTAAGCTCATCACTATCACAGTGACAGCCATTCCCTACCCATGCCTATAGCGTTATATGACAAGGAACTACTTAACTCTTTCTAAAAGTCAGAGTTCTTATTAAGAGAGTGAGTTTAAATCTTACTCTACAAGATTATTAGATACTAAATGAAATTAAAATGTGTGAAATGGTTTTATATAATTTACATATAAGTTCAAGCTGCAAATGCACATTGATCTTATCAGTTCAGTTCAGTTCAGTTGCTCAGTCATGTCCGACTCTTTGCGACCCCATGAATCGCAGCACGCCAGGCCTCCTTGTCCATCACCAACTCCCAGAGTTCACTCAGACTCACGTCCATCGAGTCAGTGATGCCATCCAGCCATCTCATTCTCTGTCGTCCCCTTCTCCTCCTGCCCCTGATCCCTCCCAGCATCAGAGTCTTTTCCAGTGAGTCAACTCTTCGCATGAGGTGGCCAAAGTACTGGAGTTTCAGCTTCAGCATCATTCCTTCCAAAGAAATCCCAGGGCTGATTTCCTTCAGAATGGACTGGTTGGATCTCCTTGCAATCCAAGGGACTCTCAAGAGTCTTCTCCAACACCACAGTTCAAAAGCATGAATTCTTCAGCGCTCAGCCTTCCAAATAGGAAAAGGAGTGTGTCAAGGCTATATATTGTCACCCTGCTTATTTAACTTCTATGCAGAGTACATCATGAGAAACACTGGACTGGAAGAAACACAAGCTGGAATCAAGATTGCCAGGAGAAATATCAATAACCTCAGATATGCAGATGATACCACCCTTATGGCAGAAAGTGAAGAGGAACTAAAAAGCCTCTTGATGAAAGTGAAAGAGGAGAGTGAAAAAGTTGGCTTAAATCTCAACATTCAAAAAATAAAGATCATGGCATCCGGTCCCATCACTTCATGGGAAATAGATGGGGAAACAGTGGAAACAGTGTCAAATTTTACTTTTTCAGACTCCAAAATCACTGCAGATGGTGACTGCAGCCATGAAAGTAAAAGACGCTTACTCCTTGGAAGGAAAGTTATGACCAACCTAGATAGCATATTCAAAAGCAGAGACATTGATCTTATAGTAAGATATAAAATAAAACCCTCAATATTCATTGAAAGAACTGATGCTGAACCTGAAGCTTCAATACTTTGACCACCTGATGTGAAGAACTGACTCATTGGAAAAGACCTTGATGCTGTGAAAGATTAAAGGCAGGAGGAGAAGGGGATGACAAAGGAAAAGATGTTTGGATGGCATCACTGACTCAATGGACATGAGTTTGATCAAACTCTGGGAGATGGTGAAGGACAGGGAAGCCTGGTGTGCTGCAGTTCAAGGGGTCACAAAGAGTCAGACACAACTGAGCAACTGAACAATAGCAAAAACAAAATGAAACTTAAACAGATGTTACTTTTACTAAGTTGTACTTAGAACCAATGTGAAACTGTCTGGCTAACACTTCTGAGTTCTCGGCTCACAGAATACAATTTAAGGACTATATTGTGAACTTCAGAATATTTTTTTCTTTTATTTTTTCTATATGGGTTGTCCTATGTCTCAAGTTCTCATCCATTCCTTCCCATTAATCTGCTAACTCAAATACTGCTGTTAAATAAATGATGAATTAGTGCTGCATCTTGCTGTGGAAAATTCTATTGGCTCCTTTTATAGAAAGGAATTGACACGTAAAATGACATCTCTTCTTCAATCAAGTCTAATACTTGAATATCAATTTGCGAAAGAACTATGACTTTGATGCCAACTTCATTTCATTTAATTTTTAACCTAAAAATTCAGAGAAAAAACAAGAATATATATGAGATTTCCCTTTAATCTTTGCATTGACAGCAACTTCATTTTTTTCGATAATAAAACAAGTTGGTTGAGGTCATTGAAAAACAAGAAGAATAAAAACACAGAAGAATAGGTTCATGATGGCACATTTTGCTCTTATGACTTTTAGTCCAAAGACCCCCCAAGCGTGCTTTGCAAATGTTCTATTTACTATCCAATAAGATTTTAGAGATTGTAGAGTGGGTGCGTGTTCAGTCGTGTCTGACTCTTTGCGACCCCATGTACAATAGCCTGCCAGGCCCCTCTGTCTATGGGATTCTCCAGACAAGAATGCTGGAGTGGGTTGTTATTTCCTTCTCCAGAGGATCTTTCCAACCCAGGATCAACCCCCATCTCCTGCATTGGCAGGCGGGTTCTTTACCACTGAGCCACCTGGGAAGCCCTTGGTGATTTTAGTCATCAGCAAATAAGCAATTGTCCGAGCTCTGATCCTATAATTTTAGATATCTAGATTTGAGTAACAAATCAACTTTTTAATTTATGCTAAAAATGAAAAGAGGAATCAGTGTTCCTGTTACACCATCCTAAGGTATTTAGTCACATATACTCATTTTTAGAACAAAAATTCACTTATAATTGTTGAGGCTACCATTCAATCCTATTCACTGTCTCCATTTTTAATGATGATAAATCACTTGATCCTGACTGAAAATCCTCAATTAATTTCAATAGCAATTGAATATGTATTTAATACCAAATCAAGGGGGATGGATTCTGTTCTCATTTCACAGCATCCTCTGCTATCCTAGGAATCATTTTCCCCAGAGACATCACCTAGTTAGACTGAAACAATTGTTGTGGATGGTTGCTTTGCATCAAATTCATTGCTAACTACTAATCAGAAAAACCTAATTAGATGTGCTATTTTCTTATTCCTTAATTTTTGAAACTAGAGGTTTAAAAAGAATTCTTCCTCACTTGTTTCAATTATCAAGTCTGTCTTTTAGTGTTGATGTAAAATTTGGGTGTTGATTTCCCAGACATTTTAAACTAAAAATTTCAGGTGGAAAAAAAAAAACTATTAGAAACTTAGTTATTTGTAATAAAATTATGCTGGCTCTTCTTGACTAGATTGCTTTAGAACTAAAGCTTTGAAACTGTCACAGGTCTTAAAAATAAAATTGCTTGAGTAGTCGAGGAGAACTGTATTAAAATGCAAATTTCCAGCTGTTAATATTTCTTCAAAAACCAATAATCCCTCAAGGCCACCAATATGTCATATTTCTTAATGGAAAAATATCCCTTAGGCAGAATGGCCTTTCTAAGTTGACTTTTGATTAAACTTAAAATATTATATGGTAACAAAAAAATTAAAATAAAAGAAACATAAATATAGGACCCTACTGAAAAGTCATCCAGCATGCAACTAAAAGAAAGGGAGAGAGAGACCCGTCTTATATCACTAATTCATGAAAAATACACCCTGCTTGAAAATTAGCCATAATAATTGGTGATATAAAATATACACCTCTTTTAAAACCACTCAATAATTGCATATCTGTGTTGGTTTAATGTAAGAAAGGATATTCCATTTTGAAAGAGACAACATATTTTTAGCAACTTACACTCATTGGACAGAATGACAAAAATTAAACTTCAGAATTAAATACTCCTACAATTTATGTAAGATTTCTACAGGTATTACAATGCAGAATAGTGGAGTTTTGTGATGAGTTTATTCTATTATATGATACTTTTGAAATTTATAACAAACGAGACCCAGTGATTCTATGTTTAATCCATATATTTATGAAACTTTTTGATGTTCAGAGAAGCTGGAGGATTGTACATTGTACATCTATACATCTCCTACCTAGATTTCACAAATAGCATTTTTTGTTTGCCTGGTTGCATATATAAGAATTTGCACATTATAATGAGAGATTATTACTCCAGAATGATTGATCCAACATTGGTAGGAGTGTAGCCAATTCACTAGTTAATTAACTGAATGATTAAAAATCAACAGATTCTCCTTGATATAAAATTTTCCAAAATTCACATTTTAAATATCTATATAAGAATAATATCCACATAAGTTTGGGGTCAGTTCAGGTCAGTTAAGTCACTCAGTCATGTCTAAATCTTTGAGACCTCATGGACTGCAGCATGCCAGGTTTCCCTGTCCATAATCAGCTCCCAGAGCTTGCTTAAACTCCTGTCCATCAAGTTGATGATACCACAAAATGATCACATCCTCTGTCATCGCCTTCTCCTCCTGCCTCAAATCTTTCCCAACAGCAGGGTCTTTTCAAATGAGTCAGTTCTTCGCATCATGTGGCCAAAATATTGGAGTTTTAGCTTCATCATCATTCCTTCCAATGAATATTCAGGACTGATCTCCTTTAGAATGGACTGGTTGAATCTCCTTGCTGTCCAAGGGAACCCCAAGACTCTTCTCCAACACCATAGTTCAAAAGCATCAGTTCTTTAGTGCTCAACATTCTTTGTAGTCCAACTCTCACGTCCATACATTACTACTGAAAAATGATAGCTTTGACTAGATAGACCTTTGTTGACAAAGTGATGTCTCTGCTTTTTAATATGCTGTCTAGGTTGGTCATAACTTTTTTCCAAGGAGTAAGCGTCTTTTAATTTCATGGCTGCAGTCACCAACTGCAGTAATTTTTGAGCCCCCCACCCCACCCCCAAATAACATCTCTCACTGTTTCCTCTGTTTCCCCATCTATTTGTAATGAAGTGACGGAACAGATGCTATGATCTTTGTTTTCTGAATGTTGATTTTAAGCCAACTTTTTTGCTCTCCTCTTTCACTTTCATCAAGAGGCTCTTTAGTTCTTCTTCACTTTCTGCCATGAGAGTGGTGTCATCTGCATATCTGAGGTTATTGATATTTCTTATGGAAATCTTGATTCCAGCTTGTGCTTCATCCAGCCCAACATTTCACATGATGTTCGCTGCATATAAATTAAATAAGCAGGGTGACAATATGCAGCCTTGATGTACTCCTTTCCTTATTTGGAACCAGTCTGTTGTTCCATGTACAGTTCTAACTGTTGCTTCCTGACCTGCATACAGATTTCTCAGGAGGCAGGTAAGACTGTCTGCTAGTCCAGTCTCTAAGAATTTTCCATGGTTTGTTGTGATCCACACAGTCAAAGGCTTTGGCATCATCAATAAAGCAGAAATAGATGTTTTTATGGAACTCTCGTGTTCTTTTGATGATCCAGTGGATGTTGCCAATTTGATCTCTGGTTCCTCTGCCTTTTATAAATCGAGCTTGACATTCTGGAAGTTTACGGTTCACATACTGCTGAATCCTAGCTTGAAGAATTTTGAGCATTCTCTTTGCTATCATGTGAGATGAGTGCAAGTGTGTGGTAGTTTGACCATTCTTTGGCATTGCCTTTCTTTGAGATTGGAGTGAAAACTTACCTTTTTCAGTCCTGTGCACTGCTGAGTTTTCCAGATTTGCTGGTATAATGAGTGCAGCACTTTCACAGCATCATCTTTTTGGATTGGAAATAGCACAATGGAATTCCTTCATCTCCATTAGCTTTGTTCATAGTGATGCTTCCTAAGGCCCATTTGGCTTCACATTCCAGGATGTAGGCTCTACTTGAGTGATTACACAATCATGGTTATTTGGATCATGAAGATCTTTTTGTATAGTTTTTCTATGTATTCTTGCCACATCTTCTTAATACCTTCTGCTTCTGTTAGGTCCATACCATTTCTGTCCTTTATTGTGCCCATCTTTGCATGAAAAGTTCCCTTAGTATATCTTATTTTCTTTAAGAGATCTCTAGTCTCTCCCATTCTATTGTTGTCCTCTATTTCTTTGCACTGGTCACTAAGGAATGCTTCTTATCTCTCCCTGCTATTCTTTAGAACTCTGCATTCAAATGGGTATATCTTTCTTTTTCTCCTTTGCTTTTAGCTTCTCTTTCTTTCTCAGCTATTTGTAAGGCCACATCAGACAACCATTTTGCCTCTTTGCATTTCTTTTTCTTGGGGATTGTCTTGATCACTGCCTTCTGTACAACGTCATAAACATTCATAGTTCTTCAAGCACTCTGTCTATCAGATCTTATCTCTTGAACATTTGTTACTTCCACTATATAATTATAAAGGATCTGATTTAGGTCAGTGTCCCAGACCCTGCAGCTGGCCACCACTGACCCACACCTCCACCAGAAACTCCTGGACACTCATGGGCAAGTCTGGGTCAGTCCCTTGTGGGGTCACTGCTCCTTTCTCCTGGGTCCTGTTGGGCGCAAGGTTTTGTTTGTGCCCTCCATGAGTCTGTTTCCCCAGCCCTGTGTAAGTTCTGGTGTCTCTATGGTGGAGTTACTGGTGACCTCTCCAAGAGGGCTTATGCCATACCCAGGGCTGCAGAACCCAGAGCCCCTCCAGCTGTGGCAGGCCATTGATGACCTGTACCTCTGCAGGAGACACTCAAAGGCAAGTCTGGCTCAGTCTCTATGGGGCCTCCTGGTACACACAAGGTTTTGTTTGAGCCCTCAGAGCATCTCTGGAGGGTATGGGGTTTGATTCAAAACATGATTTCACCCCTCCTACCATTCTGCTGGGTCTTCCCCATTGCCCTTGGATGTGGTGCATCTTTTTTTGGTGGGATCCAACATTTTCCCAAAAATAGTTGTTCAGCAGCAGCAGATTTTAGAGTAACTCAGTCAAATCTGTGATTCAGATGTGTTGTGAATCTATTAAAAGAATAACACAAGTAAAGCAAATAAATAGCTGAAACACTCTTCGAAACATCTTTGAATTTCTCCTACTCTACACTAGATCAAGGATTTTCTTTGTTTTTTAATATCTTTGAGAAATTAAGTAGTCCAATTGACTAATCTTCAATCCACCAGACGAAAATACCTTTAAATTTTCCCTGTCATCCAAAGTGCTTTCTGTCACATCAACTGTCATCACTTTACTCCAAGGTGTTATTTGCCTATCAACTAATGGCAACAAGGGGAACTGGTTATAAATGTACATGTGCTTATTTGTGTATGTTGATCAATGAAAACTCACACATCTACCATGTGCTAAACAACCTCACAGGTGCAGCTGAATATAAGTGGTCTGAGATTGTTATGACCAACCTAGATAGCATATTAAAAAGCAGAAATATTACTTTGCCAACAAAGGTCCATCTAGTCAAGTCTATGGTTTTTCCAGTGGTCATGTATGGATGTGAGAGTTGGACTGTGAAGAAAGCTGAGCCCCAAAGAATTGATGCTTTTGAACTGTGGTGTTGGAGAAGACTCTTGAGAGTCCTTTGGACTACAAGGAGATCCAACCAGTCCATTCTGAAGAAGACCAGTCCTGAGTGTTCATTGGAAGGACTGATGCTGAGGTTGAAACTCCAATACTTTGGCCACCTGATGGGAAGAACTGATTCATTAGAAAAGACTCTGATGGTGGGAGGGATTGAGGGCAGGAGGAGAAGGGGACAACAGAGGATGAGATGGCTGGATGGCATCACAGACCCTATTCACATGAGTTTGGGTAAACTCTAGGAGTTGGTGATGGACAGGGAGGCCTGGTGTGCTGCAATTCATGGGGTCACAAAGAGTTGGACACAATTGAGTGACTGAACTGAACTGAACTGAGATTGCAAATAAATGACAAGTTAGTATGTAACAAGTAATGTTTTAGATCTGAAAAACTGTGATTAATAAGGCACAAATGGTGTTTACAGTTCAAAAAAAAAGCTATCTGTAGAGGATAGCTCTTTGAGTCAGTTTTAAAGAGGTGGATAAATCCAGAGCCTATAATACAGAGTGAAGTAAGTCAGAAAGAGAAAAACAAATATCATATACTAATGCATATATATGAAACCTAGAAAGATGGTAGTGATGAACCTATTTGCAGACATAGAGAACAGACTTAAGGACATGGGCGGGGGATGAGGAAGGAGAGGGCAACACAAATGGAGAAAGTAGCATGGATGTTTATACACTACCATATGCAAAATAGATGGCCAATGGAAATTTGCCCTATGACTCAGAGAACTCAAACCGAGCCTCTGTAACACCCTAGAGGGGTGGGAAAGGGTGGGAGATGGCAGGGAGGTTGAAGAAGGAAGGGACATATGTATACCTATGGCTAATTCATGTTGATGCATAGCAGAAATGAAACCAATATGGTAAAGCAATTATCCTTCAGCTAAAAATAAAGCGGGGGGGGGGGGGGGGGCGGCTGGAAACTGCCACAAACTATTTTTTCAGCACACATACACCACTTGTGAAGATAAATGACATGGTGACCCACAAAATAAGTTTCAAAAAATGTCAAACCGTTCAGTTCAGTTCAGTCGCTCAGTCATGTCTGACTCTGCAACCCAATGATTCACAGCACGCCGGGCCTCCCTGTCCATCAGCAGCTCCCGGAGATTACCCACATTCATGTTCATGGAGTCCATGATGCCATCCAGCCATCTCATCCTCTGTCGCCCCCTTCTCCTCCTGCCCCCAATCCCTGCCAGCGTCAGGGTTTTTTCCAATGAGTCAAAACTTCACATGAGGTGCCCAAAGTATTGGAGTTTCAGCTTCAGCGTCAGTCCTACCAATGAACACCCAGGACTGATCTGTTTTAGGATGGATTGGTTGGATCTACTTGCAGTCCAAGGGACTCTCAAAAGTCTTCTCCAACACCACAGTTCAAAAGCATCAATTCTTTGGTGCTCAATTTCTTTATAGTCCAACTCTCACATCCACACATGACCACTGGAAAAACCATAGCCTTGACTAGATGGACCTTAGTCGCCAAAGAAATGTCTCTGCTTTTGAATATGCTATCTAGGTTGGTCATAACTTTCCTTCCAAGGAGTAAGCATCTTTTAAAATCATGGCTGCAGTCACCATCTGCAGTGATTTTGGAGCCCAGAAATATAAAGTCGGACACTGTTTTCACTGTTTCCCCATCTATTTCCCATGAAGTGATGGGACCAGATGCCATGATCTTCGTTTTCTGAATGTTGAGCTTTAAGCCAACTTTTTCACCCTCCTCTTTCACTTTCATCAAGAGGCATTTTAGTTCTTCTTCCCTTTCTGCCATAAGGGTGGTGTCATCTGCATATCTGAGGTTATTGATATTTCTCCCGACAATGTTGATTCCAGCTTGTGTTTCCTCCAGCCCAGCATTTCTCATGATGTACTCTGCATATAAGTTAAATAAGCAGGGTGACAATATACAGCCTTGACGTACTCCTTTTCCTATTTGGAACCAGTCTGTTGTTCCATGTCCAGTTCTACCCGTTGCTTCAATATCACGGTAATCCAAGCCTATGCCCCAGCCAGTAACACTGAAGAAGCTGAAGCTGAACTGTTCTATGAAGAGTTACAAGACCTTTTAGAACTAACACCCAAAAAAGATGTCCTTTTCATTATAGGAGACTGGAATGCAAAAGTAGGAAGTTAAGAGCTACCTGGAGTAACAGGCAAATTTGGCCTTGGAGTACAGAATGAAGCAGGGCAAAGGCTAATAGAGTTTTGCCAAGAGAACACACTGGCCATAGCAAACTCCCTCTTCCAACAACACAAGAGAAGACTCTACACATGGACATCACCAGATGGTCTACACCAAAATCAGATTGATTATATTTTTTGCAGCCAAAGATGAAGAAGCTCTATACAGTCAGCAAAAACAAGACTAGGATCTGACTGTGGCTCAGATCATGAACTCCTTATTTCCAAATTCAGACTGAAATTGAAGAAAGTAGGGGAAACCACTAGACCATTCAGGTATTACCTAAATCAAATCCCTTAAGACTGTACAGCAAAACAGTTGTTACCTTACAAAAAAGAAATTAATGTGGAAATCAGAAATATTAGATACATATAAAATCTCTAAAAGTTTAGATACTTGTAAAAATCATTCTAAATAACCCATGAGTCAAAGAAAAAAAAACCTCAAGATAAATTTTTCAAACCAAATGATAATATTATAAAAACACAAATTTTGTGGGATGGAACTAGTGCAGTGCATTGAGAGAAATTTATGAAATTATGTACATTTTCATCTTAAGACACTAGAAGAACCAGATCAAACTAAATCAGAATAAATAGAAAAACATTTAAGAGACCAGAAATCAAAATAAAAATATTTAATAAGGTAATGAAAAAATGAATGAAATAGAAACACATAATGGAGAAAATTACAAAGCCAAAAGTTGTTTTTAAAAAAATCGATAAACCACTCACAAAACTAATAAAAGGAAAAAGAGAAGAAAAACTATTAACATGAGGAAAGAAATTGGTACAGAAATTATTACAGATCCTACAGACATTAAAAGGGAAATAAGGGATTATTTAAAACAAATTTGTGCCAATAAATTTGACAACATAAAAATGGACATACCCTTTGATAAATACAACTTAGCAAAACTAATTTATGAAAAATAGAAAATATCTGCAACTATTAAAAATATTCACTTAGTAATATTTAAGAGTCCCCAAAAGGTGAAAATTAATGATTTTATGGTAAAAAAAGGAAGTCTGAAAAATATGACCTTAAGCAAAAGATCAAGGTTAGTATCACCAGTAATGAGGCATATCATGAATCTCCTGATATAATGAGAGAGATAATTCATCTCTATGATATCCTTTGGCAAAACTCATAACTCAAATCTAATTACTAGCAAACATCTAACAAACCCAAATTTGGGATGCATTCTGAAACCACCTAACCAGTACAGTTTGAAATTGTCAACAAAACATTGAAACTATGTACCAGAGTAGAAGGAACTAGGGAGTCATGATGCTTAAATGTAATGAGTGTTCAGAATTATATCCTTTAAATGAATAGGATATGGCACAAAAAAAAACTGCTAAACTGCAATCTAATTGAAACTGTTTTACCAGTGTTAATTTCTAAGATTTGATAAAGGTACCCCAACTACAGCAAAGCTAGTGGGGGTGATGGAATTCCAGTGGAGCTATTTCAAATCCTAAAAGGTGATGCTCTGAAAGTGCTGCACTCAATATGCCAATTTGGAAAACTCAGCAGTGGCCACAGGACTAGAAAAGGTCCGTTTTCATTCCAGTCCCAAAGAAAGGAAATGCCAAAAAATGCTCAAACTACTGTACAGTTGCACTCATCTCACATGCTAGCAAAGTAATGCTCAAAATTCTCCAAGCCAGGTTTTAACAGTATGTGAACCGTGAACATCCAGATGTTCAAGCTGGTTTTCGAAAAGGCAGAGGAACCAGAGATCAAATTTACAACATCTCAGAAAAACATCTATTTCTGCTTTACTGACTATGCCAAAGCCTTTGACTGTGTGGATCACAACAAACTGTGGAAAATTCTGAAAGAGATGGGAATACCAGACCACCTGACCTGACTCTTGAGAAATCTGTACGCAGGACAGGAAGCAAAAGTTAGAACTGGACATGGAACAACAGACTGGTTCCAAATAGGGAAAGGAGTACGTCAAGGCTGCATATTGTCACCCTGCTTATTTAACTTATATGCAGAGTACATCATGAGAAACGCTGGGCTGAAAGAAGCACAAACTGGAATCAAGATTGCCAAGAGAAATATCAGTAACCTCAGATATGCAGATGACACCACCCTTATGGCAGAAAGTGAAGAAGAACTAAAGAGCCTCTTGATGAAAGTGAAAGAGGAGAGTGAAAAATCTGGCTTAAATCTCAACATTCAGAAAACTAAGATCATGCAATCTGGCCCCATCATTTCATGGCAAATAGGTGGTGAAACAGTGGAAATAGTGACTGAGTTTATTTTGGGGGGCTCCAAAATCACCACAAATGGAGACTGCAGCCTGCTCCTTGGAAGAAAATTTATGACCAACCTAGATGGCATATTAAAAAGCAGAGACATTCTTTTGCCAACAATGGTCTGTCTAGTCAAAGCTATGGTTTTTCCAGTAGTCATGTATAGATGTGAGAGATAGACTATAAAGAGAGCTAAGTGCTGAAGAACTGATTCTTTTGAACTATAGTGTTGGAGAAGACTCTTGAGGGTCCCTTGGACTGCAAGGAGATCCAACCAGTCCACCCTAAAGGAGATCAGTCCTGAATATTCATTGGAAGGACTGATGCTGAATCTGAAACTCCAATACTTTGGCCACCTAATGGGAAGAACTGACTCATTTGAAAAGACCCTGATGCTCGGAAAGATTGAAGGTGGGAAGACACAGAGGATGAGATGGCTGGATGGTATCACCGACTCAATGGACATGAGTTTGAGTAAACACTGAGAGTTCGCGATGGACAGGGAGGCCTGGCATGTTGCAGTCCATGAGGTTGCAAAGAGTCAGACTCAACTGAGCGACTGAACGAGCTGATTGATATTGTTTTACTTTTATCATTATTATTCCTGCCTTTTTCATTGTATGGTTTAGCTTCCAATTTCTTTTCGTGTAGCATAATCACACTGAAAACTGGACATACTAGAGCTAAATTAAGGCAATTTTGGATTCTGATTTCTCTGTTGTTGCTATTTCAGTTTTTTGGTTTTATTTGTCCATTTACTTGTCAGGGTTAATACAATAATATCTGCCTCTTCTGTGGTGGTATTTTTGAGGTGGTACCTTTTCTGTGGTGTTTTTCTTTCCAAGCTCGGTTTCTTAGGAGTTACACATGGCTCAGCATAGCTTAGTTGTTAGCCAATAACTGGTAAGAGGATATACTTAAACTCTTTGAGACAGTGAAGTTTTAAGTCTTTGCTATTGAATCTGTACACACACTGGGAAATGCTTTCCAACTTCAATCAGTTACAAGTTTACTCTGACAGCATTCTGGTAGGTGAAGTTTCACTTTAAATCTGGAACAAGTAGATGGTTAAGTCTATCTCACACTTTCCTAACTGCAGGCAGAGCTTTACACATGTACTCAGTCTTTTAGACCAAGGAGTATATAGGCCCATATTAAAAAAATATGTGACATTCTGAGATTACATCACACCCTGACCCTTACATTATATTTCCTTTATCTCCTCTGATATATGAGGTAGAAAACATCTTAATATTCCCATTTTTTCTTTTCTAATTCATACAAAAAACTGTATGTGTGCACTTGTGTATGTATAATATATATTCAGGAAGTATATTTAAATTATGTGTATATATTTAGTATTGTGTATTAGTATTTAGTATTGTGGGAAATGATAATCTACTCAACAAATGGAGTTGGAAAATTTGGATGCCCCCCAAAAAAAGCCCTGAAATTAAAAGCCACTTGCTCTTTAGAAGAAAAGCTATGACAAACCTAAACAGTTTATTAAAAAGCAGAGACATCACATTGCCAACAAAGGTCCATATAGTCAAACTAGTATTCCTGCATGGAGAATCCCCATGGACAGAGGAGCCTGGGCAGCTGCAGTCCATGTGGTCACAAAAAGTTGGACACAACTGAGCAACTAAGCACATGGTTTTTCCAGAAGACATGAATAGATGTGAGAGCTGGACCATAAACAAGGCTAAGCACTAAATAATTTATGCTTTCAAACTGTGCTGCCAGAGAAGACTCTTGAAAGTGCTTTGGACAGCAAGGAAATCAAACCTGTCAATCCTAAAGGAAATCAACCCTGAATATTCATTGGAAGGACTGATACTAAAGCTGAAGCTCCAATACTTTGGCCACAGAATACAAACAGCTGACTCATTGAGAAAGACCCTGATGATGGGAAAGATTGAAGTCAGGAGAAGGGGACAACAGAGGATGAGATGGCTGGCTGGCATCACTGACTCAATGGACATGAGTTTGAGTAAACTCTGGGAGATGGTGAAGGACAGAGAAGCCTGGTGTGCTGCAGTCCATTGTATCACAAAGAACCAGACACAACTTACAGACTGAACACCAACAATCTAAACAGGTAAAATGAACCTCAATCAATATCTTAGCCCATATGCAAAACCTGATTTGGGATATATCACAGAACTAAATTTAAAAATGAAAACCGATTCTTCGACCCATTAAGATTTGTGTTCTAGGACTTCCCTGGTGGTCCCGTGGCTAAGACACCATGCTCCCAAAGCAAAGGAGTCTTGTTGAGGAACTAGATCCCACATGCTGCAACTAAGACCTGATGAAACCAAATTAAAAGAAAAGAAAAGATTTGTGTTCTAAGTCTCTTCTCCCTCAACTTGAGTAGGCTTGTGACTTTTTTGACCTATAGGTGTGACTGAAATGGTGATTCATGAATTCTGAGAACAGATCATAAAAAGTCCTGCACCATCTGCCTTGCTCACAAATTGGAGCACTAACCCATTATATAAGAACCTCAACTACTTTGTGGACATGATACTAGAAAGAAGGCAAAGCTACATGGAGAGGCAATGTGTTATACTCTCAGATGAGCTCAGTCTTTGCAACATCTCAGGCTTTGTGCCAAGCCTCTACATGTTTGCAGTTCCCAGTTGTTCAAAGCAGCTGTATTCTGTTGTCCCCAGCTGAGGCTCCAAATATTATGGAATAGAGACATGATACCATCATGAAATCATTACTATCAGTTCAGTTCAGTTCAGTTCAGTTCAGTTGCTCAGTCGTGTCTGACTCTTTGTGACCCCATGAATCACAGCACACCAGGCCTCCCTGTCCATCATCAACTCCCAGAGTTCACTCAGACTCATGTCCATCGAGTCAGTGATGCCATCCTGCCATCTCATCTTCTGTCGTCCCCTTCTCCTCCTGCCCCCAATCCCTCCCAGCATCAGAGTCTTTTCCAGTGAGCCAACTCTTTGCATGAGGTGGCCGAAGTACTGGAGTTTCAACTTTAACATCATTCCTTCCAAAGAAATCCCAGGACTGATCTCCTTCAGAATGGACTGGTTGGATCTCCTTGCAGTCCAAGGGACTCTCAAGAGTCTTCTCCAACACCACAGTTCTAAAGCATCCATTCTTCAGCACTCAGCCTTCTTCACAGTCCAACTCTCACATCCATACATGACCGCAGGAAAAATCATAGCCTTGACTAGACGGACCTTTGTTGGCAAAGTAATGTCTCTTCTTTTGAATATGCTATCTAGGTTGGTCATAACTTTTCTTCCAAGGAGTAAGCGTCTTTTAATTTCATGGCTGCAATCACCATCTGCAGTGATTTTTCTTGTCTGAATTCCTGTCCCACAGAATCCCTGCATATAAAAAAATTGTTTTTCTTGCCACCATCAAGATAATTTGTTACCAAGCAATAGATAACTGGAACATAAGAAACTTCATATTTTTTTAAATTCCTATTTAGAAAGTACAAGGAGATTTCTCTTTAATTATACTAACACAAAAGTAAATTGTTGATAACTTCAAATTTTCATAACTTGTTCAAACTGAGTTTTGTGTCATAATAGAATTTTAAACTTACTTAGCAGCACCATTTGCTAAGATAAATTGTTTTAAAATAATTTTTGTAAAGCCTGGCAAAACACCATAATATCTTAATTACTTCTTATTTTTCCTCTCAGCCTTAAGAAATTAGTTTTTATAATAGCTGAGAAGTTTTAGGTGCTTTTCTTCCTCACTTTATTCATTTAAAAATATTCTATGATCTTCCAAATCTTTTAAAGAAGCATGAAAATGTTTTCTTATATCCACTCAACAGAGGAGGGATAAAAATTGTTGACCAATATAATTATTTTTGTAGTTTACAAAGTCCATCCATATGCATTTTTATTTGTTCTTCCTAATTTCAATAAAGTGGCGTCCAAGTCAAGATGGTGGAGTAGGACATGTGCTCATCTCCTCCTGTGAGAGCACCAAGATTGTAACCAGGTCTTGAACAACCATTGACAAGAGGATGCTGGAACCCACCAAAAAAGATACCCCATGTCCAAAGACAAAGAAGAAGCTGAAACAAGACGTTAGGAGGGGCACAATCATGATAAAATCAAATTCCATACCCACCAGGTGGGTGACTCACAAACTGGAGAACAATAATACCAAGGACATTCTCACACTGTTGTGAAGGTTCAGAACCCCCTTTCCTAGCCTGGGGACCAGAAAAAGAGACTGGAAATCCCCAGGGAATCTGGCCATGAAGGCCAATGGGATTTGATTATAGGACTTGCAGAGGACTGGGGGAAACAGAGACTCTTGTCTTGGAGGGCACAAACAGAACTGTGCATACACCAAGACCCAGAGGAGAGGAACCGTGAACCCACAGGAGACTGAACCGAAACAACCTGCGAAGCATTGGAGGGTCTATTGTGGAGGCATGGATCAGCAGGGGCTTACCGCCGGGATGGGCCCATTGGAAGGTCCCCCTTGGCATAAACCCCCTTAACCCTACCATACAGCTTGTATATCCCAGGGCTGGGTCGCCTCAGGCCAAACAACTACCAGGGAGGGAGTGCAACCCCACTCATCAGCAGATAATTGGATTAAAGCTTTACTGAGCAAACTGAGCAATGCCCTGCCCACCAGAGAAAGCCCCAGTTTTTCCAATTGCCAGCCCTTCCCATCAAGAAAAAACCTTTTAGCCCCATCCATCAGAGGGCAGACAGAAGAAGCAAGAAGACACAATCTCACAAGGGCTAAAACAAAAAACATATTACAGAAAGTTAATCAGGATGAAAAAGCAGAAGTTATGTTCCAGATGAAGCGACAAGATAAAACCCCAGAAAAACAATTAAATGAAGTGGAGACAGACAACCTCCCAGAAAAACAATTCAGAATAGTGATAATGAAGATTGTTCAGGATCTCAGAAGAAGAATGGGGGCAAAGATTGAAAAGAAGTATTTATCAAAGACCTAGAAGAACTAAAGAACAAATAAACAGGGATGAATAATACACTGTTGCTGCTGCTGCTGCTAAGTCACTTTAGTCATGTCCGACTCTTTGCGACCTCGTAGATGGCAGCCCACCAGGCTCCACCGTCCCTGGGATTCTCCAGGCAAGAGTACTGGAGTGGGTTGCCATTGCCTTCTCCTTGAATAATACACTAGAAGGAATCAATAGCAGAATAACTGAGGCAGAAGCATGGGTAAATGACCTGGAGGACAAAATGGTGGAAATCACTGGTGCAGAACAGAGTAAAGAAAGAAGAATGAAAAGAAATGAAAACAGCCTAAGAGACCTCTGGGACATTAAATGCATCAACATTTGTGTTGTAGAGGTCCCAGAAAGAGAAGAGAGAGAGAAAGGACCTGAGAAAATATTTGAAGAGACACTAGCTGCAAACTTCCTTAATATGGGAAAGGAAATAGTCATCCAAGTCCAGGAAACACTGAGAATCCCAGGCAGGATAAAGCCAAGGAGGAACACACCTAGAACACACTCATAGTAATCAAATTGACAAAAAGTAAAGACAGAGATAAAATATTAAAAGCAGCAAGGGAAAAACTACAAATAACATACAAGGCTATCAGCTGATTTCTCAACAGAAACTCTACAAGCCAGAAGGGGATGGCATGATATATTTAAAGTGATGAAAGGGAAGAAACTACAACCAAGAATGTTCTACCCAGCAAGACTCTCCTTCAAATTTGATGGAGGAATTGAAAGCTTTTCAGAGAAGCCAAAGTTAAGAGAATTCAGCATGCCTGAAACCAGCTTTACAGGAAATGCTAAAGGAACTTATCTATGCAGGAAACACAAGAGGGGGAAAAAAAAAAAAGACCTACAGAAAATAAATCCAAATAATTAAGAAAACAGTAATAGGATCATGCATATTGATAATTACCTTAAATGTAAATGGATTAAATGCACCAACCAAAAGACATAGACTGGCTAGGTGGATTAAAACATGTGTATATATGCACTTCCACTTGCCACAATACTCTGATTGACTCCCTTAAATTGTATGTAATTATTTTGGCTTGCAGTTTTAATGATCTTTTCTTTTTTTCTGGCTATTGATTGTGAAAACTGATAAACATCTTTTACTATTGTGATTATGTTACTCAATACCATCATATCATGATTGGTCAATACAAAAATAATATCACCAAAACTAGGATCTAATAGAAAAACTTGCAATCACTCTTTAAAATCCAGAGGTACATCAGAATTATCTTAAAATTTTTTGAAAAATACAAATGCTCAGGTGTTGCGTCTTTCTCCAGAGCTCCAGCTGTATTTCTGATGAGCAGCCATGTTTAGAAACAATGGTACTATATGATGATCTTTTATTTTTATCTAGTTTGTTTCACTTTTTCTATTTCATATTCAGTGCTCCCTTTTCATTTAGTTTATTTTCTCCAGTTTCTTTCTCTTCCTTTTTATTTTTTTGAGATTCTTTCTCAAGTCTTTATCAAGTGTAGTAGAAAAGCTTTCATGTTTGTGTGTATATATATATATATATGTATAATATATATTTGAAAATTTATGAATTTTTACTTAACCAAAAAAATTAAGACATTTTTATTCCAATTGTTTGACTTAATATGAATGAAATGCTAGATTCCCAATTAAAAAATAGATATGCAACAAGAAACAAAGGTTTACTGAATAGAACAGGAAACTATAGTCAATATCTAGTAATAACCTATGATGGAAAATCGGAGAAGGAAATGGCAATCTACTCCAGTATTCTTGTCTGGAGAATCTCCACTGACAGAGGGGTCTGGTGGGTTACAGTCCATGGGGTTGCAAGTGTTGAACACAACTGAGTGACTAAGCACATGACAGAAACTAGTTTCAAAAATAATACATGTGTATTTGCATAACTGAATCACCTTGCTGTGCAACTGAAACATTGTAAGTCAACTACACTTCAATAAAAAAATATATATTCAAATAAAGTAAGTAGAGCAAGCATTTATTTCCCCATTTTATAGTGAATAAGCTGAGGTTCAAAATAATTAAAAAATATGCCAAGGTGTCAAAACTGTTCACTAAGATAACATTCAATTTTATCTCTCACTAACAACCTTGAGAATATATCTTGCAGCAAATTTAATATATTTTACCAACTCTGTCATTGCTTTCGCTTCTCTTTTTTTTTAAATTCTTGTGTAAAATTGTACAAAGCACTGGTATTTAGAAACAACGATGTACTCACCACAAGATGTGATTTCTAAGGGTTGGAGGTTAGCACCCATTGAGTACTACGTGCCAGGAGGGTGTTAAACCAATACTGTCTCCATTTTGGTAATGAGAAAATTTATTAACAAGGACATGTCAAATTTTAGAAATAAAGTAGTACAGAAAGGTTTTGTAATTCACTCAGGATCCCACAGGTCATACATAAAGTTTGAGTTAATGCCCAAATCTTACCAAATCCAATGGTTTCCTCTTTTTCTATTCCAGAAAGTCCTCCTGAGAGTTGCTTGTGCATCCATTTCACATGTCAGTATAACCAGGTTACAGTCCCCAGTTGTTCAACCAATCTCTAACCTAGGTGTTGTTTTGAGCATATTTTACAGATACTATTCAGACCTATAACTAGTTGACTTTAAGTAAGGGAGATTATCCCAGATCATTTTTGTCAGCCTGATTCAAAAAGGCGAAATACAATAAAAGCAGAGCTGAGGTTTTCCTGAAGAAGTAGGAATTCTAACTGTGGACAGCAGCTTTAGCCCATGCTTTAGTGCTCCAGCTTTCCCTTCCTAACAACCCACCCGATGGATTTTGGACTGGCATAGTTAGCATTCACAATTCTGTAAGGCAGATCTTTGAAATAAATTAATGTGTATTTCCTACTGATTCTGTTTCTCTGCTTGGATTCCAACTGATATATACCCAAACATTTAAATGTTCTGGGCTTTTGTTTCATAAAGCTAATTTTTGTACTAGGAAAAAATTCTACCATATGTAAAATAGATAGCCAATGAGAAGTTATATGACACAGGGAGCTCAACCCAGTGCTCTGACAACCAGAGGGGTTGGGCTCAGTGCCAGCCTAGGTGGGAGAAGGGAGGGAGGTTTAAGAGGGAGAGGACATATGTATACCTATGGCCGATTCATATATATGTATGGCAGAAACCAGCACAACTTTGTAAAGCAATTATCCTCCTTTTTTTTTTTTTTTTAAGGAAAAAAGGTGTTCCTTGCTTGGGCAACAGTTTTCTAGTCTCAGTTACTGGCCATCTCTCTACATTATAGGGGCTTCGCTGGTAGATCAGCTGGTAAAGAATCCACCTGCAATCAGGAGACCCCAGTTCAATTCCTGGGATGGGAATATCCCTGGGAGAATGGACAGGTTTCTTGGGCTATCCAATGTCCCACTCCAGTATTCTTGGGCTTCCTTGGTGGCTGCTAAAGAATCCGCTTGCAATGCAGAGACCTAGGTTGGATCCCTGGGTTGATGAGATCTCCTGGAGAAGGGAAAAGCTACCCATGCCAGTATTCTTGCCTGGAGAGTTTCATGGTCTATATAGTCCATGGGGTCTGCGAAGAGTCAGACAAGACTGAACAACTTTTACTTCTTTTCTCTCTCTACAGTATGCTAATCACCCAAAAGGTGTTTCTTGTGTCTTTACAGGATCTTCAGCAGTATCCTGAATGTTTGTGGAATACACTGAAGATGTTATCTGTTTTTTATCAAAAAAAAAAAAAAATAGAAAACTAGAAGAGTGTAGTATCACTTAAGCCAAGGGAATAAAGTGTTTTAGAAAAAAAATAGTGAAAAGTATCAGTACAAATTCAGTTCATTTATGATTACAGAGTGAATTCATGATTCCTAAATTCTCCTGGTTTTGTCATTCAATTACTCCTCCTGCCATTAATAATTTTAATTGCATGAGATACAAGTTGGAAATTGACAGAAGATCCAATGAAGGTAAGTAAACTCTTGCAGGTTTTTAAAAAGTTGCTAGACTGTCATCTCTACTCAACAAGCATGAGCTTCAGATATCCCAGGGAAGAAAATTATGTCTAAAGAGTTTAGAAATAAGATGAAAAAGGTGAACAGAAAATGTACTCCATTTTTTTTCTTAGGAGTTGTACAGCTAACTCAGATTTTATGAATAAAGTGTGTACCCTAGTTCATGTGTGAGAGCTACTCAGTGATTTATAAGTTTACTTTTTGGGCTTTGTCTTTACTGGGTAGAGGTTTTTTCCCCCACCTATCTTGACGCTTCACCTCCAAATAAAGAAAGAAAATAAAAATTCAGCTAATCAGCTATTCAATACAGTTCAGCTCAGTTCAGTTGCTCAGTCGTGTCCAACTCTTTGTGACCCCAAGAATCGCAGCACGCCAGGCCTCCCTGTCCATCGCCAACTCCCAGAGTTCACACAAACTCATGTCCATCGAGTTGGTGATGGCATCCAGCCATCTCATCCTCTGTCATCCCCTTTTCCTCATGCCCCCAATCCCTCCCAACATCAGGATCTTTCCCAATGAGTCAACTCTTCTCATGAGGTGGCCAAACTATTGGAGTTTCAGCTTCAGCATCAGTCCTTCTACTGAACACCTAGGCCTGGTCTCCTTTAGAATGGACTGGTTGGATCTCCTTGCAGTCCAAGGGACTCTCAAGAGTCTTCTCCAACACCACAGTTCAAAAGCATCAACTCCAGTGCTCAGCTTTCTTCACAGTCCAACTCTCACATCCATACATGATCGCTGGTAAAACCACAGCCTTGACTAGATGGACCTTTGTTGGCAAAGTAATGTCTCTGCTTTTGAATATGCTATCTAGGTTGGTCATAACTTTCCTTCCAAGCAGTATCTTTTAATTTCATGGCTGCAATCACCATCTGCAGTGATTTTGGAGCCCCCAAAAATAAAGTCTGACACTGTTTCCACTGTTTCCCCATCTATTCCCCATGAAGTGATGGGACCGGATGCCATGATCTTTGTTTTCTGAATGTTGAGATTTAAGTCAAATTTTTCACTCTCGTCTTTAACGTTCATCAAGAGGCTTTTTAGTGCCTCTTCGCTTTCTGCCATAAGGGTGGTGTCATCTGTATATCTGAGGTTATTGATATTTCTCCCAGAAATCTTGATTCCAGCTTGTGCTTCTTCCAGCCAAGCATTTCTCATGATGTACTTGGCATATAAGTTAAATAAGCAAGGTGACAATATACAGCCTTGACGTACTCCTTTTCCTATTTGGAACCAGTCTGTTGTTCCATGTGCAGGTCTAACTGTTGCTTCCTGACCTGCATATAGGTTTCTCAAGAGGCAGGTCAGGTGGTCTGGTATTCCCAACTCCTTCAGAATTTTCCAGTTTATTGTGGTCCACACAGTCAAAGGCTTTGGCATAGCCAATAAAGCAGAAATAGATGTTTTTCTGGAACTCTCTTGCTTTTTTTGATGATCCCGTCGATGATGGCAATTTGATCTCTGGTTCCTCTGCCTTTTCTAAAACCAACTTGAACATCTGGAAGGTCACCGTTCATGTATTGCTGAAGCCTGGCTTGGAGAATTTTGAGCATTCCTTTACTAGCATGTGAGATGAGTGCAATTGTGTGGTAGTTTGAGCATTCTTTGGCATTGCCTTTCTTTGGGATTGGAATGAAAACTGATATTTTCTGGTCCTGTGGCCACTACTGAGTTTTCCTATTTTGCTGGCGTATTGAGTGCAGCACTTTCACAGCATCATCTTTCAGGATTTGAAATAGCTCAGCTGGAATTCCATCACCTCCACTAGCTTTGTTCGTAGTGATGCTTCCTAAAGCCCACTTGACTTCACATCCCAGGATGTCTGGCTCTAGGTGAGTGATCACACTATGGTCATTATCTGGGTTGTGAAGGTTTTTTTTGTGCAGTTCTTTTGTGTATACTTGCCACCTCTTCTTAATATCTTCGGCTTCTGTTATATCCATCCCATTTCTGTCCTTTATCGAGCCCATCTTTGCATGAAATATTCCCTTGGTATCTCTAATTTTCTTGAAGAGATCTCTAGTCTCTCCCATTCTGTTGTTTTCCTCTATTTCTTTGCACTGATCGCTGAAGAAGGCTTTCTTATCTCTTCTTGCTATTCTTTGGAACTCCGCATTCAGATGCTTATATCTTTCCTTTTCTCCTTTGCTTTTGGCTTCTCTTCTTTTCACAGCTATTTGTAAGGCCTCCCCAGACAGCCATTTTGCTTTTTTGCATTTCTTTTCCATGGGGATGGTCTTGATCCCTGTCTCCTGTACAATGTCACGAGCCTCTGTCCATAGTTCATCAGGCACTCTATCAGATCTAGTCCCTTATATCTATTTCTCACTTCCAGTGTATATTCATAAGGGATTTGATTTAGGTCATACCTGAATGGTCTAGTGGTTTTCCCTACTTTCTTCAATTTAAGTCTGAATTTGGCAATAAGAAGTCCATGATCTGAGCCACAGTCAGCTCCCGGTATGGTAATCAGTTATTACAGATGTCTAAATACCCAGGAATATTTTTCAGATTTAAAGTTACATGAAACTAGTTTATCAGAGTCCCATCAATTGGTCTGTAGTAAATGCATAAGGTAAGATTCTGCGCTAAGTGTAGGCTACCACAACAAGTAAGCACATCATACAATATTTACACAATTTTCTAATGCCAGAAATATAACAAATCTCCCCCAGAAGGACCTCTAAAATTATAATGCATTTCACTGTGAAAGTTTCCAAAACCTAAAGTTGCTTTCAAGCATAGTTTTGTACTGCCAGCTGAGTCACTGATTTTTTAGCTGTCTCTTATAAAATGTTTCTTTTTTCCCATTTCTGATCCTCTACCTTGCTGGGCAGGCTCAAGCCTGGCAGGATTCTTTAGTCTCAAACTAATTGGCAAAAATCCTCCCAGGAAGATGGATTTCCAGCATTTTAACATCTCAGACTATGTCTGTGATCACGTCTATATAAGGCTGTTGGACATAAGTGACTCAATGTTCAGTTTGTCAAATGGCATAATTAACGTGAAACTTGATTTTATTGTTATATTTTTCCTAGAGCCCCCCTGGTGCTTGCATACTAACATTAGAGTGAATTTCATTATTTTTCTGAGTTTATTATTATGTTCAGAACGCTTAATCTTTTTTATACATTCATACCAGAATACCATTCTTTTATTTTCCAAATTGTTCTTACAGAGATTATGTACTCTCACAGTCATATTAAATCCTACAGCAAGGGATAAAGTTTGGATTTTTGCTAATTAATTCAATTTGCTTATTCATATTTGCTCTAGCTACACTTTTTTCATTTCCCCTTCTTTTCATTCCATGCTTGATGATACTTCTCTAAAAAGAAATTAGCTCAAAGAAATGAAAAATAAGCATGTTTATGTCAAAATAAGTGCCCTGACATTTATGTGTAGATGACCCTGCCCTCCTCATCCCATATCATTGGCTAGTATGTACGTCATACGAAACACCTCACAGTTTTGTGGGGTTTAGAGGTTCTCAGGTGCAAAGTATAATTGCAGAGTAATAATAATGCTGTCCTATCACATATCAGAGTGGAACCAAGACTGACTGAGGATCTTGACCTTATGATCTCAATTGTTTCTAATGTCCTCTCAGAACTTATTTATTAGGCTCTCTTTAGTTTTCTACAATTTTTTAAATAGAAAACAATTTTATGTCCCACTTAAAAAGTATTTCAAAGTGATGTTATATGTAATTACAAATCTGTATCTGATATACATAGGATCTGTAGCTAAATGTATTATACCAAGCAATCAATGAGTCAATACTGCTAGCTTTGGTAAAGAGCCCAAAGTGATATGTCTTCCAAAACAAAACAAAGTCCTGTTTCCATGAAACTTATTTATAGAATATGAATACCAAAAATAAAATTCCTGAAAACAATGAACCTATTATTTTATAATATATGAACTGCAACTTTAACAAAGTTTCTTTAAAAACACTTCAAGGAAATTTAACAGATGCCCAATCTTCAAAAATCTTATTTTATACATTATAAATCTTTGATAGTGACTTACAAATAATAGAACAGAAAATATTTAATGTTAAGGTGATAGTAATTTATGTTAACATGTTAGAGTTTGAAGTTTTCAAGCTATACAATAGAGTAAATGAATTCCAGATTTCAGATAGGAAGCCTCCAAATAAAGTTATTTTGTTTTGATTAATAAAGTTATACCTAAAGGTTAAATATAGAGAGAAACTACAACACTCAAGGCCTATAAAATAAATCAGTTCCATTCAGTTGCTCAGTCATGTCCAACTCTTTACAACCACATGGACTGCAGCAATCCAGGCCTCCCTGTCGATAACAAACACCCAGAGCTTTCTCAAACTCATGTCCATTGAGTCAGTGATGTCATCCAACTATCTCATCCTCTGGTGCTCATCCTCTGTCATCCTCTTCTCTTTCTGCCTTCAATCTTTCCCAGCATCAGGGTCTTTTCCAATGAGGTAGTTCTTTGCATCATGTGGCCAAAGTATTGGAGTTTCAGCTTCAGCATCAGTCTTTCCAATGAATATTCAGGACTGGTTTCCTTTAGGATTGACTATATGATCTCCTTGCTGTCCAAAGGATTCTCAAGAGTCTCTCCAACACCACAGTGCAAAAGCATCAATTCTTTGGCGCTTAACTTTCTTTATGGTCCAACTCTCACATCTATAATTGACTACTAGAAAAACCATAGTTTTGACAACACAGACCTTTGTCTGCAAAGTAATATCCCTTCTTTTTAATACACTGTCTAGCTTTGTCATAGCTTTTCTTCCAAGGTACAAGTGGCTTTTAATTTCATGGCTGCAGTTACCATCTACAGTGATTTTGGAGCCCAAGAAAATAGTTTAACTCATTGTTTCCATTGTTTTGCCATCTATTTGCCATGAAGTAGTGAGACTGGATGTCATGATCTTAGTTTTTTGGAAGTTGAGTTTCAAGCCAGCTTTCTCACTCTCGTCTTTCACTTTCATTGAGAGGCTCTTTAGTTCCTCGTTGCTTTCTGCCATAAGCGTGGTGTTATCTGCATATCTGAGGTTATTGATAATTCTCTCTGCAATCTTAATTCTAGCTTGTGCTTCATCCAGTCCAGCATTTCACATGATGTTAAGCAAGGTGACAATATACAGCCTTGATGTACTCCTTTCTCAATTTGGAATCAGTCCATTGTTCCATGTCTGGTTCTAACTGCTGCTTCCTGACCTACAAACAGATTTCTCAGGAGGCAGTTAAGGTGGAAGAATTTTCCACATTTTGTTGTAATCCACACAGTCAAAGGCTTTAGTGTAGTCAGTGAAGCAGAAATAGACATTTTTCTGGAATTCTCTTGCTTTTTCTATGATCCATCAGATGTTGGCAATTTGATCACTGCTTCCTCTGCCTTTTCTAAATCCAGCTTGTACATCTGGAAATTCTCAGTTCATATACCGTTGAAACCTAACTTGGAGAATTTTGAGCAGTAATTTGCTAGTGTGTGGGATGAGTACAATTACGTGGTAGTTTGAACATTCTTTGGTATTGCCTTTCTTTGGGATTGAAATGAAAACTGATTTTCCCAGTCCTGTGGCCACTGCTGAGTTTTGCACATTTGCTGTGGAAAGGTTGTTGTTTTTTTTTTGTTTGTTTGTTTTTGTTTTTTTGAGTACAGCACTTTCATAGCATCATCATTTAGGATTTGTAATAGCTCAGCTGGAATTCCATCACTTCCACTAGCTTAGTTCATAGTGAAGCTTCCTAAGGCCCACTTCACTTCATATCCCAGGATGTCTGGCTCTAGGAGAGTGATTACACCATTGTAGTTATCTGAGTCATGAAGATCTTTTTTGTACAGTTCTTCTATGTATTCTTGCCACCTCTGCTTAAAATCTGCTTCTGTTAGGTCCATACCATTTCTGTCCTTTACTGTGCCCATATTTGCATGAAATATTCACTTGGTATCTCAGTTTCTTGAGGAGATCTCTGGTCTTTTCAATTCTATTTGTTTTCCTCTATTTCTTTGCCTTGGTCACTTAGGAAGACTTTATCTCTCCTTACTATTATTTGGAACTCTGCATTCAGGTGTATTTAGCTTTCTTTGCTCCTTTGCCTTTCATGTCTCTCCTTTTCTCAGCTATTTGTAAGGCCTCCTCAGACAACCATTTTGCCTTTTTGCATTTCTTCTTCTTGGAAATGATTTTGATCACTACTTCCTGTAAAATGTTACAAAACTCTGCCCATAATTCTTCAGGCATTCTTTCTATCATATCTAATCTCTTGAATCTGTTTGCCACTTCAAGTGTATAATCATAAGTGATTTGATTTAGGTCACACCTGAATGGGCTAGTGGTTTTCCCTACTTTCCTCATTTAAGTCTGAATTTTGCAGTGAGTTCATGATCGGAGCCACATCAGCTCTTGGTCTTGTTTTTGCTGACTGTATAGAGTTTCTCCATCTTTGGCTGCAAAGAATAAAATCAATAATCAATCTGTTCCCTTCTTTAGGGGACCATCTGGTGATGTCCATGTGTAGAGTCATTTCTGGTGTTGTTGCTATGACTAGTGAATTCGCTTGCCAAAACTCTCTTAGCCTTTGCTCTGCTTCATTTTGTACTTCAAGGCCAAACTTGCCTGTTACTCCAGGTATCTCTTGACTTCCTACTTTTGCATTATAGTACACTATGATGAAAAGGATTTTCTTTTTTGGTGTTAGTTCTATAAGGTCTTGTATGTCTTCCATACAACTGTTCAACTACTTCAGCATTAGTGGTTGGAGCATAGACTTGGATTACTGTGATATTGAATGGTTTTCCTTCTAAACAAACAGAGATCAATCTGTTGTTTTTGAGACTGCACCTAAGTACTGCATTTTGGATTCTTTTATTGACTATGAGGGCTACTCCATTTCCTCTAAGGGATTCTTGCCCACAGTAGTAGATATCATGGTTGTCTAAATTAAATTCACCCATTCCCGTCCATTTTAGTTCACTGATTCCTAAAATGTCAATGTTCATCCTTGCCATACCCTGTTTGACCACTTCCAATTTATCTTGATTCATGAACCTAACATTCCAAGTTCCTATGCAATATTGTTCTTTACAGCATCAGATTTTACTTCCATCACCTGTCACACCTACAACCCGGCATTGTTTTAGTTTTGACTCAGTCTCTTTATTCTTTCTGGAGTTATTTCTCCACCCTTCTCCAGTAGCATATTGGGCACCTGCCAATATGGTGAGTTTATCTTTCAGTGTCATGTCTTTTTGCCTTCTCATACTCTTCATGGGGTTCTCAAGGCAAGAATACTGAAGTGGTTTGCCATTCCCTTCTCCAGTGGACCACATTTTATCAGAAATCTCTGAGCCTTCATGACACGGCTCATAGTTTCATTGAGTTAGACCAGGCTGTGATCCAAGTGATCAGTTTGGTTTGTTTTAGGGCTTCAAAATCACTTTCAGCTGTATACACTTCTGTACAATAAACATGCACATGTAAATGTATATATCTGGCTAGCTATAATAAAGTTATTATGAATTCTTATAGCAAAAGTCTGTTTCATATCTGCTTTCCAAAGATTGGTTGAAAGTGTGTTAGTCACTCAGTCATGTCTCTTTGCAACCCTGTAGACTATAGTTTCTGTTCATGGAATTCTCCAGGCAAGGATATTGTAGAGGGTAGATGTTCCCTTCTTTAGGGGAATCTTCCAAACACAGGGATCAAACCCAGGTCTCCTGCATTGCAGGCAGATTCTTTACCCTCTGAACCACCAGGGAAGTCCCTAAAGACTGGTTGCATTTGTGCAAAATCTGGGCTTCCCAAATTTCACTCGTGGTACAGAAACTGCCTGCCATTGCAGGAGACAAAGGAGACATGGGTTCGATCCCTGGGTAGGGAAGATCCCCTGGAGGGTGCTTGGCAACCCATTCCAGTATTCTTGCCTGAAGAATCCCATGGACAGAGACTGGCCGGCTACATCCCATGGCATTGCAAAAAGTCAGACACAACTGAAGAGACTTAGCACACACACTTGCACAATTAATCCACATAATTTTACAATAACATCATTATTCCTAATTTGAGTAAGGGCTATAAGAAAGAAGGAAAACAAATCTCTGTCATGGAAATATACCAACTTGCAGCTAGAGATGCCTCTTGTTTGTTGTAATTTAGATATATCTGGAAAATGCTAGTAAATATTGGCTATTGCCTAACTATGATTTTATTCAAAGTAATCTATCATGAAAAATGAAGAGATCATTTCACAATAAGACTTTACTGGTGTGACTTTGAAGCAAACATTATCAATCATTTACTCTGGGCTTAGGTTATTAGAAAGAACAAAATCGTTGAACTATTGTTGCTTGAGATAACACTTGAAATCAAGGGAGAGCTATTTTTTTTCATTTTTGTCATTTTCAGGAAGCAAAGCTGTTTGAACAAAACATATTTTTAAAAGCTGATCATGTAGCAAAACACTACTATAATTTTAAAATTTCCATTCATTCACTAATCTTCTGTGGGTATGATATCTTATATTCAACACCAAAGGCTGGTGGTCCAAGAAAAGCAAAAATCATCCCTGTTCCCTTTCAACATTGTAGCTCATTCATTGCCTCATGAGGTTTAATCAAAGCCCCACTCTCACCCTATAGCTTAATTTAAAAAATCAAATTGCCACTGAAAACAACGTAATAGCTTATAAATTATAAAAAGGATTGTTTTGTTTGAGGTATGTATTTTGTGTTAGATCAAGTTGGTCACTGTTTAGAATAAAGACCTGCATGACTTTCTATTCCAAATTAAACTATAAATGTAAATGCTTGTAAAAAAAAATAATAAATAAATAAAGAGTCTTCTCCAACCCCACAAAAAAAAAAAATCAAATTGCATCTCAGTAACTGTTTGATTTATAAAACACTTAATCAATAGATGAGGCTTATCCATTTCTCAATGAAGAAAGGAAATTTAAGTAAGAAAACAAGAGTTCAGTATTTGTATCTATTGATAGGTAGTTGCACGGCAAATACCTCTGGCAAGAAAATCCACCCCTAAAGCTCATGTTGCTCACTTCCCAAGCCCTTGGGTATACAGCACAAGAGGATGAAAAATGATGACAGTTTATATTGGTGAGTTTTACTCAAATTGCTACTTATACCTTTGCTCTTGCCTCTTGAGGAGAAACAATACTAAAAACTAACAAGAAAACCAGGTTGAAAGCTAAGAATCTTGGCTTTAATTGAAATTATATATGTGGTTACTATACAGTTAACACATAATTGGTGATGAGGGGATATACAGTGTTTGACTAAAATAGACCAAAACCCAGAAGTGGTTTCAGGATTGAAGAAACAAAGATTTATTTCCTAAGGAGATAAGTCTTTAACTCTGGGAACTTGTCCTAACATTTAACTTAGTCATATCATTGGTGATCTAATTTCACATTTCCTTAATACCTGTGAGTATGCATTCTAATAAATGAACTTCTTCTGCAATGCAACCCGGAAGTAGATATGGAAATAAAGGATCAATGAACAATATTAAATATAAGGGACTCCAGAACAACCATTCCTTACTGAAGCAATCCAGTTCCTTGACTTTGAAAAATATTGCAAATCACCAGCCTAGAAGTTACATTACTTTTATTTCTATAAGTGATATTTTGGTCATTGTCAGTGCTTCTGATAAAACTTGTGTACTGTAACTTATGAACCATCTGATAACTGAGCTTAAAGTTAGTATCTGATTAACAGCACAGAAGTACTATGAGAACAAGAAGCCATTGAGTTGTTCTTATATTCTCCTGCCAGAAAGAAGTCAGATGTTGAAAGCCAAGGCTTCAGAGGACCTTGTTCATTCCAGTGAACCATGTTGCAGTGGTTCCAAACAGGAATTTAAAGATGTGACAATTAACTGCAGTAGCAAGGACATTCAGCATCTCCTAATTCATTTTATCTATCTTCTTCTTAATCATCTAGAGCAACAACAAACTAAAAAACAAAAAAAGACGATAAAAAGACAATTGATTATCACAATATTAACTGACTTTAAAAGGCACACAGTCATTTGAGAAAATGAAAACGTGAGAATTGAGCAGTGGCTGAATGGGTTAAAAATCTGCCTGCAATGCAGGAGATGCAGGCAAATGTCAGTTCAGTCCCCAGGTTGGGAAGATCCCCTGGAGGGGGGCATGGCAACCCATTCCAGTATTCTTGCCTGGAGAATCCCATGGACAGAGGAGCCTGATGGACTACAGTCCATGGGGTCACAAAGGGTCGAACATGACTGAAGCAACTGAGCACACACACATGCAAGACCAAACTGGTCAGTGACCCAGAGAAGGACGTGAGGTAGATCATCAAGGTAAAGCTGAATTTCCAAAGGAAATTTCGTGTCAGAAGCATAAGCTTTATTTTCACTTTGTCAGAATATGTAACATTTATATATTAATTTGGATTTCTTCTGGAGTAGAACACTAGCAATGGGATACTCTTGGACTAGGTATCATCCTCCTTTTATTTTACCTCAAATGATTGTACTGGAAGGTAAGCAATTTGGAGGGGTGAACAGACTGAGTTTGAATTCAAGTCCTTCTCGTTTGTATCCATCCTCTCAAACAAATTTTCCCTCCTGTTTTATTTAGCTTTATGAAATGATGTATTTAATATACACTTCACAAAGTTGTTTGTAAGGATTAAATGAGATAACTTATATTAAGTATTGAGCACTTGCTTGATAATCTATATTCTGCTTCCACAATTTAAAATGAATATTAAAGTTATAGTGCCAAGAATAGCAGTATTTGTATTTGCATGCCAATATTCCCTCAGTTCGGTTCATTTCAGTTGCTCTGTCATGTCCAACTCTTTGTGACCCCATAGACTGCAGCATGCCAGGCCTCCCTGTCCATTGCCAATTCCTGGCATTTACTTAGACTCCTGTCCATTGAGTCGGTGATGCCATCCAACCATCCCGTCCTCTGTTGTCCCCTTCTCCTCATGCCTTCAATCTTATCCAGCATCAGGGTCTTTTCAAATGAGTCAGTTTGTCACATCAGGTGGCCAAAGTATTGGAGTTTCAGCTTCAGCATCAGTCCTTCCAATGAATATTCAGGACAGATTTCATTATTGAGAACATTATTGTAACCAAAATAAATCAGATATAGAAAGAAAAATATTATATAATTTCACTTATATGTGGAAATTTTAAAAGTTGAACTCATAAGAGCAAAGAATAGACTGGTCATTTTAAGGGGCTGTAGGGTAAGGAAAATGGGGAGATGTGAGACAAAACTTGCAAACTTTCAATTACAAGTTTAATAAAGTCTGGATATGTAATGTACAGTATGGTGATTATAAATATGAACACTTTATTGTATACTTGAAATTTGCTAAGAGAATAAAATTTAAGTATCCTTATAGCAAAAACAAAGTAACTATGGGGTGATGGATGTGGTAACTAACTTCACTAAGGTAATCATTCATATATACTCTTTGAGTTTTACATTTTAAACTTATAGAATGTTGTCTGTCAATTATACCTCGATAAATCTGGAGGAAAAAATGGATAATATCTTCTAATTAAATTAACTCCATGGCTTAATATACAACTGAGTGAAAACTGATACCAATTTGTAACAGACTCAATTCATTTATCACCCAGATTTGGTCAGCTACATCTGGCTCACTGGTAATGAATTTATCTGCCAAAACAGGAGACATGGATTTAGTCTCTGAACTAAGATTCCCTGGAGAAGGAAATGGCAACCTACTTCAGTATTCTTTCCTGGGAAATCCCATAGACAGAGGAGCCTTGCAGGCTACAGTCCATGGGATCACACAGAGTAGAACCTGACTTAGTGACCAAACAAGAGCAATAACCTGCTCCTTAGGCATTGGCTACTTGATCAAAGGTGGGTCCTTGCCATTGTCATCTTGTCTGCATTGCTGTCACCCCAGCTTGCTCAGGCCTCTCTACAATGCACATAAGTTAATGCACTCCCTGTAAGGTTATTCACTAAGTTCTTACTTTACAAGCAGCTTATGTTCTCCTTATGTCATAAAAATTCATCCTCCCACCACCACATCCAGCTTCTTAATATGAAACACTGACTTAAGAGTAGGAAACACCTCATCTCATCTCATGTGTTCTTATTTGCTATCATATTCCTTCCTTCAAAACATATTATCATTTTTAAATCTTTGATTATTGTAAAAATATCTATGGTGGTGGTTTAGTTGCTAAGTCGTGTTCGACTCATGTGACCCCATGAACCATAGTCTGCCAGGCTCCTCTGTGCATGAAATTTCCCCAGCAAGAATACTGGAGTGGGTTGTCATTTCCTTTTCCTGGGGATCTTCCCAACCTAGGGATCAAACTCAGTTCTCCTGCATTGCAAGCAGATTCTTTATTGACTGAGCCACCAGGGAAGCCCAAAGTAACTATAAAAAACTATTTCTTTTTTTTCTTTTTACACTTTTTTCCTTTTTCCTTATTCTTTAACACCACTACATTTGTAGCTTCAGAAATAGCTGAAAATCCTGAGAACAGGTACAATAGCATTAAATGGTTTAAAGAAGCTATGTAATGACTAGATGTGCAGTGAAATTTCAAAAAATGTGCACTGACATTTTAGGAGAAGGCCAGATTGTATTTTTTAAATACAATAACTAAGGAATATTAAATAATCTGAATCTTGTTCTGTTTCCCTCACACTTGAACTTCTTTCTCATTATCTGAAGTGAATTGTTTTGTGAACTCTTCTCAGGTTCACTCAAGCTCTGCTAATGTTTTACTGATGTTTTGGTTCAATGTAGCAGGTATTTGATCTTTTCTTACAGTTTCATACATCTATTTCAGCCACATGGGACTTGTATTCATTACTTTTTCCAGAATATTCTTTTGTTTGAGTAGTGAAAAAGCAGGTATTCCCTCTTGATCATTTCATTAAAGGAGAGAAGAGAAGGGCACAGATGATTTAAATTATGGCTAATCCCAGTGCTGTGTAGATCTAATTTTATAAAGTAGTTTAATAATTATCAGTTCACTTCAGTTCAGTCACTCAGTCATGTCCGACTCTTTGCGACCCCATGAATCACAGCACACCAGGCCTCCCTGTCCATCACCAACTCCCGGAGTTCACCCAGACTCACGTCCATCGAGTCAGTGATGCCATCCAGCCATCTCATCCTCTGTCATCCCCTTCTCCTCCTGCCTCCAATCCCTCCCAGCATCAAAGTCTTTTCCAATGAGTCAACTCTTCACACAAGGTGGCCAAAATACTGGAGTTTCAGCTTTAGCATCATTCTTTCTAAAGAACACCCAGGGCTGATCTCCTTTAGAATGGACTGGTTGAATCTCCTTGCAGTCCAAGGGACTCTCAAGAGTCTTCTCCAACACCACAGTTCAAAAGCATCAATTCTTCTGTGCTCAGCTTTCTTCACAGTCCAACTCTCATATCCATACATGACCACTGGAAAAACCATAGCCTTGACTAGACGGACCTTTGTTGGCAAAGTAATGTCTCTGCTTTTCAATATGCTATCTATCTAGGTTGGTCATAACTTTCCTTCCAAGGAGTAACTGTTTTCCAAGGAGTGTCTTCCAAGAAGTAAGCATCTTTTAACCCCCCAAAAATATGTCCTCTTCATTATAGGGGACTGAAATGCAAAAGTAGGAAGTCAAGAAACACCTGGAGTAACAGGCAAATTTGGCATTGGAACACGGAATGAAGCAGGGCAAAGGCTAATAGAGTTTTGCCAAGAGAACACACTGGTCATAGCAAATACCCTCTTCCAACAACACAGGAGAAGACTCTACACATGGACCTCACCAGATGGTCAACACCAAAATCAGATTGATTATATTCTTTGCAGCCAAAGATGGAGAAGCTCTATACAGTCAGCAAAAACAAGACCAGGAGCTGACTGTGGCTCAGATCATGAGCTCCTTATTGCCAAATTCAGACTTAAATTGAAGAAAGTAAGGAAAACCACTAGACCATCCCTGGAGGAGGAAATGGCAACTCACTCCGGTATTTTTGCCTAGAGAATCCCATGGACAGAAGAGCCTGATGGCCTAGAGTCCATGGGGTCGCAAAAAGTCGGACACGACTGAGCGACTAATATTTATAATATTCATATAAGACATAAATCAAATCCTTTATGACTATACAGTGGACATGAGAAATAGATTTAAGGGCCTAGATCTGATAGATAGAGTGCCTGATAAACTATGGAATGAGGTTCGTGACATTGTACAGGAGACAGGGATCAAGACCATCCCCAAGGAAAAGAAATGCAAAAAAACAAAATGGCTGTCTAGGGAGGCCTTATAAATAGCTGTGAAAAGAAGAGAACTGAAAAGCAAAGGAGAAAAGGAAAAATGTAAGCATCTGAATGCAGAGTTCCAAAGAATAGCAAGAAGAGATAAAAGTCTTCCTCAACGATCAATGCAAAGAAATAGAGGAAAACAACACAATGGGAAAGACTAGAGATCTCTTCAAGAAATTAGAGGTACCAAGGGAACATTTCATGCAAAGATGGGCTTGATAAAGACAGAAATGGTATGGACCTAACAGAAGCAGAAAATAATAATTATAGTCAAACATAAACAAAGATGGTTTTCCATGACTTTTCTTCCAGTGAAATGACCAGGTTCTGCATGATCTGACCTTACTTGTCTTACCCAACCCATTTCAAGGCACTCCCCTCACTTCCCTCTGCATTCTACTGGGTGTCTTTCCACCCAAAGGCCCTGGGGCATGTTTTTACTTCTGCCAGAATGCTTTCTACTTCCTCTCTTTTCACATGTTAATCCCTACTCCTCTTTCAAAACTCCAACCAAAAGATCACTTTCTCAATGTTGTCTTTTTCCAGCTGTATATCAGGTTGTGCAGAGAAGCAGAACCAATGTGAATAAAGAAAGATTTATTTTAAAGAATTGGCTCACACAATAGTGGGGGATGCCTACACCAAAATTTGCAAGACAGGCCAGCAGGCTAGAGACCCAAAGAAGAGTTGATGTTGTGGTATTGAGTTCAAAGGCAACCTGGAAGCAGAATTCTCTCTTCCTTGAGGTCCCCAGGGCTTCTCTAGTGGCCCGGATGGTAAGGAATCTGCCTGCAATTCAGGCGACATGGGTTCAATCCCTGGGTTGGGAAGATCCCCTGGAGAAGGGAGCAGCTACACACTCCAGTATTCTATCTTGGAAAATTCCATGGACTGTATAGTCCATGGGGTCACAAAGAGTCAGACACAACTGAGTGACTTTCACTTGGGGTCTGCAGGCTTTTCCTTTGAAAGCTTTTGTCAACAACAAATTGGCACTTATCAAGACTATTGCCAATGACTGGACAACAGAGACATTTGCCATCTGCCTCATGGACATTGAACCCCATGCTGCTAACCCCCGAGGGAGTTCAGGGTGGAGTGAGGCACTCTGTGCTCCAGGGAATCTGATGGGACAGGTCTTTAGATAGTTGGATGTTTTTAGGAACAGATTTTATTATTTCAATCCTTGCATCTCCTCATATCTAGAGAAGCACTAAATCCCTTCATGGTGACATCAGAACCTCATAACTAACAAGAACTCTTTTGTAAAATGAGTGCTTCATGATATTGAACTCCCCCTTCACCAAAACCTTATATATTGACTTTCCCCCACTGCTGCTTTGGAGCAGTCTCTCAGAGCTATCTAAGATGCTGCCTCCCAGGCTGCCATCCTCATTTTGCCCCAAATAAAACTTAACTCACAACTCTCAAGTTGTACATCTTTTTTAGTTGACACTTTAAACTGACCAGATAGGCCCCACTCATATGTGGAAGAGGTAATCTCCTTTACTCAAATCTTTTGACATAAATGTTAATCTTATCCAAACAATACCTTCAAAGCAACATCTAGACTAGTGTTTGATCAAATAACTGGGTACTGTGGCCCAGCCAAGTGAATAGATAAGATTAGCCATCACAGATTGACAATTCACCAATCATACTTTGGCCAAGATTCCCTGTTTCAAGTGTCTGCTACTGCTAAGTTACTTCAGTCAGGTCCGACTCTGTGCAACCCCATAGACGGCAGCCCACCAGGCTCCCCCATCCCTGGGATTCTCCAGGCAAGAACACTGGAGTGGGTTGCCATTTCCTTCTCCAATGCATGAAAGTGAAAACTCTAAGGCACTTCAAGTGTCTACTCCTGTCATTTTTCCTTGTAGCACCAATAAAAATTATAATTCAATGACCCCTTATGTAATTACTTGTATAATGTAGCTTTCCAATTCTGAAAAACTATATCCAGGAAACCAAAATTGAACTCCTAAATTGTATTGAAGGAGGAAAACAGACAGAACTGGACTCCCTCTTAGGCCAGGCTGTGAATATTAGGCTACACGCATGGTCACCCTCCCAATGGACTCTGAACTTTGTGTCTGGTGTCTATAGAAATGGCACAACCATGGAAAGTCAAACTGGCCCCCCTTCCCCCCACCTCCGCTCTGGATAAAAGCACCTCAGGACTTGTACTTGGACTCTCCTCTCCTTTGCCTAAAAGAATATGCTAATTATCTCTGTAACAGACAGTGAAGTTGCTCAGTCATGTTGGACTATTTGCGACCCCATGGACTGTAGCCAACCAGGCTCCTCTGTCCATGGGATTTTCCAGACAATAGTACTGGAGTGGATTGCCAACAAAGTAGTACATTTCATTATGTTTATCAAGATATGACCACAGGCCTATTGATAAATGTCTACTGTTTACTATCAAGGCTTATAACACATGAATCATGGGTTAACTTTGATCATATCTATCTTTTACCTTGTCCAGACTAGTTTCAAGGAATTTGGAGAGGTGGGTTTGAGCAACTACGCTTAGGGTATACAAGGTTTTCACAAAAACTGGTCAGGGTCCTTGGCTAAGAGGAGACTCTGCCTTGGGCCTGCTGGTATAATAAACTGCATTCCACTATCTGCGTTGTCCTTCTGAGTGAGTTTGTTTCCTGGAACGTGTGGCTACAACAGTATCACGTTTATGGGTGAACACTCAGTGAGCAGTCATCTACTCATAAGTTTTAGTCTCCTCTTAGTAATAGGCACTGAGGACTTACTAAAAGAAATGTAATCACCACCCTTTTACAGGGTGGCAAGAAGGACAGTACTGTTTTAATGTAGCATGATAAACAAACATCAATTTAGTTCTGTGAGAACTTACAGAGAAGAAACATCAAATCAAACCTGGAGGTTTAGGGAAAACTCAGAAAAAGTAGCATCTAAATGGCGATATCAAGAAATAATAGTATTTCTGCTTTATTGACTATGCCAAAGCCTTTGACTGTGTGGATCACAATAAACTGTGGAAAATTCTGAAAGAAATGGGAATACCAGACCACCTGACCTGCCTCTTGAGAAATCTGTACACAGGACAGGAAGCAAAAGTTAGAACTGGACATGGAACAACAGACTGGTTCCAAATAGGAAAAGGAGTGCGTCAAGGCTGTATATTGTCACCATGCTTATTTAACTTATATGCAGAGTACATCATGAGAAACGCTGGACTGGAAGAAACACAAGCTGGAATCAAGATTGCTGGGAGAAAGATCAATCACCTCAGATATGCAGATGATACCACCCTGATGGCAGAAAGTGAAGAGGAACTAAAAAGCCTCTTGATGAAAGTGAAAGAGGAGAGTGAAAAAGTTGGTTTAAAGCTCAACATTCAGAAAACGAAGATCATGGCATCCGGTCCCATCACTTCATGGGAAATAGATGGGGAAACAGTGGGAACAGTGTCAGACTTTTTTTTTTTTTTTTTTTTTAAGCTCCAAAATCACTGCAGATGGTGATTGCAGCCATGAAAATAAAGACTCTTACTCCTTGGAAGGAAAGTTATGACCAACCTAGATAGCATATTCAAAAGCAGAGACATTACTTTGCCAACTAAGGCCCATCTAGTCAAGCTATGGTTTTTCCCGTGTTCATGTATGGATGTGAGAGTTGGACTGTGAAGAAAGCTGAGCACAGAAGAATTGATGCTTTTGAACTGTGGTGTTGGAGAAGACTCTTGAGAGTCCCTTGGACTGCAAGGAGATCCAACCAGTCCATTCTGAAGGAGATCAGCCCTGGGATTTCTTTGGAAGGAATGATGCTAAAGCTGAAACTCCAGTACTTTGGCCACTTCATGCGAAGAGTTGACTCACTGGAAAAGACTCTGATGTTGGGAGGGATTGGGGGCAGGAGAAGAAGGAGATGACAGAGGATGAGATGGCTGGATGGCATCACTGACTCGATGGACGTGAATCTGAGTGAACTCCAAGAGTTGGTGATGGGCAGGGAGGCCTGGTGTGCTGCGATTCATGGGGTTGCAAAGAGTCGGACACAACTGAGTGACTGAGCTGAACTGAACTGATCCATTGAATGAATATATGTGTATCTATAGCTGAATCCTTTCACTGTTGATCTGAAATTACCACACAACATTTTTGTTAATCAATTATATCCTAGCACAAAATAAAAAATTAAAGAAAATAAAACTAAAATAAAAATTAAATGGAAAAACAATTTTTAAATGTAAATAGATAATAGATTTAAGCCAAATCACATAAACAATTACATTATATTTAATGTTCTAAATCCATCAATTAAAAAGCAGAGATTTTCTAATCATGTTGAGAAAGCAAGACGACTTTATGCTGTTTACAAACTTCCAATTGATAAACTGTAAAAATTTAAAAAAAAAGAAAGAATTACAATATTGATTCTTCCAATCCAAGAACATGTTGTCTCTCCATCAAGAAAACAAAAAAGAGAAATAGCAGGAAATAACCAGTTATGGTTATATGCACAGGAAGGCAAAAGCTACCCATAGTTGAAAAACTACCTGGAATATTGATGGAATTTTAGAACTCTGTATGGCAGAAGAGTATGTTAGAGGTAAACTGAAGGTAAGAAAGAAAGCTCAAGTGCAAAGCAGGCAGCCAGTTAACATCATGGCTGCTATCTTTTACTATGTAATTCTCCAATGGCTCAGCATGTAAAGAATCTGCCTGAAAGGCAGAAGACCTGGGTTCAATCCCTGAGTTGGGAAGATACGCTGGAGAAGGGAAAGACAACCCACTCCATTACTCTGGCCTGGAGAATTCCATGGACTGTATAGTCCATAGGGTCACAAAGTAGACAGAATGTTACCCAATTCCAAGACTGAGGGTATCTTAATATCCTTATTTCAATGACATCTAAGGAAACAATTCCATTAATAGAGTGATGTAAATAGCCTCAGTTACAAATTTTATAGCAGATAAACTAAAACATGAAATCTTGATGAACTTTGTTCTTGGACTGTGAGGTTATATTGAGGTTATCCTGCTCACTGTTAATAGTTCTGATTTTTTTATATTTCTGGCTCCACTTTCTCCGTATATAGTCCGTCTGCAACTCAACTATGTAGGACTCACATGACTGTTGGTAGAATGTATTTTTGCTTCATTAAACTGCCAAATATCTGCCTACATCAGTACTTTCCAGGATTTGCCTACATTCATTTTTTCAGAGTCCAGAATTCTTTCTCAATGAAATTCGGTTCATGATAGTGAAAATATACTGTACCCAGTGAAATAGTTATAATTTTAAAAGCCCCTGAAGTTAACCTTATAATGTCTGTTATGTAGGATAATTACAAGCACTTATTTAATACATAATTTTAATTAATTTTATTCTTTTTAAAAATATTCAAAACATTTTAAAAATACCTCTTTCAAAGAGTTATTTTTAAGAACTATTTAGTCAACAAAATAATTATCTGATCAATAGCAAGCACTGGGTTAGGCAGTGAAAACACAAAAATAACAAAGACACAGTTGAATTCCAGTGAAATTTGTTCTATTAAACATATTATTTGTTTTATACATTCCATTCCATTCCACTATCATCAGTTTTATTCAATATTGTCTATATTTCCATACTTCCACTGTTAAAGGCAATTAATTCATGTTGGAAACACTAAAAGATCAGTAGATGGGTTAGGTGTAGAATTAAACATGAGAGGATTGATTTATAACTGAAATATATAGTATATCAAGTGAAAAGAAAAAGTTTACAGAATTGGAAAGAAAGAAATAAAATTACTGTTACTGCAGACAATATAAACTATATTTTAAATCCCCTCAAAAGCTCTAGTTGAATTATTAGTATTAATAATAAAATTTTAAAAGCCACTGAATTCAGATTGAGTTTTTAAAAAGTCAATAATATTTCTAAATACTGTCAAGCAATATTTAGAAAAATAAGTTTTTATTAACATACCACTTAAAATATATTGTTAAAAACAAAGCAATACATGTGATAAACAATGTACAAGATTTGAGTAAAACTGTGAAACATTAATGAAAACCAAATTTCTCAATAAATGGGGTAATATAGATTTTTAAGGGCTTCCCCTGTGACTCAGTAGTAAAGAATCTGCCTACAATGCAGGAGATGCAGGAGACACAGGTTTGATCCCTAGTCAGGAAGATCCCCTGGAGAAGAGCATGCCAACACACTCCAGTATTCTTGACTGGGAAATCCCATGGATAGAGCCTGGTGGGCTATGGTCCCTGGGGCCACAAAGAGTCAGCCAAGACTGAAGCAACTGAGCACATATACACACACACACAAAATTCCATACCTCTTTCTCTAGGAACTGTAGAAAGATGAGCAGCCTGTGCAGGATGAGGGCATATAGCAGTAAGGAGGAAAACTGAATACCAGACACAGAACACACATGCTCTGACTAGGGAAACAGAATAAGGAAATCCCGGAATGACAACTAGAGAACATCCAGTCCAGACTGGAGTAGATAAATGGAGGGATTCCAGGGAAATGTCTCCAAGGAAGTGGGCGTGGGGGAAGGAAAGGGGTAGGATTTTAATGCATTTGGATTTACATAAAATATTTACAATATGGATTGAAAATGTGGTAAAAATAAGTGATGATGACGTACAAACCTAAGCAAAGAAAAAAGCAATCATTACAGGAAAAGAACCGAAAAGCAGAAATGCACTTGATATGTATTAATATTTTGGCAGCAATCATACTTATATAGCTATATGAGGTGAAT
The DNA here is from genome assembly GCF_042477335.2 of Ovis canadensis. Taxonomy (NCBI): domain Eukaryota; kingdom Metazoa; phylum Chordata; class Mammalia; order Artiodactyla; family Bovidae; genus Ovis; species Ovis canadensis. The sequence continues at coordinate 31,410,730 of NC_091248.1, read as the reverse complement.
GCTGAATATTGATTTAAATAACTGGATGCAAGAGGGTTATCTTACCTTCTTTAACAGGAAGTCAATTTTGCAAATACAATTGATGCATAAGTAGTATCAGTAGAAGCATATTACTTAGCCACAGGAAGTTGCAAATTTGGGAAGGGGGTCTAGGAAATATTGATGACTGAATCAAATAATATATTGTCCTATAAAGGAAAATAGACATATGTATCTATATGTGTGTATTTATAGATATATACATTACAAATTATACATGTATTATTTTGATACAAATGATAATTTTAAAATAAGGCATTGTCTCTACTTTCAAGTTGACTACAATTTTATAAATACCTCTGAAATCTCAGTCTTCACAACAATTTAGAGTCTCATTAATGTGGATAATGTTTAACATGAAACAAGATAGATGATTCCAGATATTCAATTAACGAAGTTCCCAAAGTGAGTCTACCTCTGAGATGGTGTACCGGCAATTCAGAGCAGACACCTCTCGATGGTGTTGATGTCTTGCTTTTAGTTCTTCAAGGCATGGCAATATTAATATATTCTTTGCTCCCTTTGTTTAAATCATTTAAAAATGATTTGAAATCATTTCCCTGTTTACTTTAATGAATGTGGGACTTTGATTTCCATTTATTCTAAAGCAATTACGATTCAGGTGTCCCATACTAGCAAACAGCATCAGTTTCACTTATGTCATACCCACCCTGTCAGTCCCTGCCCTACTCAACCACCATTTCCCTCTTTATTTATGTATTTGCCTCAACCTTCCTGATTCCTAAGATCGTTGCTCTTAGAATTCCTGGCTAAGTATCAAAAAGTAGCCCTCGGTCTAGTCTTTTAATACCTTTCCCCCATTAATGCCATTTGAAGGGAAGAGTCTGTTTTTAAATGATTAGCTTTTTCAAGCTAGATATCACAACTGTTGTTTCTCTGGAGTATAGAGCATTAACTATGCCAGTTGCATCGTACAGTTATATTTTATTTATATATCCAGCACACAGAAAGGGGAATCCCTGCATCCGGCTTCTTGCTCTCAAGATCAATTACTAATCTATCCTTTCTTCATGCTTGCTTTCCTCTATTTTGTGGTTTACATCTATTTAAATACTGAACTCCAAGTCCTATAAATCCTTTGAGTTTTGCCATAGATATAAGGAATTAGTGATTTATAAATACAATTTTATTTTAATCAAAAGATTCATTTTAGCAGGAAAAACTAAATGGAATCAGTGAAAAGGCATTGTTTCTATCTCAAGATTCACCTTCAGTGTCAGTTGTCTATTCATATAGTTCAGTACGCTACAAAGAATTATTTCTCTCTAGGCCCAAATGCAGGCATGGAAGTCAATAGCAATGCTAACAGAAATATCTGTGAAGGTGGAAATGTTTCCAATCTGCACTATGTAAGGTAGTAGCCATTAGCCACATGTGATTATTAAACGCTTAACATGTTAAGTAATGCAACTAATTGAATTCTTAATTGAACTAACTTTCATTTTAATAGCCATGTTTGGCTAGTGGCTATCATATTACACAACACAAGTTTACAGATTCTAATCAGTAGGAAAATAATTCTTTCCCAAAGTGTGACCAAGAAAGGAAAACACTGCATACTCTCCTAGTTTTAGGGGCACTACAATGTATATTAACATGATAAAAGCCCTGAGAGGGCCTAGGGAAAGAAACCCATTTGATTAATTAACCCACCACTTTCCAAACATATTCAGGCAAGGACCTCCCTCCCCAGCCCCTCAGTGCCCCCACCACCACTCCATGAATTAGTACCACATGGAAATTTTATTCCAGGGAGCAGAGTTTGGAAGATGTGACTATGGAAGTTGAATTTAATAAACAATATTACTTTTGTGACAAATGCAGCAAGCTCAGAAACATAATCTAAAAAGAAACAAAGTAGGTGGTACATAGGCATTGATATCAGATTACCTGGCTTCAAATTCTGTTGCTTTTGGCAAGTTGCCTAAATGCTCACTGTTGGCAGCTGCAAGTGTAAGACATTATGAGTAACTATTCCATAGGATTAGTTTGAAAATAAATATTATACATAATAAATTATTTAGAACTATTGCTAGTATATTGAAGTTCTCAATAAATACTAGTCATTTTTATAATCTGCTGTTCTTTGGCAAGGCCTTTTAGTTACCATTCACTATGGTATCAATGTGCCCATAAGAAACATAATTATGTTAATATCAACACAATATCAAATCCAAGGATGACATTGTACTATTTCACTCCACATTTGCTATAAACTTGAATTAGGTAAGGAATCAGAACCTTTAAATGTGGAAAGAGAAAAAGTTACTTAAAGACTGCTGACACAGAAATGTTATGGAAAAAGTTAAGAAATTTCTCCAATAGAAGTCTTTAAAATGATACCTAACAAAAGTTGACTTAGAAAGGCAACTAGGTCTTCCTATCTTGGCTTTTACAAGATAGGAAGGTACATATTGACCTATTTCAATTTGGGTATAGAAAGCCAGGGTAGATAAAGAAATAGCCACCTGGATGAGATACTCTTTTTCTCTTTTTATCCACACTTCAACCCTTCCAAATGCATCCTAGAAACTGGATTGCTAGTCACAAGGAGACCCAAAGCTGTCCTTCAGCTTTACAGTGATTGAATTTCACACTGTAGGTACACAATGATAAGAAAATAATAATTGGCTATTTATTCTGATCAGTAATTGATAATAACTTCGGACATTTTGTGGAGCTTCCCTGGCAGCTCAGACAGTAAAGCGTCTGTCTACAATGTAGGAGATCCGGGTTAGATCCCTGGGTTGGGAAGATCCCCTGGAGAAGGAAATGGCAACCCACTCCAGGACTATTGCCTGGAAAATCCCATGGACAGAGGAGCCTAGTAGACTACAGTCCACGGGGTCGCAAAGAGTCGGACACAACTGAGCGCCTTCACTTCACTTTGGACATTTTGTAGTATGATAAACATATAGATCATGTTGATAGCTGAAAAGACAATAACTACAAGTTTTTTAATGTTGTTTTTGTTTCATATTTTTTCCCATTCTACTCTTGTAATAACTGCCACCTTCTCATAAGCATTGCCTTTTAAACCACAGGGTGGTAGTGTTTGGTAGAGGAGTCATGTACACAGTCGTGTCCAACTGTGACTCCGTGCACTGTGGCCCGCCAGGCCCCTCTGTCCATGGGACTCACAGGCAAGAGTGCTGGAGTGGGTTGCCATGTCCTCCTCCAGGGGATCTGCTCAACCCAGGGCTCACAGACGCATCTCCTGTGTCTCCTCCATTGCAGGTGAATTCTTTACCCACTGAACCGTTGGGGAAGCCAAACCATAGGGTAGTGAGGGTAAATAGGCATATCCTTGCAAATATTTATTTACTTCACTGTATTTATGAGATGCTACAGTTGCTTGGCCAAGAAGCACCTTTACTAAATTCTCATGATTCAATGATTCTTAGATCAACATATATTAATAACTTTTTCTATCCCTTTAGATTATAGAAAACTGATATTTAAAGATAATACTCTACAGAAGTGACCAAAAAAAAAAGTTTAATAAAAAAAAGCCTCCTTTACACTAGCTCTTTCCCAAGGCAAACATGGGATAGTCTGCAAAGTTCATTTCTAAGTACTTCCAATTTTTTAAGTTTTAAAACAAAATTACTGACTTATGACAAAGACTATGTATTTTGCTCCCTTAAGTATGATTATCTACTGTTTAAAAATAAGGAGCTCTTTGAAAGTAGAAAAAGCTACAGCTACAGGGGCTTCCAAACACAGAAACCTACAAAACCAACATACACTCATCAGTATTTTGACATCTCATGAAACACTGGTTGCAGGAAATTTTGAGATGTATAAAAAAGTTCATTATTGACAGTTGTCTAATTGTTGGGTTAATTCCCCAAACTGGCATTCTATGGCTACTTCTCAGTCCCCTAAGTGTTGTAGCTTCCACTCATAGAAATCAGCTTGTCTGGGTCTAAATTCAGTCTGCCAAGGATCTAGTGTACCAGATGAACTGACTGATTTGTTTGTTCTGGGTAAGAAAAGCCTATATAAAGCCATGACATGGTTGTAAGAAGGCTGCCAAAAGGGTGTGCTGATTCCCAGTTTGTAAGTGTAGGATGAAGGTATAAATAAGTAAGAAGACAAATCGCAAAGATAGAATCCATTTTTAAAAAGATAGACTAAGCATATTATGCTTAGATTATTTCATTCATGCATTCATTTATCCATTAATTCAAAACTGATGACTAAGCATCCCCTTCGTGCTAGGTGTTGGGGATAGGATAGTGAATAATGTACTCTAGGAGTTGGTGATGGACAGGGAGGCCTGGCGTGCTGCAATTCATGTGGTCGCAAAGAGTCGGACACGACTGAGTGACTGAACTGAACTGAACTGAAGGGACAAAAGAGGACTTTCTTGATGGCTCAGATGGTAAAGAATCTGCCTGCAATATGGGAATCTATCCCTGGGTCAGGAAGATCCCCTGGAGGAGGGAATGGCAACCTACTCCAGTATTCTTGGCTGGAGAATCCCATGGACAAAGGAGCCTGGTGGGCTATATAGTCCATGGGATCACAAAGAGTCAGATATGACTGAGTGACTAACACTAATGGACAAAAGAACTACTTTTCTCATAATAACAATTCATTTCTGTAGGAAATCCAATCACAGTAATGGGGGGTGTCCAAATAATGCGTTAGACCTCCCTCTCATTATTGGAAAATACAAGAATGGGGACTAGCAAGTTAAAACAGATGTTCATCATCCATGCAGATGAGAAAACTGCAAAAAGCTCAAACACCTCACTCAACTGCATGTAGCTGAAGTCTTTGGTAAATGCTAACTAGATCCCAGGTTTCTTGAGCCTCAGATTAGGACTTTTTCCATAGTACAACTTTTTCTATAGTCTTCTATGAATAATGACCCTCCCCATCACCTTGGGATCCTTGAACTCAAGGAATGACTCCAATCAGTCAATAGAAGAGTTGAATCTTGAAGGGAAACTGATTGAGATATTGGTGAGCAGAGGAAACTTTGCTGCATTCTTAAATTCATTTACACAACTCCATCTCGGCAGAGAGCCAGCCCTGACTTTGCAGCTCTTGTATCGGTGTTTCCTCCAAGTAGCAGGATGGAGAAGAAAAGAAAAAATACGCCTGGTTACCTAGCACCATGCTTTCGAACAGAGATTGGCAGAGGATCTAATTGCAATACAAAATGTGCATAGAAGAAAAAGCAAATTACTTTAACTGGGTCTTGTATTGCAAAGTCCACTAAGACATTGTCCTTAACAGTACTCATAACTGCCCCTCAGATAGAGTTCTTAAATTCCTTTAGAAAAAGTATTTCCAGTCTTTAAGTTTATAGTAATATATCATTATGTGAGATCTTTTTCTTTTCCTTCCTTTGCATAGTGAGCTAGAAGCTCCAAAACCACTGTCCTTGTGATTTAGTATAGCAAGTGCATTTCTGTAGTTAAAAGGTATGCTTTTCTTCTCCTGACCAACCTTAACCTAAATGGCACCCTATTATACCAATCAGAAGTGTAACAAAGTTTCACTTCTTTCCAAATCTAAAGGAATGATCTGTGGCAAATACAAAATGTCCTTACAAAGCCAAGGAAGGTAATTTGAAAAAAAAAAATGTAATGAGTTTCAGGTTCATGAAATGTGATATTGACAACAGCAGAAATAAATTGCTCCTATTTAACTGCAGTCCACCAAGAAAGAGATGAGCATAAGCCATGCTGCAACAATAGAGCTGATGCTGGACCCTGAGAGACACACTCTATTAAGACCAAAGTGCTATTAAGGAGACAGACGTATACTGTAAAGTTGGAAGGGGTGGAAGAGAGGGAGAAAGCCTCAATCTATACATCTCAGGGACTTGACAGCACTTGGATTCTTATAAATCTGTCTAAGTGAAGTTATTAAGTGGCTGAGAAATGTACCACTGGCAGCCAAGCTGGGACAACAATGGAAAATGAATAGCCAATAGACAAGACAGACAAGTAAAAGACCAGGAGAGATGCTTGCTCACAGATTCTGAGAAGTAATAAATGCTGGAAATGGGATTTGGGCTGCATCTTTCAGCACCAAGAAATAGCAGATTCTGAAGAGAAATTAGGTAGCTGCATTATCATCAGCTATTTCCCAAGTGTGGTTGAGTGAGAAGATCAAATTCTATTGAAAAATAATCTAGAATGTGCTAGTTATTATAAACCTGCTGGGAAAAGCAAAGTAAAGATACCAAAACAAGACTCAAGGCAAGCTCATTCTTTTGGAATCCCAACGGAAAAATTAAGAGTAATGAAAGGAGCATATCACTGCTATGAGCTAATGCCAGTATCCATGGTTATTCAGTAAGTTTGTAGTAAAGGTCTTGAATGGAGAATATTGGAAGGTACAAAACGAGCCACTGATTGGCCCAAACTGTGTAGACAAATTTCAATTTGTAAAAGTAACTTCCACCTCTTAAAAATGTTTTTAGTTTCTCATATAAATGTATTTCCATCTTTTAAGAATATGGAGCCCTCTTGGAAAAAAATATGTTAGACCCGGAACACTGAGTCTTTGTTCCTCTACACTGTAATTATAAGCTGCCACTTATCACATCAGCACAGTTTTCTTAAAACAGAGTTTAAAATTAAATATTTCTTAGACTCACCTTTCTATCAAAATTTTATTTTATTTGTTTTTTTTTTTTTAAACTTTATTTTACTTTACAATACTGTATTGGTTTTGCCATACATTGACATGAATCCACCACGGGTGTACCTGCATTCCCAAACATGAACCCCCCGCCCACCTCCCTCCCCATTCTCTATCAAAATTTTAAAATAAAATATAATATTACCAAGAGGACCGTAGCATTCAAGAATACTGGAAAAATACATATACACTTCTCAGGAGTAAAGACTAGCACTACATGTATAACCTGCAAATAAAATGGGACAGGAAAAAAAAAAAAAAACTCAGTTATGAATACCATTTTGCAAGGATACCTAGGTACTTTGCTCAAATATGCTAGCAGGCATTTAATTTTGCAATCCTGGCCTGAAGAAAAGCTATGATAGCTTGGATTAAGAAAATCCAATCTCTCCTATTGGGAGAGAACGAGATGGCGGAGGAGTAGGTGGACATGGAGTACATCTGTCTCCACAGATACAACAGGAATATACCATCAGACATAGAAGTGCATGCAGAACACCAGCTGAGAGCAGACAGGAGTACCCGACCAGCAGAAAAGAATATATGCTGCTGCTGCTAAGTCCCATCAGTCGTGTCCGACTCTGTGCGACCCCATAGACAGCAGCCCACCAGACTCCCCTGTCCCTGGGATTCACCAGGCAAGAACACTGGAATGGGTTGCCATTTCCTTCTCCAAAGCGTGAAAGTGAAGTCACTCAGTCATGTCTGACTCTTTGCGACCCCATGGACTGTAGCCTACAGGTCTCCTCCATCCATGGGATTTCCCAGGCAGGAGTACTGGAGTGGGGTGCCATTGCCTTCTCCCTGAAAGAATATAAAGAACCAAGCAAAACTCTGTAGAGTGAAGGAACTAGGAGGAAACGTAGGCGTATTAGTAGGACTGGACCTGCCCTCTGTGGGTGGGGAAACTGAAGCAGGGGTCTGATCCCACATCCAGGCAATTGTCTGAGTCAGAGGAGAAACATTAAAGGCTGAGAGGGAAATAGCTGATCTGTGGCAGCCTAAATGGAATGAGAATCAGACTGTCCTTGCTGCAGCCATACAAACCCCAGACAGGGAGACGGGTCCCCTGGAAGGGGAAGTGGTTGGTAGCCGGAGTTTAGGGATTGTGGAGCAATCCCAGGTTGAGGGCTGCTGCTGACTGCAGAGTGACAGATCGAGGAATGTGAGGGAGGAGACTGTGGTGGGAAATGCTTGTGGAGGAAAGCCGGGCAGGCATGGAAGCAAAGCGATACTGCTGAGTCATGCACAGGGTGCGGAGCCATCACCATAGCCTCTCTCTCCCCCAGCCAGCCTCAGGCAGCTGAACAATAGAGAGGCTGGCCCATCAAATACCTGACACACTGAACTACAGAGTAGGACCCCACCCAGGGTGCCCCTTTAAGTGCCTGATGCATCTATCTATGGAGTAGGACCCCAGCCAGGGGGACCCCTCTATGTGCCTGATCCACCGAACAACAGAGAAGGACCCCAGGTGAGGGAGCCCTCTAAGTGCCCGAATGGGCAGAGCTATGGAGAAAGACTGGCCAAAGAGGCCTTCTGATAGCCAGCTACAAGAGGCTCAAAAAAAGACTCTGATGGGACCATAACTCCTGGGGCAGAGGCAGTCGTATCCCTGCACAATTGGCACCACCAGGGTCCCAGCAAGCCAAGCAGCTGAGCCACCTTCACGCTCAGCACTCACTGGTGCAGAGCTGCCACAGGCAAAAGAAGTTTTGCATCCATTAATGCAGGGTCATTTTGGTCGTGTCCAACTCTTTGTGACCCTGTAGACTGGCCTGCCAGACTTCTCTGTTAGGGAAGGGGGCTCTCCAGGCAAGAACACTGGCACATATTGGCCAATACTGGTTCCATACCCTTCTAGAGCACTATATTTCCCGCTGCCCTAGGCGCCAACCCTCCTGAGTACCTGGTGCTGCCAGAACCCCTGTGACCCAAGCAGCCGCGCCACCTCCACACCTGGCCCTCACAGGGGCAAACCCAAGTCCTCCAGGGCAGCCTCAGGAGCAAACCCCAGTGGAGGACCCATATCCAGAGGTGGAAATAAAATCACAATTGAAACCCAAGGGCAGTGTGGCTAAGAAAGAAGACCCAAAACCTTCCCACCAGCTGTACAGCTGCAGATTAGCTCCACATGATCACTAGGCAGACTCTGTGTCTGTGGAATATATAAAAGGACACTGAGAGCTCCCACCAAAAAAAAAAAAAAAAGCACTAGTTCTGATAGCTGTGGACATTGGAGGCGAGAACATGCAGGAGTAGGACCAGCTTAGAATCTGAGCTGCCCTCACAGCAGGTCCAGAGATCAGCAGTGTTGGAGGGCATCCTAGGGAAGAGAGGTGGACTGTGACTTCCAGCTGGGGATAGGACTCTGACAGCAGTGACTCAAGAAAAATATTTATTATGCTGATGTTTTGACTTGTTCTGTAGATTCTTTTGGATTTTTTTTTTTCTATTTTTGTCCTTTTGTTCCCCTCTCTGTTGTAGTTGTTGATTTTATTGGCACTTTGAAATCTAATTAAGCTTTTGAGCTTTTTTTTTTTTCCTCAGTCACATATTTTTATTGTTATAAACCTCTGCCTCTACATTGAAATTTTGCAGTTCTGTGGAGTTTTCCTTCTATTTTTTGTTTTCTCTTTTTTTAATTTAAATTTTTAAACCTATTATTCTTATTTATACATTTATTCCTTAGTTTGCTTTTCCCACTGTTCTTTTCCCCTTGCAGTTATTCTTTAATGTATACAAATCTTTATCTACCACTACTTAAATCTGCATTATCTATTCTTTCTTTCTTTTCCTCCCAAAATATTTGTTAGTTTTCTTTTCATTGCTTTATTCCCCAATTGGCACCTTGTTTAAGTTTTGTTTTCCAGTTTGTGCTTTAGTTAATTTTGTTCTTACCTGGTAGATGTAATTTTTGGTTTCCATTGTTTGCCGTGTCAATCTATTGTACTTTACTTTTGGTGGACTGATTTGATTTTGTTTATGGGTGTACACGTATATGTGTATATTCAGTCACACTATTTATGGTTGTTACAAACCTCTGCCTCTACGTTGGGCTTTTGCAATTCTGTGGAGTTTTCTTTTTTCTTTCTTTCTTTCTTCTTCCTTTTTTCTTTTCTCTTTTTTATAATTTTATTTTTTAACATAATTTTTTTTACATTTATTCCTTCATTTGCTTTTCCCACTGTTTTTTTCCCCTTGCAGTAATCTTTAATGTATATAAATCTTTACCTACCTCTACTTAACTTTGCATATCTTTTCTTTCTTTCCTTTCCTATCAACATATTTATTAGTTTTGTTTTCACTGCTTTATCCCCCACTTGGCATCTTCCTTTACTTTTATTTTCCAGTTTGTGCTTTAGTTAGTTTTGTTCTTAACTGGCAAATGTAATTTTTGATTGCCTTTGTTTGCCAGGTCAATCTACTGTACTTTAGTTTTGTTGGACTGTTCTGACTTTGCTTATGGGTGTATATGTATATATTCCATAATTTTAATTATTATTTGCTTGATTTTGTAACTGCCACCTGCCTGCGGTTCCTCTTTGGTTTCTTGTTTTTTAGTATTTGTTTTAATCTCACTAGGTGCCATAACAAACCACTTGTGGAATCTTCACTCCTGATCAGAGATCAAGCCTTGAGCCTTTGGAGTGGGAACACTGGCTCCAACACCCTAGATTACCAGAGAACTAACCCTAGGGAGTATCAGAGTGGGAACTCACACAAAGGAAGCCACTTGAATACAAAACCTGGAATCACCCAATCACCGGAAGCACCCTGTGCAGGATGCCTCATCTAAACAACAAACAAAGTGAAAGTGAAGTCACTCAGTCGTGTCTGACTCTTGGCGACCCCATGGACTGTAGCCCACCAGATTCCTCTGTACATGGGATTTCCCAGGCAAGAATATTGGAGTGGGTTAAACAAAAGTACAAACCCAATCATCAGCAGACAGGATTACCACCTCACTCAGCATTGCCCACAGAGGAAAAACAAACAAACAAACAAAAAACTCAGCCCAAATCTCACCCTATATGAAGCTTACACACACCACTGGACAAACCTTAGGAAGGCAGAAACCAAAAGGAAGAAAGAATTCAGCCTTGAAGCCTGAGCAAAGGAGAACTCAAACACAATAAGTTAAAAAATAATAATGAAAAGGTAAAGAAATACTATACAAATGAAGGAACAAACTAGAAACACAGAGGTTGAAATAAATAAAGAGGAAATAGGCAAACTACCTGAAAAAGAATTTGGAATAATGAGAGTAAAGATGATCAAAAACCTTGAAAACAAAATGGAGAAAATCCAAGAATCAATTAACAAAGATTGAGAAGAATTAAACAATAATCATACAGAGACAAACAACACAATTACTGAAATTAAAAATACTCTAGAAGGAATCAATTTCAGAATATCTGAAGCAGAAGAATGAATCAGTGAGGAAATAGCAAAAATAAGCAAATGAGACCTAACACATTTAAAAGCTTTTGCACAATAAAGGAAACCATCAACAAAACCAAAAGACAACATATGGAATGGGAGATTTTTTTTTTTTTACAAGTGATATGACCAATAACAGGTTAATGGAAAGATGCTCACCCACTACTTATTAGACAAGTAAAAATCAAAATAAAGAAAAATCACCTCATAACTGTTAGAATCGCCATCATCAAAAGTCTACAAATAACAAGTATTGATGAATATGTGGAGAAAAGGGAACCTTTTTACACTGTTGGTGGAAAAAAATTGATGTAGTCTGTATGGAATACAGTATGAGTTTCCTTAAAACTCTGAAAATAGAACTAGCCTGTGATCTAGTGATTCACCTTCTACATTTTTGGAGTATATATCCCCCAAAAAACAAAAACACTGATCTGAAAAGATGCATGCACTCCAATGTTCACAATAGCGCTATTTACAATATCCAGGATATGGAAACAACCCAAGTGTCTATCAAGAGATGAGTGGATAAAGATGTCACACACACACACACACATACACACACACACACACACACAAGAGTATTACTCAGAAATAAAAGAATAAAATTCTGCCATCCACAGCAATATGGATGGTAGGATGGAGGAGCCTGGTGTGCTGCATTCCATGGGGTCGCTGAGAGTTGGACATGACTCAGTGACTTCACTTTCACTTTTCACTTTCATGCATTGGAGAAGGAAATGGCAACCCACTCCAGTGTTCTTGCCTGGAGAATCCCAGGGATGGGGGAGCCTGGTGGGCTGCCGTCTATGGGGTCGCACAGAGTTGGACACAACTGAAGCGACTTAGCCGCAGCAGCAGAGAGTATTATGCTTAGTGAAATAATTCAGAGAAAGACAAATATGATATGCTATTATCAACTTGGAATCTAAAATATAAAGCAAGTTAATGTATATAATAAAACAGAAAGACTCACAGAGAAAACGAGTCAGCAGATAACAAGAGAGGGATGGTAAGAGGAAGCAAGAGAGGGATTGAGAGATACAAACTACTATGTATAAAGTTGATAAGCAATGAGGACACAACACAAGATTATAGCCATTATATTGTAATAACTTTAAATGGAGTAACACGGATAAAATTGCTGAATCACTGTGCTGCACGTCTAAACTAACACTGTAGATAAATTACACATCAATTAAAAAAAAAGAAAGAAAGAAAGAAAGAAATGGTCTTCCCAAGTGGCACTAATGGTACAGAACCTGTCTGCCAATGCAAGAGATATAAAAGACACCGGTTTGATCCTTGGGTCAAAAAGATCCCCTGGAGAAGAAAATGACAACCCACTCCAGTATTCTTACTGTAGAATTCCAAGGACAGAGGAGCCTGGTGGGCTACAGTCCAGGGATCACAAATAGTTGGACACAATTGAAGCAAGTGAGGTAAAAAAAAAAATTAGCTAATAAGAGACAGATGAGTTTCAATCACTGCAATGCCCAAGTCCATGGTTTTATCCATTTCTCTGAGCACTTCTGGTCAAAAAAGAATTGGGTGTCTTTACAAGCCTTCATCTTAAGCTGGAGAAAGGGAGTAATGGCACTGGATAAATGAAAGCTCATGAATTTCTATCCCCTTTCTTCCCTCCTTGCCATAATTAGCCCTTCACTCATGCTGCCTGCTTGAGTAATTTCTCCAGGCTGTCAGACAAGGCAGTAATAAGCAACCTGTCATAGAACTCCCTTTTAGAATGAAAAGTAGCCAAAATTATGGAAACTTTTTTATTTCAAAGACCAGGTTGATTTTAAGCCATTGAAATTTTTCCCTTCACTAGCAATATTGAAAAAACACTAAGTAGCCCATGAGTGCCCAAATGAAAACAACCTCCATCCTGTTTTATTGCTTTACTTTCAACTCTTCTTTGATTTGTAAAGCATTGCAATTCCGTCTACAATTTGCAGTCTCATTACTATAGCAGATTAATTAAAGATAATTGGGCAAATGCTTGATTCTATTCAGAAAGAAAATTTTAAATTAACTCTTGATAAGCATCTAATCTTATCAAAGATGAAATTTCATTTTTCTTTTACTTATTGGGAATTTTCAGTTCAGTTCAGTTCAGTTCAGTCATTCAGTCGTGTCCGACTCTTTGTGACCTCATGATCCGCAACACGCCAGGCCTCCCTGTCCATCACCAACTGCCACAGTCTACACAAACCCATGTCCATTGAGTCAGTGATGCCATCCAACCGTCTCATCCTCTGTTATCCCGTCCTACTCCTGCACTCAATCTTTCCCAGCATCAGGGTCTTTTCAAATAAGTCAGCACTTCTCATCAGGTGGCCAAAGTATTGGAGTTTCAGATTCAACATCTGTCCTTCCAATGAACACCCAGGACTGATTTCCTTTAGGATGGACTGGTTGGATCTCCTTGCAGTCCAAGGGATCTCAAGAGTCTTCTCCAACACCACAGTTCCAAAGCATCAATTCTTCAGCACTCAGCCTTCTGTATAGTCCAAATCTCACATCCATACATGACCACAGGAAAAACCATAGCCTTGACTAGACAGACCTTTGTTGGCAAAATAATGTCTCTGCTTTTTTAATATGCTGTCTAGGTTGGTCATAACTTTCCTTCCAAAGAGTAAGCGTCTTAATTTCATGGCTGCAATCACCATCTGCAGTGATTTTTGAGCCCAAACAAATAAAGTCAGACACTGTTTCCACTGTTTCCCCATCTTTTTGCAATGAAGTGATGGGACCAGATGCCATGATCTTAGTTTTCTGAATGTTGAGCTTTAAGCCAACTTTTTCACTCTCTTCTTTCACTTTCATCAAGAGGCTCTTTAATTCTTCTTCACTTTCTGCCATAAGGGTGGTGTCATCTGCATATCTGAGGTTATTGATATTTCTCCCAGCAATCTTGATTCCAGCTTGTGCTTCCTCCAGCCCAGCATTTCTCATGATGTACTCTGCATAGAAGTTAAATAAGCAGGGTGACAATATACAACCTTGATGTACTCCTTTTCCTATTTGGAACCAGTCTGTTGTTCCATGTCCAGTTCTAACTTTTGCTTCCTGACCTGCATACAGGTTTCTCAAGAGGCAGGTCAGGTGGTCTGGTATTTCCATCTTCTTCAGAATTTTCCACAGTTTATTGTGATCCACACAGTCAAAGGCTTTGGCATAGTCAAGAAAGCAGTAATAAATGTTTTTCTGGAACTCTCTTGCTTTTTCAATGATCCAGTGGATGTTGGCAATTTGATCTCTGGTTCCTCTGCCTTTTCTAAAACCAGCTTGAACATCTGGAAGGTCACCGTTCATGTATTGCTAAAGCCTGGCTTGGAGAATTTTGAGCATTACTTTGCTAGCCTGTGAGATGAGTGCAATTGTGCAGTAGTTTGAGCATTTTTGGCATTGCCTTTCTTTGGGATTGAAATGAAAACTGACCTTTTCCAGTCCTGTGGCCACTGCTGAGTTTTCCAAATTTGCTGACATACTGAGTGCAGCACTTTCACAACATCATCTTCCAGGATTTGAAATAGCTCCACTGGAATTCCATCGCATCCACTAGCTTTATTCCTAGGGATGCTTCCTAAAGCCCACTTGACTTCACATTCCAGGATGTCTGGCTCTAGGTGAGTGTGAGTGATCACACCATCATGCTTATCTGGGTCATTAAGATCTTTTTTGTACAGTTCTTTTGTGTATTCTTGCCAACTCTTCTTAATATCTTTAGCTTCTGTTAGGTACATACCATATGTGTCCTTTATCGAGCCCATCTTTGCATGAAATATTCCCTTGGTATCCATAATTTTCTTGAAGAGATCTCTAGTCTTACCCATTCTATTGTTTTCCTCTATTTCTTTGCACTGATCGCTGAGGAAGGCTTTCTTATCTCTCCTCTCTATTCTTTGGAACTCTGAATTCAAACGGGTATATCTTTCCTTTTCTCCTTTGCTTTTTGCTTCTCTTCTTTTCACAGCTATTTGTAAGGCCTCCTCAGACAGCCATTTTGCTATTTTGCATTTCTTTTTCTTGAGGATGGTCTTGATTCCTGTCTCCTATACAATGCCACAAACCTCCATCCATAGTTCATCAGGCACTCTGTCTATCAGATCTAGACCCTTAAATCTATTTCTCACTTCCACTGTATAATCATAAGGGATTTGATGTAGGTCATACCTGAATGGTCTAGTGGTTTTCCCTACTTTCTTCAATTTAAGTCTGAATTTGGCAATAAGGAGTTCATGATCTGAGCCACAGTCAGCTCCCAGTCTTGTTTTTGCTGACTGTATAGAGATTTTCCATCTTTGGCTGCAAAGAATACAATCAATCTGATTTCAGTGTTGACCATCTGGTGATGTCCAGGTGTAGAGTCTTCTCTTGTGTTGTTGGAAGTGGGTGTTTGCTATGACCAGTGCATTCTCTTGGCAGAACTCTATTAGCCTTTGCCCTGCTTCATTCTGTACTCCAATGCGAAATTTGCCTGTTACTCCAGGTGTTTCTTGACTTCCTATTTTGCATTCCTGTCCCCTATGATGAAAATGACATCTATTTTGGGTGTTAGTTCTAAAACGTCTTGTAGGTCTTCATAGAACCATTCAACTTCAGCTTCTTCAGTGTTACTGGTTGGGGCGTAGACTTGGATTACTGTGATATTGAATGGTTTGCCTTGGAAACTAACAGAGATCATTCTGTCATTTTGAGATTGCATCCAAGTACTGAATTTTGGACTCTTCTGTTGACTATGATGGCTACTCCATTTCTTCTAAGGGATTCCTGCCCACGCTAGTAGATATAATGGTCATCTGAGTTAAATCACCCATTCCAGTCCATCTTAGTTCACTGATTCTTAGAATGTTGACGTTCACTCTTGCCATCTCCTGTTTGACCACTTCCAATTTGCCTTAATTTATGGACCTAATATTCCAGGTGCCTATGCAATTTTGCTCTTTAAGCATGGGTCTTGACTTCCATCTCCAGTCCCATCCACAACTGGGTGTTGTTTTTGCTTCGGCTCCATCCCTTCATTCTTTCTGGAGTTATTTCTCTACTGATCTCCAGTAGCATATTGGGCTCCTACTGACCTGGGGAATTCATCTTTCAGTGCCCTATCTTTTTGCCTTTTTATACTGTTCATGAGGTTCTCAAGGCAAGAATACTGAAGTAGTTTGCCATTCCCTTCTCCAGTGGAACTCTCTATTACGACCCGTCCATCTTGGGTGGCCCCACACTGGATGGCTCAGTTTCATTGAGTTAGACAAGGCTGTGGCCCATGTGATTGATGAGAATTTTAAGTATTGTAAATCAACCAAGTGATACTTATGATATACATGGAATTCTGTTTATCAATTCTCTGATAGTGAAGTCACTCAGTTGTGTCCGACTCTTTGTGACCCCATGGACTGTAGCCCACCAGGCTCCTCCGTCCATGGGATTCTCCAGTCAACAATACTGGAGTGGGTTGTCATTTCCTTCTCCAGGGGATCTTCCCGACCCAGGGATTGAACCCAGGTCTCCCGATTTGCAGGCAGACGCTTTAACCTCTGAGCCACCAGGGAAGCCCATCAATTCTCTAGTATACATGCTAAATAATAAAATAATGAAGAACAAAACAGAAAATGAGTCACAGAACTAGAATTCTAGTAACTCTCTGACATTAAATGAAATACAAGTTTAATATTATACAAAAACAAGTAAGGGCTTCCCTGACAACTCAGACAGGAAAGGATTTGCCTGCAATGCAGGAGACCTGGGTTTGATCCTTGGGTTAGGAAGATCCCCTGCAAAAGGGAATGGCAACCCACTCGAATATTTTTGACTGGAGAATTCATAGATAGAGGAACCTGGCAGGCTACAGTCCATGGGGTTACAAACAGTTGGGCACCACTGAATGACTTTCACTTTCCAACTTCACAATGAAAAGCAAGCAAACTTAGCAGATAAGTTTGGATCAGTAAATTTAGCAAATGAGTTTGGATAACTTGAAAAAATCTCTTTCAAAGTTTTCAGAAATAACATAAAAATGGAAACAAAATCAACTGGCCTAATTAAGAACATCTTGGCACCTTTTGACATCCTTGTGTTGATAACTCATGACTTTCTGCTTCTTTTATGAAACAAGGGAAAATTAAGACATGGAAGCTAGGAATAGCTGAATGCAGTTATAAGAAATGTTTTTAAATGCCACTTAATCATCAAAACTCCAAATACATTGATAGAACTATATACAAATCAATATATCCATTTTCAAAGACAATTTTGCAATATATTTTAAAACCTAAACTTTTCATCCAGATTTCCACAGTTAGGGATTTCTCCTGAGAAAATTCTCAGACAGCTTCACATAGGTAAAATTTAAAAAAAAAAAAAAAAACGTTAATCATCTTGATTTTTTCAGAATATATTGATGTCTAACTAGAGAAGACTGGTTATAATTTGTTCCATAACGCTCTAAGTGCAGGAAACCTTAGATGGATTTTCTTCCTGAATCACCCAGGCTAATGCCACACGTACCAATGATACATAACAACCTTATGTAGGGCATGCCCACTCTCTACAATACATGCATCTCCAAGGGCTTTGAGGTTGAAATTTCAGCTCTCCTTCTGCAATACCTGGCTACCTTAGAATCTGCTCCCAGCAGCACGTGGACCCTTGAAAGCCTGGTGGTCTGAGGCACCAGCAGAGCAAATCTGGAGTCAACCTCCACTTCATCTTCAAGGTCTCCATTCATAGTAACCATGGCAACTGGAATCATTCAAGTCCCCACTTTCCCACCTCTGGGCAAATAGGCCAGTCTCTGAAGTTTTCAAACCAAGTCTCTTCTTTGTCCAGTTATGGAATACATCCCTGGAACAGACACCATCAGGCTCTGCTGCTGTGTCTCAGACCTTTCATTGTTCTCTGATGAACTTCCCTGTGTCTGAGAATTTTTTTTCCCCCAGAGCCAAGAAAAGCCTTCCTTCCACATAGAAGTCTGGAAATTCAAAGGAATTATCACCATTCTTCCAGTGGATCAGGCCTCAACTCATGAAGGTGATGTATTAGTCGCTCAATTGTGTCTGACTTTTCATGATCCCATGCACTGTAGCCCGCCAGGCTCCTCTGACAAAGGAACTCACTGAAGGTTATGTGTTAATACTCCAGCTCTCTCATCCTTATGTGCTAAATGAGCAGTGTTGCAGAGGCAAAGTTGAGTCAGGTGTTTACACCAGTTTACATTTTCTTACAGGACTGAGCTCCAGTTGGCTTTGTGGGAGAGTAGGCTGAATAATATCTTTTTTCTCCTTCCCTTCCCTGTATCACCTTTCCTCTCCCTTGTTATTATTTTCTGTACTTCCCAAATGTACCTCTTGCACTCAAATTCCTTTCTCAGTGTCTGCTTCTGGGACAAACTAAATGAACACAGTTTCCTTTTCCTTCTACATTTGGGATGCAGCCACTGCAACTCAAAGCAATAGCCTCTCCCAGTGCGTGAAGACAAAGCAAATGAAGACAAAGATTGCAAAGTACCTAGGTCCACAAAGATCATGTGATGCAAGGGAGCCCACATTCAGCATACAGAAACTCTGGCTGCTATTTTGGAATGATAAGGGAATTACACCACTCTCTACTTATTATTTTTATTTTCTAGAGCTATAGAAAAAACAGCAATAACAACCTTGCTCCATATAGGAAAAATATTAATCTATGATGCTGTTAATTCCAAATGATAATATAATCCCATTTTTATTTTCACTGTATTTGTATTTATATTTATATACAGCATAGACATGAGTAGATATGATCACTTTTTCACATGAGACAAATTTCTCCATAATTTAGTGACTTGCAATTATACTTATTTATTCCCACAGTTCTTCTGGTCTGGGTTGATTTGTGTGATAGCTGTACTCAGATATCAGACAGATACAAGTGGACTCACAGTTCAGACCTACCCTTGTGTTGGTGGTTGCAGGCTGTTTTTGAAAGATTTTCTCTAGAATATATGATTCAGTACAGTTCAGCTCAGTTGCTCAGTTGTGTCTGACTCTTTACTACCCCATGGACTGCAGCACGCCAGGCTTCCCTGTCCATAACCAACTCCTGGAGTTTACTCAAACTCATGTCCATTGAGTCAGTGATGTCATCCAACCATCTCATCCTCTGTTGTCCCCTTCTCCTCCTACCTTCAATCTTTCCCAGCAGCAGGGTCTGTTCCAATGAGTCAACTCTTTGCATGAGGTGGCCAAAGTATTGGAGTTTCAGCTTCAGCATCAGTCCCTCTAATGAACACCCAGGGCTGATCTCCTTTAGGATGGACTGGTTGGATCTCCTTGCAGTCCAAGGGACTCTCAAGAGTCTTCTCCAACACCACAGTTCAAAGGCATCAATTCTTCGGTGCACAGCTTTCTTTATAGTCCAACTCTCACATCTATACATGACCACTGGTAAAACCATAGCCTTGACTAGACAGACCTTTGTCGGCAAAGTAATGTCTCTGTTTTTTAATATGCTGTCTAGTTTGATCATAGCTTCTCTTCCAAGGAGCAAGCATCTTTTAATTTTGTGGCTGCAGTCATCATCTGCACTGATTTTTGGAGCCCCAAAAAATAAAGTCTGTCGATATTTCCATTGTTTCCTCATCTATTTGCCATGAAGTGATGAGACCAGATGCCATGATCTTAGTTTTCTGAATATATGGTTAGGGCTAGATTACTGGACTGCATGTATCTGCACCCTCAATTTTATTAGATATTGCCAAATTGCTTCTTAGGAGGTTATACCAATTTGTATTGACATCATATATGAAAGCTATGAAGCTCTCATACTTTTATTGGAGTTGAAACCGTATCTCATTGATGTCTTATTTTCACTTTTCTGTGCACTATTAAAAATACATGCTTTTCCATATGTTCATTGGACATTCAGGTTTCTCTTTCTTCAGATTATGTCTTTATATCTTTTGCCCAGTTTTCTTAGGGATTGTCTTCTGCTGGATGTAAGAATCATTGTATATCCTAGGCACTGGTATTTTGGTTGTTCCATGCATTGCAAATTTCTACTCTCTAGTGTATCTTTGAAGTTTATGTATGTGCTTTTTCATTTTTTCTTGAATGTAAATTACTCAATTTGTAATAAAACAAAGTATCAGTATTCTTTGCTTTTTGTTTGTTGTTTTGTGTTTATTGAGGTTGAATAATCTGAATCATCAATCCTCCAAGTACCAGTGTAGAGAAGTATGGGTGTAGAGTTTGAGTTGTGCTGGCATCACAAAGGTGCTAAAAAATCATTTTCACAGTGTAACAAAGTATTTCTCTCAGTTTTTGTAACCTAAATGCATATGTGTTTTATTTTTCTTTGTGAACATTATATAACTTTTGAAAATTATATTTTCTGGGACAAGTAAGGGATTTGGTTGCATTATAACAAACTAATTATAATCAAGGGACTTCTTCCTTTTTCTGTAGAATCTAATAAATCTACCTGGTACACTGACTCAACTCTAGAGATTTTGGAGTCAACTACCAAATCTGGTTTTAAAGAGAGATGAATAATTTCTTGGTAAATAAAAAAGTTTCAGTTGTTGAGTTAAGATAGTAATCAAAGCTCATATGACACAACCTGAGCTGATAAGCAGCAGCATCACTATGGAATTCCCTGCCTTGTGGTGCCTCTTCTGCTGCCTGAGCTCAGCAGGGAGGATGGAATATTCCTCCTCACCAAACACTTGGCATTGCTTCAAGAAGAAGCAGGCAAGGGAAAATAAAACTTTAAAAGAGGAGACAAAATATAAGTAAATGAAATTCTCTTTTACTCACCTGATTTAAGTCATATGAACATCTTTAACATACCAAAATAACTGAAAAGAAACATGTAGCAGCCTTAAAATGTCCATGCACTTATTTCTACTAGAAAGATAGCCCATGGGAAAATATGACTTTCATACAGACTTTCAACATATAATAGATTTTTAGATACCTATCAAGTGATAATTCACATTTACTGTTGTGACAGTTGTAATAGCTACATGTTACTAATACATGATACTAATCTAACTTTGATGCTGCATTTTGTTATAACATGTAGCTCTCAGATTTTATACACACATTTGGAGGTCAGTCCTTTCCTCCTTTGTGTTCAAAGCATCCAGTTTAATTCTGAAATTTTTTCTAGTCCAGATGAACAAGTAACATACATCAAATAGCTCAAGAACTCACAAGAAAATTAACAACTGAGCAACCTGTGGGCAAAGTGAAGAAATGATATAATCTAAAGATTATTTGGGGATGTTGGTTCTTATCATAATGACCTGCAATTACTAGAAGTAGAGATTACACCGTGTAGAAAAGGCCTTTTTCAAGTTGCACTTATTTCTCAAAAGTTTATTAAAAACCCACCATGTGCTAGACACTGCCCTCACATTCATGGTTCTTAAAATCTATTGAAGAGATATACAACAAACATTACAAATTATGAATTATATAATAAGTTAGGTAGTAATATGTGTTATGGGGAAAGAAGAAGAAGCAGAATAAGAGGTATGGGTTAGTTCTAACATAACAACCAAGCTTATGTAGAGAGAGTTGAAGTAGTTTTAAAAATTGAATTACTTGATCCTCTGATGCCAGATGATAAAATTTCCCAAGATTCTGTGAGCCAGAATGTGACTACTATGTGTAAGCCCTAGAACAGCTATTAGTTTACAAAATTTGACTTTAAGGATTTGTAAATGTGTCACTTAAATATGCAATCAAACCAAAAATTAAGCACCTTAAGTTAAATCTCCTATAGCCAGCAAAAATAATTTTGTAGAAAAATATTTAATAGCACTGAAAAATTCAGGCTATTTACTGAGAAAGGAAGTTCACAAAATGATATAAACAGTGTTAGCCTATATTTATATAATGCTATACATTTGGACATTTGTACAGAAACTATGCCATATTTTAAATAGTGATATCTTTGGGGGAGAAGTGATGAGCAGTATAATTTTTATTTTCTTTTATATTTTGATTTGCTGTATTAATTTATAATAATTTTGTCTTCAAATATAATGACAGAAATAAGAAAATCAGATCTAAAATTTTGCCAAAGCCTAAGATTATGTTGTAAGATTGAAAGAATACGTGGAAATCTAAGCAATATTTTGATGCTAAAATTGACTCAGGAATTTTTTTCCAATGCTAAAAAAAGAATCCCGTACATCAGATAATGCCAGACTCCCATAGATTGTGATGGATTTTATATCATCATCCTTGGTTTATTTTGTTCTATCGTTTAGTTTTCAAACTGCCCTCAGTTGAGCTTGAATGGAATTACTGGGCTGAATGAAGAGTTCATTCTTGTTTAAGATCTTACGGAAAAACCACAACAAACATTTTGGCCAATGCAAAACATGCTCTAAATTTGTATCCTTATTTATGAACTATACATAAGTTGATATACTTGCACAGAAGCTATAATTATTTACTTTGAAACTCCTAAAACATTCTGATTATCTAAGCCTAACATTAATAAATTACAACATGTAAAAACAATTCAATGAGTAAATGGTATTTACCAATGTCTTTCTCAGTATGTGTTCTCCCAGAAGTTGACTGTTGAACAAAGATTTTAGTACAAGTAGCTTATTTTGGATATGTTCCCAAAGAAATTAATCAAGGCAAATTTAAGAGGGAAGGAAAGAACCCATAAAGGATGAATTATCTGGTAAGTTACCGCTGTGAGTTATAGGATCTTAACTCCTTTGAGGAATACCTCATCCAGACCCCAGTTCAATTCAGTTCAGTTCAGTCACTCAGTCGTGTCCAACTCTGCGACACCATGAACTGCGGCACGCCAGGCCTCCCTGCCCATCACCAACTCCCGGAGTTCACTCAGACTCGAGTCCATCGAGTCAGTGATGCCATCCAGCCAGCTCATCCTCGGTCGTCCCCTTCTTCTCCTGCCCCCAATCCCTCCCAGCATCAGAGTCTTTTCCAATGAGTCAACTCTTCGCATGAGGTGGCTAAGGTACTGGAGTTTCAGCTTTAGCACCATTCCTTCCAAAGAAATCTCAGGGCTGATCTCCTACAGAATGGACTGGTTGGATGTCCTTGCAGTGCAAGGGACTCTCAAGAGTCTTCTCCAACACCACAGTTCCAAAGCATCAATTCTTCGGCGCTCAGCCTTCTTCACAGTCCAACTCTCACATCCATACATGACTACTGGAAAAACTATAACCTTGACTAGATGGACCTTAGTGGGCAAAGTAATGTCTCTGCTTTTGAATATGCTATGTAGGTTGGTCATAACTTTTCTTCCAAGGAGTAAGCGTCTTTTAATTTCATGGCTGCAATCACCATCTGCAGTGATTTTGGAGCCCAAAAAAATAAAGTCGGAAACTGTTTCCACTGTTTCTCCATCTGTTTCCCATGAAGTGATGGGACCAGATGCCATGATCTTCATTTTCTGAATGTTGAGCTTTAAGCAGACTTTTTCACTCTCCTCTTTCACTTTCATCAGGAGGCTTTTTAGTTCCTCTTCACTTTCTGCCATAAGGGTGGTGTCATCTGCATATCTGAGATTATATTTCTCCCAGCAATCGATTCCAGCTTGTGTTTCTTCCAGTCCAGTGTTTCTCATGATGTACTCTGCATATAAGTTAAATAAGCATGGTGACAATATACAGCCTTGACGTACTCCCAACCTAGGGGCAAAGGAACTGTAACATTTACATCAGATTTCCTCCATAACAGGCTGAGAGAGCTGCTCCTAGAGTTTTATTAATTCTCTGAATTTCTGGTATCCAGTAAGGAAACCAGGCAGAGAGGATATGGTTGGAGTACTGATCTGTAGTACTCTTCATTACAAGTATTTTGAAGGCTCTGTTTGTAAACATGGTAGAAATAAAATGAGAAATTGATATGGAGGATGGATTCAAAGAATAGATTATTTTACAGTATTCTTAGGATAAAGTTTATGCTTATGACACACTTTAGCATCTTGCCCTTCTACTGAAAGAAAAAGTTTAAAGTTGCTTCTTGAACAATGAATGGAAATTTACTAAACAGTATTGAGATGGGTGGGCAGAGAAAGTCTGAGGACAACAATTCAAGCAGAAAAAAAATAAATATTTAGAGGTGAGCCTACAAGCATATCATGAAATGTTTGAAGAACAGCAAACTGTCCATATTACTGGAGCACTAGGTGCCACGTGCAAGATGGCACTGAGAAATATATAGGAAACAAACCCCACAGGAATTCTTATACTATTCAGGCATTAGCACCTTATTCTAAAGGCAACAGGAGACCTGTGAAAGATTTAAGTCAAGATTTAAGCATCTTTAGAAGAAGTTCCTGATAGGAAATTGGAAGGAAAAAAATGGGAGAGAGAAAAAAAGAGAAGCAGCAAATTGGGATGCCAGAAATAATGGTGGTTTTTGCTGACAGCAACAAAGAGAGAACACATGAATATATTATTTTGAAGATATTTAGGAGGCAGAAAACTTAGGAAAAATTTTATGAGAAAAACTAGATTTGCTTTCATATACTAAATGTAAAAAAAAAAAAAAAAAAAAAAAAAAAAAGCAAATGGCAGGCAATACATTTCCTGGTCTGAAACAAAAAATTCCTTATAGTTGATGTTATGTATTATGGTATTCTGTACACTAAGCGTCTTATGTGATTATTTCTTTATTTAACTAAATTGAGGCATGTAATTCAATTACAAAATTGAAGGAGGGAGTGGTAAAGGGAATGAAATATTCATTAAGAATCATTTCCCATCAACCACTTGTTCATGCTTAGATCAAACAGATCTAATAATTTCTTGTTAAATTCATCAGTTTTCATTAGAAGAGTAATTGTAGTTGGTAAAAGGTAATGGTTACAGTGTATTACACAATTAACACAGTGTGAAATGTTCTCTATAGAGGGTTTTCTGCAAACACTAGATACTAGATTTAGGATACAAAAATGTAAGATTTTGCTAAACACTATCATTTTGTTAAATCAAATCAAAGCCTATTTATATTTCCATTGAAAACTCAGGCTGTCATTTAGACATTACAAACATTGATGTTTTAACAGATTGGTTAGGGCTAAAGGGAATGAAATTTGATTTTTATAAATGATCATGATGTCTTTATAAAGTGTTAGTTCCTCAGTTGGGTCCAACTTTTTGTGACTCCATGGACTGTAACCCACCAGACTCCTCTGTCCATGAAATTTTTCTGGCAAGAATACTGGAGTGGAGAGCCATTCCTTCCTATACAGGATCTTCCCAACCCAGGGATTGAACCTGGGTCTCTTGCACTGCAGGTATTCTTTATGATCTGAGTCACCAGGGAAGCATGCTGTCTGTATAAAATGCCAGAGGAAATAGTTTGGACTCATGTTGATAAACCTAATAGGTCAAAATCTAATGTGCATATTTCAACCCTGAAAAGCCCAAATAGAAAATGTTTATTTTCTATTTTAATTTTTTTCTATTTATCAAGACAAAATAATTTATAAAAGTATATAATATTGAGAATAAAATATGATAATTATTGTTAAAAAGAAACTATCTGCAAAAAGTTTAAGTGATAAAAGACTGTTAACCAAAATATACAAAGAACACTAACTCAACCCTATTAAAACAACCAAATTTAAAAATAGGTCAAAGACTTTAACTGACAATGGAATATTATTCAACACTAAACATAAATGAGTGACCAAGCCATGAAAAGACATGGATGAATCTTAAATGCATATTATTAAGTGAAAGAAACAAATCTAAAAAGGTTACATATAGTATGCTACCAACTATATAACATTCTGGAAAGGGGGAAAAGAAAACTACGGAAACGTGAAAAGATAGTGTCTGCTAGAGGCTGGGGTGGAGGGAGGGATGAACAGGAAAACAAAGTGGAATTGTAGAACGTTGAAAATACCCTGTATGATACCATAATGATAGATACATGTTATTACGTGTTTGTCCAAACTCATAGACTATACAACATTGGAAATAGGCCATAGTAGGGGAAATGTAGGTTCATCAATTGTAACAAATGTACCACTCTGGTGGGGGGTGTTGGGAATCGGGAGGCTGGGGAGAAAGGGTGAGAATATATGAGAAATCTCTATCTCCCCATTAATCTTGCTGTGAATCTAAAACTTCTTTAAAAAATAAGGTCTTAATTTTTAAAAGATTTTTTAAAGTCATTATTTATTATTTATTTTTGAAATATTTTTTGATGAAAATTTTCTAAATTGACAGTTATTATTTCCTTTGAAGATTGTAAAGATGCTATTAGATTTCCTTAGGTCTTACATAGTTTCTGATCAAAAAATATTTAATTTCTCTTATACTTATTCCTTTGTGATGTATCTTTTTCTCCTCTGCTTTTTTACATTTTGTCTTGATTATTGGTTTTAATCTATTTGATTTTAATGTATGTGCATCCTCTTTGCATTCATTTAAAAGGAAACATCTGGCAACCACATTTTATCAAATATTTCCCAACATTTACAATATATGGGCTGTATTCCATAGTATGGAAATACTATCATTTTAATCATTGGTTCCTTGTTACTCAACATTCAGATAACACTTCAGTTCAAAGGCCTTTGTTTTTGAGAGCAACAAGCGCAGATGATTCATATAAACTCAGTTATGCAGGGTTGGGGAGCATTCCTCACTCTGCTTCCTCATGTCAATGAGATATGTCTGTCATAATTTTATTTCAAAAGGAATATTATAACCATAAGAATAAAAATAATCAGTATACTTAATTCTCATCAAGTAAATAAAGATTTTAAAAAATCATATCACTTTAAAAGTCCAAGACAATTTAAGAGTACACTAGAGTACATTTTCTACACAATATGTGCCAAATCGCACAAATATAAATCATAGAATTGGTGACCCACTGAAGTCAGCAGTCCTTATTCTGGCGGACTACTAGAATGTGGTTGATGATTACTCAAATAAATAGAGACAGCAAATGCACTGGTATATGCCAGATCTTTAAAGGTTCCATATATATATATATATCTTAGTACTCGTCTTCCCTGGTGGCTCAGATGGTATAGCATTTGCCTGCAATGCAGGAGACCAGGGTTTGATCCCTGGGTCAGAAAGATCCCCTGGAGAAGGAAATGGCAACCCACTCCAGTACTCTTGCCTGGAAAGTCCCATGGACGGAGGAGCCTGGTAGGGTACAGTCCATGGGGTCGCAAAGAGTTGACACGACTGAGCGACTTCACTATGCTATACTATATCTTAGTATATATAACAAAAACCTTCAGTGGGGCACAAGTGCATATACAAATCCAGAGACTACAATTCTGCAATGAGAATAAGCATCTTGAAATCAGGAAAAAAAAATAGAATGGGAATTAAGAAGTTAAATCAATTACAAATGCAGATTTTCAGATCTTAGGCTTGGAAGTGAAAATCAGGAAATTAGTAATTATTCTAAATTCTTCTCCTTCCTGCACAGATTTCCTAAAAAGTCTGAAGGATGAGAAAGTAGTAGCATTATAGTGCCCTGGCAGCTAAAATAAAATGAGTCAAATATTGATGGAGCACCCCTACAGAACCCACGCTCTTGCTCAATTGCTAAGTCATAACTGACTCTTTGAGACCCCATGGATTGTAGCCCACCAGGCTCCTCTTTCCATGGGATTTCCCAGGCCACATACTGGAGTGGGTTGCCATTTCCTTCTGCAGGAGATCTTCTCAACCCAGCGATGGAACCTGCATCTCCTGCATTGGCAGGTGGGTTTTACCACTGAGCCTTAGACACGCCATTTGTAATACTCACAAAATGTTTACATACAAATGGAATAAACTCTGTTTCATTATATTGAGTTATATGTTATATATATAACTCATTATACTATATATGAGTCTCACACATACAGACTCAGTGTTAAAGCTTGTTTTGGGTCAAATGACATTATCTGTATATGTTTGGAGTCACATCCTTTGGTTCAAAAAACCTATTTCACTTAAAGTTGCTGTCCACATCAATTCAGTTCAGTCACTCAGTCATGTCCAACTCTTTGCGACCCCATGAATCGTAGCACTCCAGGCCTCCCTGTCCATCACCAACTCCCAGAGTTCACTCAGACTCACATCCATTGAGTCAGTGATGCCATCCAGCCATCTCATCCTCTGTCATCCCCTTCTCCTCCTGCCCCCAACCCCTCCCATCATCAGAGTCTTTTCCAGTGAGTCAACTCTTCGCATGAGGTAGCCAATGTACTGGAGTTTCAGCTTCAGCATCAATCCTTCCAAGAATACCCAGGGCTGATCTTCTTTAGGATGGACTGGTTTGATCTCCTTGCAGTCCAAGGGACTCTCAAGAGCCTTCAACACCACAATTCAAAAGCATCAATTCTTCAGCGCTCAGCTTTCTTCACAGTTCAATTCTCACATCCATACATGACCACTGGAAAAACCATAGCCTTGACTAGACGGACCTTTGTTGGCAAAGCAATGTCTCTGCTTTTCAATATGTTATCTAGGTTGGTCATAACTTTTCTTCCAAGGAATAAGCATCTTTTGATTTCATGGCTGCAATCACCATCAGCAGTGATTTTGGAGCCCAGAAAAATAAAAAGTCTGACACTGTTTCCACTGTGTCCCCATCTATTGGCCATGAAGTGATTGGACCAGATGCCATGATTGCCGGGAGCCAGCGTAAGGAATCCCACCCATGACAAGGTCATGCGGAGAGGCCTGATGGACAAGGCAAGTCAGGTCTCAGGGTTTCCCCCTGGAATTTCCTGAGCATGTACCTCCAAAATGAGAATCTGCGTGCCTTATTGTACTGTGCTTTTCCACTCTTCTGACACACTCTGGAAAAAGTTAACTCAGGGCTTTAGTCTTCTGCATTTGAAAGGGATGTTTCAGTTCAAACCCCCTCTGATAACTCTCTAGCTTGCCTAACAGGTTCCCCTGGACTTTTTACAGCTTGTGAATTGCTTACAGCCCCCCAACCAAGAGAGGCACAAAGCTTAAAGCACCTTAAAGATACAGAGCCTTTTCTAAAGAGCTAAAAATCATATTGGTGACGGATTTCACTGTTGACTTAATGATTGCTGCCAGGCCTCCATATTCTTTATCTTTTAGGCACCTGTGAGGATATTAATCAATGTAATCGGGATATGGGGAAAGGTATATAGTAATTTTGATGTTAGCAACACTAGACTTTTGAGTTAATTACTTTTCTTTTGTTATAAATCACTGTACTCCTTTTACTTGTTATAAATTGCTGTATCTTTGCTATGTAAGAATGTAACTTTATTTCATGCTTTCTGAGAGTGGCACCAGACTTTGAGAAGAATGACACAAATAAGTCTTCTGGTTGACAAACCCTTATAAGAAAAGAGCTGTAAAATGTTAATTGGCCCTTTTGGCTGGAAGATGATGTAAATCACCTAAGACTTGTGTATACAACTAGGTATGCAGAGAGAAAAGCCTGGTTTTGATAAGGGTCTGGGCTGCTAACACTGCATAATTTTGTATTACCCATTGATCTCTATGTACAATCAAAAAGGTATAAAAGGCCTTTCTAGAAAATAGAGGCCAGGCCAGTCATTGGAAGGACTGGTTTCCCCCGTGTCTCTTCCTTACTCTATTTTCTGGCTGAATTCCCATCTGGGGCGTGGAGGCTCGCCATGTCTACTTACTTGCCCGGCTTCTAAGATCCATGCCAGAGGGGGCCCTAGGCGGGGCACCCCCTGCTATTCAAGAGGACGCCGGTGGCCAAATGTAGGTGGTGCAAGCTCCTTGTCTGGAACTTTATTGGCTTTCCACGTAAACCAAGTTATTCAGCATCTGTTCTCCACTAAATTTTCCTACTATACTATTTCTTAATTTCTTTTATATTTCTAAATAAATGTCTTTTCCTTGCCTACTCTGTCTCCCCATCGAATTACCCTGGATCCACCAGGGCAGGACCCCAGCACATGATCTTCGTTTTCTGAATGTTTAGCTTTAAGCCAAAATTTTCACTCTCCTCTTTCACTTTCATCAAGAGGTTTTTTAGTTCCCCTTCATTTTCTGTCATATGGGTGGTGTCATCTGCATCTTGGAGAAGGCAATGGCAACCCACTCCAGTACTCTTGCCTAGAAAATCCCATGGGCAGAGGAGCCTGGTAGGCTACAGTCCATGGGGTCGCTAAGAGTCGGACATGACTGAGGGACTTCACTTTCACTTTTCACTTTCATGCATTGGAGAAGGAAATGGCAACCCACTCCAGTGTTCTTGCCTGGAGAATCCCAGGGATGGGGGAGCCTAGTGGGCTGCCATCTCTGGGGTCGCACAGAGTCTGACACGACTAACGTGACTTAGCAGCAGCAGCAGCAGCATCTGCATCTGCTGTCCACATACTGAGTATATTTGCAGTCCCTGACCACCCATGGATGCTCAAGTTAGCTATCATCCCTAAGTAATATAGTCTTCATTTTTCTAAACTTTATTGTCATTCTAAAAATAATCAGAGTATTAGTTTCAAGGTTAAATCATCTGTATGGGACTAGGTTGTCTTCTATCATTTTATGTTCACAATTAGAGCCCGCTGTTTAAGAGATGTGATAGTATTTATTATTGTTCAGAGACCTGGTGGTTTTGAACTGTGGTGCTGGAGAAGACTCTTGAGAGTCCCTTAGACAGCAAGGAGATCAAACCTGTCAATCCTAAAGGAAATCAACCCTGAATATTCATTGGAAAGACTGATGCTGAAGCTGAAGCTCCAACACTTTGGTCACCTGATGTGAAGAGCTGATTCACTGGAAAAGACTCTGATGCTGGGAAAGAATAAGAGCAGGAGGAGAAGAGGGTGACAGAGGATGAGATGGTTGGATGGCATCATCGACTCAATGGACATGAGTTTGAACAAACTCTGGGAGATGATGAAGGACAGGGAAGCCTGGTATGCTGCTGCCCACGGGATCGCAAAGAGTTGGACATGACTTAGTGACTGAACAACAAAAGAGACCTGGAGCCTACACTTTAGTTGAGATGAAGCAAAAAACTACTTTTTCACATATTTACCATGAGAGAGATGTCCATGAAACACACTGTTTCCATTGCTTAGAGTCTGAGCATGTATTTGAAACAATGACTATGTAGTATTGATGTTTAAGAAGTGATTCTCATATGTACTTGTTTAGACTAGTTTAGATGAAACATTTTGGGGAATATAGGAAGTCTGAGATTTGATGTAATGAATGTCTAGCTTATTTAATTGCTTATAGTTATTTTTCTATTACTACATCAAAATCTGCTTTACAGGGTCTCAGGTAACTATCTTTCTCAGGACACATCATGCCCACCTGGCTATGGCCCCTCTTGATTTCTCCAGCTCCTTTCTTAAGACTACCGTCTCCTACCAGGCAACTGTCAGCACCATATCATCCCGTACACTTGAGTCTTCATCGTATCATGCCTTCTTGAAATACTGTTCTTTCTCTTGCTTGCTGAAGCCTCTTCAAGACCTACTTGCCAGTCAAGATTCAGGTAAAGTTTTTATTTTGCAGTAAAGACTTTTCTGACTAGTCTACGATCCCTCTTCACAAAATGACCAGGCCTGTCTTTGTGTTTTACTAACCACTTAATAAATGTCCCTTGAGTGAATGAATAAAAACATAAATAATTAATATTTGAGAGAAAGCACAAACAGAACATTAAAGTCTACAATGAATTAAAATAAATGTAAATTCCTGCTCTCAGAAAAAAAGTGGACAACAATTTTTCATAAATTTTGGTATATTTTGTATGATAAAACTATGATCTGTACTGTGTAGATTATACCTGTGGCAGATTCATGTTGATGTTAGCCAAAACCAATACAATATTGTAAAGTAATTAACCTCCAATTAAAATAAATAAATTTATATTTAATAAATAAATAAATATAAGATATAATGCTTATACCTAAAAAAATTAAAATGTATTAAGGGAACTAGACTATCAAGTTGTTACTGTTCACTGTTCCAAAAATAAGCTTTATAATGGGTTTTTAAAATATTTTCCTATAAAAGACTGAAACAGATTTCAAAATATTAAAGAATTTTCTGGATCATAGAATTATGGTAATTTTGGTTTTGTTTTTCTCTGCAATTTCCTGTTTTTATAGTTTTTTTCATAATGTGTGAATTTTTTCCAATATTAAAAACGTAAAAATATATTCTTTCTGAGAAAAATATAAAAGGGATTAAAAATATCAGAATTATAGTACCTCTTCCCTGGTGGCTCAGACGGTAAAGAATCTGCCTGCCATGTGGGAGACCTGGGTTTAATCCCTGGACATGGCAACCCACTTCAATATTCTTGCCTCTAGAATCCCTATGAACAGAGGAGCCTATCAGGCTAGAGCCCATGGTGTTGCAAAGAGTCACACATGACTGAGCGACTAAGCATAGAATAATAGTACTGCCGATTTGGAAGCGGGAAGCACAAATTGAAAAGAAAATTGCCAAATAAAGGCAATTTGGCAATATACCAAGGCATACAATAATTGAATCATACTCTTTAACATATAATTCCCTTCAAATATATTGAAAGTAATAAAGAGACAAAAATGTCCATTATAGTCTTACTCACAATAATTTTAAAAATAGATGCACAACAAATCTCCCCCCGAAGCAGATGATTTAGCAATCGTAAAATATCATTTTGAAAACTAATCTGCATTTTTTACAGTCATGAAAACTGTGGAAACATAGAAAAACTTTAAACATACTGTTAAATTAAAAGCATAATATTTATTATAATCTATAACTACATTGATGTAAAACAAATGTTGCTAAAAATAAAAAATAAATAAATTATCATGGCACAGAAAAAAGCTATATGTTCTTTTTTATTAAAACTTTTCTTTTAACATCATCCTCCAGTTAAATAAATTTAAAAAATTTAAATAACCATCTTTAAATAGAAAGTGAAGGAAAGAACACGATTCAAGTAAATTTCTTTCTATGTGCTGTGCCTTTTATATCATTTTAAAACTATATATGAGCTGCTGCTGCTAAGTCACTTCAGTCATGTCCGACTCTGTGCGACCCCATAGATGGCAGCCCCCACCCGGCTCCCCCGTGCCTGGGATTCTCCAGGCAAGAACACTGGAGTGGGTTGCCATTTCTTTCTCCAATGCATGAAAGTGAAAAGTGAAAGTGAAGTCGCTCAGTTGTGTCCTACCCCTAGCGACCCCATGGACTGCAGCCTACCAGGTTCTCCATCCATTGGATTTTCCAGGCAAGAGTACTGGAGTGGAGTGCCATTGCCTTCTCTGTATATATGAGCTATGTTCATGTTATTTAATACATAAATCAATGTTGCATGTCCACTTAATTCTAGGTTTAATATCTTGTGATATTGCCTTGTTCATGATGTTATATTATTTAGAGAATTCCACTTTAATTCATGTTAATTCCAACACTACCAATCATACATTTAATTGATATATTCAGTTTAATTGACATGTGTTCAAATATGAAAGTGAAAGTGTTAGTTGCTCAGTCTTGTCAGATTCTTTGTGACCCCATGTCTGTAACCCACCAGGCTCCTCTGTCCATGGAATTCTCCAGGGAAGAATGCTGGAGTGGGTAGTCATTCTCTTCTCCAGGGGATCTTCCTGACCCTGTGCTCGAACCAGGGTCTTCTACACTGCAGACATGTCTCAGATTCTTTACCATCTGAGCCTCCAGAGAAACCCTTCTTCAACTATAACCACAAACAAATTTCACTAGAATAAATTTTTCTGTTCCCCTTTAAAATCTTACTCCACATCTCCTTTAACTTCATTTTATATCCTGGTTTACTCTTAATCCATTACCTAATCTGGGAGACTCCTACATGATGAAAAATTCACTTCTTGTTATATTGTTTAGCTCTTATTTTGGTTATATTTTAAGAAAGCTCATTTACAGAAATAAAAGGATTGTCTAGTGATTGTTGAACACTTTTAGTGAGAAAATCCGTAGAAACAATTCCGGGAAAGCAGGACAGTCCATAAGATACTGAGACTAAGAACCTGGGTCTCTCCAAATATCCCTTTGCGGAGCATGTACCTGTCTGACAGCAGATGGATGAGAATGGACAGGATGGTAGCTGAAGGGGGAATTCCACAGTGGGAGCCCTCCCCTCTTCCACACACACGCACACACAAACACAGAGCAGGTGTACCGAAGACAAAAGAGATCAGAACTTGTTAATAGGACAAGCCAAAAATTAAGAAATTTGCAAATTGAACAGGTGAAAATGTAACTCGTGATAATTGAGAGCTAATTATCGTCAGCTAGCAATTGGCAACCAGGTGTTCTGAGTCACCGAAAAGGCAAAGCTGGGAGGATTGTGGAGATATTCGACTTTGGCACAAATGAGAGAAGTGAGTTCCCTGAGTGAGGCTTCTGTAGAGGAAAATGATTAGTCTTTGTACTGCTGCTATGTTTTTGCGTGTCTAGGAGGCTAGCCATGAGAGAGCAAGTGTTGCAAAGGAAAGTAGTTATGGCTTGGGTATAAGAAGTACTTTATATTTTTTCAAAGTTGGCTTTAGCCAAATGAGTAAAGCAGAGATACAGAAACCACCCAAGCCACATCCATTGGCTGTAGGCCATCCTGGAATGACAGTGACTTTATTCTTTAAGCAGTGCTAAACAGAAAGTTTTAGGGGAAAAAAGACTCAAGTCAATTTATATATATATATATATATATATATATATATATATATATATATATATTTCTTAAAGTTATTTTTTAGAAGCTTAGGATTAGATATATTAAATAATATATTCAAGGACATAAGGCTAATGAGCAGTAAACATAGGATTCAAACTCAAAACTGCCTATTGCCAAAATCCATGCTTTTATTGTACCAGCTTGCTTTTTTTTTTTTTTTTTTTTGCTTAAAACAATAACAGAGATTCCACCCCTACCACAATTCTCCATAACTCTAAAGATTCCAAAGCACAGGCATTTCCAAAATTATTAATAAATGTCTATGTTCAAGTACAATTACATAGAAAAACACACACGTTGTAAATGTACTGTTCAATGAATGAACATAGGGTGAACACATCCACCTAATTCACCAGCCAAGAAACAGTGCACTATCAAGTCAGAAACTCCTAGTACCCCTCTAAGACATGACCCCTCCCCAGTGCAGTAATTTATTTCCTGATTCCTGGTGGCTCAGCAGAAAAGAATCTGCCTGCAATGCAGGAGGCAAAGGAGACTCTGGTTCGATCCTTGGGTCAGGAAGATCCCTTGGAGGAGGAAACGGCAACCCAGTCCAGTATTCTCGCCTGGAAAATGCCATGAACAGAAGAGCTTGGCAGGCCACCATCCACGGGATCACAAGAGACAGACATGTCTGAAGTGAGTGAGTATGCAATACAAGAGATTTATCCTGCCAAAGTCCGAATGTTATTTAAATAGAATAATACAGTCTGAACAATTTTGTGTGTTCAAACTTTTGTGTTTGTCTCAATCTTCTTTCACTACATGTTTCTTTTGTGAGGTGTGACCTTTCTATTGGTGGAGAAATAGTTCATTGACATCCATTGTTATACAGTATTCCCTTGTATTAATATGCCTCAGTGTATTTATGCATCTTACCTTTAGTGAATGTTAGGGTAGATCACAGTTTCTATCACTATTTATGCGAGTAACACCCTTTTTTCATTTTAATGAACACATGTATGCCTTCTGATGGCTACTCACCTGGATATGTTAGTATTAAGTCATGGGGTTTGGCTAGGTTCAGCTTTATCAGATAATATCAAACAGTTCTCCAAAGTGGTTGTACTAATATGTACTCCCACCAGCAAGGCATGGGAGTTTCTATTGCCCATCAACCTTTCCAATCCTGAGTGATATCACTCAGTTTTAGCCATGATAGCAGATGTGCAACTGGGGCTAAGGATTTAATTTACATTCATTTGAAGACTGTTTAGGTTGAGATTCTTTTCATGTTGTTTTGACCATTTGGCTAGACTCCTTTTTGTATCTCATCCAAGTATGTTGCCCAATGTTTTCTATTTCTTCTTGGCTTGTAAGAGACTATTATATAGTCTAGACAAGAACCCAAATTTTAAGTTGCAAAACTGTATAATATTTCTGAATATCTGGATTTTTTTATTACATAATGTTGACTTTGGTGAAAAACATTTTATCTTTATTAAGTGTAATATGGCTTTTCTATTCTTAGTATTCACTGGGATATTTTTGTCCTATTTAAGAAATAACATATATATCCAAAGGCCATGAATATGTTCTCTTTTAATTATTTTTAGAAGACTTTTCACATACTTTTTCACCTGTCTCAGCATCAATATGGAAAAAGACTGTCCTTTGCCTGCTGCCCTGAAATTCTGCCCTTGTCATAAATCTAATGTTTGTGTGGTTCTTTATTCTGGGTAGCTTTTCTGGTGAATTGGTCTCTTTTTCTCTCCTTGAATGAATAAATATTTTTTGATTAACATAACTTCTAACTCTTGATAACTTGTATTAGGCCTTATAGCTTTCATATCTGTCCAGTTTGCATTGGTTATTTGCACGTGTCACCATATAAATTGTAGAGTAATCTCATCTCGTCATTTTACCAAAGTAAAAAATGTTGAAGTGTTGGTTCAGTCAGTTCAGTTCAGTCGCTCAGCTGTGTCCGACTCTGCGACCCCATGAATCGCAACACACCAGGCCTCCCTGTCCATCACCAACTCCCGGAGTTTACCCAAACTCATGTCCATGGAGTCCATGATGCCATCCAGCCATCTCATCCTCTGTTGTCCCCTTCTCCTCCTGCCCTCAATCCCTCCCAGCATCAGGGTCTTTTCCAATGAGTCAACTCTTCGCATGAGGTGGCCAAAGTACTGGAGCTTCAGCTTTAGCATCACTCCCTCCAATGAACACCCAGGGCTGATCTCCTTCAGAATGGACTGGTTGGATCTCCTTGCAGTCCTAGGGACTCTCAAGAGTCTTCTCCAACACCACAGTTCAAGAGCATCAACTGTTTGGAGCTCAGATTTCTTCACAGTCCAACTCTCACATCCATACATGATCGCTGGGAAAACCATAGCCTTGACTAGATGGACCTTTGTCGGCAAAGTAATATCTCTGCTTTTGAATATGCTATCTAGGTTGGTCATAACTTTCCTTCAAAGGAGTAAGCATCTTTTAATTTCATGGCTGCAATCACCATCTGCAGTGATTTTGGAGCCCAGAAAAATAAAGTCTGACACTGTTTCCACTGTTTCCCCATCTATTTCCCACGAAGTGATGGGACTGGATGCCATGCTCTTCGTTTTCTGACTGTTGAGCTTTAAGCCAACTTTTTCACTCTCCTCTTTCACTTTCATCAAGAGGCTTTTTAGTTCTCCTTCACTTTCTGCCAAAGGGTGGTGTCATCTGCATATCTGAGGGTTATTGGTATTTCTCCTGGCAATCTTGATTCCAACTTGTGCTTCTTCCAGCCCAGCGTTTCTCGTGAAGTGTTGGTTAGGATTGCACTAAATCTATGAACCACTTTAAGAAGAATTGGCATTTGTATAATATGGAGATTTTCAATCCAAGAATATACAATATTCCTCCATTTATTGTTTGATTTAATGTCAGTATTCCACACTTAAATAAGATTTTTACTTTAGCCTTTATTTTCTGTACATTCTATATCATATTAATTCTTTTCTACTCCTTATTTTCCAAAAGTTATTATCATGATTAGATTAAGAAATTATCAAATGACTGTTCTGGACCTATTACTCTCTTGATGTCCTGAGTCTATCAAATTAATTTTCAAAAGCTTACATTCCTGGATATAATATCCTTTCATATGCCACATGTTCAGTTTTCTAATATTGTGTTAAAAATGTTACATATATGTTCATGAAAAGTATAGTATATATAATTTTCCCTTTTTTGAAAGTCTTTTTCAGCTTTTATTATCAAGGTTATATGGAAATCTTGGTGTTTCCCCTTTTTTCTTTTTTTGGCAAATATTGTATAGAACTGATATTTCTTCCTGAAATTTACTGGCAGAAATACTTCACCAGGAAAGTCACTTGAACCTAAAAGTTTTCTTTGTGGCAAGTATTAAAATTATGTATAGTTTCTTTAATAGGTTTGCTATTTATTATTTTGTTTTGATTATTTTTCTAAGAGTTATCTCATTAATAAATTTTCAATTTTAATACCACAAAGTTGTTCAAAATATTCTCTAATAATCATTAGAAAGTTTGTGGAATTTCTAATTGATATTTTTCATTGCTAATATTGATGTTGAAATTGTATACCTCTCCTCTCTCCCTCTCTCTTTCTTTACCTCCCTCCACCTAGCTTGCTGGAACTCTAAGTTTATCACATTTATAAAGAATTAATTATCAGTTTTGTTGATCTTCTCTATTGTTAGGTCTTATTATTTTATTGATCTTTTGCCATTATCGTTGTTATTATTATTATTTTATTGAGCTTTTGCCATTACCTTTATTATTGTTCCTTCTCAGTTCAGTTCAGTCACTCAGTCATGTCCTACTCTTTGCAACCACATGGACTGCAGCACACCAGGCTTCACTGGCCATCATCAACTCCCAAAGCTTGCTCAAATTCATGTCCATCAAGCCAGTGATGCCATTCAACCATCTCATCCTCTGTTGTGCCCTTCTCTCCTGCCTTCAATCTTTCCCAGCATCAAGGTCTTTCCCAATGAGTCAGTTCTTCACATTAGGTGGCCTAAGTATTGGAGTTTCAGCTTCAGCATGAGTCCTTCTAATGAATATTTGGGACTGATTTCCTTTAGGATTGACTGGTTTGATCTTCTTGTAGTCCAAGGGACTCTCAAGAGTCTTTTCCAACATGACAGTTCAAAAGTATCAATTCTTCCTTCTAATTTCTTTAAATTGGATTCACTCTTCTTTTCCTAATGTATGAAATTCATGGATCAATACTTACTTTTAATCTTGCTTTTTATACATTTAAGGCTATAATTTTCTCCTAGCCCTGAGTTGCTGCATCTCACAAGTTTTGAAATGGTATCTTTTCATTATCCTTCAACTAAAGTATTTTATAAAATTATTATGATTTATTTCTTTAACCAATAGATTTTTAAGAAGAGTATTGCTTAATTTTAAATTTCAATATATGTTTTTGTTTAACCTCTTTTTTGATTTCAATACCAGAAATCAGTATATAATATTTGAATTTCAAAAGATTTGTTAAAGCCTGCCATATGCAGCATCATGTGGTCAATTTTGAGACTGGAAATTTGGGGATTTTACAAATTCTGAAATTTGGAATTTGGCAAAATCTGATAAATTTTCCAAGTGCCCCTGAAAAGATGACATGTTTTGCTGTTGGTTAAGTAACTTACATACATTTTTTTGTGTGTTTATGTGTATATTTTGGACAGGGGAGCC
This sequence comes from Ovis canadensis, assembly GCF_042477335.2. Classification (NCBI taxonomy): domain Eukaryota; kingdom Metazoa; phylum Chordata; class Mammalia; order Artiodactyla; family Bovidae; genus Ovis; species Ovis canadensis. The sequence goes on along the minus strand of NC_091248.1, from coordinate 31,371,192 downwards.
AGAAGGCTACAGTGCACGGGGTCACAAAGAGTTGGACACGACTTAGTGACTAAACCACCACACCACACGTGTGTATATCTACATAGCTCAGTTGATAAAGAATCCTCCTGCAAAGCAGGAGATCTTGGTTCGATTCCTGGGTCAGAAAGATCTGCTGGAGAAGGGATAGGCTACCCACTCCAGTATTCTTCAGCTTCCCTTGTGGCTCAGATAGTAAAGAATCGACCTTCAATGTGGGAGACTTGGGTTCAATCCCTGGTTTGGGAAGATCCCCTGGAGAAGGGAAAGGCTACCCACTCCAATATTCTGGCCTAGAGAATTCCACGGACTGTATAGTCCATGGGATCACAAAGAGTTGGACATGACTGAGCAACTTTCACTTTTATATAATATATAATCATATGTTTATATAATATATACAAGTAAGCTTCTATATGGGCTTCCCTGGTGACAGAGTGGTAAGAATCCACCTGCCAATGCAGGAGACAAGGGTTCAATCCTGGAGGAGGAAATGGCAACCCACTCCAGTATTCTTGCCTGGGAAATCCCAAGGATAGAGAAGGATGATAGGCTATAGTCCATGGGGTCAAAGGGTCAGACATGACATAATGACTAAAAGACAACAACAAAAGCTTATATATATTATAAAAACATGTCCATTACATACTTGTTTATTAATGTCTTTAAATTTTCCACATACTTATCTCTTATGTGCTTATTCTATTATTTATTGAAAGAAACACATTCAAATCTCAGGCTATGATTATGGAATTGATTAGTTCAACCTATATTATTGCTTCCTATGCTTTGAAAATATATTATTAGATACAAATATAGATCAAGAAGCAACAGTTACAACAAGACATGGAACAACAGTCTGGTTCCAAATTGGGAAAGGAGTATGTCAAGGCTGTATATTGTCACCCTGCTTGTTTAACTTATATGCAGAGTACATCATGTGAAATGCTGGGCTGTGTAAAGCGCAAACTGAAATCAACATTGCCGGGAAAAATAGCAATAACCTCAAACACGCAGATGACACCACCATTATGGCAGAAAGTAAAGAGGAACTAAAGAGCCTCTTGATGAAAGTGAAAGAGGAGAGTGAAAACCTGGCTTAAAACTCAGCATTCAAAAAACTAAGATCATGGCATCCAGGCCCATCACTCCATGGCAAATAGAGTGGGAAACAATAGAAACAGTGAGAGACTTTATTCTGCGGGGCTCCAAAATCACTGCAAATGGAGACTGCAGCCATGAAATTAAAAGACACTTGCTCCTTAGAAGAAAAGCTATGACCAACCTAGACAGCATATTAAAAAGCAGAGACTTTATTTTGCCAACTAAGGTCCATTTAGTCAAAGCTATCATTTTTCTAGTAGTCATGTGCGGATAGGAGAGCTGAACTAAAAAGAAAGCTGAGCGCCAAAGAATTGATGCTTTTGAACTGTGTTGTTGGAGAAGACTCTTGAGAGTCACTTGACTTCAAGGAGATCAAACCAGTCAATCCTAAAGGAAATCAGTCCTGAATATTCATTGGAGGGACTGATGCTGAAGCTGAAACTCCAATACTTTGGCCACATGATGTGAAGAACTGACCCAATGGAAAAGACCTCGATGCTGGGAAAGATTGAAGGCAGAAAGAGAAGAGGATGATATAGGATGAGATGGTTGGATGGCATCACTGACTCAATGCCCATGAGTTTGAGTAAGCTCCAGGAGTTGATGATGGACAAGAAAGCCTGGCATGCTGCAGTCCATGGGATCCCAAAGAGTCAGACACTACTGAGCAACTGAACAGAAATATTGGAAAGATTTCATAGTCTCAAACAAGATTTCAGGGTTTTACATGTGATTAAAATTCCTGTGCAATTGCTGACCTCAATTAAAAGATTTCACAAAATGGAATTTATACAAAATTCATGGACAGAATATATAATATACTAGAGTTTTTTTAGCTTTTTAAAATCTTAATTTGAAAACATTTGTCTTATTTTATTTTGTCTTCATGAAAACTGTACTGTGCCTTCATTTTAAAATTGCTTCTATAGTCTTAGACATATACCTCCATGCAGCATATATCTAACTGTGTTGCTCATGCTTGTTTAAGTCCATCAGAATAGAGAGTGCTTTGCCACACATTTTATATCTCCAACACTTAGTATAGTATGACCTCTGCAAACATTTATTCAGTGATTTTAAAATTTCATGCAAAGATACTTTACTTTCAAAAAGATTATATTGCTAAATTGTCAAATATTTTCAAATTGCTTATTTATGCAAAAGTACTCATTGAGCATTGGGCAGTGAGTATGGACAATTCCTTTAAGAAGATGTGGTACAAAAGGTTGTTTACTTATTCCTGTGTTTGTTTTGTGTATATGTTAATCACTCAGTCATGTCCAACTCTTTGTGACCCCACAGACTGTAGCCTTCCAGGCTCCTCTGTCCATGTTATTTCTCTAGGAAAGATTACTGAAGTGGGTAGTCATTTCCTTCTCCTGGGATCTTCCAGACTCAGGGATCAAACCCAGGTCTCCTGCATTGCAGGCAGATTCTTTACCATCTGAGCCACCAGAGAAGCCGCTGGAAGAGTAGGAAAATGCTGAACTGTCAATAGGAAGGGTGAGAGGATTGACCAGAGAAGTGGACCAGGATTGCTAAATGCTAAGAGTCAATCTGAAATTGAAAGTCATGAATATACAGAAGCAGCAATCTGTTTGATTACATTTTCTCCTTTGGGCTACTTGCACATAAGTAAAAATAAAACAGATATTTGGATTCATCCAGAAATGGGATTCTGTGACAAAGGGAAAGGAACAAGAAAGTTATAATATTAGTGAGAGTTGTGTGATGTGATAAACCCTGTCATTTAAACTGAGTATGAGGGTGGTGAAGAAAGGAGGAAGCTGGCGAACTGGGAAATGAGTCAGGGGATGGAAGGATCTGTAGGGATACAAGAACAACCATCATGAGTGACTAACAAGTAAGTTAGAGGAGATTTGGGTTAGAAACTTTTATTCTTGAGTTAACAATTATATGATGCAGCATTTATGGGACAAAATCTGACTGCAGTTTGTCAAGGTGAAAGAAAAGCTGTAACTGGAAGAGAAAAGGTCAACAAATTAGCAAGTGAAAGCTAGTGCTTTATTTTCCACATAGATTATAAAACACTCATGGCTGGATCTCTTTCAGTTCAAGGGCAACTGGCCACTTAGCCTCACTCATGTGTTCAATAATGCTTTACACATACCTCTGTGGAACCCCTAGCATCAATGACTTGAAGAAAACATTGGTTCAAACTAGTGGTCTTATTTAAAAAAATAAAATAAACTATTTCCCTATTTTTCTGCCAATGTCAGAGTAGACAGTGGTTCAGCAGAAAAGGTCTCCTTTAGGGAAGTAGCTCCTGAAATGACACATGTCAAACCACAATTACATAAATCCATTAAAGACTAGGATGTATCTTTTCATTGTTGAGCCACTACTTCAGCATCAAAATGGTAGCAGCGCCACTGCTATTTGACCCACAGCTAAAAGTGGTGTGAACAGAAGACCAGTGTCCTTTACCCCTAATTATTTATAATCTTGGATTACCCACGGGGGCAAGAAAATGTTCCTGTACCTATACAACCTCATTGCTCCACACATGCTAAAAGGAAGAAAGAAAATTCCAGAAGGTTTTTGTCCACATGAAAAGGCACAAAGGGTTAAACTTTATATGACTTGCCACTAAGGACATTTGTATTCTCATTACTACAGAAGCAAAGCAATATATTGATACTAAGGGTGCAGTTTGTGAAAAGGGAAGAATAAAACAGCACAAATAGAAACAAGACAAATAACCACTTCTGAATTGCTAGCAGAGGGTGAGGAGAGGTTAAGTACCAAGCAGTTTCCAGGAAAGATTCATAGAACTAATTCAGCGTGTTCTACTCTGGCAGGGAAAATTCAGGTCCCTGTAACCATACCAACAGTTTGGGAAGAAGAGTGAGTCCTCTTGCCCTGCAGACGGTAGGTCACAGACATGCCAGCTAACTCTGGATTATTTAAGGGTTCATTATCTTCTTCACGAGTTTCCCCTTAGACCTTTGTTCTCTGTCTTTCCCTTATTCATGTTCATGGTTTGGTCATTTCGCTGCTCATTAGCATCTAAATTAAAGAGTTGGAACTTAGGTTAAGTTGAGATGTGTTAGATGCTCTGAGGAAAAAAGGGTGGGAGAGTAACAGCAGGTTTAGGAGTAAGGCTCAGCTGGTGATTCAGATACCCATACCTGGTACTTTCAAGAATCTTTTCACTTTCTCTTAGACCCTCAGCTCTACATCCCCACTAAGTGGATGCTGGCCCGTGTGACCTAGTATCCTGGCTTTAAACGATGGGAGTGGGCTAGTAGTTGACCAAAAATAAATTAATTAGTATTTCCTTCCTGAAATTTGCAATTGTATTACCAACACATGGCTATTTTCATTGGGGTCTTAACTGGAGACATTGCATAGAGGTGTGACATACACAGAGCCAGTCTTTAGAGAAAGAACTGAAACGTACTTGGGGAAGAGCAGAGCTAAAAGACTCCATAAGTCTGGAAGAACATGAAGCACAAAACTGGCACATCACTGATTTCTGGTTCTGGTTGCTCATATGCCTGCCAAGAATTCCTGACCCTAAGTTTAAAAGTCTGACTCCTGAACCTTTCCCAAAACTACCCTCAGTTTCTGTCTTGTCTTTTTCAGTAAGTTGAATTCTCCTCCTCATATCTAAAAGAATCCTTTGTATCCAAAAATGTCACGACTGGGGCATTAAGGAAACTTGGGATCCAACTAGTATTAATATTAATGATTTTTAAAGATGAACTAGTGCTCTGTGCCAGGAAATGATACTGCATTCTATTTGAGTTAAAGGGCCACTGAAGATTTTATATATATATATATATATATATATATATATATATATATAGTGAAAGTGTTAGTCACTCAGTCATGTCTAACTCTTTGTGACCCCATGGACTGTAGTCTTCCAGGCTCCTCTGTCCGTGGAATTCTCCAGGCAAGAAAAACTGGAGTGGGTTGCCATTCACTTCTCTATACATATATAAAAGGTTGAGAAATATATATATGGAAGGTTGAAAAATAGTGCTTTAAGAGAAAGGACTCTGACAGCTTTTTAAGATAAATGGAAGGGGGAGAGTTTGAACATTTGATTAATAAAGCTGATATACTTCCAGTAGAAGGCAAGTTTAGTTTTCATTTCATAATCAGCTGTACATTTCATTTGGAAAAAAATGATGTTAATCACATCATGGCAAGAAAAAAAGATATAAAAGAGATACATGACTGAAGAAGTAAAAGTAGTCTATGAAGGAGAAAACAGGGTCAAAAGCAGAAAAGGAGTCATTTTTACCACCCTGACCAAGACCCAGATCCCAAAAGTATTCACTTCCTTGCCTCACCACAGGCAGAATCACCACTATTCCCTTAAACAATTTCTCCTTGTTCTGACCTCTGGCTCCAAATGGAGCCAAATAACAAAATAACAAAAATGAGTGTCATCTACTAGCATTGCAGTATGCCTCTCACACTCCAGTCCCTCTCTATCATGATGCTCAATTGCTAAGCCCCACAAATCCCTCCAACCCTGAATTCCATATTTCCCTTACCTGCTCCCTCCTCCCCCACACCTCTCCCACCTCTTGTGTTGAATGCCACCCACCCTAAGTGTAACCGTGTGCCTGATAAAGCCCAGCCATGAGAACCCATAATAAGATTTATCAATGACCCTCACTGCTTGCAGGATAAAATCTCAACTCCTTAGCCTGGCATACAAATTTCCATGCTCCTGCACACTTCTCCAGCCTTACTCCATGCCATTTTCTTCTACTCTCATTCTAATTAATCTCAATTGTCAGAATACAACATGTCCCCCCTCTCACCCCACCCCACTGCGCATACTGAAACTTCTATGTGAAATGTCCTGGCTCTTCAGTTCACCAGGCCTGTCAGTCACCTATAAACACTCAACTCAGATTCATTTCCTCTGGAAATGTTATGAATTGCCATTCCCTCCCTGCTCTCCAAGATGGGGCAAGACATAATTATTGAAGGTGCTTTCCCCTCTACTTCACTATAACCTCTTTAGTCAAGGGACTATATTATTGCTTTCTATCTTACTAATTTCTGTCATAATGCCTCTACCATAATGCAAGATTAATACATGTCAGTTTGATAGATATTAATTTGTTTGGTTTTTATACCTGGTATGTCTGCCAAGTTCACTTGGGTCTTCTATTTAATAAGATTAAAACTTAAAATCTCTTTGGGTCTTCAAAGTTCACTTTTATTGGATTATTTTTAAAAATAACAAAGTATATTATTGATATTAATTTCTATCATAATCCAGCCATTCTTGTGAACTTCAGTCTAGAAAAATAGTCTCTCTGCACAAATGAAATATAGTTTTAAAATGTTAACAATATTTTCATCAGAAAAGATAACAACTTTATATAGGACAAGAAATGTACTCATTAGCTTTATAATTATAACATCTTAATTAGAAGCAAAAGTAAGAAGGCATAGTCTAGTTTTATTTTTCCCATAGGATGCTGTTCTTTCAGAGAGGCTTTTCTGATTGTATTAGCATATCCTGTCCGGTGTCTAAAACCCAGGTCATTACAGAGTTTTCCTCATCTTGGGAAATGCTCCCCTAGGAAAAACACTCCCAGGTGGAGAAATCCACAGTTAGAGCCCAAGCAGTGTGATTCTGCTCAAGATAGCCTTGAGATGGGAACCCATTCATGGATTTTAGCATCCATGAAATTGGAGGAATAAGCATACCTTGAAAACGGTTTTATTTTCTTTAGCAAGCAGAATAGTACTTTCGTGCTTTGCTGCTTCTTGAAAGTTTTTGGATCTTCAAGTGGCATTAAAAGCTAGAGAACGGAAAACAAAAGCTGCGAGCAATTGCCCAGCTAATGTGTGCCTCAGATGCAAAGTCGGGAAAAAGTGGAACATCTTCAAAGAGTGTAATCAGTTTGAAATGAGTGATAAAAATTTGATTATCTACCAGTGCAAATTTGTGCAGCAAATTGCCATCAGCCTTGTACTGGCCTAGGAACCTATTTGCTACTTTCAAATCATTTTGACTTTCAATAGAAAAACACAATCACAAAGACTTCAAAAATATTTTTTCAGAATTGTCAATGCCTACTCAATATAGTTTTATGTACCATTTATGAACTTCAAGTACATCCTCTTAACATAGTTACTCTTTTAGTATAAAATAAACCATTTTAAAGTAACATTTTTGAAGTATATTAATGGGATGATAATGTTTCTTAAAACAAGAAAACATGAAAAGAAATAAAGCAACTATATTTCATGGTCCAAAAATTTCAGAAAACTCTGAGTAAGCTAATGTCAAGAGGTTTCTTTACTGTTGGATATCTTAGAGACTTAATTGAACCAATATGTTTGTGAACCAGTTTGTGAAACAAAAGGCTTTCTAAACTCATCTGACCATTAAATCTTGTTTCCAGGAGTATCACAAGAGACTATGATTCTAAATTTCCACAGGAAAAGCCATACTAAGGATTTGTAAACAAAGAGTAATAAAAAACACAATCTCTGTGTTACTTCATTGGATTTTTTATCTGTTTCTGCATTTTTGTTTCACTTCAGTTGCTGCTAGAGTATTCTGCAATGATTCAGTTCAGTTCAGTTCAGTTCAGTTCAGTAGCACAGTCATGTCCGACTCTGCGACACCATGAATCCAGCACACCAGGCCTCCCTGTCCATCACCATCTCCCGGAGTTCACTCAGATTCATGTCCATCGAGTCAGTGATGCCATTGAGCCATCTCATCCTCTGTCATCCCCTTCTCCTCCTGCCCCCAATCCCTCCCAGCATCAAAGACTTTTCTAATGAGTCAACTCTTCGCATGAGGTGGCCAAAGTACTGAAGTTTCAGCTTTAGCATCATTCCTTCCAAAGAACACCCAGGGCTGATCTCCTTCAGAATGGATTGGTTGGCTCTCCTTGCAGTCCAAGGGACTCTCAAGAGTCTTCTCCAACACCACAGTTCAAAAGCTTTAATTCTTTGGCACTCAGCCTTCACAGTCCAACTCTCACATCCACACATGACTACTGGAAAAACCATAGCCTTAACTGGACGAACCTTAATCGGCAAAGTAATGTCTCTGCTTTTGAATATGCTATCTCGGTTGGTCATAACTTTCCTTCCAAGGAGTAAGCATCTTTTAATTTCATGGCTGCATTCACCATCTGCAGTGATTTTGGAGCTCAAAAAAATAAAGTCTGACACTGTTTCCACTGTTTCCACATCTATTTCCCATGAAGTGATGGGACCAGATGCCATGATCTTCATTTTCTGAATGTTGAGCTTTAAGTCAACTTTTTCACTCTCCTCTTTCACTTTCATCAAGAGGCTTTTTAGTTCCTCTTCACTTTCTGCCATCAGGGTGGTGTCATCTGCATATCTGAGGTTATTGATATGTCTCCCAGCAATCTTGATTCCAGCTTGTGCTTCTTCCAGCCCAGCGTTTCTCATGATGTACTCTGCATAGAAGTTAAATAAGCAGAGTGACAATATACAGCCTTGACGTACTCCTTTTCCTCTTTGGAACCAATCTGTTGTTCCATGTCCAGTTCTAAGTGTTGCTTCCTGACCTGCATATAGGTTTCTCAAGAGGCAGGTTAGGTGGTCTGGTATTCCCATCTCTTTCAGAATTTTCCACAGTTTCTTGTGATCCACACAGTCAAAGGCTTTGGCATAGTCAATAAAGCAGAAATAGATGTTTTTCTGGCACTCTCTTGCTTTTTCCATGATCCAGCAGATGTTAGCAATTTGATCTCTGGTTCCTCTGCCTTTTCTAAAACCAGCTTGAACCTCTGGAAGTTCACAGTTCACATATTGCTGAAGCCTGGCGTATAGAATTTTGAGCATTTCTTTACTAGTGTGTGAGATGAGTGCAATTGTGCAGTAGTTTGAGCATTCTTTGGCATTGCCTTTCTTTGGAACTGGAATGAAATCTGACCTTTTCCAGTCCTGTGGCCACTGCTGAGTTTTCCAAATTTACTGGTATATTGAGTGCAACACTTTCACAGCAACATCTTTCAGGATTTGAAATAGTTTAACTGGAATTACATCACCTCCACTAGCTTTGTTCATAGTGATGCTTTCTAAGATCCACTTGACTTCACATTCCAGGATGTCTGGCTCTAGGTGAGTGATCTTTTTCATTATATATCTCATATATATATATATATATATATATATATATATATATATATATATATATATATATATATAATCGTGAGTATCTTGGTCATGGAGATCTTTTTTGTACAGTTCTTCTGTGTATTCTGGCCACTTCTTCTTAATATTTTCTGCTTCTGTTAGGTCCATACCATTTCTGTCCTTTATCGAGCCCATCTTTGCATGAAATATTCCCTTGGTATCTCTAATTTTCTTGAAGAGATCTCTAGTCTTTCCCATTCTGTTGTTTTCCTTTATTTCTTTTCATTGATCGCTGAGGAAGGCTTTCTTATCTCTTCTTGCTATTCTTTGGAACTCTGCATTCAAATGGGTATATCTTTCCTTTTCTCCTTTGCTTTTTGCTTCTCTTCTTTTCACAGCTATTTGTAAGGCCTCCCCAGACAGCCATTTTGCTTTTTTGCATTTCTTTTCCATGGGGATGGTCTTGATCCCTGTCTCCTATACCATGTCACGAAGCCTCTGTCCACACTTCATTAGGCACTCTGTCTATCAGATCTAGGCCCTTAAATCTATTTCTCACTTCCACTGTATAATCATAAGGGATTTGATTTAGGTCATACCTGAATGGTCTAGTGGTTTTCCCTACTTTCTTCAATTTAAGTCTGAATTTGGCAATAAGGAGTTCATGATCTGAGCCACAGTCAGCTCCTGGTCTTGTTTTTGTTGACTGTATAGAGCTTCTTCAATTTTTGCTGCATAAAATATAATCAATCTGACTTCGGTGTTGACCATCTGGTGATGTCCATGTGTATAGTCATGTCTTGTGTTGTTGGAAGAGGGTGTTTGCTATGACCAGTGCATTTTCTTGGCAAAACTCTATTAGTCTTTGCCCTGCTTCATTCCATATTCCAAGACCAAATTTGCCTGTTACTCCAGATGTTTCTTGACTTCCTTCTTTTGCATTCCAGACCCCTATAATGAAAAGGACATCTTTTTGGGGTGTTAGTTCTAAAAGGTCTTGTAGGTCTTCATAGAACCATTCAACTTCAGTTTCTTCAGCGTTACTGGTTGGGGAATTGACTTGGATTACTGTGAAATTGAATGGTTTGCCTTGGAGACGAACAGAGATCATTCTGTCGTTTTTGAGATTGCATCCAAGTACTGCATTTCGGAATCTTGTTGACCATGATGGCTACTCCATTTCTTCTGAGGGATTCCTGCCCACAGTAGTAGATATGATGGTCATCTGAGTTAAATTCACCCATTCCAGTCCATTTTAGTTCGCTAATTCCTAGAATGTTGACGTTTACTCTTGCCATCTCTTGCAGTGATTCAGAAAGAGCCAATTCTCAACATGATGTCAAGAGACTTCTAACCATAAGATCTGACATTTGGCTTGGAAATCAGTAAAACCCATAATATTAGAGAGGAATAACAACTTATGAGGTTATATATGACCAGTGTTTTCCCTGTTCATCTCCATAGCTCATCTCTAACCCACATCTACCTCCATGTTTCTCCAACCAGAGAGTGGAGTAAATTCTTTCTGGATAATTATTCTCAGTCCAGGGACTCTGTAGATCATTTGAACTTGAAGAATTGAGAGGGCTCTATTTTAACACTAAAACTCCAGAATTTTCAAACTAAAATCACTCAGTTGGTAGCAGGAGTTCAACACAGCTCAACACCACACAAAGATAACATTCTCATCTTCCCAGTCTTGATAAAGTCCCTGTAATGTCGCTACAAAATAACCACTCTTTTCTTCTAAACTGTGACTAGATCAACACTTAGATGCAGTAACTTGTCTGTATTTCTGTTATTGTAGGTCTGTATTTTGTTACTGATTTTTTTTTTCTTTTGAGATTTTTAACCTTAGAACAGATTTATGTCCTAAGAGGACTTCCATGGTAGCTAGGCTGGTAAAGAATTCACCTGCAATGCAAGAGAACCCAGTTCAATTTCTAGGTCAGGAGGATCCCCTGGAGAAGGGGACAAGAAGCAACAGTTAGAAAGGGAACAATGGACTATTCCAAATTGGGAAATTAGTGCATCAAAGCTGTATATTGTCACCCTGCTTAAGTGTCAGGAGAAGGGGACAACAGATTGAGATGGTTGGATGGCATCACCAACTTGATGGACATGAGTTTGAACAAACTTAGGGAGATAGTGATAGACAGAGAAGCCTGGTGAGCTGCAGTTCATGGGGTCACCAAGAGTTGGACACAACTTAGAGACTGAACAAAAACAACAATGACCTCCTAAGAGGGTGTGACTTTTTATATTTTGTGTTAATTGATGTATTTCAAGTGCCTGTAGTAGGCTCTGTCATTTATTAGACACTATAAAATACTGTTGGAAGAATGAATTAATTTTAGAAAACAAACTGCCTATTGCTGATGTTAGAACTCTCTTCTAACTATTAGACATAAAAGGAAAGTTGGCAGAAACAACAAGATGGGCCATTCTGATGTTACTCTACATCAGTTGGATCACTAATGATATTCCAGGCTTTATATAATAAATTCTTCCCTTTACAACTATAAATGATAAGCCAAGTGGTATTATATTGCCCTTTGAAATAAAAAGAATTTAGCTTTTGTCAGTCAAATGTGAAGGACTACCTGAATGTCTCCTGGAAATCTTGGGAGCTTACATTCCTCCTACTCGTCACTGTTTTCAAGTCCTTTTCTCTTGGTTAGTTCAGGTTCTCTTGCTGTCCCATAAATATTGTCCCTTTCCTTTATTGAATTGCTCCATCCTGGAAAGCATCCTGGTTGTTTTGTTTCTCAAAACAGCCACTGATGTAAGGCTATGTCTGCAACGGACTTTTATTGGAGATTAGAGTCAATGGATGAGGTTGACATCACAGCAGAATAAGCAAACAAGAATTGAACATTATCTCTACTCTTAAAATTCCTTTGGCTATCCCACTACAAAGCACATCCAATTGGACATTCTCTTTATGGACTCCTGTGTTGTCTTATAAAAAGATACTCAGAAAAGAAATTAAAATACAGAGAAAATTAAAAGAAAAAGGTACCTTTCTTGCACACCATTTTTTTCTAAACAGGGCTCCTCATGCAAACTTCTTAAAACTCTATGTAGATTCATTGTAGATGCTTTTACATTTAAAGCTGGAGAAGGAAATGGCCACCCACTCCAGTCCTCTTGCCTGGAAAATCCCACGGATGGAGGAGCCTGGTAGACTACAGACCATGGGGTTGCGGAGTCAGACACGACTGAGAGACTTCACTTCATTCACTTCACTCGTTTCTTACTTTATCACTGGAAAAGGAAATGGCAACCCACTCCAGTATTCTGGAGAATCCCATGGACAGAGGAGTCTGGCGGGCCATGGTCAATGTGGTCTCAGAGGACCAGACAAGTCTGAAGTGACTAAGCAGCAGCAGCACACTTGAAACATCTTAAGCGTTTTTTGAAAATGCTATATTTTTAATATCTGTACAATATACAGTGGTAAACAGATTATAATCAATTTAATGATTGATATTTAGCTCAATCTAACATTTTCCATTGAAAACAATGCTCCACTAAACATATGTTCTTTGCGACCCCATGGACTCCTCCATCCAAGGGATTTTCCAGGCAATAGTCCTGGAGTGGGTTGCCATTTCCTTCTCCAGGGGATCTTCCCAACCCTGGGATCGAACCCTGGTCTCCCACCTTGTAGACAGATGCTTTACCATCTGAGCCACCAGGAAAGCTCCAACATTTTCCATTGAAAACAATGCTCCACTAAACATATGTTTATGTTAAATTAGTTCAATGTTTAAGTTTTTTCTTTAGGATTCATCTTCAGAATGGAAATTAATAAACCCCAAAATATGAACCTTTCTATGGCTTACATGATTTATTGGCAGCTGCTTCTGAAACAGTTATATTTTTCACATTAGGATGTTTAAAACTTAACTGCATCACCTTTCTTATGGTTTGATCTGAACCAAATATTTGCTGCTACCAAGGTTATTCAACTTGAGAAAAACAGAGTTGACATGAAGTCTTTGAGTTTCTTATGAGGTCAGTGGGGGCTTCTGAATATCTTTCATCTTGCTTTCTTTGACTGGGATTATCTGCTTTCTTGGTTGTTGACCAGTCACCTTCCAGGCCTTGTTTCCCCAGGGAATAACAAAACTATGCTTTTAAATGATGGTCTTTATAACATTTTTCTAACAGCAAAATTATACAGGTTTACTGTAAAAAGATGGAAAGATGTAGAAAATAAGGACGAAACACTTAATTACTTGTAAACAGCTAGTAATGATCTCTTAATATTCACTATATTTCCCTCTGAATGTGTTAAGACATACAATGTCACACAATGTGGCCTCCACCACGTAACAACGAGAACCAAATCTACAAACAGCCTACAATCCTGAGTTTTTCAGATTTTATCATACTATGGGACTTCCTCGTGCTACTAAATCTCTTTTGAAAGTACAAATTTGAAAAGCTTGATGGTATGGATATACAATAATTTAGTTAACAGTTTGACTTCTTTTTTCTTTCATCATTTTGCCTGGTCTTCTTGTATATTAAAAGATGTAATGAAGGTCCTTGGACATTAATTTTTTGTACAGAATTTTGATTATCACCTAAGGTTAAATTCTTTGATGAATTCCTGAGCCAAAGTGTATGAGCATTTTTAAAGGCTTTCAGTACAGACATCCAAACTGCCCTTCAAAAGAATTATACCAATTTACTCTCCTTTTTCTAAGATGGACAATTGATGGCAATGATGGAAAGAGCAGGTAAAAGATTACAAGTAATTTAATATTTATTAATTTCCTACTATGACCATTAGAGCAGTATGAAAAGGAAAAATGATAGGATACTGAAAGAGGAACTCCCCAGGTCAGTAGGTGCCAAATATGCTACGGGGGATCAGTGGAGAAATAACTCCAGAAAGAATGAAGGGGTGGAGCCAAAGCAAAAACAATATCCAGCTGTGGATGTGACTGGTGATAGAAGGAAAGTTCGATGCTGTAAAGAGCAATATTGCATAGGAACCTGGAATGTCAGGTCCACAAATCAAGGCAAATTGGAAGTGGTCAAACAGGAGATGGCAAGAGTGAACATTGACATTTTATGAAACAGCAAACTAAGATGGACTGGAATGGGTGAATTTAACTCAGATGACCATTATATATACTACAGGGGGCAGGAATCCCTCAGAAGAAGTGGAGTAGCCATCATGGTCAACAAAAAGTCCAAAATGCAGTACTTGGATGCAATCTCAAAAATTACAGAATGATCTCTGTTCATTTCCAATGCAAACTATTCAATTTTACAGTAATCCAAGTCTATACCCCAGCCAGTAATGCTAAAGAAGCTGAAGTTGAACAGTTCTATGAAGACCCACAAGACCTTTTAACTAACACCCAAAAAAGATGTCTTTTTCATTTTAGGGGACTGGAATGCTAAAGTAGGAAGTCAAGAAACACCTGGAGTAACAGGCAAATTTAGCCTTGGAAAATGGAATGAAGCAGGGCAAAGACTAAAAGAGTTTTGCCAAGAGAATGCACCGGTCATAGCAAACACCCTCTTCCAACAACACAAGAGAAGACTCTACACATGGACATCACCAGATGGTCAACACCGAAGAGCTGACTGTGGCTCAGATCATAAACTCCTTATTGCCAAATTCAGACTTAAATTGAAGAAAGTAGGGAAAACCACTAGACCATTCAGGTATGATCTAAATAAAATCCCTTATGATTATACAGTGGAAGTGAGAAATAGATTTAAGGGGCTAGATCTGATAGATAGAGTGCTTGATGAACTATGGATGTAGGTTTGTGACATTGTACAAGAGAAAGGGATCAAGACCATCCCCATGGAAAAGAAATGCAAAAAAGCAAAATGACTGTCTGGGGAGGCCTTACAAATATCTGTGAAAAGAAGAGAGGCGAAAAGCAAAGGAGAAAAGGAAAGATATAAGCATCTGAATTCAGAGTTCCAAAGAATAGCAAGAAGAGATAAGAAAGCCTTCCTCAGCGATCAGTGCAAAGAAATAGAGGAAAACAACACACTGGGAGAGACTAGAGATCTCTTCAAGGAAATTAGAGATACCAAGGGAACATTTCATGCAAAGATGGGCTCGATAAAGGACAGAAATGGTGTGGACTTAACAGAAGCAGAATATATTAAGAAGAAGTGGCAAGAATACACAGAAGAACTGTACAAAAAAGATTTACATGACCAAGATACTCATGATGATGTGATCACTCATCTAGAGCCAGACATCCTGGAATGTGAAGTCTAGTGGGCCTTAGAAAGCATCACTACAAACAAAGCTAGTGGAGGTGATGGAATTCCAGTTGAGCTATTTCAAATCCTGGAAGATGATGCTGTGAAAGTGCTGCACTCAATATGCCAGCAAATTTGGAAAACTCAGCAGTGGCCACAGGACTGGAAAAGGTCAGTTTTTATTCCAATCCCAAAGAAAGGGAATGCCAAAGAATGCTCAAACTACTGCACAATTGCATTGGTCTCACACACTGGTAAAGAAATGCTCAAAATTCTCCAAGCCAGGCTTCAGTAATACATGAACCGTAAACTTCCAGATGTTCTAGCTGGCTTTAGAAAAGGCAGAGGAACCAGAGATCAAATTGCCAACATCTGCTGGATCATGGAAAAAGCAAGAGAGTCCCAGAAAAACATCTATTTCTGCTTTATGGACTATGCCAAAGCCTTTGACTGTGTGGATCACAATAAACTGTGGAAAATTTTGAAAGACATGGGCATACCAGACCACCCAACTTGCCTCTTGAGAAACCTATATGCAGGTCAAGAAACAACAGTTAGAACTGGACATGGAAATACAGAATGGTTCCAAAGAGGAAAAGGAGTACATCAAGGCTGTATATTGTCACCCTGCTTATTTAACTTCTATGCAGAGTACATCATGAGAAACGCTGGGCTGGAAGAAACACAAGCTGGAATCAAGATTGCTGGGAGACATATCAATAACCTCAGATATGCAGATGACACCACGCTTATGGCAGAAAGTGAAGAGGAGCTAAAAAGCCTCTTGATGAAAGTGAAAGAGGAGAGCGAAAAAGTTGGCTTAAAGCTCAACATTCAGAAAACGAAGATCATGGCATCTGGTCCCATCACTTCATGGCAAATAGATGGGGAAACAGTGGAAACAGTGACAGACTTTATTTTGGGGGGCTCCAAAATCACTGCAGATGGTGACTGCAGCCATAAAATTAAAAGACGCTCACTCCTTGGAAGGAAAGTTATGACCAACCTAGACAGCATATTCAAAAGCAGAGACATTACTTTGCCAACAAAGGTCCATCTAGTCAAGGCTGTGGTTTTTCCTGTGGTCATGTATGGATGTGAGAGTTGGACTGTGAAGAAGGCTGAGTGCCGAAGAATTAATGCTTTGAACTGTGGTGTTGGAGAAGACTCTTAAGAGTCCCTTGGACTGCAAAGAGATCCAACCAGTCCATTCTGAAGGAGATCAGTCCTAGATGTTCTTTGGAAGGAATGATGCTGAAGCTGAAACTCCAGTACTCTGGCCACCTCATGCGAAGAGTTGACTCATTGGAAAAGATTCTGATGCTGGGAGGGTTTGAGGGCAGGAGGAGAAGGGGACGACTGAGGATGAGATGGCTGGATGGCACATCTGACTCAATGGACATGAGTCTGAGTGAACTCTGGGAGATTGTGATGGACAGGGAGGCCTTGCGTGATTCATGTGGTCACAAAAAGACGGACACGTCTGAGCGACTGAACTGAACTGAACTGATGACCATTCAGGAAGTACTTTATACCAAAAAACAAGCAGATATACAAAATATTCGCAATGAATCAATAATGTTAACTGACTCCACATGAGGTAATTTGAAACATATTTTTAAAAAGCAATAACAATGTCTTTATTTTTAAAATAAAACTAGATCAAAAGATACTTCCTTATAAATGTTTTCTTTCATTTTGAGATCCATTAAGGACAGAGGGAACCTACAGTATATATTACTTTTTTCCAAGTGGTATCTAACATTATTTCATAAAATTATTCACAGAATGCTCCTGCAATAAAGCTATCTTGATCTTCGTGGACTAAATCATGATAGTTAATACAATCCATTGTAAAAAGTATACCTCCCAAAAGCATCATGGTTCCAGCGGCATCTGGTGGGCTCTCACTAGCCCTTGAAAATCCGGTGGAGAGGGTATAAATCTCGCATCAGGCCATACCTATTTCAGCAGCAGGTCTCCAAGGTGAACAGCCTCTGGCATGTTGGAACAATACTTCCCAGGTAGCACTAGTGGTAAAGAACCACCTCCAATGTAGGAAACCTAAGAGATGTAGGTTCAATCCCAGAGTTGGGAAAATCCCCTGGAGGTGGGCATGGCAACTCATGGTATTCTTGCCTAAAGAATTCCATGGACAGTAACCTGGCAGATTACTACATAGGGTCACAAAATGTTGGACATGAATGAAGCAACTGAACACCCATGAGTGTGTGTACACACTCATATCTTCAAAATGTGTGAAATACTTTTAATACCTCTAGGAGAAGCCAATAGCACCCCACTCCAGTACTCTTGCATGGAAAATCCCATGGACGGAGGAGCCTTGTTGGCTGCAGTCCATGGGGTCGCTGAGAGTTGGACATGACTCAGTAACTTCACTTTCACTTTTCACTTTCATGCATTGGAGAAGGAAATGGCAACCCACTCCAGTGTTCTTGCCTGGAGAATCCCAGGGACAGCGAAGTCTGGTGGGCTGCCATCTATGGGGTCACACAGAGTCAGACATGACTGAAGAAACTTAGCAGGATACAATTATGTGTAAAAAACATGTATTTTAACAAGAAAAACACTTTTAAAGAAATTGACAGCAAGGAAACTATGATTTATACAGAGCAACACTGAATGGCATACTTGATTCAATCCAAATTCATTAGGCATGTAAGTCATAGGCTCAATAATGTAGTTGATTCTACTGGGTTACAATAAGTCAGAGAAATATGCAGTCTGGTGTGACAAGACTGCACAAACAAAAGGCCCAACAATATAAACCCATAAGTCAAAAGAAATGAGTCAGGAATAAAGACCAAGTAAAGAAGAAATTGGGTAGTTCACATAATTTTTAGTTCAAGGTAGCTAGTCAATCCAAATTGTCCAAGAATGCTGTGTTTTTCATGCCATGTTTTATAATGCTAGCAAACATTCATTTTTATGTCTATCGTTCTCATCAGAGTAGTCCATGTACCATTCTATCTACTATCTCTGAGGATGCCATGTCCTTCATTTAGACATTAACACCTTCATTTCTCACTGAACAAAATATTACAGATTAATGTAATTGCTGACAGAGGTCCATACATTTGAGGCTATGCTCTTCCCAATAGTTCATGTATGGATGTGAGAGTTGGACCATAAAGAAGGCAGAATACCAAAGAATTAGTGCTTTCAAACTGTGGTGCTGGAAAAGACTCTTGAGAGTTCCTTGGACTTCAAGGAAATCAAACCAGTCAATCCTAAAGGAAATCAACCTGGAATATTCATTGGAACGACTAATGCTGAAGCTGAAGCTCCAAGACTTTGGTCACCTGATTTGAAGAGCTGACTGATTGGAAGACCCTGATGCTGGGAAAGATTGAAGGCAGAAAGAGAAGAGGGCAACAGAGGATGAGATGGTTGGATGGCATCACTGATTCAATGGACATGAACTTGGGCGGACACTGGGAAATGGTGAGGGACAGGGAGGCCTGGTGTGCTGCCATTCATGGGGTCGCAACGAGTCAGATATGACTGAGTGAGTGAATAACACAACCTTGCTCATAGCCTAGGTGGTTAAGGTTTAGAGTGGTTAGGCATTACATTCTACACTGTCACTTATATTCTTCACCTAAATTGTCTTATTGCAGATATCAGTCTTGAAGCCAGATGGATAATAGGCCAAAAGTTTTCATCAATGACTGCAACTCACTTGATGAGCCTTTAAAGACTATCAATACATGGACTCCACTCTAGACATTTAGGTGGTGTGAGGTGGGTATATGAATCTGTATGCTTTTTTTTTTTAAGTTCCCTAGCTCACTTGTCAAATCTAATATGCAAGCAACTAAGAACTACCAGTTTAGACTAAAAGTGCACTTATACACACACAAATATAGGTAAAAAGGACAGTTATTTATGAATAAATTTGGATTAAGGATCTTTAAAAGCCTACTTGAGAACCCCATGAACAGTATGAAAAGGCAAAATGATAGGATACCAAAAGAGAAACTCCCCAGGTCATTAGGTGCCCAATATGCTACTGGAGATCAGTGGAGAAAAAACTTTAGAAAGAATGAAGGGATGAAGCCAAAGCAAAAACAATACCCAGCTGTGCATGTGACTGGTGATAGAAGCAAGGTCCAATGCTGTAAAGAGCAATATTGCATAGGAACCTGGAATGTCAGGTCCATGAATCAAGGCAAATTGGAAGTGGTCAAACAAGAGATGGCAAGGGTGAATGTCGACATTCTAGGAATCAGCGAACTAAAATGGACTGGAATGGGTGAATTTAACTCAGATGACCATTATATCTACTACTGCGGGCAGGAATCCCTCAGAAGAAATGGAGTAGCCATCATGGTCAACAAGAGAGTCCAAAATGCAGTACTTGTATGCAATCTCAAAAATGACAGAATGATCTCTGTTCGTCTCCAAGGCAAACCATTCAATATCACGGTAATCCAAGTCTATGCCCCAACCAGTAACACTGAAGAAGCTGAAATTGAACAGTTTTATGAAGACCTTCAAGACCTTTTAGAACTAACACCCAAAAAAGATGTCCTTTTCGTTTTAGGGGACTGGAATGCAAAAGAAGGAAGTCAAGAAACACCTGGAGTAACAGGCAAATTTGGCCTTGGAATGCAGAATGAAACAGGGCAAAGACTAATAAAGTTTTGCCAAGAAAATGCACTGGTCACAGCAAACACCCTCTTCCAACAACACAAGAGAAGACTCTACACATGGACATAGCCAGATGGTCAACACCGAAATCAGATTGATTATATTTTATGCAGCCAAAATTGAAGAAGCTCTATACAGTCAGCAAAAACAAGACTGGGACCTGACTGTGGCTCAGATCATGAACTCCTTATTACCAAATTCAGACTCAAATTGAAGAAAATAGGGAAAACCTCTAGACCATTCAGGTATGACCTAAATCAAATCCCTTATGATTATACAGTGGAAGTGAGAAATAGATTTAAGGGCCTAGATCTGATAGATAGAGTGCCTGGAATGAGGTTCGTGACATTGTACAGGAGACAGGGATCAAGACCATCCCCATGGAAAAGAAATGCAAAAAAGCAAAATGGCTGTCTGGGGAGGCCTTACAAATAGCTGTGAAAAGAAGAGAGGTGAAAAGCAAAGGAGAAAAGGAAAGATATAAGCATCTGAATGCAGAGTTCCAAAGAATAGCAAGAGGAGATAAGAAAGCCTTCTTCAGCAATCATGCAAAGAAATAGAGGAAAATAACAGAATGGGAAAGACTAGAGATCTCTTCAAGAAAATTAGAGATACCAAGGGAACATTTCATGCAAAGATGGGCTCAATAAAGGACAGTGATTGTCTGGACCTAACAGAACCAGAGGATATTAAGAAGAGGTGGCAAGAATACACAGAAGAACTGTACAAAAAATATCTTCACAACCCAGATAATCATGATGATGTGATCACTAATCTAGAGCCAGACATCTTGGAATGTGAAGTCAAGTGGACCTTAGAAAGCATCACTACAAACAAAGCTAGTGGAGGTGATGGCATTCCAGTTGAGCTATTTCAAATCCTGAAAGATGATGCTGTGAAAGGGCTGCGCTCAATATGCCAGCACATTTGGAAAACTCAGAAGTGGCCACAGGACTGGAAAAGATCAGTTTTCATTCCAATCTCAAAGAAAGGCAATGCCAAAGAATGCTCAAACTACCGCACAATTGAACTCATCTCACATGCTAGTGAAGTAATGCTCAAAATTCTCCAAGCAAGGCTTCAGTAATACATGAACCATGAACTCCCTGATGTTCATGCTGGTTTTAGAAAAGGCAGAGGAACAAGAGATCAAATTACCAGCATCCACGGGATCATGAAGAAAGCAAGAGAGTTCTAGAAAAACATCTACTTCTGCTTTTTGACTATGCCAAAGCCTTTGACTGTGTGGATCACAAGAAACTGTGGAAAATTCCGAAAGAGATGGGAATACCAGACCACCTAACCTGCCTCTTGAGAAATCTGTATGCAGGTCAGGAAGCAACAGTTAGGACTGGACATGGAACAGACTTGTTCCAAATAGGAAAAGGAGTACGTCAAGGCTGTATATTGTCACCCTGCTTATTTAACTTATATGCAGAGTACATCATGAGAAACGCTGGGCTGGAAGAAGCACAAGCTGGAATCAAGAGTGCCAGGAGAAATATCAATAACCTCAGATATGCAGATGACACCACCTTTTTGGCAGAAAGTGAAGAGGAACTAAAAAGCCTCTTAATGAAAGTGAAAGAGGAGAGTGAAAAAGTTGGCTTAAATCTCAACATTCAGAAAACAAAGATCATGGCATCCGGTCCCAACAGTTCATGGAAAATAGATGGGGAAACAATGGAAACAGTGTCAGACTTTATTTTTGTGGGCTCCAAAATCACTGCAGATGGTGACTGCAGCCATGAAATTAAAAGACGCTTTACTCCTTGGAAGAAAAGTTATGATCAACCTAGATAATATATTCAAAAGCAGAGACATTACTTTGCCGACTAAGGTCCGTCTAGTCAAGGCTATGGTTTTTCCTGTGGTCATGTATGGATGTGAGAGTTGGACTGTGAAGAAGGGTGAGTGCCGAAGAATTGAAGCTTTTGAACTGTGGTGTTGGAGAAGACTCTTGAGAGTCCCTTGCACTGCAAGGAGAGCCAACCAATCCATTCTAAAGGAGATCAACCCTGGGATTTCTTGGAAGGAATGATGCTAAAGCTGAAACTCCAGTACCTTAGCCACCTCATGCGAAGAGTTGACTCATTGGAAAAGACTCTGATGCTGGGAGGGATTGGGGGCAGGAGGAGAAGGGGACGACAGAGGATGAGATGGCTGGATGGCATCACCAACTCAATGGACGTGAGTCTGAATGAACTCCAGGAGTTGGTGATGGACAGGGAAGCCTAGCGTGCTGCGATTCATGGGGTCACAAAGAGTCGGACACGACTGAGCAACTGAACTGAACTGAACTGAACTGAACTGAAAAGCCTATTTGCTTGCTTTGAGGATAAATTTGAAATAATATTGTGTTGTCATTAACATTATATTTGGATTCACAAGTTAAGACATACCCAATATTAATATCAGTAATAACAGCAGGCATTCATGGACTGTCTACTAATGTGTAAAGTACCATACTGGGTTACTTTATAAACTGTACCTAATCCTTATTACCCTCAGCTCAGTACAGTTCAGTTGATCAGCTGTGTCCAGCTCTTTGCAACCCCATGGACAGCAGCACACCAGGCCTCCCTGTCCATTACCAACTCCCGGAGTCCACCCAAACCCATATCCATCAAGTCAGTGATGTCGTCCAACAATCTCATCCTCTGTCATTCCCTTCTCCTCCTGCCCTCAATCTTTCCCAGCATCACAGTCTCTTCAAATGAGTCAGCCCTTTACATCAGGTGGCCAAAGTATTGAAGTGTCAGCTTCAACATGAGTCCTTCCAGTGAATATTCAGGACTGATTTCCTTTAGGATGGACTGGCTGGATCTCCTTGCAGTCCAAGGGACTCTCAAGAGTCTTCTCCAACACCACAGTTCAAAAGCATCAATTCTTCAGCACTCAGCTTTCTCTATAGTCCAATGCTCACATCCGTACTTGACCACTGGAAAAACCATAGCCTTAACTAGATGAACCTTTGTTAGCAAAGACGTGTCTCTGCTTTTTAATATGCTGTCTAGGTTGGTCATAACTTTTTTTCTAAGTAATAACTATCTTTTAATTTCATGGCTGCAGTCATTATCTGCAGTGATTTTGGAGCCCCCAAAAATAAAAGTCTGACACTGTTTCCCCATCTATTTCCCATGAACTGATGGGACCGGATGCCATGATCTTTGTTTTCTGAATGTTGAGCTTTAAGCCAACTTTTTCACTCTGCTCTTTCACTTTAATCAAGAAGCTCTTTAGTTCTTCACTTTCTGCCAAAGGGTGGTGTCATCTGTATATCTGACGTTATTGATATTTCTCCTGGAATTCTTGATTTCTGCTGGTGCTTCATCCAGCCCAGTTTTCTCATGATGTACTCTAAGTATAAGTTAAATAAGCAGGTTGACAATGTGCAGCATTGACGTATGCCTTTTCCTATTTGGAACCAGTCTTTTGTTCCATGTCCAGTTCTAACTGTTGTTTCCTGACCTGCATGCAGATTTCTCAATAAGCAGTTGAGGTGGTCTGATATTCACATTTCTTGAAGAATTTTCCACAGTTTATTGTGATCCACACAGTCAAAGGCTTTGGCATAGTCAATAAATCAGAAATAGATGTTTTCCTGGAATTCTCTTGCTTTTTTGATGATCCAGTGGATGTTGGCAATTTGATCTCTGGTTCCTCTGTCTTTTCTAAAATCATCTTGAACATTTAGAAGTTTGCAGTTCACATATTGCTGAAGCTTGCCTTGGAGAATTTTGAGCCTTCCTTTACTAGCGTGTGAGATGAATTCACTTGTGGGGTAGTTTGAGCATTCTTTCTCATTGCCTTTCTTTGGGATTGAAAGGAAAACTAACCTTTTCCAGTTCTGTGGCCACTGATATTGTTGGCATATTGAGTACAGCACTTTCAAAGCATCAACTTTTAGGTTTTGAAATAGGTCAGCTGGAATTCCACTACCTCCACTAGCTTTGTTTATAGTGGTACTTTCTAAGGGCAACTTGACTTCAGATCCCAGGATGTCTGGTTCTAGGTGAGTGATCAACCATTGTGATTAGCTTGGTCATGAAGATTTTTTTTGTATAGTTCTTTGTATTCTTGCCACCTCTTCTTAATATCTTCTGCTTCTGTTAGGTCCAGACCATTTCTGTGCTTTATCGAGCCCATCTTTGCATGAAATGTTCCCTTGGTATCTCTAATTTTCTTGAAGAGATCTCTAGTCTCCCATGATATTTTTTTCCTCTATTTCTTTGCACTGATCACTGAGGAAGGCTTTCTTATCTTTCCTTGCTATTCTTTGGAACTCTGCATTCAAATGGGTATATCTTTCCTTTTCCCCCTTGCTTTTTGCGTTTCTTCTTTTCAAAGCCATTTGTAAGGCCTCCTCAGACAACCATTTTGCTTTTTTGCATTTCTTTTTATTGAGGATGATCTTGATTCCTGTCTACTGTACATTGTCATGAACCTACATCCATAGTTCATCAGGCACTCTATAAGATCTATAGTCCCTTAAATCTAATTCTCACTTCCACTGTATAATCGTAAGGGATTTGATTTAGGTCATACCTGAACGGCCTAGTGGTTTTCCCTACTTTCTTCAGTTTAAGTCCGAATTTGGCAATAAAGAGTTCATGATCTGAGCCATAGTCAGGTCCCAGTCTTGTTTTTGCTGACTGAATAGTTTCTCCACCTTTGGCTGAAAAGAATACAATCAATCTGATTTCAGTATTGACCATCTGGTGATGTTCATGTGTAGAGTCTTCTCTTGTGTTGTTGGAAGAGGGTGTTTGCTATGACCAGTGCATTTTCTTGGCAAATCTCTGTTAGCCTTGCCCTGCTTCATTTTGTACTCCAAGGCCAAGTTTGCCTGTTACTCCAGGTGTTTCTTGACTTCCTACTTTTCCATTCCAGTCCCCTGTAATGAAAAGGACATCTTTTTTGCATGTTAGTTCTAGAAGGTCTTGTAGGTCTTCATAGAACCATTCAACTTCAGCTTCTTCAGCATTACTGGTCAGGACATAGACTTGGATTACCGTGACATTGAATGGTTTGCCTTGGAAATGAACAGAGGTCATTCTGTCATTTTGAGATTGCATCCAAGTACTGCATTTTGGACTCTTTTGTTGACTATGATGGCTACTCCATTTCTTCTAAGGGATTTTTGCCCACAGTAGTAAATATAACAGTCATCTGAGTTAAATTCACACATTCAAGTCCATTTTAGTTCACTGATTGCTAAAATCTCAACATTCACTCAGATGTAAGCTATCACATCTATTTCACATATTAGGAACTCATGATTCAAGAGAGGTAAAATGATTTATACTAAATGATACCAAAACAGTTTATAAAGCAAATCCATAGGGAACATCACTTCCAATCTCCCCCTACTTTTCAATTTTACTTTAATTTCTTCAAAAAAAGATCAAGCTTTATATCTACTGGTTATGAAATCAAGTCTACACACTTCAGAATGTGGGAACTGTCCTCAACTAATTAATATAAAAATGTGTCTGTATTTTGGCTTCAAAAAGATAT
Source organism: Ovis canadensis (assembly GCF_042477335.2). NCBI lineage: Eukaryota > Metazoa > Chordata > Mammalia > Artiodactyla > Bovidae > Ovis > Ovis canadensis. The sequence continues at coordinate 31,345,500 of NC_091248.1, read as the reverse complement.
CAATAATGGGAAAACATTTAAGAGAACATTCAAAAAATTGTATTAATAATTATTTTCTCCCCTTCTTGGAAGGCTTGAATCCAAAATGAAATGTTTCTGAAGAGCAGTGGGAACAGAGAGCTATTCAAAGCCGTAAATACGCTTCAGAATAATGGTTTACAGGACTTAAGGGACCCAAAGCAGTAGAACCATTTACTATCAAGTGATACATAAAATTTGCTAAAAAATAAAATTGTTTCAATTCATTTCAGTTCAGTTGCTCAGTCATGTCTGACTCTTGTGACACATGGACTGCAGCATGCCGGGCTTCCCTGTCCATCACCAACCCCTGAGGCTTGCTCAATCTTGTGTCCGTTGATGCGGTAATGCCATCCAACCATCTCATCCTGTAATTCCCTTCTCATCCCACCATCAGTCTTTCCCAGCATCAGGGTCTTTTCCAATGAGTCAATGGCATCACATGGCCAATGTACTGGAGTTTCAGCTTCAGCATCAATATTCCAAAAAATATTCGGGACTGATTTCCTTTAGGATTGACTGGTTTGATCTCCTTGCAGTCAAGGGACTCTCAAGAGTCTTCTCCAACACCACAGTTCAAAAGCGTCAATTTTTTGGTGCTCAGCTTTCTTTATGGTCCAACTCTCACATCCATATATAACTACTGGAAAAACCATAGCTGTGACTAGATGGACATTTGTTAACAAAGTAAAAGCGAAAGTGAAGTCGCTCACTCAGTCTGACTCTTTGCGATGCTATGGACTGTAGCTTACCAGGTTTCTCTGTCCATGGGATTTTCCAGGCAGGAGTACCAGAGTGGGTTGCCTTTTCCTTCTCCAGAGGATCCTCCAGACCCAGGGATCAAACCCAGATCTCCTGCATTGTAGGCAGACACTTTACCCTCTTGTCTACGTTGGTCATAACTTTTCTTCCAAGGAGCAAGTGTCTTTTAATTTCATGGCTGCAGTCACCACATACAGTGATTTTTAAGCAGAAGAAAGTAAAATCTATAATTGTTTTCCCACCTATATGCCATGAAGTGATGGGACAAATGCCATGATTTTTTTTTTTTTTGAATGTTGAGTTTTAAGCCAGCTTTTTCAATCTCTTCTTTCACTTTCATCAAGAGGCTCTTCAGTTCCTCATTGCTTTTTGCCATAATGGTGACATCATCTCAGAATCTGATGTTATTGATATTTGTCCCAGCAATGTTGATTCCACCTTGTGCTTCCAGCCCAGCGGTTCTCATGTTGTACTCTGCATATAAGTTAAATAAGCAGGGTGACAATATACAGCCTTGACATACTCCTTTCTCAATTTAGAACCAGTCTGTTCCATGTCTAGTTCTAGCTACTGCTTCTTGACCTGCATACAGATCGCAGGAGGCAGGTAAGGTGGTCTGCTATTCCCATCTGTTTAAGAATTTTGCAGTTTGTTGCGATCCACACAGTCAACGGCTTTGGCATACTCAGTAAATCAGAAATAGATGGGGTTGTTGTTTTTTTTTTTTTTCTGAAACTCTCTTGCTTTTTCGATGATCCAATGGATGTTGGCGATTTTATCTCCAGTTGGTTCCTCTGCCTTTTCTAAAACCAGCTTGAACATCAGGAAGTTCATGGTTCACGTACTGTTGAAGCCTGGCATGGAAAATTTTGAGCATTCCTTTACTAGTGTATGAGATGAGTGCAACTGTGCAGTAGTTTGAGCATTCTTTGGCATTGTCTTTCTTTGGGATTGGAATGAAAACTGACCTTTTCCAATCCTGTGGCCACTGCTGTGTTTTCCAAATTTGTTGGTATATTTAGTGCAGCAATTCCACAGCATCATCTTTCAGGATTTGAAATAGCTCAACTGGAATTCCATCACCTCCTCTAGCTTTGTTCACAGTGATGCTTCCTAAGGCCCACTTGACTTCACATTCCAGGATGTCTGGCTCTAGGTGAGTGATCACATCATTGTGGTTATCTGAGTAATGAACATCTCTTCGTACAGTTCTTCTGTGTATTCTTGCCACCTCTTCTTAATATCTTCTTCTAGGTCCCTACCATATCTGTCCTTTATTGTGCCCATTCTTGCACAATAATTTCCCTTGTTATCTCTTATTTTCTTCAAGAGATCTCTAGTCTTTCCCATTCTGTTGTTTTTCTCTATTTCTTTGCACTGGTCACTGAGGAAGGCTGTCTTATCTCTCCTTGCTATTCTTTGGAACTCTGCATTCAAATGGATGTATCTTTCCTTTTCTCCTTTGCTTTTCACTTCTCTTTTCTCTGCTATGTTTAAGGCCCCCTCAGACAACCATTTTGCCTTTTTGCATTTCTCTTTCTTGGGGATGGTTTTGATAACTGTCTTATGTACAGTTTCACAAAGCTCTGTCCATAATTCTTTAGGCACTCTGTCTGTCAGATCTAATCCCTTGAATCTATTTGTCAGTTCCACTGTGTAATCGTAAGGGATTTCATTTAGATCATACCTGAATGGGGTAGAGGTTTTCCCTATTTTCTTCAATTTAAGTCTTATTTTGGCAATAGGGAGTTCATGATCTGAGCCACAGTCAGGTCCCAGTCTTGTTTTTGCTGACTGTATAGAGATTTTACATCTTTGGCTGCAAAGAATATAATCAATCTGATTTTGGTGTTGACCATCTGGTGATGTCCATGTGTAGAGTCTTCTCTTGTGTTGTTGGAAGAGGGTTTTTGCCAAGACTATCTTGCAAAACTCTTTTAGCTTTTGCCCTGCTTCATTTTGTACTCCAAGGCCAAGTTTGCCTGTTACTCCAGGTATCTCTTGACTTCCTACTTCTGTATCCCAGTCCCCTATAATGAAAAGAACATCTTTTTTGCATGTTAGTTCTAGAAAGTCTTGTAGGTCTTCATAGAACCATTCAGCTTCAGCTTCTTCAGTGTTACTGGTTGGGGCATAGACTTGGATTACTGTGATATTGAATGGTTTGCCTTGGAAATGAACACAGATCATTCTGTCATTTTTGAGATTGCATCCAAGTACTGCATTTCGGATTCTCTTGTTGACCATGATAGCTACTCCATTTCTTCTAAGGGATTCCTGCCCACAGTAGTAGATATAATGGTCATCTGAGTTAAATTCGCTCTTTCCAGTCCATTTTAGTTCATTGATTCCTAAAATGTCAATGTTCACTCTGCCATCTCCTGTTTGACCACTTCAAGTTTACCTTGATTCATGGACCTAACATTCCAGGTGGCTGTGCAACATTGCTCTTTCCAGCATGAGACTTTCCTTCCATCACCAGTCACACTCACAACTGGGTGTTGTTTTTGGTTTGGCTCTGTCTCTTCATTCTTTCTGGAGTTATTTCTCCACTCTTCTCCAGTGGCATATTGGGCACTTACTTACCCGGGAAGTTCATCTTTCAGTGTCTTGTCTTTTTGTCTTTTCATACCATTCATGGGGTTCTCAAGGCAGGAATACTGAAGTGGTTTGTCACTCCCTTCTCCAGTGGACCACGTTTTGTCAGAACTCTCCACCATGACCCATCTGTCTTGGGTGGCCCTACAGGGAACAGCTCATAGTTTCATTATGTTAGACAAGGCTGCGGTCCATGTGATCAGCTTGATTAATTTTCTGTGAGTGGTTTTCATTCTGTCTGCCTTCTGATGGATAAGGATAAAAGGCTTATGGAAACTTCCTGATGCGGAGACTGACTGGGGGAAACTGAGTCTTGTTCTAATGGGTGGGACCATGCTCAGTAAATCTTTAATCCAATTTTCTGTTGATTGGTGTGGCTGGGTTCCCTCCCTGTTGTTTGACTTGAGGCCAAACTATGGTTGAGGTAATGAAGATAATTTTGACCTCCTTCAAAAAGTTCCATGCAGGCACTGCCACACTCAGTGCTGCCAACCCTGCAGCAGGCCACCTCCGGCCCATGCCTCTGCCAGAGACTCCTGGACACTCAGGGGCAAGTCTGGGTCAGTCACTTGTGGGATAATTTCTCCTTTATCCTGGGTCCTGGTGTGCGCAAATTTTCGTGTCTGCTGCACCCAGAGCCCCCAACTCTGCAGCAGGCCACTGCTGACCTGTAGCTCCACAGGAGACACTCAAACATTCAAAGGCAGGTCTGCTTCAATCTCTGTGGGTTCTTCTGGTGTGCACAAGGTTTTGTTTGACCCCTGCAAGCATCTCTGGCAGGTATGGGGTTTGATTCTAAATGCGATTTCACCCCTCCTACTGTCTTGCTGGGGCTTCTCCTTTGCCCTTGAACATGGGGTATCTTTTTTTGGTGGGATCCAACATTCTTTTGTTGATGGTTGTTCAGCAGCGAGTTGGAATTTTGGAGTTCTCACAGGAGAAGATGAATGCACATCCTTCTATTCTGCCGTCTTTATTATTACCCTCCAGGTAACATGGTAAAAATTCTTTCTTCCAGGTTAAATGTTTCATTGGCCTAGCTTCAGCTAAAAGGGATGTTTGACCTGTTAAATGTCATGCAAATGAGAAGACAATGAAGTCCATATCACTGAAGTTATAAAATCATGTTAGAGAGGTTGCAATATCAAGTTATACCTTTCCTGTTTCACATGATATCGCTTTTCATAAATCAGGAGTGGATTCATGTTTACTTCCTTCACAATCTTCAATAAGGATTTGTTACACTTTTAATCCACTGGTTAGTGAGAAAATATATCAATGAACACTTCATCTTCAAATAGAAATTGAAAGAACATTTTTTAATAAGAAAGTGGCATTCTTCTACTCATATCATGCAAGAGATTTTCTAGAAAATTGATTCCACCTCAGAACCCTATCTCAAAATCAAAGAAATGAACTGGATTCAGCTTCAAGGACACTGTTTGGCGCAAAACATTGTAAATCAGTTCTTTCTGACGACTCCAAGCTAAGTCAATCCAGTAAGAGAAAATATGTCTATAACACTTATTTTGAATAATGTCAATTTTGTCATATTATTTTTATTAACATGCTTTAAATTAGTTTCTTTTCTTTTCACTTTTCAATTAATTATCGACATATGTGCATGGACTTTGCATTTTCCTTAATAAGAAATAACAGTGTAAAGGTTAAAGGAGTGGAGAGTCAGATAACTCAAGTTTGACTCCCAGTTTTCTCTAGACTTATGCTTTGATCTAGTAACATAACACCTTAAGTTCCTCATCTCCCCTGTTCTGCTATTAGAAACAACCCAGTATCAGTTGATAAGATGACCGCGATAACAAAATAAAATTACATATAGAAAAAAAATTAAAAATGAAAAACATTACTTCCCAAAGCATGATGCAAAGAAAATCGGTCCTGTGAAGTGGTCTGTGAAAGAAAGGACAACAGTCAAGTAAGTTTGGGAAATGCTAGAAAATTTGCAGTTGATAATCAAAATGTCAAAATATTTTAACAAGTCCCATAGTCACAGTGAGGAGACATGCAAAACTTGATCTTTTGCTCATTATTCCCCCACCTAATTTGACCATGCTACTTTCTGACTGTGAGCATCTTGCTGCTTAGATCTGATATACAGTATAATTTGGAAGGTATAGAATGCATTAAATTATATTAAAGTATAGTGATATTACACAATTAGGCTTAATTTGGAATAAAGTTAAATTTCAGTTTCTAATTTATTAATTAGAAAATAAGACTGTGCCTAAAAATACAATGAAGAATTTTTAAACAAATATAAAACTCTCAGTTTAAGGAATACTTTTTGACACTGCTATTTCCTTCCTGTCATCATGAGTGGCTATAAAATACTTTTTCATTTTGTCATAAACAATAACCCCCAAAAAGTTTTTTTCTAATGGGAAAAATATTAGATCAAATTTTCTCATCTTTTTAACCTCTAATAATTTTTATATAATCCCTGTAAAAGAGGAAACATCTCTCCCCTGCCACTACTCCAACACAAATCCTGATTTATATAAGAAAAATCTAGTGTGAAGATAACTCCTGATCTCTCTCTACTCCTTTGCTATATTCATCCCTGAAGAGCAGAGTAGTATATCTGACAAATAACTAGAGAACAAGCTTACTGTCCAAGAGTAAGAATTATTCTCACCTTCCTCAGTCTTCCCACCACAGGCCAACCATGGGGAGAAGGGGATTGCCTCAACCATTGGTTCAGTTCAGTTCAGTTTAGTCGCTCAGTCATGTCTGACTCTTTGCGACCCCATGAATCGCAGCACGCCAGGCCTCCCTGTCCATCACCATCTACCAGAGTTTACTCAGACTCATGTCCATCGAGTCCATGATACCATTCAGCCATCTCATCCTCGGTCGCCCCCTTCTCCTCCTGCCCCCAATCCCTCCCAGCATCAGACTCTTTTTCAATGAATCAACTCTTCACATGAGGTGGCCAAAGTACTGGAGTTTCAGCTTTAGCATCATTCCCTCCAAAGAAATCCCAGGGCTGATCTCCTTCAGAATGGACTGGTTGGATGTCCTTGCAGTACAAGGGACTCTCAAGAGTCTTCTCCAACACCACAGTTCAAAAGCATCAATTCTTTGGCACTCAGCTTTCTTCACAGTCCAACTCTCGCATCCATACATGACCACAGGAAAGACCATAGCCTTGACTAGAAGGACCTTAGTCGGCAAAGTAATGTCTCTGCTTTTGAATATGCTATCTAGGTTGGTCATAACTTTCCTTCCAAGGAGTAAGCGTCTTTTAATTTCATGGCTGCAGTCAGCATCTGCAGTGATTTTGGAGACCAAAGAAATAAAGCCTGACACTGTTTCCACTGTTTCCCATCTATTGCCCATGAAGTGATGGGACTGGATGCCATGATCTTCGTTTTCTGAATGTTGAGCTTTAAGCCAACTTTTTCACTCTCCTCTTTCACTTTCATCCAGAGGCTTTTTAGTTCCTCTTCACTTTCTGCCATAAGGGTGGTGTTATCTGCATATCTGAGGTTATTGATATTTCCCCCAGCAATCAATGCCAAACTATTCATGTACACATTTCTACTCATAGTAAATAGCCATCTCAAAGCATTACCTTTAGGTTTAAAAGAGATAACTGACATAAAACACCTGTGACAGTGACTGAGACATAGCATATTACCCATGTTTCCTACCTTTTCAACTTAGCTATCAAATTTGAAATTGATCACCTTTGAAAATTAACAGTTCCTATATACTATGTAAGTATTCTGGTGTGACACTACAGAGAATAAAGGAATAATCTAAATGGGCATCTGTTTTGAGGCTGCTGTTGAGATTCAACCACAAGATTTTGCCAGAAGGTCTTGACATTTTGATTCTGTTTCATATAAGTCAATTCCTTAAGAGTATTGGTCTATTTTACAGAAAATAAGACCCTTCCTAGATTAATACTTAGAATTGGCTCCCAAACAACATGACACTCACATGAAGGCCAGAGTCCATTGATTAATGTAAAATAGGAAACTTAATAGTACAAATGCCTCTCAAAATTCTTAAACATTTGCAGAAAATTGTTTGATTTCCTATAGAATTTAATGAAAGCATCTAAACACAGGTGGAATAGTAAAGGAGATTCACAGTGCAGACTATTAAAACCACTAAACCATCACAGCTAGTAAAGGTATTTCAGAAGAAAACTCTAAAGCTTTTGAAAGTAAACAAAGACTTTTTAGGCAAAACAGTAACCATTAAAAAAACACAATAAATTGAACTCTGCTCTTCTAAAGACACTAATAAGAAAATGAAAAGTCAAACTGAGTGAAATTATTTTCTGTTACATATAACAAAAACCTAGTATCCAATATATATTAAAAACTTGAACTCAGTCATTTAAAACTGGGCGAATATTTCATAGACACTTCACAAAAACAAGTTATCTAAACAGTAAATAAGCATCTGAAAAGACACTCAAACATCATGAGGAATCATAAAAATGCAGATTAAAAGCATACTCATCCTGCAATACTAATACATATCCACTAGAACTGCTAAGATTAAAGACTGATAATATCTACTATTGGGGAAGACATACAGCAACTGTAATTCAGAGACCGTTGGTAGATATGTAAAACGCATAAAGCCACTTTGTAAACCAGTTAGACTTTTTTCTTAAAAGTAAACATAATTTTGTCATCAAATCCAGCAATTCCAATCCAACAATTCCACATTTAGGCATTTACCTGATAGAAATGAAAACGGGCCCACAGAAAGCAACTTTTTCAATTATAGTCAGGAACTGGAAGCAACCCAAGTGTGAATAGATAAATTGTAGGTTTTTTATGCAATGGGATATTACTTAGCAATGAAAATAAAATTATTGATTCATAGAACACACAAGTAAATCTCAAAAACATATTAATAATTCAAAACAAAGGAAGCCAAATGAAGATTTTTTTTCTAGGTGAAACTCTAGAAGAAAAACTAATTTGTAGTGAGAGAGTAGATTGAACACGGTGAAGAACTGACTACACACGGAGTTATGAAGGAGATTTTTGAGTAATTTAGGGAGATGTTCTGTATCTTGATTGTGATAGTGGTTGTTACAGTTCTACACAAACTTACTGAACTGTACACCTAAAATGATTGCAATTTATGCTTCAATTAATGTGATTTTAAAATCTATATTCATAAAAAAGTATTACTGTACACTTATGACCAGGATAAAATATTGCAACTGAAGTTGTAAAATCTACTTTTTCCTCATGCAGATTCCCCAGAACATTTCCTGAGATAAAGATTTGAATGAAAGCAAATAATATTGGAGATGATTGTAGAAGGCATCAGTAATGAAGTGAGACAGAAAAGGGAATTCAGTAAGGTGTGCTCCATGAGGTAAGTTACCTCTATGGGATTTGGTGAACCAGTGTACAGCACACCCCTAAAAAATTATCCCACCTGAGGATCAATGGTTGAGGGCTGCTCTGGTCATTGCTGGAAGCCTGTTCCCTGTGCTCCTGCAGAGCGTTAGTTCCCGAGCACATCTGGCCTGCTGCACAAGTAGCAAAGCAGGCTGCAGCAGACAGAATGCCTTTGGGAGGAAAAAAAAATGCAGGTACTGACAGCTGGAAGTTGAGCTGATGTGGACTGAAGTGGGAAGGGGAATAGGGATCTGGGCAGGGCACTGGCAGTGCCTGCCATCAAATGTTACCAGAAAAGAACACTCAACCGTTCAAAATACGTTCAGTTCAGTTCAGTTGAGTTGCTCAGTCATGTCTGACTCTTTGCGACCCCATGAATCGCAGCACACCAGGCCTCCCTGTTCATCACCAACTCCCAGAGTCCACTCAAACTCATGTCTGTCCAGTCGGTGATGCCATCCAGCCAACTCATCCTCTGTCGTCCCCTTCTCCTCCTGCCCCCAATCCCTCCCAGCATCAGGGTCTTAGTGATTCAGAAATTTTAGCCCTACAGGTATGAGTTAAAGACAACTTTGGATCCTTTATTTGTTTATCTCCACTTTGTTTTCAAGACTAACACATCTTTTACAACTATGGAGACATAAGCCACAGGAACTGAACAAAGTGAGGTTTATGCTCTTCAACTATGCTGGAAAATAAAACCCATTGAATTTAGTCACCATCAAATTAAATACGCATCACTATGAAGAGAATATACTATTCTTTTTCCCTGCAATGGTCTTTATTTGGCATAAACCTACTACCTCCCTGGATCAATCATTCAGTTCAGTTCAGTTGCTCAGTCGTGTCCGACTCTTTGCGACCCCATGAATCGCAGCACGCCAGGCCTCCCTGTCCATCACCAACTCGGGGAGTTCACTCAGACTCATGTCCATCAAGTCGGTGATGCCATCCAACCATCTCATCCTCCGTCGTCCCCTTCTTCTCCTGCCCCCAATCCCTCCCAGCATCAGAGTCTTTTCCAATGAGTCAACTCTTCACACGAGGTAGCCAAAGTACTGGAGTTTCAGTTTTAGCATGATTCCTTCCAAAGAAATCCCAGGGCTGATCTCCTTCAGAATGGACTGGTTGGATCTCCTTGCAGTCCAAGGGACTCTCAAGAGTCTTCTCCAACACCACAGTTCAAAAGCATCCATTCTTTGACAGGATCAATCATTAGCAATAATGTATTTCTAAATATAGTATTTGAGACACTTGAGTGTTATATCTAACAATTTTTATTCTACAACAAGAGAGCACTAAACGTTATCCCAGAGGTCTAAGAGAATATAAATTCCAACATACAAAGTGAAACACTTAGAGTATTTATTATTTTGTTTTTTTTAATGACAAGAGTCAGCATCTACCAATGGCTATAACTAGCTATTCAATACCACGTATATTTAAATTTCAAATGAATATAAATTCTAAATATTCAATCTCCAGGCACAATACTTTTTAATCAATTGTCCCATGATAGTACATCTATATGGATTTAATACATTAGCCAGGACTTAATGACATGAATAATCACACAAGCTATTGTTTCTAGACATATGAACTATTACAGCCTCTCCATTTTGTGACTTGTAGATTCTCACTTTTCAAAGGTTTGATTGAACATTTCTAGAAAAACTGAATTCATGTCTAATGTTAGTACTAAGATTATGAAAAGGTTTGTAGATTAACATAATTCTGGTGGCAACACTTGATTTTAAAGTATGCCTCAAATATGTTTCCAGACATTTTAGGATAAAGTAATAGCTTAAAACTTTATTATTTTGTTTTTTCAATTTTTCAGTTCAGTTCAGTCTCTCAGTCATGTCTGACTCTTTTTGACCCCATGGACTGCAGCACGCCAGGCCTCCCTGTCCATCACCAACTCCCAGAGTTTATTCAAACTCATGTCCATTGATTCAGTGATGCCATCTAACCATCTTATCCTCTGTCATCCCATTTTCCTCCCACCTTCAATTTTTCCCAGCATCAGAGTCTTTTCAAATGAGTCATTTAAATTCAAATAAGTCAAATTGAAGGTAGTTAAATATAAAATAGAATCATAAAGTATTCATAACATCTTTCAGAATTTCCTTTTGTTGATAACATTGGTCCAACCTATCTGTTCATAAATTTCTTATCACCCAATTTTGTTGTTCTTGACTTTATACTTTTTAAAACTGTTTTGTAAATATGGAGGAAAATTGGATCCCTCTTATAAGAAGAAAGAATATACACACAATTTGGGAAATTTCTTGGCTCTCATAAAAATCACCCATGCCCTTCCTACAGATTATATGTAGGTCTGCTTAGACATGAATTGAGCTTCAAAATAAACATGAAGAGATTTACATATTACATCTTTCTATTTACCCGTTCTCTCCAATTTACATAAAAGCTTTTTTTTGTCTCAGATTTTCACAATGGATCAGTACAAATAAAGAATTCTTTCATATAATACGACTTATGTATTTTTTAAATGCAACATCTAAAGAAAAATTTCAATACTCACAATGCTTTTAAAAGTAATAACATGACTGCCAGAATGGATAAAGAAGATACACGGACTTTTCAAAAGATAAAATGAATTCCTCTCCATTCCATAGGTTCTAGAGACCTAGAACAACCTTATTAGTTAATACAGAGGAGATGATTCATGCTTATCTGTAACTTCAGCTAATTTCAAAGCAGGTTTTAAAGTATGTCTTTACAAAGCATCTATCTTTATGTGTAACCTGAAGATACCAAATAGGGAAGGCATCACTGGTTTCTCTCACACATCAGAACCAGTCCAGACAATCCTACTTTCTATATCCAGGATTTGATGGTTCTCACTGCCAATATTGCTACCCCATGGCCTAAATGTGAGGCTGTCTTACCTGTTACAACAGCTGCACACCTGGCCTCCCTGCTTCAACCATCACCCCTATATTCCATTCTCCACAGTCCTTTTAAAACATAAATCACATCAAATCACTCATCTGCTCTAAGCCCTCTCAAGTTTCCTTTCACATTCTTAGGTAAGGTCAAACTCATGCTTCCTTTCTTGGCTCATCTTCTAAGGTTCACTACAGTGCTAACTCTCTTGCAATCACTCTAGCCATTTTTGCCTTTCGTTAAAATCACACCAAGCCAGTCTTGACTCAGGCATTGAACAATAGCTTTCCCTTGACTATGAAATTATATTGCCCTAGAAATCCATATTACTATCTCCATCACTTTCTTCAAATGTCATCATAAAGGAGCCAGTTTTCCAAAGTAACTTTATTTTTATTTTTTTTTAATTTTAGTTTTTTATTTTTTAAATTTTAAAATCTTTAATTCTTACATGCATTCCCAAACATGAACCCCCCTCCCACCTCCCTCCCCATAACATCTTTCTGGGTCATCCCCATGCACCAGCCCCAAGCATGCTGCATCCTGCGTCAGACACAGACTGGCGATTCAATTCACATGATAGTATACATGTTAGAATGTCATTCTCCCAAATCATCCCACCCTCTCCCTCTCCCTCTGAGTCCAAAAGTCCGTTATACACATCTGTGTCTCTTTCCCTGTCTTGCATACAGGGTCGTCATTGCCATCTTCCTAAATTCCATATATATGTGTTAGTATACTGTATTGGTGTTTTTCTTTCTGGCTTACTTCACTCTGTATAATCGGCTCCAGTTTCATCCATCTCATCAGAACTGATTCAAATGAATTCTTTTTAACGGCTGAGTAATACTCCATTGTGTATATGTACCACAGCTTTCTTATCCATTCATCTGCGGATGGACATCTAGGTTGTTTCCATGTCCTGGCTATTATAAACAGTGCTGCGATGAACATTGGGGTACGTGTGTCTCTTTCAATTCTGGTTTCCTCGGTATGTATGCCCAGAAGTGGGATTGCTGGGTCATAAGGTAGTTCTATTTGCAATTTTTTAAGGAATCTCCACACTGTTCTCCATAGTGGCTGTACTAGTTTGCATTCCCACCAACAGTGTAGGAGGATTCCCTTTTCTCCACACCCTCTCCAGCATTTATTGCTTGCAGATTTTTGGATCACAGCCATTCTGACTGGTGTGAAGTGGTACCTCATTGTGGTTTTGATTTGCATTTCTCTAATAATGAGTGATGTTGAGCATCTTTTCATGTGTTTGTTAGCCATCCGTATGTCTTCTTTGGAGAAATGTCTATTTAGTTCTTTGGCCCATTTTTTGATTGGGTCGTTTATTTTTCTGGAATTGAGCTGCATAAGTTGCTTGTATATTTTTGAGATTAGTTGTTTGTCAGTTGCTTCATTTGCTATTATTTTCTCCCATTCAGAAGGCTGTCTTTTCACCTTGCTTATATTTTCCTTTGTTGTGCAGAAGCTTTTAATTTTAATTAGATCCCATTTGTTTATTTTTGCTTTTATTTCCAGAATTCTGGGAGGTGGATCATAGAGGATTCTGCTGTGATTTATGTCTGAGAGTGTTTTGCCTATGTTCTCCTCTAGGAGTTTTATAGTGTCTGGTCTTACATTTAGATCTTTAATCCATTTTGAGTTTATTTTTGTGTGCGGTGTTAGAAAGTGATCTAGTTTCATTATTTTACACAAAAGTAGATAAACTCTATACCTTCTCTCGGCTTCATTTGCCTTTGTAGTATCTATTACTACTAGACATGCATTTATTTGGTGAATGCTTTCCTCTTCCACTAGATTCTAAGCTGCATGAGGACAAAGGCCTTGTCTGTGTTGTTCACTGATGTATCCTCAGCTCTTACACCAGTGCATGACATATCGTAGACATTCCGTAAATCTGTCAAATGAATGAGTGAATACCTGAGTGAAAAGTTCAGCAGATGGCCCAGTACCACCTACCCTTGGCCACTGTGTCCCAATCTTAAGGTTCAGGAGGCACCTCTTTGGAAATGTAGGGATTCTCGGATAGCAAACTATGACTCCAGTCTAGAAATACCTTTTTTTTTATTTTTCAAACAAATACACAAGCAAGAGTTCCCAGTAAGTCTGAGTCAATATTAGTCACTCAGTCATGTATAACTCTTTGCTATCCCATGGAATGGGAAAAGCATAACTGGAGTGTAAGGAAAAGAGTTTTAAGCTTGAATTCTGAGTTAGGTTAAGTTCTATTCCCACTCCCAGGCATTTCCCTTGACAGGGTTCTGTAATATATCCTAAACATTCTATTTCTTTCAGTGTGCCAGTGCCTAGAAATAAATTCTATATTTATTCACAACCTGTAAAAACATGACTGAAAAAAGGAGGATTAAAAAAATGATTAAAGATGTCAGTTGAAAAGATTATTTACCTTCTCTCCATCTCCTCCATATGTCTAATTATCCCTTTCATCCAAAACCATTATTTATAAAGGTTATTTAAGCCAATTTAAAATTAAAAATTTATATTGGCTGGAAATCATCATAAAGGTCACAAAATCCTTCTTGCATTTTAATAAATTACTTTGTCCTTCAATATAGGTTTTAATCTCTATATTAAAATGTGTTTGATTCAGAATCAGTGGCTAGGACTCCACTCTCCACAAAACAGATATCAACACCTTCTAGCAAATGAATGAAATAAATACCAGCAGATGTTAATTTCAAGTTGCATAATCAATTGTGGAATAGATGTAATTTTACCTTTCTGCAGCTTCATGCTTATCTTAAGCCCAAATTCTACCATGTAGAGAAAACTAAATCTCAGCTGAATAAAGCCAATTTCAGTCTATCTAAGGTTCTAGAAGCAGAAGGTGAAGCTCCAATACTTTGACCTCCTGATGTGAAGAGCCAGCTCACTGGAAAAGACCCTGATGCTGAGAAACACTGATGGTTGGATGGCATCGCCAACTCAATGGACATGCGTTTGAGCAAACTCCTGGAGATAGCGAAGGACAGGGAAGCTCAGTGGACTGCAATCCAGGGGGTCACAAAGAGTCGGACACAGCTTAGCGACTGAACAACAACAACAATGAAGGGTTCTCCAACCCCTTCCAAAGGTTACAAACAACTTTCATATCGTGCTGGCAGGAGATGTTACCTGACTATCATTCATTATCTGCCCACACTGGCCTCCCAAAGACACGCATCCATCTGGACTCAGGTCTGGTCGATTTCTCCTGCAAATCCTGCCCCAAACTCAAGTCCTCATGGGTACACTGACCTCTGCCAAGTTTATAGCAGATTCACATAACAAAAGGAAACTTGTCTGCTGTTTTCATACCCCATTACCACGGGCTTAGATACTGTGCACAGCTATCTCAACTCTGCTGCAACTCTTTCCCCTAGATTCTATCCCAAAGTAGCTCTGTTATCAGAACAAACCCCGAGAGCACACAGCTCTTCCCAGAATCATACTGCCATTTATATATAATCTGGCCTTCCACTACTAAATTCCTTTTCTTCATAGTACGTACAAGGAACACCTATTCCGAGTGTGAGTAATGAGTGTGAAGGGACAGTTTCTTTGTAATCTTAACTTTTTCTATTATACAAAAATTTGTGGTCTAATGCTCCAAGGCCTCCCTTTTTATATGCATAACTCCAGCTTAATCAAAGCAACAAACAAGTTTTCTTCTCTTTGGTCAAACCCACTAGTTCTGCTAAATTTTCAAAAATAAATTTGTAGGAGCAGCAGAGTACTAAATGTGGAAAGCTGTAGTTGACTAAGTCAAGAAAAGCCCACGTGCTCCTAAGGAGCAAATGAGTGTATGAAGGGGTTTGGAGCACATACTTCAAAAGGCCCTGAATGAGTAATACCTGACAAATACCAAGGACGGGAGGAAGGGAGGAAAGGAGAGGAAAAACCTGTGAACTAAAGAAAATGAAGAACCACATTTGCAAGCTCAACTTATCCTTTAGTTTTCATGACTTATGCAGAGTAAAATATTATAAATATTATAGACTTAAGCAAGTGTTAATGATATATTTGATTTTTTTCTCTAAAATCTGTGGGAAAATGAAAAGGTAAGAGCTAAGGTTCAGTTAGCAATGGAGGGAGGGCTCATAAATTTGTAACATGATAGAATTTCAGCTGGAGCCCAGTCACACCCACAGAGTACAACTTGCCTTCACACTTACAGGTTCTCTTGAAGAATATTAATTTTGAACATGAGCAAAACATGAGTAAGAGGGGGAAAAAATGGAACACACCTTTCTGCAATAGGCAGAGGGCCAGGGTAAAAAGAGTATTCTAGTCCCTGTTTGTGTGTTTACAGCTGGATCCAGGAATTCAAACTGGAAAATGGTTGCAATGTTTTCATGTGTTTGTTTCAAGAATAAGATGTGGCAAAGGAAAAAGTATGTCAGAAAAGCAGATTAAGCAGTTTTTCCCAATCTCTCCATCCACTAAGCTTTAGAGAGAAAATGAAATGTGTTGTTTTCCCTTTGTGGGTGTATGTGAGGGATGCAGGGGGAAGAATTAAAGCCCAGAGCAGAAAGGCAAAAAGCCATATTGAGAAATGACACAGAAAGGTGACTGAAACCCCGTATTAGGAACTTCTCCAGTGGCTGGTTAAGATTCCATGATCCACAGCCTGGGTTCAATCCTCAGTTGGGAAATCAACATCCTCTATGCCACGCAACTGGCCAAAAAATTAAAGTAAACTTTACCAAGGTAGCTTATATTAAAAAAAGAAAATGAAGTTACTTGATTCATTTCTGAGGAAAGATGGAAGCCATGATCTGGAATTTCCTAAACATATCGTAGGAGTTCCCTGAAATGAGATTCTGATGCAGGGACTGGGTAACTCAAAATTACATTTCAGCTCTATTCATCCCTGACCTACCACTTCCCTACTCAGCAAGCTCAAAGACTCCTGGCTTCAAATCAAAATGACTTCACACACACACACACACATGCGCTCTCTCTCGCTCTCTCTCTCTCTCTCTCTCTCTCTCTCTCTCTCTGTCTCTCTCTTTCCTCTCTCTCTCTGCTTTGGGGGACCACACTGGCCCCCACCATGCGTTGGTTGGCCCTTGGAGCCAGCTGAACCAGTCTCAGGGTCCTGAAGCAGTAACAGAAACAGCAAGCAGCTAAAGAAAAACAGATTCAATGAATTCTTCATCTTTTTTATATAAGCATGCTGTATGTTCATAATAGGCATGGTGATTTTGCAAATATCAAGGCTTTTTTTCACCACAATTTGAAAAATAAGAACTCAGAGTAACAGAGAGAAGTACCAGTTTACAAGCCAGACTCTGGAGTCATGAAGGCAGGGTTTGACTCCTAGATATATAGCTTAGGGTCTGTACTACATTGGGTGAAGTTACTTGGTCTCCAAGCGCAGACTTTTTAACTGCAATGAGGCCAAAAAAGAGTGTCTATATCTTCAACAAGCTGTGAGGTTGAGGGGACACACGGACAAGTCAGTGGCTCAGCCTTAAGTGTTCAACAAATACTCGCCATTACCAGAAACTTACACTCCTTTCTCTTGTGGGTGAAGAAAGTAAGACAGAATAACAATGACCCTCCTTCCACAAAACGTTTAAGGCACTGCAGCTCAGACAGCAACACAGAAAATCCCTGAACGCTACCCCTCCCTTGCACAAACTGAGTCTGCATAGGGAACAGTTTTCTCTGGAGAAAAAAAAACAAAGCTAGTGGAGCCCCTCCTGCAGGCAATATGAACAGATAGATGGAAACCATCCAGCAGTGGTGGGAAAGGCTGAGATGTGTTCTTGTCATGGGAGCCCACAATCTGAGTGAGCTCAAAACCTAAAAGGTCTCTCTGAGGAAGGAGGGGCTTCTACTCCAGTTTGGGTGAGCTAACTATGAGAACCTGCACCTGAGAGATAAGCCTGCAGAAGGCCTCGCTTGGAAAAATCTGGAGGGAGTTCAAACCCATGAGCACAAGACCTACAGACAGTGGGGACTGAGAAACCACTCTTAAAGGGCTCACCTGCCACCGCACCCAGCTCAGAAGCAGCCCTTTGAAAAGTGCCAGACATTGTGTGAAACGAGCTCATTTGCTAATTTTAAAGCTGGTAGACTGAGGGGCAAGGGCCTGCTGGGATCCTCTCTCACAATCGAGGTGGTAGGCACTGTCTTCATTAAGGCAGGTAGGAGCCATCTTTTTTTTTTTTTCTTGTTAAAATCAAACCCCAGTAGAAACCAGACTTGAAAATTCTGTGAGAGGATAAAACCATTTAAGTCATCCAAACAAAGCTTATGTTAGCTTATTTTGCAACACTAACTCGTCCTGGATCATTTCATGCTTATGGCTCTAGAAATTGTAGGCAAAACTTAAAAACTGTTTCCCAATATTGATATGAGGTAACAACCTCTAACTGATTTCCCATCATTGAAGAAAACACAAATCTATAGCCAGTCACTAGGAAGAATAAAGTCACTGCTGTCTCGCTACATAAGCTGCTTTATAACAATGCACTACTCCTGAGCCTCGGTCTGTGTTTTGGTATGACTACTTCCAGTTTGCAAACTGTCCTTTTGGTGTGTACCCAATAAACTTTTATTAATCACTACTTTAAGGATTTATCGGTGTTACTTCTGTTGTTTCTGAACTTTTGGCAGCTTGTACCATCAAGAGTGGGATTGAGAGAAGATGGCATTATGACTCCGAGGAGGCTGCTGAGCCAACTCATGCTGGTACCTACAGTGTCCACTGAGTTCCTCGCTTTCTTGCCCACTCTGGGATTTGAGGGTGATTCTGTCCTGGGTCCAGGCTCCGCGACCTTTGTACTTTGAGCTCTCCCGCTTTATTGTGCATACCTCTATTCTGTTTGTTAAGTCTTCTTGGTAAGTGCCCTATTCTGTTCAAAAGTGAGAAAAACATGAGTCCCTGTGTTTTGGGACAGCTCTTAAGAAACACAGGTCCCCTTGATGTAATGACCTCGCAGGGAATCTAAATGCAAAGATGGGTTCCACCTCCCTCAGAAAACCCCTGAGTTCTGTACATATATCCACTGTGGATCAGAATCGTGTGACTTTTTGGAAAACGGATGAACTTTTGGATAATTTGGAATTGTAGCCACCACTTGGGGGAAACTTGAATTTATATAAGTCCACATTTAGCTTTGGAGAAGGAAATGGCAACCCACTGAAGTGTTCTTGCGTGGAGAATCCCAGGGACAGAGGAGCCTGGGGGGCTGCTGTCTATGGGGTCGCACAGAGTCGGACACGACTGACGTGACTTAGCAGCAGCAGCAGCATTTAGTTTTACTAAAAAACTTCAATAAATGGTGTTGGGAAACCTGGGCAGCCACATATGAAAGAATAAAAACTGGACTACTATCTTACACTAAACACAATTAGCTTCTTTTTCACCTTCTACTGAAAGCTTTTATAAAATGCAGAAAAGAGATTCATTATAATAATAAAACCGTATTGCAGAAAATTGGCAAAGTGAAATTTGGCAGTAAAAAACAATAGTAGATTCAGATATAGATAGACAGGTATATAGATTGATTTAATACTTATTTGACATAGAGGCTTTCTACAACTTTCTAGCAGTATTTCTTTAAACAGTCACTATCCCCATGGCCAAATTTATTCCTATGTTTGAATCAAGGAGTTTGTGTATCAGAAATAAGTAACTCCAGTGATCTATTTAGGGCCCTTAGTAGAATTAGCAAACAGAAACCCAGCACCTGCTAGGTGAGGAGGATGTGAACAGAGCTTTGGCTATATGTCTAATTTTAGGAGAATGTACTCTTGGCACCTCTAACAGTGGCAACCACTACAGCCAAAGAAAGGAAGTCTCTAAGCCTTCTCATCCATCACTTTTAGGGCCTTTAGAGTCATCCTGCAATCCAGCAGTAATAAAAAGCATGATCCTGTAAATGCAGAATTATAAACATTAAACTGCTTTTCATCAAACTCAGGACACTTGGCCAGTTACTTGGCAGTAGTAGTCTAACTGTAGGTGATTCCTCTAGACTTTGTTAACACAAACATTGAAACTAAAACTGTCATGGGATGTCTGCTGTTTGCCATTCTAGTAAAAATAAAAGCAACTGCAAATTTTTTACCTAAAAATATTTGATGGTATAGGATATAAAAATTAATGCTACATCATAATTTTAAACTGAGAAGGATTATTTCCTTTGCTCCCCAGACCTGAAATCCTTCTTTGAAATGCATGGGACAAACCTGACCTAGCAATCAGCTGTTTAGGATTCAATTCTGACTGTTAAAATCCTCAATTCTTGTCGCCTAGAAACTAAGTAAATGGTAAACATTTCTATGCAAATTAATGTTTTCAAATTTTTAATTCTTGAATGCATCTACTGATTTTCATTTGAATAAAAGTGTAAAGATAAAATAGACCAATTGAATAAATATCAATAAATGTCTGAAACTAGTACATCAACCTAATCTCTCAGAAGTTAATAAACAGACATTGGATTTTGCTTCAGGCTAAAACTTGGCATTCAGAGTCGATGGTGGAGATGTAAATTGTTTTTCCAAACAACTGTTCATATTGGTTAAGCTGCTTCTTACATGTAAAGCAGTGGGGAAAAGGGAAAAGACAAACACTTTCTCAGGCTTCTTATGATTGTTTTAATCTATTCTGTGCAAAAATATGGCTTACAGGTTATTGCTGCAATGTAGGAACCTGAAGATTCCTGTCCACAGTTTTAAGTTTAACAAGTATTTCTATTACTTTCAGAGTAATGACTTCCAGAATTTAGTACTGTACTATTAACAGTTATGCCTTTTCTACTCATGCAGAGAAATTCTCACAAGAGTCAGTGAACCCAAAATGCCCAATTGAAACCATACCATGACAATTCATTGTTTTCATCATAACTGTATAAACTGGTAACTTGTATCATTTTCCCTTCATGAGGCAATATCACTGCAATAATCATTTATTTATAATAATTTCAATTATACTAAAATGCTTCTGAAAATAACAATAGGTGACGACAAACCCATGTTTGCATCAGATGTTATCTACTTCCACCTTGACGTGTTTTTTTTTCCTATACCTTTGCAAAGGTAGGAAAAAGCAATTTCTTTAGTATAGCTTAAAATTTACTTTTTCCAAATAACAAATGATTTTTTAGCATAATTAAAACTTAAATAACAATTTTGTTGAGCAACAAGTTGGCCTAGTATAAGTTTGAACCTTTGAACCTTCATATTCATCACAGTCCATCATCCAGTTCCTTATCTAAAACAGAAACAGTATATTAGATACATACGAGTAAATTATCTTTTGAATCCTACTTCTATGTCATCATGACTTAGGTATACCACAGATGGAGGTGTTAGTGATATGTGAGTACAGGTCCCGAAAAGAATCCTAAAAGTTTGGACTTTTAAAAATTGAAACCTTCATTAGGAGTTTTCTCTTTTTTTCTTCTAAAGAAAAACTACAGAAAAAATAATTCAATGCTTTATTTGTTGCACTCTATATATTCATAAAAACAAAAGCAATATTTCAAAGGGACTTTGAAAGTAGGGCAGATGGGTGAAGGCTGAAGCATATTTTCTTCTCATCTTGAATGTTAGATCACAGGGCAGATTAGACCACATAATGAAAGTCACAGGCCACTAATCAAATGATAAAAAAAATAAAAGATTTTTGCTTTCTGACTTACTCTCCTTTTTGTTAAGAGAGAGTTAACTCTTAAATGATCCTTTTGATAAATAAACCCCTGAATAGTAAGATTTATCTGTGGAAGATATGTTATGCACCTGGGACTCAAGAAGCTCTTCTTGCCCATCACATCAGGGAAGTCTGTTCTAACATTAGCTTCTAAATCCCATGGCAAATTAATTGATACATTGATATAAATGGTTGTCTAGCTATATTGGAGGGATTTGGGTGATGGACATTGAACAGAATGATTTGCCTTTAATTGGCAATTGAAGGCTCTCTTTAGTCAAACCAGTTACGGAGTTCTTGCTTTAGAACTCTATAGTATGGGGTTTCCTGTAGTACTTGTATCATTTTCTATATGAAACATACTTATTCCTCTGTAGCATGAAGGGAAGATGAGAATGAATGAATGTTCTTAATTTGACTTCTTTGGTTAACCTTTGAGACTTTTCATATCCCAATCCCCAGTTCGTGACCTTAAATATGGGATATTACCTTAACGTATTTCTTCTTCTGTTTATTATGCTGGGATTGTATACCATAATTATTTTTTTAAATAAAATTTAATGTCCAAAAATAATCCTTTATACATAAATTGATCCCTTTTGCTATATGTAAATTGAGCATCAAAGCCCTCCACTACTATTGTCATTTCCTCAGTTGAGTCAATATGGTAGAATCAGGGGAAATCAGCCACAATCTTCAGACCTCTTGGCTTTCTTTTAAGAAAAAAAAAAATACCTTCTAAACATCCTACTAAATAAAGATGCTTTACAGGAAAATTAAAACACAACTAGCTATAATTAATTCAGGAGACCTCAATTATCTCTTTATGCTCATTGATTTTTTTGGTATTCTTGAACAACTAACATGACAACAACCAAAAATGTGTGTAATACTGAATGCCACAACTGTTTCCCAGGCTTGAGACTGAGACTCCTAAGTTGTTTTGACTAGGTAACTAATAACAATTTAGATAGTCCTATACAAATTTAGAGACATGAGATGCAAAACCATGAGTGTCTTTCAGCACATTCTTCTTGTCAGAACCATTTAAATCACCATCTTACACAAGTACATATTGAAACTCAACTTTAAGCATTTTATTTTTATGTACATTTCATTTTGTCCATAAATAAAATATCTAAATACAGACAGACTGTAATGTTGTATATGTATAGGCTTCAACAATACTTGAGCTGAATAAATGCTTTGTACATTAAGTTTGTCTTTTTAATGGAGTTCACAGCTACATCGATAGAATGGATTCCTCATATCCTTTTTTTTTTCTTTTTAAACCAATAACAAGCAGAGAGACAAGTACAAGTTAATATTAATAAGCAGCTCAAATTACACTTGGTTAAACTATGTACAATACAAACCATTCATACAAATGAAGACTAGGATATTGAATTTGTTACAATATGTTTAGTAAAGATAAGACAGACACTTATAACTTACATGGTGTCTGTCAGGCATTTCCCTTCTTATATAATGATCAGAACTTGTTTTAAGCAGCCTTAGCTGGTCTCGACTTTGCAAAAGTCCAATGACTGGTGATGAAAGCTGTAGTCCAGTGTCTGCCCACATGTAAATTCCAAATGTTTGCTCATCTTTACTGAGAACAGGCTCCCTCCATAGAAAAAAGAGCTATCTTGGATCACCTTGAATGTGCCTACTGAATGCTGGAAAAAATTACTACACTTGTTGTGTTCATAAAATAAAGAATACTGAGTTTTAAAAACACATTTTTTTTCCATTTTAACAAGCATTATACTCCTACAGTAGTATTTACCAGTACAGCTACTCCAAGCAGTAGAAATGCATGAGTGGGGACTATTGATTAGCATGTACTCAAGACATTAAGAGAGATTTCCATAACAGCAAGTGCTAAAAACCATTCACTGTCTAGTTAATCCTTTTGCTTGATGATCGTTTATCCTGAACCATTACGAGGCAGACAATGAAAGCCCTCTCAACAGGAATCATGACAGACGCCGGCTGAAATGTGTATGCGAGTGTGTTGGTGTACGTCTATGTGTGAGAGCGTGTCTTCAGGTGTGGCTTTAGAATCTGATTTTGCGACTATACCAAGAGATGAAGCTGACTGGGCAGAAATCACATCAGGTTGTTTTCCACGAGCGTTTATTTGCAGTCAGTTGACAAGAGCAGCAGAGTGTAGACACATTCCAGGCAACAGATGGGACCTTCTTCTTGAGGCGACAGCCCTGTCATGTGACCTGGAATTCCTCAGGCCTCAGTCTCACCCCCGCGTTCGTCCTCATCCGGAGGGGAAGTAAGGTGTGTCACTGTGGTAGTTGTAGTCGGGGCACACTTTCTGTACTAGTTTATAATCTGTACTATAAAAGGAAATGTAAATACAGATCACCTTAAAGGGCTTGGAGCAGAGCCAGGACACGTGACTTTGCGTCTGCTCCTGGTAACAGGTTTTTGAAGGGTCATAGTTGCAGAGTGTGTTCTTGGTCGCCTTGTCAACCTTTTCGTACTCAATGCGGCAGTTAAAGGACTTGGAATCTTTGGCATCAATCACGGTTTGTTGTGCCAAGTCGAATTCCACTATTTTCGTAGGGGGTACCAAGCTGACAGATACATTCCCTTGACCAGTGGAATTGTGCCTGAAATAAACGCTAAACGTCCCATTGCCATGATCAACAATTTTCCCAGTTATCAATAGGTTTAGCTTCACTGTTTTGATGTTGGAATGAAAATCACCCCATCCAAACATTTTCTTAAACTTGCCCGTCTTAACAATGGGCCTTCGCTTGGCCCTGGGCCGGGGCTCTTGAAGGTCTGTGGAGTTCCTCAACCAGTCCCAGAGGTCTTGCTCAGAATAAGGTTCTGGGGTGTCATATCGCAGGTCTAAATCTGTATCATTCTCTTTGCCACGAAAAGTCTGTGACAGGAGTCGGCTGATAGACAAGTCTTTGCTGCTTTCTGTCCATATGTGCTTTAGTGTGGATTTGCTGCCTCCTGATTTTAGAAGATCTGACTTCCCACCGTTTGTTAAATTGGCACATGTGACCTGAAAATGGAACAGAAAAATGGTGTTTACAACCCTGTATCTGAGAACACGTAACACAGATTCATGCCCGCTTTCAGTGGCTGGGGATTCAAGTACCTTCAGCACGTGGCCAATGCTTACTAAGCTGTGATTGAATATCACTGCTATTTTTATACAACGATGGGAGAGAGGAGGTGGAGAAAAACCATTAAACATGACAGAAAGACTATATAAAAACATTGACTTTGAAAAGAGCCACATAACATGAATACAGCAAAGCACCTTAGTGTGATTTATGTTTGAATTACTTCTCAATGCCAAAATCCAACCACTTTTAAAATAAAATTTTACAAAGGATTATGTTGCTTTTTTACTTTGAAATCACCATAAGCTTTAAAATGGTAGGATTCTCAGAAATATATCAACTGACACTCTACAGACTTTTGGTAGTCCATGCCACAGTCACATAAGAAAAGTTAGTTTTGCAGGGAGAATCTAGAATATTTTTTTCTGGTCAAAACAAAATAACTTGTTTATGATCACCTATTATTGGCAAGAAACATACTGTATAAGATTATTTTTCCATTAACAGATTTAAATGTGATCTAGTAAAACAAATGCTAATTGATAAGAGTAGTACAGACCTTTTGATTTTAGAGTTTATTTTGGCCTGTGTGTTTGTTTTGTTTCGATGGAATCTAATTGATTGGTCAAACATCCAAATCTGTATTTGCCTAATTCTGTTGTCTTTGTTCTTACTGTAGCCTCTATATTCTTGTATAAAAGAAAGAAATACATATCCCAGTCTCTCAAATTACACAGATAATCTCCCATCCTTTGGATGGTGAAAAGAATAAATGTATTTGATAATGGCTTGGCACTTGTATCTCAGCAACAACATAGTCCATCAAGGAGAGAGAATATAATGAGATGAATCCATGGTGCACTGGCTCATGAGGCAGTAATGAAACTGTCCTAAAGAAGAAGTGAAAAGGACTTAGAGTGCATTTACCAGCAGAATATAGGGAGTAAAAGAGAAAGAAGGGAAAAAAAAAAGGAAGGGGCAGGTTTCAAGGGGAAAAAAAAAATGAATCTATTTAACAGGATGCTAAGATTCTGACAGCAGAACAACCTCTGATTTTCAGGCAGAATAGAAATTTACATCTAAATTATACTCTCCACAGCTGTAGTAATTATGAGTGCAATCTCTGGAGTCAGACACTCTGAATCCCAATGCAGGCTATGATCCTTCACAGCTGTATGATCTGGGCCAGTTGCTTGACTTGTGTACATTTCTGTATTTCTCTTCCACAGAGTAGAAAAATGATATCCTTTTTCCTCACATGGCTGTTTGAAGAATTAACCTGGACGGACAGTCCATTAAAAGCATGGAAGGACAGTACCTGGACACGATGAGTGTTCAGCATCAGTGTTTCTAACTATTATCATCCTCAAACAATTTACCTCTGAATTCCAAGGGTAATATTTTATGTAAATGAATAACAGACAATAGGATCTGAGAGCAAGGATATCTTTATAAGAAAATCTCCCTTTTATTAATACGTACCCAAAAACCTAAAGGAAACCATTTAAACACATATATATGTATACATATATATATAATGCCCAGGTATAGTGGTAAAGAACCTGCCTGCCAGTGCAGGAGCTGTAAGAGGCAGATTTGATCCCTGGGTTGGGAAGATCCCCTGGAGGAGGGCATGGCAACCCACTCCATTATTCTTGCCTGGAGAAGCCCGTGGGCTGAGGAACCTGGATGGGCGGGGGGCAGGCTACAGTCCATAGGGTCACAAAGAGTTGGATATGACTGAAGCAACTAAGAAAGTGAAGTATTAGTCTCTCAGTAGTTTTCGACTCTTTGCCACCCCATGGACCATAGCGCACCCACCGGGCTCTTCTGTCCACGGTATTTCCCAGGCAAGAATACTAGAGTAGGTTGCCATTTCCTTCTCCAGGGGATTTTCCTGACCCAACAATGGAACCCAGGTTGCCTGTACTGCAGGCAGATTCTTTAACATCTGAGCCACCAGGGAACCCCAAAGTGGCTTAGCACACACATATATACTTTCCAAAGTATTTAGGCTGCTACCACAACCTAAAAACAGACAAATTGAGTAGTTAGCAAAATTCAGATGAATAAAACATGAGCAGAACTTCAGGAATTAAACTGTTCAAGGACCAAATGCAATGAATTTATTAGCCCTCAATGGTGCGATGTGAAAGGCTTCTAATGGTGCAGTCAAGAGGCCTCTGCAACGTCTGAGTTTGGGTACAGAATCAAAGTAGGCTATAATCACCAGCGCTGCCTTGATATTATTCTCCTTTCCTCTCCCTTTCATTTAGGCTAGGAGAGAAGCAAGGCAATGTCTAGGAGAGTTTCAGTCGTGAAAAATCAGGAAGGGTCCATAATTCATCTTGCTTTATTAATTCAATAACTAAGTGATTCTGGTAATATTGAGTAAAATAACAGGAATATAAAGGCAAATGAGATGTGGTTCTTTCTTACAAGATGTTTACAATCTAATAGTGAGATCAGTTAAGCAAGGAGTATAGTGATGTGACCAACACAATGTACAATATTCTTAGGGTCAAAGTTAAAAGGTAGAGAATATACAACAGAAGAGATTATACTCAGATCTGGGAGATTAAAAAAAAAAAGGTTTAAGACTTCAACAGATAATGAACAGGCTAAAGAAGTTCTTCTAAGTATAAGGAACATACTACGCAAAAGTAAAAAGTTGAAAAAGAACATGTCAGATGTAAGAATGGAAAAGAGTTCCTTATCTCTGAACTTCAGGAAGAATTGACAGGAAGGATAAACAGAAGTTGCAAGATGTTGGCAGAACACAAAGAAGGTCAGTTCAGTTCAGTTGAGTCGCTCAGTTGTGTCCAACTCTTTGTGACCCCATGAACTGCAGCACGTCAGTCCTCCCTGTCCATCACCAACTCCTGGAGTTTACCCAAACTCATGTCCACTGAGTTGGTGATGCCATCCAACCATCTCATCCTCTGTCATCCCCTTCTCCTCCTGCCCTCAATCTTGCCCAGCATCAGGGTCTTTACCAATGAGTCAGTTCTTCACATCAGGTAACCAAAGTATTGGAGTTTCAGCTTCAGCATCAGTCCTTCCAATGAACACCCAGGACTGATCTCCTTTAGGATGGACTGGCTGGATCTCCTTGCAGTCCAAGGAACTCTCAAGAGTCTTCTCCAACACCACAGTTCAAAAGCATCAATTCTTTGGTGCTCAGCTTTCTTCACAGTCCAACACTCACATCCATACATGACCACTGGAAAAACCATAGCCTTGACCAGATGGACCTTTGTTTACAAAGTAATGTCTCTGCTTTTTAATATGCTGTCTAGGTTGGTCATAACTTTCCTTCCAAAGAGTAAGCGTCTTAATTTCATGGCTGCAATCACCATCTGCAGTGATTTTTGAGCCCAAACAAATGAAGTCGGACACTATTTCCACTGTTTCCCCATCTTTTTGCAATGAAGTGATGGGACCAGATGCCATGATCTTAGTTTTCCAAATGTTGAGCTTTAAGCCAACTTTTTCACTCTCCTCTTTCACTTTCATCAAGAGGCTCTTTAATTCTTCTTCACTTTCTGCCATAAGGGTGGTGTCATCTGCATATCTGAGGTTATTGATATTTCTCTTGGCAATCTTGATTCCAGCTTGTGCTTCAGCCAGCCCAGCGTTTCTCATGATATATTCTGCATATAAGTTAAATAAGCAGGGTGACAATATACAGCCTTGATGTACTCCTTTTCCTATTTGAAACCAGTCTGTTGTTCCATGTCCAGTTCTAACTGTTGCTTCCTGACCTGCATACAGATTTCTCAAGAGGCAGGTCAGGTGGTCTGGTATTCCCGTCTCTTTCAGAATTTTCCACAATTTATTGTGATCCACACAGTCAAAGGCTTTTGCATAATCAATAAATCAGAAATAGATGTTTTTCTGGAACTCTCTTGCTTTTTTGATGATCCATCGGATGTTGGTAATTTGATCTCTGGTTCCTCTGCCTTTTCTAAAACCAGCTTGAACATCAGGAACATCACTGTTCATGTATTGTTGAAGCCTGGCTTGGAGAATTTTGAGCATTACTTTACTAGCGTGTGAGATGAGTGCAATTGTGCAGTAGTTTGCGCATTCTTTGGCATTGCCTTTCTTTGGAATCAGAATGAAAACTGACCTTTTCCAGCCCTCTGGCTACTGCTCTTTTCCAAATTTGCTGGCATATTGAGTGCAGCACTTTCACAGCATCATCTTTCAGGATTTGAAACAGCTCTACTGGAATTCCATCACCTCCACTAGCTTTGTTCATAGTGATGCTTCCTAAGGCCCACTTGACTTCACATTCCAGGATGTCTGGCTCTAGGTGAGTGATCACACCATTGTGATTATCTGGGTCGTGAAGATCTTTTTTGTACAATTCTTCCATTATCCTTGCCACCTCTTCTTAATACCTTCTGTTTCTGTTAGGTCCATACCATTTCTGTCCTTTATTGAGTCCATCTTTACATGAAAAGTTTCCTTGGTATCTCTAATTTTCTTGAAGAGATCTCTAGTCTTTCCCATTCTATTGTTTTCCTCTATTTCTTTGCATTGATAGCTGAGGAAGGCTTTCTTATCTCTCTTTCTTATCTCTTATTGCTGTTCTTTGGAACTCTGGATTCAAGTGGGTTTATCTTTCCTTTTCTCCTTTGCTTTTTGCTTCAAAGAAGGTAGGCTAGGGTCAAATTGTGAAGTTTCTAGGGTCAATTTATGAAGATATTTAAAATTAATCTTATAGATAATGAGGAGTCCTTAAATTTTGTCTTATTTTGTTTTTAATTAGGTCATCCTGGCTCTAAAAGAATCACTGACTGGACATTGAAAGGTAGTTTGGTAGGGAGAAAGCTTGAGGGAATAATTAGTTAAATAACAAATTGTAATACTCCTTTTGAGAAAGTAAATGAGCCTGAACCAAGGCAATGGCAGAGGAAAAGAGAAAGAAAAAAATGGATATAAAAGATATTTCAGGGGCAGGATTAACTTAATTTGATGATATATATTGGCTAAGCAGGAATGTGAAAAAGTTGAGAATTAATGAATTTTCTTGCATCTGTAAGAAATACAAAAGTAACAAGTTAAAAATGTATATAAACACTTGAAGTCTCCAGACTTTTAAATTAACTACTAATTCACTTCTTGAAGCAAGTGTTAGTGATGGTAAAGAAATGATGTAAGATGAAAAAGAAGTACAGCTATCTTAATACATCTGCTCCCAGATGCAATCAAGAATTCTTGGCTTTCTCACTCTATTATATTGCTTTACATATGAAGAATTTTCATTTTTGAAACACATAAGTGTACACATAAAATTGAAATAGATTTTGAGCCTTACTGAATAAACAATATATTAAAAAAATATTAGACTCAGAACACCTTCTATCATTGATTTTACAAACATAAGAGAAGAGTTCCTTTTGAAAAGTCACCTAAAGATCCTTTCACATCAGTATATCAGAATGTTGACAGAGGTGGTGAAGACTATGGCATAAAATGAGCCCAAAAGAAAAATCTGACAATTGCTAACTAACTCAATTCCAAAAAGGCAATGCACTGTGAACTTTTTTCCACAAAGAGTCATTTTTTCTATAACAGTGAAAGCACTAAAGATACTTCCTAACTGAACATAATTTTCCAAGTCAAAATGACCACATTTAAATCAGTTCTAATGAAGTGGATGAAACTGGAGCCTATTATACAGAGTGAGGTAAGTCAGAAAGAAAAACACAAATACAGTATATTAATGCATATATATGGAATTTAGAAAGATGGTAATGGTGACCCTATATACGAGACAGCAAACGAGACACAGATATAAAGAAGAGACTTTTGGACTCTGTGGAAGAGGGCGAGGGTGGGATGACTTGAGAGAATAGCATTGAAACATGTATATTACCATAAGTGAAACAGATCACCAGTCCAAGTTTGATGCTCGAAACAGGGCACTCAAAGCCGGTGCACTGGGAGAACCCAGAGGGATGGGATGGGGAGGGAGGTGGAAGGGGGGTTCGGGATGGGGGACACATGTACACCCATGGCTGATTCATGTCAATGTATGGTGAAAACCACCACAGTATTGTAAAGTAATTAGCCTCCAATTAAAATAAATTAATTAACTTTTTAAAGTGGCCAATGCCCCAAAAATAAAAATTTTAAGACATGGCCAACACCCACTCCAAAGGAATTGACCCGCTCACTAGTCCGATCATACTATTTCCACAAATTATGTGAGTTGTCTAATTGCTTTAGAAACACTGAGAATCATAAAGACTCTTACCACGATCAGGAATATGCATATTAAAGCACATGTTTCTTGTGACAACATTCAAAAATAGGTGCAAAGACAAGGGTCATTTTCTTCAACCCAACAAAGACCGAGCTTGAATCTAAAATTAAGGGAGCTTGTCTGGGGCAAGACCTGTGTGGGGGGCTAGAAAAAAAGAGACTGCTCTTGCCTGGTGGGGTGTAAGCATATACAGAGTTGAGACACCTTGGTCTAGCTTCTCCTTTATATCTCTCAGGGCTATGCTCTCACATTGCTTTCTCTAACATCTTTTCATTACAGGCTTATAATCCTAATGTCAATATAGATTATCTTTTAAAATATTGTTGAAAGACATCACTTTTGGAAGAGATACTTCACTAACACTTCAACTATGCTCCTGGCCTTACGAGATTTTATATAAACAGGTCCCTCTTTCACACATACATCTCCAACTAGAGGCACCTCCAGGTGGTCTGTGTATCTCTTTTTATAAAAGAGCAATACGGTGCCTTTTCATTTCTACCAGCCCTCACACTTACTGTTGGTCTACTACTGTTCAATATAAATTATCTCAAGATTACTTTGAAAATCATGTATTTATTTCGTCAACTGTATGAATATTTAAGCCAAACAAAAATTCTGGATAACCTGATGCTTAAGCAATATCTCTCATCAGTGAATAACTAATCAACAAAACGACCTTGCTCGGTGATTACAACTTCGTTTTGGCAGTTTATGATTTGCTACATTGAATACATGTCACATACTATCAACTGCTATTGGTTAAGGGCATACTATCTTCAGACACTGCAATTAGCATTTTACATATGGCATTGCACTTCATTTAAACCACAAACACACACACACTCATTCACTGACTCATACACAATGTTGTTATTTTCAACTTACAGGCAGAGATACGGAAGCTTGAGAAGAACTTGTTCAAGATTACTGCCGGTAAGTGAAAGAGCTACTGCTTATTACTCCACTGGGTATTTCCTTTATTTTTAAAATTATTTTAATCATATACAATTATACATGAATATATGTTTATCAAAGCATTTAAACATTAGAGGATTTATGAAGCAAAATTTAAAAGCCTATCTTCATAATCAACCCTTGCTCCCTTATAATCCCAATCCTCTCTCTGTAAAGATAACACCTCAAATTTTTGATGTATATTGTTCCTAAACATTTTCACTATTTGTCATGTATAAATATTTACATCACTAGTGTTGTATTTTATGATTGGCATTTTGTATTTTTTCCAATCAACAATGTCTTTGAGAGGCATAGCTCTTAGTTCATAAAGGTATATCATCTTTATTAAATAGGAAATAGAATTCTAGAATGTAAATGTATCATATTTCTATTTTGGGGTTACCTTTTGTGATGGATCCTTAATCATTACATTCTTTCACAGACTTTTTTTTAGCCTTCCTTCCATTGGTTTTTCTGTTCATTATTGCTTCAGATAACTTCATCCCTCTTCTGATTTTCATTTCTATGGTTGTATAGATTTGTGTGATCCTTTTAAAAAGAGTTCACATGAGATAAGCTATCTGAGTAGTCTATGCCTAAAAATGTCTTTACTGGCCATAGGCTTACATTGGGCAGAATAGGCATTCATCTTTCAATTCCTTTTGTTCTGTGATTTTTTTTTCTCTTTCTCCAAAAAAGCGAGGATATTTTTCCACTTCAGGTATTGTGATATCTCACAAGGTGAGCTACATGAGCTCGTGTTTTCTTCAGACCTTTTCTTAACTAGTTTAGGGAAAAGCATGCAGATATTCACAGCCATGCTAGGCTCTTTTTCATAGTGTTCCCAAAAAGGACTGTAACCCCTTTGGGGAAAGTTTTTTTCTGTATTATTCCATTTTGTAACTTGAGGAAAGGACTACCTCGCATAGGGTAAGCACTCAATAAATTATATACATGGTTTATATTCTTACTTACATTAGTTTCAATAGGGAGGGTTCATTGATTCTTTAGCCACAACCACGATTTTGGTAGAACACGCGGCCCACAGAGGTTTCTCTCTTACAAGTTTAGAGCCTACACTTCACTGACAATTCTCAGAGTGCCTGTATTATATGTGATAAGCCAGAGGAAATGGGTTAGTATTTTAATACATCAAAAATACATCATTTCCTTCTGCTACAAAGCAGTGATCCAGCAGCAGCCACGCTGCATTAACAGTGGAAAAGCAGGAGAAGAACCCCAAGCCTCTTCCCTAGCGTAGTCGTTGCTGGAGGCTGTATTGCACAGAAACTAAGAAAACAGGCTTTGCAGTCAGAGATTGCAGGGCTAAACCCAAAATCTGTTACCAATAACCTGAACCGTCAGATCTTTTTCAACTAGAAAATAGAGATGACAACTCACTCACTGGGTTTTTGTGAAGATAGATGATTTTATATGCAGCAGAAATAAAAATAGGGGAAACAGTATGAGTTCAACACTTGAGAGCTAACACGCTGAGGTAGGTTATGAAACTCCAAAAAAAAGGAAAACAAGGCTTTCAGAATGCACCCTGCTATTATAACTCCGTCTTCTCACTGGAGACATTACATTTGCTCAAGTGGGCCAAACAAACTGTGATGGAAATGAGTATCATTGCAACATCCCTGTGGTCATCTTTAGCAGTAGGTGGTGGGAGGAGATCACACTGATTCTGTATGTTACAATTTAGTGCTGGCAAATGTAAGCAATAATTTATCTTTAGCATAACATTAAGAGAAGATATATTGATCAGCCTGGACATTCCACATCACCCTTAAAAACTAGAAACATGGCACGTTTCTATGAGTTTGAAAAAGTGGCTAAGAATTTTAGGCATGTTATTCCATGATTTTCATGATTCCATGCAGGCTGGTTCACTTTTAACATAGGACACCAACAAGTCCCTTCAAATTATTGTGTCGGAGACTGGGTCTAAGTCATGGGTCATTGAGCACCTTGCAAGTTTGTGTAACTATGAAAATTAGTTTTCCTTTTGATTTTTCCCCCTTTAGGTCCTCTCATAAAAATTATCTTGGAAATGTTTTTGTTTCTTTACTTGCAAGGGGAAAAGCATGCCTTGAGAAGAGCCATGAACTATTGTTTCTGCTGCTGAGAAACAGAATTTTTCATCTGACAAAAATATTGTCTCTTCCCTTCTGCACACTTTATATAGATACACATATAAGTTTTGACATATAGACACATTAACATTGATGAGAAATTAAAAATTATATTCTCTATAACCCTACTTAACCCATTCTCTCAAAACTTAATTGCAGATTACCTTACCCAGCTTTGCATTGCAAAAGTTACTTCTTTGTTTAGTATTTTATAATATGTCCATTTAAAATGTATAAGGAATATCCCATGTGAGGAGCCCTGGGTACCTGGTCATAATAATAAACAAAACATTTAAAATAACATGTTGAAAAGCTATTTCTTGGCTGAAACAAAGCCACTTCAGTGTTATTTTCTCATTATCTATAAAGAGGTTTTAATTTATCAGTAAATCTAGCTGTCTTTAAAGAAAAGACAAATATTGCATATGTAGGAATAATTGTGTTAAATCCAGGGTCTTTCGATCTGAACTGGAGGCTAATGTGAGTGATTGTCCATAATAAGGCATGTAACATGCAGGTTTTAGGATGTTTCTAGCTTCTTAAAGTCAAACAAGGTACAGACCTCTCTAAAATGGACCAAATGAGGGAAGACTGACTCACATTTCAATGCCATTTCCAGTGACCTATACATACATATGTTCCCAAATTCAGCACTGGTATTTGAGAACACACCGAGTAGTAATCATAGTTCACTTTATCCAACTGAAGCTCAAAATCCTGAGGAAATAATCACTTTGATGTTTTGAGACAATATTCTACTCGACACCCTTTGATTATCCAGAGGTTGATCTGAAAATCTTCTAATAGAGGAAGAAGTCAATATATAAAGAAAGCAATAGAGACTAGTTACAGTGGAATATCATCCTGGTACCATTTAGATCCAAATTTACTCCAGAATTATTCTAGGGCCTCTTTTTTATCAGACTCCAGCACATGAACACTGCTCAGAGCTTCCCAAGTACCGAGTGGACAAGGCAGAAAGACAACTGAGAAATACAAAAGGGCATGCAGATATCCTAGAAATAAAATCCCTCCACACTCCTGTAAAAGCCCTGTAAGCTGGAAATCCCCAACTTCCTGAAGTGGAATCCACTGAGAACAAAGAGAATTGACCCCTCACTCTTTTATCACAGGATGATGATGCTGGAGTTTGAGTTAGGTAAAAGCTTTCTACACTGAGTAAATATGTATCTTTAGATCATGCCTTGGGCACAGCAAGATGTGGGAAAGAGTATCCAGCCCACAGCCACAGGCCCCGCAATGGCACTTGGGTGTAGCTCAGGGAGGACCCAACTCACGGACTGAGGGAACTTCAAGCTTTCTCACTATGTCTATGACAAAACAATTCCCTTGAAAGGTCTTAAACCAATCTGTTCTTTTCTAAAGTCCCTCTGGTGAGAAGATTAGCATCTCGTCTTTGATCATTGTTTCTACCAGGTAAGACTCTTAGCACTTGGGAAAAGCAGATCTCTTATTCAATTACAGCCAGTGTGGGAAGCAGATGCATGAAGAGCCTGGGCTATATTTTACTTTGGTCTATTCCCAGCTTCTCAAAGTCCAGCATGTGGAATTTCACCTCCAAGAGCCAAGTGCTGAGGGAAAGGGATGCTTAGGCAAAGAGATCTCACACACAAGGGAAAAGATGGCCTCTGCGTTTAGGTGCTGTGCCTTTAAAGTTGATCAGATGTAAAACTGAATGATATGCTTAGATTCCCAAAGGAAAAGGACTTGGCTCTTTTTGTTACCAAGGGAATTAAGTGGACAGTTTCACTAAATCAAAGAAGGATGCTCACCCAGATTGTGTTACAGGAGGAGACGAGATGGGTCATGGAGAGAACAGAGCAAACAGAGTCCCAAGAGGCTGAGGATGCTGTAAGAGAAGTCACAATAGGAAGGCTGGATGCAAGTGTGTATGCAAGGAGAGCTCTGAGATCCCCTTGACCTGTAATGTACTTTAAAATGACTTGTCACAGCATTAGTGTGAACTGCTGTGAACACTGTGGACAGAGGGAATCACAGGAGAATTGAAAGAAAGACAGACTGTTAGAGTAGAATTTCCTCTCTCCCCTTTCCCCGATTTTGTCACACGAAAACGTCCAGATTCCAAGAGGGAGTTTAATTATCCTTTTCAAAAGAGCTGGGTAATACTCCAGGTGCCACTAGAGGGCGCAGCTAGGACATCTGACAGCTGTCTCTCTTCCTGGTGCTGAAGTTGGGCAGAATTGTGTCACTAAGGGTCGCAGACCTCTTTGAAGAAAGAAGATGAACCAGGAAACTTCATGGTACCTGCTGACTGACACAGATCCTGGGATCTACCTCTTCTGCGAGCTGCAGAGACTAGGAGGGAATAACACCCTCCTAGTCTTTGCTAGAAGTTCTTTGCTCAAAGAACTACTTTCGAAGTCATCACCCAACTAAAGAAGCTGTTGTGAGCCTTTGATTCCCCGTAGAGGGTATGTTCGGTGTTAAGGTATTTATATTTATTTATTGGAAAAGAAGACTCTTGAGAGTCCCTTGGACTGCAAGGAGATCCAATCAGTCCATCCTAAAGGAAATCAGTCTTGAATATTCATTGGAAGGACTGATGTTGAAGCTGAAGCTCGAATACTTTGGCCACTGGATGTGAAGAACTGACGCGTTGGAAAAGACCCTGATGCTAGGAAAGATTGAAGGTGGGAGGAGAAGGGGACAATAGAGGATGAGATGGTTGGATGGCATCACCAACTCAATGGACATGAGTTTGAGTAAACTCCAGGTGTTGGTGATGGACAGGGAGGCCTGGAGTGCTTCAGTCCATGGAGTTGCAAAGAGTTGAACACGACTGAGCAACTGAACTGAACTGATTGGATAAGAGTCTAGGTCAATGCCACATATTTCTACATCTCTAGCTCCATTTTTGGCTTCTCTTCTCTTTGTCCTCAGAGTTCAGATCACATCAGACATTTTCTGTTTATGTGTTCTCTTTCTTCCAACTTCAGGACTCAGATGGTAAAGAATCTGCCTGAGATGCAGGAGATTCAGGTTCAATGCCTGCATTGGGAAGATATCCTGGAGAAGAAAATAGCAGCCTACTCCAGTATTCTTGCCTGGAGAATCCCCATGGACAGAAGAGCCTGGCAGGCTATAGTCCATGGGGTCACAAAGAGTTGCACACAACTGAGCAACCATATAGACATCTCTTCCAACGTTAGGACCCTTGCAAAGGCTGCTTCTCCATCCTGGAATCCTTTCCATCCCCTCCCATTTGCGTAGCTAACTCTTAGTTATCCTTTGTGCTGTGCAAGTTGTTTGTCATGTCCAACTCTTTGCAACACCACAGACTGTAGCCCATCAGGCTCCTCTGTCCATGAGATTCTCTAGGCAAGAATACTGGAGTGAGTTGCCATTTCCTACTCCAGGGGATCTTCCCAACCCAGGAATCAAACCCGAGTGTCTTATGTTCCCTGCATCAGCAGGTGGATTCTTTACCACCAGTGCCACCTGGGAAGCCCTTGACCTCCTCCAGTCCAATCTAAACTCCGTTTCTACAGGAATGGTTGATCCTCTCATAGCACCCTTGTACTATTTGTTCATAAAAGTAATACTATTATCTATATCCATACCTATAGCCATATATCTATCCATATAACCATACCTATATCCATACATCTATCTTCTTTCTCTCAACTGTCATCTCCATGAGGTTGGGATTGGTTATTCAATACCTTAGTCATTGTTACTGCAGTTCATAAAATCCCAGGTTCCCGGTAGGTGCTCTACAATTATCAGCTGCATGAATAAATGCCTGTTTGAATGGAGTGCCTACCTACACAGGATGCTACTCCTTCACAGATGAGCTTACCTCATAAGCAGATAAACAGCTCATTTTCTGACATAGATAAATGTGTTTGTATTGTAAGCCTTCATGGAGGCTTTGTGTAATTCTGTAAACATCTACAGTGATGCAAGGAAAAAGGTGATATTTTTCTAGGAAAATACAAGTGAATGGATGCCACAGGTTATCATAATCAGTCAGGACTGTCACACCAAAAATCTCCAAATAAATGTGAGTTTTATTTAAGTCAAAGTGAAAAGTGAATAAGAGTAAAATGCCTATATGAACATAACTGTGTTTTAGAAGTTTTACAAATATCAGAAAAGCTTAATGAAACAATGAGTGTGGTCTCTTGAATGGCAGGACAGCGAGTGCCATCTTCTGGATTTTTTCTCTTGAATTTCCAGAAATTTGATGTTAAGACAGAAATGAAAGGAAATGCTGATGGGATGCTAAATGCAGAAGTTCCTTCACCAAGAGTCAGCCAAACTTTCTGGGGGCATTTTCTCTGCAGTATTTGAGTGGCCACTTGTATTGACAAACAATAATTGCTTTGAAACAGGCAGTTAGGCATGTGTTAGTCTATTTCTTTAGGGAAATGTCCACTTGCTTGGAAAATGCAGTGGGGTTTTATAAATGTGAAACAATATAACCAGTTTCATGGATGTGTTTGCAAAGGTTCAAATTGAGCCATAAAAATATTCATTAACAGTGCAAAGTAAACTGTTATTAAAAATAGGAAACTTAAAGACATTTTTGGCTTTCGAGTTGCCAGAGTATAAATACAGTATGACTTATGACGCTTT
Source organism: Ovis canadensis (assembly GCF_042477335.2). Taxonomy (NCBI): domain Eukaryota; kingdom Metazoa; phylum Chordata; class Mammalia; order Artiodactyla; family Bovidae; genus Ovis; species Ovis canadensis. The sequence continues at coordinate 31,307,032 of NC_091248.1, read as the reverse complement.
TGCTTTTTGTCTGTGTCACTAAAATCCATGACTGTTGAGAGAATCACAAAATATCTGAAGTTGAAAGGGACCTTGAAAATCATTTCACGACTTTGGTAGCTGAGTCTTACAGAGCAGATGTAACTCACCTAAAGTTCCCAAGGTGGTTAGGGGCAGAGTTAAAACTATAGGTAAGGTTTCCTAGTATTCAGCCCACTCTTCTTGAGTTCCAAAGCTTCCTTTTATTGAGAGCTGATACCTTATGTCTTCTCAGAGTTTACCAAAACTGGAACCAGGGTGTCAACTGCAAAGTATGGAACTGGCTTATCTCTGCTCTTAATTTTGTGGAAGGAGACCTGCCATCATTTGCTAATCCTAAAAAAAAGAGGCAGTAACCCAGTGCATCTCAGCTACAGCTTGGGATCTCCTGGATTGACTAAGTGCATGAACCTAGGCTCAGACCTTCTAACACTTGAGTCTGAACAGTGACTATTCTGAGGAGAGAGGGAATCAAAACGAGGAGACTGTTGTCATAGGTTTTCAGTTAAGCAAATGATAACACAAAGGGAATTATTCTTTAGTCTCTAAAAGAAACAGTGTGTTATATTTGTTTTCCAGGAAAATTTTGTTAGTTCCTATTTTCAGAAGATTTTTTTTTTAAAGGTAAGTTAAAGCAAAAGTTTGTCAGATTTCCTGTTCTATAAATCCATCAAAAAGTGACTATGATTTTTTTAACTTTCAAAAATTAACCTCAGGGAAGTCATTGTACTCACTCCAAATCTGTCTGTGTCTGCTCATTCTAGATAACCAGCGTCAGTACTTTATACTCTCTCATAGATAAAGGTACTACTATTTTGGAGCCACCCTCCTGCTATGGAGCCTTGAAAGTCGGTGATTCTCAATACAGATTACTCAAGTAGAGCCAGGGAAATGTGAACTATAAGTTACACTGAGAATCATAACAGAATTGACAGTGTGGGTATTGCAAGATGTACTGTATTAAAAAGCTTATTCCGAGTGTATCAGTGATTTGCTTCCAGTTAAAATAGCTATTTCATAGTTTGACATCATATTAAAGGAAGGTGTGATATATATATATTTTTCAAAGCAGAGGCTGATTTTAAATAGTCAAGAAATGCCTTTATAAGTGAAATCATCTTTTGCTAAGTAATCTTGGTTCTTTAGATGGGCTGCGAGCATGATCCATCTTAATTGGAATTTGCACAGGAAATAGTATTTGTGTTTATATATTTTTGCAATTTTAAAATTTAGCTATAATTTCCAATTTGCAGAAAGTTGCAAGAAACTTACATAAACTCTTTACCTAAATTCACCAATCAGTTCCATTTGATTACATGTTGTTTTATTGCTCTCTCTTTCATTCATATGTATACATATGCACATGTATGTATTTATGTAAATGCATGTGTTTGTATGCATGCCTGTGCATATACATGTGGGGGGGGGGTCTGTGTGTTGGTGCTATTTGGAGATATCATGCCCATTTATTCTTAAAGAAGTTCCAAATTCCTAAGAGATATTACATTTTACATATGAGCAGCTATCAAAATCGAGGAATTTAACCTTGATACTTTCTAATTTAATCTATTATTGTTATTTAGTCACTAAATTGCATCTGACTCTTTTGTGACCCCACCGGCAGCAGCCTGCCAGGCTCCTCTGTCCATGGGATTTCCCAGGTAAGAATACTGGAGCAGGTTGTTATTTTCTTCTCCAGGATTCTTCCCAACCCAGAGATCAAACTCCCATCTCCTGCATTGGCAGGCAGGTTCTTTACCATGGAGCCAATACTTTAGTAACAGACAATATCAAATTGTCCCAACAACACTTTGACACTTACTAAGTTTTCTGGCGCATTCCAATGCCATGCATTGCATTTAGTTGTTATGACCCTTCAGTAGTCTTTTGTTCTCTTTCTCGTCCTTTATATTTTTGTAAAATGTAAAGATTATAGGCTACTTAATTTGTAAAATGTTCCTTGGTTTGGATTTGTGTGCTGAAAATAACTGTATAATAAAGTTCTAGAGTTTTCAACTGACAAAGATGATAATGGGAAATCGTGTTCCTGAATTTCAGAGTGAAGGAAGCAATGCCTTGAGTAGCAGTGGAGGGAATAATATTATTGTATGATGCTAAATCATAGCCTTGTAAGTCATTTAGACTATTTAATATAATTTTATAGATAATTAATTTGCATTTTATATAATTGTCTTACTATTTTTATAATAAATTCATTTAATTTTGTCATTTTATGGCTCTTTCATTTCACATTTTGTTTAAGTGAAGCTAATGTTTTTTTTTAAAAAAAGCCTGGTGGATTAACTATCAATCTGAGGCTGACATTCTTTGTTTAAATCTGAAGGATTTTTAAAGTAACACTTGCATAGTATTTATTTTCCCATCAAAAATTAGTATGTTATGTGAGTAGACTGAACTCTGACAACCTTCCTGGGATGTAGACACGAATAACCCAATGACAGACTGGAGGAAACTAAGACCCGCTGGCAAGGAAACTTCTGTTGAATCACACATCCAAGAAGCCACATTCAGGTTCCATGTCAAAATTCCCAGACTATTCTGTTGTTACCACCACCATACTCTCTTTTGCTAATTTAAGAGAATGCATGGTGATTCAGCTCCTTGAGTGGGCATGAGCTAACTAACCCTGACCAGGTATAGTAAGATAGCATCCCTGACTCAATGGACATGAATCTGAACGAACTCCAGGAGACAGAGGACAGAGGAGCCTGGTGTGCTGCAACCCATGGGGTCGCAAAGAGTCAGACACAACTTAGTAACTAAACAACAGCAACAAGTAGAGTTATCCTCATACTTCAACCCTACATACAGAACTTCAGGTGTAACTTGAATTATCATTCCCCCAAAGGATAGCATATCAGTGTTCATTACACACCAGGTGCTTAGGTACCCGCACACTCAACTATGAATACAAAAGGTGCTTCGTGGCCAAATAGCAATTAATTTCAAAGCCACAATCTCTTAACTGATATGGATACCTTGCCCCAGCATTATTTTGAGAATTAGAGAAAATATATGTGAATATTTCTTTTCAGTAAATGGTAGATGTTAATAATACTTGCTCTATTTTTTTAAAACTCATCAAGATGGTTATATGGATCCATGTGGTTATTTTGTACAAAACAATTTAATTTTCAAAATTTCAACTCATGTAGGAAAAAATGCACATTTGAGGTATCTTGGCATAGTGGTAAAAGCAGGGACTCTGGAGCCAGGCCACAGGCTCACATCCCAGCTCTTAAGGCAAATGCCCTCGTCTAGGGGAACTGCCTAAATGGTGACATTCCAAGTCACTCTGGCAACAGCGCACTGGTATCCTTTTGAAGTGGTAATACTCCAAACACAATACGATTTTCACACATAATCTTGGTTTTAGAATGTGAAATTATGACTTTACAAAGAAACTTGATTGAAGCTACAGACTTAAACTTTCCTTTTCTTTCTCCTCTTTCCATTCTTTTTTAATGATACAGTATAGGAAAATACCATCCATTGACCCAATCAGAGTGGTACTCTTTAAGCCATGACATTTTTGATGTATTCTTTACAGAGCATCCCATTAGAGTTCCAGAGAAACCCTTACTTTCTATTATGTCAATGACACCTTTGTTGGCTTGGAGCCATCATCAGCTCTCAAGCACTGAACCATGAAGCAATATCTCTGTAACTAGGCCAAATAGGCCATGACCTGACAGGCTATAACGCGATCATTATCACCTATTAAATCTGAAATCTGTGCTTTGCATATTTTAAAACAACTATCCAGTTATGCTGTAGAGGTACAACTGCCAAATGAATAATTAGATTTTTAGGAGACTATAAAGAGTACCAAAATGCTTTCTACTGTGCCAAAAACAAAGTCAATTGATTTTATTTTCTCTCCTCCCCTGTTTTTATCCTCATTCTCTGGCAATCAGACCAAAAATATTTTAATAACCAATAAATAGACTTCTGTTGCACAATTTAACTGTATAAAACCGAGTCTGGGTTTGTTTCGTGGGTGCCAAAGCATTCTGTGCTGTGCCCTGTGGGCTGCTTTCTTGTACAGTTACACAGGACACTGTGGATGGTTGGCGCTTAATATTTGCTTTGTTTGGTTGATGTGACTACAAAGAGGGTTTTATAAAATGTAAAATGACTGAATGAGCCACTTAAATGTCAAAGCTCAGAAGAGATTTGTTTGTAGGGTTTAAAATTTAAGTGTTTTGTTTTTTGTTTTTTCTTTTCTCCTCTATTCACTGGAGATGTCTAAGTAACTCATTTTGTACAGCTTTAATGGTAGAGATGCAAGGGGCTTTAGAAGGATTTGGAATAGGATTGAAATATAACTATATAAAATATCCTATTAACTCTTGCCCCCTGTTTTACATTTTGAAGATTTTTAACTAAACTCTTGAAGTTCAGTACCTATGATGTCATTAAACATTTTTCACTTCAGTGGATTGTGACTCTGGAAAATTTGCAACTACTCTTTTCAGCAGGGGATTAAACTTTCAGGGAATAAATTAAATTGGGTTAAAGTGTCTAACAGTTTTCAGATGAGTGCTTTAGTCAAGTAGCACAGAATCATGTTAACTTTGAAATGAAACTCTAGCTAGGTAAATAACTTTGTCAAGAACCTACCACTCAGGTGCTGCACTGCTCTAAGCCAACTTTATTAATATTGGTTTGCGATCTTCAGAACAGGTGCAGAAAGGAATTTTAAATGCAATTAAACCTGAGCTAGAGGGCCACACAACTACGTTTTAATCAAAAGCTGAGTTCATGCCTGCTTTACATACAATATGTGCAAAGAAAGATCCCCTTTTCACAGTGAATCTGACTACATAAATACTCTTTTGAGAGAAGGCAAATGCACTTCAAGGAGAAATGCAAAGGAATAATGGTGTCACATTATAAGAAATGTTATACGCACTAAAGAAACATTGTGCCAAGAATACATTAATATATTGTTAGGAGTTATGACTTTTCAAATAAACCCTAGTCATCAAGCCAAAATGAATATGTATATATGAATGTGTATATAAGTACACACACATCAATACGGGGTTTTCTTTATATCTATACATATACATACACAGACACATGATCCAGTTTTTTTATAGTTTAACATTTATTAGGGAAACCTAGACTCCATTACTCTAAAAGCCATTTATAATTAGAAACAAATATTGTAAAAACCAAAATGTTTGTCCTTATTCTATTATATTCACAAGTGTTAGCATAAATAGGGCAAGAGATGGGAAATGACTATCCTTGGTGCATGCATGCATTCTCAGTCACTCAGTTGTGTCCACCTCTTTGTGCCCCTAGGGACTGTAGCCCTCCAGCCTCCTCTGCCCATGGGATTCTCCAGGCAAGAATACTGAAGCGGGTTGCCATTCCCTTCTGCAGGGGATCTTCCTGACCCAGGGATCAAACCCACGTCACTTATGTCTCTTCCACTGGCAGGCAGGTTCTTTACCACTAACATCACCCGGGAAGCCCCGATTATACCTGGAGGCATCCTTAATTTAAGAGAAAGTATCTATCATCTCCAAAGTCATATTTTATTCTCCTTTGGGAGCCTATGTATGGAAGATAAGTAGAGGGGGAGAGTTGTAGGAATAGGAACACATGAGTAGGAGTAGAAAAGGCTACTTTTCCTATCGTATTCAACTAATTACTCTGGCATGTTAAATGCGTAATAACTGTAAAACACTAGGATCAGTGTTGGGGCAACTGGCAGTGTCCCAGAGCCTTCCTGCTGTGCTAGTCAACTCTTTAGGTGCTGGACTTTAGGGAGGGAAAGAAATTGTCCTGGGGGGAAGGGCCACAGTGCCCAGCATAGCAGGCAGGGCTATGGGGAGACACTCCAATGGCTCAAGACAGTGCTCATTTACCAGTACTGCTGCCGCTGCTGCTGCTAAATCACTTCAGTCGTGTCTGACTCTGTGTGACCCCACAGACGGCAGCCCACCAGGCTCCCCCGTCCCTGGGATTCTCCAGGCAAGAACACTGGAGTGGGTTGCCATTTCCTTCTCCAATGCATGAAAGTGAAAAGTGAAAGGGAATTCGCTCAGTCGTGTCTGACTCTTCACAACCCCATAGACTGCAGCCCACCAGGCTCCTCCGTCCATGGGATTTTCCAGGCAAGAGTACTGGAGTGGGTTTCCATTGCCTTCTCCGATTTACCAGTACAACAGTATTTAAATAGTTTAATACTAGAGCATACTAGCTGAATATCCATCCTCTTTTCTTCATCAGTTACACTTCACCATTCATCAGCCTACAACACAAATACAAGTTATCCTTGAACACTATGAGGGTTAGAGGCAGATCCTCAGTATAGTCAAAATCCCCATAGATATCAACATATACACACTACTATATATAAAATAGATAACTAATAAGGACCTGTATAGCACACTGTACACACAATATACAGTGCATGCAACTCTACTCAGTACTCTGTAATGGCTTATATGAGAAAAGAATCTAAAAAATAGTGAATATTTGTATATCTTCTGTACAACTGAAACTAATACAACATTGTAAATCAACTATACTCCAATAATTTTTTTTTTAATCCCCATAAAACTTGTAGTAGGCCCTCCGAATTTGCAGTTCCTCGACATCCATGGATTCAACCATAGATGGAATGGTACTGTAGTATTTACTACTGAAAAAATTCTGTGTATATACAGATATGAAAAGTTCAAACCCATGTTGTTCAAGGGTCAACTGTATGCCTCAGTGCAGTGTGTGTATGTTCAGTTGCCTCTGACTCTTTGCGACCCCATGGACTGCAGCCCTCCAGGCTCCTCTGTTCATGGGATTCCCCAGGCAAGAACGTTGGAGTGGGTTGCCATTTCCTTTTCCAGGGGATCTTCCCAACCCAGGGTTGAACTCGCGTCTCCTGCATTGATAGGCGGATGCTTTACGTTTGCTACTGTAAGGAAAGTTTTAGAGAATGATTTGAGGTTAATCCCGAAAGCAACCAGCTCTGTCTCCCTATCTACTTTTCCCCTTTGTTGTCTTCACCACAAGAGCCCCCATCAGTGCTCAGCACCACAATATGCATGTGGTCAGCATCACCTCAATATGATTATGTCAATCACATCATATGTGCCCAGCACTGAATAGTCTAATCAGGATTTTAAGTCCTAGTAATGTTTTAATTTGGGGACATATATCCCTTCATCATTCACTTCAATTAACTATTCCCATATACTGCCCCACACTGGTAGTCTGTTATATTCTGATTACAAGTCTGCCTTTTTCCCATTATGGACTGTTCTCCTAAAGACTCTTTCCTAATCTGTGTTACTTTTTTTTTTTTTTCATGACTTCAAATCATAACTCTAAATAGCCTCCCCATCATTTTATTTGGAATTAAAAAACAATAATTTTGGCATTTTTTGCCTTCTCATAAATAATCATAGCAGCCTGAAAAGAAACCTGGTTCAAAAGTTAGAGAGCCACAAGTTTAACTCCTGCTTCTGCCATTGTGTCACTATGAACAAGATAGCTAACCTCTCTGGGCCTCAGATTGCCGGTCTGCAAGGTTAGAAATGCTGATACTATGACCCATAGGGCCGATATGAGAAGTTAGTGAGATGTCTATGAAGTGTCTGGTACAGAGTAATTATTCGACCCAGAGCTATTACTATTTTAGGGGTCTTTTAGGTTTTAGTTTAATTTCTAATTTCTGCTTTTCCTTTTCCCCTCTTTCTGCTGCAGTCTTACTAAGGGTGGACTACTCATTTAATTCTTTGTATCTTCCCAACAGACAGAGGGAAGAATTCTTTATTCAGTGGACACTCTACCAATATTGGCAGACTTTTCAGAGAAGTTTGAACTGCTCATTTGTCTGAGCAGTTGATTTACTTTGCTATCTTAGTGTCATGAAAATGTAGCAATATGAAATCTGGCAAGATTACGATAGCTGCTGACATAAAGATTTATTATCTAGATGAGATATTTAATGTATGCTTGATTCAGGAAAACAGCCTTGTAAAATGTTGGATATTTTGCTGAAAAATGAAAAGAAGAGAGAGAACTGATCCTGAAATTAAGCATACTGGATACAAAATTGATTTAGGGACACATACTTAATTGTGTTCACTGTCAATCTAATCATAAAGATCCTTGAATCTAGCGCTTAGGCAACACCAGTGTTGTGGATACATTAGCACACATTCAGTAAATCAAACCGGACCTCTCATCTCCCTTCTGACAAAGGACAACCTTGAGCTTCCAGAAAAATAAAATAAACAAACAAAAAAACCCAAACAGACAATATGATCAAGTAGACTTTCCGGTTGTGAAACGAGAAAATGAATGGCAGATAATATAAACATAACTGTCTCAGGACTTGATGGCCCTCAGATGAGTATACCTGATCCAACCCCTCTCTGCTGGAATTCACTTTCTATACTGCAAACCTATTCAGTTCAGTTTAGTTCAGCTCAGTCACTCAGTCATGTCTGACTCTTTGCGACCCCATGGACGGCAGCACGCCAGGCCTCCCTGTCCATCACCAACTCCCGGAGTTTACCCAAACTCGTGTCCATTGAGTTGGTGATGCCATCCCACCACCTCATCCTCTGTCGTCCCCTTCTCCTCCTGCCCTCAATCTTTCTCAGCATCAGGGTTTTCTCCATTGACTCAGTTCTTTGCATCAGGTGGCCAAAGTATTGGAGTTTCAGCTTCAACATCAGTCCTTTCAGTGAACACCCAGGACTGATCTCCTTTAGGATGGACTGGTTGGATCTCCACTCTTCCCAAAACATGCTTTCCACATGCCAATTACATACTCAAGAAAGTCAGTGGTTTGACTCTGTAAGATCAGTCTCTGTAAGATATTACTTAGCCTGGCATTCAAGTTCTTCAAGGATCCGCCTTCTCTCCACCTACCTAAATGTGTGCCCGATTATCATTAAAACATATTCCAGGACTTCCCTGGTGGCACAGTGGATAGTAATCCACCTACGATTGCAGGGGACACGAGTCTCATCCCTGGTCCAGGAAGATCCCACAGGCTGAGGAGCAACTAAGCCCGTGCACCACAACTACTGAGCCCACACCCTGGAGCCCACGCTCCATCACGAGACAAGAAGCCACTGCAAGGAGAAGCCCGAGCACTGCAACTCGAGAGTAGCTCACCCCAGCTAGAGAAAGCCTGTGCACAGCAATGAAGAGCCAGCACAGCCACAAATAAACTTAATTACTCATTTAACCAATTTTAAAAAAAAGAAATGTTATCTGATAATTGAGCAAAAAAAAAAAAAAAAAAATTCATGGTCCTTCCCAGATCATTCTCAGCTCCTTCTAGAGTTCAAGTCTTTGTTCATTCTGCAGCAGCTGCATCCCCCTTCACGTGCATCCCACACATGCATGTACACACATACACACATGTACACACATCCATGCACACTCTCATGCCCTTACATAATACCCCTTTTCCTACATGAAGAGCACAGCGCGCATACTCTTCAGGTCCAGAGGTCATCTAGCTCCCTGTCGTGAATCATGCCAGACCATGATTATCGCTCTTTCTGAACATACCAAGGCCTCACTGACACTCAACTTGACACTTAGTAACATGACTGAACCATATGAAGTGGGTCTGCCCTATGTCCCCAACCAGATTTGGAATGTCTAAAGGGAAAAGTTACTGCCTTCATGTCAATTGCCTGTCTCAGTGTCAGGTTTATAAGAAGAATACAGTAAATCCTTTGATGGAAAATCATACTATTTTGATTATAAGTAAATATGTTTGACCCACTGCTGGACTGGCCATACAACAATATTTGACTGGCTTCAAGTGAAAACAGAGAAAAGGCAAAGAAAACCAAATATACAAACATCTAGAAGGCTAGTGGAGTCAATAAATAGGTATGTCAATAAAGATTTTGTTTTCAACTCCAGGAGTATTGAATATTGAGGTCACTTGTGCACAGTCATTATTTGGAAATGATTCATTCTTCAGTTTTTCTTTGACTAGAAACACTCCTGGGATATGACTTGAAAGTTATTTTGCTTTATCTAAATTTAAAACTGCTGAATATATGGGGTGGGCAGCAGCAGGATATAGGAAGTAAAATTTATTTTCCATGAAATATAGTATCCTTGCATTTTCACAAAATCATGTTTGACATGCTCCATTCAATAACCATGTGGGCAAATGCGCAAAGATTTAAGTGTTTGGCAGTTGATCACACTTGACCTTCGATGTCACTAAGTTAACAAGTTTCCCCTTGACCCTATTTTACTAAAAAAATAAAAATTAAAAACTCAAGGTTTAATTCCCCAATCCTAGAGAAATATGTGTTTTTTAAATGTAAAATACGAATCATAGAAGAAAGAGAATGAACCTCCCACATTAGTAAAACTCCACCCTCCCACCACCACCTTACAAGGAAACTTGATTAACAGATAAAACTTCACCTCAAGATAGGCAAGGAGGCCCATTTGCCCCAGCTGCCTGGAGATATTTTAACAGCAGGCACTTTGAGCTTTTAATGAAAATCAAGTTGAACAGTGTGGTATCAGGAAGCTGCCCAACCTGCCTGCCTGCCAGAATGAACTGCTCAACTGGCAGCACCCTCCTCTTCTAATCAAGATCTCCAACACCCCCACGAAGTCTCGGAATTGTTCTTAAAACCAATGCTGATCCTTAAGAAGAAGGCTTTAAAAACATCAATACAGTCACTGCCTAATTATTCAATTCTGTTTATAGGGTAAAAGAGATTCTTTTCTGACCCCTGTGGTGATTAATTTATGCCCTGAAGCATAAGATTTGATTACCCCTCTCTTAGCATGGATAATGTGTGAGCCTTATTACTGGTCATAAAATTATTCAGCCAACATAGTCAGTTGAATGGCTTCTGGACACAGTAAGTTCAACTGTTTGGCAGCCTGCTGGTAAAGATATATAGCATGACATTAGCTCAGTATTTACCTGCTATGTGTTTTATTAGCACATGTTTGATATAAATGATTTCTAAATTCCCAGAAAGTGATTGAACCCAGTAAACAAAACGAATAGAAAAATAATTTGTGTATAAAAGACATAAAGACTGAAATTCATCAGTGTGCTTACAAAATGTGATATTTTAATTGAAGTGAATGTTCTGATTCAGTCAGAAATCTTTGGGGCTTTCCACTGTTGTTTAAAATCTTTATAAAATACATTAGTTCATGTTTCTGGCTCAGTAAGTACAGTATAGTATGCTGAGTATAATTAATACTTCTCTGATAACTGTACCCCCCAGAGTATCTTGGGATCTTCATACTGAACATTAATTATGATGTTCAGAAGGGTAGGTGTCGAAGAGGGAAGTGTCTAGGTTTGCAATGCTTAAATCATATAGCAAACCCTGGAAATATTTAGGCTGTTTGTGTTGGTTTTATTTCTTTATACTTCACTTCATTCCACAAAGTATCTGAAGCACCCAATACGTCACATGACTTGTCTTTTAACTGAAGGTGTCTAGGCAAAGAAAAACTGTGGATAATAGGCAAGTGAACAAGAAAAAAGGCAAAAAGGTACTTGCAAAGAGACCACCATATGGTAGTCAACAGATGTAACATGGGCTATAAGATGTGGCCAAGACAGAGAGGAAACTAGGGTCAACTACAAAATTCACAGTGTTCAATAGATTAAAAAACAACTAACAGAAATCTCTTATTTTGGAGAAGCAGTATTTTCCCTTGATTATATATACTGATAATAATAATTTTATTGTTATTTTATGAGAAAGTAACTTTACAAGGAATCTCATAAGATATCACTGGGTGACATCCTGCTTCTCACACTTTAACGTCCATATGGCCCATCAAGGGATCTGATTAAAAAGCAGATTCTGACTCAGAATGTCTATAGTTTGAGCCTGTAATTTTGAATTTCTAGTAAACTTTTAGGTAAGGCCAAGGACATCATGGACCACCAGGATACAGGGACTATCGATGATATTAAGGCAATAAGTACCTCATCTGCGGCAATTTTTCTGAAGAAACAAATTAAGAATTCTTGATAGACTGATTTGGTTCTTTGTTACTATAGTGATTCAAAAGGTAGGATCAATTCTCTGTAATGCATGCATGCTCAGTCACTCAGTCGTATCTAACTCTTCACGACTGTAATCCACCAGGCTCCTCTGTCCATGGAATTGTCCCAGCAAGAATACTAAGTGGATTTCCATTTCCTACTTCAATCCTTTGTAATAGTGTTATAAATATTTTCAGTTTCAAATTAATTCTATGTACAATTTGCATATTCATATATATGAATGCATATTAAATTATTTTAAGATTTATGTTTTCTATTCAAGCAAAGTTTCACCCATTGATCATCTTCAAAAGAAAAAAAAAGCTTTTATCTGCAATATTGAAGCAATTACTCTAAACTATGTGAAAATAAAAAATGAAGCAAATTTTTTAAGTTAATTGTTTCTATAAAAAAATTTATTTCTTGTTTGAAGTGAATTATGAAACAGTAGAATTACAATGTTAAAGAAGCCTCCTCTTAGAAAGGAAGAAATTGAGACAGATCAAATGACTTTCTCATGGTCACATAGCTAACAAATCCCAGAGAGACTTTTGACTAAATCTCTCACATGTCACACTGCTTTACTATCATAATGCAAATTGACCTGTGAACCTCAACATCATTATGATTCATTATAGTAGAAAAATAGAAAAAATGGAAAGAGGGGCATATTTTATTCAATCACTGAATATGTCTTGAGAACCATTGACACAACAGTCATTGACTTGGGGCCAAAGGACACTGTGCAGTAATGGATAGCATTGCCAACTCCTCATGGAATACACAGTTTAGTAGGAAAACATGCATACGTACTTATAATACAATCCTACAAACAAAAAGTGCTGCCAGGAATTAAAGGAGGTGATACTATACTTGAGATGGGTTTTGAAAGTTGGAAATATTTTGGATAAGTCGAAGAGAGAAACTGAGCTGGCCCAAAGCACAAGGGTGTGGAAAAGCATAACGCATTAACGCCAAATAATTTTAACTGTAAGAAGTACAGGGTGGGGGAGTTTAGAGCTAGAGAGAAAGAAATGAAATCAAAGATAAGCACAAGTTTCTAGTTTAAATAGTAATAGTCAATCTAACAAAGTCAATAAGTCATTAAAACTTCTTAACACTAATTTTTAGACAGTTAAAAGCAGTCTGTCTAATGTAATCAACCTGCCCCCCAGGTGAGGTTTCTCCCTATCAAATGGGTAAAGGACCATATAGAGGAATAGTGCTGGCCTTCGCAGTTGTCATGTCAGTCATTCGGGACTGGCAATAATTGGACCACTCTTGGAAAGGGGATGGCCATGTTACTGAACCCAGGAATAGCCTCTATTTCTTTGGCCATGGCCACTCTGTCCATGGGCCCACTGAGCAAGAATAAGAGTGGCTGAGGAAAGAAGCAAATTGATGGTCAAACAGGGGTCATCTCATCCATATAATTATACAGAGCTGGTTCTCTGGTAGGTGCCCTTTGCTGATCATTCACATGGAACACAAATATCTTCACACTCTGACCATCCCAAGAAGTTCAGTTCAGTTCAGTTCAATTCAGTCGCTCAGTCATGTCCGACTCTTTGTGACCCCATGGACTGCAGCACACCAGGCCTCCCTGTCCATCACCAACTCCCGGAGTTTACCCAAACTCATGTGCGTTGAGTCGGTGATGCCATCCAACCATCTCATCCTCTGTCGTCCCCTTCTCCTCCTGCCCCCAAACCCTCCCAGCAACAGAGTCTTTTCAAATGAATCAGCTCTTTGCATCAGGGGTCCAAAGTACTGGAGTTTCAGCTTCAACATCAGTCCTTCCAATGAGATCATGAACTTATTCTCCCCATGAAGCCTTGATCATGCATTGGAGGAGGAGAGATATCACAGTAGGAACACGTGTGGTAAAAGTCTGAAATACCAGCTGATGCCTTTTGGATCTGCTAAGAAGCAAAAGATATTAAGTAGAGGTGGCAAGAATACACAGAAGAACTATACAAAAAAGATCTTCACCACCCAAATAACCATGATGGTGTGATCCTTGACCTAGAACCAGACATCCTGGAAAGCGAAGTCAAGTGGGCCTTAGGAAGCATTGCTATGAACAAAGTGGAGGTAATGGAATTCCAGTTGAGCTATTTCAAATCCTAAAAGATGATGCTGTGAAAGTGCTGCACTCAATATGCCAGCACATTTGGAAAACTCAGCAGTGGCCACAGGACTGGAAAAGGTTATTTTCATTCCAATCCCAAAGAAAGGCAATGCCAAGAATGCTCAAACTACTGGACAATTGGCACTCATTTCACACGCTAGCAAAGGAATGTTCAAAATTCTCCAAGCCAGGCTTCAGTAATATGTGAACCGTGAACTTCCAGATGTTCAAGCTGGATTTAGAAAAATCAGAGGAATCAGAAATCAAATTACCAACATCTGCTGGATCACTGAAAAAGCAAGAGAGTTCCAGAGAAACATCTACTTCTGCTTTATTAATCATGCCAAAGCCTTTGACAGTGTGAATCACAACAAACGGTGGAAAATTTTTAAAGAGATGGGGATATCAGACCACCTGATCTGCCTCCTCAGGAATCTGTATGCAGGTCAGGAAGCAACAGTTAGAACTGGACATGGAACAACAGACTGGTTCCAAATTGGGAAAGGGGTATGTCAAGGCTGTATAATGTCACCTTGCTTATTTAACTTATATGCAGAGTACATCATGAGAAATACTGGACTGGATGAAGCACAAGCTGGAATCAAGATTGCTGAGAGAAATATCAATAACCTCAGATATGCAGATGATACCAACCTTATGGCAGAAAGCAAAGAACTAAAGAGTTTCTTGATGAAAGTGAAAGAGGAGAGTGAAAGTGTTGACTTAAAACTCAATATTCAGAAAAGTAAGATCATTGCATCTGGTCCCATCACTTCATGGCAAATAGATGGGGACACAATGGAAACAGTGACAGGCTTTATTTTGGGGGGGCTCCAAAATCACTGCAGATGGTGCCTGCAGCCATGAAATTAAAAGACGCTTGATCCTTGGAAGAAAAGTTATGACCAACCTAGATAGCATCTTAAAAAGCAGAGACATTACTTTGCCAACAGAGGTCCGTTTAGTCAAAGCTATGGTTTTTCCAATAGTCGTGTATGGATGTGAGAGTTGGACTATAAAGAAAGCCAAACAATTGATGTTTTTGAACTGTGGTGTTAGAGAAGACTCCTGAGAGTCTCTTGGACTGAAAGGAGATCCAACTAGCCCAACCTAAAGGAAATCAGTCCTGAATGTTCTTTGGAAGGACTGATGCTGAAACTGAAACTCTGATGCAAAGAACTGACTCATTGGAGAAGACCCTGATGCTGGGCAAGATGGAAAGTTGGAGGAGAAGAGCATGACAGAGGCTGAGACGGTTGGATGGCATCACTGACTCAATAGATATGAGTTTGAGTAAGCTCCGGGAGTTGATTATGGACAGGGAAGCCCGGCATGCTGCAGTCCATGGGGTCTCAAAGAGTCAGACACGACTGAGCAACTGAACTGAACACCTGATCTCAAACATATTATTCCACTAATGATAAATTGCTGCTGCACATGCTAATGAAAGCTAAGTTCATGATGGCAGCCAAATCTCCATGATCACGTGATTGTCTGTGACCAGGCATTCCGATTCTACCCAGGCTTTCCAGGAACTGTTTTTCAAAAAGGTATCTGGAGCAATAGTCATAGCTTTGCTCTAAATCCCAGAGATCATAACTATGATTCTCCTCCAAGGGTTTGTCAGTTTTACAAGTGCCTCTATTTCCAGATACAACAAATATTATTGGATCTGACGGGTCATTAGGCTGAAGCAGAAGAACAACTTGAACAGCTGTGTTACTGGTTGAAGAGTATTTTCTTGTTATGCTTTGAGTTACTCAATAAATGTGGTGGAACAGCATGTTCAAATGTGGTATATGCTGTCTCCAAAATCCAAATTAACCAACCAAGCTTTGTGTGCATGAGTTCTAAGTCACTTTAGTTGTGTCTGACTCTTTGTAACCCTATGGACCATAGCCTGCCAGGCTTTTCTAGAGGTCTGTGGGATTCTCCAAGCAAGAATACTGGAATGGGTTGCCATGCCCTTCTCCAGGGGATCTTCCCAATATAGGGATCAAACCTGAGACTCTTATGTCTCCTATATTGGCAGGCAATTTCTTTAACACTAGCAGCACCTGGGAAGCCCAACAAAGCTTTGAGCCACCATAATCTTTGAGGACTAAATTAAGGCAGAGAGGAGTGGCTGACACAACCCTAAGGCAAGACTATGAAGATGAACTGTTGATTCTGTTAAGTAAAAGCAAGCACACTGCTGGTGGACTCTCCAAATTATTATAGAGACAAAAACTTTTTCCAGATTGATAGCTTTGTACCAGGTCCAAGGGGCTGAGTTGATTTGTTTCAGTTAAAAAAAAAAAAATCCACACATCTGGAACTGCAGCTGCAATTGGAATCACTGCCTGATTATATTTAAGATAATCCACAGCAATTCTCTAAGAGACATCTATCGTCTTCAAAGTTCAACCAAGTGAATTCAATGAGGATATAATGGAAATCACTATCCTTGCATATTTCAAGTTTTGGATAGTGCCACTATTCTGCAGTTTTTCTAGGGCTGTAATTGTACTTTAGATTTGCCATCCCAGCAGAGACAGGAATGGCTGTCATGCAGCATTTTTTTCAGGGAAACCAAACCAAGTGTTTCCAACAAGAGTCAACAGCATGGCAGATTGGTTCATAGGTATTGAAGGACTGAAAAAGCACAAAGAAAACAGTGAGGTAACATGGACAAAGAATTATAAAAAGCAACTACCACCTCTAAGACTAGAGAAATAGAAGGCAGGGACGGTGGTTATCAGAACTTAGCAGCTGAGAGGAGGGACTGGGCACTCAGAGAGGTGAATAGAGACACGACCATAAGGAAGGATGAGCACCCAAGAATTGATGCTTTCAAACTGTGGTGCTGGAGAACACTCTTGAGAGTCCCTTGGACAGCAAGGAAATCAAAGCATTCAATTCTAAAGCTAACCAACCTTGAATATTCATTGGAAGGGCTGCTGCTGAAGCTGAAGCTCCAATAGTTTGGCCACCTGATGTGAAAACCCAACTCGTTGGAAAAGACCTTGATGCTGGGAAAGACTGAGGGCAGAAGGATAAGGGGACGACAGAGGATGAGATGGTTGGATGTCATAACTGACTCAGTGGACATGAGTTTGAGCCACTCTGGGAGATGGTGAAGGATTGGGAAGCCTGGCATGCTGTAATTCATGGGGTTGCAAAGAGTCAGATATGACTTACTGACGGAACAAGCCTAGTTGGTGCTGGTAGTTTTGAGACATAAAATGAGACTGGTTCTGTAATGGTCAAAAGAAGCTTCTATTCAACTTCTATTGCTAAGTATATGCTGACAAGCACAGCAAGCAGAATGTTCTCCTCCTAATATCCAGTCTCCCGCATATACTCCTTGTTGACAAAACCCACCAAGAACCCAACTAGTAAATAAGGGAACTCTGCAAAGCCCGAGTACAAATCAGAGTACGGAAGTACAGCTTTAGAGCCGAGGTGACAGGTGAATAACAAGTATGTATTTTATATGAAGAAAACAAAATCACAGAAAACTTACATGGAGTTAGGAACTAGGTTTCAGTTTCAGCCTCATCGCTTACAAACTAAAAGAATTTCACCAGGTAATTTCAACTTTCTGAGCATCAGTTTCACCTGAAAAAAAAATCACTGTAACAATACCACCAATACTTTCCTCCCAGGAGGGATAATGTAGGTGAAAGCACTTTGAATAAGTATAGAGTGCTATATAATCATAAGCCTGTCTCACTATTATTATCCATACTAAATGGAGCCAGGAAAATAATAGATGAATGAAACTCATAGATAATCTTAAAATCTTCTTTTAGACGGTTTTATATTCTCTCCTACCTAACCAGTCTTTACGGCACACATGTAAAATAGCTCAGTAAGCTCCATGTCTAGCTTTCTATGGAGATGCTAACAAACAGTAATGTGAATTCAAAGACAGTACCAGGGGAGAATGATAGGATATGAGGAGCTTAACTGATTCTTCAAATGAATGGCCTGTTCGAATAACTAAAACAGAGACATAAACTATTTCTGTACAACCTGATCGTCTTGAAAGCTGAATCTGAAAATTTAACTGCCTACAGAAATAATAGTAAAAACAAATAAGTAACTAGTAACCCAACTTAAAGGCATCCCCAGTGACTCAGAGGCAAAGAATCTTCCTGCAGTAAAAGAGCCGTAGGAGACAAGTGTATAGTCCCTGGGTTGGGAAGATCCCCTGGAGGTGGGCATGGCAACCCACTCCAGTATTCTTGCCTGGAAAATCCTATGGACAGAGGAGCCTGGTGGGCTACAGTCTACCAGGTCACAAAGTGTTGGACACAACTGAAGTGACTTAGCACACACACAAGCCAGCTTAAATATCAAATTCAGAATAGAAATGGCTCTCTTTTACGCTGAGGTCATAATTTTGGGGGGGAGGAAATTGTTAATAGGTAAATTGATGCATTTGATTCAATAACTTTGCATGTTAAGAAACCATAAAACTAAATAATGAGAACTATAGTGGTTAGAGATGTCTGAGACTTTGGGTAATCATCTACAAGATTCAGACATTTATTCCAGACATGATAGAATTAACACACTTGACTGTAATCATTTTATAATTTTAGCTCTGCTAAATTAAAGAATCTCTCTAAAAGCACATGAGCACTTATTTACTCAGTAAATATTTACTATCCTCTTTATGAGAAATGCTCAGTTCTAGCGTACAAAAATGAGAAAGAACTCTGATATCTACAAAGATGATGACAACACAAAAATGTGATGAGATGTAGTGGGTGAAAAATTAACTTTACCTGAAGGATCTAAGAAAGGATTCTTAAATGTGACATTTAAGCTGAATCTCCAAAATTTAATTCAAGCTTGCTGTTTAGAAAGCAGTAAAAGGCGAGTAAAGAAAAAGGCAGCTGCATGGCAAAGGCAGAGAGTCATGAAAGGCAGCAACATATCAGGGGGACAATAAGAAGTACTGTGCTGTGGGAATTTAAAATGCAAGGGTGAGAGTGGAGGGTACAGGCGGCCAAGGGAGATGAAGCTGGAGAAAAAGTCAGGGCCAGTGAATAAAGGGATTTGTTGCAATGCTGAGGACTTGGACTTCATTCTATGGGAAGCAGGGTCCCAATGCCATCTTTAACAGGGGAGTGAAATGATCTAAAATCTATTGATTTTCACATGATAGCTTTGGTACTAATACAGAATTTGAATTTTATTAGAGAGAAACTGGGGTTAAGAAGAAATATTGCAGTTGTCTAGGAAACAGACAGTAAGGATTTATGTGCTAAAGTTGTAGAAACACAATAAAGGAGTCTGGTCTGGAGATATTCCTTACATACAGCAATAGGATATGCATCTGAATAAGAAGAAAGGCTGGAAGATAATTCAGAGGTTTTGATATTGGGAGATTAAGAGTTGAGAGAGTGGTGAAATATTCTATTCAAACAGATCAAAAGTCAGCAAACTTTTTTGTGAAGAGCCAGGTAGCTTAAGCTATTTTAAGCCTTCGAGAACCAGACAGTCTTCTTTACAACCACTCATTCCGCTATTGTAGTGCAAAAGCAGCCATAGGCAATACATAAATAAGTGTGGCTGGACTCCAGAAAAAACATTTTATGGACATTGATACTTGAATTTCATCTCATTTTCACAGGTCATGAAATAGTATTTTCATTTTCTTTTAAAAATGTAAAAACTCTTCTCACTTTTCAGAAAGGCCATACAACAATAGGCAGTAAGAAAGATTTGGCCCAAGGACCATAATCTGCCAACCTCTGTAATAGAGAAAGCAGGAGGAGGAACAGCATCTGAGTTAAGTTTAAGGCACTGTGGGACATCCAGGTGAGGATGTGTGTTGAAGGCACGTGTTCGGGGCTGGACCTCAGAGAAGTATGATGTCCAAAGTGCTCTAGAAACACTGTTCTTCATGGTCATAAAGAACTAAAACTATATGAGAAGGCAAATACAATACAGAAATGAAAGACAATATCATATCCTAATGCTGCTTTTAAAGTACTTTTTAATTGCAGATAAGGCAATATTTGAGGATTTTATATTATCAAATGCAGACACTTATCTCTATAATAGGCAGTTAGAAACCCAGGCCAAAGGACTAAAGCTTTTATGACAGAACTTATAAAAGTAATGAAAGATGATAGAGTACAGGAACTGTCCAAGAAACAAATAATGTTTCATCCTTTATGAGTGAAAGACAGAAATGAAGCTAGATTTAATTTTAGAAAAGGAATTTCATTTGTTACCTGTCAAATCCTGATGCAAAAGATAAATAGAAGTCATAGAAGTCTTCTTAGACAGTATGGAGCACCACTCCACAGCATTTTGCTTGTTAAGTAACATTCAAACCGTTGAAAAACGATCCTAAACGGGAATAGTTTACAATTCAATTTGGTAAAGAAAGGATGACAGTTCCTCAGGTGCCTCACTGGAGAGGTTCTGGACATGTGTGCCCTGCCTCTCACAGGCAGAGTAATGAAAAGTAAATTTATCTTGAGGTTTTACCATTTATTTGGTTGAGGTGCATTATCTCTGGTCCACATTGGATTTTTAACAGATGAAATATTTCCTAAACCAAGTAATTTGATTCTGTGCAGATAGTAACCACAGGCAGTGTAATTAATTTCTTTTATATCTTCAGCACAGTAAGTAAGTAGATCTTCTCTTTCTATCCATAAGACAAAGCCAGACACAAATCACCACGAAGAGCAAGGTGCAATGTGAAGATTAAGAAATCTCCTATGATGCGATGAATCTGAGCTATGCATTGCCTCACAATAAAAGTGAAATGTTAAAAATCAATTTTTAATACCATGTCAATTTCCAATGCAAATAGAAGACATTTAGTTTGAGTTTTTTAACTTGTATTTTCCCCATTGTCAACACCCTATCAAAAAATCCTTTGATGTAGTAACAAAATATTGTTGATATATTCTGTTGCAACTATCTTTCTTAAATATTACACATTCTTACAACATTAAAACTAAGATGTTTTAGTGATAGTCCCTAGAATTATGGTTCACAAAACTGTCATAACTGTTAAAAATTACTTTTTTGCATGTAAATTTCTGTCTAGTTAAATCCTTCTCAATTATTCTTCTACAGAATAATAGTATTGTTGGTACTTTATAAGATAAAACACTGGCACTAAAAATAATGTTTTATTAGGTGAATTTCTACAAAGGGAAAATCAGGGATTAAAAAAACTAAGCAGCTATTCTAGTAAACAAGTATTAGTTTTCAAAATCTTAGAGTAAAAATTTATGTGTGTTTTCTATCTGTAGCAATCATTAAGCATTTACCTAACCAATATGGGAGAAATTTGTGCTAAGAGGAAATAACTAAAACCACATAGCAACATATTTTTAAGTTTAAATAAAAATCATGATAAAACCCAGTCTTTTCTACAAACATCTCAACAACTAAAAGTGAAAAAAGAAGCTACAATCAGGATTTGTTCTTCACATAATGGAACAAACAATTACTGTATCTGTTCTTACTCTCCAAATTTAATTATTTTAATCATTAAATTGACTGAATTAACACCTTTATCTTATTACCAGCAGAAACACAGCTTTAAAATATTTTCATCGGGCCAAGAATTTAAGCAGGACACTGTTAGTACAATGAATAAACTTCTGAAAATAAATCTTTCTGGTATGTATGATATAGTCAACATGAGCTTTGGAAACATTCTATGCTGGATTCAAAATCAGCAACTGTAGTTAGTTAACTATGTGTTCTTGGGAAAATTACATTAATCCAAGAGACTATCAGGTCTAATTCCACCTAGTCTAACATCAGTCATCAGTGGAAACCTAAGCTTCCTAGGTCATTCATTATTACCTAGATCTATGGGTCTCAATATATCAGATATATGGCTCCCTTTATATAATAATAGTTTAATCACTTTGTAGTAAAACTCATCAATATTGTAACCTATTTTTCAAAAGATCAGTATCAGTGAGCTCAGTTGCTCAGTCACGTCTGACTCTTTGCAACTCTATGGACTGAAGCACACCAGGCTTCCCTGTCCTTCACCATCTCCTGGAGCCTGCTCAAACTCATGCCCATTGAGTTGGTGATGCCATCCAACCATCTCATCCTCTGTCATCCCCTTCTCCTCCTGCCTTTAATCTTTCCCAGCATCAGGGTCTTTTCCAATGAGTCACTTCTTTGCATCATGTGGCCAAAGAATTGGAGCTTCAGCTTCTGCATCAGTCATTCCAATGAAGGACTTTAATATTGTAACCTATTTTTCAAAAAATCAGTATAGTGTCCCATAAGATACATTTCAATATGCAAGTATATGGGTACTGCTACTCCACAAGACACGATATCAGACACTTAAACTTGCATAAAGCCATCAATAAGATAATTTAAATGAGGACAGATACAGATGTGAGGTACTGGCTACTTAAATACCATAGGTGACACTGCCATCACAACTTGATTTTCCAAATGTGAGCATCTATTAGCACAGCTCAGCACACAAGTACTGTGTTTCCTTCAGTATACACAACACTTGCGTTCCTAGAAAATTTATTGTGGATAAAACTATGCACAAATGATGTGTGTTTATACATATCATTATAAACAGGTTTTTCACCTCTGTGACTCTCTAGGAGGATGTTCATGGTTCATGTAAAATGTGGGTGGGGAAAATGTGTGATTGTGCAGAACTCATTCACACACAGCAAGATACCTCACATCCCTGGTTCCACTCACCTTTTAATGAGTTCTTTTAAGAATTGATGCTTTTGAACTGTGGTGTTGGAGAAGGCTCTTGAGAGTCCCTTGGACTGCAGGGAGATCTAACCAGTCCATTCTGAAGGAGATCAACCCTGGGATTTCTTTGGAAGGAATGATGCTAAAGCGGAAACTCCAGTACTTTGCAAATAATAGTCAACTCATGCAAAGAGTTGACTCATTAGAAAAGACTCCGATGCTGGGAGGGATTGGGGGCAGGAGGAGAAGGGGACGACTGAGGATGAGATGGCTGGATGGCATCACCAACTTGATGGACGTGAGTCTGAGTGAACTCCAGGAGTTGGTGATGCACAGGGAGGCCTGGCGTGCTGCGATTCATGGGGTCGCAAGGAGTCGGACACAACTGAGCGACTGAACTGAACTGAAAGGAACTTCTACTTTTGCTTCTTGCACCACTCTCTCCCCATCAGTTCATCACATAACAGTGAGAGTCATTCTTTAAAAATGGTTTATCAGACTTTGTCACTTGGCCTAAACCCATCAGTGATTTCTTGTCATACTTAGAATGCAATCCAAACTCTTTTGCACAATCTTCAGGTTGAGAATGATCCTTCCTGTAGCCCACTTCTGTGATCTCATTTACCAGTATCCTCTGGTTTCATGCTCCAGACACACTGGCTCTCTTGAGGGTCCTAAAACTCATCAACATTATCCCATACTTGGGATTTTGTATTTGCTGTTCTCTCCCTGGGAAGTACGCTCACCTGAGTCTCTCTGGCTCCTGTACCCTGTTTGACTGCTTCACCTGGATGGTGGATTCCCCAAAATGAAGATGGGCTCAGTTGCTCCTCAAATCATCATCCTCTCTGTCTTACCAAATGGCACATCCAGTTACTCAGGCTAAAACCTTTGATAATTTTCCCCTCATCCAAATGTGTTTGTCCACCTAATCAATGAGCCAGTCCTTGCCTCTGTAACTGTAACACATATCTCATATTTGTCATAACAACTGCTACTATTTCTGTTTGAAAGTAAAAAGTGAAAGTGAAAGTCACTCAGTCATGTCTGACTTTTTGTGACTCCATGGACTGTATAGTCCATGGAATTCTCCAGGCCAGAATACTGGAGTGGATAGCCTTTCCCTTGTCCAGGGGATCTTCCCAACCCAGGGATCAAACCCAGGTCTCCTGCATTGCAGGTGGATTCTTTACCAGCTGAGCTTCAAGGGAAGACAAGAATACTGGAGTGGGTAGTCTGTCCCTTCTCCAGTGGATGTTTCAGACCCAGGGATTGAACCGGGGTGTCCTGCATGGCAGGAGGATTCTTTACTAACTGAGCTATGAGGGAAGCTATTTTACAGGCCATCTAGTTGGTACATTGCTTCCATTCTTACCCTCTATAATCCTTTCTCCCCCCAGCTATCAGAGTCATCTTTAAATAGGATAAATCAGATCATGTCATTCCGCCATTTGTCAGAGATCCAATCACATCTTTCATATCTAGAATAGAAACCAAACTCTGGCCACCATAACCTATGAAGGCTCTGACAATTTGGTCCCTTTGCTCATTGTTCACCTTTCTTCCACTCACTTTCTATATAACCAGTCTTCTTCCTGATAAAAGAACAAGCCATACTCATTCTCACCCTAAGACTTTTGCTGTATCCTGCATCTATATGCTGGAAATTCCTGTGACATATACTACATGGCTTCCTTCTTCCCCTGGGGCTTCTCTGCGGCTCAGTGGTAAAGAATCCACCTGCAGTGCAGGAGATAGGGATTCGATCCCTGAGTTGGGAAAATTCCCTGGAGAAGGAAATGGCAACCCACTCCAGGATTCTTGCCTGGGAAATCCCATGGACAGAGGAGCCTGGTGTGCCACAGTCCATGGGGTCGCAAAAGAACTGGACACAGCTTAGCGACTAAGCAACAACTTCTTCGTATCATTCAGGTGTAAGTTTAAAATATCACATACTCAGAAAAGTCTTTCCTCATCTACCATGTCTAAAGAAATCCCCATTTAGTCCCCTTGACAATACCTTCTTTTCTTTGCATCATAAAATTGATTCGTATTTTTTTGTTTACTTTGTCATTTATTAATGCCTATCCCTTGAATGTAAGATCCATGGAAGCAGAACTTTGATTAAATTCACTCTAAGTCTGGTCTCAACATCTAAGTACTCATTACTCAGAATGAACACTGAAAAAATAAATGAATGAGGGGCACAGTGTTCTAACAAGTTCTTCCTGGAGAAAATTCTTTAACTTTACTGTTTTCAATCTAGAGTATGTGCATCACCAGGAAACATGAGATAGTTTGGCTCAAACTCCAGGAAAAAATATGGCGTATCTTCCTAAAACATTAGATTTACATGAAAGTACTTAAAACAGTGTATGTATATAAAAAGATAAAATATATAATGAATTAGAATATAATATTTACATGGACTTTTCATGCAAAATAAAGTTCTGTGAAACTTCATAATTTTAGCAGTTGCTTTAGACTCTGCCTCCAAATCTCCCAGTATAAAGTGGCATTCTTCTGTTCTAAGAAGTTGTTGTTATTGAGTCACTAAATCACGTCTGACTCTTTTGCGACCCCATGGGCTGTAGCCCCCCCAGGCTCTCTGTCCTTGGGATTTTCCAGGCAAGAATGCTGGAGTAGCCATTTCCCCTCCAGGGGATCTGCCTAATCCAAGGATGGAACCTGCTCCTCCTTCATTACAGGCAGATTCTTTACCACTGAGCCATCAAGGAAGCCGAGCAATTACTTTACGAACATTAAGTAAGGTCAACCATTGGGAAGCCCATGTTTCATGTTATATTTAAAAATAATACCATAGAAATAAGCAAAGTTTCCTATTGGTTGTGTAATTTTGAATATTCTGAATCAAAACATTTGTAAATTTTTTTTTTAATAGAAAAGCTTGGAGTGCTGCTAGTTCCTGTTAGCGGCAGTAAACTTTAACTATGGCACCAAATACTTAGTGTATTAGAGGTCAAGGTGGAAGACCAGGACCAAGAGACATCCAAAATTCCTCAACAAGGAAAGGCAAAATAGTCTCATATCTACCTAACCTTCAGGAAACTAAGAAGTAGGGGTGATAGAAATAGCCAAGCAGCAAAGTCCGATGATGACAATCTGCTAAGAAAGGGATAAAAAGATGTTTGACAAGCATAGGTCAGCAGTAAATTGTGACTTATACTAAAGTACTGATGAAATCTGGGAGGAAAATATAATAATGATCATCCCGGTAAACAAATTACATTCTGTATAACAGTGGATGTAACAGCAAGACCTGCCTGGCATTGAAAACTGTCAATAACTAACTGTGTGACTTTGACCAAATTACTAGTCTCATCTGTGATTTAAACATAATAATACCTAACTCTTAAGAAGCTTGGGAAGATTACTGTGTATATCGCAGACCTAGCATCCACCAAGCCCTTAAATTATAGCTATTTTTGTTATGGAATAATGTACCTATCATTATAAAAATTAAAAGTACCCTATTTTAATTCCAGATTTAATATGAAAGGAAGTTTGGTTTATATTAGCAATGAATATTTCATGCTTTTTTTCTAAAGGAAATGTTTTAATAAAAGTTGATACCCTAGTTCTGCCAGACATCTAAAATTATAGCCAGTGCTTTTATAAGTCTATATTATCTAATATTTGGGTTTAAAGTAATAATGTAATTCAGAGATTCTCTTGGCTAGATATACTGAATAATCAAAATAATTTCAAATCCTATTCTGAAGCATTTGCTTTCAAATCAATTTAGCACTTTTTAAAAATCAAATTCTCATTTTCTTCAACTTTTTTTCATGTGGACATCTCTAAGAAGTTAGCAAGCTACCTGAAGGCAGAGGTATTTTGCATGACCGCTTTACATGAGTTTTTAGTCATATAGTGGAGAAGGAAGAGGAGTGAGATGAATGTTTAAAATTGCCTGGCATTTGTTAATTATAGCATTATTAATTCTTCCACTCACTTCCTGCAAGACTATATACTAATCAATTGAATTATGAATCAAATATCACTCTATGAAGACAACAGGTAAGTGTTATGATAATCTGTATACGCAGAAATGAAATGTTCAAGATTCAAAGTTGTATGGTTTCTCCCATCTAATATGATGCTAGGGCAAGGTACAGATTAAAAGTTTAAAAGAGTTTTTCCTCCACCAAATGGACAGGTTGAGAAATGTAACCGTCATGCCAGAAAAATGTCATTCCAGTAGGTCCCCCAGGACAACCCTGCTGTCTTTTCTGTTGGGACATAGAAAGCAAATTTTCCCAAAGAAAGCTGTGGTTCTTTGCCATGGGTGGCAAGGGACAATTCAACCTCTCCCCACACACACATCATGGTACCTGAAATGCAGAGACAACCTGTGTCTGTGCTTGTGAGAGAAAGGAGCCTTGGAAGTTTTCCAACATCACAAGCACTTTTGTAACATGCAGCTTGAGGTAATACCCACAGGAGTGCATTTGGTTTGCCTCAGAATGTTCCAAGAGTGACAGGTTATCATCAGCGCCCACCCCGCCCCCGCCCCCCCCCCCCAATCAATCAGGGCAGACTCATTGTCTGCTTGGTTAACAAGACACTACTTTTTTTTTTTTTTTTTTTTTTTTTTTCAGAAAATCACTTTTGCAAAAGTAGTCCTGACTTGAACCTGCCATCACAGAACACTGTTTTCCAAAGATATGTGTTTCCAATAACACATTGAATGAGTAATAAGGACCCTGAGTGGAATGGGCACAGAATTTGTTATTCAAGCCAGGAAACCTGAGAGTACAATAAAAAACTATTAATAATTATGTCAAACAGAGGGAGAGATCACATAGGAGGAAAAAAGCTTAAGGCAAGCATATACTTGTGTATGGAAACCTGTAGAATACAACTTGAACACTGCGGGGGAGAAAGATTTTATAGAATGGAGGAGGAGTGGTAAAATGATACAAGAGTTGAAGGAAATTAAATAGCAGAAGAAAATGGCATTTATTGATTGCCCAGTTTAGACCAAGTTTTTAAACAACTGTAATATGTATAGTAGTGATGATATTTTAGACAACATTTTACAGATCAGGAAACCAAAACTTTAAAAGGGCTAAACCTCTTGCCAAAGACACACAGAGAAAAAGATGGAACCTGTATTCAAACATGATGCCAGCTCATTAAATCTGCTCCAAAGTTACTACAATTATATAAATGGCATTATATTTCCATATTATAAATAGGAAACTAAGGCTCAGAGACAGACCCATTCAAGGATTCCTGTGTAACATAGAATCTGGATTCAAATTCAGACCTGCCTGACTCTTAAGTCAACATTCTTACTACCAAAATATTGATTGGACTTTGTTCAGAGACTGGGGTTTTATTTGTTCATTTGTTTGGGGTTTGTCTTGGGTTTTTCTGAGGGGAATGGGGTGTTATCTCTTCCCCTCTTCTTGTGTGGGCTTTGCTTAAGCTCCATTTCCACTTTAAACTTGCTTCTCCTTATACCTCTCTTGCCTCTTTTTTACTCTCTTCCTTAGACTTCCTTCTAAATATTTAATCAAGATATCAGGACCGGGCTTGTCCGAAACCTTAGCTTACTAATTAGGATCTTCTGTAATGTACCCCTCACATCACTTCCAGTCCGTGTATCATCTAATATGTGTTTGTTTACATCCCCTTCTTTCTTATGAAATTCATTCAGTCTGGGTCATTTCATCCTCCACATCAACTTATTCACAGTGTCTCTTTCTGCCATACTCGTACTACTTGCAAATTGACTTGAGGTTACCAGCACCCTTTTCTAAATAACATGAAAATCTATAAACTATATTGTGTACAGAAAGTTGGAGGGAGGCAGGCTAACACAAAACACTCTCTCACTATGAGTATATTGAAAGGAATTTCCCCAGTGTCATATGAGAAGGACTTCCCAGGTGGCGCTAGTAGTAAAGAATCTGCCTGCTAATGCAGGCGATGTAAGAGACTTGGGTTTGATCCCTGGGTTGGGAAGATCCCCCAGAGGAGTGCATGGCAACCAACTCCAATATTCATGCCAGGAGAATGCCATGGACAGAGGAGCCTGGCAGACTGTGGCCCATAGGGTCTCAAAGAGACAGACATGACTGAAGTGACTTAGCACATGGACGCATTCTAGACAAAAGGACAAGAAAACTAATGGAAGAAGAGTTCAGCAAGGACACTTATAAACTCCTCTTGGGTTCTTGCTTAGGCAATCTTGTTCTGTTAACAAGAAACAAACTACACTCTGATGCTAGTCATTGATGATTACATTCATATAGACTGTATCTGAAACTCAGATATTCACAAAGCAAGACTTTTCCCCATTCTGCCTACTTTTCTCCACCCTTGTCATCTCATATATCCCCCAGTAAAAACCACTACCATTGCTCTCTGGTGGTGTAATGGCTTGTCAGTGGTCTCCAGGCTTTCACTCTTGCTCTTGTATGGTTAATTCTTCACCCAGCAGCCAGAGTATCTTTTAAATCTATTTATCAGATCATGTCACTCTCTTATGTAATTCCCCCCAGTTATATCCTCCAGCACTTAGTACAAAATCTGAACTCCTTATCCCACTTACAAACCCCAATAGGACCTTGCAGGCCCTTCCTACCATCTTACAGTATTTTTCTCCAGGCCCACTTCAGCCTCCCTGACCTTCTTCCGAGACCTAGAAGAGGCCTGGCTGGTTCCAGCACCAGAGCCTTTGTACACACTACTTCCACTGACAGACAAGTTATGTACCCAGACGGTGGCCTGGCTGGTGCCTCGTGTCCCTCAGACCTTGGCTTTGAAAGTCACCTCCTCCAAAAGACCTTCCTTAACCTAAAGGGGAGTCACTCCACTATTCCCTAACATAGTGATCATCACACAGCACCCTAAGACTCTGAAACTTTATTGATTTACTTGTTTTGTGGCTGCTTATTGCGTATCTTTTTCTTGGGGATGGTCTTGATCACTGCCTCCTGTACAATGTCACGAACTTCTGTCCATAATTCTTCAGGCACTCTATCAGATCTAATTTCTTGAATCAATTTGTCACTTTCGCTGTATACTCAAAAGGCATATGATTTAGGTCATACCTGAATGGTCTAGTGGTTTCCCTACTTTCTTCAATTTAAGACTGAATTTGGCAATAAGGAGTTCATGATCTGAGCCACAGTCAGGGCCTGGTCTTATTTTTGCTGACTGTATAGAGCTTCTCCATTTTTGTCTACAAAGAATATAATCAATCTGATTTCACTATTGACCTTCTGGTGATGTCCATATGTAGAGTCTTCTCTTGTGTTGTAGGAAGAGGCTGTTTACTATGACCAGTGCATTCTCTATTAGCCGTTGCCCTGCTTCATTCTATACTCCAAAGCCAAATTTGCTTGTTACTACCAGTATTTCTTAACTTTCTACTTTTGCATTCCAGTCCCCTGTAATGAAAAGGATATCTTTTTTGGGTGTGAGTTCTAGAAGGTCTTGTAGGCCTTCATAAAACCGTTCAACTTCAGCTTCATCAGCGTTACTGGTCAGGACATAGACTTGGATAACTGTCTATGCCAACAAATTTGGAAAACTCAGCAGCGGCCACAGGACTGAAAAAGGTCAGTTTTCATTCCAATCCCAAAGAAAGACAATGCCAAAGAATGCTCAAACTACTGCACAATTGGACTCATCTCAAACGTTAGCAAAGAAATGCTCAAAATTCTCTAAGCCAGGCTTCACTAGTTCATGAACAGTGAACTTACAGATGTTCAAGCTGGATTGAACATTAGAGATACCAAGGGAACATTTCATGCAAAGATTCTCTCAATAAAGGACAGAAATGGTCTGGACCTAACAGAAGCAGAAGATATTAAGAACAGGTGGCAAGAATACACAGAAGAACTGTACAAAAAAGATCTTCATGACCAAGATAACCACAATGGTGTGATCACTCACCTAGAGCCAGACATCCTGGGATATGAAGTCAAATTGCCCTTAGAAAGCATCACTGTAAACAAAGCTAGTGGAGGTGATGAAATTCCAGTTGAGCTATTTCAAATCCTGAAACATGATGCTGTGAAGGTGCTGTACTCAATATGCTAGCAAATTTGGAAAACTCAGCAGTGGCCACAGGACTGGAAAAGGTCAGTTTTCCTTCCAATCCCCAAAAAAGGCAATGCCAAAGAATGCTCAAAGTACCACACAACTGCACTTATCTCACACGCTAATAGAGTGATGCTTAAAATTCTCCAAGCCAGGCTTCAGCAATACATGAACCGTGAACTTCCTGATTTTCAAGCTGGTTTTAGAAAAGGCAGAGGAACCAGAAATCAAATTGCCAACATCCGCTGGATCATCAAAAAAGCAAGAGAGTTCCAGAAGAACATTTCTGATTTATTGATTATGCCAAAGCCTTTGACTGTGTGGATCACAATAAACTGTGGAAAATTCTGAAAGAGATGAAATACCAGACCACCTGACCTACCTCTTGCAAGAAATCTGTATGCAGGTCAAGAAGCAACAGTTAGAACTAGACATGGAACAACAAACTGGTTCCAAATAGGAAAAGGAGTACATCAAGGCTGTATATTGTCACCCTACTTATTTAACTTATATGCAGAGTACATCATGAGAAATGCTGGGCTCGATGAAGTACAAGCTGGAATCAAGATTGCCAGGAGAAATATTAATAACTTCAGACATGCAGTTGACACCACACTCATGGCAGAAAGTGAAGAACTAAAGAGCCTCTCAATGAAAGTGAAAGAAGAGAGTGAAAAAGTTGGCTTAAAACTCAACATTCAGAAAACGAAGATCATGGCATTCGGTCTTATCACTTCATGGGAAATAGATGGGGAAACAGTGGAAACAGTGTTAGACTTTATTTTTGGGGGCTCCAAAACCACTGCAGATGGTGACTGTAGCCATGAAATTAAAAGATGCTTACTCCTTGGAAGACAAGTTATGACCAACCTAGACAGCATATTCAAAAGCAGAGACATTACTTTGCCGACTAAGGTCTGTCTAGTCAAGGCTATGGTTTTTCCTGTGGTCATGTATGGATGTGAGAGTTGGACTGTGAAGAAGGCTGAGCGCTGAAGAATTGATGCTTTTGAACTGTGGTGTTGGAGAAGACTCTTGAGAGTCCCTTGGACTGCAAGAAGATCCAACCAGTTCATTCTGAAGGAGATTAGCCCTGGGATTTCTTTGGAGGGAATGATGCTAAAGCTGAAGCTCCAGTACTTTGGCCACCTCACGTGAAGAGTTGACTCATTGGAAAAGACTCTGATGCTGGGAGGGATTGGGAGCAGGAGGAGAAGGGGACGACAGAGGATGAGATGGCTGGATGGCATCACCAACTCAATGGACGTGAGTCTGAGTGAACTTCGGGATATGGTGATGCACAGGGAGGCCTGGCGTGCTGCGATTCATGGGTTCACAAAGAGTCGGACACGACTGAGCGACTGAACTGAACTGAACTGAACTGGATCATGGAAAAGCTATGAACTTAAAAACATATTTGGTAACAAAAATAGTGTCTTATAATTATACATGAGTCCTTAAAACTGTTTGCCAATATTAACTGTATAAATACCTTGATTCTTTTTTTTGTGGTGAGTGCATAAGTCATTTCAGTCATGTCCAACTCTTTGCAACCCTAAGGACTATAGCCCACCGGGCTTCTCTGTCCATGGGATTCTCCAGGCAAGAATACTGAAGTGGGTTTTCTCCAGGGGGTTGCCTCCGGCGGGGGGCGGAGGGGGTCTTCCTTCCCCATGGATTGAACCCAGGCCTCCTGCAGCTCTGGCACTACAGCTGGCTTCTCTACTGCTGAGCCACCATGAAGGTGAATCCAAATAGCTCCAGGAAAGAATTCAACAAAAGTACAAGCTCTTGCATGGATACATTACAAAAATCTAGTGGGGCTTGACTCTACTTTTAAGAAGGCTTAACCCTTAATTGGAACTGTGACCAACCTTGGTTTAAGAGGCTTTCTTATCGATCAGTCAGTTTAGTTACTCAGTTGTATCCGACTCTTTGTGACCACATGGACGGCAGCACGCCAGGCTTCACTGTGCATCACCAACTCCCGGAGTTTTCTCTAATTCATGTCTATCGAGTCAGTGATACCATCCAACCATCTCATCCTCTGTCACCCCCTTTTCCTCCTGCCTTCAGCCTTTCCCAGCATCAGGGTCTTTTCCAGTGAGTCAGTTCTTCCTATCAGATGGCCAAATATTGGAGCTTCAGCTTCAGCATCAGTCCTTCCAGCGAATATTCAAGACTGACTCCCTTTAGTATTGACTGCTTTGATCTCCTTGCATTCTTATCAATAGCATGCTATCAAAGGACACAAAACCCTAAATCTAGAAGTCTGCAGCTTCTCCAGATAAACAACATCATACAATGCACAGTTAGTCTGAACTCTGGAGAGTTAAGATTTCATTGAGGCACAGAACAGGTGGAATGACCTGGTTAAATGCTTTCTTACTAATAAGACGTTTAATGTCAAAAATTTCACTGGAAAGTTAGTACGCATTTTCCTTGAAGAATATATCTATCTTCCAATAGGGTTGTCAAAACATGAGGGCTAAGTGAGCCATATGTCACGCCAACCAATTAGAGTCACAGTTAAGTGACTCTCCTAATTGTTAACTAAAAAGAAGTCTCTGAAGGAAAAGAGTAAGTCACTCCTTGAGGACACCTTATTCAAATCTGGATGGATGGCAAAGGTGCAGTGCAAGAGCCTATGAGCAGAGACTCATGTAAGCTGAGCAAAGGTAATGGTTTCGAGGAAGTCAGTAAGCCAAGAGCAAGGGCACCACAGGTGAGTTCAAGCCCACACTGTCCTTGATCTCAGGGATCCTCAAAGGAAAGCGTCAGGTTACCAATGTTGACAGAACTGTCACAGACAGGGTGGTCAAAACATAAATACACAAGCTGAAATACTGAAAAGCAGAAATAACCAAGGTTATTTATTTCCCAAGTAAGTAGTTCAAAATTCCAGCAAAAGCTTGTGTAGAAGGTAAACCACACACAATTTTCACAATTAGAGCTTGCTTTGTTCAAATACCCTCCATAACATTTGATCATATTGATGTTTCTTGGCTTAACTGAAATTATTTTTATCTTTGAAACTTCAATGTACCTATCAACATGTGATGAAATGCTTGTTGATCTCTATAATTGCCTGCATTTGTTAGTATCCCTTGTCTTAGTCTTTGTTATATATAATGACATTGAACACCACACCTGGTCAATCACATTTACCAAGAGTGAATATATTAATCACAGGTGTCCTCCAAATCAAAGGATCCAATGTGTGTCGCAGTTGGTTTTAAGATATAAATAAGAACACTATGGCCAGAGAAGAATAAATAGCTCACCAAATTCCCCTGTGCATAGTATGTATTTTCCATTTATTGAATAACAGACTCTCTCTTGCCTCCACTGACTTCAAGCAAGGTTTCTAAGCAGAAAGAGCCTACTAAACAAGATAATCAGGTCTCAGGTTTAAAGCACAACCTGTATCTTCACATTCTTCCAGCAGATGTTAGCAAAGGACTCAGTAATAATTACCAACTTTGAAAAGTCTGCCATGGGGAGATGAGTCTAAATTGCTTTATTAAAATAACCCAATCTTCTTTCTCAAAATATCCCCACTACTCTATTACAAGAGGAGGAAATCTGAAAAACGTGGTGAAGAAAGGGAAGGAAATTCACATTTATCCGCCCTTATCATGCTCTGTTAGTAAGGTGACAGTAAGTCCTGATTCATCCAGCACAGTTCTATTTTCTGCCTTCTGTCCCTGTGCAATTACTAATCATAGCATTCCCTTTCATTCTCAAAAATGTTGTAATTTAGATAACAAGTTATATGGTTATCCTGTGTGTTCAGTAGTGAGCAGTATGCTCATCTTGGATCCACAGATTGACAGAAAGAGAGATTTTTCTCCCCATCCCTCCTTCTCCATTCCACAGTTGCTAATCTGTATCAGCTGTACTATTGTGTTCCTTCTGAGTGAATTTGGCCACTCAGGAACTAGCAGAAAATGGGAGGGTGGGAATAAAGAGAAGTAGTCAGGATATTTATTCCCTGATCTCACTACCTGCCTGGCTGTGGTCTAACTGGTATGGTCTCTCCACCAAAGGCCACAGCTCCAGAAGCTTTTAAGCACAGCACTATTTTTAGCATCTGTAAATCATTCACTCCAATTGCTTCTTCAGATCTAGCCCAAGCGGTATTTCTGTTCCTCGCCCTACAGTGCTTCATAATCCCTTGTAGATGGCCTTCAACTTTGGCCGTACCTTTGCAGGCTACCTTCTCCCTTCAATTTCCCATTTGAGCATTCCCTACATTGCCCTCTGCCTATCTTTGGCTGCAAAGATGGAGCCAAAGATGGACAGATATTCTTTACAGCCAAAGATGGAGAAGCTCTATACAGTCAGCAAAAACAAGACTGGGAGCTGACTGTGGCTCAGATCATGAACTCCCTATTGCCAAATTCAGACTGAAATTGAAGAAAGTAGAGAAAACCACTACACCATTCAGGCATGACCTAAATCAAATTGCTTAAGATTATACACTGGAAGTGACAAATAGATTCAGGGGATTAGATCTGATAGAGTGCCTAAAGAACTATGGACGGAGGTTTGTGACATTGTGCAAGAGGCAGTGATCAAGATCGTTCCCAAGAAAAAGAAATTCAAAAAGGCAAAATGATTGTCTGAGGAGGCCTTACAAATAGCTGAGAAAAGAAGAGAAGCTAAAGGCAAAGGAGAAAAGGAAAGATATATTCATCTGAATGCAGAGTTCCAAAGAATAGCAAGGAGAGATAAAAAAGCCTTCCTCAGTGATCAGTGCAGAGAAATAGAGGAAAATAATAAAATGGGAAAGACTAGTGATCTCTTCCAGAAAATTAGAGATACCAAGGGAACATTTCGTGCAAAGACGGGCTCAATAAAGGACAGAAATGGTATGGACCTAACAGAAGCAGAAGATATTAAGAAGAGGTGGCAAGAAAACAAAGAACTATAAAAAAAAGAGCTTCACGACCCAGATAATCACAATGGTGTGATCACTCACCTAGAACCAGACATCCTGGAATACAAAGTCAAGTGGGCCTTAGGCAGCATCACTACAAACAAAGCTAGTGGAGGTAAAAGAATTCCAGTTGAGCTATTTCAAATCCTAAAAGATGATGCTGTAAAAGTGCTGCACTCAGTATGCCAGCAAATTTGGAAAACTCAGCAGTGGCCAAGGGACTCCAAAATGTCAGTTTTCATTCCAATCTCAAAGAAAGGCAATGCCAAACAGTTTTCAAACTACCACACAATTGCACTCATCTTACATGCTAGCAAAAGAATGCTCAAATTCTCCAAGCCAAGCTTCAACAGTACATGAACTGTGAACTTCCAGATGGCCAAGCTAGATTTAGAAAAGCCAGAGGAACCAGAGATCAAATTGCCCACATCCATTGGATCACTGAAAAAGCAAGAAAGTTTCAGAAAAACATCTATTTCTGCTTTACTGACTATGCCAAAGCCTTTGACTATGTAGATTACAATAAACTGTGGAAAATTTTTAAAGATATGGGAATGCCAGACCCCCTTACCTGCCTTATGAGAAATCTGTATGCAGGTCAAGAAGCAACAGCTGGAACTGGACATGGAACAACAGAATGGTTCCAAATTGAGAAAGGAGTACATCAAGGCTGCATATTATCACCCTGTGTATTTAACTTATATGCAGAGTACATCATGCAAAATGCCAGGCTAGATAAAGCACAAGCTGGAATCAAGTTTGCTGGGATAGAGAACAAGATGGCAGAGGATTAGGGGGATGTGGAGTACTACTCTATCCATGAATACATCAGGAATACACCCTAAGATACAGAAATGCATGCAGAACACCAGCAGAGAGCAGACAGGTGTACCTGACCAGTGGAAAAGAATATATAGAACCACACAAAACTTGGTAGGATGAGGGAACTAGGGGAAAACACAGGAGTGTTAGTAGGACTGGACCTGTCCTCAGCGGGGGGGAGAAATGAAGCAGGGGTCCAGTCCCCACATTAGGGAAACTGTCTGAGTCAGAGGAGAAACATTTAAGGTTGAGAGTGAAACAGCTGATCTAAATGGAATGAGAATCAAACAGTCCTTGCTGCAGCCATACAGACCCCTGGTCTCCTGGAAGGCATGGTGGCTAGGAGCTGGAGTTTAGGGATTGTGGAGCAATCTCAGAGCCAGGGCTGTTGTTGATGTGGAGAGATGGATTGAGGGGATGTGAGGAAGTAGATCATGGTGGGAAATGCCAGTGGAGGAAAGCCAGACTGCCATGGAAGCAAGGCAATACTGCTGAGTCATGAACAGGGGGTGGAGCCATCACCATAGCCTCTCTCTCCCCACACGCCAGCAACAGCAGTTGAACAATAGAGACTGGCCCATCAAAGGCCTGATGCACTGAACTACAGGGTAGGACCCCACCCAGGATGCCTCTTTAAGTGCCTGACACTACAGAGTAGGACCATCTACAGAGTAGGACCCCATCCAGGGGGGCCCCTCTATGTGCCTGATGCACTGAAAAACAGAGAAGGACCCCAGGTAAGGGAGCCTTTAAGTGCCTGAACAGGCTGAGCTATGGAGAAAGACTGGCCAAAGAGGCCTTCTTATCGACAGCTACACAAGGCTCAAAAAAAGACTCTGATAGGACCATAACTCCTGCAGCAGAGGCAGTCTGTGTCCCTGCACAATTGGCACTGCCAGGGTCCCCGCAAGCCAAGCAGCTGTGCCATCTTCACAATCAACTCTCACTGGGGCAGAGCTGCCACAGGCAAAAAAGAAGACTTGCATCTATGTTCCCAGGGTCACTTCAGGTGTGTCTAGCTCTTTGCAACCCTGTAGACCGTGGCCTACCAGGCTTCTCTGTCAGGGAGTGGGTTCTTCAGCAAAACACTGGAGCGTATTGGCCAATACTGGTTGCCATGCCCTTCTAGAGCACTATATTTCCTGCTGCCCTAGCTGCCAACTCCCCTGAATACCTGGTGCAGCCAGAACCCCTGTGACCTAGGCAGCTGCCCCAGCTCCACACCTGGCCCTCACAGGGGCAAACCCAAGTCCTCCAGGGCAGCCTCAGGAGCAAACCCCACTGGGACGACTCACATGCAAAGGTGGAATAACACCACAATTGAAACCCAGGGGCAGTGTGGCTAAGGAAGAAGACCTAAAACCTTCCTACCAGCTGTACAAGCTACAGATTAAATCCACATGATCAATTAAGCAGACTCTGTATTGATGGAATATATAAAAGGCCAGTGAGAGCACCCATAAAAGAAAATACTCTAGCTCTGATAGCCTTGGACACTGGAGGCAAGAACACACAGAAGTGGGACCAGATTAGAATCTGAGCTGCACCCACAGCAGGACAAGAGATCAGCACAGTGCTGGAGGCCTTTCTAGGGAAGTAAGGTGGCTCAGATGGCAAAAGCATCTGCCTGCAATGCGGGAGACCCAGGTTCTATTCCTGGGTCGGGAAGATCCACTGGAGAAGCAAATGGCAATCCACTCCAGCACTCTTGCCTGGAAAATCCCATGGACAGAGGAGCCTGATAGGTCCATGGGGTCCAAAGAGTCGGACACAACTGAGCGACTTCACAAGGTAGACTGTAACTCCCAGCGAGGGAAAGGACTCTGACAGCAGTGACTCAAGAAAAATATTTATTATTCTTATGTTTTGACTTGTTCTGTAGATTTTTTTGGATATTTTTTGCTTCCCCACCCCCGCCTTTTTCCCCCTCTGTTGTAGGTGTTGATTTTATTGGCACTAAGAAATCCAGTTAAGCTTTTGAGCATTTTTATTCATCAGTCACATTTTTAATTGTCATAAACCTCTGCCTCCACGTTGGGCTTTTGCCATTCTGCAAAGTTTTCCTCTTTTTTTTTCTTTTCTTTTTTTTTGTTTTAATTTTTAAATTTTAAATTTATTATTATTTTTTCTACATTTATTCCTTAGTTTGCTTTTCCTACTGTTCTTTTCACCTTGCAGTTAATCTTTAATGTTTATAAATCTACCTTACCGACTCTATTTAACTTTGCAGATCCAAAGAGGCACAAAGAGTCCCCTACAGGATAAACCCAAGAAAAAACACACCAAGACACATACTAATCAAACTAACAAAGACTAAACACAAAAAAAGTATATTAAAAGCAGCAAGGGAGAAGCAACAAGTAACATACCAGGGAAAACCTATACGCTTAACAGCTGATCTTTCAGCAGAAACGCTGCAGGCCAGAAGGGAATGGCAGCTTATATTTAAAGTACTGAAAGGGAAAAATCTACAACCAAGATTACTGTACCTGGCAAGGGTCTCATTCAAAATTGATGGAGAAATAAAAAGGCTTTCGGACAAGCAAAGGTTAAAAGAATTCTGTACCAACAAACTAGCTTTACGACAAATGTTAAAGGAGCTTATTTAGTCAAGAAATACAAGAGAAGCAAAAAGACCTACAAAATCAACCCCAAACAGTTAAGAAAATGGCAATAGGAACATATATCTCAATAGTTTCTTTAAATGTAAATGAATTACATGCTCCTACCAAAAGACAAAGACTGGCTGAATGGATACAAAAACAAGACCCAGATATATGCTGTCTACAGGAAACCCACTTCACACCTCAAGATACATATAGACTGAAAGTGAGAATGGAAAAACATATTCCATTCAAATCGGAAGCAAAAGAAAGCTGGAGTAGCAATCCTCATATCAGACAAAATAGACGTTAAAATAAATATGATTACAAGAGATAAGGAAGGGCACTACCT
Source organism: Ovis canadensis (assembly GCF_042477335.2). NCBI lineage: Eukaryota > Metazoa > Chordata > Mammalia > Artiodactyla > Bovidae > Ovis > Ovis canadensis. The sequence goes on along the minus strand of NC_091248.1, from coordinate 31,267,315 downwards.
AATGATCAAGGGATAAATCCAAGAGAAAGACATAACATTTTAAATATCTATGCACCCAACATAGCAGCACTTCAATACATAAGACAAACACTAACATACATAAAAGGAGAAACTGACAGGAGCACAGTATTACAGGACTCTTTAACACCCCACTCACACCAATGGACAGATCATCAAAACATAAAATTAATAAGGAAGCATAAGCCTTAAATGATACATTAGATGAGATGGATCTCATTGATATTGTCAAGACTAGTGAGTCAGTCAGTTCAGTCGCTCAGTTGTGTCCGACTCTTTGCAACCCCATGAACCGTAACATGCTAGGCCTCCCTGTCCATCACCAACTCCCAGAGTCCACCCAAACCCATGTCCATTGAGTTGGTGATGCCATCCAAACATCTCATCCTCTGTCATCCCCTTCTCCTGCCGCCCTCAATCTTGCCCAGAATCAGGGTCTTTTCCAATGAGTCAGCATTTCGCATCAGTTGGCCAAAATATTGGAGTTTCAGCTTCAGCATCAGTCCTTCCAATGAACATCCAGGACTGATCTCTTTAGGATGGACTGGTTGGATCTCCTTGCAGTTCTAGGGACTCTCAAGAGTCTTCTCCAACACCACAGTTCAAAAGCATCAATTCTTCAGCTCTCAGCTTTCTTTATAGTCCAACTCTCACATCCATACATGACCACTGGAAAAACCATAGCCTTGACAAGATGGACCTTTGTTGGCAAAGTAATGTCTCTGCTTTTGAATATGCTGTCTAGATTGCTCATAACTTTCCTTCCAAGGAGTAAGCATCTTTTAATTTCATGGCTGTAATCACCATCTGCAGTGATTTTGGAGCCCCCCAAAATAAAGTCAGCCACTGTTTCCACTGTTTCCCCATCTATTGTCCATGTAGTGATGGGACCAGATGCCATGATCTTAGTTTTCTGAATGTTAAGCTTTAAGCCAACTTTTTCACTCTCCTTTTTCACTTTCAAAAGAAGCTCTTTAGTTCTTCTTCACTTTCTGCCATAAGGGTGGTATCATCTGCATATCCAAGGTTACTGACATTTCTCCCGGCAATCTTGATTCCAGCTTATGCTTCTTCCAGCACAGCGTTTCTCATGATGTACTCTGCATATAAGTTCAATAAGTAGGGTGACAATATACAGCCTTGACATACTCCTTTTCCTATTTGGAACTAGTCTGTTGTTTTATGTCCAGTTCTAACTGTTGCTTCCTGACCCATAAAGGTTTCTCAAGAGGCAGGTCAAGTGGTCTGGTATTCCCATCTTTCAGAATTAAAACTTTTCAAAAAATGGGCATAGAAGGAACCTACCTCAACATAGTAAAGGCCATATATGATAAGCCTACAGAAAATATTATTCTCAATGGTGAAAAACTGAAAGCATTCACCCTAAGATCAGGAATAAGATAAGGGTGTCCACTTTCACCACTATTATTCAACATAGGTCTGGAAGTCCTAGCTGCAGCAATCAGAGAAGAAAAAGAAAGAAAAGGAATCCAGATCAGAAAAGAAGTATATCTCTCACTGTTTTTGGATGACATGATACTGTACATATCTAACCCTAAGGATAATATCAGAAAATTACTAGAGCTAATCAGTGAATTAAGCAAAGTTGCAGGATATGAAATCAATACACAGAAATCATTGGCATTTCTATACACTAACAATGAAAAATCAGAAAAAGAAATTAAGGAATCAATCCTATTCACCATTGCAACAAAAAAAATTACATATCTAGGAATAAACATACCTAAGGAGATAAAAAGCTTTACACAGAAAATTATAAGACACTAATGAAAGAAATAAAAGATGGCATAAATAGAAGGAGAGATATTGCATGTTCCTGGGTAGGAAGGATCAGTATTGTGAAAATGACTGTACTACCAAACGTAGTCTACAAATTGAATTTGATCCCTATCAAATTACCAATGGCATTTCTCACTGAACTAGAACAAAAAAATTTTGCAATTCATATGGAAACACAAAAGACTCCAAATAGTCAAAGCAATCTTGAGAATGAAGGATGGAGCTAGAAGAATCAACCTTTCTGACTTCAGATTATACTACAAAGCTACAGTCATCAAGATAGTACAGTACTGGCACAAAAACAGAAATACAGACCAAGGAAACAAGATAGAGAGCCCAGAAATAAACCCATGCACCTATGGTTACCTCATCTTTGACAAAGGAGGTAAAGATATATACAATGGGGCAAAAACAGTCTCTTCAATAAACAGTGCTAGGAAAACTGGACAACTACATGTAAAAGAATGAAATAAGAACTCTTCCTAACACCATACACAAAGATAAACTCAAAAATGGATTAAAGATCTAAATGTAAGACCAGAAAACATAAAACTCTTAGAGGAAAACATAGGCAGAACATTCGATGACATAAATCCTCTACGACCCACCTCCTAGAGTAACAGAAATTAAAAAACAAAAGTAAGCAAGTGGGACCTGATTAAACTTAAAAGCTTTTGCACAGAAAAGGAAACTATAAGCAAGGTGAAAAGACAACCTTCAGAATTAGAGAAAATAATAGCAAATTAAACAACTGACAAAGGATTAATTTCCAAAATATACAAGCAGCTCACACAACTCAATACCAGAAAAACAAACAACCCAATCAAAAAGTGGGAAAAACACCTACACTGACATTTCTCCAAAGAAGACATACAGACGGATCACAAACACATGGAAAGATGCTCAACATCATTCATTATTAGAGAAATGCAATCAAAACTACAATGAGATATCACCTCACACCAGTCAGAATGGCCATCATCAAAAAGCCTACAAACAATAAATGCTGGAGAAGGTGTGGAGAAAAGGGAACACTCTTGCACTGCTGGTGGGAGTGTAAATTGATACAGCCACTATGGAAGACGGTATGGCGATTCCTTTAAAACTAGGAATAAAACCAGCATATGACCCAGAAATCTCCATGCTAGGCATATACCCTGTGGAGAAGGCAATGGCACCCCACTCCAGCACTCTTGCCTGGAAAATCCCATGGACGAAGGAGCCTGGTAGGCTGCAGTCCATGGGGTCGCTAAGAGTCGGGCACGACTGAGTGAATTCACTTTTCATGCATTGGAGAAGGAAATGGCAACCCACTCCAGTGTTCTTGCCTGGAGAATCCCAGGGACGGTGGAGCCTGGTGGGCTGCTGTCTATGGGGTCGCACAGAGTTGGACACAACTGAAGCGACTTAGCAGCAGCAGCAGGCATATACCCTGAGGAAACCAAAATTGAAAAAGACACATGTATCCCAATGTTCATTGCAGCACTATTTAAAATAGAACACGGAAGCAACCTAGATGTCCATCAACAGATGAATGGATGAAGAAGTTGTGGTATATATACACAATGGAATATTACTCAGCCATAAAAAGGAACCCACTTGCGTCAGTTCTAATGAGGTGGATGAACCTAGAACCTATTATACAGAGTGAATGAATCAGCAAGAGAAAGCTAAATACCATATTCTAATGCATATATATGGAATCTAGAAAAATGGTACTGAAGAATTTATTTACAGGGCAGCAATGGAGAAACAGACATAGAGAATAGACTTATGGACATGGGGAGAGGGGAGGAGAGGGTGAGACGTATGGAAAGAGTAACATGGAAACTTACATTACCATATGTAAAATAGATAGCCATCGGGAATTTGCTGTGTGGCTCAGGAAACTCAAACAGGGGCTCTGTATCAATCTAGAGGGGTGGGATGGAGAGGGAGACAGAAGGAATTTCAAAAGTGGGGGGATATAAGTGTGCCTATGGCTGATTCATGTTGATGTTTAACAGAAAACAGCAAAATTGTGTAAAGCAATTGTCCGTCAATAAAAAATAATTTAAAAAAAGAATCACCTGCCAACACAGAGGACAAAGGTTTGATCCCCAGTCTGGGCAGATTCCACATACTGCAGGACAAGTAAGCCCGAAGGCCATGACTACTGAGCCTGCCCTCTAGACTGAGCCATAGTGCCACAACTACTGAAGCCTGCATACCCTAAAACCCATTTTCTGCAAGAAGAGAAACCACCACAGTGAGAATCCCTCGTGCCACAGCTAGAAATTAGCCCCCACTCACTGCAACTAGAGAAAACCTATGTGCAACAACAAAGACCCAGTGCAGTCAAAAATAAATAAATTTAAAAAAAAAAAAAAACTGAGAAGAGCAGAACTGAGAATACCATGGATATAAAATACCCCAGGTCTTTCAGAAACTAAAGCATTCTAAACTTGTATGCAAAACAAAAAAACAAGATAGTTTGGAGAAGTACCAATAACCTCAGATATGCAGATAGCACCACACTTATGGCAGAAAGCAAAGAGGAACTAAAGAGCTTCTTGATGAAAGTAAAAGAGGGGAGTGAAAAAGTTGACTTAAAATTCAACATTCAGAAAACTAAGATCATGTCATCCGGTCCCATCACTTCATGGCAAACAAATGGGGAAACAGTGGAAACAGTGAGAGACTTTATTGTCTTGGGCTCCAAAATCACTACAGATGGTGACTGCAGCCATGAAATTAAAAGATGCTTACTCCTACGGGCTTCCTTGGTAGCTTGGACAGTAAAGCGTCTGCCTACAATGTGGGAGACCCAGGTTCAATCCCTGGGTCAGGAAGATCCCCTGGAGAAGGAAATGCCAACCCATTCCAGTATTCATGCCTGGAAAATCCCATGGATTAAGGAGCCTGGTGGGCTACAGTCCATGGGGTCGCAAAGAGTAGGACATGACTGAGTGACTTCACTTCACTTACTCCTTGGAAGAAAAGTTATGAGCAACCTAGACAGCATATTCAAAAGCAGAGACATTACTTTGCCAAAGTAAAGCTAGTCAAAGCTATGGTTTTTCCAGTAGTCAATTATGGACGTGAGAGTTGGACTATAAAGAAAGCTGAGAGCCAAAGAATTGATGCTTTTGAACTGTGGTGTTGGAGAAGACTCTTGAGAGTCCCCTGAATTGCAAGGAGATCCAACCAGTCCATCCTAAAGGAAATCAGTCCTGAATATTCATTGGAGGGATTTATGCTGAAGCTGAAACTTCAATACTTTGGCCACCTAATGCAAAAACCTAACTCATTGGAAAAGACCCTGATGCTGGGAAAGATTGAAGGTGGGAGGAGAAGGGGATAACAGAGGATGAGATGGTTGAATGGCATCACTGACTCAATGGACATGAGTTTGAGTACGCTCCGGGAGTTGGTGATGGACAGGGAAGCCTGGTGTGCTGCAGTCCATGGCGTCGCAAAGAGTCAGACACAACTGAGAAACTGAACTAACTGAACTATGTTTCCTCCCTGGAAGCTGACTGAGAGTGTGTTTGTTTTTTTTGTTTGTTTTTTACCTCCTCTGCCCAGAAATCCTATATCTTAGAAAATATGCCCATTTTACTTGTGAAAAAAATTAAGGTGCAGAAAAGCTACTTTATTTTTCCAGTTAGGTAGAAGAGCTGAAGAAGGGAATGGCAATCCACTCCAGCATTCTTGCCTGGGAAATCTCATGGACAGAGGAGCCTGGTGGGCTATAGTCCGTGGGATCGCAAAGTTGGACACAACTGAACGACTTAACAGAAACAATAAGAGAATCAAACCTGGGTGCCCCCAAAGCTGAAACCTATGGGTTAGCCTACTATATCAAGTTAGTCAACCTACAGACTTCCTTCCTATACTAGATAATGAAGGACACAATAAGCTCTAATGTTCCAGTGATATATGAACAGACACGCATTTGCCAAATACTGTTGAGCAAGTGACCAGTATAAAGTAGGTAATGTGGTTATTAGGAAAAGCACCAGAGGACTTCAAGACAAAAGCCATGGAAAACAGAGGTACCTTGGAACATTAAATGATGTCAGGTGTAAATGGGACAATACACTGGACAGGAGCATCTTTAGGATGTGCTTGAGAGCACTAATCCAGCTCTGTAACACTGACTACCTTCTAGATTAATGGAAATTCTGATTCTTAACTATGTCCTAACAAAGAAAATTTATCTGCAATCTCAAAGTCAGTTTCTCAATGAGACTCTCAGATGATAAGCTAGGTAAAAACAGGACCCATGTTTCCCCTTCTCTAGCATGGGCTCCTCCTCAATTTGAAGACTTAACCTGACTTCCCAAGTAGCACTAGTGGTAAAGAACCTGCCTGCCAATGCAGGAGATACAAGAGTCCTGGGTTTGATCCCTGGGTTGGGGAGAGCCCCTTGAGAAGAGTATAGCAATCCACTCTAGTATTTTTGCCTGGGAAATCCTATGGACAGAGGAGCTGGGAGGTGGTGCTACAGTCCATAGGGTCACACAGTTGGGCACTACTGAAGCGACATAGCACACACGCAAATACACAAGTCTTGATGAGCACCAAAGCCTTAAAGTTAAAAGAAGATAAATTCATCTATCTAACTTGAATACAACACACTAAGTTCAAACGTCTCTTACCTGCTGAGCCCAGATCAGTTCAAGGACTTGTGAACCTTTCTTTCCTTAGCTATATTTCCCTCTCAGCTCTGTTGCAAAATTAAGGGTGTGAGAAATTTGCAGATTGATCTGGACTAAATAGAGGAAGATATACAAAGTAAAAGCAGAAGCAACAATCTAAGATAATATGGTAGTTGGAAAAACTGACCATACTTACCAAGACACATTCAATAGTATATTAAGTAATAGGAGAAAACAAACTTATTGAAAATGTCAAGTTAACCATAAGATACGTAAAGGAATTTATGGCATATGACGAATCAGTTCCATGACTTACCTTAGGGTTATTTTTAAAGTTTGCATTTCTATTTATCACGTTTCTGAATAATGAGTTTTACCCACATTGAGAACATCAGATCGCAGGGCATCCATCAGCTCATTTTGAAAACATCCTTTTACCCACAGAGCTCCGCAGAGTAAGCAGGGCTCCCTGTCCAATATGCCAGGAAGAAGCAGGTCATAACGCACACTTCATAAAGAGTACATTCGTTCAAAAAGCCACACTCATTTTCACACATGGAATCTTTAAATGTCCTGACATTAAAAGGTTAATGGGGAGGGAGGTGGGAGTGGAGTTCAAGATGGGGAACACATGTACACCCATGGGGGATTCATGTTGATGTATGCAGAACCAATACAATACTGCAAAGTAATTAGCTTCCAATTAAAATAAAAAAAATTAAAAACAAACAAACAAAAAGATTCTCTTTACTTACTTTTTTGACATCAGGTTAACTATGCACACACTTGTTCCATTTGAGGAAAATAGAATGACACAGCCCAATGGTTCTGATATCAAATATGAAAAAAAAAATGAAACTACATCTATTTCTGGGAAGTCTGACCAGGATACTTAGTCCCAGAAAGAAATGTTTTCCAAAATATGTCTGAAGAGAAGTAACTACATTGATAATACTGATTTTAGAGGATATTGAACATTTGCCATGTACCAGCACTCAAGCGGATCATGTGCAGTTAGCATCGTCAGTTCAGTTCAGTTCAGTCGCTCAGTCGTGTCCAACTGTTTGCGACCCCATGAATCTCAGTACATCAGGCCTCCCTGTCCATCACCAACTCCTGGAGTTTACCCAAACTCAAGCCCATTGAGTCAGTGATGCCATCCAGCCATCTCATCCTCTGTTGTCCCCTTCTCCTCCAGCCCTCAATCTTTCCCAGCATCAGGGCCTTTTCCAATGAGTCAGCTCTTCCCATCAGGTGGCCAAACTATTGGAGCTTCAGCTTCAACATCAGTCCTTCCAGTGAACACCCAGGGCTGATCTCCTTAGGGATGGACTGGTTGGATCAATCTCCTTGCAGTCCAAGGGTCTCTCAAGAGTCTTCTCCAACACCACAGTTCAAAAGCATTAAATCTTCAGCTCTCAGCTTTCTTTATAGTCCAACTGTCACATCCATACATGACCCCTGGAAAAACCATAGCCTTGACAGACCTTTGCTGACAAAGTAATGTCTCTGCTTTTTAATATGCTGTCTAGGTTGGTCATAACTTTCCTTCCAAGCAGTAAGCGTCTTTCAATTTCATGGCTGCAATCTGCAGTGATTTTGGAGCCCAGAAAAATAAAGTCAGCCACTGTTTCCACTATTTCCCCATCTATTTCCCATGAAGTGATGGGACCAGATGCCACGATTTTAGTTTTCTGAATGTTGAGCTTTAAGCCAACTTTTTCACTCTCCTGTTTCACTTTCATCAAGAGGCTCTTTAGCTCTTTGCTTTCTGCTATAAGGGTGGTATCATCTGCATCCCTGAGGTTATTGATATTTCTCTCAGCAATCTTGATTCCAGTTTGTGCTTCATCCAGCCCAGCGTTTCTCATGATGTACTCTGCATATAAGTTAAATAAGCATGGTGACAATATACAGCCTTGAGGTACTCCTTTTCCTATTTGGAACCAGTCTGTTGTTCCATGTCCATTCCTAACTGTTGCTTCCTGACCTGCATACAGATTTCCCAAGAGGCAGGTCAGGTGGTCTGGTATTTCCATCTCTTTCAGAATTTTCTACAGTTTATTGTGATTCACACAGTCAAAGGCTTTGGCATAGTCAATAAAGCAGAAATAGATTTATTTCAGTTTTTCTGGAACTCTCTTGCTTTTTCAATGATCCAGCGGATGTTGGCAATTTGATCTCTGATTCCTCTGCCTTTTCTAAAACCAGCTGGAATATCTGAAAATTCACGATTCACACATTGCTGAAGCCTGGCTTGGAGAATTTTGAGCATTACTTTACTAGCATGTGAGATGAGTGCAACTGTACAGTAGTTTGCGCATTCTTTGGCATTGCCTTTCTTTGGGATTGGAAGGAAAACTGACCTTTTCCAGTCCTGTGGCCACTGCTATGTTTTCCAAATTTGCTGGCATATTGAGTGCAGCACTTTCACAGCATCATCTTTCAGGATTTGAAATAGCTCAACTGGAATTCCATCACCTCCACTAGCTTTGTTCGTAGTGATGCTTCCTAAGGTCTACTTGACTTCACATTCCAGGATGTCTGGCTCTAGGTGAGTGATCACACCATCATGAATATCTGGGTGGTGAAGATATTTTTTGTACAGTTCTTCTGTGTATTCTTGCCACTTCTTCTTAAATATCTTTTGCTTCTGTTAGGTCCATACCATTTGTGCCCTTTATTGAGCCCAAGATATGATCATATTTCTCCTCAAAATTTTCAGCAAGGTTATTATAGCAATTTCACAAATAAAAAGAAGTGGATTAAGTAAGGGTTAGTCACTGAGGGGTATTCAACTCTTTGAGATCCCATGGACTATAGCCCACCAGGTTCCTCTGTCCATGAAATTCTCTAAGTAAGAATACTGGAGTGGGTAGCCATTCTCTTTTCCAGGAAAAAAAACTGATGGTCAGTGCAATTATTTCACTTGCCCAAGATCACTTTACTCCTAAGTAGCAATACCAGTGTTTAAATCCGTATTCTTCTGATTCTGTGTCCTTGCATTTTGAGGGAAAGAAACACTCAGAGATATCAATTTGACAGAAAGAACTATGTTTCTATGGTTAGAAAAATGAGGCTAAAATCATGGTCAATATAACACTGTAGCATAATTTTAAGTTAAAGAAGGGAGCTCTTTTGAGAATGAGAGTCTTTTATTTGCCAAACTATACCTTATTCGCAGTGGTTTATTTGTCTTTATGGAAAACCTATCTAAACCAACTTCTTACCCACTTTTTTTTTGTTTAAAACAACTTCTTATAGGCAGAAAATTAGCATACTTTGTTCACCAGAACATGTAAGTCAGAATAAACTGCAGCATTCTGTTATAAATACCTAATAATGACATGAAAGACATCAGTTCAAGTTTATCATAAAATTAAGCTGATTCGAAGGAACCTAAATTCAAGTTGCCTTCTAACACGTGGCATTCTTAACATTATTCTCTTTCCTAATTTAACAAAGATTAGCATTAAAAGCTGGTGGAAAAATGCCACTTGTCCCTTTGTCTTTAGCATATTCATAGTGCAAAGCATCTTTAGGTTTTCACTTATAGATCAGGAAAACAAATCTCATATGCACAGTTGTATACAGAAACTATAGTTTTTCTGTGTGCAGATGACCTTCTATTCTTTCAGACCACTCCAGCGATCCTACAATACGGTCAGGCACTTTCCAATAGTATTTTCCCAAAGGTCATACTCAAGTGTAACAAATACACCTGACATTTTCTACATTATTTGCATGTAATTTGCTTATGCCTAAACAGACTATGATTCTGAAGAGTACAAATCTAATTTAAATTTTCCTGAACTACCACAGTGAAATAATAACTGTGCTTTTTGAATTTTGACAGCAGTACAGAATTTTCATTAGATGTAAGTAGAATACACCAAACACTTAAGGAATGGAATATATTCTAAATGCAAACTAGAAGCAGGAGGCTTTTAGGTATAAAATATCAGGCACATTTGTTAAATTTAAGGTCATACCTAACAAGGGGCTTTAGAAATACCAAAAAAAAAATGATTCTCTTTGAGTAGGCTGGAAGAGGGTGAAGAGTACATTTTTTCTTTTAAGAAGCCAGGAATGTCCCTCTATCTCAAACATAACCAATTAGAAAATAACTCCTTTGGGTAACATAAACTGTTTAAAGCAAATAAGTATCTTAAAGGAAGCCGACTGAGAGTTATCAGTTTATTAAACCTTTGCGTGAAAAGGTTTAAGATAATGCTATCTAAGAACAAGTTTTGAAGGGAAAGGCAGAAACTTTTACTGAAGAACAGTCAAGTCCACTTTATCAAGAAAGGGAAGAGAGGAGACAAGGCTAAGAAATGAGAAAATATTTCTTTTATTTCCAGTTCTGCCCAGAACCTGTCCAAAATATACCTAATGCAGGCAGACAAAGCAGCACAGTGAATTGTTGTTGTTTAAAACTCACATTTCAGATTACTCACTCTCCAAATCCACATGTAATTTTTGTTGGAAGATATTTAAATAATTAACAAAGCAAACACATCCTGTGGAAGATTCTAAATGTCACCAAAGAAACAAAATTAATAGATTTAAAGGAGGTAGGCAAAATGGTTGCCGGGGAATAGGATAAGTAGCATAGGAAACATTGGATAGTGGAGAAAATGATTTTGAATTTTCTTTACACAGTGACAAAACCTGGTTTTGGAAGATAATTAATGATTAAGTCTGGCTTGTTCTTTAAAGTAAAGCTTCTCCAAATATATACAGTCTCTTCTTGCAGTTACAGACTTGTAAGTGTGCAGGATTGTTCAGAAGAAAATAACGAAGCTCTAAACATCCTGAATCTCTAATACTTAGTACCAGGATGCCTAGATTTTCTCTTTTATTCCAAGCAACAGTCTTTTCTTTCAATCTATACACCATCATGAAACAGACTGAAAGGGACATGATTAAGAATTAATAAAATCAGAGTATGGCCTGAGAGAAAAACAGTCAAGAAAATAAAAAGATTGAGCATAACCTCTAGCATTCCAGTACCATGTATCAAAGGCCAAATTTCAAAGCCATGATACCAGTCAAGTGTTCTCCTGAAAATAAGACCTGGTGTGAGGAAACATATACACACTATTGTATTGATTAGAACTAAAGGCAAAGGGGCCTAAAAGGCAGAAATAAGAAAGTAACAAGACCAGAAATGGCCTGATCTGTAGAAAATCGCTACCTGTGAGCCTCACTACAGGTGCTACGAATTACAAATCCAACCCATCTTCTCAGCTCTTTCCCCAAGGATCTCCTTTGCATGTCCTGCATACTAAGCTAAATTATTCACTGTTTTCTAAATATGATCCAATTTCTTCATCCTCTATAAATGGAAAAACAAAGCCTAGATGACAACATATCATTCACTACATTGTTTACTTGATATATTAAGCCCACTGTTGAGATCTACTACTCAGAAAAATATATTTCTTTCAAATTATTACTGCTCATTGACAATGTACCTGGTCACTCAAGAGCTCTGATAGAGATACACAACAAGATGAATACTGCTTTCACGCCTGCTAACACAACAAACATTCTGTAGCTCATGGATCAAAGATTGATTTTGACTTTCAAGTCTTATTATTTAAGAAATATATTTGATAAGACTGTAGATGTCATAGGTAGTGATTCCTCTGATGGATGTGGGCAAAGTGAATTAAAAACCTTCTGGAAAGGAATCACTACTTTAGATGCCTTTAAGAACATCTGTGATTCATGAAAAGAGGTCAAAATATTACCACTAACAGGAGTTTAGAAGAAGTTGATTCCATGGATTCCATGGATGACTTTGGGGGGTTCAGGACTTTAGTGGAGGAAGTAACTGCAGATATGGTGGAAAGAGCAGCAGAACTAGAAGTGGAGCCTGAAAAAGGTGACTGAATTGCTGCAATCTCACGATATAACTGAAGTGATAAGTAGTTGATTCTTATGGATGAGCATAAGAGATGGAATCTTGAGATAGAATCTAGTTCTAGTGAAGGTGCTGTGAAGATTATTGAAATGGCAACTAAGGATTTAAAATATTACATGAATCAAAGTAGAGGCAGGATATAAGAGGATTGACTTAAGTTTTGAAAGAAGTTCTATTGAAGGTAAAATGCTATCAAATAGCAGTGCATGCTACAGAGAAATTGACTGTGAAAGGAAGAGTCAGTCAATGCATCAAACTTCATTATCATCTTACTTTAAGAAATTGTCAAGCCACCCCAAATTTTAGCAACAAGCACCTTGATCAGTCAACAGCTATCAACAACAAAGTAAGACTGTCTACAAGAAAAAAAAGATTATCACTCACTGAAGACTCAGATAATGGTTAAAATATTTTAGCAATTAAGTATTTTTTAGTTAATATATGTACATTGTGTGTGTGTGTGTGTGTGTGTGTTTCTCCTAGCCATAATGCTGCTGCTGCTCAATCACTCAGTCGTGTCTGACTCTGTGATGCTATGGACTGCAGCCCACCAGGCTCCTTGGTTCATAGAGATTCTCCAGGCAAGAATACTGGAGTGGGCTGTCATGCTCTCCTCCAGGGAATCCTCCTGACCCAGGGATCAAACCCAGGTCTCCTGCACTGCAGGCAGATTCTTTACAGCTGAGCAACCAGGGGAGCACAGCCATAATGCTATTGCATACTTAATAGACTATGCCTGTGTTCTAATTGCTAAGTCTTGATTGACTCTTTGTGACCTCATGGACTGTAGCCCACTAGACTCCTCTATCCATAGAATTTTCCAGGCAATAATACTGGAGTGGTTGCCATTTCTTTCTCCAGGGGATCCTGACCCAGGGATCAAACCCATGTCTCCTGTGTCTCCTGCTCTGGAAGACAGATTCTTTACCACTGTGCCACCTGGGAAGCCCTTAATAGACTGTGCTGTGCTTAGTCACTTAGTCGTGTCTGACTCTTTTTAACCCCGCGGGCTGTAGCCTGCCAGGCTCCCCTGTCCAAGGGGAATCTCCAGGCAAGAATACTGGAGTGGATTGCCATGCCCTCCTCCAGGGGATCTTCCCAACCCATGGATCAAACCCAGGTCTCCCACATTACAGGTGGATTCTTTACCAGCTGAGACACCAGTGAAGCACAAGAATACTCGAGTGGGTAGCCTAACCCTTCCTCCAGAGGAACTTTCTGACCCAAGAATTGGCCTGGGGTCTCCTGCATTGCAGGAGGATTCTTTACCAACTGAGCTAACAGAGAAGCCTCCTTAATAGACTACTTAACTTTTATATGCAGTGGAAAACCAAACATTTCTTGTGACTTGCTTTATTGAGATATGCACTTTAATGCAGTGATCTGGAACCAACCCTGCAATATCTTTCAGATGCATGCCTAAATTTATTCACGTACCTAAATATATCATATGATATTATATCATATCATATGATAGAAAGATCTCATATCTAAAAGGGCTGTTTTTTCTTATTATTATAAGCTCTGAAACTAAGTGACTTGGAAAGGCCACATAATTCTTTCACAGATATCTAATCATTTAGCTACCTAATATGTGATATGATATAATACAAATATATATATATACAATGCCCCTCAGTATTCAAAGGGGCTTGGTTCCAGAACCCACTGAAGATAGCAAAATCAGAGGATGCTCAAGCCCACAGTCAGTCTGCCTTCCTTAGGTTCCTCTTCTGAAGTTTCAACACTGCCAACCTTAATCACAGTACACAGTTCAAGAATGTGGAATCTGCAGATACAGAAGGGTGACTATATTTGTCCTTCGTCCCTGGTACCTAGCACAGAGCTCCTAATTAATACAATACATTAATATTTGGCTTTTGTCTAGATTACTTTGACACAGAGCCTCTAGAACTGTAAAGAGCAATATTGCATAGGAACCTGGAATGTTATGTCCATGAATTAAGGCAAATTGGAAGTAGTCAAACAGGAGATGGCAAGAGTGAACGTCGACATTTTAGGAACCAGTGAACTAAAATGGACTAGAATGGGTGAATTTAACTCAGATAACCCTTATATCTACAACTGTGGGAAAGAATCCCTTAGAAGAAATGGAATAGCCATCATAGTCAACAAAAGAGTCTGAAATGCAGTACTTGGATGCAATCTCAAAATGACAGAATGATCTCTGTTCATTATCAAGGCAAACCATTCAATATCATGGTAATCTAAGTCTATGCCCCGACCAGTAATGCTGAAGAAGCTGAATTTGAACAGTTCTATGAAGACCTACAAGATCTTTTAGAACTAACACGCAAAAAAGATGTCCTTTTCATTATAGGGGACTGGAATGCAAAAGTAGGAAGACAAGAAACACCTGGAGTAAGAGACAAATTTGGCCTTGGAGCACAGAATGAAGCAGGACAAAGGTTAATAGAGTTTGCCAAGAGAAGGCACTGGTCATAGCAAACACCCTCTTCCAACAACACAAGACTCTACACAGGGACATCACTAAATGATCAACATAGAAATCAGGTTGATTATATTCTTTGCAGCCAAACATGGAGAAGCTCTATACAGTCAGCAAAAACCAGACCGGGAGCTGACTGTGGCTCAGATCATGAACTCCTTATTGCCAAATTCACACTGAAATTGAAGAAAGTAAGGAAAAACCACCAGACCATTCAAGTATGACCTAAATCAAATCCCTTACGATTATACAGTGGAAGTGAGAAATAGATTTAAGGGCCTAGATCTGATAGACGGAGTGCCTGATGAACTATGGACAGAGGTTCATGACACTATACAGGAGATGGGGATCAAGACCACCCTCAAGAAAAAGAAATACAGAAAAGAAAAATAGCTGTCTGAGGAGGCCTTACAAATAGCTGAGAAAAGAAGAGAAGCATAAGATAAAGGAGAAAAAAAAACAAGATATACCCATTTGAATGCAGAGTTCCAAAGAATAGCAAGGAGAGATAAGAAAGCCTTCCTCAGTGATCAGTGCAAAGAAATAGAGGAAAACATTAGAATGGGAATGACTAGAGATCTCTTTAAGAAAATTAGAGATACTGAGGGACTATTTCATGCAAAGATAGGCTCAATAAAGGACACAAATGGTATGGACCTAACAGAAGCAGAAGATATTAAGAAGAGGTGGCAAGAATACATGGAAGAACTGTACAAAAAAGATCTTCATGACCCAGATAACCATGATGCTGTGATCACACACATAGAGCCAGACATCCTGGAATGTGAAGTCAAGTAGGCCTTAGGAAGCATCACTACGAACAAAGCTAGTGGAGGTGATGGAATTCCAGTTGAGCTGTTTCAAATCCTAAAAGATGATGCTGTGAAAGTGCTGCACTCAATATGCCAACAAATTTGGAAAACTCAGCAGTGGCCACAAGACTGAAAAAGGTCAGTTTTCCTTCCAATCCCAAAGAAAGGCAATGCCAAATAATGCTCAAACTACCGCACAATTGCACTCATCTCACACACTAGTAAAGGAATGCTCAAAATTCTCCAAGCCAGGCTTCAACAATACATGAACCATGAACCTCCAAATGCTCAAGCTGGTTTTAGAAAAGGCAGAGGAACCAACCAGAGATCAAATTGCCAACATCTGCTGGATCATCAAAAAAACCAAGAGAATTCCAGAAAAACATCTATTTCTGCTTTATTGACTATGCCAAAGCCTTTGACTGTGTGGATCACAATAAACTATGGAAAATTCTGAAAGAGATGGGAATATCAGACCACCTGACCTGCCTCTTGAGACATCTGTGTGCAGGTCAGGAAGCAACAGTTAGAACTGGACATGGAACAAAAGACTGGTTCCAAATAGGAAAAGGAGTACCTCAAGGCTGTATATTGTCACCATGCTTATTTAACTTATATGCAGAGTACATCATGAGAAATTCTGGACTGGATGAAGCACAAGGTGGAATCATAAATGCTGAGAGAAATATCAATAACCTCAGATATGCAGATAACACCACTCTTATGGCAGAAAGTGAAGAAGAACTAAAGAGCCTCTTGATGAAAGTGAAAGAAGAGAGTGAAAAAATTGGCTTAAAGCTCAACATTCAGAAAACCAAGATCATGGTATCTGGTCCCATCACTTCATGAGAAATAGATGGGGAAACAGTGGAAACAGTGTCAGAGTTTATTTTTCTGGGCTCCAAAATCACTGCAGATGGTGATTGCAGCCATGAAATTGGAAGACACTTACTGCTTGGAAGGAAAGTTATGACCAACCTAGATAGCATATTAAAAAGCAGAGGCATTACTTTGCCTACAAAGGTCTGTCTAGTCAAACTGGTTTTTCCAGTAGTCATGTATGGATTTGAGAACTGGACTACATAGAAAGCTGAGCACCAAAGAATTGATGTGTTTGAACTGTGATGTTGGAGAAGACTGTTGAGAGTCCCCTGGACTGCAAGGGGATCCAACCAGTCCATCCTAAAGGAGATCAGTCCTGAGTGTTCACTGGAAGGACTGATGTTGAAGCTGAAACTCCAATACTTTGGCCACATGATGCAAAGAGTTAACTCATTTGAAAAGACCCTGATGCTGGGAAAGATTGAAGGCAGGTGGCGAAGGGGCGACAGAGGATGAGATGGTTGGATGGCATCACCGACTCAATGGACATGAGTTTGTGTGGACTGCGGGAGTTGGTGATGGACAGGGAGGCCTGGCGTGCTGCTGTCCATGGGGTCGCAAAGAGTCGGACACGACTGAGCGACTGAACTGAACTGAACTGAGGACCTTTAGAATTTCCTGAGTGATAAGAGAGCTGGTGTTGTCTATTATTATTTGCACCAATCCTTATTGATCGTACCAGAGTTTAAGTTAAGGAAGTGACTCCAGGTTGACTGGAGATGGTAAACAGAAAAGCCAACCATGTGCATGTGCTTCCCGGGTTAGAACGTTCACCTCTTGCTCTGAGTCCTCCCAGGAGGGAAGAGAAGCAAGAGACAGAGTTTGATCACCATTGATCAATTTTTCCTGTGCAGTGGAAATGCCATAAGAACTCTAAATTATGGGTTTCAGGGAGCTATGAGGTTGGTGAACACATGGAGGTTCTGGGGGACAGGATGGGAGCTCTGCACCCCTTCTCACCGTGTCCTTGTCCTATGCTTGTCTTCTGTTGGGCAGGTCCTGAGTTATATCCTTTTTCTTGTTGTTGCTTAGTCACTCAGTCGTGTCCAGCCTTTTTGGGAGCCCATGGACAGTAGCCCACTAGTCTCCCTTGTCTATGCCTTTTTAGTAAATTGGTAATGGTAAGTATGGGTTTCCCTGTGACTCGGTAAAGAATCCACCTGCCAATCCTCCGGTTCAATCCCTGAGTTGGGAAGATCCCCTGGAGAAGAAAATGGCAACCACTCCAGTATTCTTGCCTGAAGAATCTCATAGACAGAGGAGCCTGGTGGGCTACAGTCCAAGGGGTTGCAGAGAGTTGAACATGACCAGCTGCTAAACAAAAATAAAAAAACAAGAGTAAGTAAGGCACTTTAAGTAAGTAAGAGTAAGTAAAGCACTTTCCTCAGCTCTGTGAACCATTCTAGTAAATAACTGAACCTAAGGAGGGTGTTGTGGGAACTCCCCATTCATAGTCTGCTGATCAGCAGTGCAGGTAACATGGGACTTCCCTGGTGGTCCAGCAGTTAAGGCTCCACACTGCCAATGAAGGGGCCACAGGTTCGGCCCTTGGTCCGGAAACTAAGATCCCACAGGCCACACAGCCAAAAATTTAAAAACAATAAAGTACAGGTGACAGTCTTGGAGGGGGGCGGCTAGGTAGCAACCTTAGTCTTGAAGGACTGACTCCTTAACAATGCAGGGTTTTCACTAAGTCCAGGCAGTTAGTGTCAGAATTGCACTGTATCAAAAACCTACACATTTGGTGTCAGAAGTGTTGAGTACAGAAAAAGCTTTTCTTTTGCTGATATAAAGGGGATGTACAGCAAAGTCTGTAGAAAGAGTACCAGACACTAGTACCAGCTCTGTTACTAACCATCTTTCTGAGTAGTTCGATTTACCTCTCTGAACCTCAGTTTGCTCATCTATACAATTAGGGATTGAATTAGTCTCTTAAGACTGTCTTAGTTGAAGTATTCAGAAGGTTTCTGATAGCTTCAGGTCACAACAATCCTTTTCTAGCACTAATGTTCTGTTAATAGAAAATTTCCTTCATGGATTATGAGGGAGCTGTTTTAGCACTTCTTTTCTTACAAAAGATGTTGATAGCAGATATTTTCAACTGAAGCTATCTCATTAGCAGTGGCAGCTCCAGGTGTTAACTTCATATCAATAACTCTTACAATGATCTCTTGTATTCTGAGAATTCACTTCTTTGATTATTGCATAATCATTTTACAATTCTCCTCAGTCACTACCAAGCCTCTTGACAAAGTACTTAATTCTCTGAAACATATCTACACCACCTTCCTAATTCTACCAGGAATATATTTTGGTTTGGTTTGGTTTGCAAATGCTTTCCTATCATCAGATGCATTTTACCTAAACATGTGTGTATGCTACCTAGCATTTTTTCTTGAATCACTTGGGGAAATAATCTGTAAAACATAAGATTTGTTTCGCTCATTGAAATTTATAATCTTAGATTATATGGCTTGGAGGAACAGACTTTCTATCTTAGTAACTTTAGCTATGATTGACTATTCATCTGATGTCACACAGTCCATGCATTTTCCCCACTCTGCTTTCTGGACTGGCTATTTCTTCCATCCAAAATGCTCTCTTCTTTTCTCTCCACCACCAGCTCACCCTTACCACACTTGATGCATCTCCATATCCCTGGGACCCAATGTAATACCTTATGCACAAAATGTTTGAAATGAATTTAACTTCTTTTGTACAGTTACCAATATAAGCAAGCCCAGAAATAGCACTAAATGAAAGGTATCCCATATTAGTGATAGTAACCGCACCATGAATGAATACAACCCCCTGTCTGCAGAAATAATAAATTTTCAAAATCTGATTTAGATTAAATATTGATGAAAGAATGAAACAATTAGACCTGGATGATATGGCCACCAAGAAACAATCCTTCACCAATTCAGACACATCTGATCAAATATATGTTAATCTCAACAAAGGACTTTCATACCAAAAATAAAAATAATAATTATGACAAAAACAAGAGAAAAAATTGAAAATAAGATTTTAACCAATAATAGTACTTCTATGACTAGTGTGCCTCTTCTTCACCTGATAATTTATCAATTAAACATATTAAATTGAAATAAGATAAAATATACATAAATAAAATGCAGATCCTATTTCATAAAGATTTCTAGTACCTCAGCACCTTGAGGATATATTTTTGCTGACTCTTTTCAACCCCATGGACTGTAGCCCACCAGGCTCCTCTGTCCATGGAATTCTTCAGGCAAGAATATTGGAGTAGGTAGCCGTTTACTTCTCCAGGGGATCTTCCTGACTCAGGGATTGAACCTGGGCCTCCCGCATTGCAGGCAGATTCTTTACTGTCTGAGCCACCACAGAAGCCCCAAATATCATGGTAAGTTAAGTAAAGCAAAGATAAATCTAGGAAGGTGAATAAAAATGAGGGGAGGAAAGATCTGTGAGAATAAGACAGATGTGATACCAGAGTCCCAAGCAATTATCCTATGGGACCACTTTAAATAAGCAAAATGACAATAATAAGAAAAAAAAATGTATGTATCATAAGTAGCTCGTGTGCACACCACAAAGCTGGAGGCAGTAGTTGACAATCTGAAGTTGCAAATGGCAGAATTAACAGTTAGTACAAAGTGACCAATCACCCAGCAGGAGGCCCTATGGGACCTATGGGGGTCTATGATTTGGCAGAGAACAGAAGAGTGAGAGCAGTAAGAGGTGGTGATAACTTCCTCTGAAGTGGTTGTTCCTGAACACAGCAGTGCTGCCCATTGGTGCAAGCGGCGCCAATGCAAGTTTCAGTAAACAACAGCTAGAGGAAGTTAAAATGTAACCGGAGAAAAACTATACTGTAGACACAGAGACTATATATGGGAAATTCCTACAGACTTCCAGATATACTCCAGAATTGAGGAGAATACACCATAGAGGCAAAAGGGCAAAGTGCAAGATCTTAAGCAGAAAACAAGAAAAGGAAAAATATCCCTACTCTGGGGAGAAACACAAATTTACAGATTGGCAATTAGACCAAGCAGCCAGTAGTGGGGTATGTTGAACCTTTGGACTAACTGCCAGCATTACTCATCAGGTGAGTCCTGATGAGTCCTATTGACCTTTGAGCTGTTAAACAACAACACTAGAAATTTAAGAAACAGGAAATCCCCTTCTTTAGAATGTGCTTTGACATAACGATGAGTTTCTTCCTCAACAGATTTTCACAGTTTTCTCCAGCTCCATCACACTTCAACTCATTCCATAATCTGTATCTATTATGAACTCGTTCTTGGGCCAACTGTTTGGCACTATAATCTAACCACATTATTACATAATATGTTGAATTGAGAGGACATTTTACCAATTCTTTTTATATGAATAAGTTTCAAATGCTGCTGCTGCTGCTGCTGCTAAGTCGCTTCAGTCGTATCCGACTCTGTGCAACCCCATAGACGGCAGCCCACCAGGCTCCCCTGTCCCTGAGATTCTCCAGACAAGAACACTGGAGTGGGTTGCCATTTCCTTCTCCAATGCATGAAAGTGAAAACTGAAAGTGAAGTCATTCAGTCGTGTCCGACTGTTAGCAACCCCATGGACTGCAGCCTACCAGGCTCCTCCATCCATGGGATTTTCCAGGTAAGAATGCTGGAGTGGGGTGCCATTGCCTTCTCCAAAGTTTCAAATAAGCCTTGGTAAGCCTTGATTAATTTATAGCCTAGACATGCATGGTTTTGTTATCGATAAAAAATATCATTTTCATAGCTAAATCTCTTTGCTTTGCTTGTTCTAAATTAAACATATTTAAGTCCATCTAGTCAAGGCTATGGTTTTTCCAGTAGTCATGTATGGATGTGAGAGTTGGACTGTGAAGAAGGCTGAGCGCTAAAGAATTGATGCTTTTGAACTGTGGTGTTGGAGAAGAGTCTTGAGAGTCCCTTGGACAACCAGTCCATTCTGAAGGAGATCAGCCCTGGGATTTCTTTGGAAGGAATGATGCTAAAGCTGAAACTCCAGTACTTTGGCCACCTCATGCGAAGAGTTGAGTCACTGGAAAAGACTCTGATGCTGGGAGGGATTGGGGGCAGGAGGAGAAGGGGATGACCGAGGATGAGATGGCTGGATGGCATCACGGACTCGATGGATGTGAGTCTGAGTGAACTCCGGGAGTTGGTGATGGACAGGGAGGCCTGGCGTGCTGCGATTCATGGGGTCGCAAAGGGCCGGACATGACTGAGCAACTGAACTGAACTGAAGTGAAGTTCACTTTAAATATGAGGTCTTGTTTCTTTGGAAACCGAGGATGGGGAGAAAGGTTTATCTCTTCTCTTCTCTTCTCTATCTCACAGTTACGAGATGGGCTCCATATGGCCTGAAGCTTTTGTCAGACTTCACATTCTAATACCTTGATCATCTGGTTTTGTGCTATCAAAGTTCTTTTCCTCTCTGGGGAACTTCATGTCTGTTGCTGACATGTGTCCCCTCATTTTCCCTGTAAATGTCTTAACGAATAATTTATCTAATACCTGCTTTCCCTATCAACCAATTAGCACTCTCTTTGGTCTGCCATTTCTCAAATGAACTTCCAAATATCTTTCCATTAAAAATCTATACTGTTTCAGACTTCCCTGGTGGTACAGTGGATAGAAATCTGCCTGCCAATGGAGGGGACATGGGTTGCATCCCTGGTCTGGGAAGATTCCACATGCCGCAGAGTAACTAAAGCCTATTTGCCTTGAGCCTGTGCTCCACAACAAGAGAAGCCATCACAATGAGATGCCTCTGCACTGCAATGAAGCATAACTCCCACTCACTGCAACTCGAGAAAGCCTGGGCACAGCAATGAAGACCCAGCACAGCCATAAATAAGTAATTTTTTAAAAATCTATACAGTTTCTATATTCATAATCCCATAACTTTCTACTTAAATGGAATCCAACTGATATACTTACTCTTTAAAGAATCAAGAATTCTAACGTAATAACTTTAGGAAATTCTACCGTTATCAATCCAGTTAAATGCAGCATGAAGGATTTCTGCAAAATTGCCCTTCGTAATCATCCTCTTAGTTTCTTAGGTCTTAACACCAAGTTAGGAAGAATAAAGTCCATCTATAAACCTATAGTTCTTTGTTGTCAAGAGATCTCTGATTTGTCAGACAGGAGGCCACAGGCGGCTGGTTCTCTTGTAGCCTGTAGCACTCACTCAGAGAATACTTAAATTAGATTCTTGAAATAAAATACAGGCATCCAATATTTGCTCATTAATATATTAAATTTATAACAGGGTTAGTTTTTCTGCATTGGCCCATATACTTCAGAATGACAAGTAAACTTATATTTTGTTCAGAATCATTTTTTCTCATTAATCACTTTAGCTGGCTTTTTCTAGTTATTGATAAATAATGAGATTTGAAACAACAGAATATAAAACTAGAGGTCTCACCTCTAGGTTTTTTTCTGGCCTTAAAATTCAGTATCATGAAGTATCAGATTTATTTAAAGAACTATTTTACCCATTTAAGCATTTAGTCAGTATGTCATAGCATTGACTATGACAATATGTCATATTAGTCAATACAGCCAAGCTCTACATAAATCAATAAGTACCCCTTGAAATATTGAGTCCTGAGCTATCACTTCCTTTCTTTTCCAGTAATATAAATGGATACATTCAGAATTTTCTTTATATATCCATGTATTTCCTTATATTTAGGCAAAGCAATATTTTAAGGAAGTGTATTCCAGTATTATACAAACACAAGGAACTTTTTATCTAAAAGGTCTTTTATAACATTTTTTTTCTTAACTAAAATTAAAATCACAATTTTATAGGTGAGGACTGATTTGGGTGGATCATTATGCAAATGACTTCGGTTTTTTGCTACTCACTTTAGGTCACACAACCCAAGTAAGGTACAGAGAGAGCTCCAGAACTCTATTTTTTGCTCTGAAAGAATATCATGAACAAAACGTAAACAGTGTTTTTTAAGATAGTTCCATCATAGCACACAATAGGGTAACACACATCTTCAGAACAGAAAGGAATAATTCTTTTTGGTTATTCAATCTATAATAGTCTTTTTTAAAGGTTGTATGTAAAGTATAACAGCAACTCCTTTGAAGTGTTAATACCTAATAAAACTTTACATATTTTCAAACTAAGATATCTGTGACAATGATCACTGTGGCTAAATTGTTAAATTGTTTAGAAAAACATCTAAGACTGTGCCTGCAACTCTAGATCTTAGCCCTAGAGCTTGGTTAGTTTACACAGTCAAACAGCATAGACAATTTTTGAGTCTAAGAAGTGAATGGAAATAAGAGTGGGAGGCAATGAGTGGCAAAGGAGAGATTAAATGAAAATATGTGTTCTTGACTAGGGTTCAATTAATTAATTTATTGGAAGTTATTTAAAACTTACAACTGGCCTTCAAAATGCCTCTAAAAGATCCATGGTTGTCTACACAAGACCTTCATATCTTTATATATGTTATCCTTTTGGGGGACTACACAATTGCCCTAACCCTTCTTTACTTGAATAACCCATACTTATACTGTAGGAAGCTGTACAGATGACCCAATTCCCCACCTGTCTTAGCTGCTTCTTTAACATCCTGTACTCATCACATTGAATGGAAGTTCTCCATTAATCCTGCAGTGTTCAGTAAGCAACGTGGAAGCAGAGGCTGTGTTCTCTCTCTAACATCCCAGGACCTGGTCCCATTCGTGCCTCACTATAAATGTTCAATATCTGATTGCTGAATGAATGAATTTTAAACCTTAGAAAAAGAGCAAGAGATGCAAGGAATGTATAATTGGAAAAGACACATAGTACACTGTATATCAATTTTTGTCTCTAAATAGAAGGCAGCTGATAGAACCATTATCTATTAAACAGGTATTACATGCCAGGGAAATACATATAACATCTCAGACATTTAGAAGTAATTATTCTTAGTCCCGTTTCAGAGATGAAACATACCCAATTTTTACAGCAAAGAAATGGAAGAGTTGGAATTTGAATCTAGGTCTCTCTGACACCAGAGTTCCTATTCTCTTCCCAAGACTGGGAAGATTTAGCCTGCTCTAGCTTTGTTCTATTTTAGGATTTATCCATGGACACCAGGTCCATAAAACCCAGGCAGCAGTGGTAGGGAAAAGTCGGGGCTGCTCTGTCACTAAGTTGGCTTAGAAAAATCACATTTCATCTGGAGCTGCCTGCACCAAGAGGGCTTGGCTCTAAGATATCCCTTGAAATACTGGTCTTCATTTCTAGGTCAACTGTTCCTGATGAGTATGCGTTCATACCTCATCAGAATGATGCATGGAATCTCATTAGTTGCATCCCTTCTGTGATAGGCCTCCAGAGAGCATGATTTACTCTCTGGTGCATGCTGCTGGCTGTCAGCATGATTCACCCAAAATTGACATGAGCCTGCTTCATTAATGCATTTATCTGCTGACCAGCTTCTCCTGGGCTTTTGCTTTTGTGGCACCCAGAGCCCTGGATTTCTATAGGGTGAGGTGATGTCCTTTTCTAACTCCAAGCCCCAGACCTTCAGTTGCTCCCCATCTGAATGCACCCTTGTTTCTTAATAAAGATTAATTTATAAAAATAAACTTTCTTTTTAAATATGATACATTTTCTGAACATAATATATAGCTATGGTCCATAGAGTAGCATAACAGCAATGCTTTCAGGAAACGAAGTCACTTTTAGAGACACAGAGTGACCCAGTAAAGAGTCAATAAATCTCCCACACACTCGTGTGTCTTAAGCAAGCCACAAAATCTCACCAATCTTCAGGTTTCCCACCTGAAATATAAGAAATATTAAGAACTGCCTAGCAGAACTGTAGCAAGGACTGAATTGAGTCTTAGTGTGTGTGTATATGTGTGTGTGTGTATACCAAGAACTCAGGTTAGAGTTGCATCTTACAATAAAATAACAGCATGATTCATGTTTTCACCATAGATTTATACCTCCTTGAAAAAATTATCTTTTAAATTTACTTACAACCCCAATACCATATTTTGTTTGCAAACTCAAACAGATATTACAAGCCCAATACTGTATTTTGTTTGCAAACACATCCTTATTCTGTCACATGAATCCAGCTTTCTGAACTATAACTCACTTTAATTTCTTTATCAGTTAATAAAGTATTAATAATATTGACCGTCTTATTTTATCCTCCAATAGTGGACTTTTCTAGTCTTTTGGAGATATTCAATGTTTAATCAGCATTAGCCATAAACTAACTCTGGGAAATTTACCAAACCTAACCATTTCCAAGTACCACTATCTCCCTGCATCTACTACTACTATTAATGATAATAATAATATTAATAATGATAATAATAATAATAGCACTTTAAATAAATCTAGATCATTTGTTCTTTGCCAAACAGTGCTGTAATCCCTTTGTATTTACTCAGCTAATTATTACACATGCATGCACATACCGAAAAACTATATTGCACAGAATTCTTATTATCCCAAATTTATACATGAAAGCATGAAGCTTAAAGTAGTTAGGTAGCTTGTGTGTGTGCGTGCGCTCAGTTGCTTCAGTCATGTCTGATTCTTTGCAACCCTATTAACTGTAGCCCGCCAGGCTCCTCTGCCCATGGGATTCTTCAGGCAAGAATACTGGAGTGGGTTGCCACGCCCTCATCCAGGGGATCTTCCCAACTCATAGATTGAACCCACCTGTCTTGCATCTTCTGCATTGCATGTGGATTCTTTACTCATCAAGCCACCAGGGAAGCCCAGTTAGGTAGCTTAGCCAAGGTGTTAGAGCTGCTAACTAAAGAACCTGGATTAGAAACCCTGGTATTCAGCTCTCGAACCTAGGCTCTTGTGTTACAGATGTTTGCCTGATGACACATTTTTAAACTTTCATTTTATTTTTTTATTGACGTATATTTTATTTACAATATTATATTAGTTTCAGGTGTAAACATAGTGATTCAATGCTTTTATAGATTATACTCCATTTAAAGTTATTAAAAACAGAACCCACACTCTTAACTTCCATGCTATACAGCTTCTCATGCTATATAGCTTCTTCATGCTATACAGTGAAGAACTGACTCATTTGAAAAGACCCTGATGCTGGGCAAGATTGAAGGTGGGAGGAGAAGGGGATGACAGAGGATGAGATAGTTGATGGCATCACCGACTCAATGGACATGAGTTTGGGTAAGCTCCAGGAGTTGGTGATGGACAGGGAGGCCTGGTGTGCTGCAGTTCATGGTGTTGCAAAGAGTCGGACATGACTGAGCAACTGAGCTGTACTGATACAGCTTCTCTAACTTGAAAAACACCACATGCAAAACTGTACCTATCTTTCCTAGATAAATATATATCCTCTATATACACTTGCATTTTTAAGAATATATCTGAAATATTGTCTCCATAGTGGCCTCCAATTTAGGAAGATTACTAGCGGATGTATCATCAAATTATATTTGAAAACATAATGCTATTGTTAGCATTTATTTAGTTTAAAAACCTATATCTCCACTGTAATGGTTTATGTTACTAATACTTGCTTCTTTTTATTCTGGGCTGTCTCTTTTAAATATCTTTTGCTTTTATTTATCATGCATTCCTTTTTTAGAGTCAATTTGTTTCCCTTTTATCAGGCTTAAAATAATTATATTCAAATTGGCAGTGGTATTTCAACACGACATGTGAAAATAGAACAGTAATGCATAATCATTATTGAGAATTCATTTTGTGTCAGCAACTGTGTTGGGAAGTTTTCCAGATACCATCTCCTTTTGTAGAAACTTTGAGAGGTAGAGTTTATTTCAGTGTCTTCACATGAGGATATATAACTTGACAAAGAAAATCCTGATGCCAAGTAATGAAGATGCAAACCCAGGTCTGTCTGATGCAAAATTCATAGTTTTCACTCTACCACCTTGTCTCTTCTCTGAATAGCACATGGGAAAGAAAAGATGCTGGGGCCGGGAAAAGTAATGCAGAAAGAGATGGAAGAGGGGACTGTGGGACAGGAAAGGTACAAAATCCTCATAGCTGGAAAATGAGAAAAGACTCCTCATGTAACCCACAGAGTGAGCACATCATGTTGAAACTACTAGGTCACCTCTGTGAAACAGCTGATGCTTGGCTTTGGTTCTCACTGTTTAGTTCTCCAAAATACAAAACCTCTTGTATTAATTGTCTCAACCATCCTAGCATTTAAGCTGTATAGAGATTAGAAAGCAATTGGACAAGATGATTTAGAATTTCTCTTTCAAGTTCTTTTCTCGAGGCAATGGGGTGTTTACATTTTTTATTTCTTAAACCCTCTCTTCAAAAATGGTGAAAGAATTAAGATTTACCCAATAACTTTATGATAGAGCCATACCAGACCAATTGTTTTCTCAATACGTTTATTTTCCTGAACCAAACTTATCTAAGACATTAGAGCTATTCAAAATAAGTCCTAGAATGACCTCAGAAATCATCACACAAAATCGCTCCTTCACTGCAGAAAAGAGCTTCATTAAGAACTCCAGGAATATAAATAGCCATTCTGTTTTTAAAGGGCTTAATGGGAGGTAATTATACGACCTTCCAAAGTCTCTCATTCCAGTGCTCAGAAACATTTCTCTAAAATTGATGGAAAGCATCAGTATTTTCATTCTCTCTGGCAAATATAGGAGAGCCCCTGAAGCCAAACTCTATTGGCAATCAGAAAAGTGCTTTTAGAAAGCTCGGGCACATACCTGTCCAAGAAAGCTTCAATGGCCAAAGACAGCTGGCTACTTAATATGATACAACTCTTATGGTCTTCTCCACATGACAGTACTATAATAACTTTCCCAATTTTTAAAATATTTCACATAGAAATCAAACTGTTTATTTAAGCAACACGGTACACAAAAAATAGTATGTGTTATGTATTTAACATAGTTGTACAGAAAAATTTTTGCCATTATAATAGGGATTTAAAATATGCATATCATTAGAGCTGAATGGCACATATCAGTGACGTGCCTGGCTTGATTTTGTCCACAGACCAGGGATCTGTGATTTTTGAGGGATCTCTTGGTAAAGAGCATGATGAAAATTCAGGAAGATGGGGACATAATAGACAGATCACACTGCATCAAAAGTGCCATCATCTTGGGTGTACGTAACACACTGAATATTGATCTCAAGATTACAAAGCGATGCCAGAGGGGTGCACATACTGAAAGATGTTACTGGCCAGAAGCCCATGGCAAACAGGAAATAATACACTCCTGTTCCCATCCCCTTGTATTAAAGAAGAGAATTCTTCTGTGATGCAGGGTCTAGGTACTTCAAGAATCACAATGCTGTTCAAATTGCTTTTCTATAGGTTTATGTTATGTGAAAGACCCTGTTTTACCACTGACTTCCATTTCAAAAAGAACATTTGCTTTTTTTAACGAGGATATTGGGCAGCCTAAAAAGTGAAGTAAATTGATTTAATGGTCAATTGAAATGGGGAAAGATGAATTTAAATAAGATTAAAGGGGAAAAAAAGGAGGAAAAAGAAAGTACTTGGATATGTTGGCAGAAAAGATGAATGAGAAGGAGTTTACACAGGAATCTTTCTGTTAGAAAATTCAGACAATGGTTGGGGCCACGACTTCACTTTTCATGTTCATGCATTGGAGAAGGAAATGGCAACCCACTCCAGTGTTCTTGCCTGGAGAATCCCAGGGACAGGGGAGCCTGGCGGGCTGCCGTCTATGGGGTTGCACAGAGTTGGACACGACTGAAGTGACTTAGCAGTAGCAGCAGCAGCAGAGGTTACAAAAAGTATCCAACTGGGTTAGTTAACTGCACTCTTATATAAACTTGTGTAAGTTCAACTTGGTTTTGAACATAGGTGTGAGGTAAAAATGTTTAATAAGAAAAAAGTGGGGGAGAACAAGATGGCAGAGGAGTAGGTGGACATGGAGTCCATCTCTCTTCGTGGACACATCAGGAATACACCTTCAGACACAGAAGTGCATGCAGAACCCCAGCTGAGAACGGACAGGAGGACCTGTCCAGCAGAAAAGAACATATAGACCCACGCAAAACTCTGTAGGATGAAGGAACTGGGGGGAAACAGGAGTGTCAGTAGGACTGGACCTGCCCTCGGTGGATGGGAGGCTGAAGCAGGGCCCCGATCCTCACACTGGGGCAATTGTCTGAGCCAGAGGAGAAACATGTAAGGCTGAGAGGGAAACAGCTGGTCTGTGGCAGTCTAAATGGAATGAGAGTCAGACAGTCCTTGCTGCTGCCATACATAGCCTGGAATCAGACAGTCCTTGCCACAGCTGTACAGACCCTGGACAGGGATGTGGGTCCCCTGGAAGGCGCAGCGCCTGGGAGCTGGAGTCTAGGGATTGTGGAGCAATCCCAGGGCAAGGGCTGCTGTTGACTGTGGAGAGATGGATCAAGGAGATGTGAGGAAGGAGATGGTGGTGGGAGATGCCTGAGGAGGGAGGCCAGGCACCCATAGAAGTAAGGCGATAGTGCTGAGCCACGCGTAGGGGGTGGAGCCATCACCATAGCCTGTCTCTCCCCACACGCCAGCATCAGCGGTTGCATAGTAGAGAGACTGGCCCATCAAATGCCTGAGGCACTGAACTACAGAGTAGGGCCCCACCCAGGGGGGCCCCTCTGTGTGCCTGACACACCAAACAACAGAGAAGGACCCCAGGCAAGGGAGCCCTCTAAGTGCCTGAATGGGCAGAGTTACAGAAAAAGACTGGCCAAAGAGGCCTTCTGATCACCAGCTACAAGAGATGGGAAAATAGACTCTGATGGGGCTATAACTCCTGCAACGGAGACAGTCCATGTCCCTGCACACTTGGTGCCTCCAGGGTCCCCGCAAGCCAAGCAGCTACACCACCTTCATGCTCAACTCTCACAGGGGCAGAGCTGCCACAGGCAAAAAGATGTCTTGCATCTATGCACTCAGGGTCACTTCAGTAGTGTCCAACTCTTTAAAACCCTGTAGACTGTGGCCTGCCAGGCTTCTCTGTCAGGGAATGGGGCTCTTCAGGCAAGAATACTGGAATGTATTGGCCAATACTGGTTGCCATGCCCTTCTCGAGCACTATATTTCCCGCTGCCCTAGCCGCCAACCCCCCTGAGTACCCGATGCTGCCAGAATTCCTGCAACCCCAGCAGCTGCCCCACCTTCACACCTGGCCCTCACAGGGGCAGACCCAAGTCCTCCAGGGCAGCCTCAGGAGCAATCCCCAGTGGACAACCCATATCCAGAGGTGGAGATAAAACCACAACTGAAATCCAGGGGAAGTGTGGCTAAGGAAGAAGACCCAAAACCTTCCCACCAGCTTGTACCAGGTGTACAAGCTGCAGATTAAATCCACACAATCAACGAGACAGTCTATAGAATATATAAAAGCTCATTGAGAGTTCTCACAAAAGAAAACACACTAGTTCTGATAGCAAGGACATTGGAGGCAAGAACACACGGAAGCAGGACCAGATCAGAATCTGAGCTACTCCCACAGCAGGTCCAGAGATCAGCACTGTGCTGGAGGGCATCCTAGGGAGATGAGGTGGACTGTGACTCCCAGCGAGGGAGAGGACTCCGACAGCAGTGACTCAAGAAAAACATTTATTATTCTTATGTTTTGACTCATTCTGTAGATTCTTTGGATTTTTTTTCTTTTTCTTCCTTTTTTTGCCCATTTCTGTCATAGCTGTCAATTTTATTGGCACAATGAAATCTAATTAGGTTTTTGAGCTTTTTTTCTCCTCAGTCATATTTTTTATTGTTATTAGAAACCTTGGCCTCTGTGTTTGGCTTTTGCAGTTCTGTGGTGTTTCCCTTTTTTTTTTAATTTTAATTTTTAAACCTATTATTATTTCTACATTTATTCCTTAGTTTGCTTTTCCTACTGTTCTTTTCCCCTTACAGTTAATCTTTAATGTATATAAATCTTCTTTATCCATCTCTGTCTAACTTGGCATATCTATTCTTTCTTTCTTTCCTCTCCTCTTTTAAAATATTTGTTACATTTATTTTCACTGCTTTATTCCCCAACTGGCACCTTGCTTTAGTTTTGCTTTCCAGTTTGTGTTCTAATCAGTTTTGTTCTGGTAGATATAATTTCTGGTTTCCTTTGTTCCTTTGCCAGGTCAATTTACTGTACTTTATTTTTGTTGGACTGTTTTGATTTTGTTTATGCATATATATGTATCTTGTATATTCAGTCACACTTTCTATTGTTGTTATAAACCTTTGCCACTATGTAGGGCTTTTGCAGTTCTGTGGAGTTTTCCTTTTGTTTTGTTTTGTTTTTTTCCTTTTTTCTTTCTTCTTCCTTTTTTTCCTCTTTTTTATAATTTTAATTTTTAATGCTTTTAAGCCTATTATATTTTTTCTACATTTATTCCTTTGTTTGCCTTTCCTACTGTTCTTTTCCCCTTGAAGCTAATCTTTAATGTATGTAAACCTTCTTCATCTACCTCTACTTAAATTTGCATATCTATTCTTTCTTTCTTTTCCTCTCAACATATTTGTTAGTTTTGTTTTCATGCTTTATTCCACACTTGACACCTTGCTTTACTTTTGTTTTCCAGTTTGTGCTTTAGTTAGATTTGTGCTTAACTGGTAAATATAATTTTTTCTTTCCTTTACTCGCTGAGTCAATCTACTGTACTTTATTTTCTTGGACTGTTTTGACTTTGCTCATGCGTGTATATGTATATGTGTATATTCCATTAATTATTATTTGCCTGATTTTGTAACTGCCCTTTGTCTAGTGTTCATCTTTGGGTTTCTCGTTTTTGGATATTTGTTTTCATCTTAATGCCATAACAAACCACGTGTGGAATCTTTGTTCCTGACCAGAGATCAAGCCTTGAGCCTTTGAAGTGGAGCACTGACTCCAAGACCCTAGACTACCAGAGAACTAAACCTGGGAGTAATAAATAGTGAGAACTCACACAAAGGAAACCACTTGAATATAAGACCTGGCATCACCCAACCACCAGTAGCACTCTCTGCAGGTGGGGTGTTAAAATCTCCTACTTTGATTGTGTTCCTGTCAATTTCTCCTTTTATGTCTGTTAGTGATTGTCTTATGTATTGATGTGCTCCTATGTTGGGTGCATAGATATTTAAAATTGCTATGTCTTCCGCTTAGATTGATCCCTTGATCATTATGTAGTGCCCTTCCTTATCTCTTGTAATACTCCTTGTTTTGAGGCCTGTTTTATCTGATATGAGGATTGCTACTCCAGCTTTCTTTTGCTTCCCATTTGCATGGAATATGTTTTTCCATTCTCTCACTTTCAGTCTATATGTGTCTTTAGGTCTGAAGTGGGTTTCTTGTAGACAGCATATATATGAGTCTTATTTTTGTATCCATTCAGCCAGTCTCTGTCTATTGGTTGGAGCATTTAATTAATTTACATTTAAAGAAACTATTGATATATATGTTCCTATTGCCATTTTCTTAACTGTTTGGGGTTGATTTTGTAGATCTTTTTGCTTCTCTTGTATTTCTTGACTATACAAGTCCCTTTAACATTAGTTGTAAAGCTAGTTTGGTGGTACTGAATTCTCTTAACCTTTGCTTGCCTGAAAATCTTTTTATTTCTCCATCAATTTTGAATGAGATCCTTGCCAGATACAATAATCTTGGTTGTAGATTTTTCCCTTTCAGTACTTTAAGTATATCCTGCCATCCCCTTCTGGACTGTAGTTTCTGCTGAAAGGTCAGCTGTTAAGCATATGGAGCTTCCTTTGTATGTTATCTGTTGCTTCTCCCTTGCTGTTTTTATTATTCTTTGTGTTTAGCCTTTGTTAGTTTGATTAGTTTGTGTCTTGACGTGTTTCTCCTTGGTGTGTTTTACCCTGTATGAGACTCTTTGTGCCTCTTGGACTTGACTGACAAAATCAATACATAGAAGTCACCGCATTTCTATATACTAACAATGAAAAATCAGAAAGAGAAATTAAGGAATCAATCCCATTCACCATTACAACAAAAAGAATTAAATATCTAGGAATAAATGTACCTAAGGAGACAAAAAACTTCACACAGAAAATTATAAGACACTAAATTTCACAATTCCTATGGAAACACAAAAGACCCCAAATAGTCAAAGCAGTCTTGAGAATGAAGAATGGAGCTGGATGAATCAACCTTCCTGACTTCAGATTATACTACAAAGCTACATTCATCAATATAGTATGGTACTGGTACAAAAACAGAAATATAGACCTATGAAACAAGATAGAAAGTCCAGAAATAAACCCATGCACCTATGGTTACCTTACCTTTGACAAAGGAGGCAAGAATATACAATGTGGCAAAGACAGCCTCTTCAATAAATGGTGCTTGGAAAACTGGACAGCTACATGTAAAAGAATGAAATTAGATCACTTCAAGAGTCCCTTGGAGTGCAAGGAGGTCCAACCAGTCTGTTCTAAAGGAGATCAGCCCTGGGTGTTCTCTGGAAGGACTGATACTAAAGCTGAGACTCCAGTACTTTGGCCACCTCATGCGAAGAGTTGACTCATTGGAAGACTCTGATGCTGGGAGGGATTGGGGGCAGGAGGAGAAGGGGACGACAGAGGATGAGATGGCTGGATGGCATCACTGACTTGATGGCTGTGAGTTTGAGTGAACTCCAGGAGTTGGTGATGGACAGGGAGGCCTGGCGTGCTGCAATTCATGCGGTCACAAAGAGTTGGACACGACTGAGTGACTGAACTGAACTGAACTGAACTGAAACACCATACACAAAGATAAACTCAAAATAGATTAAAGACCTAAATGTAAGACCAGAAACTATAAAACTCTTAGAGGAAAACATAGGCAGAACACTCGATGACATATATCAAAGCAAGATCCTCTATGACCCACCTCCTAGAGTAATGGAAATAAAAATAAAATTAAACAAGTGGGACCTGATTAAACGTAAATGTTTTTGCACAGCAAAGGAAACTATAAGCAAGTGAAAAGACAACCCTCTGAATGGGAGAAAATAATAGCAAACGAAACAACTGACAAAGAATTAATTTCCAAAATATACACGTAGCTCATACAACTCAATGCCAGAAAAACAAACAACCCAATCAAAAAGTGGGAAAAAGACCTAAACAGACATTTCCCCAAAGAAGACATACAGATGGCTAACAAACACATGAAAAGATCCTTAACATCATTCATTATTAGAGAAATGCAAATCAAAACCGCAATGAGCTATCACCTCACACTGGCCAGAATGGCCCTCATCAAAACGTCTGCAAACAATAAATGCCAGAGAAGGTGTGGAGAAAAGGGAATGTTCTTGCACTGTTGATGGGAATGTAAATTGATATCGCCACATGGAAGACGGTATGGAGATTCCTTTAAAAACTAGGAATAAAACCACCATATGACCCAGCAATCCTACTCCTACACATATACCCTCAGGAAACCAAAACTGAAAAAGACATGCATCCCAATGTTGATTGCAGCACTATTTACAATAGCTAGAACATGGAAGCAACCTAGATGTACATCAACCGATGAATGGATAAAGAAGCTGTGGTACGTATACATAACAGAATATTACTAAGTCATAAAAAGGAATGCATTTGAGTCAGTTCTAATGTGGTGGGTGAACACAGAACCTGTTGTACAGAGTGAAGCAAGTCAGATAGAGAAAGATAAATATTGTATTCTAATACATATATAGAGAATCTAGAAGAATGGTACTGAAAATCTTATTTACAGGTTAGCAATGAAGAAACAGACATAAAGAAAAGACTTATGGACATGGGGAGAGAGGAAGAGAGAGTGAGATGTATGGAAAGAGTAACATGGAAACTTACATTACCATATGTAAAATAGATAGCCATCGGGAATTTGCTGTATGGCTCAGGAAATTCAAACAGGGGCTCTATATCAACCTAGAGGGGTGGGATAGGGACGGAGATGGGAGGGAGGTTCAAAAGGGAAGGGATATGTATATACCTGTGGCTGACTCATGTTGAGGTTTGACAGCAAACAACAAAATTCTGTAAAGAAATTTTCCTTCAATAAAAAATAAATTAGAAAAAAAAATTGTAAAAGAAAGAAAAAAATGGTGATAGAACTTTCTGAGAGATTTCCAGAGTGAAATATGTAGATTTGGGAAAAGTGAATTTTCCAGAGGAGAGTCTATTGAGGTAAGAAAGCCAAGGATACTACCCTAAGGACTGTTTACATTTAGGAGAAAGAGAGAGGAATGCAAAGTAAAGAAAAGGAAAGAAGATCAAAGGCAGGGGACATTTCTATCAGAAGAGGCAGCAGCCATTTCAAATGCCAGAAAATATCATGGGTTGGATAAATAACAATCCTTTCTAACTTTGAAAAGAGCAATTCCAATTAGCAAAACATCCTAAATGTTTAAATACTGAAGATTAAGTTTTGAAGCTATGAT
The DNA here is from genome assembly GCF_042477335.2 of Ovis canadensis. NCBI lineage: Eukaryota > Metazoa > Chordata > Mammalia > Artiodactyla > Bovidae > Ovis > Ovis canadensis. The sequence goes on along the minus strand of NC_091248.1, from coordinate 31,231,330 downwards.
ATGTAACAAAATATCAACAACGATTAAAGTCATATTTTCAGATAATAAGTAAAACTTCTTTTTTGGCCCAGTATGTGATCTATTCTGGAGAACATTCCATATTCACTTGAAATCAATGTGTTCTTTGCAGTTTTTGATGACTTAAGAAAGTTTTCATGCTATAGCAATATACAAAAAGGGTATAATAACTATTAATATATACTTTACAACAGTATATGTACATACATGATAATATATAGCATAGTGTATATATTATATTTGTGTTTGTATGTGTATATATGTGTATGTGTGTGTGTGTATATATATATATATATATATAGATAGATAGATCATAGTGTACATGTATAATCCTCTTTTAAAAAGAAATCAGGATTAGGGATGAGAAGCTTCAAGAGAGGGAAGCCACCTCCATGAATCAAGACCATCAGACACTGGAAACCTTTTTATTTCTTTATATCTCAGGTTTCGATTCCTTTCAGCTCAGTTAGGTTTAAGAAAACTAACTTTGCCTCCCCTGGCTGATGAGTCCAAAAATTAATGCACTTCTTATGAATTTCCAAAAATTACATATTAGATTAACTTCATTAATTTTGTGAGGGATACATTTTGTTTTGGTATTTGAAGAACCTGAAATAAATTGAAAACAGATATTTTAGCCCCCAAACTGTATAGTCTTTTAACAGAAGCAGACCTTAGCTATTATTTGTAATGACATATATGGGCTTCCCAAATGACGCTAGTGGTAAAAAACCTGCCTGCTAATTCAAGAGATATTAGAGATGTTTGATCCCTGGGTGGGGAAGATCCCCTAGAGGAGCGCGTGAAAACCCAGGAGTCGGACAAGGACAGGATTGAAGTGACTTAGCACTCACGCAATGACATATACAGTAAGCCCATTGTAGATGAAAAAGCTACAGAATTCTTGAGGAAGAAAAGACCTTGAAATTCATGTATTTTGGGACCAGACAAGTAATAATTATGTGAATCAGACAGACTGTTAGAAATAGAGAGTGTGATGGACACAGGGGGGAATGTGAAGTTCATGTTTATCCTAGAGGATTTGAAAAGAAAAACTGTGTCCATTGTACCTGCCAAAGGAGAGAGAAGAAAGAATCAGCCAATACACACCACGGGGAATCCTCTACCTCATTTTCACGATTAATAATATTTGACACTCATATACAAAGTGACTCCCAGAGTCCAGCTTTCTAGCTCCCTGTTAACCACTCCATGTTGTCAAGCCTTTGTAGGCAGGTATTCTTTCTCTCATTCTCTAACATCTGAAATATCACACACATATCAGATCAGAGTATTACACCCATTCTGACCATTCAACCACGGAACATTTTGAGAAAGATAAAAACAGATAACATTGATGGTCTTATTTAAATGTGCTTTCACTTCAAAAATGCATTGGAGGTCTTCCAACTATTGAAAATAAAACTACTACATGATCAAGCAATCCCACCACTGGGCACATATGCAAAGGAAATGAAATCAGTATCTTAAAGAATTTGTTCACAATAGCCAAGACACAGACAACCTGTGTTCATCAACTGATCAATGGAAAAAGACATGTTATGTAAATAAACAATGTAGTATAATTCAGCCATAAAAAGGAAAGAATCCTGCTGTTAGTGATAACATGGATGAACCTTGAGGGCATTATGCTAAGTGAAATAAAGACAAATCTTATACGATCTCACTTCTTTGTGGAATCTAAGAACACATAGAACCAGAGGTTATATTGGTGTTTACTAGGGACTGGAGATGGGAGCAATAAGGGGATGTTGAGCAAAGGATGGAAACTTTCAGTTATAGGATAAAAATGCTCTGGGGAGGTAATAGACAGGTTGGTGATTATAACTAATGAGACTATGCTTCATATTGAAATTTGTTAAGAATGTAGATCTTCAGAGTTCTCACCTCCCTCCACACACACACACAAAAACAACTATGAGAGGTGATGAATATGTTAATTAGCTTGAAATGGTAAACATTCAAAATGGGTAAGTATAACAAACCATAACACTGAACCTGAAATATATACAATTTTTACTTCTCAGTTATACCCTAATAAAGCTGGAAGATAATGCACAAACTTTTGTTGTATTTTCCAAATGATTAATAATTACACACATTTATGAATATTTGTTTTCATCCCAATCCCAAAGAAAGGCAATGCCAAAGAATGCTCAAACTACCACACCATTGCACTCATCTCACATGCTAGTAAAGTAATGCTCAAAATTCTCCAAGCCAGGCTTAGGCAATATGTGAACCGTGAACTTCCTGATGTTCAAGCTGGTTTTAGAAAAGGCAGAGGAACCAGAGATCAAATTGCCAACATCCACTGGATCACTGAAAAAGCAAGAGAGTTCCAGAAAAACATCTTTTTCTGCTTTATTGACTATTCCAAAGCCTCTGTGTGGATTACCACAAACTGGGGAAAATTCTGAAGGAGATGGGAATACCAGACCACCTGACCTGCCTCTTAAGAAACCTGTAATGCAGGTCAGGAAGCAACAGTTAGAACTGGACATGGAACAACAGACTGGTGCCAAATAGGACAAGGAGTCTGTCAAGGCTGTATATTGTCACCCTGCTTATTTAACTTATATGCAGAGTACATTATGAGAAACGCTGGGCTGGAAGAAGCACAAGCTGGATCAAGATGGCCGGGAGAAATATCAATAACCTCAAATATGCAGATGACACCACCCTTATGGCAGAAAGTGAAGAGGAACTAAAAAGCCTCTTGATGAAAGTGAAAGAGGAGAGCGAAAAAGTTGGCTTAAAGCTCAACATTCAGAAAATGAAGATCATGGCATCTGGTCTCATCACTTCATGGGAAATAGATGGGGAAACAGTGGAAACAGTGTCAGACTTTATTTTTGGGGGCTCCAAAATCACTGCAGATGGTGATTGCAGCCATGAAATTAAAAGATGCTTACTCCTTGGAAGAAAAGTTATGAGCAATCTAGACACCATATTAAAAAGCAGAGCCATTACTTTGCCAACACAGGTCCGTCTAGTCAAGGCTATGGTTTTTCCAGTGGTCATGTATGGATGTGAGAGTTGGACTGTGAAGAAAGCTGAGTGCCGAAGAATTGATGCTTTTGAATGTGGTGTTGGAGAAGACTCTTGAGAGTCCCTTGGACTGCAAAGGGATCCAACCAGTCCATTTTAAAGGAGATCAGTCCTGGGTGTTCATTGGAAGGACTGATGCTGAAGCTGAAACTCCAATACTTTGGCCACCTGATGTGAAGAGTTGACTCACTGGAAAAGACCCTTATGCTAGGAGGGATTGGGGGCAGGAGGAGAAGAGAACAACAGAGGATGAGATGGCTGGATGGCATCACTGACTCTATGGACATGAATCTGAGTGAACTCCGGGAGTTGGTGATGGACAGGGAGGCCTGGTGTGCTGCAGTTCATGGGGTCTTAAAGAGTTGGACACGACTGAGTGACTGAACTGAACTGATGAATATTTAGGTAACAGTATTGGCAACACTACAAATAGTGTAAATCATGGCTCTGGGTAACACTGCAATATTAAATAGATTAAAAATAGTAATTATGGGTTAGTAGAAAAAGTATTAAACCAAAAGTCAGATACCCATGGTTTAAGCCCTGACTCTTATACTTCCTTTCTAGCTGACATTAGGCCAAGTAACTTCACTTCCAGGTTTTTTAATTTGCAAAAAAGCAGCTCAATAACACCAACTTATAACCCAGAATTGATAAAGAAGTATTTCCCTTACAAACATCTCTCCATATAGGTGAAATTTTTAATTTTTGACAAATTTCCTTTAAAACTAAAATGATAATTATGTTTGAAATGGTCGCTATATACTTTTCTCATTCTGGTTAAATATGCTCATGTATAAGGTCTAGTAAATTGAGCCAGACTCATCTCCAAGGACAAAACCTGTTCTGACAGTTATAAGCTGAATTAAATGACAAGCAAGTACCTGCCTTTCTTATTTATGGGGGTCACAAGGAATTGACATCATTTACTGCCAGTTACAAGTTTATAAGCAATGTTGAAGCAAATATGAAAACAAAAATAAACTAGGCAGCTCCTTTTGATACCTCAAAAATATGTAATATCTCAAAAAATATACAATAATCATTTCAACTGGGAATATGAGCTGAGGCTTAAAGCACTTCTGAAGTCACTTCTAAGTTCTTGAGCAAGTTCTTTGTTGGAAACTACCTGAAAAGTCCTTTTATTTACTTAACATGTTATTTAATTCACAGCTTTAAATTAATTGCTTCTTCTTTTGTACTTTTTGTTGTTCCCTCACTCAGTCCTGTTCGACTCTTGGAGACCCCATGGACTGCAGCACTCCAGGCTTCCCTGTCTTTCACTATTTCCTGGTTTTTGCTCAAACTCATGTCCATTGAGTCAGTGATGCCATCCAGCCATCTCATCCTCTGTCATCCCCTTCTCCTCTGCCTTCAGTCTTTCCCACCATCAGGGTCTTTTCCAGTGAGTCAGCTCTTCGCATCAGGTGGCCAAAGCATTAGAGCTTCAGCTTCAACATCAGTCCTTCCAATGAATATTCAGGGTTGATATCCTCTAGGATTGAGTGGTTTGATCTCCTTGCAGTCCAAGGGACTCTAAAGAGTCTTCTCCAGCACTGCAGTTCAAAGGCGCTCAGCCTTCTTTATGGTCCAGCTCTCACATCCATATGTGACTACTGGTAAAACCATAGCTTCGACTATATGGACCTTGTCAGCAAAGTAAAGTAATGTCTCTGTGTTTTAATACACTGTCATTCCCAAGGTCTTGAGCAAGTTTTTGGTTTTCAGCTACCTGAAAAGTCTTTTTATTTGTACTTGAGTCTTTTGTACCTGGTGTGTACCAAATATTTCTAAATTTTCCTTAGCTTTAAGATGCATAATTTTATGTCAGTTATACTTCACAGTTCATTATTTAGACACATATACATCAAATTGTTTTAACATTATAAAGGAACTAGGGTTCCTTATCATTTAGGAAATTTAAGAATGTAGCAATCGGCTTCTCCGGTGGTTCAGATGGTAAAGAATCTGCCTGTAGTGCATGAGACCTGGGTTCTATTCCTGGGTTGGGAAGATTTCTGGAGAAGGAAATGGCTACTCACTCCAGTAATCCTGCCTGGAGAATTCCATGGACAGAGAAACCTAGTGGGCTAAAGTCCATGAAATCACAAAGAGTTGGACATGACTGAGCGACTAACACTTTCACTTTCAACACAATATCACTCTACTTGAGGAATTTTCGTATCAGTTTGGTTATTTCTTTTGGTTACTATGTATTTTGGATATAATTGGACAAAAGTCATTAATTCCACTTACATTTTGTTTTGCCTCTGTTTTGTAGTGCATTTTTAATACCCTCCTCTTTTATCTATTAATTATTGCTCAAGGCAGTTGTTAGATTCAACTAGATTGAGTTCTTTTGATATGTCTGGATTTGATGAGCCAAATTGTTATTTAAGAATCAATAGGTGAAGGATATAATCACTCTGATATTGGTGTTAGGATGGGCAAAAATTAATTTTTATAACCGATCCTTGGTCCCAGCTGTTCTTCCTCAATAGTATTTTGTATGTTGCGTGACTTTAAAAGAACTAAAATGTTCAAATCTACCCTGTAAGGCTAAAATAATGGATGAAAGGTTCTAAGGTTACATAAGGAAGACACCTCAATATCCCAAGTTATTCTTACCTTGACTACTTATTATTCAGACACGATTTGGAGAGGAAGCAATCATGCCACTGTCCTTCTTTGTGCCACTGCATGGCTTCTTAATCAAAAGAGATTACCTGAGGAAATGATCACTCCATAGAAGGTTATGTTATGTAAAATGGCATTAGCCACTTTTTTAAAAATAAGGGACTGATACATAAATTATGTCCTCTGATTTTCATGAAATTGGTATCTTTCCTCATTTGTTACAGTAACCATTTTAAGCTGGAAAATTTTGACACACAGCAGAGAAACAAGAAAACTAAAAATCAAATATTTCAGCTTAAAAACTAACCTTAAACTGGTTCCTACACTGCATTAAAAAGATGTTTGCCTACTTCCAAACCTATTATTGGGAGGGTTGTGAATCTTCTCTTTGTCTGGTACTGCTTCTTCAACCATACATAAATATTTCATAATTCTTCTGTGCCGAAGAACACTTGAATCACTATTATTGAAAAGGATATCTGTTCTAATGAGTGACTTTGCTGCTGTTCAGTTCATTTTAAATTTACATTTCCTGTCCTCAGATGCCAAAGGTAACTTTTACATTTGAGCCTCATTGATCTAAAACTGTTCAACAAGTATGCCGTTGTAATTTTTCTTCAAAAATTATAGCTACTTGAGGGGCTTCCCAGGTAGCACTAGTGGTAAAGAACCTACCTGCCAATGCAGGAAACATAAGAGATGTGGGTTCGATTCCTGGGTCAGGAAGATCCCCCTGGAAGAGGGCATGGCAACCCACTCCAGTAATCTTGCCTAGAGAATCCCGTGGACAGAGGAGTCTGGTGGGCTACAGTCCATGGGGTCACAAAGAGTCGGACATGACTGAAGTGACTGCATGCACGCACGCACATAGCTACTTGAATGTAGGAGAGTTGTTTTACACTTTGAGCAGTGGTTGTGTTAGCTACGCACACTCTGTGTTTCTGCTCAGTATTTTCTTTCAGAACTCTCACATATGTTTTTATGACAGTTAAAGCAAAGCTTTAGTCCGTGCCCATCTCTATTTCTGACCAGTTCTGTAACCATTAGACAGGCAGTCAAATTTTTAAGTCTCACTTCACTTAATCTGTATAATAATTACAACAAGAAAGCAAACTAGAGCCTATCCAGCAGGGTAGTTTTACAGATTAAAATGAGCTAATGCATATGAAACATTTTCCCAGGGCTGACACATAACAAAAGGCTAGATATATGCTATGCTTTTACCATTACCATATTAAGAGCAATTTTATTAATTTAAAGTAATATTGCCAGATGCAGAAAGTAACACTGGGTATTTTTCTAAGCACAATTATGCCATCCTTATGTGTTCCCCAAAGACTCAACACCAATCCCATCGTAGCACTTCTGTCTGTTTTGTGGAGCTGCCCAGTCTCTCGTTGGTATGACACTCACGTTGCCTAGCATTGGATGATGAGTGTCATCAGGGCTGAGACCGTTGGTTTACTGTCCCCAGGAAACGTCACAATAAGCAATCATTTTGAACTGGTTAAATAAATAAATTAATGCATTTATACTAGATCTTATTAATCCATTCCTCTTAAAGACCATTATTTTCTGATTTTTAATAAAGAGTCTAAGAAATAACAATTTTTAGTTCTGGGGATAGTCAAAGGTTTTCTAAATAGGAATGTTTCCTGGACTAATAAACCTGTTTAGATTCCTTTTTATGTCTATTTAGTTCTTGGCAGTAGCACTGTGGTAATCTTCCTTTTTAACTATGTTAATAGCCTATAAAATCTTCAGGGTTTTCCCACCAACCCATCAGGTAGGGCTCAAAAACATAGTCTCATAAAGCCACCTGCTATTTGACTCCAAAGCCATGAAACAGACTCAGTTGCCAGTTGATCCAGTTCAAACTCTCTGATTCCAGCTAAAAAACAACCAAAAAAACTGTTCTCCTGCCAGCTTCCCAGATATCATGTTTCCCTGAGTCATAGCACTCAAACGTTAAAGATCTCATACATAGCTCACCTGTATAATTTATCATTTCTTTTTGATTATTAAAAAACTAATCTACTCTCTCCTAAAATACTCTTATACAAATCAAACAATTCTGCCTCACACTGTTTTATAGATAAGTTATTCTGCATTATCTTATTTTCTCATATGTATCCTAAATTTATTGACCTCTTTTTTTTTTTTTTCATACTAATGTGAAAGCACCTGGAGAGCAGGTCTATATAAAATAACAGACTTCTTAGTGAAAGGTGAAAGTAAATAAACTGTTACAAATAACTGGTGTTATAGAAACCAGGATGGATTTCAAATGACTGTTCTAATCTTACTTGATTGCATATTGTACACATCAATGACAAGGATAGATAACGGGCTTATATTTTTTTTCATGTTTGAATGTGGCCACATTCAATCTACATGCTTCTTATCTCAAAATCAGTTCAAAACCAGCAATCAGAATAAAACAAAATTTCCTTGGTGTGGTGTGTTTCATATCATAGTAGATTTACTGTAACTGTGGTTACAATACATTCTGATATGATAAACAAATTGAAGCTCAAGAATAAACTCCTAAACTTCTGAATACTACTAATATTCTAATGAAAACGTATTCATATTTCAAACACCCATTGAGCACTTACTATAAATTAGACACTATAAGTGCCAAGGATAAAAAGATGAACAAAATATGACTTTAGGAAATTATAACTGTGGCACTTAGAAAATAATATAGAAACATATAAGTATTATGACTAATTTGATTCAAAATTTACACATAAAGTAAACATGAGGTGTACCTATTAGATATACTGTATTTTCAAAGTCATCAGATACTTTTCTGAAAATTGGTATGTAAAGTGAAATTGATTTTGAATTGTTACATTTTACTGATTTTTTTTCTCCTTCTCAACATTCCCATTATTATTGAGGTCAAGAATATTTAATCTCTGAAGCTTATGATACTGGATTTCTCTTTGATGTTTCTTGCCATTGGACTGTTGATTATAAATGATACCTGAATCCGATTGATTCTCCAGCCTATTGTCCACTTTCCTTTCAGCTACCATGACCCTATCTCTGATTTGACGTGGTCCCACTCTGCCATCTCCAACCCTGACTCTGCCCCCTGCCTGAGTAAAACAGGGCTCTTCCATCCTCACATTTCTTGTTCCCAAAACAAGTGCTCAGACTCTTCTTATGTAAGGAAATGTCCTGCAAATCACTGCTGAAAAGCAGTTAAGGGTTACCAGAAACAACCTAACTGGGGGAATTTCAAAGCCTCTTACAAAACTACCAGAGCCAACTGCCCCAGCTATCCCCACCCACAATGATTTTTCTCACTTTAGAATTCATAGCTCATTTTGCTTAAAACATTTCTTTGGCATTTATATTACCTTATAGAATTTATGGTACTGTTTTCTGCTATTTTATTTCACAATTGCACAGCAAAATGTTTGTCAGCTTTTATAGGTAAAATTCTCTATTAGGTAGATATTCTGAGGCTAAGAAACAAGTGAAACATAATTTCTGCCCTTAAATAGCTAAAACTATGTCTTATAGCAGCTAGGACAACATCATGTACATAGAAGTTCGATAAATTTTGAATCAAAAAGACACCAACTATGGGAAACTCAATGCTATTCTGCCATACATAACTAGAATAAGGACCAAAATAAAATATCCATTAATGGATTTATAAAGAAGAATTTTAAATTCATTGATGAAGAACTATAAATTCACGGCAACATGGTGAAGGGTTAAGAGCGTAGTGAGAAAGTGAATAAGACAGACTTCAGCCAAATGGGAGTAACAGAAAAGAAATGAGATAATGTAAATAAAGCAATACACCCAGTGTCTAGCATATATTAAGTATTTTAAAAACAAGTTGTATTGATTATTCATTTACTAAGGTAAATAGATCGGAAAACAGTAGCTGAGTTTATTTTTCTGGGCTCCAAAATCACTGCATATGGTGACTGCAGCCATGAAATGAAAAGACGCTTACTTCTTGGAAGGGAAAATACGACCAACCTAGATAGCATATTAAAAAGCAGAGACATCACTTTGTTAACAAAGGTCCGTCTAGTCAAGGCTGTGGTTTTTCCAGTAGTCATGTATGGATGTGAGAGTTGGACTATAAACAAAGCTGAACGCAGAAGAATTGATGCTTTTAAACTGTGGTGATGGAAAAGATTCTTGAGAATCCCTTGGACTGCAAGGAGATCCAACCAGTCCATCCTAAAGGAGATCAGTCCTGGGTATTCATTGGAAGGACCGGTGCTGAAGCTGAAACTCCAATACTTTGGCCACCTCATGAGAAGAGTTGATTCATTTGAAAAGACCCTGATGCTGGGAGGGATTGGGGGCAGGAGAAGGGGATGGCAGAGGATGAGATGGTTGGATGGCATCACCAACTCCATGGACACAAGTTTGGGTAAACTCCAGGAGCTGGTGATGGACAGGGAGGCCTGGCGTGCTGTGATTCATGGGGTCACAATGAGTCGGACATGACTGAGTGACTGAACTGAACTGAAGGTCCTACTGTGTGTTTTATAATACAAAAGCAAGTAATATTTAGTTATTCACTATCAATCAACCTTACTATTCATATTATCAGGAATAAACCAGAATAGTCTTCCTTAGTACATTTCCTACATATATAACGGCCTGTACAAGCAACCAAGACACAAACCTAAACTGAAGCCAGTGATGTAGGTCATTTAAATTAAGAGCGTTCATTCAATAAACTTTTATCTCACGTTTGATTCATGCCAGTCAATTGCCATGCACCAGAAATACTAAAGATCAGATGCTACCATCTACTAGACTTCTTCATGTACTCAGAAATCGGTCAATTTCCAGAAGAAAAACCACAGTGAAGAGTCTTGCCTTCATGGGTAGCTGAATTTTTCTGACTATGCAATTAACATTCTGAATATTTATGGTTTCTTGCCTTTGGACATTCCAAACAGTTTTGGTTGCATTTCATTTTCCTTATATTATTTGACCCAATCATCCACCTACCTTTCCACCCACCACCAGGGAGACTGTTTCAAAATCATTCAGCCAACATTGCCCCAAACCTCTTCTTTGCTTTTTCCACCCTGAATATCTGAATCTCCAGCTCAGTGAGACAGACTAAACTATCATAGAAGTCACTGGGAATGATTTGAAGCCGACCAAGATATGATATCTATAGTACCTCTCCCGACTCAAAGTCTGTGGCTAAGCCAATAGGTGACTTAAGTGGAAATGAAAGGATTAACAGAAATGAGACCACCATCAATCACTGTTTCCATTGCCTCATGCCTCATGGAATGTTTTATGGGCTACACAAATCCTATCAACAGCTGGGGATGGGCTGATTTCCAAAGGAGTGGGTTTGAATCCCTCAGTGTGACACTATATAGTAATAAGTTTGCATTATATATTCCTTTAGTAGAATGTGGCTTTAATGGTGTAATTTCAAATTAGGAATAATAAGATAATCATATTCATTTTTTAACCTTTTTTAGAATCAGATGATTTTCAGAACAGTCAAGCTATAATAAGTGCTTGTCCCTTCTCTCTTGGTCTTTAACTCCAGCTAAAAATCCTCCCTGAATGTCAGTTAAAAATGCAAATACTAGTTGGAATCTGACCTTATGAAAACTGTAGTAAATGACTCACTTGAAAAAAAATCTAATAGAGTTTGTTTTTGCCAAAAAGAAAAAAATTATTGAACACTAATTCTGAATTCTCCCAGGAGAAATGATGAAAGAAATTGAGCATATCCGAAAGCAACTTGAAGAGTTTTCCAAGAGTTAAAGGTCTTTGATTCTTCCTATCCTCCTGGCATTCCATCTTCTGAAAATAGATTCATATATCAAGAGAGATGAAAAAAGGAAAGCTGCAGTGAAAGCCCAATTGAACCCAACAAGGTTAACTATTGTTATTACCACTTTTAGCCTATATTTCCTAATGATAATAGTTGACCCTGGCCATGCAAAAGTACATAGAGGGGAAATAGCCATCTGTGTATTATAAGAAACAAAAGCAAGAAAATGTCCAATGGTACATCATCTTTCTGATAAAATGAAAAATCCTCTGAAAAGTTCTTCTATCAGTTTATAGACCAACTTGACTGTTAAGAAAATTGCCTAAGGAGGTAGATATGCAGAAATGCCCTTCTGCATTTGAGAGGGCAAACATTCCCCAGAATCTAGAAGAGAGAAATCAAAGTATAGATTATTAGTATAGACTATTGAAAATCCTGCTATTCCTATGATTGAGAAAACAAATAACATATTTAAGGGAAATCAGAACGAGAAACTGAGAGATTGCATAGATGTGTGTATACCAACAAGGTTTAAAATCATTTGAGCCAATCAATGCCTTAAGAACTATTTTATGATAGTGAAATGCCTCCCTGTCCAGAGCTGGCAAGCAGTATAGAAATCATCTAGCCAAACTCTATGTTATGGTTGAAGATATAAAGCAAAATCACACAGAGTAATACTGGAGTACAAGGCAGATTTTTAAAGTTCTACCACCAAAACAACTACTAAAACATATAACCTCTAAGAGATGAAACTGTAATTTATATGTACTAAACTGTGTTCAATTAGGAGCATTTATTTTGAATGAAAGTGACATGAAAAGATGACTCTGAAGTAAATATCCACTAAAAATCCCAGCTATTCTTTTAGATTTCTACAAGAACACTAATTTCTCTGAGTGATCAATGTCTCCAAACAAAAGCATAGAAACCTAACAGTGACTTATATCATTAAGGAATAGAGGGATGAAGTACACAGAAGTATGTTTTCCCTTAAGTTGTATAGAAAGGATCATCTGTAGGCAACAAACTAAGTACCTCTGTGGTCATGGGAGAGTAGGTCACCCAAAGAAGAGAAATTATTTGAATGCTGCTGCTGCTGCTGCTGCTGCTGCTGCGTCGCTTCAGTCATGTCCGACTCTGTGCGACCCCATAAACGGCAGCCCACCAGGCTCCCCCGTCCCTGGGATTCTCCAGGCAAGAACAATGGAGTGGGTTGCCATTTCCTTCTCCAATGCATGAAAGTGAAAAATGAAAGTGAAGTCGTTCAGCCATGTCCGACTCTTCGCAACCCCATGGGCTGCAGCCTACCAGGCTCCTCCGTCCATGGGATTTTCCAGGCAAGAGTACTGGAGGGGGGTGCCACTGCCTTCTCGGATTTGAATGCTACTTTCCAAATACAGGGCTTCCCAGGTGGTGCTGTGGTAAAGAATCCTTCTGCCAATGTAGGAGACACGGGTTCAATCCATGGGTAGGGAAGATCCTCTGCAGAAGTAAATGGGAACCCATTCTAGTATTCTTGTCTGGAGAATATCATCCCATGGACAGAGAAGTCTAGCGGGCTACAGTCCATGGGGTTACAAAGAGCTGGACATGACTGAGCAACTGAGCACACAGGCACACTTCAAAAATAATATGAAAAAAAATTTACCTGTCCTTTTATTTCTAAGATCTGGGAATAGAATAGAGACTGACATATAGTGGATACTCAAAACATGTGTTCAATAAATTAATAACCTTAGAAACTTCCTCAATTTCTAAAAATCAGGAATTAGTATAGCAAATTCTGGCACATCCCTGTAACTGAATTTGAGGAGATATAAAATGCAAGTTTTAGAGGTTTATTTATTGATATAGGAAGATGCTTGTGATGGAAGTTTCTCTCTAGGATATAGATTGAATGATTAAAAAGATTATAAAATCACAGGAAGTACAATTCCATTTTATTTATGTATATGAGATAAATAAAATATGTAATGGCTCTATTAACATATAAACACTTTGAGGAGTATATATCAAAGCATGTTGCTGTTGTTTAGTTGCTAAGTCATGTCCAACCCTTTGCAATCCCATAGACTGTAGCCCACCAGGCTCCTCTGTCCATGGGATTCTCTAAGCACGAATACTGGAGTAGGTTGCCATTTCCTTCTCCACAGGATCTTCCAGACCCAGAGACTGAAGCCACGTCTCCTGAATTGGCAGGAGGATTCTTTACCATTGAGTCACCAGGGAAGCCCCATATCAAAGTGTAGTTTTGGTTAATTCTGGGTATGAGACATAAGTGATTTTCTATAGATTTTTTCTTAATTGTATGTATATAATAATAATTTGTTGCTTGTTGGAATTTCCAAATCATTTTCAAAAGAAAGCACAGCCCAGTGAATGTTTACATGGAAGGCTGATACGGTCAGATAAAGGCTGAGACTAAAAGCTAGGAGCTGAAGAAATTGAAAGTCCTTCATAGCAAGTTGAAAACTTAAAAACTGATTAAAAGAAGTAAAAATCCTCTGAGATTAATAAAAGAGAGCAGGGAATAGATTAGGGGTGTGAGGATAAATGACCCTATGTTGTTCTGTGAGCCAGAAAAACAATATTCAAAAAAAGTCACAGTAGAAAAAAATCTCCAAAAAAATTATACTTATTTTCAATAACTTATAGACTATACAGAAAAGAGGATAACTACTTTAACCCTGAGTTATCCATTACAATCACTTTCAAAAATGTGTTGAAAAATGCTTCTAGTGTTCTGATAATGATCAGAGACTTGATAAAACTCCAATTTGGAAAAGTTTTGAAACATTTTTTCAAGTATCATAGCGTATGATAAAGACAAAATACCAAACTGAAATGATGAGAATATGCTAAATGTTCTAAAGTCAATCATCTAAAAGACTTGCAGATAGAGAGGAACTCTATTTGACACCTTAAAATTACAGCATACTAAAATAAATCTCATCTTCAGGATAAATCTTCAGTGATTTGTTTCCAACATTTTATCCATGCAGTTTTAATTGTGTTTATCTTCTTCACATTTGAACTCATAATCAGACAATGAATGTCTAATTGCAGCTAAATACGACTGAGCGACTTCACTTTCACTTTTCGCTTTCCTGCACTGGAGAAGGAAATGGCAACCCACTCCAGTGTTCTTGCCTGGAGAATCCCAGGGACAGCAGAGCCTGGTGGGCTGCCCTCTATGGGGGCGCACAGAGTCGGACACGACTGAAGCGACTTAGCAGCAACAGCAGCATTTGTGGCTTTGGCTCATCTTTATGGCATCCACCTTTGTTGCAACAGCACTGTCATTTCTATTTTTCTAATCATTGCCTATGCTGCTGCTAAGTCGCTTCAGTCGTGTCCGACCCTGTGGGACCCCATAGACGGCAGCCCACTAGGCTCCTCTGTCCCTGGGATTCTCCACGCAAGAATGCTGGAGTCGGTTGCCATTTCCTTCTCCAATTCATGAAAGTGAAAAGTGAAAGTGAAGTCGCTCAGTCATGTCCAAGTCTTTGCCGTCCCATGGACTGCAGCCTACCAGGCTCCTCCATCCATGGGATTTTCCAGGCAAGAGTACTGGAGTGGGGTGCCATTGCCTTCTCCAATGCATGAAAGTGAAAAGTGAAAGTGAATTCACTCAGTCGTGCCCGACTGTTAGCGACCCCATGGACTGCAGCCTACCAGGCTCCTCCGTCCATGGGATTTTCCAGGCAAGAGTACTGGAGTGGGGTGCCATTGCCTTCTCCTAATCATTGCCTATACACTACTGAATAATGACAGGCATGTTGTCAAAACTGAACTGATGAATGGAGGAGAATATTGTCATATGGTAACTAAAAATGTTTAGCAAAATGGCAAAGAGAGCATATTGTATTATAATGCACAGACAGGCAAGTATTTTTAAAGTCAAGCATAAAAGGAAGAGGGCTGCAAGGACTTCACTACTTTCTCATACCTCTGGGAGCATGGTTAGCCAAGTATTGTAGAAGACAGAGCTGCAACATAGAAACTGACCAGCTGCAACAATGACAAGGTGATATTAAAACTCAGACTGCCTATCTTCCTGATTACTGCTCATTCAAAGAGACTAAATCTTTAGATCATAAGACATTCATTTAAATTTAATAGAACTCTCATGTGGTAGAGGCTTTTTTCATTGAATCTGTTCTTTCTAAGTGAAAATCACTTAGTAAACTTAATATTTCATTAGAAATCTTTTAATTTGTCATATTTTCAGCTAATAGTTTCAATAGGAAGGAAAGAATAAAAGGAAGACTTGGATGTTTTTAATTCATTTTAATCTCAAATCTTACAAATGAAGCATTAAAAAGCAAAAGTTACTGGATACAATTTTTCTATATCACTCAAAGACTGTGTATCCTTTTCTCTCTTAAATAAAAAGAAAATTGAAATAACAGTTGTTCACTCTCTTCTAATTATATAGTTACCCACAAATACCAGCAACACAACTCCCGAGTCATGAACACAGGGCCCAGGTGAACCGGTTTCACTAAGTATTACTGTTTACTATCCAGTTTAGGGATTATACATCACAACTGCTCAGTCCTTCCTTAGTTGAAGCCCTGTTTACCTGTACAAAGAACAACATGGAAAGGGGACAGAGAATAAAAGAACAGTTGGAGTCTGTTTCTGATAAGATGGTGGATTAGATGTTGCTGAAATATCCCCACTATCAAACACCAAAAATGTTTAAATATATATTAATAACTGATTCTGCAAACAAGTAAGGAAAATACTCATAAGAGAATAGTGAAGTGGGAGCAAAGTAAACAATAACTGAATCCTTTGGCTGCAATAAGGGTGTCTGCTGGCCAAGAAACCCATTTCTAATAATAGCCCATGAGAACAAGAAACAAGGCCTTGACTCACTTACTTGGAACCTGGGCATATAGAGCTGGGGGAAAAAAAATCCCTCTCTAAAGGGCTACACAAGCAGTGAAAAAGTGAATTAAAAAGAATCCACCCTCCAGAAGGTTCTTGGCTGGAGGAACAGACTCCATGCTGCTGAGAATGGTTCCAGAGGAATGCTGCCAGAGGCCCTGAGGGAGCAGAAGGTAACTTCCCACTCCTGCCTGTCAGAGACTCACTCACTGGAAGTTATAGGATGATAAATCAATGCCTTTAGAGGTTCAAGAGGAAAATGACTCCCAAATTGAATGCTATCCTCAAGTGTTATCCTCAGTTGAATTTTATCTTCATGAGACAAGATCAAAGATAACTTTCAGTCCTGTAAAGTCTCAGAAAATAAAAAATGTACCTGCTACACACTCTTTTAGGGAGCTAATTAGAATGCCTCAAACGAAGAAAAAGAAATCCCAATGAGTAAAAGTAAAAAGAATTCCTATAGTGTAAAGCAAAGCCCAAGGATAACACTTAACTGTAGACCTAAAGAGAAGAACAGAATAGGAAGATGGAGGGTTCCAGAAGGAAAGCCTTCAAGGAGGAAGAAATTAATTGATTCTAACTACCCAGTGTGTTTGACTTTATTGAAAAGGGTTTCACCTGTTTGGTTATGATGAATATAGTTGATTCACAGAAAACTAGGCAGAGAAAAATAAGGCAATTATTAACTTGAATAAGAATGAAGGGATTGTATAAGAACAGGAAAAATTATAACATATAATACAGCTTGTGAAAAATTAGTCATAATAATGTACCTTAGTAATGAATTAACTTAAAAAGTGATGTAATTTATATAATGTGATGAGAAGAGAGGGATGTACATATAAGCATATGAAGTTCTCAGCACCCAGGGTAGGAAGTAAACATCATAAACAATGTCTAAAAAATTAAAAAGATAAATAAATAATACATTACCAGCAAAGGATGATATTTAGAAACAGATAAACAGAACTGGATAAATTGCTAAAAATGTTGAAAACTGTTGTTCCTGGGAATGGGAATTGGAGTGGAGTAGTACACGACCGAAGTGACTTAGCAGCAGCCGCAGTGTAACTCCAGCAGCAGGCTGGCAAATGCTTAAACTTTGCCCTCTCTCAGAAAAAAGAGAGAAAAAGCAAAGCCCTAATTTGTATCATGTGACAATTTTTATGTTGGAAATACTCCCACTGTGGCTGATTTAAAGCTACCCATGTGTTTTCCCTGAAGATAAAATAAGGGAAAAGCCCACACTGGCTTCAGTGTTCTAGATATAAGGATATCCACATTTATTGGATGTTAAAACCCTGTACCTGTACTACTTTAATAATGTACTTAAATAGACTAGTTGGTAAAATAGCTTAAAATAGAAAAGAAACATTCTAAAAATGATCTCATTACTATAAATAATAAAAATTATACAATACCTAGGAATACATGTTATAGGAAATGTTAAAGATACACCAAGAAAATTAGAAAACTTAACTGAAGATATTTAAAGGCCAAAAAGAGACCTTGTTCTTTCATGGAAGACTCAAATGATTAAAATGCAAAAGCTGCTTTTCCGGTAAGCGGCCTGAGGTGACTCCTAAAAATGGTGCGCTATTCACTTGACCCAGAAAACCCCACAAAATCATGCAAATCAAGAGGTTCAAATCTTCGTGTACACTTTAAGAACACTCGTGAAACTGCCCAGGCCATAAAGGGTATGCATATCCGAAAAGCCACCAAGTATCTGAAGGACGTCACGTTAAAGAAGCAGTGTGTGCCGTTCCGCCGCTACAACGGTGGAGTTGGCAGGTGTGCACAGGCCAAACAGTGGGGCTGGACTCAGGGTCGATGGCCCAAAAAGAGTGCTGAATTTTTACTACACATGCTCAAAAATGCAGAGAGTAATGCTGAACTTAAGGGCTTAGATGTAGATTCTCTGGTCATTGAGCACATCCAAGTGAACAAAGCCCCCAAGATGCGACGCAGGACTTACAGAGCTCACGGTCGGATCAACCCCTACATGAGCTCTCCCTGCCACATTGAGATGATCCTTACTGAAAAAGAACAGATTGTTCCTAAACCAGAAGAGGAGGTTGCACAGAAGAAAAAGATATCCCAGAAGAAACTGAAGAAACAAAAACTTATGGCCCGGGAATAAATGCCGCAAAAAATAAATGCAAATAAAAGTAAAAAAAAAAATAAAATAAAATAAAATAAAAAAATAAAATGCAAAAGCTTCACTATTTAATTTTTTAATTAATTGAAAGCTCAACCTAATCTAAATAGGTTTTTGATAGAATTTTATATGCCACTTCTACATTTAATATAAAAAAAGAAATATATTAGACTATCATTTAGCATTTGCCATACTATGTCAAGACATACCATAAAGCCATAGTGTGCCTATATATACAAATATACTAATGAAAGTAATATTCAAATCAGTTAGGAGAAATGGACTACTCAAAAACTAAATGAGGACCACTAGACATTCCCTTTAGGTTAAAAACTCAATTTCAAATCAAAATTGAAACATTTTTTGAAACAGTAAAAGTGTTTAAAACACAGATATTTCCTTAAATTTGGAGTTGAGAAGAGCTTCCTAAATTAGATATAAAGTCCAGAGGCCTTACAGGAACAGTTTTACACTGACATAAATAGAAATAATTTCTATGGACTAAAATAAAACAGGGGCTTCCCTGGCAGCTCAGTCGGTAAAGAATCTGCCTACAGTGCAGGAGACCTGGGTTTGATCCCTGAGTCAGGAAGACCCCCTGGAGAAGGAAATGGCAAACCACTCCAGTATTCTTGCCTGGAAAATCCCATGGACAGAGGAGCCTGGAGGGCTACAGTCCATGGGATCACAAGAGTCGGAGACAACTTAGCTACTAAGCCACCACCAAAATAAAACAGAATCAAAAATTAAAAGGCAAGTAACATTGGAAATAAGGATTTGCAACATACGTTTTGAATCAATCTTATTAAAAAGTTCCTATAACTCAAGAAGAAAAATACAAATAATCCAATAGAAAAGTAATCAAAGCGTGAAAGTGAAATGAAAGTCGCTCAGTCGTGTCCGACTCTTTGCAACCCCATGGACTATACATTTCATGGAATTCTCCAGACCAGGATAATGGAGTGGTAGCCTTTCCCTTCTCCAGGGGATCTTCCCAACCCAGGGATCAAACCCAAGTCTCCCGCATTGCAAGCGGATTCTTTACCAGCTGAGCCACAAGGGAAGCCCAATCAAAGCATAGGATCAAACAATTCACAGAAGCTATGTAAACAGCCAGTAACCTAAAAAGAATGTTTGACCTCACTAATGATATCAATGAAAACAGTGATGAGATACAATTTTTAGCTACCAAGTTGGAAAAAATTAAAAGGGATATATAGAAACAGTCTTTTCTTTTTCTTTTCCTTTGTATTGCTAGTAATAATGTAAATTAGCACAATGTTTTGGAGGAAAATTTAGCAATATCTACCTAAAGTAAATGCTCAGGCCTTTTGTCATAGTGTCTGGGGTTGAGATGTGAAAGTCTATTTGCATACACAGAGTCTACTTTACTAAATAATTCCTCACACATCCATTTGCCCATATAGATGCAGCTATCAGACAACACTTTTTCCAAAATTAAACCAGTTCTAGACAGGTCTGAAGTTTGATAATGTGATATTAGGAAATTCATAACTCTCAAAATATGAATTCCATCCATGATTAGTACTAAAGGTTTCATTTTTAGTTTATATAAAATTTTTAAAATAATTATGCAGTTATTTTTATGTATATGCAGCACTCACAGAAAAAGAAATGTATCTATTACTTATTGACAGCTTGCTCCATGCAAAAACTATACTAGACACTTTTATATAAACTGCATTTCATAGTTTTAATGTTTGTGAAGTAAGTATTATGATCATCACTTTGAAATGAGGTTCAGAGAGCTTAAGTAATTTATCCAAGGTCAGACAGCAAACTAGAGGGTAATTCAAGCCCACATCTCCAAAGGTCTCAATCCCTGTATAATGATTATAAAATACGAACAATAAATAAATTGCAAAGAGTAAAGAATAATGCAGTTGAGACTGGTTAGAGTATAAATGTTTAATCACATAGAATTAACTATTGGATCCATTGTTAAAGTCATACTACTGAAACATTAAAAAAAAAAAAAAACCTTTACTGAATTAATATTCACAATGCCATAGAGACAGAGCAAGGTAGTCTTTAATGTGCTCTTTTGTCTCCCTTTTAAGAACCCCTCAAAGTATTTATCTATCTAAAAACACAACTATTTGTGAAAAGTATGATATCGCAATCAATCCCCAAATGAGTCATTCATTCTACTGATTCTCCTTTAAAGGTTTCCAATGTAGATTACAACTTCTTAATATATCTTACATAATTCCTTGGTGTGCTGATATATCTAAATAAGAACAGAACCAGCAGTGGCTAATATGAAAACTTCAGGAGACCTCCTGGCACCAGGAGGACTCTAATTTTGTCCGGGGATTGCTGGTCCACAGTGAACGTGAGCATCTACAGACGAGCGGTCCGTCTGCTCTTCTGATAAGTTCAAGACAATGAGCTGAACAGCGCCAATTCGTGTTCCTAGCTGTCTGACACGGTTGCCGAGGTGTTTGTTTGCTTTTATTAGTCCATTGCAGATGCTGGCTCTCCTCCCAGATTTTCTGCTTTGTTTTCCCAGCTCGTGTTTGTTTGGACCATCTGCTTCACTAGATCAGCATTCTCCTCTCCAGGTTCTCCATCTCCGTTGCTACAAGTCAGGGTATTTTCTTTTCAAAGTAACGGCCTCCTGCACTTTATCCACTTTTGTATTCAATTTTCTAATTTTCTTCAGCAGACTTTTTTCATTTTTTTGGAGAAATTTGTGTTATTTACTTCGATAGACTAGAATGGGACTCCTACGCCAGATATGGGCTAAGCTTGTTCAGTGCATCACTATAACCCAATACCACATTTAAAATAAATTCCTTTGATTTGCTTTATATCATGTCACTAAAGGCGAACCTGTTAATATACAGACATCTTATTTCTTTTCTGTCTTAAACTGCATACCTAACAGAAATACCAATCTCTAAATAAATTTTAGCAATAAATTCAATGAAGTTGAAGAGAACATGAAGCACTGTGAATTATTCTACAAATTAATAAAGGATAGAGTAGCTCAAAGCCTAAAAGATGGCAGGCACAATATCTAGATGCAAAGGGGCTGTCAGAGGAACAGACCTATCTGTGATGAAAACAAGTTAACCAGGGACAGTCCAGCCTCACTGGCCACAATAGGAAATGAGTCAGCCTCAGCAACAGGCAAGACAAGGGACATAAGGTAGGAGGGACATCATTTTTAAGGGATTGTAGCCTACAAAAGGCAGAGATCCAGAGGTTCCTTAGTGTGCGTACCATATGACCACATGTATGTGGCCTGTGCAATGTTCTGTGGTAGCCCAAGGAAGCACAGGAATACAATAAGCAGGGGCCCCAGGGAGAGGAAGCCAGACTATTCAACTAGAACTATAACATGAAATAAGGTTATGGTCACAATATCAAAGCCACATCCCTCATTTTGGAACTTGAGGACCAAGTTAGCAAAGCTGGGCTGTTCTTGACCCTTCTGTTATTACTCAGATTCTAACATGTCACTGATTGTAGGGATCCAGTGGCCTTAGAGTCTGAGAAACTGAGTTGGGCCTAGGTAGCCCAAATTAAGAGAAGATGAATGATAGAACAGAAAACCAAACAGGTCACTGTGGTTGTAAGCCTTTACAAACCTGATGTTGAGGATTTAAGCAAGAGTTGGAACATGCCAACATTACAATATGTTCAAATACGAGACTTGCCCCCCACGCCCCTGGCAGATATCAAAAATCAATCACAGCACATTTTCCCACTGACTGTAGACACATTCTTATCATCTCCCTTAGCCTGGAACTGATGCCACATCCTAATTGATTGTAATTGGCATTCCACTGGAAGTGAAATCAATTTGCTGTCCTTGATTTGTCCTTTCCCTTTTAATCCTCTGCTGTTCAGTTTTTATGGAAAATTTTAAAGGAGTATCATTATCTCCTGTAGGCAGATGTGGTGCCTTTACCTATTAACATGGGGAGAAGGTGTCTCAGAAACATCAGAGGAGCTATTGGAAATTCTGCTGGCTGATGAACACTTCTGCAGTCCACAAACTATTTTTCAGATCTTATCTGGAAG
Organism: Ovis canadensis; assembly: GCF_042477335.2. Lineage (NCBI taxonomy): Eukaryota > Metazoa > Chordata > Mammalia > Artiodactyla > Bovidae > Ovis > Ovis canadensis. The sequence goes on along the minus strand of NC_091248.1, from coordinate 31,208,693 downwards.
ACAGTTCTACAGATAAATTTCTTTAAATATTCCCATTGTGTCCTGAGTTAAACTTTTGTTTAAAAGGAACAGAGACAAACACAGGGAGCTTTCACTTACATTTACCCAAATATCCCAAAGGGCTGTGGCTGCAGTTTGGCTATTGAGTGAAACAGTCTCCTGAGTCTATAAGCTCAAACACAATCCTTTTCAGGGCATAAATGAAGCTGGGCACAATTAGGCAGAAAACGATATCTTTAAAGGAAAAAGAAAGTCTATGCAGGCTGCAGTCCAACTTCAATAAAAAATAAATGGGAGAAAGAAAAGCCTTACCCTTGGATAAATAAAGTGACCTTCAGTAGGTGTAAGTAAGAAGCATTACTTTTAAGCATCATGTTCCTTGGATTATCTCTCTCTGTGTCTCTACCTCTCTCACCCTTTAAGAATAACACTCTTTAACAAAGGAAAGATAAAATTAACACACATTTTAAAACAGTTAATTCAAAAAGTTGGGCAACCTGTTCAAATGCAACTGTATATTCTAAATTTGGTTGGACCAATATGTTTTAATTTATTTATTTTTTAATTAAAGTATAACTGTTTTACAATATTATGTTGGTTTCTGCCATACATCAGGACCAATATTCTTAATTGTTAAAAAAGAACTGTTTTGTCTTTTCATTGATTAAAGACTTAAATGGCTCCAAAACACAATTCAGTAGAATGAATACATCAATAGGATATTGATTTATTTTAATATTTTCTTTACCTATTTTCTTTATTTTTAATGTTTTCACACACTCTCCAACATTCCAGAAGATAATTGAGCAATGGTTCTTCTTCCAAATTATCTAGCTTGATGTGTCTGTATTTTCTCTGTTCTAGGACCACGGCACTGCTCTTAAGACTTAACAGTCATCTTGATAATGAGGTAAGTCCCGGAAACCAATTACTAAGATCTTGTAGAATTTAATAGAATAATTCAAATGGTGCCCAAGAGACTCAGTATATTTATAACACCAAAAGGAGAAAGGTAGAGAAAGAACTTGAAAGAAACTCTAAAGTTCTTTTGAGTTCAATAGCTGTCTAACTAAATGGAATGTGATGTGAGATTTTAGGGCAAAGGCAACAAAGACTGCTGTGTATTACTTCTTAAAGAATTGTACCTTCAGCCTGCTAATGGCTGTCATTCCCATAACCTTTGAAGAAATGAGTATAGCACTCAGGCTCCAAGTTTCCCTTCACCTCAGTGACAAAGCATTTTTCCTATTTTCGAGTCTTATTCAGCATTTTAGGTTGTCTCTTAAAAAACTGCCTACTGGTTGACTGCTTCAGACAGATAAGACTTCTAGACTGCTTTTGACACAAATAATCACAAATCACTATTTTGACAAATTCCCAGTGTTATAACTACATCCTCAGAATATTGTTTGTGCTCCAGTAATATGCTGATAGGAGGCAAAAGAGTCATTCCTACATATGGTAGGAAGTTATATAGAAATTATCAGGTATTCAAGCACTCCAAAAGTGCCTGGTGAAGGAGTTGGAACTTCTGCATTCTGGAATGCTCAATACTTATTCTTGAGGAAATTATCAGAGATTGAGAACAGAGATGAACACTACACTATGTGTCTGCTTACTTCCCTATTAGGTAAGCAAATAAATACAAACCCTGCCATTTCCTGGACCACTTCCATTTCAAAGAAAATACCCAGGTAAAGGAGAGGCAGCTCTCTCTGGATGGAAATCTTCTGTACAATCTCTCTAATGCAAATGACTGCAGGAGAAAGATTTCACTCCAAAGAATTTAATTTCTATAACCTTGTTAATTAATTAATGCATATGTGGCCATGTCTTGGGCCTGAAACACTCAGACAAGTGTCACAGCAAAACAATACAAACTTTCTTGTTACCAGGGAAAACATAAATAAATAGAAGTTATCATGAGACAGATTCCAGCCACCATCAAATCCAACTTTCAAACAATCAGTGTTGCCCTATTATAGAATAAATATCTCCATTTTGGGAATAAATCCCTATTTACAGATGATCTTAAGACTTTGTATTACATAAGAAAACTAGGCCTGCTATGTAGCCTAGGAGTTGAGATTCTTAAGCAAATACTACCTCACACACAAAAAATGTTTATCTTTAGTACAACCTGACATGTTACTTCCACCTCAGTTCAGTTCAGTCGTTCAGCCGTGTCCGACTGTTTGCGATGTCGTGGAACGTAGCACGCCAGGCTTCCCTGTCCATCACCAACTCCCAGAGTCTACTCAAACTCATGTCCATCACACTGGTGATGCCATCCAATCATCTCATCCTCTGTTGTCCAATACTTTGGCCACCTAATGTGAAGAGAGTTGGACACAACTGAGCAACTGTACTAAACTGAAGTATCCTTTGGAATGGTTTATAAATGTCTCTAAAGTTCCCAGTTCATAAACAAATGTGTTGGCTCATTACTAGAGCACACTGAAGCTGAAATTAACTCTTCTGTTAAGAAATTTGGTTGTCACACAACACTAGGGTATACTGTGATTGTCCTTTCACATTCCCACAATTTTAGGGAAGGAAGCTTTGTTGTCAGTTCAATGGGAATGTCTTGAGTTAGCTATAGCTTTTATTTGCTGTTATTTTAATGACATGCTTGGACTTCCCTGGTGGCTCAGATGGTAAAGCGTCTGTCTATCAATGCGGGAGACATGGGTTCGATCCCTGGGTCCGATCCTTGGGTCGGGAAGATTCCCTGGAGAAGGAAATGATAACCCACTCCAGTACTCTTGCCTAGAAAATCCCATGGACGGAGGAGCCTGGTGCAGGCTACTGTCCATGGGGTCTCAAAGAGTCGGACATGCTGAGTGATTTCACTTCATAACATGCTATGGTTTTATTTACTTCAGTTCAGTTCAGTTGTTCAGTCATCTCCGACTCTTTGCAACCCCATGAACCGCAGCACAGCAGGCCTCGCTGTCCATCACCAACTCCTGGAGTTCACCCAAACCCATGTCCATTCAGTCGGTGATGCCATCCAACCACCTCATCCTCTGTCATCCCCTTCTCCTCCTGCCCTCAGTCTTTCCCAGCATCAGGGTCTTCTCCATTGACTCAGTTCTTTGCATCAGGTAGCCAAAGTATTGGAGTTTCAGCTTCAACATCAGTCCTTCCAATTAACACCCAGGACTGATCTCCTTTAGGATGGACTGGTTGGATCTTCTTGCAGTCCAAGAGACTCTCAAGAGTCTTCTCCAACATCATAGTTCAAAAGCATCAATTCTTCCGTGCTCAGCTTTCTTTATACTCCAACTCTCACATCCATACATGACTACTGGAAAAACCACAGCCTTGACTAGATGGACTTTTGTTGACAAAGTAATGTCTCTGCTTTTTAATATGCTGTCTAGGTTAGTCCAGAGAAGGCAATGGCACCCCACTCCAGTACTCTTGCCTGGAAAATCCCATGGACGGAGGAGCCTGGTAGGCTGCAGTCCATGGGGTCGCTAAGAGTTGGACACAACTGAGCGACTTCACTTTCACTTTTCACTTTCATTCATTGGAGAAGGAAATGGCAACCCATTCCGGTGCTCTTGCCTGGGGAATCCCAGGGACGGGGGAGCCTGGTGGGCTGCCATCTATGGGGTCACACAGAGTCGGACACGACTGAAATGACTTAGCAGCAGCTAGGTTGGTCATAACTTTCCTTCCAAGCAGTAAGCGTCTTTTAATTTCAGGCTGCAATTATCATTTGCAGTAATTTTAGAGCCCAGAAAAATAAAGTCAGCCACTGTTTCCCCATCTATTTGCCATGAAGTGATGGGACCAAATGCCATGATCTTAGTTTTCTGAATGTTGAGCTTTAAGCCAACTTTTTCACTCTCCTCTTTTTCACTCTCCTCTTTCACTTTCATCCAGAGGCTCTTTAGTTCTTCTTTGCTTTCTGCCATGATGGTGGTGTCATCTGCATATCTGAGGTTATTGATATTTCTCCTGGCAATCTTGATTCCAGCTTGTGCTTCTTCTAGCCCAGCATTTCTCATGATGTACTTGGCATATAAGTTAAATAAGCAGGGTGACAGTATACAGCCTTGATGTACTCCTTTTCCTATTTGAAACCAGTCTGTTGTTCCATGTCCAGTTATAACTGTTTTATTAACTTCATCATTATTAACTGAGTCCATGTGAGTTTAGTTGCATGTGCAAGTACCTAGATTCATCACTGGTAATGTGTGTAAAATTTTTATTAATTACTCTTCTGCATACTAGACACATGGATCCATGACATTGTGAAAAAGAATCATGCAGATATCTATGGATATTGCCCTGAACAGTAAAGAATCTTTCCCAAACTATATGTGCCTCCTTTTCTATTCATTCCTATGTAATTTATGTACTATTTTCCAGTAGTCATGTACTGGATGTGAGAATTGAACCCTAAAGAAGGCTGAATCCCAAAGAATTGATGCTTTAGAACTGTGATGCTGGAGAAGACTCTTGAGAGTCCCTTGGACTGCATGGAGATCCAACCAGTCCATCCTAAAGGAGATCAGTCCTGAGTGTTCATTGGAAGGACTGATGCTGAAGGTGAAGCTCCAATACTTTGGCTACCTGATACAAAGAGCTGACTCATTGGAAAAGACCCTGATGCTGGGAAAGATTGAGGGCAGGAGGAGAAGTGGATGACAGAGGATGAGATGGTTGGATGGCTTCACCAACTCAAGGGACATGGGTTTGAACAAACTCCAGGAGATTGTGAAGGGTGGGAAGCCTGGTGTGCTGCAGTCCATGGGGTCACAAAGAGTTGGACACGACTGAGGAATGAAGAACAATAACAACTGATCTACTAGAATGTTCATTCAAATAAAGTATGTCTCAAAAAAAAATCTATATTAAGAAAACTTTCTAGCAAACTGGGAGATTTCTGGAGGCTGCAGAGCACTATTTTATATTTCCAACTGTACACCATGGAAACTTTTCTCATGCTGGGAAGGAAGGTTTTCAAGTAAGTTTAAATGACACAATGTTGACTTATAAGAAGAAATCTAGCCACACAGCTGACATCTTTGAGGAGAGTGTTTTCTAGTTCAGAGGAACCATGAGCAATCAAAAACAAAGAGATTTCATGTTCCAGTCACTGTTTTAGCTGCTACATTGGGAAAGAGGAGGCTTTCCACTAAGTGTGTAAGTAATAAAAATCAAAGTCTAGCCCCTAAAGTGAGCGATATCCTACTCACCTCAGGTAAGCCTCATAGTAGCCAGAAATGAGGTTTTCAGAAAAAAAGACATAAAGACAGAATTACAGATAGACTTACATATAAACAGGTGAACAAAAACACCAATATAGAAGTAAATAGCAATTTTTGAAAAAATACTGAGAGTTGTGAGATAGATGAGCCATGACATGTTTTATATTTTAAATCTTCCTCAGGCTAAAATTCTTGGCTCAGTCATCAAAACGTAATTTTTGTAATTTAGTATATTTATTTTAAACAAAAAAGATTAATTAGAAGACAGAAAATTTCAATTATAAGTAAATCTCTACTCCCCAGCTACCAGTTCCTGGAGACAAAAGGAAGTACATGGCAATTTTCAAGTTTGCCACGGCCATCTAATGGCAGCTCCCTGAACAGCAGATACGAGGTCCTGGGGCTTACAGGAGTGCCTAGATATCGCAGGGTGCGCTACAGAATATGCGTAAACTACATGTCCTCTATCAGACCAGGGGACCGAGGCCATCAGTGCTATGAAACACACAATGCCCATCTTGATCCAATACATTTGAAATAATGCAAAGACATAAAATTAGAATTCTGATTTTCATGTCCTGACTAGAGTTATAAAGTATAACTTGCTTCTGACAAGAGAACATTGGGAAGGAATGGAATAGAATTATAATGAGTTAATATCAGAATATCCAATAATCCATGGCCCTGTGGATGTTGACCACAGTACACGAGAGTACCTTAATACTGGGGTGACAGAAGATTGGTAAAGCGCTTGTGAGTGGCAATTTCATGTACACACTACCAACAAAACAGCAACTCGAAGCAAAGTATTGAAAGTGAAAAGTTGAAATAGTACTAATTCTACTAATAGTGGCATGCTGGGAAAAAAAATCCCTGCATTTGTACTTTCAAGCAAAATAAAGTCAAATCATGTATAATCGTCAATAGTTTGACTTCAGCTCAACATCATAGGCAAAAAGAGAACTGAAAAATTCAGTACTCATAAAAGCCAGTCCAACATTTTTAAAGAAAGGGCATGTTTCTTTTGCTGATAAACTGACAACTTAATGAGAACATTAATGAATTTTATTACCTATGCTTATAAATATATTTTTCTAAACATCCTATCAAACTATTAATATCTAGTTCTCAAAATATTTGCTTGCTGTTTTTTACTTTGGTCAAATCTTAGAGTATTCATGGGAATACACTGCATTTGGAACAATATTGAGTGGCTACTGTTGTTGTTTAGGAGCTAAGTTGCGTTTGACTCATTTGCCACCCCACGAACTGTAGCCCGCCAGGCTCACTTGTCCATGGGATTCTTTACCACCGAGCCCCCTGGGAAGCCCACAACATTCAGTAGCAGGCACAAAATGCAGCAATAAATGTCTTAAGAATAGTAATTATAAAAACATTGTACAATTTTAATGCTTCAATTGGCTTTCCATTCAGTATTGGATTGAATTTAACTGAACCCTTATAATTTTAGAAAATTTATTAGTAGGAATGATTTCATATGTGAAGTCTCTTATCTGTTATAGTAATATTATATCAATGTGATGCTACTGAACTACTATCAGTAAGCCTGACAATGTAAGTTGTTCTGGCAAAGTTAATAGCATATTTTCTTCTAAAACGTAGGGGTGAAATGTGGAGGGAGGAAACCATTCACCAACCCACCATCTCAGTTTTTTTTCAGCAAAGTACAGCCAAATCAGGCAAAGAGACATATAACCTTAAAATTATTCTATAGGGTATTTAGGGCAAGCATATCTAATTCTCAGAGAGAAGAAGTGTAGTAGCACTTAAATCATCCACAATGACTACCTAAGCTGATAAACATACTGATAATTTCTAAACTCTCTACTTTCTCTGTGTAGCTCCAACTATGTGTAGGGCGTTCTGCACACACCTTTGAATGACTCACATGTAATATGCTACAGATGATCCTTCCACTTATTACTGAGTGTTGCTCTGCACTGTATCGTAACTTTAGCTTTTGGACAGTAATTTGAACATTTTTCACCAGTGCCCCCTACTTTATAGACAGTACTTGGTAGTTATTAACTATCTATATAAAGAGCAACTCCAGTAATTTCAATAAATTACAGCTTGTAATATTATTTAACAGAGCAAGGTTAAAATGAGTTTTTACTATTTTTAACTAGCTTTGAAAATCTATCCAAAGATCTTGAATGAAATGATATCTTCCTCAACTGCATGTAAATCATTATAAACCTTATGGTCCAAAAGCATTCATTATGGTTCCTACCAATTTAACACTTTTAGTGATTATAAATTGGGCATAATGTCTCAGAGTTGTTTTAAGATCAATAAACTTTCCAGAACTAAGCTAACTAACCTATTTTCAACATCCATGCACTTTAATTTTCTAAACTCTTAACTTAATAACTGAAAACTTGTGTATAAAAGGAAAACTTAAGGAGCAATTGTATAATGTCTTGCATTTCCATATTGGATTTTTGTGGCTTCCCAGGGGGCTCAGTGGTAAAGAATACATCTGCCAAGGCAGGAGACATGGGTTTGATCCCTGGGTTGGGAAAATAATCTGGAGAAGGAAATGGCAACCCATTCCAACATTCTTGCTTGGGAAATCCCTTAGCCAGAGGAGCCTGGAAGACTACAGTCCATGGAGTCTCAAAGAGTCAGACATGACTTAGCAACTAAACAACAAAAACAACTGGACTTGCATAAACATCCGACTAAATTTTTTCTGTGACCACAAAATTCTAAAATAATGTGTATAAACAATCTTTCTTAGACTTGCTTTGATAATGCAACAGTATTTCTGAAATAGATCCTCATGTACTTGATTCACTTTTATTCACTCCTTAGTTCTTTTTATTCCTTCTCTCCAAAACAGTACAAAGCAATTAGAACAGAGTACTAGATTTGCCTTAAATTTTGCCCAGAATTTAAATGCACATGGGCTTGACCAAGCTCATTAGCCTAATGATAGTGAGATATATGAGGTTTTGTCCTCCCATACCATATGGGGTCTGGCTTCAAGGGAAAATGCAGCCATTATAAAATAACCTGGGCAGATAACAACTGCACCACAGTCTGTTCAAACCAAAACATCAAATCTCTGCTAAATTTATACATGCCAGTTCCAAATTTAGGTTCTTTGTTTATCCAGGAAACAATGATGTGCGTTTCTTTTTTATCCTAATCCATCACTCTTTTTGTATACCACTGGAGCATACTTGAATCTCCCTGAAGATAATCTATGCATTGTTTTTGGCATATGAATAGAATTATTTCTTTCACACCCCATCGTTCTTTACACTAATACAAAAAGGTTTCATTTAATTCAAAGGAAAAGAACATTCTAGTTTAAGTAGTAAATTTGTTTCTATCATATCACCAGAAGGGATATTCTTGCCACTGACATTCCTCTTTTTTTAAAAAAAAAGAAGTTAGTTTGGTTGGTCTCGAGTTCTTTTTTATTTCCTTTTTTTTTAAAGTGTTCTATTGTGCTTATAATGACTCTTCTGGCCTTAAATTATCAAGGAACAATGCGTAAGTGCCTCAGTGTTCCCTGCCTGGTTGAGTCACTAAGAACCAAGTCTTTGTGTAGAATGTCATTGAAATGTAGTCTGAAGATAGATGACATCTAACTCTGTAATATATTAGTGACGTTTATATTTGCACCTTTTCATCTCGCTTCACTGTGAAAACCTTTCAGGGAAATATTCTCAAAGTTGCCAAGTCATCCACACATTCTCCCTTTTCATTTCCCTTACTTTGATTTAGAGGGGAAAAGATCATATTCGTCTTGATAATAATAACAATAATAACAACTTCTGCATATTTTAATGATCCTAGTTGTCCATGATCTTCTCTCATTTTGACTTAGGCATTTATTCTCATATATACCCAAGATAACCTATCCAGTCTAGACATCACTTCTTCCTTGTCCTTCTCTTTTTATAAAAATACTTTACACCCATGCCGTGCCTTTCATCTAAAGAACTCAAAGTGGTTCTTTTTCTCTAATATGCTTTTATATTCTCTAGAGACCAAAGAGGCTTTTATTATTATTATTATTGTAGCTCTAGTCTTCTTTTATGGGTGAAATCTGGTCTGGTTGCTAAGAAGCATGGATTTGAATTCACTCTCTAGCAGCTTCTACCTTTTCACTTTTAAAATGGTTATTCTTTTTAATGCATTGAAGTGCATTTGACTATCATTTTTTAAAAATCTCCTTTTAAAAGTTACAACGAAACTCTCTAGAAACCAATGAATCTCATTGCCACGGTATGGTGGGTTCTCCAGCTTCAAGATCTATAATCATTTCTTCAGTGTCAGTAATAAAATGCTTCAGTAACCTCTCCCAGCCCCTTGGCAATCTGCCTACTAGTGTCAGGCCATTCCCCCTGCAATCCTACAAAGAGCCAAGAACGGTGGTGCTGCTACCATGGCAATTTGGAGCACTGAAGACCTGGAAGTCTTTTTGTTTTGCTTTACATGAGATACTAGTTAAAGAATGCATAATGCATGATTAAGAAGCTTATTGTGTTGACAACATCCCTGAGTCCATTTTCCCCTCCCAGGTAGGCTTGCCGATCTACAAATGGACTTCATTTCTAGCCTAACAAGCAGTTCCCTATCCTGCTTCATTTATGCAGTGAACATTCCCTTTGTTCCCTTGCCCAAAGTCACACACACAGGTGCCCAGCTACCCAAAAAATAGTTACTGGGACACCAAGTGTACATGAAAATTTGCCTGAGTCTGTGATTTTCCTCTTCCTTCCAAGTAGGCCAATTCACATATCACTTAATGGTTATTTAATCAGTTACTGTGTGCCAAGCACTGTGCTAGGTACTGGAATACAAAGATTAAGAAAATTCTAGTCTTGTTTTCAAGGATAACATTGTCTAACAGAGCTAATATATATAAACACAAATATAAACAAGATGAGAGGTGTACAGTCAGAAATATTACAGGATATTAAGAGAATGTGCAGAAAGGATCTTGGCTTAGTTGAAGATGAAAGTAAGGAGATCAGGAAAGATCAACTACAAAAGAGGAAGTCTGTGCAGAGCTGTACAGAATGAGAAGGAGCTAAGTAGGCAGAGTGTGGGAACAAGCATCCCAAGAAAAAGGGAACCATGAATAAGCAACGATGAAAAGCACCACATCGCATGTGGGGAATCACTAGCTTGCTGCTATGAAAGCATGAAATTTGAGAGTGCAACATGCCGGCACAAAGAGTGCCATTGTCATGAAGCAAATCATGAAGAGCCCTATGCAGCATTCTGAATCCACAAAATGCATAATTAAAGAACATGTTAGCTGTGTATGACCAGAAGTCTCAGACTTGAGTGTAATATAGCACAAAACACTGGCAAAGTATGCTAATGAACCCCATCCTTACTAACCATTGTAAAGAGACATTTAGAAGAAAAGGATGGGGCTTCCCCGGTGGCTCAGTGGTAAAGAATCCACCTGTCAATGCAGGAGACACAAATTTGATCCCTGGTCCAGGAATATTCCATGTGCCAAGAAGCGACTAAGCCCATGCGCCACAACTATTGCGCCTGCGCTCTAGAGCCCGGGAGCCTCAACTACTGAGGCCACACGCTGTAACTACTGAAGCCCATGCACCTTCGGGCCCACTAGCCACAACTCCTGAGCCAGAGAGCTGCAACTCTGAAGCCCACACACCTAGAGCCCGTGTTCCACAACAAGAGAAACCGCTAAAATGAGAAGCCTGAGAGCCGCAAGGAAGAGCAGCCTCTACTTACCACAACTAACCCAGCACAGCCAAACATAAATAAATAAATAAATAAATAAATAAATAAATAATTTTTAAAAATAAAAGAAAAAGATGGAAATTCTAGTACTTGGTCAAGGGTCCTTCAGGGCAGTGAAAAAGTCAGGGATTCTAAGCTGGGTGCCAACACACCCTCTGCAGAAAGAAGTACCTAGAGTAGAGAAAGTATTAGAATCTGCCAAAAAGAAACTGCATGACATGATTATATTCTGAAATGTCAGATTTATGCTCTACAAAATTCAATAAATTATAGGCTGCAATGGAGACTAAGACCCAAAGATATGTTAATTCATTACGAATGTCCAACCATGGTACATCCCACCCACTATGATGTGCTTGCCAGCACTTTCTTTACTGAAAGTTTCTTGCCCTTTTCAGGTCTGGTTTTCCTTATCAGGTTTAATGCATCCTTTGTTTGCAGTGAAGTCTGATGTGCTTAAAGAGAAAGAGTTCTCTGAGCAGAAATGTTAAGAAGATTGGATCTCCCTAGAACATGAGAAAGGACAGCACCTTGCATTTCCTATATTTACACCAACAAAAAGAAAAATGGTGCCCATACATCACAGATAACAGATTCACAAACTAAAAGATTATGTAACTAATTGAAGGTCACAGAGAAAATCAGTCATCTCAAGATTAGAGTCTAGGCCTCTGACTCAGTGTTTAAATCTCCCATTATGTTACTTATCTAACGGATTGTTGTGGGTTAATCTACAATTGCACTTTGCCAAAATCCTTTCCAAAAATCCTTAGCTTGACATTGATCTAGGATAACAGATGATGCCTGAATCATAAGAAGCATTTCAGACTTTTTTTTTTCCATCTCTTTTTGTGATAACAAAGGTTGGAAAGCTTTGTTAAGAACACTGGTTATGAGCCAGTTTCTGCTCAAGCTCTGGTAAATGTTCTGAGAAATGGGAAATTGTAGAATTGAAAGGAGCTGGTAGATTTCTAATGCAACACTCTCCTCTTCAGAAGATCTTTAATTCACATGTTTTATAGTCTACTTGAGACTGTATTCCACAGCATTTCTTTTAGTCACTGAAAGCTCTGTCAGAGGTTAATTGACCAAAGGAGGCATTTATCATTCCAGGTTTGTCATTTAAGCAGAATAGTACCATCTGCATAATCTTTTCTGTATATTTGGATGTAATAGGATATACAAATTTTATAAAGGAGTAGGGAAAAGGTACAGAGTTTTGAGCAGGTCTTACCCTAACTTCCTATGGAAATAGCTACTATTGCATAGCAACCAATTATTGTTTAAAAAAAAACTTTGATAGTGGAAATAAAAAATTAAAATATACATTTGCAACTCAACCAAGTCATATTCTATTAACTATTCCAGTAATTGATTATAAATTAATTAGCTTGCACAAAAGAGAGAGAGTAAAGTGTTAATAATCCTACATACAGTCTCAGTAGTCAACACTTTTGTGGATGCATAGGATTCTTAAAATGACACCATAAAATGGAACTTAGAACACTCTTGTCTACATACCTTTTTTTTTAAATATAAGTGCCAACAGACTATAAACATTGAGAGAAACACTGTACATCAGTTAGTCCAACCACTTTTTAGGGAAATAAAAATTGAAGCCCAGGGAAGCCTTTCATGAGTTAAGAGCAATGAGTTGAACCCAGGTTTTTCTGTCTCCAAGCTGCCCTTAAGAGCCATCCTCAACTCATCTTTTCTTCTCGATGCTGACTTGTGCTTCCTCAAGGAGCACTGCAAAATTCTCCCATAAACCTCTAGTCTGAGTTTAAAATAATCTCTTAAATTTCTTAACTCCCAATCTTAAATGCCTTTTTGTTAACTTACCAATTTTTTGACTGCTTCCTATCTTTTTACTTTGATGAACTTTTTACTTTGACAAACTTTTGTAAAACTCTATTCATTCATTTGTTCAAAAAGATTTATAGATTGTTTTCTGGGTGTCTTATTCTCCCTTGATTTTTTCCAAGACACTAACCTATTTCCTCCTGACTTGGCCTGTTCTATCTGCTCTGTGGCCACCACTTATTCTTCTCCCCACCTAACTACAGGCATTTCTCAAGGCTTATCTCATTTTCCCTTTTGAGTACTTCCTTGCTCCTAATTTGTCTCCAATTTCATGATTTCAACCATTACCTTCCAAGACTGAATAACAAAGGGGCATCTCTGGGCTGGCTCTATTTCCTCAGAGTTTGGCCCTCCTTCCTCCAGCAAGTGTTCACCTGGAAAGCCCAGGTTCACTCAAAACTAAACCTTATGAAATGGAATATACTCTCTCCCCAACTTACCTCCCCTGAAGACTTTCCAGTCTTGATATAAATGTGACCACATCCAATCAGCAAGGCCTTATGTCAAGACTCATGTGTAACAGAGTCCTCTGATGCTCTGGGTAAAACAAATCGCCCAGAGTTGCCAATTATCCCTGCACATCTGTTCCTTCTTTCCCACTCACACTGCTTCTGCTTTAGGTTCCAAGGCCTGACCTATTTCTCCCTCTTCCCTCTGGCTCAATTATCATAAAAATCTTCGACATACAGAAAAATTAAAAGAATGACACAGTGCTCATCTGTAGACAAACTAGGTTTCATGATTTATAACATTATATCACATAAATATATTTATTTGCTTTGTCTGGATCTATGTCTGGATCTTGGAGAAGGAAATGGCAACCCACTCCAGTATTATTGCCTGGAGAATCCCATGGTCAGAGAAGTCTGGCAGGCTAGAGTCCAGGGATCACAAGAGTCGGACATGACTTAGCAACTACACCACCACCACCACCATGCCTGGATCTAGCTGTAAGTATAGGGATAGAGACAGGAATGAGGGTGGATGAGTATGGGCATAGGTGCGCATATACCTATAGACACAGATAAGACATAGATACAGATAGAGTAGAGATATACACATACACATGCATATATTTTTCCATGGACATGAATCTGAGCTAATTCTGGGAGACGGTGTAGGATAGAGGAGCTTGGGGTGCTACAGTCTGTGGGGTCGCAGAGAGTCGGACATGACTTAGCAACTGAACAACAACATATTTTGTCAAGTAATTTGAAAGTAAAGAGCAGATATTAAGAGACTTGTCAGCATATATCACTCCTTTCTTAAGAATAAGAACTTTCTCATATATTACCATTATATCATTATCAAAACTATAAATTAATAATGATCCACTAATATCCAAAGTCCAGGCCACATTCAAATATTCCCATTAATTCCATACCAAATGGCTTTTATCGCTACTGTGGGGTTTTTAAACTATAATTCAATCACAGTTTACAAGTTGTGGTTTTATTTAAATATCTTATCTCTTTGATTTCCTTTTTATTTTCCTCCCTCCTATTTATTATTCATGATCATTTACTTTGTCTAAGAGGATGCCAGATAGCTTGAATTTATCTGAATGCTTCCTTGATATGTATTTGTCTTTTACCTCTTCCCCTATAGCCTGCAGAGGCTAGATCTGTTTCAGTCACTTTTAATTGATCCTCTTTATTTCACTTAATTTCCCCAATTTCTTATATACCAAGTGAATCTTTATTTCCTCTCCCCCCATGTTTTAATGCCTCTGCAAAATTCTGCCTTGTTCCCACCCCTCTTAAGCAACCCCTCCCAAACCACTCCCAAAAATTCCTCCGTCATTATCAAGTCTGTTTTCCTTTTAAGACCTTCTCAGGCTGGTCCTGACCCACTTTTGTGGTTCCCTACTCCAACCTTGGTTTCACGCAAACTGCTCCCTGGAGCACACCACATACTTCCCTACCTCTCAGCTTTTCAGGACACTCTCATCTCTTCAAGTCCTACCTTCCAGACGTCACATACTTCTTTCATGAAGCTTTTCCAAACCACTCCAAGGCCTATAATTGTTTTCTTCCTGTGAACTCACTGACCTTAATATTTATGTGACATCATTCTTTGGGCAATTAGCTGTTAGTTAAAAGAGTTGTTTAATATTTTGTCACCGATCACGCATCTCTTGTACCACACAATTGTTCATGTACTGTTGTGTAACTTTCTACCTGGTCCCTCAACCGTATTTTAAGTTCCGTTAGTGTGGAGTTCATGCAAAGTTCTTTTTAAGTTGATGCATAATATTACATAAAAATATATACTTAAAAATGTTTGTTATCTGACCTGTTGACAGATTATTAAAAAATGAGACAGACAAATGAGAATTCCAAATGAGAAGTACAGTTTGAAAGAAGATTAATCTCTGTCAAGCCATCACTAATACTCAGTACTTACTTGGAATTTTTATACTAACAAATGCCAACCTTTAGAACCATACCCTTCAGCCACCAATAGCCTAAGGGAGTGGGAAAGACCAAGACTTTAAAAGGCACAGTTCTGCCCACACTAATGGTATGCCTTTAGGCAAGCTCCTTAAATACTTTTAATCTCAGTTTTGTAGTCCCTACAATGGAAATAAAGACAGTTACATTCCCTGTTTGTTGGAGAAAAGCAAAATAATAATGATACAAGTGCATCCCTTGCTATTGTGATGTTCTCAATATTAATTGAATCTAATTCATGAGATTTCATTCTCTTGCTTAAAGTCTAGAAGAAATGAAATGCATTTCCTGTTAAAAAAGAGGCTCTTCAAATGCTTGGAACCCAGTCGTTCTAAGAATGTGTAGATAGTAACTCTGAATATTAAATGTGCCAAAAATATGAATACTCATTGAACTGTGAGAACATGATTATCAAGTAGGTTGTGCAAAGCTACTGCTCTGTTCATCTTAGAGGGGAGAGGGAATTTCATGACCAACACAACTGCATATGTTTCAAAAGTAAACTGACCTTTGCTGGTTCTGCCTCAACCACTCATAGGCTTGGTAAACAACTGTAACTCTGAATAAGATGTAGACACAATGACCACTTCAAAGGTAACATTATTAAGTGAGATAATCCTTGTGAAGTGTTTCACCTAAGGCCAGGAGGAGAAGGGGGTGACAGAGGATGAGGTGGTTGGATGTCATCACTGACTCAATGGACATGAGTTTCAGCAAACTCTGCGAGAGAGTAAAGAACAGGGAAGCCTGGCGGGCTGCAGTCCGTGGGGTCACGAAGATTCAGACATAACTGAGCAACTGAACAACAAATGTGTACAGTAAATGCTCAAAGGTTACTATCTTGCTGTGGTTTCTCAATGCAAATCCGAAGCAAAGAGCTTTATCCCAAAGTTGTTCTCAGAAGTAACAGATGGAATTTTCCAAGCTATCTTTTCCTCCCCCAACTCCTCTGCTGCACCCCATCCTGTTGAGTCACTACCGTCTTCCATCACCCTTCTCTCCTGTCTCTGAGTCCTTGCCCATGCTATGCTTCAGCTCCTAGAAGGACTTCTTGCACGTCACCTCCCCAAATCTTAAAGATGTGACTCTAGCCCTGCCTCTTTCATGGAGATTAGCATTTTTCAATCTTTGATGGCCTTGTCCTCCTTTGCCTTCCCCAGTGACACTCAAATGACATTTAGTTCTATACCGACTTGTAACTTCTTTCCTTTCCACAATAATGTGCCTTTTCGACCAACTAAATTAAACATTTTGAGGGCAAGGATGATGTCTTGTTCCCTAGCCTAGTTCAGTGTCATAACAGTAATTATTTGTTGAATTAACACAGGTAACTGACTGTGACCAAAGCACCTTCTGTAAACATAGATTCTGTGAAACCTTATACAGTGATAGTTTTTATTCATAAGGTTATGAATCATCTTTCCAGAGACAGAAGAAAAACACACTTAGGCTGGAAGAGATAATATTAAATTGGAACCTTCATTTCTAAATCATTCCTGTCTCCCAAGGCCTTTAAAGTGACAAGTCAAAACTTTTCATCATTTGTGAAAGAGTCCAGATGACTTTTTGTGTTGTTCAAGCAAAAATATATTAGGATTCATCAGGCTTCAAGTGACAACAACCTAATCCAATTATCTTAAGGAAAGGGGGAATTTCCTGGTTCATATAACTCTATAAAGTATGGAGCTAGTGTGTGCTATTTTGACATCAAATGATATTAGCAGGGCTGTTTATCTCTTCGCTACCCTTCATTGCAATCTAAGCTTCAGGAGAAGCCAGGATGGCAGCAGCTCCAGTCTGCATGCTTCCTGGTTCAGTTCCAGGAGGGTGGTCATATTCTCTTTCCCAAAAGTCACCAAGGAAGTCTCTCTGGTTGAATCCTATGAGCACCTTTGAGCCAATCACCAGGACAAGAAGAGACAGCGCACAGACCTACTGAGGCCCACACCTCCACACCCACACCTCTGGGTCACTGTTGTTAGTAGGCTTCCTGGAGCCACAGAGACGGAGAGTCAGGAGGGGAGGTTCCTTGGAGGCAAATGGATACAATTATTAGAGAGTGGGTGAGGGTATACCGGAGAAACATTTGAACTCACAGACTACTAGGCACATACTAAATCTTTCATTCAGTGACTTAAGCCGGTTTCTCTTCCTCCATTAAGCACTAAGACTGTGCTTCCAGGCTTTTTTAATGTCATGGTATACAGAAAATAATAATAATCCTGCATTACACTGAGTGCTGAGAAAGCCAGGGCCTCAACACTGCCTAGAACAGCAACTCATGGGTGGGAAAGCTGTGCCTAGAAGGTGGCATGATTTTGTGGAGAGACCACCTAGTCAAATGAAATCTCAAGTCCTGGCTTTGAGATTCAGATTTGCCACTTACTTGCTGTAAGTAGGTAAGGCAAGTCTCAATTCCTGTTTCCTCACTGGTAAAATCAGGATAAAAAATACATGTCCAGCCTACCTCACAGAATTGTTGGGGGGAAAGCCACATAAAAGAACGCCTCTCAGTGTATTTTGTTAACTACAAAGTGTTATACAAATGTGAGGCATTATTCCTATTTGGGGGAACTGAGTTAACCGATTGAAAAATAAGTTGGGATATAGGAGATCTCTCCAAAAATGTCTTACACTGAGTTTATACTACTATATGATTTTACTTCATAGCTAAATGGATCCATAGAGGTCCGTGAGGTTGCTCAATGTAGAGACAGCTAACACTTTGAACACATGTTGGTCAAACAGGGTCAACCAGGATATGTAAACTTATTAAATCTTAAATGATTGATATCATTACTTTAAAGATATCTGAAAGAACACTGAGCCTCATTTGCCTAAGCAAACATAAGGTAGGACCAGGATTAACCAAAACCATAGTAAAGGGTCGCAATGGACATATAGTTGTAAGCTTAATCCCCTAAGCAAGAACATCTGTTAACAGAAACACAGAAGCAAATTACAGAAGGTAAGTGGGGGAAGTAGAAGATTCCAAAGACAAGGAGTGCTGACTAAGCAGGCCTGACTTCTTCTGAATAGAAATTAGTGCTCCTCCAAAATGCAAAACTGTGCCATGAACACACAGCACATGTAGAAATGCTCATCACAGTAGACACGATCTTAAAATCAAGCTTGACCAGCAAGTTCTCAAATTCCTTTGTAAAAAGAGAAAATAACGAACTGATGCCACAAGAATCAGTTGATTCCCACCTCACTTGTCCCTCCTAAAGTCTATCTGCCTAAAAATGATGATATAAAATGAAAAAACCATGAATTTTATGATTTTCCTCTTCTACCAGATTCCTGCTGTAAAATGTACTTTGGGAGAAGAAAAGGAACAGGGTCCAGATAATGTCAATTGACATACACAGAATTAGACACTTCTTGAATTCTGGGTAGTGTGTTTAGCAGAAATTCAAACAAGCAAAATAGAAAAAAATAATATGTAGAATATAATGAATTCTTTATATGCAGATTCAACATATAAAAATATAGAATTAAATATCTTGAATAATCTCAGGAGGCCCTCAAGATGAAAGAAAAACACAGTGATTACACTTCTAAGAACAATAATACATTAGTAAAAGGCCAAATCCTGATTCCTCCTTTGCAGCCCCCTCCTAGTTTGTAAGCAAAATTTAAGTGTCACAAATATCTCAGTGCCTCAAAGTTTGCTCCATTA
Source organism: Ovis canadensis (assembly GCF_042477335.2). Lineage (NCBI taxonomy): Eukaryota > Metazoa > Chordata > Mammalia > Artiodactyla > Bovidae > Ovis > Ovis canadensis. Next base: position 31,189,707 of record NC_091248.1, on the reverse strand, counting down.
AAAAATACAGTTAAATTGGCCTCTTCTTGTCTATACAAGGACATGAAGAGTAGGAAAGGGAAATGTATGTGAAAGTATCACACTGTAGCCAGAGTAAGGTTTTTGTCATTTTTTTTTAACAGAAATTTAATCATGTTAACCCACTTCCTGCTTAAAATATTTTAGTAACTTCTATATGCTTTTAGGCAAATTATTATTCTTCTTTTATATTAAGATATTATTGACATACAATATTATATTAGTTCCCCTGGTAGCTCAGCTGGTAAAGAATCTGCCTGCAATGCAGGAGACCCCAGTTTGATTCCTGGGTCAGAAAGATCTGCTGGGGAAGTGACAGGCTACCCACGCCAGTATTCTTGGGCTTCCCTGGTGGCTCAGCTGGTAAAAAATCTGCCTGCAATGCGGGAGACCTGGGTTCAAACCCTGGGTTGGGAAGATCCCCTGGAGAAGGGAATGAAGGTTACCCACTCCAGTATTCTGGCCTGGACATGACTGAACAACTTTTATTTCATATTATATTAGTTTCAAGTATACAACATAATGATTCCATATTTTATATATTACAAACTGATCATCACTATAAATCCAGTTAGCATCCATCATCATTAAAAGACAAATGAAAAACTATAGTGTGGCTACAGTGTGGTACTTTCACATACATTTTTGATAGGAAGAGTGGCATTTGTGTGTGTGTGTGTGTGTGTGTGTGTGTATTTTTTTAATGGAGCAAACTTTGAGGCACTGAGATATTTGTGTGTGACACTTGAATTTTGCTTGCAAACCAGGAGAGGGGCTGCAAACAAGGAGTCAGGGAACACCTGGAGAAGAGAGTATGGGGCACAGAGAAGCAAGATGATTCTGAAGTGGAATTTACCTGTGTGTTCAGGGGACATCAAGGAGGCTAGTGTGGTAGAGAGGAATGTATAGAAAGAGAGTGGTAGAAGATGAGGTCAGATAGCTAGCAAGAGGACAGTCACATAGGGCTCTATGCTGCTGCTGCTAAGTCGCTTCAGTCGTGTCCAACTCTGTGTGACCCCATAGACAGCAGCCCACCAGGCTCCCCAGTCCCTGGGATTCTCCAGGCAAGAACACTGGAGTGGGTTGCCATTTCCTTCTCCAATGCATGAAAGTGAAAAGTGAAAATGAAGTCGCTCAGTCATGTCCAAGTCTTCGCGACCCCGTGGACTGCAGCCTACCAGGCTCCTCTGCCCATGGGATTTTCCAGGCAAGAGTATTGGAGTGGGGTGCCACTGCCTTCTCTGATAGGGCTCTATAAAAATGAGCTAAGGACCATGAGATTCACTGTGAGATGCAAAGTTAAGATGAAACTTAGTGGGGCCATGTGGGACTCCCAGGCACAGAGCCTTTTTGTCCCCTGTTTCTTGTAGGCAAGACTCTAGCCACTATGACCTTCCTGGAGTTCCAAAGGGTGGATTCTAACAGTTGCTAATCAAGGGAGGAACAGCCAAGAAATTTCCTGATGCAAAGTTAAAGGGACCAGAGAAACTCCTCAAGATAAGGAGACTGACCAAGTGAGATGGGAGAAATATCCCCAACCTCAGATATGCAGATTACACCACTCTAATGGCAGGAATTGAAGAGCCTCTTAAGGGTAAAACAGGAGAGTGAAAAAGCTGGCTTAAAACTCAACATTCAAAAAACTTAGATCGTGGCATCTTGTCCCATCACTTCATGGCAAATAGAAGGGAAAAAAGTGGAAGCAGTGACAAACTTTATTTTCTTGGGCTCCAAAATCAGTAATTGCTGCCATGAAATTAAAAGAAGCTTGCTCCTTGGAAGGAAAGCTATGACATACTTAGACAGCATATTAAAAAGCAGACACATCACTTTGCCAACAAAGGTCTACATAGTCATAGCTATGGTTTTTCCGGTAGTCATGTACGGATGTGAGAGCTGGACCAAAAGAAAGCTGAGTGCCAAAGAACTGATGCTTTGAATTGTGCATCAAAATTGCTGGAGAAGACTCTTGAGAGTCCCTTGGACTGCAAGGAGATCAAACCAGTGAAATGTAAAGGAAACCAACTCTGAATAGTCATTTGAAGAACTGATGCTGAAGCTGAAGCTCCATTACTTTGGCCACCTGATGTGAAGAGCTGACTCACTGGAAAAGACTCTGATGCTGGACAAGATTGAAGGCAAAAGGAGAAGAGGGCAGCAGCAGATAAGATGGTTAGATAAAATCACCAACTCAGTAGACATGAGTTTGAGCAAACTCTGGGAGATAATGAAGGACAGAGAACTCTGGTGTGCTGCAGACCATAGGGTTGCAAAAAGTAGGGCACACCCTACTAGTTCATTCACCCTATTAGTGAATGAACACCTCCACCACCACCTAAAACAAGATTAAGAGACTGCAGGCCCTGCTCATACCCTAATCTTATCAGAGACCCCACCTTTGCCCCCCATTATAAAAACCCTCACCACATTCACTGAGGTTGAGACACAGTTTTTTTAAGCAGAAGCCTGATGTGTCTCCCTTTGCCAGGCAAAGTAATAAAGCTATCCCGTTCTGCTTCACCCCAAACTCTGGTCTCTAGGATTTTATTCAGCACTGGTATTTAGAGAGGCTGAGCTTTCAGTAACAATGATGGGAGATTTGAGTAGAGCTCTAATGTAATCTGGCTTTCATTGTAATGAGATTGACTCTGCCTTCTTTGTGGAGGACAGTGTAAGTAGCAATAGCAGATACAGGCAGACTACTTAAAGGTCTACTGTTTCGCTATTTAACTCTTGTCTTTTAGTCACTAAGTCGTGTCCGACTCTGCGACCCCATGGACTGCAGCACACCAGGCTTCCCTGTCCTTCACTATCTCCTGGAGTTTGCTTAAACTCATGTCCATTTAACTCTTATATTAATTTATATCCCTGTTTCAATTCCTTGGGGAAGTCTTTCCAATCTTCTATATTCTCTTACAATCCATGTATTGATCATCAACATAGTACTTGGCATCTTTGCAATTTTATATTTATTTATGTGATTACCTGATTAATATTTGTCTCCTCCACTGGTCTATGAGTTTCTTCAGGAAAGCCAATCAGCTTTTCCTTCTCCAGTGTCTAGCAGAGTATATAAAACAAGCGGTGCACAATAAATGCAAATAAAGAAAGGAAGGAAGGAAGGAAAAAGGAGGGAGGGAGGGAAGGAAGGAAGATACGAAAGCAAGAAAGAAGAGGAGAAGGGAGAGGGAAAATATTCACACGAGTTATTTTGCAGATTTTGATATAATTGCTCCAAAATGATGCAATAATTTTGGGGCAAACAGAGAGGAGTTTTTGCCAAAGATGCAGGAAGGGTTATGCCCCACCATCCAAGGAAAGTTTGGTTTATCAAGAAATATCAGTAAAAGCTAACATTTATTGAGAGCTTACTAGATTCCAAGTGCTTATTTAAATTATCTTGTTGAATCCTCTTAACAGCTTTAAGGAGTTTATATTACTACAGTTTTCAGATGAACAAATGTACTTAAGAGAGGTTAGTTACACAGCCAATAATCTACAGAGCTGAGAGCTCAAACCTTCCTGTTTAGCTGCCATGCACATTGCCTCCTGCAGGGACAGTCAATAGCTATTTTATTAAAGATTTAGCTCCTGCAATCACATTTCTGAAAATCCATTGTGTCAAACAAATAGCAGGGTTCAAATGCAGATGAATTTCTGCCTCTCATCTAGTGTGTACATTTCCCCCCAACAGAAACAATTCCAATCAGTGTCATATGGTTTCATTTGAAATTTTAATGAGGCACAACAAATAAAAAGGAGGAAGAGAAGAGAATGGGAAATCAGAGCTACCTAACCGTAGATCTGAGAAAGTGTTGGCTGCAGTATTAAAGTACAAAACAGAATCTTTCATCTCAAATACCATTTAAAAGGCCTTGGTTTGTTTAACATATTAACAAAGAATATAATTTAATGTCACCGTGAGACATAGAATAATTCTTATTTCAAAATGCTCAATAAGAATGATAATTGCCACAAAAATGAATCTCTCCTTTTGATAAATCTTTAGAGAGAAACAGGAGAAAAGTCAATTTTAGGCTATTCTTTGAAATTCTTTCATCACAGCTGCATAATGAAACATGAAGTTTCTAAAATATTTATGAAAACTTTCATTTTTCAAGTATTTACAGTGAATTTTACTTTTCTCAAAGAGAAATCTACTATTTTTCTTAAAAGAATGCATGCATATGTATACATATATAAACATATATATGGTTAGAGACAGAGATATATAAGTATATAAGTATATAGGTATGTATATGTCTATATGAATATGAATATGAATATATATATATATCTTTCTCTCATAAACAGCAGGCAGGAATGTAAACTAGTTTAACCTTTTAGAAGGCAATTAAACACACATCAAATCATTATTATATAATTTGCATATTCTTGATTCAATGATACATTGTCTACAACACTACACATAGAAAATCCTAGAGAAGCCACCAGATAACTACTGCTGCTACTGCTGCTGCGTCGCTTCAGTCGTGTCCGACTCTGTGCGGCCCCATAGACGGCAGCCCACCAGGCTCCCCTGTCCCTGGGATCTCCAGGCAAGAACACTGGAGTGGGTTGCCATTTCCTTCTCCAATGCATGAAAGTGAAAGTGAAGTCACTCAGTCGTGTCCAACTCTTGGCAACCCCATGGACTGCAGCCCACCAGGCTCCTCCATCCATGGGATTTTCCAGGCAAGAGTACTGGAGTGGGGTGCCATTGCCTTCTCCGAGATAACTACTAGACCTCATCAATGAATTTGGTAAAGTTACAAGATACAAAAATTAATAAACAGAAATTGTTGTGTTTCTATACATAGCAACAAACTAGCAGAAAGAGAAATTAAGGAAACAATTTCATTTACATTGCATCAAAAATAAGAAAATACCTACGAATAAACTTACCTAAGGAGGCAAAAGACGTTTATGCAGAAAACTGTAACACTGATGGAAGACAACGCAAACTGGAAAGTCACTCAGTGTTCTTGGGTTTGAAGAATCAACGTTGTTAAAATGACTATGCTACTTAAGGCAATCTACAGATTCAATGCAATCTCTATCAAAATACCAATGACATTTTTCACAGAACTAGAGGAAATAAATTTAAAATCTGTATGGAAACATAAAAGACCCCAAATAACCAAAACAATCTTGAGATAGAACAGAGCTGGAGGAATCATGCTCCCTAACTTCATACTATACTACAAAGCTACAGTAATCAAAAGAGAATGGTCCTGGCACAAAAGCAGACACATAGATCAATGAAACAGATTGCCTAGAAATAAATCCATGCACTTATGGTCAATTACTCTACAAAACAGAACATCAGAATATACAATAGAGAAAAGACAGTCTCTTCAATAAGAGGTTCTGGGGAAACTAGACAGCTGCATGTGAAAGAATAAAATTAAAACATTCTCTAGCATCATGCAGAAAAATAAAATCAAAATAAAGACCTAAAAACACGATCAGACACTAAAAAACTATTAGAGGAAAACATAGGCAGAAAACTCTTCAACATAAATCACAGCAATATTTTTTTTTAATCCATCTCCTATAGTAAAGAAAATAAAAGCAAAAATAAACAAATGGGATGTAATTAAGCTTAAAAAGCTTTGCACAGGAAAAAATCATCAGTAAATGAAAAGACAACCTACTTAATGGGAGAAAATATTTGCAAATGATATGACTGATAAGGGATTAATATCCAACATATATAGTACAACTCAACATCAAAAAATCAAACAACCCCATTGAAAAAATGGCCAGAATAACTGAACAGACATTTCTCCTAAGAGGAAATGCAGATGGCAAACAGGCACATGAAAAGGTGCTCAGCTTCACTAGTTGGAAATGCCAAAACACTTCACAACTGTCAGAATGGCTACCATCAAAAAGAACACAAACAACAAATGTCAGCAAGGCTGTCGAGAAAAGGGAACCCTGTGCACTGTTGGTAGGAATGTAATTGGTGCAGCCGCTGTTGAACACAGTATGGAAGTTTCTCAGAAAACTAAAAACAGAACTCCCATATGACCAGCAATTTCACTCCTGGTGTATATATCTCCCCCCAAAATCCAGTAATCTGAAAGGATATGTGCACCCCAAAGTTCATAGCAGCTTTATTTACAATAGCCCGGATATGGAAGCAACTTAAGTGTCCATCAACAGATGAATGGAGAAAGATGTGAGATAGACATATATACAAACACACACACACACACACACACACACACACACATATATATATATAGCTTCCCTTATAGCCCAGTCAGTAAAGAATCTGCCTGCAGTGCGGGAGACTCAGGTTCGATTCCTGGAATCGGAAGATCCCCTGGAGAAGGAAATGGCCACCCACTCCAGTATTCTTGCCTGGAGAATCCCATAGATAGAGGAGCCTGACAGGCTCCTTGCGTCCATGGGGTCACAAAAGTCGGACATAACTTAGCAACTAAACCACCAAACCATATATATACAGTGGGATACTACTCAGTGATACCAAAAAAAACCATGAAATTTTGCCATTTGCAGCAAAATGGATGGACCTTAGGGCATTATACTTAGTGAAATAGGTCAGACAGAGAAACACAAGTACTGTACAATATCCCTTAAATGTGGAATCTACAAAACACAACAAACCAGTGAATACAACAAAAAGAAGCCATCTCAGAGATACAGAGAGCTAACTAGCTGTTACCAATGAGAAGAAGGAAATAGGAAGGGACAGTTAGGGGTACAAACAATTTGGTATAAAATAAGCGACAAGGATATATTGTATAGCACAAGGAATACAGCCAATATTTTATAATTATAAATGGAGTGCAACTTTTAAAAATTGTTAATCACTACATTGTACACCTGTAACTTATATAGTATTGTACAGCAACTATACTTCAATAAAAATAGCAATAATACTACATTTAGTCATTTATCTTATGACTGTATAGAAAGATAAAGTATAGTTATCTTTGTATAATTTATAGCAATAGCAACCACACAGATATAATCTAAACTAGAGACAATCAGTCATAAATATGGCATATCCAAATACTGGAATACTATGCAGCCGTTAGAAATGAGTCCACAAAAGTACATTTGCTGACCTGGGACTATGTTAACAGTACATCATTAAGTGAAAAAGTTAGTTAAAAATAACAAGCATAGGCATTCCCTGGCAGTCCAGTGGTTAGGACCCCTTGCTTTCACTGCCAAGGGCATAGGTTCAATCCCTGGTCAGACTAATCCCACAAGCCATGTGGTATGACCAAAAAAATACATAATTAAAAAAAAATAGTAAGCATGTTTCTACTTTTTTAAAACATATATATTACACAGAGAAATAAGTCTGAAAGAACAATTATCAAGATAATATTAGCTGTATATGGAAACTGAGATTATGAGTTACCATAATGCATGTATGTGATGTATGACTCTGTGTGTATAGATACAAAGATACATATATATGATTTTCACAATTTTCCAATGGAAAAAATTGGCCATGGTTGACATTTCTCTCTCAAAAAACAACTACCAGTTTTTAGAAATTGAATCCTTATAGCCAGTTAAAAATGATGAGAAATAAAATATACATCAAAGTCAAAAGGTTAAGATATTTAATAAAGGTGCAGCTAATAAAACAAAATTTACCTAACAGCTTTGCCTAACTGTATATTAAACCTTACATAAATAATGGTTACCTACACCTTTTTACAAAGATATCCTACCTCAGTCGGTTATTTCACCTCATCTGCATTTTCCCTAGGCCTTTTGAGAATGTTCAGAAGCTACACCGAGTGCCTTTCTATAATAAAAATACCACTGTGTTCCCACTCAGCTTGTTAAGAAATCAAAGAAAGAAATTAAGTTAGTTTGGCATGATTTGTTTTTGATGAACCCATGTTGCCTCCTAATTATCACATTATTTTCCTCCAGATGTTTGCAAATTGAGTGAGCATAGACACTCTCTTTGTTGACATGCACCATGAAAGCCCTGGACAATAGACTATGTTTGAAAGCTTTCGAGTTATTCAGTTTGCTAGCAGTTAAAATGGAGCTTATCTGGCTGAAGAAACAAGTGTGCATGTACTTTAAAACATGACTATAATTATTAAAATTGGCTACGTAAAAAGAATGAGCTAATGATGAAAAATCCTCTGAAACCTATACTCTAAGGAAAACCCAGGATCTGCTCTTAACCACTTCAAATAAACAGAAGGTGGTACTGGTATGAAAACACAAACATACAAGTAAATAAAAGCAGACCCTTACCTATACAGCTACAGGTAAAAACACTCATATATCTGTAATTTGGCAACACACAGATCATCTGTAATATGCTTTACTCCGTTTTGGCAGTTTCATTGCAGCATAGAGTCCCCTGGTGCATAATGAAGACCTAACTTCGGGCAAGGTAAACAAGGTAATAAAGCTGCAGTTTTCCCAATACTTTTATCTATTATCAGCAATAGCAGTGAGTGGACAAAACACTTGCCAAGACTATTGACCTCCATGTCTCTTTATCTACAAAGCAAGGTTAATGATGCCCGACTGGGAAAGGGGTTTGATGAATGAATGAGACATACTGTGAAGAAAAAATACTAACAAAGTAAGTGTGTGCTAAGTCACTTCAGTCGTGTCTGACTCTTTGAGACCCCATGGACTATGGCCTGCCAGGCTCCTCTGTCCAAAGGGTTCTCCAGGCAAAAACGCTGGGGTGGGCTGCCATCCCCTTCTCCAGGATATCTTCTCAACCCTGGGATCATACCTGCATCTCTTAAATCTCCTGCATTGGCAGGCAGGCTCTTTACCACGAGCACTACCTGGGAAGCCTTAACAAAGTAAGTAGTAATCTAATACATATTAAAAAAACATATAAACATATAATATTTTAAATATTCCCTTTGAACTGTAACAGAAGTGGAAGGAAGAGCTACTGTGAGGCTGGGAAGCTGATTAGGTTGTTTTATAATCTAAGAAACACAAATGCCTATTAATTTACTCTTGGCAAAATTGCCCAAGTCAATACTTTATGGATTTAATGTGATAGCACTGGAAAGCTTATGAAATTACAAGGCAAGGAAAGTTTCTCTTTAGTGCTCCTGTAACTCCTTAATCTATCTCCTTACAACTATTTTTGAGAGAATAACTGAGAAGTCAGGATTCACCCAAAAAAAAAAAAAAATCCTTTATTACAGCCAAATGCCCTGAACTGGTTGATTATATAACTATAAATATTCGAAAGGTAAAAAGAGAAAGAAGAGAGAACAAACTGGAGAAAAGGAAAAGGGAGGTAAGAAACAGAAGGAAAGGGAATGAAAGAAAATAAAGACTAGAAACTCAAACAGTAAAATAAACTCCACATACTTGCTTACCTTTATCACACCCTGGATTCCCAGGAAGTCATTCTTGATATTCTTTATTATCTTGAAAACTTCAAGAAATTTTCAATTTTGAAATGTTTGTCAGTACGTCTGACTTATTCTGCTATTTTCTTGCAGAGTTACATGTGTGCTGGGAACTTCCTGACACCACAAGATAACTTTCCGCACTACCGTAGACTTTGTAGTACTAGGTCAAACAACAAAGCTCTGCTGAGAAGCAGACGCAGAGGGGTTGGTTAACTGCACCTACTAGCTCCCATCATCATTTTGCCATGAATTTGACTTTTATTAAAAGTTTTTTTTTTTTCATGTGAACCATTTTTAAAATCGTTATTGAATTTGTTACAATATTGTTTTTGTTTCATGTTTTGGTTTTTTGGCTTTGAGGCATGGGGAATCTTAGCTCCTCGACCAGGTATCTAATTGGCACCTTCTGCATTGGAAAGTGAAGTCATAACCACTGGTCTATAAGGGATGTCCTATGTGAATTTGATTTAAATTCAACAAAAGTATAAATTTCAACATACTAAGTGACCACTTGGAATACTGAAAACATATTTGTACAATGTGCCACAAGGATTCATAGCACAGAACATATTCTTAATTTTACTTTCTCCTTTATGGGATCTTCCTTCACAAATTCCCTCCAAGCATGTATGATTCTCACACTGAATCCTGGTGACTCAGAACCCTCTACTGCAGTTCCTTGAACTAATTCCTGCTTATAGTGTTTTACCACGCACATCACGCTGTCATCTTTCCTCTGTAAAGATTCTTGTTTTGTGTCTATTTCTTTGGAGGTTTGATCTCTGGCAGGTAATCTGTGTAGAAAGATTGTTCCTCCCATCTAACACATTTATATTTGAACATGCTTTCTGAAGACACAGTGATTAACCCAAAGAAATACGTGGGGAACCATGAGCCCTTAGGTTGGCTGGTAAAGACAGATTCAGGGGACAATGACATGTGCGTGTGTACCTCATGCTGTGCTGTGCTTGGTTGCTCACGTGTCTGACTCTTCATGACCCTATGGACCGTAGCCCGCCAGGCTCCTCTGTCCATGGGGATTCTCCAGGCAAGAATACTGGAGTGGGCTGCCATGACCTCCTCCAGAGGATCTTCCCAACCAAGGATCGAACCCAGGTCTCCCACATTGCTGGTGGATTCTTTACCATCTGAGCCACCAAGGAAGCCCAAGAATACTGGAATGGGTAGCCTATCCCTTCTCCAGGGGATCTTCCTGACCCAGGAATTGAACCAGGGTCTCCTTCATTACCAGCTGAGCTACAAGGAAAGCCCATGTGGACCTCATGTAACCCATCAGATCAGATCATAGAGATAGCTGACTAGCCTTCAGTTAAAAAGCTATCAGCTACCACACCTGTAACCCTAACCGGTCAAAGGGTGATATAACCATGGGAATGAAGATTTGGAAATAGACACTAGCGAATTAAAAACAAAAAGGGAGGGAATTCCTTGGCAGTTAAGTTGTTAGTACTCCCTGCTTTCACTGCCAAGGGTGCCAAGGGCATGAGTTCAATCCTGGGACAGGGAACTAAGATCCCACAAGCTGCTTGGCATGGCCAAAACAAACAAACAAACAACAGCAAAATGGGGAGAATGATTATAGGTGTCTAAAATGGCATTGAAATGTAAATTCCTATCTAATTCAACCTCCACTTTGTACCATGGAGAGTGCTTGAGTTACACACAGCTGTATATGTCAAACTATGCTCTGGTTCACAGATAAGCACTCAGTTCTTTTTGGAAAGTTCGAAGAGAAATGTTTGCCACCTCTTTGATTGGAATCACCTCTCTTAATACTGATAGACAAATGTGAATTTACAATCAAACTGTCTCAAAAAAGGCTATAAAGTATTGTTATTTTGGTAAGCAACATTAAAACAAAATGTTAGGATTTCATCAAAATGATCACTCTAGCAAGGAAATAAATCAAAATTTAACTTTAAAACTCTTAGCATGTCCAATAGCAGCACTTCTAAATCAAACAAGTACATTTTAATACTGTAACACCTTCACCAAGGGATTTCAAAGTCTTAATGGCAAAATAATCATCCTCATTTACTTGAACTGCAAAAATGTTTTTCCTTTGCCTAGCATAAAGTAAAAGATAAAGATAGTTCTCCCTTAGAACTGCAGAATCAGAAAATGACATTCTCTGTTATGATGCATTAGTAGAAAAAACTAGATCTGAGAGCTTGGCAGAAATTGTATCATGTTTAGCTCGTTCTTGGTTCACATAAAATGATGAGATCACTAGAACCCAGGTACACATGGAGGATTGCACAGGTGATAAGGATTTTCCTTTGTAATATTAGTTCAAAGATAACTGTCCAGAAATAGTCATCAATAAGAATGCTCTCTGAACCATGAAACATCTTTGCCCTTAAGCCCTTCTGAGAGTATCTCAAAGTACTGCACCATCACAATCCCAATTTTTCCCCCAGAAGATCTATTTTCATGACACCAGTTTCTTGTTGAGTCAGTTTCGTGAATTAGCAAAGGCTTGCGTTTTCTTCCTTTTTCCTCCCACTGACAAACTTTCAGACTGTTTCCTAATTGTTACACTCTCCATCTACAAAGACAAGAGTTGAAAACTCTTATTTATGATTCCTGCCCCAGTTTTAGAGTAAACAAAGAATCATCCAAATAAATGCATGTTTTGGTTTTTTGAGTTGCTTATATATTGAATTTCTAAACTTTTCCTAGCTTAGCTAGCATGGACATCAACTGTATCTAGAAAAATTACAAAGCCTGAGATATATCTTTGGACTGATTATATTATATATGTAATTATTTGTGAATATAAATAATTGGATATAAAATTAATAAAAAGGATATATATTTCCCCCCCCCCCCGGCTCTCATTTTAATACTGTATCTCCTAGACAAGTGATTTTTTAAATGTGATCCAAAATTCCTGTAGGGTAACTGTCAATCGTAAAATACAATTCATTTGATTTATATATAAATTACTAAACTTATTTGCAATCATTTGTCACTCACATCACATCAAAATCAGGTTTTTATTTGGGATTCATTTTATCTGAAGTTTGTGGTAGTTTTTTGAAGTTTTGTCAACAGCAATGTATAATGCATGAAAAACTCCCATGTTTTCAAAGTGACATACCAACCCCCCCAAACATTTTAAAGGCACAGAAAAGGTTTTTTCACTTGAATAACATACTCCAAGTTCTGTAGTTTAATTCCACCTCTCTCTCACCATCTCTTGCCCCTTCCAAACCACTACCCTCATTTCTATTCCTCTGATGTAAATCTCAGCACATTTTTGAGAGTTTGTCCTGATGACCAACACATTGACTTCTGAGCCTCCCATTTATCCCTGAGAAGAACTGATCACCTCCTCCTACTAGCTAAGCAGTTAATCTATCCTGGTTAACAATTTAAGTAAGACATCTGTGCTTGTTTCCTCACGCTGCTATAACAAAGTACCGTAAACTGGGTGGCTTTAAAAACAAGAATTTACTCCTTCACCATTATGGAAGGTAGAAATCCACATCAGTGTGTTGGCAGGGCCACACTCCCTTGGAGACTCACGGTAGAGTGCTCCTGACCTCCTCCTGGCATGCAGTGCTCAGTGCCAGCCCTTGGCTCTGGTTTGCCTCTGTATCACTCCAGCCTCTGCTCCTCTCACCACATGGCATTCTCCCTGTTTCTTCTCTGATAAGCACGCTAGTCATATTGGATTAAGGGTTCACCCTACTCTGGTATGACTCCATCTCAACTTATATCTGCAAAGATCCTAAATAAGGATCTAAATAAGGTCACATCACAAGTACCAGGGGTTAAGACTTCAACATATCCTTTGGGGAACATGATTCCATCCACCAGAGTATCTTAAAAAGGCACAGTCAATCATAACAAAACAAAGTTCTCTAGCAAAATATTTCCTAAGTAGAGTGTCAAAACCACTGCAAATAGATATATGGAATATCCAAAGTATTTCCTGGAGGATTTAATGGTGAGCTTTTAAAGAGAAGAACCAAGGTTATTTCCAGAGCTAAACTGAGTTCTTGTCTTCCTAGTCAGTTCTCCTAAGTTCAGAAATCTATTACCTTAATAACCAAGGGCAAAACGTAGTATGTAGTAATTACACTGATAACATGATCAGCTAATGAAGTTCATTAGTCTAGTTGATGAAAACAGGACTTTATTGACTCTCTTATTTGTCACTGGTAAATGAGTACTGTAAAGAGAGATACCATCCAAGCAAAGTATGAAGCAAAATGCATTCTTTCAGCATCTCATTAGTCTTAATTAAATTGTGCCTTTAATTCATTTAAGCTAAAATTATTCAGAGCATGTAAAATTTAAACACCTATTTAAGCAATAATACATACAAGTATTGTATGTATTACAGACAGGCTGATAATTTTTACTAAATTTAAAATGACCCAATATGATTTCATACTACTTGGGTTCAAATTTCTTTGAAGTAATTTTACAAATATTTACTATAACCTTAAATTTCTTGGTCCCAGAACAAATCAGAATTAAAATTCCAAGGAAAATTGTTCAATAAAATTTTTCTTTGGATTGTCAAAATAACTTAAAATAGATTATATCCAAAGAAGACAAGAAAATAATTATTAAAATAAATGAGCATTCTACTCAAAACAGAAAAATATTGAAGGAAAATAAAGCAGGTCTTCTTCACTATTCCAAGGGCCTGCATGTTGTTCTCACGTAATCACAGCTTCCTACCAATTCTATGACCGTATCAGGTTTTCACCTATGGTCACTAGTATTTTCTTGATTTACACACACTGTTCCATATATTTGATTTCAGTATTGACCATCTGGTGGTGTCCATTTGTAGAGTTGTCCTCTGAATTAAATTCGCCCATTCCCATCCATTTTAGTTCATGGATTTCTAAAATGTCCATGTTCCCTCTTGCTGTCTCCTGCTTGAGCATGTCCAAGTTACCTTGATTCATGGACCTAACCTTCCAGGTTTCTATGCAATATTGTTCTTTTCAATATCAGACTATATTTTCACCCTCAGACCCATCCACAACTGATCATCATTTCTGCTTTGGGCCAGCCACTTCATTCTTTCTGGAGCTATTAGTAATTGCCCTTTACTCTTTCCCAGAAGCATGTTGGACACTTTCAAACCTGGGGGGCTCATCTTCCAGTATCATGTAATTTTGCCTTTTCATAGTGTTCATGGAGTTCTCATGGCAAGAACAATATTGTGGGCTGCCATTTCCCCCTTCAGAGGACCAGGTTTTCTCAGAACTCTTCACTATGCCCCACCATCTTTGGCAGCCCTGCATGGCATGGTTCATGCTTTCACTGAGTTATGCAGGCCCCTTTGCCACAACCCAGGAGATAACTCTATGAGTGATCAATGATCTATGATCAATACTGAAATCTATGATCAATATTGAAATCAGATTGATTATATTCTTTGCAGCTGAAGACAGAAGCTCTATACAGTCAGCAAAAACAAGATCAGGATCAGACTATGGCTCAGATCATGGACTCCTTATTGCAAAATCCAGACTTAAATTGGAGAAAGTAGGTAAAACCAATAGACCATTCAGTTCAGTTCAGTTCAGTTCAGTCGCTCAGTCGTGTCCTATTCTTTGTGACCCCATGAATCGCAGCACGCCAGGCCTCCCTGTCCATTCGGGTATGACATAAATCAAATCCGTTATGATTACACAGGGGAGGTGATGAATAGATTCAAGGGGTTAGCTCTGTTAGAGAGCCTGAAGACCTATGGACAGAGGTTCATAACACCGTACAGGAGGCAGTGATCAGAACCATCCCAAAGAAAAAGAAATGAAGGAAAAAGAAGGCAAAATGATTGTCTGAGGAGGCTTTACAAATACCTGAGAAAAGCAGAGAAGTGAAAGGCAATGGAGAAAGGGAAAGGTATACCTAACTGAAGACAGAGTTTCAGAGACTAGCAAAGAGAGATAAGAAAACCTTAAGTGAAAAATGCAAAGAAATAGAGGGAAACAATAGAATGGCGAAGACTAGAGATCTCTTCAAGAGAATTGGAGATACCAAGGGAATATTTCATGTAAGGATGGGCATGATAAGGAACAGAAACATCAGAGACCTAACAAAAGCAAAGGAGATTAAGAAGAGATGGCAAGAGTACACAGAAGAATTATACCAAAAAAAAAAAAAAAAAAAGGTCTTAATGACCCAGATAACTGCTATGGTGTGGTCACTTGCCTACGCTGGACATCCTAGAGTGTGAAGTCAAGTGTGTTTTAGGAAGCATCACTATGAACAAAGCTAGTGGAGGTGACTGAATTCCAGTTGAGCTATTTCAAATCCTTAAAAGTGATGCTATTAAAGTGCTGCACTCAGTATGTCAGCAAATTTGGAAAACTCAGCAGTGGCCACAGGACAGCAAAAGGTCAGTTTTCATTCCAATTCCAAAGAAGGGCAATGTCAAAGAATGTTCAAATGACCATAAAGTTGTAATCATTTCACATGCTGGCAAGGTTATGCTCAAAATCCTTCAAGCTAGGCTTCAGCAGTACATGAACTGAGAACTTCCAGATGTATGAGCTGGATTTAGAAAGGCAGAGGAATCAGAGGTCAAATTGCCAACCTTTCGTGAAGAAAGCAAAGGAGTTCCAGAAAAATATCTACATCTGCTTCCTTGATAATGCTAAAGCTTTTGACTGTGTGGATCACAAAAAACTGGAAAATCTTAAAAAGATGGTAAACCTGTCTCCTAAGAAACCAGAATATAGGTCAAGAAGCAACAGTTAGAATCGGACATGGAACAGTAGGCTGGTTCATAATTGGGAAAGGAGTATGTCAAGGCTGGATATTGTCACTCTGCTTATTTAACTTATATGCAGTGTACATCATGCAAAATGCCAGGCTGGATGAATCATAAGCTGGAATCAGCATTGCCAGAAGAAACATCAACAATGTCAGATATACAGATGATACCACTCTAACGGCAGAAAATGAAGAGAAACTAAAGAATCCCTTGATGAGGTGAAACAGGAGAGTGAGAAAGCTGGCTTGAAACCCAACATTAAAAAAAAAAAAAAAAAAAAAGGCAAGATCGTGGCATCCATTCCCATCACTTCACGGCAAATAGATGGGGATAAATATAGAAACAGATTTTATTTTCTTGGGCTCCAAAATCACTGTGGATGTTGATTATAGCCACAAAATAAAAGACACTTGTTTCTCAGAAGAAAAGCTATGAAAAACCTAGACAGCATATTTAAAAGCAGAGATATCACTTTGCAACAAATATCCATATAGTCAAAGCTATGATTTTTCCAGTAGTCATATACAAATGTGAGAGTTGGACCATAAAGAAGCATGAAAGTGGAAGTTCCATTCTTCCTGAGTGTGGAAGAATTGATGCTTTTGAACTGCAGTGCTGGAGAAGACTCTTGAGAGTCCCTTGGACTGCAAGGACATCAAACCAATCAATCCTAAAGGAAATCAACCCTGAACATAAATTGGAAAGACTGAAGCTGAAGTTAAAGTTCCAATACTTTGGCCACCTGATGTGAAGAGCCAACTCGTTGGAAAAGACCCTGATGCTGGGAAATATTGAAGGCAAAAGAAGGGGGCAGCAGAGGATGGGATGGTTAAATAGCATCACTGACTCAATGGACATAAATTTGAGCAGATTTTGGGAGATAATGGAGGACAGAGGAGCCTGGTGTGCTGCAGTCCATGAGGTCACAAAGAATCAGACGTGACACAGTGACTGAACAACAAATTCTATATATATTTTCACTAATCAAACAGGATATATACTTAGATTTGATCTAAGGATTCTGTGTAAATATTTCAAATTTATGATAGAAAAGAGCCAATTCATTTAACAAGCTTTGAAAACAGCAAAGTGTGAGAGGGCAGCAGTCCTGTATCTTTGCCTATTAACAAAAAGAGGGTCAAAAACTATGCCTTAGCTTCCAATGCCCAGCAGTGATTTTATTTTGTACTTGTCCCAGACTGTTTTCTTGATCCCCATTATGTTGTTAGCTCAGCAGAGGAAAGAGACAGTTTAAAAAATGTCACAGTGGGAAGTGTTTTAATATTGAGTGGTAAATCCCCAGAGGCAAATGCAAAATATATCCACATTGTTAACAGTGCCTTTGGATCAGGGACAAGATTGTTAAAATAAGTGACTCGGGTTTCTTTCCTTTCCTTGAAGTTGTTTAGGCTTTGAGGTTGCTTGGGGGTGGGGAAAAGGAAAAGTGTCCATAAAGTATAATTATTTTTGTATTATTAGATATTTTATAACGTATCTCAAAATACAAAAACCTTTCTTCTCACATTCTATCCATGCTTCCTAAAATTAATAAAGTGAAATATACATGGAACGAACAGTGATTTTAAACTGAGTACTGAGCACCTCAAACAGTAAGCTTGTCTCTAGCATTGTAGGTCATTGTAGGTCATTGCCACCCTGGCCCCACAAGCAATCACCAAGAACTAGTTTTACATATTTAACACAGGAAAAATTATAAATATTCAAAGATGATCTAATTAATGGCAGAATCTATCTTTCAAGGAAAAAACATGGCCTCATTTTACACATTATACTGAAGAAAATGACAAAGGTATCTCCAACTACAGTCTCTGGAAATGAAAATCAAGAATAGATACCTTAACAGAGCTGGAAATAAAACTATTAAGATCTTCTGGAACTTCCACACATTCCTTTCTGAGCCTTTGATGTGCTTTCTTCCTAATCTCATTTGCTTGTTATTGTCCTCTCTCTAAAAGATTTAACTTATTCTATTCACAAAAGTGCTTAGGTTTCCGGTATCCATTGCAGCTCTTTTGTGGGTAAAATTGGTATTTTGATCTCTGACGCTGAACATCTGCAAACTAAATTTATATGCATGGTAATGACACACAATCATAAAGGATGTGAAATAATCTGTCTGTGTTACAACAGATGTCAATTTTTGTTGCTTGTTATTACTAAAAGGGGAAATGGAGTTCCTCTCTGTGACAAGTAATGTTGCTTCTAATTCCTAGCAATAAATGTACCTAGAATATGTGCCGAAGTGGCACTCAGCCTGAATATCCATCACCATTTTGATTGTTTGAAATGCATCTGGTCCCTTTGAGTATATTTACTGTGATTACCCAGTTCAAGCCTTTTCACACTATTGTATGTGTCATCAAATGACAGTAATGAAAATAACTGCAACCATTATTATAGGTTTTAGGACTTTGCCATCTGTTGAGTATTAGCCTTTGCCATTCCCCAACTGGCATTCCAGTAAGCCAAAATTACACAGAAGCTACCCCACAATACTGTGTTTTTACATCACCTTTCATTTTGCACATACCAAAGATGATGCATTCCTTAAACAGTTTTAATAGAATCTAGTAATTAAAAATGAACGTGAATAAGCTCACTTGATGTGGTTTCAAACCTTAGAGTACAAGTTATAAAGCCCTAAAATTAAACGCGGCATATGCCGCACAGTTTCAAGAATTAGCAGTGGTGTTTAATATTGTGATATTTAAGCATCAATCTAAAATGACACCAAAGAAAGGACAGGTGTGTTATTATCTCCATATAATTTTTACTATTTGGAAGAAACCTATATGTCTTTTTTATGTAATAAGTAAGTAGGGTTAGGCTTATGTTAGGCTACAGACTTATAATTTGTCAGAATATCAGTGTTTTGACCAGCCACAAATTTGTTAAGAATGTGATCTGTATTCACAAATTATACTATAACTTATATAGTATATTATATATAGTATATTATATATAATATACCAAAAACTTATATTTGATTATGCTATTGTCAGCAGTAATCTGCCACCACACTAGAACCTGAGTATAATACCTTCTTCAAAAAAAAGTCAACAAAAATTCCAATCAAAAATATGATGATAAAATATTATAAATTTCCAAATGCAAAGGAAAAATAAAAGCTTAAAGCTCAAACTTTGTCTGCAAGTTGTATTTTGCAATATTGTTGGTTTCAAAGTCCCTTTTGCATAATTTTAGTCAGACAAGAATGAGAAAAGCAGACTGCTTCCCAGGTAAAGAATCCCCCTGCCAAGTTCTGTGCCTGGGTCAAGAAGATCCCCTGGAGAAAGGAATGACAACCTACGCCAGGATTCTTGCCTGGGAAATCCCATGGACAGAGAAGCCTGGAGGGCTACAGTCCAGAGTCGAAAAGAGTCAGACATAACTGAGTGATTAAACAGCAATAACAACATGGAAAGAAAAAGGCAATCACACAGTAAGAAAGCAAGAACAGTGCAACTAAAGAAAACCAAAGAAAAAATGCAGATGAAAATTTTTCTAATTGCAATTTCTTATACTCCATGTGTACCCCTTTGAGAGCTCACTTCAGTTTGAGAATATTGTAACTACTCAAGAAATGCTTGTAGAAGACAACTAGAAATTAAAGGACCAGGCTACATCAGAAATGGTTGTAGAGAATGTTCAATCAATAAACGTTTTGTTAAAGGAACATGGTGTTATATCAGAACTGAATACAAACCACTCCTTCTTACATGAAATTCAGAATTTATTAAATAGCACATGATCCTGACCCAGAAAATGCCACCAACACTAAAGGCAGGTTTGCTAGTTCAGTCTTTAGGAGAAGGGATACATCCACTCACAGAATTTTTGTCTCAGTTACATGCACTTTTGTTAACTGTTGTTTTGTTGGTAAGTTATGTCCGACTCTTTTGCAACCTCATAGACTGTAGCCCTCCAGGCCCCTCTGTCCATGGGATTTCCCAGGCAAGAATAGAGGAGTGGGCTGCCATTTCCTTCTCCAAGGGATCTTCCTGACTGAGGAATCAAACCTGCATCTCCTGTGCCTCATTCATTGGCAGGTGGATTCTTTACCACTGAGCTACCTGGGAAACCCGCTTTTGCTAATACAATATAGCTAACACTCTATCATCATTGCATTTGTCCCATGAGAAAACAATAATTCAGGGCATTCATTTTAAAGAATGCAAAAGAATAGATTTCAATAAAAACTTTTATTTTTCAGATAGGTCTGAAGACTTTTATTAGTTTGCCAGAAAATTTAAAAAAAAAAAAGGATAACTAAGGAAAAAATTATATAACCATATGTGATTTTTTTTTAATTAAAAGAAATACCCAACAAATAAAGGAAGAGAGAATGAAGAGACCACACAGTGTGAAATAAAGGAAAATGTACTATTTCTTACTAGGATCTTAGAAAGAGTAAGAAGATTATGTACCTTTCAAGGTCACTTAGAGAATAACCAAAAAAGGCAAAATCATTTTCTACCCAAAAGTAAACTTGGAAAGATAATTCTAGCCATAATAAGTAAAGTTTGAAAAATTACCATGAATTGTGGAAGAGCTAAGCAAATAACAGAAATGACCAATAAAACTCAAAATAACGAAGGTAGACTTGAGTGGTCTTCTTATATAAATGGGTAGTACTTTGCCTGGAATATAGCTGATGACACAACTATTGATCCAGTTTTAATGATGATGTGGCCAGCTGAACAAAAAAACAAAAATAGTAGCAGCAATAATGAGTCAAAAGTTTATGATAGCTATTGAGACCCTGTAGAACTGTATTACCCACTACTGCCTGGAATAATATTTACTGTCTTATCTGTTCAAGATGCTTTATACTCCTGAGTAAGTTTCAAAGTAATGAGCTTATTTCCTTTGAAAATGTTCCCCAAAAATTTGAACAAGTCATAGACCTTGGGTGTTTGACCCATGCCTTCTCCTTATTTGTGGTCAATAAGAAATAAGGAAATACAACCAATATCTCTTAGGCATTACCAAGTTTTAGGCACTATGCTAGAAGCTGCAAATCAACACAGAATAATGGTACTCAAATATTGTTGAGTCTGAACTATCTACATGCCCAACCAACAGGGACATGGTGTTGGAGTTATAAAGGTGGCCCTATCTTTATTTGGATTATAGGAGAGTGGAAAAAACTGGCATTAAACAAGCCATCACAACAAAGTGTGAGGATGATAATTCCTTTCCTCCAGACTCAAAATCTAGTAAAGAAAGCAGGCATGCAAACTTAGAGCTAAGGTAAGGGTGACTGAGAGAGATGCTTAATAGAGAGAAATGAGTTGTGAAACAGAGTGAAGCAAGGCATTAATTCTAACTGAGGACATTCTGAGGGAAGGAGGATTTGAAAAGGCTTAGCAAGAAGGATAATGATGGGGGAAGGACATTTGAAACAATGGGACCAAGCACAGAAGCGCGCACCTTTTAAAATGACACAGACCAGAGGAAGGATCAGGAGATTTAGGGGAGACGGTCAGAAAGCCATGAGGAGTCTTAAAAGCCAAGCCAAGAAACCTGAGTCTATTCTATAGGCAGAGGAAAGCAGGTAATGCTTTTTGAGTTAAGCGATAATGTGATCAGACCTCTGCTTCAGAAAGAAACTTTTGGAAAGCTTTTGTGAACCATTTTAAATGCAGAGAGAAATGACTAAAAGAACACATACTAAAATAGTCATAAAAGTGATATTTTTGAATGACTACAGGCAATTATACCCATTTACTTATTGATAATCAACATGAATGTTGCCAGTATCTTTTAAAGCAAGCAGCAAACTTTCTGATATACTATATCCATCAATATAAATACACCTTCATTATTGCTGTTACCTAAATGTAAGAGGTTGAAGGCAAAAAAAAAACACCGAAAGCCATATTTAACTTTCAGTATTGATTAAGCCAGAATGCAGCCATTGGTCTATGGTCAGGACTTTTATTGAAATTGATTTAAAGCCAAATATTTCCAGCAGCCAGCAAATGATGGCATTTCCCTGAATATCCTGCAGTCTGGTCCTAGAATAGCACTATGACTCCTTGAGTTACAGGAAGAAGAACCAGTTGGATTACAAATCTAGGAAGGGAAGGAGTTTCTCATCACAAAACAGGAAGGTATCGGATAAGCACAAGGGCACTCTGTCTTCATCATGGTTCTAGGGAATCAAGTCCTGACATAATATATTCCAGGGTGACTAGATGTTCCTTCCCAGGGGATCTGGATACAACATTGGTGAGGACAAGGATCAGCATCACTTGCCTCTCCTGGTACATTACTTGCTCTCTGACGGGGGCGGGGGGAAACAGTAATGGGAATTCTGAGAGACATCATCCTGAAGGATGGGTATCACACACTGAGAATTTTGGTAACTTCAGGGTCACTGGATATACCACCTTGGTGGCATTATTTTAGTTCCTTTCCATTAATGTATTAAGTGATTTTGAAAAAAAAAAATTCTTCTTGTTACATCTTCTTAGTCTGGTTCCTCTATAGCTTTATCATCTGAGCCACTAGGGAAGCCCGACCTAACACCATGGTAGAATAAAATTTATATACTAGAGAAGAAGTTTGATTATTTTTTAAAGTTAGATTAAAAAAAAAAAAAAAAGAAACACCCAAAGAAGAGGAATGATGGTAACAATACATAACCTTCAGGAAAGAAAAGAATGATCACCATATGGGAAAAAAAACACGTGGACTGTCGCCCACCATGCTTCTCTGTCCATGGAATTCTCCAGGCAAGAATACTGGAATGGGTAGCCATTCCTTTCTCCAGGGGGTCTTCCCAACCCGGGGATCCAACCCAAGTCTCCTGCATTGCAGGCAGATTCTTTACTATATATACATATATATATATATATATATATATATATATATATACCCTTTCCATTAACAAGTGGAATATTTGCATTTGTATAGAGTCTCCTGAAGAGAATAAAGCAGTCTATTTATATTATGTGATAACATTTAAATATTCTTCTCTAACCAAAGGTCAAATATAACTCATAAATCATAAGTGGAGAGAAGAATCAATGAAGGCAACCAGCTTAAAGTTAACTTATCTGATTGGCCAGGCCACATAACCTGCACATCTGCCCTGAACATCTGTCTGATCAACCCACCCACCCTGGGGACAGAGTCTATAAGCTGCTGCAGGTCGACAAGCCAGGCTGGGTCAGAACAATGGACCTCCCACCTGTCAAACGAATGGCAAAGAAATACAATCTGAAGCCCAGGAACCAGGCCTAAATAGATCAGAAAAGAAAACCAATACCACAGGAAACCAACTAGATCAAGCACCGAGTGAACTGACGCATAAAGAGGAAATAAAATGAGCCTTGCAAAATCCTCTGAGCTGGTTTCTAAACGAGCTTTTTACATGGTTTCTCTCCATCATTGGCATGGGTTTACCAGTATCCATTAAAAGAGGTGACCCAGGAAAAAAATTCCAGGCAGAGGCCCCTAATCAAACATGTACCAGTATAGCGCAATTGGTCTTTTTCTTAGTAATTATTGAATGAATCCAACTTTTGAGGACCAAATAAATACATGTTTTTCTTAGCAAGGGAAATGTGCATGTTAGATATACCCTCTACCATGCCACTTTCTTCCTTTCAACCAATATTCCTCTCAAATAGTGCTGGTTCCCCAATCCTTTGTTCTTTTCTTTCATAAGCTCTTTCTTCAGAATGAATCTATTCTAGTATTTGCTTCATTCTTATGACTAAAAGATACATAAATAAGCATTAAAGATGGAAATTCTATTTACTAATAAATTAACATTGCCCAGTGGGTAAAGAATCTGCCTGCAATGCAGGAGCCGCAGGAGACACAGATTCAATCCCTGGGTCAGAAAGACCCCCCTGGAGAAGGAATTGGCAAGCCACTCCAGTATTCCTGCCTGAAAAATCCCATGGGCAGAGGATCCTGCTGGGCTGTAGTCCAAAGGGTGGCAAAGAGTCGGACTCGGCTGAGTGACTAAGCATATACATCAACAACATTTCTCCCCCCCAAAAAATATCCCTACCACACGAGCGTGAAATGGGCACAACTGGATATGAATATGGTTGCTTCAGCACTGTCTCAGGTTGTTCTTTTCCTGCTTTATTCACACTAGCCTGCAGAACGAGTGGAGTAAACCAGGTCTCGATCTCTATTTGGGCTCACTGAAACCATTCCTTTGATATGTACCTTAGCCATATGAGGGCTTCCCTGGTCGCTCAGACAGTAAAGAATCTGCCTACAATGCAGGAGACCCAGGTTTAGTCCCTGGGTCGGGAAGATCCCCTGGAGAAGGAAATGGCAATCGACTCCGGTGTTCTTGCCTGGAGAATTCCGTCGACAGAGGAACCTGGCAGACTGCCAATTATCAGAGATGGAAGTGACTGAACTTAGAATTTGACAGGCAGATGAGAGAAGAAAGCATTTAAAGACAGAAAGACAAATAAGTGCAAACAGATGTGAGAAATGGAATATTTCCTGCCATATCAGTAAACAAAGATGTCACAGTCATCAGCAATTGCAGCCCTCCAGTGTGAGCCGATGAACCCTGAGGGAACACAGGAAGGAAACGAATAGCCTCACAGCCATCAGGCTACAGCCTCTCCCTACAAACAGCCCCAAGGAAGCTCAGGACGTGAAAGACACAGGATACTGATCCCACATAGCTGAAACGGGAAGTGTTAGTCGCGCAGTCATGTCTGACTCTGCATTCCCATGGACTGCAGCCCGCCAGGCTCCTCTGTCCACGGAATTCTCCAGGCAAGAATATTGGAGTGGGTTGCCATTGCCTTCTCCAGGGGATCTTCCCGACCCAGGGATCGACCCTGGGACTCCTGGACTGTAGGCAGATTCTTTACTGCCTGAGCCACCAGGGAAGATCATATAAAGCTGAGGTACATATCAAAGGAATGATTTCAGTGAGCCCAGACTCTTGCATCTTTCCATAGATTAAAAAAAGACACTAAATTCCTTAACTTGGGTTATCAGGATTTCTTTAGTTAATAATAATTTTTGTATGTTCAGACTACCTGCCCTTTATTACAAAACTTGTATATAACCTGGCTCCTCCCCCACCCTCCTTGGAGCAGGGGTTACTAAAGATGCTGCCTCCCGAGCTTGAAGTCCTAAAAATTCCCACCGAATAAAGCATAACTCTCAACTTTTAGGTTGTGAATATTTTTTTAAGTCGACAGATGCTTGCCAAATAGGTGATCCTGAGTTAGAGTGCAGAAAGACAAGAAAAGGCAGACAGAGGTACTATGACGCCATTGTAGGATCATATACTAAGACGGGAACCTCAGGTTTTATTTTGGGGGGCAATAGGGGAAACTACTGTGCTTATCAGGCACAGGAGACCAGATGAAACTAGTGAGTTATAAAGCTTACTGTGATAGCAATATTGAGAATGAGATCAATATGAATGAGACTGGAAGAGGCGGGTACAATAGGAAAGAGGAGAATCCTGAAGGCCAGCACAAAAGCGGTGGCAGGGACTGGTTAAGAAGGTGAGATCGTAGAGTGTAACAACCTCCGTGACCGTTAAGGCGTTCCCTCAGCCTGAATGCTCAACCCCACGCGCCTGTAAGATGTCTTCTTACTCTCAAGGTGCAGCACAAAGGTTTCTTCCCCCACGAAGCCGTGTATCGGAGAGCTCTTGCTTTGCTCTCCCATGGGTTCTGTTTGCTCCTCTGTATGTTCAGGTCTCTCAGGATGGCGGTTCTCTTGCTCTCTGTACATCCCCTGCTCAACTAGCATCTGCTTCACCTACACCTACACACAAGACTTATCTTCCTACATACTTATCCTTGCCTCAGCTTAGGAGGATAGATCAGAATGTCTCCCTGTTAACTTATCCAAGCAGTGGTGCCCACTGCTGGTTTCACTGATAACCCTTGAGCCAACCTGGCATCCACTTCCCCCATACCCAGTGGCCTCTCTCCCACCACTACATGGAACAAAGACTGCCCACCAAGTCCTACCCACTGTCTGTAGCTGATGGTGGGGTGTAGCCCCAGGCCCTTGCTTCAGAAATAGAAGCGCCCCTTTTAAACCATTGTTTGCTGTTGCGGACTCCAGGCTCTTTCTTTTATCTTGAAGCTGGGCAAGTACAGGCCTTTAAAGGCCTGCGGGATCCAATCCAACATCCTCTTCGGACATTTAGTTCATTCTGCCAGGATCAAGGTCAGCCCTTCCATGGGCACTGCCTCTGTTGTACCACAACCCCCTTGAAAGTGGGTCCTTGGCTGATCCTTCCAGCTATTTCCCTTCACCAGAGAGCATCAAGCACAGGACCTTGCACGTAATAGTTTGGATGATTAAATAAACTGAAATGCCTCAAAGAAACACTGTTGGTTTTGCATTGCTATAGAGATGACCAAATCACAGAGCTAAGAGTAAACAAAAAATGATGAGGAGCAACTGGGCTAACTTCAGAAGACCCAAACCAAGCTATAGAGAGAAAAAGGAGTAACTGGAACATATTTCTTGGTAAGCACTGACATTCGTTTCTTTGTCGAAACGTTTCTTTGTGAGTCTCCCTGCAAATCACGACAATAGGAACAGAGATCCAAGGCCATTTTACTTGTAAACGGAAAAAAACAACTGGCATTGTACAAAGATACTTGTGATTCACTGAGAAAAATGAAAAGTTTTTACCTCTTCCCTCCTTTCACTTCAACATTCAAATGGAAAAAGAAAGTTCTTTAGCTAGGAATAAACACAAGTCCCTGAGGCTCTAGAAGAGTCTAGTTATGAACGGAGGCAGGGGGAAGTGGAAAACACAGCAGTTTCTCTCATTTAGTTATGACTTCACCACCAAGGAAAGGAACTCTGTTTATTTTCCCCAATATTAACCGAAGAGGAGATTGACTACTAAGCTATTCATTAACAACTTATCAGGCATTTTGGATCTCATAATTGAGAAGGGGTGAGACACAAAAGGAGAGCCATCTAGGGCTACTGGCTTCCTGAGAATTCCTCAGTATTAATACCACTTCTTCTAAATCCCTTTGAGGATAGCTGCTTAGACGCTGAGAGAAAATAATTGAACAATTTCATGGTGACATTAAACTGCAGCTCATAATTGACCTCAATATGAATAGCAATAAAGATGGAGAGAATGACATATGCTCTATACAGTGAGCGTGGGCAGGATTCAAATCTTAATGCTTTTAACTCCAGCAAGGAAGGAAAACTGCTTAATAATCATCTGAAGGCTATTTGCTTTCTGTGGCCGAGCTGGCTATTTTCATATCACCTCTGCTAATTGACTGCACTGAAATGACAGGAGTACTGTCTGCCTCAAAAGAAATCTCAGATCCGCATTGATCTGGGAATTGACCAATATGGTAATGCCACTTGTTTCCTAAAAGGGCATTTCAACTGGACAAGCCAAAGTGAAGCGTTGTGCAATTTTCTATATAATCAGCATTAACAGAAGCTAAAGAAGGACTGGTTTTCAACTCAGAAAGCATGTGAACAGATACAGAGGTTCTAGCAGATACTGCCTGGCCTCTGCTTTTATATCTTGGATCTGACTGCGTGAGCAAAGCTATAGGCATTTACTCAGACTGTTCGGTTCTTCTGTAGACAGCGCTGAAGTCTGGAAGTGCAAATAGAGAGAAGCTGTTTAGTTTTTAACACAGGCTCCCCTGAGTATCTGTCCCCACAAAGTAGATCATTCAGAGTCAATTTAGTAGCCCTCTTATCCTCAGGGAATACATTCTTAGATCCCCAGTGGATGACTGAAACTGTAGATAGTGCTGAACACTATACTGTTCTTCCTATACACACATACCTATGACTGAGTGACTACGCATAGCACATGATAAAGTTTAATTTATAAATCAGCACAGTAAAAGATGAACAGCAACAATAATCAAATAGAATAATTAAAGGAATAATAGAACAATGCACTGTAATAAAAGCTATGTAGATGCTATTTCTCTCTTTCGTTCTCAAAATATCTTATCACGCTGACTCAATGCCTTTTCCATCTTAACCAAGCACTTCCCATGCATTGCGGCCATAATACTGGCAATTTGAGGTGCGACAGCAAAACTAGCAAGAATTTCTTTTTCCTTCTTAACAAGTTCAGAAGATTCTTTACTGCAGATCTTAACAACCTCAGCACACAAGCTTTTCTTTCCTTATTAAGTCAAGAACTTTTAACTTTTCACTTATAGGAAGCACTGTACAGCTTCTCTTTGGCGCTTTCCAGCCACTAGCATCACTACTTTTGTGCTTTGGGGCCATTACTAAGTGAAATGAGGGGTGCTTAACACTAGCCTGTGCTGCTAAGTTGCTTCAGTCAGCTCCGACTCTGTGTGGCCTCATGGACTGTAGCCCTCCAGGCTCCCCTGGCCATGGACAAGGATACTGGACTGGGTTGCTGTGCCTCTTCTAGGGGATCTGGTCCCAACCCAGGGATCAAAAACCCATCTTTTTGGTCTCCTGCATTGGCAGGTGGGTTCTTTACCACTAGCAGCACCTGGGAAGTGCTTGAACTCAAGCACTGCCATACTGAGACAGTTGATCTGATAACCTAGGGGGCTGATAAGTGACTAACAGGTAGGATAGACTGGGCAAAGGTATGATTCAAATCCCAGGCAGGATGAAGCAGGAAGGCTGGGGATTTCACCATGCTATTCAAAATGGTTCACAATTTAAAACTTACGAATTATTTGTTTCTTGAATTTTTCATTTAATATTTTCAAACTGCAGTTGGCCATGGGCAACTAAAACCACAGAAAGCAAAATTAAAGATAAGGGGGGACAATTGTATTTAGAATACTTGTACATTAAAATGTTGTATTAAAGGAAATTCTAGACAAAAAGGAAATATAAAATACTACCAAAGTGACTCAGCTAGTAATCATATAACCAAATTCACCATCTTCCCCAAACTGCTCTTGTTCTTATATTCTCTAACACAGATGCTCCACCATCCACTGCTTGCTCACCTCAGAGCTGGTATTTCCCTTGGTTAAATTCCTACCTTGCCCCCCTAACTGGTCTCTCACCCACCCCATCTGCCCACCACAAATGTGCCCACCTAAGCAATTTAGCTAACTAACAAATCTGACCCTTTAACGGCTGAAGCGCCTTGTGGTGTGCTTAGTTGCTTAGCCCTGTCCAACTCTCTATGACCCCATGGACTGTAGCCCACCAGGCTCCTCCGTCCATGGGGATTCTCCAGGCAAGAATACTGGAGTGGGTTGCCATGCCCTCCTCCGGGGGATCTTCCCAACCCAGGGATCAAACCCCAGGTCTCCTGCATTGCAGGTGGATTCTTTACTATTTGAGCCACAAGGGAAGCCCAAGAATACTGGAGTGGGTAACTTATCACTTCTGCAGGGGATCTTCCGATTCAGCAATCAAACTAGGGTCTCCTGCATTGCAAGTGGACTCTTTGCCAGCTGAGCTACGAGGGAAGGCCTGAAGCCCCTTCCTCCATCTGAAAACACCTACCTCTGCTGTTTGATGCCAATTTCTTTATTGTTACCTCCTGGCCTCTCCACGTTCTCTAACCCCATTTAACATTAAACATCTCCACCGCTGAACTACTTGTAGTTGAGTTCATCTTATCATGCCAGGCCTCCTGCACTTGCATACACTCTTTCCTCAGCTATGAATGATCAACTCCACTTGACCCACCTGGAAAGCTTCTCTTTAGCCTCAGTACTTTGCTTTGGGGTCACTGGCTCTGTAAATTCCTTCCACAGAAACACCCCCATAAGCAATATTAGCAGTTCTGTGTTAGTAGTATTCCTGCATCTTGGGCACAGTTCTTTGATTGCATTTATCCTACCATACTATGAGCACGTGCTTCCTGTTCTCCTCTACAAACTGGTGAGCTCTTCAAGTGCTTCTCCTGAAGTGAAGCAGTGATGAGAAACACGAGCTCTGGAGCTCTCTGATTTCAAGTCCTGGCACCACTCTTAACCTGACCTTTCTTGTGACTCAGTGTCTTCAACTGTAAAACGAGGATCAGGACAATGTATACCTTAGAGAGTTGTTGTGAAGATTAGAAAGTCTGATTTCTGTACAGCATAGTCAATGCTTAATGAATGTTATTTATTAGAATGAAAAGTCAGTGGTGTTCATATTGCAGTTCTAGTGGACACATGGTAAAGATCCAGACATGTTAGCTGAACTGTGTAAACTGACTTGAGGAGAGATTGTAAAGTTCATTCTAACAGAAACACTCTGACAGTGGTAGATACTAGATTTTGTGAGCCATTTAAGCAGGAAACATTCTTGCAAGAGCCCTAACATCTGCATGTTAAACTCCTTCCAGTATTGCTATTCTTTTAAAATTCTAATTCTCAAACACATACATCCTTTCTAGGGTCTTATGTTAGTCCCAACATGGTCTTTCTTGGCCTGAATAGAACTTCACCAGGTAAGTTAGAAAGAGCTAATGAGCTTTCTTGCTTATTCTTCAGGAAATGACTTCCCAATCTAAACTTTACTACTCACATTGAAAAAAACACAATTTTACTAGTTCTTAACCTTAACTTTAAGGGGTATGTCAAGGCTGTATATTCTCACCCTGCTTATTTAACTTCTATGCAGAGTACATCATGAGAAACGCTGGACTAGAAGAACCACAAGCTGGAATCAAGATTGCCGGAGAAATATCAAGAACCTCAGATATGCAGATGACACCACCCTTATGGCAGAAAGTGAAGAGGAGCTAAAAAGCCTCTTAATGAAAGTGAAAGAGAAGGGTGAAAAAGTTGGCTTAAAGCTCAACATTCAGAAAACGAAGATCACGGCATCCAGTCACATCACTTCATGGGAAATAGATGGGGAAACAGTGGAAACAGTGTCAGACTTTATTTTGGGGGGCTCCAAAATTACTGCAGATGGTGATTGCAGCCATGAAATTAAAAGACGCTTACTCCTTGGAAGAAAAGTTATGACCAATCTAGATACCATATTCAAAAGCAGAGACATTACTTGGCCAACAAAAGTCCATCTAATCAAGGCTATGGTTTTTCCAGTGGTCATGTATGGATGTGAGAGTTGGACTGTGAAGAAGGCCGAGTGCCGAAGAATTGATGCTTTTGAACTGTGGTGTTGGAGAAGACTCTTGAGAGTCCCTTGGACTGCAAGGAGATCCAACCAGTCCATTCTGAAGGAGATCAGCCTTGGGATTTCTTTGGAAGGAATGATGCTGAAGCTGAACCTCCAGTACTTCGGCCGCCTCATGCGAAGAGTTGACTCATTGGAAAAGACTTTGATGCTGGGAGGGATTTGGGGCAGGAGGAGCAGGGGACGACAGAGGATGAGATGGCTGGATGGCATCACTGACTCAATGGACATGAGTCTGAGTGAACTCCGTGAGTTAGTGATGGACACGGAGGCCTGGCGTGCTGTGATTCATGGGGTCGCAAAGAGTCGGGCACAACTGAGTGACTGAACTGAACTGAACTGAACCTTAACTTTATATCATTATATCAAAGGAATAATACAAGATGCCCAGAAAGTCTATGTAATGTGCAAGTGAATACACATACATACCATATGTCTTTCCTGTGATATGCACACTATAGACATGTCAAACTTATAAACTAAGATTTTTAAGTTGTGAGGCTTCAGTTCAGTTCAGTTCAGTTGCTCAGTTGTGTCCGACTCTTTGCAACCCCGTGGACTGCAGCACGCCAGGCTTCCCTGTCCATCACCAACTCCTGGAGTCCACTGAAACTCATATTCATTGAGTCAGTGATACCATCCAACCATTTCATCCTCTGTCATCCCCTTCTCTTCCCGCCTTCAATCTTTTCCAGCATCAGGGTCTTTTCCAATGAGTCAGCTCTTTGCATCTGGAGAAGGCAATGGCAACCCACTCCAGTACTCTTGCCTGGAAAATCCCATGGACTGAGGAGCCTGGTAGGCTGCAGTCCATGGGGTTGCTAGGAGTCAGACACGACTGAGTGACTTCACTTTCACTTTTAATTTTCATGCATTGGAGAAGGAAATGGCAACCCATTCCAGTATTCTTGCCTGGAGAATCCCAGGGACAGGGGAGCCTGGTGGGCTGCCGTCTATGCGGTCACACAGAGTCAGACATGACTGAAGCGACTTAGCAGCAGCAGCAGCTCTTCGCATCAGGTGGCCAAAGTATTGGAGTTTCAGCTTCAGCATCAGTCCTTCCAATGAATATCCAGGACTGACTTCCTTTAGGATGGACTGATTGGGTCTCCTTGCAGTACAAAGGACTCTCAAGAGTCTTCTCCAACACCACAGTTCAAAAGCATCAATTCTTCGGTGCTCAGCTTTCTTCACAGTCCAACTCTCACATCCATACATGACTACTGGAAAAACCATAGCCTTGACTAGATGGACCTTTGTTGGTGAAGTAATGTCTCTGCTTTTCAATATGCTATCTAGGTTGGTTATAACTTTCCTTCCAAGGAGTAAGTGTCTTTTAATTTCATGGCTGCAGTCACCATCTGCAGTGATTTTGGAGCCAAAAATAATAAAGTCTGCCACTGTTTCCACTGTTTCACCATCTATTTCCCATGAAGTGATGGGACTGGTGCCTTGATCTTAGTTTTCTGAATGTTGAGCTTTAAGCCAACTTTTTCACTCTCCACTTTCACTTTCATCAAGAGGCTCTTTAATTCTTCTTCACTTTCTCTCATAAGGGTGGTGTCATCTGCATATCTGAAGTGATTGATATTTCTCCCAGGAATCTTGATTCCAGCTTGTGCTTCTTCCAGTCCAGCGTTTCTCATGATGTACTCTGCATATAAGTTAAATAAGCAGGGTGACAATGTACAGCCCTGACATATTCCTTTCCTGATTTGGAACCAGTCTGTTGTTCCATGTCCAGTTCTAACTGTTGCTTCCTGACCTGCATACAGATTTCTCAAGAGACTGGTCAGGTGGTTGGTATTTCCATCTCTTTCAGAACTTCCCACAGTTTATTGTTATTTGAGTCTTAGTATAATATTTATTTATAAATCAATTTATCTGATAACAAAATAATTGAATCTATTACTTATCTGGCCTCATAACAACCTTTTAAAAATAAACAACGCATTGTAAATTTGAGTCACAAGTGGGTACATGACCCATTAAAAATGGTGGAGCAGGGTAGTCTTTGTTCAATGCTCTTTTCATTAGAACATAAAGTTTAAAATTCAAAAGAAAAACAGGCACCCCCCCCCCAAAAAAAAACCCATAAACAACAAAAAAATTAAGCTCAACTAAATATACTCTGGAATCTATAGAAGTGAGTTATTTGGTGTTCAGTCACTCAGTCATGTCCAAATCTTTGCGATCCCATGGACTGCAGCACGCCAGGCTTCCCATCCTTCACCATCTCCCAGAGCTTGCTCAAACTCATATCCACTGAGTCAACAATAATGCCATCCAACCATCTCACCCTCTGTCATCCCCTTCTTCTCCTGCCCTCAATCTTTCCCAGCATCAGGGGCTTTTCTAATGAGTCAGCTCTTCGTATCAGGTGGCCAAAGTATCGGAGCTTCAGCTTCAGCATCAGTGCTTCCAATGAATATTCAGGGTTAACTTTCTTTAGGATGTAGTGGGTTGATCTCCTTGCAGTCTAAGGGACTCTCAAGAGTCTTTAACACCACAGTTCAAAATTATCAATTCTTCGGCACTCAGCTCTCTTTATGGTCCAGCTGTCATATCCATACATGACTACTGGAAAAACCATAGCTTTGACTACATGGATCTTTGTTGGCAAAGTAATGTCTCTGCTTTTTAATACACTGTCTAGGTTGGTCATAGCTTTTCTTCCAAGCAGCAAGTGTCTTTTAATTTCATAGCTGCAGTCAACATCTGCAGTGATTTTGGAGCCGAAGAAAATAAAATCTGTCACTGTTTCCACCGTTTCAAATTGTGGCAAGTTCCAGCATTAGAAACTAAATTTTGCTAAAACACTTTCCAAACAAATACCAGCAGATTAAGTCAATATTTTATAACCAATTACCAAGTTATAATCACAGTGTTTATAGCTTTCCTCAATATAGATTAAATTAAGAAGTCTCTATATACACCAGAAAGGAAAGTGAAGTCACTCAGTCATGTCCGACTTTGCCATCCCATGGACTGTAGCCTACCAGGCTCCTCCGTCAATAGGATTCTCCAGGCAAGAGTACTGGAGTGGGTTGCCATTTCCTTCTCCAGGGTATCTTCCCAACCCAGGGATCGAACCCATGGCTCCCGTATTGTAGGCAGATGCTTTTACCGTCTGAGCCACCAAATTATTTCCAAATGGCTATCATTTTTCAGCATTTTAACTTGTGGTAAACATGACTTTAACATCCACTTTTTTCTCAAGTCAAAAATAAATTGTTTTATTTGTAAATCCAATCACATTTTAAAAGTACTAAAAGATAGTTCATGCATCTTTAAATTCATATTTGCCTTTATTTCATATTTTCTTATACTGGGGTTTCCCAAAATTAGATAACCCTAAATTCTTAAAATCGAAGGTTCCTTTTTATACCACAAGAAAACTTACTACCTTTACAGATATGTGTACTTCCAAGAAGATTGTGGCACCTTTATGGCAGAAAGCAAGGAAGAACTAAAGAGCCTCTTGATGAAAGTTAATGAGGAGAGTGAAAAAGCTGGCTTAAAGTTCAATACTCAGAAAACGAAGATCATGGCATCTGGTCCCATCACTTCCTGGGAAATAGATGGGGAAACAGTGGAAACGGTGACAGATTTTATTTGTGGGGGGGGGGGCTCCAGAATCACTGCAAATGGTGACTGTAGCCATGAAATTAAAAGACACTCCTTGGAAGGAAAGTTATGACCAACCTAGAGCGCATATTAAAAAGCAGAGACATTACTTTGCCAACAAAGGTCTGTCTAGTCAAGGCTATGGTTTTTCCAGTAGTCACATATAAATGTGAGAGTTGGACTATAAAGAAAGCTGAGCACTGAAGAATTGATGCTTTTGAACTGTGGTGTTGGAGAAGACTCTTGAGAGTTCCTTGGACTGCAAGGAGACCCAATCAGTCCATCCTAAAAGAAGTCAGTCCTGGATATTCATTGGAAGGACTGATGCTGGAGCTGAAACTCCAGTACTTTGGCCACCTGATGTGATGAGCTGACTCATTTGAAAAGACCCAGATGCTGTGAAAGATTGAAGGTGGGAAGAGAAGGGGATGACAGAGGATGAGATGGTTGGATGGCATCACCAACTCAATGGACATGAGTTTGAGTAATCTCCAGGAGTTGGTGATAGACAGGGAGGCCTGGTGTGCTGCATTCCATGGGATTGCAGAGAGTCAGACACGACTGAGCAACTGAACTGAACTGAAGAAGATTGTGATGATGTTGCAATTAAAAAATTGAGGCCAAATAATCCAACAGAGTGATCTTGAAATTCTACTTAATGATGTCTAAGTTAAAAGTGTTTTTGTTAACCTAGGTACCTTTCAGGTTCTTGAACCCTCAAGTCTTACCTAGGCTAGCTCATCTTTTGGCCTCTTTGCTTCCTGTCTTGATAATTAGTGGAAATACACACTCAGCCTGCACAAATTCAGAAATTTTATTCCCCATGAAATCCTTGTGAAAAGGTTGTTCCTCCACAAGACAATAATTTGTTTAAATCTGAACTGCCAGTTGGAAGCAGCTTTGATTCTTTGGGGACTCCAGCACTCTATTAAGTACACTATTCCTTCACCAAACCACAGGAAAGCTAAGTCAACTTCCAAAGAAGTATAACTCGCCACCAACTCTCGCTTGAAAAGACTCACTGAGGCCAAACCAACTTCATCTCTCTTCCCTTCAGTCCTTGCTATCATTTTGTGGAAATTGGCTGCTGAGGTCAGAATCTACTCACTTTATTTTTTTCAAGGCCTTGTCCCACAAACAAGCAAAAAGGAACACATTTTTAAAACCTGAATGGCTGTTTTATAGGCATATAGACTGTGCATCTATAGTGCTAAAGTAACTGTAGTTAAGAAAATATACTTTCTTTGTATCCAGATTTCTAAGCAGGGTGCTGTAACTCCCTTATCCAGCTGTTCAAGGCAGTAATCTTCCCAAGCTGTTTACCATTTTCAACAATAACATACGTCTGCATATCTGAAATATAGGAAACTTCAAAACAGACCTTTCATATTTCTATCCAGAACAAACATAAAAAAATACTTCCTCTTTCTGCAAATACCAGAAAGTTCAAGAGACTTATTTCAAAAGCACTGTAGCCTGCGTGTGCCTCATTTCATTTTTATCCTTTTATGCTTACATTTGGGCTTCCCTGGTGGCTCAGCGGTCAAGAATCTGCTGTCAGCGCAGGAGACACGGTTTCGATCCCTGGGTTGAGAAGATCCTCTGGAGAAGGAAATGACAACCTGCTCCATTATCCTTGCCTGGGGAATTCCATGGACAGAGGTGTGTGGCCTGCTACAGTCCATGGGGTCGCAAAGAGTCAGACACGATTGAGCACACACACTTACATTTACCGTTCAAGCAAATGTGGAGGTGGAGAGGGTAGTCTGGTAAAACATATGCCTCTAGCGGGAGACAGTCATTAGAAATCTTGAAGAAGTCCAGTCTCAGAGGAACCCTTTTAAAAGAAATTCCGTGAACTAGTGGATTTCCAAATTTGTCGCCATCATACCCTCCAAAAGAATTTTGAAACACTGTTATCTACTCACACATTTTTTAAGTTGATAGCATACAGTTTTATCATAAGCTGAAATGTTTCTAAAAGATAGCTATGACAAACCTAGACAGTGTATTAAAAAGCAGAGACATCATTTTGCCAACAAAGGTCTGTATAGTCAAAGCTATGGTTTTTCCAGTAGTCATGTACGGGTGTGAGAGTTGGACTATAAAGAAGGCTGAGCACCAAAGAACTGATGCTCTCAAACTGTGGTAGTGGAAAATACTCTTGAGAGTCCCTTGGACAAAGGAGATCAAACCAGTCAATCCTAAAGGAAATCAACCCTGAATATTCATTGGAAGGACTGATGCTGAAGCTGAAGCTCCAATAAGAGCCAACTCATTGGAAAGAACCCTGATTGGGAAAGATTGAGAACAAGAGGAGAAGGAGGTGACAGAGAATGAGATGGCTGGATGGCATCATCAACTCAGCGGACATGAGTTTGAGCAAGCTCCTGGAGATAGTGAAAAACAGGGAAAGCCCAGCGTGCTGCAGTCCATGGAGTCACAAAGAGTTGGGCAAGACTGAGAGACTGAACAACAACAAAATGTATTCTGGCATGTGATATATTGTATATCTGCTTCAAATATATTTTCTACCAAATACTCAGTACTATGTATTTTAGGTCTTTTGATTTACAGACAATGTCTGCATAACCCGTACCTTACATAACAAAGCTAATATCTCAACTTGTAACTCAATAACGAGTACAATGAAAAAAGAAGTCAGTTCTCATTGACAGAACAATTAGTTATATCCTAAATGTTAATACATCTTTGTGACAATTTTGTCACATCTGAATTTTAATTTTAAGGTAACTACAGAGAAGGCAATGGAAACCCCACTCTAGTACTCTTGCCTGGAAAATCCCATGGACGGAGGAGGCTGGTGGGCTGCAGTCCATGGGGTCGCTAAGAGTCGGGCATGACTGAGCAACTTCACTTTCACTTTTCACTTTCATGCATTGGAGAAGGAAATGGCAACCCACTCCAGTGTTCTTGCCTGGAGAATCCCAGGGATGGGGGAGCCTGGTGGGCTGCCGTCTATGTGGTCGCACAGAGTCGGACACAACTGAAGTGACTTAGCAGCAGCAGCAGCAGGGAGAGAGAGATGGAGAGACAGACAGCAAGGCAGACTGTCTACCTACATATTATTTAATGATTACAAATCATTTCAAGCATTTTCCATTTATTCACTCATTTTTTAGGTTCTAAAAGCTTCTACATTCACCTTTAATTGACTCCACAGGCACAATTTCAAAACAAGAAATTAAAGAAATCCCCCATGGTTTAGGGGACTAAAGGGCAATTTATTCCACAAAGGAAGAGAAATCAACTTTTTTGTGTTTTACAAGATTTGCATGTGAAAACGAATAAAATGACACTAATTCTACAAATGTGACATGAGAGTTGCACCTAGAATTTTAATCATTTTTCTAATCAGTCTTCAGGGCAGCAATTTAGAGGACTGAATTATGTGGGCAATAGAAATACAATTGCTATGTATTCCCCCAAATCCTACAGTTCTGAATTGCTTTCAAATAAACTGTTTGAAGGACTGTTAAGCCATTTTCGAATACCTGCTACAACAAGCCCATCATTGCTGTAGAGAGAAATAAGACGAAGAGAAGAATGTCTTCCTCTGAGAAACATGCAATCTGGTTGGGGAACAGGATTTACACACCAGAAACAATTAGGAAATCATCCCATGAACCCAACAGAACTGTTAATGCTATGAGGCATTTGGATTAAAAATATGGAACTTGTAATCTATCAGACCTGAGACTCAATTCTGGTTATAAATTACTTCTCACTGATCTCAGCTTCCTTGTCAATTAAATGGGAACAATCAGGAGGACATGGATAGGCAAGTTACAGCCCATGGACCAAAGCCTGCCCAGAGCCTGTTTTTGCATGAGCAATGAGCTAAGAATAGTTTCCACAGTTTTAAATGGTTAAATAAGTTTTTTTTTTTTAAGAATATTTGATAATATTTTTAAATATATAAAATTCAAATTTCAGTGTCCAGAAATAAAGTTTTATCAGAACACAGCCAGACTTATTTATTTACATATTGTGCAGAGAGGCTTTTGTGTTAAAATAGCAAAGTTTAATATGCAACAGAGTTCATATGTCCTACAAAGTCTATGGTATTTTCTACCAGGCCCTTTATACAAAAATTTGCCAAGACACTTGTTGTAGAGAATTAAGAGAAACAACATGAATGAAATGATTAACACAAAACCTAGCAACAACAAATAGTAAATATTATGGTTCATTTGTAAGAAGCTATAATTTGAACCAAATGTACCATTTCAAAAAACAACTCTTTTTCTGTTTATAAGAGACTTATTTGAAGAAATACTACATGTACAAAAACTACATAAAGGCTTAATTCCCACTCATACAGTGACTGATTTGATATAATACATAATAAAATACTTTTAAAAGCCAGAAGGCACAAAGTACTGCATAGTTTGATCACTAACTCATTAGTTGATAAGCAAAGGTAAACAAGGCTACAAAAGACAAGACTAACTCATTAAGTAACTGGCCATTAAGATTCTTTCAGAAAATGGAAATTTTGACATGGTCTAACCTATAACCAAGCGGACACAGATAGAGCCTGTCATGCATGCACGGCAGAGAACTAACTGCCAGAGGAATCACTGCTTTATTTTTTACTCCATGACATCTGAGCAAACGGAGACTCCATTCTTCAAGCTCAGGACTCACACATGATATTCCATCTGCTAAGGACACTCTTCCCTCCACTCATCCCAGGCTCTCTTTTCCCACCGTCAAGTCTTCCCTTAAATATCACTCCCTCCATCACTCTATCCTAACATCACCTTTATTTCCTTCATAGCTAATTTATAGTTACATATTTAGGGAGCAAATTGCTTATGATTATCTGTCTCATCCACTAGATTCTGAACTCCAAGAAAAAAGCTATACTATCTGTCTCTGTGGTCATTATATGCCTGGCTCCTAGAAGACTGAAGGGTGACAATTACTACCTGGTAAATAAATGTGTGTAACCCTGGAAGTCACCTTTAAAAGATAGCTTGTCCTCAGACATAATGAAATGCAACAGAAAGTACTACGAGAAAAAAAGAAAAAAGGCTGCCCTTTTGTTCTTTCTTTCAATCCAGAATCAGAAAAATACAATGTTTGCTAGTTGTTAGCCAGCTTTTG
Source organism: Ovis canadensis (assembly GCF_042477335.2). NCBI lineage: Eukaryota > Metazoa > Chordata > Mammalia > Artiodactyla > Bovidae > Ovis > Ovis canadensis. Next base: position 31,149,627 of record NC_091248.1, on the reverse strand, counting down.
AAATTGACAAAACTATTTTGAGTACCTGCGATATTCAAGACACAATTCTAGACACCAGAGAAAGATAACTTTTACAAGCTAAAATGCTGACTCCAGAAGCTCACAGGACATACATAAAATTCTGATACAAGGCAGACTTTGAAAATTACAATAATGGAAGCACAAAATGTTACAGGGTTAAGGGAGGAGAAAAATGCTAATTTTGGCTGGAGAGATACAGAAAGTGTTCTTGGAGAATGTGAGATTTAATCTGGATCTTAAAGCATTATTAAAACTTCAAAAGGCAATTAGGAGGAACAGCATGCTTTCAGCCCAACTTGAGAAAAGACACATTTGGGAAAACTACAGAATGTGTTTAGTACCTTCTTCGCCATTTTCGTCTACTAAGGAAAAGTGATGGTTAAAAACATGGTTTCTAGAATCAAACAGTTTGAGTACAAATCCTAAATTCACCATTTATTGTCTGTGTAACTGAGTAAATTATCTCTTCAAGGCTCAGTTTTCTCAACAGAGAAATGGGAATAATGATACTAACCTCCAGCCATTCTTGAGAAGGTTGTTTAAGATGAAACACAGCTTTTATCTCATGGTGACAGTCTGTGCCTGCCTTTATCTTTCATTGTCCTTATTATCTTTCTTTAGTACCTTACTATGAGCAATACTGTCCTGTTTCTTTTTTTTTCCTTTTTGCTTCCCTCATGCTATTCTGAACTAAGCGATTCCCTGGCAGCAAATTAAACATTTCTGAAACAGCGTGAGCACTTTAAAGCTCTGGGGGTGCCATTGTGTACAGAAGCAATACCTAATTGAATAGTAGCCTAATAGCCTCAGAAAGCTGTTGCAATTTAAAAAAAAAAAGAAAGAAAGAAAAGCTGATTTAAAAATAGGAACAATTCAGGCAGTGAGAGTATGAGCTTTATGAGTAGCCTTGACATTCTTCCTTAACACTTTTTTAAAAAGACCAAAAAGATCTAGCAAAAAGTAAAATAAATATATAAATCCACAGTGCTCACCAATTCAATAAAATCAGAGTCAATTACTATGAACAGAGGTTTATATCCCTTGGAAAATCATTGATGAGGGCAAGGAAGATCTAAGCTAAAATAAATACACCAAGTCAAAGAATTAACATTTCCAAAAGGTAAAATGTTTTTAATATCTTTAATCCGCCCACCACCCCCTCTCCCCCCACCCCACCCCCTCACCCCCCAACCCCCCCCACCCCTCCGACCCCCCCCCCACCACCACCACCAAGAACACATTAAGTTTTTGCAAGAAAATATATGACCTTAGTCTCAGGATGTTAAACTACTGTTTTCTTGGAACAGGGCAGGAATTGAATGTGTATGAAAAGAGATGTCTACTTGGCATTGCTGAAGGTTCTGATCTTGCCACTAAGTACCAGCTTTAGGAAGAGTTTCCACTGGGAAGTGAGGCAGCATCTAAAAATAGTTTGGCTGGTCTTCTGTCTTATAAAGTTTAGGTGCAGCCTTAACTGGAAGCAGAGGGATTCAAACTAGCATTTGGCTAATGATACTAATACAAGTCCTTGCCTGGTGGCCTACAGAGGGGTGTTGACTTTTTTGGAAGGAAGAACTGAAGCATCCTGGATGCAAAGTTACATATCTAAACCCACTGCAATATTTATGTCTCTAGTGATGCTAGATACAAAACCTCAGCTGCCCCGAAATGTCATTTTAGTGTTATGAGCCAAGCTTTTTTCCAACACAGTCAGTCTTCAACCACGAAAAGTGCAGACTTAAGGTTGGGTCAAGCCTTCAGGTTTACTGCCACCTGTCAGGCCCTCTCAGTAACCCCCAACAGCACTTTCTGCTATAATGGAAACATTCTATACCTGTACCATCCAATATAATAGCCTCCATCCCTGCTTTTGGGCACTTGAAATGTGACTAGGGCAACAGGAACTGACTTTTCATTTTGCTTAATTTTACTCAAGTAAAATAGACACATGGCTGGTAGCTACTTATTGGACAGAACAGCTGGAATGCTGCTAACCTTGCCATCCAATACCATTGTCCTTTCTACCAACATATTCTTTAACAGTTCCCAGTCAGCTTCAGTTTCACATTGTGTTGAAGACTGAATACTTATTCACCAACTTCTTTTCAGATTATGACTTTTTTCCTTTTCTGACTCATTGACCTGTCCTGTTTGTGTGCCCCATGCTGCCATGTCCTGCCCCCGGAGTCCAGCGCCCAGCCACGCCTTTGCTGAGAGTGGGCTGGTCTTGGTACTCTGTCTGGTGTATACTCCCTCAGAAACAATCTTCCTCCATCTCCTGTTTAAGCAAGATTTCACCCACACAGCCCTCAGCTATCTTCTCTTGGCTACTGGCAAACACAGCTACTTTCCCCCTGTGGACAGAGTTACACTTTAGGAACCAATATTGCACTCATACAAAATTATAATTTCCAGAAGTTGTGCTCTTAAACCTTACACCCCGTGGCTTAATATAACAGAAATGGTCAACCCTGCCAAACAAAGATATTTCAGCTCCACCTCTAATTCTCTGGTTCCCAGATTCTATTTTAGGCATCTATTCTCATCTTAAACTGTAAGATTAGCCCCCTCTTTTCTACTCTTCATCTATAGTCTGCTTTCTACAGCCCAGAGCAGAGGAAAAATATTTCAGAAATTAAATTTTCTTTTTCTAAAGGTCAGTTATCCAGGTGTGAAAGCAGGCAAACTTTATTCCACCAGCAAATTTTTTGAATCATTTTTTTCTGCACTGATAACAACACACTGCTTTATTCTAAATTACAAACACAAACAGCCGAGATATTTTCCCTATGAATTTCTATTTAATGCTAGTATGTAAAGGGATACAAAGAAAGATGAAGCATGCATGTAAATAAACTGTATATCTATCAAGTGTTATTTCTATAAACAATGAAAGGCCAGAATGCTCTGAACTTTTATGATCTTACAACAGCATTTTAACTACCCCTCCCTTGTTTCTCTATACTTTAAGCCAAGTGTAATTTTATAAATGTATTTGAAACCAATTAGGGGAGAGTGTCTAGTGGCTCAGAGGTTAAAGCGTCTGCCTGCAATGCAGGAGACCTGGGTTCAATCCCTGGGTCGGGAAGATCCCCTGGAGAAGGAAATGGCAACCCACTCCAGTATTCTTGCCTGGAGAATCCCATGGATGGAAGAGCCTGGTGGGCTACAGTCCACGGGGTCGCAAAGAGTCGGACACGACTGAGTGACTTCACTTACCTCACTTAGGGGACAGTGTATATTGTTTTCATATTATATTAGTCCAGATATATAGGAACAGACGCCAATCACCATGCATGTCCCAGGTGATGCCATCCAAAATTAATTGGGCATATAACCCAACTCAAACCAATCAGACATGGTTTCAAGCTAGAACTAAAGGAAGAGAGCTGGTCCTTCTATGGAGGGCTGCAGGTTATCAGGCCTGGCAGCCTTCAGCAGCCACATTCTCCACCATGTAGAGGCCAACATGCTAAGAGAAGCAGAAATACAATCCTTTCTCCTCCTGTCCCAAGGCCTAGTTTTCCTCTCCTTGCTTTACATTAGACATCTTAGTACAGGTCCAGTAGATTCCCTCTTTTCTGATTTAGTTCAAGTAATCTTTCTGCTATTTGATTCCAATGATATCAATCAATACAATATTTTTAACAAATTTTAAAGTCACCCCTGAATAAATGCAACATTGTGGATAAGAATTAGAATTATATATGCAAACTCAGAAAATTAAACATGAAGGATCCCCAAGCAACTGCATAAATGTGTGTGTGTGTATATATATAATATGTTTTATAAATATATTAAAGTTATGAGAAATACAGCCCTTGAGATATAACTAGGCAGTGAAAAGAATGTTATTTTGAATTCTCTGTATTTTGAAACTATATATCACTAAAGATAATAAAGAATAGAATTTTTAAAGTATGTACAGTATGACCTCAGTTTTATAAAATTATTTCATATTATCTATCAAATATCTATTCATCCATTGATTTATATATTCATAGAGAATTGCTTGGTATTTACATAATGAAAAAAATGATATTTTTTCTAAGGGCTATATTACTACCTGGTATTTTATTTTTTCCTTCAAAGTCTTATGAATTCACAAGTCAAATCAGCTGACATATCTTATCCCAGACATGTCAAACATAACTATATGTGTATGAATACATAAAAGCAAGACAGAAAAACTAACCCAAGGAAAGAACCAGGGACTGCTCCATCAAGAATGCAACAGGTTAAAAAAAAAAAGAAAAAAGATTGGAAAGTCACTACTTTTATTCTAAGACAAATTTTCAACTTATTTTATAATATGTAAAGCTTTTGCACAATATATTTCTATTCATTATTCTCTTAACATGTATTCATACTCCTGGAATTTGTGATCATGTTCTTCTTTGATTCATTTTCCATCTGTTTAACTTGTATCTACCCTTCAAGAATAAACAAAACTTATATCATCCTTGGAATCTTCTCTGACCATCTCAATACTCAGGAACCTCATTTCCTCTCGGACACCATAGTCCTTTAGTTCTTATCTGCATTCCAGCAATGAGACTCTGAGACATGACATAGAATTTCATTCATTAAGTTTCTATGAATCAATCCTGCATTTCAAACTAAACTATTTACTTCTCTGAAGTCAGAATTCAATTCTTAAACAGAGTTGTACCACAGCCTTTCTCCACAACTTTGTCCCCTCCAGTCTCACCTGCTGGGGCTATAGTAGTTTCTCAAACACAGTTTTTGGGGATTGGAATTTTCAGTGCTTCAGGTTCCTCATTGTTAGGGGATTGAAATTTTATTTTACTCAACTAATTCCATTATTACCTAATCAACTAAAATAGGGTATGTCCACTCAGACTTTCTATGTCACTATATTTCTCCATCTCTGTAACAAGGTGAAGGTGAGGTCGCTCAGTCGTGTCCGACTCTTTGCAACCCCGTGGACTGTAGCCTACCAGGCTTCTCCATCCATGGGATACTCCAGGCAAGAGTACTGGAGTGGGTTACCATTTCCTTCTGCAGGGGATCTTCCCAACCCAGGGATCGAACCCGGGTCTCCTGAATTGGAGGCAGACGCTTTAACCTCGGAGCCACCAAGCTCTATGCCAAATCCTTCCATGATAAATGGCAATGTGACAATGGCTATTCCATACTCAGCTTCCTGAATTATTACCCCAAATACTCCCATGGAATATGGAAAAATATTTGAAGAAGAATCAGTTTTATGACTTCAGGCAAGCATCTACCTACACAGGTCAAAAAGTAGTCATTTCTGAAGCTCAATAAAATGCTTCTGATAAAACTGTGGCACTGTCACAAATTGCAAATTGGCACAAAAAAAGAATCTGAAAAGATTGCCAAGGCTGGCAATCTGCCTTCCCTGCCCAATCACTTAAGAGAGTAACACCAACTAATTGTAAGTGCTCCAACATATGCGAGGCACACTCATCCTTTTATTTTTAAAACACAAAAGCAGCTTCTTGAAATAAACCAGTCCAGCCAAAGCATGTTACAGTGCCAGAATGAGGGCGAGAATGAAAATAGATTCACAAAACTGATGTAAGATTTAAAGCTTCAGAGACGCTTGGATCAGATGAGAGAGGGGCAGGATTGGAGCACACTCACCTGGTTCCAAAGACTCTCTCTCTACCCTGGTTATGACCTACCCAGGGATGAGCATATCAAATTTTACTGAGACAACCGAGTTACTCCATAAGAAGTTCTGTGTTTTATGAAAACCCCAGTTCAAGATCCCTAATGAAGCATTGTTTGCAGCAGAAACACAAAGCTAAGTGATCTCCCCACCCCTAGGGCGGAGTAAGCATGCCTCATTTGGACACCAGAGGGAGAAATGGGCACCAATATATTGAAGAGGCACACATACTTAGGTATTCTAAAAACACAGAAGAAAGAGAGAGATTGAAGTATAAGTAGTCCAGCTGAAGTATCTCATGTTACTGGAAATGGAATGATTTTACAGAAACACATCATTGATATTTAGCAATAAAAGGGGATCTATAAAAATACTGTGTAGATCTATTCTCTAGACTTTGGACACTACTGACACATCTGATATGGAAAAGCAATCAAAATGCAAAATGACAAAATTTCTTATGCATAGAGTAGCCTTAAGTCCGTTTTAAGGTTTTGTTTTTATTTTTTTTAATGTATAAAGAGACATACATTGTACTGCTTACCTAAGCAATTCCTATACAGCCAGTCTAAAGAGACCAAAATGAGCTAGAGAAATATTGAGAGATCCAAAACACAAAGAAAGCAATGCAAGATCATAAGTAATGGGAAATGGCCACTGAGATAAACAATAATTTAAAGTGAGCTACCTTGACCACAACAGAATTATAAAATGAACTGGATGATAAAAAGATCCACACAAACAGCTTTGGACCCTAAGGACAGTGTCCATTCTGATCCCAAAGATTCCACTTGGAATCAGTGGCTAAAGATGTAATAAGTCACAAATGCGTTTGAACAAGTCCTCAGAACCCATAATATGGATCGCATTTTCATGTCACTTTATCCCTCTATGATAGAATTCAATACTTTGTCTTGAGTTAGACTTCTGGGTGTGTGTCTGTGTGTGAATGTTTGGCTAACTGGATCCTGACCTCTTCTAAGACATCTCATTTACCCTTGATCCCCTCAGGAAACCTAAAGTAACAACTTGCATATAATAAAAATATGAATGCATAATTGTTATATCAGGAAAAACTAACCTGTTCTGTTGAATAATGCTTGTAAGGAAAGAAGGAAATCTAACCTATTCTGAGCTCCAAAATTCATGGGGGCACAAAGTTACTGATGCTGCAATGTAATATTTTCGTTTTCACAACCTAAAAGATTCTAAGCATGGAGGTTAAGAGTACAGACTCTGGAGTCTGCCTAAGACCACAACCTGTTCCACTTTCTAGCTGTATGAACTTCAGCAGGTTTTTGCAACCTCTCAGTGCCTCAGTTTAATAATACGTAAAATGAGGATAATAATAACTACCTCACAGACTTGCTATGAATATTCATTGAGTTCATACATGTAAAGCACATGAAACAGCACCAGATGCAGAGAAATAGCCGAAGAAAAGTTAACTTATTTACTTGTTAACAGTTTTAGGGGACTGTCCAAGACAATGCCCATAACTGCATTCTGACTGCCTGCCATTAGCAACTGGAAGCTTGAACACTTCGTCCCACCTCTGCAGGAGAGATCCACGACCAGGCCATGTAGCGTGAAATAACTTCCTCTCCGCTGCCTCTTAAAGGAGTCTCAACAGGAGATAAAGGAGGAACTGGATGGGGCTACCTTCCTCCTTGTCCTTTGTCAAGTCCTGGCCATCTGGCAAATGTCTGGGAACCATTGTCACTGCACTTGTTGCTCTGGCTCCTCCCAGACCTGCTCTTCTACCCCTTGGCTCAATACCTCCTCAGGAAAGGGGAGTGTTGCATCCTTCACCAGGATAATGAAAACCCCGATTCCATCACCAAGTTTGGTGCAACACACAAACTGAAACACTCAGCAATGCAATCTCTCCATCTGCAAAATGGGGATAATAATAACTGCAAACATGTACTGAATGCTTAGAGTCTATTGAGCACTGACTTTACATCGTTTAAAATTCACACAATCGTACAGTTATAGGTACTGTTAGTATCCAGTTCAGTTCAGTTCAGTCGCTCAGTCGTGTCCGACTCTTTGTGACCCCATGAATTGCAGCACGCCAGGCCTCCCTGTCCATCACCAACTCCCAGAGTTCATTCAGACTCACGTCCATCAAGTCAGTGATGCCATCCAGCCATCTCATCCTCTGTCGTCCCCTTCTCCTCCTGCCCCCAATCCCTCCCAGCATCAGAGTCTTTTCCAATGAGTCAACTTTTTGCATGAGGTGGCCGAAGTACTGAACTTTCAGCTTCAGCATCCTTCCTTCCAAAGAAATCCCAAGGCTGATCTCCTTCAGAATGGACTGGTTGGATCTCCTTACAATCCAAGGGACTCTCAAGAGTCTTCTCCAACACCAAATTCAAAAGCATCAATTCTTCAGCGCTCAGCCTTCTTCACAGTCCAACTCTCACATCCATACACAACCACTGGAAAAACCATAGCCTTGACTAGACAGACCTGTGTTGGCAAAGTAATGGCTCTGCTTTTGAATATGCTATCTAGGTTGGTTATAAATTTTATTCCAAGGACTAAGCATCTTTAATTTCATGGCTACAGTCACCATCTGCAGTGATTTCGGAGCCCCCAAAAATAAAGTCAGCCACTGTTTCTACTGCTTCCCCATCTATTTCCCATGAAGTGATGGGACTGGATGCCATGATCTTCGTTTTCTGAATGTTGAGCTTTAAGCCAACTTTTTCACTCTCCTCTTTCACTTTCATCAAGAGGCTTTTTAGTTCCTCTTCACTTTCTGCCATAAGGGTGGTGTCATCTGCATATCTGAGGTTCTTGATATTTCTCCTGGCAATCTTGATTCCAGCTTGTGCTTCTTCCAGCCCAGTGTTTCTCATGATGTACTCTGCATAGAAGCTAAATAAGCAGGGTGACAATATACAGCCTTGACGGACTCCTTTTCCTATTTGGAACCAGTCTGTTGTTCCAGGTTCAGTTCTGACTGTTGCTTCCTGGGTTGCACACAGATTTCTCAAGAGGCAGGTCAGGTGGTCTGGTATTCCCATCTCTTTCAGAATTTTTCACAGTTTATTGTGAGCCGCACAGTCAAAGGCTTTGGCATAGTAAATAAAGCAGAAGTAGATGTTTTTCTGGAACTCTCTTGCTTTTTCCATGATCCAGCGGATGTTGGCAATTTGATCTCTGGTTCCTCTGCCTTTTCTAAAACCAGCTTGAACATCAGGAAGTTCACGGTTCACGTATTGCTGACGCCTGGCTTGGAGAATTTTGAGCATTACTTTACTAGCATGTGAGATGAGTGTAATTGTGCGGTAGTTTGAGCATTCTTTGGCATTGCCTTTCTTTGGGATTGGAATGAAAACTGACCTTTTCCAGTCCTGTGGCCACTGCTGAGTTTTCCAAATATGCTGGCATATTGAGTGCTGCACTTTCATCGCATCATCTTTCAGGATTTAAAATAGCTCAACTGAAATTCCATCACCTCCACTAGCTTTGTTCGTAGTGCTGAGCTTTACCTATATATAAGGAAGCTGTTTATGGATAAGTCATGTAACTTGTCCAAGGCTACATGGCTGATAAATTGCAGTGTCAGGATTCAAATTCAGACACTCTCATACCAGAGCCTATAAAGCACTACACAATGCCTGGCAATGCAGTAGGTACTCTGTGAATGCCAGGTCTCTGCATCCAGTCTGGGAAGTCACAATAAACCTGGGTACTGGAAGATAATATAGATGTCAGTGCAGGAGTCCTCCTTATATCCCTGTGGCTAAGTTAGCCTCTAGTCTCAACTTGAACAAATTTTAAGCATGACTTCCATGCTGTTCATAGATTTTCCCTACTTATCCTTCTAGTGCCATTTCTCCTCCATCCCCACCCTTAGTGACACCGTCTCCCAATGCCATGACCACCAAACTTCACCCCATCTGCATGAACTTCTCTCAAAACCTTTGTAAATGTATGATGACCCAATCATCCCTGTTGCAGATCTCTTCAGTTTACCACTCTCTGCTTTGAGTCTTCTGCTTAGCTCCATTTCACCTGGCTCTCTATTAAATATTTAGTTTAAAAGGCATTTCTCTGTGGAGTCTCTTTTGATCTCTTCTCAACCTTCCCCCCAAAGAAAGTGAGTGTTACTTCTGTGTCCTCCAGCTCCCTACGGTTTCCTATTATGGTTCGTAATACACTAGAAGGCAATGGTATATTTCACACCTGTGTTTCCTTTTAGACTCTGAGCTCTGTGAGGAGTCTAGCATGTCATGCTAGCAATTATCATTGCTTCCCCCAAGGCTTGATACACATATGTCTTTTTGTTGTTGTTTTTCAGTCACTCAGTCATGTTCAACTGTTTGTGGCCCCATGAATTGTAACATGCCAGGTTTCACTGTCCCTCATTATCTCCTGGAGTTTGCCCAAGTTCGTGTGCACTGAATTGGTGATGCTATCCAACCATCTCATCTTCTGCCACCCTCTTCTCCTTTTGCCTTCAATCTTTCCCAGAATCAGGGTCTTATACAATATGTCTTTAATGAATATTTATTAAAAGGCAGGAAGAAAGGGAATGAGAAAAGAAGAATATAAACTATCTGCTTGCTCCTTTTCCAATAGTCATGTGTGGGTGTGAGAGTTGGACTATAAAGAAAGCTGAGCACCGAAGAATTGATGCTTTTGAACTGTGGTGTTGGAGAAGACTCTTGAGAGTCCCTTGGACTGCAAGGAGATCCAACCAGTCCATCCTAAAGGAGATCAGTCCTGAGTTCATTGGAAGGACTGATGTCAAAGCTGAAACTCCAGTACTTTGGCCACCTCATGCAAAGAGCTGATTCATTTGAAAAGACCCTGATGCTGCAAAAGATTGAGGGCAGGAGAAGAAGGGGCTGACAGAGGATGAGATGGTTGGATGCCATCACCAACTCAAAGGACACGATTTTGGGTAAACTCCAGGAGATGGTGATGGACAGGGAGGCCTGGCATGCTGTGGTCTATAGGGTCGCAAAGAGTCGGACACGACTGAGTGACTGAACGGAACTGAACTGAACTTCCATCCTAACTCCTCTATAGAGAAAATTTCAATAAACCTGGAGCATTCCAGGATGTTCAGCCCAAAATGTCTATAAGTGCAGAGGTAGAAGGTGAATCCCATTTGGTCCTTTTCCTGCTCAAGGATTTGGGAGTCCTCAGAAGTGAAGATATCAGAAACCCTAGAGGACTGGATGGATGGATGGTTAGGTTAAGCAAACAAACACCTCCAAATGAAAAGGAAAATGCCAAGACTATAAGAATATAGCTTCATCTGCCAGGTGCCAGAACATAAAATATTTCACTGCTAGAAAGACAAAAGCTTGAAGAAGAGAGTTTCCCTAAATGGTCCAAAAGGAATTTAATTCGTTGAGAAGCTTCACAGGGCGCAGTATCAAGCACAGCTACTTGTCTCCCTCCCCACAAGAAGGGGGAAAAAATGACCAACACAAATCAGCCTGCCTGAATAGAGTTGATTCAGCTTGAATGTCAGGAAACTTCACTCAAATGCCAATCACTGGAATTCTAAGCTATCCAGAGGTTTGGCTGGACCACTGCCAGTCAGTACTATGACTGATATCTTTTTCTTCAGACGTCGCAACATTCAAAAATAAAAGGAAAATATGTTCCTCTGCTGTCACTTCAGCAGCTTTGCAGTTTTCCAAGGATCAGCCCCGCTCCTATTCTCACTCCCCTAATCTCCAGGCAAAGTAACAGCTTCTCCTTGACTAGGGGAGTAATCTCTTGTTAGTATATCAAGAATCCTTGGTTTCCTAGTGTTTTCCTGCCAGGAATAAATCAGTGGATGTTAGTTAAATGCAGGACCCCATGTATAACCCACTTTCTCTCTTTCTTGGTCCCTTCGATCTTTCAAGGTGTCAAAGACAGTGGAAGCCATAAATTCCCAGTCATAGACTGTCTCCTCTAAACCCCATGTTTAATGAGCACTATCTTTCATTCACGGACAGAGGAGCCTGGCAGGCTACAATCCATAGAGTCACAAAGAGTCAGACACGACTGAGAAACTGAGCACATCTGCATGTGCGTGGTTGTGTGTGCACACACGCTCACACTGAGGAAGGTAGGGAAACCACTAGACCATTCAGGCATGACCTACAGCAGGTCCCTTATGATTACTCAGTGGAAGTGACAAGCAGATTCAAGGGATTGGATCTGATAGAGAGAGTGCCTGGAGAACTACGGACGGAGGTTTGTGACATTGTACATGAGGCAGTGATCAAGATCATCCCCAAGAAAAAGAAATGCAGAAAGGCAAAATGGTTGTCTGAGGAGGCCTTACAAATAGCTTCTCAGAAGAGAAGAAGAGAAGCCTAAGGCAATGGAGAAAAGGAAAGATATACCCATTTATCAGCTAAAGGCAAGGAGAAAAAGAAAGATACACCCATTTGAATGCAGAATTCCAAAGAATAGCAAGGGGAGATAAGAAAGTCTTCCTCCATGATCAATACAAAGAAATAGAAGAAAACAATAGAATGGGAAAGACTAGAGACCTCTTGAAGAAAATTAGAGATACCAAGGGAATATTTCATGCAAAGATGGGCTGAATAAGGGACAGAAATGGTATGGACCTAAGAGAAGCAGAAGATTTTAAGAAGAGGTGACAAGAATACACAGAACTATACAAAAAAGATCTTAATGACCCAGATAATCACGATGGTGTGATCACTCACCTAGAGCCAGACATCCTGGAATGTGAAGTCAAGTGGGCCTTAGGAAGCATCACTACGAACAAAGCTAGTGGAGATGATGGAATTCCAGTTGAGCTATTTCAAATTCTAAAAGATGATGCTGTGAAAGTGCTGCACTCAATATGCCAGCAAATTTGGAAAACTCAGCAGTGGCCACAGGACTGGAAAAGGTCAGTCAGTTTTCATTCCAATTCCAAAGAAAGGCAATGCCAAAGAATACTCAAACTACTGCACAATTACACTCATCTCACACACTAAAGTAATGCTCAAAATTCTCCAAGTCAGGCTTCAACAGTACATGAACCGTGAACTTCCAGATGTTCAGGTTGGATTTAGAAAAGCCAGAGGAACCAGAGATCAAATTGCCGACATCCGCTGGATCATCAAAAAAGCAAGAGAATTCCAGAAAAACATCTATGTCTGCTTTACTCGGAGAAGGCAATTGCACCCCACTCCAGTACTCTTGCCTGGAAAATCCCATGGATGGAGGAGCCTGGTAGGCTGCAGTCCATGGGGTCGCGAAGAGTCAGAAGACTGAACAACTTCACTTTCACTTTCATGCAGTGGAGAAGGAAATGGCAACCCACTCCAGTGTTCTTGCCTGGAGAATCCCAGGGACAGGGGAGCCTGGTGTGAGGCTGTCGATGGGGTTGCACAGAGTCGGACACGACTGAAGCGGCTTAGCAGCAGCAGCTGCTGCTTTACTCACTACGCCAAAGCCTTTGACTGTGGATCACATCAAACTGTGGGAAATTATCCATTCTCTGGAGTGTCTGAGAACCCTGACGCACCTTCTTTTTGTTCTCTTCTGTGAGAGGTCATAAGTCCAATCCATATCCTTATGTCCCCTTTCCTGACTACAGGCACTCAACCTGAGTTGTACTCCCTAACTAGCAGTCACCACCCATGTTACACTTTTCTGTTCTTGACCAAAGAACTGGAATAGCATAGATTCTTCCCATTTGTCTCTGCTCACTGCTCTTGATGACAAATCCCTAAGTCATTTTTTAAGGTAAAAACATTGCTCCCACTCTCCATAGGTACTGAAGCCAGGGGGATTCAATGCTGACAAATGCCTGACTCCCTCCCAGCAGCCCCCACACAGGGGTTGACAGGGCTGGCTGTCACTGGACAAGCCTTCAGGTTTTCTTAAAGTCAGCTCGTGATCTCTCTTCTGCAACACGCACTAAAGATTCTTCAAGTGATCAAGGGGAAAAATTATATGGATCGAATGAAATTATGTAAATAAAGTGAGTTACGTTCTGAATTTTGAGTCATAAAACCTGAATTCTATGAGCCCTAGACCAACATCCAAGTTTCTGGCTCTACCTTGATAAGTTTTAATTTAAGGTAAATCTTTCCTTGCCGTCACTAAATATTAGTTGCCTTCCTCCCTTTTAAAGTAGATATTTGGTTGCTTGCTCTCTATCTGACCAGGATACTATTATAAAGATATAGCAAATCTGTAAAATGAAAAGAGGTAAAAATAAAACTCAAGTTCAAGTTTCAGTTCAGCTACATACAACCTTGCACCATAAGTTTTTCAGAGGTTTAGCTCTCACAAGTGTGTGAGACATTGTCTAAGCATAGTCTAAAGTAGGGGTCCCCAACTTCCGGGCCATAGCCCAGTACCTCCTGTCAGATCGGGGTGGCATTAGATTAGGAATAACATGCATAATAAATGTAATGTACCTTGGTTCATCCCGAAACCATCCTTCCCACTCCCTAGCCCATGGAAAAATTGTCTTCCATGACATCGGTCCCTGGTGCCAAAAAGGTTGGGGATGACTGGTCTAAAGTAATGAAAAATCGGTTCCTGCATGCTTCTCCAGCATAGCCGAGCACCATCTGTCCTTTTCCTCATCCTACTCCAGCCACACCTGACTTCTTTCAGTTTTGCAAACAGAGATGGCTCTACCCTGACTTGAGGCATTACTTACTAATATGCAGCTTCTCTGTCACCTACCATAGTTTTTTCCTTAGATAACTCCTTCAATTTTATGTCTCACCTGAACTGTAGCATTTTCTGAGAAGCCTTTATACTCATATTACTTTGACCCCCCTCTATTTTATGCTTTCATAGCAAACAGTACTTGAACCTTGGTAGCAAGCGTGACTGTGGTAATCATGTAAGTGTTTCTGCCTCTTCAGTGAAAACAGCTTTTTGTCTGCCTTGATCCCTGCTCTGACCCCAGTACCTAGCTCACTGACTGGTATATGGTGCATCCTCAATACAAATTTAGTAACTCACTTCTGTTCTGAAATCCTCACCATTTTCAGAGGGGTGTGATTATAATACATTGTGTGAGAGCACTTCACAAACTGCAAAAGTAAACAGCAGATTGCTACAAAAATCAAAGTCACTACTTCTTATCTCTGTATGTTTTGAATTTCAAAAATCTCAAATTGTAACTGAATTTCTCGGGGCTGAAGCTATGTTTGAGCTTCCTTTATTACTGACTGAAACATAGCTGAGATGTGTGCACCCTCCCCCTCTCCTACAGTAGGAAGTAAAAGATGATGACAGGGGCCACTATTCAAATCTTTTTGTAGGGAACGAATTACCCCAAAATTTGGTGGCTTAAAACAATGAGAAACATTTATTACCTTTCCCAATTTTTGTGGGGAAAGAAAGCAGATGCCTCAGTCCCTCTCCACATGGGTCTTGCCACAAACCAGCTTAATTGTCCTCACATAAGAAGGGCATGAGCCCCAGGAGGCCAGGAACATTGGAAGCCCATCAAATCTGGCTTCCACAGACCTTTTCCTCAGTCCAAAGTCACTGGCGTAGTGCTTTCTTCATGGACAATATGTACTTAAATGTTTGATGGGATCAAGAGCTGAAATCATGGATAAATAGATGAAAGGGTGGGCCAAGGAGTGGATGCTACCTACTTTCTGAGCCTAGCAATGGAAAAATCAGAAAGAATGCTAAAGCAGTTAATAAGACTGCACATACATACTCCCCAATCACCACAGCCAAGGTTGCAGGGACTGGTTTGGGAAGAGATGCAAAACAGGTGTTAGTGATAGTTGGAGAGGATATGTGTCCTGGAGTAATTCTCTAGTATCTGAACCCAGTCTTCTCTTAATAATTTGTCTGAGAACAAAATGTATAGATAAATAGACTTGTCTAGTGTCAGACTTTATTTTTGGGGGCTCTAAAACCACTGCAGATGGTGACTGCAGCCATGAAATTAAAAGACTCTTAGTCCTTGGAAGAAAAGTTATGACCCACCTAGATAGCATATTCAAAAGCAGAGACATTACTTTGCCAACAAAGGTCCATCTAGTCAAGGCTATGGTTTTTCCTGTGGTCATGTATGGATGTGAGAGTTGGACTGTGAAGAAAGCTGAGTGCCGAAGAATTGATGCTTTTGAACTGTGGTGTTGGTCTTTGGAAAGAATGATGCTGAAGCTGAAACTCCAGTACTTTGGCCACCTCATGCGAAGAGTTGACTCATCGGAAAAGACTCTGATGCTGGGAGGGATTGGGGGCAGGAGGAGAAGGGGACGACCGAGGATGAGATGGCTGGATGGCATCACCGACTTGATGGATGTGAGTCTGGGTGAACTCCAAGAGTTGGTGATGGACAGGGAGGCCTAGCGTGCTGCAATTCATGGGGTCACAAAGAGTAGGACTCAACTGAGCGACTGAACTGAACTGAACTGATTGCAAAAGAAAAAAAAATGGTGAGAGGCTTCGAAACTGCCAAATTCTTTTTTTCCTGCATTATCCTTATTATGGAAATTTATAATTTAGCTACCCTGAAGCATGTTATGCAAATACATTAGACAATACAGGGGGGGATGTGAGCCTTTAGAATTCTTGTCTAATACAAGCATTGTTATAATAATCACTTCAAAGTTCTAATAATAACATTATTTGCATTTTTCTTGACACTGTTTTTGGAAAGAATTTCTAAATACTTGAGTAAATATTTGTAAATTATGACCATGAAACAGTAAAGGCCATTCAGCATAAGAAGGCAATATTGCAGACCAGAATTGACTACTTTAATATTCAAGCTTATTAGTTCACGCTAGAAACATAGCTCTGACCCTATGGGGGTTTATGATCTAATGAACCCAGGAGCAGGGCGGTGTTTCAGTGTGAATGAGCCAGAAGCCGGGTGGTTATCCCGGACACCTTCTTCTCCTTTACCTCCCTCATGATGTCATTAACAGCCCCTGGATCCACTCCTTACAGCCTGGACCATCACAACAGTCCACACAGGTTTCAACACACATGCTCTAAAGACTCTAATCCCTACTCCCCTTAACAACCACACTGACCTTTTAAAAAATGATTTGTCATGTCTCTCCTCTTTTCAAAAGTCATCAGTGGCTTCTTACATCTTAAATACAGAATAAAGATGAATATTGTTAACATGACCTGCAGACTCATGTGTGAGCTGGTCCAGATGTAACTCTCCCATTAAACCTGACCAGACCCCTCCTCACACGCTGTCCTCCACCAGCCTTTCTTTAATCCTGGAATACTCTCTTGCCATGTTATTCTCTGAGCTAGAATGTCCATCATTACACGCTTTCTTAAAAATCATTTCTTCAAGGACACCTTCTCTCAGTGGAAAGGCCTCAGTGGAAGTTAGTTCTTCCTATTATACACTTTACAGCCCTATAGATCACCTGGGTAGCTTTTACCACAACTGTAACTTTTACTCCTCATGGGACAAACGGAGTAGTGTTGATATTCTGTTTCCTCCATCCCCACCCTCGCCCTCACCATTCCCTCCCCAAGGGCACAGACAGTGACTCTTGTGCTTCTTACTGGGCTTCCAGTTCCCTCTATCAGGCTCAACGCAGAGCCCGTGCTCACTGAGTAGATGAACTGAGTAAATAAAGATTTCACATGCATGCCCAAAATGCAGTTTAGACTGTGGAAGAATTTGATGTACTTATTTAAGAAAAATTAAAAACCAAAAGAATAAAAGAATCAAGAATGTGTTGATGGATTCTTGTATTACTATCAATGGTTAGGACAGAAAGAGATAGAAGCTATTTTGGACAGTCAGAGAAAAGGGAATCTCAATCCCCAACTTATCAATAGTTGGGAGGTTTTACAGATAGTAAAAATCTTTCTAGACAGACTTGAAATGTAAGTTTGTTGATGTTGGTTCTTTTCCATTAAGAAGACTTTCAAACAGTCAATAGAAGAGGGGAAGGGGATAAAAGGAAGTAAGGGGATAATACAATGTGGCAAAGCAATACATAACAGATTCACCAGGATTTATAGAGCATTCTCATTGCCTACATACAAACCACTGCTAGCTAACTTTCGTTAAGACCCATTTCCTTAAGGAAAGCAGGATGGTTGTTCAATGCCTTACCTTTCAGTAGAATTAAAGAAAAAGTAGCCAATGCTCCTCAGAAATATAGGAAAGTATTATATAGAAAATTACATTAAAGACATGAGACCTACTCAGATAATGCAAATGGAATAAAAATATTCATATTGAAAATATGGAGCTTACAGAACTTATGTTCTTTCTGTAGAAAAGTTAGCAGCAGATATTCAAGAATAAAGTGACAGCATTGACTATCGTCAGAAGTAATTCCGTGTACTTCAACTCTTTAAAAAAAGGCTTATATGCTTTGTATTCATTTTAACAAATTCTAAACATGAATTACATATTTCTATTAGGACCATCACATATAAAACAAAAGCATTTTAATGAGTTTTCTCCCCAAAATACCTAGAGGTACAAATCCACATTAAGGATTAATGACCTGTCAGCTTGTACTTAAAGGAGAGAAGAGACATTTCAGTTGTAGAAATTTAAAAATAAAAGAACCTGAAGTAAGAAAACTTATCATTTTTCCCTTTTGTGTCATAAAAAGAACTGACCTGATTTATTTGCTTTAAATTGGCCAAAAGGAAAATGTATTAAATGGTTGGCCTTTTAAGCAGAAATTCATTCTGATGACAAAATTAGAAAGCCTGGTCAGAAATACTCCTTTAGTCACTTAAATGATATAGCATTATTGTCAGAGTCAAGCATAGTATGAAATGGAAAGGCTATTTACATTTTAGATTTAACAAAATGTCCCCAATAGCTGTGATAACTTGGAAGGAGGACCTCATGCTCTTAGCCAAGCATGTCTGGTGGTAGGTACCATAAAATACTTCAATAGCTATTTCAAACCATCAATGCAATTTTATCCCTATTTTTCAATAGTATTATCTGTTTCAAGTAAAAATTAATGCTCAGTTTTGTGATTCATTTACGCTTGATGCACAGTCATGCCAGAGAAGCTCTATCTGGGATGCTATGAATCTCTTTTCTCCCCCTTTCAATGGAGAAGTGATGTTATGACAGCCAAAGACAGAATCCAAAGACAAAGAAGATCAAGCTGAATTTGAAACTCAGAGACTTCAGTGTTTAAATAGGTGTCAAATATGGAAGGTTTTGTAGTCTCTCAGCCCCAGTGTGCGTGACACAGCGACACCAGGAAAGCAACCCACGGCAAGAACCATGTGACTGTAGAGTCAGACAGTGTCTCACTTCCGTTTTGTGGGCATGCCTCACATAAAAGAAGTTACCAGATTCCATCTCTTCCCTTCAGAAGGAGACAATTTCCACTGACGAGACTGAGCGACGGTAATCTGAACTTATACTTGCTCCATGAAAGCATCTATGTGATGGGAGAAAATAAAATCACCCAGTTTTGCCTATAAGATGAAAAATAAATATAAATATTTGAGTAATTTATTTCTTTAACTTTTAGTACAAATATTTAGTGTCACAGAGAAAGAGAGTAACTGGGGGAAAACGGCACACAGTGTCCTGATTTTAAATAGACAGTATGTACTCAAATCGACTTTTTTATAGCATTTTTGTTCTTCTAGTCCTGCTCTGAACCAGGAATGGTTACAGGGCACATCATTAAACAAGAAGGTCTTAGAAACACCTTAAATCCTCACTAAATCTTTATAACATTCATAGTTCTATATACCACCAGAGTACATATTAAAAGGTTTCCGAGACATAGAGTTGACCTAGCACCCTCTACCTTCCAGGTGCTTTACGCAGTCACTGACAGAAGTGTGTAAAAATCAATTTATGTTCAATAAGGTAAATGTCAATGATATCTTTAAACATGATGAACCAATGGCATAGTTTATTTCCAGACATTCAAATTTTGATAGCTGATGACCTTAAATATTATTTGGGCATGATCCAAAAGTTCAGAGACATTTAGTAAGCTATAATTAACTGGAAGAAAGTTCTAAAGTCATGACATTCTCTGCTCAGAAGCCTTCTGTGGCTCACAACTTCCTGCAGAAGGAAGATTTACTGGAATAGAAGGCACTTAAGATCTTGCATAATCTGGTTCCACACTACCTTTTTAGCTTGATTTCACCCTTCTATCATCCATACCTTATTCTCCAAACAAATCTGACTGTTTCTGGTTCTGACCACGCACCACATTTTCCCACCTCTGTTCTTAAGGGCTCCCCTTTCACTCCTCTGTTGACTCTTCAAGTCTAAATTCGGACACCCTATTCAGAAGGCAGTCTGACAGAATGTGTATCAAGATCATTAACGTTATTTTATACACTTAACTCAGTCATTCTACTTCTAAGTCTTAGAAATAACAAGAGCTATAGTTTTTTTTTTTTTAATGTACGACAATGTATTTTACAATTACAAAAGGAGAAAAACATCCCTGGAAGGTACCTAAGAACCCAATATTGAAGGATTATATTAAAAATCATTATTCGTCCATATAATGAACTATTGGTTGGCTGTCAAAAGATCTTAAAAGGTTTTTAAGGACAAGAAGAAATGTTTAAGCCTTAACACATGGCAGAAATTGCATAGTATGATCTTAATTGTGCAAAAACATGAGAAAAAGACTCAAACGGAATATACCAAATTGATAATATCAAGGTAATTCTAGATCTTGAGATTTGGTGTAATTTTTTTTTTTTTTTTTGCTGCTGCTTTTATAAACTCTCCTCTGCTTAAAAAAAATTTCTGCATATATTACCTTTAAATCAGAAAACAAAATAACACACCAGAAAGGTTTTTTCAAAAAAGTATATGTTTTAAGCAGATGCTCACATGCCACCCTCTGTGAAATCTTCTCAAATTACCCCTTGATGGAATTAATTTCTTATTTCTCTGGGTCCCATACTAATTTTGCAGTATAGGATATTTCTTAATCACATTTTCTGCCTGCTATGTTTGTTGAATTTCATTGAAAAAGAAAAGAATAACATAAATCCATGTCTTGGAATTTCTAAAAATAGGCTCAATTGAAGAGGCATTTTCTATATCTCTTAAATGGTACCTGTAATACAGTACCATCTTGTTCAGTAGAAGCACATCTGTCTAACATCAGAGTCTCCCTTATAAATGAAGAAACATCTGCAGCTTGTTTCTGAAAATTCACGCCTTAATTACAGACTTTCTTCCTACTAAATGCTATACTAACATTATGGAACAAGGTGTGAAAATATATGCAGGGGTTAAAAAAATAAACCAGTAATTTTATCATAAGCACAGAAAGACAAATCATGGCATAATTCTCCCAGCAAGACTATTCTGCTTTATTCCTCCAAATTGGATATACAGATGTTTGTATGAATTAATGTTATAAATTTTACATAATATCTTGCAAAATTACCAGCTTTGCTTTTTAAACATTAATATTTGCTATAGTTCTCTAAATTTGCAATATATACATATATACACATATATGTATCTTTGTTATGATTAGAAGATTGGAGGGAGTTGTCAGATAAAATATATGAAACCTAGTTAAATTTGAATTTCAGATAAATAGTGATTCCTTTACTAGTATATGTATATCTTATTTGATATTTGCTATAATCTTTTTATACTAAAATATTATTCATGTTTATCTGAGATTCAAATTTAACTGGAGGTCCTGGGTTTTTATTTGCTAACTCTGGCAACTCTGGGTGGGAGAGTGATTGCATATTTAGAGATTTCGTAGTCTGGCTAAATAACCTCTTAAACCTACTCCTGGGTAGTATCTCATTTGAACTCAGCAGACAGTGTACTCAGATATCTGAATTCTCCGCAACCATCCAAACTAAGTTTTATAAAGAAAATCCACTAATATTGATTCCAAGGACTCACCAGGACTCCCTAACTTCTCCACATTCCAGAGCCTGAACTCCCTCTTGTCAAGTCTATACGGAGAATTACACACAAATGATCAGGTTCTGCTGTGCCTTACACTTTATTTTTATGCATTTGTACTTAACAGAGGAGCCCAAAATGTTTGCCTTTAGATACTCAAAATTTTTTTCAGAGTATTTAATGCACAGCAGAGAACCAACTCTAATATGCCTTTTTTTTTTTTAATAGAACAGTTAGAGGGGATATGAATCTGCCTGCAATACAGGAGACGTGGGTTCCATCTCTGGGTTGGGAAGATCCCTTGGAGAAGGGAATGGCTACCCACTCCAGTATTCTTGCCTGGAGAATTCCATGCACTATATAGTCCATGGGGTCGCACAGAGTCGGACACGACTGAGCAACTGACTTCTTTCTAGAGAGGATAGGTCTAGAATTTGTCGTTGCTGGATTCTTCCTCAACATTAAGCTACTTTTCTTCAGATTTTCTGACTACTGTGACTTCATTTTCCTCAGTCCATTTTCTAACGTCCCAGAGGCTGCTTAAAATCAACATGCCATAAGATGAATTCTTTTTCCCAACTTTGTTCCCCGAAACTTCTCTCTTTCCTGTATTCTCAATTACTCATTCAGAAATTGCAATAAGGAATCACAGATATATTCTCAATTCATCCTTTCCAACTATCCCTTCCTCAATCCTTATCAGTCAGATCTTTTCAGTTTCACCTCTTAAATATATGTTAGTGGTCCTTGTTTCTTTTTTCCATCCTCACTGTCCCTGCCTTAGCCTAGGCTCTCCTCAGCTATCTCCAGACCAGTGTTTCTCAAATTTCACTGTGCACATGAATCACCTCCAGATCTTGTTAAAATGTTAAGTTCTGAGAGCATGGGTAGGGTGAGGTCCTGGAATTTTTATTTCTAACAGATCCCTGCTGATACTGATGCTGCTGGTCCAGGAACCACAGTTTGAATACAGCAAGGCTGTAGGTTATTTTTATAGGCTATCAGCAAATCTTTCTTCCATTCCAACTAATTGCCTCACTGAGGTCACTGTTCTGGGTAAAATTTTCCTATGACTCCTTTTGCCTACTGAATTATGAAGACACCTAGGCTATCGTGACAGTTTCACGACCCACTCCTGTCCAGCTCCCAGATTCAGATTCTAAACTGATCCCACTTGACTTCCTTCTGCTTCTGAAACTCTCCTTTCCCACTTTTGTCCTTACAGTAATCTTTGCCTCTAATGGCTCCTTCCTCCTGCTGAAGTTCAAATGTCACATAGTCTGTGAAACTTTCTATCACCATTCAGCAGCACCTAATACAGTTAGCTACATTTCCCACAACAGGGTGTCTTCACAAGCCACGTTGTGCATGCACTGATAACAATAATATACAAGGCTCACTATGCAAATTATGTGTAATATACATGATTGTGTCTGTTTTATGTGTAATCCTCATAACAATCCTGTAAGGTAAGTACTATTATAGCCCCACTTTATAGACTATGTATATGTGCATGTTAAGTCACTTCAGTCATATCCAACTCTATATGACCCTATGGACTGTAGCCTGCCACGCTTCCTCTGTCTGTGGGATTTCCCAGGCAAGAATACTGGAGTGGGTTGCCATTTCCTCCTTCAGGGGATCTTCCTGATCCAGGGATCAAACCCACGTCTCCTGCATTGGCAGACAGGTTCTTTACCGCTAGCACCACCTGGGAAGCCTCTACAGACCATGAACAGGGTAGCAATGGCACGTTTGCTCAGATCACATAGTTTTTTCATATCAGAGCCAGTTTTCAAGCCCAGGCAGTCTGTTATCAGAATCCAGCATCTTAACCATCGCACCACACTACCTGTATACTTATATCTCACTTCAAGTATCAGGGTGACTCATATGAATTCCTAGTATTTCATTCTCATACAGCTATAAAACAGCAATCTCCTATGATTCAACATTTTCAATAAATTAAGAATAACACACGGACAGATGCCACGTCTTTTTCTCCATAAAAAATTCCCTTGATTAAGCACAGGTCTAGAACATACCTGATACTTAATTAGCCTTTGTTAAATGAAGCAAAGATAGCTCCATTTACTGGGAAGTGAATGCATGCTGGGCACTATACCAGGTGCTTCATACACACTCTCATATTTAAATCTCATTACAACATGGACTATGGATACTATTATTTGCATAATATAAGCTAACTCTTTAGTTCCTAGGGTAAATGCCTATGGACACACAGCCAGTGACACAGCAAAGAAGTACCCAATCCGACCTGCCCTAAGGGACAAGTTGTCAGCCTTCAGTGTTAGGTTGAATAGGACCTTGAAGAATATCTATCTTTCTCACTAAGTCAAACATGAGTTCTGGCTTTTAAAAAACTTACATAGTTTAGGATGAGGATAAAAACAAAGCTTCTTTGTCAGCTGGCTTTGTATTTTTTTAATTTGAAATATACACAAAAATAGAGACCAGAACAAATAATCTCCCATGGACCCATCACCAAGCTTCAGAATTATCAAGATTCTTGATTTAATTTACCTTCCCACACTTTGTGTTATCACTGAACAATTTCAAAGCAAGCCCCAAATATCATATCATTTCACATGTAAATTCATCAGTATATATCTCTAACAGATGTGTTAAAATAGCCACAAGACAGTTATCACACTTAACAAAATTAATATTCCTTAATATGATCTAATACCCAGTCCATGTCAAAAAATGTCTTCTTACAGTGATGTGTTTGAATTAGAATATGAGCAATGACTACCCATTACACTTGACTGTTATGTATGTTAAGTTTCTTTTCATCTGTAATGGCCCCCCACCTCCCTTTTCTATTCACAAGTCCTTTATTTGTTGAAGAATTGATAGCTAAGTCTGAAAGTGTTAGTCTCTCAGTCATGTCCAACTTTTTGCAACCCCATGGAATATATCCTGCCAGGCTTCTCTATCCATGGAATTCTCCAGGCAAAAATATTCTCCAGGGGATCTTCCCGACCTAGAGATCAAACTCAGGTCTCTTGCATTGCAGGTAGATTCTTTACCATCTAAGCCACCAGGGAAGCCCAAGGGGCTTAATTACATTCAGGTTCAATCATTTTTGACAAAAGTCTTCACAGGTGGTGCTATATATATCTTATGATGCTAATAAGGATGCACTAAGAGTGAAAAGGGGAGCCTGGTGGGCTGCCGTCTATGGGGTCGCACAGAGTTGGACATGACTGAAGCGACTTAGCAGCAGCAGCAGCAGCAGCAAGAGTGAAAAAGTTGGCTTAAAGTTCAACATTCAGAAAACTAAGATCATGGCATCCGGTCCCGTCACTTCATGGCAAATAGATAGGGAAACAGTGGAAGCAGTGTCAGTCTTTATTTTGGGGGCCTTCAAAATCACTGCAGATGGTGATTGCAGCCATTAAATTAAAAGACACTTCTTACTCCTTGGAAGGAAAGTTATGACCAACCTAGACAGCATATTAGAAAGCAGAGACATTACTTTGCCAACAAAGGTCCATCTATCAAGGCTATGGTTTTTCCAGTGGTCATGTATGGATGTGAGAGTTGGACTGTGAAGAAGGCTGAGTGCCAAAGAATTGATGCTTTTGAACTGTAGTGTTGGAGAAGACTCTTGACAGTACCTTGGCCTGCAAGGAGATCCAGCCAGTCCATTTTAAAGGAGATCAGTCCTGGGTGTTCATTGGAAGGACCGATGCTGAAGCTGAAACTTCAATACTTTGGCCACCTCATGCGAAGAGTTGACTCATTGGAAAAGACCCTGATGCTGGGAGGGATTGAGGGCAGGAGGAGAAGGGGACGACAGAGGATGAGATGGCTGGATGGCATCACCGACTCGATGAACATGAGTTTGAGTAAACTCCAGGAGTTGGTGATGGACAGGGAGGCCTGGCGTGCTGTGATTCATGGGGTGGCAAAGAGTTGGACATGACTGAGTGACTGAACTGAACTTACTGAATGTCTGGTTGTCCTAAATTTAGTGAGGTTAAGATTGATCAGTAGGTTCAAGAAGTGTCAGCCTGATCTACTAATTACTCTGTGCTCCAACAAATTTTATCAAAATAGTTTTAGTCATTAACTTTTGTTTTCAAGGACTAACTTTTAAGAGTTTTAAAATGATCATTTTTTCTGATTATATCATTTCTTTTGCCTTTATAAGCTGGAATTCTTATTGATTATCAACCAACCACCCATTATGTTGCTCAGCAAATGGGTCAGGGTACAATGCAGAGATATCAAATGCAGGATTCAGTATTGGCTTGGAAACTGATAAAAGTCTCTAGTGTTAAAAATTATTATTCATACTGCTGCTGCTACTGCTACTGCTGCTGCTAAGTCACTTCAGACACGTCTGATTCTGCGCGACCCCATAGACGGCAGCCCACCAGGCTGCCCCGTCCCTGGGATTCTCCAGGCAAGAACACTGGAGTGGGTTGCCATTTCCTTCTCCAATGCATGAAAGTGAAAAGTGAAAGTGAAGTCATTCAGTCATGTCCAACTCTTAGCGACCCCATGGACTGCAGCCTACCAAGGCTCCTCCACCCATGGAATTTTCCAGGCAAGAGTACTGGAGTGGGTTTCCATTGCCTTCTCCATGTATCATGTTAGGTTGGTACACACATAATTGTGGTTTTACATGTTGAACTCTGCTATTTGATACTGGAATACGTTCTTAAATAAATGTGGTTATGTTATACATCATTTTAATGCACATTTCTCACTTTATGATTTTTTGCTAATGACACTACTTGCTGTTTATTTTATTTTATTATTTTTAAAAATATTTATTAATTTAGCTGTGCCGGGTCTTAGTTATAACATGTGAGCTCTTGGTTGCAGCATATGGAATCTAGTTCCCTGACCGGATTCCTGGGCCCTTTGCATTGAGAGCTCAGAATACTAACCACTGGGCCACCGGGGAAGTCCCTTACATTTATTTTAGACTAGGGAAATGATGTTACACAAAAAGCAAATTCAAGCGACTTTCTTATTCAAGTTCAAAATGGGTCATAAAGCAGCAGAGATAACTCGCAACATCAACAATGCATTTGACCCAGGAACTGCTAATAAATGTGCAGTGAAGTGGTGGTTCAAGAAGTTCGCAAAGGAGACAAGAGCCTTGAAGACAAGGAGCGCAGTGGCCAGCCATTGGAAGTTGACAAGCATGCAACAATGACCAATTAAGAGGATCATCAAAGCTCATCCTTTTATAACTACACGAGAAGCTGCCAAAGAACTCAATGTCAACCATTCTATGGTTCAGCATTTGAAGCAAACTGGAAAGGTGAAAAAGTTCAATAAGTGGGTACCTCATGAGCTGACTGAAAATCAAGAAAATAATCATTTTGAAGTGTCATCTTCTCTTACTCTATGCAACAACAACGAACCATTTCTCAATCAGATTGTGATATGTGATGAAAAGTGGATTTTATATCACAACCGGTAACAGCCAGCTCAGTGGTTGGACCAAGAAGTTCCAAAGCACTTCCCAAAGCCAAATTGCACCAAAGAAAGTCATAGTTACTGTGTGGTGGTCTGCTGCCTGTCTGATCCACTACAGCTTTCTGAATCTTGGCAAAACCATTATATCTGAGAAGTATGCTCAGCAAATCAATGAGATGCACTGAAAACTGCAATGCCTGCAGCCAACAATGGTCAACAGAAAAGGGCCCAATTCTGCTCCAAGACAACGCCTGACCACATGTTGCAAAACCAGTGCTTCAAAAGTTGAACGAATTGGGCAACAAAGTTTTGCCTCATCTGCCACATTCACCTGACCTCATTCAACTGACTACCACTTCTTCAAGCATCTTGACAACTTTTTTCAGGGAAAATGCTTCCACAACCAGCGGCAGGCAGAAAATGCTTTCCAAGAGTTTGTCAAATCCCAAATCACAGATTTTTATGCTATAGGAATGAACATGCTTATTTCTTGTTGGCAAAAATGTGTTGATTGTACAACCAAAAAATGTGTTGGTTCCTATTTTGACTAATAAAGATGTGTTTGAGCCTAGTTATAATGATTTAAAATTCACAGTCCAAAACCACAGTCCAAACAAAAAATTATGTTTGCACCAACCTAATAACATCAAATCACTATGTGCACATGGAACTAACATAGTGTTGTAGATAAACTATAATTTAAAAAGAAAAAGGATGCTGGGACTTCGCTGGTGGTCCAGTGCTTAGGACTCCATGCTTCCATTGCAGGGGGCATGGGTTCAATACCTGGTAGGGGAACTGAGATTCCTCAAGCTGCTTGCTATGGCCAAAAATAAATAAATAAAGATAGTGAAACTGATGTTTATAGCCATGAAAACACTTGCCCAAAGTCACACAAGTAAGCAGTGAAGCAGGGTTCAATCCCAGACAAGTCTATGCTCCTGGCATTCTATATTATTCATACTAGGACAAATTAAAAAGTCCTCCATCAAATTATAATTGACATAGACTTCAAAGGGTACTTGGTTATTCAAAGAACATTTTGGTACTGATTCAATAAACATTTATCCTGTTCAAAGTAGGATTTTGCTAAGTAAGTAAGCTTTCTTTTCCACATTAAGAAAGAGATATTTGATTACCCGTTGTTTGACCAATTCATCAACTTT
Source organism: Ovis canadensis (assembly GCF_042477335.2). Classification (NCBI taxonomy): domain Eukaryota; kingdom Metazoa; phylum Chordata; class Mammalia; order Artiodactyla; family Bovidae; genus Ovis; species Ovis canadensis. The sequence goes on along the minus strand of NC_091248.1, from coordinate 31,121,465 downwards.
GGAGATCTACACATACAAAAAAAGTAAAACCATAGTTAAGAGGTCATAATACTGTGAAGATAAATTTAAATAAAAATACTGTCTTCATCACATTAATACAGCCAACCCAACAAAAATATGGCCTTTTCTTTATGAATCCACATAATAAGCTGCTATGCTGGGCATTGTGTAAAAAACATCATCCATATCATTTTCACAGAGCATCAGATAAAAAAATTCAGAGTATCTGGGAGGAGAATGTAGCTAATGAAAGTACATTATCAGTTCTTGTTTACCTATTCATTGACAAAGGAAATTGGGTCCCAAAGAGAAATACAAGGGAAATTTTAAACTGAAAGTATCTGAGGAAATTAAAGTCAAGCATCTTGGTTCAGGATAAGTAACAGAGGTCTCTACCATCTGTGACAGAGGTCTCTACCATCTATAAGCAACAGAGACCTCTACCATCCTTAGGATACAATAGTGTCAACATAATCTTTTCCATTCTATTTACCTATATTTAATGGGCTCATGATAAGTATAAGTTTTAAAGCCATTATGTTTCCCCATTCTTGGAAATAGCATGGGACATTGGCAAAAGCCTCACCCTTCAGTTCAGCAGACTGAGCTCCTAATTCCCACACCCACATTAGCTACTGGCTTCAGACAAATATATATGTATGAACAGATTGGATGAGACAGTATAAAACCACTCCTACTTCATATTGTCTATGATTTTGTCAGGGAAGGGAAAATGTTAGTCACTCAGTCATGTCTGACTCTTTGAGACCCCATGGACTGTAGTCCGCCAGGCTCCTCTATTCATGAAATTCTCCAGGCAAGAATACTGGAGTGAGTTGCCATGCCCTCCTCCAGGGGAATCTTCCTGACCCAGGGATTGAATCCAGGTCTCCCACATTGCAGGCAGACTCTTTACCAGTTGATTTTGTTAAGTGCTACCCAGAAAAATGTACACTTTGATGAAATCATTCCCTGAGAAACATGTGAACAAGTTTATTGGGTATTATGAACATCATATTCAATGTAGCCTCACTAGCAGAAAATTAACCTCAGAGAGCAACAAATACAGAAAAATGTACAGGCTCCAATCTCCTGGTACTAAATACCCAAGACAAAGAGAACAGTAGAATTTGAAAAGATTTGGTGCAAATCATAATACTTCAATATTTTGTTCCATAATTTCACATTTCTCCTTTGAGTCATTCAAAACATAACATCAATAAAAATGTCCATGTTTAGAATAAAATAAAGTTTTCTCTCCTTCATCTTTAAATATATGTCTGCTTTATAGTAGGAGATAAACTCATTTTAAAGATGGCTTATCATGTATAGAGGCCCTGCTCACAGCCTCTTCCAGGAGGGAATGTGCTGCTTACAATTCCCAGGCATGGTATTTGCTAAGTCTTCTGTCTGGAGATGAGTTGATCAGAGATAGAAACATGAACCATTCACAAGCAATACACACTTAGGAACTGACCTGTGAAAGGACCTGTTACTTAAAATAAAAATGGAACAGATATTCTCAAGAAATAACTTTTGGAAAATCTAAAAGACCATTAATAGTTATTTGGGAGAGCTAAAACCAGAGAGATGGGAACACCAGATCACCTGACCTGCCTTTTGAGAAATCTATATGCAGGTCAGGAAGCAACAGTTAAAACTGGACATGGAACAACAAACTGGTTCCAAATAGGAAAAGGAGTACGTCAAGGCTGTATATTGTCACCCTACTTATTTAACTTCTATGTAGAGTACATCATGAGAAACCCTGGACTGAAAGAAACACAAGCTGGAATCAAGATTGCCGGGAGAAATATCAATAACCTAAGATATGCAGATGACACCACCCTTATGGCAGAAAGTGAAGAGGAACTAAAAAGCCTCTTGATGAAAGTGAAAGAGAGTGAAAAAGTTGGCTTAAAGCTCAACATTCAGAAAATGAAGATCATGGCATCCAGTCCCATCACTTCATGGGAAATAGATGGGGAAACAGTAGAAATAGTGTCAGACTTTATTTTTGGGGGCTCCAAAATCATTGCGGATGGTGACTGCAGCCATGAAATTAAAAGACACTTACTCCTTGGAAGGAAAGTTATAATCAACCTAGATAGCACATTCAAAAGCAGAGACATTACTTTGCCAACTAAGGTCCGTCTAGTCAAGGCTATGGTTTTTCCAGTAGTCATGTATGGATGTGAGAGTTGGACTGTGAAGAAGGCTGAGCGCCAAAGAATTGATGCTTTTGAACTGTGGTGTTGGAGAAGACTCTTGAGAGTCCCTTGGATTGCAAGGAGATCCAACCAGTCCATTCTGAAGGAGATCAGCCCTGGGATTTCTTTGGAAGGAATGATCTAAAGCTGAAACTCCAGTACTTTGGCCACCTCATGCGAGGAGTTGACTCATTGGAAAAGACTCTGATGCTGGGAGAGATTGGGGGCAGGAGGAAAAGGGGACAACAGAGGATGAGATGGCTGGATGGCATCACGGACTCAATGGACGTGAGTCTGAGTGAACTCCGGGAGTTGGTGATGGACAGGGAGGCCTGGTATGCTGCAATTCAATGGGTCGCAAAGAGTTGAGCACGACTAAGCGACTGAACTGAACTGAAAACCATAAGATTCAGAGTAAGCTGAAAGAATGAAGGGCCAGAGACAATCAGTAAAGAAACCTAGTTAGTTTAAAAGGCATAATGAAAGTAAGAGGAAAGCAAAGCTTCTATCAGAGCTGCCTGTGTGAGAGAGAAGAAAGACAGAAAGTTAACAGAGAGGCTTGGATTTCTCACAGCATTCTCACTGAAATTCTGGGCATCGTGAATCCTTACTCTTAATATTCTCTTCCTTCAAATAATCTGAGTAAATGATATGTCTCCATCCACCCATTTGAGGTTAAGGAACAGGTTTAGTTTGGGAACAGATTCATAGTCATACAAAAGAGTCGCATAGAGAAGTTTCCAATGACTCCAAATGTTCAAATGTCAGAGTCATCAGAAGAGGTGATGTGAACGAGGTGGGGAGAATAAAGCTCCCTTGCTGGTCTCTCTGGGAGACTCAGAAACCATGATGCTGTGCTCTCCTGGAAACAAAACCAAACAAAGAAGCAACAATAAGGACTGGATTCTCTTGACAAGGCCTCCTTACCTGGCATCATCCCACCTAGTTAGTAGTGGTCAAACCCAATGGAATTTTCAAGAGAAATGTTAGTACATCAAGACATAAAAGGAATCCTCCATCTCTAAACCAGTGAAAGGTGTTATACTACAGCAAGATTTGCGGGAGAAGAGTGAATTAAAAGAACCATTCTGTTATTTATTTTTATGAACACCAGGTTATTGCCTTAAACATGTACACCCATGATAAAAGTTTTTCCCAGAATTCTGATAAAATGCAGCAGTGGGTCAACAGACGGTGTCGGCTTATTCCCCAAAATATGTGATGGGAGCACGTAAACACACCAGTGAAACCCAGAGCTCTTTAACCAGATTTAAGCAGCAAAGAGATTTTACAGTTCAATTTTTCTGTGGCCTCATGCTCTCTTTGGTGTTCTGGCTTTAAAAATGCCAAGGTCCTATATTGCATGCATGCTTAACATATGAGTATAAGACATTTTCTAGCCATTTTCTTAGGAAATACTCTTGAGTGAGAAAAAATGGACAATCTATTGACAATAAAAGCACGTTTTACTTGTTTTGAAAGGAACCACCCACAGTGACAGTGGGTTGGAATCTATCCATCCTCACTCTCCAGGTTTCTGCACAAGGCCATAAGAATTTTGTGAGAATCATCATAAGAAAAAACACACCAGGTCACATCTGCTTTGAGGTATCATTTTATAAGCCAGAGGTGATCATACCAGAAAGAATTCTCAACACAAGGGACGTATTTTATCTCCACTGTTTGCTACCTCTGATCCAAAGTTTAAGGGGACTCTTGATATCCACTTTCTGAAAGGACACAGTCCAGAAAATAATAGAAGAAAATTCCTTAGAATGACTGCCTGTGCCTTCTGGAATGAGCAACTGAAGTGTCAAGTAAACAAAGAACAAAACAGTCCTATGCCTCCTACGCCTTCATTTATTTCCAGCAAAGACTGTTTCAAACTCTGGTTTCTAAAGATCACAGTCGTCTGTGCACAGTTACTAGGCGCCGGCAGCTATTGATCAGCTCTGTCTAATGAGATTAAGAACAAAACCGGGCCACCCTTCACCTGGATCGAGTTCTGGGATAAAAGAAAAACATCCTGCCTTAATGAATTGCCAGTCAGCAAAGCATTCAGGTGACGCTTATCCTCTTCCTTCCTTCTTGATTTTCAATCCCCGTCAGGAGTTGGGAGTTCAATCCAGCAGGGACGCTACAGTGTTTACTAACTGATTTGGCAGCCACACTCCCTCGATCTGAGATATGCCTTCGACGAGGTGATGCCAACTTTCCTTCCAGATGGTTGTCAGGCACCCACAAGCAATGACCGACACAGCCGCTGGCAGCAGTTGGGAAGAGCTGTGAGCAATGTCACGTCCCGAGAAGAAAGCCGGCAAATCACGTCTTCTGTTGTTCTCAAGAACCAGAGGAGTTCTATTTTTATTAGCAGGATCATTTAGAATAGGCATGAAATTAATTTATTGCTACACTGGTTTAAAATATTTACGTTTTTATTGTTTTTGCAGTTGGCATGAGTCTGTTTTGCTAGAAGAGATTAGGACAGGGAGCAGACGATGAACAAAGAAAAACCACACAGCCCCATCAGAGCAAGTGTTTGGCAAGATTATTAGTATTCTTGCCCAAGAAGCAAGCAGATAAACATAAAGCATGGGCTAAATCTATATCTTTTAGGCTCTGGATGCAATAAGAGAAATGGGGGAGAGGGAGATTGTCTTAGCTGTATGAAATAGAACTGAGATGGACATTTTCCCCGTCCTCTGCCTAAGTTCTGACTGGCAGTGAACAGTCCTGGCATTAACAAACTGAAGAAGCATCACTTAGTCATTTGTTTTGGCTGTTTGTTTTGCTCCTTTAATTTTACTGGGCCATCAGTTTTTTAACTAAGCTGCCTCCAGGGCTTATAGCTTGGGCAGGAGAGTTAACCAGGGTAAGCAGCAATTTTTAAGGAATTTCTGTGTGCTTTACTAGGATAGTACAGTGGCTGTGTATTCCAGGAAAAAGATATAACATTTGCTGGTGAAGTATGTCTCAACCTGTGAGAAGGAGGAATTTTCAAGAGTGTGACTCCTCCCCGCAACCAGAATCACCCCAAGGTAGCCTTAAGTGAAAGTATTAGTTGCTCAATCATGTCCGACTCTTTGCAACCCCATGGACTGTAGCCCGCCAGGCTTCTCTGTCCGTGGAATTCTCCAGGCAAGAATACTGGCATGGGTAGCCACTCCCTTCTCCAGGGGATCTTCCCGACCCAGGGATGGAACCAGGGTCTCCTGCATTGCAGACAGATTCTTTACCATCTGGGCCCTCTCTCCTGAAATCCTTTCTCTTTACCAGCCCTCATACTACATCTCAGTGTTTCCCATGTCTTAATGGTGCTTGACAGAAAGAGCTTCCGAAAGTCTCTTCTCAACTCTTGCTTTCTTGCTTCTTAGGCCATCAATGAAAATGATAACCTTGGTATATAATACTTTTATAAGTTTAACTTTCTGGCCTCCAGATACTATATTACACTATACCATACCACATCATACCATATCATACTAAACTGTACTATGCTATACTAAATTTCATTGCCTTTCTAGGAGCAACTAGAAGCATATGTATTCAAATTCTTAATTGAGTTCAATTCAGTTGAGTCGTTCAGTAGTGTCCAACCTTTTGCGACCCAATGAACTGCAGCACACCAGGCCTCCCTGTCCATCACCACCAACTCCCAGAGTTGACCCAAACTCATGTCCATTGAGTCAGTGATGCCATCCAGCCATCTCATCCTCTGTTATCACCTTCTCCTCCTGCTCTCAATCTTTCCCAGCATCAGGGTCTTTTCAAATGAGTCTGCTCTTCACATGAGGTGGCCAAAGTACTGGAGTTTCAGCTTCAACATCAGTCCTTCCAATGAACACCCAGGACTGATTTCCTTTAGAATGAACTGGTTGGATCTCCTTGAAGTCCAAGGGACTCTCAAGAGTCTTCTCCAACACCACAGTTCAAAAGCATCAATTCTTTGGCGCTCAGCTTTCTTTACAGTCCAACTCTCACATCCATACATGACCACTGGAAAAACCATAGCCTTGACTAGACAGACCTTTGTTGGCAAAGTAATGTCTCTGCTTTTGAATATGCTGTCTAGGTTGGTCATAACTTTCCTTCCAAGGAGTAAGCATCTTTTAATTTCATGGCTGCAGTCCACCATCTGCAGTGATTTTGCAGCCCAGAAAAATAGTCAGCCACTGTGTCCACTGTTTCCCCAACTATTTGCCATGAAGTGATGGGACCAGATGCCATGATCTTAGTTTTCTGAATGTTGAGTTTTAAGCCAACTTTTTCACTCTCCTCTTTCACTTTCATCAAGAGGCTTTTTAGTTCTTCTTCACTTTTTGCCATAAGGGTGGTATCATTTGCATATGTGAGGTTGTTGATATTTCTCCCAACAATCCTGATTCCAGCTTGTGCTTCATCCAGCCCAGCATTTCTCATGGTATTCTCTGCATATAAGTTAAATAAGCATGGTGACATTATACAGCCTTGACATACTCCTTTTCCTATTTGGAACCAGTCTGTTGTTCCATGTCCAGTTCTAACTGTTTGCTTCCTGATCTACATACAGATGTCTCAAGAGGCAGGTCAGGTGGTCTGATATTCCCATCTTTTTCAGAATTTTCCACAGTTTATTGTGATCCACACAGTCAAAGGCTTTGGTATAGTCAATAAAGCAGAAATAGATGTTTTTCTGGAACTCCCTTGCTTTTTTGATGATCTAGTGGATGTTGGCAATTTGATCTCTGGTTCCTCTGAGTTTTCTAAAACCAGCTTGAACATCTGGAAGATCACAGTTCACATATTGCTGAAGCCTGGCCTGGAGAATTTTAAGCATTACTTTACTAGCATGTGCCGCTGCTGCTGCTGCTGCTAAGTCGCTTCAGTCGTGTCCAACTCTGTGTGACCCCATAGATGGCAGCCCACCAGGCTCCCCATCTCTGGGATTCTCCAGGCAAGAATACTGGAGTGGGTTGCCATTTCCTCCTGCAATGCATGAAAGTGAAAAGTGAAAGTGAAGTCTCTCAGTCGTGTCCAACTCTTAGTGATCCCATGGACTGCAGCCCACCAGGCTCCTCCATCCATGGGATTTTCCAGGCAAGTGTACTGAGATGAGTGCAATTGTGCATCAGTTTGAGCATTCTTTGGCATTGCCTCTCTTTGGAATTGGAATGAAAATTGACCTTTTCCAGTCCTGTGGCCACTGCTGACTTTTCCAAATTTCTGGCATATTGAGTGCAGCACTATCACAGCATCATCTTTCAGGATTTGAAAGAGCTCAACTGGAATTCCATCACCTCCACTAGCTTTGTTCATAGTGATGCTTCCTAAGGCCCACTAGACTTCACATTCCAGGATGTCTGGCTCTAGGTGAGTGATCACACCATTGTGATTATCTGGGTCATAAAGATCTTTTTTGTACAGTTCTTCTGTGTATTCTTGCCACCTCTTCTTAATATCTTCTGCTTCTGTTAGATCCATACCGTTTCTGTCCTTTATTGAGCCCATCTTAATTGAGTAGACATTCTCAAAGAGCTCCAAAAATTCTAAGCCAATCCTGAATATAACCCACATAAAATAAGGCTGACTTCTGAGTTGAGATACACTTTCTTCTCTTTTTAACACACAAGGTAGTTTTTCTTCCCCTAACGAAATAGTGCTATACACCAAGAAAACAGCAAAAGACTCCAAGGACCTGAAGTTTAGAACAGGTTCTGACAGTTTTCTTTGCATTATGTGGTTGAGAATTGGTTTCATTTTGACCTTCTGAAGCTTGACTAATCCTATTTTAGATTCGGAAGTCAATGTTCCGTCTTGCTTATAAAGTCAGAAGATTTAATTTTTTAAAAAATCAGAGATAGGTGTATGCTGGTTGATTAGGATTCATAACTTGATTAAGTACCTGCTGGAGCCAGCTCTAAAACATGATGCTTGAACTGTATTTATTTCACTTTTAATAGCATCTTTTTTGCTTATTCAGGTAATACATGCCATTTTTAAAAACTGTGAATTTCAGAGGAGTAAAAAGAAACACATGTAAATCCTTGAAACTCTCAGAGATAATGCGAGGTATATCTTCCTACTCTTTTAGAATATGGGCACATACATATATATACATTTTTTAATAAAATTGGGCTCCTATTAGATGTACTATTTGTATATCATGAGTATTCCTAGTTATGTTAAATACATCTTAACACTATTCCATCAAGTGTAGTTATTTTAAAATTAGTCTTTAAAGTTTCCAGTTAACATTCTTCAAAAGCCCAAAATGTTAATCATTAAAGAATACTTATAAAATCACATTCAAGAAACTGATGGTTTAAGGTAAAGAAAAGAAAAACTCATTGGAAGCTGAAGTATAACCATTAAGAATATAAAGTTGATTTTAGGCAAGTTATTTAAACCTTGTATGCTTCCCACTCCTCATCTATAAAATGAGGATAAAAATATTCCCTTACTTACAAAATTGTTATGAGCATCATAAATCAATATATATCAAGCACTTAGAATACTACCTGGAACACTATAGGTCATCCGTAAATGCTTAGTGCCATTATCCATAACTCTCATTTGGTCACTTAATCACATACTGTTTGGAATTGTTTTGGGCTTGTCTTTCGGCAATTATTTTTGTTTTCCCATTTTCTGTAATTTTCCTGTTTGGGCATAGCTCTGCTCTTATGTAACTACCTCAGTTCTTCCTTTCCTCCTGCTTGTTCTACATTCTCTTGTCTCCTTCCTTCCTTCCTGTTGAGAACTCGTGGGTCTTTACTAAATCTGATTATGCCTTCTAAAGTCAAGGCTTTTAACTGTCAGCCTGGAGTTAGGGAATAATCTAGCAGAAAAGCCATCCTCAAAAGATTCAGTCTGTGGAGCTGTTTCTGCCACAGGCTTCCTACACCATGTGACTCGACCCATTTTATAATCTTTGCTCATTTGTTTTCACCCTTGGGCTGAATGTCCCTGGGCGTAGAGGGCCTGTCTATCAGGTGGCAGTTGAGTCGAAAATAAACCCTACTACTACATTCCCTGTTACACTATTCTAATTACTGAAAACAGCCCAGGGTGAGAAGAAATTGAGAGAGAGAGAGAGTCACAGAGGCTTCCCTTGTTTCGGCAACTGAGTACTGAGTATTATAAGAAGAGGTGAAGAGATCTTGTTGCGCACCCAAGGGCCATTTCCTACCCAGCCAGGTCAAGAGTTGTGAATGGTTCTCCCTCACCAACCAAATCTCCTTGCTGGAATCATTTTTCTCTCTTAGAGTTTTAAAACACCAAAGCACAAGGAAGCACCACGTTACAAGTATCAGAGCTCAGCTGAGTCCCTGTGTGTGCATCTGTGTATCCTACTGGGAGAGTATATAGGATTCCCGTAGTTATAATTGGCGCTGCTGCCCTTCGGCTTAGAATTGCATTACTTGAAAAGCAAAGGGGTTGCTGTTGTACTTATGATCATTAATATTTCAATCCAGAGGGAACTGTTTTCTAAACCCTAGGAGAGGTAACAGAGGTTAGCGTGGCAAAACACAGTCAAAATGCCATAACCTGCAGCCAGATGTGTTATGAATAACAATGAGTGGAAGAAATAATAAAAATGGATAAGGAGAACAAGCTTCTAGTGTTAAAAATCTTAGCAAATTGAGGTTTTGTTTAAATATGTGGGAGCTAAATGCCAAAGGAAAGCCCCCTGACCTAAGCAGCTTGCTGAAAGTGGCTGCACATAATTCAGCAAACTCTGCCAGGAAAGTTACACACAAAAGGTTGAGAAAAGCTGATCTAATAGATCAACTAATGGTCTAAAAGGAAGTTATAGAACCAGACGGCTCATCCCAGAATCCTCTCTCTCTTCTCCTTTCGTTGACATTCCCTCAGGGCCCCATCACCTTAGAAAAGGAATTTAACCAACACATTGCAGAAAGGATAATAAATACTTGCCAACAGCCTACCAAAGGAGGGCACAACAGAAATATCAATAATATGGGTTCAAAAAAAGCAGCTGCTTCCAAAATGAGAACATTTCTGTGACCACAAAATATACTCCCTTACAGTAGATCACGTCAAATACAGTCATACAAATCAGACCGCCCTTTTTTTCTAGAATGTAGAGTGAGTTCTTTAGAGAGTCAGTGTTCAGCTTCTCTGGTTTTCAAATGTCAGCAGTCTTCAAGGTACCTACTGCCAAGGAGTAAAGCGAGTCTGTAACTGTCTTTAGTTTCATAAAATAGGCTGAGTCTGAGAAATTAAACTTTACAACCTGCAATCCTATAATAATAAACTTCTACATATGTTATTATTTTTTTCATATGACCTAACTATAACTATATATATGGAAGTTAAGTGGGTGTTAAGATGTTCAGAAATGAGTAATGTTAACCTTTCACATAGAATCCTGTTGTGTAGCCAAGGCATCTAAATAAAATGAAAAGAAGCCTTTCTTTGTTTTCTTAATAAATAATTAATACCTAGATATGGCTCTTCCATTACCACTTTCCCTCTATGAAAGACATAGAGGGTATCATCAATCCTGTCAATCTTTCACGCCATCCTGGTTCTGTTTACAGAAAACCAACTCCTCCAGCAACCAACACAAATGGATCAGAGTTGGCAAGCAAGTTGAGAATTGGCTCGGAATGTCACACCCACTTTAAACTGATGATATCGTGCATCCTATAGTCATTGACGTACTTTAATTTCTATGACTGAACTCTACGTCTCCTTAGAGTTATCCTGAAGGAAGAGTACAACACAAAATATACAGCCCTAAATTCCCTGGTAGCTCAGACGGTAAAGAATCTGCCTGCAGTGCAGGAGACCCAGGTTTGATCCCTGGGTCCAGAAGGTTTGCTGGAGAAGGAAACGGCTGCCCACTCCAGTATTCTTGCCTGGAGCATTCCATGGGCAGAGTAGCTTGGCAGGCTACAGTCGGACACAACTAAGCTACTTTCACATCACTTCAAATTGATAGGAGTTACACTTGGAGGCACTAGATCTAGCCCAAGCTGTTAAAACCAAATGGATTAACTGCATCTGAAAGCTCACACATCAATGGACTTAACAGCTGGAAGTTTGGGGGACTCAGCTAAGGCAAAAAGTATTTTCAGCATGTCAGTCACTATGTCTTAAGGAATTAAGAAGAAAATGAGAACCAACACATTTATATTTTTATTAAATTTTGGTATTCAAATGAGTTTGTGATTTTTTTTGTTTCTGTTTGCTTGTTTTGTTTGGGGCAGTCGGGGGGAGGCGGACGCAGTTTTGGCCGCACTATGCAGCATGTGGATCTTAGTTCCCCGACCAGGGATCCAACCTGTGCCCCCTGCAGTGGAAGCATGGAGTCTTAACCACTGAACCAGCAGGAAAGTCCCAGTTTGGTTGTGATTTCTAACAAAAATGCATAAAACAAAAGCATGGCTTGGGAAATTGTAAATGAAGATCTCCTAAACCACAAAGGAAGTTACAGATGAAAGAAAAGGCATATTTTTTTAATCAAATGAAGATATTTTTGTGTTCACATTGATGTTCTAAAATTATTAGGATGTGATCAATATTCCATTTTTTTCTTTTTCCTGTGATTCACTATGCCTCCAAAAACCAAGTAAACACCAAAAAACAAAACAAAACAAAAGCTATAGAAAAATAGGATATCAGCAAAAAAGACAGCAGTCATCACTGAAACAATTAAAAGGGGAAGCAAGCAAGAAATCTACATAGTTCAATCAACTGATTCTAACCATAAAACAATTTGAATTCTGCTGTAGGCTGATGAAACATAATTTAAAAATAACAAAGAGAGATTAGAAAGTTACTAAATATCAGTAACACTCACCTACAAGGAAAAGGTGGGTTTATAGGTGACTTGGGTCTAGCAGAAGTAAGAATCTAGCTCAGTTTGGAACTTTCTTTAAAATTTTGAAAAAGTGAAGCTACTTACAAGAAAAGGCCCCAGGAACAAAGAAAGAGATCAAATCAGAAGCACTGTTAGTAAATATTCTGAATAATAAGCAAATTTTATTGGTTTCCCTGTCTCTCAGACACTAAAAAGATAAAAAGATCAAATCAAAAGCCTATTTCACCCTCAACCCCTTATTAACCTTCTCTCAGACCTCAGCTATTCTAAGTGTTCACATCTAGAAGGATGTCCCGGTAGTCACTTGAGAAAAACACCCTGGAAGAATCATTCATTCCACCTCCATTACACACAGGTGCTCCCGCCTCCCACAAAGACAAGTTCTATGTTTGTTCTTAAAAAAAAAACAGATAACATCCTGCCTCACGAAAACTGATAATAAAGGAACCCATCCAAAACCAAAGTAATTATAAGAATTTAAAATCACAGTGTTTTTCAGATGTAAATGTCAAATAAAAATCTTCCCCCAGTTTAATTAAGAAAACAGCAAATTAGAGAAGGCAGGAGAGAGACTTCAAAACAAGTCTTGGTGTGAAGTACTTTGAGACTTTCTTTTTACAGCAAGACCTGGGGGCAGAAAGGAGCAGATACTGGTCTACACAAAACAGATAAAGTGTATTCAAAGCTGAGGAAAAACGGGGAAGAACTGACCAGGACATGAAGACACTCTTGCCTGGACTGATTTCCTGTTTCCCTTCACTTAGCACTAAATCTGCAGGGTGCTTTCACACAAGGAGGAAAATATGGTGCCTGGCATGCTACTGAATACTGAGATGTGAGCTGGGCCATTTGTATAGCCACATGCAAGCCATTTGGCATATGGATTTCTCTGGGGATCTGTCCTGCCTTTAGAGGGTAGCAGCTACTTGAGAAGGAAATGTTTTTACTGCACCAGTTCTGTGCAAAATTCAAAATAACTTTAAAGAAAATAACACCAGATGAAACTCTATTACTGCCAAATACATTAAACACAACATATTATTTTGACCTTCCAACCTTTAAGGTATCAGTCCTATTCTACAAACCAGGAAAATGAGTCCTGAGGGGAGCGGTCAGTAATGTATCCTAAATTATAAGGATTGCAAAAGAGTCTCAGGGATTTGACCAAGTCTGTCACAGACCCAAAGTAGGTATGCCCCAGTGTACCACGCAGTCAGAGGACTTTGAGGAAGAATTTAACTAATCTTGTTTTAAGATATTTAAGAGTGAGCCTGTCTCTGGAAAAAGAGGGTGACTTATTTTTTTTTAACATTTATGAGTTTATGGAGTACACCCTTTTAAGGATGTGATAAAAGAAAAAGATACACACAAACACACACACACACGACCCATGCTGTATAATAACCACCGAGGCTTCAAATATCCCACGAGCACATGAGTCCAAGCCATTTCTTAACCCCTGGATTAATCATGCTGCTATTTATTGTGTCTTTGTGCTACATTATGACGTCTCACTCTAGACAGTCACCGAACAAGAGATAGAAGAGTGAAAGTTCTAGAGTTACCATTTGGATTAACATCCTGCCTTTGCCATTTAATATTGTGATCCTGAACAAACTATTACCTCCTTGCATCTCAGTTCCTTCATCTACAAAATAGGGACAATAATAAGTCTCCCAATGAGTTGTGAGACTCAAATGAGTGAACATGTATAAATCTTTTAGGCCAGTGCCTGACACAGAGTTAAAAATAAATAAATAAATATTAACTCTAACCGTTAACTGTGAGAAGAGTTCACTGTCAAAGCACTTCCTGTCTTTATGCACTGTGACCTTGTGTAATTTCATTAGTAAAGCAGCCTGTGACAGACTATATTTTCCAAATATGACCAAACTACTTTCTCCTACAGCATGCTATCTTCTACAACATGACCATGCCATTCACCCATAAAGAGATAGAATACGTGTCTGATGAAGTCAGTCTATACCACCTCAAGATGTAGCCCTGAATTGGCCAGTTAGCTGTTATCTCCTGTCTTTTGGAAGATTCTCAGAACTCAACCACCATGTTCAGAGGAAGACCAAATAACCTCATGGAGGTACCCATGTGGAGGGAAACCAAGGCCCCTAGCCAAGACTTGCAACTGAACCCCCAGTCAACAACCAGAGCTGACTTGTGACCTAGGAAGGAGATTCTCCAGATTCCAGACCCCAGCTAACTCCAAATGGAGCAGAGGTAAGCAGTTCCTTTGCAATCTGCTTACATGGAAGATTATTGTTGTGCCAAGTCACTACAATTTGGGATAGTCTGTTACACAGCAGTAAATCCTCAGAACATAGCACTTTATATATCACTCTCCCTGCCCCCACTTTCCTGGTGCTCACCTCCTCTAAAGGTCCATCATAAAGATACTTCCTGTTTTAGAATCTATAACTATGCCTGTAGTTTGCCAGTCACTAGACTGTTCTGGATGGAAAGAGGAGGGAAGAAAGCATTGCACAAATAAATTCATTCCAGTCCTCAGATAGAAACCTATGGTTGGGGAGAATGACTACCTGTATGAAACCAAAACATAGAATTACCAAGTACTTAACCCCAGTGCAGGGGTTACAAATTATAGAAGCAGAAGCCAGGTCCATCTGTTGCATATATAGATAAAAGGCTAAGCAAAGAGTACATGGCCAGGTCTGGCTTAGACATGAAATGCTTTCCAAAAGTTAGATTTAAGCCAGAATTTTGAAGGAAAGCAAAAACACAAGAGTAGATACTCCAGAGAATATATTCTGTATGTTAGAAATGGCGTATGTGAATGAACAAGTAATGAACAAAACCAGTAATGAGCAAGTCATAGATAAGACCTGTGAGGGATTCTGCTCAAATCCCAGCAAAGGGTCCTTGCCAAGAGAACAAAGAGACGAGGCTGGGAAGATCGGGACAAAGGGTCAACAAATCTCTACTCGAAGCTTTTACAACCTGGTGTGCTTTAGCCTTGGGAGAGTTTTTCTTTTCTCCTTTCAGACAGAAGCCTTCTCTCCAGCCCTCAAAGACGAGCAGTCTGAACAGTGACTTAGGTGCTTCTGTTACATAATGCTTGGTCTCTCCACAAGCTGGCTTGCTGTGTTTTACTCAGCAGTCTGTGTCATCTCTTTTGTGGAACCAGGATTGCTCAAAATCTCGCCGTATCTTCTGCCTGGTGTCTTCTGTCAGAGGTGTCTGAGAGGATTCCTTATACATCCATCAAAGAGACACACTTCAAAATGGGAACTGAAAGCAAAGTGACCATATCAATAAAAACTGCCCTTAGTTGGTTCACAAACATAGCCGCCAATGGAGTGCTGAGCAGAAAATAACTCCCACTGGACTGCAGTCTATCAGTTGTCAGTTTTTCCCAACCAGTGGACTGTGTTCACTTCTGACCATTCAAACCACAGGTTCTTGACACCAGCATCCCTGCATTGCATGCTATCTTTTCATTCAGTCCTTCTATTGAAGACCTACCCTTTATTAGAACTGAAGCTGAACTGCAGGGCCCCACCACACTGCCATCTGCGGGCTGTCCTTCCCACTGTCAACCTTCGGGAGAAAATGGCATCTAGATATGTCCTGATCTACATGAGACTTCCAGCCTGTGTGAACCAGGAAATCATGACAATTGCTGAGCAATTTGAGATCTCCCTCAGGAATTCTAATAGAATCCAATAACATTTTAAACTGCAATTTAAAAAGCTGAGATCTTACTGCTTCTCCTTTACAAAAAACTTCCTGCATATACTGTTACAAACTCTGTTGTTCTGGGCCAGATTATACCATTTCAAGCAAAGACCCATCCTCTGGGTCCTCTGCCCATGGGATTCTCCAGGCAAGAATACTAGACTGGGTTGCCATTTCCTTCTCCAGGGGATCTTCCCAACCCAGGAGTTGAACCCACATCTCCTTTGTTGGCAGGTGAATTCTTTACCACTGTGCCACCTGGAAACCCTTCCTAGGTAATAGGAGGACTTAAAACTGAAAAAATTAAAGAACCCAGGAAATAGATCAATAATGTTCCGTTCATTTATAAATGTCAAAGCAGATATCTCTATAAACTCTTTTCTTCACAAATACTATTCTGCTTTTCCTGAATTTTGAAAATGAGAAGGGATATGGAAAGTCTGAGGAAAATATAAATAACATACACTAATAGAATAAGAACTCTTCTAAGTGTATTTATGGGTTTGGGTGGACTCCAGGAGTTGGTGATGGACAGGGAGGCCTGGTGTGCTGCAGTTCATGGGGTCACAAAGAGTCGGACATGACTGAGTGACTGAACTGAACTGAAGTATATTTATATGTCACAATTCAGTGTGCTGGGGACTGTTGCTTCCTAACCTACCCACATATGCCCAAATGTGCACACCCCATCAGCACAACACCCTCACCTTCAAACCCAGACAACACCAACAGGCTCATCTTGATGGATGGGAGCTGATCTCACACCAGATGGTCCACCTCTCTCTTCCACTGATGAGTGCATCATCTCCACGTTTGGGTTTAGATCACATCTGTCGCTTTAGACTGAAGGACTGACTGCCCCCTGGCTATCACATATTTTTAGACAACTTCCGCATCATTCTAAATGCCAGCAGACTAAGACCTAAACAGTGACAATACATGAAAATTTTCATATCCTTTTTTTCTTTTTCTTGATTTCCTTGTTGATTTACAAGCTCCCTGGGTCCCATATGCTCTGGGGACCAAGATTTTAACTCTTCACAAGCTTAGCTCCCCACCCTAAATACCTTGTCAATCTCTTAAGGCTTTGTGGGTCAAAGTCACACCCTCGCTCCTAATATGATCTTTTCAGCTCTCTAGAGATTCAATACTAAATTCCAGAGTTACATCAAAGAATTTCTTCTAACAAATGTGTTCAGAAATGTAGTTGAAAGATTTTCCCAGTGCCACAAGAAATCACCAAACTAGTCAGAGAACTATGTTCTGATATGGAATCAGTGATATGTCTCAACTGTTGTTGTTCAGTTGATGTCATGTCCAACTCTTTGTGACCCCATGGACTGCAGCACACCAGGCTTCCCTGTCCTTTACTAGCTCCCATGTTTTGCTCAAACTCATGTTCACTGAATCAGTGATGCCATCCAACCATCTCATCCTCTCTCACCCCCTTCTCCTAGTGAGGACCTACAAACTCTGGAAAGTGAAAGTGAAAGTCGCTCGGTCGTGTCTGACTCTTTGCAACCCCATGGAATTCTCCAGGCCAGAATACTGGCATGGGTAGCTTTTCCCTTCTCCAGGGGATCTTCCCAACCCAGGGATTGAACCCAGGTCTCCCGCATTTGCAGGCGAATTCTTTACCAGCTGAGCCACAAGGGAAGCCCATAGACTCTGGATGGAGTCTATTAAACAGAACAAATAATTCAGATGATCATGACACAGAATGATTGACTCCCTTCTTTGGCATGTTAGCCTGATGGTTTTCGGTGATTCATTAAAACCGTAGAGATAAGATGGTTGGAAGACTGAAGGACAAAGAGATTTTGGCTCGATAGATGAAGCTGGAGCTGAACCGCTACATAATTAACACCCTGACAAAGTCTGCTGAGTAGTCCCTCTCTCCTTATAAAACCAATCCTGGGTTAGGACTCAAACCTGTGTACAGTCCCAATAAGCCAAATAGTCATGAAACTGGCTCAGGCTTCAAGCCAAGACCATGCCAAGTAACATTTAATTTAAGAAGCATTTATTTAACAATAACCATGAGCCAGGCAATTTCTGCTCCAGCATTTAAACACATTAAAACATTAGATTATTTCTGTTTTTCTATTATAATAGTTGCAATAATCAAAAAAAATGTGCACCATCTCCCTCAGAAAAAAAAGAAACTGAAAATTGTATAAAAAGCTACCAAATTTCCAATATTTGGAGATGTCACCTTTTTAAGACCCAGTGAGGCAATAACTTGTTTGCCCACTGAAATCCATTTTCTATTTACTGCATTAAAGTTAGAGAAATAGATTTGTTTTTCCAGTTCTGCCTTTTCCCCTTTCAGCCGATCAGTGTCTGCACAATCTCCAAAGGCAGTCTCACCAAAGTCGCCTCTCAGTTTCTAGCCTTCTTTGATAGAAGGGGTCATTTGAGAAGAATTTGGTGCCCAAGAGCTTCCCCTTAACCCTTTCATTTTGCAGTTGCATTTGCTTTTTATTAAACGGCTACCAGAATTCATAAATGGACTTCTCACATGACCATCAATACCTATATCTTCAAAAAGGAAAAAAAAAATGTTTTCTTCCAATCTGATTTGCATAAAATTTACTGCAAATATCCTGAAATGTAATCTCCTGGGCAAAGAGTAAACACAAGCAGTTTTCAATTAAGGGCAGCTGAATGGTGACATTGAAGAAATCGCAGAAATAAATACAAGGCACTCATCATGCAGAAATGAACAACAAAACAAATTGAAATTTGTTCTATGCACTCTCATTCAATAGAAAAACTTGACAACACCCACTATATTTTTAAATCATGTAACTGATTGTCCATTGTAGAGAGAAAACAGTTTAAAAAATCATAACTCCACACTGCACAAGGTTAATGCTATTTAACATGCAAAATCCAAGAAGATGGTACCACATTACCTGGTATTTTTACCATTTATGCACCCAGGAGCAGACATGTTTATCTTTCACTGTTACATCTGATTGCTGTGCTAATGCCATCTAAAACTAGATGGAAGAAAATTATATTCTCCTAAGGAGTTGACCCATTATTTTCTTTAAAGAAGAGAAATATATAAAGATAGCCATTTTGATTCAAACAAAGTACTACACAGAAACCTCTGAGCATAAATCGCATCAGGCCTCTATAATTTTTGCTTGCTATTGGTTATTGCTGGGATAATTGCATAGGAACACTATTTGTGTAATCGTCAGCAGTAATACTCCTGGACCAAGGACCAAGGCCTCCTGCAGATTTCTACAAATCATTACTCTCCTTACAGTTTGTGGGTTTTGGGATTTTTGTTTTTGTTTTTTTCCTGAAGATTACTGGAGATAAGCCAAATGGAATTATTGTTCTCAGACTTGGGAAGATTCACTTTAATTTATGAAAAGTACAGACAAATTTTGCAGCTAAGCAATTTGTGTCCTTTGTTTAAGCAAAAGAGACCCAGAGGGTAGAGGGGAGAAGAAAAGGCACATCTTCAAAGCTTGGGATCTACTTGAACAAATTGAAATCTAATTTGGTGAACAGGGTCAAAGAAGCCATTAGACAGTTTAACCCAAAGGGGCTGGACATGGGGAAAGACATTTGACAGTATTTGTACAACTCTTGTTTTCTTGCTCACTTGTTTTTTCTCTTTCAAGTTGTTATTATGTGTTAAAGGAATGCAGAAGCAATCAGTTATATACTCTGAGTAGTAAATAAGGTTCAGGAATATATCTATGCATAACATAGATAAAGATATACAGAATGCATTTCCCTTCTTCCAAAATTGTAGTTCTGCTTTACTAATAATTTACTGACTTTTTATAAGATATTATAAACATATGATTTGTTCTGACTCAGTCTTTCCACATTCTTATAAAAACAGTCTTAATGAACACTGGTAAAGGAAAATCTTTTAATTCCTATGAAGTTGTTTGGCATTTAACATTTAGGAAATGGGAATTGAATAGGATGTGATGGTTGGCCTATTAAATTAACTAAGACATCATGAGAAACGCTGGGCTGGAAGAAGCACAAGCTGGAATCAAGGCTGCCAGGAGAAATGTCAATAACCTCAGATATGCAGATGACACCACCCTTATGGCAGAAAGTGAAGAGGAACTAAAAAGCCTCTGGATGAAAGTGAAAGAGGAGAGTGAAAAAGTTGGCCTAAAGCTCAACACTCAGAAAACAAAGATCATGGCATCTGGTCTCATCACTTCATGGGAAATAGATGGGGAAACAGTGGAAACAGTGTCAGACTTTATTTTGGGGGGCTCCAAAACCACTGCAGATGGTGACTGCAGCCATGAAATTAAAAGACACTTACTCCTTGGAAGAAAAGTTATGACCAACCTAGATAGCATATTCAAAAGCAGAGACATTACTTTGCCAACTAAGGTCCATCTAGTCAAGGCTCTGGTTTTTCCTGTGGTCATGTATGGATGGGAGAGTTGGACTGTGAAGAAGGCTGAGCACCGAAGAATTGATGCTTTTGAACTGTGGTGTTGGAGAAGACTCTTGAGAGTCCCTTGGACTGCAAGGAGATCCAACCAGTCCATTCTGAAGGAGATAAGCCCTGGGATTTCTTTGGAAGGAATGATGCTAAAGCTGAAACTCCAGTACTTTGGCCACCTCATGCGAAGAGTTGACTCATTGGAAAAGACTCTGATGCGGGGAGGGATTGGGGACAGGAGGAGAAGGGGACGACCGAGGATGAGATGGCTGGATGGCATCACAGACTCAATGGACGTGAGTCTGAGTGAACTCCGGGAGTTGGTGATGGACAGGGAGGCCTGGCATGCTGTGATTCACGGGGTCGCAAAGAGTCAGACACGACTGAACTGAACTGAAGACATTTTTTCATAATAATCCTAAATGTTTGTGAGGATCTGGTGCACCATAACCTTTTATACAGCTGATAAAACAGAAATCAGCACAATGTTTCTATAAAATAATTTTATAATCCCTAGTGAAGATTTAAGACTATACAGTCTTTGAAAATGAATGCCTATCTTACAAATGACTATCCTAAAAATAATTTTAACATTCTAACAAATACTTACATATAAAAATACTTACTATTCAAAACAACAAATACCTTTAAACAATATAATTGTTCAATATCAAATACATATCAGGCTATGGTACAATGTGCACTGAGTTATCTTCCACTTATTCAATGGTGTTTTCAGCTCCAAAATTTAAAAACATGTAATGATCTGGAGAAATATTCACAAAAATACAAGATTTAAAATTATACATGTATGTGATTCTAAAGTTGTTGCAAATTTCTGAATAATGGGATTATAAATAATTTTTATTTTCCAATGTGTTGGTATTTCATCATTTTTTGCATGGTGGTGGTGGTTCAGTCACTAAGTCATGTCCAGCTCTTATGACCCCGTGGATTATAGCCCACCAGTCTCCTCTATCCATGGGATTCTCCAAACAAGAATACTGGAGTGGGCTTCTAAGCCCTTCTCTAGGGGATCTTCCTGACCCAGGGACCAAACCCCAGCCTCCTGCATTACCAGCTGAGCCACCAGGGGAGCTCCTATTTTGCATGTAATATGTTCGCTTGGTAAATCAATTTAGTCACTCAGTTGAGTCCAACTCTTTGCAACCCCGTGGCCTGTAGCTCGCCAGGCTTCTCTGTCCATGGGGATTCTCCAGAAAAGAATACTGAAACGGTTGCCATTCGCGTCTCCAGAAGATCTTCCCAGCCCAGGAATCAAACCCAGGTCTCCTTCACTGCAGGCAGATTCTTTACTGTCTGAGCCACCAGGGAAGCCCCAATATGTTCATTGAATAGCCATTGTTTCAGATCTTACTATACTTTCTAACTATTAGTTAGTAATGACTATTAGTATAACTAATAGTATAATAACTAATAGTATAACTATCAGTATACTAGTATAATTAGTATAATTATATAATTAGTATAATTTGTAATTAGTATAGTATAATTAGTATAGTAATTATAATTAGTATAATTATACTAATTACTATAATAGTATAATAACTAATAGTATAACTATTAGTAATAGTAATAACTATAGTTATTACTAACTAATAATTATTACTATACTTTCAAAATCTACAAAATACATAAGTATTATAGTTCCCCAAAAAATCTTGGGTAGACTTTGCCCATGTGTCTTTATCTCTGAAAAAAGACTTCAGGGATGAAAAATGTGAGCTAACTATAATGTGGATGTTTGGTGCACAAGTTGTTGAATAGCAAGATACTTTTAGAATGGCATTTAAAAATATTTCATTAATTTTGCTTTAACTTGAGGTTGCCAGTGAAGTTATTACCATCAGCCAGATCCCTACAGCCTCCTTTCACCCCCAAGCATTCCGTGTTCTGTCTCTTCCCTCTGGAGTCACTAATTGTCTCCTACTTGTTTCTGTCCCCTACAGCCACTGATGGCTGTCACTGGGAAGGCATTCTCTAGTGGCTTCAGCCGAAAAACAGTGTCAGTCAGAAGCTTATACCTATTCCTGCTTTCACTAACATCTCCAGGTCACCTCAGGCAAGTTTTGTTACCACCTATTTCAAAATTGGGCTGCATATTATATAATATTCTTCCTCCTTGAGAGACAAAATAAGACATAAAGATAACCAGATACAAACTTGCATTCTGTGGTTTCAGTTCTCACTGTTCAGCTTCCAGTACGTCTCTCTGCCTTAAGGTAACTGACATAATTTCGAAGGAATTCAAGAGACAGTAGTAGTTTAGTGGCTATAACCATATATTCCAACTGGACCTCCTAGACGTGAATCCAGCTGTCATTCACTAGCTATACGGTCTTGGTAAACTGCTTCTATTTCCTTCTCTGTAGAAACAGATTAAATGAGTGAACACATATATAGCACTTAAACCATTTCTGGTATAAAACAAATGTTAGCAAGTATTATTATAAAGCTGCAGTCCAAGTCCTGACAGTGGCTTTTCTTTTACGAATGCAGGTGCTTGATTTAAGTTTTGATTGCTGAGGCATCCCCTCCAAAGCAGTATCCACTTCAAAGATGGCTATCTCAAATGAACACATTTCTAGCCATAGGACTATTAATAGGTAAACAGCCAAATGCCTCCTGCCTCATCCTCCCCTGAAGGCTCCCTTGTTTTAGAGATCTTGGTTAATTTCTGATAAGTAACCATTGGACAGCTTTGTCTCCCCTTATTCTGCAATTTAAAATTCCTGCTTTTATGTTTCAAATCTGCTGAGAAAGAGTACGTCCTTGAAATTCTAGGTCCCTACCCCTTGATCCCCAGTAAAAGCAGAACCCTGGGTCCCCAGGATCTCTGTCTCTGTCTCTCTCCAACCTCACAGTGTGGCCCCAGGTATGCCATATATTAATAATTTTCAGTACTTGCAAACAATAAACTTTTTTAAAGTTTCTCTGACAGTTATTGCTGAGAGCAACTTGCATCATAGTAAGAACCAGAAGAGCCAGGCCAGACACAATATTGGCTGAGACTGGCCCCAAATAAAAATGTATGCCTATGGCTGATTCATGTTGATGTATGGCAGAAGCCATCACAATATTGTAAAGTAATTATCCTCCAATTAATATAAATAAATAAACAATTTTTAACGTGTCTTCTTTCTTTCAAGGTTATAAATATGTTAACAAAATTCCTGGCTACTAAAAAGTAAAGATTACATATTGGAGGGTCTGTTCATAAACTGTTCCATCTTCTGTGAAGGAAAAAAAGAATCCAATCTATTGGGCTAGTCCTAGAGGTAACTTACTCAACACAGAATAACACACTGGAGTGGTTTTATATTTAGTTTTTATATTGACAGAGCCTCATTAAATAGGTCTGTATCCAGTATACTTCCTCAGAATAGAGTCTAGATAAATGAGGATTCCCAAGTGTTTTTACATGTGTTTATATCTGTCTGTGATATACAACTACAATCAATAGGAACAGATTTAAAATAAGTATATTTCATTTGGGCTCACATCACCCACAAGTTAGCTCAGCACAATTTAATGGAGAAGTACATTGCCTTTGCACTTAATGAGGCCACATTTGATAAGAGACTCTGGTGGGATCTGGAATCATAACAGTAATGAAATCCAAGGTTTGGATTCTTGGTTCATTAGGCAACAAGGCTGGCTCTTCAATATACTTGTTTCGAAGAGAAAATAAAAGACCAATTTGTGGGATTTTTTTTTCATTTATTTTTCAAGATACTAGATAATGAGTGGGCTTTTGTCTTTCAATTTACTAAACAAAGGAGTTCTACAACAGCTTTGACTTAAAATAATTTTTTTCTGAGTATGACATATGGTTATCTGGGACTATTCCTATCATAAAAGTTTATGAATCTTAACTATCATTTAACTATTATATTTACTGATGAGGAAACTGAGACCCACAAATATAATGTGCTTGCCAGTGTCAAGAGCTGGTTAGTGTCAAAAGACAAGACCAAGAATAATGACAGTAATTATTAGTATTTACTGAGCACTTAATGAATCAAAATGTTAACTCATTCAACCCTCGAAACAGTCACATTTAACAGGTGATAAAATATAAAGGCACAACAGGACTCAGTGACTGGCTAAAGGTCACACTCAGCAGACTGTACTAAGGAACTCCAATTCCAGAAATCACACTCTCAATCTTATACAGTACTGACTATGAACTGACCTGAAAGTTCTCATGTCAAAGGCCACATCACACAGATACTATGCAGTCTGATTGCAGAACCATCAGAAAATATGAATACAGTCATCCCTCAGTATCTGTAGGAGATTGGTTCCAGGACCTCCAGTGAACAGCAAAATTGTAGGATACCCAAGTCCCTTATAAATGCCATGGTACAGTTGGCCTCCCATCTGCTCTGCAGTTGGTTGAATACAGGGATGTGGAACCTGCAGGCAGTGAGGGCCAACTGTATCCCTCTCTCCCCAACAGCATTTATACAACCACCTAATAGCATTCTTATGAGTTTGCAAGTTAACTAGGTCAGAGCATTTTGATATCCAGAAAAAATAACCTGATTTTTAGCCATTATCTTCTTCTGGATTCTTTTTAACAAAGAATGGACCTTACTGCAGATGGAAATTTTCTTGAAGAGAGATTATCACTGCACAATTAATTGCTCCCTGAACCCAAGGCCATGATGCTAAGCAATGTACTCCAGCAAGAATGGATTATACTAGAAGTATGGATGTTTGAGGCTTCTAGCAAAGTCCACAAAGAGCAAATTTGCTTTTTAATATGAATCTCATTTTATTGTTATGTGACTTTAGAAATGTTGCTAAATTCCTCATCTAAAATGTTGGGAGAATAAGAGTTATCCCTCTTCTATTCACTCATCCATCTCCTATGTATCTATTGTGTACAGCGGCCAGGTGTCTGTCACTGACCTAGGTAAATTTATTGAAAAGCTAGTGAAGCTTGAGTTTGAGGGCCCCTCTCTTGCCCCTTCAGTGAGGGACCACAATGTGTTTTCACCATCATACATCTTTCGAAAATTTGCAAAAGAAGATACTTTAACTACAAACAGTTAAGACCACTGTCTCTCTCTCCTTGAATTTCCCCTCTCTTTTCCTTCCTCTCCTATGCACTGTGACTTCAGAATGATTGCATAGATTACTGGCATCCACCTACAGGAAACTGAGTTGTGAATAATTATATTTAGCTGCATTTTAATAGAATACATTTATGTGACTTACCATCACCTCCACATAGACCTAAATTCTTGTGAACCATCTCAGTTTAGGAGTATTTCCAAGAATTCTCCTCCCTCCCAATGCACCTACTCATCTAGCGTAATTGCACAAAAGTCCAGGGCCAAGGTCATTTCACAATATGAAAATGCCCTGCAGCCTCTGACACCAGAATTGTGTGGGTAAAGAGACACAAGGTGTGAAATGTATAGAACCAGATATTATTACTACTAACACCAACACTACTACTACTGTTATTAAAGTAAAAATGCCCCCCAAAAGGTCTAATGCTTTAAGCTCTCATTAGCAGGCATTCGTTGGCAGTTCACTGAAATCTAGATAAACTAACGGTAGGGGATGGAAGGGGCTTTCCTGGTAGCTCTGCTGGTAAAGAGTCCACCTACAATGCAAGAGACCTGGTTTCAATTGCTGGGTCAGGAAGATCCACTGGAGAAGGGATAGGCTATCCACTCCAGTATTCTTGGGCTTCCCTGGTGGCTCAGCTGGTAAAAAAATCTGCCTGCAATTCAGGAGACCTGGGTTCAAACCCTGGATTGGGAAGATCCCCTGGAGAAGGGAACAGCTACCCACTCTATTATTCTGGCCTGGAGATAGAAGAGGGATGAGAGGATCACCAGGAAAAGTAAGCAAGCAAATGATAAAGTATTTGTTCTGACAAAATTCTGGCTGCTGCTATCTAAGTTAGTGGGTTGAGAATTTTTAAAGAGTATCAGAATCACCTGGAATTTTTTGTTTGGCAGTGTTTATTCCAAAGCTCTATTCCAGTCCTAAGGAAATAAAATGTTTAGTTGTGAGGTCAGGGAGTACACATTTTAAGAAATTCAGGTGATTCTAAAGGAGGTAGTCCATAGATCACACTTTGATCTAAAGAGACAAATTTTCTAAGAAAGCTAATCCAATTAATTGAGCTGGAATATCCACAGTTACATGACCAGAGGCCTAATAACCACCAGTGACGAATATGCCCATCTGTTTTCATTAATGATCTGACTGGACCTAGTTTTCTCCACGTTTGCAATTTTCTTCCCAAACTCAATTGCCCTCTGGCATGAGTGGGAGAAATACACATTAATGTACTTAATTTTGTAAAGAAATAAAAAGCAACCCCAGGTATGTTCAAGTATTCTTTCCAAAGTTAATATGTTGATCTTCTTGGCACTTATAGTCATAATATATATGAAAACGAAATTTCTGCATTATACAATGATCCAAAAACAAGCTTACAAGGTGTGTATAATCATTGATATTTTAATTAGCTTGTATCAAAAGATCCCTGACCTTTCGTTCCAATCTTTAGGGTAAATCAAAAGAACAAGAGCTTGTCTCCCTACACATAGTGAGCAGTTAGCCTACACACAAAAAAGGTGACTTTTTTGTTCATCAACATAATTAAACCCAGATACAGACTGTGTGTGTCAGACTTTGGCCAGGAGCTAACTTGTAGGAGAGCTTGACATAATCATATTAAGGGCTGACAGTGCTTAGTTGCCAAGAACTAAATAAGAAAAATGCTATCAGTAGTGTAGGTGTGTATTCTCTGCTGCATGTTAATAAGCTAATTGGAGTCTAAGCAGTTGATATTTATCATTTCCATATTTTAATTATGAAAATCATCAATATTATAATCACTGAATATTATTTCCTTTGAATATTAAACCACTAATTGACCTAATTGAGCAGAATATTACTAGGAGAAAATACAGTATTTTGTTCTAGCTAGAGGAGAAGAAAATCATTTGGAAGCTAGTATTTTGTTTTAATTTCATTAGAACCATTGTATACAAGGTTTCTATGTTTATATGTCCTCTAAGTAAAATTCCATGTTCAAATCTAGAAGAGGACAGTTTTTCTTGATGAAGTTCACCTTATTACTTGGGGCATTTCTCTAGTGCTATTTTTTTCTTCTTTCTACTAAAAAAATTTATTCTGAGCAATATAAATAATTGAGTTTTTACTGCAGATATGCAATATACGCATGTACAAATTCATCTAGCCTAACATCATTATTAATGGATAAGTAAAAAATATGCCCAAATCAGAGAGTGTCCTTGGGACATAAGCAGCACTAGAACTCAACCTTCCACTCCCCGCTTAATGTTTCTATTTCACAAGCTGCTCTATGGGATAAAGTTCTCCTTAAATAATACTTCTCTCCCTTTATTTCAGACTTACACTAAAGAGATGTATTCTCTCTGATAATATGTTGCTCATCCATTAAACTTCAGTTAGTAATTCCTATCCTGTGAAAGCAGAAAGTGCTGTTTCCTTCAGCACAGTAGCAAAGATAAGCATATATCCATTAAGACATGCTACTGTTAATGTCAAGCTTGACTAAAGTGGTCAAATAGGCTTTCCTAAGCTTCTACATTCAAGGAAAGGGATTGCGGGGGGCGGAGGGAGGGGGTGGAGAAAAAGACTCATTGCATATGATAAAACGTTATATATATTTACATTTTCCAAAGGGTATATATACATAGTTTTTCTTGACTTTTGAAAAATCCACAAGATAAATGTTTCACGTCTAGAATCTATATACATTGGATTACAGATGATGAAAACCATTATCATAACATGATGTTCCACTTAAAGAAATAATAGGCATAGTAGACTTAAGAATAAAACAAAAAGAAACATAACAAAAATTCATGTAAATAAAAAAAGCCATAGAAATCCATCTAAATCGCAAGATCATACGGCTTAGTAATTCTACTTTATAATATTGCACTGCACTCAACTTCTCTAGCCTTCAGTTTACAGCATATGTGTATGGTACCTCCACATAGAGATTACTTCAAATGCTGAGCATCCTCCAGTGAAAACCTCTGTCTAGTAAGGATCTTGAAAGACCCTTTATGAGTCTTTCCAAGAATTTAAGAATCCAATAATCCAAGCATTTATGTGCTTGTCTGTTTAAAGCAAAGGTTTTCAACTGGGAGTGGTTTTGTTTCCTAGGGGACATTTGGCACTGTCTAGAGACATTTTTTTATTGGCACTGGGGTAAAGGGCGCTATTGGCAACCAATTATTAGAGGCCAGGGATTCTGCTACAATTTCTACCACACGGGACAGAAGCACAAAAAATGAATTATCTGACCCAAAATAATCCTGACCAAATAAGCTAAAGTAATAGCTGCTGTGAGTTCTTTCAAATGACATGAAGTTTTTAGTCACTATGGCTCAGACGGTAAAGTGTCTGTCTACAACGCGCGAGACCTGGGTTCGATCCCTGGGTCAGGAAGATCCGCTGGAGAAGGAAATGGCAATCCACTCCAGTGCTATTGCCTGGAAAATCCCATGGACAGAGGAGCCTGATAGGTTACAGTCCATGGGGTCACAAAGAGTCAGACACAACTGAGGGACTTCACTTCCACTTTCTAACTCACTGAGAAATGTGTGCTTAAATCTTATCACTTGTGTCACTACCTAGGGTTACGGGGCAGATTTCTTAGTAAGAGGCAACACGGGCAACAGCAAGAACACAAGGTTTGGGAGGTTGGAGACTTGAATTCTGTAGACGCAACTCTCACTAATTAGCTGCGTGAACTTGGGCAAGTCACTTAACCTCTCATGCCCTCAACTGTTCCATTGAAAACTAAGACAATCAAGTTAATTCCAGAAATCCCTTCCAGCACTAAAATTCTATTATTCAAACGAGAAGCCAAATCACAAGTTTGGAAAAAATTTAATTAGATATCTGACTATACAATCATTAAAAACAAAAATATCTAAAAAGTACATACATTAAACATACGTGTAACTGCACTGCTTCAATTAATTTGTGAGCATTTATTGGGAATCCATTATAGGCTTAGCACTCAATTTGTTGATATAAAGCTATAAAAGAAGGACTAGAAACTATGAGTAAATTACACTGAATTATTGAAATCCATTAAAGATATGGGGTTTTTGCTTACAGTGAATATGCAGACCATCACATCAGGATATTCCAGAATCTTTGGTAAAATACAAATTCCTGATTCTTTAGTCCTCATGGGTTGGGGTTTCCAAGGACTGGGGAAAAACTTGCATTATTACAACCACTTTCAAGTGGGTATGTATCCTCACTTGGTTAAAACCACTCACTATGGTTTAAAACCCACAGAACAATGAATAAGAGAATCTGCATTATATTATACTTCTTTAGTCTTGGTTATATATGAACATCTGTAGGAACATTAAATGTTCCTATTAAGTGTACCAGAGAAAGTAGCATTAACAGCAGGTCAGAATATTTGAAGTGAAGTCCCTAGCTCATAAGATGGAAGTATAAATAGATGGGGTTTGGAAAGAGCCAAGAAAGATATTCATGTGGAGATTCAACATGAGCAAAGGCCCAGCTGTGGGAGTGGATGAGATGTACTTGGGGGTCAATGAAGAGTCTCATGACAGCAATACTCGTATTAAACAGAAATAATAGATAAAGTGAGTTAGTTGTATATATGTATGGGAGAATCAACTTGAAAATGTCTATCTCCCCAAAGGAAAACCATCCTGGAAAAAAAAAATTAATTCAAAGATGTTTAAATCCTGTTTACGTGTTGTCTGATTAAAATGTGTTTCACTGATTTTTAGGCCACATATGCAATTCAAGAAGAAAACAAAATTACTCCATACATTAAAACTTCTAGATCTCAAAGTCTCCTAATTCATTTTATTTCTTGAAAGCATTGTGCTTATTTGCCAAATAAGTCTTATTTCCCTCTAGTACCCCTATTATTTTGCCAGTGTAAACTCCAATATAAAATGACATTTCTACACTGGCCATTTACATACACTTTAACATATTTTTTTTCTCTTGGGAGGTGGGAACTAAGAGATTCCCCAGCCCCCGCAAAGAAAAAATCCAAGGATATTTCACTTAAATAGTTGTATAATATAAATAATTTCATTTGCTAATTTGTTAAATGGACTACTTTATTGATTTTTAATTTAATTCCATTATGATTATTTTCGTGACGAATCCTTTTAATTTACTGAAACAGTTTTATGGCTTAGAATACAATGTCCAATGTCTTCAAACTTGTTTCACAGATTTTGTCCATCTTTGGTAGTTCTCAGTAGAAGTACAAATTCAACCCCCATTACTTCATTTTCACTGGAAACAGAAGGCCAGTTCAAGCAGATTATTTCAATATATTACCATGCTTAAAAATTAAGCATATTGACTCAATGCCATTAATATTATTTTTAAACCTTATATGGGAATATCAGCTCTTACTGTAATTATGGAAATAATTGTTGTTGTTTAGTCCCCAAGTCATGTTTGACTCTTTTGCAAACCCATGGACTATAGCCTTCCAGGCTCCTCTGTCCATAGGATTTCCAGGCAAGAATACTGGAGTAGGTTGCCATTTTATCCTCCAGGGAGTCTTCCCAATCCAAGGATGGAACCTGAGTCTGCTGTGATGGCAGGCAGAATCTTTACCACTGAGCCATCAGGGAAGCCCATGGAAATAGTAAATTAAGTTTATAATGTAGTTTTCAGTAAGGTCTTAATGGAATATTTTAAAATACCATTTTCCTCACATTTTTATAAGAACCACTATCTGAGTTCCCCATGGCATTGGAGGTATAGCTTGACCATCCAAGGTGGGAAATAAGTTATATTTTTAAATTACCTCCCATGTGATTCTATGAGTCTGTGACATCATTCACCTTTGTTCCCAAATAAGAATTACCAGTAACCTAGATACTGTCATACTGAATGAAGTAAATCAAACAGCAAAAGACAAATATCATATGATATCATTTATATGTGGAATCTAAAACAAAAATCGAACAAAGAAACTTATTTACAAAGTAGAAATAGAGTCACAGATGTAGAAAACAAACTTATGGTTACCAATGGGGAAAGGGGGCGCCAAACACTGGGAGACTGGGATTGCCATGTACACACTACTGTGTATATAATAAATAACTAATAAAGACTTGCGGAATAGCACAGGAAACTCTATACAACACTCTGTAATGAACTGTATGGAAAAAGAATCTAAAAAAGAATGGATATATGTATATATACACACACACACACACACATATATATATACCTATATACACACACAACTGATTTACTTTGCTGTAAACCTGAAACTGACACAACATTGTAAGTCAACTATCAACTCCAATAAATTTTTTAAAATAAAATTAAGTTAAAAAATAAATAGAATGAAGGAGTGGGAGTAGATGCTCTTTGCTCTGAGTTCAGTTCCAAAAAAAAATTGTATATATTCCATACTGCATTCTAAGAGTCATCAAAGAAGGAAAGACTGAGTTCCTATACTTCATGAGGTAAAAGTACAATGAAAAAATAACAAGTGCTACTATCACATGTACTTATACAAAATGCTTATGATCTGCATTGTTTCAAGGCATATATTTTATAATATTATTAACACAAGCCTACTGATGATATAATCAATACAAACTTTACTTCCAACACTAATAACACCTTGTGAAGTGAAGTGAAAGTCGCTCAGTTGTGTCCGATTCTTTGCGACCCCATGGACTTTCCATGGAATTCTCCAGGCCAGAATACGGGAGTGGGTAGCCTAAATAACACCTTGCTGCTGCTAAATCACTTCAGTCGTGTCCAACTCTGTGTGACCCCATAGACGGCAGCCCACCAGGCTCCCCCGTCCCTGGGATTCTCCAGGCAAGAACACTGGAGTGGGTTGCCATTTCCTCCTCCAACGCATGAAAGTGAAAAGTGAAAGGGAAGTCGCTCAGTCATGTCCAACTCTTCGCAACCCCATGGACTGCAGCCCACCAGGCTCCTCTGTCCATGGGATTCTCCAGGCAACAGTACTGGAGTGGGGTGCCATTGCCTTCTCCCAAATAACACCTTAAGTATATCTAAATTTCACGAAAATTCTATTGCCCAATACTGCATTTTATAGGCATGCTTATACATCATCTGGGGGAACTGTAGTCCTGAAAACACAGTGAGAGCCTAGAGTGCATTTTTTTTTCTTTGCAGCACATTCACAATAGCCAGGACATGAAAGCAACCTAAATGTCCATCGACAGAGGCATGGATAAAGACGACGTGGTACATATGTACTGTACACTATGACTCAGTCACCAAGAGGAACTAAACTGTGTCCTTTGCAGAGAGGTGGCTAGACCTAGAGACTATCATACAGAGTGAAGTAAGTCAGAAAGAGAAAAACAAATATCATATATTAACACATACATGTGGAATCTAGAAAAATGGTAGAGATGATCTTGTCTTCAAAGCAGAGATAGAGACACAGATGCAAAGAACAAACATTTGGATACCAAAGGGGTGAAGAGGGGTAGGTGGGGTGAACTGGTATACGCTAAAATATATAAAATTAGTTAATGAGCCCCTACTGTATAACACAGGGAACTCTACTCTGCAGTGACCTAAATGGAAAGGAAATTCAAAAAAGAGGGGATATATGCATACCTATGGCTGACTCACTTTGCTGTAGCAGAAACTGACACGGCAGTGTAAAGCAGCTATGCTCCAATAAAAAAAGCTTTATACATATTTCACAGATAGCTCATATTTATCTCATTTAGGAAAGATACAGAAAGTAAAGACAGGTGTAGATCATCTTTTTTCTACTTTTCTATCAATCATCATTTTAATTCAAACAGTATATAAGGCACACAAGGAAACACAGTAGCCTCCTTCCCACCGCTTCCCAATCCCCAGTTCTATTCCCCAGCAGGAAGCACTTTCAACACTTTTGCTTTTTTTTTTTCCTTATAATTGCCCTAATGTTTCTAACTATAAATATTGCTTTTTTTTATTTGTTAAGCTTGCTGCTGCTAAGTCACTTCAGTAGTGTCCGATTCTATGCGACCTCATAGATGGCAGCCCACCAGGCTCCCCCATCCCTGGGATTCTCCAGGCAAGAACATTGGAGTGGGTTGCCATTTCCTTCTGCAATGCATGAAAGTGAAAAGTGAAACTGAAGTCGCTCAGTCGTGTCCAACTCTTAGCGACCCCATGGACTGCAGCCTTCCAGGCTCCTCCATCGATGGGATTTTCCAGGCCAGAGTACTGGAGTGGGGTGCCAGTATTAAGCTTAGACACTATTATTTGATTTCTTGGCTTTTTAGATGAGAATTTAGCTCTTTTTCCACACTACCTTCATCCCTTTTTTCCATTCACCCATCTTTTTAGTAGAACTAAATTACTATTGGGGGCTACATGGAAAATCAGAGTTCAAATAACTCTGACTGTGTAATACTGATGATCAAGCCAAATGATGTACAATGATGATATTTCCCTTACTATCTACATTTTCTTAAAGATTCTTGTCTCATTTATTTAGATTTACATGAACAATAGCTAAGATTTTCTAAATGTTGTTAAGGACCTTTCAAACACCAATAATATTTTTCATGTTCAAACATGTTGGTTAACCAAACGATTTTCTTTCTTTCCTAGAGACCTCCCTTCTGTGCCCTCCACCCTCCTGTTTAGGTCATACTGATTGCTGCCCAGACTTAAAGCACTATTGTCATCTTCTTTCAAACCTGGTGGGCTTCCCTGGTAGCTCAGATGGTAGAGAATGCACCTGCAGTGCAGGAGACCTGGGTTTGATCCCTGGGTCGGGAAGATCCCCTGGAGAAGGAAATGGCTACCCACTTCAGTATTCTTGCCTGGGGAAATCCCATGGATAGAAGTCTGGCAGGCTACAGTTCATGGGGTTGCAAAGAGTCGGACACAACTGAGTGACTTCACTCTCCCTTTGGGTGTCCATGGTGGCTCAGCTGGTAAGGAATCAGTCTGATTCTGATATCTTTGTCTGCCAGATTGCAAAGCCAGACCTTCCTTCAAAAAGTACATGCAGGACTTCCCTGGGGGTCCAGTGGTTGAGAATCTGCCTACCAACGCAGGGGACACAGGTTCTACCCCTGGTCTGGGAAGATTTGCACATAGCATGGGACAGCTAAGCCCATGTACCACAGCTACTGAGCCCATGCCTAAAGCCCGTGCTCCACAACAAGAGAAGCCACCACAACGAAGGTTAGCTCCTCCCTGCTCAGCAGGGGGCACGTAGCAATGAAGACCCAAAGCAGTCAAAAATAAATAGTTAAATTAAATTAAAAGTAATCAACTTTAGTAAAAGAATCTGTAAATGGATGGAAACAATTTTTTTAAACTATATATAATAACTTCTAGGGCTTCTCTGGTGGCTCAGACAGTAAAGAGTCTGCTTGTAGAGTGGGAGACCCAGGTTTGAACCCTGGGTCAGGAAGATCCCCTGGAGAAGGCAATGGCAACCCACTCCAGTATTCTAGGCTGGAGAATTCCATGGATTATACAGCTCATGGGGTTGCAAAGAGTCAGACATGACTGAGCGACTTTCACTAATAACTCTAGGTAGGCAATAAGGAGAATTTTCTGCATTTAGCAAGTGTGGTCGAAGGAAGATAATTAGTCAAGTACGGTTTATTGACTTTATTCATGCCATGGACACGGTCAAGTACCAGATTACATTACATCATCTATCCTCACTACATCTCTTTGAGATTGGTACCTATTATTATTAAGCCATTTTACAAATGAGGAGACTGAGATTCAGGAACATTTGATACTTATCCAGTGTCACACAGGGAAAAACCTGGTTTCAAATCCAGGTTTTACTTCACCCCTAAGGTATGTCATAGCCATTTTTGAGTACTGTCTCCACAGTGTACCAGCGTTTTCAGCTCTGGTTGTTGGAGAAGACAGGAAGGACCTAGAAGAGAAATTGAAGGCTTCTGCCTCATAAGGAAACAATTTAGCCCCAGGTCTGCCACCAGCTGATCGGATATCCTCAGGCAAACAAGATGACATCCAACAACAATAATCACTGTGAGAGCCAACATGTATTGAACATTTATTTCTAGCTAGGCACTCTCGCATGTTTTATCTCATTTTAGTCTCATGAGAGTTTTTTGATGTCAGTATTATTACTGTTATTATTATTGCCATTATTATCATTTTAAGTCTCATTTTATAAGTGAGGAAGCATACCTCAAGATTCTACTTCCCTCACCCTTCACATGAGTGAGATTAATTGATTACCTCTAAATTGTCTCTTGCTAAAAATACCTTCCCTTGAAACAGTTAGAAGGTAAACCTACAAGTACACATTGGATTTGCACACTTTGGGGAGAAAAAATACTAATTACAGAATTTTAGAACTAGGAGAAATTTTACAGATCACCTCTACCTGCCTCACTTTTCAATTGAAGAAACTGAGGTTCAAAAAATATTCATTAGATGGGACTTCCCTGGTGGTCCAGTGGCTAAGACTCCGTGCTCCCAATGCAGGGGCCCTGGGATTGATCCCTGGTCAGGGAACTTGATCCCACATGCCACAGCTAAGACCCAGTGCAGTCAGATAATTAAATAAAAACTTGAAAAAAATAAAATAAAATGAAAATTCATTAGAACTTTGAAAGTCACACAGCTAGTGAAGACTAGTACCCAAATGTGATGATTCCCAGGTTAGTACTTTTTCTTACATTGAAGAAAGCAGGGAGATGGCACTGAGAAAAAGGAAAGAAGAGAGGGAGGGAAGAAGGGAAGCAAAGAGAAGGGAAGGAAGAGGACAGAAGGGAAGGGAAGAGAAAGGAAGGGATGGGAAAACAGTGTGGAAGTCCCTACCACCATCTGTTCATCTTTCAACTAATTAAGAGGCCCAGAAATACAAGCAGTATGAAAGTGAGCACCAAAGCATTCCATCCTTAGAAGGAGTTTACAATTAAAAACAACAGTAGATTAATATATTATTTTAAACATAATAATAAATTTATAATTTATTATAAATTTAAAATAATAATTTGCAAATCTAATCCAAAAACAAGAGTTGGATATATAATTTGGCATCTAGAATTTTTAAAATTCATAATGGAACTCTCAGTTTACCCCATCCACCCTCCAAGAGTCGCCATCTCAGTAAATGACAGCACTGTACAGTCAGTTGTATAGGGAAAGTGGGAGTCGCTCAGTCGTGTCCAACTCTTTGTGACCCCACAGACTGTAGCCCGCCAGGCTCCTCTGTTCATGGGATTCTCCAGGCAAGAACACTGGAGTGAGTTGCCATTCCGTTCTCTGGGGGATCTTCCCGAACCAGGGGTCAAACGCAGATCTCCTACATTACAGGCCAAGTCTTTACCATGTGAGCCACCAGGGAAGGTGATTCAGTCAGAACTCATGGCAAAAATCATCAGGCACTTTCAGCTCCTTTACATCCTGTATCCAATCCACAATATAAATCCTCTTAATCCTATTTCCAAGATACATCTCAGACATACCCACTTCTCTTCTTGTCCATGTCCACAACTGTAGTCTAAGCCACCCTATTGCCTTGCCCAGGCTATTAATACAGCTTTTCTTCTTTCAGTCTGGTCCAGCACAATACATTTCCTATGTAGCAAGCAGGATGTCTTCAAAAGCAGGTGAACCAGGTGATGTCACTCCCTTTCTTAAGCCTACCAGTGGTTATAATAGCCTCCTTTCCATAGCTGAGCTTGTTATGTACTTTCACAGGTAAACCCAAGGAGGCACAACATCCCTAAACTAGCATCCCTAAAGTGCAACCTACAACAAAAAGGAGCCATTCGTGACTTCAGTAACAGAATATGTTCTACAACACGGCTTTTTAGAAGAGCAGACAAAAGTAGCAGAAAAGCACATTGTGCATTAAATCTTCATAGTACAAAAACAGAAATATTCTAATATCATTTTCTTATCACCCTAGAATCCACTTACTATCACCTATCTTTGCTGCTGTCACTCATCTTTACTAGACAATTATAGGTGAACTTCAAACACTGTATGCGTTTAAACATGGGAGTCCAGTCCTCCAAATAGAAGACAGGCTCTTATTTTCTTACCTTAAGTCTCCACATGTATAGGAACAGAAGGGAGAAAATGCAAATGTGAGCAGAGAGGCCTGGTCTTAGCACTCTGGTAATTCAATCAAGTGGGATAGGCTGCTATGAAACATAATTACAAGTGTAATTACAAAAGTGGAAGGATGAAGTATTTAGGGAGAACTGAAAAGACAATGCTTGTCTGAAAAAGGGATCATCTGAGTTTTCTCTGTGCTGTGCCTTAGTCAGTCTCAGTCACCAACAGAGTCAGTGCATATTCTCATCAGGCCCGTAATGATAGGAACTTCACTGATTTCAATCTCTTTTTTCTGTTAAAAAGTAGAGAGGGAGGGGAGAAAGGGAGGGGGGCAGAGAAAGCAGGGAAAGGCCCATCATCATAGGCTTAAACTGAAAAATCCTTCCAATGAATTTTTCCAAAAATCCCAAGTGAAGCATGAGAGTCTACTCTGCATCTCTAAATTTGTCCTTACCTTTACATGGCCTGCCTCTTTGGCACAAACCTGAAAGTAACAAACATCTAAACTGTATTGAAAACCGCATCACAACTCCTATAAAAATGCATAATTTGAGCCAGATAATCTGTGCTGTGCATCTGTCTACCTACATCTTAACTTCAGCTGGGCATAAACAATGTCAAAGAATCTGTATACAAAGAAAAACAGCAGTCAATAACCCAAAATTTTTGGAATACTGCACATCACAGTTATTGACTTGAGCATTTCTGGATATTAAAGTTGATGCGGACAAAGCAAACTGGGTGTTGCACTGTTTTTTCTTTTATCTCTTTGTTTGTTTGCTTTTACTTTTCATGCAGATATTCTTATGCCCTGAGAAGAAAGACAAAAAACCAGAGTATAAGTAAGCTCCAACTTAGTAAAGTATGCTGGCCCACAACTGTAATTTTTACGCTACCAGTATATTTGGCAAATGATTTAACCATGCCTTAGTATTTTCATCAACCTGGGGTGGAAATGCCCAGCAGATACACAGCTGTGACAGAAACAGAGTGGTAGAATAGATCTGAAAACACATCAAATATTTGAGAGTATTATAATTTATAAATGTAAAGTACCATCATTGTATGATATCTCTTCTTTGGCTTACACATTATAATAGGCTTTTTCTCTCCACATTCTCAAGTGCTCACAATAGCATCTTCCCTCATTTCAGAAACTCTGCTTTTATACAAAAGATTATGAAAGACCTTAGTTCCAGAACCTTCTTTCCCATTAGCTACCAAGCAACTCCTATTATAAGTAGCTTAACGCATCAATGTGGTTGGAAGATTATTATTGGTGGGGAGCATTGTTCCATATAGTCTACAATTTCTTTATACCCAAAGGTTTCCAACCTAGTAGTAAATGGATCGCACTGTGCTATCAAAGAGGAAAAAAAAAAAAATTAGCAACCACTTTATTAGAAAACGGGATGTTTCTGATGGTTCTTTTATGGCCCTGAAAGGTACTAGAGCCTTTTTCATCACACTTCCTTTTGCAGAGTGGTATTTTCATAATTTTTCTCTCTGAAGCACCAGTGTCTGTGTGGAATCCAGTATGACCTCTAACTATTTCAAGTGGTAACTAAATAAACACAGGAACAGTAAAGAAATTCCATCTATAAAGTGATAGCTTGATCTATAAAGTAACATCCATATTGATTTTTGTGTGTTTCCAATGACTTGACTGATGTTGTTTTTCATTTAAATTAATAAGTTTTGGCATTGCGGAAACACAACATGTTGTTAACATTTGCACAAAATTGGAAATGAATTTTCTTGCTTATTTGTTTATTCTGGGGCTTAGTCCTCTGGTTACCCTAGGTTAATTTTCAAGGTCAGTGAACTGAGGCATAACTCTATCAGAGCTCACACAGTTTTAAAATATTCTCTCTCTCACCAGTCCCTCCTTCCTCCCCTTGGCACTAAAATATTGATCAGCTTCTCTCTGCGTCCTACGGAGGTGACCAGGAGGCGTGCCTAAGAGTGAGCAGCAGCCTGAAGAAATACAAGAAAAATGTTGTGACGATGTATTTGCAATTAATTTGCTTTCTTTTGAAGAAAGGGATTTTTTTCTGATTACAAAGTAATATAAGTTCAATGTGGTACAAAATTCAGAAGAGGTAGAAAGTCTAAAAAATGTAATTACCTACAATGCCACTAGCCTTAGCTAGCCATAAAGAACATGAAATTTTCAGTTTAGTTTTTGAATGTTTCCTTTCTGATTTGTTTTGATGTACATATACTGCTCTGAGCGAAAATGAAAAGTTATGTTGATTTTTCAGATTTGTCAACTAATGTTGCTTTTATATCTATATTTGAGGGGAAGGGTGGGGAATAGCAGAATATTTGCAGTTCTTAAATTCTGAGGTAGGTTCTTATTTTAGAATGTATGTTGAGTTCCCCTTCACCAATAAATGTGGGTTTCCCACGAGGTGGTAAAGAATCCTCCTGCCAATGCAGGAGACACAAGAGACCTCAGTTCAATCCCTGGGTCAGGAAGAGCCCCTGGAGTAGGAAACGGCAAGCTGCTCCGGCATTCTTGCCTGAAAAGTCCCATGGACAGAGGAGCCTAGCGGGCTCCAGCCCATAAGGCAGCAGAGAGTCGGACATGACTGAGAGACTAAGCTCAACAAGCGCAACAATGTCCAGAGTTCCCCTTCAGCAACAAATGTACAGGTGCCAGGACACAGAGGAAAACAGCAGCTTAGCCAGTGTGGGGCTGAGAAGGACCAAATGTAAAGCTAGAAGGAAGATAGATGGGCTCAAGGAGAAAAGAAGTAACAAGAGCAGACAAAGTATGTGGAGTCTGACATCACCCAAACCTGGATTCTTGTCTTTGCTCATGGCTGTGTGACTTGATTTCTCTGCACCTCAGTTTGCTCAGCTGTATAAAACAGGCATAAAACAGTATCTATCTGAGATTTAAAACAGTGAATACACGTAAAGCACTTAGAACAGTGTGCCTCAGAGAGTAAGCAGTCAGTACATCTTAGCTTCTGGCAGCAGTAATAGTACAATATTTATCAGACTCTGAGCTAAATGTTTTACATACATTGCCTCATTTACTCCTACACTATCCTAGAAAGTAGGATTAAATGATAATGTATCCAGAGCACTTTATCATCTAAAAGCTTGAATTACAAATGAGAAAATTGAGGTTTAGGAAAAGATTCATTATCTTGCCCAAGGCCATAGAGTTTGTAAGTGATGAAGCCTGGATTTTTACCCAGGGCTTGTGGTTGTAAATGACACACTACTTTTCTGAGTATGGCATCGGGACCACCATCAGTATAATGAGAATACCTGTAATGAGGCCCAAGAACCTACAGGTTTAACAAGTTCCCCAGGTGAGTTTTAGGCCCCAGATTCTGGCTCAAAAATTGTTAAATATTATTCAGAGCCCTGCAGAGAGCAGGCCCTCAGAAAATATCAAAGGATAATCTTGCAGCAGATGAGATAATGCTCCGAAAAGAGAGCAACCACGTACAATGTAGGAGCAGGGCTACAACAAACATCTGCCTTTATTCCCGCTTAAAGGTGTCTGACTGATTTTTATCTTGGGCTTCGCAGGTGACCTCAGTGGTAAATAATCCACCTTCCAAACAAGAGACCTGGGTTCGATTCCTGGGTCAGGAAGATCCCCTGGAGTAGGAAATGACAATCCACTCCAATATTCTTGCCTGGACAATTCCATAAACAGAGGAGCCTAGCAGGCTACACTCCATGGGGTTACAAAGAGTCAGATGCTACTGAGCATAATTTTTATCTTACATGATTTTTTATATGATTTTTATCTTACACTTGATGAACTGATACAAATATTTAATTATATCATGTGTTGTCCCATCAATACTGCTTTGCAGCTATTTTACATTCAGCCTGGGTGCCAGATTGAATTAAATGGGTTTTTTTTAAAGCTTATAAAGCTGGAAAATATCTTTCCCTGGTTGGTATTTTTTACATACTGGTTACTATGAGTCTGTAAGCTAAGGAAGGTAGTAAAGTTCATTTGCTAGTGAGGAAGCCAATTTGACTTTTATGGCTATTAATTTTTTATGGAGCACAGAGCAGAATTACTGGTGTTGCTTCTGATTTAGACACCTCTGGAGCTATCAGGACTGAGGGCACCTCCATCTAGGAAGCAGTGCTCTTGACCATCCTTAAAGGCACACATGATCACAGACTAACAGCTTCCAGGTCCTGCTCATAAGATCCATCTATACACAGTGATACCTCCAGTGAGTTACCAAGAAATTTTATTGCTATTGCTTTAAAACTAGATGTGATATAGTTTTGACTTTTCATAGGGGCTGTGCCATACGGCAGGCAGGATCTTAGTTCCCTGACCAGGCATGGAAGCTGTGCCCTTTGCAGTAGAAGCTGAGTCTTAAACATTGCATCCCTAGGGAAGTCCCATTG
The DNA here is from genome assembly GCF_042477335.2 of Ovis canadensis. Classification (NCBI taxonomy): domain Eukaryota; kingdom Metazoa; phylum Chordata; class Mammalia; order Artiodactyla; family Bovidae; genus Ovis; species Ovis canadensis. The sequence continues at coordinate 31,079,731 of NC_091248.1, read as the reverse complement.
TAGGCTTTAAGTAATGGTGGATAGGGTAAAAAGGGCTTGATCATTTAAGAAAAGTTGTTATCACAGATGAAGCATGCACAGGAGATATTAATTCATATCTTCGTGTGTGCATGTGCTTATAATGTGCATGTATCATTCTATAAATGCCATTTGTAGTAGTGAGAAAAGTCAAAAACAGGCAAAAGGGCCCACTTTCATAGGTCTTACATTAAAAAGGGGGGAGGGAGAAGAGTTAGATAATATTAATTAATACAAATAAACTTGCCAGGTGGTAAGATGGAGAGGAAGGCCAGATAAAGGGTAAAGAGCAATTAGAGGGAATTCTAGTTTAGATGGGCATCCCCAGTGGCTCAGCAGTAAAAAAACATACAATGCAGGAGACGCAGGTTTGATCCTTGGGTCAGGAAGACCCCCTAAAGGAAGAGATGGCAACCCACTCCAGTACTCTTGCTGGGGAAATCCCATGACCAGAGAAGCCTGGCGAGTGGGGTCGCAAAGAATTCAACATGACTGAGAGTGCACACACACACACACACACACACACACACTAGTTTAGATAGGGTTGCAAGGGGAGATATCTCTAATGTAGGTAACACACTAGAAATCATACCACCCGCCTCACTTAGATAGGAAGAGCTGTTTCAGGTGCGGGAACTTTTCCACAACACTGCTCAATGTGTGGAACTGTTGCTTCATTCAATGAACAGAGTATACTTAACTCTGATGTGGCACTTCGCACATTGACTTATTTTGAACTTCACCACACCCTTTTGCTGCTGCTGTTCATTCATTCAATAACTATGTTTTCTTTACTATTTCGAATTTCCAGGTACTGTACCAGGATTGAAAAAGTAATAGCCCTTTGTCATGGAGCACTTACTAGACGCACAGCACTGTGCAGAGCACTTCACACGGCTTTACTGACTGGCAAAGTCAGATGCTATCACCACATCTCCAGCAAGGGGTGAGACCCTGAAGGGTTACTGAGGCCCAGGATCATATCTCTAAGTGCCAGAGCTCAGAATAAAACCAAGTTTGCTGATCCCCATTCTAGTTTTCTTACAACTAAAATACACAAAACTTTAGGTTAAATTTTTTGCCTGCTTTTAAGGCAAATGAGATAACGTGCCTCCCAGAATAAATACACCTCATTGCTAAATGAACTTCAAAAAGCTATAGAGTTTTTATCCCCTCCTTCAGACAAGTAAATTAGCATTAAACCTCATTTGTAGATGAAGACTTCACCAAAAGAATTCAATCAGTCCAAGAAACAGGCTAGGAACTTTACAGTACAAACCAGATGTCTGAATGATTGGTTTCTAATCAGAGCTGGTCAGCAGGGTGAAGAAAGTGGGTAAGTCAGCACAGCAGCCTTCCCTCTCACCACACGCAGCAAGCCCGTCTCCCTCACTGACACACTTCATTTCTCATTCTTCTGCAGCTCCAGCCCCAGCCAGCCAGTCTCCACTGTTGCCAGCAGAATCTCTAAAACAACCCTCTCTTCTGTCCATACCCTTCAGAGTAATCCTCCTGGAGCATGTGTTGCTCATCAGAATGGTTGGCCAACTCTTACAGATGAACATCAAAGGTTTTAGGAATCCATTCTCTCTCAGCAGCCTAATTCACAAGATCTTAAAGGAAGAAAGAACCACAGAGATCATCCTACACCAACCTGCATCGTTCACAAATGTGACCCAGAAGACTTCAGGACTTTATGGCTAGTTAGTCCTAAAGCCCACTTGGGGGCAGAGTCATTTATTCTTTGTACTCTACCACTTTGCTTTGTAGGACTTAATATTGTAAAAGTACAAATTTTCTAATATTTGTATTTGGGGGTACTCACTACACATTGATAGAAGATATCTGAAGGGGAGTTTGACTTTTTGACATTTCTCAACTAACATCTCTTGGCCAGCCAGCTTACTCCACCCATCCATGGGGTAAGTTAATTTCTAACAAGTTCTTCATGATGACTAGATTTCTCTATGTCTTATTGAACGATGGGCCCACAGGAAATTTCCTGGACTTCTCCCATCATTTGCAGGGTGACTCTGATAAAGAATGAGCTAAAAGAAATCAAGACTGTTTTCCTCTACATAATCATATCCTTCTCATAAATAACCAGGGATCTAATATCAACAACTTACTTTTTACATTATCTTCATTTTAAAAGGGACAAAACTGTGACACAAAGAAGGGATGGTCACACAGCTAGTGAGTAGACAAGACAGAAGAGAAAGTAAATTCAAAATATTTTCAGCTGAATATGAATTACTCTGAACCAGGAAAAGGAGGAAGCAAAACTAAAATTTGCAAACATTTATTTACCACTGACAACATATTCCCTAGCTCATTTATATTCACAACCTATTATAGGGTAGATATTACTATTATCTTCATTATACACCTGAAAAACTTTCAGGCTTAGCAGAATAAAGTAAAATTTGACCAAAAAGGGAATGGGGAAAAAATTTTGACCAAAGGAGTAAATTAATAAATGGCAAGGCCAAGACTTGAACAGCATAGTCTGTCTAAGCCTTCTCCACTTTACTAGGACTAGTAGTGAAGCCTCTTCTTGCCAGCGTGAAAAATGAGTCACAGCAAGTGTAGACCCCCATCATAACTCCAAACTAGCCGCCTTCTCTCCAGTACTGTTTCTAAAATACAATCATTCTTCTGTTGTTCAGTAGCCTCGTCGTGTCCAGCTCTTTGCAACTGCATGGATTGCAGCACCCCAGGCTTCCCTGTCCTTCACTATCTCCTGGAGTTTGCTTAAACTCATGCTAATGATTGTAAAAATACTAAAAATGCCAATCATATCTCCCTTTACCTTCCCTCATATTCCATGCCCACACCTTTCTTGTGCTAACTTCTCTGCTTTGAATCTCCTCCTCCTTCCCTCTGGCAGGCAGAATCTTGGCTCTCCAGCGCCACACTTATGAATATGTTTCTTTATGTTGCCAAAGGGATGTTGCATATATAATTAATGCTACTAATAAGTGACCTTAAAATAGGGAGGAGATACAAATTATTTGGGTGAGTCTAGTGTGATTACATCAACTCTTCGAAGCAGAACTTTTTCTCGACTAAGGGCGGAAATCAGAGATTTGAAACACGAGACGTTTCAATACACCATTCAACATCTGATGATGAAGGAGCCACCTGTCAAAGAAAGAAGGACCGGTCCTACCACTGCAAGGAGCTGAATTCTGCCAATAACCGGTGAACACAGAAGAGAACCTTGAATTCCGGGGAAGAACTACAGCCCTAGCTGATACCTTGATTTTAGCATGGTGAGACCCCAACCAAAGAATCCAGCCACACCCTGCTGAACTTCTGACCTACAGAAACTGTAAGATAATAAATGGGTGTGGTTGAAACTGCTAATTTTGTGGTGATTTGTTACAGCAACAAATGGAAACTAATACACTGCCTTTGGTCTAATAAGCTTCAACTCCTCTTTCAAGGTCCACCTGGGATAGGACAAGCAGGCATCTCAACTTTAAACTAGAACTTCAAATATTAAACAAGCACGTGCAATTTCTCTGACATCTCTCCTTACAGCACTAAGCCACTCCCTTTACTCTTCAAGCTGTTCCTTGAAAGGAAAACGAGGGGGAAGAGACCACTGCAAAAAGGAACATATTTTTCATATGGAAATGAGGCATCATTCCAGACAAAGAGTCTTAAAACAAAGACAATTCAATATGGCTCATGCCTTGGACTTCATCTGTGCAGATTTCGTGTCAAAATGGATCGTGTGTCTGTGCTTGTTGTTTATGCATGGGATGCAATCTGTTGAAAAAACAAAAGCTTCTCTACCATCCAAAGTCGTGTCTAAATTGCACCACATCGTCCTGAAACATGTCCAGCCTGTAGCCCCAGGCTGCGTGGGCACTCCCACCCACCCCAGCTCCCCACAGAGCTGTCAACCAGCAGGCATCCCAGGCATGGTGGGGAAGGGCACCCTCTGTGTCGCTGGCGGTGGGCGCCGCCACAGGCCTCCAAACTCGCTCTTCAGGGGAGGAAGGGCCTTTGCAAGAGCAGCTTTGTTTCTCCCCTCCTCTATGCTCTGTTTTCCATAAATGAAACGGTTCCTTCACACCACAGCTTCTCTCTCAGTACATCAGTTATTGCGCTTTGGGAGCTGGGTCAAAGGGCCACCCTTTCCAGTTCTGTCCGATACAAAGTGAAGACTGAAACAAACAAACAAAGAATAGTCTACAGAGGGAAGCTTTTAACCCAGGAATCTTTTTGCCAACTAGCTAGCATGGCCTAGGCCATGAATAGTGGATCAAAACACATCCAGTCATTTCCCATTTCCCATGTTCCTTTTTCTCCTGAACTCTCCCACTAAAATAGCACATCGAGTTACATTTATCTCTTTGCCATGTTAAAACATTATGGTGAGGCCTCTTAAGGAGGGACAAACGTGTGTACAACAATTTCAGACTGGATCCTGGATGAATAAGCTATTTGGAGGACACTGTCAAAGATTGGGCTAAAAAAAAAAAAAAAAAGATTGGGCTAATCCAACAAGTTCATTTCTCTCCCTTCCTAGAGTTTGGATCCATGAAAATATATCCATTGGGGACTCATAACGAAGTCTCATTCAAAAGTGTGGCCCACCTGTGCTGATCCCTGCCAAACTGAAAACTAATTAAGTCTTTGTTTCAGCTAATGACCCAGGTCAACCCCTTCTGCTTTTGTGGATCTGGCTCGTCTTCTCTACTGAGTTGCCAAAACCACACTTTTTATCATTTTTAATGAGCAGACTTCTACTTCATCATAAATAAGACTGAAGTAGGAATACCAGTGAAAAAAAGTAGGAATTCACAATAAACTGTGGAAAATTCTGAAAGAGATGGGAATACCAGACCACCTGACCTGCCTCTTGAGAAACCTATTTGCAGGTCAGGAAGCAACCATTAGAACTGGACATGGAACAACAGACTGGTTCCAAATAGGAAAAGGAGTACGTCAAGGCTGTATATTGTCACCCTGCTTATTTAACTTCTATGCAGAGTACATCTTGAGAAACACTGGGCTGGAAGAAGCACAAGCTGGAATCAAGATTGCCAGGAGAAATATCAAGAACCTCAGATATGCAGATGACACCACCCTTATGAGAGAAAGTGAAGAAGAATTAAAGAGCCTCTTGATGAAAGTGAAAGAGGAGAGTGAAAAAGTTGGCCTAAAGCTCAACATTCAGAAAACGAAGATCATGGCATCTGGTCCCATCACTTCATGGGAATTAGATGGGGAAACAGTGTCAGACTTTATTTTGGGGGGCTCCAAAACCACTGCAAATGGTGACTGCAGCCATGAAATTAAAAGATGCTTACTCCTTGGAAGAAAAGTTATGACCAACCTAGACAGCATATTAAAAAGCAGAGACATTACTTTGCCAACAAAGGTCCATCTAGTCAAGGCTATGGTTTTTCCAGTGGTCATGTATGGATGTGAGAGTTGGACTGTGAAGAAGGCTGAGCACCAAAGAATTGATACTTTTGAACTGTGGTGTTGGAGAAGACTCTTGAGAGTCCCTTGGACTGCAAGGAGATCCAACCAGTCCATTCTGAAGGAGATCAGTGCTGGGTGTTCATTGAAAGGACTGATGCTAAAGCTTAAACTGCAGTACTTTGGCCACCTCATGTGAAGAGCTGACTCATTGGAAAAGACTTTGATGCTGGAAGGGATTGGGGGCAGGAGGAGAAGGGGACGACAGAGGATGAGATGGATGGATGGCATCACCGACTCTATGGACATGGGTTTGGGTGAAGTCCAAGGGTTGGTGATGGACAGGGAGGCCTGACATGCTGCAATTCATGGGGTCACAAAGAGTCAGATATGACTGAGCAACCTACCTGACTAACTAACTGAGGAATACCAGCTGTGTGCACTGAAGATAAGAAGGCAACTCCTGAAGGCAACTCGGAGGCCGTCTGAGCTGCCCTGATTTAGATTGTCTCTGAGTCTGTTGCCTGCTCCTTCCTTGTTTACTGCCTAGTCAACGTACAAGAATCAGGATTTTGATTCCATGTGCTCTGCATGTGAGGTGAGGCGATAAGTCAACATAGGGGCCTGGCAACAAGGACCCCAACCAGAATCTCTGCCACTCAAAATGGCTCACCTTCTACAACCCAAGGAATAGGCTACCCACTCCAGTATTCTGGCCTGGAGAATTCCATGGACTGTATAGTCCATGGGGTCTCAAAGAGTCGGACATGACTGAGTGACTTTCACTTTCACAACCCAATGGCCGTTATTTCTGCAGCTATTCTTGAAAGAATGTTAGGTTGTTAGGTCTGGTTTAGGTGAATTTCAGGAAGCAGAAAAATTCTATGCACTTTCTTTTAAAAGTGCTATTGGGAAATGACTAGAGGGGAATTCCTGATAAGGTATTATCATCATTGTGGTCCTGGCTGGCATTAGAAGAACAGGAATGAAAAGCTGTGATAGCCCATGTCATCCAAGCAGAATCATACATTTAGCTCAGCTGAGACACCTCTCCATTGTCTCTCTAAAGAAAAAACAGTGCCCAGTTTCTTATTTGGGCAAAGAAAGGGAATAAACCAACAAGCCACTATGTGGCTTCCAAGGGGCAGTTGCCAAGTCTACGTAAGTATGGAGGAGAAGGAGAGGGCAGGCGAGCTTCTGCAGCAGACCTTGAAGACTAACCAGCAGGTCTCCCTGGGCGCTCTTTTTGAGAGCTTAGTATCCCCAGGAGAGTTGGTGATGGACAGGGAAGCCTGGAGTGCTGCAGCCCACGGGACGACTGAGCGACTGAACTGAACTGATCCCTGGGGGAGAGAGCAGGGCCTCAAGAAGACACTGATGGAGAATTATCTGGGTCATTCTATCTGTGCCATAAGGACTCACGAAACATGGACATAACATTCCGGAATCACTGACATACCAAAAACACTGGTGTTCTCACAACCTGAAAATTTGGACAGTGGCATGCAGGTCTATAAATATATATGATTAGTAGAAAAAGAGAACAAATTGTGTTCAGACCCATGTAAGGAAGGGGTGAAGGTGAAAAGAGAGCAAAGGGAAACTGATGAGCTCCAAAACTGAGTCCAGAAAGAGCAATCGAAGTTTAACTCTGCTGTTCCTTTATTTATTCATTCATGGAACAAATATTTGCTGCATGCCTACTCTGTATTAGGTTTCTTACAGATCCATAGTACAAATTAGAATACAAAATCTCTGATTAATACTGAACTAAGAAAAATGATTATTTAACTCAGTGTTCCCCAAATGTAATTAATCCTTAGAAGACTACTGTTTTCCTCCTAAGAACATTTTGACCATCTCAGAGAATTAGTATTCCCTGAGACAAGGTTTTAGAAATACTGTTATAAAGAAAATTGCACTTAATTCTCATAAAAGAGCAAGCGTACAGTTAAATATATCAACTCTTTCAGTCATTTTATACAACCGTAAGATTTTTTTTAAAAAAAGCACACAAGAATTTTCATATACGGGAGTTGGGAGGACCCTGGCCTCAAGATGCAGATAGCACAGAGATCAAATAAACAACATCTTCCAATATTAGGGAATTCTGAGTGTGCCTGCAATAAGGCACCATGTGTGAGAGGCAGCATTTGGCTCCCTGCCTTAACTCTAGAAGATGTAGGCTCAAGATGGATAGGGCCCAGCAACCACAGAACATCCTAGCACTCTGCCAGCACTGTAGGTTGGGTTCATTCATGCAGTGATCCTGTTGAATGTCTGTGGTCTTCAAACATGAAACACATCATCTCTTACAATTCCTGCATTATTCCCATTTTACAGATGAGGACACTCAAGCAAGTAGAGGTAACCTGATTTGCCTAAAGTCACACAGTGAATATGGGACTGAGATTGAAGCTCTGTCTGAGTTGAGATCGAAATCCAGGTCCATCTGCCTCCAAAGCCATTGTCACACTGTGTCACACTGTGACCGTCTCCAAGGGGAAGTCCCGCAGGGCCACAGCAGACACTTCAGAGCCTCTGTAATGGGCTCTGAGCCTGGTACGCACAGAGCCTGAACATGAAGGTGGGAAGCAGCAGCGAATCCAGTTCACTGGAAGATACAGGCTGAGGAAGCCAAGCTGGAGCTGCAATTCAGCCTTGAAACAGGAAAATTAGTTTCCCATAACCTGAAGAGGAAATTAATCTAAATGACAACAGAATAAAATTAACAGTCACAAAGTTCAGACTTGAATTTTGAAGTCCCTAACCAGCATCACCTGGGCTTTAAAAGAATGGTGCTGAAGTTGATACAAATTCATGAACATATCTCTCGAAAAACTGTGTGCTCTATAAAATCAATAATGCATACTCAATAAAAATATTAACCACATAAAAACAAATTAGATCTATTTTCTAGCAATGTTGTGGAATAATTAGTCATCACATTCAATTGTATGAACAAACTTATTTACAGGCCCAAACATGGTGCAATGAAAGTACATTGGTGCTATGGAAACTACACACCTCCAAAAAGCTAGTCCAGCAGAGAGTGGGACCAAGGGACAGAGCTGACATCAGGGATGTCACAAGAATGGCCTATCGCCCACAGGTCCTTATTATCTTTGTTCAGTTATGACTTGTCTGCTGACTTGTCAGCACTTATGACTTGTCTTCTCTCCCCTGAATGTGTTAGTAATACACTGTGACCCAAAATTCTACAACACTGTCTCTTAATTAAAAACAATAATTACTTTGTGTGTCTAGGTTTCTAACTTTAATATTGAATTATAAGGCCTCCTGCTTCCATTCACTTCCCCCTATCCAAGGCAGCAGGGCCATGTCCTCCATGGAGGCTCTCCCACAAAGCCACACAAATCATGGCTCACAACACTGCACTAATGCCTTCTTGGAACATCTTCCTCCTGTCCCCTTCCTCTTCCCATTCAAAGCTTCCACATCTGCAGATCACTTCCATGCCTACTGATCTCATCCTCCTTGTGCTAAGGAAACTCAGTGGCTTTACTTCTCACTTGGTAAATATACTTATACTTCCTGGTGACAATTACTTTGTCGTTGTCTTATGTTGTCATTTAATTCTCATTATTTCATTCAACATTCCATTAGGCAGAAGAGGCCAGACTCTGCTGTGGTGTATAAAAAAGAAACCCTATATCTTAACGGTGTAACCTTTTAAAGTTTATTTTCATTCACATAAATGAGGAATGTTAGGGTCTCTTCACCATTCAAGGACTCAGAGATCCAAGCTCTCTCCATCTTGGGGACTGCCATCTCAACATCTGACCATCAAAGATACCATGGCGAGGGAAGAGAGGGCAAGGAGGTAGCTTTCTCAGCTCTTCAACGCCCCAGCCCCAAAGAGACACACACCATGCTCTCCAACAGGACCGGCTGGTTATACAGCCTACATACCAACAAGGAAGCTGAAAAGTGTAGTATTTCCATATGTTCCAAATGAATACAGACCTGGATATGGGTGAGCCTTAGTATTCTCCAGCACAGTGAAACACATCATGTCTCCCAAATAAACTAGGACATCGGTAATGCTAACTGAAGTTAAACTGGGCTTTGGTCATTTGGTAGTGAGCCGGCTTGTTTGAGCTCTCTAGGCACTCATCATACACATCACTGGAATTCTGCCAAAGTTCATGGAATTGAGCCTCTTATATAATAGAATTGCCTCAAAAGTGTTTATTGATGGATTTAATCTGAAGACTGACAGGGAAAACATCATATCTGATCAAGTTATGTCTCTTCCCATAGCTCTTTGCCCCATTTTCTCGCTGATGAAAAAGTGCAGCTTACAAGACAAATGAATGTGACTGGGATGTCAGAATTTCTTGTGGCTATCTCAATTGACTACACGCGAATGCTACAGCTCTGCATCTCTCCCTTCACTGCTCTGAACTCTAGGATGAAAGGAAATCAACAGTGATGGACAAGACCCTATTGAGGAGAAAATGAACTGACAAAACCTGGCAAGAAATATGTTTATGATACAATACAGCAAAATAGCATTTTGCCCCTGAACTGCCTTCCAGGGCAAGACTCAGAGCTGAGATGCTGTTATCCCCATTAACAGATGGGGAAAGTGATACCTGAAAAGGTTAAGTTTCTTGGTCATAGTCAAACAGCCACCCAAGCAAAGCCAGGGAGAATACCTACAAGGTTGCAGGCTTGGAGCTGTTCCTATTAAATTAGATGATGTTCATTCGTCACTGACAGCTTTGGGGGAAAATGGATCAGTAAGCACTTCCCTTTGGGTCACTTTCCTACTGTGTCGGATTTATATCTGCAAATGTTTAAAGAGCTCCCGTTTACCTGGGGTTTTATGACTTTGTTATAATTGCCAGAGCTGAGAGAAAGCTGTCTTCCGTCTGGCTTCTCCTCCTGCAGGGAGCAGTCCAAAAGCCATGTCATCTCAATCATAGGACAAAAATGCTTTGAAGGAAAACAAATGCTGCTGCTTTTCTTTTTTCTTTCCTTAAAAAGAAATTGTTGAATTGTCTGGAAAAGTCAGACGATGACTTGCAAAAAAAACCTTTCTTTAGGTTGTCTCCCTACTGGCAAGAGAGGATGGATCACGGTGGTGGATTTGCTGAGTTCCTCACCCAGGTCAGCATGAGAGATAGAAAGACTATTCCAGAGCCTCATGACATCATGGTCAAGCTGCTTTTCAGTCTCAACTTCTCAACTTTAAATTTGGGGTCTATATACCCATTCTTTTTTACACAATAAAGAATGTGTTATCTACATACCTTTATAACTAATACTTAAGGAGTATTATCACAAAGAGAGTTGGGGAATAACACTAGCACATTTATCTAAAACTACTTGATAATGTGGCACTGAGTTTTAGATATTTTCCCATGTACTTTTCCATGTCAACTTACATCTTAATTCACATGCAAGTACAGGCCTGCTGATATATACTCTTTCATGTTAACAAACAGTGAAAATTGATAAGCTTTTGTTTGCCTTTTTCTTATTTTTCTACTACAGCCTCCTTCAGCCCATACCTGGCTTTCAACTAATGCACACAAATATGGAACAGTAAAAAGACAGAGGGATAAAAAAGAGAAGAAATCAGAGGAAAAGGAATGCTGTTTTGCAATTTATCAAGATAGGAGTATTTACATTCAATTTCATGCCAAAAAAAAAGCAGCAAATGTTCTTGTTCCATATTCTCTTTCTTTGTGTAGCCTGTTTGTTTTCTCCCCTTGAAATTCCCTAGTTCAACTGTGTTTTCAGTTTAAATGTGTTTGTTGGTAAAACAAACAAACAAAACAACAATATCTGTAATTCTGGGAAAGGTAACCATTAAAGCAAACACCATGGCCAAGTCATTCGGAATTTGAACCATAAATGAGAGAATATGTGATCCTTAATCAACTCACTTTGGAACTATCTCTGCACAACAGGGCAACTCTGACTAATGTCAGTGCCACTTCACATTTTAAAAAAGTATGCTTTCTAAGTGTTTTCAACTCATTTCCTATAATTTTCTTGACACAGTTTTTTTTTTTCTTTCTTTTTTTTTTTTTTAAAGAAACTTCCCTTCCCTGGTGGCTCAGATAGTAAAGACTCTGCCTGCAATGTGGGAGACGCAGGTTTGATCCCTGGGTTGGGAAGATCTCCTGGAGAAATAAATGGCAACACGCTCCAGTATTCCTGCCTGAAGAATCCCATAGATGGAGAAGCCTGGCAGACTACAGTCCATGAGGTCACAGAGTTGGACATGACTGAGTGACTAACACTTTCTTTCTTAATGAGTATACAAAGCAAGGCTCTATCTATTCCTAACAAACTAATAAATACAGAGTAAGTAGATAATACTGATGAGGCTGAGCTTTTTTGCACTAAAGCTTGGATCTTTTTTTTTATCTTTTTTTTTAATTTTTATTTTTACTTTATTTTACTTTACAATACTGTATTGGTTTTGCCATACATTGACATGAATCCACCACGGGTATACATGCATTCTCAAACATGTACCCCCCTCCCATCTCCCTCCCCATAACATCTCTCTGGATCATCACCGTGCACCAGCCCCAAGCATGCTGTATCCTGCGTCAGACATAGACTGGCAATTCGATTCTTACATGATAGTATACCTGTTACAATGCCATTCTCCCAAATCATCCCACCCTCTCCCTCTCCCTCTGAGTCCAAAAGTCCGTTATACACATCTGTGTCTTTTTTGCTGTCTTGCATACAGGGTCATCATTGCCATCTTTCTAAATTCCATATATATGTGTTAGTATACTGTATTGGTGTTTTTCTTTCTGGCTTACTTCACTCTGTATAATCGGCTCCAGTTTCATCCATCTCATCAGAACTGATTCAAATGAATTCTTTTTAACGGCTGAGTAATACTCCATTGTGTATATGTACCACAGCTTTCTTATTCATTCATCTGCTGATGGACATCTAGGTTGTTTCCATGTCCTGGCTATTATAAACAGTGCTGCGATGAACTTTGGGGTACATGTGTCTCCTTCAATTCTGGTTTCCTTGGTGTGTATGCCCAGAAGTGGGATTGCTGGGTCATAAGGGAGTTCTATTTGCAATTTTTAAAGGAATCTCCACACTGTTCTCCATAGTGGCTGTACTAGTTTGCATTCCCACCAACAGTGTAGGAGGGTTCCCTTTTCTCCACACCCTCTCCAGCATTTATTGCTTGCAGATTTTTGGATCGCAGACATTCTGAATGGTGTGAAGTGGTACCTCATTGTGGTTTTGATTTGCATTTCTCTAATAATGAGTGATATAGAGCATCTTTTCATGTGTTTGTTAGCCATCCATATGTCTTCTTTGGAGAAACGTCTATTTAGTTCTTTGGCCCATCTTTTGATTGGGTCGTTTATTTTTCTGGAATTGAGCTGCATAAGTTGTTTGTGTATTTTTGAGATTAGTTGTTTGTCAGTTGCTTCATTTACTATTATTTTCTCCCATTCAGAAGGCTGTCTTTTAACCTTGCTTATATTTTCCTTTGTTGTGCAGAAGCTTTTAATTTTAATTAGATCCCATTTGTTTATTTTTGCTTTTATTTCCAGAATTCTGGGAGGTAGATCATAGAGGATCCTGCTGTGATTTATGTCGGAGAGTGTTTTGCCTACGTTCTCCTCTAGGAGTTTTATAGTTTCTGGTCTTACATTTAGATCTTTAATCCATTTTGAGTTTATTTTTGTGTGCGGTGTTAGAAAGTGATCTAGGTTGACCAGTTTTCCCAGCACCACTTGTTAAAGAGATTGTCTTTACTCCATTGTATATTCTTGCCTCCTTTGTCAAAGATAAGGTGTCCATATGTGTGTGGATTTATCTCTGGGCTTTCTATTTTGTTCCATTGATCTATATGTCTGTCTTGGTGCCAGTACCATACTGTCTTGATGACTGTGGCTTTGTAGTAGAGCCTGAAGTCAGGCAAGTTGATTCTTCCAGTTCCATTCTTCTTTTTCAAGATTGCTTTGGCTATTCGAGGCTTTTTGTATTTCCATACAAATCTTGAAATTATTTGTTCAAGTTCTGTGAAAAATATGGCTGGTAGCTTGATAGGGATTGCATTGAATTTGTAAATTGCTTTGGGTAGTATACTCATTTTCACTATATTGATTCTTCCGATCCATGAACATGGTATATTTCTCCATCTATTAGTGTCCTCTTTGATTTCTTTCATCAGTGTTTTATAGTTTTCTATATATAGGTCTTTATTTCTTTAGATCTTTGGAGCAAAGGAGAGGATGATGGGAAGAAGACACATAGGTATCAATTAACTTCTCTGAGCAGGCCCTCTGCCACATGGTTTACATAAAAATACATATTCATTGTGTCATCACAGACATCCTATAACATTGCTACTATCTCCATTTTGAAAGAAAAAGCAGTCGTGAGGCAAGAGGCCCTGGGGAAGGAAAGACAAAGAATTTAAGAGCTTGTTTTACATTCTTCCCAGGGGAACTAGGTTTAAACACAAACTTATATGTCTCCACAATCCGCTGATTAGAAAGAGCTATGGGGAGCTAGAAAATAAATGTCTACTTTACAAATTCTTCTCTGTTCATACTATCAATATTTCCTCTTTTTTAAAAGTATGACTTAGGACAGGTGCATACAAAAATACCTTGGAAGAAGTGAGACATCACAACAACTGTGTTACTGACACTGTATTTCTTTACGCTCCTCTTAAGTAGGGCTACACTCCTTCCCGGCTCAGTACCAGGGATAAATCCAAAGAGCTAAATAAATTGTCCTTCATGTGGAAGAAATAAATCCGGGGTTTTCCTTGAACTGTATTTTGACCTGCAGTCTTCAGTGATATATTCAAAATTCAACTTCAATCCAATAGTATTTTGGCACACGCGTGACACACAAAGTGCCACATCACACTCAGCACAGCTCAGGCTTAGAAAGTACGACAAACACAACTGGTAAACTTCAGCACCTAAGCACTGCTATTTCTGCCCACCTTTTATCTGCATGTTTGACAAATACTGTAATGGTGGAAAGAAGCTGCTTCAGGGCACCAAACATGTGAAACTTTCCATTTCGAATACAATTCTGTTTTCTAAAACACAGTTCCAGGCAGCTCAGTCCCTGCTTAGCCGTTCTTCAGAGATGTCAAAGATCATCTCTGCAGCTCTCTCCACAGCACGTGTTTTACATTATCTCAAAGACTTGCCAGGAACTGCCTCTGCGTAAATGTCCCTTGTAGAGCATAAGAAAATAAATGTTATTTCTTTCCCTGCTCCCCAAGCCCTGTTTCATTCTTCCTATAAACAGAAGCCCAGGCACAAATGTGGGTGGAGATCTCTCCTGGGAAGATACCGTATTCCAGCACCATATGTTCCTTTTAAAGAGAAGCAATCAGAGCACCTCTTTAGCCTGTGTGAGTATCTGTCTGCTTGAAGCTCAGAGTCAGATCACAAGACACATATGTAAGACATATGAAAGGAAGTGGTCCTTACTCTAGGACCACTCCAGATTCCACTTCTCTCTTTCCCAGCCAAGAGGTTGTTGTTGTTCAGTTGCCAAGTTGTATCCAACTGTTTGCCACCCCATGGACCGCAGCACACCAGGCCTCCCTGTACCTCACCATCTCCCAGTGTTCACCAAAGTTCATGTCCATTGAATCAGTGATGCCATCCAACCATCTCATCCTCTGCCACCCTCTTCTCCTTCTGCCTTCAATCTTCCCCAGCATCAGAGTCTTTTCCAACGAGTTGGCTCTTTGCATCAGGTGGCCAAAGTACTAGAGCTTCAGCATCAGTCCTTCCAATGAGTATTCGGGGTGATTTCCTTTAGGATTGACTGGTTTGATCTCCTTGCTGTGCACGGGACTCTCAAGAGTCTTCTCCAGCACCACACAGTTTGAAAGCCTCAGTTCTTTGGTGCTCAGCGTTCTTCATGGTGCAACTCTCACATCGATACAGTCAGGAGGTGGGATCCCACAGAAACAAGTCTCACATCTGGGCAGCACTGAACTGTGTCCCCTGGCTTCTGTCCTGCAGCCACGTGGACCTTCATACTCTCCATGGTCTCTTTCATCCCAGAACTTCGTTCATGCCCTTCGCTTTGCTTTTATCTCTTCTCATTCTGACCAATGAATTCCTACATAACCTTCAGTTCCACGTGTATAGATAAGCCTTCTTCTGAGTGCCCATATCTGGGTGCCCCTGCAGTACCCTGCTCTTCCCCAGTAATGCCCTGATCATATGCCACTGCTGCCCCCTGTTGAATTGCTCTCATGCACACTAGTCTACAAGCTCAGTGAGGGCAAACCCTGCCTCCACCACCTTCTCTGTGTATTCCTGGTGCCTCTTTTACACCTGCACAAAGTAGGCAGTCAGTGATATTTGTGGACTGAATTAATCCATCATTAATGTCTATTTATAATTTATTAATTTATGCATGGTTTATTAAATATTAAATGATAAATCCAATCAGATTTAACCCTAAAGGACAAAACAGACAAACAAAACCCCTAAGGTGACCAAACAGAGGATCATCATAGGAAAATAACTGCCATCTTTCTTTTCCATCTGTGCTTCTATAACCTGGTACTGGACCCCTTTGCAGTTATTTCTGGTTTTGTTTGATAAAGAGCTTTATAAACCAATTTGAATGAAGACCAATGACAAGAGATTCACTCGCTTTCTCTCTTACTTCTCACAAAAGTTCTAAACTCAAAAATTCTAGAGTTCTACTTCCTCTTGGCAACTAGCCATGAAGGGCAAGAATAACTTGGATAAAGTAAAGGTGTTGAAAAACCTTCCTTAAGAAAAAAAAATATTATTTTTATTGATCAACATACTGAAAATCTCAACAGGATCAAGACTTCTGAGCATCAGATAATATCTGAAGAGTTTCAAAAAATACTTCATACAAAATAATTGATTTTCTACTCAGCAAAAACAGTATCAGACAATTCTTTAAGGCTCACTATAATGCTCTTTGATCTTTGTTTTGTTACTTCAGAGTGGACAACTGAGCAAATTGTCTTAATTCATTGATTGATTGATTGATTGGTTTATTGATTGATCACACCAATGCCTTGAAGTCCCAGAGAGCACTTAGCCAATGGCATGAGATACTCAGCAACTGATAAGCAAATCCCAAGTAGCTACAACATGAGAAATGGAGGGAGGGGAAAGAATTATAATAGATTATCTAAAAGCCCTGTAATGGTGGAAGAGGGAAAAAAAAGAGAGCTTACTAACAATGGAAGAAAGGGGTATGAAACAGGCCTTGAGAACCCGTGGGATTTGAGTGGTGCTCTGAAGATGCCCAAAGTGAAAGAGAAGAGTGAAAAAGTTGGCTTAAAACACAACATTCAAAAAACTGAGATCATGACACCTGGCCCCATCACTTCATGGCAAATAGATGGGGAAACCATGGAAAGAGTGGAACCATGGAAAACATGGAAACTTTAATTTGGGAGGCTCCAAAATCACTGCAGATGGTGACTGCAGCCATGAAATTAAAAGACACTTGCTTCTTGGAAGAAAAGCTATGACAAACCTCAGTTCAGATCAGTTCAGTCACTCAGTCGTCTCCAGCTCTATGCAACCCCCCATGAATCGCAGCACACCAGGCCTCCCTGTCCATCACCAACTCCCGAAGTTCACTCTAACTCATGTCAATCCAGTCAGTGATACCATCCAGCCATCTCATCCTCTGTGGTTCCCTTCTCCTCCTGGCCCCAATCCCTCCCAGCATCAGGGTCTTTTCCAATGAGTCAACTCTTCGCATGAGGTGGCCAAAGTACTGGAGTTTCAGCTTTAGCATCAGTCCTTTCAATGAACACCCAGGACTGATCTCCTTCAGAATGGACTGGTTGGATCTCCTTGCAGTCCAAGGGACTCTCAAGAGTCTTCTCCAACACCACATTCAAAAGCATCAATTCTTCGGTGCTCAGCCTTCTTCACAGTCCAAGTCTCACATTCATACATGACCACAGGAAACACCATAGACTTGACTAGACAGAGCTTTGTTGGCAAAGCAATGTTTCTGCTTTTTAATATGCTGTCTATGCTGGTCATAACTTTCCTTCCAAGGAGTAAGCATCTTTTGATTTCATGGCTGCAATCACCATCTGCAGTGATATTGGAGCCCCCAAAAATAATGACTGACACTGTTCCCACTGTTTCCCCATCTATTTCCCATGAAGTGATGGGACCAGATGTGATAATTTTAGTTTTCTGAATGTTGAGTTTTAAGCCAACTTTTTCACTCTCCTCTTTCACTTTCATCAAGAGGCTTTTTAGTTCCTCTTCACTTTCTGCCATAATGGTGGTGTCATCTGGATATCTGAGGTTATAGATATTTCTCCTGGTAATCTTGATTCCAGCTTGTGCTTCCTCCAGCCCAGTGTTTCTCATGACGTACTCTGCATATAAGCTAAATAAGCAGGGTGACAATATACAGCCTTGACGTACTCCTTTTCCTATTTGGAACCAGTCTGTTGTTCCAGGTCCAGTTCTAATGGTTGCTTCCTGACCTGCATCTAGGTTTCTCAAGAGCAGGTCAGGTTGTCTGGTATTCCCATCTTTTTCAGAATTTTCCACAGTTTACTGTGATCCACACAGTCATAGGCTTTGGCATAGTCAATAAAGCAGAAATAGATGTTTTTCTGGAACTTTCTTGCTTTTTCCATGATCCAGCAGATGTTGGCAATTTGATCTCTGGTTCCTCTGCATTTTCTAAAACTAGCTTGAGCATCTGGAAGGTCACGGTTCATGTATTGCTGAAGTCTGGCTTGGAGAATTTTGAACAAGCAGAGATATTACTTTGCCGACAACGGTCTGTCTAGTCAAGGCTATGGTTTTTCCAGTAGTCATGTATGGATGTGAGAGTTGGACCATAAAGAAAGCTGAGTGCTGAAGAATTGATGCTTTTGAACTGTGGTGTTGGAGAAAACTCTTGACAGTCCCTTGGACTGCAAGGTGATCAAACCAGTCAGTCCTAAAGGAAATCAGTCCTGAATATTCATTGGAAGGACTAATGCTGAAGCTGAAACTCCAATACTTTGGCTACCTGATGCAAAGAACTGACTCCTTAGAAAAGACCCTGACGCTGGGAAAGATTGAAGGCAGAAGGAGAAGGAGATGACAGAGAATGAGATGGTTGGATGACATCATCGACTCAATAGACATGAGTTTGAGCAAGTTACAGAAGTTGGTGATGGACAGGGAAGCCAGGTGTGCTGCAGACCATGGGGTCACAAAGAGTTGGACACATCGGAGCAACTGAACTGAACTGAGAGATGCCCAAGATTTAACCAAGAGCTTGGAGTTACAGATGAGAAAACAATAAAAGCAAAGCTTTGGTGGCAGGACAATATATGACTACACCAGAAGGTAGTGAATAGTCCAGCTTGGCAAGGGCCCATGTGTACGAGCGTGTGAGTGGCTGAGTGGGTGAGGGGGCAGAAAGGCTGGAGTAAGAATGGAAGAGGGGAGGATTTACAGGGAGATAAAACTATAGAGTTAACAAGCAACTCCTGGGCCACAACAAAGGAAATTTTATATTTTATTCAACTTGCCCTGACTTGGAGGGTCTATGTGATGAGATCCATGTTCCATATGTGAGTTTATGGACATCATTAAAGTGCTTCATGTCTCAGTTTTCCCTACTGTTGAAAGGGAAGAGATGCTATTCACCTGCAATAAACACACTTCAGCAATGATTCCAAACATGTATCAGGTCTTACCTAAACCACTTTAGAACACCTGGGCAAAGAGTAATATGGAGCTAATAAGCTGTTTTGTTTTTTTTTTTCTATACTTTTAGCAGAAAAAAAAGAAAAGCTAGCTTTTACTGTAATATATACATTTTATTTCCTCTCTGTGATAATCAGCTAAAAATGATACATATTCATAAAAGGTTTCTCTTGATTCCCAAGACTGCAAGGTAATTTTATAAATGAATATATAAATGAGTCCCTTTAACCAACTGTTCAAAAATATCTACCATTTAGCTGTGAAATGTAGCAACTCTCCAGGATCCCATGGCAGGAAATAAAATATTACCCTTCGGAACAGCATACAGTGCCATGTGCCCCATGATCTATGACTCAATAAATATTAATTGATGATGATGAAGCAGAATCACACAGACTAGTGGGAGTTCTGCAGAACTGTTCTCTTATTTACCCCACCTCCCACCTAGACAAACATCTGCCCAGAAATGCAGACTTTTTTGCCTCACTCAAAATTGGTCCCTTATGGGAAACATTTGCAGCCGAGAGCTAGATCAGAAACTAGGAAAAGGTCATTTTGTCTGGGAAGCATTTTGAAAACTGTAAAGCATCTCTCTCTCTTTCTGTCTCCCTCTTGCTCTCACTATCTATTGTGGTATGTGTGTATACACATCACTTTCTGCAGCGTTCTGTGTATCCTGATGTTCCTGGAAAGAGACAGGAGGTGCTATGTATGCAGCTGCTTCTGTGTGGGACAGAGGACATATGGGCCATATGAATTAAACTGACTGTAAAACATTGGGAAAATAAGACAGTAATGTAAATTTCCCTTAGAGTGTGTAATCTGTTTTATGTCATCTCAACTGAACCAGTGACTTGTAGCCAGGGGAGAGGAGCAGATGGGGAGGAGGTGGACCAAGGTGGACGTTCCCCTGAGGGGAAACAGAGCAGCATGGAACTGGAGTTCTTGACGTGCTGCCTTGCAGCATGTTTGTCTGGATCACAGCTGACAGGGTAAAACACCAAAGAGATGGCCGGTCCTACCCAGCTGACCCATATACCCTATAACCTTTGAAAATCCACAATCACGTGAGCAGCAAAAAGGGAAAGTGAGGTTTTATTTACCATCTTGAGGTGGTATCTAGGGATGGATTCCTCTATTTCCTTTAACCATTTTCCAGCAGAGCAGATAAGATTCCAAAGCTTAAGACTGAACTCCAAGCCTGATATTTATTGTGTAGCCTTTGAGATGCTACTGGACCTCTGTGAGTCATCCTCAGAAATGAGAATGATAATAATTAATACACAAGTTTTGTCAATACTAAAGTCAGTAATTATCTGGAGAGGAAGAGGACCTAAGGGGGAGAAGCAACACATATCTTCAGTCTAGTAATATAAGATGGCATCACTGACTCAATGGACATGAGTTTGAGCAAACTCTGGGAGATGGTGATGGACAGAGAAACCTGGTGTGCTGCCATCCATGGAGTCGCTAAGAGTCAGACACAACTGAGTGACTGAACAACAATAAGTAATATAAGAAACAGAAGGAACTGAGAACAGGCAAGATGTGAAGGGTTTTAGGTTTAATTGTGTACACTCCAAATCCATGGGCTTCCCATGTGGGGTAGTGGTAAAGATCCCACCTGTCAACGCAGGAGACACAACAGACCTGGGCCGGGAAGATCCCCTGGAGGCTGGCATGGCAACCCACTCCAGTATTCTTGCCTGGGAAATTCCTCTCCCCCATAGAGCTGAATGTGACTTTATTTGGAGACAGGGTCTTTACAGATGTAATTTTAAGATGAAATCACTAGGCTGGGTCCTGATCTAATATGACTGGTATCCTTAGGGGGAAATTTGGACACAGAAAACACACAGAAGGAAGACAATGTGAAGAGACACAGAGCAAAGATGGTCATTTAAACCAAAGAGAGAGTCCGTGAATAGCTCCTTCCTCCCAACTCTAAGATGGGACCAACTCTACTGACATCTTGATTTTAGACTTCTAGCCTCCAGAACGATGAGACAATTACTTCTGCTGTTTAAGCCACTCAGGATGTAGTACTTTGCTATGGCAGCCTTGAGAAACTGACACACAAAATAAGGTAATTTCTACATTACTAGACTAGATGTTATGATTCAAATATTAGCCTGTGTATTTTAGGAATCCTAAAGTCAATTCATCATAATCACCCTCTGAAATTTTCTACCTCTGAAAGGAGGAAGAGGCTGGAATTGGCGAGCCACAGAATCTCCAGCCCCTCCTAAGTAGGCTGAGTTATAAAGTCTGAGAAACACCACCTGAAAGTAAGTTACTATACTTTTATTCAACCTCTGTATTCTTGCTGCTGACCATGGAGTAAGCATTTAATAAAGGATTGTCAACTGATGGAATCAATGAATGCTCTAAAAACTGAAAAAGGTCACAAAAACATACAGGATTTAGCTCACATCCTCCTCTAGGTATGATAGCAATACATTGGGTTAAGATTATTATATGATTCCTGTGCTTCTTAAAATACAGAGGAAATTGTAATGTTCCCCTGGCTTCCCTTTAATGCTGTATTTGGAAAGGAGCCACGGCAGTCCCTCTGGTTCCTTCCTGTCATCTCCTTCAGAAGAGCCAACACATTCAGGCACTCGGGGGGCTAGTTTGGCAGCTGTCAAGCTTTGGATTATGCATCCTGAGCCGTGGCATCTGCAGCTGTTGGTGAGACTCATCTCCAACGCCTGCCCTGGCTGGGCTCCAAAGGCCAGAGCTGCCAAGGCAGGGTCACCAATTCCTGGGCTGTCAGAACCTCCTGGTGGCTACTTTCTTTCAGTCAACCTTGATACAAGGAAATGTGCCTTTAAATCAGTCCCCTGGCCCATGTCTTATTGAAGCTGCCTGCGCTAGACTGAAATGGTGCCAGAATCTTCAGCAGGGTCTCCAAACCTGCTGCGTGAGGCTTTGAAGCTAAGCATCTAATTCAGCACCAAAACAGAAATAAATGTTATTAGTTGTGTTATGTTGGTGAAAGTGGCATATAGCCCACCAGTTCTCTGGGGCCAAGAGAGTCAGGTAGAGATGGAAGGGTCTTCCTCAAACCCTGTGGGTACAGTGTTCAGAGTTGTTCCTTCCCCCGCAACCCCTGTGCCCATTAGTCTGTTCCTCTCCAATCCTTATAAAATGAAGGAGACATTTCAAGGTCTCTGATTGAATGAGTGATCAGCCTACTCTGCACACAATAGCTTCACATCTGAGAGAAGGGGCAGGGTGCCAGAGGCCATTAGACCCAAGGCCACTCACAGCAAAAACCTGAAATCAAAGGCCAGAACAATATGCACAGGCAGGGCAGTTTCTACACTTAAGAAGGAAATACAAAACTGTGGTTGGCAGACTCTGACATAAGAGTAATAGGCTCTACAGAAAAGGAGATAAACTCTATAGGAATTAACTCAGCAAGTCACCAACACAAAGCCTGATAAAATAGCAAAGACCCATAAATGAGGTATTCATAATGCCCCATTTTCATCTGTTATCTAAGGTTTGGAACGATTGTTTAATGCTGTACACAATGTATTCTTCAGAGGATTTATCTGTAATTATAAATCGAGTCTGATTTCTTTTTTAGATCCCAGTTACAACCAAAGTTGCTCTACTTAAAATAAGGTTTGTTTGCACAGTTAAGAACATCTATTGCACCCTCTCCTTTATTGATCCAAGGTCAAGGAGTCAAAGATCAAACCAGTACCAGCAAACTACAGGTATTCATTCCTAAGATCCCATGACAAAATAAATGGAACCTTCCAATGAAAGGGTTCAGAAGTTCAAACTGAAATGAATTGAAGCCAGAAGGCAAGTGTTTATTGAGAGACTATAGGCGATGGCACCCCACTCCAGTACTCTTGCCTGGAAAATCCCATGGACGTAGGAACCTGGCAGGCTGCAGTCCACGGGGTCACTAAGAGTCGGACACGACTGAGCGACTTCACTTTCACTTTTCACTTTCATGCATTGGAGAAGGAAATGGCAACCCACACCAGTGCTCTTGCCTGGAGAATCCCAGGGACGGGGTGCCTGGTGGGCTGCCGTCTATGGGGTCGCACAGAGTCGGACACGACTGAAGCGAGGCAGCAGCAGCATAGCTCCAGCTAAAAGTAGCAAGTATCTTACATTTATGCTAGTCTCTCAGCTTGACCTTGTAACAGAATATTTAAAATAAATATTAATAGTGGGTATAATATAAATACCTACATATATGAATATATGCATATACAGGCATCTTTTAAAGTTACATACCCCTATATTTTATGAGTATGTGAAAGTCGCTCAGTCATGTCCTGCTCTTTGCAACCCCATGGAATAGTCCGTGGAATTCTCCAGGCCAGAATCCTGGGCTGGGCAGCCTTTCCCTTCTCCAGGGGATCTTCCCAACCCAGGGATCAAACTCAGGTCTCCCATTGCAGGCGGATTCTTTACCAGCTGAGCCACCAGGGAAGCCCAAGAATACTGGAGTGGGTAGCCTGTCCCCACGTGAAATCACGTGGGCCCCCAGGGGAAATCACGTGGGCCCCCAGGGGAAATCACGTGGGCCCCACGGGGAAATCACGTGGGCCGCACGGGGAACTCACGTGGGCCCCCAGGGGAAATCACGTGGGCCCCACGGGGAAATCACGTGGGCCCCACATAAATCCCAGTGGATATTCCTGACCCAGGAATAATTACCAGAAAAGGAGCAGGTTTTCCATGCTTTTGTTCCCGTACTTCTCACCCTACCTACAACCAAATTTTAATATTTCTTCAATCGTCAAACTTCAAAAACTTTCAAAGTACTATGCATTTCCCTCTAATCCTATATTTTAGTGGGGCTAATGCTGGAATTGTACGTGCAAAATATGAGGAAAAAATAACACCTGGATTTAAGTCCAGATTCTACTATAGACAAATGTCTCAACCTCTCTGAACCTTGGTTTTGTCACCTGTGAGATGAGAATGATGATTACCTCAATAGAGTAATTGTAATAATTATATGAAATAATGCTTATGAAAATATCCTCCTTATTATTTTTCTATATTAAAAAACACTAGGAATTACTAAAAAGATTATGATTCTATTCATCACTGACTTATAAATAGTTGTTTCAAGGGCAGGAGGCAAAATGTCAAGTTTATGGTTCTGGCCTCACTAGACTACCCTTGGGTCACACCTGGATTTCGGCCCCACCCCGCCCTCCACTGGGCTTTTTGTTTATAAATGCTTTCCCAGCCCAGCCTATGCAGGAACACTGCAAAGAGCAGTGCTTGACACATGGTCCAACTGTCAGAGTCTGTGATAAGCACCCTAAAGTTTGAACACAGCTCAGAGCTGGTGATTCAGAAATAGTAAGCATCTATATGGAACCCTTCAGTGCAAGATTTATAACTACAGATTTTTCTCTAACTCCTTTCTGATGGAGTTTGGAAGAGCTATCATTAAGCAGATGCTTTCAGAAGAAATAATCATTGCTAATTCTCTGCTACATGATAAAACGCCGTCCCCCATTCTTCCTGTTCGTCAACACACAAAGGCATTGATGAGATTGGTTTCGCTTTTGTTGGAACATGTGTTAACTACTCCACTGGTATCAGTGAAGCTCATGGTTACAAACAATGAAAGAAACTCAGGTCACACCAAGGAGACATTTCATGCCCAGCTTTCCTGGTTCTGTTTCACTAAATCTCTTCTCCTTAAATAAAACACAAGCTTCTACCCACAGCAGACCCTTACAAGTTCCCTTACAAACCCCACAGGCAGGAAATGGAGAGAGAATATAATGGGGAGAATCAGGTCCTCCACCAGTTTCCTAAGTGTAACTCTAATTACTGCAGACCCTCAGCAAACAAAGATGTTTGCCCTCAGAGACAGAAAAGAGAAAAGAAGAGAGAAAAAGACACTCCATGTATGATGCACTGTCTACAAAAGGGCACAAGTTGACACCATCTTTGGAAAATAAACATGTTTCTCCAAAGCAAAGGGTTTATCCTAGACACAAAAGCATTTTTATTAATGGGGAATTAAGCTACTCAAATTATACAGAATGCCTTCTAAAATTAACTTCATCTTGCAATATTAAATCACCATGACAGATTTTTCAATAACCCTGTGGAATCTACATTTTAATTTTTAAATAGTATATGTAAGTTTTGTAGTTCATATCAGGCTGGTCAACAGTGGACTCAGCAGCCACGCACTAATGGATAATACAATTTAACGAAGATATCAAAATTATGCAGTGTTGGAATTTTTGTCTCATGGTGCGTGCATGTGAGCTTAATTGCTCAGTTGTGTCTGATGCTTTGCAACCCTTTGGACTGTTTCATGGTGCTTTATGCTATTTCAGGTGATTCTGGTTCTAAAACAAGGAAATATCCCCCAAAATGGAACTGTTTTTTTCAGACCTCACTTGTTGGGATTGTGTTTGTGTTATAAGACATTGTTTTATAGAATTAGTTTTCTCTTTTGCCACAGATCCAGTGCCATTGCTTCTGTATATCCCCCACCTCCTCAAATGACAATGGGAATGTTACTAACAACCTCAGATTGATTCCTTTCCTTTTAGAAGACCCTGCCTTCTCCCTTCCACAGAGACTTGAGAACCAATGAAAAGCCTACAAATCACTGTACTATTATTTATTTACACAATGTACATTGATTGACCCTACATGGCACATGGGGTCAGACACTGGGGTTAGAGAGAGATAGGGAGCCTCTGCCTGCAGGATTCACACTAGACATTAGATGTTTAGAAGACAAATGTTGAGCCAATATGAGGTCTCACAAGTGAAGAACAACTTCTTTTTGTGCAGCTCAGACCAGTCACTGTGCTCACCCACTGGTGGAGAAATATACTGACATTCTCTCTCACCATATTAATCTAGATAGAGACTCGTAAGCATAGCCCTCTGTGAATGAAGGCTTACTGAAACAGACTGAATGTTTGTGTTCCTTCAAAATTCATATGTTGAAACCTAGTCCACAATGTGAGAGGATTTGGAGGTGGGGCCTTTGGGAGCTGATTAGGTCTTAAAGGTAAAGCCCCCATGAATGGGATTGGTGTCCTTATTTAAGAGACCCCAGAGCTCCCTCGCACCATCCACCATGTGAGGACGCAGAAGACGGCCATCTATGAGTCAGAAAGTGGGTCCTGATCACACACTAAACATGCCAGAGCTCTGATCTTGGACTTCCCCAGCCTCCAGAACTACAGACACAAATTCCTGTTGTTTATATGACAGTCTGTGGCATTTTGTTACAGCAGCCCAAATGGAGTTAGGACTCTTTCAAGTGTCAGGCACCATTCAGAGCATTATGTAGATATTTGCTTCATTTAATTCTGGAAATTTTCCTTTGAGAGAGGAAATATTATCATCGTTTCCATTTCACTGATGAGAATAGCAAAGCTTATGGAACTCAACATGGCAATGCCACACAATGAATGAAGCAATCAAAATGCTAACCTAGATCAGACACCAAGGAACCACTAACTCCAGGTGCCCTCTGCAATCTGGGTTTGTTAGCTGAACACATCTAAATTTTCTCCTGAGTCGAAATACACCTGTAAATAAGCAAGTATTCATCTAATTATAATTTTGCTTCACAGGTAGAGAGACAACTAAATTTGCAATCAAAAAAATGCATCACAATTATCTGAGTATTGTTCCACTGAAAAAATGTTAGTCCTGATTTAATAATAATGAGATACTGAGAACTGTCTAAAGTTGAAATCAGAAACTTTGGATGGGCACCAGGTTACTAGTGATACGAGATCCACTTAAATCAGCTTGGCAAAGCCTAAGGATTCTTTTTAAAGGGTGTTCCTGATTTCATCATTAATCAGCTTATTCTCCTTTTTCCCTATTGACTGGCCATCGACTTCAATAGAACACTCTGGCTGTTTTCAGAGCTTTCTCATTCAGCCTTTAAATTAGCTAACTTCCCAGCCACAAGGCAGGTAGCAATTTATGCCAAACAAATCATGAGGCAGGAGGCACTCTGAGGAAAGACTGCTTATTTCCCTTCTGTTCTCTCATGAGGAGGGGAGAAGTGACAAATGCTTGTGGGTTGGTAAACTGTACTAATTTACAAGCCTGCTGTTATCTTTCTAATGTAACACTCCCTAGAGGAGCTCTGAGGAATGATCTAGTTGAAGCTTTCAGTTTCAATCAATAAACTTGGAAGATTATGAAACATGGCTCCTATTTAATACAGTAAAATCCAACCTTTATATCTTTGGGGCTTTGATCAACTTATAATCAAAATTATAAGTAATTTTGAAGTATAAGTTAAAGAAATTAAAACATGAATTAATATAGTGCTTGCCATGTTTTATGACCAAAATAATAGTAATAACCAACATTTGTATAGCTCATTACTGCTCAAGATATTCACTAAGATGCCTTGAAGGCATCTTAACATCATCACGATCCTCACTGCGGCTACCATTCACTGACCATCAGACACAGTACTGAGTGCTTTACGTACACTCAAGAGATTCCCGTTCACCTTCAAACACTTTGTCTTTGTAATGTTTCATATCCTACTGATGAACCACCACTATTTGATTATGCAAGTCAGAAATCTAAGTGTCATCCAGGCACACTACCCTCTACATATCTCCCAAATATAGTTAGTTATTTAGTATTAGTCACTCAGTCATGTCCAACTCATCGCAACCCCATGGACTATAGCCCTCCAGGCTCCTCTATTCAGGCTCCAGGCAAGAATACTGGAGTGGGCTGCCATTTCCTTCTCCAGGGGATCTTCCCAACCGAGGGATCAAACCCAGGCCTCCTGCAATGCAGACAGACTCTCTACCATCTGAGCCACAGGGAAGCCCCTTCCAAATATAATCTGTAGCCATATCCAATCTATCTCATACCCTAAATGTATTTCTAATATACCAGCATCTCTCTAGGTCTGCCACAGACCTAGACTTTAGCCCATGTCTCTCATCTAAACTGTTGCAATAGCTTCCAAATTGGCCTTCTGGCATCCTCTGCCCTCCCTCCACTCCCCATTAATCCTACCAGAGCAGGTGCTAGAAATGCGAATCTGGTTACATCACAAACACAACTGCTATTGCACTTAACATCCTTCAAGGACCAGGTCCTGCACCTTTACATGCCCTGCAGAGCACAGCGGGGTCTGCGGCCTGCTCCCGGGCACCACCTTCTCCCTCCAGCTGCCACAGCATTTGTTCACATCCTTCAAATGTACAGTGTACCTTCTGCCACAATGTGCCCCATTTCTTCCACCCAGAATGCGAGTACCATCATTCCCTTGCTGAGTGAGTGCTAATTCATCTGTCAGCTTTCATCTCACACATTACCTTCCTGGGTAAAACTTTCCTGCCTTCCTTGCACAGACTCCTCACCGCCCACTCAAGTCAAAATGTTTTTTATTATATTCCCTCATAGAACTATACTCATTTTCCTTACTATCTGTTCAGGGAGATTGTTTGTCTTACTCATTAATGTCTCTTCACTTCCTGGATCAGTAATTAAGCAACCAAAGGCAGGCACTCATTGATTAAATATTTTACTTACAAATTACACTCCAAATACCTTCTCACATTTAATTTTCACAAGAGCCGTAAGGAAGAGAGATTAAGTAACATTATCTCCATTTT
This sequence comes from Ovis canadensis, assembly GCF_042477335.2. Lineage (NCBI taxonomy): Eukaryota > Metazoa > Chordata > Mammalia > Artiodactyla > Bovidae > Ovis > Ovis canadensis. Next base: position 31,050,900 of record NC_091248.1, on the reverse strand, counting down.
TATAAATGAGGTGATTAAGACCCAGAAAGGCCATGTCCCTTGCCCTAGAGCTTAGGGCAACTGGGTGATGGAAACACAGCTCAGACTTGGATCTTTTGACTTTATGATCATCCCAAAGCACTTAGCTGACTTCCAAACAAGAAACTGTATTGTATACATTGTCATCAACTGGCATGATACACTGAGTGTTAGATCAACCCAAGCAAAGGCAAAGAGATAACAATCATCATAATAGTTGCACAACTCAGCAAATGTGCTAAAATATAGGCTTGTCCACTACGATTAGATGAAGCTGATGCCGTGTAAATTGCACTTTGAGAAGACTGTTTCTGAAAATCACAACTCCTAAGTGATGTTTTGGAAGTCAACCCAGAAAGCACCTCAAAAACTGTTAAAATACTTGATCATCAACTCTAGAGGCGACTTTAGTATTCTTAAAGTGCCTCACACTACATGCGTGGAATTGCATTGGATGCTATAAAAGTGCAGCTACCTGGGTCCATTTCCAGAACTGAATCCAAAACAGTTGGGGATGAGATCCCAGAAAGCTACATTTTTAATGTGTGTGGGAAGTCGTCTGTACACACATTGAGGCTGAGAAACAGTGCTCTCTGTGCACCAGGACTGCTTGAAAAAGGCACGTGTCCTCAAGGAGAAGGCTAATCACCTTGTTAAGACCTTATACATATGAGAGGTAATTCTTCAGTTCAGTTCAGTTCAGTGGCTCAGTCGTGTCCCACTCTTTGCCACCCCATGAATTGCAGCACGCCAGGCCTCCCTGTCCATCACCAACTCCTGGAGTTCACTCAAACTCACGTCCATTGAGTCAGTGATGCCATCCAGCCATCTCATCCTCTGCTGTCCCCTTCTCCTTCTTAGGTAGGTTGATAAGCAGTCCAGGGCCCTCAAGGAGGAGAAAGGCACATTTTTTTTTTCTACTTTCCTTCATCTTAGTCACATAAGATGTTTTTTCCTCAAGCTCTGAGTTGTTACCATAAGAATCTATTTATTATAAGACTAACTTTCTTTAAGATCCCCTGGAGAAGGAAATGGCAACCCATCCAGTATTCTTGCCTGTAAAATCCCATGGACTGTAGCCTACCAGGCTCCTCTGTCCATGGGATTTTACAGGCAAGAATACTGGATGAGTTGCCATTTCTTTCTGAGTGGGTTGCCATTTCCTTCTCTAGGAGATCTTCCTGACCTAGAGATTGAACCAGGGTCTCCCGCATTGCGGGCAGATGCTTTACCATCTGAGCCACCAGAGAAGTCCAACCTTCTTTAAGCACAGAGCTAATGATTACACTTACTCCTTGGAAGAAAAGTTATGACCAACCTAGATAGCATATTGAAAAGCAGAGACATTACTTTGCCAACAACGGTCTGTCTAGTAAAGGCTATGGTTTTTCCAGTGGTCACGTGTGGATGTGAGAGTTGGACTGTGAAGAAAGCTGAGCGCTGAAGAATTGATGCTTTTGAACTGTGGTGTTGGAGAAGACTCTTGAGAGTCCCTTGGACTGCAAGGAGATCCAACCAGTCCATTCTGAAGGAGATCAGCCCCGGGTGTTCTTTGGAGGGAATGATGCTAAAGCTCCAGTACTCCAGTACTTTGGCCACCTCATGCGAAAAGGAAAAGACTCATTGGAAAAGACTCTGATGCTGGGAGGGATTGAGGGCAAGTGGAAAAGGGGACGAGAGAGGATGAGATGGCTGGATGGCATCACTGACTCGATAGACGTGAGTTTGAGTGAATTCTGGGAGATGGTGATGGACAGGGAGGCCTGGCATGCTGCGATTCATGGGGTGGCAAAGAGTGGGACACGACTGAGCGACTGAACTGAACTAATAATTACACAACAAAACAACTCATCTTGCTCAAGGGTATGTTTTTGCTTAAGCTAAACATACTAATATATACTAATGAGTATATAACAACAATGTATCTTGCCCGAGGACATGTTTCTCCTTCTTAACAGAAACCTGACTAATCTTGTTATCTTGTTATGTTGTAGGAGTGGGTCTGGTAAGACCTTTCTATTGCAAGCAACCAACTGAGAGACTGATTAAGACTGGGGCTCTCTCTGTCCCCTTCTGATGTCGATGTCAGAAGCTTTCTCTGTCCCTTGCTATACTTTAATAAAACTCTTGCTACACAAAAGCTCTGAGTGATCAAGCCTTGTCTCTTGTCCTGAAGCTAAATTCTCTTCTTTGGAGATCACGAATCCGACTCCGTTAACCATAAGCTATCATACAGAGATATTTGCCTGCTCTTCAAACTTAGTTTTCTAGCAAACAATGAGATTTCTAATAATTGAGAACAAAGATACTATGTATCTTACACAATATTCACCTAACAGCTGTTGAATGTTTAGTGTATGCAAAACTTCAGTGTAAACTGAAATCATTGAAGAGTCCCATGGGAAACCCAGTGGACACTAAAAGTGCACGTTTTACAAAGTTTTATGAAAATTATCTAACAATATATTATTCTGCAGAATAATATATCTCTAGAGTTTGTTACTATGAAAAATGTGATTTTAAAACTACTTTTTCTTATGTATCTGACTTCCACCAGAAACTTCTGCTGAGTGGTTAGGAATCCAATTTGCAATGTTGAGCTCTGTTATTTCTTCCTAGATGCAGGTATTCCAGTGCTGTATTGCTCATAAATGACTGTTTTGGCCACTCAGGTGACTCTGGGGCTAATTACAACAAACAATAAGGACCTAGAGCTGAAGAGGAGGCTAAGACAAGCCTTCAAGGATCAAGCAGATTGTTAGCAATGAAAATGATCCCAGGTCAGTAGGAAAGTTTTGAAGATCTATTTGAAGGTTCCTAAATGAGGTTAGGAATTAAAAACAGGTAAGTAAGGGAATATATAGACAGAAACACAGGCAGCAGAGGCTCAGAGGACCAGCATTCTGCTGCTAAGCAGGAAAATTTATTTACAAATGCAGAGCAAAACCAAAAATCTAATCCAAAATGACATAAAATTAAAAGTTAAAGTTTTTAATTTCTTACTATGTTCAGGATACCATACTACAGAATGTCTTTGATCCTTCTGGAGCTAAATAGGGGCTAAGCAGGTGAACCCCAGAACAAGTGATTTCCCTGATACACCTTGCTCTCCATTCATTTACTATTAATCTTGAGATAGAAATGGCTCATCAATGACTAGGAAACAGAAATTGCATCTGAATGGCTGCAGCTTCTGTGATGCTGCTGCTGGACATACTTGTGTCTCCTTTCTACATCCTCCTAAAGTAAATCTGATGCCAAGTCTAACTGAGTCTCATGAAGCTAGTTCAGTTCAGTTCAGTCGCTCAGTTGTGTCCGACTCTTTGCGACCCCATAACCAGACTGTATTTCTTGGTTTCAAGAAATACAATCAAGGCTTCCCTAGAGTTGGACAGGACTGAGTGACTTCACTTTCACTTTTCACTTTCATGCATTGGAGAAGGAAATGGCAACCCACTCCAGGGTTCTTGCCTGGAGAATCCCACAGACAGGGGAGCCTGATGGGCTGCAGTCTATGGGGTCGCACAGAGTTGGACACAACTGAAGCGACTTAGCCGCAGCAGCAGCAGTGGCTCAGTGGTAAAGAATACACTTGCCAATGCAGGAAACATGAGTTCAATCCCTGGTCCTAGAAGATTCCACATGCCACAGGGCAACTTCAGCCCGTGAGCCACAACTATTGAGCCTATGCTCTAAAGTCTGGGGGCCACAACTACTGAAGCCCTCATGCCTAGAACCTGTGCTCCACAACAAGAGAAGCCACTGCAATGAGAAGAGAAAGCATCACAATGAACAGTAGCCCCTGCTCGCTACAACCAGACGAAAACCGTGCAACAACAAAAACCGAACACAACAAAAAATAAAGAAATCAATACTTTTTTTAACAAAAGAAATACAATCAGTTAGATAGATACATACAGAGATACATAGATAGCTGGATGAATGATAGGTAAATGATGGGTAGATAGATAAATACATAGATACACAGATACAAGAAAGAAAATTAGTGAAATTTGCCCCTGCCTTCAAGGACCTTGTTACCTAATAGTAGGGTAGAGATCAAGAACAATATTGCTATCCTAAAAAGGTATGATATGAGAAGAATATAGTACTCTTGAGCTTAAAAGGAGAAAAAGATTATTTGAAAATAGGAAAGGCTTTTTTGGAGGAGTAGCTTCTGAGATGATTCTGAGATGCGGTGGGATTGGACTCATGCCACTGGGCAAAAAAGCTTCCAGCAAAATGTATAGCAGAGACAAAGGATGAAGGCAGGACTCAAAGTCAGAGGAACACGTAATAGCCCCTTCAGCTATGAGAACCAGTGCTACAAGAAGACAGGAGGTTTAGGCCTGACGAGTTGTTTGGTCGGGATTAGAGCACAGAGGGCCTTGCAGGCTGAACTGAGGGAATGTGCTTTAATAGGGTAGAGCCTGAGGAACCACTGGAGATGACAGAGGAGGGTGGTGATACGACCAAAGCTGCTCTTCATGAAAGCTAACATGGTGATGGTGTTCAAAGTGAACTGGCCCTGATTGGTGATAGACGTACTGGCAGGCTGGCCATGTTCACAGTCAAGTAATAGGTTGGATGGGCCTGCACCGGGGTAGTGAGACAGAAAGCAGAAAACAGACAATAGAAATGTATAGGTATAGAGACCACAGACTGCTCCTTCACCTTTTCTCCCTCAAACACAACTAAAGTGAAGTTTTAATTGCTCAGTCATGCCTAACTCTTTGCAACCCCATGTAGCCCACCACGCTCCTCTTATCCATGGAATTCTCCAGGCAAAGATCCTGGAGGGGGTTGCCATTTCCATCTCCAGGGGATCTTCCTGACCTAGGGATCGAACATGCAGTCAGATTCTTTACCGTCTGAGCCACCAGGGAAGCCCTCATACACAACAGGAAATGTTAAAAGGGAAGAGACTTGAGGTTTGGTTTGGATATATAGAATTAGGAAAAAACTGAAGAAACATGGAAAACCAGCAGGAGAAGAGCCACAACTCTGTGTTAAAGTTTAAGGATTTTATATAATGACATTATGTCATCAAATTGGAGTATAGTGACGCCATGAGATAATGCTGAATATGCATTACAGGAGGGAAAGTAACACAGAGGCTTCATAGGGGAGTAATTTAGAGTAAAATGCCAGAGCCAAAAATACAAGGATTCAGATCTTGGCTTTACTCAATGTCCATGTGACAAGCTGTTTTACCTTTCTGCGTCTCAGTTTCTACATCTGTAAAATGGGTACTAAAATAACAGTAGTTCCTGTCTCACAGAACTATTGAAAGGTGTTCCAATTATCAATCTATTCCCTCAAAGCTTCAAATTCAACCTTTGTTGCCTGCTCTGCACAAATGGAGATGGCCCTTTAAATATTTCTCCTTTGCCAGTGAGCCTGATGCTAAGCACCATCATTAGAGGGAAAAAGAGAGTTGCTGGAAAAGGAAGGGGTTTTCCTCCCACTTCCAGCTTGTCTCATTCATCAGGCTCCCTGCTTGTGGTCTTTCCAGTAGCCGGCTTTTGTAGAGAATGAATTCTGTTTTCCAACACCCAGCTTCTGCAGTGTGTAGCAGCCAGCAACACCAGTAGCCCCAGAAGATGAATTCTGAGCAGGTCCCGCCAGTGGAGCATGCTGGTATCTTGTCTGCCACTCAGCATGCCATGCCCACACCAGAGGTCTAGATCTTGGGTGGGGAGACCCACTTTCCGGTTTATTTCTATCTTGGGAGCTCTCTTAGCCTGGGGATAGTGGCACCTCCTGCATTTGCTAAGCCTATACTTTTTTTAGAGTTCTCTTTACTTCATACTGGGCTTCCCTTGTGGCTCAGCTGGTAAAGAGTCCGCCTGCAATGTGAGAGACCTAGGTTCGATCCCTGGGTTGGGAAGATACCCTGGAGAAAGGAAAAGCTACCCACTCCAGTATTTTGGCCTGGAGAATTCCATGGACTGTACAGTCATGGGGTCGCAAAGAGTCCGACACAACTGAGCAGCTTTCACTTCACTTACTTCATACTAGCCCATCGCTCATTACTTCAATCCCGTGTTATGCTCATTAATGTTTTATATTTTACTTTCACTACTCAAATCACTGTGTGACTTCTGTCTTCTGGTTGAACCCTGACTGATATAGTAGGATTAATAAAACCCTATTTGTTAAGTGTAAAACAGTGCCTTTTACATAATAAGCACTTTTTAAATGTTTGTTACATTAATCTTCTAATATGAGGGCCAGAAAAGAAAGGAATACGTTTTAGCTCTAGCATCGCATAAATGTACCCTATGACCTGGTAACCTTGGGAAAAGAAAAACTATTTGTTTTCCTTCTTTTTCACCTACAGCTTTTGCCACTAAATATGTTTATACAATAAAACCCATTGCCTGTCATACTAGGTAAAGACCAGGCATTTATATTAATTAAGTGATATTAAAAACAAATATACAGTGAAAGCATATATATTATAGTGTTTTTAACTAGTAGGCAATGTTAACACTGGATGATAAGTTAAGTTTATGAACATCCCTGTATATCATAAAATTCATTTCTATTTAAATGGTTTCCCATATAACAAGATCAAAATGTCCAATATGCTGTATGTTTTGAATGTGTTTTCCTGCATATTTTTAAAAATTTACATTCAGAATGATTCCATAGAGCATTTAGGGAAGATATTAGCCTACAATTTCTGAGATAGGAAAACTGAACTGGAAGAGGTCAAATGACTTGCCTATGATCCTGTGGTACAATTAGTGACGGATATAGATCCACCAGTTCTCAACCAAACTTTTTTTTTTTTTCCCTCCAACATATTAACCCCCAACAACAAAGATCAAGACAGATACACTCTCAAATGACATCTTGAATCAATCGTTTCTGTAAATGTGAAACATTGCAAGACAAGTTGGAGGCCAACTTGATGGGTATAATAGGCCTTGGGCCTTACCTTCCAATTCCTATCATTCCTGTCTCCACTACTGGTGTCCACAACCTTGAAAAGACCTTGTATACATCCCTTTAGAGCTCCATTATCTCTGTGATTGGAGCTTTGAAAGATCTCAACTTGCTGCTCTGACTGTGACCTAGGCCAGCCACACAGCCCTTCTGGTTCTCAGTTTCTTCATCTTTAAAATGTTAATGGTGTATCTGATCATCTATGAGTTTTCTTACTCCTCTAAACCTCGATGATCCTAAAACTACTAAGCCACTCACAATCTTATTTTCTTCATCCATAAAATTTACAATTGAACTGGATGTTACATTAAATTTCTTACCAGTGCCTAACTGCTTTGATTCTAATATTTGAAATATAAATCCAGACTTTCAAGACTGTTTTAATGTGTCATTTGGGAATCACTGTATAATTCTTTTTAACAATAATTGCATCTGCTAGACATCCTATTTCCAAAGGTCTAAATAGGCCCAGAAATCTAGGTTCTAGAAGGTCCTGGGTGCGAGGGACTGCGTGGCTAGGTGTCAGCGCCACTGCTCCTAGGCACCTGGGCTCCTCGTTTCACAGTCATATGTTATACAGCACAACTCCTAAAAGCTTCCAGGAACTGGTCATTTGCCATTTCACTACTTGATAACAAATCACAGTTTCTCATTTTGGCATTGTGCACATGAAAAGTCCAACTTCAGTTTAATGGTGAGAACTGATGGCCACATTATATTATGAAATTTAGAAATGACAGATCCTTAGTGCTTGAAAGAGCCAGAAGACAGAAATCATATTTGTGACAGCTGACAGAATTTTTTCAAAGTTCTAAAAGCCAAAACCAAAATCATGCTGAAGATCACAACTCAAAAACAAGTATCATTAAAGGATTTAATAATACAGCTTCCAAGATCACAGACCAGATCTTTCAAGATTAGGGTTACAGAGTCCTCATCTGTGGCATTTATCTTTGAACATTATGTTTTGTTGGAGACTTCTTAGAGCTGAGAGTATAAAGACTAGTAATCAAAGTCAGACTCTGTAACTACAGGCTAGGGGACAATCACCTACTTGTTTAACCCTTGAAAAGTGAAGAGGTCAAAGCGGAGAAAGCCTGCATTAAAATGTGATGATTCTGTGAAAGGTTTGTATTTTGCTATTAAGATTACAGGTGGCTTCCCTGGAGGCTCAGTGGTAAAGAATCCTCCTGCCAATTTAGGTTCGATCCCTGACCCAGGAAGATCTCACATGCCTCGGGGCAGCTAAGCCCATGCAACACACTTATTGAGGCTGTGTTCTAGAGCCCAGGCGCCGCAACTGCTGAGCCCAGGAGCCGCAACTGCTGAGCCCAGGAGCCGCAAGTACTAAAGCCCGCATGCCAAGAAGCCGTACTCCACAACAGATGAAGCCACTGCAACGAGAAGCCCCTGCTCTCCACATCTAGAAAAAAGCTCATGCAGCAACAAAGACCCAGCACAGCCAAAAATAAATAGATTAAAAAATTTTTTTAAAGATTACATATAATGCACCAGCTGGTTTCAATGGTTATGGGCAGAGTTACCACCATTCTAGTTAAGAAACAAGTTACTTTCAAAAATTCTATGTTATAGCAGCAGACAACTGAGCAGTCTAGACAATACTGTGCCCTTCACAAAAGGGGAGGCTTGTGTTTGGAAATAGAGTAATAGCGAACACTTACATGAGGGCTTCCCTGAGAGCTCAGTTGGTAAAAAAAATCCACCTGCAATGGAGGAGACCCTGGTTCAATTCCTGGGTTGGGAAGATCTGGCTACCCACTCCGGTCTTCTTGGGCTTCCCTTGTGGCTCAACTGGTAAAGAATCTGCCTGCAATGTGGGAGACCTGGGTTCGATCCCTGGGTTGGGAAGATACCCTGGAGAAGAGAAAGGCCACCCACTCCAGTATTCTGGCCTGGAGAATTCCATGGACTATATAAGAGTCAGACACGACTGAATGACTTTCACTTTCACTTTCAAACACTTACATGTCAGGCACCATTATAAACTTCAAAACCCAGCAATTCATTTAATCCTTACAATCACCAATTAGGAAATGCCAGGCTGGGATTCAAACACAAGCAGTCAGATCCTAAAGTCTGTGTGTAACATCCTGCGTCTTCCCAGTTCAACAAACTTCAAAACTTTCCAATCAGGAACTGTTTCTATGAATCAATGAGTCATCAATTTTCAAGAGAAACCATAAATAAAGAAATTCAAATGCCTGATTCAATGCTGTCTACCATTAGGGGCTATTTGACAGATGGGATTTTAGGCTGTTGAAGGGCAACTGAGTTTTAAGATGCCAAAATGACCACTACTTAACTTTACACTTCCAGAACACAGAGCTTTCTGTCATCTGAGCCTTCTGCCATGTTTTTAAGTTAAGCCCATGCAGCCCCAGACACCACAAAAAGCCTCGCCCTGTCTTGCCCCATCTGAGTTGCAGAATCTTGACCCTTATGGTCAGGAAAATTCTGCCAGTGTAAGTCTGCACGTAACAATGCCTGGATATAGTATTTTAACTCACAAATATACAAAAATAACAAAAAGGTTTGTTCAGAATATTGGAACCCACATTCTATTATATTGAGCAAAAAAAAATATTCCTTTTACTTGACAGTTCAGTGACTTCATACAAAACAAATGGTAAAGGATGTGAACAGAGTTCTCTGCCTGTCTGTGGTTCTTCCTCATGAGGGAAGCAGAGGCCACCTGTAGCTAAGGAAGCTGCCGCGGGAGTCTCTTTGCTGCTCCAGCCCTTCCCTCTACTGTGAAGCCCAGGGTGGTGAGGAAGCTAGGCCTAGGCCAGCTGCACGGGCCCACACTCACAAGTGTGCAACTATGGCTTGAAGAGGAAAGATTCCCAAAACAGACAAACCTCTGAGGGCTAGTTGGGCCTTGCCCCAGCCCAGCAGCATAAGGCATCCAGCTTTGGCTATTCTGGCCTAGCTTCCCATGAGGTCTTAGTGTCATTTACAGAACTTGGGGGCCTCTAACTCGGTGCAGACCTAAGAGGCACCGGGAAAGTGCTATACCCACTTACTCATTCACACCCATATTTTTACACTGCTTCTTTCATAGCTCAACAGTAAACCAAAGGGTAAGTAACTTAACCCAAATCTAAGTCTCATTCTTATTAATCTTCAACAATGGAGTGGCCTTTGCAGGCTGGTAAAATTCAGCGGAGATCTCTAGTGTTTGCATCAGACCCTTATTACTAAGTCTTGGTCGTTGCCTGAGCACCTGCTGAAAGTACACAGTTTTGGAGCACTGACTGGTCACTGTGAACCTCAGGTGTGACTGCAGAAGATTGTCGAGCCTGGGGGTTCCCTGGGCCTTCTGTCTGAGTGGTCTCAGAAAGAAGGAAAATTCTTATGCTAAAACAACTTGGTTTTTAAGTCCCTTTCATACAAATGGCCTTTTCCTAAATGATATAGGAACTGAAAAAGAATCTTCCACTGGCACAGTCAGAGATACTTCCTGTCTCACACCATTAATCATCACCCCCGCCCCTGGAGTGGGGGTTTCTATTAGCATTACTGCCTCATCTCATCTTGTTTGATATGAGGTTTACACTATATAAAATCTATTTACTTCAGGCTAAATATTCCTAAATCCAAACTCTGAAATGCCAACTGCCAAACTTTATACTTTCATGTTAAATAAAAACAGATACCATCTGATTAGAGAAAAAAATTCCAAATTCTCCAGGAAGTCACCCACACACATGCATTATCTACCTGACCCTAACCTGGACTCTAAATAGAGTTCATACTGATGTTGAAGCTGAAGCTCCAATACTTTGGCCACCCGATACAAAGGACTGACTCACTGGAAAAGACCCTGATGCTGGGAAAGATTGAAGGCTGGAGGAGAGGAGGACAACAGAGGGTGAGACGGTTGGATGGCATCCCCAGCTCAATGGACATGGACTTGGGCAAACTCCAGGAGCTAGTGAGAGACAGGGAAGCCTGGGGTACGTGCTGCAGTCCAAGGGGTCACAATGAGACGGACATGACTTGGTGATTGAATAACAACAACAACAACAACTACTACAACTCTTTTGACAGAATAACATGTTTCCCTTTCCTGGGTCTACATCTTATTATTCTATCTAACTGAGTTCTGAGAAAGACCTGGAACAAGTATCACATTTGATATCCGTCCCAGGGCTTTGTGGGCTTCCCAGGTGGCTCAGTGGTAAAGAATTCGCCTGCCAATGCAGAAGACGTGGGTTTGATCCCTAGGTCAGGAAGTTCCCCTGGAGAAGGAAATGGAAACCCATTCCAGTACTCTTGCCCGGGAAATCCCAGGAACCGAGGAGTCTGGTGGGCTACAGTCTATGGGGCTGCAAAAGAGCTGAACATGTCTTATCGACTAAACAAGCAGAAAACAAACAAAAAAAGGACTTTGCACATAACAGCTCCTCAGAATAGTATGATTATTGACGGTTACCAACACCGAAATTCATGACACAAAATTATCAGTGTCTAAAAAGGCAAAAATTTCATTGCACTCTAATTCCCAAAAAGAACTGAAAAAGAATGTGTTCCAATACGAACAAGTAAAAAGAGATTATTTTCAACTTGGAAGGGATTTTCCACAAATGGAAATTTCAAAAACAGTCAATATCATCTTTAAATTGCTTCTGGTTTGCAAGTGTTATTAACTTCACCCAAGGTTGGGTCTAAATGATAGGGAGAAACATTTTTGAAAGTGGGAGTTAGGGGAAGCAGGGATACTGATTAGCCAGTGGTCATTAACTATTCAAAATACCCAATCTCAGCCTTGACAAAATCCATCAATTCTATTTTTCTCTTACCCAAATTAAAGCATGTGGCCATAATTTGCCCAATTTCCCCCCCCCCTGATTTGGTTCTTTTTCTTGATACCTTATTGGTTAGTGGCAGGAGCTGCTTGACAGGTGTGATAATGAAAGCTAAATGATCAGCAAGCCCCAAGGATATCCCTTTCAAAATGAAACTGATGTCCATGTAAATAAGGCACTTGTAATAATAACTTGCATCGGTACAGTGCTTCATGGCTTAAAAAGCATTTTCAAATACATTAGCTCATTTGATGCAATATTTTCACAAAATAAGAAGAGCAGGACTGATTATCTCCTGTAGAAGAGGAAACCTCAGTTGTAATATGACTGCTGTAAGGAAACAGGTTAAATCTTCTGTTATTTACATGTCTCCGTTCCATATATTGAGAGAGGCGTTGGTCATTAAATAGATTTAGCTGAGCATGGTAGGAGAGCACTATGTTTTCCATATGCTACTGTCAGACATTGTTCTACGACGTGTTCTCAAGACTTAGCCTGCGTCGTAATCACCTGAAGGGCTTGAGGTTGCTGAACCCCACTGCCCGGAGTTTCTGAGTCAGTAGGCTGGGGTTCGGGAGGGTCACATTTCTAACATGTTCTCAGGCAACACTGGTGTGGAGGGTCTAGGGAACCACACTTTGAGAACCACCTGTCAGGCATTCAAGACCATTCTCCTTTGTCTCCCACTGACCCCAGATGGAAACATGAACAAGTCAAAAGGCTTTTCTGCTCCCTGTTGGGTTCTTTTGAACTGCAAATACAATTGCTCTAAATTACAAACAACTTTAATTCAGAAAGTAGAATGTGCTGTTTATGATATTAATCAAAACACTGAACTTAATATTAAAACATCTCCCTCTTCAGGCACTCTCAGGCTGGAAGACAGACTGCAAAGTAGGAAAGAGGGGTGTGGCTGGCTTGAGGATTTCCCTGCCCTGAGCTCCCCCCACCCCTATGTACCAGCTCCTCTGTGGTTGAAAGTGAAAGTGAAGTCGCTCAGTCGTGTCCGACTCTTTGCTACCCCATGGACTGTAGCCTACCAGGCTCCTCTGTCCATGAGATTTTCCAGGCAATGGTACTAGAGTGGATTGCTATTTCCTTCTCCAGGGGATCTTGCTGACTCAGGGATCGAACCCAGGTCTCCCTCATTGTAGACAGACGTTTTACCGTCTGAGCCACCAGGGAAGTCCCTCTGTGGTTAGTGGAGGGCATTTCGTGGAGGCAGAAAAAAAAAGAGATAGAGGGTGAAGAAAAAGACCTTACGTGAACTGGTGCTGCTGTGACAACCTCCCATGCTCTTGGTCAGAGTTTGAAGCTAACTCTATAGTGGGGGCTCTATAGAGGGGGCTTTAGTGGGAGAGACTATTTGGAGAATCTCAGGGCTGCAGGTTATCTGATCTATTTCTATTCTAACCAACTTCCACTTACTCCTTGCTCAGCCTCTAGAAATCTAGTGTTGACCCTCTAGATTCTCAAGAACCCTTGGTCCCTTCAGGAGGCCTTACTGGAGAGCCCCGTGTTCACCCACATTAGCTCTCTCTCACGTGGTTCGCCAGTAACAACACCACATACCTTGCCCAACAAAGTCCAGCAATACACACCAATCCCATGGCAGCCACGGCCACGCTACCATACTCATGCATGTGTAAGCCTTGGTCCTCCAAGACTTATCCCAACTGCAAGGATTGTACTTCAGGTTTTCCAAGTAGACCTATGGACGTCTCTCTCACAAAGCTTGAGGCAAAGGAGATAATGCCCACCTTACACCCCTGGGGCAAGGGAGGATACAGATTCACAATTCACTATTGTTCAGTTGCTCAGTCTGTCCAACTCTTTGCGACCCCATGGACTGCAGCACGCTAGGCTTCCCTGTCCTTCACCATCTCCCGGAGCTTGCTCAAACTCATGTCCATCAAGTCAGTGATACCATCCAACCATCTCATCCTCTGTTGTCCCCTTCTCCTCCTGCCCTCAATCTTTCCCGGCATCAGGGTCTTTTCCAATGAGTCAGCTCTTCATATCAGGTGGCCAAAGTATTGGAGCTTCAGCTTCAGCATCAGTGAAGGACTTCCAGTGAAGGACTGATACACTATACCCCTCTGCGATTGCATCTCTTCACAAACCTTGACTCCTGTTCCTTCTCCCTGGGCTCTTTCACATTTTCAAAATATGAAAAAGGCTAGAAAAATGTGGAATTGGCTTTTGGTTATTGCTTCTATGAATTCAACCTAGGAAAAACCACCTTCAGCGTTTTTTATCCATTATATCATGGTGTGTAATGGTTTATGTTATGTGTCCATTTAGCTAGACTATAAGGTCCAATTGTTTAGTCAAACATCAGTGGAGATACTTTCTGGATATGACTGACATTTCTTTCAGTAGACTTGGAATAAAGAAGACCACCCTCACAATGTGGGTGGGCCTCATCTATTAATAATCAGTCAAAAGTCTTAAGAGGAAAACTAAGGTTTCCAGAGAAGGAAGGAATTCTGCCTCCAGACTGCCTCTGATTCAAGACTGCAACGTCATCCTTGCATGAATTTCTAGCCTGATGGCCTACCAGGCAAGCTTCAGACTTGCCAGCCCCTGCAACCACATGGGCCAATTCCTTAAAAATGTCTGCAAGTCAATCTCAAGATAGATAGATAGATAGATAGATATTTTGCTGGTTGTGTTTCTCTGAACATTAAAAAATGCATGATGTCTCCTTGAGACTTCTATTTTAACATCCCTTTTTAAAACCTCACAAGAATCTATACTATCCCCATTTTACACAAGAGGAAATAAAAGTGCAAACTCAATAAAGGAGACAGCTTTCAGTGAAGGTATTGTCAGCATGCAGCCCTGGGATTTGAATAGGTCTCTCTGACTCTAAATATCATATTGTCTCACTACTACAAAGTATTACCACATGCCCGTAAAAGCTGAACCACTAAATCAGTTGCCTCTCATATGTGGATTCACCCATGAAATTATGTATGCCTAGAACAAAAACAGTGAATTCTGTTATTTAAGCTCAAGATAATTCTGTCAACTTGACTGAATCAACTGGTTGGCACTTCACAAAGATCAACCATTCAGATGACTGATTGCATTTGATTTGCCTTGTCAAGGTATTTGGAGAGGAAATATACTTGTAACAATAGTAAAAAAAAAAAAAATTCAATGCAGTCATTTTCTGGAATCTTTACTATGTGTGATCTTCATACACCCTGTATTGCCAAACATCTATGAAGAACATATTATTAACTCATTTAATAAATAAAAAACTGAGGTTCACAGACATTAAATAAAGTTGCAGAGCAAATAAGTTTAAGTCTTAGCTCCCTGGGCAGTAAAACAAAAACTAATTCCTACTCACAATTTGATACAAAGAGAGGAAAACTGAACAATACCTGTGAAAGTGTTTATCACAGAGTTTAGCACAGTCTACATATTCAAGAAATATTAGTTTTTCCCCCTCTTTGCAAAAATAATTATACTTATCTGCCTAAACATTTTATTCTGCTAAAAAAATGTAGGAAGGAAACAGAAAACAAAGTTGAGCCAATACATACCTCCTGTGAGCTTGCTGACCACTTGATTCTAGGCCTTTGGATACTAGGGCCTCCGATACTAGAGACAGTAAAAAATCTAGGGTGCATAGGTATGGCCCTTCCTAACAGAAAAATGCTTTTAAGATCAGCCAACTATTCCCTATGGTTTCCTCACTTAACTTTTGGATACTCACTCTTATTTAAACCAATAAAATCAGCATTAAACGCCCTATCTTATTGATGTTATCCCACATGTTATTCCTGTGGCCACAAACAAGCAGAAAATTCTCTCAGCATACAAGAGAGAAAGAGTCCACTTTCTTGTACATATGAATATCTTGTCTGAATAAAGTGGCTTCTTCCAGAATCTTCTCAAGCCAAAAAGTGGACCTTGAACTTACTGGGAAGTTTCCTGGACTATATCATCTTTCTGATTGCATATATATGAGCATTTGATTATGTTGCTGACCTCAGTGAGCTGAAAATAGGCAATTAATTTTCCTCTGAGCACAAAATAGGACACTAACCCCAGGTCAAGGTGGGAAAATATATTGTAGTCATATAACCACGAAGTCTATACTACTCTTCAGATTCCTGCTCAAGGTAAATTTAGCCTGAGTTGATCCTTCATTCCATCAGGACAAAAATGTTCTTTCATCACACTGTACAGACAAATATTCCAGGAGAATATAAGGTATTGGGAAAAGCAGTAAGCAAAGTCAAAGCACAAGACACTATGATCATTTATCACTTACTGACCTGGTGCCATTTTTACATCAGTGAAGTACTGTTTGAACTCTACCTTTCATTCAGCAGCACTGAAAGAGCTATGGCTATTGGGTTAAAACTGCAAGCAACTTAAAACACACTTCCTTCCATGGCTGTTACAGAAGGCTCACAAGGAGATATTCTTCCAAGTAAGCTTACCATCATCCCCACATTATTTAGAAGATATCAAATCCCACAACATAACCCTGGTGACAGCTCAAATCTTCTAGTTCAAAGGGCACACCCCTTAATCACAGATTTGTCCTGCCTCACAGAGACAGTTGAGATGGTGGATTATCCATCACATGATGACCCAGGATATCATCCTGAAGGCTCATGGATGAAACAGGAAGGTTTATTCTTTGAAAATGAACTTCCCATGCTCATTGACTCTTGATAGATTACATTTTAGAAGAGAATAAAGGAAAGCCCTTTCCTTCTTTTTCTGTCTCTCTCACTTAGAACACTCTGGCTACAAGGGAAATAATCAATAAATAGAGCTTCCAGCCAAACTTAAAGGGATAAACGAGTAAATGCTAAGCTTTGGAGTATTAAGAAGCTTCATTGTGCAGTGTCAGAACGATTTCCATGTTATTAGCTCTAACTACTCCCTCCACCAATGGGACTATCAGAAACAGCATCAGCACGATTCTGCTTTCCACTCTCAGGCATGACAACAACAACGACAATATAACAATAATGATGATGAAGCCACCTTCCATATGTACAATTTTTCAAGTATATGGAGTTTATGCATATACCTGTGGAGTATGTAAGCTCCATGAAGGCAGGAATCATGTCTGTCTTAGTTAGCATCCTGTCCTCCAAAGCTTGTCAAATGCCTGGTGCCTGTCAAACTGCTTGGAGATAAATTTTCCTCGAATAAATAAACTAAACACCTCATTTAATCATCCAAAAATAATGTCGCTGGACATGGATTCCTGGTTCCATTTAACAGAGACTATAACTAAGATTCAGGGAAGCAAGCAGAGTACTCGAAGTATACACTATTTAGTGCCTGAGCCAGAAGATGCTCTGAAGTATTCTGATTCCAGATTTAGTGTTCATCCCCTACAGTGCTGCCAAACTTGATGAGAGCTGTAGCATGTATAAGGCAAGTAACAAGATTAGCACATCAAAATGCAGCAATAACTGTGCCTCTGAAAAGAGTGACAAAAGAAAAAAGCAAAGCTAAAATTCTAAGTTCAGATCACAATAAAAGTGCAGTGAGGAGTCACGTTCAAGAGATTGGTCATTATTAATCAAATTATAGATCAGCCCCAATAGCCACATATTTTCTTGCACTTGTACTCAAGAGACCTTTTTGTAAAACATTCACAGAAAAAGATCGATACCTCTCTGGAGGTAAGTGGCATAAATTATGTCTCAACATATACACCACGGGAGTTTTACTGTGTGTTGTATACAGTAATTGCATTTTATAGATGGCTGTGGAAAGCTTCAGTCCTCATTGATTTTGATCATAAACTAAAAGGCGACAAAAAGAAAAGAACAGCACTTTAGATGAAGAAGTCAGTCAGCTGAAGCTGCAAGAGAAAATGGAAATTTGGCATGCTGAATGTGATCAATTCATGTTTCTTGGAAAATGAATGTAGATATTTGAGTGCTTTCATTATGAGCCAGTAGCAAGACTTGAACGGTACTGTGAGCATCTCTGTTCCCCTAATAGTCAGTGGTGGTACCTAGCAGCAGGATTTAAGACGACAGGAAGCCGGCCTACACTACAGCCCTTTCTAACTTTCCACATTATGGATGCCATCAGAATGGCTTATGAGCCACATTAACTGGATATTTGTGTTTTTATTATTGCATTTAACGTGTCTTTGGGATTTACTATCAAAATTAAATGGAGATTGTGATGTAACCTGGGACCATCAGTATGTTGCTAAATTTCTAATTTCCAGAAGCAGATTTTTTCGAGCATTTCTCTCTTGATTGCCTTCATTTCTTCATGCCCTTCACAGCAAGCAATTCTGAAGGGATGTTAATGCAGCATAACAACTCTTTACCCTTTTTCGAGGCCAATTTTGCAATATGGGCAAAATGATTGGAAATGAAGTCCTGAAAACACTGAAACCATCTGTCAGGGACTCAGTTAAGAAGATCCACACTGTTTCACCGCCAAGGATGGGGATAAATTATGCCTGGCTGGAAATGTCCAAAACAAGTGGATTCCCATTCAAGCTTATTAGGATAAATTACAAAATTTTTTATCCTTTGTTGCCCTGGTAAAAAAAAAAAATCACACTTTCAGATGATGATAAACCATAAGTCACACAGATGAGGAAGAAGCAGAATAATTGTTTTTCTAATAATAAATCATACTCAAAAGCACATGTCACTAAAAGAAACCACAAGTTCCTATTAAAACATCTGTAGACCTATTTACATTCATAGACACAATCCTGTGAAATGTTCCTGTGCATTTTGTAAAAATAACCCTGTTAATATTTAATCACAAAGTACCAGAAGTACTTGACTAATATTTATTCATGAAATGTATTTGGTAAAATATTAAAGAACTGGAGGGTGGGGCTGTTGTGATTAAATTATATCGCTTGGGATGTCAAGCTTTAGAATAAGTTAAACCCTGTGCCTCCTTTCTCTCAAATATTTATTGCCATTGTGAAACTATTGACATCTTACATAGAAAGCAGTGATTCTCACATGTTTTAACACAGGTTTTTTGCTAGTAAACAGTGGTTGTCCAAATGCTTCCACAAATGCTGGAGCTGACGTACTTCACAGAAAGCCAAGCTCTCCCAAGTGTAAGTGGAGTCACATAAAATGAGTCATCACTTCCGTGTTGCTCCACTCCCAAGGTTGAACATAAATGAAAAATAGGGCTCTTTTTATGAAGTACCAAGTAGAAAGTTTGGTTACAAAATTGCAATTGGTGAGTTAAATATGTTGGAAAAAACAGCCTGCATATATCCCAGGACAAATCGTTTCTTCCCCTCCCCCACCTCCTGCTAAAATACTGGAAAAAGGTGAATTGAAACTAGATCAGCGATTTCTGTGCTAACTGGACTCAGTTTGTCGTGACTTTTTTTTTTTCATTTAGTCTTAATCTGAAGAATTATTTGGTGTTAACTTCTCTCTAGGCATTATGAAGTATTTTTTATTAACAGAAAAGAGGTTGAGTATATAGTTTGGAGAGTTATGGAATCTGAATGCCCAAATCAAGAGTTTACCTTGAGAGAGATGTTCCAGAGAGCAAGATTAGTAGGTAACTGAGAAGAAATCCCTCTCAAGACTGGGTCTCAGGGTCATAAGTTTCTGATTTTACCAGTGAGGATGCAGTAGGATTTGAGAGCCAGAGGAATCAAGGTACAGGCTCAGAGAATAAGGTGGAATGTGGCTAAATTAAATCAAGAACCCAATCACTTTAAACCAGAAATCAAGTCAAAATAGGACCCATTGTCCATCAGCTCTTTTAACAGCATATTGAACCTCAATAACTGTTCTGAGTTACTGAGATGCAGAGAAGTTTTTCTGATTTCAGCCATTAAACTGGTCTCTGAACCTAGAGCAGACAGAGATTGAGTATCCACCTAGGGAACTGGGGGAATGCTGTGGCCAGTCCTTTTGACAACCACTCAAAACACTAATCCTAAGTAGTTTTACAGACCAGAATCGGAAAGCAAAAATCTTGAGCTTTTCTTCCTAAATTGGGATTACCTTGGGATACTTGACAGACATCTATTTTGGGAGGGACCACTAGTAGGTAACAGGAAGTTCTCTCTATACAGCCCACAGGCTCATGAATGAATCAATCATTCACATATAGTAACAGCACCACCCACTCAACCATTAGCCCCACTTAGACCTCCAGGGGTGTTATAGCCACTAATTGTGCAAATGGCTCTGAAAGTACCCAAGTGCAGTACCTGGAACATCATTCACAGTCAATAAATTTTAGTTCCTTTTTCCTCTCTCATTATGTCGGTTAGTGGTTTAATGCCCTGGACTATGGCACCAGAATTTTCTGGAACTGGAACAGACCGACATCAGAAAAACTCAGATATCTTTGAATAATAGAGTTTCTTCTATCTGAAAACATCACCCACTTTCCAGAAGGTCCCATATGGAGCACTGAGGAAAGAAAGGGACATCCTGCAAACAGGCCAAATCTGCACTAACATACGGGGAGGCAGAAGTAACTATGATTTTACCTTCAAATCTCAGCCCTGCATAATGAAGCTGCCAATTACATGAAGTTCTTATGCAGATATTCTATATCCATGTTCCCTCCTTCAGAACTCCATGTGTTATGATTCACAAATTCAAGGAACTCCAGGAAATGCCTCTGAAAGGCTTGAGTCCAAATACCCTACATCAGAATCAATACTGAGAGTTGAGGAAGACTTACTACAGAATTCAAAACAGTTATTGATGTTCAGTACACTGCTAAAAGATAGAGCTGATAGACAACTGAGCAACAGAAACAAGAGCATTAGCTATCATTTACTGAACTCTTACCACCTGCCAGAAACTATATACCATGCAAAGCACAAATTATCTCATTTCACCTTCATAATGAAGAATTGATGCTTCTGAACTCTGGTGCTGGAGAAAACTCTTAAGAGTCCCTTGGATGGCAAGGAGATCAAACCAGTCAGTTCCAAAGGAAATCAACCCTGAATATTCATTGGAAGGTCTGATGCTGAAGTTGAAGGTCCAACACTTTGGCCATCTGATGCAAAGAGCATACTCATGGGAAAAGACCCTGCTTCTGGGAAAGGGTGAGGGTAGGAGGAGAAGAGGACTACAGAGGATGAGATGGTTGGATGGCATCTCCGACTCAATGGACATGAGTTTGAGCAAACTCTGGGAGAGAGTAAAGGACTATAGCCTGGTATGCTGCAGTCCATGGGGTCGCAAAGAGTCAGACATGGCTGAGTGAATGAACAATAACAACAAACCTTTGAGATGAGGCCTACCATCATGCCCATTTAACAGAGGAGGAAGCTCAGTCTAGAAGCGGTTAAGTAATTTACACCAGGTCACACACCCAGTAGGTGGCAAACCTACTCAGAGATCCTGACACAGAAAGATATGTGAAAGACATAAGTCCTCTATTACCTTTCTGAAGAACAAAGTGATCCAAATTAGAACAAATACACAAAATGGAGTTGTCGTGTAGTTTCTCTTAAGTGAACACAGTTGGAAGAAAGAACATAAAAGATGTAAGACCTGGGTTCAGTCATTTTGATTTCTATGAGAAGATTAGCTATGTTCTCTATGATTTTCCATTTGAGGGTAGCTCTATTTATTTCAGGGCAAGCTGATAAGTAAAGTTAAATTTTTTAAAAAACTGTATTTGAAGAAGCTTAAAATTTTTCCCCAGTGATTAAAGAGACATGGTACTAATTCACAAGTAGTGCCCCACTTATGGACTAGAGTTATAGAATGGAAGAACAAGAGAGAGGCTAACCTAAGATGCATTTACCATCATATAAACCAGTGAGCTGATGGAAAGAGAAGGAAACTAATATCAATGAAACGCACACTGTGTGCTAGGCATTTAACATATTCATTAAACAAATATTTATTAAGTAACTGTTATAGGTCAGGTTCTCTGCAAGGCTCTAGTGTATAATGGTAAACAAAATAAACACAGTCCCTGTTCTTATATGCATAATCTGTGGTCAGAGAAAATAGACACTGAACAAACAATTATTTGAGTAAATATGAAGTCTGACATATAAAGGCTATGAGTGAGAAATATAAAAGGGCAGGTAGTTTAGACAATGAGTAGGGTCAGGAAAAAAAAAACTAAGGAAATTACACTTAAGCAAAGAACTGAAGAATACATATGGATTAACCATATCCAGAAAAATAGTAAGGGCTGTCCAGGTAGCGATAACTGCAAACCAAAAATTCTGAGACAAGGACATGATGTGTGCAGGAACTGAAAGACTGCACAGCCAGAATGTTGAGAATAAAGGCAGAACAAGCTTGGAGAGGTAGGCAGGGGTCAGATCCAGCTTGTCAAGAATGTATTATCTCAATCAATTAAGTGATGGACGCAGGTCTTTATTATGTCCAGCTTGCTGCTGCTGTTAGTTGCTCAGTTGTGCCGACCCTTTGAGACCTCATGAACTGCCGCACGCCAGGCTTTCCTTTCCTTCACTGTCTCCCAGAGTTTGCTCAGACTCATGTCCGTTGAGTTGATGATGCCATCCAACCATCCCATCCTCTGCTGCCCCCTTCTCCTCCTGCCCTCAGTCTTTCCCAGCATCGGGGTCTTTTCCAATGGCCATCTTACAGATGAGGAGAAGGAGCAAGTAAAGGAGTTTGGAAGGTGAATGGGGTGCTCAGAGGCTAGGCTCTGCTTCTTCTCTTTCTCCTCCTTAAAGAAGCACACACTCTGCTCTGCCCCTCCCTATCTTATATGAGGAGTCTCAGGATGCCATTTTGCTATCTGTGGCTGATGTGAATTCTGCCAGTTTTGCCTTCAGAAAGGGAGTTTACTCACAAGCAGATAAAAAACACACTCTCCAAAATCCGTTTTACCTGAAACAAAGATGATATTTTAAACTCCTGACATCTCTTGACTTGTTCAAACTCAGAGGGGAAATGATACTTATGGACGTATCTTAGATCCCGTAATATACCCATAATATATCTGCAATTTTAAAATCTAGGGAGACACTCTTTTTCTAAGTATTTTATCCTAGCTATTCAGTTTGGAAAGGAAAAACTAGGTATGCTGAAACTGATCTTTATAGCCAGCATCAATACAAGATAAACACCAATAATGTTTAATCCACAAATGGTCCTAGCAGCTACTATTTTTGTTTTTATGACATTGATTTGAGCTTATCAACCTTTGCTCCTCTCATTTTCACAGAGAATCCTAATCAATACCTGAATCCAAAATGTTCCCTTCAGGAAAATAATTTATAGTTATTGCCTCTTGTCTTCTAGCTCCAATGTATTTCTTAAAATGTACTAGCCTGAAATTGGAAGAATAGGTCTCCTTTTTTTTTTAATACTGTACTTAAAACATACAAAAAAACTACCAAGTGGGAAGTTGCCATTTGAGCCCCCTTCCCCAGTTAACCTCTCTCTCCTAGCCCACCTCCATCTCATTACATTCTCAGGCATAAAGGAATCGCCTTTCTGGAGAATAAGATAGTTCTCTGTGTCATCCTTCTGCAGAGCAAGAGGAAGTGATGAGAAATCAAAATTTCCCTCACAGAAACTTCTAAGATCTCTAAGAAGAGGACACGCTACAGGATGAGCAGATAGACTAGCTGTGGGTCTACTGTCTTAATAAGTGTACTTTGGTCAGAAGCTACATAAATTGTGCAAGTTGCTGAGGTGATGCTCACCCTATCTAAGTACAGCATGGACTATGACAAAGGTTAAATGTCATTCTTCAAATTTGACTACGTTTGGAATGCAGTCTGAATGGTGAAAAAATCCATTTCTGAATGATACAATATTTTTCCTGGATGAGAAAAGACCATTATTTTTATTGAAGGGGAAGAAAAAATTAAACTCACATATGTATGTCCATTTTCCTTTTCTTACTCCCAAAAGTGACAGCTTGTTGAAGATGTTTTCATCATTTTTGGAGAAGTTCAGTTCTGTGACACTTAACCAAGTTCAGAATAAATAATCCAAAAGCAATTTATAATCCAAAAAGGAGAGGGTTAATACATTCTGTACATTCATTATTGCTTTAATTTCTAAAATATCCTTCACATGTATTTATTAAATCTTTTTTTTTCTTTTTTTTTTTTTAATAAAAGACAGTCCAAATGCTTTGTGGAACTCACAAAAGAGGCCAGAATCTATTTCTTGAGAGCTGCCATCACTGAATCCTGAGCTGCAAGCATTGCCATCATCCTGCTTGATGGTGGAAACCTAGACAAGCTACAGCAGAAAAAGCAGACCAAATATTTCAGGCACAAAATCAAACTACTGCATTGCGCCATCACTTAAAAACTAACACAGTCCTGATATGCAATGCCTAATACATAAAGTTGTAATTTGCTGGGCACAGTTTGAAAACTACTGTGACTGTGTGACGTCTTTAAAGCAGTGTGTGTGATTGTGCCCGTTGTAAGCTTAGCATGAAGGCAGCATCATGTCTGGCAATGTGGACAACAGGAAACACATTTCTGCGGACCTGAGTTTGTTACAAGGAAAGAGGATGAAGGATTCGTGGTTTCATGAATATCTACATAGATAAGACGGCTCTGTGGAGTGCAATAGACATTTCTGAGGTCTTTTACAGGTCACTTATCAAAAGAAAACAAAAAAAGTAGGTGTGTCATTTGGTCTAGCTTGCACACCCAAGACTATAAATTTCTAGTTGTTTCTATTAGAAAAAAAATTATCAAAGTATTGAGAAATTAATCTTTGCTGAGTTGGGATCACAGAATGTTAGTCTGAATGGATCTTGCAGAATGTCTGATCTTTTAAAATTGTGTTCCAGGGGACCCTAAAATGCCACAAAGGTGCCTCTGGGACACTTGCAGAAGAGGTCAATCAGGCAGGTCTCTGGACATCCCACTTTCACATGATTTAGCATAGCTCCTTGCATATATATTTTATTTATAAACCAGGATTTTATAAGATTTTATTATTAGCAATATGGTTTCGAGTGCTAAAAACAATGCTTAACATTCACTCCTCTAATTCAACCTTCCAGTTTTACAAATATAGATGTAGAGCCCAGACACCCAAGATGTTGTAAGTAATTTGTTATAGGATATAAACAAAACCCCAGATATGCTGAATCCCAAGCTAGTACTTTTTCTAGTATAGCACTATTAGTTCTGGGAGTTTTTGGTACTTACTTAAAGTACCCAGCACCTAATAGTTCCTCTAAGTCTAGGAAAGAAGGGAGCAGAAATCTGCAATACATTCTGTTGTGAACATCTTTTATCTGTGTCATACCAGGCAGTTTGCAAAGGCATCCACACAAGCTTATTTATTTCTATACATTTACAACAAACTGTAAGATATTCAGAATGGGTATATCATTTATTCTGATGAGGAAACCTAGGTCTCAAAGAGATCAAATGCAGTTTTAGTTAACTGACAAGGGACAGAGGTGAGACAAGAACACAGTCCTTCTAACCATTCTATCCAAGGCTTCATCCATTACAATATGGAGGGGAAGCCGGCTTATCAGTCTCTTGGGCCACTCTACTCCACTGTCACTGAAGCATCTCTTATCAAGGATAGGAAATAGAATTCAACACACAGACTGTTTCATTGATAAGCCATGTTAATAAGTATTCTGAATTTGAACACAAATTTAGGAGAAAGGCATCAGTGTTCATAAGGGATGCCACTGGCACAGAAAGGAAAAAAGGCAGGCATGTGTGTTGAGGCATCCCATTCTTGATTCAAAATGACAAGTTCAGAAGAAAGCAAAAGTCTACATATGAAGACCTCAATCCTGAGCTAACTTTCACCTTAAGGCACATTATCTGTCAGTGTAGGCTAGGGAAGCTCAGAAAGAGACCTAAGTGTCCGACTCTATGGGATCCCATGGACCGTAGACCCAACAGGCTCCTCAGTCAATGGGAGTCTCCAGGCAAGAATACTGGAGTGGATTGCCATTCCCTTCTCCAGAGGATCTTCCCAACCTCAGGATCAAACTGAGGTCTCCTGCACTGCAGGAGGATTCTTTACCATCTGAGCTAGGGAAGCCCTAAAGTCCCCTGAAGTCATATAAACAAGAAGTGCCTCCAAATATTTCCCTCACCTAAGCTGCTGCCAAGTCACTTCACTCGTGTCCGACTCTGTGCGACCCCATAGACGGCAGCCCACCAGGCTCCCCCGTCCCTGGGATTCTCCAGGCAAGAACACTGGAGTGGGTTGCCATTTCCTTCTCCAACGCATGAAAGTGAAAAGTGAAAGTGAAGTCGCTCAGTCATGTCCGACTCTCAGGGACCCCATAGACTGCAGCCTACCAGGTTCCTCCATCCATGGGATTTTCCAGGCAAGAACACTGGAGTGGGGTGCCATTGTCTTCTCTGCCTCACCTAAGCAGCTCGCTGCTAAAAACAGAAGTAAGTGGGCCTGACTAGAGGAGATTTGATTGTATGGGAAATGGACTTTCAAAAGGAAAATGAAACTGCCCTCATTTCACTGAGGCACAATCAGATGGCGTGTTTGGGCATTGCTGACAGTGGCCAGATTCCACAAGCTCATTTGGGAAAGCCAACGAAGCTCAGGAAACACTTTCCCCTGCAATTTAGCCCCAGCTGTTCAAGCTGAGGCTGCTCTTTAATGTGAAGCAAACTAGTGAAAAAGCTGAACTTCAGCAGTTTCACTCTGTTGGGCCAAAGCTTCTGCAGAGTCCCAGCCCATGGATTCTGCTACATTGGCCAGATGCTCAGGGCCTCCCGAGCCAGTCTTATGGGGAACTCAGTAGCAAGTCCACAGGACTCCATGTGCGTTAGGGGCAGGCAACAGGAAGTAGTCCAAAGGGGACATCAGCTTCTGCTCAGCCTAGTCCGCAGCACTGAGTCTAGTCTATGCAACAACTTCAGAGGAACTAAAGTCATTGGGATTCATTCTTAAGACTAATTATTAGAACAAGATAAAGCATTTTATAAATGGTTTTATTATTTCAACTTTAGAAATCACATTCCTTCTTCACAGTGAAATGACTCTAAATTGTAATCAAATCTAAAAGCAAATGAATTCACTCTTTCACTTCTGACTTCTGGATTTCATTTCATAATATTTATTCCATTCCCCAATACTCCCAAACCCTCAAATTAAAAAATCCCCCCAAGCACTCAGAAATGTTATGGAAGTTTTGTTGTTTTTTTTCCTCTGTCTCTCTCTTAAGATATTTCTATACACATCTGATCACCTCTGCAGTTGGATGAATTGCACCTTTGTTACTGCCTCTCTGATGCAAGTTCCATGGTCTAATGCAAAGAATTTGCCTTAAGCCCTCTATAGTCACTTTAGCCTTATTTATGAAGCAAAATTGATTTATTCTATATGAGTTCTGCAAAGAAGAAAAAAATGTTGACTGTGGTGATCATCACTGGTTATTTCTTTCTTTTCTTTTTTTTTTTTTTTTTTTAGATATTAAGTGAAAAGGTGGGCCCAGGATGGAAGTTCAGAAATTTCTATCATCATCCACAGAAAAGGCTGGAGTCAGAAAAGGCTCATCAGAAAAGGCTGATGAGTATGCTATGGCTCATCAGATGTGGACACAACACAGTCCACGTGGGACCCTCATCCCTGAGCACTGATGTACACATGATGCCTTACTACTTGAGCCTCTCCCGTCCAGTTTCTGTTAGTAATTGAAGTGTCTGGAAGATAAAAAGAATCTCACCATGAAATGAAAATATAATTCCTTGAGAAACATCCGTCTTGACAACGACTAAACGTGTGGACCAAGACTGCAAACACTTAGTGAATCACTAAGGGAAAAAAAAAGATTTAATTTCTAGGACTGCTTCAGAGGAGGGAGAGTTTGTTTCCCACTATCTACAAGTCTTGGTGACTCATTTTTCTTCATAAAACTCCCAGGTGGCCAAGTTCACACAGTGGATGGATAGATTAAATAAAGATCAACTCTAGCTTCTGCAAAGTACAGCTTGCAGTCATTGTTAGCAGCTATTCAAGGAGTGGTATGGCATGAGTAAGCCACTTAGGACAGTGGGTGAGTCCACTGAGATTTACTGCCCAGCTCCCTGGCACCCCGGTGTTAGAAATTCTCACTGATTATAGCGAACCTATAAAGTCACATTATTTTCCCTAGAGACAAATAAAACGCAGAAAAATGCTGAATTCTCAAAGAAAGTTATGACTGTTTTGAACCATGTCAAGTCTCTAGCACATTGGACATACAGTCATGTAAAGATGAATTTGCCCCCTACTTTAGAAGTCTTTGAACTTTAGGCATTAATAAGGTCTCAGACCACATATATAGGCAGAGCAAGAATCATAGAATTTACTTGGGAAAGGAAATAAAAGCCCTGTCCAACCTCATTTCTCTCTTGTTGATTTTTAACTTTTTAATTGTGAAAAGAAACCACACAAAACATGTGTAGCTTAATGAGCTATTATAGGCAGACATCCTGCAACCACACCTAAGTCAAGATATAGACCTTTGCCAGCCACCTAAGATACCCCATCCACGTGTACCATCTGTATCTCAAACACCACCCTCCTCCTAAAAGCAGGCACTATCCCAATTTCTATAATAATCATTTTTTTCTATCATGTAAGTTTTACCACATAAATACACATTCCTAGACATCATATTTTAGTGTTGCCCATTTTATTAAATCTGATACATATTTTAAGTCTCTTTTAATCTACAAGTTTCTCAATCATCCCTTTCTTTGCCTTACAATTTTTTGTTCTAGTATCTGGAGCATTTGACCTGTAGAGATTTTCACAGTCCAGACATCGTTGATGAATATGGTACAGTTCAGCACATTCCTCTGCCCAGTGTATTTCCTGCAAATTGGTAGGAACCTTGACTAGGTATGGCTTCCATCCCTTTGCAAAGACTCTAATTAGTGTGGCCTTTCATCAAAAAAGCATTTAATGTCTAGTTATTTCTCTTTCTCCATTAGTAGCTCTTGAGGCTTAATGCCTAAATCTAGTAATTCATTTGGGGTTTGTAAAATAGTGACAGTTACATTTTATCCTTTTCTTTCATTTACTAGTTTAAAAAAATTTGTATATAAATGCTTCTCATCATCTACTATTTGGTTTTCACATGGCTCATATTGGAAAGGCAGAATAATGTTTGATTCTTTCCTGCTACTTACCCATTTTCAAGAAAATGAATTGGTTCCTTAGACTCTTCTGAAAGTGGCTGTTTTTTTAAACAAAATTATGTATCAATAGATTTAAACATAATTTATATGTTTTATTCCATTACAATTATCTCTTTTGAAGCTTAAATTGTCCCAATGGGAAGATCTTAAAGTTGGTTCCTGAGTTCTTTTGACAAACCCCATTAGTTTTTGATGGCTTCCTAACTTCATGATATAATAAGATGTTCCAGATTAATGTTGTGTATTTCCTGCCCTAGGCCTAAAATTAACCGATTCTCCAACTTTCAGTTTCTTTTAATGGGGAATATTATTTTAAATTCTTCAAGAGACGGGAATACAAGACCACCTGACCTGCCTCCTGAGAAATCTCTATGCAGGTCAGGAAGCCACAGTTAGAACTGGACATGGAAAAACAGACTGGTTCCAAATTGGAAAAGGAGTACATCAAGACTGTATATTGTCACCCTGCTTATTTAACTTACATGTAGAGTACTTCATGAGAAATGCTGGACTAGATGAAGCACAAGATGGAATCAAGATTGCCAGGAGAAATATCAATAACCTCAAATATGCCGATGACACCACCCTTATGGCAGAAAGCGAAGATGAACTAAACAGCCTCCTGATGAAAGTAAAAGAGGAGAGTGAAAAAGTTAGGTTAAAACTCCACATTGAGAAAACTAAGATCATGGCATCTGGTCCCATCACTTCATGGCAAATAGATGGGGAAGCAATGGAAACAGTGACAGACTTTATTTGGGGGGCTCCAAAATCACAGCAGATGGTGACTGCAGCCATGAAATTAAAAGATGCTTGCCCCTTGGAAGAAAAGTTATGACCACATAGACAGCATATTAAAAAGCAAGACATTACTTTGCCAACAAAGGTCCATCTAGTCAAAGCTATGATTTTTCCAGTAGTCATGTATGGATGTGAGAGTTGGACCATAAAGAAAGCTGAGCACAGAAGAACTGATGCTTTTGAACTGTGGTGTTGGAGAAGACTCTTGAGAGTCCCTTGGACTGCAAGGAGATCCAACCAGTCCATCATAAAGGAAATCAGTCCTAAATATTCATTGGAAGAACTGATGCTGAACCTGAAACTCCAATACTGTGGTAACCTGATGCAAAGAGCTGACTCATTTGAAAAGAGCCTGATGCTGGGAAAGATTGAGGGCGGGAGGAGAAGGCGAGGAGAGGATGAGACGGTTGGATGGCATTACCAACTCGATGGACATGAGTTTGAGTAAACTCCAGGTGTTGGTGATGGACAGGGAAGCCTGGCGTGCTGCAGTCCATAGGGTCACAAAGAGTTGGACACAACTCAGCGACTGAACTGAACTGAACTGATTATTTTAAAGCCACCACAATCTGAACACTGGGTGTGCCCTTTGCACATATATTTTTATTTGTTGTTGTTATTCATTCACTAAGTCATGTCCAACTCTTTAAAACCCCATGGACAGCAGGATTCTCGGTCCTCCACTCCCTTCTGGAGTTTGCTCAAATTCATGTCCATTGAGTCAGTGATGCTATTTAATCATCTCATCTTCTGCCACCTTCTTCTCCTTTTGTCTTCAATCTTTCTCAACATCAGAGTCTTTTCCAGTGAGTCGGATCTTCGTATCAGGTGGCCAAAGTATTGAAGCTTCAGCAACAGTCCTTCCAATGAATATTCACGGTTGATTTCCTTTAAGATTGACTAGTTTGATCTCCTTACTGGCCAAGGGACTCTCAAGAGTCTTCTCCAGCACCACAATTTAAAAGCATCGATTCTTCAGTGCTCAGCCTTCTTTATGGTCCAACTCTCACATCCATACATGACTAGTCTTTATTTCCATTTTATAGCATACTATTTTATAGCTATTTTATAAATTCTTCCTTCCTTTTAGCTTTCATTTAGTCTTAGTTCTATTTAATTACTGTATGTTTAATGTTCATCACTAGTCCTTGCGGCAATGTCTTTCTCTCTAATGATTTTCATTGTATGTTCATTCTCTAGTAGATTTCTCAGAAAACCCTGATAGGAAATAAATTATTATTAACTACATAATTAATATTGTATTTTAACAACAGACCATGCTCTTTATTCTTGAAAATCAGTTTTTCTTGCTATAAAACTCTTTGGTTCACATTTTTTCCTATAACGTTCTTAAAATATGTTAGTCCATTTTCTTCTACCATAAAGCATTGCTGTCTAAAAAACAGTGTGATGATAATCTAATGTTCTTTCCCATATAAGTCACTTTCAGTTTTGTCAAGAGGCCCAAATGATTTTATTAAACAAATCTGACTGGAGTATGTCTTGGTATTATTTTTTCAGGATTGATATTATCAACTACATTTTTGAATAAATAGTTTCAAACTTTTTTTAACTTTAAAAAATTTTTTTGAATAATGGTGTTTTTATTGTTTATTCTGTCTTATTCTCTTTGTTTACTTCTTCAGGGATTCGTATTACATTGACACTGGATCTTCTTTCATTCAAAACATTTTCCCTTCCTTTTTCATTTCTTCATGAACTTTAAAATGTTCCTCCGTTTCACCTCATATTTCTTTTAAGGCAATATCTGTTGTGCTGATTTATTTTTGCTTATTCTAGTTTAGTCTTTATTTCTGAGCTGACTTTTCATTTATTTCTGACTATTTCCTGAGTTACATTCCCTCAGTTCTAAGTACTCTTTTAATTTTGCTTTGATTGATCCATTTACTGAACCATTCTCTAATGTTTTAGCTAATTTTTAAATAATACAATTTTTTAACTATGTTTTTCTGGTGGCATTTTGGAGAGAATAAGGAATCCCAGGGACAGAGAGCCTGGTGGGCTGCCATCTATGGGGTCGCACAGAATCGGACACAACTGAAGTGACTTAGCAGCAGCATCGGCAGCAGAAGAAGCAGCAGTAAATTTCTTCAAGTGCCCACACAAGCTAATGCCCAAGGAAAGGATTCAACTTAAACCGCAGAGAAATTTCCATCTGCACTGTCTCCCTATTCAACATGCATTCATTCTTCTATTCATTCAACAAGTGTCTGACGAGCACCAACTCGTCAGGTGCTCCTGATGTAATAAGGATCAAGGTATTAATAAGATAATTGATGATTAATACAATGAATGACTAATGAGACAGACATGGTCTAAGCCATTACAGATGTACAACCGAATGGAGGAGTCAGAAAATCAAACAAGCAATTATAGTGAAGTCCTTGAAGACAATCTGCCTCTGTGGTTCAGTCCTCAATCTTCTTCTACCGTAATATTGATGAGACATAGAATAGCGATAGGCAATAGGCTAACTAGACAGTGATGAATTTTCAGCTCAGAAAACATGTTTCCTTAAGGCAGCATATCAAATAGTTCTCCACATGATTCTGATACAGCCATCCTCCCCACCACCACTCCGGCAGCAAGAGGTGACTCCTATAAGAATCAATGGTCCATCTATCTGAAAACGAATTAACATCCAAAACATATTAAGGGCTCATACAAGTCAATAACAAAAACAAATAATCCAATTTAAAAATTGACAAAGAACCTGAATAGACATCTTCCAAAGGAAGATACATGAATAGCCAATAATTCATGAAAAGCTGCTCAGCATCACAAGTCATCAAGGAAATGCAAATTAAAACCAAATGGGATATCACTTCATGCCTGTTACAATGGCTTTCATCAAAAAGATGTGTGCTGACGTAGAGAAAAAGGAACCCTTTTTTACTGTTGGTGGGATTGTAAATTGGTGTAGCCACTACAGAAAGCAGTATGGGGGTTCCTCAAAAAATTACAAATAGAACTACCACACAATCCAGTAATTCTATTCCTGAGAATATATCCAAAGGAAATAAAAACAGTAATTCAAAAAGATATCTGCATCTCCATCTTCAAAGCAGCATTATTAACATTAGCCAAGACATGGAAACAATGTAAAAATCCATTCAATAGATGAACGGATGAAGAAGTTGTGAATATACACAGAAATATCATACAGCCCCTAAAAAGGGAAGAAACCCTACCACTTGCAAAAACAGAGCTGGACCTTAAGAATATAATGCTAAGTGAAGTAAGTTAGATGAAGAAAGACAAATACTGTATAATTTCACTTACATGTGAAATCTAATTTTTTTTTAAAAAAAAAAAAAGCAAAAAGCACTGAACTCATAGAAAAAGAGATCAGATTTGTGGTTACCAGAGGTGGGAGGCAAGGGTAGGTGGAACTGGAGGAAAGTGATTAAGAGGTACAAACTGTCAGTTATTATCTCTATATATCATAGAGAGGTAAGTACTAGGGACATAATGTACAACAAAGTTACTATAGTTAACATCACTCTGATATATAAGAAAGTTGTTAGATAGTAGATCCTAAAATCTCTCATAATAAAGAGAATTTTTTTCTCTTCTTTTAATGGTATCCATATGAGATAATGGATGTTAACGAAATCTATTGTAGTAATCATTTCACAATATATGTAAATCAAACCATCATGCCCTACACCTTAAACTTAAAAAAAAAAAGACAAGAACTATTAGACTAACTCAAGCACTAAACACAGAATTATATTAAAATGCCCACTAAAGACTTGTGTTAAAATTAGGTACATTGGCATATTCCTTTTTTTAATTATGCAGTTCATTCTGTCCTATATTACATTAATATATGCTTCTAAGCAGAAAATCTAGAAAGGAAAGAGAAATACTACTGTTTCCCCATCATCTTCTTTACCCCAAGGAGATATTTATTTATTCAGCTAGTGATAGCCTATAGCCATCAGTCACCTACAGTAAAGCAACATAATTATAAAGAAATAAAAAAGGGTAAGTAAGCACAATGTGGAGTAATATACCAGTCTTTGGGCAAACCAGGGCTTTCTCTCTCTCTCTCTCTCTTTTTTTTTTTTAATCACTCATGGGAAGTGTGGAAGCTTGCTGTCCCAGCTCATCTCCCAGGGAAGTGCCTTTTCTTTTTAGAGCTGTACCTCAGACTATTGTCTCCCTTTTAGAACCAAGAAGGAGAGGAGGAATTCTTCACCTGCTCACTCTCTCAACTTTGCAGATGCAATGTTCTGGGGATATTATTTGATATGGACAAACCCCAAGACTCACCTTGCTTTAGCTGAAATCCCCAGCGATCTTCAATTTGAAATACATTTGTTTCTTTAGGTAGATATATTCCTAAGTATTTTATTCTTTTCGTTGCAATGGTGAATGGAATTGTTTCCTTAATTTCTTTTTCTACTTTCTCATTATTCGTGTATAGGAATGCAAGGGATTTCTGTGTGTTGATTTTATATCCTGCAACTTTACTATATTCATTGATGAGCTCTAGTAATTTTCTGGTGGAGTCTTTAGGGTTTTCCATGTAGAGGATCATGTCATCTGCAAACAGTGAGAGTTTTACTTCTTCTTTTCCAATTTGGATTCCTTTTATTTCTTTTTCTGCTCTGATTGCTGTGGCCAAAACTTCCAGAACTATGTTGAATAGTAGCGGTGAAAGTGGACACCCTTGTCTTGTTCCTGACTTTAGGGGAAATGCTTTCAATTTTTCACCATTGAGGATAATGTTTGCTGTGGGTTTGTCATAGATAGCTTTTATTATGTTGAGATATGTTCCTTCTATTCCTGCTTTCTGGAGAGTTTTTATCATAAATGGATGTTGAATTTTGTCAAAGGCCTTCTCTGCATCTATTGAGATAATCATATGGTTTTTATTTTTCAATTTGTTAATGTGGTGAATTACATTGATTGATTTGCGGATATTGAAGAATCCTTGCATCCCTGGGATAAAGCCCACTTGGTCATGATGTATGATCTTTTTAATGTGTTGTTGGATTCTGATTGCTAGAATTTTGTTGAGGATTTTTGCATCTATGTTCATCAGAGATATTGGCCTGTAGTTTTCTTTTTTTGTGACATCTTTGTCAGGTTTTGGTATTAGGGTGATAGTGGCCTCATAGAATGAGTTTGGAAGTTTACCTTCCTCTGCAATTTTCTGGAAGAGTTTGAGTAGGATAGGTGTTAGCTCTTCTCGAAATTTTTGGTAGAATTCAGCTGTGAAGCCATCTGGACCTGGGCTTTTGTTTGCTGGAAGATTTCTGATTACAGTATCAATTTCCGTGCTTGTGATAGATGGAGAAATATACCATGTTCATGGATTGGAAGAATCAATATAGTGAAAATGAGTATACTACCCAAAGCAATTTACAAATTCAATGCAATCCCTATCAAGCTACCAGCCACATTTTTCACAGAACTAGAACAAATAATTTCAAGCTTTGTATGGAAATACAAAAAACCTCGAATAGCCAAAGCAATCTTGAGAAAGAAGAATGGAGCTGGAGGAATCAACTTGCCTGACTTCAGGCTCTACTACAAAGCCACAGTCATCAAGACAGTATGGTACTGGCACAAAGACAGACATATAGATCAATGGAACAAAATAGAAAGCCCAGAGATAAATCCACACACATATGGACACCTTATCTTTGACAAAGGAGGCAAGAATATACAATGGAGTAAAGACAATCTCTTTAACAAGTGGTGCTGGGAAAACTGGTCAACCACTTGTAAAAGAATGAAACTAGATCACTTTCTAACACCGCACACAAAAATAAACTCAAAATGGATTAAAGATCTAAATGTAAGATCAGAAACTATAAAACTCCTAGAGGAGAACATAGGCAAAACACTCTCAGACATAAATCACAGCAGGATCCTCTATGATCCACCTCCCAGAATTCTGGAAATAAAAGCAAAAATAAACAAATGGGATCTAATTAAAATTAAAAGCTTCTGCACAACAAAGGAAAATATAAGCAAGGTGAAAAGACAGCCATCTGAATGGGAGAAAATAATAGCAAATGAAGCAACTGACAAACAACTAATCTCAAAAATATACAAGCAACTTCTGCAGCTCAACTCCAGAAAAATAAACGACCCAATCAAAAAATGGGCCAAAGAACTAAATAGACATTTCTCCAAAGAAGACATACGGATGGCTAACAAACACATGAAAAGATGCTCAACATCACTCATTATTAGAGAAATGCAAATCAAAACCACAATGAGGTACCACTTCACACCAGTCAGAATGGCTGCGATCCAAAAATCTGCAAGCAATAAATGCTGGAGAGGGTGTGGACAAAAGGGAACCCTCCTACACTGTTGGTGGGAATGCAAACTAGTACAGCCACTATGGAGAACAGTGTGGAGATTCCTTAAAAAATTGCAAATAGAACTACCTTATGACCCAGCAATCCCACTTCTGGGCATACACACCGAGGAAACCAGAATTGAAAGAGACACATGTACCCCAATGTTCATCGCAGCACTGTTTATAATAGCCAGGACATGGAAACAACCTAGATGTCCATCAGCAGATGAATGGATAAGAAAGCTGTGGTACATATACACAATGGAGTATTACTCAGCCGTTAAAAAGAATTCATTTGAATCAGTTCTGATGAGATGGATGAAACTGGAGCCGATTATACAGAGTGAAGTAAGCCAGAAAGAAAAACACCAATACAGTATACTAACACATATATATGGAATTTAGGAAGATGGCAATGATGACCCTGTATGCAAGACAGGGAAAGAGACACAGATGTGTATAATGGACTTTTGGACTCAGAGGGAGAGGGAGAGGGTGGGATGATTTGGGAGAATGACATTCTAACATGTATACTATCATGTGAATTGAATCGCCAGTCTATGTCTGACGCAGGATGCAGCATGCTTGGGGCTGGTGCATGGGGATGACCCAGAAAGATGTTCTGGGGAGGGAGGTGGGAGGGGGGTTCATGTTTGGGAATGCATGTAAGAATTAAAGATTTTAAAATTTAAAAAATAAAAAACTAAAAATTAAAAAAAAAAAAATGAAATACATTTGTAATCTGTTCCAAAAATCAGCTCTGGGAATAGCTCTGCACTGTTTTTAGATTTTAAATGCAGTGATAGATTTACTATATTTATTAATAAAAAGCACGTTCATAAATGTATTAACAGAAAGCCTGCCTTTTGTTGACATACTTCATAGCTAAGGTTGAAAACACAACGTGTAGAATTACCTTTCAGGATGTCAGATCGGAAGTTTAATATAAAAACATATCATTAAAAACTAACTAAAATAACACCATATGTATCAAACAATGTCAAATATGAATCTAGAAATTCTTGAGAAGAAAAAACACAAGCGAAGGTAAGAGCAATGTTAGAAAAGGAAAAAATTAATTTAGTCATTTCTAAGATAAGAAATGACTTAGGGTAAGAGGTTCTGTAGGGAGAGACAAAGGGCCTCTCTGAGATAGGGACATGGAGACACATGACCAGGTCTGAAATAATAGAAAAAAGACTTAAAAAGTAGGTCAGATATTCAGGGGAGAAGGTGATCAGTTGATAGAGAAGGAACCAGGGTTTTCTCACACTTTCTGATACCACTCAGAGTGTTGCTAAGAATACATGCCATAGTCAAGGATTCCTTTTTTCACATTAATGGAAATTGAAATTTCCCTTAAAAACATCCATAAAGGGACAAGAAATACAAAATATTTACAATAGAGAAACCATGAATATTTTCATTTTCACAAAAAGAACATCCCCCCCAAAATGTTAAAAATCCTGCCATAGAAGAACTGCTTTCCGAACGGAAAGAATAACGTTAGTATTGTTTCAGACTCACCCTTACTTTCATTATCCCCAAAACACATAAACAAAATATTCATTGTTCACAAAGCGAACGGAACTCGGAGAGGTTGGGCAGGGATGGAGGACATGGCTATTATCTGGAATAAAAACAATTAGAGATAGAGGTCACAGAATCCAGACACCTCTTTGAGATAACATTTCACTGTGACTAAGTTTTACTTCAGTTGAATTGATCAGCAGTCCCTAACCCACAATTAGGTTTGTGATGTCAGATTCTCCTCATTTTAACGGGCAGGGGGTAGAGGAAAGGAAAGAAGGGGTGGAAGAAGTCAAAAGATATTCCCACCAAAGAAGAAACACTTTGCACACGAGATTTCTCCTTCTGTTCTGTACTGATTATCATGCTCTGGGCAACAGAGCAGGAGGGCATTTGAAGGTAGCCAGCTTCATGTAATTCACAGAGGGTTATTCTTTTGTCCAGTTGACTTTTCAGTTTGGCTAGTGCCATTTCTTTGAAAGACTCTCCATTCCATGGGTTTCTTTATGCTATAACTGTAAATTACATCCAAATTTGCCTTTATATACCTACCCCCAGACCTTCCCAAACAATCTATTGCTTTCTGACCAAAACTGCATGGTAGAACTTTACAGCTTGGTTATGGAACAGGAAGGCTCATATTAAAGGGAGACATTAAAGAAAGCATCAAGTCCCTGAGATTCCCTCTGAGGAGCCCAAGCAGAAGAGCTTACATGGAGCTCTTAAATGGGGGACAGGTCAGAACAGGAATTAGGCTCCACGTCCTACAGCTATCTACCTGGGATTCAAATGACTGAAGTTTAGGGACTTCTGAAGAAGGAGTCTAAGAAACTGGAAAAAAGCAAAGGGCAGAACACAGTTCAGGAAAACCACACTTGTCACCTTCCAGATCAGAGTGCCTCTGCCCAACAAGGACAACCTCACACCAGCAGAGGTGATGCCCAGAACCAAGACTTTGCCAGCGGCACGCCTGCGCTTACACCTGCCTCCATCCTTACACTCAGGTCTCAGTTACACTTACTCTGATCACCTTGGGAGAAGGTTCATGGAAGAAACAGTGTAGGCCTGAGTTCATGAGGTTTTCATCATGAAGTCCTGCTGAGAGGGAAGGAAAAGCCAGTGGAAGGTGGATAATGTACCAAAGATAAAGGAAAGTACATGACAGTGAGAATGGAGAAGTGAAAAAGCATGGGCATAGATGAAGCAATCTAGAAGAAAGAAGCAAAAGCTTATGGCTGGGTTGACTAGAACCTGTGAACAACTATGAAACTGTTGAAATCATGTTTTCTAACATATGGAATGATTGCAGGGAGATGTTCACAATGTAATGATCAACCATAAGAACAGGTTAAAAATAGTTTGCAGAATCTACTTATTTTGTAAATATGTCTAAACAGATAGTGGAGAAGAAAATGGCAACCCACTCCAGTATTCTCGCCTGAGAAATCTCATGGACAGAGGAGCCTGGCGGACTACAGTCCATGGGGTTGCAAAAGAGTCGGACACAACTTAATGACTAAAACAACAACTAAACACATAGAGGTTAGTATAGTTGTATATCTATTCTATTAGATGTGTGTGTGAAAGAGATGAGTAGAGACAAAGGTCACACAGACAGGAAAATGTACCCCCAAAAATTCTAGCCTAAGTTTATTTTGTGTGATGGAATAATGGGTGATTTTCTTCTTTATATTTCCACATTTTTTCCATATATGCTTTTTTATATTTTTCAATTTTATAAAACATATAATAATAAATAGAAACAAAGAAAGCTTTGCTACCACTTTTTTTGTATCCTTTTTCCCAGGACCCAACTGATGGAAACTCGTGCTCAGAACTGCTTGTATTTGTTGAAGAGAAAGAAAAAAATAACACAAGGCATGCATAAAAATCACCACAGTCCCAAAAATTGTGTTCACACCTGACTCTTAATTCCAACCAGGTCCTCCCACGTTCCCAATTACAGTAAGGAAAATAAACATCATAAAAGGGAACATCAAATTCAAGACTTCTGACAAAGCAACAGTTAAAATTCATGAGGGTACATTTTGCTGTTAATTGGCTATCCACCATTAAAAAACCTGGCTTTTTGATTAAAAATAGTCACAGCAGGCCCTTGTAGATTGGCTAATGAGCTGTCCACTCACAGGCGAGTCCAGCTATTCATCAAGCCCCTGGGTAATTTGAAGGAAGCTCAAGATACCTGCAACAGTTCATGTGAAAATGAAATCTGAGTAGCCAATAAAGGGAAAATGACATCCTGCCCAAGCTAAAAACCTCTGCTTTTGGGGGGTAGATAGACACAGACTAGTCAAATAGGTCTGAGAAGTTAACTAAATGGAAAGACTGTCATTCCTGGGGTTTGGCAACTTGCCTCCTCTTCCAGAAGACATAGAATATTAGTATCTGCCCCAGGTAACTGTCTACTGACTAACAATGACTTTAGGATCTAGTAAATGAGAATACAAGTTTATTTGTTTAGAAAACAGCATAAGGAGAAGGAATACTGAAAAAATAGGACTAAAATTTGGTGGAGAGAGACGTTAGAACTGATAGTACAGTACAGTAAGTGAGATGGAAAAAAAATCCAACAAGGGAGCAATTATTTAAGTGAGTTTTAATCTGAATCTTCCCACCCACATGCCAGTTTTAGACTGCAGGAGGTATAAAAGGACACTCAAGGCTAGCAATGTCAGCCAACTGTCATCCTGTCAAGAGTGCAGACAAATAGTCACCATGCAAAAATCAATAGCAGTGGGAAAAAGGCTTTCTTGTACATTTATGATGGATAACACAGCCTGGGTGTAATGCACTGAAACAACTAACTTAGATGACGCAGGCTGCTTTGGTCAATGATTCTCAAGCCTTGTTTGGGAATAGCTGCACTGCTAAAGCATTTACTGTTCTAGGCACTTGTCAGCAGCTACTCCCCTACATCAGAGAACTAATCCAAGTGCATTCCCTGAAAACTCCAGATCAAAAAATTAAGAAAGAGTGGAAAGGACCACCGGTTATGCCATATGTGAACACCACTTCTAGGATTGGAGGGTAGCAAATAACACGAGTAGTCTTCTACCCTTTTAACATGAGATCCACAAGGTGAGGTTTCATTGAGGAAGTAGTCTGGCTCTGTTGTTAAACTATGGAGAAACTGGAGTATCAGAACTGTAATGGCTTCTAGAAGCTTGTGGCCAGGCCAAAGTAAAACCGAGCACATTTCCGTCTTTTAATCCAGATCCTTGTAGGCAAGCCTTCTGTCTCCACTAGGAAATGGGAATCTATTGTGGCTGAGGGGCTTCCCCTGTGGCTCAGACGGTAGAGTTCACCTGCAACAGCGGAGACCCAGATTCAATCCCTGGGTCGGGAAGATCCCCTGGAATAAAAAATGGAAACCCACTCCAGTATTCTTGACTGGAAAATTCCATGGACACAGGAGTCTGCAGGACTACAGTCGATTGGGTCATAAGAGTCAGACACAACTGAGTATGCATGCGTGCGCACACACACACATGCACACACGCACACACACACGCACACACACGCACACACACGCACACACGCACACACGCACACACGCACACACATTGTGGCTGAAGGGCTGGCTCCCTCCACATCCTAGTTCTACTCTATATTAGGCTGAGAAGGATGATTTGCAGTCAGCAGCTCCCCTGCTTTGGCCTGGTGAATTATTCCACCTGCTCTCCACCAGGGAGGCAGTCTTGGGATGCGAGGTTCCTGCCAGAGTTTCTTTCCCTCCAGGCCAATGGGCCCACCCAAGAGCAGGGCATTCACAGCATCCCTGACACCAGAGCCTCTAGGGCACTGGAGGCACTGCAGCAAGCAGCCAAGTAGCAGAGACAGGGGCCCAGAGAAGGACGGCCACAGCCTCACACAGGCTCTGACGCAGATTCAGGGTGACTGTGGACACGCCAGCCTACCCTCTGTGGCCCAGCCCCTCATGTGTAAAACAGCAGTGATCTTACTTCCTTGCTTGGCATTCAGGAAATCAAATAAAATCACGAGTATGAAAATACTTCCAAAAATGTTCACTCATAAAATTGGAGAATTTTAGAAGGACTTTAGAGACCATTTAATTTAGTGCTGTCCCTTATTATACAGATGAGGAAACAGTCCCCAAGTGCTTAAATGTCTTAAGCAAGGTCGAGCAGAAGCAGAGCTTCTACACAAATCAGAACACAATTATTACAAATTAATACAATTCCAGTGTGACTGCAAATATATTCATGATGTATTTCTCTTTCTTAGCACAAAAAGAGACACACTGCCTACAGAAATAAAATGAGATAATCAGGGAGGCCACCAAGTTTGGAATAAATGATGAATGGTTTACTGTTATTACACTGTAAACATGATAAAATAATACTTTTTACATTTTCAGTTGTTATAGCCATAGTCTAGGAGAGTAAAAAAAATAAATGAAAAAGTATCCATAATCTCTCTCTCCAGAAAAATATCAGTGTTAACATTAAGGTTAACACCATTTACCATGAGATTATACTCTACATATTGTTTTATAATCTGCTGTTTTGAACAAGAAGAATTAAAAATGCCATTCTATATCTTTCAGCAAAGTGACATGGATGAAACGAGTTAATGATGAAAACTATGAAAGAGTAGTTGGTTCCATGAGAAAAGGATAACTCCATAAAGTTCTTGATCTATTCTCCAGGAAATAAAAGAATACATACAGATAGCTTAAGAATTGTAAAAGTGGTTTCTTCAGTTAGTTGAAGACTATGGACAAATCCATTTTCCATGTTAAGTCAAGATTTGTTCTGTGATAAGTTAGAAATTGAAATCCCGAGAGAAGTCACTTCTACTGTATTTACAATCTATTGCCAAAGCAATCACTGACTCAGCAATTCCTACCCTGATTACAAAACTGAGATACTGTGACTTTTAATATTCACCCTTTCATCTATCTTCTGAAGAAAAGGTCAGTCTTATGAGAATTTATCTTTTATGTTAATGATATGTCTGTGACCCAGAGTTTTCACTCCTCACAAATCCTTCCTCTCAAATTGA
Organism: Ovis canadensis; assembly: GCF_042477335.2. Lineage (NCBI taxonomy): Eukaryota > Metazoa > Chordata > Mammalia > Artiodactyla > Bovidae > Ovis > Ovis canadensis. The sequence continues at coordinate 31,008,263 of NC_091248.1, read as the reverse complement.
GGGCTCATCCTATTTATAACTTCCCTTAAATGCAATCGTTTTTGTAGAGTGCTCACTCATTGGCCTAATTCATCTTAAAGAGTGAAATTCAAAGATGGCATGTCCTATTGTTTGTTCTCTTTAACTCTGCGATTCTAAACTTTCCAATTTCATATAAGCCAATCAGACCCAATTTGGATAAATCCAAGCCTCCTGAAGTAGCTCTGCTTTTCATATATAAATCCACTGGAAACCCAAATGCCATCATTTTACTTCTGCACACTACCTAACTGCCCAGAAAGGAAACCCAAGAAGTTCCAGCAGTTACTCCTTTTCCTGCTCTTGCCCTAACCTCCAGTTATCTCTCTGAAACACAGAATTGGATATCTCATCCTCATGTCCATGCTATCTTGCCACTTCTTTGTACTAAAAGGGTCATTTTTCATGATCCCAGAGGCACAGCTGGTAGGGAGGAGCAGAGTTCACAATCATTGGCACTGAGAACATTATACAAGAAAATCTTACAAATAAGGTTTTTAAGATTACAAGGCATTTGAAATAATTGATAAAGAGCCATTATAAAATCCACATGAAAATAAAACTGTGAAATGCATAATGGAGAATTCTAAATGTGGGTGCTTTGTTTATATTCACTTCCTCATCAAGCTTCCAATGTGACCTGTGGACTGTAGCCAGGCTCCTCTGTCCCTGGGATTTCCCAGGTAAGAATACTGGAGTGGCTTACCATTTCCTTCTCCAGAGGATCTTTCCAGACAAAGGATCAAATCCTCATCTCCTGCTTGGCAGGGGAATTCTTTACCACTGTGTCACCTGGGAAGTCAGACACAACTTAGCAACTGAGCACACACACCTCATCGAGCTTCAGTACAGGTCTTCCCCTTCCCCACAGGCCCAGCAAGTCACCAGGTCTCCCTCCCTGAGACCTATCTCTATTCATACTCTGTATTTTTCACTACAAAGCTCAAGTTGGCTGGAATGGTCTAAAATTCAAAAGCAGTTCAGCTTTAAATAAAGTGTAAATTTTCTGAGATTTTTGGATACCCTTGTGGGAAAACTATTTCCTGATTCAAGATTTATCAGGAATGTTAGTCTGTTACTCTTGACCACATATCAAAAGCTTTAGCTCCTTAAATCCATCTCATTCTTAGATGAGGTATACTAACAGCATTTATACATGCAGCAACTATTGGAATCTATATTTCCACCATTTTAGTGGTCATTGTAGGTCCCTGCATGATCCATCTAGCAATTTACGAGTACATCATAAATGGCAAATACTAGAGTCTTTCTATAAGGTGGAGCCATGGTCAACTCAGCCCAAAAGTACTTTCAATCACTTTGAGTGTGCTTGAGGTGGATTTCTATAGCACATGTACATTAATTATTTAGACAAGACATACAATCCACATTCTCTGATATTTCCAACATTAAGATACATTCAGAGGCCAAATAGAGTGAAAGGGGAACTGACTTCAGAAGCAATCAAAAAGCACATAGAATCTCAGCTCTTCCAATTACAGGCTACATGGATATGAGCAAGCCCAACATCACTGAAGTACAGCTTCTTAGTGTAAAACTGGAGTAATGATAATGACATCTTACAAAAATAGGTGCATGGACTAGAGATAATATATATAAAATATTCACCATAATGTCTAGCCTATGATAGATGCTACACATATGGTGAAACCCATTCAGTAGTGTCTAACTCTCTGTGACCCCATGGACTAAACAGTCCGTAGAATTCTCCAGGCCAGAATATTGCAGTGGGTAGCCTTTCCCTTTCTAGGGGATCTTCCTAAGCCAGGGATTAAACCAAGATCTCCCGCATTGCAGGCAGATTTTTTTATCAGCTGAGCAACAAGGGAAGCCCAAGAATACTGGAGTGGGTAGTCTATCCCTTCTCCAGCAGATCCTCCCGACCCAGGAATCATACCAGGGTCTCCTCCGTTATAGGCAGATTCTTTACAAACTGAGCTATCAGGAATATGCCAGCAAATTTGGAAAACTCATCAGTGGCCACAGGACTGGAAAAGGCCAGTTTTCATCCCAATCCCAAAGAAAGGCAATGCCAAAGAATGTTGAAACTACCACACAATTGCACTCACCTCACATGCTAGCAAAGTAATACTCAAAATTCTCCAAGCAAGGCTTCAACAGTACGTGAACCAAGAACATCCAGACATTCAAGCTGGATTTAGAAAAGGCAGAGGAACCAGAGATCAAATTGTCAACATCTGTTGAATCATTGAAAAAGAAAGAGAGTTCCAAAAAAACATCTACTTCTGCTTTATTAACTATGCCAAAACCTTTGACTGTGTGGATCATGACAAACTGCAGAAAATTCTTCAAGAGATGGGAATACCAGACCACCTGATCTGCCTCCTGAGAAACCTGTAAGTAGGTCGAGAAGCAACAGTTAGAACTGGACATGGAACAATGGACTGGTTCTAATTGGGAAAGGAGTATGTCAAGGTTGTATATTGTCACCCTGCTTATCTAACTTATATGCAGAGTACATCACACAAAATGCCAGGCTGGATGAAGCACAAGCTGGGATCAAGATTGCAGGGAGAAATATCAATAACCTCAGATATGCAGATGACACCACTCTTATGGCAGACAGCAAAGAGGAACTGAAGAGCCTCCTGATGAAAGTGAAAACAGAGAGTGAAAAACCTGGCTTAAAACTCAACATTCAAAAAACGAAGATCATGGCATCCAGTCCCATCACTTCATGGCAAGTAGATGGGGAAACTGGAAACAGTGACAGACTATTTTCTTGGACTCCAAAATCACTGCAGATGGTGACTACAGCCATGAAATTAAAAGACGCTTACTCCTTGGAAGAAAATTTACGACCAATCTAGACAGCATATTAAAAAGCAAGACATTAATTTGCCAACAAAGGTCCATCTAGTCAAAGCTGTGGTTTTTCTAGTAGTCATGTATGGATGTGAGAGTTGTACCATAAAGAAAGCTGAGCACCTAAGAATTGATGCTTTTGAACTGTGGTGTTGGTGTAGACTCTTAAGAGTACCTTGGACTGCAAGGAGATCAAACCAGTCAATCCTAAAGGAAATCAGTCCGGAATATTAACTGGAAGGACTGATGCTGAAGCTAAAGCTCCAATACTTGGGCCACCTGATGTAAAGAACTGACTCATTGGAAAAGACCCTGATGCTGGGAAAGAGTGAAGGTAGGAGGAGAAGGGCATGACAGAGGATGAGATGGTTGGATGCATCACTGACTCAATGGACATGAGTTTGAGCAAGCTCCAGGAGTTAGCAGTGGACAGAGAAGCCTGGAGTGCTGCAGTCCATGGAGTTGCAAAGATTCGGACATGACTGAGCGACTGAACTGATACATATGGTAGACTTCTATAGCTAGCAATAATAGTAATAGTATGTATTTTATCCTCAATATAGTATGTTTCAATCCACATCCAAAAGTGTAAAGATTTCTGGGAGGCTTCATAGTGAAATTATTCTACTGATTCATCATGAAGTTACTCAAGATAAGAAATAAGTTATCTTATTATCTGACCCTCATTGTCTCCTGAGACAATATTTTGAAAAAGAAAGATAAAACATTAGTAGTCTCATGAAAGAATAAGGGGAGAAGGAACCATTACTGGAGAAACAAGACTCAGAAAAGAAATAGTTGGGAGCACAAAGATATATTTGTCCCTCTGCACCATATGAGAGCTGAGTTGGTAAAGAATCTGCCTGCAATGCAGGAGACCCCAGTTGGATTCCTGGATCAGGATGATCTGCTGGAGAAGGGATAGGCTACCCACTCCAGTATTCTTGACTTCCCTTGTGGTTCAGCTGGTAAAGAATCTGCCCACAATGAGGGATACCTGGGTTCGATCCTTGGGTTGGAAAGATCCACTGGAGTGGGGTGTGGCAATCCACTCCAGTATTCTGGCCTGGAGAATTCCATGGACAGAGGAGCCTGGAGGGCTACCACCCATGGGGTTGCAAACAGTTGGACATGACTGAGCGACTAAAACACAAACAATACAATTAGAATTATAATTCTAATCCAAGAACTGAAATGATCTTGATATAATAGCTACTAGGGAGAAACTTATAAAGAAAGAAAAAGTATCTTCAACAGATCAACTGCAAGCAACATAAAAAGTTAAGTCAAAGCTTTGAACCTTCTACCTAAGGCCAAGATTATCTCAGAGCTCAGGTATGGAGAAGCATTCTAGGCCATAGTTCCTGATTTATGGTTAGTGAGGGTGAAAAAATAGAGTAGCAGGCCAGGGACACATGTTAGGTTACACAACACAAGTTCAAAACCAATAACCAAGATTTTCTATTCAAGGACTAAATCTCACTGGTAGAATGAGATACGTGAAAATAAATATCGACTACGGCAAGCATGCCTTTTATCTAATGGTCAGCAATTTCAGAGAAGAGGCTTTCAAAGATAAAATGCAAATATGCTTTAAATTTTTGAAATGGTTTTAAATCTTCTTCAGTTTCTGTAAACTCATCTGCCTACCCATTTTAGAAGAAATTCTAAGGTAAGATTACTCTTACATGGCCATTTGCTAAAACATTTATCTGACTTTACTTTTAATGCTCTAACCAATTTCTAGATTTGATTTCATAAAGCATCCTATATGTTATATTCTGGAAGGATTTATGTTTATCATTTATTCTATGATCTGATATATTTGCTTTAGAAATTTTGGTGGAAGTATATTAAAACATGGCACAAAACACTTTCCTTACTTATTTTTTCCACTTCATTTACATGGAGTATGGATGGATCACAATTTCTTTCCTCTTTTTTATTTTTGTGCAATTTATTTCACAATGAAATGCTCAATAAACTTTATTAATTAACTGCATACAAATTACAGGCATCCCTACAGAGTGCAATCAATAACAGTGATAGCACAAGATGCCCGAAAAACTTGGAATTGGCCTCAAAATAAATAGCAGTGCTTAGTAATAAATTTGTAGCAGAAAATAGGCAAACTACCCAGTAACTCCTTTCTTCCAAAGAAATATCTATTCATGATTATTCACTTTAAATCAAAAAGCTTTAAATTGAAAACAATTGCTATCTTGTTACTGATCACCATTTAACCAACTGGTTCTAATTACAACTTGATGCCTGTGAACCACCAAGATGCTTTGCTGCTGCTGCTGCTGCTGCTGCTGCTGCTGCTGCTGCTGCTGCTGCTGCTGCTGCTAAGTCACTTCAGTCGTGTCCGACTCTGTGTGACCCCATAGACAGCAGCCCACCAGGCTCCCCCGTCCCTGGGATTCTCCAGGCAAGAACACTGGAGTGGGTTGCCATTTCCTTCTCCAATGCATGAAAGTGAAAAGTGAAAGTGAATTTGCTCAGTTGTGTCCGACTCCTAGCGACCCCATGGACTGCAGCCCACCAGGCTCCTAGATGCTCTAGCAAGATCTAAAGATGCCAGACTGAGAATTCAACACTTTCATCCATAGGCTAAAATGCCCTCACAAAGGTTTCTGCCAGCCCCCTACCCTACGTCTCACTTAGCTAGTTATATGCTGTTTCAGGCTTCTGCTTTTAGAAAACTAACAACAAACAGTGTAAGATACAAGAAAGTCTGCAAGAAGGTTCAGGAAATTTAGGAAATTTGTATTCTAAAAAGAGACATAATAAAAGCCTAGGCTGAACATAGAACAGACAGGAAGCATCTATAAATCATATGCTAACTATATGCAAATATGTATGCTCTGGCTTTAGGGAGATTCTAGAAGTGGCCTTATCACCCAATGCTTCTATGGTTTCTCATTAGCTATATTTAGATACTAACATCCTTTCACAGACCTATAAATGACTGACTTTTCAAACTCGATTCCAGTTAAACTTGGCCATATTAGGAGAAGTCCAAAGTGGTCACAAAATTCCATATAGTAAAATGTACTCTACAATAGGAGGACTTTGCAGGACTCACACTCAAATAATAAAACAAATTCACTCAACTTTAAGTGCCAGGCAGTGTTCTAAGTGTTTCATATTTCTCTCATTTGTATTATTCAGTCTCAAAATGGCCTTAGGGGAGGCATTATCTTCACTGTACCGACATAGGAACTACCAAGGTCTAGGAAGATTAAGGGAGTTAACTAATTAGCAGATGCAAAGTCTGTATTTGCATCAACCCTAATAACTTCAGATCCTGGGCTCATTACCACTACTCTACATCACCTCCCACTCACACAAATGGGGGAAACAAATGAAAAAAAAAGGAAATTTCCAGGACTAAGGGGAAAAAGAGGAGGAATTGGCATTTCCTATGTTTTGGGGGTCTTTTCATCTTTCTGTTTCTTTTCATCTTTTAATGGGTAATATGAATAATGGTGGCTCAGATGGTAAAGAATCTGCATGCAATGCAGGAGACCCAGGTTCAGTCCCTCAGTCAGGAGGATCCCCTGGAGAAGGGGATGGCTACACACTGGTATTCTTCCCTGGAGAATTCCACGGACAGAGGACCCTGGTGGGCGACAGTCCGTGGGGTAACAAAGAGTCAGACATGACTGAGCCACAACACTTTCACTTTTTCATGAGTAATATCACAGGAAATCAGATAAAAGGAATTTTTTCCAATTCATCTCCCTTACTAACATATTGAAACTTGAGAATATGTAAATTCATAATGTTCCTTCCAATCTTTATCTAGATGTGAGGCTAAAGAAAAATGGAACATCAATAGCTCAGAACTCCAGCAAATGTGGCAGACACCTTTATTCTCCCAAAGATGTCTACATTTTATTTTTTTGTTCATAAAAATTTGTAATTAAAATTGCAAAGAGCAGCCTAATCTCATTTTAGTGCCTCCATACATCACTGGTTTCGCTGACCTAATAAAAAGAGCTCATATTTCTCATATCAATTGATGCACCAAATCACTGATTAGCTAGGGTCCATTTTGTGTATGGATGAGGGTGGTGTTTAATATATCAACTCCATTAGCTGCTTAATGCCATTTCGAGATGTAACAAAGCAAATTCAAAAGCCTATTCAACAAACTTCCTGACAATATGATGGTCCTGGTCTTGATTTCCTTTAACTCATTACTTCTTTTATATTTTGTCACCACTTTTCAAAATGCTCAGGAAAGTCAGAGAGGGTCAAGACAGGCCAATAGTACCAAATTCCTTTTTCACTGCTTCCCATTTTTCACAGATCATTTCATTAGGAATGACCTGAATGAACTGATGCAAGTCAAGGAATAGCCTCAAAATTCCCCCGAAACACCTAAGAACAACCCATTGAAATCACCCTGTCCTCCAGGTCAGAGACTTTGGGGTGGATGAGAAGGGGGAGGGGCCTCTCCCCTCCCTCGTCAAGGCTGTGGGCACAGCAGACTTCAGTGTTGTTACTCACATGTCAACGCTGTCACTTCTGCTCAGGGGGCTGCTGAAATCCCCACAACAGTCACATTGTATGACATGAAGCCAGCTATCGCTAAGTGAGGTTTAGGGAATAATTAGAAAGCAGGCATTTTGACTTTTAAATATTCTACTGTCTTTAAGTGGCTTAAATAATTTCTAAGCAGAAGAGCCGCGGGGGAGAGCAGGGTGTCAGCCGCAGAATGGATGTTGTTGCTAACAGCCAACAGCTGGAAAGGGACTGTGACAATGCCCCCTGCTTTGCAATACTTTCCCAGTATCCTGAGCTACACTGGCTCTGGAGTCTAATAGCACAATATGGGAAACAAGAGCTCATCTATCTACTTGTCAGAGGCGCTGCAGGCACTCCACGTACAAGCCTTCGCAGCTCGACCTGGGTTGAGCCAGACCACGACCTAAAAGGAAGCTTTTCAGGGGTGACAGGCATTTTATGGTAATTAATTCTCCAGGAGGTGCAATCCCCAATGTCACCTGAGCATAGAGGAAAACGTAGCAAATTCAACTACTCTAAATTCTTTATGTAGATCACACTGAAAAGGGGCTATATCAGAGATTCTAAAGGGAAATGAAGTGTTTCTGTGAAATGCCATGATAATCCCCTGGATGTTTTAACTGGATTTCACTCTTGCTTTTCCATCAAAGCAAGAACTCCTCGCGCAACTGAAAGCATTTTTAGAGATTGGGAAGACCTCCTATGCTATAGCTTATCCTGTTGTCCTTTTTATTATAAGCACCAACATTCCTACTTAGCACTTCTTTCCCCTGTCCCCCTATTCCCCAGTTCTAGTATCTACATCCATCTCTTAATTGGTCTCCAAATTTTCTCTTACATCTAACCTGTGTGATATTGCTAGATTAATTTCCTAGAGTACACTTTGCTTTAGACTCTTCCTTACTCAAAAAAGCAAAACAAAAAGAAATCAAAGTCCAAACTCTAAACTAATTAGGCGAACTTTAAGGCCCTTTAGAGTGTCTGCTGGAGTAGGAAATGGCAACCCACTCCAGTATTCTTGCCTGGAAAAGCCCATGGACAGATGGAGGAGCCTGGTAGGCTACAGTGCATGGGGTCTCAAAGACTCGGACACAACTGAGTGACTTCACTTTCACTTTTTCCAGAGTCTCTACAAGGACTTCCTTTGCCTTCTAGGCTCTTCTCTTCTATTCATTTGCCTTCTCTCTTTCTCTTTTCTTCTTCCTTAGAACCTGGTAGTAGCTGAAGTTATTCTTTGTTCAACTGATGTTTTAAACAAAGAAAGAGAGAGAGAACCGGAGAGTTAGAAATGGATTTGTGCCAATTAGAATCTTTTCCCAATCATGTGACATGAGAAAGGGAAAATAAACAATTAAAAACATTCAGACAGCAAATGCTGAGGGACAGGGTCCACTCTCCAAATGTTTTCCTCTGCACCTCAGTGCCGAGATCACCCCCAAACAGTCCTCAGATCCTTGTGTGTTTTCCCAACTCTCAGAACAGGTAAGGGCTACCACGTTTTTAATAAATACAGTACTCCGTCAGCAGTGTAAGCTAGTCCTGTTTAATATCTAATATCAAAAATTTCCAAATATAAAGAGCCAAAAGGAAAGAAAATGAAAGATGGGGAAATGTAATGAGGTCCAGAAACTTTCGCCTATATGATTTCATTTATTTCTCACACAGTCTTGGGAGATGGTAACTAAAATCTCCCTACTTACAGATACAGCAACAGAGTCTTGGCTATTGTTAAGTAATTTTGCCAAAAATAGGCAACCAGTGATTGGGAGTGCTGAGATTCAAGTTCAAGTATGTCTGGCCCACAGCTCATGGTGTTTCACTTTCTACTTCTCATTATGCAAGGAAACAAAAACTCTTGAATACAAGAAGTAAAAACCTTGCAGATTCATTGCACTTAACCTACACCTTTTCTGAAAAAATCAGAGCTAGGCACATCCAATGGTCCAAGCAACATTTGAAAGCTGGTCTTCTTACTGAAAACCTTCCCACTGAAAACCTTCCCACTGATTCCATTCTCTTACTAACAAAACAGACTTACTCGAAACAGACTTGCCTCAGGAAACTCTTAAGCCAAGTATCATGCAAAGGGGAATCAATTTTGCTATCAAGGCTTAAACACCTAGTTATGCACACTGTTTGACTTTTTAAAAATTTATCCTTAGTGGAATCTAATCCAAAACCACCAGAGTGACAAGAAAAGATATAAAGAAAGCCCCTTTTTACCCTCATCTTCCTTTGGAACAATAAGTCTGGGGCCCTTAGGAAGAATGAATGAAAAAGAATAGAGGTGTAAAATTGGCATATGACAAATTTAAGATAAAATTAGTAAACTATTAATAGGACATCCCTGTAGCTCAAATGGCAAAGAATTTGCCTGCAGTGCAGGAGACCAGGGTTCAATCTCTGGGTTGGAAAGATCCTCTGGAGAAGGTTATGGCAATCCACTCCAGTATTCTTGCCTGGAGAATCCCATGGACAGAGGAGCCTGGCGGGCTATATATAGTCCATGGGGTCACAAAGAGTCAGACACGACTAAGCAACTAACACACACACACACACACAAACATAATAGATTGTCACTCTTCTTTTATTGAAGCATAGTTGATTTACAGTGTTGTGTTAGTTTCTGGTGTACAGCAAAGTGACTCAGATATACATAGAGATATAGGTTAAAATATCTATTAATATATCTATAAGGAGAAGGGGACGACAGAGGATGAGATGGCTGGATGGCATCACCGACTCGACGGACGTGAGTCTGAGTGAACTCTGGGAGTTGGTGATGGACAAGGAGGCCTGGCGTGCTGCAGTTCATGGGGTCGCAAAGAGTCGGACACGACTGAGTGACTGAACTGACTGGCTGATGTTCTTTACAAAAACGTTTCCATTATCAGTTAATACAAGGTATTAATGGGGCTTCCCAGGTAGCACAGTGGTAAAGAATCCACCTGCCAAGCAGGAAACACAGGTTTGATCCCTGAGTCGGGAAGATCCCCCGGAGAAGGAAATGGCTACCCACTCCAGTATTCTCACCTGGAAAATCCCATGGACAGAGGAGCCTGGAGGGCTACAGTCCATTGGGCCACAAAGAGTCAAACACAACTAGTGACCGAGCACACACAAGGCATTAAATGTAGTTCCCTGTGCTAAATTTGTAAATAAAACATTTATTAAGTTCCTTTTATATGCAGAGAAGTTTTTACTTATCTGAACAAAACTAACAAGGGACCTAGAAAAACAAGAAATGTCACATAACAAACTGTAATCCTAAGAAAAGCCACTTACTTCATTAAACTTTGTGGGTCAGCATGGCACAGCTCAGTTTGGCTAAGCATTCATATTTTATATGCCTCGTGGCTGTTTTCATTTTCAAAGGGTCTCCAACCCTATATCATTCATTCATGAATTCATTCATGTAACAAATATTTATTGCCTACTCAGCTCTTTTTGTTTTCTATCATTTTCCTCACAGATACACAGATTTCATAATGGGATTTACTCCTATTACTCAACCATAATTTTTCCCCCTTAAATTTCCTTTATCTTTTCCACTTCATTTCATTCAGTATATTTGTCTTCCCAACCTCACAGTTTCTTCCAGCCTTGAGGACTCACAGTGGACAAGTTTAATAGGCTGGAATCAAAGTTGAAGTCATTAGTAGGGGAAAATAGTGTGTGCTTGTGCATAAATATTTCCAGCAAGATGGAGAGAGCAGCATAGCACACACAATTACACATTTTCCCAAATTAAACTGAAAATGCAGTTGAACATCTCAAAACTCTGGCACTCAAAGTTGTTTTCACTGTTGATATAATTATACTATTGGGCAATTTAATTAATTTTGTGTTTTATTACAAAAGTTCATGATTCTGCCTAAATAGAATTAAATTAATGGAATATAAATCAGTCTGTCACATCTCCAAGAATTTTCATGAAGGGTATCTGGCTTTAATTTGTAAAACCCAGTAAAGTCTCTACATGATAAAATTAATCATCCTTCTCTCATATCATTTCATCTAAAATTCAGGTTAAAAATGAATAATTTTATGTTCTCATTAACCATTTTGTTGCAAAATACTAACATTCTTAGAGAAACATTAAATTAGACCACAGAGACAATTCAAAATGTTTGTTAAGTTGACTCCTGCTTGGGAAAAAAAAAGAAATCAGAGAAAAATCATTAGTAGATCAGCATCAAAACACTACTATACGGTAAAGAGGCTAAGGGGGTTGTTTTATGTAATTGTAAGTTGATGGCTAAGAATGCCCAGGACAATAATCAGTTTATAAATTTAGTTTAAGAAAAAGAGGGTGTAATTTGCTCCTTCTTAACCTTACCCTAAAATCCCATTTCCATGCCAAAAAGCATCTCTTCAAAAAGTTGTGTAATGTGGTGGTTTCCATCAAGATAATTTCAACCCGGAAATGTACTGTTTTACCCAAAATTCTCACTCTGCTATATCACTGTAACATTACTTTCCTTCCCCACTCTGCCCCTCCTTCTGTCTCCCTCCCTCTCATTCCTCCCCCCCATCTCTAACGGATTGCAGATTACTCTTTTCAACACCCCTATTAAATAGTTAAGCAAATACCACAGTCGTCAGTTCAGTTCAGTTCAGTCGCTCAGTTGTGTCCGACTCTTGGCGACCCCTTGAATTGCAGCACCCCAGGCCTCCCTGTCCGTGTCAGTTAACATGAGAAAATTGAGACTTGGACTGCTGAATGACTTTGAGAGGAGTTTAGGGTAGGAAAAATACTGAAGAATTTGAAGTCAGGGGTCCCAGATTCTATTCCTTACTCCCCCTGCAGTGAGCTAGGTGCTCCTGGATTTGACAGCTCTTCATTTTTCAGCTCATTTTCTTTAGCAATAAGATGAAACTTAGTATAAATCAACTGTAAAGTACATTTCAGCTCTAAATTATAAGCCTTGTCCAACACTGAGAGAATATTAGGAAGCATGTGTGTGTGTGTGTGGAAGTGTGTGTGTGTATGCGTGTGTGTGTGTGTGCATATGTGCTCTCAGTCATGTCTGACTCTGCAACACTATGGACTGTAGCCTGCCAGACTCCTCTGCCCATGGGATTCTCCAGGGAAGAATACTGGAGTGGGTTGCCATTTCCTCTTCCACGGGATCTTTCTGACCCAGGAATTAAACCCCCTCTCCTTAGTCTCCTACATTAGCAGGTGGATTCTTTACCACTGTGCGACCAAGGAAGTCCAGGAATTAGGATGCATGCACGTGTGTGCATGTGAGCGCATGCGCTTAGCCACTCAGTCATGTCTGACTCTTTGCGAGCCTTTGGACTGTACCCCACAAGGCTCCTCTGTCCATGGGATTTTTCAGGCAAGGATACTGGACTGGAGCAGGTTGTCAGGTCATTCTCCAGGGGATCTTCCCAACCCAGGGATTGAACCCACGTTTCCTGTGTCTCCTGCATTGCAGGCAGATTCTTGACTCACTGAAACACTGGGGAGAATTAGGATACAGGTCTTCAATTACTCATCCAGTCCTCTATCCACTGCTTAAGTCAACAAACCTGAAAGTCAAAGATCCTCCCTGCCTCTTTGGAACATCTTTGTTCATCGTCTCCCATCAAAACAATCCAACAGACTATGAAGGAAAAAGGGCAAAATATGTGAAATTTCATTAGACATTAATTCATTCAGACCCTGATATTATTTTTGTGGGCCAGCAATTACCTTCATAACATTTAAAAAATGTATCAATTCAGTTAAAACAAAGCTCAAAGAAGGAAATAAAAACATTTAGTATGACATTATTAAGAGCTGCTCCAGGAACCTGGCCCAACCTTAAACAAGTAAGTGAACTGGAACTGGTCTGAATAATTCCTAAATTTGTTTATAGTTCTGAAAATTTTAATTGTTTCAATCAATGGCAACGAAGATTATAGAAATGCTTGCCTTAGTCTTCAAAGAAACACACATACACACACACAGATAAAAATAGCCTGCACCTAGTCTTTGCCAAGGGCTTCCCAGGTGGCATTAGTGGTAAAGAACCTGTCTGCCAATGCAGGTAGACTTAAGAGACACAGGTTCGACCCCTGGGTCAGGAAGATCCCCTGGAGGAGGACACAGCAACCCACTCCAGTATTCTTGCCTGGAGAATCCTATGGACAGAGGAGCCTGACAGGCTGCAATCCATAGGGTAGCATAGAGTCAGACACGACTGAAACAAGCAACTCAGCACGCATGCACGCAGTCTTTGCCAGAAGACTGCGAAGCAAGGGTAGATATGCAAGTATTTTACGTGGATCCTCACTGAGCACTCGGTCCAAAAAGAATGCCAAGAAAATCTAAGCATGAACAATGAGGGAGAGTGCCAGTAGCTATGAGACCTAATGGACCAATGAAATTGGTTTGCCTGCTTTCTGAGGCTTCTTTCAGATGTTTTTGGAGAAAAAAAAATTCGCCAAGAATTAGGGCAATGAAAAGCATCCTACCAATGAAAAATATGGTGTGTGACTAGACCCTCAGTTTCTCAACTATGTCAAGGATTTGGGCCTCCAGGCCGAGCTGTCACAGGCACCATGATTCTTAACTACGTAGCTTGATAAATGTTTTCTCTGTCAGAGTACCAATTCTGACCCAGCATATACTAGTCACAGGCAGTATCTACAGATTGTTTCTTTCCCCCATTTAGGAAGAAGCTCTGGAACTGCGTGAGAAAATTAAACTACTCAGACCAGAGAAGCAGAGATTTGTTTCATTTGCATCTGTTGCCAATGGTTGTAAATGGCTATAACACAAAGGATATTTCTTTAAAGCTACAAGAAGTTAAGTGAAAAGGCCAAGAAGTAATGACTCTTCCATAATGAAAGAGTTCAAAAATACCTCTTAAAAGCCATTTTTGAATGCACAGAACCCATAGCTCCTACAAAATGTTTTTAGAGGTCCATCTGCTGAGCATCAATATTCAATTGAGCTTTATGGATATAAGAGATCCTCTATTCGACACATGAGGTACACTGTTCGGAAGTATACCTATGGTAATCTGCTACTATTCTGACAATTTAATATAGTTTGAGTTGAAGAGTTTATTTAGACAGTGGTGGGGGGCAGTGGTGCAAATAGAGAGTTAGAAATCATTGGCAAGGAAGTAAATTGAAAATATAAATCAAAAGCAAATCTTTGTTTTCAGCAAGCTGGACTTTAATAAATGAATAGATATAAGAGGGCAACCATGGCTTAAATTATAAGTCTCATAAAGCCAAAATTTTGTTTCCTTTTATAGTTAATTTAATATAGCTTTATGAATTCAAATACACCGAGTATGAGAAATAGAAAATCAAACATTTTTGTTTTAGTTCGTTTTTCTGCTCAAAATCAAATAAGCCAGAAAAATAGTGATGTTTTCAAGCCTGTCGAATTCCTTTTCCACCATGATTCACTGATCCCTGCTATGTCATGTCTGGCCTGGAAGAGAAGCAGATGTCATTCCAATAAGACCTCTGTTTCCTTGAACCTGCATCTTCATTCATCATTTTTGTCACATGCTGAGCACACACAGCCACTTGGACCAGACTCAAGGTCCCACTGCCTCTGAATTCTAAAGAGATGGGCAGATTACTGTATAAAATTGCTCAAACTACAGAAACCTTGAAATCAAGTAATAATGGTGAACAATCACAAAATTATTTATATTACTCCTGACTGGGGAATAATTAATGAGTTAATCAGTTATCACCAGGATGAACCAGAATTCTTTATCTCCTTTTACAAATGTTATGCTTTTAGGTAAGATCCCTCCAAGTCAGTATATTAGGTTTCCACCCTTATGCAGACAGGGAGTGGCAGAATAGTGAAATCCTGTGTTTCTTAATTTCTCTTCCTGGCAAGGTGAAAGTTAGCAGACTTGAGTTCTGTCTCCAACATGTGTGACTGAGGTAAGACATTTAACTATCCTGTGCCTCAGCATCACCACTTACAAAATAAATTACCAGCACCTAGCTTTCCTTCCTTCCCATTTCAGAGCAGAGGCTCTATCTAGAAAAGTACCTGATGACTTTACAAGAATGGTAGGTACCTTTCCAAAGAACTGTTCTTTTCTGTAAGAATCAGCAAATAAATGATTGGCAAGGAAACAGCCCTTAGGACACATGGAAAGAAAACTCCACATCTCATATTTGGTTTGAACGAATGACAAGCACACCAATGTGTATTGTATCAAGCCACTTTTTATTTTATAGGTTAGTGGCTTCCAATAGCATCTGATATTTAATATTGGCCCAAACACTTTTGGAAGAAGTGACAAAAAGTAGACGCTGATAAATATCTGGCAATTTCCTCTCAACTTGTGCTCACAAATGACTCGTGAATGTTAAAATTCTGGGCTGAACACTACTCAAATTCTGGCCCTCTCTGAGAAGTGTCATTCTATCTGGACAATGAATGTAACTCGGGCCACAAGACTCTGCAGACAGTATACAGAAAGAGGGAAGTCTATTCTCATTGTGAGCTGAAATGCCCTGGTTTGGAAATAAAGCTTTACCTTTCACCCTTCCGCTAAAGCTGTTAACAGCCTTCATTTCCATTAAAAGATCCACTCCTTTCCTTTTTCAATGGCACCACAAAGGAAAATAGGACCAGAGGTTACTCATCAAGACACAATATTCAGTATGTCCATTTTCTCCCCTTATGGAATATTACGTCAGCTGATTAAAGTCTTGGAATCAAGTCTTTTAAAGTGGTCACAAGTTGATCTTTAGTTTAAGCCAATTCATTTTCCCTTCAGCCCTATACTACAGTTTTGCAAACACAGCTTGCAAAAGGAGAGTACCCCTTTTGATGAATTTATACATAGAATAATAACATAATTCATAGAATAATTCAGTACTCATTTGGGATTGTACAGAAAGCATGGCACAGCATACCATTACAAGTTTACTCTTGATAATTTGAGACAAAGATATTCAGCCCATCTGTCCACAATTCACTCCACAGTACATAGCGACTCAAATGATGAAATCAGTAGTAAAAGTTAGACTTCTCGACTCCATTTTTTAAAAAGTATCCTTGTCTTTTGCATTTACCAAAGAAAAAAGATTTCTACACAATGTTTTTCCATATCCATTTCCCATCTCTGAAACACAATTTACCACAAGCACATAAATACAAGGCAGTGGCTCCTAAGGGTGAATATCTAGCATGGTAATCCCCATGAATAGAGAAATACATGATTTACAAAAAAAATGTTACATCGCCCAGTGGGGATGTTAAATCTGGTTTCATCACTGAGACTCCAGTGAACACTGATTGCTAGAAAAGCTGCCTCATCCTTCCTGCCTTTCCTATAAGCAAGCAAATTTCTGTGCTCCTTTTTAAAGGGCCCTTTTGTAGTCATTCTTAATTTTGAGTATATCATAGACTGAGGGATGAGAGACACAGTAGAAAATGGAAAGAAGACTTGGTGGCTAAAACATATCATCAGAGAATCTTCTGCATCCTTCTCCATGAATTGTCCTAATACTACCGCTTCTTCAGTCATTAGCCGCTTAACATGGAAAAGAACTAAAGGCTTAGAAAAGATGAGGAATTGCATAGCCAGGGAAGCAAAGTGCACAATGAAGAGGAGATGGGCTTTGTTCTCGACCCTGTAGTGGTTAAAACTGACCATCCCCTTTAAACTCCAAACACCGAAGACACAGAAAATTGTCCATTATTTCGTTGTTCACTCGCAATCTGCCAAGCCACAAAGGCAGTCCTCTATATTTTTCTTTCAAAATGTACAGAGCATACATTAGAAACATCATTCACTTTTGGAATTTATCAGTACCAATATCATGATAGTCTTCAAATCGATTAGATCCCACACAACTCAGTAATCCCTAAGCTGAGGAAGTTTAATAAATAAAACATTGAATTTTCTTAATGCAAATGGTTCTTTACATGCTCTGGATTAAGAGCATATTTGTACATTTACAATATTTAGGAAAACACTCCCACCACAAAATGCCCTGTTAGGGATATACAGACATCTTAGAAACTGAGACATCTCCATACTTTTTTTTTCAGTGGTTATTCATGACTCCTGTTTGGTTGGTTGGTTGGTTGTGTTTTTTTCCCTTTTGGTCTCTTTTCTGCTGATTAAAATATTTAGAGTCATTTTCACATGTTGAGTAACTAAGAAAGCAGACGATCATGCCAACTGTTCAGCATATTGAAGAGGGTAATATTTTTGTGATGATAGTTTCTAAATATAGAATAGATGCAAATACTGAATATTTTCTCTCCCTCTCCTTCCTCTCCCTCACCCTCTCTCCTTCCAATTCAATGGAAAGAAAAAAGCATCTTTGAAAAGAAACATGATGATTTCTATCTTTCAGTCCCTTTTAGTTTCCAGACTGGAGTGAAATGTTTGGCCCATCACACTATTTCTTTCCTCGTTCTTTCACATTGGACTTGGCAATGATTTCTTCAGATATGACACTAAACCAGTAAAAGCACAAGCAACAGAAGCAAAAATCAACAAGTGGGACTATACTGGATTTAAAAGCTTCTGCACAACAAAAATAGCAATCAACAAAATGACGAGGCAACCTAATTTGCAAACTATATATCTGATAAAGGGATTACTATTCAAAATACACTCTACAAGGAACTCATACAACTCAATAACAAAATGACAATCTGACTTTAAAATGGGCAGAGGGCTTGAATGGACATTTTTCCCAAAGACATGCAAAAGACCAACACATACATAAAAAGTGTTCCACATCACTAGTCATCAGTGAAATGTAAACCAAAATCAGAATGAGATATAAACTCACACCTGTTAGAATGGCTATTATCAAAAAATACAGATATAAATGCCAGTGAGGATGTTGGGGGAAAAAAGGGAACCTCAGCATACCATCAATGGGAATGCAAATCAGTACAACCACTCAGGAAAAAATATGGAGACTTTTCAAAAATTAAACATAGAATTACCACATGATCTAGCAATCCCACTTCTGGGAATATAGTGAAAAACTATGATATCACAATCTCAAAGAGATATGCACACTCCAATGTCCCCTGAAGCACTAGTCACAAGAGCCAAGACATGGAAACAACCTCAGTGTCTGCTGTCAGATGCATGGACACAAACAGGTGAGATATCGATACACACACACACACACATACACAATGGGACAATTATTCAGCAAATAAAAAAGAAGATCCTGCCTTTGTGACAACATGGACTTCGAGGGCATTATGCTAAGTGAAATAAGTCATATAGAGAAAGACAGATGATCTTACTGATATGTGGAATCTAAAAACATCAAACTCATCAAAACAATGAGTAGAATGGTAGTTGCTGGGGCTGAGGGGTGGGAAAATGGGGAGAGGTTGGTCAAAGGGTACAAACGCTCAGTTACAAGTTGCAGGGATGGATCTAATGTACACTCTGTGCTCAGTCACTTCAGTTGAATCTGACTCTTGGAGACACAGGCTGTAGCCTGCCAGTCTCCTCTATTCATGGGCTTCCCCAGGCAAGAATACTGGAGTGGGTTGCCATGCCCTCCTCCAGGGGATCTTCCTTACCTAGGGATGGAAGCTGTGTCTCATGTCTCCTGCATTGGCAGGTGGGTTCTTTACCATTAGCACCACCTGGGAAGTCCAATGTACACTAACGTGAAGTCGCTCAGTCGTGCCCGACTCTTTGCAACCCGTGGACTGTAGCCTACCACGCTCCTCCCGCCATGGGATTTTCCAGGCAAGAGTACTGGAGTGGGTTGCCATTTCCTTCTCCAGGGGAATCTTCCCGATGCAGGGATTGAACCTGGGTCTCCCACGTTGTAGGCAGATGCTTTACCATCTGAGCTACCAAGGAAGTTTTTAATGTCAAAAGCAGAGACATTACTTTGCTGACTAAGGTCCGTCCAGTCAAGGCTATGGTTTTTCCAGTGGTCATGTACGGATGTGAGAGTTGGACTGTGAAGAAAGCTGAGTGATGAAGAATTGATGCTTTTGAACTGTGGTGTTGAAGACTCTTGAGAGTCCCTTGGACTGCAAGGAGACCCAACCAGTCCATTCTGAAGGAGATCAGCCCTGGGATTTCTTTGGAAGGAATGATGCTAAAGCTGAAACTCCAGTACTTCAGCCATCTCATGCAAAGAGTTGACTCATTGGAAAAGACTCTGATGCTGGGAGGGATTGGGGGCAGGAGGAGAAGGGGACGACAGAGGATGAGATGGCTGGATGGCATCACCGACCCGATGGACGTGAGTCTGAGTGAACTCCAGGAGTTGGTGATGGACAGGGAGGCCTGGCATGCTGCGATTCATGGGGTCGCAAAGAGTCGGACACGACTGAGCAACTGAACTGAACTGAACTGAAGGTGACCATAATTAACAATACTATATTATAAACTAGAAAGTTGCTGTGAGAGTAGAGCGATAATATTCTTACTAAAACAACAAGAACAACAATGAAATGGTAATTATATGAGGTGAGGGATATATTAACAAACCATATGGTGGTAAATATTTCCCTATATATGTATGTATGTGTGTGTGTGTGTGTGTGTGCGCGCGCGCGCGCGTGCACTAAGCACTTCAGTCATGTCTGACTCTTTGCGACCTTATGGACTCTAGCCTGGCAGGCTCCTTTGTCCATTGGATTCTTCAGGCAAGAATACTGGAGGGGGTTGCCATGTCCTCCTCCAGGGGACCTTCCCATCCCAGGGATCGAACCTACATCTCTTATGTCTTCTGCATTGGCAGGTGGGTTCTTTACCACTAGCGCCACCAAAATCATCATATTCTACATTCTATCTTTAAATGTATACAATGTTATATGTCAATTATGTCTCAATAAAGCTGAGGGAAAAAAAGACTATGAGAGAGAACCAGCTCCAATAGACATAAGATAAAGTTAAAGAAACCAGAGAGCAACTTGCCAACCTCTGCTGGATCATAGGAAAAGAAAGAGAATTCCATAAAAACATCTACTTCAGCTTTATTGACTATGTTAAAGCCTTGGACTATGTGGATCACAACAAACTGTGGAAAATTCTGCAAGAGATGGGAATATCAGACCACCTTACCTGCCTCCTGCAAAATCTGTATGCAGGTCAAGAAGCAACAAACAGTTAGAACTAGACAAGGAAAAACAGACTAGTTCCAAATTGGGAAAGGAGGATGTCAAGGCTGTATATTGTCACTCTGCTTGTTTAACTCATATGCAGAGTACATCATGAGAAACGCTGGACTGGAAGAAGCATAAGCTGGAATCAATATTGCCGGGAGACATATCAATAACCTCAGATATGCAGATGACACCACACTTATGGCAGAAATGAAGAGGAACTAAAGAGCCTCTTGATGAAAGTGAAAGAAGAGAGTGAAAAAGTTGGTTTAAAACTCAACATTCAGAAAACGAAGATCGTGGCATCCGGTCCCATCACTTCACGGCAAATAGATGGGGAAACAGTGGAAACAGTGTCAGACTTTATTTTGGGGGGCTCCAAAAGCAGATGGTGATTGCAGCCATGAAATTAAAAGATGCTTGCTCCTTGGAAGAACAGTTATGACCAATTTAGACAGCATATTAAAAAGCAGAGACATTACTTTGGCAACAAAGGTCCATCTAGTCAAAGCTATGGTTTTTCCAGTGGTCATGTATGGATGTGAGAATTGGACCATAAAGATGGCTGAGTGCCAAAGAAGGGATTATTTTGAACTGCGGTGTTAGAGAAGACTTTTGAGAATCCCTAGGACTGTAAAGAGATCACATCAGTCAATCCTAAAGGAAATCAATCCTGAATATTCATTGGAAGGACTGATGCTGAAGCTGAAGCTCTAATACTTTGGCCACCTGATGCAAAGAGCTGACTTATTAGAAAAGACTCTGATACAGGGGAAAGTTGAAGGCCAGAGGAGAAGGGGACAATAGAGGACAAGATGGTTGGATGGCATCACCAACTCAACAGACATGAGTTTGAGCAAACTCTGGGAGATGGTGAAGGACAGGGAAGTTGCAGTGTTGCAGTCCATGGGGTCACAAAGAGTCAGACATGACTGAGTGACTGAACAACAAGAAGAAGACAGCCTTTTAAATTAACACAGTGTGGTACTGGTGCATACAGAGGCAAACAGACCAATGGGTGAGAAACAGATGCAAGGATATTCAGTATATGAAAAAGCCACCATCTGAAATCACCAAAGCAAATGTAGAATTTTAAACAAATGTTGCCAGAATGTCTGGTTAGCCATTTGAAAAATAAAATTGGACTGATACAACACCATACGTAAGACATAAATGTAAAATGGATCAGGGTTCTAAATGTAAAAAAGTAAAACCAAATATGTGCAAGAAGAAAATATGGATAATTATTATATTATCTGGGTGTAGACTGAAGTTTTATATGACTCAAAATCAAGAAATAATTTAAAAAGTTGATAAATATGGTCTGATTAAGTAAATTTATTATGAAAGAAGGAAATTTTGATACATACTAGAACATGGATGAATCTAGAGGGCTTTATGCTAAGAGAAATAAGTGCCATCACCAAAGGACAAATATTATAAGACTCTACTTATACGAGATACTTAGAGTAGTCAAATTCAAAGAGACA
Organism: Ovis canadensis; assembly: GCF_042477335.2. Taxonomy (NCBI): domain Eukaryota; kingdom Metazoa; phylum Chordata; class Mammalia; order Artiodactyla; family Bovidae; genus Ovis; species Ovis canadensis. Next base: position 30,986,279 of record NC_091248.1, on the reverse strand, counting down.
GAAAGCATAATGGTATTTGCCAGGGCCTGGAGGGAGGGAGAAATAGAGAGTTGTTTAATGGATATAGACAGAGCTTCAGTTTTGCAAGATGAAAAGAGCTCTGGAAATTGGTTGCTCAACAATGTGAAGATACTTAACAACACTGAACTGTACACTCAAAAGTATCGCAAAACTAATATAGTAAGTTTTATGTTATATATATTTTACCACAATGAAAAATAAAAATGAAATTTTTACAAAATTTTAACTGTCCCTGCCAGAAACTGGCACAAATTAAATTCCCAGGGAACAATACCTCATGAAATGTTCCCAGAAAAACAAAGTAAGAAGCACACTCATGTCCTGCACCGTCAGATGGAGCGATCTGCATTGACGCCTCTTACCTAGGAGGGTCCACTTAACTTCCGTCCGTACATTTGCAAAACACAAGAGAATGTGTGAAGTGCTTCCGGTATCAATCCCCACAGCCACCTCACCCTATACCCCACTTTTTTTTAATGCTTTATCAGGCACCAACTTCTATCACCCCATGACAACTGGAAAAACCAAGACATGCCTACAGGATGTGTACTATAAAAACAGACCAAGCATTTGCACAGAGGCATGGAAAATACTATCTTCTGCCCTCATCCACTACACACTATATGACTTTGCCTAATTGCTTGAGTTATCCATTATGAATAGCCCCTGAGTAGAGGTGCGGAAAAAAAAAAACCTATTAAATCAACATCATGTATTCACATTCCTAGTCTCAAGGCCATGCAGAGCCCTAAAAAAAAAGATGTAAACCATGATGAAGGATCAAGGGTGTCAATTAGGTTCTAGCCCATCAAGAACCAAGACATTAAGGAAGAAATTACTGCCTTTGGAAGATGTAAGAAAATAAAAAATCGAATCGGAAGAATATTTAATAGGTCCACAGGAGCAGCTGTTTGAACTTTCATCGGGGATAGTAAAACATCTAGAGAAAAACGTATCAAAAAGACCGAATGGGTTTGTCAGCATAGAAACCAAGGATTCGGAGAGGCAAACAAGATGATGCATGCTCACTCCCACGGATAGGAAGACTCAAGACAGGAAAAGGGAACCTTTGACTACTCTGGGTTCTACTATGCCTCTTATGAAGTAACTCCAAAGTCAAATACATACACATATATGTATACATACATACATATATGTATATAGTTGTTTAGTCACTAAGTTGCATCCAACTCTTTTGCAACCACAGGGACTGTAGCTGGCCAGGCTCCTCTGTCCACAAGATTTCCCAAAAGAGAATACTGGAGTGGGTTGCCATTTCCTTTTCCAGGGAATCTTCCTGGACCAGGGATTTAACCGACATCTCCTACATTAGCAGGTGGATTCTTTATTGCTGAGTTACCAGGGAAACCATATGTATATATGGCTTATATACATATGTATATACACATATATGTATATATGTATATGAAGTTTTGTTGTTGTTCAGTCGCTCAGTCATGTCTGACTCTTTGCAACCTGATGGACTGCAGCACACTGGGCTTCCCTGTCCTTCACCATCTCCCAGAGTTTGCTCAAACTCATGTCCATCGAGTCAGTGATGCATCCAACCATCTTCTCCTCTGTTGTCGCCTTCTCCTCTGGCCTTCAGTCTTTTGCAATGAGTCAGCTCATCGGGTGGCCAAAGTACTGGAGCTTCAGCTTTAGCATCAGTCCTTCCAATGAATATTCAGGATTGATTTCCTCTGGGATTGACTGGTTTGATCTCTTTACCATCCAAGGGACTCTCAAGAGTCTTCTCCAACACCACAGTTCGAAGATATCAATTCTTCAGTACTCAGCCTTCTTTATGGTCCAACTCTCACATCCATACATGACTACTGGAAAAGTCATAGCTTTGATTATACAGCTTCAGAATATGTGTGTATAAAGTTTTGGTTACCAGTTGGGTTCTCCAGAGTTACCATAATGAAAGGAAAATGGTCTGAATAATGTTTCAGATATTCTCCTCACAGCAAAAGCACATTATCGACAACCCTGTATGCAAGACAGCAAAAAAGACACAGATGTGTATAACGGACTTTTGGACTCAGAGGGAGAGGGAGAGGGTGGGATGATTTGGGAGAATGGCATTCTAACATGTATACTATCATGTAAGAATCGAATTGCCAGTCTATGTCTGATGCAGGATACAGCATGCTTGGGGCTGGTGCACGGGGATGACCCAGAGAGATGTTATGGGGAGGGAGGTGGGAGGGGGGTTCATGTTTGGGAACACATGTAAGAATTAAAGATTTTAAAATTTAAAAAAAAAATTTTTTTTAATTTAAAAAAAATTTTAAAAAAAGCACATTATCAACTTGATCTTCTTGTTACAGCGAGTCTATTTCTTAGAGTTAACACTGGTAATGTTCAGTCTCTGGGCCCTGGACCAAAGCAATTCTCCACGCAGGTACCACCCTGCAGGACCTGTGAGTGGCTAATAATCCAGTCCTTTTCTATCTGCTTTTTCCATGACTGTGTAGTACAAATATTTTAAATGTCACCAAATTTTTAAATAAAGAGTATGGGATACATTCTATGAGCACATTATGGTAGTGAACTCTGTCTACCCAAGTTCATGAAGACCCTGAATGTCCCATAAGAAACAGAGCATAAAAGATGGGAATGGTTTTCTTGTCTATTCAACAATTTTCTAATCATAAGCCTTTCATAAAGACTGGTAATCAACCTTTCTCAGCCACTGAAGATCAAGTTGTATATAAGATGGCCATATAATTTATTATCTATACCACAACACTTTTGAAAGTAGTGAGAAGGTATTTTTGATATAGATGATAGGCATAAAACAAGACTGCCTCAAGCAAATGGGTATATTATCATCTTTGTCTTATGGCCTTGATCATTGAATATTCATAATATATCTACTCAGAGAATACTCATGACTAATACACTCTACAATTTAAAAAACAGTTGGAAGTTTTTGAAACAGAGAGATCTCAATTCATTATTCAAAAAGCAAGATAATCTCCCAAAGACAAGAAAACTTGTGATGACATTGGTCTGCTCATCTTACCAAAAATAATTTGTTCAGCTCAAGGTTAGTAAGAAAAAGGAACTCCTACTGCTGCTGATAAAGCCATCTGTGCTTCGGAAACGGCTGACAGGTGCCTCCAGAAGAAGCAATCAAAAGTCATTAACGATCAAAACCATGACAATTAAATACAAGGATCTATCAGAGTCTTATTATCCACATTTCAATGAAAAGAATTCAAACACCATCTCTCTCAAAAGAGCAGTTACTTTACTTTCTAAGTTCATTGGTTGCACCCTGTTATGAGGGTTCTCAAACCTCATTTCCTGACTGACCTACAAGGAAAGGAACAGTGATAATAATTAGAATAAGCTTGAGCCCTCAAAATTTTTCAAAAGCACATTCTTCTCTCATTGCAGATTTTTCAGCCTGACTGTATTCTGGGAAGATCTGGCATTTTTAAAAGTTCAAAGTTGAAAGCCCACATTCTATAAATAAATCTACAATGAAGTGCTAAAAGGTTTATTTCTGATTTCTTATTTCACAAACTAGGAACTAAGTGTAAAAATATTGGGTCATAAAATGCTTAAAAAGTAGATTACTAGAAACTAATAGAATACATTATTATCTATTGAGCCAATGATGGGTCAAATGGCATTTTGAATCCTTGCAGAGAATATGAATATGACCTTCATGTATACCATTTACAGAAAGCAATTTTATTTACATTTTTAAATCCACATAAAGGTGAAGGATGATACTGCTGCAAAATGGAACATTTAATTTTTTTGCCCCAAGGCATAACTGAGCTCTCCCAAGGTCAAATGTAGTACAAGACTGAAATGAAGCCAGACTCTCTACCCTCATCTCATGCCATAGGGCTTCCACTTTGGGCAGGAATATCTTGGATCTACTTTTATTCTTCAGAAATAGAAAAAATCTTAAATTCAACACACACTGAGTAATTCTGTAAAATATTTTGTGAGCATTTTTCTATTTTACTTTTAAATCACATATCCAACCCACAGTAAAAATGCCTATGCTAAGCTAGTTAAAGGTTTGGGGCTATCTTGACTATACAGTATTAAGCTAGACCGATTTTTAAAACTTTCTTAGTTTGCATTAATGTGCAAAGATTTTGCTTATAAAATAATATGGGAAATAATATAGGTTTGCATCCTCTGTTGTACCTGACCAGCTGTCAGAAAAATAAGACTCTCAAAGATAAATGCCATTAGAAAAACTAGAGTATATGCCTCATTAATACATGTGGTTGCATGCTTGTGTGTGCTAAGTTGCTTCAGTCTTGTCTGACTCTTTGGGACTCTATGGACTGTAATCCTCCAAGCTGCTCTATCCACGGGATTCTCCAGGCAAGAGTACTAGAGTGGGTTGCCATGTCCTCCTCCAGAGGATCTTCCCGACCCAGGGATCAAACCCACATCTCTGACATTGTCTCCTACACTGCAAGTGGATTCTTTATCACTGAGCCACTGAGGAAGCCCAGTGATATTAACGGTAACTCATTGATATTAATGGTAGCCAGAGAACTAAATGTTTTAAAAAGCAATGCAAAAACCAGGCACAGTATTTGGCTCAGGTTATAAACAAGAAAGGAGATTTTATCTTTTGCAGTCATCTCCACACCTTCCCCACTCTCAAGTCAAATCCAAGACACAAAATACTGTCTCTTTGTAGGAACCCTTCCTGAGTACCCAGAACAATGCCTTGGAAGAAAGCATATGGCAGCCTACAGGAGATATTTTGAGCAGCATATGGGACGGGTGCTGTCTCTCATCCCGCTAAACTATTTCATCTAGTACTTCTGGGGGGGTTAATGTGCTACTACATCCAAGCGTGCAGCTAGAATGAACTTCAGAGCAGAAAAGCAGCTTGTATCCCCTGTCCAGATGTCCTTGGACTTTAAAACCCAGTGGGCTGTACATTTGCATTACCTTGTATGCAAATTTTAAAAGAATGTCAAGTGTTAAAAGTAAATAAAAGCAAATAGTGTCCAAAAATTAATCAATACTTAAAATTAGATCTTAATAACTGTCCATAGTGCTTGCCACCTAAAATTAAAACATCACAAGAATTCTCATTTCAATTGGGCAATCTGTTCATTGGGCCTGCCACTGAATCATCTCTTCATATCTGTAAGCACTTGGATGATTGTTGTGGAAATGTAGGCCATTTTCTTTTGTTTTAATCACAATGGTTACTATTCCCATTAAATTCATAAGGCTTACTGGGCAGCCCTGGACAAACTATATAGCAGTCAACCAGCTACAAGAAGGCAACAAAAGATGGGCTCGGTCTTAGGGTCGAGATGTATGTCATCCCTGGAACAGCTGTGCTGGGAGCATGGGAACCTGGTTCATAAACCTTTCCCTCCTCCTTTATCCTTTACTATTGATTTGCCACTGCTATGTGCCAGCCACCTTTCTAAGCTCTCTGAAGCATATTATTGAGGTTAATACTCAATAACAACTCTGTAGAGTAGGAGGTAGTGTTAGCCTCATTTTACAGGTTAGGTAATTAAGATTTGAGAGGTTAAAAAGTTTGCCCAAGGTCATAGAGTTTAGAAAATACCTTGTCATTCTCTTTTCTTCTAATGAGGCTTTCCTGATGGCTCAGATGATAAAGAATCTGCCTGCAATGCAGGAGACTCAGGTTCACTCCCTGGGTTGGGAAGATTCCCTGGAGAAGAGAATGGCAACCCACTCCAGTATTCTTGCCTAGGAAACTCCATGGACAAAGGAACCTGGTGGGCTACAGTCCATGGGGTCACAAAGAGTTGGACACCACAGAGTGACTAACACTCTAACTTTTTCACTTTCTCCTAATAAGTGTTTTACCAATATCTTTTCCCTTAAGCATTGAAGTGAGAGGTAAGAGAGGGGAAAGAAAGGAAGAAGAGAGATTCGAATTGACTGAACAGGGCCTATTTTCTCTCTCCTGTGGCCAAGTCTTTACTGGACCAGGAAGCCCCCTACTTTCTCATCGTAACTCTTCCATTCCTACCATGAATTCAGTGTTGACACCACACAGGTGCCAGGATATCACCCACCTAGCTTGCAGTAGTGGTCTCTGGGAGCATATCAGCCATCTCTGGGTACATCGATTTTCTGTTAAAACTTCTCATTTTTTTCAGCGTTTGTCTGGGGGGCCAAGGGGGGGAAACCATCAATCTGAGAAATATGCAAATCCATCTGGTCACACATTAATTAGAGCCGTTCTAATTGTGAAGGATTTCAGTCAAGAATGCAAGGTAGGATTAAACATCTCAGGCCAAAGCAGTTACTTTTCATGCTTCCACACTCCAGAGCCTTTCAGCCTGATGGCAGAGCTGCAGATCCGGAAACGGTGCTCAGCTCACATGTGCTGCTGCCAGATCTGCTTTAGTTTGATAATGGCTAGAGATGGTGGCTGCCTCTGGTACAGCTATTCATAACTCTGCCTTGTTAAATGCAAAGAAGTAAGGTTGAAAATATAACACAAGGCACTCATCATTCAATTACATATTTCTTGTGAAAGAGGCAAAAACTCTGCCATGTTCTGCAAAATCTCAACATCAATAGCAATTAAATTTCACATCAAGACCAGAGAAATACTACACTAACTACACATGAATAACGTCTTTTCACATGCAGTGGTTTGCATCTTTCTCTGCATTTAATTCTGTAAGACAGTAAATGATGGTGCCCTGGTACAAAAAACTATTCACAAATTAATTGGAAAAAATATGTGCGTGAAGGTATTTTATATTTCCAATTTCAGAGGCCATGTAGTCGGTCCTATTACCAACACCCTAGCTGCTCCAACAACAAATCACAACTCATCATTCAACAATTCAGTCTTAGAATCAAACCTGGAATTAATTGTGGCATTTTCATTGAAAACTTCTCAAACAAAAGTATAATGAATCTCATGTAATCCAACACATGTTTTAAAGAGTATTCCATCAAATATTGAGCAGCATTAGTAATGCATGTAGATGACTGGTAAACTAGAGAACTGTTTCTCATTTAGAGGAGATGTTAACACAGTAGTCTAGTGGCCATTTTTACAAGGAGAAAAAACGAAGTATGACTATTCTAGAAGTTTACCCAGTAAACTCCAAGTGAAGTGGGGGGAAGGAGGAAGAAGATTTTGAACATGTCGCTATGCTTTCACGCTGTGTATAATTAAATTCTCAGTTCAATAAAGTAGGAGGGAAAAAAATGGTTTCATTTCCCAAATGAAATGCACAGTAAGGAAAAAAATATCCATAGTGGGGCTTATGGTTTGTCTTTGAGATCATAAACCAAATAACAGATTAAAGAAAAATGTCATCTTTAATATATGTTTGGAGGGAAAAAAGAATGAGGATTTCTTGTTTTTCTAAATTTTGCCCACATGAATGAAAAACAAGAAGAGATTTATTTTAATAATTTCATTGTATTCAGAAAGTCTATTTTTATGAAGTTTGATGCTAACTTAAAACATACTGCATAGAGCAGTGCAGTATCAAGCACTAGATTCCATTTTCTTATTCAAAAATGCATATAGAATATCTAGTTATCCAACGCCAATAAGTATATTGTTGATCATTTTAAACAAAACAAAAAGGCAATGTTGGAGGGTATCGTGTGTGTGTGTGTGTAACTTCATGGTAACTCATGGATCTCTTTGCAATCTACTAAGTCAATAAATGCATCTTTCCTAAAATTTCGATTATGTACTTTGATGTTGCCTTCGAACCTTATAATCAGTTTCAAAACTGTCCAAGTACATAAAAGAAGAAGCAGCCTTAGGACTAGCACATCAGTGAACAAAGGTGAACAATAAATTTCCATCGCATCGTCAAACTCACTCAAAACAAATATTTCACCGAACCATTTACAACTACTGATTGCACACCAAACCTGACTTTATATTCTTCCTGTTTTAAATAGATGTGATTTTTTACAAGGGCTTCACAAGTTAGAGCTTGTGAATGTAAAGCAGTCCATTAATTTTATATAAGCTGTTTTATATACCTGTGGGCCTCTAATAGCATTCAGCTACAAGGTTACAAGGAGAAGTGTCATTTTCCAAAGTTCTGTTGGAGAGGTTGGCATAAATATACTTCACTAAAATTCCAGCTATCATGCCAATAGCTCTTCCTCACCCGAGCTGTGTTCATTCTACAGCTGAAAATACTGACATAAACAGAACAACAGTGGAGTATCAGGTACTAGATCCCTATCAAGGAAATGGTACTGTCAGAATCAAGTTGGAATTTCAAGTACAACAACTTACAAAAAGAAAAGAATTCCCCCATTATAATTTTCCACGGACTCCTTCAAAGAGTAGATGTATAGATGTATACCCAGTCTTGTTCCTACATGTGTAAGTATATTTAACCTGTGCATAGAAAAGGCTCTTCTAAGCCAGGACCTTTTCACAAGACTTTCTATCATAATCTTTCTGGAAATAACTTATCTTAGAGAATGAAATCTGTGCCTCCTTCCTTTTAGCCTAAGACTGACGGTTTTGTTAATAGTTCTGTTGATGTACAGCATGATGTCTCTATTCTGGCTCTGGAAGGCCCTATTACTCTGTTTGTAAATGTGCAGTGTTATGGGTCAGAGGCAGCAAGAAGCCAAAAAATGCAGGGCCTTGTAGCTGTGTCCAGCTAGCTGTTCAGCTCCCCACATCATGCTACAACTTTGCCATGTTTAGCCTAGTATGTATTTCCAGCGAGTGGTTAGCCTGGCCTTTTCTTTCCACTAAGTTAGCACAAGCTAATAAAGGTATTTTTCACTTGATTGGGATCTCTCCTTAAATAGGCATGACTATGGGATAGGGTCTGGTTTCATAAAGACAGTCTTTTACCAGACTTGAGAAAAGTAAATTAAAGGGATATTTCTGTTAATATCAAAGCAGGCTTATTACCTCAATATAAGCACTTCCTTAATTTTCCTTTCTCAGCAGGCTATATAAATAAAAAGGTCCTCCACTGGATTTATGTTACATACATCTCACAGAGTTTAATTATAAAGCCTCTGAAAATGAAGATGGTGGGGGAAAAGATGCCAATAAATCATATAGTCCTGGTATTGTGTTGGCTGGCTGTCTCTGCCTGCAAGGAAACAAAGACCCTGAGTAGTCACAATATACCATGAAAAGCTGGGCTCAGAAGAAAAGAAAATCCCAGAGGAGAAGGATATTATTATTATTCAGTGACTGGAAGGAAGTCTACAATTTTAAATTTTATTCTTGTCAATGTTATTATAAATGTCATTATAATTATCATAGTTTTACTTCAATTAAGGAGGTGGAGTTAGAGGTTTCTTTTAAGGGCCACTCCCTATCTTCTCTGCAGCACTGATGTGCTAAAATAAGGGAAGGGCGGTCAGATGAAGACCAAGCACTCAAACACAGACACACAGACACACAGACACACACACACACACACACCCCTCACTTTAAAGAAGAGTGAAGACACTTGTACAGAAACACAAGTTCTATCCCAGCAAGGGTCTGCCAGAAATGTCAGGTAACTCCTGAGAGTGAGAAAGACTGTGCCATGGAGTGAGGGCTCCACAAAGGAGGAGCAATGGGGAAGCGCTACGCAGTCTACTAGGCAGGACCCTCAAGAGTTCAGCGACTTTAGTGAGCGCATGTGAGGCCCACTCCCACTCCTGGAAAACTGCACCTCGCTGGCCTGCAGGCAAAAGGCCAGCATCTCACCTGGAGCAAGAAGAGGCCGTTCTCACTGGGCCCTCGAGAATACCCTGGAGGCGTTATGCTTAAACCTTCTCTTCCCTTTCTATTCAATTTCCTTTCTCTCTTCGCCTCCAGAATCGTTCTCCTCTCACGGGCTTCCATTTTTTTCCAAGCTGGCTTCTCACACGGGTTGATGGAGCACTACCTGCCAGACCGCTGCTCCTTTAATACTGCGGGGATTTGCAGAATCGGGCGTCCAGAAAGGATTGACTCTGACGCAAGGGGCGAGAGCAAAGGACGGAACTTCCCCGCCAACCTTCGCCTTTGACACAGAGAACCCCTAGCGCCAACGCTCGGTACTCTCCGGCTTATTTCTGGACCAAATCAACGTATGACCGCCGCCGAGGAGGAACTGCGCGCACTTTAAGTGACCGTGGTGTCCGGCTTTGGAGCGCTGTGGAAGGCCCCGGGGGAGTGTGCAACAGCAAGGGGGCGAGGGGAGGGGAAGAAGAAGAGGGACGACGGCTGTATATCCGTGTTTGAGGAGCTAGGGTTGGTGGGATGTTTGTTTTGCTAAATAAATAAGAAGAAATTACCCCTCTCCCCATCCTGGATCTAATGATGATAGATTCCACGCTGCTTCAGGCCCCACGCCGGGGAGCCTAACCACGGAAAATAATGAGGCTACATCCCCATTCGTCTGCATTAAAGGCGAGCCAGGCACTTTCGATAGCAAATATATCGATTCCCTTGCTCGGCCCGTGGTTTCTCCTGCTCTCCGTGAATAATTACTGCTCCTTTGGAAATTCATAATAATTAGGACCCCTAGCCCCACCCCAACCCGCGCTGCTTTTTAAAGGCGCACATCCTGCAGGGAGACTTGGGGGCCTCAGCAGTGCTCCCCGCAGGTGGGAGATAGGGCGGGAATCACTTTTCCCCACTTGGTTTTACTCTTTCGAGACAGTTGGTTCCCCTCCTCCTTTCTCAGTTTCCTTGTCTGTCAAAAGAGGCTTTTACATTGTTAAAGACACTTACAGCTCTTACCTCACTGGATTCGCTTTTCTGTTTGGGAGGAGGGGTAGATTTAACAAACTGTTTGAGGGAAGAGGGGCAGGGGAGGAGAAAGTGGAGGAAAAGAAGGATTCGTCTTCTTGGGGACAAATTCTGTGGCAAACACGTGACGCCGCAACCAGGGAGGGTGCGCGAGAAGGGGTGCTAATGAGAGGACCGCAAGAAACCTCGGGGACCTAGCGATCGGAGCTTCAGTTCATTTCAGTTCAGTTCAGCTTAGTGCTCCCCAAAGACTGGGAGGGGGAGGCGGGTCGTTAAGGTCGCGACTGGGCGGTAGCAAGGAGTCCGCGGAAAGAGACGCTCTGCTTGCTGGGGCCGAGCCTGCGAGGAGGCTGCGAGTGAGGCCAGGCTACTGGCCCCCGGCGGGGCGGAGCCTGTGGCGCTGTCCGCGGTCCTGAAGAATCGCTCTGCGGGCCGCGCCTGCCCAGCCGCAGGCCGCCAGCCACGGCTCCATTCACTCTTCGCTCTGCGGCCTCCCTTCGGAGAATCGCTGCAGTTCTGCCTGCTACCCCAGGAGCACCAAAGCTCGACTGCGTCGACGAAGAGCTCCCCAGATGCCACGCTTTGGTGTGAGGGCTTGGGGTCCAGATACGAGAGGGCTGCACCTGCGTTTTCATAAACCGTTTGGGACTGCTGGAGGTCACCTGAAGCAAACAACAGAGCTCGCAGCTGTGAAGGCGAGGATTCCAATTGGACATCTTCCCCGGCGTGAACACTCCAAGGCTTCGGTCGGAAGACTGAGTTTCCGAGAAGAGGGTATGAGGCCTACGTCGAAGAAAGTTTCTCGCTTCTAACTGTAGAAGACTACTTGAAATCGCCTTGAAAATCAGTGGGTGGGAAGGGGGTCTGAGACGTAGGGCGGAATGTGTCTGGAGGACGCCCGCTCCCTCCGGTGGGGCGAAGGCGCCCAGCCTCTCTTCGCGGCCCTCGAGCCGCTGATTCGGATCCTTCCCGTCAGAATCCATTACGGTGGCGGGGATGATGGGGGAGACCTGGCCAGAGTCAGGTTCCGCAGGGACGAGCCGAGCCCCCAGGAGCCAGTTTCTAAGGAAACACTAGGTTTTTATAAGCAGCGATTTGTCTTATTGTAGGAGATAGAAATGGTACATGAAAAGCCTCACGGTTTCCTATTCTCATGCAGATGAAGCGGTGAGCTGAGGCTGCGGCCTGCCTATCCCTCTCCCCATCGTATTTCCGGCTTGCGCAAGTAAAAAGCCCTCATTAATTTAAAGGAAGTAGGAACCAGAGAAGGTGTTTGGCTAGCCGCGGCGGGAGAGGCACTTGCTGCACCCTGGCTGTTCCCGAGACCCTACAGCAGGCACACACCAACGCCCCCACTCCGGGTGCTGCCTTGCCTTCCAATACCCCGAGCCCCCGACCAGACGCCAAGGATCTTTCTATGACAAAGGGATCTCGAGAAAGGGAAGTTTCTCCACCCCACCCCCACCCACCCCCTGCCAGCCCCCACCTCGGTAGTAAACAAAATATACTAGGGAAAACTGTTTACAGAGGAAGTAATTAGGTTTTCAGCCCGCAGCTGAATCGCGGCGAGCTCATTAGAAGTTTAAACAACAGCCAGCAACCCGCCAGGGTAAGACAGCAAACTTGGAAAATGCGCACACGCGCTCCTGGCCTCGCCTAGGAGCTTGAAGAAGCCGCCGGTATATATCATCTCAATAAAAAGCCACTCTTGGAAAGCTTGCATAGTAATTGAGACGGGCGCTCTTTCCTGATCTGGGTTGGCATTTTCTCATCTTGAGCTGACAGAGCCAACTCAGGAAATTGCCAGTAATATTCATCTGGGGAGCACTTTCATTAAACGTAATTCATTCGACTTTCACAATAAATTGAGTGACATCCTTACAGCGGAACCTTTTTATCCTTGATTAAGTGCTTGCCAAGCTTTGGTTCCCACTTTATTGTCACATTCCTTCAAGCGGAGTCGTCAACATGCCAATCGGCAGCAGAAAAATGCGCGCGCGCCGTGTTTACCAAGCTCCGGGAGGGGTTAGTGCTGACTTAGAGAAAAAGCTGGTCGCAAGCTTAAGCAGCGGATAAATCAAGATCGCAACTTCCTGCAAACAGTCGGCAGGACTGGCTAGAAGAATGTAGGGGATGGCGAGGGAACAGACCCGACTGGCCACCCAGCGGCTCCTGGAAATCGCTGACCGGACGGCCTGACTCGCCTACCTCTCCCTATTAATTTAAATGGTGAGGACTCGTTAAAGTCTTGGAATGAGATCTGAAGCTCCTAAAGCACAGAGTTGCTTTAAGGGAACTTTCCTGAATCGAATCAGACCTAGACATTGTCTTTTAAAAAAACACAAAATCTGAAAGAAGGTGCACTTTCTAATGAGTCACTTGAGAGCAGGCAAACTTTCACAGCTTCCATCAGCTTTCTTTAGGGCCAGAAGACTGCAAGGAAGAGGACTCCCTTTTGATACTAAGGATTCCCTTAATATCACCGCCAGGACAGTCAGACTCACTGAGAGCTTTTCAGACCCTGGAATCCCAAACAAGGCTGGCAAGTACCTGGGTATTTCAGAACTAGGTGAAACCAAGAAGGCATCCCTCTGCCAATGCCTGGCCCCTTCTCCCCACCCCTTGTAAAAATCAAAGAAGCCCAGAAAATTGCTTATTTGAAAAGGCAATATCCAAATGCTTTCATCACTCAAATGCCCTCTTGAAAATATTGTCCCCAGTGGTTATTACCGGAACAATACTGTCAATTTCTGTAGTCTACAGGAAATCTTCCCTCGGATAGAAAAGTAAGACAGTGGGCACCTATCTAAAAAAAAAAAAAAAGAAAGAAAAGAAAAAGAAAATCAGCCAATTTCCCTGCCACCCTATATATTTTTCACCCAGACAACACTTTCATTAAGGAGGAAATAGCCGCCAACAATTTGAAGTCAAATGGAAATCAACTTCACACAAAGAGGAGCCACGAACTTAATGGCTTTCTGGGAAAATATTGCTGAGGAAGTTGGAGCAATTCTAGTTCTCTCCTTCTAATGCTGAAAGCAGTTTTCCCAAAGCTGTCACTGGAAGGCCCCAGACCACTCTCATCCTCCTGGAAGTGAGCAGAAGTGCGACCAGCCAAGCGCTTTCCACACACCCAGGGAGCTGTTTTGCTGATCAGTGGAAAGTTGAATATTTCAGGGAAATACCTGGAATAGTAACACCTTCTCCTCTTACAGAGCCCCGGAACAGGTCTTGAGACTGATGAATTCTCATTTTGTGCTGCTGGGGCATAGGCTCCTTCACAAAGCTAGGTTTAATCCTGTATAGGGAAGGTTCAGCTAGGGCAGAAGAGTCAGGAAATTCAGTGGAACTGGGTAACTTACAGTACTACCTCCAAGAACTGACCTTAACAGAGAACACTGAACAGCTGCTGCTAGTGGTTCATGGGCTTCTCTTTTCAGGAATAAACTGAAATTAATTAAAATGTTCAGGGGGCAGCTGGCTTAATTTTCAAAGGATGGGAGATACATATATCTAGTCCAAAGGATAAGCATTGGTGGTCTCTTTCCTGCTAATTTTCCCTTAGTTTCCACATTTCTCAACAGCCATCTTCATAAAGAGTGGAATTCACCCAAACAGTCTGGCTTTTAACAGTGTAGAGGTAGCATTCCAGAAACATATTAACCACACTTTAACCTCTGTTAAACAACTGGCATGGAATTCATATTTTAAAGATATCCTAAATTCGAGGGAATAGACGAATCAGAATGGTTTTTTAAGCACAAGTTTTAGAAAGAACTTTTCATTTTTTGCCCTTCTTGGTTAAAAAAAACAACTAGATCATTAGCAAAGTTATATCCTAGAAGAAATGGTGGAAAGTATATTGGAAGGACAAGGGAACTCTTCTTAGAATAGACTGAATATTTGACTTGATCACAGTAACATCATTCAACCTCTGGTCAGAATCTAGGGATTCAGTTTCCGAGTAAATTTTTTGGTAACATGCCCTGGGACTGCTCATTAGACTTAATTCTTGACTCTGAAAATTGTCACAGGTGACCCCCAAGCAGGACCCCTCTGACTTTTGCTAGGAGGTGCCCTCTCTATGTGCCCACACCTGTCCTTCAGCTCACAACTCAATGTAGGATCCACCCCCATTCTTCACAGTCAGAAACCACATTTCCCTAGATTATTCAGAATGTGCTTCAATTCTGTTAAAATGCTATTGTCTGTTACCCCATTATATCATACTGAAAATATTCTGGAATCAGTCCAGAACTGACAGGAGAATAAAGATTACAGGACTTTTTAAATTTTTAACAAGTATTGTTACACGATAGGTTCTTCTCCTGCTGACTTCAGATTTTTAAATCTGCAATTCAATAACATTCAGTAAACAGAAGACTTCCTTGCCTCTATTAAAAAAAAAAAAATCCCACTTCCCTGTATTTTTGGCTGGAGTTAACCCTGTGGTGACTTTTGAGTATCTTAGCTAGTATGCTTCAGAAGGTAACTTTGCAGATACATTTCTAATTAACTAAAATAGTACTAAAAAAAAAAGCTTCTCATTTGAAACAGGACAGACTGATCTCTCAAAACACAAAAAGACTCAAAATATTCAACCTAAAACAGGCATTCAAAGAACCCTGGGCCAAGAAACATATTCTGAGAACATTCACCTAAATACAAGCAGGGAACCATGGCTTAAATACAGAACACTGAGCTGCTGGTTAGAGAACTGTTTTTCATTTTCAATAAATCTCCCCAAATTTGGGAGTATTTAAGGCATATCTCTCTATATAAGCAGACGCCTAAATATTGTTGTACAGGAGGTACCTAAACAAATCCTACTACTCAAACATAATGTGTGATTATTTCTTGGGAAATATAACTGGGTTTTGAGGGTCTTAAAGAGAAAGGTGCACTGTAATATCAGCTATGAGACAAGGTACAAACAGTGCCCCTGTCACTTAACTTGTGTGAGTCCATAAAGACACATAAAAAATTATTCATTAAACTCTTCCCTGGATTGTGTCAATTCAAGGGGAAAAATAAAATTATGTTTATGCCACCCCTGACTTTTTGGAGAGTAACTTGAAGCATTTCCCAACAACCTGCAGGCATCTATTGCAGTTTCTTACAGACGTCTGGGCTGTTGTGGGGTGTGACTACCAACAAATGATAAATTCAGTTACTGTACCTGCTATTTAATAAAATAGATGGAGAGAGAAGCTTTGACCACTTCTTGGTCCACCTCATTGCCCTAGAGGTTTAATCAAGGGTTTCCACTTATTTACTTGCCTAAAGCCATCCTGTTCTAACTGCCCAATTCACCCTTCTAAATTCATTTTCATGGGAAAAATCAGCTTCTTGCTCCTCTAGGGAAACAGCTCAGGATTTTGCCGACAAATAGCCATGGGACTACAATCCCTGGAAACACTGCCTTGGGTCACAGCCACCAGCCTTTTGTTTTTCGTGGTGTGTCTGATTTCTAATCCCCGACACACAAAACAACTTTAGATCCAAGAGAAAAAGAATGGACTTCTAAATCGCCTTCTTTATTTTATTGCTCACATTTTGTATGGTTTTGAGTGAAACTGGAAAAATTGTCTCCTTTCTCTGTGTTGCCAAAAGGCATTCAGGTAATGAAGTCTGTAACTAAACGGTAATTGAATCAGCATAATTTGCACACTGAATGGTTTTCAAATGCTCCCAGTTTACAATTAAAGGAGAATTAATGCGCTTGTTGTTGAGAACGCAGAGCATTAGAATAAATCCAGCACTGTTGTTGTAATGAGTGGAAAACGGTTTAACTGCCAACAAACACATTTAAAATTTAACACAACGTATTGATTTCACTTCTGCTTTTGATAGATTATTTTCCAGACTATCGAAATACTTGCTCCAAGCAATAAACTGCACCACAGCCGCGAGCTTTTGCCGTGCGTTCGTGAGCACAGTTCAAGGACGGAGGAACAGTCCGGAGGTTCAGGTCTTGCGTAAAGGAGAGGGTCAGGAGGGTTTCCATGGTCGAGGGAATCCTTCATATTCCCCCTCGGTCGCTTTCACTTGGCGGTCCCTCCCCTTTCTTTCAATAAACAATTTCTGGGTTTCCTTAGGCCAAACTTTCTGCCCTGCATCTCTAAGCCCTCAATGTCAGAGGGTTTACTGGACACAGGTGGGGGCAAGGTGGACTGAAGATGAGAAATGGGAAGGACACTTTTTGCATTCTGTCTGCGTTCCAGCCGGGGAAGTCACAGACTTCGGTGACGGAGTCAGAAAGGCCGTTCTTTAGGATTGGCTGCCCCAGCTTTCACCTGTTTACCCCAAGGTGTCCTGTAGGCGAGGACACTGACGCGCAGCGCCCTCTGGCGTCCGCGGCTGCCACGGTCAGGCGATAAAGGTGCAAAGACATACACAGGGTTCTTGGATTCAAGCTGAAACACCCTCACATTCATATTCACACACGTATACTTACACACTCATTAGCATACAGAGAGTTCACGCGACTAGCAGCCCTGAAGTCACAGGCACCAAGACAACAGCTGGGAAACGCTCTCTATTGCAGGGATAGCAACCCTTTTGCACCCAGGATTGTGGGTTCTGAAGCCCTTGGAATTAAGGAATGGCAATATTCACCCCACTACGCAACCCATCGAGCCTCCCCAGTGCTTCTTGCCCCCAGTCAGAGCACACAGAGCCCTCCGTGCGCTCCTGCGGCCCGGAGGTGGGTTATGGAGTTCCGTGCCCTGGGCACACAACTTCACCAGCAGGATAAGATTGCTCCTGGCCCTCCCTGAAGCCAGACCCAAGAAACTGCGCTCTGGGTCTCGGCTCCAGGCGGTGCCCACAGCTACCAAACTACCCATCCACCACCACCACGGCAGAGTGCTTCCCTCTAAGCCCCCACCCCATGACAACCCCAGTTCCAACAGTGTGCAAAGTCCAGAGCCCAGAAAACTCGGCTCCGGGAAGACTAGGCAGTATTTGCTCCCTGGTGACAAGGTCTGCCAGTCCCTAATACGGGGCTCAGCACTGGAACTGGGGTACTAGTGGAAAGGACAGACTGGGAGGAGAAGAAGGGGGTGCCTTTATATGTTTGCTGGAGCATCTCGGACCTAACTCTGTCCGAAGGCTTGTGGTCTTCCTATCTGACAGCTATACTTGCCCCGTCTGAACCCCGCAAGCCCAACAAAGTTGCCCGCACTTCTTTACATGCCACATATCTCCAAGCTGCGGCTTAGGCGGATGGATTTACCTTCAAAGCCTCTGGATGAACTACTGAGAGTTCCCTGTCTTCCACCCCTTCTCTTTGCCATCTCTCCCCATAAAGCATCCCGTCCAGCTATCTCCTCGGTTTCTGGGTGTCTAAGGCGCCCTGGACGCGATTTAGAATCAGGCACAGGAGAGGGTGTACCGGAGCAGGAAACCCCAGAAAATCCCACGGGGATCCGGAGACCAGCTTAACAAAGTTGTCCCAACACCGTCGCTAGGAACGCCGCTCCCGCTGAACTGACGGTCTCACCCTCCTCCCGCGCGCCCCCAGTTGCCTGGCCTCGCGACCAGGGTGGGATCGAGGGGGCGCGGGATTGGCAGCGACTTACCAAGTAGACGGTGGGCTGCAGGAGGAGAAGCACGTACCAGCACGCCGCCTGCATCCTCCCGCGTCTCAAACTTCCTCGGCGGTGCCTTCGCTGAGTCTTTGTTCCTTCACAAACATAGATCCACCTGACATCCACTTTACAGAGCCAGGAGCGCTCTCAGCAGCCTAGATACAAATGAAATTAGACATCCCATGACCACGCGGGCAAGGTTAGGCTTGGCGACCAAGCAGGGAAAGGGGGTCGTGGCGCGAGGGGTGGACCAAAAAACCCGGAGGTGGGGGAGGCAGGAAAAATGCAAAAGCAAGTAAATCCAGCGCCTGAAACACGAGAGCGCGCCGTCGTCCGCAGGCAGGCGGGCAGGAAGGTTGGAGGTGGAGGGGTTCCTTGCGCCCTACGCTCCTCGGGTGCGAGCTCCCGGGCGGTGGAGCCGGGAGGTGACGGGGCACACAGAGCCGCGTGCAGGCTGGTTCAGAGCCCAAGCCTCTCTGTCAGCGAGACCTGCCCGCGTTTGATGGCCAGGCGGCTCGGACTAAAGGAGGCGGCTGGTTCCTCGCCAGCCCTGGCAGTGCTCACACACATCCACACCAGCAGAGAGAGACGGAGAGAGAAAGAGAGGGAGAGCGAGCGAGCGAGACTGAGCGAGGGGGGCGTGGGGAGAAGACGGGGTAGGTAGAGCTGACCAGGATTAGGTGCTGGGTATCTCCCCGCGTTTGGTGCGGTGGGGGTGGGAAAAGGGAATGCAATTTTGCATACAGGAAAGCCAGGCTCAGTTTACCCATTCGAGAGCCGGGTACACACAGAGATAACACGCGCATACACACGTACTACTTTTTTCGAGGCAAGGGGCACAGCCAGTTGCTAACTTCTAGAGCGGAAGGCTGCCCGGGTCTGTAAGGGTCACCGCCAGGCGCACTCTCCCCACCACCTTACCCCAAGATATCCCCCATATCTGGACTGTGAAAGCGAAGGGTACGTACCGCACAGGACTGGGGGCGAATACAGCGAGCAGGGACCGCTCTGGGAAGGCTCCATGGAGGAGCTAGCTACTCGGGCCTGGCGTCTCCGGCGCCCCGGACATGCCCTCCCTGGCGCTTCATCTCCATGCTCGGGCGCGGACCGGTCCAGCTGCCTCGTCCCCTCGGCGGAGTCGGCGTCCCAGTGCCCGGGTCGCCCTCAGGATTGGTTCCGCGGGAGCCTAGGCTTGGCACAGTTGGATTCACGGTGCAGGAAACTTAAGAGGCGAGAGAGGGAGGGGGAAGTAGAGGAGGAAAGAGAGGAAAGGAGAAAGGGAGGGAGAAAGAGAGGGAGGGTGCGAAGCGAATGCACCGGGCTCCGGCAGGCACCGGAGGAAGGACGGGACTGCCCGCGCTGGCTCTGGGACGAGCAGTCCAAGGCGCCCTGCTCCCGAGGCTGCAGAAGGATGGTAGAAGTGACTTCAGGGGAAGAGGCTGGGCAAGTCCTCAGGACTTGAACCTGAGAGATAAGACGCTGGCCTTTCAGAAGAAAAAAAAAAAAAAAGCCACACAGCAGGCGCAAGCAGTCGGAGTTTCTGAGGAAGGGGTGGGGCGGTCAGAGCCTGTAGGATCCCGGGTCATCCGGGGCTGCACCTCTCGCCGCGACGCGG
The DNA here is from genome assembly GCF_042477335.2 of Ovis canadensis. Lineage (NCBI taxonomy): Eukaryota > Metazoa > Chordata > Mammalia > Artiodactyla > Bovidae > Ovis > Ovis canadensis. The sequence goes on along the minus strand of NC_091248.1, from coordinate 30,966,313 downwards.
AGAAGCCCGAAAAGCCACTCCGGAGCGGAGTCGCGGGCTCTGGCCGCGGTCCTGCCCGACCACTGGGGGACGCTCTGGAGCGCGCGGGGCTTCTTGGCGCCGCTGCCGCGGTGCTTTCTCCGCAGGTTCGCCGCTCGGCTCGCCTGCCTTCCTGACTCAGGCAATGACTTCGGCACGTGGGTGAACGACTGCTCAGAGACCAACTAGGACCCCGTGCACACAGATCCCGCTCCCAGGCTCTCGGCGGGCCGGGCCCGCTGGGAGAAGCGGCTCTTGCGGTGTCCCTGGTGGCTGCAGTGCCCCCTTCCCCCTGGGGGGCTTGAGGAGGACTGCGACCGCCGGAGGAGTGGCGGGAAGCGTCGTGGGGCGGCGCGGAGGGCGGGGATGGGCGCAGGAGGGTGCAGGTCTGCCCGGCCCACCCTGAGCGCTAAGCGGGGCGCCGCGGACCTGTAGCTGGGAGCCCCGGGACCCGGGCGCTGCGGGCCGCCAGCCATTCAGCGCGCCGCCGCCGAGAGGACTCCCCGACCTTGCGCTCCACTCCTCGCCGCGGGCTGGGCAAGCGAGAGGAAGGGGTGGGGGGCGGTCTGGGAGGGGAGGTGGGGTGATGGAGGAAGCTTGGAGCGTTTGCCACTTCCCTCGCTGCTAATACCTCTTCCTCAAGCAGTATTTCCCAGGCTCAGACTCTGCTCTGACTCCCACTGGCACTGTTTTTCGTCATATCTCCCTCCCTTGCTGTCTCTACTCTCACGATGTCTCTGCTTTTCTTGTACTCTGTGCCTGTCCCTCGGCCTCTTTCTACCCCTTGCTGGGTCTCTCTCAGGATTTCTCACTCTCCTCTTCTGTATACGTGTCTCTACCTCACCCTCGCCATTCCCTCTCAAACCTCGTCCTCATCTTCTCCCCTTCACCCTGTCCATCACACTCCTTCAGGCCAGCTTCGACCACGTCCGGTGACATCCTAGGACCAGGCGCTCTCTTGCCAGCGGGGCCGCCAGCAAGTCCTCAAGGGGTCCAGACTCCGTCCGCTAGTCCAAGCGCGGCCAGGGACATTTTTCTTCCTCCTGCCTCGCCTGCTGCCTCTGCAAGCCTCCCCGTCACTGGTGCCCGGCCTGGAAAGGTGCACTCTGAAGGATAACAATTCGATATAAGTGTTGGTTTGAGATTTACCTTGGGAACCCTAGTTATTGACCATCAAAATGGAATCGTGATTTTTAACGAGTCTCGGATTGTCATTTCCTGGAGCGTGCCTCTTGCATGCCTCGGGCTCTAGTGTTCCCGCTCAGGTCAGTCAGGGCCCAGATACAGTGTGCTCTCTACACAAGAGGTCTCCGAGGACTACAGGTTGAGTTCCCCTGGGGAAAGCTGGTAACCCCTCACCCCTCAAAATAGCAGTGACAATCAGCAGAACTACCCTTTCCTAGAGCAAACCAGGCTTAGATCAGGCCTCTAGTTTAGATCTCTGCTTTAGGTCATACCTGCCAGGCACTTCCTGGCCTACACTCCCCCCTTCCAAGCTAAAAATAGCTCTTTAAAGAGCAAGCTCTTCTACTCTGGGAAGTTGCACACTGCCTCTGTGACCTCTTGGAATTCATTGGGGCATATGCAGAGTAAAGTGGTGAAGCACATTTTCTAATTGGGACTCTGAAAATGCACTTTTGAAAAAGATACACATTTATATATAGCATGGTTGCAATGTTATCTTGGCTATCTTCACTTACTAGGTTTTTCATGCTCTTAAAAAGTTTAAAGAAGAAAAATAAGCATCCATATTTGAGGCTGTAGGGTCAGAGTAGGGCAAAGGAGGCTTTGCCTGATTTCCCCTTTGGGATTAGGCAGCCATCCTAAAATTGACTCTCACTTGTTTATTAGCTCCTAGGCCCTCCCCTGCTGGAAAGTGGAGCTGGAGTGAATGCCCCCTGCTTCTGTCCACAAGCTCAAGTTCAGTGCCTTTAGTACTGAGCTTGCATCTGACCTTTGGGAAAAACGAGAAAGAATCAGGTCAGCGTTGGGATATAAGTTCTTTTTCTAAACATTACTTCAAAAACATTCTGCCTCCCAGGCCATTTAGCCTTAAAAAATTACTGCTTGTGAAATAGAAAGACTGACGATCAAGGACCTTAAAAATCTCTTTCTGAATGGGACTGATTATTTAAGAAAAGCACCACAGGCACCTAGTAATGGGAACTGGCCTGACACTTTGTGCTATGACACAGGGTGCCAAAGAGCTTTTTATGGTAATGATCTGAGACCTTCTGCCCTGACATTCAACTCTCATGGATCCTATAAGACTCCTGGCCTGGGATATGAAACAACAGTGGTTTGTCATTTTTTGGGTCTTTGTAGGAGTCCGTTTCCTATAGTACTCAACCAGGAAAGGACCCTAAGCTAAGGAACTCTGGAAAACGTATTATTGTTTCTGTTAAACCTCTCCAGTTTTAATAAGATAACATTGGTGGGGGTGAGGGTAGGGGAGACATGGTGGCTGGTTCACCCTGCTTTCCTACCACTTGCTTTAAGAAGAACTAAAAACATGATTCGTGTACATTCTTCTGTTGAAAGTCATATCCTATACTAAAATGCACTCTTAGAATTCATCCACAATCAGCCTTACAAAGATGGAACAAAAGTATGCTTATCCTTAAGGAATATAGTATTCATGCCCTTTTTTTTTTTTCAGACTTTAGTCATGTTGAGAATCCTTTCAGAAATCATTCTCTAAATTTTGTGTGATGCAACCTAATATACATACAAACAGATTGAAATATAGCCACAGTAAAACACAGTCCCCTGCCCTTGGCTTTTTCCCAAGTCTATCTGATCCAATCTGAAATAAATATTATAAAGCAATAATATATATTTATGTCCAAGAAATATATTTTTAGAAGAACTTTTAGAAGCCCCCAAATGGCTGACCTTAAAAAGGAAACAGTGATATTAAACAATTTTCCTGATAATTAAAACCAGAACAAATTAAAATTAGAATTCATCTGAAATAAACTGATAATCCTGTTAACTGTAATTAGCTGTTTTGGTTGATTTGCTTTGGTTCATTTGTATGATTCTCTTTTTCTGAGGGAGAGAAGGAAGACAGGAGTTGAAAGTTTGAATTATCTTGGGGCTGGGGAGAGGAGAGAAAGAGATTAACTTTTAGTTCAATAAAAACTCTGCTCTAAAATGAACCTGTCTTAAAAATGCATGAATACCATCATCTTTTACCCAAATCCAAGTAAATATGCTGTCATGAATCACCCAACTATAGTCCTGCTTAAGCTTCAGGCCAAATTATATCACTTGTACATAGTAAGTCCAGTGTACCTATTTTCCCCCTAATAGTGCTAAAAACTTAAAAAGCGTACATTGACCATCTGTCTTGACCTGGTATTCACCTGTGGCACGACCTGGGGAAAGTACTTGAAGATTCCCCTGGCCTCAAAGTAGTGAAAGTGAAAGTGTTAGTTGCTTGTCATGCTCCGCTCTTTGTGACCCCATAGGCTGTAGCCCACCAGGCTCCTCTATCCATGTAATTCTACAGGCAAGAATACTCGAGTAGGTTGCCATTCCCTTCTTCGGGGATCTTTCCAATCCAGTGATTGAACCAGCGTCTCCTGCATTGTAGGCAGATTCTTTACCCCTGCACCACCCTCACCCGGGAAGCCTGGCCTCAGAACCCTCCCCTACATAATGAGTAAGTAGGGTTAGATGATGTCTGAAGTGCCTTCCGGTTCTAAAATAACTTTATTCTGTTTCCGTATCATAAAATGTGAAACCATCTCAGGTTTAAAAAATTTACTTCACAAATAATTTTATAATGTATTATGATTTTCAAAGATATTAATAATTTAAAAGAATATACTCTGTTCAGTGCATTTCAAAGATTTTAAGTCTAGTGTGTTTGTGAGCCCTTTTGGGGTGTTCCTTCTCTGCCTCATCCTCATACCCTTTCTTCCAGGTCAAAGGTCAGCTCTATTGCATTAATTACACAATTTTTTCATATAAATTGTTCTGCACATGTTTTTGATGTCATTGATTTATGAGACTCTATACTGAGAATGGCACCTTTATTATACATATGAATATTTGTTTAAAAGACGCCAAGTCATTTCCACTACATTTGCAAAATTCCTGAATGTCACTCAGAACAATTAAACACCCTCAGGCCCCTCCACACCCCAAGCTATTTTGCTAATGGAAGGAAGTATCATTTGCAAAGTGATTTGATATTTGAATGTAGTAGAATTTGCCTAATAACTATGAGGCATGTGTTGCTAAATTACCTTTATAAGGATGCTTTAATAACAAGATCACTGAACTAAAGAGAAAATAGCCATCAAGCTCTAGAATTTCAAAAAAAAAATAAAGGGAATCAAAAAGCTTTAAGTAGAAGGCATTTTCTTTTTTAGAGGTAATTTATATGCTCAGTCTTTGTATCCATATTTCATTTATTCTGCTAGGTGAGGACACGAAGTTCTCAAAGGTAGGACAGTTTTAATTATACTCACAGACTTTAAAAAGAGAATAAACACAATAAGAGAAACTAAAGAAAATCAGCATTAAAAAGGCAGTTGGTTGTAAAAGATGGGAAGATTGGGGTCATCGCCCAAAAATCATAATTAAAATTTTTAAAAATACTGTGACTAAGCAAACCTTTGCGTTATAATTACAGAAACTCTTCATGGTGGGCCCTCCAGAGATTATTAATTGCCAGTTCCCTAAAGCTGAATCAGTAAAGATAAAGAACTTGATAGCCAATGTTCTGTTAATAAAGTGAAATACAGCATATGTTTTCAGCCAGGAAGAACAGTAGGACTCTGAACCACATAGAGATGGAAGAAATTATGAGGAAAAAAACTGCAAGCCCTGTGGTTACCTGAAAATCAGAAGCCGTTCTGAAAAGTGCCTATTTCATCTCATAATCTAAAGTACATGTATATTTTGAAACATATGTTTTTTTCAGCTTTCTTTCTGATTTGGCAATATAAGGACAGAACTTAAAAATAAGGTGATTCATACAGGCAGGGAACAAATGGTTCCTTCAGCCCTAAGATCAAAATGATAAGAATGCCTTGGATGAGACAGCTTTTAAATAAGAGATGTCTCAGGGATGCAAAAACTCTCAGTTTCCCTTATAACATCAAATTAATGAAAACAACTACACCAGAATTTCACCATAATTAACTTCAAGGTGATGCCATTAAAGTCACATCATGTTACATTTTTCTGCTTCTCTTGGGTCTAATAATAAAATGCTTTTGGATAAAATTCAAAGCAAAATGGTCTAATATCAAATTCTGTATTAAACTGGCAGCAACAAGCTCCATAGTTTCAATAGGATTATAATGCTTGCCATTTACTGAGTGCTAGGGACCATACCCTGGCTTTTATTTACATTATCCATTGCTTCCCTAGTGATTCTGTGAGCATCAATCTGCAATTTAGTTTTAAAAGGAAACCTCTCAGATTAGATAAGATCTCAGTGTTCACATCAGTTCTCTGTGGAGGCCAACTTAAATCTCAGCATCCTTGGACCATTTATTCCCATTCCCTCCATCCTGTAAGTCTCTTCTCTCCTCAATACCACCACTCTCTCTCCAAATTGTTCAACTAATCCTCTAACCATTCCTTCTCAGATTAAAAGTGAAAGTGTTAGTCAGTCAGTTGTGTCTGACTCCGTGACCCCACGGACTGCAGCCCGCCAGGCTCCTCTGTCCACAGAATTCTCCAGGCAAGAATTCTGGAGTGGGTGGCCATTTCCTTCTCCAGGGGATCTTCCCCACCCAGGGAGTGAACCTAGGTCTCCCACATTGCAGGCACACTCTACCAACTAAGCCATCAGGGAAGCTTCTTCTCAGATTATCTACATGCAGTTCATCTCAGGGCTCCATCCGTAACTCTTTTTCTCTTTTCACTCTGATTAGAAAATTCTTCCTATTTCCACAGTTTCATTTATTACTTGACACTCAATGACCAACAGGTTCATAAATCCAGCTCTGATAGTTTTCTTGACCCAACTATTCAATTGTCTATATGTCCATTTAGATGTACTAGAGATGCTTAGAATTACATGCCTAAACCGAACGCATTACATCACTATGTTACCTGAGTATCCTGTTAGTTGTGGGATAGATTTTGGAGTTCTCTACTAATACTATGATTAAATACAGTTAAGATACATGCCCTTTGCCAAGTGACCTCACAGTGGAATGGAGGAATATACTTCTCCATATGTGCAAGTTTGTTTTTTTTTTCTCTCTCTCTCTTCCGTTTCTTTCTTTTTCCCCTACTTCCTGGGAAATCCTTCCTTAGGATTCCTTTTAATCCTAATCAGACCCTTGAGGAGGTATAGCATGTTCCTACCTCATCCTCTAGCTATCAGAACAGTGGATACCAGGTAAAAGCTGGACCCTTCAGTCCTGAAGGATGGGTCCTGAAATGAATAAACACATGAAGCAGACCAGACCCTGATTTATGATCTGGATCACAGCCACCAAAGCTGATTGCAACAGCCTCTTGAAGATCCAAAAGTAAGAAATAAATGTTTGCTGCTGAATCATCAGTATTTGGGGATTATTTGTTGTACAGAATTGTCATGGCCAAAGCTATTTGGTGACACCACTGCTTTACTGCAAAACCTAAGAACTAGATGTCTTTTGCCATCTTTTTGTTTCTTACACATCAAAAATAAAATGACCAGCACCTCTCAATTTTTCACCTAATTATTTCTTGTGTCTCTCCTCCTCCGTTTCTGCTTCTACTACTGACTCCGTTTCCTATCATCAGTCACCTGGTCTATGGCAGTGGCCTTCTAATTGATCTCATTCTTTTGAGCTTCTGCCTCTATACAGATGCCCTCCTCCATGCCACCTGAACTACAAAGCTACAGCAAAAATGTGTTCACATTACAGATCCATTTAAACCTCACAGCTTCCCACTGCTTACAGAACCAAGTCAGACTCCTCAGCTCAGCACAAAAGTCTGCTTTTAAGCTGGCCCCTGTACACTCATCTGTCTTCAGCTCCTGCCTGGTCCCTGCTTGACTATATACTTTACATTCATTAGTTACAGGATCCTTAGAGCTTCCAGATACACAAGCGTAAGTCTCAACCTGGGGCCTCTGCACCTTCTTCCCTTTGCTTTGAATTCTCTCAGTTCAACCCAGGTGATGCTAGTGGTAAAGAACCTGCCTGCCAGTGCAGGAGACATAAAGAGACGCAGGTTCAGTCCTTGGGTTGGGAATATCCCCTGAAGGAGGAAACAGCAACCCCATCCAGTATTCTTGCCTGGAGAATCCCATGGACAGAGGAGCCTGGTGGGCTATGGTCCATAGGGTCATAAAGAGTCGGACACAACTGAAGCAACTAAGCAAGCCATTCAACCTCTAGGTGAACTCTTAATCGCCCTACATACCTCTGCTCAGAGATTACCTTTCATCTGCTCCACCCTTCTCAGAGATCCATGCACAAAACTGATTACTAATCATTTATACCATGCTGTTTAAATCTTCTCTCCTGGACCCTGTCATTCACTTTTGTACTCCTTGCCTTACCTTGAACTGGATTGAGTTGAACTTTCAGCCACATTTGGAAAGCACAGTATCTAGAAAACAGCCAAGTGTCCCTCCTGCAAGAAAGCACATCAGAGGCTCTGCAGTAGCAACTCTTCATCTATGAAGTGCTCAAATAGTGTATAATTAGAAAAGGTTTCAGGTAAATCTCAGCCTGGTGAAATGAGTAAACAGAACAGAACCAGGGTGGGAGGCTTCGGTCAGAAGAAGCTCCCTTACCCTCAAACACCCTCAAATATTCTTCTCAGAATTAGGGGCTAATGAGAAATTTAGCCTGAATGGATTACTCTATGACTGACCCTTCATGTTCATTAACTCTTCTCATTTCCAGGGCCAAGAAGGACATGGTACCAAAAAGCCCCCAGATGTCCCTAAATTCTAGTTTCATCCTGCATAAGTGCACTGCAAATCCTGTATTACATTCTAGTGCCATCAGGCCCTGCCTTATCCTTCCACCTTCAGCACCAGGTAAAAGAGGGAAGGTGATAGAGAGAGGGGAGCTCAAGAAAGGAACGTGAACACCATGATCATAACTACCACCAACTCTGGATCTGGTGAATGGGATTTAGACCCATTAACAATAACAGGACTCTAGCCTTTATGATTCTGTGCTTCTGAATGAATATTTTCGGTAGAAAGGAGAACTGTGTGGCCCATGGTCAAGGAAAAAAAAACAAAACACTAACACCTTTTCTTATCACAGTTACATTCCCAATACCATAGACATCTGTGGTTCCTGGTTTATGATCTCTGAGGTCTCATTAAGTACTTGAATCATATTGTCATCCCTCCATTGATAGGACTCTAAAGTAACCTGTAGCCTACATTTAAGTGAATTCAATAGCCTTCCTCAATTTTTATATCATCAGTTCTTTACAAAATTGTATGAGGTTTGAAGGCTGTGTGCAAAGAAAACTTGGGTGCTACTAATGAAATTAGAGTAGCTGTGAATAGGATTTTGTGAATATGCTGGGAGGGCATTGGGAGTATTGATAAGATTACTCTTACATAGAGAGTGGCGGACCACAGTAGCGCATTTGAATGACAATATCTAAATGACAAAACCATCCTTTCCAGGTTTCTTTCCAGCCTCTGGGACTGTTCCTTTTGTCTCCTACACTGGTTCCTCTAACTCTCTAAAAACTATCAATTTTCTGTTTCAAGCCCTCTTCCCCTTTGAACCTAAACTACAGCCTAAGATCTTTGGCTACCAGAGGGTATTGTCACTCAAATGTCCTACTGTTATCTGGCACTCAGTGTATTAACACAAGAGTAAACTGACCAATACTCCCAACACCCTCCCAGCACACACACACAAAGTCCTATTTACAGTTACCCTAATTTCCTTAGTAGCACGAAAATTTGCCTTTCACACAGCCTTTAAACCTCAGAATTAGCTCTCACTGTTTCTGCTGTATATCTCCTAGATTAGTCACATTATCCCATCATATCTCCCTTTGGAACATCTCTTTCATCCACCTCCTTATGACTACTCTAGATCAGGTCTTCATCATGTCATATCCAGACAGCTACCTTATAAAATACTTTCCCTGGCTATATAGTCTTTCCCAACTCCCATTAATCTCACTGCTGTGAGAACCATAATGGTAGGAACTATGTCTTATTCGCCTCTGTACTTCTAGCACCTAATATGGTGCTGAACACCTAATAGATACTTAATAAATATTTGCCTGATGCATAGATTAAATTTATTATACCACCTCCCGGTTATTTCTTAAATAACACATTTGCTCTGTTACTTCATTGCACACCAAAAATAAATAAAGCTTCTTTTACTTTCCTGTATCTATAGAGGGCTATTTGATGTATCCATTTACTTTTTTTCCAATAAACTTTTTTTTTTTTTCCAAGAGAATCCTCACTTAGACACATAGCAAGTGTCTAAGTACCTAAAGACTCTTCAGCAATCCTAGAGCTAGAGACTGTCCAGGATACCCTAAGACAGTAGTTTCCAAACCTTAGTTTGTTTAATGTTCACCTGGGAAAGGTTATTAAAATCTGCTTCACAGGCCTCATTTTCAATTACAATTTATTGGTCTGGGCTTTGACCCTGAAAACGATGCATTTTAACAGCATCCAGGAAATCCTGATGAACACTGTCAAAAGAATACACTTTGAGAAACCTTACTCTATACGGTAATAGATTGGAATTTAAAAATCCTATCACACAGGATGACATCTGAACCTCTTGTGGGAGCAATTAAGGGCTGTCAAAGCCTCATGAAACAATGACAATTGAGTAAAGATTAAAGGCGGTGAAGGAGTAAGCCATGAAGACATTTGAAGTAAAAGCTTCCTGGGCATAAGGAAAGGCAAGTGAAAAAGCTGAGAAAGAAGTACAACCTCATATATTAAAGGAACAGCAAGAATGCCAGTGTGTCTGGGGAAGAGTGAGCCAGGAAGAGATGGCAAAGAGACGAGGTCAGAGGTGACAGACTTGCGCAGCGTCTGAAGGGCACTGGAGGAATCTGACTTCATAAGTCCTTACAGGAGGCTCTTACACTGAGCAAAGGAGTGACACGTCTGACTCACCTTTTAACAAGATTATTCTAGACCATGTCAAAAACACCTTTAATAGGAGAAAGAGCAGAATGGGGAAGAACAGTTAGGGAAGGTTTTTACCCTGAGTATCCTGATTAATATGAAGGAGACAGTGAGAGAACAAAGCAAGGGAGAAGGAGAAGAAAAATTGATCGTTGCATTTGAGACATGTTAACATGTTATTGGAGAAGGAAATGGCAACCCACTCCAGTATCCTTGCCTGGAAAATCTCATGGACAGAGAAGCCTGATGGGTTGCAGTCCATGGGATCACAAAAAGTCGGGCACAACTGAGTGACTAACACTAACGTGGTGTTTAAGCTATATATTAGACATCCATGTGGATATATTGAGTATTAGGAATCCAGAATTCAGGGGAAATGGCTTGGGCTGAAATATAAATTTAGATATTATTTAGATGTTACCAGCATATAAAACATACTTGAAGACATGAGATCATCATGTAGATGAATGTAGAATCTGTGTAGATGAGGAGGAAAAGAGCCCTTGAGCATTTGTTGTTAAGGGGTCAGGACTGGGGGCAGGGAGGGCTCCAGGGAAGGAGGCTGAGAGGGAGCACTCAGTGATGTAGGAGGGAGTCCAGAAAGAGAAATAGGCGACTCAATCAAGTGCTTTGTTACATCAGGAAGATTAGAAATGGCCATTGAATTTAGAAATATGGAAATCTCTGGTGACCTTGATGAGAGCAGTTTCAGTGGGTGGGTGAGGGGAAGGCTGAATGGAGTAGATTCAACAAAGAAATGTAAAGCGAAGGAGTGTACCTAGGGAGTAGGGCTCACTCTTGCAAGATACTCTTTCATCCCTCTGAGTTTCCTTCTTCCTGAGTCTCTACCAGCTACTACCAGCCTGCTCATTTTGGCATATTTATCATGTCTCACCCTCAAAGATACGTAACTCCTCCCTGTGTTTATGTCTTCATTCTCTCTGATTTGGAAGTTCTTAGTGGAGAGAATCAATATCTCCTTTTACAACTACAACACCGCCCCCCTCAGAACTTTGCACAATTCTGTGCCTACAGTATTAGAAAATACATGATGAACTAAATAAGTATCTCCCTAATGGCATTCTCTGCCTTCTTTTCCAGCTCTTCTGCCTGATAATAATTTTAAGAAGACTGTAGGTCCAATTTCTACTCCTCATTTTGTCCTTTCCAGACCTTCATGAAATGTTTCTACCCACATGTATCTTTTAGCATTTTCTTATAGTATCCTCTGTTTCAGTCTATTTCAGTTTATTGACCATATCCTAAAAAAAGGAATTATTTTTACAGACCAGTTTAGCTATAATATTACCCTTGTCTGGAAATTCCTGCTCCATCCCAAGGGCTTTTCTCCTCTGAAAAAAAACAAGAAAGAACCCTAATCTGAGCTTTTGGCATGCTTTGCTTTAATATATAGTTATACCAGATTTTAGGCTTATCATCTGTACCTCAACATCATGATGTATCTTGAACTACTGGATTCAAAAATTCTATTTTTATATACCTGCCACTTAAAAAAATATCTTAAGACTAAACTTAGCATTGTTTATGCTATTGATTAAATGGCACTTTCAGGATCAATGAGAAACAAAATAGAGTCACACAAGAAGACACTTTATGAAGGATTAATATATGGTAGAATGAGTAGGTAAACAATGGATGAAAAGAAAAAACCAATGGATGGAAGGATGGATGAAAAAGACTTTACACTGCAGCTATCTTATATATCATATCTTATCTTCTTTAAGCTTTCAAGACCCATAGGATGTGGGTAATAAATATTTTATAAGACTATGATTCAGTAATCTTAAAGAGACTGACCTGCCCAAGGATATTCCAAGACATGGAAACTGAAGCTCTGACTTTAGAATCCAGTCCTTCCCTCTTTCCACCATGTAGATTCCTGAATAAAAATATAAAGCCTCCTGAAACAATTCAAAGTTGTTTTCCAAGGTTTTTCATTTAGAATCGAAGATGTTTTGCTGAATGTCTTTCAGGGAAATTACAATTCTTTAATTCTATTTTTTCTTCTTTAATAACATATGAACCACTAGTCTTACAATTGGTTTGATCATTTAACTTAACAAAATATCCACAAAACAGTTCTTTAACAACTTCCTGCTTTTGATCTTTTCCATCTTGAAAGCTTATCAAACTACCATTGACTCAAACAGTAATGATTTACAAGTCTGAGTTTCTGAAACTCAGGATTAAAATGTTCTCTGGGAATACATTTCCTCTTTGGAGTGGACTTCTTTTTGCCACAAGACCTTCCTCTCAGATTTCTAATCTTAAGGGAACAATCAAAGATTAGTTTATTAGGCAAGTGCTTTCTGAGCCTGATATGAACTGTGTACCTCAAATATATTTTTTAAATGTTCTGTTTACTTCCCAAGTATGGGAACTCTTAGGAATTTTGAAAGCTTTCTTAACCCTCTGAGGTCACTGAGGCTCCATTAGAGATCTGAGTGAATAATTACTAACAACTATCCCAATATTATTGAACCTTCAAGGTTAGCAACAAAAGTCTGGCAATCTTATTCACTTTACCTTTGGTCATGGGCTCTAAGGAAAAAAAAATAAGAAGGGAAAGTTAACATATGATGCTGTAATGGAAATATATTCTCTAATGAGATGGATCAGCTTGCTAAGGCAGTTAAGGAGCTCACTCAGCATCCCAAGTGTCTACCCAGGTGGCCCTCACTCTGTAGTTTATATCCTAAAATCATCATCTGTCCCAAAACTTGAAGTTACATTGAGATCTTCTAAGGAATGCTAATTTTTTTTTAATTTTTTTATTTTGCATTGGGGTATAGCCAATTAACAGACAACGTTGTGAGTTTCAGGTGAATAGCGAAGGGACTCAGCCATAAATATACACATATCCATTCTCCCCCAGACTCCCCTCTCATCCAGCTTGCCACATAACAATGGGCAGAGTTCCATGTGCTATACAACAGGTCCTTGGTTATCCATTTTAAATATAGTGCTCTGTACATGTCCATCCCAAACTCCCTAACTGTCCCTTTCTCCCGTTTCCTCCCCACCAGAAACCATAAGCTCATTCTCAAAGTCTTTGAGTCTGTTTCTGCTTTGTACATAAGCTCATTCCACATACAAAGAATACCATATAGTATTTCTTAACAAGTGCTAACTTTTAATAAAATCCAAGACTGAATTTTTAATTTTAAAATTATTTTTGATAAAGAAATATAAAATTGGAACAATTTAACTTAAATTTAACTATATATTAGTAATTATTTTTCTCATGTTATATTGTGGTAAACTGTGAATCTGAAATGTAGAGATATTGGATTTTAGCTTCTACAATTCAAGATAAGATGAAGTGTATTAGATATATGTTGATTTTGTGAAACTGGTATTCTATTTGACTAAGATACTAACATTATTTCATCTTTAGACTATGTACTTTTGTATTTTAAATCTCATGTTTACTATTTCTACCTGTATCTTAGGTTTCAGAATTCATTAATAAGACACAACTTTTCAAAATGCTGCAGAAGACAAATAAACTGACTGGAAAACTATGTATAAGTTTTCTTTTATCATTTTCAAAAGAAGAAGAGAAATGTAATGACGATTAACTCTGTGTACTATTTTTTTCTTTTGCCAAATCTTAATTGACTTCCAGAAAGTGGATACCTTTCAATGAAAATAGACATAATAACTCTCAATGAAATGATTATGAAATAGATTTTCCTGTTGAAGAGTCAAGATGAAACATGAAGATCAGCTTATGCAGCAGACGTTTTTCATTCTTTTTTTTTTTAATAACATGGGCAAATGGAGGATGAAGGAACAGCCTTCACCTTTCATTATATGCTCTGCTGTGCTCCAAGATTTACAGTGACCCTTTAAATTAGAAAAAAAAAAAAAAACTGCACAAAATAAGGAAAGGAAGCTGTCAGTCATCAGAAAGGTGACAATCAAGTGGAATTTTCATGTGAATGGTTTGCAATGAGTTGGTGACTGGTAGCCAAACTAAGACCATGACTTTGAGGATCAACAAAATTTGAAAATGGAAGCATGCAAACAAAGGAACATTGTTTCTACAATGCAGGTTTTGAAAAGTTAATGCCCAGTAAGCACTTCATACACTCTATTTCACTCATGACAAAACTGCACTTGGATTTTTAGTGAGCTAAGCCATAGTCAGGAGAGAAAGAAATCTGACCATTTGCATCATCTTTCATGTAAAATCTCGCACTCCTCTTGGTTCTGACAATGGTGTGAGCTGTAAAGGGCGCTAATTGCGGTCAATTATCATGGTGCTCTAGCGCCACCTCGTGTTTCCCACATATTGCTGTATCCTTACCAAACCAGTTTCTTACAAAGGAATTACACATCCCAAATAAAAGGAAACAGGAAGACTTCATAGCTTGATTTTGCAATCTTATAATCTAGGTATTGTCATTCTTGTCTGTTAGGACTTTTAAATTGCTGAACGGCTCTTGTCATTTTTGTTGAATTCAAAGTCTTTCTCTCCTTTGGGGTTCATTTCAATAGATAAACCTCTATCCTACTCAGCATTGCTTCCTAGCAAACCAAGGCAATTATAAGATTGACCCTGTTTTTGACAGATGGTGAGTGACTTAATAACTGATTCATTTTAGCATTTCAAAGTGGAAGATCTACTCATATAAGTGCTGTGTTTATAGAAACAGCCAAGGAAATATGGGAGAAAAAAACGATAACCATTGAATACACAATTTTCATGAAATAACAAAATTTGTTGCGAACACTCTCAGGTTCTTGTTATTAGAAATCGTGGTCACGGGAGCAGGTTATGGTGGGTGATAACTACTCTCGCACAATCTTGCTACCAAATTATACTATAGCCGTTTCTGAGGTCAAATTATGCCACACAAATAGACATTTGTTAAATAAATAGTCGGCAGCAAGCAAATACAAAACTATTCATACAACCTATTCTATACGTGTAACAAAGTCCCAGATCTATTCTTTTTATTGCTCAAACAACTACCTTGTGTGAAAGATTCACAGGTGTGGCAACATCCTTGAAGCAGAATTGTATTGTATTATGATTAGCATCAAGCACCCAGGAATCATCTTAAACCAATAGCTGGACACAAGACCACTTGGATGTAATGTTTTAGGCACTACCCTTATGTATTAAAGCTACAGATCTCTAATTTTATGTCATGACTATTACTTAAAATATTTTTGTCTTACGTTTAAAAAAGGTGATGTTTAAAAATTGATCCATTCGAAGTGTCAAATATGTTAAGTATATCACAGAATAACTCCAACTAAAGGAGGGGGGCGTGGAAAACCTTATTCTACTTGAAATTACATGAAAATCAGATGGTGTTTATATGTGCCTTGAGAAAATATCCCATTATTCTTGTTCTGGTTTTCTCTTTCTCAAATCTCTTTATCGAAGTAATCCAACAACCAGAAAAAATGTCTTTGCTTCTAGATAAGAAGAGCTAGGACTGAGTCAGATAAAATACCTATTTCCTATTGTCTTAGGAAACAGAATTGCAGTCTGGATCTTTCAAATCCAGATACATGCCAGGCTAATAAACTAGCTTAGTCAGCATATAGATAAGCCAACATTTCTGTGAAACTCTGGTCAGGTAACAAAGGAGAAAGCTCATCATTTCAGCCTGAATGACCGTTTTTTTCCCCATTTTCAGTCAAGTCAATGAACTGAGAAGAATCTAGGTTCCCTGTAAAACTACTTCAGCTTCTTCACTCACAAAATATAAGTGGGAACAGAAATATAACAAAGGCATTTGATGCTCAAGGAAAGATGTAACATCACCTTGAATGCAACTTAAAAAAAATATTTCACAAGGCACATTTGCTTTGTATCCAGGAAATTTTATAATATTTTATAAAATTAATACATTTATGTTTTGAAAAATGATGAGTAATATTTCGTTTTATGTCAGGACAATAGGAGATACATCCAGGCTAACATAATCCTTTTCTGCAGGTGACTTGCTCCATGTGACTTAAAAGATGCGGTAAGGGTCATGTGTGCTTACGTATCTCCCCACTCACTCAGTAAAGTGACATCACCCCTTCTTGCTGAACCTCAAATTCTCACTTTATAGCCACTGCTCTGATTTAGATAGGAAAGCAATCAGTCCTTAATATTAAATGCTAGAGGCAGACCAGTAAACACCCTAAAAATGTGTGCACAGTATTGTGGGTGTGTATATATGTCGCTTTTTTTTTCCCCCTAGAACGTGTGCTTCAAAGCTTTAACTAGATGCTCATGAGTGTCCTTGCTCTGATTCGAAAGATCTCACAAGCCCACAGTTTTTATCTAACCCTTCAATTATCTTAGTACTGTGGATTCATCTATTAGTCACCCAGTTCTCCTGACCAGACACAGAGAATCCAGGAGAAGTCAGATCTCTGGAATTTGTTTCAAAGGCAAACCATTCAACATCACAGCAATCCAAATCTATGCCCCAACCACTGATGCTCAAGAAGCTGAAATTGAATGGTTCTATGAAGATCTACAACACCTTCTAGAACTAACACCAAGATAATACGTCCTTTCACAACAGGGGATTGGAATGCAAAAATAGGAAGTCAAGAGATACCTGGAGTAACAGGCAACTTTAGCCCTGGAGTACAAAAAAAAGCAGGGCAAAAGCAAACAGAGTTTTGCCAAGAAAATGCACTGGTCATAGCAAACACCCTCTTTTGACAACACAACAGATGACTCTACACATGAACATCACCAGATGGTCAATACCAAAATCAGATTTATTATATTCTTTGCAGCTAAAGATGGAAAAGCTCTATACAGTCAGCAAAAACAAGCCTGGCGTTCAGATCATGAGCTCCTTATTGTAAAATTCAGGCTTAAATTGAAGAAAGTAGGGAAAACCAGTAGGCCATTCAAGTATGACCTAAATCAAATCCCTTATGATTATACAGAGGAGGTGATGAATAGATTCAAGGGATTATATCTGGTAGACAGAGTGCCTGAAGAACTACTGACGGAGATTCATAACATTGTACAGGAGGCGGTGATCAAAACCACCGCAAACAAAAAGAAATGCAAGAAAGCAAAGCGGCTGTCTGGGGAGGCTTCATGAACAGCTGAGGAAAGAAGAGAAGCGAAAGACAAAGGAGAAAGGGAAAGGTATACCCGGCTGAATGCAGAGTTCCAGAAAATAGCAAGGAGAGATAAGAGAGCCTTCTTAAGTGAACAATGCAAAGAAATAGAGGAAAACAACAGAATGGGGAAAGACTAGAGATATCGCCAAGAAAACTGGAAATATCAAGAGAATATCTCATGCAAGGATGCACATGATAAAGGACAGAAATGGTAAATGATAAAGGACCTAATGGAAGCAGAAGAGGTGGCAAGAATACACAGGAAAACTATACAAAAAAGGTCTTAATGACTTAGATAACCGTGATGGTGTGGTAACACACCTAAAACCAGACATCCTAGAAGGTGAAGTCAAGTGGACCTTAGGAAGCATTACTACAAAAAAAGCTAGTGGAGGTGATGGAATTCCAGCTGAGCTATTTCAAATGCTAAAAGATGATGCTGTTAAAGTGCTGTACTCGATACATCAGCAAATTTGGAAAACTCATCAGTGGCCGCAGGACAGGAAAAGATCAGTTTTCATTCTAATTCCAAAGAGGGGCAATACCAAGGAATGTTCAAATTACCATACAATTGTGCTCATTTCACTTGCTAGTAAGGTTATGCTCAAAATCCTTCAAGCCAGACTTCAGCAGTACATGAACCAAGAACTTCCAGATACACAATGCTTAGAAAAGGCAGAGGAACCAGAGATCAAATTGCCAACATTCGTTGAATCACAGAGAAAGCAAGGGAATTCCAGGAAAACATCCACTTCTGCTTCATTGACTATCCTAAAGCCTTTGACTGTGCAGATCACAACAAACTGTGGAAAATTCTTCAAGAGATGGGAATACCAGATCACCTGACATGTCTCCTGAGAAACTTGTATGCAGGTCAGTAAGCAACAGTTAGAACTGGACATGAACAATCAGTTCAGTTCACTTCAGTCGCTCAGTCATGTCCGACTCTTTGCGACACCATGGAATGCAGCATGCCAGGCTTCTCTATCCATCACCAACTCCCGGAGTTCACTCAAACTCATGTCCACTGAGTTAGTGATGCCATCCAACCATCTCATCCTCTGTTATATCCTTCTCCCACATTCAATATTTCCCAGCATCAGGGTCTTTTCAAATGAGCCAGTTTTCACATCAGGTGCCCAAAGTATTGGAGTTTCAGCTTCAGCATAAATCCCTCCAATGAACATTCAGGACTGATCTCCTTTAGGATGGACTGGTTTGGTCTCCTTGCAGTCCAAGGGACTCTTGACAGTCTTCTCCAACATCACAATTCAAAAGCATCAATTCTTTGATGCTCAGCCTTCTTTATAGTCCAACTCTCACATCCATGCATGACTATTGGAAAAACCATAGCTTTGACTGTGGACCTTTGTTGGCAAAGTCATGTCTCTGCTTTTTAATATGCTGTCTAGGTTGGTCATAGAGTAGAAGGTCATAGACCTTACAAGGAGTAAGGGTCTTTTAATTTCATGGCTGCACTCACCATCTGCAGTGATTTTGGAGCCCCCCAAAATAAAGTCCATCACTCTTTCCACTGTTTTCCCATCTATTTGTCATGAAGTGATGGGACCAGATGCCATGATCTTAGTCTTCTGAATGTTGAGCTTTAAGCCAAATTTTTCACTCTCCTCTTTCACTTTCATTAAGAGGCTCTTTAATTCTTCTTTGCTATCTGCCATAAGGGTGGTGTCATCTGGATATCTGAGGTTATTAATATTTCTCCCAGCAATCCTGATTCCAACTTGTGCTTCATCCAGCCCAGCATGTCTCATGATGTACTCTGCATATAAGTTAGATAAGCAGGGTGACAATATACATCCTTGATGTATTCCTTTCCCTGTTTGGAACCAGTTTGTTGTTCCATGTCAAGTTCTAATTTGTTGCTTTCTGACCTGCATACAGATTTCTCAAAAGGCAGGTCAGGTGGTCTGGTATTCCCATCTCTTGAAGAATTTTCCACAGTTTGTTGTGATCCACACAGTCAAAGGCTTTGGCATAGTCATTAAAGCAGGAATAGATGTTTTTCCGGAACTCTCTTGCTTTTTCCATGATCCAGCGGATGTTGGCAATTTGATCTCTGGTTCCTCTGCCTTTTCTAAATCCTGCTTAAACACCTGGAAGTTCATGGTTCACGTATTGTTGAAGGCTGGCTTGTGTGAGATGAGTGCAATTTTGTGGTAGTTTGAGCATTCTTTGGCATTGCCTTTCTTTGGGATTGGAATGAAAACTGACCTTTTCCAGTCCTGTGGAAACTGATGAGTTTTCCAAATTTGCTGGCATATTGAGTGCAGCACTTTCACAGCATTGTCTTTTAGGATTTGAAATAGCTCACCTGGAATTCTATCACCTCCACTAGCTCTGTTCATAGTGATGCTTCCTAAGGCCCACTTGACTTTGCATTCCAGGATGTCTGGCTCTAGGTGAGTGATCATACCATCATGATTATTTGGGTTGTGAAGATCTTTTTTGTACAGTTCTTCCATGTATTCTCGCCACCTCTTCTTAATATCTTCTGCTTCTGTTAGGTCCAAAGCATTTCTGTCCTTTATTGAGCCCATCTCTACATGAAATGTTCCCTTGATATCTCTAATTTTCTTGAAGAGATCTCTAGTCCTTCCCTTTCCATTGTTTTCCTCTATTTCTTTGCACTGATCACTGAGGAAGGCTTTCTTATCTCTCCTTGCTATTCTTTGGAACTCTGCATTCAAATGGGTGTAGCTTTTTTTTTTCTCCTTTGCTTTTTGCTCCTTCTTTTCACAGCTATTTTTAAGGCCTCCTCAGACAGCCATTTTGCTTTTTTGAATTTCCTTTTCTTGGGGATGGTCTTGAAACCTGTCTTCTATACAATCTCACAAACCTCCGTCCACTTTTCATTAGGCACTCTGTCTATCAGATCTTATCCCTTGAATCTATTTCTCACTTCCATTGTGTAATCGTAAGGAATCTGATTTAGGTCATGCCTGAATGGTCTAGTGGTTTTCCCTACTTTCTTCACTTTAAGTCTGAATCATGAAACAATCAACTGGTTCAAACTGGAAAAGGAGTACGACAAGGCTATATATTGTAATCCTGCTTAATCTATGTATATCCAGAGTACATCATGTGAAATGCCAGGCTGGATGACTCACAAGCTGGAATCAAGATTTCTGGGAGAAATATCAACAACCTCAGATATGCAGACATGTGACTCTAATGGTAGAAAGTAAAGAGGAAATAAAAAGCCTCCTGATGAGGGTGAAAGAGGAGTGTGAAAAAGTTGGCTTAAAACTCAACATTCAAAAAGCTAAGATCATCACATCTGGTCTCATCACTTCATGGCAAATAGAAGGGGGAAAGTTAGAAATAGTAACAAATTTTATTTTCCTTTTTTTTTAAATTTATTTAAAAATTTTATTTTCTTGGACTCCAAAAATCACTGCAGATGGTGATTGCAGCCATGAAATTAAAAGATGCTTGCTTCTTAGAAAGAAAGCTATGACAAACTTAGTGTATTAAAAAACAGACAGATCACTTTGCCAACAAAGTTTCACCTGGTCAAAGCTATGGTATTTCCGATAGTCATTTATGGATGTGAGAGTTAGACCATAATGAAGGCTGAGCACCAAAGAATTGATGCTTTCAAATTGCAATGTTGGAGAAGGCTCTTGGGAGTCCCTTGGACTGCAAGGAAATCTAACCAACCAATCTTAAAGGAAATCAATCCTGAATATTCATTGAAAGGACTGAGGCTAAAGCTCCAATACTTTGGCACCTGATGCAAACAGCCAACTCCTTAGGAAAGACCCTGATGCTGAAAAAGATTGAAGACAAAAAGAGAAGAGGGCGGCAGAGAATGAGATGGTTACATAGCATCACCATTCAATGGACATGAATTTGAGCAAACTCCGGAAGATAGCAGAGGACAGAGAAGCCTGGCATTCTGCAGTCCATGGGGTCACAAAGAGTAGGATATGACTTAGCAACTGAATAACAACAACAAAACCTTTTTAACCCCTAGCCAATCTCTCTCTCCTATCTCTGTCTGGCTCGTCTCTTCCTCTCCCCGCTGCTTACCTCATTACTCCTATAAACTTGCAACCTAAAATTTTTAATTCAGAATTAAGAAGACTATCACAAGGATGTGTTCACACAATGATCTGAATTTTAAAAAAAGAATGTCTAATTTTTTTGGCAGAAAATAACTTTGGTTTAGTTGAAAGTTTCAGTTGCAAGGACTGACTCTGTTAATTCAATTACATGTTGGCCATTTGAATTGACTAGTGTTAGTTGCTCAGTAGTGTCAGCCTCTTTGCAACCACATGGACTATAGCCTGCCAGGGTCCTTTGTCCATGGAATGCTCCAGGCAAGAATACTGTAATGGGTTGCCATTTTCTTCTCCAGGGATCTTCCCAATCCAGGGATCTCCCACATTGCAGGCAGATTCTTTACCATCTGAACCACCAGGGAAGCCTTTTGAATTAACAAATGGGCAAAAACTTGAGGCCCCTTTCCTGACCACATTTTAAATCTCCCCTTAGTTCAACCCCTTCACAATATTTAATGGTTCATGACCTGACATTTGCCCTACCTCAAAACCAACCTCAAGGGAGAGAATAAAAAGGAAATTGAGATGTGTATGGTTCCAAAAGGAGAAAGAAGGCATGGAGAGGCCCAAGCAGAAGGTAATTTGCCAATGGGCTGGGAATACCCTAAAGAAGGTAGCAACTGACCCCAAAATAACCGTCACCTTAAATTCCTTAAGAGATTCAATCCAGAGATCTCTGAATATGACAGATACTTTATGAACAAGTCTTTAGATATTTTTGGAGGGTTGGCAATATGGCAACATTCACTCATCTCAACAAGGCAGCAGGCAGACTGTGAGAACTTGACTTTGGGCAGAGCTGTGGTAGAAGAGGGTTGTGGCAAATCATCTGCTCCTGATTCCCAATAGGAAGTGGATAGAAGTCACTGTGCATGTTTTGGGGCAATAATACCTCCTCACTGATTGCCATTCAGTGTTAGAGACAAACCCTTTTAGTCACTGATGGGGCCCATTGTCCAGGGTGTGGGAGTGCAAAGATCTGAAGGAAAATACCCACAGACTCATTCAAAGTCCAACGGAACAAGGGAGCAGAGGAAGAAATTGGAACAGAAGGAGTAAGTGGTGGAGAAATCTGCTAGATCAAAGCCAATGGAGATGAAACGTTTGGTTTCTCAGAAAGGTTTAGTTAAAGAAATAAAGAAGGAGGGTGAAATGAGGTGGGATGTAAGAAACAAATGGGATTTTATGAGATTTTAACTAGTAGAACCAAAAATAGCAGCGAAGAAACGGATGACGTAAATCTAACAGAGAGAGTAAGAGGCATGCCTGTGCACACAGACACAGAGCAGAAACCACAGACACGCTTGCCGCCCTCAAGCCCTGCCTGCCCAGGTGTCAGTTCCTGCAGGAAGCCCTGCCCAGTGGCCCTGGGCTGAGCCGGCGCCTCCCTGTGTGTCTCCTCCACCGCAGCCCTCCCCACGTAGTGTGCAATTGACTATTTACTTGTCTGTGACAATTGCTTGAAAGAAGGGACCTTGGCTTTTCTTTGTATTCTCAGAGAATAAATTAACTATTCTTCCCATGAAGCAGAGGTGTGAAAATAAAGCCCAGAAAAGTCAAATACAGAATGAAGTATCTGTGGCTAAAGTCAAAACAAAACATAACAAAGGTATGAAATCCTTATTTAAAAATACAGATTCTTTGCTTTCATACCAAGAGATTCTGACTCAAACTTTCTGGCTATCTCTCCAGTTACAGTTCCAGATTTAGAAAGAAACAAGTCTTCCAGGAAAATTCTTGTCATCAAATATTTTCTTCAAATTCTGAGTAAACATTAGCATTATTTTCAGTTTTCAGTTACATTTTCAGGGAAAAAAAAAACTGTCAATCAAGAATAAGAGAAGAGGACTGCCCTGTTGGCTCAATGGTAAAGAATCCACCTGCTAATGCAGGAGACAAGCCACTGTCAATGTATTGAACCCACCTCCCAACGTGTTCAGTTCCTGATCAGGGAAGACCCCACATGCTGCAGAGCAACTAAGCCCATGGGCCACAACTACTGAGCCCTAGAGCCTGGAAACCACCACTGCTGAAGCCTGTGCCCTAGAGTCTGTGCTCTGCAATAGGGGAAGCCACCACAATGAGAAGCCTGGCACTGCAGCTAGAGAGCAGCCTCTGCTTGACGTAACCAGAGAAAAGCCTGAGCAGCAGCACAGATCCAGCAGAGCCAAAAATGAATAATTTTTTTAAAAACATAAAAAAGGAATAAGAGAAGAATGAAGATGGTTCTGACACAACAAAGATTTCTTGGTGATGTCAGTGATTCTGACACAACGGGTCTGACAGGAGTGAAATGAATGGGCACTTCTCTAAGCCCTCCTGGAACTTTTGATTCAGGTGATCCACAGGCCACACTGTGGAAAAGCTACTGTGTGAACTGCAGACCGCAACCCCTATCCTGACCATCTTACAGAGATAATGATGTCCAAGGGCATACAAGAAGCATTAAGAATGTTCTTCAGTGAGCGGTTTTCTCCCGAGGCAGGAGGGGCCGCTTAGCACTGTGATCTCGGGCTGCTGTCTGCATTCACGCCAGAAGGCAGGGACGAGGAAGCCGGCACAGTCCCCAAGGCACTGCCGAAACAAATGGACAGGTTGGACACTGCTTGAAAGTCCCTCACAAAGGGAGTGTTCTTCAAAGAAAAGGTCAATAGTCAACAGCAACAACAACCGCAAATCAAATATGCTTCACAAAGTACTTGGATTCATTTTCTCGGAAACACTAAGGAGCCGTCCTAAGGAGGGAGGGACTGGCAGGTAGAGATGTTCTGGAGAAGAAGATAATGAATAAGCGGAAGCAGACTAGAGCAAGGCTGCAGACAGAAGCGAGTATTTCAGCCTGTGGAATCTCACTGATGGATTTTTATAAAGCCTCTGAGAGTTAAGCCTCCCACGTAGGTTTAAGAGAAACGGCCAAGTCGTCTACCACACAGTGATGAACAAAGATTTTGAGTAAAATAGAGTTATGAGAAAATCTAGAAGTGAAAAGCCTTCCTGCTACTGAGTCCAGACAGTATCTCCATCCACTGCTGTGTCTTCCATGACATTATACATACAGCATATTCTATAAACAAAAAATTTATATATTGAAATACTTAACTTTTATTTTAAATGTTTAGACTTATATAAAAGCCAGAATAATAGTACAGAAAGGTACCATACACCCTTTACCCAGCTTCCCCTAATGTGGCCATCTTATATAAGCACAGTACAATTCTCATGAACATCGATATTACATTATTAGCTAATCTAGAGACCTTATTCAGATCTCACTGGTGTTCCCAAAATAGCCTTTTTTTCTGACCCAGGACCCCCTTTAGGACCACACTTTGCATTTAGTTGCCCTGTCTCCTTAGTCTCCTCTAGTCTGGAACAGTCCAAGTCCTTGTTTTTTGAACAATGTTGGCACTTCTGAAGGCCAGTTCTCTTGCAGAATATCTAGACTGGGTTTGACATTCTCTCATAATCAGACTAAGGGGCAGGAATACAACAGAAGTGAGAGTGTGTGCGTTTTTCACTATATATATTCTTAAGAAGAAAGCAGAGAAATAAAAACAGGAATGAGGGAAATGCCAAGTTTTCTTTAAAAGATAAAACGTTGATGTTTTCAAGAAAGAATAAAAGACTGTTGACAGAAGGAAACATCTTAGGTCATTGGGAGTAAGGACACAGTGAAATGGGATCATTCAAACATTGCTGAAATGAGAATAAATTGGTACAGAAATTCTAGAAAAGCAACTTGACAGATATATCACATATCCTAAAATTTTGTATAAAACCTTTGACATCAAAACTTTACTTCTGAGACTCTATCTTACAAAATAAGTGGAAGCCTTACTATTTATCAACGCCATTGAAAATGGCAAGAAAATCAAAGAAAAATAACTGAACATCATTAGAGGAAACAATCGGGATTTTTCGCTACCCAGCATCTGAACATCTTCCTGATTTAGTAAGGTTAGATCCCAATAGGTAAAGAATTTAGTGCCCTGATTCCCATTATGGAAGACAACCAAGGCACGTGATGGCCACACAGGCTCAACCAATCAAATACTTACACTTGGAGTTTCAAATATTGAGAGAGGGATGCAAACAACCAGGGGCAATCAGAAACTAACAACAATTGAGGATGTTTATCCTGTAAATTACTGAATCACAACATCATTTGAACTCACATGTTCACTATGTGTCATATGTGAAAATTAGGACAGTCACTGGGAAGTCAATGGACTTTGAGGATTATACTGAGGATTTATGATGCTATGAACTGAACTGTGTCCCTCTGAAAGTCCTGTGTTGAAGCTCCAAACCCCAATGTGATGGTATTTGGAGACGGGGCCTTTTTGCAGTAATTAAGTTTAGATGAGGTCATGCAGATGGGACCTTCATGTTGGTATTAGGGTCCTCAGAGAGAAACTGCTCTCTCTCGCCCCACCATGTAAGGACAGAGTGAGAAGGCAGCTGTCTATAATCCAGAAAGAAAGCCCTCACCTGAAAATTGCGTTAACTGTCACCACTTTTATTTGGACTCCCAAACCTCCAGGACTATGAGAAATAAATTCCTGTGTAAGCCACTCACTTAATAGTATTTTGTTTTGTCAGCCCAAGCTGAGTAAAACATACAGGAAGAAATGGAGAATTTTTATGTACTTTAAACCTTCAGCTGCCACCCTTGTCTGATGAAGCTGCCCCTACCACCTGAAGATACTTCAGTAACCACATATGAAGAACTTTCTTTGCAAGGAAAAACCAATTCTCTTTATCCTTCACTCCTCTACACCACTAGTCTTATAACTAGAGTCAGATCCCAGAATGTCTTGGGCATACAATGACAACATCAATCACTTTTGGAGATTATACACCAATGGAATTGCTAGAATCTACAAAAATGTTAGAAATATGTGTGGAATGAATTCTAAAGATGCTCAAACAAGTGTACACAGCATGAGTATATTCACCAGAGATCCTGGATAGGATAAACAAATTCAAGCTGCTACAAGTGGCTTTAATTGGTGTTTGGATGATTTTCCTGAAACCTAGACATAGCAGTAGACAACACAAAATGAAGTTGAGATGCCATTTAGAAAAAAAAAAAAAAGCACTCTTAAATTGGAAGATACACAAGAGCTCATGAAATAATATTGGAATGGATTAATCACAGGTAATTCATCGGCCACCTGCCCTCTAACTCCGTCCCCAAGGGGATCTGACACTTCATTCGCCCTTGAGAAATACAGTGTGAGAAGAGGGCCAGCATGTCTGAAAAGCACTTAAGTGCTTTTGCCTAAGACCAGGACACTGGTGAGAGATGCCGCAGTACAATGGGCTCCCTGACTTCCAAGAGGATAGGCGGATCCGGCGATGACCGATACCCTGGTGCCACTAACCTGCCACACACAGGATGAGAACTGCTGCCAGAAACAGGAAGGAGAGCCAGGGTAAACACTGGAGTGGTGTCTTGCAGGGCTCTTTGGCAGAGAACACTGACTGTGAAGTTCATAGCACCAAAATACACCAACAGAGCACCAAAGCGCTTCCCGGTGTGTATAACCAGCAGGTCTCCAGGCTGGTAAATAAGAGCCTAACCTGAGCACAGGTATTGGAAATCACCCTCACAGATGAAGAGCTCCTTGACTGAAGGGGAAGTGGGGGATTTTTTTGAGGAGGATATTGCAACAACACCAGCATTTACTGAGAAATTTGCCCTAGTCTTCAAAGGAGAAGAGAAATGTGAAGCACTGTTACACCTGATTTCTCAAGTTCCTGGTTCCAGGCTGCCTCCAACATCAGTTCAGTTCAGTTCAGATGCTCATAGTACAGGGTTATTTGGCTGTACCACCCATTTCCTGACTATACCCAATCACGTGTGTGGCATTTCAGAAGATGCACGATAAGAAAGTTATGCCATAATATGGGGGAGTCTGTGCATAACATAAGCTAACTAGATCTTTTCTGGCTAGGAAGAAAAAGATTTCTCTGCTCTCAGTGGAAAAGATTTAATTTGTCTTTGGAAACACATCCTGCAACTAGGTGGAAAGGTCTGCTGTGCTTGTAAAGATGATGCCAAGTGCACAATCTGTAGCAAGAAACCTCTACAATTTACCCATAAGAAGCAAAGGGAAGACATGACTTCTGACTTTAGGAGACCTCTTCTGGCTACCCACACACAAAACCAGAGAAATGCTGGGCTTCCAGATTATAATAAAAAGAAGTTCTCTGTGATCAGTAGTGGGAATCCTCTCATTGTATAAAGCAACACCTGTTGGCTTACATATCTGACTAAGGTGATATGGATGAAATTGTGTTTCTGCTCTGTGTTAATCATAAAACTGAAATAGCCAAAAAATGGATTGCTCAATTGGAAAACGGAAAGATACAGATAAGCCCCCTTTAGAGCATCCTGTGTCAGCCTTCTCTTGTCCTCTGGAAGAGAGAAGGTTAAGTTCTCCTACAGCTTTTAGGGAATACTTAAGAAATGCAGTCAGAATATAAAGGAGATGATGGCAGCAAGAATGAAAATATGAATAAACTGGAATTATTGCAGAATTTTATACTCTCTGTCCACCCATGAACTACTATTTTAATTATTTTAAAAGGTGAAGTCCAAACATAAATTCTCAGACTATGCATTTTCAGGCACCTTGCAAATCGCTATCTAGAGACAGCTTATAACAGGTTAAATCTTGAGAAATTTTATTGATGTTATCATGCCACCTACTTATAAAATTTCCCTGTTTAAGGAAGAAAAGATTTCAAAAGAAAACAAAGATTTTTAAGGTGCCACAGATTGGAAAGGGTTTAGCAGATTAAGAGATACAATTTGTTAGAAAAATTTTAATCTTATGGTAACTCTATACACAATGGTGCTAAAGAAAAAGAATTGCAAAAGGCTGCCAAGGTCATAAAAATTAATTAGAGACTATTTACATACGACATTATCTATATAGGCAGATACAACAACAAGATTGTAATGGGGTTGTGTGTGTGTTCAAACTCTGCTCACAGAAAGACAAGTCCAGGGATGAAATACACGCACATCACACACATTTTGGGGTTGCATGGCTTTTTTACTATCAAGGAAGTGTGATTTTAGCGCCATGAAGATAGAAAGTACTTTTTAACACACCTGTGTGCGTGTTAGTCGCTTCAGTCGTGTCTGACACTTTGTGACCCCACAGACTGTAGCTCACCAGGTTCCTCTGTCCATGAGACTCTCCAGGCAAGAATATTGGAGTAGGTTGCCATGCCCTTCTCCGGGAGATCTTCCCAACCCAGGGATAGAAGCTATGTCACCTGCTTCACAGGCAGATTCTTTACCATCTGAGCCACCAGGGAAACCCGTTTTACTACGGCCAGTATGGGAGAAAGAGAGAGAGAGACAGACAGAAGGAGAGGGAGAGAAAGAGGAAAGATCTGAAGAGAAGAAAGTGTAGTTAAATGGCAATACCATTCGGCCCTAGAAGCAATGTGCCTCTTTCTAAGACAAGCTAGATGATTTCTTCTCTTGTGCAAAGTCTTACAGGAACCTTCTGAATGTTTCTTCCAAGTCCATTGTTTCTTTATCGCTTCCCCTGCAGGAGGTGTATTAGCGGCAGTTTCAATGCCATCCTTTTCTCCTTCACATTCATTGCGTAACTATCCATTCCCCCACCCACGCACCCACACACACACCCTCCCCTTCTAAAGTTGTCAGATTAAAATCCCGCTTCGTATTTACCACAGTTCTCACTTGCACCTATGTGGGTAAGTGAGAAACAGGGTGGGAGGGTTGTTGGGAAAATCTAGAAGCCTAGTTGAAATTGCTTCAATTCATAGAGACACCATCTCGGATAGGTGACCAAGTTGGATCCTTCTAACCCTGCCTGCCTTGGCGCCAGGAGAGTGCCCTGAGCGCCCTGAACTGGCAGAGAGGGAGAGGAGATGCGTGCGGGGAGCAAGGCGCAGGAGCACTGGTTCCAAAATGCGCATGGCAGGTAGCTGATGGGCTGCAGCCTGACTGGAGGCTGGAAAAGACACAGGGGGAACTGAGGATGAGCGGCTGTTTGCACTGGAAACGGGCGCCCAGTAAACAGACAGGAAGGAAAGAAAGGTCAGTGGAGGGGATGCAGGATTGACAAGCCCAAGGAGGTAAAAGCTGCTGCCCAGAGGCCTGTGCTGCCGGCCCGCAGCAGCAGGGTGCTGGCAGCGTGGAGATGCGGGCACAGCCCTGCTCCCGCAACGAGCGGCGGCCACAGGCCAGACTCAGGGTTCCCATGTGCACATACAGGCAGGCGGCTGCCGGTAGGACCAACCCGATGCCTACAGGCCACCGGGGTCCTGTTTAAGGACTCCGCCCACCCAGCGCCGCTTCTGGGTGTTGCTCGCTGTTACTGAGAGCCGCAGCGTCAGTGTGGGGAACAGCGTTCTGATAACGTGGGTGTCAAGGATTAAGGTGTGATTGACACCTTCCTAGGGCTTCCTGTGTGGCTCAGGAGTAAAGAATTCCCCTGCAATGCAGGAGACACAGGTTGGATCCCTGGGTCATGAAGATTCCCTGGAGGTGGAAATGGCAACCCAGTCCAGTATTCTTACCTGGAGAATCCCATGCATTGAAGAGCTTTTCGGGCTAGAGTCCATAGGCTTGCCAAGCGTCTGACACAACTGAGTGACTGAGCAGGACCCTTCCTAAGGGGGCTGTAAGGAATCCAGGCACTTAGGTGCTCTTGGGACTCCCAGGAAAGCCCCAAAGGCCCGCCAAGTTCATGGCTCTGGGTAAATGCTAGAGGACGCTCGCTGATGAGAAAAACTGAAGTAACTACCAGGTCTGTTTGAGGTTATTTAACGAATTAAGAAAGGAAGGGGCTTCCCTGGTGGCTCAGATGGTAAAAGTATCTGCCTGTGAAGCAGGAGACATAGGTTCGATCCCTGGGTTGGGAAGATCCCCTGGAGAAGGGCATGGCAACCCACTCCAGTGTTCTTGCCTGGAGAATCTCATGGACAGAGGAGCCTGGCAGGCTACAGTCCATGGGGTCACAAAGAGTCATACATGACTGAGTGAAGAGCACCTTAGGTCTGAGATACATATCTGAACAGAAGTGTTCACAGTACAAGTTTGAAACCTCAGTGGGGATTCAGACTAGAAGACCCCGTGTCCTGCACTCCATGTCACACCATCCCTCCATGCTCTTTCACTTGGTTACTCGGCATCTCTGGGGTAGTGCCACGGGCCAACAGGTCTCCACCCTTCCCTTTGTGTGTCTGTTCTTGACAGACATCAAAGCCAACATGATTAGAAACAGCCTGACAGCTCTATCAAGAAAAAAGAAACAATTTTTGACTGGGTCAAAGTTCTGAGAGCAACTCAGTCTGTTAAATAATATATTTCAGACAGCATTCTAGAAAACAAAATCTTTTAAAACCACATTATGAGGCCATTAGGTATCAGTGTTATATGGAATGAAGGCTGTATTTTTTAGCCCCTTACAAATCCTTTCTCTTCTAATGTGGCCTGAGTCAATTCCATAAAGCTGGCCTGTTACACTTTAATTCTTTCAAATATCAGCACTCTAACAAAGGTTTCTACTGAAGACCTGCAGGGCTTGTTAAGAACTATCACTATAAAAATATCACCTCATGGTCTTTGATATTTTCTAGAGTAAAAGAGCAATTAGAATGTAACTCTGGTTTGAGTTTAGCTGCCTTCCAATCCAATTAGCTTTATAAATTAATAGCTCTTTGTATCTTAACAGTAGGTGATGTTGTTTAATTAGTCAGTTTATTGTTTCCCGTCTTAGTTCGGAATTTCACGTTCTGATGAGTTACAGAGTTTTAATTGAATGGATGAACATTCATCTAGAAAACTGTTTGTGTTCAAGCTTCTGTCAAGAACACTGTGGTATATTAAAATTCCCAGGTGCAACAAAATTACAATATTCTATCTCCAGAATTTATAGTATTTATGGTAGGAGCTACAAACAAGGTGCTTGTAGTACTCCAGGCATGCAGGCACTTTGTCTTTTCTTTAATTATTTATGTTCCTTTATTTTCTTTTCACTTCAGTTTCTTTCTTTTTTTCTTCCCAGGATAACATATAATGAAAAGTGAAAATGTTAGTAGCTCAGTCATGTCCGATTCTTGGTGACCCTATGGCTGTAGTCCGCCAGGCTCCTCTGTCCATAGGATTCTCCAGGCAAGACTACTGGAGTGGGTTGCCATTCTCTCCTCCAGGAGATCTTCCCAATCCAGGGATCAAACCTGGGTTTCCTGCATTGCAGGTAGATTCACCACCTGAGCCACCAGGGAAGCCCCTTAATATTATGTTATGTTATGTTATGTTATGTTATGTTATGTTATGTTATGTTATGTTATGTTATATTATATCATATTATATAGGATTCCTTGGCATCAAACCAAGTAAGTTCATGCAGATCTCATATTCTGAATGGCAGCAGCACTGGAGCTGAGTAGCAGCTGCCCCTTTGAATAGACCAGCTGCTCTCCCCTTCTTTTCCATCCTTACTAGGCATGTGCCATTTTCTTGCTTTAACTGTCAGGCCCTTGTGTGTACTTTTCACATTTGCTGCTATTTATACACATACAAGGCCTTGCAATGTATGTCTGATCTGAAGGCTATATCTTTCTTAGAATTGTCCACATATATGCAGTAGAGATTTTATATCTGGATTGTACAACAACTCTTTTCCCTTTTCTCATCAGGCATGCTGGGGGAAATATTTATTCACCAAATATTAGGATATAAAAAGAATAAAGACCAATAGCAACAATGCTTGGGTGCCAATAGACATCAAAATATCTACACATTGCCTATGACTGGGGCTCAAGATTTGATGGTAGAAGGTTTTATCAAAAGGAAGAGGAGGAAAAGATGACATGTAGGAAAGAAGAAAAGAAATGAGTGAGTGAGAAGGAAAAAGAGAGGACAAGCAAACTCTAGGAGGGAAAGACACTCCATCCTGTCCTTCTGGTAGAGAAACACCTATAGTGCCAGCTCCTTCAGGACAGCTCAAGGGTCCCAGTGACACCAGTCAGCCCAAAATTGAAGCAACACATTAGAACAAAAATGGATACGGAGGAGGTAGAAGAGGAGTTAGGTTTTTATCTACTAGATAACAAGGTCATGCAATTATTTGGAAAATGAGTAGAGATATCCCATTTGTTCCATACAGACCCATTAAGGAAAAGTAGTTCTCCTGAAATATGTTCATTTCTCTCAAGGTTTTGCTCACTTGAGTGCTTAAGCCCACCTATATATAAGTCAGTAATAGACAACAGTCTCATCATCTTCTAAACCAACCATTCAGGTGGCAAAAAAGCTAGTTTCATTATTTCAGCTTATTCCTGATATTTAATAATAGAAGACATTTTGAGGGCACTAACAGGGTTACTTGTCAGGAACTCCTTTTACATAGGCTAAAAACACACCAGGAGTGACGCCTGAAATTGATCATCCTTTTAGCCGTTCTGTCAGGCTTCCGAAAATTAATGAGTGGACTGCAGGAGGGAAGTGGCTTACCAGAACATCGCACAAATTTGCTGATTTTGACTTGCTGAAATTTTGCTTACCTAATGCAAAGCCAAACACGTCAATTCTCTACAGTGTTTACACCCTTCGTAAATCTTCTCTTGGGTTTCCTCTATTCAGTGTTGCTTCCTCCTCAGTCAAGCAGCAGTGAAATACAAAAGGAAGCAGCAAAGATCACTGTCCTCAGCTCATAGGATGACACAACAGATGCTTTTCAGGCTTAAACTAAAAAATCACTGCATTTTTATACAAGTTAAGGTTTCAAAGGCTGTATAACATTTATTCAGCAGTACTAATCAGGTGAATACGATGTTCAGATCACAACTTGAGATGCAGTAAGAAACTTAGCTGAATAAGTAAGCATCTTGATCAGGAAGGTGATTCTCCCATGGCAAGGTTTAGCTTTTTCACATCCCATGGACTGTGTAGTCTATGGGGTCGCAAAGAGTCGGATACAACTGAGCGACTTTCACTTTTACTTTCCCTGGTGGCTCAGTTGGTAAAGAATCTGCCTGCAATGCAGGAGACCTGCGTTCAATCCCTGGGTCAGAAAGACCCTCTGGAGAAGGGAATAGCTACCGACTCCAGTATTCTTGCCTGGAGAATTCCAAGGACACAGGAGCCTGGCAGACTACAATACATGGGGTACAAAGAGCCAGACACGACTGAGCAACTAACACACTTGGATCATTTTTAAGGGAACTTGGTTATAAGTTACAATTCCATGTTTTTCTCTTTCATGCTTATTGTTTACTTTTTTAAAGTTTTTCTATTTCTCTTAATTTCTCTTTAATTCCCTTTTATTTCTGTGTTTTGAGTTCTTACCAAGTTCACATAAATATTTTTAACTTGCTTTCTTTTGCTTTCTTTAAAGCTTGATAAAAAAACAGCACCTGCCTAGACTTCGATAGAATAATCTTTGCCAACTTTTAAGAGAAGAGTATCCCAAAGTTTTCTTCTGAATATATTTTACTAAGTTTGCTTTTCTCCATACCTCACAACCACAATTATTTTTTAAAAATTAAATGCAATTAATACTACAGTTCAAATCATAGGAGTTTGTGTTAAACTCAACTCAAATTTCAGCTCTATCACATATTAGCTATGCAAACATGAGAAGTTGCTTAAATCTTTTTGTGCCTCAGTTTCCTTCTCTGTAAAATGACCAAAATCATAGTGCTCATCATACAGGAATATTAAGAAAAGTGAATTAATAACTTGAAAATGACTCAAAACAGTGCTGTGATATGTAAAGCACTAATAATTTATTTTGTTGTCAATATTGCAATATTTTCTGAAGCAACTTTTTAATTTTAAATATTTGCACTTAACTCATACTTTGGATTAAATAGATTTTGTGACTTGGCCTGGAGCCAAAACTAGTCAAAAGCTAACACTTGGACTCAACACCCTTTCCCCACTATGGTATTTTTAAATGAATGGAAATTGAATATTTTAAAAGAGACTTACCTTCTACTTTCCATAACTCTCTAAACTGAGCATGAGCTGATGCAGGAGATCTAAGCAGTGGGGGTGGGTAGCAATAGGTGTATGCATTCATGACAGCAATCAGAATCAGAGGCTTAATTTATGGACTCATAGCACATAAAAGAAAAAAAAAATTCAAGCACTTACTGTAGCGGCTGCTGATTACTGACTATTCATTTAAAAGGTATTTGGCTTGTGCCAGTGTAACCCCAATGTTCTTTGTGAAGAAGAAGCCCATCATGCAGTTTTCCTGTAAATTATGCAGCTCCCTGTTTATTCTTGAAAACCCATGCCCTGCTTCATAATCAAGAGCTGTTTAAAGGTTCTTACAGCCTAGGGATTATAGCTAAAATACTGGAATCACACAATTAAAGGGAAGAAAAAACTGAATTAAACCTTCAAAAAGGGATGCTGCCCAAGTTAAATGCTTCCCTTGTACCCAAGTGAAACTCAGTCTGACAAGCAGGGCTAAAATGTGTTCCAGTAATTGCTTCTTTCCCAGCACTGCTGAGAAATCGCTTTGTAACTCTGCCCTCCAAGCACACACGCATAGAGTTATCATGATGTGATCCCAAAATGATACCTAGACCCAAAGAGCAATGTTTTATAAATCTTGCAGTTGAGAAGAATGGGAAAGATTACCATGAGACCTAAGTCAGTTTTCAGTCTACCAGCATCTCAGGCATTCATCCAGAAAGGAGAGAAATGCCCTCAGAATACCATCAGGGCTTACACTTTACCTTCTCTTTATATACAGTAGTCCACACAGCCAAACACAGTGCAACCAGATGCTCTGACTTCTCAGTGTCTACACCCACATCAAGAACTAGAGAATATAAGAAATGTCTAGCGGATCAGACAAACGTTTTTTATCAGGTCATCCATGAGAGGATATCTTCATCTTCCTGACATCGTTCTTAAAAGAGGGAAGGTTGACTCCAAAACGCTCCTGGATTTGCTTTCCTTAATGAAGCTGGTATGCATATAATATTGCTCCTTTTTCCCTCCTAAATCTTCCGAGACTCTATATTTATTTTCAGCTTGGATTCATCTCCTAAAGTTGCAAAAGTTATAAAAGCCTGCTATGATAAATAGTGTCTCCTTTGCTTGCCTTGAAAGAGCCTCATTACTGATGGCTGGCACAATGGGAAGCACACAGAACTTAACTGGTACCTGGGGGGTGCAGGGTTGGGGGAGTGCATAGCAACTCAAATTGGCTGGATTTGAATGATGCAGGGTCTGGCCCTTAACTGTTTATGCAACATCTGATCTACTCCCCTTGACCAGGTGCCTCAGGATGCCAACCTGAATATTTTTGGCTTGGAAGGAAAGACAATCATATGATATCTGAGTCTCTCGCTTTTTAAATATTGATTCCAAAATACGTGATACAGTATTTTCACTGATTCTCTTGGCTCGGGGGTATGGTTATGGCAACTAACTCTCTCCACCCATGAAGCTGGCAGAATCCTTACCACATGGCATAAAGTCATCTGGAAAATAAATGGTCAGGTTTTGCTTTAGTCTGTTCTAACCTCACTTGTCAATGAAAAGCAAGTTGATCATAATCTTTTCTCTGCATCCTTTATCCTCTGTATCCATTAAGCCTTTCACCATGTCCTGCTTCATACTGAGATATCTTATTGCAAATTTCTCCTTACTTTGTATGACTGATCAAATAAAATGTAAACTCAGGAAATAGACTTGGGGTAGGTCATACATATGTGTGAAGCTTTGGGAGAATGCTTGAGAGACACATTCTAAGACCATCATGGGAAAATCACCAGGAATCCCAGATTGAATTATTTCTATTCCCAAGCCGAGCCATTTGTCACCAACTGAATGCTGAACTGCAAGTAGATGAGCCAATGTCTTATAAATGGAATTGAAACTTTGGTTTGTACATGATTTGCTCACTGGTTTGACTAAAATTTTCTCAGATTTAAAATAATCTGTGTTACAATAGTTTTCACCCTGTGAGGCCAGCTAGTTTATAAACCCACTATTCTCTAAGTTATACCCTAGTTGAGAGAAGAAAACTCATATTGCCACAAGCATGCATAGATGATTGATTTTCCCTCTTCCTGAAATATCCCATCCCATTCAATGGTTGAACAACAAGATTACTGCTCCTCGGAAATATGGACAATATGTGACACTCATGTTCATTTTCCCTCTGCTGCTGTCACAGCTTATTGCTCTTATTTGATGGTGGGTAGACCCACTGCTTTGACTTATTCTGACACTTATGTGGCAAATGCTAGCCCACCAAGGTCAGTGGTTGGGTGGCATCCATCATGCTGCCAATACCTCTGCCATGACTGATAGGGATGAGACACTGCAGGGTCTCTGAATTCCTCTACTGCCACATTCTGCCTCTCGGCCACACCAGAACTGGAGCTCCCAGGTACTGTGCTATCTCATCTCCTAATCGCCTCCCGACTACAATGGCTTCAGAACTGGCCTGCTCTCATGGAGCACTGGGAGGACGGGGTATTCAGCACTAGTGTTCCTGTTGATCCCCAAAATGTGCTCACATGTGTATGACCTCGGGTGAGGCCCTAAACTGAGCTGTCATCCTTGGCTAGAGTGTAAACATGGATGATTTTTACCCAAATTCATAGCCCTGGTAAATAAATGCATTCCAAACATTAAAACTTGAATGAAGTGAACAAATCCATTAAAGTAACCTTGAATTTTTAGCCAAGTTAGCAATAGATCAGTGAATTTTATAGCTAAAAAATGAAAAAAAAAGAGTAATCTTCTTGTTTTTGTAGATAACATGCAGTCTCAGAGGCGTGATTAAAATCCTAATCCTTGCTCAATAAACACAATACTCTTGATTCTCAAGCTTCTCCTCCCGGCAAATCTGACAACTCCAATACAGGCAGAAGCATAGACGTCAATTACGGAGAAAATGCAACTGGACTGTGTGTACACTTCCTCTTCATCGTCTTCTCCTTTTAATCAATAGCACACTGAGTTTGCAGCTTCTATTGAATTAGGCTTACAAAGCTTTTTTGTTCTCACCTGTCGCTAAGAAAAATCATTTATGGCATCCTGGATCCGAACTAGCGGAGACTGCATGAATCAAAAAGGTAAAAATGTTCCCTCCCCAGGGAGGCTGCCAGCTGTCTCATTGATTCGGCACTGCTCTTGGCGGATTGTGAGGCTACCCTGGCACCAGTTCCAGAGAATGCTGGATAATAAGGTACCACAATGCAAACTGTAACCAGGGAGAAACAGAACATCTGGTCTGGAACAAAGGCACCGTCCTTTGCTTAGAAGCTGCCTGGCCATCCTCGTCTGAGCATGAATATGCCAGGGCCCATCACCTGAAAGAGGGGGTCCCTAGAGCCAAGTAAGAGATGATAAAATGGAAACCATAAGGAAAAGAAACCCTGAGGGAGACTCAACACTATTTTCTCATCATTCTTTTCTAAATAGAGAAGGATAGTATCAACTAAGAGACTTTTTCTATGAGCTCTATTTTTAAATGCAATCAACAAATGATAAAAATTGAAATTTCAAGGAACAAAAATCGGTTGATTTCTCTTTATTCTGTGTGCACCCGCGTGTGTTTAATGGCTGAAAGCTTCTCTTGTCAACCCACTAGAGTAAACAGGGCTAATGATCGGCCTCTGTTCTGTAAAAATACTTTAACTGCCAAGGACCCATTGATGTGGGCAGTGAGTCTGAGGACAGGGACGGCACCCAGGGAGCCTACCATGTGCCTCCCACCCAGCTGGGCACTCACACCTAGCATTTTAGAGTCTGACGCTGTCCAGACTCTTTTGTCATTGTGTTGCTTTAAGTTCTAAACAACACCTTCAGAAAAGGAGAAGAATTTGACTTCCAATTGCTTTAAAATCCAGATTTTTTTTTTAAAGGCTTACCCTGTTGACAAAGCCCCTGTCAGAATGAGAGTCATTATACTCCACGGAAGGTTTGTGGACTTCATTCCTTTCCAAAGCCATCTGTCTGAATTTAATTCACTGATAATTTTATCAGGCTCCCCATGCTTTGCCTGAAACCTCTCCATTGCATTTTTTATTCTTCACAGATGTTAACTCTTTGAATGACAGTTTCAACGCATTTAGAATTTTGATGAAGTCTGAAGGATCTCTCTCCAGTGCAACCCTTTCCAATTGCCCCACTGCACCAGTGCTTGTGCTTTCCAACAAAAGTTGTGCTGCTTCGGGCAAACTCAATCTAGATGCAAAACTGTGCCCAGGACAATGCTAAAGAGGCCCCCTGCAGTGGTACCATCCTGGGCACACTCAATACCTATCACTACTTTTTGGAAATTACAGTACATCTTATAGAAATAATTCCAACTTTTCTTCCTACATAATATTATATAGAAAATATAGACTATTAAAAGGCTCTATAGATGTATTTAAACATCTATAAATTTCATAAACTGTTTGACAGATTGCTCTTTACTTGAAAGAGTTTAAATGTACTATTATGTTGTACATAAATAATTTATCTCAAGAATATTATCAAATCACTCTGAGGTAGCCTGTTATTAGTTATCAGGTTAATTCAACGAAAAGGTCTTTGTATAGCTGATGTCACATCCTGTTTCTAATTCTGCCCAATAAGCATTTCTAATCTTCCCTGAAGCACAGCTTAGCACTGTAGGAGATGGACAAAAAGGTTCACAAGATACCTATTCCCCAGAAGATTATGATCTGCCAGGGAAGATGGGACACAAAGCACACAGTGACTAGTACACAGGGCTGCACAAATACAAGCAGAAGAGGGATTTATTTAATCAGAAACGTGGGTGCAGACTTCACAGAAGAGATAAAATTTTACTTGTGTCCTGAAAACTGGGTAGGATTTTGAGGAGCAGAGATGAGAATGCAAGGGTACCCAGGTACGTGGGTTACATGGTTGGGGTGGGCGGATGGATATGAGATTGCATGGAATAAGTTCTGGGAACACAAAGGGAACCAGGCTGGCTGGATCAGAGTGTAGGTGAGGGAAGAAACTGGACACAGCATGCCACTGAAAATTTCTAAGCAAGAATAACATAATGTGTACTGCACTTTCAGAGATAATTACCATCTTTTTAGAATGAATTAAGAAGGAAGACACTAAAGACAGCGGAAATCTGGATGTGTTGCCAGAAGGAAGGAAAAGGGGGTCCTGGAATAGGGCAGGTGTGGTTGGAATGAAATCCAGAGAATTTGTATAGACACTCCAACCAAACAGATGGGAGAGATGTACTCAGATCAAAAGAAAGACCCAGGTGAGCTGAGCAAAGCAAGTTGACTAAGTGCTCTTCGGATTTGCCTCTTTTTCAGTTAACTGTTGCTCTCCCAGGTCATTACCATTTCACAAAGGACTCTACCCTGGCCCTTTTTGGAAGTGCCTCCCCCATATTTGTGATTACTTTTTGACTATTAACTTAGCACTGATATTGTTCAGGGCAGTTAGAAAGTTCTTGACACTCATTTTGTGTTTATAGACTCAGAGATTTCACTGGAAGACACCATTCTGAAAGCCTGATACCCAGGCAAGGTAAAGGCCAAGAAAACAAAGCACTGATACCATGGTAGCCCAGGTCCAAGGGCAAGATAGGTGAGAGTGATGGGAGAGGAAGTGCAGTGTCTTAATTAAAATAATGCAGATAATGCCTGTAGATTAAAAGGCCAAAACGATCAAAAACATATTGCTAAAAATGGGGGATGCTGATAGTAAAAATTATTGGCCCTATGATGGACAACGTGATACATGGACTTTAGTTCATATCCTCTCAGGATATGATTTCTGTTAACTTCCACTTGCATAGAGATTTATCTATGACAGCAAACCAGGTCCCCAGCCTAGAAAAGCTGAATATAGAGCAAAGTGTATAAATGCTTCCCAAAGAGGAACTTAGGGGACAATTTGACATAATGTGGTGTAGTAGGGACTAGCTAGTTGGTAGTCCCACATTAAGACAGACCAAAGTCTGTTTCAGCTCTGTCATTTCACTACCTCTGAACACTTACAAGTTACTTGACTCCTTGGAGCCTCAGTGTTCTTAAAAGTAAACCAGGGAAAACAGGGCTGCTGTGAGGATTAAGTGAAATACAATAAATGTAAATCTATTGGCACATTACCTAGCAGTAGAAAGCATACAACAGAAGACAGCGACTATTATCTTTTTTAGAGAGAAGGCATCATTTGTATGGCCTTATTAGCCAGCATAGAAATGGTCTTAGAGAATGGAATAAAAAGGCAGACACAGCAGAAATGTTCTCAATATTTTCTAGAGAAGGAGACTGCAACTTTATCTTCACTATTAGCAAATATTTCTTTATGATTAAGGATATTTTGTTACTCTCAAAGAATAGTAGAGAAACCCAAGATTTCAAGTTCCATCTCTGGGATATCTACATTTGGCCATGATGGAATAACAGCTAGGGGAATTACACTCCTAAGGCAAACTATGAAACTACAAAATACAGGAAACAATTGTTGTTGTCAGGCATGAGAAAACAAAATGCATAGGGTTATGAACTTTGACAGAAGGAAAATGTGGAAGGTGAGTTTCATGTTGACCCACATTACAATCAAGAGTACTTTTTGAAGCAAAGTACAGAAAGTAACTGGACTTGAAAAGGTCTAGGCTTCAACAGTACGTGAATCGAGAATTTCCAGATGTTCAAGGTAGATTGAGAAGAGGCAGAGGAATCAGAGATCAAATTGCCAACATCCACTGGATCATAGAAAAAGCAAGAAAATTCCAGGAAACATCTATTTCTGCTTTATTGACTACCCTAAAGCCATTGACCGTGTGGATCACAACAAACTGTGGAAAATTCTTAAAGAGATGGGAATACCAGACCACCTTACTGGCCTATTGAGAAATCTGTATGCGGGTCAAGAAGCAACAGTTAGAACTGGACATGGACAACAAACTGGTTCAACATTGGGAAAGGAGAACATCAAGGATATATATTGTGTAAAGCTGTATAAATAGTGCTTATTTAACTTATATGCAGAGTAATTAATGTGAAATGCCAGACTGGATGAAGCACAAGCTGGAATCAAGATTGCCGGGAGAAATATCAGTAACCTCAGATATGCAGATGACAGCACCCTTATGGCAGAGAGTAAAGAGGAACTAAAGAACCTCTTGATGAAAGTGAAAGAATAGAGTGAAAAAGCTGGCTTAAAACTCAGTGTTCAAAAAACTAAGATCATGGCATCTGGTCCCATCACTTCATGGCAAATAGATGGGGAAACAATGGAACAGTGACAGACTTTATTTTCTTGGGCTCCAAAATCACAGCAGATGGTGACTGCAGCCATGAAATTAAAAGACGCTTGCTCCTTGGAAGAAAAGCTATGACAAACCTAGATAGAGTATTAAAAAGCAGAGACATTACTTTGCTGACAAAGGTCTGTCTAGTCAAAGCTATGGTTTTTCCAGTAGTCATGTATGGATGTAAGAGTGGGACCATAAAAATAGCTGAGTGCCAAAAAATTGATGGTGTTGGTGTGGTGTTGGAGAAGACTTGAGAGTCCCTTGGACTACAGGAAGATCAAACCAGTCGGTCCTAAAGGAAATCAGTCCTGAATATTCATTGGGAGGACTGATGCTGAAGCTGAAGCTCCAATACTTTGGCCACGTGATGTGAAGAACTGACTCATTGGAAAAGACCCTGATGCTGGGAAAGATTGAAGGCAGGAGAAGGGAATGGCATAGGATGAGATGGCTGGAAGCCATCACCAACTTGACGGTCATGAGCACTGAGCAAGCTCCGGGAGTTGGTGATGGACAGGAAAGCCTGGCATGATGCAGTCCATAGCGTCACAAAGAGTTGGCCGTGACTGAGCAATTGAACTGACTGACTGACTGACCTACAGAAAGTGACAGTCTTATTAGGAACAGGACCCAGAGTCTGAAACTTAGGGTTGCTTAGGGGCTTCCTGGTGGCTCAGAGGTTAAAGCGTCTGCCTGTGTCTGCCCGCAATGCGAGAGACCTGGGTTTGATTCCTGGGTCTGGAAGATCCCCTGGAGAAGGAAATGGCAATCCACTCCAGTATTCTTGCCTGGAGAATCCAATGGACAGAGGAGCCTGGTGGGCTGCAGTCCACGGGGTCACAGAGTCGGACACGACTGAGTGACCTCACTTTCACTTTCACTTTCACTTTCAGGAGGCTAGAGTTTATAGGTAAAGTTCCTTGAGATGGTGGAGATGCCCAGAGTTCTACACAGAGATGCCCTTCAGGACTCTGGCCAAGCACTGGACTATACTTAGAGAGGGCGAGACTCAGTAAGACTAACCGATTGCTGAGAGGTAAGTCCTGAATACAGATACCACAGGTTGTAATGTGCTGGAGGTCTGGCCCAGTCACAGCGGAATAAAGAAGCTTCATTTAGTACTTCAGGCACTTAGTTAAGACCCCAGAAAGGCAAAATGCTAGAAATAAGGTATACTCTAGAATCAGGTACATGCTCTAGGACTGGAGGTGATGGGGTACTGAAATAAACCCTCTCCAATAATACAGTAGGGTTTCTCAACCTCAGCACTGAAACACTGAATCAGATAATTAGTTGTTGTGGGGTGCTTTTCCAGTGAATTGTGGGATGTTCACCAATTGGGATGTTCCTGATATGTACACACTGTATGTCACTGTCACCCCAAGTTGTGACAACCAAAAATATCCATACACTGTCAAATATCTCTTTGGGTGGGGAGAGTAAA
The DNA here is from genome assembly GCF_042477335.2 of Ovis canadensis. Classification (NCBI taxonomy): domain Eukaryota; kingdom Metazoa; phylum Chordata; class Mammalia; order Artiodactyla; family Bovidae; genus Ovis; species Ovis canadensis. Next base: position 30,923,260 of record NC_091248.1, on the reverse strand, counting down.
ATTACCCCTGCTTAAGAACCACCACTCTATAAGATCCAACTGATCACCACAAATCAACTGCCAGCCAGAGAAAAATCTCAACTTTCTTTAAAGAAAACATCATAATCCACAAATCATATCTTGTTCACAATGTCCAGCGTGTGTTTTTTAAAAACTATACATGCAAATAAGCAGAAAATATGACCTATAGTCAAAAGAGAAAAATAGCCAATGGAAGCAAGCCCCCAGGATGATCACAGTTTGAAATTAACAGAGAAGTACTCTTAAAAAGCTGTTATAAATATGCTCAAGAACTTAAAGGCAATGATGGGCAGAATGATTGGATAGATAGAGAATATCAGTAGAGTAATGAGAACCATGAAAAGAATCAAATAGAAATTCAACAGCTAAAAAAATGTATATGAAATTAAAATCACTAAGTGAGCTTAAAAGAAAATTAGACAATGGGCGGAAAAAAAGATTAGTAAGATTGAAGATAGGTCAGTAGAAACCACCCAAACTAAAGAATAGAAATTAAACATTTTTTCAAATGAACAGCAAAAGGGACAGTAAAAAGATGTTTAAAAGTGAAAGTGAAAGTCATGTCACTCAGTCATTCCTGACTGTTTGCAACCCCATGGATACAGTCCACGGAATTCTCTAGGCCAGAACACTGGAGTGGGTAGCATTTCCCATGTTTAACAGACATAATTAGAATTTATGCCTCAGAGATATTGAGGCATAAAAATAATCAAAGAAATAATAGTTGAAATTCCCCCAAATTTGATGAAAAACATCAACCCACAAATACATAAAGCTGAGTAAAACAAAAACAATACAAATATAGAAAAAGACCATACTTGGGCACATGATAGTCAAAAATAAAACACCAAAAGTAAAGAAATATTTTAACAGCAGCCAAAGCAGAAAAATTATTATATATGGAGGAACAATATAGAGCAACTCAGACTTCTCATTAGAAACAAAGAGACAGCATCTTTAAAGGGCTTATTTTTAAAAGGGGGGAATTTCTGCTTCCAACAAAGATAGAATAAACTCTTACTCTACATTAATAACTTTTGACTTATAAATTAAATTAATTAATAGATGTTAGTGATAAATAGGGCTTCCCTGATGGCTCAGCAGGTAAAAAAAAAAAAAAAAAAATCTGCCTGCAATGCAGGAGACACAGGAGATGCAGGTTCGATCCCTGGGTTGGGAACATCTCCTGAAGGAGGAAATAGCAACCCACTCCAGTGCTCTTGCCTGAAAAATCTTATGGACAAAGGAAACTGGTGGGCTACAGGTTCCAAAGGGTTGCAAAGAGTCAGATACAATTGAGTAACAGATTTACCTTTTATTAGATTTCATGATAAATAATAAATTGATAAATTTTATTTAGGCTATTTTAACCTAAAATAAGACAACAGAAAAAAAATAAAACATATAAAACACTGGACATCAGTCAACAAAGGACAGTTATCCCTGAGAGACAGGATTATCTGTGATTATCCCAGCTTCCTGATTTAAGAGTTTCCAGGCCACCACTCATGGAGGGAGAAATCAAGCAGAACTCATCAGAATTTCTGAGTTGAGGAGATGAAGTTAGAGTCCAAGGAAAACAAAGTAGATGGAGTTTGCAGGAGAGAACCAAAAAGGAGAGACTTGCCTGGAAGGCAAGAGAGAAGAGAAAAGCCTGGAAGAAAGCAGACTGGAAATCTCCAGAGAGTCCTCTTTAAGTCTTCAATGGAAACTACCTGAAGCCTAGGGAATCAGAGGGAAGAGCACTGAATGATCACACAGGACAAAGACTGGTGTCTATTACCACCAGTCAGACTGGAAAGCCACATTATTCAGGAAGCATTGGGTAGAGTATGCAGAAGAGTATTGCATTAGATGTGGAGAACAATTATCCCTAGACTACAAGATGCTCTGGTCAGACTCACTGAATTATCCTAGCAAGACTCAGAAGTTTCAAACTGCTTCCAAGTAACTTAACTGCACCCTAGAAAAAGCACAAGAATATTTATAGAAATGCAAAAATATTCAGCACTCAACAGGATAAAATTCAAAATTCTGGTGTCTAATTAAAATTAACCAGGAATACAAAAAGGCCAGAATATACAACCCATGAAGAGGAGGAAAAATCAATCAATTGAAACCGATCCAAACTGAGACCAATGTTAGAATTAACAAATAAGAACATCAAAATAATTATGTTCCAAATATTAACTTGAAACAAAAAATATTTTTTAAAAGGGTGATTCTCCAAAGTCAGAAATTTGGAGTAATCAAATTTTAAGATTTGAAAACTATAATGACTGGGATGAAAACTACACTGGATAAGAATAATAAGGGCGTCGATGGCTGAAAGTGCAGAGTATCACGAGATTACCACCAGCAGTAGGCGGCCACTGAGACACAGAGATTCCCTCCAAGGCAGCTCTGGTGGGTGATACCAAAATTTAGAAAAATAAATAAATAAGAAGGAATAACAAGGGATTCAGTATTTCAAAGAGAAGAACAGTAACCTGGAAAAAGTAACAACAGAAATTATCCAGAATGAAACACAGAGAAAGTATTTACAAAAATGAACAGAGCATCATCAGTAAGGTGTAGGCCAACTTAAGTGACCTAATATTCATGCGATGTAAGTTGCTGAAAGAGAAGAAAGGGAGGGACCCAGAAAATGCTTGGAGAAATGATGGCTAAAATTTTCCTAAATTGATGAAAACCATAAACTTAGAGATCCAAGAAGCTCAACAAACCCCAAGAACAAGAAATATAAACTAAACTGTGAAGATACATCATAATCAAATTGGTAACATTAGTGATAAGGAAAATCTTAAGAGTATACTGGGGAGAGGGGGCAAGGGGAGGGAAAGGGAGAACATGTTATACAAATATATGTCATATATACATAATATATAATGCATTATATATAGAGAGAGAAAAAAAGCAAAGTTATCATCCAAAACAAAGCAAGCAAGAATACTGGAGCAACATCTTTAAAGTACTCAAAGACAAAAATATCTGTCAACCTAGAATTCTATACTTAGCAAAACTCTTTTGCAAAGATAAAGGCAAAATAAAGTCTTTTTGAGTCATGCAAAGGCTGAAAGAATTTATCACCAGAAGACATGCACTACAAGAAATGTTAAAGGAAGTATTTCAGGCAGAATGAAAAAAAATATGAAATAGAAATATAGTTCTATACAAAGGAATATAGAATACCAGAAAATGTTGGCAACATGGATAAATATATAAGATTTCATTCCTATATTTAGATCAATTTAAAAGAAAATTTGCTATTTAAACAAAACTAATAGCAATCTATCATGGGATTTATAACATATGTATGAATAAAATGTGTGACACAAATAGTCCAAAGACTAGAAGAGGGAAAAGGGAAGTATGATGATTATATTATATAGGAAGCTGTATAATGTTGATTCTAAGTAGACTATAAGTTATAAATGTGTATCTTTATCCCAGATCAATGTCTTTGAAAAATGAGATAAATTTCAAAAAAAATGATATATGTGGGAAATAAAATAATATTATAAAACTATTTGATTAACCCAAATTGTAACTTAAAACTCACTTTCTGTGTGACCTTATGCAAGTTATTCCAACTTCTTTTTAACTTTAGCGTCCACATCTCCTATTAAATGTATTTAATAATATTAAAGAAAGCTGAGTGCCAAAGAATAGATGCTTTTGAACTGTGGTATTGGAGATGACTCTTGAGAGTCCCTTGGACTGCAAGGAGATCCAATAGTCCATCCTAAAGGAGATCAGTTCCTGAATATTCATTGGAAGGACTGATGCTGAAGCTGAAGCTCCAATACTTTGGCCACCTGATACGAAGAACTGACTCACTGGAAAAGACCCTGATGCTGGGAAAGATTGAAGGAAGGAAGAGAAGAGGATGACAGAGGATGAGGTGGTTGGATGGCATCACTGATACGACGGACATGAGTTTGAGTAAAGTCTGGGAGTTGGTGATGGACAAAGAAGCCTGGCATGCTGCAGTCCATGGGGCTGCAAAGAGTTGGACATGACTGAGTGACTGAACTGAATAATATTAAATTGTGATGATAAAACAGGCTTTAAGTTCACTGAGGAAAAAACATATCTTAACAATTTTACATTAATTTTTATAGTACCTGTATCAGGCATAGTGCTTGACACGTATATTTCCTAATTTTTTTCCTATACTCTACGTTTTAAAGTGACATACTGCCTAGCATATAATAAATACTCAGTGAATATTTTTAAGTGAATCCATGTCAAAGTATTTTACAAAATGATGAAATGTAGCTAACACATATTTCAAAATATTTTTTATTATTTGAAAATATTTTTCAATATATTTTAAAAGAAAATAAATTATCAATTAAATGTCATATATTTCTACTCATAAGCCGTAAGTAAAGGGAGACATGCACATGGTCATAACAAAAAATGGTCACACTAAGAATATTTAGAAATAATAAAAGTTAATGCTCCATTTTGTCTCAGAACCATTGGCATAAATATCAAAATCTGCCTTACAAATGTCATTTAAGTTATATTTATCCTCCAATGATCTAAAACTGTCACCAGTTAAGCCCTGATGACCTCACACAATTGTTCTTCCCAAGTCAGGTGGTCTCTAAGGACTCTGGTCAGTAACGAGTAGAAAAAGGAAGAAGTTTAGAGTCTCCACATATCACTCACATATGACTGTATAATTAACAGGTATTCAGGCTCTGGATGGAGAAGGCAATGGCACCCCACTCCAGTGCTCTTGCCTGGAAAATCCCATGGATGGAGGAGCCTGGTAGGCTGCAGTCCATGGGGTCGCGAAGAGTTGGACACAACTGAGCAACTTCACTTTCACTTTTCACTTTCATGCATTGGAGAAGGAAATGGCAACCCACTCCAGTGTTCTTGCCTGGAGAATCCCAGGGACCGAGAGCCTGGTGGGCTGCCATCTCTGGGGTCACACAGAGTCAGACACGGCTGAAGCGATTTAGCAGCAGCAACAGCAGGCTCTGTTTGGCTAAGCAGGAACTGTTTGGCTAAGAAACACTATTTAAATGTTAAGTTGGAGAAAAAGCAAGAGTAATTCATTAGCTCTAAGAAGATGCATCAAGACAGTCTTCAGATCTCAGGGATATTTACTGACCTAAAAAGACTGCCATTCACTCCTTCATAATTAAAAACAGCAATTTTCATTAGTTATGGAGCACAATTCTGTTAGGCCCTGAATCAAGTACTTGACGTATATTATCTAACTCAATGATTACAATTCCATAAACCAAATATTACATACATACTACCACTATATGTATGAGATACTAAAGCTTAGGGACATCTACTAACTTGTCCATATTTACACATTTAAGTAGCAGTGACAAATTTGAACAAAATCAGATCTGATTACTAAATCCAGGGTCTGTTAAATTCTCAAACCTACTGTCTTCTTTATTATTGTGAAAATAAGGAAATCTGATAACAGTGAAGAGCACTCATTTTAAAAATGTATATAATATTATGTTTTAACATATCTTAATAGTATATAACCCAATTAATTTCAGTCTGAGATTTGGGGAGGCCTCCAGTGATTTACAATGTAAACAGCACATGCTTTTATATACACACACACACACACACACACAGATGAACACATTTTAAAGTCAGTGTAAGGAGTGGCAAGAACACAGGTTTCAAAGTTAGCTAACTCTGCTTTAGATTTTTGCCCCACCATTCACAGGCTGCAAGATTTTGACAGAATATTTAACTTTCCTTTCCTGATTTATAAAATTAGGAAAACAGAGTCTACCTTGCACAGCTTCTTAAGGTTTAACTTACTATTTGTGACAAGTTGGAGAACAGAAATCAGTACATATTTCATATCCTCTTTCTTCCTGAAAAAACTCACAAGTATTTAAAACGAAAGACTCTTTTCTACAAATAAATAACCTGCTACTTAGGCATTTTCATTTGAACTATGGATAGTATTGGACAGCACAGGTCCTGCTTTGGTCTCCGTGTACCTAAGGGTTTTCTCTGCTTGATCTCTTTTTATAGACTCTGTAACCTACCACCAGATGGCAGATGTGTGATGAATCAGATATATGAGGGCATCTTGCGTGGGGAGAAGAAGGCAAAGAGGATGGCCACTTCCCACAGATGAACACAAAACATTATACAGAAAACTCCTACTGCTCATGAGCAAGGAATGCTCAATGTCTCTCCCAACTCTTATGGGCCATAGTCTTCCACTTCCCAGGAGAGCTTTGGTCCAGGTTAGAGTCACAGGGACATAGATCTCAGATTCCAAGCAGCAGTACTAAGGTAATGTGGATCTAAATTAAACTGATTATAATTTGAGCATTATAATAAAGAATGGCAGAAACCAATTATAACACATATGATTTTTTAATTCATCAGTTCCTATACATATACAATGTATCATATGAATGTGCTTATGTACATGTATATGCTTTCCAATCATAAATAAATAGTGTTTTTAAGTGGAATAGAGAAGGAAAAACTCTTCTTCACAGAACAGTTCTTGCTAATAAATGTAGAAGGGTAACAGAATTAGAAAATCACCAATGGCAAACCGCCGTAGTAGTAACTGATTTAGGTAAGGCTCAATAGTAGATGACAAAACATAGGTGAAAGACTGTTGAAGAAGATATTCACATAGTCTGAAAATAAGACTCTACTGATTAGTTATTAATTTCGAAGAGAAAAAGTATGTTTGATTGTGGGAAAATCTGGTGGACTCCACCTTAATTAAACGATCAAATTTAACGTCACCAATTATAGGACAAAGTGACCTAATGTGCCTCACAATTAGATGTAGTGAGAAGAGCACATAATCTTTGTAATATTTCTGGAAAAATGTTTAACCTTCATCATAATAAGACAGCCATAAAAATACCAAATAAAAGATGGTCTGCAAAATAACTAAACTTGAAATCTTCAATATGCCCCCCAAATGGCTTGGAACTATCCTAGAAAGACCCTAAAGAAGTATGACAAGTAAATGAAATGCAAGATCCTCGACTAGATTGTGGATTTATAAATTTTGAAAAAAAAATTAAGCCTATGAAAGACTTATTGGGACAATTGGAAATTTTGAATATGGACAGTATGTCAGCAGATCTCAGCGTTATGTTAATGTTAGATGTCTTGAATGGGATTATGTTTGGTTATGAACATTTCTTAGAAGATACAGACTGAAAGAAGTGACATGAATCCTGGAAGACTGCAACCGACTTTCAAATTGTTCAGGAAAAGAAAAGAAAAGTGTGTGTGTATGTAATATATATGTGTGTATTTCATGTACACATATAATTTCACATAACATTGTTGAGACCAGAGGGAGGACCCCAACAATGGCAAAGTCTAAAGTCTAGACCTTTATCCTTTTGAACTGCCTCTCCAGCTGGAGCCAGGGAAATGACTGAGTGCAGGTAGAAACCTGGTTGCTCTGAGCTCTGGCAGCACTCTCATTTGTGAGGCCACATGTGGGCTCCATGGGATAGCAGCATGTATCTTTACCTGAATTCATTCTCCAACTGGAATGAAAGTGGGTCATCACATCCACATCTGAGAAAGGTCAGACTTCAGAGCATCTCTCAGCAGCCAAGCTGCTCTTTCCTATATCATTGCACTTTACAGGGCTCCACCAAGTCTATTTTGAGATTTCTTTTTAATGTGGAACTGGTATGGTGTCTGTGATCCACTGAAATATATTCGCTAAAAGACAAACTCCAGTCTTATGCCCTCCCACTCCCAACGTTCCCTGTGCTTGACCCTCAACCATGTTAAACTTGAAACATATACAGGAATCTGTTGGATGCTGAAAGAAATAACATGGGCAGGGAATTCATTCCGGCATGGACTTCCCTGACAACAGATTTCCCCTGCTGAGCATAGATTGTCTCTAGGATCTTCTTTTGCCCTATGTACCTGCTCAGCTTTGTGCTATTTAAAAAGTGTATGTGTGTGTGTGTGTGTGTGTGTGTGTGTGTGTGTATCTTTCATCACTATGTTAACTTGAATCCAGAAAAAAAAAATCACGGGAATTTCCTGTTTCAGGGTGAATAATACAAATTGCCTGATCTCTGCCTGCAGTTCTGCAACCTCACCTCTAAAATAGCAACAATAAGAATCTCATTAAATTGCTTGCTTGGAGAATGAAGTGTGCACTTCCAGCTAAGTCAGGAACTCCTAAAGAGCAGGGACTTCCTCATTCATCTCGGTGTCACAGCACCAAGGTCTTTAAATACAAGTTTGATGAAATGATGTGCTGCTCGCTCAGTTGGGTCCGACCCTTTGTGACCCCATGGACTGTAGCCAACTAGGCTCCTCTGGAATATTCCAGGCAAGAATATTGGAGTGGGTGGCCATTTCCTGCTCCAGGGGATCTTCCCAACCCAGGGGTCGAACCCACGTTTCTTGGGTCTCCTGTTGGCAGGCAGATTCTTTACCACTATACCACCTGGGAAACTCAGGTATACCTGAAAGTAAATAGATGCTTCAACAAAGACAGACTCCTGCTCCTATATAGTGTACAGAAGAATGTTCTGACTAACAGGTTCTAGAGATATATGCTATTATAGTTGATATGGGTAGGTCTATATTCTTATAGCTGTTTATGTTGCTGTCCCTATACTGTAAAGAAACAGTTCTTAGATACAAGAACACACTGATTTCAGTTTAAAACATGTTGCATTGTTGTCTAACTAGATGGTTAGGATGAACATAGAGGTGAAACTATTTTTCACATATATCTATATGTTAGATCAGGGATCAGCAAGCTTCTACTGTAAAAGGCTAGGTAATAAACAGCTAGGCTTTGCAAGCCATATGGTCTCTGTCAACTCCTCAGTGCTGTCACTATAATGGGGAAACAGCCAGAGACCATACATAAATGAATGAGCCTGGCTATGTTTATGGACACTGAATTTCGCATAATTTTCATGTCTCAAAATATGTAAATGTTTGATTCTTGTTTCAAACATTTAAAACTTTCTCTGGGCCAAGACCATATAAAATTGGGCATTTTGTATCAGCATATTACTTATTAAGGTATTACCTGTGCTAAGATACCATATAAAATTGGGCATTTTGTATCAGCATATTACTTATTAAGGTATTACCTGTGCTAAGATATTACATGAATTTGTCAAGCATTTTTACATCAACCTAAAATTCAACTTCTGAAAACAGAATTAAACAGATATGGAATTAAAATTCACATTTTAAAACCAGTAAAGATAATCATAAGTGCATTTTAAAAGGCAAGCCTTTTTCAGAAATTTAAAGATTTGTTTTTCATGGTTTTCCAATAATAATAAAAATTTCTAAAACTGTCAATGAACTGTAAAAATTGTTTTCATGGCATGTGATTTAAAGTGATTAAATTAGGCATGCCTCAATAGGTCTTAATGGCTTATAGGTAACTCTTAACAGCACATTTATTCATTTACTTTATACAATGATCCCTCTTATATTAACAACTTTAGAGCTTCTGCACTATATTTTGAAAAATAAAAATGTACTTTTTCCCTTGACATGTAACTACCCCCAATATATGTAAAATTTAGGAAGAACTATACAAACCCAGTAATGGAACTACAGAGTATGAAGAACTCTTACAAAGGAAAAAGAAACGTGTGAAATGATTGTTCACCCCTGTCTTATAGATTTGCCCAGATCTTCAAGGTTCTATACTTTGAACTTGTGTCAGTATTTTTTATAGTAAAGGGTTGGGAGAATGGTAGTTACTCATTTAACAAATATTTGCTGAGTGTTTTTTACCTGCCAAAGACTGCTCTGGCCTTCACAAAGCAGCAATCAGCCAGTCAAGCTCTAGTCTCATAGAGCTTATAGTCTAGTGAAGGAAAATAGATAAAGAAGAAAAATGCTAGATAATGATAGGTGCATTGCAAAGAATTTTAAAATAAACTAATGTGACAAAGAATAAATACCAGGAAAGCTATTTAAACCAAGTCAGTTAAAACCGTTTAGAGCAGGTGATACTGAAGTTGGGATTCAATTTATAAGAAGAAACTTCTTGCATCAAGAACAGGGGGAAAGTGAAAAGAAATAAAAGTTACTCAGTCATGTTCAACTCTTTGCAAGCCCATGGACTATATAGCCTGCCAGGCTCCTCTGTCCATGGAATTCTCCAGGCCACAGGGGACCTTCCTAACCCAGGGATCAAACCCAGGTCTCCCACACTGCAGGCAGACTCTTTACTGTCTGAGCCACCAGGGAAGCCCAGAATAAGGGCAAGTACATTCCAAACAGAGGAAACAATTAATGCAAAAACCTAAGATAAGCTGAGTTGGTCTCTTTGAGAAACATAGGACATCTACATGGCTATGCATAGTGAGTAGAAGTCAAGCAAGATGAATTCAGATGGGTAGGCATGGGCCACATCAGGCAGGGTTTGGTAAAACACAGTAGGAACTTTGGATTTCAGGTGTGACATGGCAAAAATGTGAGGAGGGAACCAGGTGAAGATAGTGGCACAATAATCCAGGCCAGAGACGATGGCAGTTCTGACCAGCGTAGTAACAACAGAGCTGCAGACAAATGGAGACAGAAAACGGTAGGAAAAAGGCAACAGGTAGGTATTTAACTCTTGCTAAAGGATTAAAGGTGGGAGGAAAGGAAAAGAAGAATTGAGGATGACTCCTCAAGTTTTGGTTTTGACAACTAGATGGGTAAGGATGCCATCTGCTGCAAAAGCAAGACTGAAGGGAAGTAGGTTTTGGGCGGGGGCAGATCAAGAGCTCTGTTTTGGTCATATGAAGTTCTGTATTAGTTTCCTAGCGCTGTTACAACAAATAACCACAAACTGAGGGGCTTAACACAACAGAAACATGTTCTCTCACAGTTGCGAATGCCAGAAGTTTGAAATCAAACTGTAGACACAGTAACAAATCCTAAAGGATTCATTCCAATCTTACTTAGATTGAAAGCTGAAAAGAGCTCTTTGATTAACAGAAACAATAACATAATGATTAAGAGCAGACATTTTCTGCAGATAGTCTAGGTTTAATTCCTGATGCTGCCACTTCCTAGCTATGAGACTAGACAAATCTGCATGCCCTCCTTTATCCATCTGTAAAGTGGAACGTGCTGCAGTCCATGGGGTCACAAAGAGGCGGGCACAACTGAGTGAGTGAACCAAAACAACTTGGAGTTAGGTGAAATTTCACAGGTTAATGGCTTAGGCCTCCACAGTACAGCTCTCACTTCAAACAATAAACATTAAGTGCAAGGCTTCCCAAGCCAGCTACACTTTTGATCAATTGGCTACAAATTTGGGAGTTCCCATTATTAGGTTTAATAACTCAGGGAAGTGATATACTCTTCCAGTTGTATTGTAGCAAAAGAATACAACTCATAACCAGTGAAAAGAAGAAACGTGGCAGGAAAGGGGACCCCTTCCAGGGCCCAAGAGTGGGCTCTTGCATAACACTTGGAAATGAACTGTCTGAGGAGACACATGAGTTGACAACGCAAGAGCTTTTATTGGAAAAGGGCACCCAGGCATAGAGCAGGAGGGTAAGGGAACCCAGGAGAACTGCTCTGTCGCGTGCCTCACAATCTTGGATTCTACAGTGATGAGATCAGTTTTGGGGTTGCCTTTGGCCAGTCATTCTGACTCAGAGTCTTTCTTGATGGAGCATGCATTGCTCAGCCAAGGTGGATACCAGTGAGAAGGATTCTGGGAGAAGGTAGGACACGTGGCATCTCCTTTTAACCTTTCGCAAACTCTTCTAGTTGGCGGTGGCTTGTTAGTTCCGTGTTCCTGACCAAGAACTCCTGTCATAAAGTAACTCAGGCAAATGGTTACTACAGTGCCTGACCAGGGTGTGCAGTTTCAGTCAGTATGTTTCCCCTAACAGAAATACAGAAGGCATGGTCTGGGAGGGTTCCAAATGCAAAGTTTCCCTCTTGAATCAAGACACATCCCTGGACTCACTCAATCTTCAGTGTTCAGAGTTTTCATTAGGGTTTCATTACATAGACTTGATTGATTGAATCACTGGCCACATGATGGAACTCAACTCCAAGGCCCCCTGCCCTGCCCAGGAGTTTGAGCTTATATTGCTTGGCTCAAAGACCTAACCCTCTAATCACATGGTTGGTCTTTCCAGCATAGTCAGTCCCCATCCTGAAACTATCTAAGGACCCATTGAGCTTATCTATGGAAAACCTCTATACAGCCAGCAAAACTAGACTGGGAGCTGACTGAGGCTCAGATCATGAACTCCTTATTGCAAAATACAGACTTAAATTGAAGAAAGTAGGGAAAACCACTAGACCACTCAGGCATGACCTAAATCAAATCCTTTATGATTATACAGGGGAAGTGACAAATGGATTCAAGGGGTTAAATCTGATAGAGAGAGGGCCTGAAGAAGTATGAACAGAGGTTCACAACACTGTACAGGATGCAGTGATCAAGACCATCCCCAAGAAAAAGAAATGCAAAAAAGCAAAATGGCTGTCTGGGGAGGCCTTACAAATAGCTGAGAAAAGAAGAGAAGTGAAAGACAAAGGAGAAAAGGAAAGATATACCCATCTGAATCCAGAGTTCCAAAGAATAGCAAGGAGAGATAAGAAAGTCTTCCTCAGCTATCAATGCAAAGAAATACAGTAAAACAACACACAGAAAGACTAGAGATCTCTTCAAGAAAATTAGAAATACCAAGGGAACATTTCATGCAAAGATGGGCACAATAAAGGACAGAAATGGTATGGACTTAACAGAAGAAGAAGATATTAAGAGGTAGCAAGAATACACAGAAGAACTGTACAAAAAATATCTTAATGACCCAGATAACCACAATGGTGTGATCACTCACCTACAGCCAGACATCTTGGAGTGTGAAGTCAAGTGGGCCTTAGGAAGTATCACTATGAACAAAGCTACTGGAGGTGATGGAATTCCAGTTGAGCTATTTCAAATCCTAAGAGATGATGCTGTGAAAGTGCTGCACTCAATATGCCAACAAATTTGGAAAACTCAGCAGTGACCACAGGACTGGAAAAGGTCAGTTTTCATTCCAATCCCAAAGAAGGGAAGTACCAAAGAATGATCAAACTACCGCCCAACTGCATTCATTTCATATGATAGCAAAATAATGCTCAAAATTCTCCAAGTTAAAGGCTTCAGCAATACATGAACCGAGAACTTCCAGATGTTCCATCTGGATTTAGAAAGGCAAAGGAATCAGATATTCAATTGCCAACATCTATTGGATCATAGAAAAAGCAAGAGAATTCCAGGAAAAAAAATTTACTTCAGCTTCACTGACTACGCTAAAGCCATTGACTGTGTATATCACAACAAGCTGTGCAAAATTCTTTAAGAGATGGGACTACCAAACCACCTTACCTGCCTCCTGCAAAACCTGTATGCAGATCAAGAAGCAATAGTTAGAACTGGACATGGAACAACAAACTGGTTCAAAATTGGGAATGGAATACATCAAGGCTGTATATTGTCACTCTGCTTATCTAATTATATGTAGGGAACATCATGCAAATTGCCGGACTGGTGAAGCACAAGCTGGATTCAAGATTTTGGGGAGAAATATCAATAACCTCACATATGCAGATGACAGCACTCTTATGGCAGAAAGTGAAGAGGAACTAAAGAGCCTCTGATGAACGTGAAAGAGGAGAGTGAAAAAGCTGGCTTAAGATTCAACATTCAAAAAACGAAGATCATGGCATCTGGTCCTATCACTTCATGGCAAATAGACTGGGAAGCAGTAAGAGACTTTATTTCCTAGGGCTCCAAAATCACTGCAGAGTGTGACTGAAACCATGAAATTAAAAGACACCTGCTCCTTGAAAGAAAAGCTATGACAAACCTAGACAGTGTATGAAAAAGCAGAAACATTAATTTACCAAATTAATAGTCAAAGCTATGATTTTTTAAGTAGTCATGTATGGATGTGAGAGTTGGAACATAAGGAAGGCTGAGCGCCAAAGAATTGATGCTTTTGAACTGTATGTCTTGGAGAAGTTTGGACTACAAGGAGATCAAACCAGCCAATGCTAAAGGAAATCATCCCTAAATATTCATTGGAAGGACTGAAGCTGAAGCATCAATACTTTGGTCACCTGATGCAAAGAAAAAATCATTAGAAAAGACCCTGATGCTGGGAAAGATTGAAGGCAGGAGGAGAAGGGGGCGACCGAGGATGAGATGGTTTTAAGATGCGATGGCATCACTGACTCAATGGACACTGAGTTTGAGCAAGCTCAGGGAGATGGTAGAGGACAGGAAACCCCGGCGTGCTGCACTCCATGGAGTCGCAAAGAGTCGGACATGACTGAGTGACTGAACAACAATGACAAAATCTACCTCAGAGTCTTTTTTTTTGAAGAATTAAAAGAGCTAATAAAGGTAAAGTACTCAAAACATTGCCTGGCACTATAGAAATGCTAGCTACTATTTTTCATTCAATATGAAATATTTTTATGTATATTCAATAAGTACTATTAAATCTCATACTCCTGTAACATTTTCCCTCCCAAAGAGAGATAATAGAAGTTGACATTTCCAAACGTAATTGTCTCCACAGGAAATTCTTGCAAAGGCTGAGCTACATGCATTTTTCATCTCTTTTCAAGATCTGGTGACAAGTTTTTATTAATATTGTTGGTGATATTATCACCATTGTGTCCCAAACAGAAGATGGTTCTCATACAAAGCCTAAAAAATGCTGAGTGACTGGGAATATTACTAGCAATCAACACTTCTAATTAGAACTTCCAGCTACATTTTAACATTAATTTTTTGTTTCAATAAATATATATTTAGTGCCAGATACTAATCTAGGTGCTGAGTCTATAGTAGTGGGCTCTACTGGGAAATTCAGATAACCACATTTTAAAATATACATATATATATATATATATATATCTAGTATCTATTCAATATATCTTTAAAATATCATAATATATATTTAATATATACAATAACATTTCCATGATGGAAAATAAAGTTGAGTTAGGGGTGGAGTGTGACAAAATGTTCTATATTTTATTAGATGGTCAGAGAAGTTTGCTCTGAGGAGGTAATATTTAAGGAGTCTGGAATTAAGTGACTCATATGTGTCTCCTGGCCTGTTTTCTGCTCTGTTTTCGCACCCACAGATCTGTCCCCCTGGTTTCTATCCATACAGTTTTTCTTCTTCACCTTGTATCTAGACCATGTTAACCTGTTTATAGCTGCCCAGTTATTCCACGTGCCAAGGTCAGTTTGAAATTCAGTGGTGTTCTACACCTAGTCATTTTGAGTCAGCATCAAATTTAATAAAACTGTAATGCCTATATTGATGTTTTAAGGGTTTAAGTAGAGAGAGTGCTTAAGAGGGTGATTTTGTGGAAAGGACACAGGGGCCAACTTTGGCGAGGCAGCTGAGTAATCTTTCCCTTGAGAAAGCAGCAGAGTTATTTTTTATTTCTTTTTTATATTCTGCAACTTCAGACTTCAGTTAATATTAAATTACTTATCAGAGAGAATTTGGAATATGGTTTCCTTTATATTCCATTTGACTTAACATCATTTCTCTGTGGTGAAGTCTCTTTGCTATAAAAGCTCTTTTTATAGATAATTGAGCCTGAGAGTGAAATCTAGGCATCTGAAGGAAATATAGCTGATTCTCTTTCCAAGGGAAAATAATCCTGGCCTCCTTCCTGAAACCAGCAAAGTATGAGGCAAATGACAGTCCTTGATTTCGATCAAAGATCCAAGATATTCCCTGACAGCTGGGGGCAGATCACCCAGTGAAAGCCTGCTTCATTTACTCCACTGTCTATTCAAGGCATACAGCACTCAGATAATAAATGATAGGCCACTGAAGCCATTAACAAGAAGAAAATGCATTGATAACTTATCTTCTCTTCACAAAAATCCAGCACAAATATTCATCAAACCCTAACTGTGAAAGGATACATGGATCAAAGGAAGAAAGGAAGAAAGGAGTGGGGGCAGGGGAAGGAGGGAAGAAGTGAGAGAAAGAAGAAAAAAAAAATAATGAAATGAGTCATCGGTAAAAAGATTTCCTTATTTACTCTCAGAAAATAGCACTAGAAGCAAATAAACTCCTTAGTTAAAATCACGGAAGTGGTTAGGCTCTGCTTTATTACTGGATAGCAGGGTTGTACATTACAGACCATTACAAACTGAATAATATGAACAAAGCCATATATATACACAATCAAACCGCCTACTGAGGCATGGAACCACAGAGCAGAAGCAGTCATTGTGGAAAGCAGCACAGTGACAATACAACTTTAAATCCATTTGATAGGCAAACTATATCAGTTGAAATTTCTCAGGATGAATGAGTCTGAAATTCGTTATCTGTAGAGCAGCCTATCCCATGATGCCACTCTATTTATTCAGATGGAGATTGGAGACTATGGGTAAACATTACAGCTCCAGTCTCAACATGTTTTGTAGATAAATCCTGTACTGTTTTTGTTCTCTTATGCCTTTGCATAAGGTTCTTTTCCACTATAGAAGAAAAGAGTAGGGAGTGAGGGGAACAGTGAAAGGAATATCTTTAAAAGACACCACGCACAGAACTGTGAAATAGTGAAAAGATGTGTTTGCCATGCAGGCCATAACAACAGTGCACGGCATTCTGTCATTTAACATTTCCACTTGAACATTTTAAATAGCTGGGAAGTGCTCTAACCTCTTCAAACAGTCTGTCAGACAGTAAGATTCATTATGTCTACAGGCACCATTTAGCCAGGACGCACAGCAAGGTAACTTCACAAAGTGTAGGTCATAAAATACGTATTTGTTTTATGGTTGAATTTTCACATTTTCCCGTTTCTCCATTGGGAACCCTAGTTAGTTTCAGCTGAATGAAGTGGAGTGTCTAAAACGAAACTAAGGAACAAAGTGTTTCTGTGAAAGTACAATAAAAATAATTCTTGAAGGAATTGCGGTTGGAGAAGGTTGGAAATGTCTTCTATAGAGAGGATGAGAACTGGAATACAAGATTTACAGTCAATGTAAAAATTTCCTAACAACTCTTCTGCGAGGTCTGCAGATACCTTTTTTCATTTACTGAAAGACCCAGATGGATTCTCACTAAACAAAGGACTCTGTCTTGATAAATGTCCGAACTCTTCTGCTAAAGTTTGAACCCTCCATCTTATTTGTCCATCTCTTTATTTATGCATGAAAAATTTTGCTGTTTTAGGTAGGAAAGAGAATATAGTGATTATAAATGTTTCTTTTTTCCCCCAAGAAGAAGTTGTTCTTGGTAAGTTCACTGATCTGGGGGTAAAATATTCTATCGGGAATTTCTTGGAGTGAACAGCCTATTTATCTGTTGAATATCTCATCTGTATTTAGTGTCATGGGAGGACTGGAGTCAGGTGTGGGGTATTGGCATGGGATCTGGAATACATCGCAATCTCCACTTGGCTTTTGTTTGGGCTTTTTCCCATCTATAAAAGGAGAAATTTAGATTATACTCTGAGTCCCATTTCAATGTTTCCTGATTTGAGTCTTTATTAAGAACCTTACAATGACACATAGCTCTTTTAAAGAGTTCTCAGCTAATACGAACTACTCTTTATCAAGCATGTACATTATTATTACTTTTAATCCCCATAGCAACCCTACAAGGTTGTTACTATTATTTTAACATTTAAATTATTTTTTAAGTAAGGAAATACGCAAGCTTTAGAAGATTAAATGAAATTTTCTTAACTACAAAGCCATATTACTACCCTTAGAGAAAGTGATCATCAATCCCAGGGTCTCATTTCACATTTGCATGTGTGCTAAGTTGCTTCAGCTGTGTCTGACTCATTGTGACCCTATGGACTGTAGCCCATTAGGCTCCTCTTCTATGGGATTCTCCAGGCAAGAATACTGGAGAGGGTTGCCATTTCCTCCTCCAGGGATCTTCCCAACCCAGGAATAGAACACACGTCTCATGCCTACCTGAGTTGGCAGGCAGGTTCTTTGCCACCAGTGACACCTGGGAAGCCCTTCACATTTGCAACTTGTAGCTAAACAAGGTCAAGTAACTTTCCCAAGGTCACAGAGACAAGAAGTATCAGAATCAGAACCTGAATCCAGCTTCATCTTCCTCCAAGTTGGTGTATATTACCTTACACCACATTGCCTATTTCCTGAAGCTGCAAAGGAGCAAGAGGTTAGTATGCCCTATGATTTAATAAAATTATCAGATTTAATCAACATAACTTCATATAACAAGAGAGATCCTAACTGAAGTCCAGTGTAGGTGAATTTTCCAAAAGCAAGAGAAAATAAAAGAGACTAGATGAGGACTAAAGATTAAATTGAATGGACTTTAATGCCATCTGCTTCTCTTTTCATCAATTTGCAACAAAATGATATCTAAATTCCCATACTTCTTGCTCCTGGGAATAATCTAGACCCAAAAATATCCTGAGTCCAAGATCCATGGAGAGACTCCCTAGTTTGCACTGACCTTACAAAAAAGTGTTACTATAGAGAGGTAATTTAGATGGACCACCTCAGTTTCCTGCAGAAGTCTCATCATTTGTTGCCAAGAGCATCTTTTGTAATGGTGAACAGCCTGATGCTTGAAACTTTAGTCAACTTGCGGCATCATAAAAAAAGCAGCAGCTTCTCTGCACAGAGGGAATATGTACATATATTTTTGTCCCATCAAAGATGACTTGAAAAGTCCTCCTCCAATTTTCTTTGAGAAAAAAATAGCCTTTAAGCCAAGATTAAGCTGGAAAAAAACTCCCGATAAAAGGGAGTATTTTTCAAAAACTTGCAAGTAACTGCAAAGCCAGTTAACACAGAAAACCTTGTCACCTCAAGTACGCCATTTGTCATCACACATGCAGGAATACATCTATTCATCTT
The DNA here is from genome assembly GCF_042477335.2 of Ovis canadensis. Classification (NCBI taxonomy): domain Eukaryota; kingdom Metazoa; phylum Chordata; class Mammalia; order Artiodactyla; family Bovidae; genus Ovis; species Ovis canadensis. The sequence goes on along the minus strand of NC_091248.1, from coordinate 30,904,344 downwards.
CTTTTAATTGCTTAGCTGCGCTCAAAATACAAAGCAGCTCACTGATGCAGAGACTGTGAAAGAATATTTTGTCATGGAAACTTTGAAAAACCCTTTCAAAGCAGGAGCCCTTCTCTGGTGAAATGAAAATTTCTAGCTGTTTGTTGGGCATTGTATTCAGCTGATAAGTGTCTGGAATAAGAGGCCTTCTCTCTGAGTGGCTTTTGCATATATCATCGTGTGCTCACAGATGGCTGAGAAAATTCCTACCATTTTCCAAGTTGAGTTTGGGAGAGTAGTAATTTGTTTCATTCTTATTTTCTTGAATAATGACAAATGACATTACCCCTGAGCTGGCAGACAAACACCTGGTTACTCCTGTGAGTATATCTGAGACCAGTCTTGGGACATTTTTTAGCCCATCCTACCTCCGAAGAATTTAATAAATTCTTCTGAATGTAAATACCAAGCATGAATATACATATTTAATATGCATATTAAAATAATAAAATATACATATTTTATTTTTTTAAACACTTACTATATGATTTATGAACCACGTGTTTTAACTATGCTATTTCACTGAATCATTACAGTAGCTGTATCACACCTATTTATAGATATTCCAGTCAATAATGACAAAACTGGTCGCTTAGTTTTTAATGAGTAACAAAACAACAAATCAAACCCAGCCCTTCAAACCCAGGATCTTTCCAGCACCTGCCCTGACTGAGCTTGCTCTTTGTCTAACACAGCTCCTGCACCTAGAGTATGATGGAGAGCTTGAGAGTGGTTTGGTTTTTTGTGTGTGCTTTTTTTTTTTTGCAAACTCTTTCCATTCATCAATATTCTACCAAAAATTATGAGAAAGTTGTAACCCAAGCTTTCCAAGAGGGACTGCTGACCCCTGGGGGTTCTAGGTTATTCCAAAGGGCTCAGAAATCTTAAGGACTCCAATTTCCCTATCAGATTCTCAGTTTCCACATGCAGTATGTTCGTTTCTAAAATTGATCTGCAGGAGAACACACCTGCAGGTTCATCTCCTGAGTGTTCTTTTCAGAGTTGTGCTTTTCCCATTTTACAGAGGCTCGTCTCCTTACGGTGTACTGTCTCACAGGATAATCTGAAGTGCTGCTCTCTAAGAAGTATTTGCTCATTGAGACGCCCCAAGTTCCCCTTCCCATGAGACACACACAGGGACAAAATTCTTCTCCTGAGGAAATAAGCTTTCAGTATCTTTTATGTTTTGTAATACTAATTACCAAAAATGTAATGTTTATTTGGGTTTTATAAATTATTAGTTAATAAAAATGTTTTAACTCAATAGAAGAGAACAGTTTAACTCAAACTTTACATTGTGTCATTTGTAAGAGACATGGATGGACCTAGAGACTGTCACACAGAGTGAAGCAAGTCAGAAAGAGAAAAACATATATTGGATATTTATATGTGTGTATGTGTGTGTGTGTGTGTGTGTGTGTGTGTGTGTGTGTGTGTGGAATCTAGAAAAACGGCACAGGTGAACCTATTTCCAGGGAAGGAATAGAGGCACAGATGGGGAGAGCAGACACGTGGACACAGGAGGGTAAGGGGAGTGTGGGACAAAGCGGGAGCTCAGGACTGACATACGTACCCTGCCATGTGCAAAATAGATGGTTCATGGGAACCTGTTGTGGAGCACAGGGAATTTGCTCTGTGGGAACTAGATACTCTGTGGGAGCTAGATGCTCTGTGGGAGCCAGATGAGTGGGATGGGGTAGTGGAAGGGAGGCTCAAGAGAGAGGGAAATCTATTTATGCATAGAGCCAATTCACTTCATTATACAGCAGAAATAACACAACACTATAAAGCAACTATACCCTAATTTAAAAAAGAAAAAAATCCAAGATTCTTCCAGCAGCGAAAAAAAAACTACAAAATTATGAAAAAAGTTAATTCCAATTTATAAGCATATTTTGGTAGCAAAGAAATATGATAGAGTGATCAATAAAAATTGTCAAAATATGTGCATTTCATTAGGATGAAGCTCTGTGGGGGAAGAGAGATAAAAGAGCAACCTAAGATGGCTGACTCACAGAGTCTGTTCTAGTCATTTTTAATGGGTGGTGGCAGGAATCACTATGGTGTTAATTACCACTGCATATGCTTAAAATGATAAATTTAACAGCTTAATTTTTAAAAGAACATAGTTTTAAGGCCAGTTCAGGTTCTCACCAAAACACAATATTGATCTGCTGTTCTTGACAGAGAATGAAGATAGGAACCAGGACACATGAGAAGTGCCAAAGGCCAGGATTCAGACTGTAATGAATGTCAGTTTGTCGACATAATTCCCTTTTCTCCAATCTTATTACATTCATTTCATGAAAAATGCTTTCATATAATACTATTTTCTGTTCTTGTTAATATCTTTGCCATATGGGAAGATATCAGCATTTTAATGATTTATTTAAGCTTTTTAAAAAATAATCTCTGTCCCTCGATCGACACTTCTACTTCACCTCTCTACCTCTAGTTACAAGAACTGAGGACAGGAACTGTCAGCAAATCAAGTTACAGATTGTTGGAAAGGTTACTGTTCTGGGAACTGCTATTATCTTTCTGACAAAAATTATAACAAGCATGGGAAAAGGTGCAACCAGAATTCATTAATAACCTACCACTCAGAATCAGAGGATACCATAGTGCAAATTTTAGAAACAACAGAAGTGGTTGATATTCAAGGAAATGTCATAATTCATGTTCAGAATTGATTTTCCTGGCCTTTTTGCTGAGATTGTCAATAAATGAAATGGCTATTTAATCCAGCAGTGGCTGGAGTAATGTAATGCATGACAAGTAAGAAATTAAAAGATGCTTTATCATTCACTACCACGACAACTACTTTCCTGAGTGCTCAACATAAGGCAACTCATTATACTTTAGAATTCAGTAAAACTGTCTCTCAGACCTGGAAGATTTTTCAGGTGGCATGTTCTTACCTGTGTATTTTTCCCAAAGTATAGAAAGAAACACACACACACACACACATACTCACATTGTATTGCAATGAGATGACATGATACTTTTTTGTAACATTTCACTTTCTATCATGTGTCTATAAATTTAGAATTTATGGAAAGATATTAGGTAGGAAAATGGTTTTAAATACAAAAATCAGCATTTATTACAAAATATGAATTCATAGTCTATGACTACAAAAATAATTTTTGCCTACATCTATTGAATGCTATTCACCATGCATTGTCCATGCCTTCCATAAAATATTATTTAGGCACCATGACAACCCTGTGATCTACATACTTCTATAACTTCCATTTTAAACATAGGGAACTCAGGATTTAAAGGATTAATTAAATTACTCAAGGTCTTTTGGTAAAGCACAGAGACCTAACCCAAACCCAGGACTGAAAGCCCTGGATTTAAACCTGCTCTGTTCAAGGTGGTAGCCGTGACACTTGAAATGTGGCCAGCTGAAACTGAAACAAGATGTGTGAATAAAGTATACATCAGATCTGAAAGACAGGATGCAAAAAGAATGTAAATTATCTCAAGAGCAATTTTTAAACCCATCATAGGTTGGAAATAATATTCTAGATACAGTGGATTAACTTCAAAATTTTGTGAGGTTTATTGCTAAACTCACCTTCTTTTTGGGCTTAAATGTAGTCACTAAAATAGTTTAATTATGTATGTGATTCACAATATATTTCGGTTGGACATCACTGATCTTAACCTTTTAACACTATATCTGAATGTATTTGTATGTATATGTAGTACAGAGTTTTTATTTTATTGAAGTACAGTGATTTATAATGTTGGTTTAATTTCTGCTGTATGGCAAAGTGATTTATATATATATATAGTCTTGTTCATTTTTCCCATCATGCTTTATTATAGGATATTAAATATAGTTGTCTGTCCTATACAGTAGGACCTTGGTGTTTTTCCATTCAACATATAATAGCTTGCATCTGCTAATCCCAGACTCCCAGTTCATCCCTCCCCGACCCTCCCACACCCTTGGCAACTACAAATCTGTTCTCTATATCTGTGAATAAATAAGCTCATTTGTGTCATATATTAGATTCCACATATAAGTGATATCATATGGCACATGCCTTTCTTTTTCTGACTTGCTTCACTTCATATGATAATCTCTAGGTCCATCCATGTTGATGCAAATGACACTATTCCGTTCTTTTTATGGCTGAGTAGTACCCCATTGTATGTGTATGAGTGAGTATATATAATATATATATATATATTCCACTTGTCTTTATTCATTCATCTGTTGATTTTTAGGTTGTTTCTATGTCTTGGCTATGGTGGTAAACGGTGCTGCAGTGAACAGAGAGGTGCCTGTATCTCTTAGAATTACAGTTGTTTTTTTCTGAATATATGTCCAAAAATGGGATTGCTAGATCATATGGCAACTTTATATTTTAGTTTTATGAAGAATGTCCATACTGTTTTCCACAGTGGCTGCACCAGTTTACATTCACACCAACAATGTAGGAGGGTTCCCTTTTCTCCACACCCCCTCCAATATTTGTTATTTGTAGACATTTTAGTGATGGCCATTTTGACCAGGGTGAGATGGTACCTCACTATATTTAAGATTTGCATTTCTCTAAAAATTAGAGATGTAAAAGTGAAAGTCACTCAGTCGTGTCTGATTTTTTGTGACCAAATGGACCATACAGTCCATGGAATTCTCTAGGCCAGAATGCTGGAGTGGGTAGCCTCTCCCTTCTCCAGGGGATCTTCCCCACCCATGGATCGAACCCAGGTCTCCCACATTGCAAGCGGATTCTTTACCAACTGAGCCACAAGGGAAGCCCAAGAATACTGGAGTGGGTAGCCTATCCCTTCTCCAGGGGATCTTCCCCACCCAGGAAATGAACGGGGATCTCCTGCATTGCAGGCGGATTCTTTACCAACTGAGATTTCTTTTCGTGTGCCTGTTAGCCACCTGCATGTCTTCCTTAAAGAAGTATCTGTTTATGTCTTCTGCACTTTTTGATTGGGATGTCAGGTTTTTTTGGCTCTTGTTATTGAGTTGTATGAGCTGTTCGTTTATTTTGGAAATTAAGCCCTTTTCAGTCACATCATTTGCAAATATTTCTTCCCAGTCCATTTGTTGTCTTTTCTTTTGGTTTACGGTTTCCTTTGTGGTGCAAATGCTTCTAACTTTGACTAGGTCCCATTTGTTTATTTTTGCTTTTACTTCTATTGCCTTGGGAGACTGTGTATGTACATATTTCTTTGGTCCTAGAAGAATATTAAAGTATAAAAAGATTAAAAACATTAGTCTGTATTAGTAGGCTTGGGCTGCCACAACAAAATACTATAGACTGGTTAGTTGTTTAAGCAACTGAAATTTATTTATTCTTACAGTTCTAGTGGCTAGAAGTCCAAGCTGCAGGGTTGTTTTCTAACAAGAGCTATCTTCCTGTCTTGCTAACGGCCTCTCACTGTGTCCCCACATAGAGCTTTATTACCTCTGTTGCGCCCCTAAAGACCCCAATACTAAATACTATCACACTGGAGTTAGGGTTTCAACCCATGAAATTGAGGGGTGGGAGTTACAAATACTCAACTCATAACAAGTGGTTATTGCTGGATATTAAATTCTAGGTGAATTTTACTTTCCTGTTTTCAACCAGAAAGCATACACATATTTCTATTTTTCAAAACAAAATTTTATAATACTATTGTGACTGGAAGCAATAAGCTCATCCTTCTAGATTTTTTTCCTCACACTATAATTTTATGGTACAAATTTTAAAGCTGGTCAATATTAGGCATTTGTTTGTATCTTCTGAGTGCAAGCTGTTCCTGATATATAGGAGACTCGGGCAAGGACCAGAATACCCAAAATAGTAGCTAAGCGCTCAAAGGTTTCTCACTGTCCCCTAGGAGACTCCAAGCCCCTCAAGCATGATTCTGGTGGCTCTGGAAGCATGAAGAAACAAGAGAGATGGCTAAAGAGCTCAGCATACTGAGGATCCCAGGCAGAATGCTCAAAGCTAATGCGTGGGCAAATATGAGAACTAACCTTGCTTATCCTTCATGGATTTGAAATATTATCTCTTTGTATACAAACAAGGGGGGTATTAAAAACACACAAAGGGATACACTTGTGTGTACAACATAATAATATATTATTATTTATATGAAACCTGATGAAATTTTCAGGCTCATTTAACCAGTTGTCAAGTGACCAGAAAAGCAGCCAGGAGCTATAGACCGAGACATTTAAGGATAATGGACTGCTAAATGGGAGAGACAGATTAGTTATAAGCATTTGAGTCTCAATAGATTTCACACCACCCTCCCTACTCCCCTTCCAATAGCCATATCTGCTAGCTATTGAATAATGAAGTTTAAATTTTCTTGGACTATTATCATAGCTGCAGAAGTAATCTTTTAACATAGTGCTTGCTCGTTCAGCTCCTATTATAATTTCCAGTGAAATAAAATATCACCAAGTCATTCAAATTCATAGACCAAAGATATATCTGTAGTGACAAAGTATAGGATAAAATTCATTATCCTGATAAATTGATGAACGTGGACAGTCACTCTGAATAATTTGAGCTAAAGGAACTTTACTCTCAATGGTCGGATATTTTTGGCCTGATTTATCCGCATAATTGCCTTGGCTCTCCATTTCATTTTGCCCACGTCAATACAACGAAGTCTCCGTGCTTGATTTTGAAAGCTTCACTATTTCATGTCACGTTAGCAAGAGAGACGCACACAGCAAATTCTGGATGGATTCTGTGACAAATGACTTCTGTGGTCTGCACGTGTCTCTTCAATGACAGCTGCTGGGAAGAAACATCACCTCCCAGCTGCACAACTTGATCCTTCTTTCCCGTGTGAATTAGGAGGAATTGAATGTTTGGCTTTAAAGTGGCACTCCACACTCTTCTCATTGAATATCACAACTGCGCCCGGACGAAAGGAAACAAAAACCCCATCATCGGCAACTGATGGAAGAAAAAATAGCTCTCTCATTTCAGAGATAATAAGCAGGATGTTCCCCTGCAGCCTTTCTTCTTAATTCTCCTTATTGTGTTTTATTAAATGATGCAGTTTGAAATTAAGGTTCTGGAAACCTTCGTGCACACTCTGCATAAACAAGCAAAACAGAAACACAGTTCAAAGAGCAAGTAGAAGTCCCTCCCAAAAGCCATCTGCTTTCTTTTTGTTATGAAACTTCAATTCATCAGCAAAACTCCAAAGAAAATATTTAGAGCAAAAGTGTAAGCCTGGACTCTGAAGCTGCTTTGAGGCAGCGTTAATGGAACGCTGGGAAACTTGGTTAGATTGTGTTAAGTACTAACCAATCTAGAACTAGTCATTTAACCTGCCTCATTTACTCATTCAGCATTGTGTTCACTTATTCATTCATTCAAGAATATCTTTTTAAGACCCTTAATGTGCCAAGAACTGTGGCAGGTGACTCTGTTTCCACATCATTTAATGGACATAATAAATATACCAGCTATGCCATGCCCTGGTGACTTAGAGGTAAAAAATCTGCCTGCAATGCAGGAAATGCAGGTTCCAACCCTGGGTTTGGGAAGATCCCCTGAGGAAGGAAATGGCAACCCACTCTAGTATCCTTGCCAGGAAAACCCCGTGGACAGAGGAGCTTGGTGGGCTATGGTCCATGGGGTCGCAAAGAGTAGGACGTGACTGAAGCAATTAAACACATATGCCATGCCTACCTCTCAAGGCTGCTGAAAGCTATAAACTATAAAACAAATAAAAGCATCTGTGTTTGTTTTCACCAGTAAGCCACCAAAAGAAAGTGCAACAGTTATTTAGTTACCAATGCAAAAAATTTAAATATGATTATAACTTAGAGATTTCATTTTATATGTCCATTAGCACAAATGTCCTGCTAATTTTCATTCTGGTAAGTGTAATAAAATACTTCCCTCTCCCTATTCTTATCCACTGCTCTCTCAAGGGAGAGAAACCAATGATTCAAGCACTATAAGCTTTCTTAATTACATTAAGTAAACACACAAAAAATATACCTAGCAATAATCCTGACGTATAATAGAACTTTGCTAAACAGGATGTCACTCTGAACTTCCTTTTTTATTATCCCCACAATTTATACCCTTATGATCTGATGGCAGCTTATAACCACAGTAAAATAAGACAGGACCCTAGAGATTTTGCGTGAAGAAGAAAGAAGACTTCATTCTGTTTAAAAACTAGGTTGGGATGAAAATATCTGTTTTCACAGTATATTCTAGCCTATCATAACTAAATCAGAAATTGTACCAGTGATAAGAGGCCCTAATAAAGAAACCTAAAATGTGCAGCAATGGCTTAGCAATTAGACAGAAAGCAGTGAGGTATCCAAAGTTAGATCCATTTTATGTAGTGGGGGAAAGCATTTGATAAAATTATTTCCTGTGATAATTTGGGAAGCAGACCATATGCTTCTGAGCACATGGTTTAGGGGAAGAACATTGAAAGCAAATTTTGGCTATATTTGACAAACATTACAAGGATAAAATAAGCTCAAAGAGAAATGAAAGGAATGGAAACAGTTCAGAAATTTAAGGACTTGCAAGTCAAAAAACTGACTACTTCTAGAGCTCGATCGTTAAAAGGAGGGATCTCCAAAGACTTTGCAAGAAAATCACAGTGAGTCTTTCCTGTTGGATGAAATGATTCGGGACAAGGATCGGATTAGGTGTGTGAATTTCTCACCTATTATTCAGACATCTTCAAGGTAGCCACTATAAAGTTGACAGACAAACGCATGGGAGTGTGAAGCAATGAACCAAAAGCAGACTGTAGAACTCTGCCTAGAAAAGAACTTCTGGTGCGATTACTGGCACATGGAGCTTGTTGGAAGCAAATACATCAGAAGCCTACTCCCTGTGAGGGAACGATGTTGCCAAATAAACCATGAGTCTGCATTTAAAAAACTACTGGCATTTTGAGCTTTGCAAATATTGGGTCCCCAGTGCTCCATGAGAAAGAAGGTTGCTGAAAAAAACTGTGCAGCTCGCAAGGAGCCCATGTTTCCCTCTACCCACTTCAGAGGTGCTAAAGAGGGTGATGGCAAAGAAGGAACATCTCAGAGGGAAGAGCTTGCAGCCATGGAGTACAGCTGGAGTACAAGTGCTCTCAAGGCTCAGCACTAAGGCCTCATCCAGGAACACCCACCACAGGAGAGAGAAGGGGGGCTTCATCGTTGCTGCGTGTCCTCCATCTTCCTCTTTCCAAATAAGTCTTCCCCTTTCCATGTGTGCCATGACTATCCTGCCCCTTTCCACCAATGTATATCCAACAGAGGTGGGAAGGCTGTAATTTTCCTTTTAGTTCACAGGTCATCTGATCCCAAAGACCTTCACACAGACCTCACGAAGAGACCCATGTACTCCATAGAACTTGACGTAGTGACTGGATTGGACTTTGGGTTGTCTCTCCTAAGACTGGGTTGAGATGTTGTATATGTGTGAAAAAGGAGTAGTTGGAAATTTGATGACTAGCAAGGCAGACAGTGGAGCGACTAAAAGAGCCTACCTAATATTAATGTGTTTCTCTACATTTCCAAGCCCCACACACCTAAGTGGGATCATGCAACCAGATCACGCCAGTGGAAAGTAAACCAAATGGATTACGTAGCTTCCTTCCTAAACGTTCTCCTGTTCTTTCCTTTTTCCTGCTCTGATGACTTTGGAGGCTATGTGATCCAGACGGTGCAGCTACAAGATGGAGAAGGGGTATAGTGATGATAGTTAATAATATTATCTTACATACTTTAAAGTTAGCTAGAAGAGTAAATATCAAATGCTCTCACTACAAAAAGGAAATGGTAGTGATATATGATGAAGGTGTTAGCTAATATGGTGGTAGTAATCATTTTCCAATAAATAAGTATATCAAATTGAAGCATATACTTTAAACTTACACAATGTCGTATGTCAAGTTATATCTCCATGAAGCCGGAAAAAATGGAGGAGGACACCAGATTCTGTCTGAGGGAGAAAAGTGTATTATTTGTGTAGAGTCACTAGGATTCAAGGGTTTATATATTATCACAGCAGAACTTAGATTAAATCAATTAATATATTATATAATATAAACCTTATCTTCATTCTCTTCACAAAGTTTTTAGCAGGACCTATGCTGATGACTAAGATTTTTGGTGTGAATGAATGGAGAAGAATGGGTTTGAAGGTTCTGTCAGTGTTTGGGTTAAAGTGAATTGAAATATTAAGACATTATGTGCAAACAAAAATGCACATTGCAGTGAGAAGCAGCTGATACCTAAGTGACACTTAAGTAACCACCTCTTGGCTCCCAATGTTACTCTCTCTGGATACAAGCAGCAGATTTCAAAACAATCACAATCAGGATATCCTAACTTCGTCCTGGGCCAGAATGTGAGCCCATCTGTGTGACCCTCATATGATGGCATGGCAAACTTCCCGAAGTGTATTTACTGGGAGTACAAAGGAGGCTCCCAGGAAAGCACTCATCCTTAGGAAGGAAACGGTTGGGCATGACAATGTTCACCAAAACCTTAATCATTGCCAGGGAAAGGTGTTCTGGGTGTTACATGTCACCTTCGCTCATGCCTTTCTCTGATCCAGTCTCTAAGCCCTAGGAAGACAAGGGACAATAAATAAAACCTAAAATTTATTTAATTTAAACTTCTTTTAACACATTAGGTCTTTGGTAAGACAAAGCTTAAGACATTACAGACTTGATAACCATGTAACAGAGAATAGAACAAAGCATTTCTGTAACTTGGCCTCTCTTCCCTCAACAGAGCTTTGGCACCCCAAAGCACTTGTTGATTGGGGCCACAGTACCAACTAGTAGTAGCAGGAAGGAGCAATGCCTGCCACCAGTGCGGTATCCACACTCCAGCTGGAACAGCAGTGTCCAGCAGAGCTGATGGTAGGTCCCAGTGGGGGCTATTTGGCTGACTATTTGGCTGGACTATCACCAGACTTTTCAAGAGCACTTATGAAACACTGCCTAAAGGCCCTAAGAAATAGCTGGGGTCAGGAAGAGAGGACTTTACCAGCAACTGAATTCTTGGGTGAATGAGTCGGGGGTAGAGCCAGAGAAATCTCATGCACAAGGTAGTTTTTTATTGTATAAAGACATCCCAAATTTATTGGCATAATACAAGAACCATTTATTATTTCTCACGAGTCTAGGAGTCACAGCTCTGGTGACCTGGGTTAAGCTTGGTTTATCTCATCTGGGCTCACTGATGTGTCTGTGGTCAACAAACAGGTCCGTGGGGACGTGCTGAACCAAGTGGCTGTGGCTGAAATGATTCAGCTTTCCTCCACATGTTTCTCACACAACTCCAGTGAATTCACCCAATTCACCCGGGCTTGTCCTCATAATGAAGGTAGGATGTGAGAGCGAGAGAGAGAGAGAGCACGCAAAAGAGCACAGAACTTCTTGAGGCCTAGGCTTGGACCTGGAGCAGTATCAGTTCCACTCATGTGCATGCATGCGTGCTCATTCACGTCCAACTCTTTGTGATCCCATGGAAGGTAGCCTGCTGGGCTCCTCTGTCCTTGAGATTGTCCAGGCAAGAATACTGGAGTAGGTTGCTATTTCCTCCTCCAGGGGATCTTCCAGATACAGGGATCGAACCAGCGCATCCTGTGTTTCCTGCATAGGCAGGCAGATTCTTTACCACTGAGCCACCTGGGAAGTCACCCAATATTGTAAATCAAGGCAAATCACAAGGTCAGGTCATATTAAGGGGTGAGGGTACAGATGCCACCTCTTGATGGGAAAATCTGCCAAGTCAATTGCGAGGTGGCAGCTGCTGACAGGGAAATGACTGACACCATTTTTACAATCAATCCAGTATGGCGTTTATCATGATACTGTATGTATGGGAGAAACTTAGACTCGCCATCAGTTTCTCAGGACTCTACAGCTGGAAGGGTTTTAGTGATTATTGTTCACTGCAACCTCCTAATTTCAGAGAGGAGAAATACGAGGTCCAAAGAGGTTATGCAATTTGGTTAATTTCTCATAAGCTAAGAAGGAATAGAAATTACTTCTGATTCAGCTCAGGGCTCTCTGTACCACACTGTACTATCCTCTCTTCCAAGAAGACCTTTAAGATATGACAAAATTTGGTTTTGTTCTTCATTTGTTTCCCCACCACATTTGCCATGAAACAGTTGTCTGGAAGAGAACCAACAGTAGCCAGCAAAGACTTTGGATCCGTCAGCCAAGGTCCTCTCCCTGAGGCGGTGTCCTGCTCTGCTGGGACTTGCGCTCTGCCTGTGAATCCACTGCCCAAGCCTCATCCCACGGTGAACTTCCAGGATCTGAATTATCTGCCCTGTCACATGACTTTCCCTTCCTACAGAACCAACCTGCCACAGAGGAACCCAGAATTGGCCCAACAGTGTCTATATTTGCCTCAATATTTTATGCCCTTAATGCTCTTAGAACTAACCTCACAAACAGTTGCTAACCTTAACTTAGCAATTTTTTTCTTCCCATTTTGCATAAGTAGTTATAATTTTGCCTCCCTCAACTGTGGTTTTTCTCCAGAATCTGTATTACAAGCCACAATGTTGAAAGTGCAATACATATTTCCTACCTCAAAAAATTATAAATTCATTTTAACGGACAAGCAATTAGAAACACAACTCATCCCGGATAAATGAGGGGGACAGTGGAAGAGAGAAAGTATAGCTTTCTGGCAATGGAGTCAAGATCCCTTAAGAGATGCGAGACTGAGGGCAGGGTTATGGGTCAAGTACATCGGGTGCTGTCACACTCCTAGGCAAGCACACATGAAAATGATTTGTTACTGAAGAGGCCTGCTGCCTATATACAGAGCAGAACAGCAGACAGGAATGCATCAATTTTTAGCCATTTTTATGATTCATCTCTGTTTTTATGGGCATCCCAGCAGAGTTCACCTCATTAGCCATTATAGAGATTTTAATTCTTGAGTTAATCCTGTGTTCAGTCATCAGAATGAATATTAATATCTTTCTAATGTAATTTTTAATTAAATATAGCATCACTATTATAACACCCCAAAGATCTAAATAGAGTTTGAAAGAGAAGACAGACACTATCACAATAAAAACCAGAAAATTCTGCTCACATTCTTTTTGGAAGGCTGATCATCTAGGAAGTAATGAGAATAAATTGTGAGATAATGTAGGGCAGATCTAATTAAGATAATGAGCTATGATTATGGACATGATTTTCCAGGGTTAAAGATATTAACAAAAGGCAATATATGGATATATTTTAAATATCCTCTTTGGTCTACTTACTTATATTAGCTATGCCTCTTAAAAAGGAAAAGTAATGACCCTGAGTCAGCTGTAGGTGTAGTTTTAACCATTTCACTATTATTTATGCAGGTAATACTTTGACAGATTTTTTTAATTTGACTGAAACAGGTTTTTTTTATTTTTAAAACCATGGCATTCAATGGAAAAGAGACACTTGGATCAGTTTTCTCTCTGTACTTTAAAAGCTGTATTATGAAGATATTTTAACTTGGCACATGCATATTTAAATGGATATTTTTGGAAGGAACTAACTAATTAGCCTGCCTTCAACAGCAGCAGTGGTAGCAAGACAACCAGGGGAAAGGTGTCACTGAGCTGTGTAGGTATGCCTGGATGCCACCTTTTCTCCTCTCCAAAGATAGAATAGCAACCACTTAATCCTTGGTCAACAATGATCAATCAACAGAAATCAGTATTTCCTAAGAAGCGTGGAAGTGCTGAAGGAAAACCCTGGAAGGGTCTGATGGCTGAATTACTTGGTAAAGACTAAGCCACTGCACTTTGAAAACGCAGGCACTTGGACTGGTACCCACTAAAGCTAATAGTATTTAATCCAAGGGATATTAGGAGTTTTGCCCCCTAGAGTCAGCCTCACTGGTATGCCATTCACAGTTGCTGTCATTTACATTAAGTAGCACCATATATTGGGGCTTCCCTGGTGGCTCAGAGGATAAACTATCTGCCTGCAAAGCAGGAGACTCAGGTTCGACCCCTGGGTTGGGAAGATCCCCTGGAAAAGGAAATGGCAACCCACTCCAGTATTCTTGCCTGGAGAATCCCATGGACAGAGGAGCCTGGTGGGGTGACCCAGTCCATAGGGTCACAAAGAATCAGACATGACTAAAGTGACTTAGCAGAAGCAGCAGCCTCATACATATAGTGGGTCTCTTTTAGACAATGGAGCAAACTCAGCTCATTACCACTGAGAAAACTGTAACTCCACTGTGGTGACTGCAGTGCAGTGAACTTCTGAGCTCCGTTAACTCCCCAGCCTCCAGAACCCTTCAAAGACAGCCTGTGTGGCTACATCCATGGAACTTCACTGAAATCTTGAGACCCTAAGGATCTTTGAAAAAAAGTTGGACAAAAGAAAAGAATGAATGTCTGAAAGACATAAGCGATGCATTTGAAAGAAAAGAAGCTCAGTTCCCTGGGTTTTTATTGGATCTTGCATTGCTTTCCTTTTCTCTGTTATAAATATTCTCCTTCCCTTTCCATCTCTCTCTCTAAATCTATGAACACACATCACTACATCTATGTGGTATGATAGTAAGAATATTGCTAATAAGCCAAAGACATACTTTTGTGTGTGTGTGTGTGTGTGTGTGTGCACGCGCGCCCACACACACGTGCTCAGTCCCACCAGGCTCCTCTGTCCATGGGGATTCTCCAGGCAAGAATACTGAAGTGGGTTGTCATTTCCTCCTCCAGGGGATCTTCCTGACCCAGGGGCTGAACCCACGTCTCTTGCTTCTCCTGCACTGGCAGGCAGATTCATTACCATTGAGCCAGTTGGGAAACTGCTTTTTCTAGTACCGGCACCAACTCTACTTTGCTGTGTGGGGCTAAGGAAGTCACTTAACCTCTCTGATCTTCCATTTCAACTCTGAAATTTACAAACCACAGCGACAACAAAAACCACTATCACTTTGTAGGGTGATGTTGAAGACTGAATGAGATCATGAAATTTAAGTACATTTAAAATTATAAACCCTCTAATCTAAATACACTTAAAACATAGTGCGGTCAATATGTTCCCACTATGTTAGATAATTTGGGAAGCAAAGCAACTGGATGGATAGCTTATAATCAATGATTGATCGACATCTTAACAAAGTAAAATAATGATTTTCAGACTTGGCTTATTTTAAATTCAACTCTGAGAACACTGGTCTGAGATCTGAGGATCTAGGAAGAGGCTTGAATAGGGACTGAAACAGAAGTTATGAGATCATCTTTTCCAAAGACTTATAACCATCAAATATGTTTGAGTAATATAGCCTACTCTTTCCCTTTAATATCTATGTTCATCCCATTAATTTTCTTTTCCTCTCTCATCTCAGAATCCAATATGAGAGAGTAGCAAGAGTACTGTGGATTTTTGGGCAAAGATACCCAGCTCTGCCACTTAGCCAGTTATTCAACTCTCCAAGCCTCTCCAGCTTTTCATCTGTAATATGGACTCACAGATATGATCGTATCTACCTTAAATTAAAGGCAAGTAGGATGGGGCTTCCCTGGTGGTCCAGGGGTTGAGAGTCTCCCTGCCAATGCGGGGAACACGGTTCAGTCCCTGGTCCTGGAGGATCCCACATGCTGCACAGCAACAAAGCCGATGTGCCACAACCACTGAGCTTGTGCTCTGGCGTCCGAGAGCCACAGCTACGCAAGCCCACATACGTAAAGCGCACGCGCCACAACCAGAGACTCCACCACAATGAGAAGCCTGCACACTGCAACTAGAGCGGAGCGGCCCATGCTCACCACAGATTAAAGAAAGCCCTCATGCAGCAACAAAGGCCCAGCACAGTTAAGTAAATAAATTAATTTAATTAAATCTTTGTTTATAAAAGCACTTAGGACATAAATGTCAGGTTCTTTCAACTGTACTCCAATTGTTGAAGATTAGGAACATTAAAGCAAACAGGAACATCTTTTAAAAAATTCCCAAGTGCTGTAATTGGGCTCTCCAACCTCCTTATCTAGACTTGTTCCTTCTGAAACTTAGCTTTTATTTACCCTAATCCCCTAATTTGGGTGACATTATGCACCCCCAGCTGCCTAGTTGCCACCATCCGGTAATTCCAGTTCCCCTCATATTCCCTAACTAGTTCCTTCCATTCCCTCCAAATCTAAGATCAGCTCAGCTAATTATTGTTGTTCAGTCTCTCAGTCACGTCTGACTCTGTGACCCCATGAATTGCAGCACAGAAATGGCAACCCACTCCAGTGTTCTTGCCTGGAGAATCCCAGGGATAGGGGAGCCTGGTGGGCTGCCGTCTATGGGGTCGCACAGAGTCGGACACGACTGAAGCGAGTTAGCGGCAGCAGCAGCAGCAGGCGGCTTCTCTGTCCTTAACTATCTCCCAGAGTTTGTTCAAACTCATGTCCATTGAGTGATGCCATCCAGCCATGGCATCCTCTGTCACCCACTTCTCTTCTTGCCCTCAATCTTTCCCAGCATCAGGGTCTTTTCCAATAAATCACCTCTTCATATCAGGTCACCAAAGTACTGGAGCTTTAGCATCAGTCCTTCCAGTGAATATTCAGGGTCGATTTCCTTTAGCATTGACTGGTTTGATCTCCTTGCAGTCCAAGGGACTCTCAAGAGTCTTCTCTAGCAACCGCCACAATTCGAAAGCATCAATTCTTCAACACTCAGCTTTCTTTATGGTCCAACTCTCACATCTGTACATGACTACTGGAAAAACCAAACATAGCTTTGTCTATATGGATCTTTGTGGGCAAAGTGGTATCTCTGCTTTTTAATGCACCGTCTAGCTTTGTCATAGCTTTTCTTCCAAGGAGCAAGCGTCTTTTAATTTCCCGGCTGCAGTCACCATCAACAGTGATTTTGGAGCCCAAGAAAAGAGTAACTATCACTGTTCCCACTTTGTGTATGTGTTAGTCACTCAGTTGTGTCCAACTCTTTGAGACCCCATGGACTGTAGCCCACCAGGCTCTTCTGTCCATGGGAATTCTTCAGGAAAGAATACTGGAATGGGTTGCCATGCTCTTCTCCAGGGGATCTTCCCAACCCAAGGACTGAACTCGGGTCTCCCACACTGCAGGTGAATTTTTTACCATCTGAGCCACCAGGGAAGCCCAAAGGAAGCCACCAGGAGAGCATATCTGAGGTTGCTGATATTTCTCCTGGAAATCTTGATTCCAGCTTGTGAGTCTTCCAGCCTGACATTTCCCATGATGTACTCTGCATATAAGTTAAATAAGCAGGGTGACAATACACAGCCTTGACGTGCTCATTTCCCAGTTTTGAACTAGGCCATGGTTCTGCGTCCAATTCTAACTGCTGCTTCTTGTCCCGCAAACAGATTTCTCAGGAGGCAAGTAAGATGGTCTGGTATTCCCTTCTCTTTACGAATTTTCCAGTTTGTTGTGATCCACTCAGCTTTAGTGTAGTCAATGAAGCAGATTTTTTTAAATTTCCTTGCTTTTTCTATGATCCTACTGATGTTGGTAATTAGATCTCTAGTTCCTTTGCCCTTTCTAAATCCAGCTTATACATATGGAAGTTCTATTTTCCATGAAATTGAAAGTGACTGGCAGCCCATTAAACTTCCAAGGGACATTTTTCTTTTAAAAGCCACATTCACTGCAATGCTAGGAGATGGGATTGGCAACGCCACAGGGTGGAAGGAGGAAGCTGCTGCTTCTCCTAAACATCAGATACAGGTGATGAATGCCTTCCAGAGAGGTACTCTGCCAGCCTTCCTGGCTGCACATTCATCTGCATTGGAGGTCAATGCCAAGCCATTCCACCCTCTACCTGTCTTCTATCCTATCATTAATCAACCAAGATATCACCTAGGATGACAAACACAGGAAGCTCAAAGCTCAACTAATTACCTTCTTTCCTAAACCTGTATACCCTGTCCTAGTAAGTTAAACCACCATAACCCTAGTCTGAAATTTCGTTGTTATCGTCACATCCTTATGTACTACAGCTCTGTTCTGATTCAAATCCTCTTTTCTAGCAATGGCCTCCCAATTCACCTTTCTTTCTCTGGACTTGCTTCCTCCAATTGCTCTCAACAGGACAGACAGAATGGTCTTTCCAAAAAGTGAATGGAATAATTGTACACTTCTGTGCAGAATGTTCGCATGCGCCCTGCCGGCCCACCGGACAACATCCGAATCTGCAACCTGTCATCCTCAGTGAGCATTTCGGCACCCTCTCACCAGCAATTCCCAGTCTCCTCCCCTGCTCTTTGTGCATTGCTGATCGGTTAAACACCTCCAGGTCTGTGAACTCACCTGCCTCTCAAATGCCTTTCCTTTCCTCCCTCTCGGGTGAGCTCCTGCTCCTCTATAGGTATTTAGCTCAAGGGCACCTCTTTCTGGGCTTGCTCCTATGCCTTCCCTACAGCTGCCTCCACCTTACCCCCTCCCTGCTTCCCTGAATCTCTGCTTTGTACAAACCTCTTTTGCACTGAGTGTCCAGTGTGTTTTGCAATTATTTGCCAACAAGCCATGGTAATTTTGAAGGAAACACCTACGCTTTGGTCACCTCAGTGTCCCCAGCAACTGCTGCGTAGCTGTCATCTCTTCTGGTAACACATATTAAGGCAGCCTTCAAGCAAGTTTGTGAGGATTTCATGGTGATGGAAGAAAGCCCACTGGGCTGTCTAAATTTTACTCTGCCCAGCGCTAGTCAAGAAATAGTTAGAAAACAGTGTAAAGTAATGGAAATTATAGTTAGTTGTCCAAGTGTCTCAAGTAGTTGTTTATAATTCAAAAAAGTGTTAGTCACTTACATGAGTCTTAGAATTGTTACTTTCCTATTTTCTTTAGTGAATGCCTGAGTTTCCAATCTTTGCCATCCTCCCTTTCCTTGCTTCCAAATGGAGCCTATTTAATCGTGTGTAGCTGAAGTATGTCTCCATATGTTACAGGGGCTATCAGCCTTAGAAATCTTGTTTCCATCAAAATGAATGTAGTCCCAATATTTTGCCTCAAGGTATTTCAATATAGCACAACAGCAATACCTGTCATATGCTGACACCACACAAGGTGTTATTCTAAAGAAACTATAATTTGGAATTTTTTTAACCACTTCTTTGTGCCTTATTCACATTTCTCCGAAGTTTGGCTCCCAAGGTGCTATGCCAATTCTTTTTACTGTTTTCACTGCCATTAAGGCACTTTCATCTGAGAATCATTCATTCATGACATCAGTTTAGTCTTTCCCATTGAGAAACTTTACTGGGGAATATTCTACAAGAATTAATGGGACACAAAAACTACACCCAGGGTTTATTCAATTTATATCAAAATATCAAGTCAATAGCATAAAATGTGGCTGTAGAATAGTCACTATTTTTCAAAGCCACAAAATTTGTAAACCTTTTAAACCAACTAGAAAAGTAAATGGACTCTGTGTTCCTTTGACCTCCCTTATTATTTGCATTCACCACCACCACATAAAACAAAGGGGCTTTCTTCCAGAGAGAAGTCCACGCACCTGTGGACACCTTATCTTTGAGAAAGGAGGCAAGAATATACAATGGACAAAAGACAATCTCTTTAACAAGTGGTGCTGGGAAAACTGGTCAAACACTTGTAAAAGAATGAAACTAGAACACTTTCTAACACCATACACAAAGATAAACTCAAAATGGATTAAAAATCTAAACATAAGACCAGAAACTGTAAAACTCCTAGAGGAAAACATAGGCAAAACACCCTCTGACATAAATCACAGTAGGATCCTCTATGACCCACCTCCCAGAGTAATGGAAACAAAAGCAAAAATAAGCAAATGGACCTAATTAAACTTAAAAGCTTTTGCACAATGAAGGAAACCATAAGCAAGGTGAAAGGACAGCCTTCAGAATGGGAGAAAATAATAGCAAATGAAGCAACTGACAGAGAATTAATCTCAAAAATATATAAGCAGCTCCTGCAGCTCAATTCCAGAAAAATAAACGACCCAAGCAAAAAATGGGCCAAAGAACTAAACAGACATTTCTCCAAAAAAGACATACAGATGGCTAACAAACACATGAAAAGATGCTCATCATCACTCATTATCAGAGAAATGTAAATCAAAACCACAATGAGGTACCATCTCACACCAGTCAGAATGGCTGCTATCAAAAAGTCTACAAACAATAAATGCTGGAGAGGGTGTGGAGAAAAGGGAACCCTCTTACACTGTTGGTGGGAATGCAAACTAGTACAGCCACTATGGAGAACAGTGTGGAGAGTCCTTTAAAAACTGGAAATAGAACTGCCATATGACCCAGCAATCCCACTGCTGGGCATACACACCAAGGAAACCAGAACTGAAAGAGACACATGTACCCCAATTTTCACTGCAGCACTGTTTATAAAAGCCAGGACATGGAAGCAACCTAGATGTCCATTGGTAGACGAATGGATAAGAAAGCTGTGGTACATATACACAATGGAGTATTACTCAGCCATTAAATAGAATGCATTTGAATCAGTTCTAATGAGGTGGATGAAACTGGAGCCTATTATACAGAGTGAAGTAAGTCAGAAAGAAAAACACCAATACAGCATACTAATGCATATATATGGAATTTAGAAAGATTGCAATGATGACCCTGTATGTGAGACAGCAAAAGAGACACAGATGTAAAGAACAGTCTTTTGGACTCTGTGGGAGAAGGCAAGGGTGGGATGATTTGAGAGGGTAGCATTGAAACATGTATATTATCATATGTGAAGCAAATTGCCAGTCCAGGTTTGATGCATGAGACAGGGTGCTCAGGGCTGGTGCACTGGGAATACCCTGAGGAATGGGATGGGGAGGGAGGTGGGGGGGCGGGTTCAGGATGGGGAACACATGTGCACCCATGCCTGATCCATGTCAGTGTTTGGCAAAAACCACTACAATATTGTAAAGTAATTAGCCTCCAATTAAAATAAATTAATTAATTTAAAAAATAGACGGGGCTTTCTTGGGCAGTAGAGTGCAGTATATAAGATCAATTATATTTGAGATTTTGCCCGTTTAATTAAATTAATTTCTGGGGGTGGGACAGGGAAGGGAATACTTTCACAAGTATGTGCATAAGTGATGTGATTGTGTGAGGTATTTGTGGTTGTTGCTGTTGTTGTTAGGTAGTCCTTCTTCTTATATTTTTGGTTGTTGTTGTTGTTTAGTTGCTAAGTTGGGTCTAACTCTTTGTGATCCCCTGGACTGAGCCCACCAGGCTCCTCCGTCCATGCAATTTTTCAGCTAAGAATACTGGAACGGGTTGCCCTTTCCTTCTCCAGAGGAGCTTCCCAACCCAGGGATTTTTCTGGAGTCTCCTGTATTGAGAGGTGGGTTGTTTACCACTGAGCCACCAGGGAAGCCCTATTATATTTTTATCCCTCTTATTATAATTTTATTAAACTTTCTCTTTACCCTGATTTTTCTGCATTCTGATATATTACTTTATGTTGTATTGATAACTGGTGATTAAAGATTCATTTACAATGTTTGGTTACAAAGGGTGGGTTCTAATCAAAAGAGTACTAATAGGATGGACAATCTTTAGCTTGGATCTCACTTGAAAAATATTAGCTATGACAGTTCATCCAGATGTTTTAGTCACGTGGGATTAGTAATAACCTAAGCCAGACTGTTTCTAACTTTATAGCACGTTAACTTTTATTGAAAATATTCCTTAGCTTTAAAATGTTGCCTCTAATAAGGCTGTAAAACACTACTTTGTGGAAAATGCTTATATAGTTAAAAACGAAGTTTTCATAACAGTTAATGAAGAATGTACAAAGCCCCAGACTCTTAAAGAGCAAAGAAAGGGAAAAGCTGATTCCAGTGTTCAGGTGTCCCTGAATCAACTGAAACTGGATGAATGTTGGAACTGGAGATTCCCAGAGGCCTTCAGCCATTTTCATGTGAAAATTTAAATTGATTGCTGATCCTTCAGCGCTATCAGCAGTGAAGGATTTTATCTTTCTTTTTACCCTTTTTTTTTTTTGGTAGGAAAAAATTTAAAGAGATAATACTTCCTAATGAAATAAAGTATTTTTCGAATACTCTATTTTCAGGGACAAAGTGAAAGGAAAGGAGAAGAATGTTTCAAGAAGGCTCGGACATGGTATACATCCTGGTTCAGCCCTCTGCTAGGGCAGGCTGCTATTTTTTTTTTCTTTCCCAGGGACAGAAGCGCTTGGTGGGCTGCCGTCTATGGGGTTGCACAAAGTTGAACACAACTGATGCGACTTAGCAGCAGCAGCAGCAGCATAGGTGATTTACAATGTTAGTTTCAGGTGTTCAACACAGCAATTCAGTTATATATATAAAACTTCACTTTTTATTTTAGATTCCACATATAAGTCATATCATATGCTATTTATCTTTCTTTGTCTGGCTTACTTCATTTAATATGATAATCTCTAAGTCCATTCATGTGGTTGCATCTGGCATTATTTTATCCATCTTTATGGCTGAGTAATATTTCATTATATACCATGTCTTCTTTATTTATTCATCTGTCATCAGACATTTAAGTTGCTTACGTGTCCTGGCTATTGTAAATAGCGCTTTCCCTTTTCTCTATACTCTCTCCAGCATTTACTGTTTGTAGACTTTTGATGAAGGCTAGGACAAGCTACTCAGTACAAAGTTTTATATCAGGTTTCAGGTGGAATCTCATAGGAATGCCTGTTACATCTGAGATCCCAACCGAGAACTTCTACAATTATGATCTGCTATAATGAATATCATTTCAATAAGGTTTTCTATAAAACAGAATTATTTCTGCATACCAACAATTTGTGGATCTGACTTGGCCAATGTTCTAAAATAAACATACTCAAAAAATGGTATCCTTGGTCCCTGAACACATAAAAGGCCTTCTCTATCATACCTACATACCTACTTATCTGAACTATACAATTTAGAACTCAGTTTTACTTCTGTGAACTGATTCCCGTATGCCATTATAGTCTTTGGAATTAAAAACGAAAATGGATGCTTGAGAGAGAAATAGCTTTGTGTAAACTTCAATCACTGTGTTTAGCATAGATAAGAAAGAAGTTTCCATGTGCACCCAGACGTACTCTTCACTCCCATCCCGTTACACAGAGTTCTAAAATTTTGGCTTTATGCATGCTCATTCCAACCCCAGAGTACAGCCAAAGCCAGCAGGTCATTCTGACCTGGCTCTGTCAGCTCTCTTCACTCATGATTCATCACTTTTCTGCCAGACACCAGAATTTAGTCCTCAGGCTCAGTACCCTTTCTCTCCCAAGGTTGACTTGGAAAAAAACATCTAATTAACCTTTGTTTTGGATAATAGCAGATTTGGTAATCAATACCAATCTTTTCACTGAAGACAAATTGGAAAATGCTGGATGAAATAATTTTAAAACAGCTTCTTCTTTTTTTTTTTTTTTACTTTATTTTACTTTACAATACTGTATTGGTTTTGCCATACATTGACTTGAATCCATCACGGGTGTACATGCGTTCCCAAACATGAACCCCCCTCCCACTCCCCTCCCCATAACATCTCTCTGGGTCATCACCGTGCACCAGCCCCAAGCATGCTGTATCCTGCGTCGGACATAGACTGGCGATTCGATTCTTACATGATAGTATACATGTTTCAATGCCATTCTCCCAAATCATCCCACCCTCTCCCTCTCCCTCTGAGTCCAAAAGTCTGCTATACACATCTGTGTCTTTTTTGTTGTCTTGCATACAGGGTCATCATTGCCATCTTTCTAAATTCCATATATATGTGTTAGTATACTGTATTGGTGTTTTTCTTTCTGGCTTACTTCACTCTGTATAATTGGCTCCAGTTTCATCCATCTCATCAGAACTGATTCAAATGTATTCTTTTTAACGGCTGAGTAACACTCCATTGTGTATATGTACCACAGCTTTCTTATCCATTCATCTGCTGATGGACATCTAGGTTGTTTCCATGTCCTGGCTATTATAAACAGTGCTGCGATGAACATTGGGGTACATGTGTCTCTTTCAACTCTGGTTTCCTCGGTGTGTATGCCCAGCAGTGGGACTGCTGGGTCATAAGGTAGTTCTATTTGCAATTTTTCAAGGAATCTCCACACTGTTCTCCAAAGTGGCTATACTAGTTTGCATTCCCACCAACAGTGTAGGAGGGTTCCCTTTTCTCCACACCCTCTCCAGCATTTATTGCTTGCAGATTTTTGGATCGCAGACATTCTGACTGGTGTGAAGTGGTACCTCATTGTGGTTTTGATTTGCATTTCTCTAATAATGAGTGATGTTGAGCAAAAACAGCTTCTTAAAAGCGCCAAAGAGCTAACAAGAGAGTGAGAAATACCCGGGCAAAAGGGGAGAGATGGAGAATTGGTAGGCTGCTTTTTCCTGTTAACATATCTCTACCTGGAAGGGACAACTGGGATGCTGAGTTGCACAACTGGCAACAGTCCCCACAGTTAGAGGGCCAGGCAGGCAATAGTAAGAGTCCAAGACCCATTAAGGTTAGGAAACTTGGTAAACCACACTCTACTTTAGGCTGGGACCTCAAATGTCTCCACCCTTAGGAAATAGGGGAATCCCAAAGAAATAAAAATGTCATCATTCACAGACAATATAATTGAGAATGTAGAGAATTAAGAATCTACAAATAAGTTATTAGAATTAATAAGTGAAATTAATCAAGTCACTGGTTACCAGACCAAAATCAGTTGTATTTCTCCGTGTTGGTGTTCAGTTCAGTTCAGTTGCTCAGTTGTGTCCGACTCTTTGCGACCCCATGAATTGCAGCACGCCAGGCCTCCCTGTCCATCACCAACTCCCAGAGTTCACCCAAACTCGTGCTGGTGTGAAACACTGCAAAATGAAGTTTTTGAAACAACATAATCTACAATAGGATCTACAGGTCAAACACTTAGAAACAATTGTTTCAAAAGACACACATAAGACTTCTACACAGAAAAAAAAATATTATTGAAAGAAATTAAGAATCTAATAAAAGGATGTACCATATCTATTTTCAATGCAACTCCAAACAAAATTATAGCAGTGTGTGTGCACTTGTGTGTGATGACTGACACTCAAGTTTTTATAAAATTCAACAGACCAAAAACAAATAAGATAAGCATAAAGAAGACAAAACTGAGGGATTTACTCCACCAATTATCAGGGCTTATTAGAAAGCTCTAGGAGTTAAGCCAGTGTGCTATGGATACAATAATAGACACATAGATCAATGGAGGGGTAGAGAGTCCAGGAAAAAAAAAACTTACATTTATGACAAATGTGGCACTGTAAGGCAGTAGGAAACGGTCATATTTTCAAAAGACGGTGCTGAGTCAATTGGATATCCATATGAAAAACAATGAAACTTGACCCTCACTTCACAGCATACCAAAAAAAAAATCAATTTCAGGTGGATTGTAGATCTAAATGTGAATGGTGAAACTATCAAGCATCTCAAAGATAACATAGGAAAACAACTTTGTGACCTTGAGGTAGGTGAAGATTTATTTAACAACACTAACCATAAAGGGAAGATTGATACACTGGACTTCAATAAAATTAACTATTTCTGCTTACCAAAAGACAAGACACATAAGAGAACACACTTGAAACACCAGTTACAGACAAAGGGCTGGTACCCAGAAGCATAAGGAATGCCTGTAAGTCAATACACTATCAGATGGACAGATGACTTGAAAAGACACTTAGGAGAATACCCAAATGGCCAGTAGACCTATGAAAATATGCTCAACTTTTTAATAATCAGGGAAATACAAGTTAAAACCACAATGGCATATCAATACACACCCGACAGAATGGACAATATTCAAAAGACTAAAAAACTGACAATACCAAGTGCTTACAAAAATGAGAGCAACCATAACTTTCATACATTGGCTGTAGAAATGTTATCTGACATAAGTAGTTTTGAAAACTCTTTGACATTATCTAATAAAGTTGGACATATACATGTGACCCAGAAAAACCACTCCTAAGTGTATACCCAACAGAAATCTGAGCACGTGGATACCAAAAAAACTTGTATAGGATATTTATGGAAACATTCTTAATTATCAGAAATAGGAAAATAGTTTTAAAAAAATCCATCAACAATAGAATGGACAAATGGTACAGTTATACAATGAACTATATCTATCCTTTGTTGAATCATTTTAATTCATTCCTGCAAACACTGCCACTGATGACTCATCACTAATTCCAGTGTGTGAGGGGGTTTTCCCACATCACCGAGCAATTCTGAGACCACCTGGGTGTTTTGCAATTTGACTCAGTTCTGACACTGCTAACCCAGGAACAGCACCATGTCTCACAGGTCAAGGACTCTGTCCTGTGAGACTGCACCACTCCCTGGTTTCCATTATCACCTGCACTTCCGACTAGCTGTAGACTGAAGGAAGGTTTCAGGAATGCCTTCGTTAGGTTCAGTTACCTTATTAGAGTGGCTTACAGAACTGAGAGAAACATTTTATTTACCAGATTAATAGTTTATTATCAGAGTGTATAACTCAAGAATAGTCAAATGGAAAAACTGCATACGACAAAGTGGGGGGAAATGGGACAGTGCTTCCATGCCCTCTCAGAGTGCTGCTCTGGCCCAGTCTCCACATGTTCACCAACCCAGCAACTCTCCCAATCCTGTTCTTTAGGGGTTTTATGGAGAAAGAGCAATATTGCATAGGAACCTGGAATGTTAGGTCCATGAATCAAGGCAAATCGGAAGTGGTCAAACAGGAGATGCCAAAAGTGCATGTTGACATTTTAGGAATCAGCAAACTAAAATGGACTGGAATGGGTGAACTTAACTCAGATGACCATTATATCTACTACCTTGGGCAAGAATGTTAGGGTGAACTCCGGGAGTTGGTGATGGACAGGGAGGCCTGGTGTGCTGCAGTTCATGGGGTCACAAAGAGTCAGACATGACTGAGCAACTGAACTGAACTGAACTGATGGGCAAGAATCCCTTAGAAGAAATGGAGTAGCCATCATGGTCAACAAAAGAGTCCGAAATGCAGTACTTGGATGCAATCTCAAAAACAGCAGAATTATCTCGGTTTGTTTCCAAGGCAAACCATTCAATATCACAGTAATCCAAGTCTATTCCCCAACCAGTAATGCTGAAGAAGCTGAAGTTGAACACTGCTATGAAGACCTACAAGACCTTTTAGAACTAACACCCAAAAAAGATATCCTTTTCATTATAGGGGACTGGAATGCAAAAGTAGGAAGTCAAGAAACACCTCAAGTAACAGGCAAATTTGGCCCTGGAGTACAGAATGAAGCAGGGCAAAGGCTGAGATAGTTTTGCCAAGTGAATGCACTGGTCATAGCAAATACCCTCTTCCAACAACACAAGAGAAGACTCTACACATGGACATCACCAGATGGTCAATACCAAAATCAGATTGATTATATTCTTTGCAACCAAAGATGGAGAAGCTCTATACAATCAGCAAAAACAAGACCAGGAGCTGACTGTGGCTCAGATCATGAACTCCTTATTACCAAATTCAGACTTAAATTTAAGAAAGTAGGGAAAACCACTAGACCATTCAGATATGACCAAAGTCAAATCCTTTACAATTATACACAGAAAGTGAGAAATAGATTTAAGGGACTAGCTCTGACAGACAGAGGCCCTGATGAACTATGGACGGAGGTTTGTGACATTGTACAGGAGACAGGGATCAAGATCATCCCCAAGAAAAAGAAATGCAAAAAAGAAAAATGGCTGTCTGAGGAGGTCTTACAAATAGCTGTGAAAAGAAGTGAAGCAAAAAGCAAAGGAGAAAAGGAAAGATATACCCATTTGAATGCAGAGTTCCAAAGAATAGCAAGGATGGGAGGGGAGGGAAAGATGGCGGAGGAATAGGACGGGAAGATCACGTTCTCCCTCACAAATTCCTCAAAAGAACATTTCAACGCCGAGCAAACTCCACAAAACAACTTCTGTAGGCTGGCAGAGGACATCAGGCAACCAGAAAAGCAGACCATTGTCTTCAAAAACAGATTTTTAATCTTTGCTCTTAGGTTTTTGCTGTCAATTTTGTACATTTAAAAACCCAAACTTCACTACCCAAGTTTACCTGAGAGCGAGATTACTGGCTTGACCACTCTCTCCTCCTCTGGCCTCTCCTTTTTCTCCACAAGGTGGCCTCTGTCTCTTTTCTCCCCCATCTCTTCTCTATCCAACTCTGTGAATCTCTGTGTGTTCCAGACGGTAGAGAACACCTAAGGAACTGGTTACTGGCAGGATTTGTCTCTCTCCTACTCATTCCTCTCTCTTATCCTCCTGGTCACCTCTGTCTACTTCCTCCCTCTCCTCTTCCCCGTATAACTCTGTAAATACCTCTGAGCGGTCCAGACTATAGAGCGCACATAAGGAAGTGACTACTGGCTAGCTTGCTCTCTCCTCTCTTGATCTCACCGCATCTCATTCCAGTTACCTCTAACTACCCCCTCCATCTTCTCTTCTCCTTGTAACTCAGTGAACCTCTCTGAGTGTCCCTCAATGTGGAGAAACTTTTCATCTTTAACCTAGATGTTTTATCATCAGTGCTGTATAGATGGAGAAGTCTAGAGGCTACTGTAAAAATAAAACTGAAAACCAGAAGCAGGAAGCTTAAATCCAAAGCCTGAAAACATTAGAGAACTCTTGAATTCAGGGAACATTAAGCAATAGGAGCTCATCAAATGCCTTCATACCTACACCGAAACCAAGCTCCACCCAAGGGCCAACAAGTTCCAAAACAAGACATACCACCCAAATTCTCCAGCAACACAGGAACACTCCCCTGAGCCTCAATATACAGGCAGCTCAAAATTATCCCAAAACCTTTGATGTCTCATAACCCATTACGGGTCACTCCACTGCACTCCAGAGAGAAGAAACCCAGCTCCACCCACCAAAACTCCAACACAAACCTCCCTAACCAGGAAACCTTGACAAGCCACTGATAGAACCCCACCCAAAGTGAGGAAGCTCCATAATAAAGAGAACTCCACAAATTATCAGAATATAAAAAGGCCACCCCAAACGCAGCAATATAACCAAGATGAAGAGACAGAGGAATACTCAGCAGGTAAAGGAACAGGAGAGTTGCCCACCAAACCAAACAAAAGAGGAAGAAGTAGGGAATCTACCGGAGAAGGAATTCCGAATATTGATAGTGAAAATGATCCAAAATCTTGAAATCAAAATGGAAACACAGATAAATAGCCTAGAGACAAGGATGGAGAAGATGCAAGAAAGGTTTAACAAGGACCTAGAAGAAATAAAAAAGAGTCAAAATATAATGAATAACACAATAAATGAGATCAGAAACACTCTGGAGGCAACAAATAGTAGAATAACGGAGGCAGAAGATAGGATTAGTGAAATAGAAGATAGAATGGTAGAAATAAATGAATCAGAGAGGAAACAAGAAAAACGAATTAAAAGAAACGAGGACAATCTCAGAGACCTCCAGGACAATATGAAACGCTCCAACATTCGAATTATAGGAGTCCCAGAAGAAGAAGACAGAAAGAAAGATCATGAGAAAATCCTTGAGGAGATAATAGTTGAAAACTTCCCTAAAATGGGAAAGGAAATAATCACCCAAGTCCAAGAAACACAGAGAGTCCCAAATAGGATAAACCCAAGGCGAAACACCCCAAGACACATATTAATCAAATTAACAAAGATCAAACACAAAGAACAAATATTAAAAGCAGCAAGGGAAAAACAACAAATAACACACAAGGGGATTCCCATAAGGATAACAGCTGATCTGTCAATAGAAACTCTTCAGGCCAGGAGGGAATGGCAAGACATACTAAAAGTGATGAAAGACAATAACCTACAGCCCAGATTACTGTACCCAGCAAGGATCTCATTCAAATACGAAGGAGAAATCAAAAGCTTTACAGACAAGCAAAAGCTGAGAGAATTCAGCACCACTAAACCAGCTCTCCAACAAATTCTAAAGGATATCCTCTAGACAGGAAACACGAAAAGGGTGTATAAACCCGAACCCAAAACAATAAAGTAAATGGCAACGGGATCATACTTATCAATAATTACCTTAAACGTAAATGGGTTGAACGCCCCAACCAAAAGACAAAGACTGGCAGAATGGATACAAAAACAAGACCCGTCTATATGCTGCTTACAAGAGACCCACCTCAAAACAAGGGACACATACAGACTGAAAGTGAAGGGATGGAAAAAGATATACCACGCGAATAGAGACCAAAAGAAAGCAGGAGTGGCAATACTCATATCCGATAAAATAGACTTTAAAACAAAGGCTGTGAAAAGAGACAAAGAAGGCCACTACATAATGATCAAAGGAACAATCCAAGAAGAAGATATAACAATTATAAATATATATGCACCCAATATAGGCGCACCGCAATATGTAAGACAAATGCTAACAAGTATGAAAGGGGAAATCAACAATAACACAATAATAGTGGGAGACTTTAATACCCCACTCACACCTATGGACAGATCAACTAAACAGAAAATTAACAAAGAAACGCAAACTTTAAATGATACATTAGATCAGTTAGACCTAATTGATATCTATAGGACATTTCACCCCAAAACAACGAATTTCACCTTTTTTTCAAGTGCTCATGGAACCTTCTCCAGGATAGATCACATCCTGGGCCATAAATCTAAACTTGATAAATTCAAAAAAATCGAAATCATTCCAAGCATCTTTTCTGACCACAATGCATTAAGATTAGATCTCAATTACAGGAGAAAAACTATTAAAAATTCCAACATATGGAGGTTGAACAACACACTTCTGAATAACCAACAAATCACAGAAGAAATCAAAAAAGAAATCAAAATATGCATAGAAACTAATGAAAATGAAAACACAACAACCCAAAACCTGTGGGACACTATAAAAGCAGTGCTAAGAGGAAAGTTCATAGCAATACAGGCATACCTCAAGAAACAAGAAAAAAGTCAAATAAATAACCTAACTCTACAACTAAAGCAACTAGAAAAGGAAGAGTTGGAGAACCCCAGAGTTAGTAGAAGGAAAGAAATCTTAAAAATTAGGGCAGAAATAAATGCAAAAGAAACAAAAGAGACCATAGCAAAAATCAACAAAGCCAAAAGCTGGTTCTTTGAAAGGATAAATAAAATTGACAAACCATTAGCCAGACTCATCAAGAAGCAAAGAGAGAAAAATCAAATCAATAAAATTAGAAATGAAAATGGAGAGATCACAACAGACAACACAGAAATACAAAGGATCATAAGAGACTACTATCAGCAGTTGTATGCCAATAAAATGGACAACGTGGAAGAAATGGACAAATTCTTAGAAAAGTACAATTTTCCAAAACTGAACCAGGAAGAAATAGAACATCTTAACAGACCCATCACAAGCACGGAAATTGATACTGTAATCAGAAATCTTCCAGCAAACAAAAGCCCAGGTCCAGACGGCTTCACAGCTGAATTCTACCAAAAATTTCGAGAAGAGCTAACACCTATCCTCCTCAAACTCTTCCAGAAAATTGCAGAGGAAGGTAAACTTCCAAACTCATTCTATGAGGCCACCATCACCCTAATACCAAAACCTGACAAAGATGTCACAAAAAAAGAAAACTACAGGCCAATATCTCTGATGAACATAGATGCAAAAATCCTCAACAAAATTCTAGCAATCAGAATCCAACAACACATTAAAAAGATCATACACCATGACCAAGTGGGCTTTATCCCAGGGATGCAAGGATTCTTCAATATCCGCAAATCAATCAATGTAATTCACCACATTAACAAATTGAAAAATAAAAACCATATGATTATCTCAATAGATGCAGAGAAGGCCTTTGACAAAATTCAACATCCATTTATGATAAAAACTCTCCAGAAAGCAGGAATAGAAGGAACATACCTCAACATAATAAAAGCTATCTATGACAAACCCACAGCAAACATTATCCTCAATGGTGAAAAATTGAAAGCATTTCCCCTAAAGTCAGGAACAAGACAAGGGTGTCCACTTTCACCGCTACTATTCAACATAGTTCTGGAAGTTTTGGCCACAGCAATCAGAGCAGAAAAAGAAATAAAAGGAATCCAAATTGGAAAAGAAGAAGTAAAACTCTCACTGTTTGCAGATGACATGATCCTCTACATGGAAAACCCTAAAGACTCCACCAGAAAATTACTAGAGCTCATCAATGAATATAGTAAAGTTGCAGGATATAAAATCAACACACAGAAATCCCTTGCATTCCTATACACTAATAATGAGAAAGTAGAAAAAGAAATTAAGGAAACAATTCCATTCACCATTGCAACGAAAAGAATAAAATACTTAGGAATATATCTTCCTAAAGAAACTAAAGACCTATATATGGAAAACTATAAAACACTGATGAAAGAAATCAAAGAGGACACTAATAGATGGAGAAATATACCATGTTCATGGATTGGAAGAATCAATATAGTGAAAATGAGTATACTACCCAAAGCAATTTACAAATTCAATGCAATCCCTATCAAGTTACCAGCCACATTTTTCACAGAACTAGAACAAATAATTTCAAGATTTGTATGGAAATACAAAAAACCTCGAATAGCCAAAGCAATCTTGAGAAAGAAGAATGGAACTGGAGGAATCAACTTGCCTGACTTCAGGCTCTACTACAAAGCCACAGTCATCAAGACAGTATGGTACTGGCACAAAGACAGACATATAGATCAATGGAACAAAATAGAAAGCCCAGAGATAAATCCACATACATATGGACACCTTATCTTTGACAAAGGAGGCAAGAATATACAATGGAGTAAAGACAATCTCTTTAACAAGTGGTGCTGGGAAAACTGGTCAACCACTTGTAAAAGAATGAAACTAGATCACTTTCTAACACCGCACACAAAAATAAACTCAAAATGGATTAAAGATCTAAATGTAAGATCAGAAACTATAAAACTCCTAGAGGAGAACATAGGCAAAACACTCTCAGACATAAATCACAGCAGGATCCTCTATGATCCACCTCCCAGAATGCTGGAAATAAAAGCAAAAATAAACAAATGGGATCTAATTAAAATTAAAAGCTTCTGCACAACAAAGGAAACTATAAGCAAGGTGAAAAGACAGCCCTCTGAATGGGAGAAAATAATAGCAAATGAAGCAACTGACAAACAACTAATCTCAAAAATATACAAGCAACTTATGAAGCTCAACTCCAGAAAAATAAACGACCCAATCAAAAAATGGGCCAAAGAACTAAATAGACATTTCTCCAAAGAAGACATACGGATGGCTAACAAACACATGAAAAGATGCTCAACATCACTCATTATTAGAGAAATGCAAATCAAAACCACAATGAGGTACCACTTCACACCAGTCAGAATGGCTGCGATCCAAAAATCTGCAAGCAATAAATGCTGGAGAGGGTGTGGAGAAAAGGGAACCCTCCTACACTGTTGGTGGGAATGCAAACTAGTACAGCCACTATGGAGAACAGTGTGGAGATTCCTTAAAAAATTGCAAATAGAACTACCTTATGACCCAGCAATCCCACTGCTGGGCATACACACCGAGGAAACCAGAATTGAAAGAGACACATGTACCCCAATGTTCATCGCAGCACTGTTTATAATAGCCAGGACATGGAAACAACCTAGATGTCCATCAGCAGATGAATGGATAAGAAAGCTGTGGTACATATACACAATGGAGTATTACTCAGCCGTTAAAAAGAATTCATTTGAATCAGTTCTGTTGAGATGGATGAAACTGGAGCCGATTATACAGAGTGAAGTAAGCCAGAAAGAAAAACACCAATACAGTATACTAACACATATATATGGAATTTAGGAAGATGGCAATGACGACCCTGTATGCAAGACAGGGAAAGAGACACAGATGTGTATAACGGACTTTTGGACTCAGAGGGAGAGGGAGAGGGTGGGATGATTTGGGAGAATGACATTCTAACATGTATACTATCATGTGAATTGAATCGCCAGTCTATGTCTGACGCAGGATGCAGCATGCTTGGGGCTGGTGCATGGGGATGACCCAGAAAGATGTTATGGGGAGGGAGGTGGGAGGGGGGTTCATGTTTGAGAATGCATGTAAGAATTAAAGATTTTAAAATTTAAATAAATAAATAAATAAATAAATAAAAGGAAAAAAAAATAAAAAATAATAATTAAAAAAAAATAATACAAAGAAAAAAAAAAAAACAAAGAATAGCAAGGATGGATAAAAACAAACAAAAAAAAGCCTTCCTCAGTGATCACTGCAAAGAAATAGAGGAAAACAATAGAATGGAAAAGACTAGAGATCTCTTCAAGAAAATTAGAGATACCAAGGGAACATTTCATGCAAAGATGGGCTCAATAAAGAACAGAAATGGTATGGACCTAAGAGAAGAAGAAGATATTAAGAAGAGGTGGCAAGAATACACAGAAGAGCTATACAAAACAGATCTTCATGACCCAGATAATCACGATGGTGTGATCATTCACCTAGAGCCAGACGTCCTGGAATGCAAAGTCAAGTGGGCTTTAGGAAGCATCACTATGAACACAGCTAGTGGAGGTGATGGAATTCCAGTTGAGCTATTTCAAATCCTAAAAGACGGTACAGTGAAAGTGTTGCACTCAATATGCCAGCAAGTTTGGAAAACTCAGCAGTGGCCACAGGACTGGAAAAAGTCAGTTTTCATTCCAATCCCAAAGAAAGGCAATGCCAAAGAATGCTCAAACTACTGCACAATTGCACTCATCTCACACACTAGTAAAGTAATGCTCAAAATTCAAGCTAGGCTTCAGCAATCTATGAACCGTGAACTTCCAGATGTTCAAGCTGGTTTTAGAAAAGGCAGAGGAACCAGAGATCAAATTGCCAACATCTGCTGGATCATGGAAAAAGCAAGAGAGTGCCAGAAAAACATCTATTTCTGCTTTATTGACTATGTCAAAGCCTTTGACTGTGGATAACATAAACTGTGGAAAATTCTGAAAGAGATGGGAATACCAGACCACTTGACCTGCCTCTTGAGAAATCTGCAGGTCCGGAAGCAACAGTTAGAACTGGACATGGAACAATAGGCTGGTTCCAAATAGGAAAAGGAGTACGTCAAGGCTGTATATTGTCACCCTGCTTATTTAACTCATATGCAGAGTACATCATGAGAAACACTGGGTGGATGAAGCACAAGCTGGAATCAAGATTCCTGCAAGAAGTGTCAATAACCCCAGATATGCAGATGATACCACCCTTATGGCAGAAAGTGAAGATGAACTAAAAAGCCTCTTGATGAAAGTGAAAGAGGAGAGTGAAAAAGTTGGCTTAAAGCTCAACATTCAGAAAACTAAGATCACGGTATCCAGTCCCATCACTTCATGGCAAACAGATGGGAAAACAGTGGAAACAGTGCCTGACCTTATTTTGAGGGGCTCCAAAATTACTGTAGATAGTGAGTGAAATTAAAAGACGCTTACTCCTTGGAAGGAAAGTTATGAACAACATAGACAGCATATTAAGAAGCAGAGACATTACTTTGCCGACAAAGGTCTGTCTAGTCAAGGCTATGGTTTTCCAGTAGTCATGTATGGACTTGAGAGTTGGACTATAAAGAAGGCTGAGCGCCAAAGAATTGATGCTTTTGAACTGTGGCGTTGGAGAAGACTCTTGACCACAACCCTTGAGGAAGACCCTTAGACTGCAAGGAGATCCAACCAGTCCATCCTAAAGGAGATCAGTCCTGGGTGTTCATTGGAAGGACTGGTGTTGAAGCTGAAACTCCAATACTTTGGCCACCTGATGCCAAGAGCTGACTCATTTGAAAAGCCCCTGATGCTGGGAAAGATTGAAGGCAGGAAGAGAAGGGGACAACAGAGGATAAGATGGTTGGATGGCATCACTGACTCAATGGACATGAATTTGGGTAAACTCCAGGAGTTGGTGAAGGACAGGGAGGCCTGACATGGTACAGTCCATGGAGTCGCAAAGAGTCAGACACCACTGAGCAACTGAACTGAACTGACTGACTAGACTTCATTACACAGGCATGAGTGATTAGATCATTGACCCCTGGCAATCTATTCAACCTCTGGCCCTTATCCCCTTCTCAATGGATTGGAACATTCCAATTCTCCAATCACATGGTTGGTTCTCCTGACAACCAGGCCTCATCCTTAGGTGAGATCCAAAAGTCACATCATTAACATTATAAAAAACACGTTTAAAACTCTCAATTTAGGAAGTTCCCACAATT
The DNA here is from genome assembly GCF_042477335.2 of Ovis canadensis. NCBI lineage: Eukaryota > Metazoa > Chordata > Mammalia > Artiodactyla > Bovidae > Ovis > Ovis canadensis. The sequence goes on along the minus strand of NC_091248.1, from coordinate 30,868,035 downwards.
TTAAGAGCTATGTGCCAGGAGCAGTGAAAGAAGACCAAATGTATATTTCTTGTTATAAATCACAATACTACAGCTACTAAAGCAAGAACATTCAATAAAAAATATTTCCACTGGTGTTAACAGAAAAAACTAATGCATTTTATTCCAATTATATAGGCTCAAATAATATTCACAGATAAAAGATGTATCAAACAAACAATGAAAACAAGTTTATATAAGTGAAAAAACATAGTTAAAAAGTAGTTTGCATATAAAATATAGTGTGATATAAGATTTATTGTATTCTTTCTTTTTTCTTTTTCTACACCAATTTGCTTATTGAAGTATAGTTGATTTACAATATTGTGTTAGCTTCTGGTGTACAGCAAAGTGATTTTGAAATATATTTGTGTGTATATATATATATATTATTTTTCATATTCTTTTCCATTATGGTTTATTATAAGATTGAATATCTTATTGAATATAGATATTGAATATAGTTCCCTGTGGTATATAGTAGAACCTTGTTGTTAATTTTATATATAGCAGTTACCACAAAGTTGGTTTTCTATGTCTGGATTCTGTTTCTGTTGTATAAATAAGTTTATCTGTATTATATTTTAGATTCTGGGCTTCCCTGGTAGCTCAGACAGTAAAGAATCTGCCCATAGTGTGGGAGACCTGGGTTCGATCCCTGGGCTGGGAAGATCCCCTGGAGGAAGAGGCACGGCAACCCACTCCAGTATTCTTGCTGGAGAAACCCCATGGACAGAGGAGCCTGGTTGGCTACAGTCCGTGGGATCACAAAGAGTTGGACACAACCGAGCAACTTGGCACACACATTTTGGATTCCACTTATAAGTGATGTCATGGTGTGTATGTGCTAGTTGATCAGTCGTATCCAACTCTTCGCGGCTCCATGGACTGTAGCCCACCAGCCTCCTCTGTGCATGGAATTTTCCAGGCAAGAATACTGGAGTGGGTAGCGATACCCTTCTCCAGGAGATCTTCCTGACCCAGGGATCGAACCCAGGTCTTCGGCACTGCAGGCAGATTCTTGACCATCTGAGTCACCAGGGAAGCCCTATAACATGGTATTCTGAATCATTTTTTATAGCAACCTTTCAACATTTTGGTGGTTATGGTTTTTGCACTCAGACTGCGTTTATAATTAAGCAAAGTAACATAAATTAAGCATAATAAAACAAAATAGAGAATAAAATAAAGGCTAAAATGAGATTTCTTGGAAGCAAATAGAAACACAGCCATCTAAAGAGTCATGGGAGATATCACTTCTGCCTTCCCTTCATGTCCATTCAAAACAAACACATTTTGGTTTCATGCAAATATGACAGAAGTTTAGAATCCATCCCATATGACATTCTCTGACTAGGAACAACTGTTCAAGAATTTCAGTGAATGTGTCTGCCTGAAATCAAATGTTAAAATATCACTTCCTATAGCATATTCATTTAGTATGCTTTAGGGTTGAAAAAGTCATTTTACTGAATAAAAAGAAGTCATTTCAAAAAAGTGGAATAAATTTTCAAAATCCATTATAATGAAGAGTTGTTAACTGAGTATTAGGTAGGGTAAATCAGAACTACAATGAAAATGAATAAACTATTGCTACATGCAAGAACATGGATGAGTATCAAAAATATATTGTTGAGGGGTGGGATGGGGTAGAAGATGGGAGGGGGGTGCAAGAGGGAGGGGACATATGTATACCTATGGCTGATTCTTGTTGATGTATGGCAGAAGCCAACACAATATTGTAAAGCAATTATCCTTCAATAAAAATAAATTATGTATCTATATGTATTGCTGCTGCTGCTGCTGCTAAGTCACTTCAGTCGTGTCTGACTCTGTGTGACCCCATAGATAGCAGCCCACCAGGCTCACCCTTCCCTGGGATTCTCCAAGCAAGAACACTGGAGTGGGTTGCCATTTCCTTCATGAAAGTGCATGAAAAGTGAAAAGTGAAAGGGAAGTCGCTCAGTCATGTCTGACTCATAGCGACGCCACGGACTGCAGCCTACCAGGCTCCTCCATCCATGGGATTTTCCAGGCAAGAGTCCTGGAGTGGGCTGCCATTGCCTTCTCCGATATATATTGCTGAGGCAAAGCCATGTTAAAAAATTAAATCAAATTCAAAGATGCAAATTTATCTGTAGTGTTAGAAATCAGATTAAAGGACATGTTTGGTGAAGAGAGATGATATCCTAGCTGGGAAGGGCATGAGGATGACTTCTGGGTCATGGGCAATATTCTGCTTTTTTATTTAAGTAGTAATAGCCAGGGTATGTTTTAGTGATAATTCATTCAGCTGTAATATTTGTGTTCTCTGCATTTTTCTGTTTGAGTGTCATACTTCACTAAAAATTTATTTTAAACAATTCTTTAAATATGGTTGAAAATAACAAAAATATTAAATATCTAAGGAATAAAACTAATAAAAGATATATAAATCCCTTAAACTTTGTTGAACAAAATAAAAGAAGACGTAAAGAAATAGGGATATCCATCATATTCAGACGTTAAAAGAATCAATGTTATAAGGACTTAATTCTCCTCAAAATGATGTATAGGCTCAGCACAATCTTAATCAAAGAATCAACAGGTCGTGTGTGTTGTGTGTGAGTGTGTGTGTGTGTGTGTGTGTGTGTAATTTGACAAACTGATTCTGAGATTTATATGGAAAGGCCAAGGCCTAAGAATTGTCTCTATTCTAGACATTCTGAAAGCAAAGAACAAGGTGGGAGGATTTTCCTCCGCTGGGTATCAACACTTAATATAAAACTAAGATAATGAAAGGATTGTGATTCTGGTGAAAGATTATTCAAAACAACTGAGGAAACAGATCAGAAAGAACAGAAATAGACTTGTGCACATAAAAACACTTCATGACAAAAATGACATTGCAGAGCAGTGAGAATGGCCACATTTTTTTTAATAAATGGCGCATGGACAACTGGGCAAACATATGGGAAAAAACAAAACTGGAAACCATTTCACACCAAACAAAGAGTCAGTTTCAAACCTATCATAGACCTTACTGCAAAAGGCAAAATAATACAGCATTTGGACGATAATATAGAATATCTTCATGATTTTGAGCTAGAAAATGATTTATTAAACAAATGGAAACAAAAGAAAGAAAGAAGAGAGAAGCCACCAAACATCTTAGGAAATTAGTCTGAATTGAATTTACTTCAGTTGTTAGTAAAACTGAACTTCAGCTCACCTAAAAACACCATTAAACGAGTGACAGGCAATCCACGTAGTGAAGAAAACACTAACTGTAATACCTATGATCAATCAATGTAGGACTCATATTATTTTAAAAAAAGAAAAACAAAAACTTTTACAATTCAATAAGGAAAAAGAATACACGGAAGAACTGTACAAAAAAGATCTTCATGACCCAGATAATCATGATGATGTGATCACTAATCTAGAGCCAGACATCTTGGAATGTGAAGTCAAGTGGGCCTTAGAAAGCATCACTACGAACAAAGCTAGTGGAGGTGATGGAATTCCAGTTGAGCTGTTTCAAATCCTGAAAGATGATGCTGTGAAAGTGCTGTACTCAATATGCCAGCAAGTTTGGAAAACTCAGCAGTGGCCACAGGACTGGAAAAGGTCAGTTTTCATTCCAGTTCCAAAGAAAGGCAATGCAAAAGAATGCTCAAACTACCACACAATTGCACTCATCTCACATGCTGGTAAAGTAATGCTCAAAATTCTCCAAGCCAGGCTTCAGCAATACGTGAACCGTGAACTTCCTGATGTTCAAGCTGGTTTTAGAAAAGGCAGAGGAACCAGAGATCAAATTGCCAACATCTGCTGGATCATGGAAAAAGCAAGAGAGTTCCAGAAAAACATCTATTTCTGCTTTATTGACTATGCCAAAGCCTTTGACTGTGTGGATCACAAGAAACTGTGGAAAATTCTGAAAGAGATGGGAATACCAGACCACCTGACCTGCCTCTTGAGAAATCTGTATGCAGGTCAGGAAGCAACAGTTAGAACTGGACATGGAACAACAGACTGGTTCCAAATAGGAAAAGGAGTACGTCAAGGCTGTATATTGTCACCCTGCTTATTTAACTTATATGCAGAGTACATCATGAGAAACGCTGGACTGGAAGAAACACAAGCTGGAATCAAGATTGCCGGGAGAAATGTCAATAACCTCAGATATGCAGATGACACCACACTTATGGCAGAAAGTGAAGAGGAGCTTAATCTGCAAGCAATAAATGCTGGAGAGGGTGTGGAGAAAAGGGAACCCTCCTATACTGTTGGTGGGAATGCAAACTAGTACAGCCACTATGGAGAACAGTGTGGAGATTCCTTAAAAAACTGCAAATAGAACTACCTTATGACCCAGCAATCCCACTGCTGGGCATACACACCGAGGAAACCAGAACTGAAAGAGACACATGTACCCCAATGTTCATCGCAGCACTGTTTATGGACATGGAAACAACCTAGATGTCCATCAGCAGATGAATGGATAAGAAAGCTGTGGTACATATACACAATGGAGTATTACTCAGCCATTAAAAAGAATTCATTTGAATCAGTTCTGATGAGATGGATGAAACTGGAGCCAATTATACAGAGTGAAGTAAGCCAGAAAGAAAAACACCAATACAGTATACTAACACATATATATGGAATTTAGGAAGATGGCAATGACGACCCTGTGTGCAAGACAGGAAAAAAGACACAGATGTGTATAACGGACTTTTGGACTCAGAGGGAGAGGGAGAGGGTGGGATGATTTGGGAGAACGACATTCTAACATGTATACTATCATGTAAGAATTGAATCGCCAGTCTATGTCTGACGCAGGGTGCAGCATGCTTGGGGCTGGTGCATGGGGATGACCCAGAGAGATGTTGTGGGGAGGGAGGTGGGAGGGGGGTTCATGTTTGGGAACGCATGTAAGAATTAAAGATTTTAAAATTTAAAAAATAAAAAACTATATAAAAAAAAAAGAAAGGGAAAGAGGAGAGCAAAAAAGTTGGCTTAAAGCTCAATATTCAGAAAACAAAGATCATGGCATCTGGTCCCATCACTTCATGGGAAATAGATGGGGAAACAGTGGAAACAGTGTCAGACTTTATTTTTGGGGGCTCCAAAATCACTGCAGGTGGTGACTGCAGCCATGAAATTAAAAGACGCTTACTCCTTGGAAGAAAAGTTATGACCAACCTAGATAGTTTTTCAAAAGCAGAGACATTACTTTGCCAACTAAGGTCCGTCTAGTCAAGGCTATGGTTTTTCCAGTGGTCATGTATGGATGTGAGAGTTGGACTGTGAAGAAGGCTGAGCACTGAAGAATTGATGTGTTTGAACTGTGGTGTTGGAGAAGACTCTTGAGGGTCCCTTAGACTGCAAGGAGATCCAACCGGTCCATTCTGAAGGAGATCAACCCTGGGATTTCTTTGGAAGGAATGATGCTAAAGCTGAAGCTCCAGTACTTTGGACACCTCATGCGAAGAGTTGACTCATTGGAAAAGACTCTGATGCTGGGAGAGATTGGGGGCAGGAGGAGAAGGGGACGACCCAGGATGAGATGGCTGGATGGCATCACGGACTCAATGGACATGAGTCTGAGTGAGCTCCGGGAGATGGTGATGGACAGGGAGGCCTGGCGTGCTGCGATTCATGGGGTCACAAAGAGTTGGACACAACTGAGCGACTGAACTGAACTGAATTGAAGAAAAAGACAACCAATTTAAAAATGCACAAAAGACTTAGGCACTTTACAGAAGAGAAAATCCAAATGAATAAAACTAAAGGCAAAGAAACCTACCTCATTATGTATCCTTGGAAATGTAAATTAAATCTACAATATGAGTGAGCTGCCACTGAAATGTCTAAATGTTTTTTAAATCTGATAATATCAATTGTTTATGAGGATCCTGACCAACAAAAAACTGTCAAACACTGCTGATGATAGTATAAATTAGTATAAGTGGAAAATAATTTACCATTATTGGTAAAGTTCAGGATATAAATATCCTATGACCTAGTGTTAAACTCCTAGATGTAAACCCAACAAAATGTACATGTGTGAGAATGTTTATGACATCAGTATTTATAACAGTTACAAAATTTTTTAAAATGCCCATCAACAGCAGAAAAGATTATGGCCTATTGTACTGCAGTGATAATTTACGAACCACAGTACACATCAACATGGATGAATCTCAAAAACATACTGCTGAAAGAAAACAGACACGTAAGAGTATGTACTACATGATTTCATATACATGAAGCTCGAAAGTGTGATAAATAAATAAGCATTATAGTATTTAGGAATGTGTTCTTCATGCATAAATCTATAAAGTTATTTTAGTTGTCAGTTAATTAACTATTCAGTCTCAGGAAGTTGTATGAATCAGTTAAACTCCTACAACCAGAGTAATTCACGTAAATTTAACAACCTCATTATTTCAGGATTCTAAATCAGTACTTTCTTGCAATTCAGCAGTTAGAAAAATTGACAAAAATTACTGGATTCACCTGGTCACATTTAAAGACTCTATGCTAATCAAATTCAACATTAGGAATTGTTCTTTTTTCTTCCATGATGTTCCTTCCAGATTTATCAGGGCTACAGGCAAAAAAAGTAAACCTATCTCATTCCCCAGTGACTTAATACTCTACATTTTCCCCTAAACCAGATTTGAGATCCTCTAACCCCCAATTTGGGCTTCCCTCAAGGCTCAACAGTAAAGAATCTGCCTGCCAAAGCTGGAGACAGGGGTTCGATCCCTGGGTCAGGAAGATCCCCTGGAGAAGGAAATGACAACTCACTCCAGTATTCTTGCCTGGAAAATTCCATAGACAGAGGAGCCTGGAGGGCTACAGTCCATGGGGTCACAGAGTCATACACGACTGAGAGACTAAACAACAAACTCTCAGACTAGTTCACCTTGCTTACTGGGTAAAACTTGTTCTGCTGCTGCTGCTAAAGTCGCTGGTTCTACTGGAGCCCAAATATCACTCCTTTGCTTACTCTGATCACATAGAATCCTTTCTACCTCATGCATGTGTGCTAAGTCGCTTCAGTCATGTCCAACTCTTTGCAACTATGTGGACTGTAACCCACCAGGCTCCTCTGTCCATGGGATTCTCCAGGCAAGAATACTGGAGTGGGTTGCCAGGCCCTTCTCCCCTTTCTATCTCACCCACCTCCAAAGTACAGCGCCCCTTCATGTCCCCCCGCCAAGCATCCTTCCAAGTCCTCAATGACAGCCCTCTTCAAACTCCTCAGACACGTATAGTCATATATCATCTTGAATTGCTGGTTATCAGGGGTTTGTCCTCTCTCCCTAACTATGGCTCTTACGAGATAAGGATTAAGCTTCACCCTTGGCCTTAATTTCCCCACAGCTTCTAACATATTTCTCATCACCTAATAGGCCTGTTGAGTGAGGATGGCAGTGTTGGAACAAGACTGTCTGCATCAAACTGCCTGCTGGAACACTGCTAAATGCTAAATGCACCTTAAATCACCCTGTGCCTCACCTGCAGAATATCAAAGCAGGTGGAAGGAGAGAGGGAAGCTCCATTAATCTCCTTTGCTGAAGTTCTAAGTTCTATAACATGCACATGGTTGATCTCTTCATCTTTCCCTTGTCTAGGAGATTAAAAAAGGCTATTTATTGTTGATTCACTTTGTTCCCAGCCCCAGAAGGCCAACCTGCAGGGGCCTTGTGAGCAGACTGCCTTCCTGGCAGATTAAGAGGAAGAGTGAGGTCAGGATGTTATTCTTCCACCTCCGTCCCGAAGGAGTTCCCAGAGGTGAGCAGCATCCTTCCACTGAGGGTTTTAACAACCCTCCTCTCACAGCCTCACTGTGTCTAGGTCCAAGTAACCCCAGGCCCTCCCCCTGAGACCTCAGAGTGGTGATATTTTTCTACTCTGTCCTCTCCTGCGCTGTACCCAGTGGTTCTACACCCTGCTCACATATCTGCAAAACTCTCTTCAAATTATCCAAATTGAATGGGTTCTTTCCTTTCAGAACATTGTCTAGTACAGATGGCTTACTTTATGATCTTTCTATTTTAATCTTTATGGCATATTCCTAGTTTCAAGTAAATGAGCACCCATTATACTGTGCCCTTCTCTTAATAATTCAGGGTCATCAGTGGGACTCACAAAGATGGTACCATTGTTTATTAGCTTTTTCCATCCACACTCTGCTTTAAAGACACTACCCCCAAGCTCCCCTTTCCTCCAAAAAAACCTATGAGATAATCTGATAAGTACATTTTATAGAACCAAGGCTACACATCTGTTAAGTGAGAGAACTAGAAATGTGAGCCTGAATGCTTTGTTGCAAAACCTGTCCTTAACTAGTACATGAAACTAGTTCCTCCCCACACTATGTTGTCTTAAAGGGCTAGTGACTCACATTGATAGAGTGATTCTTACACTCAATGGTCCCCAAGGTTGCTTTTTCTGGATTGCAGTGATGATTTGCATACCTCCTCTATAGGACTGAAAATTAATCTGCATCCCAATACAATACAAACCTGAGAGTCATGGCCCTATCCATTCACCTGCCTCAGGAAATCAGCCTTGACTGTGTAATTGACTGCTCGTAATCCTCTATAGGCCAAGTTACATGAGGTGCAGCCCTACTGGAATTGTGAAATAAGAGAAACAATTTCCTGAATAAGGACCTAAGAGATTTTGGAACATGAAATCTGTGATAGCTACTTTCATCATCACTTGACAGCTCATTTTAATGTGTAATGAATATCACATTGTTGGCAGACCAAGCCACGTGGAAAGGACACACACAGAAACACCAGTTCACAGTGTCCCAGCTGAGTCCAGCTTTCAGACCCTTCTAGTCCAGGTACCAAACGTGGAGGTAGAAACCTCCAGAAGATTCTTGGCCCTCAGCCATTCAGTCATCCCGAGCCACTCACTTCTTCCCAGCTGGGGTCTCAGAGACAAGCCATTGCCCTTGTGTGCTATGCAAACTCTTAACAACAAATTTCATGTATGTAAAAAAATGGTTTTAGTTTTATGCCACTAAGATTTTAGAAGGTTTTTTACACAGCACTAGATAACTGGAATACTGACTGTTAGGGGGGGAAAAAAAGAATTGAGATGTTTTGCTATAAATTATGGTAAACTAGGGATAATCAAATTGCCTCAACCAGAGTCTATATATATATATATATACATACATATATATATATACATACACACACACACACATATATATATATATATATATATATAGTTGTTATTCAGTCACTAAGTCATATCCAACTCTTTGCGACCCCATGAACTGTAGCACATGTCTTCCCTGTCATTCACCATCTCCTGGAGTTTGCTAAAACTCACGTCCATTGAGTCTTTGATGCCATCCAACCATCTCATGCTTTTTCATCCCCCTTCTCCTTTTGTCCTCAATCTTTCTTTTCTATATACACATATATATATAATACATATATATAATTACATACATATAGTCAAGGCTATGGTTTTTCCAGTGGTCATGTATGGATGTGAGAGTTGGACTATAAAGAAAGCTGAGTGCTGAAGAATTATGCTTTTGAACTGCGGTGTTGGAGAAGACTCTTGAGAGTCCTTTGGACTGCAAGGAGATCCAACCAGTCCGTCCTAAAGGAGATCAATCCTGGGTGTTCATTGGAAGGACTGGTGTTGAAGCAGAAACTCCAATACTTTGGCCACCTGATGCGAAGAGCAGACTCATTTGAAAAGACCCTGATGCTGGGAAAGATTGAGGGCAGGAGGAGAAGGGGATGACAGAGGATGAGATGGCTGGATGGCATCACCGACTGAATGGACATGGTTTTGGGTGGACTCTGGGAGTTGGTGATGGATAGGGAGGCCTGGCATGCTGTGGTTCATGGGGTTGCAAAGAGTCAGACACAACTGAGTGACTGAACTGATATAATACATATATATAATTACATACATATATAATAGACTCTACAGTCTCATTTAAATATTTACATATATATTTAAATATATGTATATATTCTGCTATTAGCAGAAAACTCTGGAAAGCTAATTGGATCATGTTCTCATCTCCCCTCCAGGCCCATATCTGAATCTTTAATCTTACCACCAAAAGACAAGCAGCAGCATGAAAGGACCAAAAAGAATGAAAGATAAAAGAAGTTATCAGTGCTGCAACGTGGAGCAAGAGACAGACAAGAAAATTACAGACCTCTGCAGAGAGCACACCTATTAATAACCCAACCAGTTGATGGTGTGATTAATAATCTAAATAGCCAATAAAAATAACATTCCCTCCTCTTCAATAGAGTTGCCTAAATAACATCCACTCCACCCTAAAGGCCATTATCAGCTCAAAGGTAAAATTTTGTTGGACACCACTTTTCTATTTATTACTAACAGTAAGGTGGAAGTTGCCTTCTTAAGCTCATGATGTCCAAATTCTGCTTGCTATGAGGCGGCACAGGTAAGCTTGGTGACAGCCCTCAGCTAGAAATGTTCCCTGGATCTGAGTCAAAAGGAAGGTGCATCTCCAAGGCACAGTTCAAATGTACATCACCAGGACAAACAGGCAGGGTCCTAGTGCAGATGGACAAGGGCATAATCCAGAAAGATAAGAGCATGGGTCCAATGAACAAGGTAAGGGAGAAATGAGAAAATGGGCAGTCGGGTAACTGGATGAGAGTGATGAACAAAACAAGACAAGATGTAACCTCTGCTATCACCCTTTCAATGTGGCACAGGTCTCGTGTGGGAAGCAAAACAGGCGAAAGTTGATAATTGGGGTCACACTCCCTGCTTGCTTATTCTGCTTTGTGGAATAACCATCAGCAAAGTCCTAGGCAGATGCCAGAGGTAATTTGAGAGCAGGTGACACCCAAAGGAAAAAAGGAATAAAAGAGACGATTCCTAGGCAAAGGAAGGGCAAGAGCAAAGGCCCTGAGGCAGGAGATGCTCAGTGTTCAAGGAAGAACAAGCAGGCCAGCAGGGCTGGAGCAGAGAGAAGAGTAATAAGAGATGAACACAATGAGCAAACAAAGGCCAGATAATACAGGGTCTTGAGGCTACTATAAAGACATGAGCTTTACTCTGAGTAACCACTGCAGAGTTTAGAGCAGACAACTGAAATTATCTAACTTCTTTTTAGCAGGACGACTCTGGGGCATGTATTAAGAATAAACTGGAAAATAAAAAAGCATAAATTGTAAAGCAGGATGGCCAATCTGGAATCCACTGCATTATTCTGCCCTGGATCTATTGGTGGTTGGGCTGAGTAGTGGAAATGGCAGAAGTGATTGAATTCTGAATATATTTTGAAAGGAAAACCATCAGAATTTGGTGTCAGATCAGAAGTGAAATTGTCCCCCTTTCTTGTGTGATTCTTCTTTATATAACACTTATCACTCTCTGACATAGTACACATTTAATGTTCAGTGTTTTATTGACCTTCCATTACAAAGAGAGCTTCTGAAGGTAAGGAACTTTTTGGTCCATTTTGTCCACTGCTGAACCTCCAACTCCTGGTACACAGTAGGTACTTAGCAAACAGTTAACTAAATTAACTCATCTGAAGAAGTTTTAAAACTTAATTAAGATATTTACACTGTCACATTTTCTTCCTTTTAGAGACATAATTTATGGTTATACGTTTGATCTCACTGTTCCATGATGAGTCACTTACCACAGTGAATCCACTTTGAATTGATCTACATTGTTTAGAAAGTGCCACCTAAATTACTTCTACAGTTTGGTAACCCTGTTCTGATAACTGGTATAAACAAACAGCTCTTGATGTGCTAGACATGGAATTAGGTCACCGCTGAGTTCTAATCAACTTCATTTAATTAGTGTGGATGTCAGTGAGGCATATTCAGAAGGCAGATGGTGTAACAACCATTCCTGTGTGGAGGTAATGTGCCTGCTTTCTATTTTGAGTGTATGATCTGTTGATGAAGCTGCTTTGATGCAGCCACTCTGATGCCAAGATAACATAATGAGACCCGTCTGAGGGAACACTTTGAAACAAGAACACTGTGACACTACCGAAAAACAAACCATCAGATTTCCACCTTTCATGCTCTACCAAGTGATGAGCTTCATTCTCTCTTTGAGGGAACTGTGGCTGAAGACAAGACGGGGCCAAGAAAGAACTGAGGGATGGGCTGAAGTTAGGGTCTCTCTTTAAGGACTCATATGTTTGCTACATTTGCCTATCTTAGAAAGGGACACCAAGGATTCTAAACGGAATTTCTCTTTCTTTGATATTCACCTATATCTTGAATGATCTGCACACTGAATAATCATCTGCTTTTATTTAAATCTCTTTAGTTTCAGAATGGCAGATTGTTCTATTTGGCATATGAGAAGACTGACTGAACTCCCTTGATTTTTTGCAGTGCTTCCTCTTGTCAGGCCAACCAGCCTTACTTGATTAGGTTTCTATCAGACCCCAGAGATGAGGGGGGCAAGGGAGGGTATCAAGGAAAAGCAGATTTCCTTGTCTCAGTTTCAGATGCACAGAAAATCCTCAGTCGGATTTCTAATGCTTTTCTTAGGGCTCTCAATTATATTTGTAGATAATATATTTCATGCTGTATGTTGTGTATAATGTATTTCACAAAACGATTTAATAAAAAAGGTATTGACTGAAAAATATCACACTGCAGACCTAGTTAAATAACTTAGGACACTGAAAACACAAAAGAAGCCCTGAAATATGCAACTATAAGAGGTCAAAACAATTCCTTGTACCCTAATCGTATAAATTTGGAATTTGCTTAACCCCAGCCAAGTGCTTACAGTGGATTTAAACAGATTAAATAATACCATATATTTTATACATTAGCCAAAAAGAGTGAAATGGCAATAATTCCACCAATGGTAAAGTGCACTTGTAAGACTGTTTTGCAATTTATTCAACAAGTATTTATGGAGCCACCTACTAGATGCCAGGCACTCTTTTATAACCTGGGGATATAAAGGTAAGCAGGTAAACAAAGTGTTTGATATCATGGACATAACTCCAGAGTGTGGGAGACTAGAAAGAAACAATTAAATAAGTCAATCCATAAGATAACTGCAAGTGTTAAGGAGAGAACAATAGGGATGCAGGAATAAAGTATGAGGTGGGGGGGAATAAGGTGGTCAGGAAAGGTTTCTCAGAAGAGTTTGATTGGTGAGGAGAGAACTACACTAAGATCTGGAGGAAGTGCATTCTCAGCTTTAGTAAAGCAGGTTTTAAGACCAGAAGACTGGGAGAAAAGGCCAATGTGTCTGAACAGGGAGCAAGGAGAGCAGTTTTAAGCAGTCAATTTGAAGAGAGAAGCAAGAAAACAAGATAATCCAGAACCTTAGAGACTCAAAGTAAAGACGTCTGGATTTTACTTAAAGTGTAATAAGAAGTAATGGGAGTTTTAGTTATTTTATGTTAAAAGCCAAAATATAGCACTGATTATGAACTTGGACTATTCTAAATGCCTTACAAACATGTACTCATTTAATCATTTAACAAGCCTATGAAAGAATCACTACTACAGCTGACCCTTGAATGATGCAAGTGCGAGGGGGGCAGACACCCCACACAGTCAGAAATCCATGTGTTACTTTATAGTCAGCCCTCCATATCCAAGGGTCCACATCTGCAGATTCAGCCAGTCATAGGTCAGGTATACTGTGTTAGTCACTCAGTCATGTCTGACTCTTTGCAACCCCATGGACTGTATCCTGTCAGGCTCCTCTGTCCATGGGATTCTCCAGGCAAGAGGGGGTAGCCATCCTCTTCTCCAGGGGATCTTCCAACCCACATATCAAACCCAGGTCTTCTGCATTACAGGCAGATTCTTTATCATCTGAGCCACCAGGGAAGCCCAAGAATACTGGAGTGTGTAGCCTATCCCTTCTCCAGGGGATCTTCCTGACCCAGGGGTCGACTGGGGTCTCCTGCCTTACAGGTGGAATCTTTACCAGCTACATGTATACGGTAATAGGCATTTACTGAAAAAAAGCTGCCTGTGAGTTGACCTTCGCACTTCAAACCCACGTTCTTCAAAGGCCCACTGTACTATTCCTATTTTACAAATAAGGACACAGAGGCCCAGAGACATTTCGTCACATATCATCACACATACTTATATACAACAGAGCCCTGACTCTAAACTAGGACAAACTATCTTATTTAACAAGTGGTGCTGGGAAAACTGGTCAACCACTTGTAAAAGAATGAAACTAGATCACTTTCTAACACCGTACACAAAAATAAACTCAAAATGGATTAAAGATCTAAATGTAAGATCAGAAACTATAAAACTCCTAGAGGAGAATATAGGCAAAACACTCTCAGAAATAAATCACAGCAGGATCCTCTATGATCCACCTCCCAGAATTCTGGAAATAAAAGCAAAAATAAACAAATGGGATCTAATTAAAATTAAAAGCTTCTGCACAACAAAGGAAAATATAAGCAAGGTGAAAAGACAGCCTTCTGAATGGGAGAAAATAATAGCAAATGAAGCAACTGACAAACAACTAATCTCAAAAATATACAACCAACTTATGCAGCTCAACTCCAGAAAAATAAACGACCCAATCAAAAAATGGGCCAAAGAACTAAATAGACATTTCTCCAAAGAAGACATACGGATGGCTAACAAACACATGAAAAGATGCTCAACATCACTCATTATTAGAGAAATGCAAATCAAAACCACAATGAGGTACCACTTCACACCAGTCAGAATGGCTGCGATCCAAAAATCTGCAAGCAATAAATGCTGGAGAGGGTGTGGAGAAAAGGGAACCCTCCTACACTGTTGGTGGGAATGCAAACTAGTACAGCCACTATGGAGAACAGTGTGGAGATTCCTTAAAAAATTGCAAATAGAACTCCCTTATGACCCAGCAATCCCACTTCTGGGCATACACACCGAGGAAACCAGAATTGAAAGAGACACATGTACCCCAATGTTCATCGCAGCACTGTTTATAATAGCCAGGACATGGAAACAACCTAGATGTCCATCAGCAGATGAATGGATAAGAAAGCTGTGGTACATATACACAATGGAGTATTACTCAGCCGTTAAAAAGAATTCATTTGAATCAGTTCTGATGAGATGGATGAAACTGGAGCCGATTGTACAGAGTGAAGTAAGCCAGAAAGAAAAACACCAATACAGTATACTAACACATATATATGGAATTTAGGAAGATGGCAATGACGACCCTGTATGCAAGTCAGGAAAAAAGACACAGATGGGTATAACGGACTTTTGGTCTCAGAGGGAGAGGGAGAGGGTGGGATGATTTGGGAGAATGGGAATTCTAACATGTATACTATCATGTAAGAATTGAATCGCCAGTCCATGTCTGACGTAGGGTGCAGCATGCTTGGGGCTGGTACATGGGGATGACCCAGAGAGATGTTGTGGGGAGGGAGGTGGGAGGGGGGGTCATGTTTGGGAACGCATGTAAGAATTAAAGATTTTAAAATTTTAAAAAAAAAATAAAATTTAAAAAAAATAAAAATAAAAAAAAATAAAATTCACTCTGGTTGCAATGTGGAGGACAAAATGTAGGAGGGCAAGAACAGTCCAGGCCTGAGATGACAGGGGTTTAGGCCCAGAAATGACAGTGAAAACTGAGAACTGAAGTACATGCTACCAAGGTAACAAACAAGTTGCTGACATGGAAAGAGGGAAGGGAATGTGCTTAAACAGGGAGGTCAAGGGAGGCCTTTCTGTGAGAGAGACTTCTGACCTGGGACCTGAAGAAGGACAGAAAAAAGATCATTCCAAAGTCCTAGGGTAGGAGAGGTACGTGTAAAAAGATGAGTGTGGATGGGGCTGCATGAATGAGGTTAGAATGGTGAGTAGAGCTTGAAGGTCAAAGACAGGATGTACAGTATGTACAGTATTTACAGTATGTACTGTAATAGTAGGCCCTTAGAGGATTTCCAGCAGAAAGATGGCATCATCATATCCTTTCAGGAAGTCAGGGAACAAGTATATACTGACCACATACCACATGACACGGACTATTAGGTGCTGGCATATGCATACCCTAGAATACGGGGGAGACAAAAGGCCATCGTCACTGTTGTGTGCTCCAGAATTCATCCAGCACCCCGAGATTATAAAAGAGGCCCCTTTAAAATATAAGTGTAAGTCAATCAAATTTACTAAACGCTAAAGAAAATAACCTAGTCTGTTTTATCGTCATAGTAGTTGCTGAATTAAGGCTTACAGGCTCAATGCACAAGTGAATAAATGATAGCAAAGTCAACTGCAGCTCTAAATGGTAGACTATAAATGACTCAAGCATAACATGGTAAGAGTTCCCAGAGTAAATATTTTCCTACAGTCATTGATAAATAATTCAGATTTCTGGTTGCACCACCTGTCAGTGTTTCTGAGAGAACTAAACTGAATATATACCTGCCCATGACACCACTTCCTGATTCATAAGCCACAGTGAACAAGGACACAGACGGGAGAGAGGCATCCTTCTCCACATTCTCTCTTGTTGAGTCGGCTTTCTTGGCCACAAACATCCCAGAAACTACAAAGAGCAATTAAGGAGGAGCTGAAGAGGAGGAATAGGATAAGGAGGGTTTCACCCATTCAGGAATTGGGGCAGTTTGGGTGTGTGGTGGGCTTCCCAAGTGGAGCTGGTGGCAAAAGAACCTGCCTGCCAGTGCAGGAAATGAAGAGATGTGGGTTCAATCCCTGGGTCGGGAAGATCCCCTGGAGGAGGGCATGGCAACCCACTCCAGTGTTCTTGCCTGGAGAATCCCACGGACAGAGGAGCCTGATGGGATACAGTCCATGGAGTCACAAAGAGTCAGGCACAGCTGAGGCGACTTAGCACACACACACACGAGTGTGTGGTAAAGACCTCAAACTAGGAAGTCTAGAAGTCTGGGTTAGGTTCCTCACTTTGCCCCTTCCTCAGGTTCCAGGAAAATTGTCTTAGACATACTGAGTCTTAGGTTTCTCATCCTATATCATGGTGGGGAGGGGGCGCGGAATAGCTATAAATAAATTAATAAAGATGATCATTGCAAATAATGCTAAATGCTATGAAAGAAGAAAAAACTGAGCACTATGACAGAGATTGGGAAAGGTGGGAATTCTGAGTCAAGGAGATAGTTCAGGAAAGGACTAAGCTGCAGGTGCTATCACTCTGCACTGAAGGGAATATCAAGACTTTACACATAAGAGGTTATGAATATGAAATGTGGGGGGAAATAGTAAGCATAAGCAAGTGCTCACTCTTCATTAATCTGTGTGTAGAAATTAAGGGTTTTCTGAGAGGAACAGGGATTCAGAGGCAGGGCTGAGGCCCTTCCCACCATGAAAGGCAAACCAGGAAATAGTGACGAAGCAAAAATCAAGACTTACCCTGCTGCATCTGCATTTCAAAGGGACCCCAAATCTAGGCCAGTGGGTTGTCAGAGACACAGGTTCTAAACCAGAGGCTTCCATAGTCAAGGGATGAGCTTTTGTTTCTGAATCCCTCCTGGTTCACACAGAGGATGATACAAGAGTGGGAGCTGAACAGGTGAGAGAATACATTAATTTATTTTTTATTTTAAGCCTTGATAAAAACAAGACAACAGATCCCAAATGGAGTCACTTATGTTAAACCTCACATCACCAAACCAAAAAGTGACTTATTTACAATTTTGGCTCTCCCAGACACCGAGTCTAAACCCAGTTGATCAGGAATCCCCTATCAAACTAGGCTCTGTCAACACTAATCTACCTGACAGACTCCTACTACCCTAAAAAGGAAAGTGACCTCCCAGTGACCAACCCCAACAGTTTTATCTCTTAATGTAACGTCCTCCATACTCTTCTGCTTAGGTAAGTCTCATTTTGTATAGATCCTAAGTGGTGGTGTTTTAGTTGCTAAGTTGTGTCCTGACTCTTTGCAACTCCGTGGACTGTAGCCTGCCAGGCTCCTCAGTCCATGGAATTCTCCAGGCAATAATGCTGGAGTGGGTTGCCATACCCTTCTCAGGAGATCTTCTCCACCCAGGAATCGAAAGCAAATCTCCCACACTGCAGACTTTCTGTACCACTGAGCCACCAGAGAAGTCCATGGATCCTCGGAGCTCCTTTCTAGCTGCTGGATGGAATAGTGCCCGATTCCAGTTGATTTTTGCTCAAAAAAGAAAACAAACAAAAAAACACCCTGGAAAGTTTTAACATGCCTCAGTATCCTTGCCTAGAGAATCCTGTGGACAGAGGAGCCTGGAGGGCTGCTGTTCACAGGGTCGCACAGATTCGGGACACGACTGAAGCGACTTAGCATGCATGCATGCATTGGAGAAGGAAATGGCAGCCCACTCCAGTATTCTTGCCTGGAGAATCCCAGGGACAGAGGAGCCTGGTGGGCTGCTGTTGATGGGGTCGCAGAGTCGGACACGACTGAAGCGACTTAGCAGCAGCAGCAGTAGTTTATCTTTTAACGGCCCTGACTTCAGCAGAGGACACCTGAGGAGACTCCTGAGAGCCCCGTGAAGCAACAAGAGAGCAGGGGTCTGCACCTGAGAGCCCCTCGTTCTCGCTGCTCTCTTGCAGGTGGTGAGGGAGTCCCTCCTCCTAGCTCAGCAGCTTTCGTGTCCCATGTCGTGAGTTTTTGAACTTTTCTTGAGGGGCTCTTTTTCTCGCGTTAGGTCCAGAAACCAGTGGAGTCCTAGCCGTTCCGACTTGGAAGCTGGACCGGGTCCGGGGTCAGCCTGGGTCCGACTGGGAAACCAGACCGGGTTCCGGTCCACCTTAAGCCGGACCGCGTCCAGTTCGAGGCCTCACGGGAAGTGTTTTGCCTCAAGGCCGAGCAAGCAAGTTAACCTTATTGAAAATAACCTTGAATTACAGTGACTGCAGCGAAGAACTTTTCACCTGGATAACTTCTGCGTTTCCCGGGTGCCCTGGAGGAAAAGGGTCTCAGCAAAGCACTCGCCTTAATGGGCAGAGCGAAAATTCTTTTTCCTCCTCCTGAGTTTCCCATGACCAGGGTTAGAGCCTCCGGGACCCCCTAGTGGCCGTGGCAGATCCTGCACTCAGAATCCTGGGAGAATTCTTATCGAAGTCCGCTGCTCAGATCTGTATCTGTGGTTCTAGGTTAAGAAAGGAAGGTAAAATCTCACGTTGTCTCTTCCTTCCCAAATGCAAATTGGCGGGTAGGGGGTTAGTAATCACATTTCGAATTGGGAATTGTGAACTTGCTTTGGGGTACCCGGTGGTTGTTGATCTTTTCTCTCAGAGACAAGATCATTGCCTTTTCATTCTTTCTTTCTTTCTTTCCTTTTTTTAAAAAATTTGGCTGCCTCGGGTCTTAATTGCAACATATGAGCTCTAGTTCCCTGACCAGGGAGGAAACCCCGCCCCCTACAGTGGAAGCAGTCTTAGCCATTGGATCACCAGGGAAGTCCCTATTGCCTTTTGCCTTCTTGTTTGCCTTGTCTTTGTGTCCTGAGAACTAGATTTGGCAACTGTCAGGTGGCAGGGGCCCCAAAATATGGGCAGACAAAAATGCAAAATGCTGGGTCTTGCAGAGTGTTGCCGTCTCTCAGAGGAATTGTCTTTGGTCAGGACTGCCTCTGGATCTTGGGACGGTAGTATCTTCTGCATCCTCTTTAGAGCTTCCCACATAACTTTGTGGTAAAGAATCTGTCTGTCAAAGCAGGAAATGCCAGAGACTCAGTTTTGATCCCTGGATCGGGAAGATCCTCTGGAGAAGGGAATGGTAACCCACTCCAGTATTCTTGCCTGGAAAATCCCACGGACAGAGGAACCTGGAGTGGGGTCACAAAGAGTCGGACACAGTGGAGCACACTTCCTTTCCTTTGGAAGGCCTTTTGCATCCAGGAGGTTGTTCCATAATGCCAGGAATAGTTACTATTTGTCCCTGAGGAAACATGATTTTTGCTCAGATAAACTCTTAAAAATTTTAATGTGCCTCAGTTTATCTTTTAACAGCCTGCACTGCAAGCAATTGCACGGCAGCAACATAGTCAGAGTCAGAGAGGTGGCTCAGAGTCAGAGGTTAGAGCATTTTTAATAGCATTTGAAAGAAAAAATTATCAAATTTGTCACTAAATTTTTTTTTAAAAAGTTGTTCATTTACCTGCTTAATTATAACTTTGTTAACTCATACTACTCTGATGCTGGGAGGGATTGGGGGCAGGAGGAAAAGGGGACGACAGAGGATGAGATGGCTGGATGGCATCACCAACTCGATAGACTGTGAGTCTGAGTGAACTCCGGGAGCTGGTGATGGACAGGGAGGCCTGGCGTGCTGCGATTCATGGGGTCGCAAAGAGTCGGACAGGACTGAGCGACTGACTGAACTGAACTGAACTGAACTGATCAACAATAAATCAGAGAGCCCAAACCTGAACAAAAAGACTTCCAACTGCCCCTTAAAACATCATCAAATGGAAAAGGAGGCCATTTTAAACAAGCAGCTTTCCCAAGCCCCGGGGAAGCTGGAAGGCTGTTAAAGCCGTTATTAGCATATCTAGCCACCAGATGTCACCATTGGTTTTAGCAAATATACTCTACCTAGCTCTGGGGCTGCTGCTGCTGCTGCGAAGTCACTTCAGTCGTGTCCGACTCTGTGTGACCGCATAGACGGCAGCCCACCAGGCTGCCCCGTTCCTGGGATTCTCCAGGCAAGAACACTGGAGTGGGTTGCCATTGCCTTCTCCAGTGCATGAAAGGGAAAAGTGAAAGTGAAGTCGCTCAGTCATGTCTGACTGTTAGCGACCCCATGGACTGCAGCCCACCAGGCTCCTCCGTCCATGGGATTTTCCAGGCAAGAGTACTGGAGTGGGGTGCTATTGCCTTCTCCGACCTAGCTCTAGCCTAATTCATAAATTCCTACCATTTTGGACCTCAGAGACAAATGTCATTTCACCTGGACAGCTGATGAAACTGAGACTCTGGTTAGTTCCTAGTATTTACAGTATTTATTTATTTTTTATGATTCAGTTTAGCATCTTCAAATTCCCTTCCTAGTGCTTTCTGTTTCATGTATTGTTATTTTTAAAAAATTGAAACCAGTGTGATGATGCCCTTTAGGCTAGTAAACTACAATTAAGAATTAAATCAAAACAGTTGTCTGTGTCATGGGGCTCAGATCCAGGTAATAGTTTTCACTTACTTTTTCCCTTTTTAAAATGCCACACTCTTGAGTATTGCTAGTTGAAACACACCTTAACAAAGGAAAAAGGAAGAAGTTGCCAATCAAAGTCCAATTAAAATATATTCGTTTTAGGCAGGTGATGTTTAAATAGGATTCCATAGAAGAGAGTTCATATTTATGAACCTTACAAATTACTTTTTCACTATATATGTGAACCTAGAATTACTTTATTCCTTAGTTTCTCTATTTTTGATAAGTATAAAGGAGATTAAATGTTAACATCTCTTGTTGCTAATTCTTTAGCTTCTCTCTGTGGAATAGCAAGTACTTCTATTTACACAAATCTATTTTCTCTCCAACAAGACTCCTTCTGCATCCTCACGCTTGTTCAAATATCCCAAAACAAGCAACTTTTTACATTTCTATCTCCTCCTTCCCATTCTCACCATTTCTACTGCCTTGTAGGGAGAAATATCTAATACATTTTCATTTCCTAAAGATACCACAAAGATACCCTGGAAGTTCCTTACTACATAGAAACCATCATTATTGCTTTTCCCCCTAAAAATAGAGCCAAGCAACAATACATGACAAGAGCAAGGACCAAAGGGGAAAGCAAAGAAATGTATGCAACGGAGATTTTATGAAAGAACATCCCAAGAATTGACTCTTAAATCACATGATTCTGGAATTGTGGCTTTATAGCTCTATGATTTTTTTAAATTTTTACTTGATGTATAGTTGGTTTACAATATCATCTTTATTCAGCTATACAGCAAAGTGATTCAGTTATATGTATTTTTTCAGATTATTTTGCATTAAGGCTATTATAAGATATTGAATATAATTCCCTGTGTTATATAGTAAATCCTGTTGCTTATCTATTTTATGTATAGCAGTTTGTATCTGTTAATCCTATACTCTTAATTTATCCCTCCCACCAAACCCTCACTTTTCCTTTTAGTAACCAAAAGTTTGTTTCCTATGTCTGTGAACTAGGACAGACATACCTTCTGTTTTGTATCTACATTCCTTTGTATTATTTTTAGATTCCACAAACAAGTGATATTATATAATATTTGTCTTTCTATGTCTGACTTACTTCACTCGGTAAGTAGGCCCACCCATGTTGTTGCAAATGGCATTATTATATTCTTTTTTATTTTTTTTTATTCTTTTTTTTTTTCTTTTTTATAATTGGGTTTTCCTGGTGGCTCAGACAGTAAACAGTGTGCCAGCAATACGGGAGACCTGTGATCAGTCCCTGGCTTAGGAAGATCCTCTGGAGGAGGGCATTATAACATTAATTTTATAATTAATGTTCCATTATATATATATATATTGATAAAGATATTTATATCTTCATCTTCATAAATCAGTCTGTTGATGGGTACTTTGATTGTTGTCTTAGCTATTGTAAATGGTGCTGCTTGTGAACATTAGGATATATATGTCTTTTCAAATTAGAGGGTATCTTTTGGGGGTATATACACAGGAGTGGGATTACTGGATCATGTGGTAGCTGTAGTTTTAGTTTTTTAAGCTAACTCTATACTGTTTTCCATAGTGGGTACACCAGTTTACATCCCCACCAACAGTGCAGAAGAGTTCCCTTTTCTCTATACCTTCTCCAGGATTTATTGTTTATAGATTCTTTGATGATATATAGTCCCATGATTGTTTTTCTTTTAATTGGCAAACAGAATTGCACTCACTATTCAAACAAAATAACAGGAATTGCATGAGCTCCAATGAACAAAAATGCATAGTTGATTTATTTAAATCCTAGAAGTAATATTCAATGAGTTTGAGTAAAACTTGCTGCTAAAAACAGGACATTAAAGGTAATTTAAATATATTCAGTGCAGTCATGTATTCCAGTTTCATACACATTAAGTAGGTTTTTATATCTAAGGTGCCATCAACGGACCTCTCAGACATTCAAAATACCAGCTTTACATCATTAACACATTCCTGGTCAATGAGTTGGGTAATGTAGAACTTATGAAAATATATATTGCCATTCTCTTTCAAATGAGCTGCACATGTAATATTAACATAACTATATTGGTCTAATTTCCTTATTTTCAATAGCGTGCAGTTTGGAAATATAAATTGACAAATGAGAGCCAAATGAGGAAAGGGGTCTTACCCAAAAGGTCGTAAATTATAAAGCCTCAGCAAGGAATATCTTAGATAATTGCCATGATGTAAAAGTGTTAAATAGTATGCATTTAGGTTTTTCTTTTTTTTTTTTAAAGAAAAACTTACGTTGTTTTAACCATTTTATTTCAGCAAATCTGTTGGTGGTAGATAATTTGACCTTCTTTTTAAAGAGGTAGTTTGACTCACCTAAGTATCTAGGTTGGGCTTCCCAGGTGAGTGGGTGGCAAAGAATCCACCTGCCAATGCAAGAGACACAGGTTTGATCCCTGAGTCAGGAAGATCCCCTGGAGAAGGAAATGGCAGCCCAGTCCAGTATTATTGCCTGGAAATCCCATGGATGGAGGAGCCTAATGGTCTGCAGTCCATGGGGTTGCAGAAGAGTTGGATACGACTTAATGACTAAACAAGAAGTATCTAGGTTACTTTCCACATGGACTGTGGGAAGGTCAAATCTTGGATCCTATTCCCGGAGATTCTGCCTTAATTTAATTCTGCTTTAGTGCAATGCTCAGGAGTGGCCTGACCATTGGAGATTTAAAAGCTTTCTAGGTGATTCTAACGTGCAGACAATGTTGAGAATCACTATACCAAACCTTACATCTTAGGTAAACTGATGTTAACACATTCCTGCTTTGTTATTTTCAAAGTTATTTATAAGGGGAGTTAGTTCCAGGTTGGGTTTAAAGTGCACTTTTGGAAACCTTTCAAGTTACTGCAAAAGGTGATTGCAAACTAAACATTCTTTACAGCCAAGG
Source organism: Ovis canadensis (assembly GCF_042477335.2). NCBI lineage: Eukaryota > Metazoa > Chordata > Mammalia > Artiodactyla > Bovidae > Ovis > Ovis canadensis. The sequence continues at coordinate 30,843,952 of NC_091248.1, read as the reverse complement.
GAGGAGGGAAATATAATTAGTAGATGCACCTTCACTCATCTCTGAAGTAATCAATAGATCTTTTACAAAATTCCCAAAAGCAAACTCTTTGGAACTTCCAAAGAACATTACTGGTGTTACCAAAAAACTGTCAAACAAAAAAATCCAATGTCAAATAGTTTGGGGTTAAATCATACTTTTCTTTTCTACAAGATTTCTTAGAAACACTGTAATAGGTTGAAAATCTGCAAGAGGAACAGAATTCCCTGTGTAGCATGCAATGAATGTGTTGAATGATTCAAGGAACCATGGGCCTAGTGTTTTATGGCGCACACTTACAGAAGTGAAACCCAAGGATGTATCTTTTAAGGCAATAAAACCAAAAATGTTGTCCAAAGGTTTCACTCTGCAAGTCTGATATACCACTTGCTTTTTAATATTCTGTTTTGAATATATCACTGTATCAGTAGTGTGTTAGTCACTCAGTCGTGTCCAATTATTTGTGACCCCATGAACTGTAGCCCACCAGGCTCCTCTGCCCATGGGGATTCTCCAGGCAAGAAAACTGGAGTAGGTTGCCATTTCCTTCTCCAGGGGATCTTCCTGACCCAGGAATGGAACCTGGGTCTCTTACACGGTGCAGGTGGTTTCTTTATAGTCCGAACCACCAGGGAAAAGCTGTCTTTGTGTTACCTTCAAATATCTGGAAATTCTCTACAACAGGCCCAGCCTAGTAGTTAAGATTACAAACTCAGGAGCAAAAGTTTTTGGGGTCCCATAGAACATTTTTTACTTAATCTCTCTGTGCTTCAGTTTCTTCACCTGTCGAAGGCGGAAATGTATCCCACCCCGCTCATAATATCTTGTGCTTGGTAAATTTAGGTTGTTGACATTCCATTACAATAGCAGTTACAAGAGTGCCTTAAAAGAGAGGCACCAAACTGCCATATAAAGAATTTCCAAGGAAATTTCTGAGGAGCTATGCTGTAACCTCTGAACCCTGTGACCCACTTTGAGAATATAAGCGGACTGAGAAAGGGAAGGAGAAGAAATACTTGTGAAGAGAGAGCACTGTGGAAATAGCTGTTGCCTTACGAGTAAGCTCCACCATCTCTCTCTGTTGAGAAGAACTCGGAGGGGTCCCCTTGGTGACCCTGAGTGGTATAAGCATGCATTTTGGGGGCCCCATGTCTGCCATCTGCCTTCTGTCCAGGAAATCTAGAGGACCATGGATGGTTGAATAACTGCTCTGAAGGCCGGTCCATCTGCTTTGCCAGAGTTTTTCAGGGCGTAGGACGTGCAAGTGTTTCCTGTGAACCAGATGACAAAGAACCTGGCCAAACAGAGGCCCAGCAAGAGGCTGGAAATGAGGCCAGATTCCTTGGGTCCAAAGCAGGAGGAACAAGTGGCATCCAGTTGCCAGTTAGCAATAAGGGAACTGAAGGAGGGAGGCCCCCAGCAAATATCATCACAAAAACTCCACAAAAGCGCCCCAGGAAGAAAGAATCGATTTTAAGCCGAAAGGCCCAAGATAACTAAACAGAGGAAAGCTAATGAGGGCCTCTTTCCAGGGCAGATCTACAGGGGAAGCAGGTGAGGGAGGTTTGCCTGTTAAATCAAGGTCGGAGCTTAGTAATATCTTGGGCCACCTAAATTTAATTACTGAACTGAGCCGTGTTCATGACCTTAATTGACAGTAGGGTGATCTGTTACTTAAACATGAACAGAAGAGTGATGGGGTCTGGAGAAATTTTCATCCAGAAGTACCCAGTGATTACTGGAGCAGGCGTGCATGCATGCTAACTCATTCAGTCATGTCCAACTCTGTGACACCAGTCTCCTCTGTCCATGGAATTTTCCAGGCAAGAATACTGGAGTGGGTTGACATTTCCTTCTCCAGGGGATCTTCCTGATCCAGGGATCAAACCCAAGTCTTCCACGTCTCCTGCATTGGCAGGAAGATTCTTTACCACTGAGCCACCTGGGAAGCCCGACTGGGACAGGAAAGATGAAAATAAAAATGATTTGATGATTTGCTGTTATGATATCATGAGTCTTGCACCAGATACATTATATATTTGAAATATACATCTTATATCTATTTATTTGTTCTTGTTTAATCACTAAGTCATGTCGATTCTTTGCAACCCCATGGACTTCAGCCTGCCAGGCTCCTCTGTCCATGGATTTTCTAGGCAAGAATACTGGAGTGGGTTGCCATTTCCTCCTGCAGGGGATCTTACCAACCCAGAGATCAAACCTGTGTCTCATGCATTGACAGGAAGATTTTTTACCACTGAGCCACCAGGGAAGCCCAATATATATATTTAAATGTTATAAATATACACTATATAGTGTATATAATAATTATACCTAATAAATATTGTATACATTTTTTAGGGCAAAAGTTTCATAAATTCTTATGAATTGAAGGACAATCAGTTCAGTTCAATTCAGTCACTCAGTCGTGTCCGAATCTTTGTGACCCCATGAACTGCAGCATGCCAGGCCTCCCTGTCCATCACCAACTCCCGGAGTCTACACAAACCCATGTCCGTTGAGTCAGTGATGCCGTTCAACCTTCTCATACTCTGTCATCCCCTTCTCCTCCTGCCCTCAATCTTTCCCAGCATCAGAGTCTTTTCATTTTATTTATTTATTTATTTAAATTATATTTTTACTTTATAATACTGTATTGGTTTTGCCATACATTGACATGAATCCACCACAATGAGGTACCATTTCACACCAGTCAGAATGGCTGCAATCCAAAAGTCTACAAGCAATAAATGCTGGAGAGGGTGTGGAGAAAAGGGAACCCTCTTACACTGTTGGTGGGAATGCAAACTAGTACAGCCACTATGGAAAACAGTGTGGAGATTCCTTAAAAAATTGCAAACAGAACTGCCTTATGACCCAGCAATCCCACTGCTGGGCATACACACCAAGGAAACCAGAATTGAAAGAGACTCATGTACCCCAATGTTCATCGCAGCAGTGTTTATAATAGCCAGGACAGAGTCTTTTCAAATGAGTCAGCTCTCTGCTTCAGGTGGCCAAACTATTGGAGTTTCAGCTTCAACATCAGTCCTTCCAATGAACACCCAGAATTGATCTCCTTTAGAATGGACTGGTTGGATCCCCCTGCAGTCCAAGGGACTCTCAAGAGTCTTCTCCAACACCACAGTTCAAAAACATCAGTTCTTTGGCACTCAGCTTTCTTTATAGTCTAATTCTCACATCCATACACAACCACTGGAAAAACCATAGCCTTGACTAGATGGACCTTTGTTGAGAAAGTAATATGTCTGTTTTTTAATATGCTGTCTAGGTTGGTCATAACTTTCCTTCCAAGGAGCAAGCATCTTTTAATTTCATGGCTACAATCACCATCTGCAGTGATCTTGGAGCCCAGAAAAATAAAGTCAGCCACTGTTTCCACTGTTTCCCCATCTATTTGCCATGAAAGAGATGGGAATACCAGACCACCTGACCTGCCTGCTGACCTGTATGCAGGTCAGGAAGCAATAGTTAGAACTGGACATGGAACAACAGACTGGTTCCAAATAGGACAAGGAATACGTCAAGGCTGTATATTGTCACCCTGCTTATTTACCTTATATGCAGAGTACATCATGAGAAACGCTGGGCTGGAGGAAGCATAAGCTGGAATCAAGATTGCTGGGAGAAATATCAATAACCTCAGGTATGCAGATGACACCACCCTATGGCAGAAAGTGAAGAAGAACTAAAGAGCGTCTTAAAGGACAATAATGCCCTAGATCTTCCATGTGTGCTATTCAAAATGTGGTCCATGAACCAGCAGCATCTGTATCATCAGAGAGTTCTATAGAAATGAAAAACCTCAAACCTCATCTCAGACCTGTAGAATCAGAACCTGGATTTTAACAAGATCCCCAGGGGATTCAGATGCGTATTAAAGTTAGAGAAGTGTTCCTTTATACCACCTGGCTGTCCATAAGAAAATCTTTGTGAGATTTTAGCATCTACTAATTGTGACCTAACCAATCCATTTAAGTTCGTCATAAAGGACATCATAAAGGACTTATTTATCAATAAATAAAGGACTGACAGTAACGTCACATGTGTTATAGCAGTTCGGCATTGTCAAGGCTCACTTTATCTCCGCTCTACTCACAATTCACTGGTTAATTGTTAATCTGGTTTAGGTTTTTCGCCTGTGCCCTTTATGCACATGCAACTGGTCAGACAAGTGACAAGAAAGCCCATATCTAGCACCTGGTGTTCCCAGGCCACCTTCTAATATGAAAGGAAGATTAGATAGTTCAGCGTCTGTTACTGGGTAATATAACACTTATTAGCTTATCTTTGCAATTTAGCCACAGAGCTTCCAGATTCTGTGGGTAATACGTGAGACAGCTTTCCAGATTTTCGTAGCCTCAGAAAAACTTGCCTGGGTGGCCTTATCAGCAGAAATGAAGACAAATTACCTCCTTTGGCTCTTACCTCTCCTTTAGATCCACCTCTGTCACTAACTGGGAAGCCTGCAGCTACAATCAACAGGCAAATTGCCATCTGAGTTTTAGTGGGTGGATTCAAGGACAGACCATAGGCTTTGGGAGAGCCAAATAAAATGCAGCATAGTACCAGGGAGGTACTGATGCTGGGAAAGATTGAAGGCAATAGAAGCGGGGCGGGGCGGCAGGAGAGGATCAGATGGTTAGATAACATCACCAACTCAATAGACATGAATTTGAGCAAACTCCAGGAGTAGTGGAAGACAGAGAAGCCTGGTGTGCTGCAGTCCATGGGACTGCAAAAAGTCAAACACAACTTAGCAACTGAACAGCAATAACAAGCAGAGAAGTGCTCAAGACCCATGCCAGCTGTGAGCAGCATGGGCTCATGGTACCTGGAGGATAACAAATCAACATTTATTGAATGAGTACATAAATCATGAATTAATATTCAACAAATGAATTAGTCTGGAATTTGTATCTTTTAGGCTAATTTGTGTTCCTCAATTCTCATAGTTCCCTGATGAATGAAATCTTATGCAATGTTTCTTTTTTCATTCCTTCTCATGCCTGAACTCACCTTATTGCTGGGGGGATTCCATTTGTTTCAGGAGAGCAATATCATAATCCAGCAAGGCCATTGTCACGTGATCACTAGCTATGGCGTGGGAAGTTTAATCTGGGGTCCACCACTTGTAGGCAGTATAATCTTGGATAGTGACCTAACTTTCAGAGCCTCTCTGTCCTTTCTTGTAAAACAAGACTTGTCTATAGGATTATTTTGTGATTTAAAGAGGATAACATCTGTGGAAGTTCGTAGCATGGGTAGGTGGTAAGTCCTCAATAATTTCTTGTACATTTCTCATTATCTCACCTTATCCTAGGTACGTTGTTCTGGCTTTGCTTAAATCTTATCCATGTCCTTACTAGCTTCAACTTCTGAAGGTAATTTAAATTGTCCGCTTTTATAAATAGTTCTTAGAGGCAGAGCATAGAATTAGCTTCAGTTTGGTACTTTCCAGTTCATTTGTTCACTCATTCATACATTCTTTCAAATGATCATTTCCCAAGTGCTTAGGAAGCATCAGGGCTTCCCTGGTAGCTCAGAAGGTGAAGGATCAGCCTGTAATGCAGGACACTGGGGGTCAATCCCCGGGTAGGGAAGATCCCCTGGAGAAGGGAATGGCTATCCACTCCAGTACTCTTGCCTGGAGAATTCCATGAACAGATGAGCCTAGCATGCTCCAGTCCATGGAGTCTCAAGAGCTGGACAAGACTGAGCGACTAACACTGTCACACTTTAGCGGGCATCAAATATAACCCCAATATATCCAACTAGAAAGAAGTCTCATTAAAAGAAAATTCTATGATGAGTGCAGTTACTATAATCAGAATGCCTGCTGCCTGTTCTGCTCTGAACCTCAGTCCACATGCATAGAACTTCATCTACTCAGGATGCCAAGGGGGAAATGGATCACTAGCAAATATCTCAGCACCAGATACATCAGACTTTCCCTGATGACTCAGATGGTAAAGAATCTGCAATGTGGGAGACCTGGGTTCAATTCCTGGGTGGGAAAGAGCCTTAGAGAAGGGAGTGGCAACCCACTCCAGTATTCTTGCCTGGGAAATCCCATGGACAGAGGAGCCTGATGGGGCTACAGTCCATAGGTCGCAAAGAGTCAGACACGACTGAGTTATCTTCATATGTGAAAATTCTAATAGAGAGGTCTCTTCACAATAAAACAGATATATACATCAGGTTATCTTTATGTCCAATGTTTTTTTCATTTTATTTCCTAGAGAAAAGCTCAAATACTAGACTGATTCAGAATGGAACGTCTGTTAGCATTTTTAAACTCCATCTGGTGAGAAGTGGCCTTTCCTAACTACAGTCTGAATTCCTCAGGATGCTGAGCTACAGGTGCCATGATTCTTCCTGAGCAACACCGTTAGGCACCATACTTAGTAAGCATACACAGGACATTTTGTTGAATCCTGCTCATATTAGTTACTTTTACATTCACAAGCACTACAAATTCTTCAAAGTCACATTCATCAAACTAAGAAAACTAATACCAACAGTCTGTAGGAGCTAGAACACTATTTCAGGTATCAGATTAGAAACAAGAATGATTTAGCTTCAGTTGCAAGTGACTTTATAACTTGTATTTTCTAAGGAGCGAAAAAACTAACTCAAGAAAAAAAAGTGTAACCTATAAATTTTGTAGCATGTTTTCAACAATAAAACCAGATATTGCAAGTGAAAAATAAATCTCAGAAAGAAGGTACACTTTGAAAGATAAAATATTAAGTCCTGGAAAAAACAGTGACTACAAAGATGAATAAACCTAGTTTAGACAGCAGTTAGGAACTTCAAGAAGAAGATGAAATTTCCCAATAGTAGAGCAATTGGCAAGAGATCCAGCTGAACAGAAGGTGACGAGAGCATCGGTAAGAGGCAGGAGCAGAGTCTGGGCTTCTCTTGTATCGCACCACGTCTCTATTGCTGTTTAGCCGCTAAGTCGTGTCTGACTCTTCTGGGACACCATGGACTGGAGCCTCTCAGGCGCCACGGTCCATGGGATTTCCCAGGTATGAACACTGGAGTGGGTTGCCATTTCCTTCTCCAGGGGATCTTCCCAACCCAGGGATTGAACCCACGTCTCCTGCACTGGTAAGTGATTTCTTTACCACCGAGCCACCAGGGAAGGTCATGCCACATCTCTAGGTATTAGGAAATGAGCACACTGACACAGAGACTGTCAAATATTTAAACACTGTTCAGAACTGTATCTCACCCTGTTCAGCTGGCAATGGGGTTTCAAGTGTTCCCGATGAGCTACGCACACCTCAAATCTAGCATAAATAAGGCTTCGTCCTTGCTCAGGACTCAGAGCGATCATCTTGCTTCCCAGAATTCTGCCTAGATCAAAGTAGGTGTTCTGTAAATATCTGCTCAATGAGGCTGAACTGAACTAGAATTTTGTTTGGATGTTCCTGTATCCCAAGATTTTGAAATGAATTGTGACCTTATAATGTGTGTGTGTGCACGCGTTTGTTCTAATAGAATAAACTAACAAATCAGACTTTATTAAAGGGGCCCAATAAAAGCTTCTCGATAAAACCAGTTTAGTTGCTCTATAAGCTACCTCTGCCTTAACAATCCTGGCTGAGCAGAGTTGGCTAAGAGCAATAGCTTTCAATTAATTAAGTCATTTGAGCAAACTGTCCATTTTGAATTTATTTTCCATTTTTCCTGATTCTTTTCCCATAGGGTAACCTGTGAAGATCTAAAAACAAAACGTTATTTGAAAAAGGTAACTTTTGTGAATGGAATAATTTCAACTTGACTGCCAAGAATTTTTCACATTTATCTAGATTTTTTATGATAGGTGAAATTATTGAGTTGATCGCATTGTGGCTGTGGTTTACTCGCTAAGTCATGTCTGATTCTTGCAGTTCCATTGACTGTAGCCAGCCAGGCTTCTCTGCCCATGGGATCTCCTAGGCAAGAATACTGAGGTGAGTTGCCATTTCCTTCTCCAGGGGATCCTGCCCACCCAGGGATCAAATTTGTGCTTCCTACATCTCCTGCATGGCAGGTGGATTTTTTATGGGTGGGCCACACATTAGTGCAGAGTAAATGATACTAAGTTACAACTTGTATTTGTTTGTGTTTAATTTGCCATTTCAACTAAAATTATTGCCAGTAAAGGTCATCATGTGATGTTGGAAATGACTCTTGAGAGTCTCTTGGACTGCAAGGAGATCCAACCAGTCCATCCTAAAGGAAATCAGTCCTGAATATTTGTTGGAAGGACTGATGCTGAAGCTGAAACTCCAATACTTTGGCCACCTGATGTGAAGAACTGACTCATTGGAAAAGACCCTGATGCTGGGAAAGATTGAAGATGGGAGGAGAAGGGCATGACAGAAGATGAGATGTTTGGATGGCATCACTGACTAGATGGACATGAGTTTGAGCAAGCTCCAGGAGTTGGTGATGGACAGGGAAGCCTGGCGTGCTGCAGTTCATGGGGTCATAAAGAGTTGGACACGAATGAGCAACTGAACTGAAAGGTCATGCAGTTTGCTATAACTTTTGCAAATTTCAGTGAAATTTTATATGTGCCCAAAGACCATCACCACAGATATATGATTTCACCAGACAGTTTTAGAATTATCATAACTGCTAATGTATTTATTTAGTAGTCTTGGCTCTTAAATCTATAAACACACTACACTTCAATTAACTATGCAAGGGAATAAATCAAAGTAAGAGTTTGCTTTGAGCATTCTTTCTGTGAGCAGCATTAGAAATATAATACAAAAAAGATTGCAATTAGAGAGATACAATAACAAAATAACCTATTAGTATCTGATTAATGATAGGTGCTCAATGATTGTCTGGCTGAGTGAATGGACACAGGGAAGATGAATAACACAACTGTGGGATATGTAATTTTATAGATGAAGAACTATAGAAAAACTTTCTGTACAAAACAGAAATAGAAGAAAGTGTTTTTATATTCAAGGTATCTCAAAGACAATAAAACAAATCATGTTCAAGCTGCTGGTGGTGCTGGTGGTTATAACCACCTGCCAGTGCAGGTGACATAGAACTGCAGGTCCAATCCCTAATTGGGAAAGATCTTCTGGAGGATCCACTCCAGGATTCTTGCCTGGAGAATCCCACGGACAGAGGAGTGTGGTGGGCTACAGTCCATGGGGTCACAAAGAGTCAAACATGACTGAAGGGACCTAGCACATGAATGTTTTCATTCTCCATTATTGACTTAAAATATAGAAAATATTAAAATCCAAGAACAATTACAGGTTTAATGTATTGAGGAAGAAGGAAATTTTAATTAAATTTTGCAAACAGAATAAATCTCATTTAAGTATGAATGCCTCTTCAAAAAGCAATTAATAATAAAAATGCTAATATAAGTTGAAAAAATCAAGAGCATTGAAAGTATTAAGACAAAAAGACAAAATTAATTTATAAAGACAGATTATTCCAACACAATAAATACCAATAATGCAATAGCAGAGACACATAACAGGAAGTCAGGAAGGAACTAGTTTCACAGTAATAGATTTACAGAAAGAAAAAAATGTCTGAAAGAGCTATTAGGAAATTTCCCAGTATAATGTGGGTTAACAGAAGCAGAAAGTGACATTTATTTTATAGAAAATACACATACCACAGTATGGCCTATGCATTAAACAAAGGTTTATTTAGAGTTAACATTTGCTTCTTATTGAATTCCTTAAGGAAAACTAAGTCTAAATTAAGAATTTTATCTTGTGATTGTTAAATTGTGTTTCCAGTAATTAGTATATCTAAGATGAAATGTCAAAGGGAAAATAGTTTTTTTTTTAAAATATGTATCTCTCTATCAAAATGCTTCATGTTGTTCCAAGTCTAAAAATGTCTTTAAGATGACACAGTATCAACAAAGATCAAATAATGGAGATTTTATCTTCCTAAGTAAATCCCTTTTCTTTTTTGATAAAGAAGAGAAAATGTAATTATAAAGTTATTCCAAGCTCACTGCCACTCTTAACTTTGAAAATTGAGAAGGTGGGGCTTCCCTGGTGGCTCAGTAGTAAAGAATCTGCCTGCCAATGCAGGAGACATGGGTTCAATCCCTGATCTAGGAAGATCCCAAATGCCTTGGAGCAACTAAGCTTGTGTACCACGACTACTTAGCCTGTGCTTTAGAGTCAGGAGCCACAAATACTGAGCCCACACACCTCAGGGACCGAAGCCCACAAGCCCTCGAGCCCATGCTCTGCAACAAGAGAAACCACTGCAATGAGAAGTCCAGGTACTGCAATCAGAGGAAAGCCCACTCAGCAACGAAGACCCAGCACAGCCCAAATAAATAAATACATAAAATTATTTTTTAAATGTTGGATGCATTTACCAAATACGCTTTAAAATAGAGTTTCTAAAAAAAATTGGGGAGGTGGATCATTTTCTATGGGGCAAATAATTCAAGAAGTCAGAATTTTTTAAAGAAACATTCACTTGTCTTTGTCACTGTGAATGTGACTAATTTACTTTTGCAGCAAGCACTATTTCTTATTAGTACTTGAAATAGTTAATGCCTTCCTCCTGCCCAGCAGGTGCTTACTTTTCATTTCTTACTATCTGTGCTTACACTTGATCTGTTTTCTACAATGCAAACCCAAAATTAACTGGCAATGAACAAAGTGAAATCTAATCTTCACCCGTAAGAGAAGTAACTCTTAAACTCAATGACAACCATGCCAGACAAAAGAGACAAAATTTCCTATTTACAGTCTAAGGTTGCTTAAAAATATTTTGGTGTAACTAGTCCTTTAAACATCCAAGGTTAAGGTGTTTCTGGTTGAACTGCTAAACTAGCATTAAAGCAAAATATGATTCTGTTGTATTCTTAATGATGTTGCCTAGGCTGGACTGTCTCTGCAGTGTATGAAGGGTAAAAGGAATGAGGGTCCATGGCTGCATTCTCCCTGGCTGACTTTCTCAGTCTTTTGGATTCCTCAATGAATATTTGATTTTAAAAATTGGCAAGGGAATGAGGGTGGGGAGTGAGGAACAAAATGAGGGAAGAAAAAAAAAGATTTTTTTGTGATTTAAAAGTTCTTGAATTGTCTCAAAAATCACTGGGTAAAACAAGTCTACCAAAGGTTATATTCATTTTCTGGGATACAGCAGGCAGGCAATTCCCCACCTGAAAAATGAAAGGACTTCCATATATCTTTTCTTAAGGCCTAAATGTCTCATATATAACAAGGACTTTTATAACCACAATCAGCTTAAGTGTGGATTGTCTGAGCTGCTATGACTGACATTTCATTTCACTTAGCTGTATTTCTCAAGTCTGATCAATTACTGTGATGATTTTCATGGGACGGCGCTGGTTTGTACCTGTCTTTCCAGTATAATTATGTATTAGTAGCAACTCACTTCCTTCTCAAAAACTTTCTCATTTGAAAAATAATTTACATGTGGTCACTCAACCAATGACTAGCTGCCTTTGAAAATCTTGGCTTTTATTAAAAGCTGAGCTTCCTAGGTCCCACCTTGAACCTAATAAATTACGACCTCTGAGGGGCTGGCCCAGAATATGCGTTTTAATAAGAAATTCCTAGGTAATTTTTAGGATTACTAAGATTTGAGAACAACTTCATTAATATACATTAGAGGTTATTATATTTCGGTGAGAAGAAAGCTGGAAAGACCAGGAAGAAGGTGACATTAATGAATAAGATACCTAAAGAGACCGATGCATCATTTTACTTATTTGGCAAGTTTCTTGATTGTCTGTATCCGCTACCTCCAGAAGGTCTACTTTTGTCTCTGCAGCAGCAGGATTAGTAAAGCAGCACTGGAGTGAGGAAGCTAGTGTGAGAGGACTTCATCTGGCTTATGTATTTAGACTTGTTGTGGTCATCTGGTTGCCTTTGCTCCAAGTCTATGTATCTTCACTTCTTGTCCATCTGACCTAGTTCTCAGTAAACCAGATACACTGGGCTACTAATCATTCCAGACGGTGTTTTCCATCCCTCCCCATGCCATCTCCTCTGTATATCCAAAATTTAACTTTAGAAAAATAAATGTGATTATTCCAGTAATTAATGCTGATTTTTTTTTCCCACCCAGAATTAAGGGAATAAGGAGGGAAGTATAACCCCATGAAGAAAGAGTTAAGTTTGGAAGTCTTCCTTTCTTCTTCACAAACAACGGATTTTTTTTTTCATTAAAATTAAGCAACCTCATCCAGGATCACTCCATACATAGGTAGTCTTTAATTTCTGTATTAGCTAACTAATGTTCTTTGGTTGTGAGGAACATAAAGCAACTCTGGCTAATTTAGACAACAAAGGAAGATTATGGGAAGGGTTTCAGAGCATTTCATGAAATCCAAAGAGAGGTGAAGGCTCAAAAAGACAAGAAGTGGGGAGTCTCCAGGGCATCAAGGAGTTTATAAATCTCTCTCTAGAATCTGCCCTAATGTGGCAGGAATCAAATGGCTTTCCAACTCTCTGTCTCATCATTCCAAATGGTAATAATGGTCGAGCTGCAGAACGTGATCAGGTAGCAACTCCCAGACAAACACCCATGGCCAGGTAGGCAGAATCACAGGGAAAATCTGCTGGGCCCATGTCCATGCACAAAGGAACAGTCTTTCTGAGAAAGGAGAGATCACAACTGACCATGCAGATACCCTAAAGCTATCTGCTACCATCCACCCTCCGGCCGCCCATACACACGCATGCACACACGCACACTCATCCAGTCTCGCTGTCCCACATTCTTTCCCTCTCTCTCCCTTCCTCTCCTCCCTTCTCTCTCCCTCTAATACATACCTTTTTCCCCTATATCCCCCCCCGCCAAAACCACTCATAACGCATGACCCAACCAGTCCTCACACAACTGCAGTGGGCGACAAGCACAGTCATCTGCAGCCACTGCACACAGAGGTGAGATATTGGCCAGGACCTCTGGCTTCCCCTGGCTGTGTCCATTCCTCTTCAGCTCTGTTGCAATCCCGTCTCAGTATTCTGCAGCCTATAGACTACATGATAAACTCAACCACTACTTAGATAACATTGTATACCCCTGAAAGAAAGAGGAAAGAAGAGAAAAAAATTATTATTTTAAAGTATCATTTAAAAAGGAAACAGGAGAATAAATAGCATACTTAGCAAGGAAATAGTGGCTCAAGTCCTCCATTCTGCTGGCATTCATAAGAAGGATGCTGACTTACAAGACAGATTCCTCCTCAGCTTGGTCCAAGTTCTCTTGGCTTCCAGCCGACACCACAGCTTGCCAAGGATCTTTGCCCTGATTGCAAAAAGAATCTCACATATCCAGGTGGCAGTTTCAGCTGTCAATTCAATCAACTTACTTTTTTTTAACCCTTAGCTGAAGCATCCCTTCACTGAGTACTGAATTCCTTACACTGAAGAGTTAAAGAAATAATAGCTCTTCTAAGAAGAATTAAAGAAAAAAATTCTGAAAGTGAAAATGTAGGTATAATGTTAAAGAAGTCTTCACCCCCTGGTCCTAGGTTATATTCTGTCTATGAAAGCAAAATCGATCATATTGATCACTGGTTCTGCTATGTTCAGTTTTCTATAACAGAGCACACCAATATCACAAGGGGCTACTTCTTAGACAGCGTGTGTGTGAGTCCTTCAGTCATGTCTGACTCTTTGTCACCCCATGGACTGTAGCCCACCAGGTTTCTGCATCCATGGGATTCTCCAGGCAAGAATACTGGAGTGGGTAGCCATTCCCTTCGCCAGGGAATCTTCCCGACCCAGGGATCGAATCCAATTCTCCTGCATTGTAGGCAGATTCTTTACTGTCTGAGCCACCAGGGAAGCCACTTTCTAGGTAGTGTTGTGGCATCATTAGGGTGACTGAGTATCTATACAGTAAGACCAGGCAGTTAGTAGCCCATCATATTTCTCTTTTTGCAATGTAGCGAACTCATCTCTCAGAAGCCATGTATGGAATCCTGTGATGCTTGAGAGGCACGTAAGCAGGGAGAGCGAATCCAAGTCCAGAAAGATGATACATGTTGCTCCTCCATGATGAAAGGGCATTTCCAACTCAAAAAAATTTATCTGCCACAGGGAAAAGATCAGGTCCCCTAGGGGTGCATTGCTAGTCATCGTTGCTAACAGTATATGAATCAATCTTGAGGAAAGGAAATTTATGTTACTGAATTCAAGCATTACCTCCATCTGGCCATCACAACTGTTATGTCTGTGAACTAACAGTCTAGCTGGAGAAGGAAGAGGGCTGACTCCCACAGAAGGAGTCATTTTGTTCTCCTGGTTATTAAGACACAGTTCAGTCGCTCTGTCGTGTCCAACTCTTTACAACCCCATGGACTGCAGCATGCCAGGCCTGTCCATCACCAACTCCTGGAGCCTGCTCAAACTCATGTCCATCGAGTTGGTGATGCCAACCAACTATCTCATCCTCTGTCATCCCCTTCTCCTCCTACCTTCAATCTTTCCCAGCATCAGGGTCTTTTCCAATGAGTCAGTTCTTCACATCAGGTAGCCAAAGTATTGAAGTTTCAGCTTCAACATCAGTCTTTCCAATGAATATTCAGGACTGATTTCCTTTAGGATGGACTGGTTGGATCTCCTTGCAGTCCAAGGGACTCTCAAGAGTCTTCTCCAATACCACAGTTCAAAAGCATCAATTCTTAGGTGCTCAGCTTTCCTTATGGCCCAACTCCCACATCCACACATGACTACTGGAAAAACCATAGGTTTGACTAGATGGAACTTTGTTGGCAAAATAACGTCTCTGCTTTCTAACATGTTGTCTAGGTTAGTCATAGCTTTTCTTCCAAGGAGCAAGCGTCTTTTAATTTCATGGCTGCAGTCACCATCTGTGGTGATTTTGGAGCCCAAGAAAAGAAAATCTGTCACTGTTTCCATTGTTTCCCCATCTATTTGCCATAAAGTGATGGGACTGGATGCCATAATCTTGGTTCTTTTTATGTTGAGTTTTAAGCCAGCTTTAACACTCTTCTTTCACTTTCATCAAGACTTTCTTTAGTTCCTCTTCACTTTCTTCCATAAGAATGGTATTATCCGCGTGTCTGAGGTTAGTGGTATTTCTCCTGGCAATCTTGATTCCAGCTTGTGCTTCATCCAGCCTGGCATTTTGCATGATATACTCTGCATATAAGTTAAGTAAGCAGGGTGACAATATACAGCCTTCACATACTCCTCTCCCAGTTTGGAACCAGTCTGTCATTCCATGTCCAGTTACAACTGTTGCTTCTTGACCTGCATTTCTCAGGAAGCAGGTAAGATGGTCTGATATTCCCATCTTTCAGAATTTTCCACAGTTTGTTGTGATCTACAGTCAAAGGCTTTCAGGTAATCAATAAAGCAGAAATCAATAAAAGGAATTCTCTTGCTTTTTCTATGATCCAACAGATGTTGGCATTTTGGTCTCTGATTCCTTTACCTTTTCTACATCCAGCATGAAATCTTGAAGTTCATGGTTCACGTACTGTTGAAGCCTGGCTTGGAGAATTTTGAGCATTACTTTGCTAGTGTGTGAGATGAGTACAATTGTGTGGTTATTAAGAACCTCTTCTGTAATGAAGGCATCTTAGCATTCACATGGACACAGATATTTTCAGACTCTAGTCCCATTCTGAAAGGTCCATCCACCTTTTCCTAAAACCTTCTTGTCATCAGTTCTCCAGTCTTGATCCTTCTAAGTCTCTGATCAAGGCAGAACAGAACAGCAAAACTGCCCAGTATTTACTCATTCAGCCTTGCCTGTGTGCTCAGCCACCCTGTCGCGTCCAACTCTTTGTGGCCCCATGGACTGCAGCCCTCCAGGCTACTCTGTCCATGGTATTTCCCAGGCAACAATACTGGCGTGGGTTGCCATTTCCTTCCCCATGGAATCTTCCTGACCCTGGGATCAAACTCACGTCTCTTGTGTCTCCTGCATTGGCAGGCAGATTCTTTACCACCAAGCCACCAGGAATGCCCCCATTCAACCTGAAACCATCTCTAAAATGTTGCCGCTACCCCAAACCCCCTGCCCCATTATATCCACCATTGCCAGAGTCACTCTGGTTCTTCCCTCAGAGACATCTCTGACTCCTTATGATCCAGCAATACAAGGGTTAACATCTGGCACCACAGGGAGGGTCTTCAGCCCCAGCTTTACTGCTACATTCCAACTGCCTTTCTTATCACAGATCTTGAATATCACCTCTGTGCCAAATAAAAAGCTCAAGAATCAGCTCAGATCCTGGTCTCAGGTAAAGCAGACAATAATAGACAGAGTGAATCATAAAATTACTGCTCAAAATTTAACCCTTGTAAGCATTTTACTTCTCAGTTGTAGTTCGGGGCTACCCTGAAGACCAGCAGCACTTCCTGGCATCTGCCTGGTGCCAGTGTATCTTGCAAAGCCATGTGTACACCAGGTTCAGGTTACTGTATCCCTGGTCCACTAGTCATAGGAAACTCCCAGGAGACATAAGGAAGAGCGTGTAATGTATAAGGGCAACTACTTGCTCATACAAGATACCTGCGTCTTTAGGCTTCCCCTGCTGCTGCTGCTGCTGCTGCTAAGTCACTTGAGTGGTGTCCGACTCCCCTAGACTCAGCCTTATAGGTTTCTCGTCCATCTCAGTCTACTTGATGTGGATTACTGCTGGGAATGACTGACATTATGCTAAGTGTCTGAGACAATATCATTTCAGGTCAGGAACTGAGGTACTGTGGCCATCTTACGCCAGATGGTTGAGTGATTCAGGCTCTATATGAGCCTAGCCATAAGCCAGGAGTCATTTCTCAAAATGAAGACTCACTTGCTAAACTAGCCTTTGCATTTTCCCAAACAGAAAAGGTCTCTTCTGCAATGGTCTTGTTGGAGCTTGGCATAGGCACCATACAGCTTTCAGAAGGGTCACAGACCATTCCAGCCACACCAGACCCACTAGCTCCCTAGAGCCAAGGCAGAGATGCTTGCCTTGCCTCTGGGGCCAGTTAGACAACCTCCTCCGACTCTGGGCCCCACTCCAAATGGGCAGCTTTTGGGGTGGTCACTGACAAAATATACCAGGGTATGACACGCAAAAGTGGCAATACTACATTGAAAATCCTAAGAGGCCTCAACTCATCATGCTTGGTAAGTTCTCTTTTTAACAATTTGTGAATGAATGTTTCATATAAATTACAATCTCAATATTGAACTTCAGAGTGCCAAAATTTTGAAGTGATGTCTATTATATTAATCAAATTTGGTCATTATTGTTTACCACTTAATTTCATTCATTCGTTCAGTCCTTATTTAAATTTCAGTTCAGTTCAGTCGCTCAGTCTTGTCCTACTCTTTGCGACCCCGTGGACTGTAGTACAGCAGGCCTCCCTGTCCATCACAAACTCCTGGAGTTTATTTAAATGTATCTGCTTACAAAAGGAATTAAAGTGTCACGTCATGTCACATTGTTGCTTTTTCCTAATGGTATCAAGCAGTTATAGAATAAGATAGCATCTTATAAAATTCAAGTGAGTTCATTTAGCAGCTATGTTTAGTTTCTATGTTATGAATGCATATGCAAAAATATGTCTGAAAAACTAGTTAAAGACTGTTTGAAAACTCTTAGAATCTTTAGTTTTTGTGTAAGACAATCAAAATAAATACATCCCTACCTGAGCAAGAAATCATCCTTCTCTATTCTCTTTCTTTGGAAACCACCATGGCAAAAGCTTTTAAATGTAAATGTCTGTAAGGAATTTTTTTAAACAAAACACTCTTTTGTTTATTCCTTTGAACAAAAATCAGAAGCAAATTAACATCTATGTCCCCGTGACCTTTTTTAAGTGGTTTTAACATATGTTGATTTTGAGTGCACCCCAAAAGTGCTTGACTCCATTTATTAATACTTTTACAAGTATCTATTGATCACCTACTATGTACAAGTTCTAGGTGAGGTCATAGAGAAATAAGACTCGGTCAATCAAAAGATTATAATCTAGAAGGGAATATAAATAAGTAGACAGAAAATTACAATATACAAACAGTCCCCAGTTTATAGTAGTTCAATTTGTGATAGTACAAAAGTGATACACATTCGACAGAAACTATACTTGGAATTTTGATCTGTTCCTGTGCTGGCAATATCTGGCACAATACTGTCTTGTGACACCAGACAGTACCCAGTCAGTCATGCAATCACAACCATTCTATCTCCAGAAAACCATTGTGTATTTTACTTTCAGTACAGTATTCAATAAGTTACGTGAGCTAGTCAACACTTTTTATTATCAAATAGGCTTTGTGTTAGATGATTTTGTCCAACTGTAGGCTAATGTAAGTGTTCTAAGAACATTTAAGGTAGGCTGCACTAAGCTACCTTAGTAGTAAGTTCAGTAAGTTAGGGGTATTAAATACATTTTCAACTTACAATATTTTCAACTTACAATGGTTTCATCAGGACACAGCCCCATCATAGGTCGAGGAAGATCTGTAGTTTGCCAGGATCTAAGACGGGAATAACGAAAAGGTGCTGGAGTACTGGGGATCAGGGAAGACTTTTCAAAGGAAGTGGTATTGAAACTGAGGCCTAAAGGGAGAAGCAGGAGCCATTCAGACCAAGATGCTAGTAAATGAGGCAAAGACAGTGAGTTCTGGGTAAAGCAAAGTCATGTGCAAAGACCCAGACACCACAGAGAGTATAACATGTTTGAGTGCTAAAGGCAGTTCAATTAAACTGGCTTTTAGAATTGAGGTGGCAATGACGGTGGTAATGGAAATATATCTGTGGGAGATACGGCTTCTTATTATACATAGCTCCACTTTCTGTTCTCTGCTAACAAAGCCTCCAATAACTAGCACAGGTCCAGGGATTTATGGCCAGCTAGAGAACGAACTAAGGTACTTTTCACTTCACAATCATGAGTCTAGGATTGGAGATGTGATCCAGTGCTGGCCAATGAGATCTAAGGACAAGTCCGCTGAGGCTTCCTTTCCAGGCTAAAAGCAGATCCTCCCAAGAAGAAAGCTGCTTCCCTCTGCTTCCTTATCGAAGATGCTCACATAAGTCTTTTTTTTTTCTTCTTAATTGGAGGTTAATTACTTTACACTATTGTATTGGTTTTGCCATACATCAACATGAATCCGCCACAGGTATACACGTGTTTCCCATCCTGAACCTCCCTTCCTCCTCCCTCCCCGTAATATCCCTCTGGGTCGTCCCAGTGCAGCAGCCCCAAGCATCCAGTCTTAAAGACTGTCTGGAGCTGCTACCGCCACCTTGGGATCAAGGAAAGACTCAAATTGCAAAGAGCTAAGGCATTAACATTTTATTGTAGTTTAGTCACTAAGTCATGTCCAACTCTTTGTGACCCCATGGACTGTAGCCTTCCAGGCTCCTCTGTCCATGGGATTCTCCAGGCAAGAATACTGGAGTAGGGAGCAATTTCTTCTTCCAGGGGATCTTCCTGACCCCGGGATCGAACCCTTGTCTCCTGTAGCTCCTGCTTGGCAGCGGATTCCTTACTACTGAGCCCCCTGGGAAGCCCCTTTATCATTTAGTTGAGCTGATAAACCATTCCCAGCACTATCTTTGTCTACCCTTCTTGGTACAAGAGAGAACAGAATGCCTGGTAATTCTGTTTGTCTGTGTTCTGTTACTTGAAGCTGAGCATCTTCCTAAGAGTTATATGGAGACTGTGATTTTGATAATCTGGGGCCATATCATGAAGGGCCTTACAAGCTATTATTTTTTTCTTCCTTCAGTTGCACTAATGTTGTTACATTACTAGTCATTAGCTCTTAAGTGCCAATTCTGTATTAATGTAACCTAAGAGGACTGATATGTATCCTTTTGTTACAGAGATGATGCTGAAAATCAGGCAAATGATCATGACAAGGATTAACAGAGGGCTTGCTATGTATCAGGAGCAGTTGTATTTTTCCTTACAAGCTGTTCTAACTAAGACTCTTGTTTGCAAGGGACAAAAACCTACTTCTAAGCCTAGGTGAATGGAGGGACATTATAGGAATGTACTGGGGTATCTTATGTGACGCAAGGAAGGGCGGAACAAGCAACTTCTGGAAGGACAGGGGTACAGGCAAGAGTTAGGGACAGTCTGAACCAGGGCTTCCAACACAAGCAGCAGCTTGCTCCCTGTCTCTCATCTCTGCTTCTCTTTGTGGTTCCTGCAAGGGGTGAAGAATATGGCCATTGGCAGCTCCTGAACTTCTCCTCTTTCAGCTGCCATGCCCTAGGAAGGACTGACTTATGTGCCCTCTAATATTAAATTTAAGAATTTCATTTAATTTCCATGTGTAATGAAATCATTCTGGATGACCAGAACAACAGAGAACACAGCACAGGAGACCAACAGAAGATTTTAAGCAAAAGGGAGAAATAGCAAAATGTATATTTTAGAAAGATTACCTTAGTCAGCCTTGGGCTAGAGAATGGGTGGGGAAGGTTGTTCCGGGACAAGGGCAATTTCTGTAATTTACATGAGAAGTAACAGAGTTTAAACAAACATAGAGATGATGTGGATATGATTATAGCTCTTACTTAAACAGCACTGACTTAGCCATTATGGTTGGTCTTTTCCAAATCACAATAAAGAGCACAACTTGTCTGCGGAAGCAGAGAGTGGCAGGAAGATGGGCAGAGAGCTGTGTTTATAGTTGGAGTTTTATGCGAAAGATTTGGAAAAAGATTAATCAGTTTGTCTGCCCTCACCCTGACCCAGGGCATTCCAGGTGGCCCTAGTGGTAAAGACTGCGCCTGCCAGTGCAGGAGACAAAAGAGACTCAGGTTCTGTCCTTGGACTGGGAAGATCCCCTGGAGGAGGGCATGGCAACCCACTCTAGTATTCTTGCCTAGAGAATCCCATGGACAGACAGAGGAGCCTGGAGGGCTTCAGTCCATGGGGTCACAAAGAGTTGGACAAGACTGAAACAACTTAGCCTGTGCACACAATCTAACCTAACCTTTCTGTTTTTAATCTTTCAAACGTTTATTTCAGGGCACTGATCCACAGTGGATTTTAGATCTTGTTGAATGCAGCCAGGTCCATAGACTGTACATACGCGACAAAAGCAGTGATCTGCTCCTCCACCCAGCATGTCTGTCCCAACTTTGTCATCTTCAACTACACACTGGATTTGAAGTTTTTTAATGCCATACCAACCAGAACTAGTTTAGAAGAGGCCTGGACCAAGCCGTCCTCTGGAACACTTCTGATGCACTCTAGTTTTGCGAGATCTGTCTCACCATCCCAAGGTTTCACGTCTGATAAGTTGGAAGACTTGGCAACAAGGTCTGGATTTTTGGCCTTCTTTGACTCATACTGCACAAGGCGCCCTTCTCTTCACCCCTTGGCTTCTTCACGTTCCTCCTCCTCCTCAGATCCGAAGTGATCAATGCCATCATCGTCATCTTTACCATCTGTAGCTCCACTTTCTGCGGTGTCTGCCACATTAGCAGGGCCATACTTGCCCAAGGCCTTCTTCACTCCTGACAGGCTGGCCTTTCCCTTTTCGTAAGAGGTGATGTGACTATACCAACAAAGGGCATAACACAAGTTGGCAAATGGTGGGCGGGAGACGGCTTCAAGTACTCCCACATCTGCTTTTGATGGCACGCACCACTCAATGTGGCTCTTGTCCGCCAAGTGGTCGTTGAGCACCTGGAGGCCTGCGGGGCTTTTTAGGTCTCCATAACCCATGGCGATGGCTAATGGGGAACCGGGCGGCAGCAGAGGGAAAGAAAAGCGCAAGCACTCCACAGCAAGTGCTAAAAGGGAAAAAAAAAAGTGAAATTTTTGAAGTCTAGTCTTAAGTTTCTTCGAGTTTCAAGTACTGTTGAGTCTGAAGCTTATTCAATACTGATTTACCATAAAAATTGATTAACAATCCACAAGTTTCTTTAAGACATAAAACATAGAATATGAAAATCCAGTAATCCATCCTTATACATTCCTACCAAGTTAACATATTTTAGTAGAAAATCATTTACTGCACGTTTTGCAGAAAGAACACAGTTTACCTGAAACCATAGGCAGATGAAGCCTTTCAGGATGCATTAAAGTGCTGGTGAAAAGTGAAAAGTGAAAGTCGCTCAGTCGTGTCCGACTCTTTGCGACCCCGTGGATTATACAGTCCGTGGAATTCTCCAGGCCAGCATACTGGAGTGGGCAGCCTTTCCTTTCTCCAGGGGGTCTTCCCAACCCAGGGATCGAACCCAGGTCTCCTGCATTGCAGGCAGATTCTTTACCAGCTGAGCCACAAGGGAAGCCCAAGAATACTGGCATGGGTAGTGCTGGTAAATGAAAGTAGACAAATAAAAGCATAGTCATGAAATGAAAGACGAATCAAATACAATTATACCTAACAGTAAAAATAACTAACCCAAGTGATTTATCAAATGTGCTAATGGTGTAATTTAAAGATGAATTGGGTGTTTTGTTTGTTATTGATGTGATTTCTGATGTAAAGGGTTTTTTCTTTGCTTTTATATCCAGGTCGGTTCTAGATGGCTGTTTCCTCAAGAATGGGCCACAAACCAACAAACCAAGGGAAAAGACAAATATGGGGAAAGGTCAGGATGAAGGAGGAAAGGAAAACAGAAAGAGAAGGAAAGGGAGTATTTCCTCATTGTAAACCAATGCATTCACTGTGTCTTCTCTGACCCAGGCTGCATGCTAGGGTCGGCAACAAAAGTCAATAGGCCTTACTGCTCCAAGCCTACCAGCTGTTGGAAGAGGTCATCCAGAGAACATGACCACCAGTTAACCGGAGCTGGACCTGCACATCTGGAGGCTTCTTACACCCTCCCTTGCCCTTGGAATGTATGTTCTGCCCACCATTCTCACAGTGGGAACAGTTTCAAGGACACAGCCTTGACAGAGCTATGTTTATTGAGACCATCTGGATGGTATACAAGACAGAACACTGTCAAGGCCTCTACATAAACTAAAGATTCTGGTGGGCAGCTGAGGACATCTACTCATCTTGCAGCTGCCCAAGACAAGCCTTTTATGTAAGTTCCTTTGCCTATTAACTGCCACCTACCAGTCTAGAGTTGCCTGCCTCTTTGTTCTCTCCTTGCCCTCGGTCCCCGTGCTGTAGTCCATGGGGTCGCAAAGAGTCAGACATGACTGAGCAGCTGAACTGAACTGAACTGCCCTCTGTCCATGGAATTTTCCAGGCAAGAATACTGCAGTGGGTAGCCATTTCCTTCTTCAGAGGATCTTCCCGATCCAGAGGTTGAGCTCATATCTCTTGCATCTCCTGCACTGGCAGATGGATTCTTTCCCACTACACCACCTGTGTGCTGTGCTGTGCTCAGTCGCTCAGTCGTGTCCAACTCTTCGTGACTCCATGGGCCCGCCAGGCTTCTCTGCCCATGGGATTCTCCAGGCAAGAATGCTGGAGTGGGTTGCCATTTCCTCCTCCAGGGGATCTTCCCAACCCAGGGATTGAACCCAGGTGTCCCACACTGCAGGCAGATTCTTTACCAGCTGAGCCACCAGGGAGCCCCTAAACACATGGTTACCTAAAATTATTTGCACAAAGATGAAGCACAGCAAGGAAGAGAACACAGAGTTCCTTACAGAGTTTTGTGTCTGAATCCTATGAGCCCTTCCTTTGGTGAACTACCTTACCGAAGCTTCCCCAGCCACTTAGTTCCATAGAGCCAATACTCAAAGTGCAGTGTGCACTGGAATAACCTAGGCAGATAGCTTAGAATCCAGAATCTTCAGCTTCAACCCAAAGGTTAATCCACCAGGTCTGGATAGAGTGTACGTTGTTAATGAGCCTCTCAGGTGCTCCCCATGCACCATGAAGCTGAAGAAAGTGATTCTGAAAGTGATTCGGCCCTAGAGAGACAGATTCAGGTCAGTGGAGGACCCACACATTCTCTGAATTTTTAGAAATGCAGATAGTAATTATAGCCATTAGAAAGGTTGAGTATAAATCAAGAAGGCCAGTTCAGATATTTAAAAAAAAAAAAAACCCTGCAAGATTGTATTAAAGATTGAACGGTACTGGTAATAAAGAATGGTACCCATACAGCTTCAAAATTTTTTACTTTGTTTTTTATTTTCTTTATGGCTGCACTGGGTCGCCTTTGCTGCTCTCGATCTCTAGTTCTGGCGGGCAGGGGCTGGTCTCTAGTTGTGGTACATGAGCTTCCCTTCCTGGCAGAGTACTAGCTCTAGGCATGCAGATTCTGGAGCACAGTCTCAGTAATTGTGGCACATGGGTTTAGTTGCCCCACGGCATGTGGAATCTTCCTGCACCAGGGATCAAACCCATGTCCCCCACTTTGGCAAGCAGCTTCGTAACCACTAGACCACCAGGGAAGTCCTGGCTTCAGATATTTTTTGAACTATTCTAAAATTGTTTTCTGCTTACATGATGAAGAGAGAGTTCTGACAGGAGAAAAGCAGAACATTTATGACTAAATATCGTGGATAAAGCAAAAGGCCTAAATAGACATAAACAGCAGACTCACCATGGTTAGCAACAGGGCAACAGAATGACATGTTTATCTTTATAAACTTGTCGTTGCTGGAGCCCCACTCCAGATCTACGGAGTCAAAATCTTTGAGGATAAACCCCTGTCAAGGAACATGTTGATACACTGTAAGAGCTGAGAACCACTGCTTTAAACCAGGGCCACTTGAAGGAAATTCACCTAAATAGTAAGGTTAGCTTTCTGAATGATGGTTTCCTTCACAAGCTGAATCTATCCCACTAAACTGTTGAACTGATCATCACAATTATAAGCACTACAAATACATATATATATATAATATTAAAATTATTACTGGCAAATTTGTTAATTTTCATTTAAAATATTTTAAAGCCTAAAATATAATTAGGTTTATATAAAGTTTTATCATTTAGGCTTCGCTGGTGGCTCAGACGGTAAAGAATCTGCTTGCAATGTGGAAGACCCCCAGTTCAATCCTTGGGGCAGGAAGATCAGATCCCCTGGAGAAGGAAATAGCAACCCACTCCAGTATTCTTGCCTGGAGAATTCCATGGACCAAGAATCCTAGATGGCTAGAGTCCATGGGGTCGCAAAGAGTCTGACACAACTGAGCAACTAACACACAAAGTTTTATCATTTATAACATATATTCACCTGTAGTAATGAGAGTAACATTTTCGAATGGAAGGTATCGTCCACGTTTGACTTATGCAGAAACAGAGAGAGTAAATTAGTCCACTGATTCCCAAGCTTGTTTGTGTGTTGACATCAATCACTCGGCGGGGGAACGTCGAAAAATACTGATGCCTGTGTCACAGCACTAGAGAATGTGATTTAATTAATCTTGGGTGTGGCCTGGGTTTTGGAATTTTTTAGAGACCCTGTGTGGGCTTTCCTGGTAGTTCAGGTGGTAAAGAAGCCCTGTGATTCTAATTTGCAGACAAGTTTAAGAAACCCTGGACTAGCCCCCAATCACTCAGATGGTAATTAACAAGGCTGGAATTCAGGCATTCTGACATCAGGTTAATGCTCATGGAATTGTATTTGGCATAATGATCAAAGAGAACCATTAACCTCAACCAATATTTATTAAGTTTCTCAATAGAACAGAGTTTCCAAATTTCTCTGGCCATAAGAATCAACTCAGTTGGGTGTTAAAAATACAGATTCTGAGCATCTTCCACAGAACTTTCTGATTCCGTAGGTTTGGAAAGGCCCAAAAGGCCTGGAGTATGCGCATGCTTCACAAGCCACCTTAGTCTACTTGGGATGCTGTAACAGACCCTGGGTGGCTTGTAAAAAATAGAAATTTCTCAGTTCTGGGGGCCGGGAAGTCCAAGAGCAAGATACTGGCAGATTCGGTGGCAGGTGAGAGCCCTCTTTCTGGTTCATAAATGGTTGTCCTCCTACTGCGTCTGCACACACGGAGAGAGCTCTCTGGGGTCTCTTTTATGAGGAGAGAGTAGCTCATGCATGCTCAGTCATGTCCAACTCTTTTTGACCCCATGGACCGTAGCCCGCCAGGCTCTTCTGTCCATGGGATTCTCCAGGCAAGCATACTGGAGTGGATTGCCATTTCCTCCTCCAAGGGATCTTCCTGACCCAGGGATCGAACCCACACCTCCTGTATCTCTTGCATTGCAGGTGGGTTCTTTACTCCTCGAGCCTTGAGGGAAACCCCTCTGGTTGTTCTTCAGTCTCTGTCTTGTCTGACTGTTTACGACCCCGTGGGCTGTAGCACGCCAGGCTCCTCTGTCCTCTACTGTCTACTGGAGTTTGCTCAGATTCATGTCTGTTGAGTCAGTGATGCTATCCAACCATCTCATCCTTGCTGCCCTCTTCTTTTGCCTTCAATCTCTCCCAGCATCAGGCTCTTTTCCAATGAGTCAGCTCTTCACATCAGGTGGCCAGAGTAGTGGAGTTTCAGCTTCAGCATCAGTCCTTCCAATGCATATTCAGGGTTGATTTTCTTTAGGATTGAGGGGTTTGATCTCCTTGCAGTCCAAGGGACTCTCAAGAGCCTTCCCCAACACCACAGTTCAAAAGCATCAATTCTTTGGCACTCAGCCTTCTTTATGGTCCAACTCTCACATCCATACCATACATGACTACTGGAAAAACCATAGCTTTCGCTATATGGACCTTTGTTGGCAAAGTGATATCTCTGCTTTTTAATATGGTGTCTAGATTTGTCATGGCTTTCCTTCCAAGGAGCAAGCATCTTTTAATTTCATGCCATCTGCAGTGATTTTGGAGCCCCCAAAATAAAATATATCACTGCTTCCACTTTTGGCCCTTTTATGAGGACACTAACTCTATTCATGAAGGCTCTGCCCTCAGGACCTAATCACCTCCCAAAGGCTCTACCCCAAATACATTGGGGATTAGATTTCAGCCTACAAATTTGGAAACACACACACATTTACAGTCTATAGAACAGGTACTTACATGATTTTTAGGATAAAAAAAGAGTGGAAGAAACTATAACAAAGATTATCAAACAACATCATTCAGTCCATAATAGTACTATTGAATGTCAAAGTTAGGATTAAAACATGGCTAAGGATTAATGAAGAGACATTACCCAACACAAAGCCAAGAGACATAATTGACACTCATCCTGGAAGGATCTAGTTGTATAAAACTGTTTATTCATTAATTCAAGAAATTTTCTTTAAAAAAAAAATTGTGTGTCATGTCTTAGCTGCAGCACGTGGGATCTATGCTCTCTGTTGCAGCATGCAGGATCTTTTAGTTGTGGCATCTGGAAGCTTATTTCCTGACCAGGCACTGAAACTAAGCCCCCTGAATTGGGAGTTCAGGGTCTTAGCCACAGGCCCATCAAGGAAGTCCTCAAGAAACTTACACATCTAAAGCACTCTGGTAGATAAACACAAGATAAAGTCAGAATTTTTGCTCTCAAAGACCTAATTATTTACGTACATCTCTTGTGGGAAAATACAAACTGTTTGAGCTGAGTATGGGATATAAGTCCAGGAGTCCTTATTTTCCCGAGAAGGTTACCATCTAAGATTGCTTCAGCAAGCCTGTAATGAGAACTCTAACAGGCATTTGGGAGATACAGAAAATGTTGTGGCAGTGGCTGTGATAATAATAAGAGAAGGGCCAGGAGGTACTGGGATACCCTAAACTCAGAGTTGAAGGACAGCTCCAGTGAAAGTCTGACCTTGCAGCAGGAGACAGTGATCATTCTGGTGTGAATGAGTCCAGAAAGAGGGGAGTGAACATCAGGACTGAGGAAGAAGAGATGACAAGCAGGAATCAGTTGGAAGGTGAGTAAGGCAAATTAGGAATGATAAACGTTTTGAATTTCTTGATCAGGCATTTGATTTTGATGTAACCTTTGGAAGATTTTATAGCTGGGACTGAAGCCAGGAAATCATAATCGTGTTTCATTAACTTCATACTTTAAAAGTAATTCTGAGACATAGATTCTGTCTTCTATTACTTTACACATCATCACCCCTTCCACCATCACCCAACATACCCAGACAGTCACACTCACACACATACATGCAATTCTTGGCATAAAGCAGGTACAAAAATACTGAAAATACTTATATTGCAACCATCTAAACTGGCTTAGTATTGAAGTATCAATATACAACCCTAGGTGGAAAGATTGTAAGTTCCAGGTAAGAAACGCCCAGGGTTGGATAGATAATGGAAATAAGACTGAGAACAGTGGACAGAAAAGCTGAGCAACACTAGTTAAAGAAACCGTAGTCCCTTGTACTGAACCATAAACCTGAAGTGAAACAGAATTTAATAGCTAACTGAGTATGAGGTAACCTACTAGAAAGGAATTCAAAATAATTTTGAGGCTTTTCAGCTTGCCTGAACACATAAGAGAAAGAGCTCTGGAAGGAAAACATGGTTGAGTCATGTCAAATTGGAGATAATAAGTTCTAATTAAACAAATGATAAACCATCCTAGTAGTGATATGCTGAACCTAAGAGTAAAATAGAAAAGCCCTGTTATATATATATATGAAAAAAGAGTTCGTGATACCTGTTCCCACTCAAATCTGGACTACATCTGACCTCCATGAAAAGCAGATTTTTTTTTTTTAATTGGAGGAAAATTGCTTTACAATTTTGCATTGGTTTCTGTTGTACAACAATGCAAATCAGTCATAAATATATATATTTCCCCTCCTTCTAGAGCCTCAGTCTCCCTTCTAGGCCACCATAGAGCGCCAGGCTGGGCTCCCTGTGAGATACAGCAGCCTCCCACTAGCCATCTACTTTACACGATACTGTATATATGTCAACACTACTCTCTCAATTGGCCCACCCTCTCCGTCACCTGCTATATCCGGTCTGTTCTCTACATCTGCACCTCTATTCCTTCCCTGCAAATGTGTTCATCAGTACCATTTTTTCTAGATGCCATACATAGGCGTTAATATAGGCTATTTGCTTTTCTGTTTCTGACTTACTTCCCTCTGTATAACAGGTTCTAGGCTCAGGAAAGCAGAGATTCTTAGAATCACTTCTAGCTTTTTCAATCCCAATGCTCTTCTACATGTTTTCATAACCAGCTCAAGACTGTCACCCAGGAATAAAGTCACTTGAAATAGGAGGAAAACTAGAACCTGAACTAGTGTAAGGGTCTCACCATTAGGGAGTCTCTAAGATTTACCTAAGCAGTTCTCATTTGAGATGGCAGCAGCAGCGGCAAGCAGAGGAAAGCCACAGACTTTTAGCACTGGAAGGAATCTTAAAGGTTGGTCTAGAGGTCAGAAGCATAAAATGTTAAATCAATAAGGAATTTGAAGTCAATAAGAAATCATATAACCAGGATTTCCAAACATTTTCAAAGGTAAGGATCTCTTCTATTTATTTCGAGTGTCAAAATTTTAATCTTCCTTATATCTGCAAATTGTAAAATTCAGTATGTACACTATAAAACAAATCCAAGCATTACCACAGAATATAAGTGAAAATGCAACTTTCCCCCTCCTCCAACCTCAGCCCAAAGATCACTCCCTAGAGACAGCCTCTGTTAACATTCTAGCGAATATCATTAAAAGCCTATGCTTATATATAAAATATTTACTTAAATAGAATCATATTTCACATGGAGTTTTGCAAGCTGCTATTTTCACTCAAAAGAAAAGGAAAGAAAGAAAACATCTTGACCTCATTTTTAAAATAGCAGTCAGTGTTCCAATACCTAAATGTACCATAATTTAGTTAACTAACCCTTCCTTTAGAAGGACAATTTACTGTTTTTAAAGTTTTAATATTATAAACAGTGTTGTGATGCTCATCTCCAAATGTTCACTTTTGTACATTCACCTAATTATTTCTGTGGGAAAAAAAAAAAATCTAAAAGTGGAAATGTGAGATCACAGGCATGCACAATCAACATTCTGTATATATTGCCAAGTTACACCCCATAAAGCAATGCAAAATTTTTATTTCTAACCTAAGCATCCATTAGTGGATATGTGGATAAAAAAGTTGTGATCTATATATATCATATTTAATATATATAAATATTATTCTCCCTGGAGTAGGAAATGGCAATCCCACTCAAGTATTATTGCCTGGAAAATTCCATGGACAAAGGAGTCTGGTGGGTTATAGCCTATGGGGTCACAAACAGTCAGACACAACTGAGTGATTGAGCATGCACACATAATATTATTCAGCCAAAAAACAGGGAATCCTACCATTTTCAACAACAAGGATGCACCCAAACAGCATTACGTTAAGTGAAATAAATCAGACAGAGAAAGACAAATACTATACGATCTTGCTTACATGTGGAATCTAAAAAAAAAGCAAAACCCTCCAAACTCATAGAAAGACAGATCAGACTCGTGGTTACTATAGGCCAATGGTGCAAAGAGGAGAAACAGCAGGATAATGACTAAAAATACAAACTTTTAGTCATAAGATAGGTAAGTACTAGGGACATAATATCGGAGAAGGCACTGGCACCCCACTCCAGTACTCTTGCCTGGAGAATCCCGTGGACAGAGGAGCCTGGTAGGCTGCAGTCCATGGGGTCGCTAAGAGTGGGACACGACTGAGCGACTTCACTTTCACTTTTCACTTTCATGCATTGGAGAAGGAAATGGCAACCCGCTCCAGTGTTCTTGCCTGGAGAATCCCAGGGACGGGGAAGCCTGATGGACTGCCGTCTATGGGGTAGCACAGAGTCGGACATGACTGAAGTGACTTAGCAGCAGCAGCAGCAGGGACATAATATACAACCTGATGACTGTAGCTAACACTGCTCCATGATACACAAGATATTTGTTGAGAGAATAGAGTCCAAGAGGTCTCATCATAAGAAAACTTTTTAATTTTTATTGTACCTGTATAAGAGGATGGATGTCAGTTAAACCTACTGTAATACTCATCTCACAATACACATAAATCAAGCCATCAAGCTATACACTTGAGACTTCTACAGGGATTTATGTCAATTATTTTGCCATAATACTGGAAAAAATTCTGTTTTCATCCTGTTTATGAGGGTACAGACTTGTCCATGTCCGATATCTTCAACACTAAGAATTATGCTTTTTTCATGTTTGACAATATGATAAAAATGTTTTTAAGTTGAAAATTTTGTATTGAAAAATTCTTTTGAAAAATTTTGCTAGTTTAATTTCTTCTTTTATGAATTGTCTGTCCCTGGGCTTTTCAGTGGGAGTGTTCATGAAAACCCTTCTTCGATACTAAAAAATTCTTAGACTCTCTCCCACTAAATAGCAATATTAATTACACACATAATATTGACCAACAAAATACATGATACAAAGTTACTGTTAACTCATTAATTACCAAGATAGAGTAACAGGAACCAGATGTATGCCTCCACCTGAAATAAGTAAAACAGATAATGCCATTCAAATATTAGATATTAGGGGAAAATATTGATCCTTCCATCCCTCCACTGAAGTCTCTGGCACTGATTTCTTTTTTCTTTTCCATCTCCATAGTTTTGCCTTTTCCAGAATGTCATATAACTGGAGTCATACAGTGTGAGACCTTTTTGGACTGGCTTCTTTCATTTAGCAGCATGCTTTTAAGGTTCCTCCACGTCTTTTCTCAATAGCAAACTTTTAAACACTGACTAATATTTCACTGTGTGGAGGTTTACTTATCTACTCACCCATTAAAAGACATCTTGCTTGCTCCGAATTTTGGACAGTTGTGAATAAAGCTGCCATAAATGTTCACATGCAGCTTTTTATGTGACATGTTTTCAACTCATTTGCATAAAAACTAGGAAGTGAAATTGCAGGTTAGTGTGTTAACAGCATGTTTAGTTTTATAAGAAACTGCCAGATACTGGGTTTCCCAGGTGGTGCTAGAGGTAAAGAACCTGCCTACCAATGCAGGAGACCTAAGAGATGTGGGTTCAATCCCTGGGTTGGGAAGATCCTCTGGAGTGTAGGAAATGGCAACCCACGCCACTATTCTTGTCTGGAAAATCCCATGGCTAGAGGAGCCTGGCAGGCTACTGTCCATAGGGTCACAAAGAGTTGGACATGACCTAATGACTTAGCATGCAGGCACACCAGACTATCTTCCAAAGTGGCTATATCAATTTATATTTGCACCAGCAATGAATGATGGTTCCTTTTGCTTTACATTCTCAACTGTATGTGGTGTTTTTCAGTGTTTTGGATTCTAGTAATTTGCAATTCCTTAAGGACAGAAGCACAAGCTGGAATCAGGATTGCCAGGAGAAATATCAATAACCTCAGATATGCAGATGACACCACTCTTATGGCAGAAAGCAAAGAGGAACTAAAGAGCCTCTTGATGAAACTGAAAGAGAAGAGTGAAAAAGCTGGCTTGAAACTTAACAGTCAGAAAACGAAGATTATGGTATCTGGTCCCATCATTTCATGGCAAATAGACGGGGAAACAATGGAAACAGTGATAGACTTTCTTTTCTTGCGCTCCAAAATCACTGCAGATGGTGACTGCAGCCATGAAATTAAAAAGACACTTGCTCCTTGGAAGAAAAGCTATGACCAACCTAGACAGCATATTAAAAAGCAGAGACATTATTTTGCCAACAAAGGTCTATCTAGTCAAAGCTATGGTTTTTCCAGTACTCATGTTATGGATGTGAGAGTTCGACCGAAAGCTGAGCACCGAAGAACTGATGCTTTTGAACGGTGGTGTTGGAGAAGACTCTTTAGAGTCCCTTGGACTGCAAGAAGATCCAATCAGTCAGTACTAAAGGAAATCAGTCCTGAATATTCATTGGAAGGACAGATGTTGAACCTGAAACTCCAATACTTTGGCCACCTGATGTGAAGAACTGACTCATTGGAAAAGACCCTGATGCTGGGAAAGATTGAAGGCAGGAGGAGAAGGGGATGACAGAGGATGAGATGGTTGGATGGCATCATTGATTTGATGGACATGAGTTTGAGCAATCTCCACGAGTTGGTGGACAGGGAAGCCTGGAGTGCTGCAGTCCATGGGGTTGCAAAGAGTCGGACATGATGGAGTGACGGAACTGAAGTGAACTTAACAATATCATCGGGGAGATGAATTAATTAGGATAAAGGCTGGGCTATAATAATATTCAAAATATAATGGAACGAACTTTATTTCCTTCTCATAAAACAATCCACTATGGGCAAATCAGGTGGTTAGGGATCCACCTCTTTTTCATCCTCAAAGTATTTCCCCCATCTGCATGGCCAGACAGGATCCAACCTGTGGGAAAGGGGGAAGGCAAAGGTAAGGCGTGTGTTTCTTTCAAAGGCATGACCTGAAAGTTATACACATGTGTCTCAGCCACATTGTGTTGGCCAGAACCTGGTCACATGGCCATGCCACGCCATAAAGGAAGCTAGAAAATACAGTCTTCAGCTGGGCAAAATATGCTCGGTTGAAATTTGTATTACTGTAGAAAAAAATAAATAGTGAGACATGACTAACAGTATCTGTTACTAGTTACAGACACTAACAGTAAGAAAGTTAGCAATGGAGTTAAAATGAGAGTAGAAGGGGCTTCCCTGGTGGACCAGCGTTAAGAATCTGCCTGCCATTGCAAGGGACACAGGTTCAATCCCTGTGTTGTGGCAGATCCCACATGCTGCAAGGCAGCTAAGCGGATGCGCCACAGCTACTGAACCTGTGCTCTAAAACCTGAAAGCCACAACGATTGAGCCCACATGCCCTAGACCCCATGCTCCATGAGAGAAGCCACCGCAATGAGAAGCCCGCACACCGCAGCGAGAGAGTAGTCCCCATTCTCCGCAACCAGAAAAAGCCCGCACAGAGCAATGAAGACCCAGCACAGCCAATAAATACGCAGATAAAATTTTTTACTAAAAAAGTAGAAGAGGAAAAGTGCATCTGATTGGGGATTTGGAAACAGGAGTTATAGTCCTAATTCAGCCTTACTCTGATTAAACCAAATTTGGACCCGTGTGTTTCAACCTGAGTTCTTAGTAAGTCTTCGAAACTGTCCCTGTGCACAGAGAAAAAGACACAGCAAAGACCTAGAGCTCACCTTCGTAATCTTTAAGTCCTGTTTTTAATTAGACAGTGACCCTTTGAGGTGGTCATTATCCGAAAGTCTGCCAAAACCAAGGGATGGCTATGACCTCTGCGCTAAAATTTGCCCAGATCCCAGCACAGATCCTAGTGAGAAGCAGGGTTATACTGGATGGCACATGATTAAGTAAAATTCTCCCCTGGCAGTGAATAAGATGTCCCTTTTTTATGCCATCACCAGCAATTTTCTTGCAGAAGTTTCAGTGAAAGATACTGGGGGTGGAAGTGTAGGGAGCTGCATTATTTATATATAAATCTAAGCTGGTGCAGCAATGAAAATAATTACCTTTCTCTTCAGTGTAAAATAAGCCTTTTCATTGTAGCCTGAATTTTGAAAGGAAAGGAAGTTAATTTTAATTAACGAGTTAATGCTTTTAATTAAACATCTGTTCTATTTTCACATGCACATAGAAGTTTGCTTAAAGATATAATCAGTCCATCCTAAAGGAAATCAACACTGAATATTCACTGGAAGGACTGATGCTGAAGCTGAAGATTCAATACTTTGACCACTTGATGTGAAGAGCCAACTCACTGGAAAAGAGCCTGATGCTGGGAAAGATTGAAGGCAAAAGAAGGTGGATGAGATGGTTAGATAGCATCACTGACTCAATGGACATAAATTTGAGCAAACTCCAGGAAATAGTGGAGGACAGAGGAGCCTGGCATTGCTGCAGTCCATGGGGTCGCAAAGAGTTGGACACGACAAAGCAACTGAACAACAAATAACTAAATGATGAGAGTAATTCTAGTAGTCATGTATGGATGTGAGAGTTGGACTGGGAAGAAAGCTGAGCACCAAAGAATTGATGCTTTTGAACCATGGTGTTGGAGAAGACTCTTGAGAGTCCCTTGAACTGCAAGGAGATCCAACCAGTCCATTCTAGAGATCAGTCCTGGAATTTCTTTGGAAGGAATGATGCTAAAGCTGAAACTCCAGTACTTTGGCCACCTCATGAGAAGAGTTGACTCATTGGAAAAGACTCTGATGCTGGGAGGGATTGGGGGCAGGAGGAGAAAGGGACAATAGAGGATGACATGGCTGGATGGCATCACTGATTCGATGGACGTGAGTTTGAGTGAACTCCAGTAGTTGGTGATGGACAGGGAGGCCTGGCGTGCTGCAGTTTCATGGGGTCGCAAAGAGTTGGACACAACTGAGCAACTTAACTGAACTGAACTGAATAATAGAAGCTTTGTTTTGCTATGTGCAGAACACAACTGATCACAAGAATTAAACAAAAACTGGTCAATATATTTAGTACATATCCTTGAGTACATCTAATTTCTGTACTACAAGATACAGTGAATAAACAACTTTATCTCCTCCAATAAAATTTAGCTTAATCCTTCTTTAAATTGTGATCACTGATAAAAATTAAACAAATTTAATAACTTTTAAAACATCATTTTTTTTCAAAATTTACTCCTATAGATTACCTAATTTTAATCATCTAGCAACTCTGAAGCAAAAACATTTTTCATAATGAACAGAGATTTGCATGTGTAGCTCATATTAAACACATTGATAATAAGAATAATTTAAGCTCTACCCTAGCAGGTACCAAAAGAGTATAGATGATGATGTCAAAGATGAGTCATAAAAGGATTTCAGAGCTCTAGAAAGCTGTATCTTTCTGGATGAATGGCAGAGCAGATATTTGTTTTATGGTGCCCATTCACCAAGAGGCACAAGGATCCTGCCTCACTTGCTCTTGTTGGCTGAGAGCACAAGCAGCATTCAGAACATTAAAATATATTACAAACAGTACACTAACATCTATACTATGTAGATGGATAATTTGTCTATATATATATTCATACATACATTTTATGCATGTATATGTGTTGGTATATACATATATGTATGTGTGTGTGTGCGTGTGTGTTTCTTCTCCAGCCCTAAGCAAACACCAATCTGCTTCGTCTCTGTAGATTTCCCTATCCTAGACTTTATATGAATGGGATTATATTATACATTGACTTGACTTTTGTGGTGACTTCTTTCACGTAGAATGTTTTCAAGGTTCATCCAAGACACAGCATGTATCAGTATTTTGTCCTTTTTCACGACCCAATAATATTCCACTGCACTACATTTTATTATTCATTCATCCACTTATGGTTGGATTGTTTCTACCTTTTGACTGCTTTGAATAATGCTGCTATATGAGCAAGTTTTTGTGTGGACACAGGTCTTCACTTCTTGTGGCTATATACATAGGAGCAGAATTGCTGGGTCATATGTTAACTGTGGACTTCCCTGGCGGCTCAGATGGTAAAGCGTCTGTCTACAATGTGGGAGACCTGGGTTCCATCCCTGGGTCGGGAAGATCCGCTGGAGAAGGAAATGGCAATCCACTCCAGTACTATTGCACCTGAGGAACTGCCTGATCATTTTTCGAAGTGGATACATCCTTCTACATTCCCACCAGCAACGTATGAAGATTCCTCTTTCTCCACATTCCAGCTTGGATTTTTCTTTAAATAATAGCTTATTTGCTAAGAATGGTGGCACAAGAGAGGAGGGCAGCACCCCAAGGAGCTAGCAGAGGCCATACAGCCCTGGACAGCCTACTTTCCAATTCTTCTAATGTGGGAATAAAATAAATCTCTATCTCATTTAATCCACTGTTATTGTGTGTCTCTGCTAAGGGCAGCCTAACACAATTCCTAATTCATGTGGTCCCATTAGCAATCTAGAACCTGGGAAGCACCCCCCAAAAGATCATTGAATATGTAAAGACTTTTTGATCCTGCTACATTCTAGAAAACGCACATTATTTCTTCCACAACTTCACATTCCAGCATTCAAGAGCCATTCTCTTCTTAGTACCTGTGTTCCAATTCTCTGCATTTTGAGGTGATACTGTGAACACACAAGCAGCTTGCCATCCGACTGGCTCTAGATGTCTAGATTTGGCTCATTAACAAACGTATCCACCCCAAAGCCAATCTTCTCAGAAATTGTTTCCGGTTCTCCCTAGCACCTTGTGGGTGCTCTGCAAGACTGAAACAACTTGGTATACAGGCGCAATGGAAGTGTTATAAATGGAGCGATTTTTCAAACGGGAAGGGAAAGCCCGCACTGTGGCAATGCAGGACAAGCACCAGTTTATTATTTCTTCCTTTAAGTATTATCCCCAATGTTAGGACAACCCAAATAATGATGAAAAGTCATTTAACACCTTATGTTAAACTCTTTATGTTAAATCCAAGGCATTTCAGTGCCATGTTGACTAACATGGCCTTTTGTAAGGTACAAGGAAACCTGAGTAATTAGTTTCACGGATCAGCTTTTTTTCTCACTTCCCCGAGTACCTGTGTTCCAATTATTTGCATTTTGAGCAGATGCTGTGAATACACACGCAACCTGCCATGCTACTAGCTCTAGATGTCTAAAGCTCATCGATGCCAAAGCTCATTAACAAATGTATCTACCACAAAGCCAATCTTTAATAAATAGGGTTCCTAATATGTTTTCAGATAACTACTAAATAACCATTGGTAGAAAGGAGAACATTAGAATCAGGAAATTTTGTGACCTATTTCTCTCTCAATGCTTTAACTAATTGATACATTCAGCCAACATTTATTGAGCAACTACTATGTTACAAATAACACTTCATTCTGTTAAAAAAAAAAGTTTCTTTTAAACTTCCTAAGCTAGGTTTTTACAGTAAGTTAATGGTTCTTGGAATCAAATATTTTAAAACAAAATATCTTAATCATCTCCCTTTTGCAAGGAAGTCTTTTCTCATTTTAAAAGGACTTTTCCCCCCTTTTTATAAACAGGACAATCATTTGGCTTGTGTTGTCTACAGATTCATTTGAGTGCTTCTTATAAATGCCAGTTATATAGGAGCAATGTTTTTCTCTTACCAAATTTCTCCTGAATCTCAGCTTCTCGTCAATCTGCTGTTTTGTAGATCCTATTCATTCAGCATTTGGTTTATTCACAAACATGTTTTAAGGACTTGATATTTGCTCAGCTCTATATTTTGTGCCCTACTGGGACAGGCTCAAATCCATCTATGACAAACAGAAACCCCAAAGAATATATCCAGAGAATTATGTCAACTTTAAAAGTCATATAAATTCCTGAAGCGGTACCATCTTACTACCTTTCTATTAAAAAATCAACATCTTCTCCTATACTGTTTTCTGTTTCCATCTTGGTCAGACATCTTTCTATCGTGTGTGTGTTAGCCATTCAGTCCTATCGCACTTTTTGCAACCCCGTAGACTGTAGCCCACCAAGCTCCTCTGTCCATGGAATTCTCCAGGCAAGAATATTGGAGTGGGTTGCCACTTTCTTCTCCAGGGGATCTTCCTGATCCAGGGATTGAACCCGGATCTCCTGAATTGCAAGGGGCTTCTATAATGTTTGAGCCGTCAGGGAAGCCCCTTTCTATCTTGAGATTAAACTAAATCTCTTGGTTCAGACAACCCTGGATTTAAACTTATGCTCAACATCCTATTTGCTGAATGCCTTTATGGTACTCTGGGCAACGTTTACATCTGTAAAATATGGATAATACTCTACCCACATTATTGGGTTGCTGAAGGATTACAGTGAAGTACACAGCATACGCCTGGCACCTAACAAGCAGCCCATTCATGTTATCTGTGGATTTCTGGCTTGTTTGCGTCATTACTCAATAATTATCTTTCCTTTCACCCTGTTAAATTGTTTCAATCGGTGACTATTCAATGAAACTTTTAAGAAATATATAACATGAGGGATGAGTCACAGCACTTTAGGACTGCTTTTCAGCATAGATGGTTTTAGCAAGCAACACCTTTTCTTCATGTGATCACGGCAGGGTACTCAAAAACAAGACGTTGGTTCTTTCCTGTTGACAAAGAATAAAAGATGAAATTACTTAAGTGTCAGTAACCTAAGTAAAAAAGATATGTGAAAAATGGGGACGGAAAAAAAAAATATGTATACAGTTGTTTTTCTTTTCATAGAGCCTTTTAACATTAAGCCCACACTTGATTCCCAGATAGAGGCCTCTGTAACTTTTTTTGGCATTGGAGTCAAGACGTGTCCTGTCGTCTAAAGCCACGGAAATCTATCGTGGAGGCAAGTAGCACGCGCAAAGCACTGCACAGTGGGAACCCTGGGGCGTTCGCGGCTGCTCCCACCTGTCGGCCAGGTCATTGTGACGCAAATTCTACGGACACGTGGAACACCTGCGGGAGAGCCGGGGCGGGGTCACCCTGGGCGGTAGATCCGAGCGGGGGGCACCCCAGGAGATGGGGGTCGAGGAAGGACCCGAGGGAGTAGAGAGGAGACTCACTCCCCCCATCCCGGACCCGCCCCAAACAAGGTGAGGCCATCGGCCCCTCCCTCCTCTGGGTCCCGGGGTCCTGCTGAGAGGGGTCGCCCGCCGGGCGTCCGCGGAGGGGAGAGACGGGGAGGGGAGGCGACGGCGGGGTCCCGGCCCTGGGAGCTCGCCGGGAGGCGAGGGCGCCCGCTCCCCCCGACCGCTGCGCTGCGCTGCGGCGCGCGCGGGCTCCGCCGGCTGCGATTCCGGCTGGCGGCGAGCGCCGCAGGAAGGACCGGTTCCTGTGCTCCCTCCGCCCCCTTCCCTCGCCTTCTGCTGACGCTGACGTCGGGCGAGGGAGCTGGAGGAGCGCTCCGTTCGCGGCCGGGAGGCTCCCGGGGGCCGGGGCTCCGAGGTACCTGCCCTCCGGGGCCCGGGCGGGGGCGAGCCGGGCGGGCGGCAGGCTGCCGCGGGAGGTTCCCGGCAGCCGGGGCGGTCGGGGGCGCCAGCCCGGGGCCGCCAACCCTGCCCTCCGCGCGCGGGGTGACAGACAGGTGGCCTCCTCCTGCGCCCTCACCGCCGCGCGGGCACCGCCGCAGCCCCTTCCCCTCCCCCGCCTCCGCCCTGGGGCCCGGGAAGGTCTGGAGGAGGCGCGCGCCTGCAGAGCGCGCGTCCGCCCCGGGGCAGCGGGAGGGATGCGTTCCCGGCTCCGGCCGCGCCTCCGGGCTCCGCGTCGGCAGCGCCCTTCCCCCTCCCGCCCGCCCCACCCCGCCGGGCCCAGCCTCCCGGCCCTTCCGGCCCCGGGACCCCGCGGTCCCTCCCGGGCTGGGGCTTGACTTGTTGCCGAGTTCACCTGCCGCAGCTCCCGGTGCTCGGCTTTTCTCTTCTCCCCGTTCCCCATCTTTGGCGGAGGCGGGAGGGA
This sequence comes from Ovis canadensis, assembly GCF_042477335.2. Lineage (NCBI taxonomy): Eukaryota > Metazoa > Chordata > Mammalia > Artiodactyla > Bovidae > Ovis > Ovis canadensis. The sequence continues at coordinate 30,803,673 of NC_091248.1, read as the reverse complement.
GCCCTGGAAGCACGCGTACCAGGGGGCCTGAGGTGGATCCCCCCCCGGGTGAGGTGCTCCGAGCCTCGGACCCGCCTGGAGCGGGAGCCCCTAAGCAGGCCGGGTCCCCGCGAGCCCCGCGCGCCCGTTTCCCCTGGGTGCCGCTGCCGCCGCCTTTCCTGCCTCGCGCTGTCCTGCTTCCTCTAGGAACGAACACATCCTGTTATTACGTCCGCCTCTGCCCAGAGCGACCGTCCATTAACCTTTCCCGTTGCCTTTTGACTTGGCGTGCCCCCAGAGGCCCCTCAGCTTCTCTTTGGGCGTCTTAAAAACGGTGCGTGAGATTTTCCCTGGCGAAAGGCATGTAGTTTAGAAAGGGAATTGGGTTCTCTTCTAGATACCATAAAAAATTATCACGAGCAAGGGTGCTGGGTGGCAGCCTTAGTATCTGAGATCTGGTAACTTTATAAAAATTATCAGGGCCTGGAAAATGTACTACCTACCAGCTGGTTTGAAAATGATATTGAATGTGGGAAGGAAAGCACAGAAGACATTGGCCATTAATGTCCTATAAATTATGACTCATTGCAAACATGTCCATGTCCAAACATTTCAGTAAAAACTCGCCAGAAAAATACCAGGTTGGTTTCTGAAGACCTTTAGTTTGGTTTTTTTGAGATCTGAACTGTTCCCTGGGCTGAAGGAATGAAGTAGGAAATGCCCACTGGTTTGTAATCCGTGGTCCAGATTCTGTTTCTTACATTCTGTTCAAGGCACACTTTTTTTTTTTTACTTTTAATTAAGTTTTCAAGTCCGTTTTTTTTTTGTTGTTGTTGTTTTTGTTTGTTTGGGGTTTCTGTCTTTGTTTTTGAAACGTGTAGAGAATACATGCCATAGGGGCAAAATTCTTTGACTGCCAAATATATATCTAATTTAAGGAGATGTGAGCGACTTCATTTTCACTTTTCACTTTCATGCATTGGAGAAGGAAATGGCAACCCACTCCAGCGTTCTTGCCTGGAGAATCCCAGGGACGGGGGAGCCTGGTGGGCTGCCATCTATGGGGTAGCCCAGAGTTGGACACGACTGAAGCGACTTAGCAGCAGCAGCAGCAGCCTTCAAACTGTATCTTTTTTTGCACTAAATAGGTAAAGAGTTGTACTGCTATTATAGGATGAATCTTTAGAAAATGACAGTTAAGCTGTTGAATACTAATTATAATAGTGGAGAGATCCAAGGCTAAAAAGCTGATTGTGGACACTCAACCTAACGGGGCATTAATTGCTAAAGACACCGGATAGTAAACACTTGGGAACTTTATTTTATAGCTCTTTCCTTCATTTGATCCACTTTTATATCTATCTGACTGCTTTCTCTGAGCATCTTTATTGCCATGCATTTCTCTCCACATCAGGCTTATGAAAAAGAAGATTTTGTTACCCAAAAAACCTTCAAAACTGCTGCATTTTTAGTGTATTTGACTAAAGAGTACATTTTTTTTTTTCAGGTGCTGGCAGGTTTATCAGAGAAAGAGATGTGTGGCAACTGTGAAATGATGTGGCAGGGTCAACCTGTTTCCGTGTGAACTTTTAAGTTACAGAAACCTCATACAGGAGAATGTGGTAAAGTTAATAGGCCACAAGGATCAGGAAGAATTTTTCCTTTTTATTGGTTGAGCTGTACACCTGGAAGCCTGAGGATGGGTGGGAACATTTAGGATCAGTGCACTGGCTACTAATGTCCTTTTTATTCCATCTGCACTTTCAGATTTATGGAAACCTTGGACAAGGATGCTATCTGTATGTTTATGTCCATGAGGCAACATAGATCACTGATTAATTCACCTTTTTCCCTTCTTCACCCCCATCCAGAATCTGCCTCAGTAAAGCCTTTAAACTCAAGTACCAGTATAGGAGGAACATTCGCCCCTCCCCCACCGCCGCGGCTGTCACATTTTATACCACGGTCATATCTAGTGCCATGGAGGATGGGCAAGGACAGGCTTTGGATCCCAGTGGAGCAGGATTGGAGCCCCAGCTGCAACACATAATTAGCTATGTGACCTTGAGCAAGTTGCTTCAGCTTTCCAGGTCCTTATTTGCTTATCTATAGAGCAGGAATATCCACCTTACATTTATATATATATATGCATTGGAGAAGGAAATGGCAACCCACTCCAGTGTTCTTGCCTGGAGAATCCCAGGGACTGGGGAGCCATATGTGTGTATATATATATATATATGGATTTTCGCAGTAAATAGGACTCAAGTTGGGCTTCCTGGGTGCTAGTGGTAAAGAATCTGCCTGCTGATGCAGGAGACGCGATTCGATCCTTGGGTCAGTATGATCCCCTGAAGAAGGAAATGGCAACCCACTCCAGTATTCTTGCCTGGAGAATCCCATGGACAGAGGAGCCTTGCAGGTTACAGTCTGTGGGGTCACAAAGAGTTGGACAGGACTGAGCACACACACACAGCAGGACTCAAGTAATAGTAGATTAATTATTCTTTCACACGCTAAACATATGTGCTGTCTATCTCTGAAAAGGATGCTTCTGCCTTTCCCTCATGATAGAGAATGCGTTCCAGTTGGTTTTGAGTTGTTGCAGTGATTTTGTACCAATACTGAGAATTTGGGCTTTATGGAATCCTCCCTGAAGCTGGAGAATGGAGTCTGTGGTTGAGGAATAAAACAAAGCTAATTTGTTCCATTAGGGGTAGATCTTCTAAACCGCTGACACTCAAATGTGATCCATGGACCAGCAACATTGACTTCCCTGAGAGCTTGTAAGACAGGTGGAATCTCAACCCACCCTCCCTCGACCCCATGTCCACTGAATAAGAATCTCTTCTTAACAAGATCCCCAAGTGAGTCCTGTGTAGATTAAAGTTAGAGAAGCATTGTCCTAAGCTGGTACTTATTAAACTTTTCTTTCTGATAGAATCATTTGGGGGGCTTGTTAAGTGTGGATTCCCAGCCAGGTGTCTCCCATCTGCTGTAGTTTATCAGGTAGCTCTGATGCCCCAGGCTTCTCCCACTGATCTTTGAGAACATGCTCACTCAGTGGTGTCTGACTCTTTGTGATCCCATGGACTGTAGCCCACCAGGCTCTTCTCGCCATGGGATTTCCCAGGCAAGAACACTGGAGTGGGTTACCATTTCCTTCTCCAGGGGATCTTCCTGACCCAGGGATCAAACCCGGATCTCCTGCATCTGCATGAATGGCAGGGGGATTCTTTACCACTGAGCCACCTGGGAAGCCCAGTTTTTGAGAAACATTGCACCAAGCTTTTTATGCAGCAGAGTATACTAAGATGGGCCTCTGCCCTCTTCTTTAACAGAGCATTTTGGCAGATACAACCTTTGATAGTCAATTCCCTTTGAGGTAAATAGGTGTCATAAATCCCTGTCTATCTGCTTAGGAAAATTAGGACTACGGCCATGATTTGCCGCTCTGGATAACGCATATGGTAGATGCGTTAACCTCTATAAATTCTAGTTAACCATGCTTGCATGACTCTAGCATCCCAATTAATGCCCTGAAGTAATTTCAGATTTCAGTGAATCTCTCCAGGACACAGATGACTCTAAGGTGTTTTATACACACTTTTAAAACAAAGCCTTCCTTCTGTGTGACTCCCGGCCAATTACTTAGGATAAGTAACTGATTTTGAGCTTCAGCCATAAAATGAGGATGATGTCCCCTGGACAGTGTTGCCAGGATAAGCATACTGTGCACAGAGCATTCATGTTGGTGTCTGAGAAGTGCTAGTTCCTCAACTAATAGTAGCTACTTGTCTCATTGTAAACCTAGTGAGAGAATGAGTTCTTGGAGAGTTGAGAAAATGGCATTGCTCATGATGAGAAGTCTCTCCTGCTGGTTAGATGATGTCATTCATGAGGCCTTCGGCCAAATCAGAGAAGAGGGGTTGTCGCTCAGTTTTCAGCAAGCATCTGTTGTGTGTGTCATGCGTCATGCATCGTTCCAATGCTGGGAATCCCAAGCTGAGACCCAGACCCTTCCCTGCTCTGGAGAAGCCTGCAGCCTAGTGAGGGAGATCAGTGGGTCAGGTGACGATGACATTTCAGGAAAGGTAGGGAGAGGTGAAGCCCAGGGCAGAGACACCCAACCCAGGTGGGGGAGAGGGCGGAGAAAACTGAGACGATTCATGGAGGAAATGACCCTTGAGTTAAGCCTTAAGGGGCCAATAAGAATTTGGCAGGTCAGAAAAGGTGATGAGTCGAGGGAGAGTTTCCCACACAGTACCCAGGTGTACAGAGGGAAGGCATACTGGCAACTAGTCCTCATGCCTGGAGCCCATTGTGCATGTATGTCCCTTACTGTCTGAATGACCTTGGGCAAGTTTGATCAATCTGTGAGTTGAGAGGCTTAAATGTATTAACCAGGGTAAGCATAGGACTCATTTCAATTTTGTGCTGCACAGTCATGGAGAGCTGGTGGAGATATTAGTAGAAAATGAGGGACTGATGTTAAAAAGCTGTTAGAATTAGAGGAAAGTAAAGGGGTCATTTTTAGAAGACATTTTACAGAAAGTACATAGAATCGAAAGAGGATGCCTGAAAAAGACACCGGAATGCAATGAGTTACCATGGGGTCGGATACACGAGGTATATGTATTCCGTGATGACCAATGAGTATGTAGATAATGGTATATCGCTAACCCTGAGAGTCTAGACTTGAGAGTGGAAGGTCCCTCTCATTCTGTGGTGAGAGTATTTGTGCAAGAAGTGGTTATAAAGTACTGCAGCTGCTTTCCCAGACCACACGTTAAAATCATCCCGTTGCTCACCATCATCATCATCGCTTACACCCACTTCTCTGTTCCCAGAACAAGGCATGAAAGCCTAGTGGTACTTAGGGGAAATTCAGCCTTCTCTGCATGTTTCTGGGGTAGTGCCTCCTAGGCCAGGGACCAAAGAGCTAGTTGTGATAAATGGCACACCTTGTTCTTGGTAGGAACCCTGAGAGCCGCCAGGAGTCGTCAAGGTTTTGTTGTGTATAAGCATGATGGCAGCTATGGATTTGGGAATAACATGGAACCTGAGCCTGTGATTAGGAGAGATTGTTTTTTAACAGAAGCTGAGCCCATTATCCGAGCTTCCCTGGTGGCTCAGTGGTAAAGAATCTGCCTGCCAATGCAAGAGACTCAAGAGACCAGGGTTAGAGCTCTGGGTTGGGGAAGATCCCCTGGAGAAGGAAATGGCAACAAACTCCAGTGGTCTTGCCTGGGAAATCCCATGGACAGAGGAGTCTGGTGGGCTACAGTCCATGAGGTCACAAAAGAGACATAACTCAGTGACTAAACGACAAAACTAACAACAAGCCCGTTATCCAACCCTTTGGTCCAGGAGTAGAGTGGAGTGCTTAAAACAGGATTTCGAAGGTCAAAAGCAGCCTTTCATTGACTAGTTGTAGACTTTGGGCAAATTATTTCACCTTTGTGTCTCACTTGCGAAATGGGCTGTTTGCCCTTCTGATACTGGCATGACTGTTCGGTGCTTCACACATGTAAAGGGCAGTACATAATTACTGCCCTTTATCCAGTACATATTTGCTGAAGGCCTGCTGTATTCAGATTCTGTGCTTGGCATAAGGAGGCAAAGATGAACCAGTTAGGATTCCTCCCCTCAAAGGACTTCCGGGCCAGTGCAGGGGTGTGCATGGGTTCTCAGTTGTGTTGGACCCTGTGACCTCATGGACTGTAGCCTGCCCGGCTTCTGGGTCCTTGGGGTTTCCCTGGCAGGAATACTAGAGTGGGTTGCCATTTCCTCCACCAGAGGATATTCCTGACCCAAGGATCAAACCTGCATCTCCTGCATTGGATTCTTTACCATTGAGCCACCTGGGAAGGGCTAGTATGTGTGTGTGTTTTGGTGGGTGGCGGGGAGCGGGGAGGGGGGCGGGCGCAATGCAGATGTAATCAGCTCGTTGCTTGAGAATAATGGGACTGCGGAGCACCACCAGCATTGGTGTGTGGCAGTTGATTCTCTAGTGGGGAGGGCAGGAGTGGGAGGCCCCTGGGGAGAAGGAGGACAGGTGTTGGGTTGGGGAAGACTTCACTGAGGAGGTGACATTTGTGAAGAGTCGAGGTAAGGTTAAGTCATTGTTTAGTCATTGAGTTGTGTCCACTTCTTTGCAACCCCGTGGACTATAGCCCCCCAGGCTCCTCTGTCCATGGGATTTCCTAGGCAAGAATACTGGACTGGTTGCTGTTTCCTCCTCCAGGGTATCTTCCCAACACAGGGATTGAACCCATGTCTCCTGCATTAGCAGGAGGATTTGCATGTTATACAAAGAGTTCAGACAATGGTGTAAAAGATTAGAATGGGTAGATACAAGGATGGTTTTGCCTCTGAAGGCCTAGACTAAGCCCTGATTGTGAATCTAAAAGGAGGAGATGTGTTTAGTAGCTTTTTAGGAGGTAGGATGAAGAGGACTGGGAGACTGGCTGCAAAAGATGAGAAGTCAAGTTTGGGCCACTCGGTAGATTTCCTGCTGGTGATTAGCATTGGGACCACAAGAAGGAGAAAAATTGCGGGGGTGATGGAGAGAGAGAATTTTAGTTTTAGAGGTGCTGAATTTGAAGTGCCTGTTGGACATCCGTGAAGATGACCAGAGGGAGTTGGTTATTTAAACCCCTCTCCAGAGCTCCAGCGGCTCCCCTTGCAGCTCAGACTGTAAAGAATCCACCTGCAATGCAGGAGACACAGGTTCAATCCATGGGTTGGGAAGAAGAGAAGAGAACCTGGGAACCTGGAGAAGAGAATGCCTACCCACTCCAGTATTCATGCCTGGGAAATCCCATGGACAGAAGAGCCTGGTGGGGCTGCAGTCCATGGGGTTGCAAAGAGTCGTACACGACTGAGCATGTACACACACACACACCCCCCCAGAGTGCCAAAGAGTCACACAGGACTGAGCATGTGTACACACTCACACCCCAGAGTGCCAAAGAGTCAGACACGACTGAGCATGTGTACACACACACACACACACACACACACACACACACACACACCCCAGAGTGCCAAAGAGTCACACAGGACTGAGCATGTGTACACACACACACACACACCCCAGAGTGCCAAAGAGTCAGACACGACTGAGCATGTGTATACACACACACACACACACACGCTCACACACACCCCCAGAGTGCCAGATCTACATTTTGAGACTCCCACTGTAGTCTCTGGAGAGGGGTTTAACTTTGGAAGTCATACAGCTGTTGGTGGAAGCCACAAAAGTGAATTAAATCACCTAGAGAGAGCAAGTAGAGTGTAATAGAAGACAGCCAAGGTTTGCGACCCCATGGACTGCAGCCCCGCCAGGCTCCTCTGTCCATGGGATTCTCCAGGCAAGAATGCTGGAGTGGGTTGCCATTTCCTGCTCTAGGGGATCTTCCCAATCCAGGGATCGAACCCAGGGCTCCTGCATTGACAGGCAAATTCTTTACCACTGAACCACCTGGGAAGTCCTGGAACCTTATAGATCATTGATATTCGAAAGGTGCACACACAGAGGGAAAGGAGCCAACAAGGAAAACTGAACAGTTGCCAAGTGTAGAGAGTGTTTACTGAGAAACAGAAGAAGGGGAGCTTGCTCAGAGGTCAAGAGAGAGGAGGACCTTCGCTGGGCTCATAGTGAGAACCTTCCTCTGGTGTGGTGGAAAAAGGAAGCACACTGCGTGGGCTTAGAACTCCCTCTGTGAAGAGAAGGAAGAGGATGGTGACTGGAGGGAGAAAGAGGCTGAAGAATATGGGTTGAAGGCAGAAAGGGAGGTTGACTGACTTGAAAGAGAAGGAATAATAGATGGAATAAGGTGGGAAGGGGCAAGAGGGTGAGACCGGTCCCTTGTGAAGAGGAAGGAACAGCCGTGGCTGTAGTCGTGGTGCTGGATGGTCCCCCAAAATGAGTAATGGTGACGAGGGGAGGAAGCTGTGAGAGAAAGGGCCCAGTGCCATGCCCAGGGCCACGATTCCCCATAGAGCGTGAGGGGGGAGCCTGGTCATCGCCCTCCTGGGGAGTTGCCTCTGCCTCCTATTCCCTGAAGGCCAGGAGCCGAGCAGCCTTGTGTCTGATGCTTTTTCTCGGCGTTGCCATAGGCGGCTCGGGCGTTGCCGTGGAGTAGGTAAACTTGCCCTGGCGCCACACCTGACCTGAAGCTCCGTGCCTTTGGGCTACTTCCTGGTGGTTCTTCCTGCTTGTTCTACCTGCCTTACCAGGCCTATCCCCAATGGTCCTGTCTTTCCTGATTCCCACCAGAAGAACTGGTCTTGTGCCTTATTTGTTATTATTGATGATTAATGATTTATATTAGTAATAGCAGTTCTACTGCTGTTATTTATTTCAGAAAACCTCTTCCCTAAGAAAGTAGCAAGAGCCTGGAAAAGAGAGCTTTTTATTAGTTCTCAGATAACACCAACCAGATGACCCAGTTTAGGCAAGGGTGGCTCTGCTAATCGAGGTACATGAAAACACAAAGCTGTCTCCTTCTGCTTCCCTTTACTGTTGACTTTTATCTGAAGGTCTTCCTCTTGCATCTCCCTCCCCTTCCTAGGCTGTCTTCATCCCTTGCTCTTGTGCTTGCGTGCTAAGTTGCTTCAGTCATGTCCGACTCTGTGGGGCCCCGTGGACTGCAGCCCACCAGGCTCCTTTGTCCGTGGGATTTTCCAGGCAAGAGTACTGGAGTGGGTTGCCATTTCCTTCTCCAGTGCATGAAAGTGAAAAGTGAAAGTGAAGTTGCTCAGTCGTGTCTGACTCTTCACGACCCCATGGACTGCAGCCCACCAGGCTCCTCCATCCATGGGATTTTCCAAGCAAGAGTACTGGAGTGGGGTGCCATTGCCTTCTCCAGGGGATCGTCCTGACCCAGGGATGAAACCCACATCTCTTATGTCTCTGGCATTGGCAGGTCGTTCTTTACCACCAGCACCACTTGGTCCCTTGTTCTTAAGCTAGCTCAAACTCCAACATGATTTAGGGACCACTGCTTCACCAATGGAGAAGGCGATGGCACCCCACTCCAGTACTCTTGCCTGGCAAATCCCATGGACGGCAGGGCCTGGTAGGCTGCAGTCCATGGGGTCGCGAAGAGTCGGACACGACTGAGCGACTTCACTTTCACTTTTCACTTTCATGCATTGGAGAAGGCAATGGCAACCCATTCCAGTGTTCTTGCCTGGAGAATCGCAGGGACGGGGGAGCCTGGTAGGCTGCTGTCTAGAGGGTCACACAGAGTCGGACATGACTGAAGCGACTTAGCAGCAGCAGCAGCACTTCACCAAAGAACGTCCTTGAATCTGTGCCATTTCCAGAGAAAGGAGTCATGCTGGTTTATTTACAGGACCTGTGCACAGCGTAGACATTTTATAAACAACATACTGGTGTCTGTGTGTTTCGGTAATTTAAAACAAATGGAAAAGGCTTACTCTATGCCTCGGACATTTTCTTCCATCCTGGGCCTCCGTTAGCTCATCTCTGAAAGGAGAAGATAGGACTGAATAATCTGTAAGTCCTCTGCTACCTCTGAGTGATCTGTGGAGGCCTAAGAAATTACTTGATCATTTCTGTAAGAAGCTTTAAATTGTGAGTTTAACCTTAAAGAAAGAGAACTTTATAAACAGTAGTATCTTGCAGGTCGTTCTGATTGTTGACGTTACACTTATGTGTAATTTCATAGAGGCGTCATCACTGCATTCATTTTTTTGTCTTCCTTCACACTTGTAATACTATTAACCATTCATATTTGTATATGAATTATGTACATTTCATTTATAAATGTGTGTGTGCATTTTATATTTGTAGGTATTTATATGTGTGCTTTTGTGTGTGTGTGTGTATAGTGAGAGAGTGATTGATTTATCTTCTCACTTTTGATGATCTAATGGTAGTTCATCCACTTCACTAAATCATTTCTATAAATCTGATTTAAAAGAAATAGTACATTTTGCAGATAGAGTTTGATTTTTTTAAAGCAACTTATTGTGAAAATGCAGATTGTGGGTCATTTTAAAAGACCATACTGAAGGTCATTTAAAAAGACTATGTATACATGTATATATACACATACACACATATATATATAGTTTATGTACATATATATATAAGTGAAATTTTATTTCTGTAATGATGTATCTGACAGGATAATTGTCAGAGAGATTCTGGGGAGAAAACTCTTTGAAAATATCTGTATCTGTATAGAATATTGGTGACCTGAGAATTAATTTTTGGCTCTTTGCTGCTTTGCTTAATGCCTTAGACCAAAGCTATGTAATAAAAATGTAAGGGCAGCCACATATGTAATTTAAAACATTCTACTGGACACACTGAAACAACTAAAAAGCAGAGAAAATTAGATAATATATTTATTTAATGCAGTATATCCAAAATATTATTTCAACATAAAATATGAAAATACATATATAAAATATAAATAAGTATAAATGTAATTTATAACATATAATACAAATATATATTTATATATAATATAGCAATACAATTATATAAAATTTAAATATACATAAATCAATATAAAATACATATAATTTTAGCAACATAAAATATAAATAAGTATGAAATATCAACTTCTTATTGGACACTTTACTTTTGGGATTGCTAAGTCTTCAAAATATAGTATGTGTTTTATTTGAAAACATATCTGTATTTAAACTAGCCATATTTCCAAGTTGCTCAGTAGCCACATTTGGCTAGTGGCTGATATATTGGACAACACAGTCTTGGATGAGAAAATTTGTTTATCTCAGATTAATCTTTCAAATAATTATATCCCAGTTATAAAATGCAGTGTTAAAATTTAAAGAAAACATGTATTCTCATCATTTAATGACGCTGTGTGCTGGTACTTAAGGGTCTAGTATTTCTTTTTTTTTTTTTTTTAATTTTCTATTTGGCTGCACTGGGTCTTAGTTGTGGCTCTGGAGTTCTATAGTTGTGGCGTGCAAACTCTCGCTTGCAGCATGTGGATCTAGTTCCCTGACCAGGGATTGAATCCAGGCCCCCTGCTTTGGGAGCAGAGTCTTAGCCACTGGACACCAGGGAAGTTCCATGCAGTCTAGTATTTCTTGACCAAAGTTGATTGAGACCTTTGTCTGAGTAGCGTGTTCCTTCATTGTTCACCTTGTGAGGTTAAGCTTTTAGAGAAAAGGCACTATAAAGACCAGAGATTAAAATCCATTTGCTAAATTGCATTTGAAAGTTACATATACCAAACTAAATAAAATCAAAGGTGAGTATAATTTATACAGCAAGGTCTTTAAAAACAATCCTTTCTTTAGCAAAGATACACTATTTGTTCTTTTTCGGTTTCCAGTCTTCTAATCCATTTCATATTATCTGCTCTTGTAGATTCCCTTGAGGTTTCTTTCAGTGCCAGCCTTGTTACTGCCATCATGATTTTTGTCACAGCACAAAATTCACCCTTGATTCTCCTATACAGGCAGGGGGTAAGCAAGAGAAAGAGTAGCAAGACCTAGATCATGCCCCACCATGAGCAATTTGAGTTTGGGGGTTATTTTGGTTTTAGTTTATATCATGGGGCCATATTATTTTTAACTAAAATTAATATCAAGGATGAAAGCCTTTTAGAGAATATGTTAGCTTTTTAAAGTTTCTTTAAGTATGAGATGCTGCATTTGGTATATTCCTTTGAGAGACATCCCTTAGAAGAGAGGAAGAGACTCAGGAGAGCATCAGGTTGCTAATTGGCTGACTAGTGTTTGGGACCCAGAATTCCTCCATGTAAACTTGATCTTTAACCTGACCTCCCAACAGTCTCTATTTCTAGAAACCCAATTTCCTTATCTTTAAAAAGGAACATGTTGTGTTCATTATCTCTAAGCTTTCTCATAAGTAAAAGTCGCTCAGTCATGTCTGACCCTTTGCGACCCCATGGACTGTATAGTCCTGAATTCTCCAGGCCAGAATACTGGAGTGGGCAGCCTTTCCCTTCTCCAGGGGATCGTCCCAACCCAGGGACTGAACCCAGATCTCCTGCATTGCAGGTGGATTCTTTACCAGCTGAGCCACAGGGAAGCCCAAGAATACTGGAGTGGGTAGTCTATCCCTTCTCCAGCGGATCTTCCCGACCCAGGAATCGAACTGGGGTCTCCTGCACTGCAGGTGGATTCTTTACCAACTTAGCTACCTCTGAAAATAATTAAAATCAGCTCTATGGTTTTGTGACTAAGGGCAACCTGGATGTCAGCTAGCTTCATCTACTGTTTTACAGATGAGCCAAGTGTAAGATGAGCAAGCCACGCTTCAGTCTGGCTTCCCAGGTGGCGCTGGTTGTAAAGAACCCACCCGCCAAATCAGGAAACATAAAAGACCAGGGTTTGATCCCTGGACCGGGAAGATCCCCTAGGGTAAGAAACGGCAGCCCACTCCAGTATTCTTACTTGGAGAATCCCATGCACAGAGGAGCCCGGTGATTGTACAGGGTTGCAAAAGGGTCAGACACAACTGAAATGACTTGGCACACAAGTGGAAGAGGGATAAGCTTGTATCATGACCGTGGGCTTATAGGCTTTTGTTTTATGCTAAGCAGAATATTGGGAGACAAGTTATATTGGCATTGGAAATATTTACTTCAGGATGTGATCTTAATAGAGTTAGGGAATTATTAAGCTTAGTTAATGCCTGGATATTATATTTTAATATTTATGTATTTTAATATATTTTTATATATTATAATATTTGAGCTGTTTTGAAATGTGAATGATCATTTAAAAATATCCTAAGCCACAATTCATTAACAGAAAATGCAAATTTTAATAGAGACTTGCACATGTAGGTTTAAATGAAAAGTCATCCATCTTTTAGCTGCCTTGAATATGGTTAGAATTCTGCTTTCCTCCTGTAAGATTTGCTGACTCACAAAATTAAAGCATGACTCATAAAATTAAATCATGATGGTGTTTCACATTTGCTTGTGAACTTATGAAATGCCAAAAATCATTTTCAGGAGACTCAAACTCAACTGCAAACAGAACCCATTTAAAGTTCTGTGGAATGCTCAAGTAGTCATAACCTTATCAAAATCTGAAAGGGAAAGCTGGGTGATATCTGAGACATAGGACAAACACCCATAAAAACTAGTCAGAATCACATTACTTTAACTAATGTTTGGCTTTTGAAGGGATAGAAGATGATTCAACTTCCCACCCTCCACAGGGAACCCTTTTTCTCAACTATGTGTGAACACATTTTGATGAATCAATATTGGAATAATAACAATAAATGCAGTTAGTTATGCCTGGAGGAACTGCTTTAGTTTTTCCTCCCCATTTCTACTGAAACTATTTAGACATTTATACTTAAAACACTTTTCCTTCTCTATGTGGGAAAGAATCTTTCTAGACATGAGAAAAGGGTGAAAGTGTTAGTTCCTCAGGAGTGTCCAACTCTTTGCAGCCTCATGGACTGTAACTCACCAGGTTCCTCTGTCCATGAAATTTTCCAGGCAAGAATACTGGAGTTGGTAGCCATTTCCTTCTCCAGGGCATTTTCCCAACCCAGGGATCAAACCCAGGTCTCCTACAGTGCAGGGGGATCCTTTACTGTCTGAGCCACCAGGGAAGCCCAAGATAAACTTTTTGGGGAAAGGATGAAAAATATATTGAGCAAAATAAGAAGGAAGAACATTATTTTTCTAGCATGGTACCTAGCACCTATGACAAATGTGTGTTTCTTCTGCTCATTTGGCAGTTCATCAGAAGCCTGTGTCTGAGTCCTGGTGCTGGAGCCAATTTGCTTTGTTCTCTCTGGATCACAGGTCCCCAGTTGAAAAGGAAAGGGCTTTGTTCTGTTGTTTCTTAACGACCTCTAGATTCTAAGTTATACAACTTATATTACTGCTGCTGCTACTTATATTACTGCTACTTCAGTCGTGTCCGACTCTGTGCGACCCCCTAGACGGCAGCCCACCAGGCTCCCCCATCCCTGGGATTCTCCAGGCAAGAATACTGGAGTGGGTTGCCATTGCCTTCTCCAACTTACATTAGTTCTGTGGTTATATGTCAGAGAAATAAAACCAGCTATTGAAAACTGGTAGTAGTTCTAGATGAAGTTGTTCTCTGTAAAAACAGAAAGATGGAATGAGGAGAAAATTATATAAATTAGTATCCTGCAAAATTGGAAGTTAAATCCAAGAGACCTGCCACAGGTGTCCATTTGTCATGGAAAGTCGATTAGGAACTCTTAGCAAAGACAGGACACAGAAGGTAATCACTACATGTGAAATAAACTGCATCAAACATCTACCCTCCAGAAGCTACAAAGTATATCTCAATGCTGAAAAGTGACTAAAGGTGCTTTCAGAGATTGGTCCCCATATGTCCCCATGTGTCCCAGGTCACAGCTCTTGTTCTTAAAAGTTGTAGGAATGCACAGCTGCTTATGGTTGGCTGCGTGGATGTGCACGCGCGCGCACACACACATACACACACACCCATGCAGTTCTACCGTAGAAGCAGTTTGTTCTTTGCTTTCCGTCTGTCTGGAATAATACCCTCCCAGCATACCCACAGGGCTGCCCAGGTGGCACTAGTGGTAAAGAATCCTCCTGCCAGTACAGGAGATGCAAGAGATGAGGGTTCGATCCCTGGGTCAGAGAGATCCCCTGGAGTAGGGGAAAATGGCACCCCGTGCCAGTCAGTACTCTTCCTGGGAAATCCCACGGGCAGAGGACCCTGGTGGGCTGCAGTCCATGGGGCCGCAAAGAATGGGACATAACCAAGCAGCCGAACACACATACCCACACACACTCCTGCCCGTCCCCTGGCCAGCAACTACTGATTCTCGGAATCCCAGCCCAGAGGCCGTGTAGGGAGCCAGCCCAGTGCCCTGACCTCTCTTTTCTTCTAACCCTGGGTACCTCCCCCTGCCATGGCACTTACTCCCCATCACAGGAAGCGCTCAGCACTCCCAGACTTCAGATTCTCCTGTTCACTTATACACAAGTATCCCTGAAAGTCTGTGGCGGGTAGTGATGGCTAATTTTACAGGGGTTTAATTTTAAAGAATTATTCTGTATTTCATCAGATGATGTGAACTCGTTGCTCATGAGCTCTTTCACCATCTTATGTTGCATGAAGAAGAAAAATGACTACCAAACAGTTGATAAGGTATCGATTGTAGGAGACATCCAGCTTCAGGAAGGTTGCAGTGTGAACATATCTGCACCTGGGATTCAGTGACGTGTGGTGCCATGAAGCTGGTGTTTGGCAATGAGTGATCTTTCTATGGGATGATTCAGACATACCCCCCGCAGCTGCGTATACTGTAAGACTCTGTTCTCGTCTCTTGCAAAGTGTGTTTAAATGCTGGTGTGCACAACAGAATGAAGCACTTTAAGATGGTGACAGTTTTTAGTTAGAAAACACAGATTTTGAATAAGTTAGACACATGACAAATTTGGCAGTGGTTCCGACCTGCAGTTCAAGAGAGTCTTCCATATGCTCGGTACAGATTAAGGAAAAGGGGATACTGGACTCAGTTTCAGCTAGGACTCAAGCTAATAGAAAACCTGCTCACTGAGGGAGGAGAAAAACCTAATGTTTTTTCTTTTTTTTTCTTTTTAGGTTTTTTTTTTTTTTTTTTTTTTACTTTATTTTACTTGACAATACTGTATTGGTTTTGCCATACATTGACATGAATCCACCACGGGTGTTGGACAAGGAATTAATTTGAGACATGAAAACTGCCCAAGAGACACTTAGGAAACATGAGGCAAAAGGAAGCTTACTGTTGTTGTGGGTTGAGAGTATTGGTTTGGTGACACATAACTGCCCATCTTACCTTTACTCTGAGTAAGGGTTGGCTCAAGAACTTTAGACTCTTTGCACAATTCAAATATAGTCAGAAGTGCCATCAGCGAACTCCATAAGCTCCTAGAAAAGGGTTGTGGGCCAGAATAAATGTTCAGTGCAGTTGAAGGCAGCCTGTATGGAATGAAAATACTTGACGCATGTTACGTTTCCAAGGAGGAGAATCCAGTATCAGGATTTGAGGCAGCTAAAATTGACTCTTTTTGGAGCAGTGCATCAAACTTTGCTTAAACCAGGCTGGCTTTAGTGTTCTATGAACCTTGGAGTTATTCAGAAGAAACGTTAGCACATGTGTTGGCCAACCTGTGTGTTCAGAATGGCGTTTCAATAGCTACAGGAAATAGAAACAAGTGGGACAGCTGTGGTCTGTCCACATGGGTAGATAAAATTGAAGAGTCAACACGCCAAGCATGCAAGAAAAGCGGAGATGAGGATGAGCTTAATGATTGCACAGAACCCCTGTACAAAATGTGAACAAAATATCCCTCCTCCCTGTTTGTCCCGTTTTCCCCTCTTGGCAAGGTGGTCTCTCAGCCACATGGGTATATTTGAGGACAGCTCCTGTTTTGAATGCCTGGCCTTAGAGCCTGAGGAAATGGTAACCCACTCCAGTCTTCTTGCTTTGGAAATCCCATGAACAGAGGAGCCTGGTGGGCTACAGTCCTTGGGGTTGCAAAGAGTTGGACACAACTGAGCGACTGAACACACGAGCCTGGGGTAGAGATATTACAACTCCGTCAAAGTGCAGCCTGGGAAAGTCTTAAGAACATTAGGGTGGTCGTCTTGGTGTCACCCTTAGTGTCTCTGCTCGCCTCAGCGGGTGCCCTACCTCTGAGCAGGGCTACGTCTCTCCCCTTTATTACTTGTCTGAGATGCAGAACCTGCTCTTCACGTACTCATCCCCCCACCCTCAGGGTTGCTCCATCAGAATTAGGAACTATTCATTGGTCTATTAACTCATGGGCCCCTACTTCTTAGAGTGGGTCTTAAATTATTATTGGTTCATCTGCTTTGTCCTCGGGGAGACAAGAGTTTAGTGAGACACAGACATACATGTGGTCAGGTGGTGCTGAACTGAACAATATTGGTGCTTTTATTTTTCTCATCATGGGACTCAGAGTCCATAAGTAACTTGATACTTGCTCTTCGTTGCCTATCTCCCAAGGTAAGGTGACCACAAGTAGAACTTGAGGAAGTCTCTGGGCTATTAACCACCATTTATTTTGGGTTTCTTTCATAAGTGCCTTGTGGCAGAAGTGGAGAAATAGCTTCCTGTGCAGAATCATGAATTGAAGTATTAGCTATTCTTAGACTTTATTTCATTTTATAGGGCAAGTGATATTTTTACAGCAGAATTTACAAATTTGGGGATACATGAAGATTTCTTTAGATGTCTCTTGCAAATGTCAAGAGTCTCCTGGATCTGGAAATTATGTTTGTATTCATCCGTCTTTCCTGCTCAGCTAGCTTTGTCTACTACTATAGCCAATGATCACATGTATCATTTGAGCATTTAAAGTCACTAGTTTCAATGTAAAGTGCACACAAGATTTCAGACTTGATAGAAGATCATGAGTGCAAATATACAATTTGTAATTTTTAAATTGATTGCATGTTGGAATAGTATTTTAGGATATATTGGATTAAATATATATTTAAACATTTTTACCATTTCTTTTAACTTTCTTTTTTTAATGAATGACTTTTCCTGTTAATCTTTGCTAGGATTGGTATTTTCAACTTTGTGTGTTTGTTTAGAATGTAACCGTTCTAAAAGATATGTAGGATATCTCACAGCTGTTTCTATTTGCTTTTCCCTAATGTACTTAATGTACTTTTCCCTAATGCATTGCATTTCTGTTCTCATAATTCCCTTTTTATCAGTGTCTTTGTGTATGATTTTGTTCCCACTTGTATACCTTTTATGGTGAGGTGTCTATACATGCCCATTTTTGTTTTAACCTTTTGACTCCCTTCACCCATTTCTCCAACCACTTACCACCCACCTCTGGCAACCACCAGTATGGTATGAGCTTGCTTTTTGTTTGTTTGTTTTTGATTCCACATATAAGAGAGATTAGAATGTATTTGTCTTTCTCTATCTGATGTATCTCACTTAGCGTAATGCCCTTAAAGTGTATTTATGTTGTTGCAAATGGCAAGGTGTCAGTCTTCTTCATGTCTGAATAGTATCCCATTAGGGCTTCCCAGGTGGCTCAGTAGTAAAGAATCTACCTGCTGAGCAGATGTGGGTTCGATCCCTGGGTCAGGAAGATCCCCTAGAAAAGGAAATGGTAACCCACTCCAGTATTCTTGCCTGAAGAATTCCGTGGACAGAGGAGCCTGGTGGGCTACAGTCCATGGGGTCACAAAGAGTCGGACATGACTTAGCATTTAAACAGCAGCAAACAGCAGCAGGAATATCCTGGCTTTTTTTTTTGTATGTGTTTGTATGCGTATGAATGTGTATACACGTTACAATTTATCCACTCAGGCATCAGTGGACACTGGAAATTTAGCCTGTTTCTGTATCTTGGCTATCATAAAGAAGGCTGCAGTGAACATGGGGGCGCAGATATCTTTTTGAGTTAGTGTTTTCATTTCAGATAAATAACCGGAGATAGAGCTGCTGGATCGTATGGCAGCCCTGCTTTTCATTTCTTGAGGAACTGCTGCACTGTTTTCTGTAGGGGCTATGCCAGTTTGCATTCCCACCACATCCTTGCCCACACTTGCTGTCTCTTGTCTTTTTGATAATAGCCATTCTGACAGGTTTGAGGTGATATCTCACTGTGGTTTTGATTTGTATTTCCCTGATGATTTAGCATATTTCCATGTATCTGTTGGCCATCTGTATGTCTTCTTGGGAAAAATGTCTATTCAGATCTTCTCCTCATCTTCTAATCAGATTGATTGTTTTTGCTGAGTTGTATGAGTTCATTATATATTTTGGCTATTACCGCATATCAGATATATGATTTGCAAGTGTTTTCTCCCATTCAGGAGGTTGCCTTACATTAGCTTTTGAGTAAGATGATGTCCCCCTTATTTATTTTTCCTTTTGCTTCTTTGCTTTCGGTGTCAGATTCAAAAAGTTATTGCCAAGACCTACATTAAGGAGATTGCTGCCTATGTTTTCTAGTTTTATGGTTTCAGGTCTTACATTTAAGTCTTTGTCCCATTTTTAATTTGCTTTTGTGCATGATGTGAGATAGTAGTCCAGTCAGGTCTTACATTTAAGCCTTTGACCCATTTTTAATTTGCTTTTGTGCATGATGTGAGATAGTAGTCCAGTTTTATTCTTTTGCATATAGCTCTCCACTTTTCCCAACACAACTTTTTGAAGAGACTATTCTTTCCTCCTTGTATATCCTTGTCTCCTTTGTCATGAATTAATTGACTGTTTATGTATGGGTTTATTCTTTTTATTTTTTTAACGTGACTGTTAGATCATTTTAAATTATTTATGTAGCTCATAAAGATCTTCCCTGGTGCTCAGCAGTAAAAAATCCACCTGCCAGTTCAGGAGATGAGTTAGATCCCTGGGTCAGGAAGATCCCCTGGAAAAGGAAATGGCAACCCATTCCAGTATCCATGCCTGGAAAATCCCATGGCCAGAGGAGTCTGATGAGCTACAGTCATAACATCACAAAAAGTCTAAAATAAATGAATAAATGTAGCTCATAGTATGAATAAATGTAGCTCTGCTTCACAGAGCTGACCTAGACTATAGGTTCCTTGAGGCCAAAAATGGTGTCTGACACATTATATAGTCACTGCATGTTTGATAAATCAAACTGTTGTTGTGAAGTGAATGAATAGATGAGAATTATAATAATTTTTTAAAGTAATGATTTTGACACTGTGGATGAATTTAGGTGATAGTTCAGATGAAATGGATTTTGGCAGGAAGTCATTAAATGTTTGTTGTTTCCCCAGTGAATGGGGCTGAAGCATACATTAAAAGAGATGCAAGTTCGGGCAGCAGCTGCTACTCATGAGACGTTGAGATCTGCCCTGTACAGGCTAACCTGATTTTGCTACCCACTATTCCTTTGTTCTGCGTGCTAGATTGTTTCAGTTGTGTCCGACTTTGTGATTCCATTGACAGTAGCCCACCAGGCTCCTCTGGGATACTCCAGGCAAGAATCCTGGAGTGGGTTGCCATGCCCTTCTCTCTGTTGTTCTAGTGCCATATATAATACAGAAATTTGTTTAGGAGTGATCCATTTCCAGAGAGAATTTTTCCTGTGTATCATTTAGCTGTGGTTCTCAGACTTTAATGTGCCTAAAAGTCACTTGCAAAGCCTGTTACAAATGCAGATTCCCAAAGCCATTTCCAGAAATTCTGATTCATTAGGTAAGAGATGGCTCCCAGGAATCTGCATGTTACCACCCCAGAAGATTCCAGCATGACCCGTAAACAATACCTTGAGGAACACTGCTGTATGGCAGCATAATTTGGGAGTAGCCTGGAAGTTCAGGTAGAGGGGCAGTTTGCTTATTGATTTTTTCCCTTCTCCAGGGGATCTTCCCAACCAGGGATTGAACCCAGGTCTCCTACATTGCAGCCAGATTCTTTACTGTCTGAGCCGCCAGGGAAGCCCATTATACTATAAAGAACTCAAATTGTTAAATATTTTAATACTCACAAGTTGCAGCAAAGGAAACAGCAGTGAAAAGGCAACCTACTGAATGGAAAAAGATTTTGCAAACCGTATATTAGATAAGGGGTTAATATCCAGAATATATAAATAACTCCTACAGCGCAATGACAAAATGACTTACTCGATTATTAAAAAAAAAATAGGTAAAGGACTTGAATAGACATTTCTCCAAATGAGATATGCAAATTGCCAGTAAGCACATGAAACAATGCTCAGTGTGCATGACATGGTCAAGGAAATGCAAGTCAAACCACAGCGAGGTACCCCCTCACACCTATTAAGATGGTTGCTGTCGAAAAAAACAACAAACAAAATAATGCATGTTGGTGAGGATGCAGAGAAATTAGAATAATTGAAGCCCTGTTGGTAGGACTGTAAAATATGCACTTGCTATGGAAAAAAGTACAGAGATTCCTCAAAAAATAAAATAAAAAATAGAACCACTGCTATGTGATCCAGGAATCCCACTTCTGGGTGTATATCTAAAAAAGATAAAAATGGGATCTTGAATAGATATTTGCACACTGATCATTCACAGCAGTGAAGATTTGGAAACAATCTAGAGTTCCATCAGTGGATGAATGAATTAGAAAAAAAAGTGCTATATATACACAATGGAGGAGTATTTAGCACTAAAAAGGAAGGAAAACCTATCCTGTCCTACGATATGGACGAACCTTGAGGACGTTATGCTAAGTGGGTTGCCATGTCCTCCTTCAGGGGACCCTGGCCCAGGGATCGACCCCACGACTCTTACATCTCTTGCATTAGCAGCTGGGTTCTGTACCACCGGCACCACCTGGGAAGCCCAGGTGAAAGAAGGAATCACGGAAAGAGAAATGCTTAAGTATTCCACTTACGTGAAGTACCTAAGAGTCGAACTATATAGTAGAGTGATAATTGTCAGGGTCTGGGGGCAGGCAGAAATGGGGAGTTGTTCAATGCGGGTAGAGTCTCAGTCGTGCAAGATGAAAACATTCTGGAGCTCTGTTATACAACAGTGCACAGATGGTTAACGGCACTGTACTGTTTACTTAAGATTGTTCCAAGGATAGATTTGCTACATGGCTTTTATCATAATACAAAATTGATGAAAAAGTATCAGCTATCCTAATAGTTCATGGTGATAAGAAACTCAAGGAAAGAATATCATTTGTTTCCTTGGATAATACCTTATTTTGAGAAATTTTGTTGGAAGCCTTGAGCTACATAAAATAAATGTGTACTTGCTGTGAAGCTGTGTGGGTGGTGAGAGGAATGGAAGCTTGTGACTTCTCCATGATTTATTAAGTAGAAGGCAAGCCTTACTGATCATGTCATTCCCAAAGCAACGTGTCCAAAAACCTGGATGATCTCCAGGAGGAAGAGAGATGCTGATTGTGGGATGCTGTCATCTCAAAGGCATCCAACACTCAAGAAAATGTCATCCATTCTCTCTCCTGTGCCCATACCTGAAGCCTGGAATATCAGCACCTCGATTGCATTTCCCTTAAAATGTTTAAAAAATTCCTTAGAAACTCAAATCATTTTAGGGATCCTGGTTGCCAGGATCATTTCTGAAGCAGAGGGAGAACGGTTGGGTTGGTGTTGTTGGAGCAGCCAGAGCCTTCATATGATGAGCATTCACTCTGGCAGCCAGGAAGCCATCTGTGTCTGGTCAGAGGCCATTCCTTTAGGTAATGCGTTCATCCATTCTGGTAACTGGTAGGCACATGTCGCTGGGTGGGCTGGCTCTTCTCCCCGGGTTTGCCTAGCTCCCGTGACTGGGGCAAATGGTGGTGGTTTAGTTGCTCAGTCATGTCCAAGTCTTTGCAGCCCTTTGGACCATAGCACAGCAAGCTCCTCTGTCCATGGGATTTCCTAGGCAAGAATACTGGGGTGGGTTACCATTTCCGTCTCCAGGGGATATTCCTGATGGAGGGATCGAACCTGGGTCTTCTGCATGGCACGCGGATTCTTTACCGACTAAGCCACCAGGAAAGCCCAGGGCAAATGGAATGAGGTGCAAAAGCATCAAGTGACTCCCATATTTACTAATGAGATGAAAATACAGTACTGGGTTGATGGAAACTGAAATAATCAAATTTTCTTCCTTTGTACCTTTATGGTGTTTTGTTTTGGCTTCTCTTTTTGTTTGCTTTTGTTTCAGCAATGTGCTGGTTTACTTTTCAGAAATATTAATTATGAGAGATTTAAAATCTGCAGAGACCTACAGATGCAGTATACTCATGACCTAGCTTATCAAAGACAACACTGTGGGTACAAAGTCCATGTATATGCCTCTCAAATAATATTCCGTGTCCCTACTACAGTGGTAGCTGCTGTCTGGAATTTAGTGTTTGTCATTCCTAAGCATTTCTTTATACCTTCACTATATAATGCTTGTATATTTCAATAGTACGGAGTATTGCTTGCATGTTATGGTCTCATATATTCTGTAGTCTTCTGCAACCTGCCCTTGTCATTCAACCTGCTTGTTTACTTCTTAAACCTCATTTGGGATGTTTCGAAGCAGTGTTACTTAGCCAAACTACTCCAGATGCTGGGGTACAGTGTTACTGTGGAGTAATGTTTGGCTCCTAAAATGGCTTAGACTGAAAAATGTTATGTGTCAAATTAACGTAATAGTAGTATAGTGTGTAACTGTTCAATGTATTTGTTTTATTTCAGGTTATAATGTAACTTATGCTCTCGTGCTTTTTCCCTGCCCCTTCTCCCCAAATCATCAACAGTAGAAAAAAGAAGGAGGAGGAACCATGTCAGGACACAAATGGTAAATAATTTGTTGTCTCTTCTGAATTGGGGGAGGCTGTTGAAAAAGGAAAGCATGTGATATATACTCAATAAATATCTACTGAATGGAAAAATCAGGAGTCACAATGGCTATTAGCCTTCAGCCAGTGCTGAATGTGTGCTGTGCCGTGCTTGGTCTCTCAGTCGTGTCCGACTCTTTGCGACCCCACGGACTGTAGCCCACCAGTCTCCTCTCTCCATGGGGGTTCTCCAGGCAAGAATACTGGAGTGGGCTGCCATGCCCTCCTCAGAGGATCTTCCCAACCCAGGGATCCAAGCCAGGTCTCCTGCATTGCAGGCAGATTCTTTACCATCTGAGCCACCAACAAAGCCCCCATGCTGAGTATAGTCAAGTTCAGTATCCCTACTAAATGTAATATGAAAAGCAATAACCAAAAAGATTCTCTGAGAAATTCATCTACATGGAAATTTTTTTCTTGGGAATCTAGTGATAGCTTTTCTTACCATCATTTTTTCATTGTAATGAGTTGATACATTTTTCAATCTCTGTCTTATTTACAACTTTTAATATTAGAGTTCTAAGGGAATTTTATATAGGGCAGCTATAAAATAATAATGTAACTCTATAATGACAAAAATAACTCAGACTCATTAATTAATAACTCAGAAGTCATTAATAGTCATGACTTCAACCTTCATGAACATCCAGGAACCAGTCATTGCTGGAAATAGATGATGCTGAATAAAACAGATGTGGTCCTCACACGGCAATATTAGCACTGCCATTCACATGCCTATAACTCATCTAAGCATCATGTTAAATTGCTTATAAATTCAGGTCTGCTATAAGCAGTGTTTCTGAACCCTTTTGAAACCTTGATCCACCGGTCAAGGTGATCTTTGTCACGCTTTACCTCCTTTAATTTGAATCATGAAAGAATACAGTGCCTATTTTCATTTTTCAATGGTACAATTAATTATAATAAAGACTATACTTTTTAATCCCTCCTCTCTCAGTAGAGAAGCAGTCAGGTCCAGCTCCTCAGTAATATCAAAAGTCACACTTTAAAAGAATTTTGCATGTCTTAAAATGTAATGAGCTTTAAAACGTAATTAATAAACAGCTAAGGGATTTTGTTTCCCTGAGTATCCCCATTTGACAACTCTCTAAGAGTTGTCAAACTGTTTTTTTTTTTAATTGTTCCATCTTGCCTCATTAAGACAAACGGATGGCTTCATCCCTTGACCCTCGTAATGGCTGACATATCTTGGCTGCAGGCGCAGGGAAGCAGGTAGTTAAGCCCCCGCTTAACCACCTGGGAGAGCCCCAGGAGGTGGGCCCTTCCCCAGAGCCTTTCTCCCCTTTACCTTTCAAAGCCACTTTACCACTTGCTACTGAAATGTGAGGGCTGCAGAGAACATTGAAATGCACGCTGTGCTGCGATTTTGAAGCTTGGATTTTAATCCTCTGTGATTCTGGACAAGATTCTTAACATTTTGAAACCTGAGATTCCTCATTTGTTAAATGACAGGAGTGAAGGGTGTTGACTAGATCTCCAAAGACCTTTCTCCCCCGCTCCTCAAAATGAAAATTTTTTTAAATCTATGACCTTTGACCAAAAAAAAAAAAACAATAGAAGTCCACCCTACTCCCCACTCTTGAAAATTCCTTTCCCTTGAAATAGCCACAGTTTTGGGAAGCATATTCTTCCCATCTTTTCTTTCAGCTGCTCTGGGTGTCTGTTGCTTTGCATGGGCGCTCTCTAGTTGCAGTAAGCGGGGGCTGCTCTTTGTTGCGGTACGCGGTCTTCTGGTTGTGGTGGCCTCTTGTTGCAGAGCACAGACTCCGAAGTGCGTGTAGTGATGGCGCGCTAGAGTGTGCAGGCTTCAGTAGTTGCGGCACACGGGCTCAGTAGTCATGGCACATAGACTTAGTTGCTCCATAGCATGTGGAATCTTCCTGGACCAGGAATGGAACCCATGCACTGGCAGGCAGGTTCCTAATCACGGGACCACCAGGAAAGTCCTCTTCCCATCTTTTTAACGCACATAGTATGTAGAAGGATTATCTTTTATGCAAAAGTTAGACATATTTTCATTTCCTTTTCTCTGATTTAAGCTCATAATAAAACCTTTTAATTTGCATTTAATTTTAAATAATTATGTATATTTAAGATGTGCAACATGATATTATGATATACATAGTGAAATCATTACTGCAGTTAAGCTATTTAACATATCATCTCCTTTATAGTTACCACTTTCTGTGTGTGATGAGTGCGCATGAAGAGTAATGCTCCCCTCCTAGCCTGTTTGCAGTGTTCAGTACAATGTGTTCAACTATTAAGTGTGGTCATCGTGCCTATACGTTTGATATCTAGACATATTCCCAACTTTGAAATAATGCAGAAAGATATAAACCATAATCCTTTGCCTCTTTCCAAAGATAACCATTGCTAAGGAAGTCATCTGAAACTCTGATTTTTTTAAGAACAAGTGTGTGAATCAAAACTTGTAAATGTTATCCGGCAAGATAGTATAAATCATCAAGGTTTGAGATACATATTTCGGTGTAATAGTATAAAGCAATTTCTGCTTTAGAACCCAAGTCTGGCACATTTGAGTGCTAATCGGATGGGATGGAAGAAGTTATGTGTCTGCAGAGGGAGACACCTGGGGGTCCCATGTGAGCTTCTGGATGGGAACCCTAGACACACAGGAGGTGGGGACAAAACCAGGAAGGATGGAACCCCACGGCAAGCTTTCTGTCAGTGTTTGGGTACCCTGGGCACTTTTACAGAATTCCACTTCATTTTCAGTTGAGCTTTTTCTAATTTCTTCTTGACACCCCTTTAAAAAAAAACTTTTTATTTTGTATTGGGATATTAACAAGCCAATTAACAATGTTGTGATAGTTTCAGGTGAACAGCAAAAGTCAGCCATACATATACATGTATTCATTCTCCCCCAAACTCCCGTCCCATCCGTATAACTGAGCAGAGTTTCCTGTGCTATACGGTAGGTCCTTGTTGGTTATCTATTCTAATAAAAACAGTCATGTGTACATGTCCATCCCCAAGTCCCCAACTATTCCTCTCCCTCGCCCTTCACACAGCAACCGTTAGTTCCGTCTCTGAGTCTATTCGTGACACGCTTTTGGATGTGATCTTCGCTGTGCTTTTCCTGAAGAATAGCTTCCTATCTGTATTTCAACCATTTATGTTTAAGAAGTTAACGTTTTAATATGAAATATCCATAACCAATTAAAAAAATTTTTTTTCAAAATTTTTTGTGTCTGTAGTAAGAACACTTGACATGAGAGCTACCATTTTAACACAATTTTAAGTGTAGAATACAGTGCTGTGGACTACAGGCACCATGAATTGCAGGCACACGGTTGTACAGCCGATCTCTAGAACTTAACTCGTCTTGCACCGCTGAAATTTTATGCCTGTCGATCAGTAATTTCCCCTTTCCTCCTCCCTGTCCAGCACCAGGGAACCGCCACTCTGTCCTCTGATTCTATGAGTTTGACTATGTGAGGGACCTCTGTGACAGCTTTCAAGTATGCATTTTTGCAGGCCCTTATCTCTGCTTTTCTGCCATCACTTCAGTGTTGGCTGCAGTGCAGACTGGAGAGAACTTTGGTGTTCGGCTTTATCTCTGACTCCCTCGGGTGCTTGAGGCAGTCCCCTTGCCTGGCTTGGCTTCCCTTTCTCCGTTTCTCCAGTCTTTCAATATCCGAAGTCCTCAAGCTTGAGTTTCTTGGTTTCCTGCCAAAGTTTCTTAATTTCCTCACTAACTTTTAAGGTTTTGGTGTAAAACTTAGACTTGATTAACCTTTTGGTGTAATAACCGTGTAAGAAAGCACTTCTGTGTTTAGTAATGTTGTGAATGTTTGGAAACATTTGCTTGTGCTCTGATGTCTTAAATCTTTTTGAAAGTCGTGAGTAAAACATCTCTTTGAATGCCTGTGCCTTTAGCAGTTATCCCTGGGACTTACACAATCGATATCCCCAAGACAAGTCAGTTGTGAATAAGATGCAGCAGAAGTATTGGGAAACGAAGCAAGCCTTTATTAAAGCCACGGGGAAGAAAGAAGATGAGCATGTCGTTGCCTCCGACGCAGACCTGGACGCCAAGCTAGAGGTGAGCGCTTCATGGCCCTTGACCCCTGTATGGCCGTCCTGCTAGGGACAGAATCTGAGAGTGTATTCACAGAAGCAAGCATATAGGTGTGCTTTGTATTTGAAAACATATTGCAAACAAATTCATTCATGAGGAAAATCTAGGATCAGATCAACTGAATTCCAGCATATTTTTTTAAACCCACAATTCTTCTGTAACCGCCAGTATACCTCAGTTAATTCATTTTTTAAGCACTTTATTGGAATGCATGAAATGTGGTAAATTCTCAATAAATGTTGAAAAACATTAACTCAAAGAGCCAGTGCTGTTATAGATAGCTAGGGTCAGACAAATGGTTACATTTAAAGAAAAAAAAAGGATGACAGCAAAAAGTCCTAGAACATGAGTCTAATAAGGTTGTGTTGAATCCTGGAAAATTCAGGAATGAATTAACTAATATTTAGTTAGACTATAATAACATAGTAAGCTGAATTAGTAGCTGATTGGCTCTCAAATAACTGGTGAAAGGGCCACTAATTTGCTGCCTTGCTGGGCATTCTCCTGATACTTTAGATCAAAATTTAAAAAGCATTTGCTGTACATCAGAAGCTAACACAACATTGTAAACCAACTATACTCCCAAAAAAATTAATTTAAAAAAATTTAAAAGCATACTTATCACTTCTGTGAATGAGAGGGCACAGAGAGAAATAATGTGTTATGTGGTCTGATAAGAATTGAGAGTGATATCAAAACATAAGCTACAATTCATGAGCTGAACACTTAATGAGAGGAAGGTCAAATGTTCAAGGTTTCAAAAAGCATTCTGAGAAGGGTAGGGCCAGGATGGTGCAAACCATGCTTCTCCTGGGAAAGAGAGGCTGAAGGGGAGATTTTAGTCACCGATTCTCTGGGATGGGCTGTCATGTGGAAGAGGATAAGGTTCATTCATCCTGTGTACCTGAGGAAAGAGCTAGACCCAGCGCCATTATTTCCAGAACTCACCTCTCATGGAATTATCTCAAGTGTTCGTTTGCCTGCCCTCTCTCCATCAGGGGTCAGATTCCATGTCAGCCTTATTCACTATTGTGTGCTCAGCCAGACACACAGCACACATTCAGTAAGTATCAGTGAATAAGTATGCACGGAAATACAAGTAACATGAGTTCCCAACCCTCTCTCCTGTCAGTGGGATTGTTCTAACCGAAGCTGGGCTTGACAGAGATGCTCTAATAGAGATTCCTGCAGCGGAGAAAAGAACCAGGAGGCCTCTATTCTTTTTTCTTTTTTAAGAGATAATATACTTTTGGAAGGGGGTTGCCATGTCCCGTGGCATGTGGGATCTTAGTTCCCTAAGCAGAAATTGAACCTGCATCCCCTGAACTGGAAGCATGGAGTCTTAACCACTGGGCCACCAGGGATGTCCCAAGGCCTCTATTCTGATTTTAGTATTCTAAATAGAATTGAAATGATAAGTTGTATATGCTTCTCTTATCTTATAGATTTATTTTTTCCTCTTAACAACCTAGTAGTAATACAAGCATTATTCAAATTTAGTATGTTAATTTCTAGTATGTGAAACAAAATGCAGTAATTTTATGTTTATATCTAGGCTCTTGCAGCAGCATTTCAGGCTTCCCAAGTACTCTTGCCTGGAAAATCCCATGGACGGAGGAGCGTGGAAGGCTGCAGTCCATGGGGTCGCTGAGGGTCGGATACAACTGAGCAACTTCACTTTCGCTTTTCACTTTCATACATTGGAGAAGGAAATGGCAACCCACTCCAGCGTTCTTGCCTTGAGAATCCCAGGGACGGGGGAGCTTGGTGGGCTGCCATCTCTGGGGTCGCACAGAGTCGGACTTAGTAGTGACTCTGTGACTGAAGACTGAAGTAGTGACTGAAGTGACTTAGTAGTAGTAGTAGTAGTAGGTGGCACTAGTGGTAAAGAACACACCTGCCAGTGCAGGCTGACGAAAGAGGCACAGATTCCATCCTTGGGTCGGGAAGATCCCCCGGGGGAGGGCATGGCAACCCACTCTAGTACACTTCCCTGGGAAATCCACGGACTGAGGAGCCTGGCGGCTACAGTCCATGAGGACGCAGAGTCAGACACTGAAGCACGCAGTCAGAGCCAGAAGCAACTTAGCATGCACGCACGCATTCTCTACGTGACCAAGATTTATCATATTAAGCATTCGTAAGAGTGGTTTTTAATCTTTTCAGTATATATGCATATGTCCATTTTTATTAGAACATTTGGTCATATTTATCATGAAGCCAGCCTTCTGTTTTGACTCAAACAATGAAGTGCTTTGTAACACCAGTTGTAACGGCTACCTCACCATGGCCAGTAAGCCAGGGGAGAGGGAGAGGAGCCTTGCACTCCTTTCCCTGGTGGCTCTTCAGAGGCACAGCTTTGTCTGCCAGGTGTTTTAATTGATACCAGCACTGGTCTCTGAGTCAGTGGACAGAGGGTGGAGAAAGTGTGATGTCTCTGAACTATCTGCTCTCCTTTAAAAAAGAAAAATTGGAGTATAGTTGATTTACAACTGTTTTATCTTCTCTTGAACTGTCTCCATTTCTGAAGCAAAGACCAGAAATTAAAATCTAGTTAAATTATTCCCCCCCATAGCCCACCTGCTTTCCCCTTAATTTTCTCTGTTATGGCCGTAGCATGACATATTAGGTTTCTTCTACATGTATTTTATGAAATAATTGGGAAAAGGAGTGATAGGGGCTGCTAGCTAAACTCCATTTTACCAGATGTCTTCAAAGCAGACAGAACATTCAGCTGATTAATTTTTGTTTGTTTTTATAGAGTTGTTTAAGTATGCATTAGGATCATAGAATAAGCTAGCGCCGTGTTTTAAATATGATGCTTAATTGACAGATCCTCCATTTGGAAAAAAAGACAGCAAGTGGTAAAAAGAAATAAATTAGATTATGAATGAATATTGGGTCTCTGGTTTACCAAGTCCTCTAATGGGCCCTGCACTTAGAATTCCTGTTTTTCAGCTATTATTTGAGTAGTCTGGAGGAAATCATCTTCCTGCAGATCTCATTTTAGATTGCAGACATGATGAATTCTAATAAATATAGAAAAACAGGAGCATGTTTAAAAGCTTTGGTCACATTTTCTGTTTAGTACATCACATAACACCAAGCACACTTAGGCATATGATCTTGTTTTTAGTGGGCAAATCAGACATTATGGTTATATTCAATGTAATTGTTTTTTATTTCACTGCTGCCTGTTTTATTTAGCATTTTGTTTGTGTTTTTATTGTAGCTGTTTCACTCAATTCAGAGAACCTGTCTGGACTTGTCTAAAGCAATTGTACTCTATCAAAAAAGAATATGTTGTAAGTATGCCTTAAGTATGAATATTGACCAAATAGACAGTAAGATATTGGATATTTTGCCTTAATGTGTAATTTTATATGTTTAGGAGGCAAGACAAGAAAACAAATGTTTCAGGGTGTCTGTCTTTGCTCTTTAATTGGTAGGTTGGGGTCTTTAAAAATTTTATCAGAAATTCTTCACATAGGCTGTTCATCTCTCAGTGCAAGTACAATTACAGAGGAGTTTTGCATTGAGTCTACCATGGATAAACATGTGCCACTTCTTTTCCTAGTTATAAAAAAGTTTTCTCAGTTTTATATCATGAGATTTAAAATTTTGGAGCTGTTACCATTTGATTGCCTAGGCTCTCTCATGTCTAGTTTTGTTCCTTTTAAAATGACCAAATGAAGAGAGAAGGCTCATACAGTTAATCCATTGACTATATTTTGTTGACAGCACTTCTTCCTGAACATTTTTTAATGTCAGATAGATACTGGTTTTTTTAGGGAATAAGATTTTCCTATGGTCATCCCATCTTAAAATCATTACCAACAGAGTTGTGTCTGAAATGCTAAATATCAAGTTGTATGTTACTTTGTTTTTAAATTTCCATGTGGAGATCGTTTAAGAGTACAATTTCTGTATTTCTGAGACTAAACGATGAGAAGTTTGTTTCTGACTCCTAAAACCCCTTTCCAGTAATGACAAATTAACAGTTGGCCATTTTCCTTTATTAGTAATCTTTTATGAAGACTCTTTTGGGGAAGTACAAAATCCTAGGATTTAGAGGCAAAATTTGGAAAATTATCTGTGTTACCATTTACCAGATATTTGAGCTAAGATGTCTCCAGCACTATCACGCCATAGTCTTCAGGTATGAGACAGGCCAGACACGGGGCACACTGCCTCCGACATTTCTCTGTCCCACACCCAGCCAGTCACAGGTGCTGGTCAGTTTTGCCAGCTCACTTGCTTCCCGGTTCTCCTTCCTCTGCCTCTTCATGTTACTGCCGTCGTTCAGGCCACTGTCATCACTGTCTTCCTTGATTGGCTGCATCAGCTGCCTAACCGGTCTCCCTGCCCCTGCTTTTGCCTCCTCCAGCTCATCATCCACGTTGCAGTCAGAGAGCACTCAGCCAGCTCCTGGAGCTCCCAGGGGTCAAAGCTGGAGTAATCTGAGCAACAACATAAATGATGAATAGTGTTAGCTTATAACCCATGAAGTGAGATAATGTCCATCAAGTGTGTGTACAGAAAGAAGCAAAGAAACGGAGGAGAAGAAATAGTTCTTCCTTACGAAATAGTTGCGATTAATCTAGGAAGAAGGAGGGAACCACCGAATCACCTAATGGTTTTTCCGTCACACCCACAGAAAGAATTGTGACACGCATGATTCCCGGAAAGATGTTACAGTTAGTGAGTGAAAGTTTGAGAAGAGACTGCGTCTTCGTACAGTCTTCTGAATTTACTCCCAAGATTTTTAACAGTTACGAAAGGAAAAAGAATCTTAATTTTACAGTGGGGAAATCCAATGACATGACATGAACGAAATGATAGGGGTTAGTTAACATCACCAGTAATGACGTGTGTTGATCTCCTGTAGCCCTGATATCTTACACTGAGAAGGAGACTCCACCTCTGCTGTTTCCTTCCCCTAAACCTATAACCCCAGTCTAATCGTGAGAAAGCAAACAAACCCAAATAGAGGACAGACCACAAAACACCTGACCAGTACTCTTAAAGGGCACCAAGGTCATAAAAGTCGAGAAAGACAGAGAAACTGGCACGGGTTGAAGGAGACCAAGCAGACTTGACAACTCAATGCACTGTGGGAGCCTGGAACAGAAAAGGGGCATTAATGGGAAAACTAGGAAAATTCACTAAGATTGTAGTTTAAATAGTAATACTGTATCAGTGGTATTTTCCTAGTTTTGATCAGTGTACAACAGTTACATGGATTTCCCTGGTGCCTCAGTGGTAAAGAATCCACCTACCAAACCAGGAGATATGGTTTTGATCCTGGGTCGGGAAGATCCCCTGGAGAAAGAAACGGCAACCCACTCTAGTATTCTTGCCGGGGAAATCCCATGGACAGAGGAGCCTGGCATGCCCAGTGTATGGGGTCACAAAGAGTCGGACATGACTTAGCGACTAAACAACCACAACAATAGCCATGGTTGTATATGATGCTAACGTTAGGGGAAGAAGGGTGCATAGGAACTCTGTATCCTATTTACAGTTTTCCTATCAGCCTAAAATTATTTCAAAATAAAGTTTTTGTTTTTTTTTTTAAAGTACATTGGATCATATTCTTCTGCTGAGAAGCCTCCAGTATCACTTAATGTAAGATGTACACTTCCATACCACGGGTTACAAATTCCTACTGGATCTGACCCTGCTCACCTCTCCAGCCACTTTTGCTCTTACACGCCACATGACCTGAGGACTTTTGCACTACCACTTCCTCCATCTGGGATGCCCCTGCCCTCATTGTCTCAAGTGGCCCCTTATCCCAAAGCTCAGCTTATTGTTCTCCTGCTCAGAGACACCTTGCATGACCACCCAGCCCAAAACTGTTACCTGTCACTCTCTCTTACGCCCCCCCACCCCCACTCCCGTCTTACCTGGAGTTTTACTTTTTGTGTGTTGAGTTTGAGTTTTGTATTTTTTAATTCTGTCTCCTGTTCCTTGAACCTAAGCTGCATCAGCAGGGTCCTCATGTGTCTCGTCCATCTCTTCATTTCCAATGGCAAGAACAGTGCCTCGTACAATGAGATCATCTATAAATTTGTGCTAAGTGAATTAATGCTACCAAGCTAATTGGTTTTATAGTTCTTTGGTTCCCTTTTCAGGGCACATCTGAAAATCTAATCAGCAATTAAATATGAATAGGTTTTTATTTGTCTCTGAATTAAGTCCTCGTTAAGTGAAACCTTAAACATAGGAACATTAAGAGTGATCTGATAACCTGTGTTGCAGCTGAATTTTAAACTTTGTAAATTTATTTCAGTATTTGGATTTTAAAATTGAAATTAAAGAATGAACATCCCTTCTTAGAAAATGACACAGTCATCACTAAGTCATCCAGCCGGGAGCCTGAGGCCCCTCAATCTTCCCACCACCCTCTGAGCAGCCCTGTCCCATTGATCAGAGTTCAGCTGTCAAAATGAAGCCTGTCTAGCACCCCAAGTTTAATCCTCAAGTGTGTAAAATAGCGAAACCTGAATTCTCAAATGCTCCAACCTACTTAGGTTTGTCTAGCAAAGAGTACATTTTATCAGCCTCATAGTCCCTGGGTTGGGAAGATCCCCTGGAGAAGGGAATGGCACCCCACTCCAGTATTCTTGCCTGGAGAATCCCATGGGCAGATTAGCCGGGCAGGCTACAGTCCATGAGGTCGCAGAGAATCGGACACTACTAAGCGACTAGCACTACTCACACACATAGTCATTTAGGGCCATGAACGAGTTTTCTTCCCTAAGCTCATGTGTTCATTTGTATGTGACTTGAGGCTTCAAGGTAAAGAAGGTGACAGCAGCCTCACACTGTTGTAAGCAAAGATATGAAATTGTCCTAATTGTGCAGTTGAGTGAGTCCCATGTTAGTAAGTGGCAAGGAAGAAGAACGGAAGGTGGTAAAAAACAACAACACTTCTTAGAGGAATTTTTTTTTTTTACCTAGAACCATGACATATAAGTATCAGATAAGCATTTAAAGTGAAGTAAAGTATACAGGGATAACAAGGCAAAAATTATAGTTAATTCAGTTTCACAAGCATTTAATTAATGCCCTGAATATGACTTTTCTGCTCAGCCTTGGGAATCCATAGTTTGGATGAGATCCCTATCGAGAAAGCTGGGATTCTCATGGGAAAAGTAGACACGTGCCCACCCACAGACACTCCAGTACCCGGTGCCGAGAGGGCGCTGCTGTCACAGAGAAGGAGGGGTCACCCCCTTCACAAAGGAGGTAGCTTTTGAGCAAGGCTTTGACCAATGCACTCGATTTTGAAAAAACAGAAGGGGAAGGAGAGTAGTCCTTCACCATCAGGGAAAATGGATTCGAAAAACCTCTTCTCCATAGAATGTTGAACGTAAACTGCAGTTACAGTTTAATAAGGAAACAGTCACTTTCCTGCATTGGAGAAGGAAATGGCAACCCACTTCAGTGTTCTTGCCTGGAGAATCCCAGGGAAGGGGAGCCTGGTGGGCTGCTGTCTATGGGGTTGCACAGACACGACTGAAGCGACTTAGCAGCAGCAGCAGCAGCAGCAGCAGCAGCAGCAGCAGCAGCAGCAGCAGCAGCAGCAGCAGCAGCAGCAGCAGCGTTAACATTCACCTTTGGGTTACTGGTTCCTGGCTAATGTTTTCTAGTTATTGCTGGAGATGTTGTGTCAGGGATGGGGTGCATCCCGAAAGAAGTCTGGATTGTACATGAAAACGGGCAAGAATCCTGGCAGCATTTAGAAAACGTTTTTAGAGACAAGTGATCGGTAAATGCATCAATACAGCGATGTGAAATGCGAGTAACGTTCAAAGTGCATCCCTGTCAAAAGCTGTGCTTAGAGAAAAAACGCATGCAAGGAAGCTCAGCGTCACTGCTTGCCTGTGGCTCAGCTGTCAGTAAAAGTGTATTCAGGCCAGTGGCTGCAAAATAGCGCATACATCCATGGAGTGGGTGCACCACACTGATGAAGTTAGTCCCCATGGCAGAGAGAGAGAGAGTTTTGCTATTATAAATAACTGTGCTATGATTATATCTATCTATATATCTTCGTGCCCATTTTACTACTTCCTCAGGATGTACTCCTATCAGAAGTACAATGTCAAAAGAGATATACAATTTTGACTTTAAAAAATGTTTTTTAGAGATTCTTTAAAAAAACTGTACTTAATTTTGTTTTTCAGTTTTTTGGCCATACCTTGTGGTATGTGGAATCTCAGTTCCCTGACCAGGGATCGAACCCACGCCCCCTGCATTGGCAGCACAGAGTCCTAACCTGGACTGCCAGGGAACACCCACAATTCTGATTTTTAAATATTTACTGCCAAATCAGTCAGTAGAGAGCTTGTAGCAGAGTCCCTTTCTTACCAGTAGCGCCCTCTGAGGTTGTCTTTAAAAGTAAGGCCAAATACACAAATATTGAATCATTTTTGTTGTATACCTGAAACTAAATCAATGCGGTATATCAGTTATACCTCAATTTTATTTTTTAAAACTGTAAGGTCCAAGTTAGGCATAATTCAGATTTGAGTCCAGCTCTGCATTTTAAAAATCTGCCAAGTCATCAGCCTGATTACCTACATACCCTCTGTCTCCACCCGCCTCCTCTCACCAAGTACTTGTGCCACGGATAAGATATTTGAGTTGCTGCACAATCAAGTAGAATGTTATTCAGAAGGCAGAGATCAAAAAGTCAGCAAGAGGGAATAAAAGGAGGAAACTGGCCCTACACTATAGGCCGCCACAGAAGATTCCCACAGTCATACTCCACAACCCAACTTTTTAGTTTCAGCCCAGAGCAGTGCATTATCGGCTCGCTTTTCAGTACAGAGGTCATCTTCTGGTTCTGGTTACAGGGCAGCAAACGAACTGACAGATGTGCTGAAGTGAATTTGATCTCTCATTTTGTCAATGGAAGAACAACATGAAAGTTAAATGCAGCGGTGGGGGGTGGGGGGTGGGGTGGGGAGGCCTACCTCACAGCCTGCCTCTTGGATTTAATTTCCTCTCGTCTTTGTCTGTAGAAGAGAGGACCTTGTGATTTGCCTCTTTCCTTTTCTCTGTAATAAAAATGTTCATTGTTCATGGCCCCTTTTGGTCTTTTCTCCATCAGTCTTGTCTCAAGAAGAAAACGAACTGGGAAAATTTCTCCGGTCCCAAGGCTTCCAAGATAAAACCAGAGCGGGAAAAATGATGCAAGCGACAGGAAAGGCCCTCTGCTTTTCTTCCCAGCAAAGGTGTGTGGCCTTCACTGGGGCTCTGCTGGTGGCGATCGAGGGAGGGGGAGTCTCCTGAGAATCTGGGACCCACTCACTCATGAAGGGAACCTGCCCCTGGTCTTTAGAAGGCTCTTGTCTGAAATTGAGGGCCGCCTCTGTTCACAGTTGTTAGTCTGTTTGTATTCAGCTCTAAGATAGCATGTATAATCTTTTTCCTTCCCTATTAATTTTTAAAAATGTTTTCATACCTCTTCTGGTCCGTAGTCATACACCAAGCCTGTGAGTGCTGTCCTTGGCTTATAGTTTGACCCCCTGCATTGTTTGTAGCAATCTGTCTGATCCCCTTTCAGCAGGAGCCTAATGAGACAGGGCGGAAGGGTTCGCTCACTGCTCTCTGGGGGCAGTAGACTTGAGAAGGGGTGCTGTTCAAGATGCTCTCTATAGTTTTGCTCAGACGATGGGGCAGCAGCAGCAGCAGCCTCATTGGAGGAGAGCTTACTAGAAATGCAAAATCCACCCCCACCCTGGAACTGCTGAATCCATATCTACATTTTAATGGGTTCCCCAATTATTTTCCATGTACATTCAAGTTTGAGAAGCTCTGGGCCAGAGAAAATTGTAGTAAATCAGTGACTTTCTTTCTTAACACTACTATGACTCATGTCAGGGTCCGCATGGAATAAACAGGAGCCACTGCAGAGACACACTTGGTATCTGAGGCAGTGACCTTCCTCCCCTCCTCCTCCTTCCCCAGTAACTAAGAAGCCCTCTTTCCCCAGTGTCACTCACTAGTATTAGGCAAACTTTATACCAAAATGTTATCCCTAAATAAGGCTTGTGGGCAATCGCCAAAAATATTCGGGCTACAAAAATTTTACTCACCCAGCCTGTCCAACAAATTAACCGTCTCTTGTTAGTTTCTCCTTGCTGCTTTTCCCTCGAAGTGGACCAGGAGCAGACCATCACCTGTTCCTAGGAAGACCAAAGAAAGTTGGGGTAGGAAAAAAAGACCAGCTGTGTCCACTTCTCAGTGGTCCCCCTTGTGGGCATTTTGGTTCTTTCTAATGACATTTGGACCCCAGCTTTCATGGTTGAATGGAAAAATTTCCAAGAGTTTTCTACCCCAGCTTTTCAAGATAAGTGTTTATAATCTTGAATTGTACCCTTTAATCTTATTTATAACTGTACTCCTTGTAAAAAATAATACATATTAATTCTAGAAAAATTTTAAAACAAGAAAAAAACAAAAAAAAATTAAAACGACTCAAATTTTGCAAATAGAGATTGACTCACTTTTAACCCCTTGATAGATGCTTGCAGTGCTTATATGCTTTCCACAGTCTTACAGGGATCATTGATTCTTGAAAAACCTTTCATAAATTATCCTGTATTATGTATATGGTTATCACTAATTTCAGTGGGAAAAATTCTTATACATACCTTCATGCTAAGATTAACATCCATTTATGGGAAAGAAACCAAATCCTTGGACATAATCGCTCCAAGAGTTACCATTACTGATCATATAATTTTATAACATTGCTATCCAATTATACCCTTTCATACTCATGTGGCAAGCTATCTCACAAAGCATATGGCACCTTAAGTTCATATAGTCTAACCTTTGGATACAGACAAAAACACTGAAAGAACGCAAATGATACTGGAAAGTATCATTGCAATAAACCTGTACAGCAATACAGCAGACTGCCCTGTATCCATAAATTAATGCAGCTTGCCCAGTGTTGCAGTTTGGAAGACGGCCTCCTACAAGATGGCTCTGATTCCATGATGCTCAAGTGCTCACCAGGCACATGAAATCAAAACAAGTGCTCTGCACATGAGGAAAGAAGGAGGAGGATATAAACTCTCATAAAGTCGAGTTCCCAAACCTCGCATGGACATAACTTGGGATTTGCCAGAATATATTTTTAATGTAAACAGCATTGTCCCATATAATTTTGTATAGTACTGCATACTGATTATTTAGCAAATTGGTTTTTGACCAAATAATCCTGTTTTTATGTCCATGTATACATTTTATAAAACATCCATAGCATAGTATTTCATCATCTGGGCATGTCGTGATACATTTATCCCAGGCCCTCTGTCCACTCTCTGTGTCATTTCTACCTTTTCCTACTAAAGAATAAATATCTTTGGGCTAGACTTTTAGGTATTCTATTGATTATTCTCATTGGGTCGATTTTAATGAATGGAAACATGGGCTGGTCTCTCACTGAAGCCTGACATCTTCAGTTATTGAATTTTTTCCTGGTCTAGACTCAGTCCCTTGTACCACAAGTGAATGGGTCTTCACCTTTCTGATTTTATGTGAAACAAGTTACAGAAAGAAATGATGTGACTTTCCACACCTTTTTCTTTTCTTTAAGATATTAACACCCATCATCATGTATTACATGCTCAAAGGTTCCTAACCTTACAGTAGTCCGAGAAATGGAGACTATTTTATTCACAAGACTCTGTATCAGCCAGTTTTGTAAAACTGGCAAACTCTAAAAGCAGAGACAAAGGAGACCAGAAATGAATGGGATCCTTAGAGGGACAGCTGAGGGCTCTTTCTTTAAATAGAAGTCTCCGATTTTATAAACCTTCACACCAGCGTTAGTTTTACTCACTTTATTTGGTAGTCATTGCTGCCATTGCCCACTCAGTTTGATGAAAAGTAAGTATTAAATTTAATCCACTGGTGATAAAACACAAGCTTACTTTATGGCACAACAATACGTCTTTGAAAACAGCCCACGACATCTAGGTAGGATGATGTGAGCAAGCTATTTTTAGAGAAGTACTGAATGTTTAATAACGATGCTTTACAGACGAGGAAAACTGGAGAAAGTAGTAAAGGGAGTTGTTTCCCTTTTGAATAGTTTGTTGTCCCATCTATAATCTTAGAGTGCGGTATACGGGTCAGGCACTGTGATGTTGATGGAACTGCCAAGAGCTGACTTCAGCTCACTGACATCATTGTTCCCTTCAGCTTAACAAGTTTGCCCTTAAATTGAGATGCAAATACTAGTCTTTTATGTTTTGAACCTGTGCCCTGCACCTTCATGGAGACGACTGTATTTTAAGTGTATAATTCATCTGACATTACTCATTTTGAGGAGGAAGATGGAAGAAGCAGTATCCTCCTCCCCCTCCCAAATAAACATTTTATCCAAATTTTGATATGCATCCTGGGTGGGGAAGATCTCCTGGAGGAGGGCATGGCAACCCACTGCAGTATTCTTGCCTGGAGAATCCCATGGACAGAGCAGCCTCATGGGCTACACAGTCCATAGTGTCGCAAAGAGTCGGACACGACTGAAGGGGCGAAGCACACAAGCGTTTTTTAGCTGAATAAATGACGGTATTTTACAAGCAATGCTATTTTCTACTCACTTTGTTGTATCATGTAGATCCATTTCTGGTACAGTGTCCTTAGGTTTTTAAAATGAGAATCCGATCATATGGCATATCTGAAAGCACCCAACACAGTAGACCCTCAGTAAATGTACTTGTCCCCTTCCTAGACCAGGTAATGATGCTTCTGTTTGTCCTTCATTCTCTGTGACTACCGAAGCAAAGAGCAGACGCCCTGGCCTTCACCGAGTGATCCAGAATGACCTCACCGTGCCCATGTCCATCCCTTCTCAAAGGGCCAGGCTTCAGGGAGGCAGAAGGCAGGGAGTGGCCAAGGGCAGAAATGGGAAATGGTCATTCCTTGGTGTTCCTCTGTGAACAAAAGATGGTTTCCAGCTTTAAACAAGTACTCTGCCCAGGCGTGAGACCAACCCCAATAATACAGATGGAGAGACTCCCCAGTGATACCATTAAGTAACAGTAATTAGGTTGGATAACCGTCTCCTGGTTGACTTGAAAGTTCCATACATTTCAGTGTATACGTCTGCAGATATTTCTGCAGCCTGGAGTATGTTTCACGCACTAACTCATGAATTTAAGATCGGTAAGTTGTCAAGGATTCAGATTGCTGGCCCTCTCGGTTTCAAGACTGTGGCCTTACCCTCTGGTTTAGGTTGGCTTTGAGAAACCCTCTGTGCCGCTTTCACCAAGAAGTGGAGACTTTCCGGCATAGGGCCATCTCCGACACTTGGCTGACGGTGAATCGCATGGAGCAGTGCCGGACTGAATACAGAGGGGCGTTACTGTGGATGAAGGACGTGTCCCAGGAGCTTGATCCAGACCTCTGCAAGCAAATGGAGAAGTTCAGGAAGGTAGGCGATTTCATGGGGGTTCCCGAAAGGGGTACCTGCTGGAAGGTAATGAGACGTGAGTGATTTGAATCCCCCTAGTGAAGAAGACGTAACTCAAAACACCAAGGAGGCAATTAATCATCGCTGGTGTCTCTGTATGTGACAGAATACCAATTAATGTGATATATAATTCTCTAAGGATAAGATAGAAGAGACAGCTGG
The DNA here is from genome assembly GCF_042477335.2 of Ovis canadensis. Classification (NCBI taxonomy): domain Eukaryota; kingdom Metazoa; phylum Chordata; class Mammalia; order Artiodactyla; family Bovidae; genus Ovis; species Ovis canadensis. The sequence goes on along the minus strand of NC_091248.1, from coordinate 30,762,552 downwards.
AAATTGCTGGGATTTGGTAACTGATTTTAATTGAAGTCAGATTTTCATATAATGTGCACTTTTTTATAAGGCTGTCACTTCTAAATGCTTTTTCATGCATAACTAAAAATCAAGATTAGATCAAAGGAAACTGGAAGGTGAGAACAGACTGCTGGGGAAGTCTTTTTTAATTGCTAATGAATATTAAAATTAATAGAATAATAATGTTCCTTTGTTTGGTGAGAAGGTTAGGAAGCAGTGGGGTTGACTTGTAGGATTAAATGACATGGCATTGGCCCCATCTTCAGTAGACCCTTCACATATTTGTATGAGGAGGTGGCTATATTCTTAAATTTTCCTGAAATGACTGGTAAGCAGCAGAGGGACGATGTTTCATTGCTTTTTAGTGTCCCAAGTCCATTTAGCTCTTTGGAGATTGGTCATGCAAGGATATGTTGCACCACTAGGTGGCAGTCATACACTGAATATTTATGAAAATACAGAGAGGTTTTTGTTGTGTATAATCTTGGTAGGTCTTTGTTTGATCGACTTGAGTATATTTCAGGGCATGAAAGACAACAAAAATCTAGCAAATGTTAGATTTGACATAATATTGTGTCAATTGTCTTACTCATTTCAAATGATCCATTTGTAATTGTGATATTGCTTAAAATCCCTAGATTTCTTAGTACATCATTGCAGAGCAGTGGATGGGAAACCTTTCTGGTGTGCAGGAGGTTAGATGGTAGTGGGGGAAATGGGGGGGATATATGGGGTGAGGGAAAAGAGGAACCTTCTGTTGCTTAAGAATAGGGTCAGCAAATGTTGACCCAGGTATTAGACTGACAAAAATCCTTTCAAAAGGCAAGTTTTACTGTGGCTTGTCATTTGGAATCCCTCTTTATGAAGGGACACAGAGACCATTTTCTTCCTGATTGTAGATGACATTAGTGTGTTCTCAGTAGCCAGCACCTCAATAAGATAGGTTTCTGAGCTCATGGAAAATCAGACCTGAAAAGTTCCTTAAAGATGAGTTAGTGAAAGAGAAAACCAAGGCCCCAAAATAGTAAATAAAACTTTTCAACTGTTGATGGCTAGATAGATGCTGGCGAGCCCAGGCTACATTTGAAGTTTCCTGGCTTTTTAATCAGGCTGGTAATTTGGTTTGTCTTTGACGTTTTGTTTGGAGATTGGAAGAGGATGGAGTGGAGAGGTTAAAAAGGAAAAAGGAAACAAAAAACCCAACATTATCTGCAGGGTTTAAGCCAGTCACTCTACTACCTCCTTTAAGCCTCACAATAACCAAGACACAGACTTAATTTTACAGAGGAGGAAAGTGATACCTAAGTAACTAGTACAGGATCAATGAAATGACAGGGAAATGAAAAATCAGAATCGTAGAAAACATGCATCATTTTTTCTTTAAGAGGAGAATAAAGGGGAGTTAAACAGCATACCTAAGATTGACAAAGGCATTTTCATAGTTACAACCCTCCTGTGGTTATCCATTCAACGTACATTTACTGAGCACTTTCTGTGTGCCAGGTAATAGATGTAAAATTATTCCACAAGGCAGAATAATTTTCATGTGAAATTGTATTTATTTAGTTTTGTTATGAAGGGTGGTTGCTAGCTGTGTAAAGATGAAATAAACCGAGAACGCTTCGTCATTGCTTTGAATGTTGAAACATTACCCACTCTCTAGTGTCATCAATCTGTTGATTTTGGAAAATATGGGTTTGTTTTTTTTTTAATTCTTTGCCATGCAGAAGTAGCTGAAGCAATGCCTTCCTCCACAGCCCCGTGTGTGCTGGATTTAATTTAATAGCTGAACATGGTGTACTTAGAATTTCAGGAAAGAATTTTTTTTTTTAAAGGGAGTCTGTATGCAAGTATATACTTGATTAGACTAGACTCTCCATGAGGATAGGAACCAGTTTAGTTCTCTTTACTAACAATCCCTGGGCCAGCCCAGCACGTGACCCCAGTTAGCACCCATATCAGATGGCCGGATGCCAGCCGTGCCATTTGCGTGCCAGATTCATGCCTTCTCACACTTGCAGAGCCTTTCCACCACATGCAACTGACTTTATAATGTTTGGGGAATTGATATATGTGGTTTTGCAAGTAAGAAGTAGCATTATGGGTTTGTGGCTTGCTGCCCTCTTCGGAATGAATTTAAAGTGTGGAGGTTGCTGTTCGCTTGGAGTTCATGACATGAATCTTGAGTTGGAGCCAGCCTTAGTGTTTTGTCCCAGCGGGGTTCCGTTTTAAACAGAGTCTCCATTTCTCTCTCTGGGAAAGAGTTACCAGAAGGCATTTCTGAGTCCCCTGTAAGAGTAGGAATCACTGTGTGTGTGTTGGGTGGGGGATGGGGGGTGTTTACTTTCCTCAGAGCCAGCTGCTTGCTTCTCTCTTTTTTTTTTTTTTTGAGTTCTTATTGTGGGTTTTTAAAATTTATTTTTAATTGGAGGATAATTGCTTTACAATCTTCTTCACTTTTTAGCCCATGAATCCTGAATTAAATTCTATTCTTTCTTTGGGTTCATACTTTCTGAGAAAACAAAATTTGAATTCATACCTCACAAGTGGGACCCCTCTCTGGTTGCAGTCTTTAGGGTACCCTCATGTATTTATTCGGAGAAGGCGATGGCACCCCACTCCAGTACTCTTGCCTGGAAAATCCCATGAACAGAGGAGCCTGGTGGGCTGCGGTCCATGGGGTTGTGAAGAGTCAGACACGACTGAGCGACTTCCCTTTCACTTTTCACTTTCATGCATTGGAGAAGGAAATGGCAACTCACTCCAGTGTTCTTGCCTGGAGAATCCCAGGGACAGGGGAGCCTGGTGGGCTGCCGTCTGTGGGGTCACAGAGAGTCGGACACGGCTGAAGCGATTTAGCAGCAGCAGCATGTATTTATTAATTCATCCAACAAATGAGATTGAAGCCCACCTTGTGCCAAGACACATGCAGAGGGATACAATGGTGAGTGAGCAGACACAAGGGCTGCCCCGCTGTCCCAGGCAGCCACTTGGAGACAGTGACTCCAAAATGAGCTGCAGCCCACGGTGTGGCAGGAACACCCCTGACCTGACGGGCTTCCTGGAGGAAGTGGCATCTAACCCACCTGTGAAGGATGAGCGGGAGGGAGCTGGGTGGAGGAAGAGGGGACTGCAGAACAGAGCTCCAGTCTGAGGAAGTAATGTGGACAAGGCCTTTGAGTGAAAGGAAACAACACATTTCGCTCCTTTTAGGCCCCTGCAACCAGAGTATAAAAAGCGAAGTGGTGGGGGTGGGTCATGGTCCAGGCAGGTAAGCAGACCAGGGTGAAAGGGACATCTCCCTGAGGGCCGAGGAGAACGAGGGTGTTGAGAAGGGGAGACAAGCGATCCAACCTGTGCTCTCACAAGCCTGCTCAGACTTTAGTATGGAGCAGGGACTGGAAGTGCCCAAGCCTTGAGGCTGGGCGAGCCACAGACAAGACAGGGTGTCCAGGGAGTGAAGAGGGAAGTAGACCAGAGAGAAATGTCCTGTTCTGACCTCCACCAGACTCCGCAACAGCCCCACGGTTAATTACAGAGCTCTTCATTTTTTTTTTTAAAGAAACAAGCAGAATACGTATAAATAAATAAATAGTGAGATCAAACGTACTTTCACTTCCAACTGAGGCTTTTTTCCCTTAGTGTTTTCAAGATGCTAAACAACTTTTTTTTAATAACACACAGTGAGCATGACCGAAATGATGAATGAAAAACTTAAACAAAGCAAATGATCCGTTTTCAGGCTGACCCCCTTTGAGCACACGGGCCTGGTGACAGAGCTCTGGGTGGCAATGTTAATAAGCATTTATGAAGTGCTGTCTTTGGGGAGGGAAACACAAGGAGGTGGGAAAGCCTGATGCCGGCTCTGGAGAACGACCCTGCTAGTCATCTGTTCCCTGTCAAAATGACCGTGGTAAACAAGACACCTGGAGAGTGGGGCCTCGTGGAGCTCTTCTCCTAAAGACCGAATCATGGGAAATGGTGGATACATTTCCATGGGCAGAGCTGGACTCCTGTTGGAAACCCCTCCTGACAGTGCGAGTCACCCCAGGAGGGCAATGGATGGGAGACAAGGCCACAAGGTATTTTATGAGCAGTTACAACGTGTGATATATGTGCCCTTTGAAGGCAGAGTAAAAGGGTATAACTTAAAAATAGAAGTCAGCTTCTTGTAGCAGATTACATCAGCTTAAGTTGTGCGCTCCACAAGAGCTTTTGCAGCCTGGTGCCCTTGAAAGAGTCCTCCTGTGGTCAATTAAGTGTCTTGTTTTTCTTGAAAGTCAGAAATGGGATAGAGGGTAATTATTCTAAATGGAATGAAAGCTCTGTTAGGTGTAAGAAAATAGTTCTGAATCCTCTAAAGAGATGAGATAGAAATGTCTATGCAGGCATTTGGATTAGCTGGAGTCCTTATAGGCAAGGACAAGGGAACTGGCGTCTTAATGAGGGCCATTTATTAAATGTTTTAATGAAATCCTACAGCGTCCGTCTTGCATTTCATGACCATAATTCAAAAGGGTGTCGAAAAGGTATTGTAAAGAGTGTGGAAGATAACACACGGGTGTTCTCAGGCTTGTGCCTATTTAAAGAGTGTTAGGTTTTGAAGAACTGTGAATTCACCAAAGTCGTGTTATCAAAGGATATGTTGCCATGAGAAGGTTTATTAACAAGTGGTGGTGGCTTAATAGGGGTTGGGTGCAGGGAGAAACCTTTTAGGGTCATCAATCAGTGGTGTCCCATGCCCTTACTGAAGGTTTGGGTCTGCAGAGCTTGGTCAAGGACTAGTAATGAGCGGTATTGACGTCAGAGGGATTTTTCTTCCTGTGGACAAAGACTTGGGTTAATTAATTTGACAGTATCATTAATTACTGCTGAAATCATTGGTCTTTGTCAGAGGTCAGGCTCTTTCAGCAATTGAGGGCAGGTCCTGTGGGATCTGGAGATGCCAAGTAATGCAGGCAAGTCACCGCTCAGCCATCTCCCTGTTCTGTGAGAAAGGCCTTTCCTTTGCCTGAGCCATCCAGCCTTTGGGCCTAAACCCAGAGTTCTGCTTCTGTTCAGGGCCAACCTCAGGGCTCCACCTGTGAGTTGTGTTGGGCGCTGGAAAATGTCAGGATTGGGTCCCTACGATAAACCAGTAAAGGCCCCACTTGGGAGCTTTGCCCAATTTGCACGTAAAAGCAGAGGGAGCCCTATAATTCAAATGCTGATGGCTTTAATACTGCCCCAGAGGCCTCTGAGACTATCCTCAGCTGTTTTCATCCCTTTTCCTTTATTCTGCTCTTCAGCAGTTATTTCCACCATTCTGTCTTCCCGCTCACTCTCCTGTTCTTCTACCTCACATGTGCTAAGTCGCTTCAGTCATGTCCTGCTCTTTGTGACCCCATGGACTGGAGCCCGCCAGGCTTCTCCGTCCATGGGATTTTCCAGACGAGGATACTGGAGTGGGTTGCCATACCCTTCCTTCTCCATATCTTCTGCCTCAGTTATCCTCCAATTAAGGGGGGGAAAAAAGGAAAAAAATTATATTTACCCTTACACTGTGAAAAAATAAAAGCAGTTCTTGTGAGGGGAAAAAAAAAAGCAGAGGGAGGATTTGACCCCTTATCACCCTGTCTCTTCTGCTTCTAAAGTTCCTGGCACTGGCTTGAGCTCTTTGATGAGGTGAAGGTCCCTTTTGTAGAGCCGCCACACGCTATCCTGTCTGTCTCACAGCCCTCCATTTCCGTTTGTTGCTTTTTTACGTGTGCTGTGTTTAGCTAGGGCGCCTGTTTTCTGCGGTGCCCGGGAAGGTTCAGGCCAGCTGCTCATCTCCATTCCCCAGGTTGCTGTCTCTTGATGCTGCCTAAACACCATAGGAAAAAACATGCCAGGTTCGCATGGCACAATGCAGAAAGGGTGACAGATTGGGATCCCCTTGCTTTCCTGTCTGAACATCATGAGATGAGGCCTTTGGGGCTCTGTGTGTCTTCATTGACTTTTCTCCACTGAACTTGAAGAGCAAAAATTAACTCCAGGGTTAGGCGAAGACCATTTGGAAAAGCAGGCGCAAAGCAGCTAACTCTTGGAAAGCTGGGTACTGGCTTACTGCTCCTAGAGGTTGGAAATAGAGAGGACGAAGCAGCATTACCTCTGAGTGGGGTGGCTCTTCACTCTGGCCCCAGCTCTGCCTCCACCCTTGGTGATGGCCTGGATTGGGGTGATAAGCCAGTGGGGATTTCTCATTCACCAAAGAAGGCACAGGTGCTGGCTGAGCACCAAGCTCTTTCCCAGCTGTAATAGTTTTACTTTTCCCCTCAAGTTATTAGGCTCTAAAATGGTTAAGCCCATCGGCAGAGAAGTATACACACTTGAGCAGGGTTTCCTCTGACAAACAAGTTACGGTCTTGTTGAATTTGTGTGCACGGGGTTGCTTCAGTTGTGTCTGACTCTTTGCGACCCCCAGGACCATAGCCCACCAGGCTCTTCTGTACCGGAATTTTCCTGGCAAGAGTGCTGGAGCGCTGGACAAGGTTGCCATGTCCCTTGCTGAGTTTGCTTGGTCTTATTCCTGTTGCTTTAATCTTGGACTCTGGGGGGTGAGGGGAGAATATTTCACTCCTAATTCTTGGGTAGAGGAGCATTTGGTGTTTATAGACTGTTAATATTTACCTCTTATTTAGATATCAATACTTCCGCAAGGGTGAGAAGCCTGTAGCCTGTGGGCGGGCCGCATAATTTTGCAAACATTTTTTATTGTTAACACAGCCACGCCTTCATTTATTTATTGTCTGTGCCTGCTTTCACAATATCATGGCAGAGTTGAGTGGTGGAAGACAGAGACTGCAAAGCCAAAATATTTACATTCTGCCCCTTTACAGAAAAGTGTTTGCCGTCCCCCGATTTATCGGTACCTGCGAATGTTGAAGATGGTTTTATGTCATAAAATGTACCATCTTAACCATTTTTAAGCCTCCACTTCAGTAGTGTTGAGTGTATGCACATTGTTGTATAACCAGATCTCTAGTAGAACTGTTCGTCTCAAAAAACTGCAACTGTATGCCCATTGAACAACCACCCCGCCCGATCTCCCCCTCCGTAAGCCACTGGTACCTATCATTCTGCTTTTTGTTTTTAGGACTGATTAGTTTTTCTCAAGTACGTGGAATCATGCGGTATTTGCCTTTTTGTGACCAGCTTATGTCCCTTGGCGTAGTGTCTTCGAGATTCCTCCGTGTGGTAGCATGTGGCGGGCTGTCCTGCCTTCTTAAGGCGGAATGATATGCTGTTGCATGTACATTTTATTTACCTGTTGTTTTTAATCATGGACCCATTTGAGCTGCTTCCATCCTTTGGCTTCCCTGGTGACTCAAATGATAGAGAATCGACCTGCAGTTCAGGAAACCCAGATTCTCTGGGTCAGGAAGATCCCCTGGAGAAGGGAGTGGCAGCCCACTCTGGTATTCTTGCCTGGGAAACCCCATGGACGGAGGAGCGAGGCAAGTTACAGTCCATGGCATCACAAAGAGTCGGACGCAACTGAGCAACTAACACTTTGGCTATGGTAAATAAGGCTGCTGTGAGCATCAGTGTGCAAGTAACTCTTTAAGACCACACTTTGAACTCCAAAAACATGATAAATATCTGGTTTTAATGTTATAATTTCTTTTTAGTGTTTTATTTAATCTTGCCATTGCATGAAAATGAGACTCAGGCTATGCAAGCAAGGAGTCATTTGATTTTGATATTATCATCTTGGAAGATACTATCTACACATATGAATTCATTATTTATTAATTTCTACAAGAATTATAAATATTTCTATGATTTTTAAAAATGAACATATGTAATACCATATAAGCTAATGCGTCAGTTTAAAGTAGATTTTTTTCCCTTCTGTCTTAAAAAAGGAATCAAATCTTTGCATATGGCATTCTCTAACTGTTTGAGGGGAAAGCTTGCTAAACTCTCAAAATGTACTCTGGACAACAGTTCATTATCAAAGTGTGAGCTGATCCAGTCCAAGATAGTTTTCCTTTTGCCATATTGTCTGGTTCTTCTTCCTCAGACTTAGATGTCTTGGATGGCATATGCAAGCCTGGTCTTGAGAATTTTATGGATGATAGTATATAAAACATATGGATTTTACTGAGAGCCATCAGGTTCCAGATCAAAATCTTATAACCATGGCTTTCTCAGTCCCTCAGCAGCTAGAAAGTCTCAGGTGGGTTTGTTATTTCTATGTTTCATCACACTGTGCTTTTGGTTGTGGGGGTCAGGGGGAATGGCTGGTGCCCATGATACCCTCTCCCCTTCCCCAAAACACACACTGTTCCATCTGCCCCTGTCTCCTTTCAGGAGCTCCTGGAGAAGGTGTCATTTTAGATTACAGTTTAATGGAAAATTATTTCATTCAAGTAGCATGGTGTACTAGTTACTGTTGCTATAGTTTCAGTCTCCAAGCCTGTCATGTCTGCGTATCCCTCGAGATTACCGTCTTCCTTCTGGTTAATAGCTCAAGTATCATCTTTCCCAGCTAGTCCTCTTATTCTCTCGTGGTAAATTGGTTGCAGTTTTTACCACCATCTTCAAGAATTTTATATAAAAGAAGACTGTTGCACCTTGCTGGATTAACTTAACACCCTCTTTTTAAATGTTTCTGCTACAGGGATCTGTTCCACTATGATATTACTCTTATTTTACAAAATGGTGGTTTTCTTAGACACACAAAATGGAATGAGGATTTTATTTAATATCAAACAGCAGTAATACATCTACTATTTCCTGTGTGCCAATAGCTTTACAGCACTGTAAGTTACTTTTATTAGAATTAAAGGGATTTTCAAATACATTCTTCTTTCCAATCAGACTTTTCTGTGACAGAAAAACATGATGATTTGATGGTTGTCTACACTGTCTCTTTTAAATCAGACTGGATTTATAAATTGGCTATGGAGAGTTAGTATTTCAGAAAAAAAGCTCTGAATCACAATTGCTTTATGAGAAAACAAGCAAGCAAACTTGGGTTCTGTGTTAGTTTGTCATCAAGGGATATTGAAAGAATTTGAAAACCAATTTTTAAATGATTAAATTATTTTTGTGAACCGCCTAACAAAGCATCCCTGACGAGATTTATCCAAGCAGTGTTGGCCTCATAGTGGAGTCATAGATTGTCAATGGTTTCACAGGTCTTCCTGTCTGTCAGTGAAACTCATCTTCATCTCAATTCCAAATACATCCATTCATTAGTGTTCAAATATCACAAGAATGAGTCCATTGAAAACTGGTGTTCTCCATTCACAGCTCTGAGATTTAAAAAAAAGAAAAAGGTATCTGTGATTCTTTGGTCTCCAGGGAACAGATAAAATTTTAATCTCAGGGAAATTAGCCAAGCAGGCCTACATAGGACCCAGTGTATGACCTGGGCAAGGTTGCTCTGCTCGCTAAATCATGTACAATTCAACTCACTCCTTTCAGAAGGCTTCCTTTTACCTCTCTTAATGAGTTTTTGGTAAAAGTAAAACCTTAAAATAGAAAGCATCAACGTGTGTGTACTTACCCCTTCTAGCATAAATTTGTTCAGGACAATTCCAGGTAAAAGAATGTTATCCCCCAAGTGAAGAAATTCCATTTCCTGTTCAACAATTATCCCACATTTAATCATCACACACGATAAATGAAACTCATATATAGGAGCCCTAAAATCTTACACTGGCCAATTTTACATGGACTCGGAGCCCTAAGAAGAAGCAGGCCCTTGAAAGGCCATATGTATAACTTTGAAATGAAATTCCCACATGCATTAATCAGGCTTCTGTTGTTCTCATCAAATGAAATATGATTTTCGGGCTTGGTAACACTTCACAGTTGATTGGCTCTTTCTATCCAGCGACCCATCTATCTGTCCATCCATCTATTTAAATTCACTCCCCAGCTGTGATTCTGAGACAACCATTGTCATTTAGATGCTGATTCCTGACTGTGGTTCTTCTGGTGACTGCTGACATTGGAATAAGGGATACCACTCAAGATAGATTAATTATATAAACAAATGAAGGATGGGAGTTTTTTTCTGCTTTGTTCTTTTAAATCTTTTTTTTTTTCCCCTGGGTCTTTAGAGATGGGACTCTGCATTCTTAGGAGCAAAAATAGTTCATGGGTATTAGTTTATGTTCTGAGAGAGGTCCAGGCAAAGAGTCTTGGAAAATACCCACATCCAGGGAGGAAGAACCATATGGAAAGCCCATAGATGCCTGTATGGGAAATAAATGAAGAAATTTCTCAAATTAAATGCTGAAAAGAAGTTAGCAGAGTTAAAATGTATTACATTTAGGATCTCATTCCCTTTCAATTTTTTTTTAATTTTAAATAAGGGGAAGCAAGAGACAGGAGAACCTGGCAATAGTAATTGCTTCCGAGGCAGGGGACTAGATTAGAGAGGAGAGGAGATAAACAGAGATGAGAATGAGGTTGGAGTTGTACTGTACTCCTTTTTGTGCCTTTTAAATTTTGTACCATGTGCATATGTTATCCTTAAAATAACAATGTGTAAAAATTAATGAGAATAACTGAGACCAGAATGGGAACAGATAAGATTTGATAGAAGAAAGAAAAGGATAATGACAGGAAAGTCCCTTACTTTGCAAGAAATGAGGAGGGATTTTTAGTTTGTTTTTCATAATAATAAAGGGAAGGAGGAAGACGTGTTAGAGGCAAAGATGGGAAGCCGACTTCCCAAGGTTATGTCATAGGGCAGCTGGATGGAGGAGGTTGGAGGATGAAGTCATTCTCGAAAGCCATCAGCAGGGAGAGTCATGTGAAGTGGTCAAGTCACTGAGGAATAAGATGATCAAAACCAGCGCCTGAGGGAAACCTACCAAAATCAAGAACAATGAGAATGTTTCTTTTAAAAGCCTTCTCTGTTCTAAGAGAACTAGAATACGCAGAGTTGGGCTTCTCCTAGGGTTGGGAAGAGGTGAAGAAGTAGAAAGATAACTTTTTCCATCCTCCCTCAATTGCATCCCAGAAGAAATGAGCTCTGTGTTTTGCGTCAAATGAGAATGTAGAGAAAACTCTTTCCCAAAGAAGAATCAAAGGGAAAGAGGACTTCTCTTTCAGAGGGTATTGTCTCCACGGTTTCCACCAAGGCTGGGGCCTCTGATTTGGGTTGCAGCATTGCAGCATCTATCGGTTGGTGTTGGATCTCTTACTTGGTGGGGGGATGTGGGGGAGGGAGTGAGGTTCTGCTGGCTTTAATGACCTTCCCTGTGTTCTCCATCCACATCTAATTCTCATCCACACTACTTAACAGGCTCAGACAAAATCTTCCCCTACAGCATCTCTGCAGGCTTTTCTCTAAATCTAGCAATTTTATCAGTTCCTTTTTATTGGTCGTCTTCCAGGTTTTAGAAACTAAACCAAGAGTATTTATGCTCTTGTGAGCCCTAATTTTGTCATTAACATTTCTTAAGCAGTAATATCAGTTCTATAAATCCATCACATCCCTTTAGCTTCCTAGTATTTATTTATTCCTAGTTTATTTTCTAATACTCTCACAAGGACCTTCTACTGCTCAAGTCCAGAGAAAAATGGAAATATATACAGATTCTAAACCACACATCTTTCTGTGCACACATTATGGCCTGGGCTCCCACTCACACAGTATACATGTCAAAATCAGAAGTGCTGGGGAAGGCATAAGGACATAGTTGTTCCCAGGGCTTCCAGAGTCTGCAGAGCAGACTCAGGTTTCCCTGGAATTTTATCATGGTCACCATAAATCAAGTGTTTGAGAATAAAAAGTTGAAACACATCTTTAATTTTAAAGCTTTCCATATCTTCCTCATCCAGGCCATGTAGGCGATACTTCCTCACCCTCCTTCCCCAAGCACTGCCAGGAAAAGCCAGTGATTTGTAAATTGAAGCTATGTCAGCGAAAGCTTTTATTGCTACTTATTATCCGGGCCTGTGTCTGCTTTTAATTTTAATTCTCTGCTGAAAGAACTAGCTTTGCCTTTAAAAATGTTTGCACGTCTTCTACTCTCTGATGAGAAGACAACAACTAAGAGTAGTGATGTGAAGCCAGACAATGATTAGATTTCTTAAGTTAGCCCCCTCTTCCCCATCCGTAGTGTATTTTAGGTTTGAAGCAAAACCTCTTGTATTCTGTATCGACCTGCTTGTCCCTCTTCTCTCCCGGCATGTCCCCGTTTCACCCACCATTTTGCAGTTTCAGCTAATAAATCATGTAAGTAAAGTAGACATTAAGAAATGGGTGTTAGCAAAGAGGGTTTTGAAAATGAAGATTTGATCAACTTTTTCACTTATTCTTTAATCAAGAAAATAAGAATAGCCCATTTTAAGAGAATGTTAATACAAGTTGTGGGGAAGTCAAAGCACTGCTCATTTTTTGTTTAAAGCTATCTTTTTCATGGTACAAAAGCACAGCAGATATTTAAGCTCCATATTGAACAATATGATAGGTTTATTTATGTTAAGATAATTAACATATTTGAATTTTTTCCCAGCCTTGGGTTTTTCTTAGCATTCTGTGCTATAGATGAGATGTAGGAGCAACTTAAGTATGTATACAGTGCAGGATATTTCTGGTTAAATATTTGTAAGGTGTCTTCAGTTTACAAAGCTGTTCCATGTTCATTACTTGGTTGGAGCTACACAACAGCTCAGTGAGGGCCTAAATTCTTTGTCCTGTTTCATAGCTAGGACCACTGAGGTGCCACGGGCCTGAGTGACTTGCCCACAGCCACATGTATAAGGCAGGATTCGACCCAAGTCCTCTGACTCCACAGATCTGATAAATGGATCCTTTAAAGTGCTTAGTCACCACAGGGGAAAATGTTTCTGTGGTGGAAGAGACCGCACCTCACATTAACATAGCAACCACCTCTTCCAGCACATTGCACATTTTCTGTTCTCATTTTCTCTGACCCCAAGGGCTTCGGTTCTGTGTTAGGCTTGTAGCGTTTCTCCCGCTTCATTTTATTCCGTAAGTGCAATTTGTAGTGCAAAATGGCTGATGTCTCCACATCGGTCCTGGGGGCCAGGTGCTTGAACCCTGCTGCGGTATACTTTTTAGAGCCCTCAGGCCTGAACAGACAGGATAAGGCTCAAGGATGGAAAGCTGACGTCACAGAGGCCAGCACCTGGCTGAGGATCCTGTGTGTCAGCTTATCGACTGAAACCCAGTGCACTGCAAAAAGGTTAATACTCGTAAAAGGAGAGGATCAGGAGATCCTACAGCAAACAGGCTCAGAAAGATAGGTGGCCTCCTGGCCCATTTCCAGTAAAGGATGTTTTCCTAACCCTGAATTCAGGCCTCTCTGGCCTGGCTTGTGCTTAAGATTCCTCTGAGAAGTGAGTAGGACATGGAGAATCCTAGGTCCCAACTAAGAATTCTGATTCAGGAGGTGGGAGGTAGAACCCAAGAGTATGATTTTTAGTGAGCTTCCAAGGTGATTTCCTTGTGTGGATCACATCTTGAGACATTTTCCCAGCACACCACTGTGGAATAATTGATGCTCCAGTGATGACTGACCCATCAAAAAAAAATGATTTTGTTCTTTTTAATAAGACATCCCAAAAGACAGGTGTCAAATGTATAAACATTTCTTAGGTTGTTTTAAAAAATAAAGTTGAATTATATGGAAAGGTCACTAAATGAAACCCTCCCCCCCTCAAATTCTACTATATTCAGCATTATTGTGTTTTTTGCTATTCATCATACATGTTTACTTAAACCCTTGAGCCTAGAAATTGGTATATCACAGACACTCAAATACACTTACTTTACCCATCTTTGATCAGTATAACCTCGCTCATTAAATTTCTTCTCCTGTTTCAGCTGAAGTTTCCTTAATGGTCTTCAGGTTGACTCAGGAAACTGAAAGAACTGGGATGGAGCCTCGGGTTAGTTAATATCTAGAGTCGATTACTCAGAAACTTACCGCTTTGTGAGCACGTAGCAAACAGCTCTGAGAGTTAATTTACACGTGCTAAGGACAGGGAATTTTCCAGGAGCAATCTGGCACTGTTACTGTCCCAGTATGCATGTTTTTAGCCTGTAGCATCATAAATCAGTCTTCTCCATCTGCATCCTTTCTCTTTTGTGTGGTTTGACTACTGCCTGTAGTTGGTCCGTTTCTTAGGACCAGATCAGCCTGAGACAGAGAAGTCTCCAGCACTGGGTCATCCACCACCGCCATCATCTTGTTCTGTGGTCTGTTACAGCTGACATCGTTCATGAGCAGTGACGTCCTGCTCATGACATCAGAGATACTTCCTGTAGTGAGAAAGAGTTGGGCATGGTGTGAAAACAAAAATTTTCATTTGTCCCAGAATGACATCCTATACCTGTAGGGATGCTTGAGAAGCTGTGAAATCAAAAATAAAGACTTTCAGGAGCACAGTTCTCTGACATTTCTTGACAGATGTATGGCCACTCTTAAATAGGACAAAAAAACTTTGAAGTTGAATGTCTTAGTAGAAATGATGTCAAAAATAGGAAATATATTATTGAAAGTTTATCTTGTGGCAGCTCCGATTTTAAGCAATTTACCTGAATAGCTTCATTCACATTCTCCAGAGGGTAGATACTATGATCCCCTCTTCATGGATGAGGATTTTGAAGCTTGAGAGGTTAAGTAACTTTCTCATTGTCCCATAGACTATGGCAGGGCCAGGTGGGAAGGGGTTGTAAATTTACTCATATGTCATGTGTATACACATCTTTGGAGAAGGCAATGGCACCCCACTCCAGTACTCTTGCCTGGAAAACCCATGGACGGAGGAGCCTGGTAGGCTGCAGTCCATGGGGTTGCCAAGAGTCGGACACGACTGAGCAACTTGCCTTTCACTTTTCCCTTTCATGCATTGGAGAAGGAAATGGCATCCCACTCCAGTGTTCTAGCCTGGAGAATCCCAGGGACTGGGGAGCCTGGTGGGCTGCTGTCTATGGGGTCTCACAGAGTCGGACACGACTGAAGCTTCTTAGCATACACATCTTACTTTCTAGACCTGCCTGTGGCTTCTTTATGAGCATGCATGGTGGGGACTTCAGGACTTGTCAGTTAAATGAAGTTAAATATAGCCTCCCTCATTTCATTTTAAATGTTGAGTCTGTTTAAAATTCTCTTTCCTACTCTCTCTGATTGAAGTAGTCCCTTTTGGGATGCTCTTTCAGAATTCTACCCCCCACCCCCCACCCCCATCCTGCCCAGGAGGGCACTGGCTGACTCTGTCCTGGAGAGAGAGGGGAGATGGCATTCTTGAAGCCACCTTCTGTCCCCTGGCTCCTTTCTTGTCATTGCTGCAGCACGGCCATTCTGGGCTTGCATGACCAGAATGCAAAACCTGTGGCTGGGTTGATGCCTGGTCTCCTTCCTCTGCCCCGGCAATGTTCAAAGAGCCTTCGCCACCTTCCCCTGATGAATCACCCTAATGGCAACTCAGACTACGTTGGACTCCAATTTGGCCCTCAACCCAGGGCCACTCCCTGGCAAGCTCACTAACCCGCTCCCTTTGCCACCTTCCTTGAGACTCTCTGAATTTCTTCTTCTCCACACCCTGAGAGCCCAGGGAAATATTTGTTGTTGCTGTTCAGTCACTAAGTTGTGTCCGACTCTTCGTGACCCCATGGACTGCAACACACCAGGCTTCTCTGTCCTTCACCATCTCCCTGAATTTGCTCAAACTCATGTCCATTGAGTCAGTGATGCCATCCAACCATCTCATCCTCGGTCGTCCCCTTCCCCTCCTGCCCTCAATCTTTCTCAGCATCAGGGTCTTTTCCAATAAGTCAGCTCTTCACATCAGGTGGCTGAAGTATTAGATTTTCAGCTTTAGCCTCAGTCCTTCCAGTGAATATTCAGGGTTGATTTCTTTGAGAATTGACCGTTTTGATCTCCTTGCTGTCCAAGGGATTCCCAAGAGTCTTCTCCAGCACCACAATTTGAAAGCATCAATTCTTCAGTGCTTAGCCTTCTTTATGGTCCAGCTTTCACATCTGTACATGACTACTGTAAAAACAATAGCTTTGAGTATATGGACCCTTGTCGGCAAAGTGACGTCTCTGCTTTTCAATACACTGTCTAGATTTGTCATAGCTTTTCTTCCGAGGAGCAAGCGTCTTTTTATTTTGGAGTTGCAGTCACCCTCCACAGTGATTTTGGAGCCCCCAAAAATAAAATCTGCCACTGTTTCCATTTTTTCCCCATCTATTTGCCTTGAAGCAATAGGACCGGATGCTAACCCCATGAACACAATAAAAAGGGAAATGTTGGGTTTACCAAAAGGTTCATTCATATTTTCCTGTAAGAGGGTATGGAGAAACAACTTTTCCCCAACCCAGTGCTGAAGAACTGAATTCAGCTCTCCATTGTCAACTGCCTTGCTTTACTGGGGTGCAGCTGATCTTATCTAGATGAGAGACAGTCTTGAGAGGCAACCCTCTTGCAAATTCCCAAGCTGGTAGTGGGACAGGCCACATTGTACCTTTAGTTTTCCTTCAGTGCTTTCCCTCCGTGGGACAAAGTGGGCCCCCCCGTGTCATGGCCCACTTCCCTGACTGACTTGTCCAGCCAGAGGGGGTGGGCAGGCTTTCCCCCTTTCTCTGTCCTATCATTAACCTCCCCACCCCAACCCCCACCACAAGAAAAGTATGATCAAGTCTGTCTACTAAAATGGGAGAGAAAAATGGTATAGTGCTTTATTGTCTGGTAAAGTGAATTTTAAGCTTATTACTTGCTGCAGACTTCAAAAACCTCATTTGGGCTGTCAGAAGCTAGAGAGTACCACTTCCTCTCTCTATTTCTCTGGTAACAGTCCACATGAACAGTCTCCCACACATCCCAGGCAGATGTATGCCCCAGGCTGACCTTGCAGACGGTCAGGTGCATGGAAAAGCAAACAGAAAAGCACACTATTTGCAAAAAAGATCACCTTGAATTTCCCACAACTGGAACATAAGCTATGTAGGCTTTCATCCATTCTACTCACTGACCACGGGCATGAATGAGATTTTTTTTTTTTTTTGCACTGATAGAAAAGAACAGTGATAAAAATAAATCAGACATGAAACACTTCACTTTAGTCCAAAAGATATCTGCAGTTATAAAAGTAGAAGCCAATACCATCAGCAGATTTCCTGAAAAGAAACAGTTAACAGTGACAAAATAGAATGACCAGCCATAAAAGTATAACTGGACATTTGGTAGAAATACCCAATATCACCAGTTTGGAACTCAACCAGTATTCACACCCTGGCTTAAATCTTAAAGTCATTATGTCAAAGAGTCTAAAATGGCACTCAGTAGATATTTGTTTTAAATCCAATTTCCTGTGTCCGAGTATTCTTTCAGTTCCTTTTACGTTATAGCTCATCAGTTTCATCTCTCTGATTCTCAACAAAACCCCCTCTGTGTATTTATCAGCCTTCACATGGCAAGTTCAGGCCCCCACATCCTTGCACTTCCTGGTTGCGTCACCCAAACAGGAAGTCTTTTGCTTAACTTCCTCCCTGTCAATTTACAGCCGTTATCTTCCCCAAGCCTCACTTAAAACCCAGAACTTCCAAGAATTCACTTTTTGGTTAATACACTGCTTTGTAATTGTTCTAATGTACTATTTTGTACTTGTTCCGATGTATTTTTCTTTCCTTCAACTATGCTAATTGCTCTTAAAGACGTTAAGAAGCCTTAATTACCCTCCAGACATGTGACACTGTCCTTTATTTCAAATATTTAGTTAATCTTTTTCATTTGACCTGCTTTCTTAATTTATTTTTATCTACAGTGTATAAGGGGAGGGTCAGATTGGATTAAAACATTTCTAACCTTATTTTGACTTCATTCTAGTTTTCTAACATTGTTGTCAAAACACTGAATATCTGTTTCAGGTTGCAAATAAAAGT
Source organism: Ovis canadensis (assembly GCF_042477335.2). Classification (NCBI taxonomy): domain Eukaryota; kingdom Metazoa; phylum Chordata; class Mammalia; order Artiodactyla; family Bovidae; genus Ovis; species Ovis canadensis. Next base: position 30,744,626 of record NC_091248.1, on the reverse strand, counting down.
GTCTTATCTTCTTTATAAAAGAGAAATCCGTAGTTAGGAGGAGCTTTTTTTGAATGTGTATACATGGTTCCCAACCATGGCATCAGGTCCCATCACTTCATGGGAAATAGATGGGGGAACAGTGGAAACAGTGGCTGACTTTATTTTGGGGGGCTCCAAAATCACTGCAGATGGTGATTGCAGCCATGAAATTACTCCTTGGAAGAAAAGTTATGACCAACCTAGGTAGCATATTCAAAAGCAGAGACATTACTTTGCCGACTAAGGTCTGTCTAGTCAAGGCTATGGTTTTTCCTGTGGTCATGTATGGATGTGAGAGTTGGACTGTGAAGAAGGCTGAGCGCCGAAGAATTGATGCTTTTGAACTGTGGTATTGGAGAAGACTCTTGAGAGTCCCTTGGACTGCAAGGAGATCCAACCAGTCCATTCTGAAGGAGATCAGCCCTGGGATTTCTTTGGAAGGACTGATGCTAAAGCTGAAACTCCAGTACTTTGGCCACCTCATGCGAAGAGTTGACTCATTGGAAAGGACTTTGATGCTGGGAAGGATTGGGGGCAGGAGGAGAAGGGGACGACCGAGGATGAGATGGCTGGATGGCATCACGGACTTGATGGACGTGACTCTGAGTGAACTCCGGGAGTTGGTGATGGACAGGGAGGCCTGGCGTGCTGCGATTCATGGGGTCGCAAAGAGTCGGACACGACTGAGCAACTGAACTGAATCATCCAAATGTGAGGTCTTTGTGAGGAGTGATAAAGGCTTTCTATAATTGAGCTTAAACTATTCATTTATTTTTTGAGCCATGGCTGTGTGCTCAGTACTAGGTATGCAAGTTGACCACTTGAGAGTGATGCTTAACACATGCTGGGTGCTCACTCTGGGTCAGGCCCTGGGCCAAGAAATGTTGCATGCATTACCTCATTAGGCATCTCAACAATTCTGTGAACCAGCCAGTATTAAATACCCCCACTTTACCTTTTTAGGTCAGATACAGACTATTTCTGTAGTGAGATGTGTTTGTGTTCCTCCCCATAAAACATTAAGAGATAAGGAGGTGAGTTCTTTCTCCCTTGGCGAGAACAGCAGAGGGCAGGGCAGAAGGTGTGTAAAGCAGGGAGGGTTGGGGAGAGGGGGTCAGGGGACAGGAAGTCCGGAGCAGAATGTGTAGACATGGAGCCACAGCCCCTGGCTGTTTGCTTTCTGGTTGCCAGGGAACCGGACGCATGTGAACAAGGTCACCGGTGCCCCACCACTCGGCTTTCTCAGCAGCTACTTCGCTGATATAAGGGGGGTATCAGGTCGACACTGAGGGGACAGAGCAGGGATGTAGGATCCCTTCCCTAAGGAGGTTTCCAGACAGTCGGGAAGAAAGGCAGACACACACATGATTAACACCAGAGCAGGCAGCTACACCCAAAGTCTCAGAGACACAGAAGGAATGATTAATTTCTCAGCTATTCAGTGTTCTGCTTCTGCTGGTAAGTTTCCCTTCTCCTTCCCTCATCCCACTGACTGGTGCCTTTTCACTCTCAAGCTGACGAGCAGGGCATTCCTCAAAAATCTTCCTCAGCTCCTCCCTTCATCATCCTCACATTCTATAAGCAACCTCATCAGCTCTCATGACTTCACTTCCACAGTCTCAGGGTGGACGGTAGGATTTCTCTCTCTCTAAGCCTGATTTCTCACTTAAGATATTTGAAAACTTCTAGGAAATACTAAGATCTCTTCACAGGCCACACGTTAAGTCTCCCAGCAGCTTACCGGTGACACTGCCCTGTCTCCGCTCCCAGTCTCCTCCCCAGTCCTCTGTTTTGTTTTGTGTTTTTACAGCTTACCACCTTTGTTGATTGACCCTAGCAATCTTCTGGGCCCCAAACTCAAAACCTGACTCATTCCTAGCTTCATCTCCTTTGTCCTATCGTATCCTGCTCAGAGACCCTTCAAAAGCCCCCTTGCAATGGTCCCTTCCTCTTCTCACTGTGACCACCTGACCTTGACTTTTCATCACCTGGGGCTTTAATGAAAGGTCTCCTAACAGATGTGTCTGTCTGTCTGCCTCTCTTTATCTCTCACTCACACACACCCACATTCACGCTTACAAACACACTTAACCGAAATCGAACCTTCTCTGAACAGCAGTCTTGTCATGATGTATCTCTGCTTAAGGATCTACCGTGTTTATCTGTGAGCCTCCCAATCCTCTGTGTTCTCCGTGACCATGCCCACTTTGTCTATGCGATGCTGGCCCACTCTCCTTCAGAGTAAAACTGGAACTCTTCAGGCCGTAGTATCAGACCAGGCTGCAGTATTACTTGGTGATAAAGATCCTGAGGAAATTAGCTATCCGTGTAGGAAGAGTCCTAAGGGAACTGAGAAGCCTCCCCTCTTTCTGTAGATTTTATAGCAGTAAGAGGTAGCCAGGGCTTCCCTCATGGCTCAGTGATAAAGGATCTGCCTGCAATGCAGGAGACCTGGGTTCAAACCCTGGGTTGGGAAGATCCCCTGGAGTAGGGAACGGCAACGCACCCCAGTATTCTTGCCTGGACAATTCTTGCCTGGTGGGCTACAGTCCATGGGGTCATAAGAGTCACTCATGACTGAGTGGCTAATACACACACACACACACACACATACACACACACACGAGGTAGCCACATTTGGATGTTTTAGATATGGGTGCCAAGTGGATGGTCTTGTTGTATCCCCTTTAGACCTAAGTGTGTATCTGTGCACACAGTAGTTGCCTTTTTCTAGTGACAAGTTCTGGAAAGCTTTTAGTATGTAAGCCTTACCTGGCTGCAGTGTTGCTGCTTAATAATGAGATGTGTATGTTTCGTCTAGATCCGGCCCAGTACACCCTGTGAGAAACTTGAGTGAGATTAGTGTCTCTAGTTGGTACCCTTTACTGTATTTTTTTTCCCAACCTCTGCTTCAATCAGAAACCTTATTCTTTTTCATGTCTTCTGTCCAGCATTTTTATATGCCTGTTTCTGCATTAGTTGAGAACCCCTTGTGGTTTAGAGAATAATTCTTGTTCTCAAAGCATTTGACAGCATTGCTGTTACTCATTGTCTCCCTGTGAATCGGGTCAGCAAGCCCCACCTTGTCCTTTCACATTGTATGTTGTCCCCTCACTAGGTGCAGAGTTCTTCCTTGAAATACTGGTCAGAATCCCAGTATCATTACTGTAATCTAGAAGGAGACTCCCAGAGGGACAGGCTGCCCATTCTACGAAGAACAGGAGCTACAAAATTAATGGGAATGTCAATCAAGGAAGGAATCGGGTTTAAAAAAGGTGATTTTTTTTAGACCCATTTCATCATGAGTGCCTTGATATTTCCCTTCTCCGTGGCAATTTCTGTGTGTTTTACCATTTTGCTTTGATTGTGGAGCATAAAGTCACACTTGCAAAGGAAGCACTCACTTCAAAGATAAATCAACTGACCATATGTCAGCAGAAAACTCTAGGCATACTTTCCATTCTTTGATCTCCCTTCAGTGACTTCACTGGCCAATTACTGAGTATGCCTGTTGTGTTGGAACGGTTGTGCAGTGTAGGTGGGGAAGTAAGACGTTTACTCATGAGACAGAATTTGTGTGATGGCTTAGTGTTCAGATGAGTAGCAGAGTCCACACGCGGCACTTCCCTAAGTTCCTATCATCCTGGAAGTTCCTGGGGACATGAAGTTTCATCTAAATTGGGAGAACATGCGACTTTATTCTGAACTAAATGTATTTCCATCACAATTAAAATTCATAAGCCAGATGAGAGGAGGATCTCTAATAATAACTACTCACACTCTGAGGATCCCATTTTCTTCATCTTCCACTTTTTTTAGTCACAGCTCATGTGCTGCAAGAGAGACATTACAAAGGGGGAAGCAGAGACTCCAGAGTTTGGTTTACTCGTGGTCACCTTGGAGAGCCTGACACAACCAGACACAGACCCACCTTCCTGCTGACTCCAGATCCAGTGCCCCTTACCACCTGAGCTTGATTTAGGAGAGAGCTGGTTTCAAGACCAGTCATCCCAGCCAGACTTTCTGGCTGGGAGATGCAGGAAAGAAGCTTGATGTTACTGATGGATACTAAGGCTCTGGTTATTTTTTGGAAAGGTAACCAAAAAAAAGCATTATGGTGACTACCTCATATGGAGAGGGGAACGGCTGCCCACTCTAGCATTCTTGCCTAGAGAATTTCATGGACAGAGGGACCTGGCGGGCTACATCCAGGTGGCACTAGTGGTAAAGAACCCACCTGCCAATGCGGGAGACAAAAGAGACGTGGGTTCTATCCCTGAGTCAGGAAGATCCCCTAGAGGAAGAAACGACAACCCACTCCAGTGTTCTTGTCTGGAGAATCCCCATGGACAGAGAAGCCTGGCAGACTACAGTCCATAGGGTCGCAAAGAGTCGGATACAGCTGAAGCAAGTTAGCACATGCACACTCATATGGGAAAGCCAGAGGTACTGCCAGGTTTGGGAGAGATGGTGTGTGTTTGCGAGAGAGAAAGAGCACGTGCACAGCATACGCATGCTCAAAACCAACATCGTCTCTGCTTCTAAGGTTTCTCCTGCCTGTCTTTACATGACTAAACCTCAGCTGGAAGCGAAGGGCTAGGCTAGCACTGGATTTCTGCAGGACACTCAGTTCGGCAGCTCTTGTCACAAGTCAGCACCTCTGCATTCCATGGCACTTGGCGGCTTTCTGCATCTCCTCTATGGCTGTCAAATAATCCTGGGGTTGCTCTGCTTTGGAGATTTTCATTCTCCCCTTGGAGTAACTCATTCTCCAAACAGGTGTCTGTTTCCTCCCGTTTGAACACACTGGCGTGAGGCAACTTTGAGGGCACATAGCTTACTAGGAGACAGCCATTTAAAGAGAAATGAGTCATAGATTTATGTCAGTGATAGGTATAAACATGTAGATATCACCATGTAGCATTCCCCGAAGGCATTTCTTGACTGGCCATCTCATGACATGGTACAGTTCTACGTAAATTGGACAAGCTGGCTTACCTTACTCTTCACAAGCTTACATTAATACCATCATTCAATCCACTATAATGAAAGAAGAGGAATACTTCAGTTAACAAGTGCCATTAGGTGTTAGCATTCAACAACTCTTTTGAGCCCCTGGTCTCTCTGCAATACTGGGGACTCAGTGCCAAGCCACACAGGCATGATCCCTGCCCTCAGGGTGGAACTAATAGGGAGGTTGTTTTCATGTCCGACTCTTTTGTGACCCTGTGGACTGTAGCCCACTAGGCTCCTCTGTCCATGCGATTCTCCAGGCGAGAATACTGGAGTGGGTTGCGATTCCCTTTTCCAGGGGATCTTTCCGACCTAGGGATCGAACTTGCACCTCTTACGTCTTCAGCATTGGCAGGGTGTTCTTCACCACTAGGGCCGCCTGGGAAGCCCATGTGTAGGAATACAGAATTTAAAGCTGTGCCAACTCCTTGGAAGCATGGACAGTGTGTTATGAGAGTACATGCCTGGGACCTCATTTAGTCGGGAGAATGTAAGCAGACTTCTCTGCATGGAGTCACTAATCTTACCTAAGAGTTCGAAGATGCTTTGGTGCCAGCGAGGAGAAGTTTCAAGAGTAACCTCTGTGGACATCACAGCATAGGCGAATTCCTGAGGTGGAAAAGGGTTGGAAGGAAGAGGCCGTGTTGATAGAGCATAGTCAGAGAAGGGTGGAATGAGTAAGGACCTTCTGTGGTGTTGGAGAAGACTCTTGAGAGTCCTTTGAACGGCAAGGAGATCCATCCAGTCCATTCTGAAGGAGATCAGCCCTGGGATTTCTTTGGAAGGAATGATGCTGAAGTTGAAACTCCAGTACTCTGGCCACCTCATGCGAAGAGTTGACTCATTGGAAAAGATTTTGATGCTGGGAGGGATTGGGGGCAGGAGGAGAAGGGGACGACCGAGGATGAGATGGCTGGATGGCATCACTGACTCGATGGACGTGAGTCTGAGTGAACTCCGGGAGTTGGTGACGGACAGGAAGGCCTGGTGTGCTGCGGTTCATGGGGTCGCAAAGAGTCGGACACGACTGAGCGACTGAACTGAACCGAACCCTGAGAAGCCAGCAGAGGACTGTAAGGAAGAGAATGAAATGGTCAGTTTTGTGTTTTTAAATGGTTATTCTGTTTCATTTATAAAGTATTCTGAGAAATGGATGAGGGGTGGAATGAGGGGCATGGATGGACTGAGGGAGAAAATGAACATACAATTAAGGTGGCCCATGGTAGTGGCTTGGACAAGAGTACCAGTATCAGTGTGGAAGAAAGTGGAGGCATTTGAGACCTGCTTTGGGGTTAGCTTCCCTTGTGGCTCAGCTGGTAAAGAATCAGCCTGCAATGCAGGAGACCTGGGTTCAATCCCTGGGTTGGGAAGATCCCCTGGAGAAGGGGAAGGCTATCCACTCCAGTATTCTGGCCTGGAGAATTCCATGGACTGTATAGTCCATGGGATTGCAAAGAGTCAGACACAACGGAGCAACTTTCACTTCTTTTGAAGTTAGCGCAGACAGAATTGCGCTTTTGAAGTTAGCGCAGACAGAAAATTGGGAAGACTTGCTTATGGGGAGAGAAGGGTCAAGGATGGGCTCTCAGTCTCTGCCATGCTGGGGAGAGATCACCTTTACTGAGCCATGGAAAACATGATGAGAGACACGTTTGGAGCATAAGAAAATAATTCATAAATAATTCATGTAGGAGATGAATGTGAGATAATCCCAATAGAATTGTATGTTTTGTTGTGGATCTCTAAGAGGTACTCACATTTAGGAATTGTTGGTATCTGTGATTGATATGCATGAGAACAAATGAAATCCCTTAGTAACAGGTTTGGGAAAAGAAGAGAGAAGGGGATTAGAATTTCAGCACCTAATGGTCAGGTAGAGGAGAATCCAGAGTAAAGAAAAAGCAAGATTATTTGGTGTCATGGCAACCAAAAAATGGAAGCATTTCAAAGGAAGGATCTGCCAACTCTGAATATCCCCACTGTTGGGTCACATGTGATGAAGAATAAAAAGTGTTCCTGGATTAAGCATCAGACAAGCGTGTTTTGTAAAATTGTCAAGGAAGGAAGAATGAGGAAATACAAGGAAGAGGAAATATGGGTATAGGAACAAGTCTTTTGAGAAGCTTGGAGGGAAAGTAGAGTGTGGTTGAAGGACAAAAGTCTGAGCGAGATTTTCCTGATAGGAGAAAAGCCTGTTTGCAGATGAGAAATGGGAGGGGGGTGGCATGCAAATTTGAAGACACAGGAGAGAGAGGAGTATCTTGGAAGACTAGAAGGATTGAAATCCAGAGTTCACACAAAGGGACTAGTCTTGATAGGAAGACAAAATACAGAAAGGATGGGTGTAAATTATGGAAAGAGTGTGGATGCACAGTAAGATAATTAGGGAGTTCCCGTATGATGATGGCTTCCCCGGTGGCTCAGCTGGTAAAGAATCTGCCCAGAGTGCGGGAGACCTGGGTTCGATCCCTGGTTTGGGAAGATCCTCTGGAGAAGGAAAAGGCTACCCACTCCAGTATTCTGGCCTGGAGAATTCCATGGACTGTGGAGTCTGTGGGGTCACAAAGAGTCGAACATGACTGAGCGACTTTCACTTTCAGTTTCATATGATACTACGGGGCTTCCCAGGTGACTCAGTAGTAAAAGAATCCGCCTGCCAAAGCAGGAGACTTCAGAGATGGGGGTTCAGTCTCTGGGTCAGGAAGATCCCCTAGAGGAGGAAATGGCAACCCACTCCAGTATTCTTGCCTGGAGAATCCTGTGGACCAGAGGATCCTGGTGGCTACAGTCCATCGGATCCCTGAGAATCAGACACTACTTAGCGACTGAACATATGATGGCTCCAGTTTTCTTAAAGTATCAGATATAGATATCCCCTGAGAATAAAGGGAAGAAGAGTGGATTTAAGAAGACAGGTGAAGGCATGACATATTTGACTAAAAAAAACCATTTAGAGGCATGAGTGCCTGATTGAGGCTAGTCATCAGGGTCACTGTGTACAGCTGTGTAGGCATTGCACAAGGTTGCCTTACCTCAGAGGGGCACTATTCACCTCAAAAACATCTCAGATTTATATATTTGTCATGACAAGTTTCTGATAGATGGTAGTAAGGTACCTTGTTCTTGCAAAATCAAGACATCACCACAGATGTCTAACAGAGGAGTAAAGTGTCTTGAGGAAGGGAGGTTGTGTTCTAATTCACACACAAGCACTGTTTGGGATGCCTGTATTGTCACTCATGCAGTTAGAAGATAATACCAGTCTGCCCCAGTGGTGGATTTTTCTTCAACATACAAGCTGCCGCAAGCACAGACACGAGGAGGTAGGAGATGGGTCCCATCCATAGCTGGAGTTTTCTAGGAAGTTACGAACTGAGTAGAAAGAAGGACTGCAAAAGAGCAACACAGTGTTTGACATGATGCCCATACAATCCAAGCTTGATGAAGAGGGAAGTGAGGACAGAGGGCAGTGGATCTGAAGCATCTTGTTTATGAGAACGCAGGCCTGGCTGTCAGCTGTTACACTGGGAGCTCCTGAGACAGTAAGTCTCAAGGATGGGAAGCTGTGATCAAAGAGTCTGATATCTGGTGATTCTGGAGGTAAGAAGTTTCTGGTGATGTTAGGGTCAGCATGGAGCAGAGTTGAGTGCGCTATCGATAGACTTAGTCTTTACTCAGTAGGATAATGGGTTTCCCTGGTGACTCAGCAGTAAAGAGTCTGCCTGCCAATGCAGGAGATGTGCAGAAGACTTGGGTTCCACCCCTGGGTCGGGAAGATCCCCTGGAGAAGGAAGTGGCAACCCACTCCAGTATTCTTGCTGGAAAGTTCTGTGGACAGAGGAGCCTGGTGGGCTATAGTCCATGGGGTTGCAAAGAGTCTGACACCACTGAAGCAACTGAACACACACCACACACAATGGGATAGTAAGGAAACCTTTTTTTTAACCTTTAATTGTCAATGTGCTAAAAAATCTAAACCGCAATCATATCCCAATAACTGAAGAGTTTGGTTATCTCAACTTTCTACATTTAAGCTCCAAAACATGAAAATAGAAATTAAAGCGAACGCATGATTAATGTTTAAAATACAGTTTTATGTATGTTTGCTTTCTTAGATGTTGCTTAGCTGTTTCTTGGAGAAGGCAATGGCAACCCACTCCAGTATTCTTGCCTGGAAAATCCCATGGACAGAGGAGCCTGGTGGGCTGCAGTCCATGCGGTCGCTAAGAGTTGGACACGACTGAGCGACTTCACTTTCACTTTTCACTTTCATGCATTGGAGAAGGAAATGGCAACCCACTCCAGTGTTCTTGCCTGGAGAATCCCAGGGACGGGGAGCCTGGTGAGCTGCCATCTCTGGGGTCGCACAGAGTCGGACACGACTGAAGTGATTTAGCAGCAGCAGCAGCTATTTCTTAGAAATTACTAAGAGGATTTTAATTGTTTTACTGTTTAATCTGAAAAATATTTTAGCTCTGTTATTTAAGGTAAAACAACTTGAACATATGTATTTTAAGATTCTGTGCATTAGAGACATTGACGAATACTTCAGTGTTTTATGATTTGTCTGATTTATGAATACTTATGATTTATTCTAGAAATTTTGCAGGTAATTCCTCATAGTGTTATTACCTGTGTTATTTCAGAATTCTGCTCTGGGAATAAGCCCATTGTGTTTGATGTTTTCTGGTAAACAGAGGTAGAGATAGTGTTCCTTTCTTGATATCTGGTGACATATTGGTAAGGCTTGTTTTAAAAATAAGTGCTCCGTGTGTGTGTGTGTGTGTGTGTGTGTGTGTGTATGTGTGTTACTGCTCAAGGGTAGAAAAGAGTAGTATTGAGGCTCAAAAAATTTACTTTTGAAAATAGGCTAGCACAATGGAAAGCTATTTAAGTGTGATAAAGTATTAATTATAATAAATGCAAAAGTAGTAAAAAATGTAGAGTTAGGAAAGTATTTGAATAAAGGCCACTTGAGGGATAAAGTTGTGGCATAGACATAAACATTTAGGGTACATGTAAGCTGAAGTCTGGGAAGTGAATAAAAATTTCTTGTCTTCAAGAGAGATGAGAACAATACCTTTCAATATGCCTTATGACTGTGTCTGGGATACAAGGATATCTTGTTTCTCCCTCATGGCCATGTTTCCTTGATTGGATATTTGGATGCTGTTCCAGTTACTATGGCTGAGTAAATTACTCTGAAACTTAGTAGAATAAAACAGCCATTTATCATACTCATAGATTATGTGGGTCAGGAATTCAGACAGGGGACAGAAATGACCCTGGTGACTTCCAAGGCAAAGGACAGTGCAGCTTGGGACTGGCTCTTTTTCTCAGGATGCTTGCCCTTGGAACCCAGCCGGCAACCAGCATCAGGCCTGAGACAGGTGGGCAGTTTGGGCTTCCTCACAGCTTGGTAGCCTCCCCAGATAAAGAGCCAGTTGGAAGCTTCATCGCCTTTTGCCTTAGAAGTCACACACAATCATTTCTGCCTTCTATTCATTGTCAGTTCATTACAGAGCCTTTTCCATGTGTGACTGGAAATAGTACTGTGGCCGTTTTTGCAAAATACGCTCTGCCATATACACTTACCGGTTCCTTTAAGTATTATTCAAAGGTGTCTTCCTGAGAGCCAGTGACACAGTCATTTAAAATATATATTATTTCTTGGGCTTGTGGCTACCAAAATGCTCTGAAAAATTAGAGAGCCCCAAATACAAGCAGTGCCAACCCTCTCAGAACACCTAAAGAACAGTTTCCTCTCCTGACTATTCTACACCTTTATAACCCTCCTCAGCTCATGACCAGGCCCCTCCTTCAGTGAGGACTATTGGCTTTCTTACCCTGCCCTTCTCATCAAAACTCAAAACCACAAGAACAAACACTTTTTCACCTCATTGTAATTCAGCCCAGCTAGCTTCCCTGCTGGCTCAGCAGTAAAGAACCCGCCTGCCAATGCAGGAGACGTGGGTTTGATCCCTAGGTCAAGAAGATCCCCTGGAGGAGAAAGTGGCAACCCACTCCAGTATTCTTGCCTGGGAAATCCCAGGCACCAGAGGAGCCTGGTGGACTGTAGTCCATGGGCTCGCAAAAGAATCAGACAGGGCTTAGCAACTAAACAAAAGAACTCTCCTGAAATCTCATGACTTCCCCATGTCCAAAACCTATCAATAATTTTCAGGTTTTATCTTAAGGAATTTCTTCTCTACAGTATTTTATAATGTTGACCACTTCTTTCTGCTTTAAACTCTATGACCTTGACTGTCTGAAATTCTACACCCTAGTCCTTCTCCTCCCTTTGCTCCTTTTCATTGCTCTCTGCTTCTTTGCCCATCATGATCATGTTGGCCTTTCCCAGGATCCCATCTTTGGCTAAATGTCAATTTGTGTTCTTGATTCAACTACAGTTGACTCCAAAATCTCTGTCTCTTATCTAGTCCTTTCTCTCAAATGCTTCCTAGTATGCCTAACTACCAGTTGAGCGTCTCTACTTTTCATGAGGAGGTGGGCCAGAACCTAAATACAGGTCATCTGAAACTAATTTCATCTCCTTGTTTGCCTGTATCACTACTCCATCACCTTATTCATTACAGCTCATTTCTTAATTCTCACTGAGGTCAAACACTAAAGAATATCTGAATACCTTGTTTTTTTGTACCTTCTGTTGTATCTAACAGATCACCAGATTTGTAGATTTGACCTTCTAAATATTCTTTAGATCTATATTTTCTGTAAGCCTACCATCTCGGCTCTCCTGGGCTACTAAGCTCTACCACGCCTCCCTGCTTCACGTCTGCCTTCCACACTACCCAGTGTGATCTAAACAAAACCCAAATCCAACCACATCGCGTCTCTGCTCAGTGGCTGCTGAGGCCACAGGACCAAGTTCAAGCTCCTCAACATCCCACAGAACCCACTGTGGCTTCGCTCCTGTCCAAATCTAGGGCCTTACCTCACACCATTTCCAGCCTCATTCTTTATACTGCAAAAACATGACGATGCTTTGTTTCCTCCAAACAACCAGCTGTTTCTTACACTCATCCGTTTGCTTATGTTGTCTCCTCTGCCAGGAGAGAAACTGAGGTCAATACCAATTCAGCAAGTAGGCAGTTGATAACCGCTACTGCCTCAACCTTGAGAAAGAGAACAGAAGTACACAAGGAAAGCGGGGGTTGTGGGGTAGCACAGTGTGCAAGGCAGGATGGGTGGATGTTTGTGACAATGGGTGACATTTGCTCAAACCACATTTTCTGCCATAGGCCATTAGCTTGTATTCTACTTCCATATTCTGGCTTGTGGTAGACCACAGTCAGTATTGTTTGTCACATATATAACTTACGGAAACTTTATAGTTTTCAAAAGAAAATTCATAGAAATATTTGGTTCCAGAATATACAAAATCTTCGGCTGACAAAGTTATCTTTTTGGGCAAACACTTTTGGTTGATTCCCTAACTTCCATTGCAACCCAGATGGTTAGTCCTAAGACAGTAGTTCTCCAAGTGTGGTCCGCAAACAGCTATATCAGCATCACATAGGAACTGTTAAAAATGCAAATTCTTGAGTGCCCCCATCAGACCAGACCTATCGAATCAGAAGTCTGGGTATGGGACCCTGCAACCTGTGTGTTAATAAGCTCCTCCAGGTGATTCTGATGAATGTGCAAGCTTGGGAATCACTGGTCTGAGACAGTCTTGATAATTTCATTCTCTCTGACACTAACTGGTTCAAGAATTTATAGGTCACCCATTTCTGACTAGTGACAGAAAGTTGATCAGGTTGGTAAAGAGGTTTCTGTGAAAAATGTCCTTGTTCCTATGAAGGATACTCAGAAAAGGTCCACTTCTGGGAATTTCCTGGTGGTCCAGTGGTTAGGACTCTGCTCTTTCACTGCTGAGGGCCAGACTTCAATCCCTCATTGGGGAACTAAGAGTCTTCAAGCCACATAGCACAGCCAGGAAAAACAAACAAACACTCCTATACTTACCTGGATGTTATCATGTCTGGTTGTGACCCTGGAACTGCGTCAGCCTTCTGCAAACCATAAAATGAAAAGTGAGAGTTAGTCACTCAGTCGTGTCCAGCTCTTCTCGATCCATGGACTGTAGCCCACCAAGCTTCTCTGTCCATGGGATTCTCCAGGCAAGAATAGTGGAGTGGGTAGCCAATCCCTTTGCCAGGGGATCTTCCCAACCCAGGAATCAAACCCAGGTCTCCTACATTGAAAGGAGATTCTCTACTACCTGAGCCACCAGGGAAGCCGCCCAGGAATCATGAAGGTGCCAGCTAATGGAAAATGCAGTAGGCTCAGAATGGTTACACAGTAAATTGAAATACATTTCAGTCCTTCAGGGGCTTCCCTGGTGGTGCAGATGGTAAAAAGTCTGCCTGCAATGTAGGAGACCCTCATTCGATCCCTGGGTTGGGAAGATCCCCTGGAGAAGAGACAGGCTACCCACTCCAGTATTCTTGCCTGAAGAACCCCCTGGATAGAGGAGCCTGGCAGGCTACAGTCCATGGGATCACAAAGAGTTGGACAGGACTGAGTGTTACCTTCAGAGGCAGCTTTGGAGGCAGTTCTACCTCTTGAGTATGTAGTTAGTGTTAATTCACTAAATGCATTCTAATTGCTTATACCTGTTTTAACCGTTCTCTGATGGCTTGTTTTTAAAAAAATAAAAATGGCTGCATATACTTATTCTTTATATATATACATGCACTTAGTCATACCTGAAAGCTCTTCCTTTGTTTTTATAGATGGCGCTAAATGGTGATTTTAATTACTTAGCATGTTTGTGAGATTCTTCGAAACCAAGTGAAACCCAGATGTCCCATTCACTTCCATAGTGATCACACTGCACTTGAACTGTCAAATAATGGCGCTCCAAGCCCCTTCCCTATTTTTCCCGGAGGTACAGGCCTTTCCCAGGAGCCCCAGCCCAGGCACCCCAGGGAATCCCACGGGAATGCTGTGCTCCTCCAGTCTGCTGTGTCTGTGTGTCTGTCCTCAGTCAGCTTGTCAGCCTCCAGTCTGCCTGGCTGCTTTCTGTGTCCCTCACCGGCCTGTAAGGGAGGAGAGCTAAGCAAGTTATGTTCTTGGCTTCTGAATAATCAAAGACCTACTCAAGTGCTTTCCTGAGGTCAAACTCCTCAAAGATGAATTCAGAACTCACTTTGAAGGTCATTTCCCACTCTTCAGCTGGGAAGGTTTTCAAAGATGTGGAAGTTGAGTTTTTGCTGAGCCAGCACTTTGCACAAGGGTCAGGTGCTCTCTGAGGGGTGGTGGTCAGCACGGGGTTGGGGGTTCCGAAGACAAAGCCAGGTAGAAAGCAGCCACCAGAGCTGCCATACTGGGCCTTTCACGAAGGGCAACACAACTAGACCTCAAAGACTCTAGAGCCAGAGGGTCCCTTGGGGTTTGAAAACGGGCTTATCTCATCTCTCCCGCAGCAGGAGAACTCAGCGGCTTCCTCCACAACTGCACAGCCACCCTCTGGGTCTGGTCGTATTACAAAGTCTCCCTACTGCTCATTGTCTGTCTCCTTCCACATTCCCCAGTTCAGACTTCAGGAGAGAGAGTTTGACTGGCCTAGTTCATCAAAGCCTTTTGTGTTTGAGCTGAGTTCCTTTTATACCAGATGACCTTGTGGGTTATTGACCCAGATAGAATGACTCCCTCGGGTCGGGTGTCAACCCCAGGTCTATCAGTTGTGTTGACAGCATGGAGGTGAGGATAAGAGGCCAGGTCTCCACAAAGCCACTCCTCTTCCAGAAACAGGCTATGGTTACTCCTTCAGCAGAGGCTGTGAGTGGGGCAGTTTCCCTGAAAGGAGCCTGTGGGGTCTGGTCGGGGTAATTACGTTGCAGTGTAGCTACCTGGTGGCTTCCCTGGCCACTCGGTGGTAAAGGATCCGCCTGCCAGTGCCGGAGACTTGGGCTTGAACCCTAGGTCAGGAAGATCCCCTGGAGAAGGAAGTGACAAGCCATTCCAGTGTTCTTGCCTGGAGAATCCCATGGACAGAGGAGCCTGGCAGGCTGCACTCCATGGGGTCTCAAGAGTAGGACACAACTAAGCAACAAAGTGGTAGAATACAGTCCCTTCTACAGGGAAACAAGGAAGGCTGACTTTTCATTAATGATTGACATCTACATTCTGACCTCATCAAGTTGTCCTTTCTGAGCCTCTGTTTCTTTTTCTTTCTTTGTTTTTTTTTAACTTTTTATTTTGTATTGGGTTATAGCAGATTAACAAACAATGTTGTGTAGTTGCATGTATACAACAAAGGGACTCAGCTATACATATACATGTATCCATTCTCCCCCAAACTCCCCTCCCATCCAGGCTGCCACACAACATTGAGCAGAGTTGGATGTCAGGTTCTTCATCTGCAAGATGAAACAGTTTATCTTAGTGATTTCTAAATACCTTTCACTCAGGGCTGGTCCCAGTTTTGCAAGTCCAGGCTTATATAGTATTTGGAACTCTCTTTAGGGAAAAAAGCCTACAAAATTAGGCTTGAGGTCTTTGAAGGGGCCCTGACTCAAGCTTGCTCCATTTCATATAAATCCATCTCTGTTTAAATGCATTGCCGACTTAGGATATTTTCAACTTATCCTGATAAGAGTTTATCAGGATGTAACTGCTGTGTAGGTCAAGATTAAGATCTGTATACATTCTTCAAGGTGCATCCATGCTTCAAAGACAGTAGCAGTATATCTCAGCTAATGTGTATCTTCAGGCTCTTGATATGTTATAGCTTATATTTGTTGAGTTTGCACTGCTGTTATCATTGTATTGCACTGTATCTGCCTCTTCACACAGCATGGATCAGTAGCTCCAAAGAAATTCCTGGTAATGTAAAAATTGAGACAAAGATACTGATGTAATAATTCAGGACAACTAACTTCATAAATAATAGTGAACAGAGCTCGGAAGGCAAGGTGGGTAGGAGTGGATTATGATGTATATTTGCTGGTTGGGTTTCACACCAACAACCAAAAAGGAAAAGTTCTGAAAGGAAATATGGGATTATGGAAAAACTAGATTTAACCGACTCATCAAAGTCGGGGCAAGAACAATTACAGGGTTTTTCATGATATTTTCTCTATAATGTCCAACATATATCTGTTAAACAGGGGGAGAGGGATTCCTCCCAGAATAAGACAAAATGATGCTTTGTTTCTAGTATAAAGTTAATGAATTTTAGTAGCAAAACAGAGGAAAACAGTAGAATGGGAAAGACTAGAAATCTTTTCAAGAAATTAGACATACAAAGGGAACCTTTCATGCAAAGATGGGCACAATTAAGGACACAAACTGTAAGGACCTGGCAGACAAGATTAATAAGAGGTGGTAAGAATACACAGAACTGTATGAAAAAGGTCTTAATGACCCAGATAACCATGATGGTGTGGTCACTCACCTAGAGCTGGACATCCTGGAGTGTAAAATCGAGTGGGCCTTAGGAAGCATCGCTATGAACAAAGCTAGTGGAGGTAATGGAATTCTAACTGAGCTATTTCAAATCCTAAAGGATGATGTTGTTAAAGTGCTGTACTCAGTATGTCAGCAAATTTGGAAAACTCAGCAGTGGCCACAGGACTGGAAAACGTCAGTTTTCCTTCCAATCCCAAAGAAAGGGAATGCCAAAGAATGTTCAGTCCATCATACAATTATGTTCATTTCACATACTAGTAAGGTTATACTCAAAATCCTTCAAGCTAGGCTTTAGCAGTACATGAACCAAGAACTTCCAGATGTACAAGCTGAGATTAGAAAAGGAAAGAGGAACCAGAGATCAAATTGCCAACATTCGTTAGATCATGGAGAAAGTAAGGAAGTTCCAGAAAAACATCTATTTCTGCTTCATTGACTACATTAAAGCCATTGACTGTGTGGATCACAGCAAACTGTGGACAGTTTTTGAAGAGATGGGAATACCAGGCCACCTTACTAGTCTCCTGAGAAACCTGAATGTGGGTCAAGCAGCAGCAGTTAGAACTAGACATGGAACAATGGACTGGTTCAAAATTGGGAAAGGAGCATGACAAGGCTATATATTGTTGCCCTTTTTATTTAACTTACATGCAGAGTACATTGTGTGAACTACCAGGCTAGATGAATCACAAGCAGGATTCAAGATTGCTGGGATAAATATCAATAACCTCAGATATGCAAATGATACCACTCTAATGGCAGAAAGTGAGGAGGAACTAAAGAGCATCTTGATGAAGGTGAAAGAAGAGAGGGAAAAAACTGGCTTGAAACTCAACATTCAAAAAACTAAGATCATGGCATCCAGTCCTATCACTTCATGGCAAATAGATGGGGGGAAATAGAAACAGTGACAGACTTTATTTTCTTGGGCTCCAAAATCACTGTGGATGCTCACTGCAGCCTTGAAATTAAGATTCTTGCTCCTTGGAAGGAGAGCTATGACACACCTAGATAGCATATTTAAAAACAGAGAGATCACTTTTGCTGACAAATGTCCATATAGTCAAAACTATGGTATTTCCAGTAGTCATGTATGGATGTGAGAGTTGGACCATAAAGAAGGCTGAGCACCAAAGAACTGATGCTTTTAAATTGTGGTGCTGAATAAGACTCTTGAGAGAGTCCCTTGGATAGCACGGAGATCAAACCAGTCAATTCTAAAGAAAATGAACACTGGATATTCATTGGAAGGACTGATGCTGAAGCTTCAATACTTTGGCCACCTGGTGCAAAGAGCTGACTCATTGGAAAAGACCCTGATGCTGAGAAAGATTGAAAGCAAAAGGAGAAGAGGGTGGCAGAGGGTGAGATTGTTAGGTAGCATCACTGACTCAATTGACATGAATTTGAGCAAACTTTGAGAGATCATGAAGGACAGAGGAACCTGGTGTGTTGCAGTCCATGGGGTTGCAAAGACTTGAACACGGCTTAGTGAATGAACAACAAAGTCACATTGATAAAGGCATTTGCACCATTGTTCATGCTTTTCGAGTACACCTGGTCCATATTTTATCAACTCAGAGGTGAGAAGCTGTGTTCTTTAAAGAATCGCTGTGAAGAATGCAACTTGCAATACAACCTCTCTCTCTCTCTCTCTCTCTTTTTCCCTCTTGGCTTTTTGCTGTTTTATTGTTGTTCAGATGCTCAGTCGTTCCCTTGGTATCGCCTGTTTTCTTGAAGAGATCTCTAGTCTTTCCCATTCTATTCTTTTCCTCTATTTCTTTGCCTTGTTCAGTTAAGAAGGCTTTCTTACCTCCCTTTACTATTCTCTGGAACTCTGCATTCAGTTGGGTATATATTTCTCTTTCTCCCTTGCCGTTCACTTCTCTTCTTTCCTCAGCTATTTGTAAAGGCTTCTCAGACATCCACTTTGCCTTCTTGCATTTCTTTTTCTTTTTGATGGTTTTGGTCACTGCCTCCTGTACAGTGTTACAAACCTCCATCCGTAGTGCTTCAGGCATTCTGCCTACCAAATCTGATCCCTTGAATCTATTCATCACCTCCACTGTATAATCATAAGGGATTTGATTTAGGTCATACTTTTGAATGTCCTAGTGCTTTCCCCTACTTTCTTCAACTTAAGTCTGAATTTTGCAATAAGGAGTTGATGATCTGAACAAGCTCCAGGTCTTATTTTTGTTGACTGTATAGAGCTTCTCCATCTTCACATACAAAGAACATAATCGGCCTGATTTAGGTGTTGGCCATCTGATGATGTCCATGTGTACAATCATCTCTTGGGTTGTTGGAAAAGTGTGTTTGCTATGAGCAGCATGTTCTTTTCACAAAACTGTTAGCCGTTGCCCTGCTTCATTTTGTACTCCAAGGCCAAACATGCCAGTTATTCGGGTTATCTCTTGACTTCCTACTTTTGCATTCCAATGTCAAATGATGAAAGGGGAATCTTTTTTTTTTTGGTGTTAATTCTAGAAAGTGTCATAGGTCTTCATAGAATTGGCCAGTTTCAGCTTCTTCTGCATCGATGGCTGGGGCATAGACTTGGATTACCGTGATGTTGAATACCAAGATCATCCTGTCATCTTTGAGACAGTACTTGCACCCAAGTATGGCATTCAGGACTCTTGTTGACTATGAGGGAATACTCCCTTTCCACTGAGGGATTACTACCCACAGTAGTAGATATAATGCTATCTGAATTAAATTCGCCCATTCTCATCCATTTTAGTTCACTGATTCCTAAGGTGTTGACGTTCAGTCTTGCCATCTCCTTGCTTGACCACTTCTTTACTGGGAAACATGAACAATGGTGCAAATTCCTTTATCATTATGACTTTGCTCTTTCCCAGCAGCTAATTAAGGGAACAATTGATGATACATAGTTTAGCACAACTTAAAAGCATATTTAAATACTGCAATAGACTGTAAAATATTAGAGCCCACTGTCACAAAAGACTGGATTGGAATACCATGCCCCAAGTGGACACAGCTCTCCAGCTTTTTTCAGTGTGAAATGCCAGTCAGTTGGCTGGTGAACTGGCAGTGGATTTCAGTTATAAATATCTCCACAATGTTGGTTCATGCTCAGTTTGAAAAGGAAGACATTATTTTTGCACCTCTTCTTTTAATGTGGTTGGCAAATGGTAGACATAATTTTTGAAGAATCTGAAACGTAGTTTTTATCATGTTTTCACGGTTACCATCTCTGTTGTTTTCACCCTTCCCCCAGTGAATACTTTTATTAATGCCCGTTCTGATGTACGTTCACATCAGAATTGAAGCAAAAATTTGGAGGGTCCCCATATACCCCTCCCTTACCAAACACATAGCCTCCCTCACCAGCAGGATCCCATATCAGTGTGATATAGTTGTCATAATCAATGAACCAACATTAATATGTTGCCAACCAAAGTCTACCGTTTACAGTAGAGTTCACTCTTTGTGTTACAGATTATGTGGGCTTGAATAAATGTATAATGTCGTGCATTTACCATTATAGTATCATATGGAATAGTGTCACTAAACCAAAAGAAGAAATCAAATTAAAGAATTAATAAAATACAGTAAAGAAATAAAACATAAAATAAAATTCTTATACTAATTGTGAGCTAAAGTATGACAGAGTTGAGACCAAACGTATTAGTCTTATCAATAAATGTAAATGGGCTTAACTTACCTGTTTAAAGAAAAGATTTTCCACTGGACTCACCAAGGAAAATTCAGCTATATGCTGTATCTAAAATGAAATTGTTAATAAAGGCTAAAAATAAAGGGATAAGCAAAGAGTTACCAAGCAAGTGGAAAAAATGTTAATAAGAAAACATGTAGAATATCTATATAACTTTAAAAAAAACACCTTTAGGTGGAAAAAAAGGACACTTTTTAATGCTAAAAGCCAAAATTTACAATGGACATAAAACATTTATGGGTATCTAGGTACTAAATTATTCAGCAACCACTTTTAGAAAGTAAAATTCACAAGTGATGCAAAGGGAAACACAGAAGAAAAAACCTACTAATAGAAAAATTTAACATAATATGCTCAGTGTAAGACAAATCAGGTAAACATGTTGAAGATTTAAACAACATAATCAATAAGGATATATATCACACTCTACACTCAGACAACAGAAAATACACTTTCTTCCTTTTTTAAAACTTTTTATTTTGTATTGAGTATAGTCAGTTAACAGAGTTGTGATAGGGATTCAGCCAAACATATACACATATCCATTCTCCCCCAAACTCCCCTCCCATCCAGGCTGCCACATAACACTGAGCAGAGTTCCATGTGCTATATGGTAGGTCTTTATTGTTTATCCATTTTAAACACAGCAGAGTGTACATGTCCATCCCAAACTCCCTAACTGTCCTTTCCCGCCATCCTTCACATTTTTTAAGTGAATATGAAACATTCACCAAAAAGAAAAGATCCTGTGTAAATTGAATTTCTTGAAAATAATAATGAAAAATACCACATAACAGAATCTGTGGGATACATATAAAGCAATGATCAAAGGAATATTCAAGCCTTAAACACTTAATAAAAGTTAAAGAGGGCAATAAGTAAATTCTCAATTTAAAAAGCTAGAAAAGGAACAAGAAATAAACTAGAATACAGCAAAATGAGGAAAAGCATAAAGATAACATTGAAATTGAGAACAAAAACCCCAGTAAATTTAATGAATAAATTAATTATGTAAGCCATTACCTAACTCAAGAAAAAAGGGAGAATGCACACATATACAAATAATTTCCTAGAAGATTAGTTTACCAAAATTGATCTTATTAGATTGGCTTCTATGAAAAAAAACTTCCTTAGAAGAAATAGAAAAAGTTATTAAAGAACAAGAAAAGCACCAGGACCAGAAAGTTTCACAGGGAAATTATGCCAAACCTTCAAAGACCAAATGGTCCCATAAATGCTCCACAAATTGTTCAAGAGTATTGTGAATGAAGGAAATCTTAATTGTTTTTACTATGAAAATATAATTTCAATACCTAAACCTGATAGAAACAGTACAGAAAATTATAGACCAGTATCACTTATGAATAGGGATATAAAATTACTAAATAAAATATTAGAGAACAGAATCTGATAATGCATGAAGAAAATAATATACTATGACCAGGTGGGATTTATCCCAGGAATAAGGATGACTCTATATGAGGTAATCAATTAACTTAATAGCCCTATAAATAGATCTGAGGAAGAAAATCATATAATTATAGATTCTGGAAATCTTTCACAATTGTCAACACTCATTTCTGATAAAGTCACTCAAGGAAAAGGAATTGACGGACATTTTCAGAAAATATATAGTTTTGTCAAGTATAAATATTCCTTAGTCCTAAGGCCAGCATGAGGGGGAAACATTAGCACTGTTTCCACTAAGATTAGAAGCAAAGCAAGATTACCAATTATCCTATTATTATTCAGAAATGTGCTAGAAATATTAGCCAATACAAGTAGACATGAGAAACCAATAGAGGCAGAAGAATGGGAAAAGTGAAGCTGTCTCTATTTGCAGATGATGTATTAATAATTATGGACCTAGAAAGTCCTAAGAATTAGTGGTAAAACAAAATAAAATAATAAGAGATTTCAGAAAGCAGCAAGCTATCTAAGAATATACAAAGAGAAAACTGTATTTGCAATAGCAACAGTCCTTTGGGTCACAAACATGACTGAAGAGATTTAGTACACACACACACACATACATACACAAAGAAGATGAAATGCTTAAGAATAAATTTGACATGAAATATGCAAAATCTTTATAAGGAGAACTGTAAAACATTCCTGAAAGATAAAAATAACTTGACCAAACAGAGGACAAGGAAAAAATTTTAATTTCAAATAAGTAACATAATCACAATGAAGAGGGGTGGAAGAAGCAAACCCTGATCACTCTGAACGCAGTATTGCAACAACATGCTCTTGGGCTAAAAACAAAATAACTCCGAACGGATATTTAACTCTAGTTAGCAGACCTCTCTTTCTGCAGAAGCGTAGGTTAGCAATTCTGAAATCATTTTTTGTGTGTTCTAAGGCTGAGCAAATAAGTTGTGGATAGTGGGAGTCTTGTATTGTATTTTGAGAGAGGGAAGCTGCAGTCAGGGTTTAAGAAAAAAAATAGAATGAACTCTGCAGTATTGGATTGGAATTGGAGATTTAGTTGTGAACTTGAGTTCTAATACGTATACATACGTATGCACATACACGTGTGGTAACTACATAAAGATCTGCATGGATCATATATCTGTATTGTGCACATGAGTGTATGTGTGTGTGACGTATTCGTCTATATGTTTGTGTAAACACCCCAGCTCTGTCCTCTGACAAGGCAGTTGAAGCAGTTGCACCCCAGCTGCAGTGAGCACACCTAGAGCCAAGATCTTTGTCTCTATACACCCAAATTCTCCACCTAAAAGGAAGTGGAGAATAGGGTGTATATAGTCCACAAAGAAATGATTGAGGCAGGGGAAGTATTAGAACCTTGTTATGCCCCAAAGTAAGAATGTGCTTATGATAGGGATATGTCAGATTGGCAGAGGGTCCAGTTTTAAGGAACTCCAATTGAGCAAATCTGGGATGATATAATCATTAAAATACTAATTTAAGTTCTTTCTCGGCTGGAACTGTGGAGGGTGCAGAAGAGAAGAAAAAGAAGGTTCCTGCTATGCCAGAAACCCAAAAGCGAAAGAATTTCACACAGCTTAAGATCAAGCGCCTGAGAAAGAAGTTTGCCCAAAAGATGCTTCGAAAGGCAGGGAGGAAGCTTATCTATGAAAAAGCTAAGTATTACCACAAGGAATACAGGCAGATGCACAGAACTAAAATTCGGTTGGCTAGGATGGCACAAAAAGCCGGCAACTTCTATGTACCCGCAGAACCCAAATTGGCATTTGTTGTCAGGATTAGAGGTATCAACAGTGTGAGCCCAAAGGTTCTAAAGGTGCTGCAGCTCCTTCACCTCCGGCAGATCTTCAGTGGCACCTTTGTGAAGCTCAACAAGGCTTCATTTAACATGCTGAGGATTGTGGAGCCATACACTGCATGGGGGTACCCAAACCTGAAGTCTGTAAATGCATTGATCTACAAGCGTGGTTATGTCAAAATCAACAAGAAGTGAGTTGGTCCTGACAGACAACACATGGATTGCTTGATCTCTTGGGAAATATGGACTCATCTGCATGGAGGATCTGATTCATGAGATCTGTACCATTGGAAAACATTTCAAAGAAGCAAACAACTTCCTGTGGCCCTTTAAATTGTCTTCTCCATGAGGTGAAATGAAGAAAAAGATGACCCGTTTTGTAGAAGGTGGGAGATGCTGGCAACAGGGAAGACCAGATCAACAGGCTTATTAGAAGGATGATCTAAGGTATCTACCAGGATTATTTTTGTAATCTGGTCAGTTAATAAACAATTGAAAGAAACAAAATACCAATTTAAGTAAATAATGGTAGTAAATTTAATACTACTGAATAAAGGCTCCATGTGCTACACCAATATAAATGAACAAGTAAACAAATAATGAAGAAGGGAAAGCTTTAGTATAATAGAAAATGCACTAATAAATGTGGAAGGAATGATGGAATTAGAAAATCACCTTCTGCCAAGTCATCATAAAAATAATTGTTACAGGCAAGAATCATCCGTGAGTGCTAAAACTAATAGATGAAAGTTTGAGACTAGAATAGGCTAATAGAGTTTTGCCAAGAGAAGGCACTGGTCATAGCAAACACCCTCTTCCAACAACACAAGAGGAGACTCTATACATGGACATCACCAGATGGTCAGTACCAAAATCAGACTGATTATATTCTTTGCAACCAAAGATGGAGAAGCTCTATACAGTCAGCAGAAACAAGACTGGGAGCTGACTGTGACTCAGATCATGAACTCCTTATTTCCAAATTCAGACTTAAATTGAAGAAAGTAGGGAAAACCACTAGACCATTCAGATATGACCTAAATCTAATCCCTTATGATTATACAGTGGAAGTGAGAAATAGATTCAAGGGATTAGGTCTGATAGACAGAGTGCCTGAAGAGCTATGGACAGAGATTCATGACATTGTACAGGAGGCAGGGATTGAGACCATCCCCAAGAAAAAGAAATGCAAAAAGGCAAAATGGTTGTCTGAGGAGGCCTTACAAATAGCTGAGAAAAGAAGTGAAAGACAAAGGAGAAAAGTTATACCCATTTGAATGCAGAGTTCCAAAGAATCGCAAGGAGAGATAAGAAAGCCTTCCTCAGTGATCAATCCAAAGAAATAGAGGGAAACAGTAGAATGGGAAAGGCTAGAGATCTCTTCAAGAAAATAAGAGATACCAAGGGAACATTTCATGCAAAGATGGGCTTTATCAAAGGCAGAAACAGTATGGACCTAACAGAAGCAGAAAATATTAAGAAAAAGTGGCAAGAACTATACAAAAAAAATCTTAATGACCCAGATAACCATGGTGTGATGGTGTGATCACTCACCTAGAACCAGACATCCTGGAATGCGAAGTCAAGGGCTTTAGGAAGCATCACTGAGAACAAAGCTAGTAGAGGTGATGGAATTCCAGCTGAGCTATTTCAAATCCTAAAAGATGATGTTGTTAAAGTGCTGCACTCAATATGCCAGCAAACAGCCAGGACATGGAGACAATCTATATGTCCATCAGCAGACAAATTAATAAGAAAGCTGTGGTACATATACATTATGGATTGTTACTCGGCCATTAAAAAGAATACATTTGAATCAGTTCTAATGAGGTGGATGAAACTGGAGCCTATTATACAGAGTGAAGTAAGCCAGAAAGAAAAACACCAATATGGTATGCTAATGCATATATATAGAATTTAGAAAGATGGTAACGATAACCCTGTATGTGAGACAGCAAAAGAGACACAGATGTAGAGAACAGTCTTATGGATTCTGTGGGAGAGGGCAAGGGTGGGATGACTTGGGAGAATGGCATTGAAACATGTATAATATCATATGTGAAATGAATCGCCAGTCCAGGTTCGATGCATGATACAGGATGCTCGGGGCTGGTGCACTGGGACGACCCAGAGAGATGGTACGGGGAGGGAGGAGGGAGGAGGGTTCAGGATGGGGAATACTTGTACACCTACAGTGGATTCATGTTGATGTGTGACAAAACCAATACAATACTGTCAAGTAATTAGCCTCCAATTAAAATAAATAAATTTATATTAAAAAAATATGTCAGCAAATTTGGAAAACTCAGCAGTGGCCACAGGACTGGAAAGGGTCAGTTTTCATTCCAATCCTAAAGAAAGACAATGCTGAAGAATGCTCAAACTACCACACAATTGCACTCATCTCTCACGCTAGTAAAGTGATGCTCAAAATTCTCCAAGCCAGGCTTCAACAATACATGAACTGTGAACTTCCAGATGTTCAAGCTGGATTTAGAAAAGGCAGAGGAACCAGAGATCAAATTGCCAACATCCATTGGATCATCACAAAAGCAAGAAGTCCAGAAAAACATCTGCTTCTGCTTTATTGACTACATGAAAGCTTTTGACTGTGTGGATCACAATAAACTGTGGAAAATTCTTCAAGAGATGGGAATACCAGGCCACCTGACCTGCCTCTTGAGAAACCTGTGTGCAGGTCAGGAAGCAACAGTTAGAACTGGACATGGAACAACAGACTGGTTCCAAATCAGGAAGGAGTAGGTCAAGGCTGTTTATTGTCACCCTGCTTATTTAACTTATATGCAGAATACATCATGAGAAATGCTGGACTGGATGAAACACAAGCTGGAATCAATATTGCTGGGAAAAATATCAGTAACCTCAGATATGCAGATATGGCAGAAAGCGAAGAAGAACTAAAGAACCTGTTGATGAAAGTGAAAGAGGAGAGTGAAAAAGTTGGCTTAAAATTCAACTTTAGAAAAACGAAGATGGCATCTGGTCTCATCATTTCATGGGCAATAGATGGAGAAACAATGGAAACAGTGAGAGACTTCATTTTGGGGGGCTCCAAAATCACTGCAGATGGTGATTGCAGCTATGAAGTTAAAAGATGCTTATTCCTTGGAAGGAAAGTTATGACCAACCTAGACAGCATATTATAAAGCAGAGACTTTGCCAACAAAGGTTCATCTAGTCAAAGCTACGGTTTTTCCAGTAGTCATGTATGGATATGAGAGTTGGAATATAAAGAAAGCTGAGTGCTGAAGAATGGATGCTTTTTCACCGTGGTGTTGGAGAAGACTCTTGAGAGTCCCTTGGACTGCAAGGAGATTCATCCCATCCATTCTGAAGGAAATCAATCCTGAATATTCATTGGAAGGACTGATACTGAAGCTGAAACTCCAATACTTTGGCCACTTGATGCCTCATTTGAAAGGGCCCTGATGCTGGGAAACATTGAAGGCGGGAGGAGAAGTGGACGACAGAGGATGAGATGGTTGGATGGCATCACCGACTCAATGGACCTGAGTTTGAGTAAACTCTGGGAGTTGGTGATGGACAGGGAGGCGTGGCATGCTGCAGTCCATGGCGTCACAGAGAATCAGACACCACTAAGCAACTCAACTGAACCAAACTAAGACTAGGATATTTGCATTGTCTCCAAATATATTGCAGCAAGCTGCCTTTTATTTACAAAGGGTAAAGTAGTAACTAAGTAGAGAAACCTGACAACACCAGCTTAACCAAAAGGTTCAGGTTTACATTGCTCTTAATGGGGCCATTATGCACTTCTGATCATTCTGCATAGAGAAGAAGCCAGAGTAACATTTGTATTATGCTGTCAGAGGTGTGTGACCTTAATCTAATCACAGGGACACAAAGGACAATTCAAAATGTGCGACATTCTATGAAATGCCTGGCCTCTCTAAGAACAGACTCAGGAACCATCAGATTAAAGGAGTCTGAAAAGTCATGACAACTGAATGCAGTGTGTGATTTTAGACTTTTTTTTGCTATAAAAATATCATTGGAACACTGGACAAAAATCTCAATAAGATTTTTATAGATTAGATAATATTTCAATGTTAATTTCCTGATTTTGACAATTTACTGTTTACATAAGAGGATCCCTTATTTTTAGGAAATACACATTGAAATACTTAGTAGTAAAGGGACATTATAATCCACAACTGAAGCACTTTGGGGAAAATATGTGTATTTATGTGCATTTAGAAAAAGAAAAGACAGTTTAGTAAATGTTAGCATTATGAGAATCTAGGGGAAGTATATCTAGGAATACAAAGAATGCTTGCAACTATTCTGAAAGTCTGAAGTTATGTTTGATGACTTCACGGTTTGAACTTTGGTACACTCGTTTATAATGTTATTCAAATTAAGAAATTAAGCATTAGCAGATGGAATGGCACTGAAAAAAGTGACTATTAATCCTGCATATCATATCATGTTTATATTATAACCATGATTGCAACTGGCGCAGTGGTAAAAGAATCCGCCTGCCAGTACAGGAGATGCAGGAGACACGGGTTTGATCCCTGGAGTCAGGAAGGTCCCCTGGAGAAGGGAATGGCTACCCACTCCAGTATCCTTGCCTGGAGGATTCCATGGACAGAGGAGCCTGGAGTCTATGGGGTTGCGAAGAGTCAGACACAACTCAGCACACACTTTTTAAAACATGATTGCAGTGGTCACAATAAAGTGCTAGCATATGTCTCTGCAATTGTGGTAAAACCTGGTCTGTGTCTTTCAGGTGTGATGATCTAGGGTTGGCTGGTATCAGCCACATTATACACCAAGATAGTGATTTCAGTCACTCTCACATAAACTGGAGGAGGGGAAGGCAGATGGGCAGCTGTAATTCTGTTAGATTATTGGAGCTTATTATTACTGGAGCTTACTGAAGTCAGATAATGGTTCCTCACATTTGCTGACTGCTCTGTGGCTTTGGAATAAACAACTCTGATGGCCATTTAGTCATCATTCTACTAGAGTCATGTCCCCGAGGAAAACCAGTGCAGTAAAGTTTTAGAAGCTAGATGTTTACCTTTGCAGGCTGTCTGTGCAAAACAAAGCCAGGTTCACAGAAGCAAGCTTCCTTGTTCACTAAACACTCGGCCCAGTAGAACTGAGAGATTGCACATGTTGCTGTGAACCTTGCACGGTCAGATTTATAAACTTCACAAACCAAAAATAGATTCTGTGGTTGATCCAAAAACCTACAGTCTCACGAATCATTTCAAATGTTAGTTTTCATTCCTCCTCTGTTCTGCTGCATATGATTGAATCAGATTGAGCTGATTTGAGCCTGGGAGAGGAAATACGGCCTCTGTAGGATTTTCTAGGACCTCTGAAGAAAGATACCAAATAACCAGTTTGGGTAGGTTTTAGGATCCTCCAGGGGGCACCAGAACATTCCAGTGTAGTTGATCACATTTCATTAAGCCCAGAAAGGCTAAAAGTTTTGCCTTGTTATAATTGATTCACCTACTGTAACTTTCTCAGTTCCACTAACACTTTTTTTGTACATTTGCTTTTTTTTTTCTTTTTTTCATACATTTGCTTTTACAACATTTATGAGTTTATGGAGTGTTTCTACCTCTGAGGAGGCAAAGGAAGGAAAGAGATCATCTCTTGGATGAGCCTTAGAAACCAGAGCCGTGTCTCCTCAGGGTAAATATGAAAGCTTTCAGCCCACTCTCCGTGTAAGGATTTTCCAAATGTTCCTAATCTGGCTGGGGGTAGGGGAGAAACTTGAGGAAACTGAGAATTCATTGACTCTCCCAGCTTCAGGCTGTATATAAGCCACCCTGTTATTATCATTATTAATAATAAGCAGTGACTGTCAAATAGGCACTTCATGGTGGATTTTTACACGAGTTTTATGCAGAAGTGAGGGGTTGCCTGGCTACTGCATAATATTAGTCAGTTCTGATCCAAGAGCACAAAATTCCGACAGGCCTCCCGAGCCTGTCCCTCCAATTAGTGGCTGCTTCATTACGAATAAAGAACCCTCATTACTGTGGGCCTTCAAGTAAAATAGGATCCCCTACCTCTTGAAATCTGCCTTTCTAAGTACAGACGGTTCCCAACTTACCAACAATCCACTTAAGAACCACCAAGGCATTCAGAGGCTGCCTAGACTCCTGCAGCTGCTGCCCGCCCGGGCCCCCTGCCCAGCCCCCCCTCCCATGCCCCTGGTCTGCTCAAGGGAGCTCTGCCCTCCCCCCCTGCAGAGCCAGCTGCCCACCTGCCCGCCAGACTATGGACTCAGAGCTGGGGGTTCAGTGAGGCCTCCGAGCTACCGCTGGTTTTATAGCTGAGCTCAGCTATGGGGTAAATAGGCTTTTGTGGCCTGGCCTGGGAACCGAACCACCATTTATAAAAAAAGAAAAAAGAAAAAAAAAAAAACCTGTCTCCATGGGAGAATGTATTGTGCATTCCCAACAAGGAGCCAACAAACATTAGAATGTCTGTGGAAACTGTCTCTATGCTCCCAGCAGGGCAGAGAGGAGGAGGAAGGGTGGCTGAGTGTCCTGGGTTAGGGTACAACTCTAGCACTAATGCCCTCTCTCCCCCAGCACTGAAGAGCCTTGCAAGCCCTTTAATCTCTCTGCAAAACAATGGGATTGAACTAAATGAGTTAAAAACCTCTTCCTGGTATGGTTGATCAAAGGTCCATCCTCATTTCATTCCTTCCTTCCTTCCTTCCTCCATTCACTCGCTGGCATTTTACTGAGGATACTGGCTTTGTGCCAGACTCCAGACTAAGTGTGGGCTTCCCAGGTAGCGCTAGTGGTAAAGAACCTGCCTGCCAATGCAGGAGATATAAGAGACAGGGTTCGATCCCCAGGTTGGGAAGTTCCCCTGGAGGAGGACACGGCAATCCACTCCAGTATTCTTGCCTGGAGAATCCCTTGGACAGAGGAGCCTGTTGGGCTACAGTCCGTGGGGTTGCAAAGAGTTGACACGACTGAAGCGACTTAGCATGCATGCATGTTGTTAGGGATACAGTGAAAGAATTCAGATCATATACATCCTTGCTCTCGGAGTGTTGAGTGCTCGGTAGGGGAGACAAATGTCTAAGCACATGCTTGTAACATGAGTGCTATATGAGATGATCACAGGGTATTATGAGGGCGGTCGGGAGGGTGGCGTCTAAGTTGATGAAGATTTCCTCAAAGCGGGGGGCCTCCCAGATTTTCTCCTGCCTTGGTTTCTGCCTGCATTCTCGCCTCTCTCTGGTTATCAAGTATGGCTTCTTCATCCGCTGTTCTGACAGTTGAGCTTAGTCCCTGGGCCTCTCCGGGGGAGTCTTTCCTTGCTTCCTGAATCACTGGGAGGTGGAATGCAGGGGCCGGGCCTGCCAAAACCGTAGGCTTGATTCCCATGAGCATTGCCCTCAATCCTGCCTTTTTCCATGCCCTGGTGAGCCACTGCCTAAAAGACTCTCTTCCTCTCCCTGGAGCCTTCCCTGCCCTGACCCTTTGGGTTGCCAGTAATTGTGCTACTCCCTCATATAAAAAGGGTCTTCACCCCCAAAATGCTTCTTAAGGCCTAGCTACCTCCTGCTCACTTGTATCTATAATCCCGGAACTGCTTCTGTCAAAAATCCCTGCCAGGCTACCACCCTTCCCATTCTGTTGTTGTTGTTGTTATCAGTCGCTCAGTCGTGTCCGACTCTTTGTGCTCCCATGGACTGCAGCACGCCAGGCTCCCTGTCCTTCCCTGTCTCCTGGAGTTTGCTTAGATTCATATCTGAGTCAGTGACGCTATCCAGCCATCTCATCCTCTGCCGCCCACATTCTCCTTTTGTCTTCAGTCTTTTCCAGCATCAGGGTCTTTTCCAATGAGTTGGCTCTTTACATGCTCACTATTAAAATACTACAAGTGAAGGTGATTCCAAAAGGTGATAGGAGATCATTGTTCAGGCTTGAATCTTGACTGTCTAACATTGTATCTGACATTAGGAAATTATGTCATTATGAAGGTTCCTAAGCAAGGAGGTGACTCTGGTAAAGCGGTTTGCAGGGAACATTATTTTGGTAGCTCTATGTAAGCTGCTAAAATGGAAAGGAGGAAATAGATGAGAGATTTCCAGGGTAGAAATGATGGGACTTAGAAACCAAATAAGCATGTTATTATGTGATATGAAATTGTGGCAGTCTTTTTTATCCTGTCTTATTCCTCAGAAGTAGTATAAGAATTAGGTGTTCTACTTATTTTTGTACCCATGAAAGCAGTTTGATAATTATAACAGGAAATGATGACTCAAAAGCTTTTCATTTAAATAATATATCCAGGAAAGTTTTAGATAATAGTTTCCCAATCCCAGTTGCATCAAGTTCCATTAGGATGTCTTTAATGTAAGAAACTGCCTCGCACCTTGGTAAGGGACCCATTCTCTTGCCACCTAACACTTTCTGCTTTGTATCTTGATTGTTTGTAAGCTAGTGTAGCTCCTTTTCCAGACTGAGGTCGTGAAAGAAAGAAGCTGCATCTGATGAGCACAGCATTTCTTACTAGATTGAACACAGGGCCTTCCATGCCTAGAAGAATAGCAAGCATCAGTTACTGAGTGCTTACTCTGCATCAAGCACTGTGTGTTTGATGCACATACACTTTATATCCCACCTGTATGTATTTCCTCATTTAATCCTAATGATAGCCCTGAAAGGTACCATGTCTCTAATTTGGTACCATTTTTATTACTTTGCAAATTAATGCTTGGGTTAAATGACCTGTTCTAAGTCACAGAGAAGGTACGTCTAAGTGAAAATATTTGAACCCAAGTTTCTCTGACTGCGAAGAATATACTGTTAGCCTTTTCACTCCAGGAGGCTGGTTCTCAGACTTTGGCCTGCAGCACAGTCAGTCCCTTGGAAGACATAAAAATGTGGCCAGACCCCATCATGCTTTCTGATTCAGTAGGTCTTAGTGCGGCCCGAGCCTCGCAGGACGATTGGTCCTATCCAAAATGTCCATTGAGACATTTGGGCCACAGTTCATTAAATAATGCATTCAGCTTTGTGAAAATTATACTTACGTTATTTTTATTGTAAATGAATCACAAGCTGGAATCAAGATTGCCTGGAGAAATATCAACAACCTCAGATATGCAGATGATGTCATGCTAATGGGAGAAAGTGAAGAAAAAAATAAAGAGCCTCTTGATGAGGGTGAAAGAGGAGAGTGAAAAGCCTGGCTTAAAACTCAGATTCAAAAAACTAAGATCATGACATCTGGTCCCATCACTTCATGGGAGATAGATGGGGAAACAGTGAAAGATTTTTTTTTTTCCCCCTTGGGCTCCAAAATCACTGCAGATGGTGAGTGCAGCCATGAAATTAAAAGATGCTTGCTCTTTGGAAGAAAAGCTATGACAAACCTAAACAATGTATTAAAAAGCAGAGACATCACTTTGCCAAAAAAGGTCCGTCTAGTCAAAGCTATGGTTTTTCCAGTAGTTGTGTATGGATGGGAGAGTTGGACCAGAAAGAACGCTGACCAAAGAATTGATGCTTTTGAATTGTGGTGCTGGATAAGACTCTTGAGAGTCCCTTGGAGAGCAAGGGGATGCAACCAGTCAATCCTAAAGGAAATCAGTCCTGAATATTGGAAGGATGGATGCTGAAGCTGAAACTCCAATACTTTGGCGACCTGATGCAAAGAGCCAACTCATTGAAAAAGACCCTGATGCTGGGAAAGATTGAGGGCAAGAGGAGAAGGGGACAACAGAGGATAAGGTGGTTGGTTGGCATCACTGATTCAGTGGCCATGAATTTGAGCAAACTCTGGGAGACAGTGAAGGATAGGGAAGCCTGGGGTGCTGCAGTTCATGGGGTCACAGAGTCAGACATGACTTAGCGACTGAACAACAACATGACGAATTTTGGATTTCATGTTTCTTCTTACTCTTCCTTGTGACGTTCAGCAGGATTACTGTTAAGCTGATGAGCAATTGCCCTCAAGTATATGTGGACCTGATTATTGACTGTTAACAGATAGTTAACAATTTCAGTTATATGCATTTGGTTTTATTGGTATCATGGTGAAGTTGGTGGCTGTATTTGAGTGTGACCACCACAAACTTGGGTGATAGCTTGTTCACTGCTTTCCTGTCCTTTAACACTTCAACAAAGCCTCAAATCGAAGGATGGTGTACTGCTGCAGCTTTTGAAATCTGCAGCGCTAACCTCCCACTGCATTGTTCATCCGGTGCTGTGCAGTGCGGATGTGTAAAGGGCCAGAGTTTCTGGTGGAAGTCTTGGAGCATCTGATCTTCTGCCTCTGCCAAGCCTTCCATGGACAAAACCCACCTCAACATAATCCACTAGGCCATCTAAATTTTCTTTTGCGTTGTCCACAATGTACTCAAAAGTTTCATTAATGTCTTTCAAAGGCCCAAATAATAATGCACAGTTATTGTTACTTTTCATTGTCCCATATTCACAAGTAAGACTCAAAGAAGGTATTTTTTAAGATTTGAAAAGTGAAAAGAGCATCCTTTTATTCGTGCATTTAATAGGAGCAGTCAAATTGTATTCATATTTGCAACCTCGAAATCCATCATGCACAATGAACGGTTAACGTCAAGGTTTTTTGTGTGTACACATGAGGTACTGTGTCTTCTTGCCTTTTCATTTAGTGCATAAATCAACAGCGTAACATAACCCAGTACTACACTATGCACAGTAGGTAATTGATCAGTGTTGGTGCCATCTTGAAGGTGCTATTACTGAATATTGTGGTACTAGAATTTAATTGGAGAAGGCAATGGCAACCCACTCCAGTATTCTTGCCTAGAAAATCCCATGGACGGAGGAGCCTGGTAGGCTGCAGTCCATGGGGTCACTAACAGTTGGACACGACTGAGCGACTTCACTTTCACTTTCACTTTCATGCATTGGAGAAGGAAATGGCAACCCACTCCAGTGTTCTTGCCTGGATAATCCCAGGGATGGGGGAGCCTGGTGGGCTGCCGTCTATGGGGTCGCACAGAGCTGGATACGACTGAAGTGACGCAGCAGCAGCATTTAAATATCAAAATATTATCACGAGCTGTGTAAACAGGATTCTGTCATCATCTCAAGCAATAGAATTGTGCATAAGAACTGATTCTCTGCATCTGATCACTTTATAGTCCTCTGGAATTTCATTTACATGGATCAAGTTTGGCTTGGATGCTGGTGTCTATTTTGAATTCCGTTTGTTTACTTGCCTCTTTAATGAGTTTCTTTCTGGTAGCATTCACAAGACCTGTTTATCATGAATATCAGAGAATTCTTCAAAGTACTTGTGATGGTGTTGCATTTGGTTCTTCTCTGTCATTTTAACCCATTCAGGTTTTTCCTTACTTCCCCTTCAGCACAAAACTTGTGCTGAAGTTTTTCCGTCCATCTTGAGTGATTATGTTATCCAAATCCTGACCATTTGTCCCTGGGGCATTGCAGATTCTCTTCTTTTCACAGCACCAGTACCTTTCTACTCCTATCCTCTGTTAAAGGAATGGAAATGGTAACAAAAGCCACTATTATGTACCCTTGGCTTTTCTTTTTGTGAGTATATTTCTGCTATATTCTGCTGAGAGTTTTTAAATAAAGATGTCATGTTACCAAGCAACAGAAGAAGGGATTTTTATTTCTTTTGTAGACTTCTGAGCAGTGATCACTGGTTCAGTGATAGGGGAAGCCTTACACATATGTTATGGATTGAACACCCAGTTCAGCCTGGCTGGGTTATTAGCCAGTGGGTAGGCACCAGCCCAGGGTGTGGCACTCCGTACTGATTGGTGGGTAAGTGTGGGAGTCGTACCCCCTAAAATCTCTCCCAATAGTGGCAGATGCTTCTTGCTGTCTACAAGATGGTACCTCTATGACACTGATGCAAGGGGAACATTGCCCATTAATCCTGGGCAATAGGATAGTTGTAGGTGGATTAATTAAATCTCTGGTATCCCCCTTCATGATGGCTTTTACCCCTGACTGCTAGATAGTAGGGGCTTCCCAGGTGACCCATTGGTAGAGAATCCGCCTGTCAGTCCAGGAGACGTGGGTTCAATCCCTGGGTTGAGAAGATCCCCTGGAGGAGGAAATGGCAATCCACTTCCACATTCTTGTCTGGAGAATCCCATGAACAGAGGAGCCTGGCGGGCTGCAGGCCACCGGGTCACAAAGAGTCAGGCACAGCTGAGTGACTGGGAATGCACACACTGTGTGGTAGGGCCGCATCTATTCTCATTCCTTCCCAACAAGCAAGACACTCTGTACCGTGTTCACATCATCATGTTCTATTCCATTTTACATCGTGGCTTGACGGAGCTCATCCTCTCATACTTCTACCTGAATGACCCCACCACATTCAGCCAGGTGTTTAGTGACATATTAATGCACCACGCATCCTGAGACCTCACCCTTGGCTTGCCCTCTCCGGTTCCCTAACCTGCAGGATTCTTCCTCAGTACACATAGTAATATAAATCCTGCCCTACTGCAAAATGTGATCCTTGACCCTTCTACCTAATTCTGTGTTTTGTTACCACCTAGGCTACTGAGGCAAGAAGGGTTATTATTGTCAATACAGCCACAACATTGTTACTGGACCAGTAAAACCAATGATAGTGTTTTATATATTAATCCTATAAACCAAACGTTTCAACAAACCTTCTGAGCTGTTTGAACCCAAGGACTTTTTCTAAGCATGAACAGTTTTGAAAGGAGCTGATATCAAGGACCACTTCGCATGGAATAAATAAGCTCATGAATATTGTAGGGAGGACCAAATATTAAGGACCTGTTGGTACTAACCAAATGTCTCCATGCACATTTTGGACAAGATCAAATGTCCACTAATCAAACCCAAGAATTACATTTCTCGCAAGCTGCCAGGTGGCCCTGTTGCTGCTCTAGGAGGCACATTTTGAGAACGACTGCATAATCATAGTCACTCATCAATGAATAAGTGGATGCATGATGGATCATTTGATTTAAAGCTTCCTAAGTCTGCTCTGTATTTTCTGTATTGGGTACATCACATATTCAGTTATAATTCTTAAGAAAATTAGGGTTAAATTGAGTTTTACTTTAAATGCAAGCTTTAACTGTCTCTTAGTATTGTTTAAATTTGAATTTGAGGCTTTTCTATCTTTTTTAACCAAAAAAGGATAGAACTCTTTTCATTTACCCCTTTCTCTTTTCATTTTCTTTTGTATGTTAAAAAATATTTAAAATAATGGTAAAGGCGGTTTATAGATCTCACCTGTCTGCCTCTGAGGTCACTTTTATCATCTTCTTCATCTTCTTCTTTGTTTAACACACAATAGGTATTTAATCCACAGTAGGTCATTAGGCTTTATTTCAAGTATGAATTATTTCTTCCAACCTAAATCTATTTGAAAGGTATTATTTATAAGTAGCCTTGAAAGAGAGAAAGCCGTCTTGTGAGTTTTAGCGATATATTCCCCGAGAAGCATGATTAAAGCAAATTTCCTCTTTTTCTGCTCTATTTCACCTCTTAACCAAAAAACCATGATATGAATTCAGCTATTATTTCAAAGTAAAGAGTGGAGTCTTTTCCCTATTGAGCATGTTGCATCTTACTGATAAGAGATACAGCTGGAGCTAAAGGCAGTGTGTGCCCTTGTTATCTGATCCTCCTGGAGCCTAGAAATGGTACCCAGCCTTAATGAACAGGCAGACCTCAGAGGTATTGCAAGTTCAGTTCTAGACCACAGCAATAAAGCAAATACTGAAGTAAAGTGAGTCGCACACATTTTTTTGGTTTCCCAGTGCATATAAGTTATGTTTACACTAGACTATAGTCTACTAAATGTGAAACAGCATGATGTCTAAAGATACAATGTGCATATCTTAACTTTATTATTTTATGATTTATTAATACTTTATTATTTATTATTTTACTTTTTTATTAGAAATGCTTACTATTATCTGAGCTTTCAGCAAATCATGGTAGAAACAGCAAAGACCATAACAAATACAACACTGAAAACATTTGAAATATTGTGATAATTGGCAAAATGTGGCACAGAGACAGAAAGTGAGCAGGTGCATAACGGGCCTGTGTTGTGCTGAGCGCAGACCTTACATGTGACTCCTAACTGCATTGGATGACGCAGTTTTAAAGAAATATCTGCTATCCATTCTCTCTGTTATTTATCTCATCCTTCTTTATCTCTAGTAGCAGAATCTCAGAAATGTTAAATAACTTGCCCAGTGTTATAAAGCTGAGGAGCGTCTGACTCATGCGTAGAACTCAGGCCTTCTAATCCCAGATCGGGTACCCTTTCACTTTACCCCACTGCCAGGAGTTTCAGTAACTATTTGTTAACTGAATACATAGAAGTGCACCAAAACTCACCCCCTCCAGGTAAAGAATCCGCCTGCGAATGCAGGAGACACAAGAGACGCGGGTTCAGTCCCTGGGTCAGGAAGATCCCCTGGAGTAGAAAGTGGCAACCCACTGCAGTATTCTTGCCTGGGAAGTCCTGTGGACAGAGGAGCCTGGTTGGCTAGAGTCCATGGGGTCACAGAGAGTCAGACACGACTGAGTGGCTGAGCTCACACGGCACACTACAGACTCCACTTCTCAAACACATCAGTATGTGTGTATCTTCTGGTGGGTTGTATTCTGATAGGGCCACGGTGTTCAAGCTGCAGAACAGCACCACGGTTGTCAGCGGGGAGAGTAAGTGGTAGCGATGGAAGGTAGAATAGGCTTTAAGGGAACAAATGTACAAGGAAAGAGGTTTTCAGAATGATGCTAAACACTCAAGATACAATCTTCACCTTCTTAGGTAGGACTTTTAGGAGCACAGGGAAATTTAGGTTTAGTCTCTGTCTGATGACTGCTAAACTGATCTCCCCTAATTCCCCATAGGAGACCATGAGCTGAAAAAGCAAATTCAGTCTTGTAAATCAGGCTGTTAAGTTGTAGCTTCCTTTTCTTTACTCTGTTTCCCCTTTGAAGGCTTTAGGAAAGCTGTGGTTAAAGGGTCTAATCTATCGTCATTGTGCACTGGAAAATTAGGCACACGTCACGGCAAATCCCTGTAGATGCCAGTGTTCTTATTTGGGGGATGTGTCTTAAAGACGTGAGTGGTGATGCAGACACAGATAAACCATCCAGGGATATGCTCTCATGTGGGGCTTCTTATTTACAGTGCCAACCTCGGAGTGACAGTGAGTTGTCTTTCTAAAAGACCTATGTAACACAAAAGTGAAAAAATTAAAAGTCATAACACAACAAAAACAAAAATTTTAAAGACAAAGCATTTTTAAAAATAGGTTGGGGCTTCCCTTGTGGCTCAGACTGTGGAGTCTGCCTACAATGTGGGAGACCCAGGTTTGATCCCTGGGCCTGGAACATCCCCTGGAGAAGGAAATGGCAACCCACTCCAGTATTCTTACCTGGAGAATCCCATGGATGGAGGAGCCTGGTGGTCTACAGTCCATGGGGTCGCAAAGAGCTGGACACAGACCTAGCGACTAACATTTGCACTTGCATGTGCGGTGATTAAGACCTTGCCCTGCAATGCAGGAGTTCGATGTCTGGTCGTCAAGCTGATATCTCACTTGCCTCGTGGCCAAAAATCCAAAATACGAAAAAGAAGCAATATGATAGCAAATTCAATAAAGACTAAAAAATAAATTAAATTAAAATGGGAAAAATTCTGAATGCTAGTTCTGCTGGTTGTTCTAGAAGAATGGTCTTCTGTCAAGGTAATCCTTTAATTCTTTGCTTACTACTTTATGTTTTACCAACAGTAAAGATTAGGAAGAAATGTGACTCCCATACCAGAATTTCAGAGATAATAGGCATTTGGTTAATAATTTCACTTTGAGACAGCCTAGTAGTGGGTCTCTACTCAAGTTTTCAAGAAGGAAAAGACAAGAGACCCATTCTTCTGCTTTGCCCAGATTTCATGGTAATTCCTTTAAGTATTTATCGGGCAATTAATATATCCCAGATACTGTACAAGGCTCTGAAAATAAAACGTGCATAAGGCCATTGCTGCCCTTTTCTTCATAGAATTCATAGTGTAATAGGGGAAACAGCCATTACTCAAACAATCAAAATGCGGAGTCTAAGCTAGGATACAGGATCTGAAGAATCTTGCTGAGGTACAACTTAACTGTCATACATGAGTTTGATAGAAGCACTATGGTAAACTGTTTAGCGTTATCTACTAAAAATAGTCTACTTCCTGGCATACATCCAAGGAATATGCATGTAAAAACCATATACAAGAATGTTCACAGCAGTGTTATTCGTAACAGCCTCAAAGTGAAAACAAACCAAATGTCTGTCAACACTATGATGGATAAATCAATTGGAATGTTATTGAATCACTAGAACACTATAGAGCAATGAATAAGAAATAAACATTCAGTTCAGTTCAGTTCAGTCGCTCAGTCGTGTCTGACTCTTCGCAACCCCATGAATCGCAGCACGCCAGGCCTCCCTGTCCATCACCAACTCCCGGAGTTTACTC
Source organism: Ovis canadensis (assembly GCF_042477335.2). NCBI lineage: Eukaryota > Metazoa > Chordata > Mammalia > Artiodactyla > Bovidae > Ovis > Ovis canadensis. The sequence continues at coordinate 30,704,664 of NC_091248.1, read as the reverse complement.
AAACTCGTGTCCATCGAATCGGTGATGCCATCCAGCCATCTCATCCTCTGTCATCCGCTTCTCCCCCTGCCCCCAGTCCCTCCCACCATCAGGGTCTTTTCCAATGAGTCAACTCTTAGCATGAAGTGGCCAAAGTATTGGAGTTTTGGCTTTAAAATTAGTCCTTCCAGTGAACACCCAGGGCTGATCTCCTTTAGGATGGACTGGTTGGATCTCCTTGCAGTCCAAGGGACTCTCAAGAGTCTTCTCCAACACCACAGTTCAAAAGCATCAATTCTTCGGCGCTCAGCTTTCTTCACAGTCCAACTCTCACATCCATACATGACCACTGGAAAAACCATAGCCTTGACTAGATGGACCTTTGTTGGAAAAGTAATGTCTCTGCTTTTGAATATGCTGTCTAGGTGGGTCATAACTTTCCTTCCAAGGAGTAAGCGTCTTTTAATTTCATGGCTGCAGTCACCATCTGCAGTGATTTGGAGCCCAAAAACATAGTCTGTCACTGTTTCCACTGTTTCCCCATCTATTGTTTATGAAGTGATGGGACCAGATGCCATGATCTTCATTTTCTGAATGTTGAGCTTTAAGCTAACTTTTCACTTTCCTCTTTCACTTTCATCACGAGGCTTTTTAGCTCCTCTTCACTTTCTGCCATAAGGGTGGTGTCATCTGCATCTGAGGTTATTGATATTTCTCCCGGCAATCTTGATTCCAGCTTGTGCTTCATCCAGCCCAGCGTTTCTCACGATGTACTCTGCATAGAAGTTAAATAAGCAGGGTGACAATATGCAGCCTTGACGTACTACTACTACTTTACTGCTGCTAAGTCACTTCAGTCGTGTCTGACTCTGTGCGACCCCATAGACGGCAGCCCACCAGGCTCCCCCGTCCCTGGGATTCTCCAGGCAAGAACACTGGAGTGGGTTGCCATTTCCTTCTCCAGTGCAGGAAAGTGAAAAGTGAAAGGGAAGTCGCTCAGTCATGTCCAACTCTTCAAGACCCCATGGACTGCAGCCTACCAGGCTTCTCCATCCATGGGATTTTCCAGGCAAGAGTACTGGAGTGGGTGCCATTGCTTTCTGCGACTCCTTTACTAGGGTGCAATAATGTGGATATATCTCCTGCGTGTGGTGTTGAGTGAAAGAAACAGACATCACCGAGTATGTAGTATATGCTTTCCTTTACATTAAGTTCAAAATCAGACAGAAGTAATCCACAGTGATAGAGGTCAAAGTATTCTATTTTTGAGGAGGTGTTGACCAAGTAATACAAAGAAGCCTACCAGAGGGCTGAAAATGTTCTGTGTATTATTCTGGGTGATACTTATGTGGGTATATACATATTTCAAAGTATATAGGGCAATCAGCTTCATATTTTTTCACTCTCAGCTATACCTTAATAAAATAGTAAAAAAAAAAAAACTGAAAATACGGAGTTTGGGGAGAGGAAGGGAAAAATAGAAACACAGAGCATATCTGAAAGAAAGCACAGACTGAAATGAATTTTAGTGACAATTTTTTATAGGCCTTTTAAAAAGAAAAGGACCATTTTAGTGAGGGGTGTACTTTTGTTTTCATATCCAATTCTAATTTCCTCACTACTTCAAGCATATATCTTCCAGCCCAAAATATCAAAAGACCTCTTTTATATAAAAATATGAAAAGCATTTTTATATAAAAATGTTCTTTTCCAAGGAACATATAATAAGCATTTGGGAGCTAATTTGGGTAACTTGGGCTACGAGAGTTGGAAGGTCACCAGAGCATCATTTAAGATTTCTCAGTTCTGATGATTAAAGAAGCACCAAAGGATTTTCCAGCAGTTTCCCTCTTCTCAGATGCACCCCACCACACACACTGATTGCCCCACCATTGTTGCCTAAAGACCTTTCTTTAAAAAATCCGTGGCATTAAGATGAATGGTGGAACATTTCAGTAATTTCCTGATGTTATTTACATTCTTGTTGATGATCAAATTCAGACTTAAATTGAAGATAGTAGGGAAAACCACTAGAATATTCAGGTATGACCTAAATCAAATCCCTTATGATTTTACAGTGGAAGTGAGAAATAGATTCAAGGGATTAGATCTGATAGACAGAGTGCCTGAAGAACTATGGGTGGAGGTTCATGACGTTGTATAGGACGCAGGGATTGAGACCATCTGCAAGAAAAAGAAAGGCAAAAGGGAAAAATGATTGTCCAGGGAGGCCTTACAAATAGCTGTGAAAAGAAGAGAAGCAAAAGGCAAAGGAGAAAAGGAAAGATATACCCATTTGAACGCAGAATTCCAAAGAATAACAAGGAGAGATAAAGCCTTCTTCAGTGATCAATGCAAAGAAATAGAGGAAAACAACAGAATGGGAAAGACTAGAGATCTCTTCAAGAAAATTAGAGATACCAAGGGAACATTTCACACAAAGATGGGCTCAATAAAGGACAGAAATGGTATGGCCTTACAGAAGCAAAAGATAATTAAGAAGAGGTGGCCAAAAATGCACAGAAGAACTGTACAAAATAGATCTTAATGACTCAGATAACCACGATGGTGTGATCACTGACTTAGAGCCAGACATCCTGGAATGTGAAGTCAAGTGGGCTTTTGGAAGCATCACTATCAACAAAGCTAGTGGAGGTGATGAAATTCCAGTTGAGCTGTTTCAGACCCTAAAAGATGATGCTGAGAAAGTGCTACGCTCAATATGCCAGCAAATTTGGAAAACTCAGCAGTGGCCACAGGACTGGAAAAGGTCAGTTTTCATTCCAATCCTAAAGAAAGGCAATGCCAAAGAATGCTCCAACTACTGCACAGTTGCACTCATCTAACACGCTAGTAAAGTGATGCTCAAAATTCACCAGGCTTCAACAATTCATGAACCGTGAACTTCTAGATGTTCTGGCTGGAACATCTTAAAAAAGGCAGAGGAACCAGAGATCAAATTGCCAACATCCACTGGATCATCACAAAAGCAAGAGAGTTCCAGAAAAACATCTATTTCTGCTTTATTAACTACACCAAAGTCTTTGTGTGGATCACAACAAACTATGGAAAATTCTTCAAGAGATGGGAATACCAGACCACCTGACCTGCCTCTTGAGAAATCTGTATGCACGTCAGGAAGCAACAGTTAGAACTGGACATGGAACAACAGACTGATTCAAATAGGGAATGGAGTACCTCAAGGCTGTATATTGTCACCCTGCTTATTTTACTTATATGCAGAGTACATCATGAGAAACACTGGGCTGGATGAAGCACAAGCTGGAATCAAGATTGCTGGGAGAAATACCGATAACCTCAGATATGCAGAGGCCACCAGCCTTATGGCAGAAAGGAAGGAAGAATTGAAGAGCCTCTTGATGAAAAAGGAAAAGTGGAAAAGGAAAAGGAGAGTGAAAAAGTTGGCTTAAAGCTCGACATTCAGAAAACTAAGATCATGGCATCTGGCCCCATCACTTCATAGCCAATAGATGGGGAAACAGTGGAAACAGTGGCTGGCTTTATTTTTGGGGGGCTCCAAAATCACTGCAGATGATGACTGCAGCCAAGAAATTAAAACATGCTTGCTCCTTGGAAGAAAAGTTATGACCAACCAAGACAGCATATTGAAAAGCAGAGACATTACTTTGCCAACAAAGGGTCGTCTAGTCAAAGTAATGGTTTTCTCAGTGGTCATGCATGGATGTGAGAGTTGGACTATAAAGAAAGCTGAACACCGAAGAATTGATGCTTTTGAACCATGGTATTGGAGAAAACTTGAGAGTCACTTGGACTATAAGAAGATCCAACCAGTCCATCCTAAAGGAAATCAGTCCTGAATATTCATTGGAAGGACTGATGTTGAAGCTGAAACTCCAATCCTTTGGCCACCTTATGTGAAGAACTGACTTATTTGAAAAGACCCTGATGCTGGGAAAGATTGAAGGTGGGAGGAGAAAGGGACAACAGAAGATGAGATGGTTGAATAGCATCACCGACTCAATGGACATGAGTTTGAGTAAACTGTGGGAGTTGGTGATGGATAGAGAAGCCTGGTGTGCTGCAGTCCATGGGATCGCAAAGAGTCAGACAGGACTGAGCAGTTGAACTGAACTGATGATCAAAATAGTAATGGAAATAGTGGACCTTTGCAGAGCTGACAGTTGTCTATGGGACTAATAGACTTTAACATGCTCCCAACACTGTATCTAGCATCTTGTCACTTTTTTAAAAAGTTGAGGATTGTTATTCGTCTGCTCAAAGTCTTCCTTGCTGCGGACAGGCTTTTCTCTGGAGCAGCAGCTGGCTCTATTCTTTGCTGCAGTGTGTGGGCTTTTCTCGTGGTGGCTCCTCTCGTTGTGGAGCGCGGGCTCTAGAGCGTGGGCTCGATAGTTTCGGCTCAGGGGCTTAGTTGTTCCGCAGCATGTGAAATCTTCCTGGACCAGGGATCGAACCCTTGTCCCTTGCGTTATCAGGCCGATTGTTAACCACTGGACCACCAGGGAAGTCTGCATCTTTGTCATTTAAACAACCTTGTCTTAAAACCATGCCTATGTTAGGAAGAGTAGTTGAGGCTAGTTTGTAGTACAAAGGAAAGGAAAAGGAAAGTGAGGTCACTCAGCCATGTCCGACTCTTTGCAACCCCATGGACTGTAGCCCTACCAGGCTCCTCCATCCGTGGGATTTTCCAGGCAAGAATACTGGAGTGGGTTGCCATTTCTTTCTCCAGGAGACCTTCCCAACCCAGGGATTGAACCTGGGCCTCCCGCATTGTAGGCAGACGCTTTACTGTCTGAGCCACCAGGGAAGTCCAAGGGATACCCCAAATCTCATAATTCCAATAGAAGGATTTTTTGGTTTTGTTTGTTTGTGCTCACCAAATAGTACTAGGCAGGTATCCTGGTTTTTGGAGTGGCTCCTCCTCCGAATCATTTAGAGACCAGGCTGAGTGCATCTTTGCAGTTCATAAATGTTCCCTCCAGCGTTCCCTAGATGTGGACATCCCAGTCATCCCCAAAGGAGACAGAACCCACAGAAGCACAGGTGGAAAGTCTTTAGGCCACACTTGGAAGTGATGCCCATTGCCTGTGCTCACATCCTGCTGGAGAGAACTTTGTCCTGCGGCCACACTGTTGTTGGGGACACTGGAAACTACGAAGGGCGCATGGATATTGATGGGCCACTGGCAGCCTCAGTCACAAGAGCATTTGCCCATCAACTGAAAATCTGAGATGTTCGCAGGCCTGTAACAACAAAAGGAATCACCACCGACCACTGACACAAAGTGTTAGTAGATTAGACGTGTGCAAAGAACACAAAACCCAAGTTTCTCCAGAAGAGCTGACATAGAACAAATTGGAATGAGATGATTTCCAGCAGGAAGGAGCAAAGAAGTGCTACAGAAATATGTCAAATCTCAACATAGAAAATGTTTTTAAGATTTAGATGAATGGGGAACTGAAGGATCTGGACCCATTTCCTTCTTGGCATGAAATTATTGTGACATGTCTTCTTCTTAAATACACACACACACATGCTCCTGAAGTGAGAGTTAACACCAGTCATCAGACTATAAAAGTAGAAGCTGGGACTTCCTGGTGGTCCAGTGGTTAGGAATCTGCCTTGCAGTGCAGGGGACACTGGTTCGATCCCCAGTCAGGAAACTAAGATCCCACATACTGTGAAGCCAATAAGCCCTTGTGCTCCACAGCTACTGAACCTGCAAGCTCTGGAGGCCACAAGTAGAAAGCCAGTGCATTCAACAAAAGACCTCACATGAGGCAGTGGAGATCTCACGTGTCAAAGCTAAGACTTCAGGTAGCTAAACCAATAAATAAATAACATTAAAAAAATTTTTTTAAAGTAGAAGCTACAGGCCCAAAGCACGTGATGGTATGTGTTACGTTACTCTGCACCAGGTTCCCTGGTGGCTCAGCTGGTAAAGAATCCTCCTGCAACGCAGAAGACCCTGGTTCAATTCCTGGGTCATGAAGATCCCCTGGAGAAGGACTAGCTACCCACTCCAGTATTCTTGGTCTCCCCTGGTGTCTCAGCTGGTAAAGAATCTGCCTGCAATGTGGGAGACCTGGGTTAAATCCTTGGATAGGGAAGATCCCCTGGAGGAGGGCATGGCAACCCACTCCAGTATTCTTTCCTGGAGAATACCCATGGACAGCGGACCCTGGCAGGCTACAGGCCATGGGGTCCCAAAGAGCTGGACACAACTGAGCAACTTTCACTTTCATACACCAGGTTAAAAACTATTTCTTTGACTAGCATGTTTAGCTCTTCCTATTAGTACCAGGGTAACATAACCAAGATATGGTTCCTGCCCCAAGGTCCCTGGAGAATATAGACAAAGATAGTCAGTTAAAATGATAATGACCATGTAATGTGGTGTGTCCCATGAGGGGACAGTAAGGTGCTGTTGAGGCCCAGAAAGAGGAGCATGTGCCTTAGGGATGGAAGTGTGGTTTCTAGAAGTGGCACAAGCTGGATTGTGAAGGGCCAAGAAAGAAGAAATATGACATCATTGGGAACCACATGTGAAGAAGAAGAGGATGAAACCACTTTATGAGCTGAGGGATCACACTGGGAGAAAAGAATTAGGAGAGAGAGGCAAGCACATGGGGCAGAACAGGAAGGGTGCGCTTGTGCAGGTTACAGAGCCTGTCTTCACCCTCCAAGTTCTGGGAACCAGCAAAAGAGTTGTTATGAGTCGATCTTTTCCAGGTTGCTCTGAATACCCAGGTCCATCACACTTTGGAACTCAAAGGCAGCCAAATACATCCACAAAGGGAAAGGCTCAATCTTTTTCCCTTCTTTGCTTTATCCAGGACCTGCAGCAGAATGAATGAACACCACTCCTCCAGCAAGGAAGTTCTCAGCAAATCATTTCACCTGTTAATTTAGGAGTTTATTTGTGTTTGTGCGTCATGATTACTTACAGAACTATCAATAAGCATAATTAAAATATACCATAATGTGATGTACAAGCAGGTGTAGCTTGGGCAGCCAAGAGACAGCTGGCACACGTGAAACGTAGACATGAATAAATGATCCAAAAAAGTACTAAAAAGAAAAGGAATAATGATATATGTTTAAAACCTCAATACAGTACAAGAATATCAGTGGGGTAAAGAGATAGTACTAGAGCCTTTTACCCTCTCCTGAAACATGTGCTTCTCAGATTAGAGAGAAATTGATAAAGCGGGTACCCTGGGTTTGGTCTTGTGACCTGAGTTAATACTTCCACTAATGACCTAAAAGAGGAAGTGAACTGAGTCGGTTAAATTTTCTGATGACAGAATTGCTTTCTTAAGTTAAAAACAGAAAGAAAAAAAAAAAAAACTCAGCAGCTGAGCAAACATTAAAACACTCGGGGCCATGTGATAACTAACTAAATTAATCCAAACTCTATCGGCATATGGCAAACTACATAATTGTGACTCATTTTAACCATCTTTCTTTCAACTTGCCAAGGCCTTGAGAATAGAAAACCTCTTACTGTTTGATTCCTGTGTAAATGAATGTGTTGCATGGCAAACAACAGTTTGTATTTTTGAACAAGAAGCCAGAGTCACAGACGTTGAATATGTTAGATTATTTTGATGCAATGAGTCGACAAAGTGACAAGGGAGAAAAGAGTAGTGGGCCAAGTGCTGACATCCACATTTTGGGTGATATGCAGTTAATCTTACTGGTCTGAGATTTGCTACAGTTAGGACAGCAAAGTGTTTCAGTGACATGAGCGTGGACTTTCACATCCTGCCCCTCCCCTGCCAGTCAAGTGAGCTGGGGCGAGTTACCTAATGTTTCTGAAAACCAGCTTCCTTCTCTGTGAAACAGAAACAAAATTATGGCGTAGGAGTGTTGTGAGCAGCAAATGAGAATATGTGCCTGTGTATCATCTCTAGTCAGTTAATGGTGGAGAATAGGGGTTGAGGGAGAGGGACGGTGTCTGGGGAAGTCTAATTGAAATTCAGCAGACAGAGCATGTGGTGCATATTCCATAGCCTGATGGTTCACTCCTTCTGGTATGTTCTCTCCCTATTCATTCAGTGTGTTTTAGACCTGCTACCTGGAGGCATGCAGCCTTAGCCTTGGAAAACTAGACAGCATGCTTTCAGGCTCACAGAGCTTCTCGTTCAGAGGATAGCCGGTCTTACCTGGGAGCAGGTAGCACTTACCAGAGCTTTGTGTGCTAAGCCAATTTTGCAAGGTGCCTTGATCATACAGAGGAAGCGGCTGCTAACTCTCCTGAGAAGCAACAGGAAAAGGGTCTCATGGGAGAAAACCTTTGCGTGGAAGCTCTACAGTGTGAGGACGAGTTGCCATGTGCACAGCGAGGGGAAGGGGACTTTCCAGGCAGAGAAACAGAGCAGAAGCATGGATATGGGTTTGACCTGGTGTCGCTGGAGTGTATAGTGCCTGGCAGGTGATGTGGGAGAGGAGGCGGATGGGCTGAAGGCTGGCAGGCAGGGTACGGGTGGGGCGTGTGTGCGTGCTAAGTCACTTCATTCACATCCAACTCTTTGTGACCCCATAGACTGTAGCCCGTCAGGCTCCTCTGTCCATGGGATACTCCAGGCAACAATACTGGAGTGGGTTGCCGTGCCCTCCTCCAGGGATCGTCCCCGCCCAGGGATTGAACCCGTATCTCTTATCTCTCCTGTGTTGGTAGGCAGGTTCTTTACCTCTAGTGCCACCTGGGAAGCCTGTGTGGGTGTGGACTTTGTACTTTATACAAGAGAAGACAACATCTAACCCAGGCCGGCCCCTGGCCTTTCTACTTACTGGCTACTTGGTTTTAGGCAAATTACTTTGTACATCAGTTTTTCTCTTCTATGCAAATGAAGATGATTTTGCATACTTTGAAGAACTGCAGCATGAAGCATTTGTAAAACAGTGCTGTCCAGAGTGTTCATTGCTTTTTCTTTTCCTCTTCCCTGGAAACTTGGAAGAGTAGACTATGATATGGGTGCCTGCTTCTCCTGCATCATCATTAAGATAACTGCTTGATGAAGGCATTCATACAGTACAGTATCTTATACATCCCTAGTACAGTCTTTTATCCATTCCTAGAAGATCACTTTGAGACATTGGTGTGCTCCATTCTCCTAGGTGACTTTTATACTCATGATCAGAACATTTATAAACTTGAGCTTCTGAAGAGCAGGAAAGGGTAGGAAAGAATAGGAAAGAAATTGGCTTTTTTCCCATTAGTGTCTGAAATTGAGTATCTAAAAATGAGTGTCTAAATGATGGTGTTCGTGTAAATGGGTTGAGAGCATGTCAGCCACAGTTGTGCCTGTCCTGATTATACAGGTGGATCCAAAATTGTTGGCTTGAATAAAGGTTTATTATTTCATGTAAAGGGAATGCTACCCAAAAAATTCAATTTTATCTGTAATTTCAGCAGTAATGAAAAGCTTTAAAATTATCACTGCTGCTGCTGCTGCTGCTGCTAAGTTGCCTCAGTCGTGTCCGACTCCGTGCGACCCCAGAGACGGCTGCCCACCAGGCTCCCTCATCCCTGGGATTCTCCAGGCAAGAACACTGGAGTGGGTTGCCATTTCCTTCTCAATTCATGAAAGTGAAACTACTTATTTATTATTGCTGAACTGCTAAAGTTCAAAATGCATGCTTAGGAGGAAATGAAGTAAGATGACCACTGCATCTTTCTTGTTTTGGACAAAATACTGCTTATATTAACTATCAAGCTGCAGCGTTAAAGACATACAGGTCTTCCTCAACTTACATTGGGGTTATATCTCAATAACATCATCATAGGTTGAAAATGCATTTTGAAAAAAAAGAAGATGCATTTGATACACCCAGGATAAATGCCAGGCTCCTCTGTCCATGGGATTCTCCAGGCAACATTACTGGAGTGGGTTGCCATTTCCTCCTCCAGGGGATCTTCCTGACCCAGGGATCAAACCCCACATCTCTTGCATCAGAAGGTGATTCTTTACCGCTAGTGCCGCCTGGGAAGCCCCAGGATAGAAACTAACATCCTGAGCACACCTACAAGACCCTGGGATATGCCCCAGCCCACCTCTCTTGCCCCATCTCATACCACCTTTCTGTTTGCTCTCAGCGATCCACACTAGTTTTCTGGGGCCTGTCTTACTGCCCTCCACCCCAGTGCCTTTGCACACGCTCTCCCCTCTGCTGGAGCTCTCTCCTTGCATGCTTCCCATGCTCAGTCCTGCAGAAGAGAGCTGGAGTCCCACCTCCCAGGAGAGCAGCCTCTCAACCAGATCTCTTGGTAAATCATTCTTACGGAATGGTGTGACTCTCCTTTGGCTCGCTTCACTCTGTTATTTCCTCACTGATATGAAAATGCCCCCTGAACTAGCATCATGAGGCCCCCATTTTGCTCACTGCTATTGGCACATGGAAGATGCTCAGTAAATGTTTGATAAATGATTGAATAGAGAGAGAGGCAAAGCCATCTTCTAGAAGATAATGTCAAAGTAAGAGTAAGATGGGGAGTTAGCTTTATTTTACTTTTAAAGGAAAGAAAACACTAGGACAAAATGCAAAGCCACTCTCAAATGATCTGGTTGTGGAGTAATATGAAGACCTTTCCCACTGAATGGAGAAGCCAGATTGCACTGACTGTGAATAGCTTTGGCTTCATCATAAGCAGTTCAAGCTGGGGCTAAGAGGTAGAATTTCGGCTTAGGAAATCTAAGTACAGAGAAAGTGTCCTGTCGTTTTGGCATGCAAGACATTACTCCTTTTTCTGGTAAATTGTATTTTTGCAGCCTTGGGAGGGCAGGACCCATGCTAAAGAGGATCTAATATACGTGAACATTTCTTAGAGTTTGAAGAGTAAGAGGACGGTGGGGGTGGGGGGCAACAGGAATAAAATTAAGAATTTGAAAAGCTACATTTATTTGAAGATTTTTTAAAGAACCTTGAAAACCACAGGAGCTCCTCAAGATGTTTATGTAATTGAAAATAATTTATTTGGGATTGAAAGGAATAATAAAACATTGTCACTTGAGTCCTAGTGGAGACACATGATATTAGACTCTCGATGTGGCCTGTGCTCACCTGTGTCCTTGGTGTTTTGTCCTCGGGCAGCAAACTAGAGATGTGTTTTAGAGAACAGACATGGAACACAAAATATTAAATGAGCTTTGCGGTATTCACAGTGCCCACCACTGTCGCATCCTTCTTGTTTGGCAGGGAAGGAGCTCAACATTTGGAAACTCAGCAGTGCATTAAGTATTTTAATAATCATTGTTGACACACAAAGCATATGGCCTTTCAGAACTCACTGGGTCAAGTGTTGAAGTCTTCTGGGTTTCTAAAATTACTTTACAAAATTCAGACAGAATTAAATTAGGGCACCTTTCAGTGTTTAATTCATGAGCCTTGTGTTATAAGCAAGGGAATTAAGTTTTCTTCTAGGATAAAAGAATATGTGTAACTTATTATGTTAATATAAAAGAAAAAGCAAAATTCACATCCCACAATAAAGTTATTTGCATTTAATTGGAAAAATCTAGAACCTCTGCATGAACAGGCCAGCCTTGTATCTACCTGGTAGTTACTGTGTACTCCTATTCATGACTTAAGGCCCAGATACCAGATATACTCAGATATCCCCCATAATAATGTGGTCTTCATTATCTCCCAACTCACAATTTATATCAGTGGCTCAGCAGTAAAGAACCTGCCTGCAATGCAGGAGACACAGCAGGAGCCTTGGGTTCGATTCCTGGGTGGAGACGATTCCCCTAGGGAAGGAAGTGGCAAGCCACTCTAGTATTCTTGCCCAGAGAATCCAATGGAGAGCCCATGGGGTCGCAAGAGTTGGACACAGCTTAGCAACTAAACAACAACATGGCCATAGTGATGCTCTGAAATAAACAACTGTAACACTCAGTGGCTTAGCACAGTGAGTTGGCAAGGCGCTTCCGGTCTCTGCTGGGCTCACGCATGAGTCTTTGGTCAACTGTGGGGAGGCGAGAGGCTCAGCTGATCATGGCTGGCCTCCCTCAGCTATCTGGGTATCAGCTGGCCAACGGCTGATCTCTGAGGACGGCTGGGTTTACCTCCTCATGTCTCTTGCATTCACAGGCCTCAGTGTCACTTCAGTTGGCCAGCCCAGGCACATTCTCAGGTTGGCCAGGGCATGTTCTCACGGCAGTCTCAGAGAAGGGAGAGAGAAAGTGGAAGCGTGCTAGCATTTTTTTTTCCAGTTTCATCACATCTGGCCCATTGGCCAAAGCAAGTCACACACCATGCCCAGTGTCAGAGTGGGCGGAGACTCCAGGTTCTCAGGGCTAAGGGTGTGGATAACAGGGAGGCCTATAGTTGGGGAGACCATGGGTGCACCCCACCCCTGCCACCTTCAGCATTAATCAGCCCCTTGTCCTGTTCTGCTGTGCTTCTCCCGTTGCATTAAATACGGTTGCTAACTTGTCCATCATCTCTAAAAGACTGGAGGAGCCTGTGCCTCTGTGCATTCATCCTTAAGTATTTTTTGACCACCTGCCTTGTGTCTTATTCCTTTACAGACCTCCCAGTGCCTAGCACTGGGCCTGAAATAGAAGAAGCTCTCTCACACTCACTGAGTATGTGTTGAATGAATACATGCATGAACGCTCACACCTGGAGTTATTTCCTCCCCCTTCAGAAGGAAAGGGTAGGACAGATGTCTCTTAGGATCCCTGCTGAAGGGTTCTTCCCAGGTTGAGCCTCGAGTGAACCAGAGGGCACCTGCAGTGGAACTCTCTGCTGCTTAAACATCTTTCCCTCCACACTCTCCCACGTCTCCCTTCAGGAACTAGGGTTTTCTTTTTTGTATCATCCTTACTCTTCTCCAAGGAAGGCAGAAAATCGCTGATATGTAACACATCCTAACTTTTTACAGCTTGCGTGCTCCCATAGTTTTCCCTGGAGTCTGTCCATTCCATAGCGAGGAATGATCGCGTTCTGGGTTTAAGCTCACAGTGTGGCTTGAGGGGAGCTTGATGGCTTCTCTTTGCTGGGTTTCCAAACTCCATTGACTAGGAATACAGAGGAATTCTTAGGGAAATGCTTTACACAGCTATCGAAACAAGACCCTATTCATATAGGGCATTAATTCTGTCAATATGATATTAAATGGATTGCCTGATTATTTTCCAGTTCCATAGACATCTACAGGAAAGCATGTGTTTCTGGGTAGAATCATAATTTTGAGCTTTGATTTTGCAAGAAGTTGTGGAAGTTGTTTGTGGGGCAGGGGACAGATAGTGCAGCTTTGGAGTCAGGCAGGCTAATCTAGAATACCAGCCCTGTGGGTCAGTTAAGTCTTCTGACAAAGCCTCTTCTTCTCAGCAGTCAGACGGGCAATACAGAGGCTAACAGAGTAAAGCTGCTATGTGATGAGGAAATTGTATTAATTGTTCAGTTGTACCAATTGTACTCATTGTGAATTATATCTATTGCTAAATTGTTTTCAATGTTATGTTATTATGAGTGATAGCTACTGTATCAGTGGCTACTATTATTATATAATGCCCTATAATTTTGAAAGCTGCAAATATAGATTATTAATGGGAAAAGTTATTATAATCTAAATCCATGACCTTCATGTTTATTTTTATATAAAAATTATTACTTTTAGGACTGTTCTCAAGGTTCTACTTTAAAATGGTACTCAAGCACTTTACCTTTTGAAATGGTCTGGAAATTTGCTTCATTCAGTCACCAAATATCTGCTTTTCTGTTCAACACCTGCTTTGTGTGAGGTTGCTAGGTGCTAATCATATAATGGTGATCAAGGCAGATATCATCTTCAAGTCCTCTCCCGCCCTACCCCCTACCCAAGGTATCCTGTGATGAAAAAGCTGCCATTAACGAGTCAGCATTATTCCCAACTCCCAGTTACCTACCTGGTCACTACAACTGCATGAATTATCTGAGATAAATTAATATGTGACTAACTTCTCTGTTAAGTAGGATGTGTTGATGCTTCAGGTTAGAGAAAGGGGAAATTTTGAGTCTACTGTTTGTACTGTAACTGTATAAATTTTTAAAACTTTCTATTTTACTATCAAATGACATGTAGAATAGACATTTCTGAAATCTCCCTTATCCCCGCCTCCATCCCTGAATTACTACTGATACATGGCGTAGGGATGTATGGAAGATTACTTGGGTACATACACAATAATAGAACATTGAAAGTTTATCTGTGGGGATAGTTTTCTGGGCTACATCACAATTTCCTATGTGGTATCCTAGATTGGATCTCGAGACAGGAAAAAAAAAAGACAGTGAAAAAGCTGGTTAAATCTGAATAACATCTGTTGTTTAGTTAATAAGATTGTATCAGTGTTAATTTCATATTTTTTAACAAATGTACCATGTTATGTGAGATGTTTATTTTAGAGGAAGGTAATGAAGAGTATATGGGGACATCAGCTTCAAAGAACCATAGGAAAACAACGGGGGAAAAATTGTCCTCTTACCACACTGTGACTTTCCAGACCTGCCCACTATGGTCAGTTTGTGAATGCCTTGAAAGGAGAGGAATTCTAACATTCGACTGAGAAAAATATTCTCAAGATAGTACGTCTGCTGTAAAATCGATATACAATACTGTCATTTAGGTCCTTTGGAAGTTAAGAGTAGATATTATAGGGTTTTCTCAGTTGCCTGAATTTTCAAAAGTGTTTTGAATATTTGAAAGAGATAATCCTACTATTGGTCTTTTTCCATGGACAAATTTTTATCACTTAAAAATTTGAATTTGAGTGGGTCAGAGATTCTCTTTCTACTTTCATAGGTGCAAACACAAGTTCGCCTTGCCAAAAAAAGCTTTGACAAATTGAAGATGGATGTGTGTCAAAAAGTGGATCTTCTTGGAGCAAGCAGATGCAATCTCTTGTCTCATATGCTAGCAACATACCAGGTAACAAAGTGAAAAATGTTTGTCACGATGAAACAAGAATGTGACAGGCTTTAGATAGCAGAAAAAAATGGAGCTTGAGCCCAAAGTATGATTTGGGCATGAGGAAGTTCTGATTGCCTTTGTCATAATTTACTTCCTGCATCTCTCCTTTTTAGCATCCTGTGCTGTGTGCAGAGTTGCTTCGGTCATGTCCGACTCTGCAACCCTATGGACTGTAGCCTGCCAGGCTTCTGTATCCATGCGATTCATCCTACAGTTAATCAGACTGAATATTAGCTGTTGCCTGAGCGTACACTGTAATTCCCCACTTGCCTGCCGTTATTTAGGTGGTTCCTTCTGCCTGAGTGCCCTCGCTCTCCACTTGTACCTTCCCAAATTACGCTCATTTGATGCACCAACAATGTGTTACCTCCTTCAGTAAGCCTCCTCTGAACTCTCTTTAGCATTGTTGCCTGTAATTCTCACGCCGCAGTCACTTCCTCATTAATCTAATGAACTTGCTTTTGTCTCCTTATTGCCTCTGCGTTCCCTCAGGATGGCACTTGCATCAGCTGTAGGGGAAGACTCTGGGGGTTGTAGGTTATATACAATGGAGAAGACCAGATTTCCTGTCCTCAGGGAATTTGGAGTTTAGAAAGGAAGTCAGAGACAGTAACATCTGACTATATTTTCTCTGCCTCAAAGACAGAACAGGGTGTGCTAAGTGAAATGAGATCCACCAAAAAGCCAGTGGAGGCTTGAAGAGCGAGACGTGGAATTGGGTGAGGGATCACAGAAGTCCATTGTCAATGACCAGCCCTGGGTTTTTGAGGATGGATCGGATGAGATGAGTACAAAGAGAATAGATGGATTTTGGAGGATGGATCAGATGAGATGAGTACAAAGAGAATGGAGAGGAGAGCCTCCTAAGGAGCGGAGCAGCGTGAGCTGTAAGGGGACAGGGAGCCGTGACGTTTGGCTGAAATACAGGGTGTGAGTAGAGGTGTGATAGGAGACAAGGCTGCAGAGGTGAGTCAAAATCTTATTTGAGAAGACCTTGAAAGCCACAGATGGACACACTTCTTCTAGGGCCCATGACTAGATCTGAGGCATTTCAAATGCTAATGGCGTTCCTGTCTTTCTTTACAGACCACTCTGCTTCATTTTTGGGAGAAAACTTCTCACACTATGGCAGCCATCCATGAGAGCTTCAGGGGTTATCAGCCATATGAATTTACCACGTTAAAGGTATGAAAGCTAGAAAGTCCATTAGAAAATCTTATAAAAAGTCAAGTCTTGTTTCTATCATCAGCAATGTACATTGAAGCAAGCATTATTATTATAACAGACTCATAATGTCAAAGAGATAATTATCCCCCCCCCCCTTCGCCAGTAGAATCTTTTTTATCCCATCAGTATTCAATATAACAAAAGCCACAAGCATCCAAAACCACAGGTTGAACCTTGGTACTTATAACTGGGAGATGAATTGTGGTGATCCTGAGCCTAATGATTGGCCCAGCTCCTTTTAAAATACTTGTTTGATGTTGCTGAAGAAAAGATTATGCAAGCCTAGTACACTTTGTTACCTTTTACTCATTAAAATATATTCACCTAGGAAGGTATTTTCTTTTTTCTCTTCTAACAAGTATTTTATTCTGTGAGTACCATCCCATATAGAATATAACTTTTTCCTAACACTGCAGTCATATTTCCTAATTGAAGCAGCAATACTAAACTCAGTGATTCCTCAACCCAAAAGGCATGTATGCAAAATGTCAGGTTCTCAGCATCACAACTGAAGGTGGAGTCATTTTGCTTTCTGATGGTTGCTGTGGATGAATGCATATTGAGATAAGGAAGTGATTTAGATTCTAGAAGAATTTTCAGAATGATGACAGAATGCTGGGTGCTTCGTTGCCAGGTCAGATTAATATCTTTGAAAGGAAGAGATCAGGAGAGAACTCATTAAACTTCATCTTGAAAATACCTTCCTTTTAATTTTTCAGGCAGTTTGTAAGTAGGTCTCATCATTTTGCTTAACAAAACATTAAGAAGTTTTTACTTTCTTTTCTTTTTATTTGTTGCCTTAAAACACCTCTTTGATTTTGAGATGTTCATAATGTCACCATATCTACAAAAGTACTAAGACAGTAGTAACCCTGTGTATCCCTGGCCTCCTGTGTTGAGGAAAATTTGACTCCTTAAATTTTTCTGTGATATTTTTCCTGCAAAGAGGACTGAGCTGATTATGCTAGAGGATTTCTGGGCAGAGAATTTAGTGAGTCTGGTGGCCATGCCCTAGGATATAATTCAAAATATTTGGGGCAGATGATTACCCATTGCCTTTTGCATCCCCCAGGCCTTCCTTAAATTACGGTTTAAGTAACAGTTTAATTATAATATAAATTCAGTAGGAGTAATACATCTGTTAAGGTGTAATAAGATTATAATAATGTTAAGAATGTTAAGTGTCCAGAAGTCAACCAAATAAAGTGTGCTTTTATTACCTCTTTAGAATGCTATTCATCTAAGCTTTCAATGATGACATGTTATATTAGAATCTGAAGCTAGTAGCTAATTATTTTCTTTATATGGACTCAAACCCATATAATAGAACCCTGTTATTACCCAGCCCATTACTGCCTAGATGGAGGCATGTTGCATATCATATTGTATGCCAGAGACTGTGAGAATGAAAACCATGAATACCTATGTATCACACTCAAATATAGACTACAACCTGATTTACCAACCCTCTTGCACTAATAATGTTTTTTTTTTTTTTTTTTAGTTTTTGAATGCTGAATTTTTTTTTTTTTTAGTTTTTTATTTTTTAAATTTTAAAATCTTTAATTCTTACATGCATTCCCAAAAATGAACCCCCCACCCACCTCCCTCCCCATAACATCTTTCTGGGTCATCCCCATGCACCAGCCCCAAGCATGCTGCATCCTGCGTCAGACATAGACTGGCGATTCAATTCACATGATAGTATACATGTTAGAATGTCATTCTCCCAAATCATCCCACCCTCTCCCTCTCCCTCTGAGTCCAAAAGTCCGTTATACACATCTGTGTCTCTTTCCCTGTCTTGCATACAGGGTCATCATTGCCATCTTCCTAAATTCCATATATATGTGTTAGTATACTGTATTGGTGTTTTTCTTTCTGGCTTACTTCACTCTGTATAATCGGCTCCAGTTTCATCCATCTCATCAGAACTGATTCAAATGAATTCTTTTTAACTGCTGAGTAATACTCCATTGTGTATATGTACCACAGCTTTCTTATCCATTCATCTGCTGATGGACATCTAGGTTGTTTCCATGTCCTGGCTATTATAAACAGTGCTGCAATGAACATTGGGGTACATGTGTCTCTTTCAATTCTGGTTTCCTCCGTGTGTATGCCCAGAAGTGGGATTGCTGGGTCATAAGGGAGTTCTATTTGCAATTTTTTAAGGAATCTCCACACTGTTCTCCATAGTGGCTGTACTAGTTTGCATTCCCACCAACAGTGTAGGAGGGTTCCCTTTTCTCCACACCCTCTCCAGCATTTATTGCTTGCAGATTTTTGGATCGCAGCCATTCTGACTGGTGTGAAGTGGTACCTCATTGTGGTTTTGATTTGCATTTCTCTAATAATGAGTGATGTTGAGCATCTTTTCATGTGTTTGTTAGCCATCCGTATGTCTTCTTTGGAGAAATGTCTATTTAGTTCTTTGGCCCATTTTTTGATAGGGTCGTTTATTTTTCTGGAGTTGAGCTGCAGAAGTTGCTTGTATATTTTTGAGATTAGTTGTTTGTCAGTTGCTTCATTTGCTATTATTTTCTCCCATTCAGAAGGCTGTCTTTTCACCTTGCTTATATTTTCCTTTGTTGTGCAGAAGCTTTTAATTTTAACCCTAATAATGTTTTAAAAATACAAGCCTTTTATAGAAAAGATTTTGACTTGATCAAGTTATCTTTCAATACATATACTGATGTATCTACATATATTGTATACACACACGTATGAATGGCACTGTATATCAATAATAAATATTTTGAAATTTAAATAAATATTTTCATGATTTACATGTTCCCTGGATTTACCTAAGCAAATAGCCCCTGAAGTGCCTTTTGAGACACTGGCTGGAAAGAAAACAATATCTTTGGAGAGGTGTGCCAAGCTCTGTTAATGAAAAGCAACTCATTTGCTTTCTTTGCTGCAGGGCGTATTCCGTGTGTTGGTAATTGTGCCATTGCAGCTGTATTTCCTGACTGTTAGTTTTATGCTTGATGAAGGATGATAATGAATGTGTTAAACAGTCGGTGCATGCTGTTTGGAGCAAAGAGTCTTCTGTTGCAGAATTACAGGGATGTAACTCACATCCCAGGAGTTCAGGTTTTATTTCTTATAAGCCTTTCTCTAGAAAATACGTGTAATTCTTTCTTATATAATATTTTTATATCTATATTTTCTTTATAAAAGTGAACTGAGTCTCTATCTCACACAACTTGAAAATTTTCCAAGTGACTATTTTGATATTTTAGAAATATTTTGTGGTACTGTTTTATGGAATAACAGCTATGACATTTTTACTCAGGCCTGGTATGATTATCTTGATTCCATGCTTATTGACATATTCCATTGTCATTCTAATTTTATGATAAATAAATTTTTGTAGCATGTTAACCTTATGGAAAATTTAGTCTTAAAATTTTAAATTATTTTTTAAAAACCCTGTTAATCTAATAATGGTAACAACTCAAACTGAGAGTTGAGAAATTGTCTTTTGAGTGGTTTCCAATAGAAGAAGAAATTCCCTAATCTCATATTTTCAAACAATAAATATGTATTGGTTCATTACAATGTTACTAAACATACATATTTTGCATGAATAATCATCATTGATATGCTCATTTTACACTGATTCCAAATCACCTGGGAATATTTTTTACATGGTAAAAGTTATTAAGTCATGGGGAGAGGAATGGAATGTGACTAGCCCTATCTTGAAAGCTTTTTTAGAGAAAGTAATTTAGACTAAGAGTTTAAAGCTTTTGGGGGGAAAAAGTACAAGAAATGCTGTCTGTAGGAAAGCAGTACCCGTCTTCAATTACCAGCCTTCAGATGTGGTCACGTTTGCTTCATCCTTTCAGGATGTCACTTACTTACACATCTCCCCACAGATCCAGAACAGGCGTCAGGGAGAAAAAAAAATTAAAACATAAAAAGAAAAAAAAAGCCCTTAGGAGTCAAGTGGCTTTTCTTTGGAAAATCTAAAATCCTGGCCTTGTCTCTGCTCTCTGGCTTGCCGGCACATGGACTGAGTCAGTTGTCTTTACAGAGAGGAAGCAGTGGGGCCTTTGGAGACATGGACAGGCTCCCTGGGAGATGCTGGTTAAAGGGAAGGCATGTCCTGCATTTGTATTTGGAAAGGGCTGAGGACCTATATTGAATGGAAATAGTTGCAGAGTGTATTCCTGTGGTGTACCCCATTGCAGGGTTTTGGGGAGGAAACAGTCTTGGACTCTGATAATGGGATAAAGCAACGTATGTGGGAGCACAGCCTGGGTCCAGCTCCGCCACTGCCCGGCCGTGTGGTGGTGGCGGTGGCAGTTTTCACGAGAGCGGCAGCCTCCGTGGTAGCACCAGGAGCCCACGGTGGGGATGGTAGGGATGTACTTATTAGACATTCTTTAATAGGTCCAGAAGGGGCTTCCCAGGTAGTGCTAGTGGTAAAGAACCCAGCTGCCAATGCAGGAGACATAAGAGACACCAGTTCCATCCCTGGGTTGGGAAGATCCCTGGGAGAAGAAAATGGCAACCCACCCCAGGATTCTTGCCTGAAGAATCCAACAGACAGAGGAGCCTGGCAGGCCACAGTTCATGGCATTGCAGAGACTCGCACAAACTGCAGTGACTGAGCAAGAGTGCACGGACAGGTCCAGAGAAGAGCCATTGGCAGTATTAGCACAGAAGGGCCTGTTATGGTTGTCAGGTTCTGTAGCCCAGCTCCAGTTACTTTCTGTGTTGGGTTGTTATCGTCGGTTAATCATTCAGTCATGTTTGACTCTGTGCGACCCCGTGGACTGTAGCCCACCAGGCTCCTCTGTCCATGGGATTTTCCAGACAAGAATACTGGAGTGGAAATTGCCATGCCCTTCACCAGGGGATCTTCCCAACCCAGGGATCGAACCCATGTCTCCTGCATTGGCAGACTGAGTCTTTACCACTGAGGCACTGGGGAAGCCCTCAGCTACTTCCTTGCCCCCTGTTTTCACCCTGCGTTATTAGTTTTGCACAGGCAAGGCTGTGAATAGCAGTGGGATAGTAGGCCTCACAGACCTTGCCCAGGGAAACGAACCTCCTCGCTTCCTACTCCCCAAGACACCCCTGCAGCCCTCCTGCCCTGCAGGCCCTGGTCTTGGCTCAGGTCGTTCCCACCAGGAAGAGGCGAGGGCAGGGCCAGCCTGCATCCTGGAAGGGTAGGAGGACTTCTACCCCCGAAACAGGGCTAATACTAAAAAATGCACTTTGCCTTTGCAGCTGGCCTTGTTCTGTGTCAAGAGTTTAAGGAAACCTGAATTTGAAAACCTAACTGTGCATGTTCAAAAATAACCATTGAAACAGATGTGCCAATGTTCCGTCCTTTCTCTCCTGGGGTCAAGGACTTAGCATGATATGGATCATCATTCTGGAGACTGAAATGCCTTCAGCTCTCACAACTCAAAAAACATCTTTTTCTAAATTTTGTTTTTCTCAAATCTGTATGCCTAACAGCCTTCTTCCACCCACCTCCACATTTCTCAGTTAATCACTTGAGCATTTACTGACAAGCCACATGGCTCTGTAGTTACTTGCTTTGAAAATAAAGCCATAATAGTTTTTATGAAAATTGGGTAAATATCTTTGCGATGCAATTTTAGTTGCCAGCCTCAACATGGCAATTACTTATGGCGAACATCCAGAATATCCTTTTAGACTTTCAAGTATTCTCTCAGTGTCATTATTTTACACAGCATTTAGGAGAATAATGTTTTCCCCCAAGCTGCTCCAGACCAGATCATTGCAGACAGCAAATTGGGATGCAGCTGGGTCACCGGGAGAGGAGGGGCAGAGAGACTGACCACAGCTCCCACTGAAATCGGAGATGGACAAGCCCAAGCGTGGCTGCTCATCCATTCATCCTTCCATCCTGTGACTGACATTGGTTCTTCCAGGCAGCTGGTAGCCCAGGCCCTGTTCACAACAGCGGGATGTTTCTCCATCCCCCATCTCTTCTCATTTTCCAGCTTTTCCTTGAGGGAAAAGGAAAGAATATCATCATTGTGTGCATAGTTACTTTATGCCAGGCACTCTGCTAAGGGTGAAGGGCAGTAGTGTCTAGGAGAATTTGTCATGGTACGTGTGACTCTGATGTACCAAGGTTGGATCTCATAATGAATAATACTGTTAGGTTCAGCATTGACATATAGAAAGCGCATATATTTTAGTTAATCCTCAAAATAGCCTTGGGGAAGTGGGCATCCTTGTTCTCGTTCCCATGTTTCAAATGAGGAAACTGAAGCTCAGAAAGGTCTAGTAATTTGCCCAAGGTCACATGCTCAGTACGTGGTAGATCCTGGGAACAGAGATGCTTATGTTTCTTGCATTCTGTCACATGGTACTTCTTCCAGGTGGCCTTCTGGCCATGAGGCAGGAGGGCAGAGAAAGCAGAATTGCCGCTTTTAAAAATTACCTCTGTGGGGCTTCCCTGGTGGTCTAGTGGTAAAAGAATCCGCCTTCCAATGCTGGGAACACAAGTTCGATCTCTGAACCGGGATGATCCCATATGCTGCAGGGCAACTGAGCCCATTTGCCGCAACTACTGAAGCCCATGTGCCCTCGAGCCCATGTTCTGCAACATGAGAGGCTACTGCAGTGAGCAGCCCGCACACCGCAACTAGAGAGTAGCCCCCACTGGCCACAACTAGAGAAAAGCAATGAAGACCCAGCGCAGACAACTAAATAAATACACAAACATTTTAAAGGTTTAAAAGTACAGTACAGCATTTTAAAAGTACAGCTCTAAACCTTCAATTAAAAATAGCGCTTTGAAGTATTCACTTGAAAACAAAAGCATCTCTTATATGTCAGTCTTCGGGTACCTGGAACCCATGGCCCTTCCTTTAGAATTTGGAATGAAGTCCTCTCCATCTCATGGGCACTTTAGATGAAAAGGGAGTTCAGTAAATATTCTTGGCTTGGCTAGTCAATATAATTTCTTAACTAGTTGTAGAACTGTAAAAACCTGGATTCAAATATTGTCTCTACTTGCGAATGGTTGACTGGCCTTAAGCAAGTTATTTCACTTCCCCTGAGTCTCTGTGTCCATTTCAGGAAATCAGAATGACAGTGTTTATCTGCATTTTGGGAGAAGTGTGAGACATGGAATTCTGTACCTAACACATGGAGTACGGAATGAAGCAGGACAAAGGCTAAAAGAGTTTTGCCAAGAGAACACACTGGTCATAGCAAACACCCTCTTCCAACAACACAAGAGGAAACTCAACACATGGACATCACCAGATGGTCAACACCAAAATCAGATCGATTATATTTTTTGCAACCGAAGATGGAGAAGCTCTATACAGTCAGCAAAAACAAGACTGGGAGCTGACTGTGGCTCAGATCATGA
This sequence comes from Ovis canadensis, assembly GCF_042477335.2. Taxonomy (NCBI): domain Eukaryota; kingdom Metazoa; phylum Chordata; class Mammalia; order Artiodactyla; family Bovidae; genus Ovis; species Ovis canadensis. The sequence goes on along the minus strand of NC_091248.1, from coordinate 30,681,115 downwards.
ACTTCTTATTGCCAAATTCAGACTTAAACTGAAGAAAGTATGGAAAACCACTAGACCATTCAGGTATGACCTAATTCAAATCCTTTACAATTATACAGTGGAAGTCACAGATTGAAGGGATTAGATCTGATAGAGTGCCTGAAGAACTATGGACAGAGGTTCATGACATTGTACAGGAGGCAGGGATTGAGACCATCCCCAAGAAAAAGAAATACCAAAAGGCAAAAATGGTTGTCTGAGGAGGCCTTACAAATAGCTGAGAAAAGAAGAGAAGCAAAAGGCAAAGGAGAAAAGGAAAAGTATACCCATTTGAATGGAGAGTTCCAAAGAATAGCAAGGAGAGATAAGAAAGCCTTCTTCAGTGATCAGTGCAAAGAAATAGAGGAAAACAGTAGAATGGGAAAGGCTAGAGATCTCTTCAAGAAAATCAGAGATACCAAGGGAACATTTCATGCAAAGATGGGCACAATCAAGGGCAGAAGCAGTATGAACCTAACAGAAGCAGAAGATATTAAGAAAAGGTGGCAAGAACTATACAAAAAAGATCTTAATGACCCAGATTACCACGATGGTGTGATCACTCACCTAGAGTCAGACATCCTGGAATGAGAAGTCAAGTGGGCTTTAGGAAGCATGACTATGAACAAAGCTAGTGGAGGTGATGGAATTCCAGCTGAGCTATTTCAGATCCTAAGATGATGCTGTGAAAATGCTGCACTCAGTATGTCGGCAAATTTGGAAAACTCAGCCGTGGCCACAGGGCTGGAATAGATCAATTTTCATTGCAATCCCAAAGAAAGGCAATGCCAAAGAATGTTCAAACTACTGTACAATTGCTCTCATCTCACACACTAGCAAAGTAATGATCAAAATTTTCCAAGCCAGGCTTCAACAGTACGTGAACCGAGAACTTCCAGATGTTGAAACTGGTTTTAGAAAAGGCAGAGAAACCTGAGATCAAATTGCCAACATCCATTGGATCATCACAAAAGCAAGAGAGTTCCAGAAAACATCTGCTTTATTGACTATGCCAAAGCCTTTGACTGTGTGGATCACAACATACTGTGGAAAATTCTTCAAGAGATAGAAATACCAGACCACCTTATCTGCCTCCTGAGAAATCTGTTTTTCTTTGCTTGACCCAGGTCAAGAAGTAACAGTTAGAACCAGACATGGAACGACTACCCGGTTCCAAATTGGGAAAGGAGTACGTCAGGGCTGTTTATTGTCACCCTGTTTATTTAACTTACATGCAGAGTGCATCATGCGAAATGCCAGGCTGGATGAAGCACAAGCTGGAATCAAGATTGCTGGGAGAAATATCAATAACTTCAGATATGCAGATGATACCACCCTTATGGCAGAAAGCAAAGAGGAAGTAAAGAGCCTCTTGATGAAAGTGAAAGAGGAGAGTGAAAAAGCTGGCTTAAAAATCAACATTCAGAACACAAAAGTCATGGCATCTGGTCCCATCGCTTCATGGCAAATAGATGGGGAAACAGTGGAAACAGTGACAGAGTTCATTTTTTTGGTCTCCAAAATCACTGCAGATGGTGACTGCAGCCATGAAATAAAAAGACACCTTCTCCTTGGAAGAAAAGCTATGACCAACCTAGATAGCATAATAAAAAGCAGAGACATTACTTTGCCAACGAAGGTTCATCTAGTCAAAACTGTGGTTTTTCCAGTAGTCATGTATGGATGTGGGAGGAGGGCTATAAAGAAGGCTGAGTGCCAAAGAATTGATGCTTTTGAACTGTGGTGTTGGAGAGGACTCTTGAGTGTCCCTTGGACTGCAAGGAGATCAAACCAGTCAATCCTAAAGGAAATCAGTCCTGAATATTCACTGGAAGGACTGATGCTGAAGCTGAAACTCCAATACTTTGGCCACCTGATGTGAAGAACTGACTCATTGGAAAAGACCCTAGTGCTGGGAAAGGTTGAAGGCAGGAGGAGAAGGGGATGACAAAGGATCAGATGGTTGGATGGTATCACCGACTCGATGGACAGGAGTTTGAGCCAGCTCCGGGAATTGGTGATGGATAGGGAAGCCTGGCATGCTGCCGTCCATGGGTTCGCAAAGAGTCGGAACTAAACTGAACACGAAATGAGCTTTTAAGACATTGCATCCCTTTTAGATCTTTAAAGTCATTGATAAAACACCTTTTGAGTACTTACTTTGAGCTTAGTACTCTGCAATAGTGTTATCTCACTTAATCAGCACTAGTGGTAAAGATTCCACCTGCCAATCAATGCAGGAGACTCAGGTTCCATTTCTGTGTCAGGAAGATCCCCGGAAGTAGGAAATGGAAACCCACTCTAGTATTCTTGCCTGAGAAATCGCGTGGACAGAAGAGCCTGGTGGGCTATAGCCCATGGGGTTACAAAGAGTCAGGACTTGGCACACATCCACACCCACACATGTCGCAAGAATGGATAACTTACCTCCTTTGTTCTGATGGGTAAACAGAGACTCCCAAGATGTAAAGGCCCTTTTCCATTGTGTAGCATGAAGCTTTTTTCAAAGTCCATCTCTTTCCACTGCAGTGTGATGCCTTCTTAGTACCAATTTTCCATCTTATTTTAGAGAATAGATTGTGTTTATTTTTCTCTAATTTCACTGTCTAACTCCTTTGTTCTACAGTAGGATTCAAGAGTACCTTCTCAGGCTAGATTAACTGTGTCTCTTGCATAGCCTTTATAAATTTATAGCTGCATGGGTGGGGAGGACATGTGTGCTAAATATCTATAAATTATGTGCCTTGTATACATCATCATGGCCTCTGCTTTTTATTCCTCACGTGCTACTAATTATACAAACACAAATGCACACACGCCCAACTGAGTTCAGCATCTTTTCACCATGCCTTGCTATTTTGAGCGCTTTTATTTCCTTTTATAAACAATTGTTTGGCACCTTTATATACATATCATGTAATTAATGAGAAGTAGCCTAAGAAAATTAAAAGTCATAATTAAAGATTAGAGAAAATGTCTAATTTTGACCCTCCTGTCAAACATGACATGTAGGTCATTAGATGAGGGCTGGCTGCTGGTGTTTGCCTGTGAAATTTGTTTTGCCAAGTAGTTTTTCTTTCATTCAGATGAATGTTGCTCTTGCTTTTATTTTTCTAATACAGGAAGTAGTAACTCCCATTATTATATTAAGCTGTTTCCTCTCTGAGACACTTTTGCAAGCTCGGTCTGTGCGTTTCCTCTGTCATGCTGATCTTACGTGTTGTGTGTGTGCTTCCTGAAACCATTTAGGCATTGATGGAAACTGTTAGCATGTCAATGCAACCCTAAGAGAGAAAGATTATTTGGTCTAGGACATTCGCTTCTTCACAGGGAACCTTTCTGTCTTACACGAGGCTGTATCAATTCTAATGCACAGTGATTTTCACAAGCAATTTTAATGAAGGTCCTAGAAGGTTTGGGGTTTAGAAACAGAATGCTTTGACATGTTATTTCTGGATATGGATGGGAAGATGGCATGCATCAGTGATTCAAACTACTTCCATCTGATGTCTGCCTGGTCAGTATAGTCAGCCAGGCCTCTGAGATTCCTTTTGCTTGAGCAGATGTTCGTGTTACACAGAAGATGCTGTCACCTCTGACTTTCAAGGATGCTGCAGGGTTAAGTGTTTTCAGCTGAGTTATGGACTTGAAAATAATCTGAGGAATTCACCTCCACCCCCCTGCCCCCAGTTGGGCCTTTGTCATCAAACCTGGGAAAGAGTCATGATTCACTGTGTAGCATATCCTGAATTGGACAGTCACACCCAGGAACTAATTTTGAGAGAGCAGGGCAGGCATGATTTGTCCTCCGCAATGTTTCAGAGTTCCTCCCAGCCTCTTTATATCTTCAGTGTGTGCCATCTTTTGTAAGAAACAAGTTCCATATGTGGTAGTGTGTGGTTTTTTCCATTGCTCTGTAGAGGAACCTATAGCTTAGTTTGGTCTAAGTCTCTTTCTTAATACAAGAGATGCCTTCTGAAAATGTTCTAAAATTGATGGTGGTAATGATCGCACAACTGGGACTACACTGAAAACCATTGAATTGTACACTTTAAATGAGTGAATTGTTGTGCATGAATTATATAGAGATATATACACATGAGTCCCCTTAGTTCAAAATTCTGATATTTAATGAACAAGCCCACGTGCTCAGTATTCATTTTGCTTATGATTTTACAAACCTTTTCATATTATTCTCCTGAGCCTTAGAATGTCCTGTCTAAAGAGCTCTAATTTTTGCAGCTTAACCTTATGTACATTAATTTATCAGCCAACAAGTGCATACACAGTACGTCTCTTGAGTGACAACAACCAAATTGTTTTAAGGACAATGGTAATAGTAGGAAGAAAGGCGTGATTGTCACAGGAATTATTAATAATAAATTAAAGCAGCAATTGGAACCGCGGCCTTTCTGTGGGTGAAGAACAATAGTGACTTAACTGTGATTGTGGTGACAGGGAGCCAACAATTGAGTCCCTGCTAATGGCCCAACAGGGGCAGGGGTTGAAAAGAAGGAATAAGTGGTTTACATTACAAAGGGATTGTCTGAGAGCTGCTGGAGTGTGGTTCTGAGGGGAGGTCAGCCTAGAGACAGAAAGGATGATAACCGTGGAGCTGTCAAGGGCATCTCAGGGGCTTAGGCAAGCACTGTGGCAGCTAGACACGGCGGCTAAGAGGGCCGCCCTGGCCCCGCCAGAGCTGCTGGATACAAAGGAAACGCAGGGAGGAGATAACCAGGGCTAACCGGCAGGCCTGAGCCAGTGTCCCAGAACCTAAAAGCGAGACATGTAGCCATCGGAGCACTGGCTGGAAACTCTCCTGGCTTCACTTTGACCGGGGTTGGACCACTCTTCAGAGAACAAAACTGCTGGAAGCGGTGTGTGTGTGTGCGTGCGTGTGTGTGTGTGTGTGTGTGTGTGTGTGTGTGGTGTGTAGGAATACAATGCCATGATTGGCAGCTCAATTGAAAAGAGTAAGTCCTTGACATCTGTTGAACTCCTCCTGTGGGTGCACATTTCTAAGATACACTTACATACACTTGTGTGCCCAGCTTTTAGCAGACGTTTATGGGTGTGTCTGTGTCTGCGTATAGAGAGAGAGACAGAAAGAGAGAACACCCAGAGTGCAGCCCATATTCCAGTTGCCTCATTTGTCCCAATGCTGCCCTTCACAGCATTTCCCCCTCCAGGCCAGGATCGTGGATTCCATTTAGTTGTCGTGCAGTGGAGAGATGGAAAAAGCAAACGAGCGTGAGGAAACTAACGGGGGGAGAATGTTAAGGAGTGAGGAATGTGAGTAAAGGGACAGTCTCCCTGTGTGAGCCCTGCTGGCCTCCTTATCCAGGTCTCATGAGACTCTTCCTGTTGCCCCTACACTACAGCCCAGACAAGCCAAGCTGTTTCTACCTCTCGGCCTCTGCACATGGGCCCCGTGGTCTTCCCGAGCTGCCTGTAGCTGCCTCTACGCCATTTAGCTCTTAGTTGAAATATCACTTCTAAAAGAGGACATTCATGCAGACTGCTGCTGCTGCTACTGCTGCTGCTAAGTCGCTTCAGTCGTGTCCGACTCTGTGCGACCCCATAGATGGCAGCGCACCAGGCTCCCCCATCCCTGGGATTCTCCAGGCAAGAACACTGGAGTGGGTTGCCATTTCCTTCTCCAGTGCATGAAAGTGAAAAGTGAAAGGGAAGTGCAGACTATGATCAGTCAATTTCTAGCCCCCTATTTCAGTTCTCTGCCTGGACTCACCACTTGCTGATAATTTTGTCTGTCATGTGCGCCATGGATCCCCAGCACCCAAAACAGTCCCTGTTCCTTGGTATGTGCTTAAACACTGCTAACTGAGTGTACTAATCTAAATGTCCAGGAACAGGGAATCATTAAAAATGATGGCAGGGCTTTTTGGTTGTAGTTTATGCAAGAAAATGCTTCAGAACCCCAACCAGGGGACTTAGATTAAAGAGAATCTAGATTATTGACAATGAATGCACATTTATATTTTTAATTCAATATCAGTGTTTAAGATATAAAATCTTTCTTACATTCTGCACTGTAATTGTTTTGAACATGAAATGTCTACATAAATTGGTTAAGAGGACATCTCTGCTCTACAAAATATCTACTATACAAAATAAAAATATCTACTATACAAACAAGGGTTCCAATTATGTAAGTAGATGAGTATGAAAATAATCAGAAAGGAAATATATGAAAATAATAACTCACAATTTTAGGCAAATGAAATTATGAATAATTTTTCCTTTTTTCGCTTTCCAAACATTCTACATGTGGTTTTGTCATTTTTCTAATTTAAAAAATATTTTTAAGAAACAAATCCTAATATAGAATGTGTGTAATAAAATATTAATAACACTGTATGTATCTACAGTTTGGAGATGGGCTGACTTTCTGGACTTTGGCATGCTCAGTGAATGAGGATTTATGGAAAATGGTAGTAACTGGTCTGGGCTTTGCAAAAACTGATAGGGCTTTGAGTATAAACAGTTAGGTAAAGAGAGTTTTTTAGACTTCCCTGGTGGCTCAGCAGTAAAGAATCCACCACTAATGCAGTTCAATCCCTGGGTCTGGAAGATCCCCTGGTGAAGGGAGTGGCAACCCACTCCAATATTCTTGCCTGGAGAATCTCATGGACAGGGGAGCTTGGCCAGCCCCAGTCCATGGGGTCGCAAAGAGTCATACACAACTCTTTGTTGTTAGCGACTAAACAACAACAACAAAAATAAAGAGCCTTTGAGGGTAAAGCAGTGGAATGAGCAATGATAGGAAGAGAGCAACTTGCACACAGGAGACCAGGAGGAGAGAAGCCTGATTGAATGGAAAGTCTCTTGCGGTTGGTGGCAAGGCATTTGGAAGAGTAGGACAGGAACACATTTTAGAAGATCTTAAAACTTGCTCACGAAAGTTTAGAAATGGAAAGAAATAAGAAAGTACTATGGGTCTGTGAGAAAAAGAGTAACATGATGACCTGGGCATTATAGGAAAATTATTCTGGCAGGAGAGGTGACACCAGCATCCATCTGATGTCCATGAAAACTGAAAGTGTTAGTCGCTCAGTCGTGTCTGACTCTTTGCAACCCCATGGACGTAGCCCACCGGGTTTCTTTTCCATGGGATTCTCCAGGCAAGAATACTAGAGCGGGTTGCCACTTCCTCTTCAGGGGATCTTCCCGACCCAGGGATCAAACCTGGGTCTCCTGCATTGCAGGCAGATTCTTTACCATCTGACCCGCCAGGAAGCCATAGCAGACTCCAAAATCAACCCCAGCTCTGCTCTGCCAAGACTCAGCCTTCAAACCATCTTCACCCAGCCCTCTGGTCATCCATTGGGTAAATGAGAAGTAATTGCCTCCTCTGTGTGTGTGTCATGCTAGAAAAGTGAAGAATGAGAACGAGGGAGACAGGAACAGAGAGGTGAAGACCCAAAGGATGAGGACTTGGATTTTAGTAGTTATAAGAATAGAAGCAGGATAAGTATCTTGAGATACTTGCTTTTTGTTTGAATTATGATTAGGGCCAGAAATAGAGATCTTTTGTGTAACTCACTATTCAATTGTTAACAGGAATGTTTTGCTTTTTCAGGCATTGTCACTGGTGCACAGTTCCTAGGCACTTGCTTTTTAAAAAAACAAAAACAAAACTTTTCCTTAAATATTTAATAAACTTTAAGAACAGTCACTCAAAGAAATTATTTGCCAAAACAAGACTCTCACCTGTTCTTAATCTATGAAGATTTAGATGCACCTTCTCTGTCCACTCGTGGGAGTTAACTTGTCAGAATATGTTAAGCCACTATTTTGAGTTTTAAAAAAAAAAGTGGGGGGGGGGGGAGTTTGTTTGCTCTTTTTTTTTAAAAAATAAGCTGTTTTAGATTGCAAAATAGCAAACAAAATTAAAAATAAAATTGTCTCATCTTTGAGGGAGAGCAAACTTCTGTTCTGTCAGTGTGTGGGCTGCAGACAGAACAGAGTGTTTATCTTAGCTGCATGTTAAAGATGGAAAATAAAGTTAGCAATTGCCAACAGGCTTTCTTTTGAATAACTTATCACAAAAGGGAAAACATAAATCTAGTGACAAAACAGCTCTCCTTTACAAGCTCATATTTCTTGGATGAGTCCAAGAACATAAGATTTCATTCCTATTGACTTCATTGGTTCAAGGTTACGTCTCATTCAAGGTTTGATGACTGGGTCCAGTGGCAGTTGTGTTTTTAACTGATGTTTCTTTTGCTTTTGTTTTCTTTCCCATTATCACAATCAAGAGCTTACAAGACCCTATGAGGAAACTGGTGGAGAAAGAAGAAAAGAAGAGGATCGCCCAGCAGGAAAGTGCAGAGGCCGTGGCGGAAGAGCCAAGTCAGTAAGTAATGCCTCCTTCACTTGGCAAACCTTCCTTCCCACAGCTAAGGGCTCACCTCCCTCCCTGGCCGAGTCTGCTGGGGTCTCTGGCACAGGGTGATGGCTTTCTTTCCTCAGTTCTCAGAGTAGATGTGCTAAAACAGAGGCCAGACTCCTCCCCACACATATTCCTCTAGGCAGGGACCCGCCTGTCCTGATAAGAGACCCATGCCTGGGGTCTTTAGGAAGGGCGGCTTGAGAGGAGTTGACTAGGGCCAAAGAGGCAGGAGTGCCCATGGCTCCTGGCCTGAGCCCCAGGCTCGCACTGTCTGGGGTGCCTGGACTCTATCTGTTCCTCTCGTCACCATCAGTTTTGAGGGCCTGTCCTAGATGGGAAATCCCCGGCTTCTCACTCACAGAAGGAAATAACCCATGAACTTGCTTCACAACATGTATAGCCCTCTGGGGTTCTCCTACACAAGTGTCGGGTTTTGACGTTTTGTTTTCTACATGCAGACCTTCCGTTTTCTCTTCTGTGAAGCAGAGAGCAGCTTTGAGGGTAGGAAGTGACTCTCCATCTTGATTTCTTGCCTCTTTATAGAGAAGGCGCCTCCAGTCATTTTAAATACTTTGAAAGATGAACTTTTCCACATACATGGTGCATAATTCCTAACCTCATACAGCGAGGAGGAGGTTTCAGTGTGAACCTATGCTTTTTCTGGTAAGATGTCACAGCCCGTGAGAACCAGCTGACCTAGGAAGGCAAAGTAGTTCACCTGACCTCCATTCACTCTTCCTTGTTCACACAAGAAAGTTTAGATGCCAGTCTTGTAGTAAAACAGGCTTGCATTTCTACTGCGTTTCAAAATAAGTTCAGATAGATCCTTTTTGTCCAGCAGAAATATTTGCTGCCCATAGTGGCCCTCTGTGATTTTAAAGCAAATACGAGAAAATGTGTTTTTTGCAAAACAAGGGCAATTTTTTGTTGTAGGAACAACTATAGAATGTGGTCTGAATCTAGTACAGTTGACTCTCTTAGGTGGAAGCAGTTTAGCCTATTACCAGTAGTAATGGTTAATCTGGCCTTCCCTGGTGGCTCAGATGGTAAAGAATCTGTCTGCCATGCAGGAGACCTGGGTTTGATTCCTGGGTCGGGAAGATTCCTTGGAGAAAGGAATAGCAGTCCACTCCAGTATTCTTACCTGGGAAATTCTACGAACAAAGGAGCCTGACAGGCTATGGGCCATGGGGTCACAAAGACTCTGACAGGACTGAGGGACTAACACACAGTGGTAATCTAACTGCCATTTAGTGGACACCTGCTGTGTACTAAACACAATGCCGGGTGTTTTCTTCATGTCATCTCAGCTCATTCTCATGATGCCCCTCTGTGTGATCAAGGTAGGCTTTTCCCTGTTGTGTTAATGATGGAAGCAAGGCTCAGAGAGGTTAAAGGTCTGCCCACAGCCCCTGGATAGTAAGGGGCGGGGCCTGGAGTGAGTCCTGGTGCCTTCTTTTCACCTTGTGTTACTGCAATCAAAATAAAGCATTAACTTTTACTCAGAGAGGAAGAACCACCCAAGATGGTGTGGATTAGTTTTAATTAATTTCATATTTCTGCATTATTTTAGTACTTCCTCTTTAAAGCTCAAGAAGTATAACCCAGTAACTATTTTTAATGACATTGAAAATTTCATAAGAATTTTGTTCAGAAATGGTAGGTAAAGTGAACCACTGTGCTAGGAGGGAGGTTCAGAGGCACCGACTGGATCTCAGGACAGAGAAGTGTCTCTGCCGTGATCCTACCCATGAATAGCGAGAGTTCAGTAGGCAACAGTCTTGTGAATTTGAGAGTGATCCTGCTGTTAGCCTTATATACAGTAATTTAGCTAAACTCCTGAGGTGTCCTCTTTTGTAACTACAGAATCAGAATAAACACTCACTTGTCCATCAGTTTTTTAACTGTGTTTTTAAAAATGGTAGTAAGTACCTAACTTTGTTAGGTACCTAAGTACCCACTTAGATGTTTACGGAATATGTGCCTTAGCATGAAACCAAATCCAGATGTTAAGATACTACTAACCACCTTTAGTACAGGGACAGGAGAAAGTCAGCAAATTTATTTCTTCTTCCAAAAATGTATAGCATGTAAATGGCTATATGTTCATATTTTATGTGTGTGTAAGTACAATAATAGATATTGTACAGAAAATCTGACTCTGTCATAAGTATGACATTTTCAGAACAATATTACTAAACTTTGTTTTTTAATTTTAAGGTTAATTTCACTAGAGGATGAAAACCAGCACAAGGAATCCTCTAGTTTTAAGAGTAAGTCTCGATTTTTTTTTTTCAGAATTACTTCTGAAATACTACTGCATGATAGCCAACTCATTTTCTTTTCTGTCAAACTCCTTCTAGACCTTTTTATTTCCAACTGAAAAAAATTATGTATTTACTTTGCTTCTTAAGAGTTTAAAGTTCAAATATCAGTGCTGTTGACCCCATAGTATTATGGAGAGAGGCTGTGTATTTTGAACAAAAAAACAGCCATCATTAGTCATTTCAGCAGCAGCCTGTTGAGGGTGCATCACAATTGAGACTCGGCAGAGAGCTGTTTGCTTTACAATAGGTGATAACATTGCTGTGTTACCATTACGAGCTGTAACTGATGTTTGGGCTGTGGGGACGGTTGTGATGAGATCACATAATGACATTGGGGGGGTGTGATTTCCGCTGTGTCATGGGGTGGGTGCTGGTCCTTGTTGGGAATCCGATGGGAGGGCTCGGACTCTGCTCTTCCAGGTAGTTCCTGGGCCTGCTCTATACTAGTGTAAAAGCAAAGCATTAGTCACTCAGTCCTGTCCAGCTCTTTGTGATCCCCTGGACTGTAGCGCCAGGCTCCTCCTCACTGAGTGACACCAGATGCCTGGGGCATACTGACCCTCCTCTGATCCTGAGGGATCACAGCGCTTGTGACCCAGACCCTGTGCTGGGCAGGGCTTGTCAGCAATCCCCGCCTCCTGCGGTTACAGCCCGCTCTTCCATCGGCAGTTCTCTCATAAGGAGCACAGGGTCGGGTTGAGTGTGATGGAACTCATGGGATGGAAAGCTGAGTCTTTCACTGGGACTCGAATCCTTGGAGATGAAGGGACCAGTTTTATATAATGTGAAGAGATCTGAAATGACCTCAAGCGCCTGTTCAGCCTGGCCCTCCCAGGACACACCCGCCTCTGCTCTGCTCCGTCGTCTCCTGGAGACCGGAGAGGCAGAGTACACCCCGGGATCCCCCCTCCCTTCCATCTTTTTCCCCAGGCTTTGTCTTCCTTCCATCTTTCTTGCTTCTTTTCCAAGCCCGTCACCTGCTTTATTCTCCTCCTTCTCCCATGTGACTGCTTCGTTTGCTTTTTCCTCCATCTGTCTTTGAACAGGAAAAACAAACTGTCACCTTTCTGCCTCCACAGCTTGACTTCCTGTCATCCTTTCATACTTGTTTGCCTTCCCTGATGCACGTCTTTGTTCATTTGCTCAGCACATGTTTATCTGGGGCAGGCACAGCACGGGGCTCTGGGTGTTCAGTGGTAGATCCTTCCAACATGAGGCGAACTGTTACACAAGTTACTGGGTAACTCCAACTTGGGTGAGAGCTACAAGGGCTGTTTACAGGTATTTGTGACTGGGAATGCTCACCTGTTTGGGGGTGTCGGGGAATTATCTCAGTCAAGGCTATTGCAAGACCTATCAAAGCAAAAGAAACAGCCTGAGTGAAGACTGTGAGCCAGGGAGAACCAGGAGAAGGTCAGAGAAACAAGGTCTAAGCGGTAGAAGAAGGCGGAGAGGCAGGCTAGCCATGTAAGAGTTCTCTGAACAGTATTGATCCCCACCCACCAACCTCAGGATCATGCAGGCCCATAGCCTGGAACCTGTGGGAATCTTAGTTTTGTGGAAGCATGTGAACTCCAGTTTACTATGTTTGTATTCAAGGCGTTTATACAGCATGCGATGACACAGGGGGATGAAGTTTTCTCTTTGTGCAGTGTGTTCACTTGCCTGTGGTAGTTGCATAATATTTTGAGATTGTACCTGTTGATCACCCTGTTTCATAGATACGTAGAATGGAATCCATTATAAAGAACTGCCATCTGTCTTTTATCCTGGGACTTGTAGAAAGTCTAATGTACATAGGAGCAAACCAGGTTTGAAGGCTGTACTGTTGTGTACACACACACACACACACTTTATTGGGCAGAAGGCAAAAAGAGTTCCTACGTGTTCCTTGCCCCCACGCATGTATAAACACCTCCATTAGCAGCATCCCCCACCAGGGTAAATAATCAGTGAACCAACATTGACATATCATTATTACTCAGATTCCATAGTTTACATTAGATGTTGTACATGTAGGTGTTGACAAATGTATAATGGCACATATCCATCATTACAGTATCATACAGAGCGGTGTCACTGTCCCCAAAATCCCCTGTGACTTCACCTATTCGTCCTCCCCTCCCCCAAACTCTAGCAACTGCTGATCTTTTCACTGTCGCCATTGTCTTGCTTTTCCCAGAATGTCATATAGTTGGAATCTTGCTGTGTAGCCTTTACAGGTTGGCTCCTTTCACCCAGTAATCTGCCCTTTTATTTTAGCCAGGCCCATGTGACTGAGGTTCATTAGCCCCAGCAATTGGTTGTTGGGTACTTAAGTCACACATGTGTCCCTGGAAGGAGAATTGTTAGATCAGTGGCATATAGTTTTTCTACCAAACAAAGCAAGGATTCAGGGCAGTTAACTCAGCATTCATTGAGAGCCAGTTGCTTGAGTAAAATGTCAGCTGAGGACCCCTGCTTCTGCCTGAGGGAGTTTTCAGATACATTTGTTCCTGAAGCTTGTGCTTCACATTAGTATATGAACTCGCACACCTTTCTGAAGTGGTGATAACCAAATGCATGTGTTTTATTTACAGCCGAAGATAGAAAAAGTGTTTTATCTGCCTTAGACAAAAGCTGTACACGTAATGCATGCTCAGGTAATCCAGATTAAGGAAAACAACTCAATTTTAGTAATTTGACTCAAACTCCTTACAAAATGAAACTGACATAATTTTCTTTTCTTTCTTCTCCTCTAATGAACCTGTAGATGAACTTTTAGACATGAAACCCGAGGAAGGTGGTAAGATTTATGCATTTCTTTGGGGTTACAATTTTTTTAATATTATAAATACTGTGTTTACATGCAGGCAAATGCAATTTTTATCTCTTGAATAGCTTTGCATTCCCAAGCAATTGTTTTTAGGTAACTGCCATTTGTCTTTATGAAGTGAAGTAAAGTTAAAGTTGCTCAGTTGTGTCTAATTCCTTGCAACCCCATGCAGAGTAGCCTGCCAGGCTCCTCTGTCCATGGGATTCTCCAGGCAAGAATACTGGAGTGGGTTGCCATTCCCTTCTCCAGGGGATCTTCCCAACCCAGGGGTCAAACCCAGGTCTCCTGCGTTGGAGGGAGATTCCTTACCATCTGAGCCACGAGGGAAGCCCAAGTGACTTTAAATATCCTCATGCACAAAGACTACGTCCAGATCTGTCATCAGTATAATGCTCAAACCAGTAAAGCTAAAAGGTGCTGTGTCAGAGATTGTAAGTGGGAGTAGAAAAAACATGGCTTTCAGAATCAGACAGACCTGACTTTTGAATGTGGTTCTCTTATAAATAATCTCTGTGGCCTTAAGTAACTTGCTTCATCCTTAAACTCTTTTAGCCTCAGTTATTCTCATTTGTAAACTGGAACCAGTAGCAACAGTCTTGCTGGGTTACTCTCAGGTTCGAAGATCAAGTATGCAAAGGGTCTTTCATGATCTCTGACACAGGGACACTGTCTAAATGGCAAGCAGTTAAGATGTAGGACTAGAAATGTTGCCCTGCTGGGACTTCCCGACAGTCAGTGGTTAAGACTCTGAGCCTCCGCTGTAGGGGGCATGGGTTCAATCCCTGGTTGGAAACCAAGACCCCACATGTAGCACATGGCATGGCCAAAAATAAACAAATAAATAAATAGATTATAAATTATGAGTTTATGTAATTTTCAAAAAGAAAAAAAATCTAATTATGAAAAAAATAAAAAGAAATACTGCCAAGCTGATGCACAGCGCTTATCTTCACTGAACCTTAGTTAAATGCAAAGGGAAATTTGTTGGCTAGGTCCTACATCCCAGTTCACCAGACCGAAAAGTCATTTACTGAGTAGCCCCTCATAGGAGATTCCAGAACTGTGGGTCTGGATGAGACATGCCTAGTTTTAAGTGATCCCAAGAAATTGAGTGTTTTCAGCTTGCTCATAACATTTGCTTTTCATCCTACCAAGAGTCTCCTCCTAGTGATTTACCATGGGTCCAAAATATCCCTGAGATTGTCATCCAAATTCCAGAGTGTCTCTTGCCCCAGGTGGTTGGCATACAGTCTGCCCTGGACTCACAGGTTTCTTTCAGGACTAGAAGTGGGCCAAGATATCCTGTTAGCCCCAGTTACCTAGGGCCGAGGATTTTCTCTCCCCAGTCTTTGCTTGATTTGGATTTAGTTCCCAGAGTGTGAGAGGAGAGAGTCTGGGAAACAGAGGACATTGGTTAAAGTTTTTTTTTTTTCAAAATTGGAAAGGCAACACAACTCTAGCATTAAGTTTCCAGGGCTTAAAAAAAAGGTTCCAGGGCTAAGGAATATAAACTTCAGGGCAGAAACCTGCTTTCCTTATTAATTTTTCCCTCCACCATACAATATTTCATGAAGGTCCATGTGTATTTTATCAGAATATCTACTTACTTGTGAATGCTGAAATCACATAAGATTATGAAAGTAAAAAAGCAAGTAATAATGCAGATTGCCATTATATGGCCTATGTTTTCATAAAATCATTTCTCCCTTGGCTTAAGGATAGAATTTTGATGAAATAAAAAGTGTTTTCAAACAAGTTAATTTTTGGAGGAGGAAACAGTTCAGTCTTACAAACTGAGATAAAGATAATAATGTAACAATAATAGGTACCTACTACCTAGTTTTAGCAAGTCTGAACAGTTAACGAATTATTCATACATAAGCTTCAACTTATTTTGATAGGAATATGATTTCTCTTATTCCCAACGTCTTGTTTATATAGCTTGTCCTTTGTTTTTATTATCTCCTTCTTAATTTCATTATTTTAATAAGCATAATTTTTGAGTAGGTGGTGTGTTCATATTAGTGCAAAAAACAAAACCATAATAAAAATGTATACAGGAAAAACACAAACCTCTCAGCGACATAACTGCTGCCCACCCTCCCATCTGTTCCAACACTCCCTCCCCTCTTGCATCCCTCCAATGTTTCTTTCCACAAACACAAGCACATTTGAGCCCACAGTCTCATGTTTCCCCACTTCTTACCAAAAAAAATTCTTGCTTTTGGATTTTGATTTTTTTTTTTTAACTTGGTCATAGTAGTACATGGCTAACCCAGTAGCCATGCATTTCTTCTCAGAATTTAGTCAGAAATGCTCCTTTCCAAGATACAGTCATGAGCTTCTTCCATCCCATGGGCCAAGACTCATTGGAATAAGATTGCCATCTTTCTCCTTATTTAAAACAACTTCCACACCTCATTGGTTTATAGGTACATCTTTGTTTCGTCAAATTCCAGCTCATAGGCTTTTTTTTTTTTTTTTTGAGCACTCAATTTAAGTCTGAAGATAAAGAGAGGAACGTGCTCTTCCTCAAACTGTGTACTCATTCTCAGGCAGAAAAATGTATTTACAAATTTTCTTGGTTAAATACAGTTTGACGTAATTTCTCCTTTTGCCCTCGAGTCACGAGCCATTCTTTCCCTCTATCTGCTTCTTCTACATCTGCAGCCCCTGGGGTAGCATCAGCTTAAAAATTAACACAGCCGCAAGTATAAAAATATTCCCTCAGTGTACAAAGAACTTGAGGTGGTGAAAGAAGAGAATGCTCTTAATTAGTTGACTTCTAAATATGTGCCCTTCGGAAAACTGCCAAAAGGACCAAATCCTGATTTAAAATGCTGGTTGTAGTATGTAAGACACTAAACAATCAAGAGTTAAAAAGCGCTTAATCCAGGGAAGGCTGGCTTTATAGGACTGGCGGTGGGGCTGTAAGCTCTAGCACCCTGCTGCGTGGGGGGCCCGTTCACTCTCAGTGGTGACTCTGTTCAAGAAGTCAGTCCTGGTGCAGTGTTGTCAGAGAGCAGACCGCTTCTGACAACAGCAGGGACACAATTCTCCAGGAACCATGGCTCAGAAAATCACTCCGCTCAGTGTCATAGTGAAATGTGTTTCTCCTACTAAATAGATAATGAAATTAGAAGATGCTTGCTCCTTGAAAGAAAAGCTATGAGAAACTAGACAGCATGTTACAAAGCAGAGATAACAATTTGCCGACAAAGGTCCATTAGTCAAAGCTGCGGTTCTTTCAGTGGTCATGTATGGATGTGAGAGTTGGACCATAAAGAAGGCTGAGCACCAAAGAATTGATAGTTTCAAATTGTGGTACTGGAGAAGACTCTTGAGAGTCCCTTGGACTGCAAGGAGATCAAACTAGTCAATCCTGAAGGAAATCAACTCTGTGTATTCACTCTAAGGATCGATGCTGAGGCTGAAGCTCCAATACTTTGGCCACCTGATGGGAAGAGCTGACTCACCGGAAAAGACCCTGATGCTGGGAAAGATTGAGGGCAGGAGAAGAAGGGGACGACAGAGGATGAGGTAGTTGGATGGCATCACTGACCCAATGGACATAAGTCTGAACAAACTCCAGGAGATAGTGAAGGACAGGAAAGCCTGGCATGTTGCAGTTCATGGGGTCACAAAGAGTCAGACACGAGTTAATGACTGAACATCAGCAAATAGATAATGTAATGGAAAACCAGTATTTGGTCAGTTTATACAAAGGTTTCAAGTGAAGAAGAAACTGAGTTACAGTTTGAAATACTTGGAAGTGGCTCTGAAATCACCTTGTGACCACATGTGACGATCCTTAGCCTCAATTCATGGGTTATGACAGGTAGAAATCTTGTGTTCCTCAAAGTTGGGCCAAGAAAAATAACTCTCAGATACTGAACAGAAAGTGATGGCATAAAGCAGAATAGAGTTCCATCCACTCAGCTCATCTAAGTCTCCTAACTTGGTTTCATCCAAAAGATCCCTCTCTCAGATGGGACTGGCTGAACGAATTTTAGAATTTTTAAACTGTTGATATTATAGTTAAAATGTTTGTCTTCGGCTGCTTCCTTGGTTTCTATACAGACTTGCGATTCTGAATTCTGGCCAAACTTCAGAAAGACTGAGACCCCCCCACTCAGTAGCTCCCACAGGTCTGGATGAGGAGCTATAGCCTGAATCAGTAACACGTGTGTCCGTCCCTGCCCCGGTCTTTCCCAGTCATTCAGAAGGGTCTCCTCTGTGCGTGTGTGTGTGCGCACGCCAGTCGTGTCTGACTCTTTGTGACCCCATGTGCTGTAGCCCACGAGGCTTCTCTGATGTTCCAGCAAGACTACTAGAGTGGGTTGCCATCTCCTCCTTCAGGGGGTCTCCCTGACCCAGGAATCGAACCTGAGTCTCTTGTGTCTCCAGCATTGGCAGGCAAATTGTTTACCAGCTGAGCTTCCTGGGAAGCCCCTCCTATGCTTACCCATGTATGTGTAGCTGTCTAGGGATCTGACTGCTTCCTCACAGCTATGTCTTTTCTCATAAACTTTCCCTTCTTCCTGTCTTCCTCAGTGTCTTAGGGAGAACTGCTGGGTTGCTTCCTTTCATGAGCTAATGGTGCACTTTTAAAACCAAGTACTATTCTTACTTGATCACCTTATAGTCTGGAGTGTTCTGTGTAGATTTACCCATGCTCCAGGCATCAAGTTTTCTAGTAAGATTGCTTGCTTGTTAAATTCCAATTTTACAATGGAGGACCAGGCTTGGGGATCATGAAAAAGTATTTCTGAGTGTCTGCTCAGGGTCTGCTTCCCTGGTGGCTCAGAGGTTAAAGCATTTTGCCTGCAAGGTGGGAGACCCAGGTTCAATCCTGGGTTGGGAAGACCCCTGGAGAAGGAAATGGCAACCCACTCCAGTATTCTTGCCTGGAAAATCCCATGGATGGAGGAGCCTGGTAGGTTACAGTCCACGGGATCGCAAAGAGTCGGACACGACTGAGCAGCTTCACTCACTGACTCACTCAGTGTCTAGCATTGTTGGGGTTTTTTTCACTCGTGGAGGAGGGATTTTTTTGTTTGGCGTGTATGTGTTTGTGGGTGTGCGTGTCCCAGAGAGTGGGTGCAGTGGATTTTCCTCCATCTGTTATTATTATCCATGTCTTTTTTCACCAGAAGGGAGATTTTAGAAGTATTCTTGAATTCTAAGCAAGCACAGTTTCTTCCCAGAGCCTTTTATAATGAAGACTATTTTTCTTGTTAGTTGTCTAAGGTGGTTTCCTACCCATCTTTGTCCCATGCTGTCTTCTGGGTGACGTGAGGATAGTGTTGGTGTTTGGGGTTTTTCATGTGTGTTTCAAGCGTGAGGCTTTTACAATTAGTCATAGCTTTGAGAGCGGGGAGCCGGGAGCAGCCCCGAGCGCCTTCCTGTTTCACACACAGATGAAGGGAACTGCCGTGACATTTATCTGCTTGCTTTCCTGTGCTCTCATTTTGGGTCTGTGCACTCACGTTTCCATCTTCTGTGCTCCTAATTTCTGCTGAGGTCATGAAACTCGGTATGATTTCAGAAATGTCACCTGAGTGGGCGGTCACCCTTTTCCCACCTTAGTTTTCTGTCACCCACAGTCTGAACACTAGCGCTTCCTCTGAATGTCAGTTTTCACTCATTGAAAACTCACGGGGTCAGAATCAGTGTTCCTAAGGAATGTTTTCGCAGAGACATAGGGTTTGATTTTTGAAGCCTCGGGCAGAGCAAGGCAAATATGATGAGAGGGTCTGTCATCTCGGCCGTTCTGTCATGATGCCTGCAGCCAAGAACTTTGCCTGGCAGCTACATGACCTTAGGAACCCTACAGACTTTACGAACATTTAAATATTTGCTTATATATGGGGATCCTTAATAGGCTCTGAAGTGTGCAGCACTGAGAAAACATCTTGACCTGTGAGCCAGGGGTCGCCAGCCAGATAATCCATAACTAATAAATTATATGACCTTGAGGTCGTCTAGCCTGGGTCTCTCTTTCCTCATCTATAAAATGAGTTTGAGGAGATGATTTATAAGATCCTTTCAGGTGAGTATGACGCTTCCCTTTGGGCATTTCACTGGGAAAACAGCAGGTTCCTCGATGGGAAGATGGGGGGATGTGTGTGAAGAATGGCACACAGGAGAGGGTTGTTGAACCACAGACTTCCGTGAAGGCAATGTTGGTGAGCTGTGGAAAGGGCTACCTTAGAGCCTGACTGCAGAGGTCCTGAGCCCACAATAAGGAGCATCACTTCACTCAGCAATCAGAGCGGGCCATGGATGTTATTTGAGGAAGGGAATAATAACCTCACAGCTGAATTAAGC
Source organism: Ovis canadensis (assembly GCF_042477335.2). Lineage (NCBI taxonomy): Eukaryota > Metazoa > Chordata > Mammalia > Artiodactyla > Bovidae > Ovis > Ovis canadensis. The sequence continues at coordinate 30,661,212 of NC_091248.1, read as the reverse complement.
AAAAGTATAAGCCAGAGGGACTTCCCAGGTGGCACGAGTGGTAAAGAACCTGCCTGTTAATACAGAAGACACAAGAGACCCAGGTTCGATCCCTGGGTCAGGAAGATCCCCTGGAGGAGGGCATACACTCCAGTATTCTTGCCTGGAGAATCCCACGGACAGAGGAGCCTGGTGGGCTATGGTCCACAGGGACTCAAAGAGTCGGACACGACTGCAGCAACTGAGCGTGCACACACACACACATACACATACAAAGGGAAAGTGTCTTTTATGGAACTCCAGCAGGCTCAGCAGTGGGCCAGTCCCTAAGGGCTCCCAGGCTGGAATTGGTCATCAGAGTTTCAGGAAAGCATTTGGAATTGGAAACAGGGGTTTGAGACTGTTCCCAGGCGACACTAGAACCAAGAGAACACGTAAGATCTTCTCTGCAGAGAATGTAGGGAAGAGAGAGGTGATGGCTTAGGAGGAAGTCTCGAGGGCAACCAGAGTAGGATGAGGCGGCCAGGAAAGTATAATCAGGAAGACAGGAGGACATCCAAGAGAGCCACTTCCTGGGGACCCCAGGAGACGACAGCATTTCCAGAGTGGGCAGTAGTGTAGAGTGCTGGAGAGACCCAAGCAGCCTCAGAATAGGGGCTTGGAACCTGCCGTGAGGGTCTCACTGCTAACCTTCAAGGGGGCCACTTCAGTGTAGAGCAGGGCCAGGAACTTGATTACAGATAGAGCCAGAAAGAGTGCTAACAAAGTGGCGCGGGTGGCTGTAGAAGGAAGAAGAAACTTAACAGTGACTTGACAGGAGGCATGGGGTAAAAAAGTGAAAGTGGAAGTGTGAGTCTTCTCAGTCATGTCCGACTCTTTGCAGTCCCATGGACTATAGCCCGCCAGGCTCCTCTGTCCATGGGGTTCTCCAGGCAAGAATACTGCAGTGGTTGCCATTTCCTTCTCCAGGGGGTCTTCCTGATCCAGGCATTGAACCCAGGTCTTCAGCATTGCAGGCAGATTCTTTGCCATCTGAGCCACCAGGGAGGTGTTGGAGGAGACTGCAGTAACTGCAGTATCAAGTGAAGACTGACACTGTTGGAGTGTGCACAGACTTGAGGCCAGGGAAAAGCCTTGGAAGATGAATGATTACAGATGCTAGAGTTGAATAATGCTGGGGGTGGAGCAGGCTTCCCAAAATGGGGAGAGCACAGTGGGGGCTAATGTCGCAAAGGAAGAGGGGTACAGGAGGAGGCATAGAGTTGGAGGCCAAGCAGTGAGAGCTGGAGTATGTCACGTGTGCTGGCCTTTATGTTTGTAGTTGTATCTGTGATTGGGTTACTGGTAGGAAAGTAAACATGGAGACTTGAGGAACTAGCAAGGGCATGAAGGGGGCTTGGAGGCATATCTGTGGATTTGGCACCTGTGATCTCCACCACCTTTGTTCATTCTTTAAGACAAAGGCAGATAGCCTTTGTGGCTCAGTGGTAAAGAATCCACCTGCCAGTGCAGCAGATACAGGTTCGATTCCTGGTCCAGGAGGATCCCACATGCCGCAGAGCAACTTAGCCCATGCACCACAACTGCTGAGCCTGCACTCTAGAACCCGGGAGGCACAAGTTCTGAGCCCACGTGCCTAGAGTCTGTGGCTACAACAAGAAAAGCTACTGCGGTAGAAGCCTGTGCATTGCAACTAGAGATTAGCTCCTGCTCGGCCCAGCTAGAGAAAAGCCCACGCGGCAGAGAAGACCAAGCCAAAAATAAATAAATAAAATCATTTTAAAAAGAGACAAAGACAGGATGGGGCTCAGAAAGCCAGGACTGGTACTTGCTTGTCTGCAGGGGTAGAAGCTCTGACTCCAGCTGTAGCTCTCACTGGCTTCTTATCGTATCTAGCTATGTTCTCATTTTCTCACTGTTGAGTTGAATTATTTCCAGAGAAAATGATAGCATGATTCTTAAGAGCCGACTGACTAGGGTTATTTTTCAAGTCTTGACTTGTCCGGTTACAGACCTAAACCTGAACTTTCTATTGGTAATTATGTTTTTCTTACAAGTGATGTATAGTCATTTCAAGCATCTTAATTATCAGGGCAATAATTGGGAGGTTTCTCTGCTTTCTGGTTCAAGTCAGTGTCAGTTTCATTGCTTTCAGCTAACAAGTTTTCTTAAAAGAGAAAGTAGCCACAGTATGCTGCTGCTGCTGCTAAGTCGCTTTAGTCGTGTCCGACTCCATGTGACCCCATAGACGGCAGCCCACCATGCTCCCCGTCCCTGGGATTCTCCAGGCAAGAACACTGGAGTGGGCTGCCATTTCCTTCTCCAATGCATGAAAGTGAAAAGTGAAAGTGAAGGTGCTCAGTCGTGTCCGACTCTTCACAACCCCATAGACGGCAGCCCACCAGGCTCCTCCGTCCATGAGATTTTCCAGGCAAGAGTACTGGAGTGGGGGTGCCGTTGCCTTCTCTGAACAAGTCTTCTTAAGAGAGAGAATAGCCACAGTATAGCCTGCTGTAACTGCTAAATAACCAGGACACTAAGTAACAGGCCACATTCAGTGGTCTTGTGTGTGTGTGTGCAGGTATGTGCATACTCAGTCATGTCTGGCTCTTTGTGACCCCTTGGACCCTCCAGGCTCCTCTGTCCATGGGATTTCCCAGGCAAGAATGTTGGAGTGGGAGGCCATGCCCTTTTCCAGGGGATCTTCCCGACCCAGAGACTGAACCCTAGTCTCTCATGTCTCCAGCATTGGCAGCTGGGTTCTTTATCAGCTGAGCCACCAGGGAAGCCCCCTTTCAATTGAAGACCTCTATTCAAAACCAGTTCTGGACAACATCCTCCCCATGCGTCCTTTTTTCATTTAGTCACTAAATTTGCATTGGATGGGATAGATTATTAGTCAGGAATCATTTAGTTGGAAGTAACAAATTCTTCTTTGAACAGTTTAGCTGTAATATGAAAAGAAAATAGAAGAACGTATGGATATTGGTCCATGTAGCTGAGGATACACAGGGGTGGATTGACTTCAAGAAAGGCTGGATCTGTCTGGATTAGGAGTGAAGTTTGGAGGAGAATGGATACATGTATATGTACGGCTGAGTCCCTTCACTGTTCGCCTGAAACTGCTGCTGTTGCTGCTAAGTTGCTTCAGTCGTGTCCGACTCTGTGCGACCCCATAGACGGCAGCCCACCAGGCTCCTCCGTCCTGGGATTCTCCAGGCAAGAACACTGGAGTGGGTTGCCATTTCCTTCTCCATCGCCTGAAACTATCACATTGTTAATCAGCTATACCCCGGTACAAAATAAAAAGTTTTTAAGAAAGAGTGTTGTCAGGATTCTCTAACCTCTAAAGTTTCCATCCCCGTTTGGTTCCATCATCACTGAGAGCCTCAACTCTGCATCCCTAGAACTTAGAATCCCAAAGAAGAGAGCCTGTCTTCCTCCTAGCTTCCATATTCCAAACTCAGGGAAGCCCCTGGCTTGTGCCCACCCCTGAGCCAGTCACCATGGCCCGAGCAATGAAGAACTCTACTGAGCCTAGGTCACGGGTCCACCTGGGATGAAGTGGTGAGGCATCTTACGTGGTGTCTCACCAGGATGAGGAGGAGAAGGGGTCTCCCCAGAGAGAAAGTAAAGAGGGTGAGGAAAGGGATGCTAAGTTAGCAAAACCACAAAGGGCTATTCTAGATACCATCTCACACAACAGAAACAGTAAACACAAAGGTAGAGCTTTTCCAGTCTGTGGTTGGTTTTTTTTTTTTTAATTTTTATTGGAGAATAGTTGCTTTACAATGTTGTGTTAGTTTCTGCTGTATAGCAAAGTGAAACAACTATGTATATGTGTGTGTGTATATATATACAAGTTTATTATTTGTTGTTGCTCATGCTGGTCATGATCTTCCCTGGACTGATGTCTAGATGAAAGCAAGGGAGGCTTTAAAGTGACTTTGGGAGGAACACACACAATTCTGAGTGCTCCCTTAGAGTCATCTCTTCCTCTGGGGTCTAGACATCGCCTTGAATTAGTTCCAATAAAGGGGATTTGGTTCAACAATCATCTGGTTTCAGTCCGGCCAGAAAGGAAACCATGAGAAAAGGTTTGGGCAATTAGGTCCAACTGAAAGGAGGAAGTACTGAGCTCTGCGAAGTGAATGTGTGTAAAAAGGGTGATGCTGAGAAAGACTGAAGAGAGAAGTGGGAAGGGAGGCTCAGATGAGTGTTGGCGGACACGCCCTGTCACAGCCAAGGCTCCTTCCTCCGCTTCCAGTGGCGAGGGCCTCGTCTCTCCTGCCCAGCCCTTCCCACCTTGAGCAGGCCTGGGTGGCTCCTGAGTGCCCCCGTCACCACAGAACCATCTCGGAAGCCGGCGTAATAAAATGCCATCTTCCTCATCTTCTCACCACCACACCCACAGGCCAGATATTGGTGCAAAACCTCTGTGATAACACAAACAGAAGAATGCTGAAATTAGACAGTTGTCCAAATATGGTGATCCTTCGCCTCTATTTTTAAACCACAGTGATATGAAAGTGCCTGTATTTCTCCTCCCCCGCCGGCCGTGTATAGACAGTCTGCTTGGCACACTCCAGATCTCCCCAATGTTTCTATAAAGTGTGGTTGCAAATAGATCCAATAAAACCAACGGAGATAAGAGCTTTATTTAATTCACAAGTGAAGACTTTAAAAAAGTATCTCATATATTTGAGGAAAACCTCTTAATCTCACTGTGTCAGTATCAGCATTAAAATCTAGCTCAGAGAAAATATAAATCATGATTGTTCCTTCTCTTCATAACTTACAACAGAAATGTTTATAGTTTCCAAGTGGCAATTAGATATCACAACAAAGCCAGAGTTAATAAACCTATCAGTTCTTAGTTTTTAAACTGTGTAGAAAACTCAACGAAAGGTTATAGGATTCATGATAATTAACGCCTCCGCTATGCTTGTGCTCACCATTTAGTATTTTGTCGGTGTTCATCTGGTAAGAATCAGTCTCTTCTTTAAAGTCTTTCCTCTGGACCAGCAGTGAGGTTTAAGATATATTCCTTTTGATCTTCCTGAGGATATTCCAAAGTGGACATTATTAACATTATAATTTTACAGATGAAAAAACAGAGGCCCAGATGGGGTAAGGATCTCAAGCGAGTCACACAGCAAGGAAAGGGTGGTCCAGCGTCCACTCCTCTGGTCCAGCCAACCCTTCAGGGCTGCGTCTTTGGCCTGTGAAACTCATCCTTGACTGCTTTGCCCAGTTTCCCGTCATTTTCACCGCTGCCCTCAGGCAAACCAGATCCACCTTTTGCTTTGCTTTATGCAGTTGCAGTGCCCCAAAGGAGACGGGAAGAGGACGTCTTTCTTGGTCACTGTTAGACTTCCTGAAACCTCTGCTCCCCGCTGCTTGCCCCACTTACACTAAAGCCAGTTTACTGACACTGGATGTGGTAAAGGAAAGTACAGCTTTTATTGGAGGGCCAAGCGAGGAGGATAAGCAGTTCATGCTCAAAAGGCCCAAACCCCATGATCCCTTTTAGGGAACAGGTGTGGGTTGCAGGGCGCCTCTGATCATCCTCTCTGCTGGGTCAGTCTGGGCTGTGATGAGGCTCCCCTCCTCAGGCCAGATGGCAGGGCAGGCTGCCATGTAGTGCTTCAGCTGTGGATGCAAGGCTTCTGTGGGAAGATTCAGGAAGCTACAGTAACCAGAACTAAGATCTCCAGCATGCCTTCAAGCCTGGCTTTGTTTCATATCCAAGAAATGTATTGATAGTAAGTTTGTTATTTTAAGGAGACACCAAAACTCTATAGAGTTTTTATGGAAACTATTTGAGCTTCCCTGAGGGCTCAGCTGGTAAAGAATCCACCTGCAATGCAGGAGACACAGAAGATGTGGGTTCGATCCCTGGGTCGGGAAGATCCCCTGGAGGAGGAAATGGCAACCCACTCCAATGTTCTTGCCTCGGAAATCCCATGGACAGAGGAGCCTAGTGGGCTGTAGCCCACTAGGGCCCAGGGGGTCACAAAGAGTTGGACATGACTGAGCACATATCCATGCATCCATTTCAATGCAGTTCTACTGATGCTCAGAAATTGGACTTGCTTTGAAGGAAAGAAAATGCGGGCAAACTAAATAAGGATCTGCTTGCTCCACTTGCACTGAAGCCAATTTACTGACACTGGATTACAGCATTTATTGGAGGGCCAAGCAAGGAGGAGAGGCCGCTCATGCTCAAAAGGCCCAAACCCCATGATCCCTTTTAGGGAATAGGTGTGGGTTGCAGGGTGCCTGATCAGCTCAAGTACAATTGTCTGATTGGGTGATGGTGAGGTAACAGGGTGATGTTTCAGGAATCTCAGTCATCATCTGGTTCCAGCCTGTCTAAGTGCTGGTGGTCAGTATGTAGCTAACTTCCTCCACTGGGTGGGAGTTTTAGTATCTACAAAACAACTCAAGGATATGGCTCAGGATATTATCTATATAGCCCTTGAGGAGAAACTAAACGTCCTTGACTTTGTTTTATGACTAAGCTATTATGATTGGGTTGACCAAAAAGTTGTTCAGGTTTTTCTGTAAGACGGTATGGAAAAACCCAAACAAATTTTTCGGCCAACCCAGGGTCTCATTTCATTGTTCTTTGTTTCTGTTTCATTTTTGTGTTTTTTTTTTTTTACTTCTCTGGTTAAATTTGCTCTTTGGTGCTCTGGGAAGGCCTCGGAAGCTTAAACTTTTTTACAAGCAAGAGGCTTGGGGGCCATAGGGGGAGAGGGCGTGTCTGTCAATAGGAAGGCCCCATAGGATCGTGCTTGCTTTCAGTGGGAAATTTCTGAAGTTCTGTAATAGGGTTAATTTATATTTTGATTAACTTTTTAAAAAATCTAGCTGGTCTGTCTCAGCCCAGCCCCTACTACATCTGTTCCCTAGAAGCCAAGCCTGTGGGAGTGATGTGTTTTGTGCTCTGTTACTTCAATCAGCTTGCCTGGGCCCAATGGCAGGGACCCCCGAACCTGAAGGTGCTGACAAAGATGACCTGCTGCTGTTGAGTGAAATCTTCAGCGCTTCCTCCCTGGAAGAGGGCGAGTTCAGCAAAGAGTGGGCGGCTGTGTTTGGAGACGGTCGGCTGAAGGAGCCAGTGCCCGCTGCGGTCCCGGGAGAGCCGGACCCCAGGCCCCAGGCAGGCTCAGGATTCCTTCCTTCACAGCTTCTAGATCAAAACATAAAAGACCTACAGGCCTCGCTAGAAGGTACAGACCACAGGGATTGTAATGGGGGTGGGGGGGGGGGTGGGGGTGGTGATATATTGTTTGCTTTTTAATCCAAAGACCTATTTTTCTTTATCTTCTTTTTTGTGTTTTCTGATTTTTATCTTATATCCAGTGTCTTATTTTTTGTTTTTTGTATTTTTTTGTGTGTCCATTGACTTTAGCTGAAGCTTCAGAATCACATTCTAGCCTTAAGATACATATTAGGGTTTAAAATCCTCTTCTTTGCGTAATTTTCTCTCCATGGTAACACTTCCTATTAATCAAAGGCTAGAGGGGTGGTCCTCAGTCTTCCTGTCTTACTTTGGTTTTAGACTTTTTCGTGGCACCCTTGAGAGATCAGAGTGCCTTCACAGTCGTGGCCTATTCACGTGGCCATTCCTGCCTGGCTAGTACCCTAGCTGAGTTCTCCTGTATACTCGTGAGACAGCATTCCCATAGACATGGGGCTTTCTGGGTGCTTTTTCCCTCTGCCACCATGACCCACCCCTTTCTTGAGTGCGCCCTCAGCTTAGCCATTCCTGTTCTGCCTGAAACACACGGCCCAACAGAAACAGAGTTTTCACACTGATCAAGGTACCCCAAAGCTCACCAGCAGCTCACATCCTGGTTCAGAATTATTGATGTGCAGAGCAGATTGATTTCGAGTGCAGAAACTAACACTCAGGTTGAAAGTTAAATTTTTAAGTTGGAGTTTCTAAACAAACAGACCTTGAGAAGGAAACCATTTTAGTATCTGAACGCTTTTTTGCTTTTTCCATGTTTTAATTATAAGACAAGAATCACTGTTCAGAAGTTCTCAAATTGTTTTGATTTTTCCATGAATTTAGGTTATCTCCTTAATAAACAGCATGTTTATCTGGCACTTAGAGCTGAGAACAAACAGCAGAACTGGAATGATTAAGTAATTATGGGCTATTAAAAAAAAGAAAAACACTCAGGTCTTTGGAGATGAGATCATGGACGTGGCGAAAGTTGGTGGGCAAGACCAAAAGAAAATCTTTCCTCTTTTTATGAAATACGTGTTTCCTTTCATCTTCCTTTTTGAGCCCTATTTTGTAGCCATCTCGTTTATTCTCAGTAATGAGGTTAGAGATGAGAGGGATAACTGCAATCCAAAACTACTTCTCTGCCCTGAGTCTCACCCGAGTTTCACCACCTCTTTTGCCGGAACCCCAGATGAACAAGGTTGCCAGAGACCAGGTTTCACCCCCACCCACCTGTGGTGGAGGCGCTAACAAGGCGTGGGAGAGTCGGGAGAGGCAGGGCCAGAGCGGGATCCACAGCTCAAAGCTCAGGGCTGCTAGAGACCCTCCAGCCATGCTGCAGGGTGAACACCCCCCCCCCACCCCGCCCCAGAGCCCCCAGCTTTGGAGACACCTGGGTGCCTGCTGCAGCCAGGAGCAGTGGTGGCCTCCTTAGCTGGAGGGGCTGAGTGCCACTGTCTCATGGGCACCTCGGGCTGACAGTGAGAACTCAGAGCTTCACATCCTCTTCCTGAGCAGGTGGAGCAAGACCTCAGCTCAGGCCCAGAGCACTGTCCCCGGAACTCTGCCCAAGAGCTGAGACAGGGGCAGCAGCCATGGGCGTGGCATTTCAGCCTTGCCCCACGGCCAGGAGAAAGGCCCACGGCCACACTTGGGGCTGAGGAGGGAGTTGGTCGGTCACATAGCACGAGAGATGCAAGCTGGCACTACGGAAAGAGAAAGAGGTACTTTAAAGGGAAGCCATTTATGTCTCAGGCAAACAGTTTCACTGGAGGTTGCTGCCCTAGTAGCACTGAAGCAAGATTCTTATTTGTCCAGCAAATATGTATTGAGTCCTCTGGGTGCCAGGCACTGGGGAATCACCTGAGAACAAAACAGGCAAGGCTTCTGCCTTCCGGGAACTCACATTCTAATGGAGAGGAGATAATTGTGGTGCTGGAGAAGACTCTTTAAAGTCCCTTGAACAGCAAGGAGAGCAAACCAGTCAATCCTGAAGGAAATCAACTCTGAATATTCATTAGAAGGACTGATGCTGAATCTCCAATACTTCGGTCACCTGATGTGAAGAGCCACCTCATTAGAAAAGACTCTGATGCTGGGAAAGATTGAGGGCAGAAGGAGAAGGGCATGACAGAGGATGAGATGGTTGGATGGCATCACCAACTCAATGGACATGAGTTTGAGCAAACTCCTGGAGACAGTGAAGGACAGGAAAGCCTGGCGTGCTGCAGTCCATAATGCTGCAAAGAGTTGGACCCGACTGAGCGACTGAGCAACAGCAACAAAACATAATGAAAAAGCAGATCACATTGTAGGTTGGAAAGTTACCAATGATATGGAGAAAAGGAAAAGCAGAGCCAGAGCTGTTGTCGGGGGAATGGCAAAGTAGGTCAGGGAGAGAACTAAGTGGGACTCTTACTGAGAAGAAGAGGTCTGAGCAGAGACTCGCAGGAGGCCAGAGAATTAGCCGTGCGGGGATCTAGGCAGGGAAACCCCTGTGCCCAAAGGGAGGATGTGCCCGATACAGTTGAGGGTCTGTAGGAGGAGCACTCGGGTTGGGGTGAGAAGGAGAAGTGCTCGGAAAGGAGATGAGCTGGGTCATAGCTGTTGGAAGAACTTAGGAACCATCATAGCATCTTGGACCAAGGATGGACAAGATCTGGTTTACCATTTACAAGACCCATTCTGGCTGCCAAAAGTTTCATTTCCTCTGCTGAGGTTCTGTCAGGATCAATGTTAAAGGAGTTATTTTGTAACCTCTGAATTATCCTGTTTTCTTTGCATGTGTGTGTATGCACGCACCCACACGCACTTAAGTCGCTCAGTTGTGTCCAACTCTTTGCGAGCCTATGGACTGTAGCCCACTAGGTTCCTCTGTCCATGGGATTCTCCAGGCAGAAATATCGGAGTGAGTTGCCATTTCCTTCTTCAGAGGATCTTCTTGAACCAGACATCAAACCCACATCTCCTGCATTGGCAGGAGGATTCTTTACCACTAAGCCACCAGGGAAGCCCCACTATTAGGTATTAGACCCACTAAATAACCCTCGTAGCTCAGTTGGTAAAGAATCTGCCTGCAATGCAGGAGGTCTGGGTTCGATTCCTGAGTCAGGAAGATTCCCTGGAGAAGGAAATGGCAACCCACTACAGCATTCTTGCCTAGAGATCCCAAGGAACAGAGGAGCCTGGCAGGCTACAGTCCACGGGGTTGCAAGAGTTGGACTCGACTTAGCTACTAAACCACTAAATAATTCTCAGGAGAGACTCGAGTCATCTGAAGGAGCTTTGTACTTTTCCACAGATGTTGTCTTCTTATCCCTGGGTTAGCCCCTACTTCAGAGACACTGAGGTCTAAAACTGATTTCCTTTATCATGGTCAAACAACAAGAACGAGCTCTCAACATGGCACGTGCAGTGGGTCAAGCACTGCCGCAGGTGCTTTAGGTGTGTTATTTCATCCTCACCACACCCTTCCCAGACAGGCAGGCAGGCTAGCACTGATGTCATCTCCAGCTTGCAGCCTGGGAAACAGAGAAACAGGGAGTAAGTCGTTTGCCCCAGATTAGACCTCTGGTAGGAGGCAGGCCGGAGAAGGCAATGGCACCCCACTCCAGTACTCCTGCCTGGAAAATCCCATGGACGGAGGAGCCTAGTAGGCTGCAGTCCACGGGGTCGCTAAGAGTTGGACACGACTGAAGCGACTTAGCAGCAGCAGCAGCAGCAGCAGCAGGAAGCAGGCCGGATTGTGGGCCTGAGCCGCTAGACTCCAGAACTCATGCTTTTCGCAAATCTGTGCTGTTGCCACCAAGTACCACATCTCTGATGGCAAACGTGATTCCCCGACGGGCTCCCTCAGGCCTTGCCTTGGGTGCTTCTAGAGGAGCCGGAGTTGTAATGGCTGTAACCTTGGTCCTAGGCATCCCGGGTACATACAGGGACCAAGGCAACCACAGAGTCATGGAGGAGAGACGTGGGTGTGGGAAGGAAGGGTTTTGTCAACCACAAAAGTTGGATGATGTTCCCGAATTGTGCTGTTGTTCTTCAGTTGTTCAGTCACGTCCGACTCTTTTGTGACCCCATGGACTGTGCTCCGCCAGGCTTTTCTGTCCATGGAATTCTCCAGGCAAGAATACTGGAGTGGGTTGCCATTCCCTTCTCCAGGGGATCTTCCTGATCCAGGGATCAAACCCTGTCTCCTGTGTCTCCAGCACTGAAGGCAGATTCTTGACCTACTGAGCCAGTGGAGAAGCCTGATGTTCCAGAACAAATATGTGAATTTGAGATCATCTCCACAGCCTTTGCTGGTGCCCGCCGTCGCCCCTCGTTGACTCTAGCACTGTCCTGCTCAGTCTGGCCCCCACCGTTGTGGCTCTCTGGGTGGACCAGGTGGAGCTGCATCCTCGGGGTCTGAGGGTCCGCAGGACAGAGGTGGGCAGCGGTCTGGATGCAGGCGCAGACACCTCGAGGTCTTTCCCCTCTCTGCCCCCTCTGCACTGCCGCCTCCCTCATCCGCCTTCACCTCCTCGGTCTTCTCCCCTTCCTACCTCTCCCCTCTCCTCCGCCTCCCTCTCCTCTTCGGCCTCCCTTTGCCTTGGGGAAGCAGAAAGAAAAGGGGAGCGGTGGATTTCGTAAGAGAGCAATTATATCTTCCTTCCCCACCTACTTCAAGCTCTAGAAGAGCAAAACAAAGGAACTTACATTTAGAATCAAGTTGTGCTGAAATACGTGGAGTCAATTTTAGCGAGGCTTTCTAAGAGTTTCTGAAGTTGCCAGCATGATAGGTAGGGGCCAGGGTTTTCTGTGTCACCCAGTGATGAGAAATTGCACCTTCCTGAAGTCTCTTCCAGTGAGGAGGATGCGGCCACCCAGAGGTGCTGCCTGAGGCAGAGACCCGGCCAGGCCTTCTTAAACATTCTTCTCCATTCCCACCAGCATCAAGATTTAATTTAGAAACAGATGCTGATACTGAAACGATAACCATCTGCTCAAAATAAATCCACCAGGACATCTTTTATTTCAGGATCCTGCCAACCACAGTTAGGCATCTTATTCCAGAATCTCACAAACATACAGCCCTTTGTTCCTTCTGGATGTTCTTTTTTTTTCAGCTAATCCAGCTGTTGCCATCTGGGTGGGTTTCCACTTAAAGCCAATGTTATGTCAAGCTTAGCCTTATCTCAGATTCGCCTTTCCTTGACCAGAGCTCACCTCTTGCTGTCTCTGGCTTAGCCTGGCTCTGGGTAACTGATATTTCCGGGCCTCAAATGGAATAACGTGAAAGAAAAGGCTGTGGGCTGCATTTAAAGATAATTTGAACAGAGAGTATGAGCCACTGGCATTTTTATTTGTTCCATCAAAGAAGCAGCACTTTCTAAACCTGTTATGGCTCATCCCCAGGTCTTGGCTAAATTCCTGCAGAATTTAAGTGCCTCTATTAGTCCATAGAAGGAACCTCGGTGACCATCTCCTCCATCCTCATTTACACATGAAGGGTCCCCAAAGAGTCTCATGCCTTGCCGAGATGTGGTTTTATCCACCATCCACATAATGTTTAGACTCTCCTGCTGCTGTTCAGTCGCTGAGTCACGTCAGACTCTTTGCTTCCTGATGGCCTGTGGCTCACCAGGCTCCTCTGTCCATGGGATTTCTCAGGCAAGAATACTGGAGTGGGTTGCCATTTCCTCCTCCAGGGGATCTGCCCCAACCAGAGAAGAACCTGTGTCTCCTGCATTGGCAGGTGAATTCTTTACCACTGAGCCACCTGGAAAGCCTCAGCTTGGCATAAACAAACACAAGCTACACTAAACTCCTCAGCTTGGCTTCCGAGGTCCTTTAGGGCCTGACCCCGGTGTCATCACTGCCCGTACCTCCCGTGCCTTTACTGAGCATGACTTAATGACATCATTCTGCTGGGGACCATGTGTCATGTCTAAGCTGGACTCCAGGGAACCTGACTCTCCCCTCCTCCCCCTGGAGCATTCCACCCACTTCACACTCTTGATGTTCTGCTTGGCTAACTCCTCACCCTTCAGGTGCTCATGTTCAGCATATCATCCAGGGCCTCCCTCAGCAGTCAGTGTTGACTATTTCTGCTCTCCATTCCCTTTATACCCAGTACTTAATCATTCCTCTCATTTCACCTCATTGTAAAATGGGCTGAATTTTCTGTCTTGCTTTACGTTGTCACGGGCAGGGCCCGTGTTTGTGTTGCTATCATATTTCCCAAACATAGCTCAGCACCTGGAATCGAAGTTCCATAAAGACATCTGGGTGGATGGGCTGATGGATGAATGGATGGATGGCAGACAAGAAGGAAGGGAGAGATCCAACTGGCACTGCATCACTAATTGAAGAGAGAAAGTTCTGAAGACAATCTCAGGGGTTGGTTCTCCTGTGTGCTTAGTGATAGCAGGAACCCAGAATCACTGGATTTATTGAGCACCTGCTCTTCAGCCTCTGTATGCCCGGTTTCACCCACAAGCTCCCATTTTATCCATACAACACCCTAACGAGGTAGGAATTTTTATCCACCCTTTGCCAGTATGGAAACTGGGGCTCAGAGCAGGTGTGGACGGCAGGCTGGCGCCTGGCCACGGTGGCCGTGGCCTTCCCACGTTCTCCTTCATGGGCAGCCCTGCCCCAGAGCGCCCAGGGCTCCACTCACAGCCCAGCCTGGCCTTTCGCTCTCCCAGCGCAACTGCGCTCATGCCGAAGAGCTTCACTGGCTGGTGTTTCTTTGGCCCCACTTGCTGCTCTAGCTGGCCAGTATTATTTCTGGCCGATTTATATTTTCCCTTATGTCAGTGAAGGGGGCAGGATTGCTCCAGTAAAATTTTATATGTGTTTCCTGCAGACGGGTAGTGCAGTTGACGTATCAAAGGGACCGAGAACTAGGCTCGTCAGCGCTCAGTCTCATCTGCCCCCACCCTGCACCACCCCGTCTCCTGACAGTTTCTCTGAGATGGGGAAGACATCCTTCCAGCCACACCTTCCTGTTAAAAATGCCTCAGCCAACGAACACCAGCTGAAGAGCAGTTGATGGCAATTATAGGCATATTAGCAACACTGCGTTCTCTGTAAACAGCATTTTTCCCTGACAGAAGCCAAGACATTTGAAGTCTGGCTTGGCATTCCATCCGCAGTTACCCGAGTGGTACCCCTCCCCTAACGAATTCCCAAAGCAATATGAGTGAGAGTGAAACTGCAGCTCAGCTCAGTATTTGCTTAAAACATATCTATATATGGGCTTCCCTGGTGGCTCAGTGGTAAAGAATTCACCTACCAATGCAGGAGACGTGGGTTCAATCCCTGGGTTGGGAAAGATCCCCTGGCGAAGGAAATGGGAACCCACTGCAGGACTCTGGCCGGGAAAATCTAAAGGAGAGAGAGCCTGGCAGGCAACAGTTCACAGGGTTGCAAAAGAGTCAGACACGACTTAGCAACTAAACAACAATGACGATATATACATATATAGCTGGGGTCACAACCATAATATTTCCTCCCCTCATGTGCAAATGGTTGGATTGTTAGATTTATGCTTAATAGGTGTTCTGAAGAGAAATTGTGATTTGGCAAACTGGCTGTTTCTGCTTCACATTTGGGACAAAAGACCAGTGACACCCTGTGTCTTTGGGAAACTCTGAGGCCTACTTTCCCCATCCATCTATCATCTTCGTCTCCAAAGGGGCAGTGTGTTTATGCGCATCCTCCTCCTTATCCTTGGCAGCAGAGAAACCCCCAAGTCTGTAGATTCTCCATGTCGCTCTTACGGTTCCTGAGTGTTTACTGCTAAGTCACTTCAGTCGTGTCCAACTCTGTGTGACCCCATAGACAGAAGCCCACCAGGCTCCCCCATCCCTGGGATTCTCCAGGCAAGAACACTGGAGTGGGTTGCCATTTCTTTCTCCTGAGTGTTTAGGTGAGCAATATTTAGAACTCCACAGTGACAAAGGGATCCAATTAGAAGACACTGTCTTTATACAGACAAGGCTTCCCTTGTGGCTCAGCTGGTAAAGAATCCACCTGCAATGCGGGAGACCTGGGTTCGATCCCTGGGTTGGAAAGATCCCCTGGAGAAGGGATAGGCTACCGACTTCAGTATTCAGACCTGGAGAATTCCATGAACTGTATAGTCCATGGGGTCGCAAAGATTTTTGGAGAAGGAAATGGCAACCCACTTCAGTATTCTTGCCTGGAGAATCCCCATGGACAGAGGAGTCTGGCGAGCTACAGTCCTTGGGGTCACAAAGAGTCAGACACAACTGAAGCGACTTGGCACAGTCTTTATAAAGGAGCCTGCCGTTACAATCCTTTAAGTAATAGGCTTTAAAATATGACTTGTGTTTCTGGGACTCTAAAAATATGACTTGATATACAGACGTTCTATTTGTTTGTAACCATTCAGGAACATGCCCATCACATACAGCGAGGCGGTCTGTGTTTTGACATGTGCATTTATTTCTGCTTTCTTAAGGAGTGTGTTCTATCTTATACTCTGAAAAAAGACAACGATTGAACCTGCCTCTTTTCCAGCATTCTCTGGAGCCAAATGTTGTGCGTGTTTTTGAAATGGGAAGAATGATCTCGTGTTCCCACTGTATCAGCTTTTAGAGATGGGGGAGGGGTGGCCTTCCACACCTCTCACCTGCCTTTTCTCTGCATCCATTTGGATTCTTTCTGGAAGCGTGGGCCTCCCTGAACTCAGAGAGCCCAGTGGGGTCAAGGAGCTCAAAGCTGCAGGAGCTGGGAGGTGGGTGCTCTGTTTCCGAGGAGGGCGTTACTCCTTGTCCCGGCTCTGGCTTCAGATGAACCTGATCCTGACAGAGATGGGGGCCACAGCAGCTCCTTGGGAACCATCTGTGGCAGTGCCTCCCACACTGCACTCACAGGAGGGTTGCTGAGGGCTTGCGGCTCCTTGGACTCCACCCCGGAGATCCTGATTCCGTAGGTGATGTCCCAGCTGCTGGGGCAGGCACCACACTTCGAGAAGCCCTGCCCTGAGAGACAGCGGCCAGGCTGCTAGCATTGAGAAAATGTTGTGTGAGGTTTCTGCCGGGCACAGGTGGATCTTGACCCTCAGTGTCCAGGAGAGGATTGTAGGGAAAGATGAAACTGACCCAGTTAGATGCTACCTCTTTCAGCGTTATTTGGCACTCAACGAGACTGCGATTTTAACTTTCCACATTTACCACTATTTATGTGATTAGGGTTTGGAAGGAAAATGCCCATAGGCCAATTTTCTAGGAACCAGGGAGGTTATGTTACTCCTAGATTACACCAAATACTGGTCATTTTTTAAAAATGGCTTTACTGAACTATAATTTACATACCATGATATTCATCCATTGTGGGGGAACAGTTCAAGGATTTCTGGTAAATTTGTGTAGCCATCACCACAGTCTAGTGGGAGAACATTTCCATCTTCCAAAACAATTCCCTTAAAATCTGGTGCTTTTTATTGTTTGTGAAATATGTCAATAATGTGTTCAAGTACCATCCCAACGAATAGCAATACTTTTTAAACTCTATGTACTTTTTCAATATTTAAAACCCAATAAATAGGTCCCAGGCAGCCTGTTTCATTTGTCCGTGGTTAGTCTTTATAGGGTTTTCAATGTGCTCAGTGGTGAAGAATCCACCTGCCAATACCAGAGCTGCAGGAGACGTGGGTTAGATCCCTGGGTCTGGAAGATCCCCTGGAGAATGAAGTGGCAACCCGCTTCAGAATTCCTGCCTGGGAAATCCCATGGACAGAGGAGCCTTCATGAGCTACAGCCCATTAAGTGACAGAGAGTCAGACATGACTGAGCACACGTGCACACAGTCTCTATTTGTATGCTGCTTGCCTAAAAAGAAAGAATTCAACCAGTGAGTATTATGGCGTCTCCAGTGGCAAGCACTGCTTTTCCACCCCTCAAAATTATGTTTCATAAGCGTAGTTCTCATGATTTAAGAGTCCTTCGATGGTTACCTTAATTTCAACACTTGTCATGTGCCCAGGTAGTGCCCGAAAGAATATAAAGATGAATAACACACGGGCCCTGCCTTCAAGGGGCTCAGAACTCTATGAGATGAGACAAAAGTACCATCTAATCAATATTAGTTCAGTTAAGTCACTCAGTCATATCCAACCCTTGGCTACCCCATGGACTGCAGCACACCAGGCTAATCAATATACTATGATTCTAAATTCCCTTATTACAAATCTTAAGTATAGGGTAAACAAATAGTATTGCATCTTCTCATTTCTGTAGCATATGCCAAGTGAGTTTCTTGCCCCCGAAGTTGATTTTACTGCCACCAACTTGGTGACAGCTGAACTCTGCCATCCAAACATAGCATCCTTATCAGAGACAAAACTTTTTCTGTAGAAGACACTGTGACCAGAGCATCCCAGTAAAAGGATATGGTTTTAACTATTTGGAGCCCACAGTGATGCATCATCTGATGGTCTGTGTTTCACAGTGAGCATCACCAATGGACTCAGTCCAAACACACCTACCTGTACCACATTAGATATTATGGAGCACACTGAAGAAACAGTTTCTTGTCTCTTGGAGAAGACAGGACTTAGACATGATGAATTAAAGCAGATGTGCAAAGGAGTATATGGTGAAGTTCTAAATTAAATGAGTTATCCTGAGACATCCAGCACAGGCAGTAAATGCTGGGGGGAACTAGGCTTGCTCCCCACCCCACAAAACAGGACTGCTGAACACCTCTCAATCGTTAGCAACAGGAAGAGCCCAAAGGGCCTTCAGAACATTGGGTGAGACAAGATCAATGCTGTCATAAGGACATGGCATCAAGTTAAGGCGGACATTCTTCCCTCTCATATATTTGGACTGGGCTGATCTGTATTAACTAAACTTCACAATTTAAATTAGCTGTGTGGAAAATAAATAAACTGGGTCACACTGGAAATAGAGAAGACCAGTCGTTCACTAATTCAGTCACTGCATTTAACGGTGCTCACTTTTTGTGACATGGGCCCAAATGGTGCCCATTTGGGACAGAAAAGCAAGGCCCTTGATTTCCTAGGAACACTACTGATAATCTTTGGTGTGACCGTGAGATGATGTCACTTGGTAAGAAAAATGGGTATAAAATTGAAACCAAGAATGCTTTAACCTTAGCAGTTTCCAGTTGCAGTCTTCCCCCTAATTTTCCATACTTTCAAGTTGGTGTTCATTAGTCACTCAGTCATGTCCAACTCTTTGCCACCCCATGGACTGTGGCCCACCAGGCTCCCCTGTCTATGGAATTCTCCAGGCCAGAATACTGGAGTGGGTTTCCAGTTCATTCTCCAGGGGATCTTCCTGACCCAGGGACCGAGCCCCAGTCTCCTGCATTGCAGGCAGATTCTTTACCATCTGAGTCACCAGGGAAGCCCCTTTGAAGTGGGCAGGATTGTACCTATCCACTCTCCCCCAAAACATATTCCAGGTATGAGGCACACAGAAGACGGGGCCTGGCACACCAGCCTCCTCTCTCTTTGGAGGCCATCCTAGTTGAGAGCCATGTGTGTGCCTCACATGGGACAGACGAGACAGCATGGCTGCTCTTCCCTAAGATCTAACGACCTCTGGTTTTGAACATTAGGCTGGTCAGAGAGCAGTGTCAATCCTTCTCCTCCTCCATGGCCAGCACCAAAGGCAAGCAGTCCAAATGTCAACTACCCTGCAGTGAAAGGTAATAATCATTCTCTCCCCCTTCAGTGACTGTCACTTTCCTTTCCAGCGGCCTAACACTCTTCGCTTTATCTCCTTACTAATTTCCACTGGAGCACCTGGGATTCAGAGGCGGGGCTATAAGGGCTGAGAGTTGTGCATGATCCTAGCAACTAACATTTTAACTTTTTCCTGGCTTAAGGTCCTCATTCATAATTGGCTCTATCAGATCTAATGAGGAGGACTCAGACATCTGTCTGTATGTGACCGGGTGTTCTCCAAGGCTGGATGACAACAGTAAGGGAGAAAATGGCCTCTGAGACTGGGATCCTTAGCTGAAAATACCATTGCTTCCACCAGACAAAGCATCTGATTAATGCTTTTTGCAAAGAGCCAGGTGCCTTAGTTGTCAAAAAAGGGCCTTTCAAGCTTGTGAAATCTACTCTCTTTTGAGATAGCACATCTGCCTGAGGACGATCTCATCTGTCTCTGCATCTCTCTCTGCCTCTGGTCATCACTTTCCCTGTGTTGACCACAGGACATTAAAGGAAGTGTCAGTTTTGTTATCGTTAGAGAGCAGTCCCTTGATGTTCTTTTGGGTGTTGTGCGTTGCACCTGGCTTTCCCTCCCACAGTGGAGGTCTGGGGAGTGTGAGGATTTCCCTCCCAGCAAGTATAATCACCTGGCTGCTCACAGCTGGGCTACACCCACCATCGGAAAGCCCCCCCCTGGGGAGGGGGGAGGTGGGGTGTATTTCACTGGTGCTATCACTAAGATATCTTGATATTCTCTATCAAGAACAGACTAATCCTCCAAAATCAGTCTTGCTCCATACAGTTTCTTTGTGTGACCTCCTATAGGACTAAAGAAAGACAAGTTATAGCCCCTTAAAAAAAAAAACCAAATTGTCTCCCCCACCTCCACCAAGCTATATTGAGCTCTCTGTAAAGTCTCAGTTTATCATATCAAAATAAACCAAGTGTTTTAGGGGCTAACTGCACGCTGTGAAATTAATGTTACATAGTAACAGCTTGCATATTACTAACTACGCTTGTTTCCAATAGCTTATCTCTATAATAGATGCATTGTTGTCTCATTATAAAGTAATATATTTACAAGAGACTGGAAAAAACGATAAAGGGAGGAAAAATCAGAACTATAAAGGGATCAGTACACTGTCTTTATGTTTAAGTGCCATTTTAGTGAAAAAATCAAAGACCCTGTGTATGTTGGCATAATCTCATCAGTACTCACCACCACACTATTCATAGAAGCACTTTTAGCAACTTGTCCTACCAGTATTTTTCGAGATTCTCCTCAACCAGATGGCAAGCACATTCCTAGCTGCTTTTGGTTAGAAGGATAACCTGTCAGACATTTTCTTCATGTTTTTGATGGTCCCACCTGTTGGAGAAAGAAAAAAAGCATAGGTCATCCAAGTCAATGAACTTAGATTCTCATGTGGAACAATTTATATAGAGAAGAGCCCCCAACTTCTTTGTAAATCTCTTGCATCGGGCACTCTTTTGAAAATGCTTTCCTCATCTGGAAAATAATTGGACTCTGTCATCATGGCATTCAAGAAGTTAGGGCAGGTGGTTCGGTAAAAGAACACTTGAAGGCAAGACTCTATGGAGCATGGAGGGTGAGGGGCTTGGGGGCAGTTTAGAGCCCAGTGGGGAAGGGGAGGCATGTCTAAGCCCCCCTTCCTCTGATGGGAGAGGGTTAAAGAAGGCTGAAAAGAGTAGTCACCCTATTTCTTTTGACCTAGCAGATTTGAAGATTCCTCCAAGGGACACTGGAAGGCACCTTACTTCCTGAGTCATTCAGTCTGGTTTCTCAAATGACTGCTATTTCCTGGTAGTGCTGAAGCACAGGGTCTGGGGGTTCAGGCAGCTCTGTGGGCCGTGGCCATCTGCTGGGTAGGGGTGCCGATTGGGGATTAACACAAGAGCTCACTGTTTGTGCAGATTTATAAAGGCCATGGTATAGAAATGTTACTCGGCCAACCAGCCAACAATGGGGCATGGAATATCCTAACAAGGCTTAAAGACCAAAAGCAGCACGGTTTGTCCAACTGAGCGTCTTCCCTCTTGAAGATGCTCCCGGCCCTGAAGCCTGGCAGAGATGGGAGTTAGCAAGGAGGCTGTGCTAATGTGTCCTCTTCTCTCCCCAGAGCCTGCCAAGGCCTCCTCAGACCTGACTGCCTGGTTCAGCCTTTTTGCTGATCTCGACCCACTATCAAATCCTGATGCTGTTGGGAAAACCGATAAAGAACATGAATTGCTCAATGCATGAGTCTGCTGCCTCCGTCTGGGAGGGAGCCCACAAGTGGCTCCAGATCAACATGCCGGGGGGCTCATGGATGTAGGAAGTGATCAGTATGCTGTTTTAATATTTACGTGCCATTTTAATAAAATGAAAGGGTCAAAGGCCCTGTTTATATTGGTAGAATTATTTACTCTCATTTGGTGTAAAGGTTTCCGTGTGTCCTCTACACAGACCTGACAGTGATGGTCTAGGAGCTGTGTCCAGGCCCATCAAGCTGACAACTCCTTCTGCTGACTGCTGCTGTGTCACCGGGTTGCTACAAGGTCCAAGTTCACATCAGTGTTAGGTTGAAAGAAGGTGTCCTCCAGCCTCAGAGGCAGCGGAAGTCTTAGGAGGCTTAAATGCCTCCTTTTGTACCCCTGGCCCATGTCCCTCTTAGAGGGGGGCTGCAGGGAGACTGCCTCTTCCTGCCCAGCCACCTTCCAGCAAGCTACAGGTGAAGCTCCAGCCAACCAAAGACTCCCCTGACCTTGCCTCCTGGGCCGCGGGTTCTCTCATGGGCAGAGGGACTGAGCTGGTCAGCGCTGCACAAACTTGTCTGTGGAAGCCAGCCATGTCTGCAGATCTCAGCTCTCCAGCCCTCTCCTTGGCTGGAATTCAGAAGCATGTATTTCTGGAGCCCCGTGTGACATTAACTGTTTTGTTTTTTTTTAATTAAATGGAAAAGATATTTGACACGCAAAGTTAATGAGTCTGTTGGGGAGAAGGGGGGACTCAGGTGGGGGTGCTGTAGGGTGGGGGCTGGAGAGAGAGGAAAGAGACAGGTCCCACCTGGATGAAACTGCCAATATGACCCAGACCTCCCCCAGATACTGCAGTGCAGGCAGCAGGGTGGACCCTTGGCTTACAGGGGGGAATAGCAGCTTTGCACGTGGGCACAAACCCCTGAATATTTGAAGGACTGAAGCTGAAGTTCCAATGCTTTGGCCACCTGATGCGAAGAGTTGACTCACTGGAAAAGACCCTGATGCTGGGAAAGACTGAGGGCAAAAGGAGAAGAGGGTGGCAGAAGAGATGGTTGGGTAGCATCACGAACTCTGGACAGGAGTTTAAGCAGACTCTGGGAGATAGTGCAAGACAGGCAAGCCTGGCTTCTGCAGTTCATGGGGTTGCAAAGAGTTGGACGCGACTGAACAACCCAAAAGCGACTCAGGCCCATCCCAGTCAGAAACTCCCGGGCTAGGGCCTTACCTTCCCTCCCACGTCCCAGGTGACGTGCTGAGAGTCCACACAGAAGCCAGCCCGCCAGGATGCGCGCCCGCGGAGGGCGCGGTGGTGGTGGCGGGGGGAGGTCGGGTAGAGTCCGGGACCAGCCCCGCGGCAGTTCTGAGCTCAGCTAGGCTGGGAGGCGTCCTCAGTCCCGGGGCCGCTTCTCCAAGGGCACAGAGGCGCTGGGCCTCCCTGCCCCAGGGTGCCCGGCCCCAGCAGCAGCCCCAGCGGAACAGCCTGGAAGCCGGGCTGCGGGCAGCCCTGCCTGCGTGGCTGGAGGAGACACAGGTAAGACGGCGTCTGGCCTTCGGAGCATGCGCGCGGTGGGTCCCCCTTTGCTCGCCTCTAAGCCGGAGCAGCGTGGCCGGCCATCGTTTTTGTTAGAATCTCATTTAGCAGATTCCTCAGCCTGGCATTTGTGGCCTTTGAGGAGACGAATATACTGCCCCAGGGGCCCCACCTCGCTTCCCCTATCCTCCCACCCAACACACACGCAGGAAGGCTCGCGGGACCCCTCGGACCCCCACTCCTTTCTAGGGCTGTGCGTTTGCTGCTCATGGAACCCGGGACGCCCCGTCTCCTTGCCCTCAGCAGCCTTCACGATGCTACCCGCCCCTCAGGAGCCTCCTCAGACCCCAGCTCTCCCACTGGGACGGCTCAAAGCGTAGCCCTGTTTTCCTTTGAGGAACTGCTGCTCCTCTCTCGCCCTGGCCGCCCATCTCAGAAGACCTGTGCTTGAGTCTACCACCGGATATTGCCACCCCACAAGAGGACGAAGTCTCAGCTTCCTAAACCGTCTCTTGTCTCCCCGGTGTTCGGCCCTCTGGAGTCACCTTGTAAGCACGGGAACTAATGATTGCTGAGTGAAGGCTGCCCTGTGTGGGGTGTTGATTATGACCTCCTGGTTTCGTCCTGGGTCCCATTTGTTTGCAGCTGTAAGGAGTTAAAGCGGGAGGGCTGGACCACCTCATCCAGGCTAGAGGCCCAGGGAGCTCGGCTGTTCAGGAACCCAAGGGGTGCAGCCGTTCATTTCTGTTGAATCAGTTCAGTTCAGTTCAATTCAGTCACTCAGTCGTGTCCAACTCTTTATGATCCCATGAATCGCAGCACACCAGGCCTCCCTGTCCATCACCATCTCCCAGAGTTCACTCAGACTCATGTCCATCAGTCAGTGATGCCATCCAGCCATCTCATCCTCTGCCGTCCCCTTCTCCTCCTGCCCCCAATCCCTCCCAGCATCAGAGTCTTTTCCAATGAGTCAACTCTTCGCATGAGGTGGCCAAAGTACTGGAGTTTCAGCTTTAGCATCATTCCTTCCAAAGAAATCCCAGGGCTGATCTCCTTCTAAGGATCACTGTAAATACTAACAGGTTGCATTTTTAAAGTTTGATCGGTGGGTGAAGGGGAGAGGAGGATTGTGGTCATTGGACAGCTGTTGCTACAATTTAAAAAAAGAGTTTCCTCCCTGGGTTTCTACATTTTTGCTAAAAAAAAGAAAAAGCAAAAAACCTCATTCCCTTTTCTGTCTGCAGTCCACTTGGCCAGGCTCTTGATCCCTCCTGATAGGCGTGTTTTGATCCAGGCTCACACAAAGCCCCTTCGACCACCTCTCCAGTCTAAGGAGAAGCAGCTGCTGCCTAATTCTCTTTTAAGTGGCCTAAGCACCGGCCCTGCCCGGCGGCTTCCTCCAGGGTCTGCCTCAGGCCAGGCTGTTTCTGGCTAGAAGTGAAGGCGCCTCACCTCTTCATGCACCAGTCTTGCTTCTCCTTAATTTTCATCCTGTGTCGTGAGGCTGCTCTGAACCCTCAGGGACACCAGAGAGCACCTGGTTTGGGGGAACTTCCCATCCCTTGGAGATGTTCCCCTCCCCTCTCCCCTTGCCCCCACCAATACAGCCAGAATATTCACATTTAAGGGAGGGAGCCAGGATGTTTCTACTTTCTCCTCCTTTCCCTGGCTGGCTTAGGCTTCGGTGCACGTTGCAGACTCATTTGCCTTCAAGATGTGATTTGAGAAACGTCAGGTTGATTTTGAGTTCTGAGGGAGGCAGAGAAGCATCCGTCAGCTTGAGGATTAGAAATGCTCCAGCTTAGAACCAGCACTTATTGTTGCCAGAGGTTGATGCCCAAGAAGACATTACCTGCTCAGAATTGGCAGCCATGGGAGCCTGGAGTTGCCAATGGGCTTACGGGGTCATCATGTTGTGGCCAGTGTTGACACTGGGCGTAGGGCCAGGGCTGAGGCCCCCACCCCGACCCCGAGGCTGCCATGTGAGCCCGCCTAGCCCTGTGGGTTAAGACGGCACCCAGCAGTGGCTCGGGGCTACTTATTAGCACTGTTTGATTTTGCCAGTATGGCGAAGTTGCTTCTGTCTTTGTGGTCGACGTGTCCTCCAGACTGGCCATGGTGGTTAATGCTCTGCCTTGGTTTAAACCATCTCCCAGTCCCGGGACTGGCATCAGTCATAGCGTAGTGCTGTAGGTGTCTCTATTGTTGTTGTTCAGTAGCTACATCGTGTCCGACTCTTCACGACCCCATGGACTGCAGTGCTCCAGGCCTCCCTGTCCCTCACCATCTTCCAGAGTTTGCCCAAGTTCATGTCCATTGAATCAGTAGGCGTCTTAGCTTTGCTGGAAATAGATTTCAGGTTGGAGTCAACTGCAGGTGATTAGCAGTGGGTGCCAAGAATTCTGCATTGAGAAGAATTCTTATAAATGAGTGATACTTGTGATGGGTACAGGACAGGAAGTGGTGACTCAACAGTGCTATATATAATTACCAACAGTGCATTAGACCTTGCCTTTCATGCAGCTTTTAGATGTAATAACTTCTACTTCTTATCCTGCTCTCTCTTTCTCTTTTTCTGCTGCTTCCTCCTCCTCTTCCTCCCCTTCCTCTTCTTTTAATCAGACATAACTCAGATTTGGCAACATTGACAGGCATGCATGAATGAGAAAATCAGAAAGTTCAAAGAACTCTTTATTATTGACACCTAATTCAACTCAAATTCCCTTCAACAACAAAAAAGTGGGAATGGATTTATTTGCTCAGGTAACTGAAAGTCCAGGTGTAGGCTTTCAGGCATGGCTGGATCTAGGGGCTCAAATGTTGTTCTCAACAACTGTCTCCTCTTCAGCTCCCAGCTCTGATTTCTTCTGTGAGGCTTCATTCCATAAAGAAGCCAAAGGCCTCCAGCATCTTTGCCCAAAGTCTTGATTTGAGTCTGCCTTTGTCCTTCATCCAATCATCAGTCAACCACTGGGGTGGAAAATAGGCTATTTGCCCAGCTTTTCATGAGCCTGTCCCTGGAGCTCAACCCTCAAGGACTGGCAACAGAGAAAGGACAATTCCTTAAGGGAAAACTGGGCTTCCATTATTAGGGGAGGAGGGAATGGGCCTTGGGAAGAAGACTGACAGGACTTTGAGGAGGCACTATGTAACCTTTCCAGTGGGCTATGGCATTAGCTGGGTGAAAGAACTGGAATGTTTTCCAGAAACCCCACTGGGGTTCCTTTTGAGGTCAACCCCTGGCACTGGGGCTAGAAGGCTTGGTGCTCTCTTGGTGACCTTTGGAAGATATCCACCTTGCAGCTGTCCTTAACTGTCCAAGGAAGTCAAAAGGGATCATAGAGCTCTTTGTGTATCCAAGTGAGGAGACTGAGGGACACAGACAAACTTACGTGTTAGTGGAAAACCAAGACTGCAGCCCACCTTGCCTCACACCTGGACCAAGGCTTCTTTTACTTCAAGGTGTCTGCTAGGGTTTGGGTTCTGAAGCTAGGCAAATCTGTAGATACCAACATTACATTGAAGCAATTGCAAATTGTTTCTGGTTACAAGTATCCCATTGCTCTAGAGTGACTGTGTGTTGAGAGTGATGGGACGCTTGTGATCAGAAACTTGGAGCCAGCAGGAGCAGAGAGGTACAGACCAGACTGGGCAGAGTGGGAGAGAGGATGAATGTTTGCCAGACCATGGAGCAGCCCAGGCTGTTCCAATGCTCTCAGTTAAACTTCTTCAATCAATTGAATGAACCCTCTTTGAAAACAGAATCTTTGCCCTTAATACAGAATATGTGTTTACATCTATGTCCTGCCTTCTGATAAGTAATCGATAAGAGACTGACCTGAGGACTCTGCTGCTGTCAACAGGCCCAAATGCTGGCTCTTGAGTTCTGAAGAGGAGCCACAGTCGTTGAGCATGAAAAACATGATTGGAGAAAAACATGATTGTTCGCAATGGAATTCTGGGACCCCCCTCAGGCATTCTCACGTCTCTTTCTTTCCCCTCTGATCCTATGTCCTGACCCTCTAGTGGCACTTCCCGTATGTTCAAGGGCATTGAGATGCTCCTCCTTCCGCTGCTACAAATCCTGCCCCCCCCACCTCCCCACCCACTGGTGGGAACAGTAATCTCAGTGTTGCATAACTGCTGGCTTTGGCATTAGGGTATCTTCCCTGGTAGCTCAGCTGGTAAGGAATCTGCCTGCAGTGCAGGAGACGTGGGTTGGGAAGGTCCTCTAGAGAAGGGAGCGTCTACCCACTCCAGTATTCTGGCCTGGAGAACTCCATGGACTGTATAGTCCATGGGGTCGCAAAGAGTCAGAAATGACTGAGCCACTTTCACTCTTTGCATTAGGGTGGTGATCGCGTGACTTGGCAGAGAACTAGCTGATCCGAAGTGCCCGGGAAACCTCTGACAGAGGCCACCTCTGACAGCCAGGGATGCGGCAGTTGATTTTAGAAATGCCTCATCAGTGGAGGCTTGATTATATATCAGCTCTCTGGGGCTTTCTCCTCCAGCTGCTTCCCAGGGAACTCTTCTATTGATTTCGATCCGAGGTATCTCCTTACTATTTCTGGTCCTGCACTGTAGTGCCCAAGGGTCTGTCTCACATTTAGAGCATCCCCCACTGTGCCCTATCCCTGGTGCAGACAGAAGAATTCTCAGGATGGAGGCTGGCTAGATCAACACCATTGCTTCCACCCTTTTCCAGCAGCTTAATGCTATTTCCGATGGCTGGCTTCTAAATCCTTTCTGCTCTGCTATAGTCTCTGTTCTGGCCCAGGGAATTATGGACCTCTTAGCGTCAAGAGTTCTGTATATCCTCAGAGACTGTCTGTAATTTTGTGTGAAAATACACCTCTATGGATTTTTTTTTCCCCTGAGAAAATGGTCTAGAGCTCCCATAATTCCTCGAAGGGCTTGATGAACAATAAAAGAAACATTCATGCTCATCATCAAGGCTGTCACACCATTGCAGAAGGCACCAGCGCGATCGGAACTTCCTGTGAGCCCCGAAATCCCGCCTCGTCCATGTGTTAGCAAGCAGGGAAGTCAGCACCATTCCGCCCTGTTTGCTCTCTCCTGGCCTTTCATGGCTGAGTTGGCCATGAATGGGCTCAATAGTCAAACTGAGGGGTATTTTTATCCTGCCGGCGGGAGCTGCCCTCCTGGGTGAGCTGTGACTTTGGCTCCAGCGTGAAGGAAGAAACTAGCAGGACAGAACAGATCCTGATGACACACTCTCCTGAGCTCTTGCTCCCTGCAGCCGGCCACCCATCTGTTAGCCACCCTCAGAACCAGCCCGGGGCGGGGGGCGGGGGGGGCACCCTAGCCTCATCACCTTGGGCTTCAGGGGTGAGCCCATGGTGAGAGCAACCCAGGGCCCAGCAGGTTTTTCCACACTAGAAACCAGGCCTTTGGTTAAAGATGAAGCACCTGGAGAGGAGAGGAGGGTGGGCGCACGCTAAGGCCGGAAGTGTCCCCGTCTTGCGGCTGGTTTTCTGGGGCTGGGCAGGGCAAGCGGACAAGGGGGAGAGGCCTGAGCAGGGAAGATGAGGAAGGCGAGGAGGTCTGCAGGAGGCCAAGGGTGGAGGTGCACCTCAGCCCTCCTGCCTGAAGAGCCCCCGTGGGGGAAGCCGGACAGTCCGCCGAGCTGAGAGGCAGGAATACCAGGCCGTGGACTGCAGAGAAGGAGGTAGGAGCCTGCGGTGAGTGTCCCTGCAGACGTCAGAGGCAGAGATGTCGGGCTGATGTAACTGTGTTTATGGCTTTCCTCCCTTCACTCTTTCTGACCCTGCATGGACTGTGGAAAATAAAAACAGCTGTTTTCCGGAGGAGCTCTGCTGGACACTGTGCCTTGCGTACATAAGCCCAGGCATTTTCTTAACTGTCCTATGTGGTAGGATTTGTGTGTGTGTGCACACTGGATTTTTTAAAATTGAGTTGCAATTCACATACCACAAAATTCACCCTTTTAAAGTGTATGATTCAGTGCTTTTTAGTATTTTCACAAGGTCATGCAACCATCACCATTGTCTAATTCCAGAGCGTTTTTTATTATCCCCCGAAGAAACTCTGTACCCATTATCAATGACTCCCTATTCCATCCTACTAAGGGCAACAACTAATCTGCTTTCTATCTCCATGAATTT
Organism: Ovis canadensis; assembly: GCF_042477335.2. Taxonomy (NCBI): domain Eukaryota; kingdom Metazoa; phylum Chordata; class Mammalia; order Artiodactyla; family Bovidae; genus Ovis; species Ovis canadensis. The sequence continues at coordinate 30,632,344 of NC_091248.1, read as the reverse complement.
GCCTATAATGGACAGAATGGGATCTTATAGTACATAGTCTTTTGTAACTGAATTTTGTTGTTCAGCCCAGTGTGGGTCCACTCACCAGTGCAGCAAGGCCAATCTACTGACACTGGGTTGTGGTGAAAGAGCAGGGTTTATTGCAGGGCGTCAAGCAAGTCGTACCAGAAGCTAACATCCAAAGGAAAAGGCCTGAATTACCTGATGACTTTCAGGGAGGGGTTTTTAAAGATAAGGTGAGGAAGAGGGATACGGGATCAACTGGTGGACAGTCTCCTATTTTTGGTCGGTGGTGAGGTAATCAGGAGTCAACATCAACCTTCTGGTTCTAATCAGTTTGGGGTCTACATGCTTGTGGTCAACATTCAGTTAACTTCTTCCACCTGGAAGGGATTTCAGTAGCTGCAAAACAGCTCAAGGACATGGCTTAGAATATTATGAATATCCATAGCCCTGGAGGAGGAGCTGAAGATCCTTGACTTTGCTTTATGGTTAGACTGCTATTATTTTGTCTTGCTTGACAGTTTTCCTTTGTTTCTGCTGTTCCTTGTGTCTCTGATTAAATTTGTTCTTTGGAACTTGGGGAAGGCCTGGGAGGCTAAAGTTTCTCTGTAAACAACAGGTAGATGGAGAATATGGGGAATCTGTTCAGGGGGAGCCCCATAACGTTCTACTTGATTATAATCCCTTCTTTTCTCTGATAGTCCTCAAACTTGACAGCGAACAGGTACCGGACAAGAAAGGGAATAGTTTTGGTTAGAGAAGTTAATCATAAACTTGGCCAAGGAACTCACTTTTAGGAGGATTTGGTTTCAGCCTCCACTCTGTTTCAGCTTTCCCCAAATCTTAGATGGAATGGGGCTCTGAGTATTTCCTGCTGAAACGGGGTATAGTCCTTCCTCAATCTGAGGAATGGATTCAGAATTGGTTATATGCCCCAGTTTCAAGCCTAGCATCAATATTTTGTATTATGAAAACATTACCTCTCTCTTCGATTGCTTTGTCATAGTACATGTACAGAGCTTGGAACGTTAGCAGACATATCACAATGAGGATAATGATTAAAATGCGCCTTGTAGTGTTCCTCCAAATAGTCCTCCTATTTTAGATGGCAAGCAGGAAAATAAGTTTTGGAGTGGGTTCTCTTTACATATATCCAGTAAACGAGCCGCTTTTTTAATTGCTCCGTATTTGCGTTTTAACTTCTCTAGGTTTTCTTGTTAATTGAAGTATAGTTAATTTACTGGTTAGTTTTAGATTGTGTTAGTTTAGTTGTGTATAGCAGAGTGATCCAGTTATCCATATGTAATATATGTGGGCTTGATGTACTTGTGGTCAGCATTCAATTAACTTCTTCACCGGTAGGGGTTTCAGTAGCTGCATTAGTCTCTGGTGTATAGCAGAGTGATTCAGTTATCCATGTATAATATAGATACATGCATATATTCTTTGGGGGGGCTTCCTTTGTGGCTCAGCTGGTAAAGAATCCACCTACAATGCAGGAGACCTGGGTTCAATCCCTGGGTTGGAAAGATTCCCTGGAGAAGGGAAGGGCTACCCACTCCAGTATTCTGGCCTGGAGAATTCCATGGACTGTATAGTCCTTGGGGTCACAAACAGTCAGACATGACTGAGTGACTTTCACTTTCACATATGGTTTTTAAAAATTCTTTTCCATTTATAATTTATTACAAGATATTGAATACAGTTCCCTGTACTACACAGTAGGCCCTTGTTGTTTGTTTAATATATAGGAGTTTGTATTTGCTAATCCTAAACACCTAATTTGTCTCTGCCCCCTCTTTCCCCTTTGATAACTGTAAATTTGTTTTCTATGTCTTTGCCTCTGTTTCTGTTTTGTGAATAAGTTGACTTGTATATTTTTTTTTTAGATTCCACATGTAAGTGATAGCATATGATATTTGTCTTTGTTTGACTTAGTATGATCATTTCTATGTCCATCCATGTTGCTTCCAGTGACATTATTCCATTCTTATGGCTGAGGAATATTCCATTGTATTTGTGTGTGTGTGCATATACGCCACATCTTTATCCATTCATCTGCTGATGGACAGTTAGGCTATCATCATGGTTCTATGACTTAGCTATTGTAAATTGCGCTGCTTTGATCATTGGCGTACATGTATCTTTTTGAATTAGAATTGTTGTCTTTTCTGCATGTATGTTCAGGAGTGGGATTGTTAGCTCATATGGTAGCTCTATTTTTAGTTTTTTAAGCACCTTCCATACTGTTCTCCGTAGAGGTTGCACCAGTTTACATTCGCACCAGCAGTGTGCAAGGATTCTCTTTTCTCCACAACCTCTTTATCATTTCTTGTTTGTAGACTTTTTGATATGGCCATTCTGACTGGTGTGAGGTGATCCCTCATTATAGTTTTGATTTCTATTTCTCTAAGAATTAGCTGTGTGGAGGATCTTTTCAGGTGCCTGGTGGCTATCTGTATATCTTCTCTGGTAAAATGTCTATTTAGATCTGCTCATTTGTTGACTGGGTTTTTTGTTGTTGTTATTGAAGTATATAAGTGTTTATATATTTTGGGAATTAAGTCCTTGTTGGTCACATCATTTGCAAATGTTTTCTCCCATTCCATAAGTTGTCTTCTCATTTTGTTTTGTTTATTTTGTGCAAAGCTACTAAGTTAAGTCTCGTTTGTTTATTTTTGCCTTAATTTCTAATGCCTTGGGAGACTGACCTAAGAAAATATTGTTGTGTTATATGTTAGAGAATGTCTTGCTATGTTCTCTTACAGAAGTTTTATGGTGTCATGTCTTAGATTTAAGTCTTTTAGCCATTTTGAGTTTATTTTTGTGTATAGGGTGAGAGACCGTTTTTACTTCATTGATTGACATATAGCTCTCCAGGCCAGGGATACAAATTATACATAACAGGAGTTGTTGGTCACGACACACATCTCCCTTTTTGCCAAAATATTATTTAAAGCAATTTTATTATCTAATAGCATTCTGGCTAAAGAATCTAGTGCCTACCTGGGAGGCTGGGGCTTGAGCTACTTTGTTTGCCACTCCTATTCTTAAGAGAAAGGTTTCCTAGCTCTGAGAGGAGACCTTGAGACCATAAGGATGCAGCTGGCAGCTGCTAGTAGATAATCTTTTGAGAACATCTGGTTGTGTCCTTGAGTCGGATACTATTTAGAAAACTCGAGTGCTCAGTAATATAGAACTGTGTCTGAAACCACATCCACAGTGTCTACCTACCTGTATTTTGGATTCCTGAACAACGAGGCCTGGCCTGCTGCAGTCCCTAGAGTCACAAAGAGTCAGACATAACTGAGCAACTGAACTGAACAACAGTTATTCTATTTTTTTAATGTATTTTTCAGTGGTTAAAACAGATGTACAGTGTATGTTTAATAGGCCACAAATGGGCTGTTCTGGTTAGCCTAAAGTTCAATTTAAGTCATGTTATAAGCCAGAATGACTTTCCCAGACCTCAGTATGTGAAAATTTCCAGCACATGTCCCACTTAGATAGAATGCATGAATAATCAAAGTAATTGTCCCTTGTTGCCGTAATGGTAGCTGCCTGCCCTGGGTGAGTGGCATCCTTCAGTGCTGGGGCTACAGTTGTGTGTATGCATGTGTGTGTGTATATATAATTTGCCTCCTTATCCAAGTTGGGGGAAAATGATGAGACAAGTAAGCACAGAGGCATGCTGATGGGGAAACACTTCGCAGGTTAGACACATTATCAGTTACACCGAATTTTCATACAAACTCCATAGTTTGACTTCAAGCCATAGGACTGGAGCAGGGAGTGGTACGTGTCCTGAGTGATAATACCCTGTGACAGCTTCATCAGAGAACTTTCTGTCCTTCCTAAACACTGGTGGCAACAGTATGGTTAGAAATAAAACACTAACTTTCAGTGTTGATAGACAAAGTTTTGGGGAAAAGTTCAGCTGAATTAGTGTGATGGATCTTACTGAGCTGGTCTGGATTCTTGGGTTAGCTGTCTGCCATGGCTGCCGTCCCTTTTTTGTCCTCTTGCGGATATCACTTGGGATCAACAGTCCTTTCTACAGACCAGTCCAATTCAGAGGTCTTTCTTAAGTGATAAATATGAATTAGAGAGTTAACTCCCTTCATTGTGCATGAGGTCTTTAAGAATACCTGATAAGAGTTGTCTAAATGATGCCTTTTCCCATAAGTATAATCACCTGGTTGCAGGTCATGGGGCATTTTACCTTCATCCAGACACTTAGAGTACTGTTTGACTTCAGAAAAAAAGCTTAAACTATCCTCTTAATGACTCAAACTTTACAGTAATGTAACATAGTAACAAGGAGCTACTTGAGAAGTTGGTCTTAAGCAGTAAATACTGACTTCAGTCAACAAAACTGGAATTTAATATCCATTGAAACATCTTTTTCTTTCTAAAATGACCCTCATTTTTTATTTTTATTTTTTACCAAATATAGCCAAATTAAAACTAACCTGTTGACAAAGTAAGTCTGATTATGGTTGATTGATCACACAGGCTCTTTTAAATTGGTTCTGCTGGAACTCTCCATAAAGAGCCTCATGAACTAAAGGCCAGGAAAGCTATACCATTGGCTTGTCATCAGATTGTGCCTGTAATCTATATATTTGGGTGATTCCTTCTCTTCTTGAAGTCCCCCAAATATCTCGATGTTCTTGTACCAGTCAGGAGGTAACCTTTCTTATTCATCTGATAAATCTACAGAAAACCTAAGAGTTTCCGGTTCCTGGAAGGATCAGGTAGAGAGAGAAGAGAAGTGTTTGGATTTCACTTACAAAAGTGTAATATCCCACGCTGTGCTAAATTATGATTGGGTTGAGGGGACAGATTTCCTTATATCTGAAAAACAGATTAAAAGTCAATAACGGATTTGGAACAAGATGGCAGAGGAGTAGGTTGATGCGGAGTACATCTCTCTCCACATACACCTTCAGACACAGAAGTGCGTGCAGAAAGGAGTACCTGACCAATGGAAAAGAATATCTAAAGCCACACAGAACTCAGTAGGATGAAGCAACTAGTGGGAAAACCAGGAGTGTTAGTAAGACTGGACCTGCCCTCAGTGGGTGGGGGAACTGAAGCAGGGCTCCAATCCCCACATCGGGGCAATTATCTGAGTCAGAGGAGAAACATGTAAGGCTGAGGGTGAAACAGCTGATCTGTGGCAGCCTAAATGGAATGAGAAGCAGACAGTCCTTGCTGCAGCCATACATACCTCAGACAGGGACACAGGTCCCCTGGAAGGTGCAGCAGCTGGGAGCTGGAGTTTAGGGATTGTGGAGCAATCCCAGGGTGAGGACTGCTGCTGAGTGAGTAGAGATGGATCAAGGGAATGTGAGGGAGGAGATCATGGGGGGAAATGCCTGTGGAGGAAAGCTGGGCAGACTTGGAAGCAAGGCGATAGTGCTGAGTCATGCATAGTGGGGTGGAGCCATCATCATAGCCTCTCTGTCTCATTGGCGGCTGAACAGTAGACTGACCCACCGAATGCCTGACACACTGAACTAGAGAGCAGGACCCCAGCCAGGGGGGCCCCTCTGTGTGCCTGACGTGCCAAACCACAGAGAAGGACCCCAGGCAAGGGAGCCCTGCAAGTGCCTGAACAGGCGAAGCTGGGGAGAAAGAGTGCCAAAGAGGACTTCTGATTGCCAGCTACAAGCGGCTCTAAAAAAGACTCTGATAGGACCATAACTCCTGGGGCAGAGGCAGTCTATGTCCCTGCACACTTGGTGCTGCCAGGGTCCCCCCAAGCCAAGCAGCTGCGCCACCTTCACGCTCAACTCTCACTGGGGCAGAGCTGCCACAGGCAAAAAAAAAAAAGTCTTCCATCTATGCGTACAGGGTCGCTTCTGTCATATCCAAGTCTGCAACCCTGTAGACTGTGGCCTGCCAGGCTTCTCTGTCGGGGGCTTTCTCCAGGCAAGAAGACTGGCATGTATTGGCCAATACTGGTCGCCACGCCCTTCTAGAGCACTATATTTCCTGCTGCCCTAGCTGCCAACTCCTCTGAGTACCTGGTGCTACCAGAACCCCTGCAACCCCAGCAGCCATGCCACCTCCACACCTGGCCCTCACAAGGGCAGACCCAAGTCCTCCAGGGCAGCTTCAGGGGCAAACCCCAGTGGACGACCCACATGCAAAGGTGGGAATAAAGCCACAATTGAAACCCAGGGGCAGTGTGGCTAAGGAAGAAGACCCAAAACCTTCCCACCAAATGTATAAGCTGCACATTAAATCCACACAATCAACTCAGCAGACTCCATGTCTATGGAATATATAAAAGGACACTGAGAGCCCCCACAAAACAAAGCTCACTAGTTCTGATAGCTGTGGACAATGGAGGCAAGACCACACAGGAGTAGGACCAGATAAGAATCTGAGCTGCCCCCACAGCAGCTCCAGAGATCAGCACAGTGTTGGAGGGCATCCTAGGGAGGTGAGGTGGACTGTGACTCCCAGAGAGGGAAAGGACTCTGACAGCAGAGACTCAAGAAAAACATTTATTATTCTTTTATTTTATTTTATTTTAATTGGAGGCTAATTACTTCACAGTATTGTAGTGGGTTTTGCCATACATTGACATGAATCAGCCATGGGTGCACATGTATTCCCCATTCTGAACCCCCTCCCACCTCCCTCCCCATCCCATCCATCTGGGCCATCCCAGTGCACCAGCCCTGAGCACCGTGTCTCATGCATTGAGCCTGGACTGTCGACCTGTTTCACATATGATAATATACATGTTTCAGTGCTATTCTCTCAAGTCATCCCACCCTCTCCCTCTCCCACAGAGTCCAAAAGACTGTTCTATACATCTGTGTCTCTTTTGCTGTCTCGCATACAGGGTTATCGTTACCATCTTTCTAAATTCCGTATATATGCGTTAGTATACTGTATTGGTGTTTTTCGTTCTGACTTACTTCACTCTGTATAATAGGCTCCAGTTTCATCCACCTCATTAGAACTGATTCAAATGCATTCTTTTTAATGGCTGAGTAATACTCCATTGTGTATATGTACCACAGCTTTCTTATCCATTCATCTGCTGATGGACATCTAGGTTGTTTCCATGTCCTGGCTATTATAAACAGTGCTGCGATGAACATTGCGGTACACGTGTCTCTTTCAATTCTGGTTTCCTCAGTGTTTATGCCCAGCAGTGGGATTGCTGGGTCATATGGCAGTTCTATTTCCAGTTTTTTAAGGAATCTCCTCACAGGTCTACATAGTTGCATTCCCACCAACAGTGTAAGAGGGTTCCCTTTTCCCCACACCCTCTCCAGCATTTATTCTTTGTAGACTTTTGGATAGTAGCCATTCTGACTGGCATGAGATGGTACCTCATTGTGGTCTTGATTTGCACTTCTCTGATAAAGAGTGATGTTGAGCATCTTTTCATGTGTTTGTTAGCCATCTATATGTCGTCTTTGGAGAAATGTCTGTTTAGTTCTTTGGCCCATTTTTTGATTGGGTCATTTATTTTTCTGGAATTGAGCTGCAGGAGTTGCTTGTATATTTTTGAGATTAATTCTTTGTCAGTTGCTTCATTTGCTATTATTTTCTCCCATTCTGAATGCTGTCTTTTCACCTTGCTTATAGTTTCCTTCGTTGTGCAAAAGCTTTTAATTAGGTCCCAATTGTTTATTTTTGCTTTTATTTCCATTACTCTGGGAGGTGGGACATAGAGGATCCTGCTGTGATTTATGTCAGAGAGTGTTTTGCCTATGTTTTCCTTTAGGAGTTTTGTAATTTCTGGTCTTACGTTTAAATCTTTAATCCATTTTGAGTTTATATTTGTGTATGGTGTTAGAAAGTGTTCTAGTTTCATTCTTTTACAAGTGGTTGGCCAGTTTTCCTAGCACCACTTGTTAAAGAGATTGTCTTTTTTCCATTGTATATTCTTGCCTCCTTTGTCAAAGATAAGGTGTCCATAGGTGCATGGATTTATCTCTGGGCTTTCATTTATTATTCTTATGTTTTGGCTTGTTCTGTAGATTCTTTTCCCCCCCTTACCTCCTGCCTCTCATTGTAGTTGTCAATTTTATTGGCACTATGAAATCTAATTAAGCTTTTGAGCTTTATTTTTTTTCCCTCAGTCACATTTTTTACTGTTGTTATAAACCTCTGCCTCTACATAGGGCTTTCCAGTTCTCTGGAGTTTTCCTTTTTTTTTTTTTTTTTCTTCTCTCGTTATAATTTTTAACTTTTTAAACCTATTATTATTTTTTCTACATTTATTCCTTTGTTTGCTTTTCCTACTGTTCTTTTCCCCTTGCATTTAAGCTTTACTGTATATAAATCTTCTTTATCTACCTCTATTTAACTTTGCATGTCTATTCTTTCTTTCTTTCCTTTCCTCTCAACATATTTGTTTTATTTTCATTGCTTTATTCCCCAACTGGCACCTTGCTTTCATTTGGTTTTCCAGTTTGTGCTTTAGTTTGTTTTGTTTTTAACTGGTAGATATAATTTTGGTTTCCTTTATTTGCCAGGTCAATCTATTGTACTTTATTTTTGTTGGACTGTTTTGACTTTGCTTATGGGTGTATATGTTCCAATATTTTAATTATTATTTGCTGATTTTGTAACTGCCATTTGTCTGGGGTTCCTGTTTGGTTTCTCGGTTTGGAGTATTTGTTTTAATCTCACTTAATACAAACCGCTTGTGGAATCTTTGTTCCTGACCAGAGATCAAGCCCTGATCCTTTGGAGTGGGAGCACTGACTCCAAGACTCTAGACCACCAGAGAACTAACCCTGCTGCTGCTGCTGCTGCTGCTGCTGCTGCTGCTGCTGCTGCTGCTGCTGCTGCTGCTGCTGCTGCTGCTGCTGCTGCTGCTAAGTCCTTTCAGTCGTGCTGCTGCTGGGGAGTATCAAATAGTGAGAACTTGCACAAAGGAAACCACTTGAATACAAGACCTAGCATCACCCAACCATGGTGTCCTGTGCAGGATGCCTCATCTAAACAACAAATAAAACAAATATACAAACTCAGTCATCAGCAGACAGCATTGCCACCTCACTCAGCTTTGCCCATCAGAGGAAAAACAAACAAAAAATTCAGCACAAATCCAAACCTATACAAAGCTTACACAAACCACTGGACCAATCTTAGAGGGCAGAAACCAAAAGGAAGAAAGAATTCAACCCTGAAGCCTGGGAAAAGGAGACCTCAAACACAATAAGTTAAAAAAAATAATAATGAAAAGGCAGAGAAATACTACGCAAATGAAGGGACAAACTAGAAACACAGAAGCCCAAATAAATGAAGAGGAAATAGGCAAACCAACTGAAAAAGAATTCAGAATAATGATAGTAAAGATGATCAAAAACCTTGAAAACTAAATGGAGAAAATGCAAGAATCAATTAACAAAGGCCTAGAAGAATTAAAGAATAAACATACAAACAACACAATTACTGAAATTAAAAATACTCTAGAAGGAATCAATAGCAGAATATCTGAAGCAGAAGAGTAAATCAATGAGCTGGAAAATAAAATAGTGGAAATAACTTCTGAAGATCCGAACAAAGTAAAAAGAATGAAAAGAACTAAGGATAGTCTCAGAGACCTCTGGGACAATATCAAATGCATTAACATTCGAATTATAGGGGTCCCAGAAGAAGAAGAGAAAAAGTATATGAGAAAATTTTTGAAGAGATTTTATAGTTGAAAACTTCCCCAACATGGAAAAGTAAATAGGTCAATCAAGTCCAAGAAGCACAAAGAGTCCCACACAGGATAAACCCAAAGAGAAATATGCCAAGACACATACTAATCAAACTAACTAAGACTAAACAGAAAGAATATTAAAAGCAGTGAGGGAAAAGCAGCAAGTAACACACAAGGGAAAGCCCATATGCTTAACAGCTGATCTTTCAGCAGAAACTCTGCAGGCCAGAAGGGATACATTTAAAGTACTGAAAGGAAAAAATATATATATAAAGTACTGAAAGGGAAAAATCTACAAGATTACTGTACTCAGCCGGGATCTCATTCTAAATCGATGGAGAAATAAAAAGCTTGCCTGAAGAAGACAAGCAAAAGTTAAGAGAATTCAGTACCACCAAACCAGTTTTACAACAAATATTAAAGGGACTTATGTAGTCAAGAAATACAAGATAAGAAAAAAGATCTACAAAATCAACCCCAAACAATTAAGAAAATGGCAATAGGAACATATATATCAATAATTACTTTAAATGTAAATGGATTAAGTGGGTTTATTAAATTGAGTTTATTTCAGGGATGCAAAGATACTTCAGTATACACAAATTAATCAATGTGATACACCATATTAACAAATTGAAAGACAAAAACCATGCGATAATCTCAGTAGATGTAGAAAAAGCTTTTGACAAAATTCAGCATCCATTTATGACTAAAACTCTTTAAAAATATGCATAGAAGGAACCTATCTCAACATAGTAAAGGCCATATATGATAAGCCTATAGCAAACACTATTCTCAGTGGAGAAAAAAATGAAAGCATTCCCCCTAAGATCAGGAACAAGACAAGGATGCCCATTTTCACCACTATTATTCAACATAGTTCTGGAAATTCTAGGTACAGCAATCAGAGAAGAAAAGGAAATAAAAGGAATCCAGATTGGAAAAGAAGAAAAGCTCTCACTGTTTGCAGATGACATGATATTGTAGATAGAAAGGCCTAAAGATAGTATCAGAAAATTACTAAAGCTGATCAGTGAATTTAGCACAGTTTCAGGATACAAAATCAACACACAGAAATCATTTGCATTTCCATATACTAGCAATGAAAAATCAGTAGGAAAAATTAAGGAATCAATCCCATTCACCATTGCAACAAAAAGAATTAAATATCTAGGAATAAACTTACCTAAGGAGACAAAAGAAGAGAGATATTCCATGTTCCTGGGTAGGGAAAATCAATATTGTGAAAATGACTGTACTACCAAATGCAATCTACAGATTCAATGTGATCCCTATCAAATTACCAATGACATTTTTCACAGAACTAGAACAAAAAATTTCACAATTCATATGGAAACACAAAAGACCCCGAATAGCCAAAGCAGTCTTGAGAAAGAAGAATGGAGTTGGAGGAATCAACCTTCCTGACTTCAGATTATACTACAAAGTTACAGTCATCAAGAAAATTTGGTACTGGCACAAAAACAGAAATACAGACCAATAGAACAAGACAGAAAGCCCAGAAATAAACCCATGCACCTATGGGTACCACATTTTTGACAAAGGAGGCAAGAATATAATATGGGGCTAAGACAGCATCTTCAATAAATGGTGCTGGGAAAACTGGATCAGTTCAGTTCAGTCACTCAGTTGTGTCCGACTCTTTGCAACCCCATGAATCGCAGCACACCAGGCCTCCCTGTCCATCACCAACTCCCGGAGTTCCCTCAAACTCACGTCCATCGAGTCTGTGATGCCATCCAGCCATCTCATCCTCTATCGTCCCCTTCTCCTCCTGCCCCCAATCCCTCCCAGCATCAGAGTCTTTTCCAATGAGTCAACTTTTTGCATGAGGTGGCCAAAGTACTGGAGTTTCAGCTTTAGCATCATTCCCGCCAAAGAACACCCAGGACTGATCTCCTTTCTTCTCCAAAACCACAGTTCAAAAGCATCAATTCTTCGGCACTCGGCTTTCTTCACAGTCCAACTCTCACATCCTTATATGACTACTGGAAAAACCATAGCCTTGACTAGACGGAAAAACTGTCATTTCCACTTCCAAATTTTCTTGATGACTGTAACTTTGTAGTATAATCTGAAGTCAGGAAGGTTGATTCCTCCAACTCCATTCTTCTTTCTCAAGACTGCTTTGGCTATTCGGGGTCTTTTGTGTTTCCATATGAATTGTGAAATTTTTTGTTCTAGTTCTGTGAAAAATGTCAAACCATAGCCTTGACTAGACTAGACTTTGTTGGCAAAGTAATGTCTCTGCTTTTCAATATGCTATCTAGATTAGTCATAACTTTCCTTCCAAGGAGGAAGCATCTTTTAATTTCATGGCTGCAATCACCATCTGCACTGATTTTGGAGCCCCCCAAAATTAAGTCTGACACTGTTTCCACTGTTTCCCCATCTATTTGCCATGAAGTGATGGGACCAGATGCCATGATCTTCGTTTTCTGAATGTTGAGCTTTAAGTCAACTTTTTCACTCTCTTTTTTCACTTTCATCAAGAGGCTTTTTAGTTCCTCTTCACTTTCTGCCATAAGGGTGGTGTCATCTGCATATCTGAGGTGATTGATATTTCTCCCGGCAATCTTGATTCCAGCTTGTGCTTCTTCCAGCCCAGCATTTCTCATGATGTACTCTGCATATAAGTTAAATAAGCAGGGTGACAATATACAGCCCTGATGTACTCCTTTTCCTATTTGGAACCAGTGTGTTGTTCCATATCCAGATCTAACTGTTGCTTCCTGACCTGCATGTAGGTTTCTCAAGAGGCAGGTCAGGTGGTCTGCTATTCCCATCTCTTTCAGAATTTTCCACAGTTTCTTGTGATCCACACAGTCAAAGGCTTTGGCATAGTCAATAAAGCAGAAACATGTTTTTCTGGAACTCTCTTGCTTTTTTGATGATCCAGTGGATGTTGGCAATTTGACCTCTGGTTCCTCTGCCTTTTCTAAAACCAGCTTGAACATCAGGAAGTTCACAGTTCATGTATTGCTGAAGCCTGGCTTCGAGAATTTTGCTCATTACTTTACTAGCATGTGAGATGAGTGCAATTGTGCAGTAGTTTGAGCATTCTTTGGCATTGCCTTTCTTTGGCATTGGAATGAAAACTGACCTTTTCCAGTCCTGTGGCCCCTGCTGAGTTCTCCAAATTTGCTGGCATATTGAGTGTAGCACTTTCACAGCATCATCTTTCAGGATTTGAAACAGCTCAACTGGAATTCCATCACCTCCACTAGCTTTGTTCGTAGTGATGCTTTGTAAGGCCCACTTGACGTCACATTCCAGGATGTCTTGCTCTAGGTGAGTGATCACATCATCGTGATTATCTTGATCTTGAAAATCTTTTTTGTACAGTTCTTCTGCGTATTCTTGCCACCTCTTCTTAATATCTTCTGCTTCTGTTAGGTCCAGACCATTTCTGTCCTTTATCGAGCCCATCTTTGCATGAAATGTTCCCTTGGGATCTCTGATTTTCTTGAAGAGATCTCTAGTCTTTCCCATTCTGTTGGTTTCCTCTATTTCTTTGCATTGATCATTGAAGAAGGTTTTCTTATCTCTTCTTGCTATTCTTTGGAACTCTGCATTCAGATGCTTATCTCTTTCCTTTTCTCCTTTGCTTTTCATTTTTCTTTTCACAGCTATTTGTAAGGCCTCCCCAGACAGCCATTTTGCTTTTTTGCATTTCTTTTCCATGGGGATGGTCTTGATCCCTGTCTCCTGTACAATGTCATGAACCTCATTCCATAGTTCATCAGGCACTCTATCTATCAGATCTAGTCCCTTAAATCTATTTCTCACTTCTGTGTAATCATAAGGGATTAGATTTAGGTCATACCTGTATGGTCTAGTGGTTTTCCCTACTTTCTTCAATTTGAGTCTGAATTTGGCAATAAGGAGTTCATGATCTGAGCCACAGTCAGCTCCCAGACTTGTTTTTGCTGACTGTATAGAGCTTCTCCATCTTTGGCTGCAAAGAATATAATCAATCTGATTTTGGTACTGACCATCTGGTGATGTCCATGTGTAGAGTCTTCTCTTGTGTTGTTGGAAGAGGGTGTTTGACCAGTGCGTTCTCTTGGCAAAACTCTATTAGTCTTTGCCCAGCTTCATTCTGTATTCCAAGGCCAAATTTACCTGTTACTCCAGGTGTTTCCTGACTTCCTACTTTTGCATTCCAGTCCCCTATAATGAATAGGACATCTTTTTGGGGTGTTAGTTCTAAAAGGTCTTGTAGGTCTTCATAGAACCATTCAACTTCAGCTTCTTCAGTGTTACTGGTTGAGGCATAGACTTGGATTACTGTGATATTGAATGGCTTGCCTTAGAAACGAACAGAGATCATTCTGTTGTTTTTGAGATTGCATCCAAGTACTGCATTTTGGACTCTTTGTTGACCATGATGGCTACTCCATTTCTTCTAAGGGATTCCTGCCCGCAGTAGTAGATATAATGGTCACTTGAGTTAAATTCATTCATTCCAGCCCATTTTAGTTCGCTGATTCCTAGAATGTCAATGTTCACTCTTGCCATCTCCTGTTTGACCACTTCCAATTTGCCTTGATTCATGGACCTAACATTCCAGGTTCCTATGCAATATTACTGTTTACAGCATCAGACCTTGCTTCTATCACCAGTCACATCCACAACTGGGTATTGTTTTTCCTTTGGCTTCATCCCTTCATTCTTTCTGGAGTTATTTCTCCACTGATCTCCAGTAGCATATTGGGCACCTACCGACCCGGGAAGTTCCCCTTTCAGTATCCTATCATTTTGCCTTTTTATTTTTTTCATGGGGTTCTCAAAGCAAGAATACTGAAGTGGCTTGCCATTCCCTTCTCCAGTGGACCACATTCTGTCAGACCTCTCCACCATGACCTGCCTATCTTGGGTGGCCCCAGAGGGCATGGCTTGGTTTCATTGAGTTAGACAAGGTTGTAATCTGTGTGATTAGACTGACTAGTTTTCTGTGATTATGGTTCCAGTGTGTCTGTCCTCTGATGCCCTCTAGCAACACCTACTGTCTTACTTGGGTTTCTCTTACCTTGGATGTGGGGTATCTGTTCATGGCTGATCCAGCAAAGCGTAGCTGCTGCTCCTTACCTTGGAGGAGGGGTATCTCCTCAACGCCGCCCCTCCTGACCTTGGACGTGGAGTAGCTCCTCTCGGCCCTCCTGCACCCGCGCAGCCACCATTCCTTGGATGTGGGGCTGCTCCTCCCGGCCGCCACCCCTGGCCTTGGGTGTGGGGTAGCTCCTCTCAGCTGCGCTTCTGCCGTGCGGTCCGTCCCAGCTGGCACACTTCACCCACCTTAGATGGTTACTAAACTGTGAGAAAATACATTTCTGTTGTTTTAAGCCACCGAATTTATGGTAATTTTTTTACAGCAGCTACAAAAACTGGATACCTACATGTAAAAGAATGAGATTAGAACACTTCCTAACACTGTACCAAAGATAAACTCAAAATGGATAAAAGACCTAAGTGTAAGACCAGAAACTATAAAACTCTTAGAGAAAGACATAGGCAGAACACTTGATGACATAAAACAAGATCCTCTGACCCACCTCCTAGAATAATGGAAATAAAACCAAAAGTAAACAAGTGGAACCCTATTAAACTTAAAGAGCTTTTGCGCAGCAAAAGAAACTATAAGCAAGGTGAAAAGACAACCCTCAGAATGGGAGAAAATAATAGCAAATGAAACAACTGACAAAGGATTAATTTCCAGAATATACAAGCAGCTCATACAATGGATCTCGAAGAGTCGGACACGACTTTCACTTTTTCCTTTCACGCACTGGGGAAGGAAATGGCAACCCACTCCATTGTTCTTGCTGGAGAATCCCAGGGACGAAGGAGCCTGGTGGGCTGCCGTCTATGGGGTCACACAGAGTTGGACATGACTGAAGTGACTTAGCAGCAGCAGCAGCAGCATACAACTCAATGCTAGAAAAACAAACAATCCAATCAGAAAGTGGGGAAGAGACCTAAACAGACATTTCTCCAAAGAAGACATACAGATGGCTAACAAACACATGAAAAGATGCTCAACATCACTCATTATTAGAGAAATGCAAATCAAAACCACAATTACCTATCACCTCACATTCTGATGGTCAGAATGGCTATCATCAAAAAGTCTACAAATAGTAAATGCTGGAGAGGGTGTAGAGAAAAGGGAACACTCTTGCACTGTTAGTGGGAATGTCAATTGATACCGCCACTATGGAAGACGGTATGGAGACTCCTTAAAAAACTAGGAATAAAACCACCATATGACTCAGCAATCCCACTCCTAGGCATATACCCTGAGGAAACCGAAATTGAAAAGATAACATGTATCCCATTGTCCATTGCAGCACTTTTTACAAGAGCTAGAATATGGAATCAACCTAGTTGTCTATTGACAGATGAACGCATAAAGAAGTTGTGGTACATATACACGATGGAATATTTCTCAGCCATAAAAAAGGAATGCATTTGAGTCAGTTCTAATGAGGTGGATGAACTAGAGCCTATTATACAAAGTGAAGTAAGTCAGAAAGAGAAAGATAAATGTCATATTTAATGCATATATATGGAATCTAGAAAAACAGTACTGAAGAATTTATTTACAGGGCAGCAATGGAGAAACAGATAGAGAATTGACTTATGGACATGGGGAGAGGGGAGGAGAGGCTGAGCTGTATGGAAAGAATAACATGGAAACTTATATTTCATATGTAAAATAGATAGGCAATAGAAATTTGCTGTGTGGCTCCGGAAACTGAAATAGGGGCTCTATATCAACCTAGAGGGTAGGGATGGGGAGGGAGATGGGAGGGAAGTTCAAAAGGGAGGGGATATATGTATACCTATGGCTGATTCATGTTGAGGTTTGACAGAAAACAACAAAATTGTGTAAAGTAATTATCCTTCAATAAATTTTTTAAAAGTCAATAACATTTCAGACAAAAATGATAAAATTTTTATCACATTTACCAGGTCACTCAGTACTATATAACTAATCCTTTCTGTTAACAGCTTTATCCATCAAGGTTTCCATTAAAATTAATTTTTTACCCAGTTCAGCAGTATGATGTTAGTTATCAGAAACCTATGCTTTTCAAAAAGTCCTTTCGATGAATATTCTTGAGGATGAAGCATTTTTGCAAAAGCATGCAAGTGAATAACAACTGTCTCTGAATGACAAAAGGACTTCAGAAGTCACGGTTATGGCTCAGTGGTAAAGAATCAGCTTTCCAATACAGGACACAAAGGTTCAATCCCTGGGTTGGGAAGGTCCCCTGGAAATGGCAACCCACTCCAGTATTCTGGCCCATGAGAAATCCCATGGGCAGAGGAGCCTGGCAGGCTACAGTCCATGGGGTTGAGAAAGAGTGGAACATGACTTAGCAACTAAACAACAACAGCACCATTGATCATAAACACAACAAAATCAAGAACTGTTTGGAGTAACAAAAAGAAAAAAAGAATTCTGTCAGTTTGATTACATTCTGCTCTGCAGAAATTATAATCATTTTCATCATGTGGTTCTGAAAAAAAAATCCTTCCATGTTTATGGATATACAACGAAAGAGCATAATTTCCTCATGTGCCTTACTTGTGCTGGTATAGTCTTATGTCCAAGATTTTCTGCCGTTTCACTGAAAAAGAACGTTGACTGAAAAGTTGAAAGTATGCCAGCTCTTGTAACAGTTCTTGTTTTATTCTCTTTCATGGTGAGGCCAAGGAGTCTTTCTAAATGGAGATCAGGGAGCAGGAGCCAGACTCTCCAGGGAAGGACAGAGAAGCACCAAGTCTCTGTTTGCTGAGAACTTAGTAGGGGGCGAGCAGGGCAAAGGGCTGACACTGGCAGACACAGGAGGCTGTAATGAGACTCGACATTTGCCCAGTGCTTTTGGTCTTTGAAAGTATATACATACATCATGCGAGCATATGCATACACAGCATATGTATATACTTTCTCTCTTAATCCCAACAATAACCCCCAAAGTACATACATACTCAGGCACTCATAAACAGCATAGGCATACACTGTCTGTCTTGATCCCAACAATAACCCCCAGAGGTAGGCAAAGGATTCTTTCCATCTCAGAAATGAGAAAATGGAACAGGTTAGGGTTAGAGTCACAAGAATAACAAACAATGGAATCACAAGTAAATTAAGCAAAGAAAACAATTGAAAACAAGGAATTTGGTAAGGTGAAGTCAGAAGAGAAAGAGAGCAGGTATGAGCAAAAGTTAGTCTCCATCCCTTGTTTGATGAAGACGGAGGTCAACAGTGTGGCTGATGGAAAGGCCTTTGGCTGAGGAACACATAGGATTGGGCAGAGAGGGAAGGATGAGACCAGGATGAGCATGGAGTTTGGACTTAATGTGACTCTGTAATTAAGTTACAGAACTATTTTTAAAACATACCCTAAACTGCAGGCAAAATATAATACAGACAACATCTTTGTACTCTCTCTGATCTTTATGAGGTACTAGGCACTGTTCCTCCAACAACACTAGGTCCTATTATTACTATCCCCGTTTTACTGATGAAGAGACTGAGGCACAGAGAGGTTAGGTAACCTGGTCAAGGTTGCTAAGATAGGAAGGGGCACAAGTGGCATTTGAGCCAAAGCAGGCTGGATTCAGAGTTCATGCTCTTAACCACTGCAGTATCATATTCCTCTAAGCAAAAAGAAGACTTCCAAAAATGTCTTCTGAAGGTTCTCCTTTGATTTACCTTGTATATTACTGAAACAGCCAGTCTTATCAGCAAAGAGGGTTAAAGTTGTGGATTATCCATCTTTACTTGACTATTTTTTGCAACCCAGAAAGAACCAATAGTTGTAAGCAGTAGATGTAACATCAGAAATCTTCAGGGGCTTCATAATATATGCATACAGTAAAACCCTTGAGAAAAATTAAAAGGCATCTAAAAAAAGTTATTGTTAAAGATCTGACTACCAGACCACCTAACCTGCCTCTTGAGAAATCTTTATGCAGGTCAGGAAGCAACAGTTAGAACTGGACATGGAACAACAGACTGGTTCCAAATAGGAAAAGGAGTACGTCAAGGCTGTATATTGTCACCCTGCTTATTTAACTTATATGCAGAGTACATCATGAAAAACGCTGGGCTGGAAGAAACACAAGCTGGAATCAAGATTGCCGGGAGAAATATCAATCACCTCAGATATGCAGATGACACCACCCTTATGGCAGAAAGTGAAGAGGAGCTAAAAAGCCTCTTGATGAAAGTGAAAGAGGAGAGTGAAAAAGTTGGCTTAAACCTCAACATTCAGAAAACGAAGATCATGGCATCTGGTCCCATCACTTCATAGGAAATAGATGGGGAAACAGTGGAAACAGCGTCAGACTTTATTTTTTGGGGCTCCAAAATCACTGCAGATGGTGACTGCAGCCATGAAATTAAAAGACGCTTACTCCTTGGAAGAAGAGTTATGAGCAACCTAGCTGGTATATTCAAAAGCAGAGACATTACTTTGCCGATTAAGGTCCGTCTAGTCAAGGCTATGGTTTTTCCTGTGGTCATGTATGGATGGGAGAGTTGGACTGTGAAGAAGGCTGAGTACTGAAGAATTGATGCTTTTGAACTGTGGTGTTGGAGAAGACTCTTGAGAGTCCCTTGGACTGCAAGGAGATCCAACCAGTCCATTCTGAAGGAGGTCAGCCCTGGGATTTCTTTGGAAGGAATGATGCTGAAGCTGAAACTCCAGTACTTTGGCCACCTCATGAGAAGAGTTGACTCATTCGAAAAGACTCTGATGCTGGGAGGGATTGCGGGCAGGCGGAGAAGGGGATGACAGAGGATGAGATGGCTGGATGGCATCACAGACTCGATGGACATGAGTCTGAGTGAACTCCGGGAGTTGGTGATGGACAGGGAGGCCTGGCGTGCTGCGATTCATGGGGTCGCAAAGAGTCGGACACGGCTGAGCGACTGAACTGAACTGAAAGATCTGACTGCCATGCATAAGGCCTCTGGGACTTACCCAAGCTGCTGTGACATACATTTTGAGGTAATAACTAAAATTATGACTAACAACATCGTATCAAGGCATATTTAAATTTTTGAAATTTCATATAATTTCTAGAACACTTTTATTAATGACATGCATACAGTATAACCTAAGAAGGTTGACCGCTGCTGTGATAGTGCCTCCCGTGCAATTTAACATATAAAACAATGCCAGTTAGTTTAATATTTCTCTCTCAGATGCTTTAGGAGCTCTCTGGAGTATTCCAAAATTAGCTGGAGATCAAAAGAATTTTAATTAAAATTTGGTATTTGGGGAGCTTGTCAAAAATACCAAAAATTTTTCAGAATATTTGGACGAATAAGATCATAGATCACTGTGAAACAATACTTTTCACGTTAACCAAAGTGACAGAAGATTGGAAGAGCAAATGCCCATCATTTAGGCTGTCTGAGGAAGTCCCCACAGTCCCCTGCTTGGTTACACGTTTACTTTGCATAATATTTTAAAAGTTCATCCATGTTGTATCATATACCAGTACTTCATTCCTTTTTATTGCTGAATTAGTAGTTGTATGGATATGACACATTTTATTTACCTAGTCATCAACTGATGGATATTTGAATTGTTTCCACTTTATGTCTATTATGAATAATGCTGCTATGAACACTTCTGTGCAAGTTTTTGTGTAAACATTTATTTTTGTCTTGGTTGTATACCTAGCAGTGGAGTTGCTGGGTCAAATGGCAGCTCTATACTTAACCTTT
This sequence comes from Ovis canadensis, assembly GCF_042477335.2. Taxonomy (NCBI): domain Eukaryota; kingdom Metazoa; phylum Chordata; class Mammalia; order Artiodactyla; family Bovidae; genus Ovis; species Ovis canadensis. The sequence continues at coordinate 30,611,882 of NC_091248.1, read as the reverse complement.
TGAGGAACTGTTAGACTGTTTTCCAAAGTGGCTGCATCATTTTACCCTCCCACCAATAGTGTATGAGAGTTCCAATTTCTCCCCATCATCACCAACATTTGTAATTATTTGTCTTCTGGGGTATAGCCTTCCTAGCAGGTTTCAAATGGTATCTCATGGTTCTGACTTTCATTTTCCTAATGGCAGTAGGTGTTTGCTTGCTGTAAATTGTGTCTCCCCAAAGATTCATGATTTGGAGTCCTAAAGCCCTAGTGTGACTAGATTGCACATATGACCTTGGGGAGTAATTAAGGTAAAATGGGATCATAAGGAAGGGTGGGGCCCTGACCTGATAGGATTAGCATCCTGAGAAGAGAGGAAAGGCTCAGTGAGGACAAAGTAGCCATCTGCAAGCCAGACAGAGTCTTTTCTAGAAACTGAACCCTGCTGGACCTTGATCCAGGACTTCCAGTCTCCACGAACATGAGAAGGAAATGTCTGTTGTTTAATCCACCTAGCCTGTGGTCTTTTGTTACAGCAGCCCAAGCATATTGAGAATTATTATCTCTTTTTGCAAACCAAGACTCTCAGGGTCACAGGGTCACCACTCACTCTTGTCTGATGCCAAACCTGGACCACATCCCCTTATGCCACTCTGCTTCTGGGTCCCAGAATGTGGGAGAGACATGGTTTTCTACCATGTAGAGCCAGCCAGCTGACCAAAACCACAAATGACCAAGTGTGAAGACTCAGTCTGGAGAATAAGGGGCAGAAACTGGCCAAAAAGTAGAAATAAGGAAATGTCCCAAGTTACTGTCCACCCCATTGGCTTATGCCAGCTACAGATTCAAAGACTAACAGGAGGGACCAAGTCCTCCTGCACTGGTGATTCTCAGACCAAGGACTTCACTGCAGCTTGTTTAGCGCTTTGATTCCCAGTCTCCTCCAGTTCAAATCCTGGCTGGCATCCATCTCACATGTACCCACTTTGTGCAATCTCTATAAAGCTAGACTGAACAGCCCTCAATGAAGAGTGTACTAAGAATCAGGAGTCATATTCGGGAACCATCTCTTGGCCACTTCCAGGTTTATATAGTTTGCTTGGGGCAGGGAGTTCTTTTCAGTTTTTCTTGATGAGGTAGTTCAAGAAGTTTAATCAATGGAATGGACTGTGGAGCCCCTGGGTGCCCACACCACGAATCCAGCTCAGCTGAGTGGACGGCAGTTAGTGTGTTCCATGCTCCGGGTGATGCTCTGTTCTCAGAACTTGAGATGCAGCCTCCTCCAAGTGAAATGTACCTCCAGTTCCAGTCCAAGCTTAAATCATTTAAAAAATTTTTTTGTTTTATATTGGAGTATAGCTGATTTACAATGTTGTGTTAGTTTCAGGTATATAGGAAAGTGATTCAATTATCTATATCCATATCATCTATTCTGATTCTTTTCCCATTTACGTTATTATGGAATATTGACTGGAGTTCCCTGTGCTATACAGTAGGTCCTTGTTGATTATCTACTTTGTGTATGTGTGTGTGCTTGCTAGGTTGCTTCGGTCATGTCCGACTCTTTGCACCTAGGGACTGTGGTCTGCCAGGCTCCTCTGTCCATGGGATTCTCCAGGTGAGAATACCAGGATGGGTTCCCATGTGTTCCTTCAGGGGATCTTCCCGACCCAGGGATCCAGCCCACGTCTCCTGCATTTTCAGGTGGGTTCTTTACCACCTGGGAAGTAGTGTGTAATGTCAATCCCAAGCTCTCAATTTATCCCGCCCACCACCACTTAAACAACTTAACCCTCTTTACCTGGTTGTGAAGCTGTTGGGGGCCATTTTTTTCTCTCCCTAAGAGGAAAAGGCTTCAAACTCTGTCATATTTGGACTCTCCCACTGAGCCAGAATTCACTGTACCAAACCTTCTCTTAAGCCACCTTGATTTTAAGAGATCTGTGGCTCATTTCTGTTAAAATCTTTTCTACCATTTCCTTCTACTCAATATTTTTTCCCCTTCTCTTGATTATTTAGAAATTAACATGCACTTTCTCTCAGGTTATATGGCTAACAGTTCAGTTCAGTCGCTCAGTCGTGTCCAACTCTTTGTGACCCCATGAATCGCAGCACGCCAGGCCTCCCTGTCCATCACCAACTCCCGGAGCTCACTCAGACTCACATCCATCGAGTCAGTGATGCCATCCAGCCATCTCATCCTCGGTCATCCCCTTCTCCTCCTGCCCCCAATCCCTCCCAGCATCAGAGTCTTTTCGAATGAGTCAACTCTTCGCATGAGGTGGCCAAAGTACTGGAGCTTCAGCTTTAGCATCATTCCTTCCAAAGAAATCCCAGGGCTGATCTCCTTCAGAATAGACTGGTTGGATCTCCTTGCAGTCCAAGGGACTCTCAAGAGTCTTCTCCAACACCACAGTTCAAAAGCATCAATTCTTCGGTGCTCAGCCTTCTTCACAGTCCAACTCTCACATCCATACATGACCACAGGAAAAACCATAGCCTTGACTAGACGGACCTTAGTCGGCAAAGTAATGTCTCTGCTTTTGAATATACCAGCTAGGTTGCTCATAACTTTTCTTCCAAGGAGTAAGCGTCTTTTAATTTCATGGCTGTAGTCACCACCTGCAGTGATTTTGGAGCCCCCAAGAATAAAGTCTGCCACTGTTTCCCCATCTATTTCCCATGAAGTGATGGCACCGGATGCCATGATCTTAGTTTTCTGAATGTTGAGGTTTAAGCCAACTTTTTCACTTTCGTCTTTCACTTTCATCAAGAGGCTTTTTAGTTCCTCTTCACTTTCTGCCATAAGGGTGGTGTCATCTGCATATCTGAGGTGATTGATATTTCTCCCAGCAACCTTGATTCCAGCTTGTGTTTCTTCCAGCCCAGCGTTTCTCATGATGTACTCTGCATGTAAGTTAAATAAGCAGGGTGACAATATACAGCCTTGACGTACTCCTTTTCCTATTTGGAACCAGTCTGTTGTTCCATGTCCAGTTCTAACTGTTGCTTCCTGGCCTGCATATAGGTTTCTCAAGAGGCAGGTCAGGTGGTCTGGTATTCCCATCTCTTTCAGAATTTTCCACAGTTTATTGTGATCCACACAGTCAAAGGCTTTGGCATAGTCAATAAAGCAGAAATAGATGCTTTTCTGGAACTCTTTTTCCATGATCCAGCAGATGTTGGCCATTTGATCTCTGGTTCTTCTGCCTTTTCTAAAACCAGCTTGAACATCAGGAAGTTCACGGTTCACATACTGCTGAAGTCTGGCTTGGAGAATTTTGAGCATTACTTTACTAGTTTGTGAGATGAGTGCAATTGTGCAGTAGTTTGAGCATTCTTTGGCATTGCCTTTCTTTGGCATTGGAATGAAAACTGACCTTTTCCAGTCCTGTGGCCCCTGCTGAGTTCTCCAAATTTGCTGGCATATTGAGTGTAGCACTTTCACAGCATCATCTTTCAGGATTTGAAACAGCTCAACTGGAATTCCATCACCTCCACTAGCTTTGTTCGTAGTGATGCTTTGTAAGGCCCACTTGACGTCACATTCCAGGATGTCTTGCTCTAGATGAGTGATCACACCATCGTGATTATCCGGGTCATGAAGATCTTTTTTGTATAGTTCTTTTGTGTATTCTTGCCACCTCTTCTTAATATCTTCTGCTTCTGTTAGGTCTGTACCATTTCTGTCCTTTATCAAGCCCATCTTTGCATGAAATGTTCCCTTGGGATCTCTGATTTTCTTGAAGAGATCTCTAGTCTTTCCCATTCTGTTGTTTTCCTCTATTTCTTTGCATTGATCACTGAGGAAGGCTTTCTTATCTCTTCTTGCTGTTCTTTGGAACTCTGCATTCAGATGCTTATCTCTTTCCTTTTCTCCTTTGCTTTTCACTTTTCTTCTTTTCACAGCTATTTGTAAGGCTTCCCCAGACAGCCATTTTGCTTTTTTGCATTTCTTTTCCATGGGGATGGTCTTGATCCCTGTCTCCTGTACAGTGTCACGAACCTCATTCCATAGTTCATCAGGCACTCTGTCTATCAGATCTAGGCCCTTAAATCTATTTCTCACTTCCACTGTATAATCATAAGGGATTTGATTTAGGTCATACCTGAATGGTCTAGCAGTTTTCCCTACTTTCTTCAATTTGAGTCTGAATTTGGCAATAAGGAGTTCATGATCTGAGCCACAGTCAGCTCCCGGTCTTGTTTTTGTTGACTGTGTAGAGCTTCTCCATCTTTGGCTGCAAAGAATATAATCAGTCTGATTTCGGTGTTGACCATCTGGTGATGTCCATGTGGAGTCTTCTCTTGTGTTGTTGGAAGAGGGTGTTTGCTATGACCAGTGCATTTTCTTGGCAAAAGTCTATTAGTCTTTGCCCAGCTTCATTCCGTATTCCAAGGCCAAATTTGCCTGTTACTCCAGGTGTTTCTTGACTTCCTACTTTTGCATTCCAGTCCACTATAATGAATACGACATCTTTTTTGGGTGTTAGTTCTAAAAGGTCTCATAGGTCTTCATAGAACCGTTCAACTTCAGCTTCTTCAGTGTTACTGGTTGAGGCATAGACTTGGATTACCGTGATATTGAATGGTTTGCCTTGGAGACGAACAGAGATCATTCTGTCATTTTTGAGATTGCATCCAAGTACAGCAGTTGCTGCTAAAGAAAATGTAGAAAAACAGAAATACAAATGTTAAAGAGAGATTATCTACAACCCAGACACAACCACTGTTAACTTTTGTACCTTCTTCGTGTCTTTTTTAAAATTCACATATATATATTTTTATAAAACTATGGGTCACACTGTTTTGTGTAAGTCCTGCCATGCTCCTCTTCAGAAAGGTGGACCAATTTATTCTTCTAATGGTATATATGAAGATAATCATATTCCTGCTACCCCATTGTGAAAGTAAAAGTCGCTCAGTTGTGTCCGACTCTTGGTGACCTCATGGACTATACAGGCCATGGCATTCTCCAGGCTGGAATACTGGAGTGAGTGGCCGTTCCCTTCTCCAAGGGATCTTCCCAACCCAGGGGTTGAACCCAGGTCTCCCACATTGCAGGCAGATTCTTTACCAACTGAGCGCTACCCCATTAAACACTGAATATTATCCTTCCTGTTAATCTTCACCAGTTTAAAGGAAACAAATTGATTCCATTTGTATTGCTTTGATCATTAGTGAGGCTAAACCTTTATTTTCACATTGATCATTCCCTTGAACTCCACCCTGTCTTTATATCAGGAGTGTGTGAAGCAGTTCAGTTCAGTCACACCCAGGTCAGCCCTGTGGGCTGCAGGTCTGATGAATGGACAGTAAGAAGGGGGTTGCAGGCAGAAGGAAGAAGATTGCCAAGGATTCTGCAAAAATGAAGATCATATTCTTTGTCCTCTTCTTTTAGAACACATCACTAAAGGAATGCATGCCCATTGTAAGCAGAAATCAGGTATTTCCAAAGGGCTTATGAATATTGTGAATACTCACCTCCGCCCTCTTCTTGCACCACCCGCAGATCCGTCCCGTGGTTTAACCATCTTTGGTCTCCTTGCATGTCTTTGTTGTCTTCCTGCGGGACCTGAATTTAGCAGAGTGACCAGGAGAAAGGGTCGGGGATTCAAAATAAAATGCGTTCCTCATACAAAGCTCCCAGGGTGGTCAGTTGGGAAGGAAAGCAGGGCAGACCACCCCCGGGGTTTGTCTGAAATCAAATGGGCAGATGAATGGAGAGCAAGCTACATTATCCAGCTTGCCTTGATTTCAGGCTGTATGGAAAATGGCAGGCTGTTGACTGTAACACATGAGCAGTGGCCTTTGTTAAGTGCTGTCCCTTGAGTATAACCCCTTTCCTTTACAAAGCAGAATGGAAAACCTGAGACATGGTTTGCCTTTTCCCTCATGAACCCTTTGCTCCGTCTGGCAGGTCCCTGTGAAGCCCTCCATCCACCTTTGATCCAGTCTGCTTCCCCACAGGGGCTTGAAATAACATCCACTGCCTGCAGGCCCACACCCAGGTCTGGCTTAAGGGATGTCATCAAAGTCAAGCTTAAAATTTATGCCCAAATCTGAGTAGAATCTGTAGTGTGAAATGCAACCCATTTCTTATCATCGGAAAATCTTTTGGAAGGAAAATGATCTAATTATTCAAATTCTTAGTCAATTTTAAGAAAATGACTCTTGAATGAGAGGGGTCATCACCCAACTGATCTGGAACTTTGAAAACATTTTCCTCTCCTGAGCAACTCAGAGGCCTCTGGAATGGAACAGGCCATTAGAATCAATGGATCACTAGCCTCCTGTTCATTAAAGGGAAAAAAAAAAAAAAAGACATTTGAGATGGAAATATTTCCCATTATTTTCAGAGATTCTGCTTTTCCACTGATCATCTATCCTCCTCTCTTTGCCTCCCTTCCCACAGGGAATCCTTTCCTGCAAGGATTTAATTTTTCCCTCCACTGGATTGTCTTAGGTATGATGGTTTAATGGTAGGCAACTTTCCATCACAGTCTATTAATAGTAAACTATCATGTGAGTTGTTCAAGTAACAGAATTATATATGAGAAAGCTTTGTCTTGAACTTAGTCCAAATGGCCTTCATTCAAGGAGTGTCCATTCTGAAAAGGCAAGCATCATTTTCTGGAGCCAGAGGATGGAGTGATACAGGTGAGACTCTAGGTGATATTGGTGCCAGTAATGGTGCTAGTGGTAAAGAATCTGCCTGCCGAGATACGAGACGCAGGTTCAGTCCCTGGTCAGGAAGATCCCCTGGAGGAGGGCATGGCAGCCCATTCCAGTATTCTTGCCTGGAGAATCCCATGGACAGAGGGGCCTGGGAGGTTACATTCCATGGGGCTGCAAGGGAGGCTGGAGGGCAGCTGCTGTATTGTATATTAGTTCTCAAGCCCGAGATGACAAATTACCTCCAAACTTAGTACCTTAAAACAACAAACATTCTCTCACACACTTTCTGAGGGTCAGGAGCCCAGGAGTGATTTAGCCAGCCTGGCTTGAGGTCTCTCATAGGAGTCAACAGTCAAGCTGTGGCCTGGGGCTGCAAGCGTCTGAAGCTTCACTGGGGCTGAAGAGTTGTTTCCAAGCTCACTCACATGGCTGCTTGCAGGCCTCAGTTCCTCGCCAGCTGGAGGCCAGGGGACTCTGCTGCTCACTGTGTGGGCCTCTCCATAGACTCCCTGAGTATCCTCACAGTGTAGCTTTCCCCGTAGCGAGTGATCCAGGCGTGCACGTGTGAGACAGCAGCCTGTCTATGCTGCTGTGCAGCCGCTAACTTCTGTCCAACTCTATGACCCCATGGATTGCAGTATGTCCGGCTTCCCTGTCTTTCACCAACTCTCAGACTTTGCTCAAACTCATGTCCATGGACTCAGTGAAATCCAACCATCTCAACCTCTGCTGCCCCCTTCTCCTTTTGCCCTTAGTCTTTCCCAGCATCAGGGTCTTCTCTGAGTCGGCTCTTTGCATCAGGTGGTCAAAGTATTGGAGCTTCACCTTCAGTCCTTCCAATGAATATTCAGGGCTGATCTCCTTTAGGATGGACTGGTTTGATCTCCCTGCTGTCCAAGGGACTCTCAAGAGTCTTCTCCAGCACCACAGTTCAAAAGCATCAATTCTTTGGTGCTCGGTCTTCTTTATGGTCCAACTCTCAAGTTCATTCTTGATTGCTGGAAAAACCACAGATTTGACTACACAGTTGTCATTCTGTAACCTAAGCTTGAAAATGACAACCTGTCACTTCTGTTGATTTCTATTTTTAAGCAAGTCCAGCCCACACTTAAGGGGAGGAAAATTAAACTCTACGTCTGGAAGGGAGTAGTATAAAAAAATTTGATTTACACTGTTGTATAAAGTTCTGATGTACAGCAAAGTGTGTGTATATATATATATATATAATTATATATCTAATTCTTTTCCATTATAGTTTATTAAAAGATATTATAGTTCCCTGTGCTATATACAGTAAGACATTGCTTATCTGTTTTATACATAGTGAAAGTGAAAGTAAAGTCGCTTAGTCGTGTCTGACCCTTTGCCATCCCATGGACTGTAGCCTACCAGGCTCCTCAGTCCATGGAATTCTCCAGGCAAGAGTGCTAGAGTGGGTTCTCATTTCCTTTTCCAGGGGATCTTCCCAACCCAAGGATCAAACCCGGGTTTCCAGCACTACAGGCAGATGCTTTACCGTCTGAGCCACCAGGGAAGCCTTTATACATCGTAGTGTGTATCTATTAATCTCAAGGCCCTAATTTATCCCTTCTACCTCTTTCCCCTTTGGTAATCATAAGTTTTCTATGTCTGAGAGTCTGTTTTTTGTTTTTCTGGTTTTTTTTTTAAGAAAATTATATCCATTCATCTGCTGATGGGCACTTAGATTGCCTCCATGTCTTGGCTGTGGTAAATAGTGCTATTATGAACATCAGGTGCATGTATCTTTCTGAATTAAGAGTTTTTGTCTTTATTGGATATATGACCCGGAGTAGGATTGCTGGCTCATATGGTAGCTCTATTTTTAGTTTTTTAAGCAACCTGTATACCGTTCTCCACAGTGTTTGCACAAATTTACACTCTCACCTACAGTGTAGGAGCATTCCCTTTTCTCCACACCCTCTCCAGCGTTTATTATTTGTAGACTTTTTGATGATGGCCATTCTGATTGGTATGAGGTGATGCCTCATTGTGGTTTTAAATTATGTTTCTCTAATAATTAGCAAAGTTGAGCATCTTTTGGTATGCCCATTAGCCATCTGTTTGTCTTCTTTGGAGAAACATCTAAGTCTTCTGCCCATTTTTTGATTGGGTTGTTTTGTTATTGAGCTGTTTTGAGTGTTCGTATATTTTGGAAATTAAGCCCTGTTGGTCTCATTGTTTGCAAATATTTTCTCCCATTCCATAGGTTGTCTTTTCTTCTTTTTTCTGTGCAAAAGCTTATATTCTGCACAAAAATCTTCTAAGTTTAAATCTGATCTGTTTATTTTTGGTTTTGTTTCTATTTCCTCAGGAGACTGATCTAAGAAAACAGTTATGGTTTATGTCAAGAGAATGTTTTGCGTACATTCTCTTGTAGGAGTTCATGGTGTCATGTCTTATATTTAAGTCTTTAAGCTATTGTAAGTGTATTTTTGTGTATGATGTGAGGGAATATTCTGACTTCATTGATTTTCACATGGCTGTCCAGCTTTACCAAAACTACTAGCTGAAGAGACTGTGGACATATTTTTGAAACAACCACATTTATGACACAGGTTACCCAATCTAGCTTATTCTTTGGTCTATGCTGCTAAGTTGCTTCAGTCGTGTTCTGTGAGACCCCACAGACAGCACGGCCCAACAGGCTCCTCTGTCCCTGGGATTCTCCAGGCAAGAATAGTGGAGTGGGTTGCTGTTTCCTTCTCCAGTGCATGAAAGTGTAAAGTGAAAGCGAAGTTGCTCAGTCGTGTCTGACTCTTAGCAACCCCATGGACTGCAGCCCTCCAGGCTCCTCCACCCATGGGATTCTCCAGGCAAGAGTACTGGAGTGGGGTGCCATCAGCAGAGGTCAGGTCAGTTCAGTTCAGTCGCTCAGTTGTGTCCGACTCTTTGTGACCCCGTGAATCGCAGCACGCCAGGCCTCCCTGTCCATCACCATCTCCCAGAGGTCACTCAGACTCACGTCCATTGAGTCCGTGATGCCATCCATCCATCTCATCCTGGGTCATCCTCTTCTCCTCCTGCCCCCAATCTCTCCCAGCATCAGAGTCTTTTCCAATGAGTCAGCTCTTCGCATGAGGTGGCCAAAGTACTGGAGCTTCAGCTTTAGCAACATTCCTTCCAAAGAAATCCCAGGGTTGATCTCCTTCAGAATGGATTGGTTGGATCTCCTTGCAGTCCAAGGCACCGTCAAGAGTCTTCTCCAACACCACAGTTCAAAAGCATCAATTCTTCAGCTCTCAGCTTTCTTCACAGTCCAACTCTCACATCCATACATGACCACAGGAAAAACCATAGCCTTGACTAGACGGACCTTAGTCGGCAAAGTAATGTCTCTGCTTTTGAATATACTATCTAGGTTGGTCATAACTTTTCTTCCAAGGAGTAAGCGTCTTTTAATTTCATGGCTGCAGTCACCATCTGCAGTGATTTTGGAGCCCCAAAAAATTAAGTCTGACACTGTTTCTACTATCTATTTCCCCATCTATTTCCCATGAAGTGATGGGACCAGATGCCATGATCTCCGTTTTCTGAATGTTGAGCTTTAAGCCAACTTTTTCACTCTCCTCTTTCACTTTCATCAAGAGGCTTTTTAGTTCCTCTTCACTTTCTGCCGCAAGGGTGGTGTCATCTGCATATCTGAGGTTATTTATATTTCTCCCAGCAACCTTGATTCCAGCTTGTGTTTCTTCCAGTCCAGTGTTTTTCATGATGTACTCTGCATAGAAGTTAAATAAGCAGGGTGACAGTGTACCTTGATGTACTTGATGTACTCCTTTTCCTATTTGGAACCAGTCTGTTGTTCCATGTCCAGTTCTAACTGTTGCTTCCTGGCCTGCATACAGATGTCTCAAGAGGCAGGTCAGGTGGTCTGGTATTCCCATCTCTCTCAGAATTTTCCACAGTTTATTGTGATCCACACAGTCAAAGGCTTTGGCATAGTCAATAAAGCAGAAACAGATGTTTTTCTGGAACTCTCTTGCTTTTTCCATGATCCAGCGGATGCTGGCAATTTGATCTCTGGTTCCTCTGCCTTTTCTAAAACCAGCTTGAACATCAGGGAGTTCATGGTTCACATATTGCTGAAGCCTGGTTTGGAGAATTTTGCTCATTACTTTACTAGCATGTGAGATGAGTGCAATTGTGCAGTAGTTTGAGCATTCTTTGGCATTGCCTTTCTTTGGCATTGGAATGAAAACTGACCTTTTCCAGTCGTGTGGCCCCTGCTGAGTTCTCCAAATTTGCTGGCATATTGAGTGTAGCACTTTCACAGCATCATCTTTCAGGATTTGAAATAGCTCAACTGGAATTCCATCACCTCCACTAGCTTTGTTCGTAGTGATGCTTTGTAAGGCCCACTTGACGTCACATTCCAGGATGTCCTGCTCTAGGTGAGTGATCACATCATCATGATAATCCAGGTCATGAAGATCTTTTTTGTACAGTTCTTCTGTGTATTCTTGCCACCTCCTCTTAATATCTTCTGCTTCTGTTAGGTCCGTACCATTTCTGTCCTTTATCAAGCCCATCTTTGCATGAAATGTTCCCTTGGTATCTCTCATTTTCTTGAAGAGATCTCTAGTCCTTCCCAATCTGTTGTTTTCCTCTATTTCTTTGCATTGATCACTGAGGAAGGCTTTCTTATCTCTTCTTGCTATTTTTTGGAACTCTGCATTCAGATGCTTATATCTTTCCTTTTCTCCTTTGCTTTTCGCCTCTTCTTTTCACAGCTATTTGTAAGGCCTCCCCAGACAGCAGAGGTCAGTAAATGTTTTTTCTATAAGGGCGGTTGTTGTTCAGTCACTCAGTCATGTCTGACTCTTTGTGTCTCTGCAGCATGCCAGGCTTCCCTGTCCTTCACCATCTCCTGGAGCTTGCCCAAACTCATGTCCATCGAGTCAGGGATGCCATTCAACCATCTCATCCTCTGTCATCCCCTTCTCCTCCTGCCCTCAATCTTCCCCAGCATCAGGGTCTTTTCCAGTGAGTCAGTTCTTCACATCAGGAGGCCAAAGTATTGGAGCTTCAGCATCAGTCCCTCCTATGAATATTCAGGATTGATTTCCTTTAAGATTGACTGTTTGATCTCCTTGCAGTGGAAGGGACTTTCAAGAGTCTTCTGCAACACTGTAGTTCAAAAGCATCTATTCTTTGGTGCTCAGCCTTCTTTATGGTCCAACTCTCACATCCATACACAACAAGTGGAAATATGGATAGCTTTGGCTATACAAACTTTTGTTGGCAAAGTGATGACTCTGCTTTTTAATACAGTGTCTAAGTTTGTAATAGCCTTTCTTCCAAGAACAACCATCTTTTAATTTCATGGCTGCAGTCACCATCTGCAGCGATTTTGGAGCCCAAGAAAATAGTCTCAGTTTCCATTGTTTCCCCATCTATTTGCCATGAAGTGATGGGACCGGATACAATGATTTTCATTTTTTTGAATGTTGAGTTTTAAGCCAGCTTTTTCATTCTCCTCTTTCACCTTTATCAAAAGGCTCTTTAGTTCCTCTTTGCTTTCTGCCATAAGGGTGGTGTCATCTGCATATCTGAGGGACCAAATGGTAAATATTTTAGGCATTGTGAGCCACACTGTCTCTGTGGTAGCTACTGAATTCTGCCATTGTACAGCAGAGTCGCCAAAGGCAGTACATAAGGAACTAAGCGTGGCTTTGTTCCAGTATGTATGTATGTGTTAAGTCACTCATTCATGTCTGACTGCAACCCTGTCGACTATAGCTCGCCAGGCTCTTCTATGGGGATTCTTCAGGCAAGAATACTGGAGTGGGTTGCCATTTCCTTCTCTAGGGGATCTTCCCAACTTCCCAGGATCAGACCTGGGTCTCCTGTATTACAGGCAGATTCCTTACCATCTGAGCCACCAGACAGTATAAATGTAGATTTATAAAAATAGACATTGGGGAAGATTTGGTCCGTGGGCTATGGTTGGCTGACCCCTAGTCTACAGCTGAAGAGATTTTTGGAAGTCCAGCAAACTTATTTTTCTTGCCATTTGAATCCTGTTTCAAAAGAAATTCATCCACATAGCATGGCTGTCTTACCTACCACCATCACAGCTCTAGCAGCTTCATATTTCAGTGGTGAACTAGTAGGAAGACAGGCAATTTTGATTTAGGTGAAGAAAATGTCAGAAAATAGTGTTCTAGTCCTTGTTTTCTGGGAAACAGAAGGAACATAAGTGTGAAGGAGAAGAGCTAACTTGGTATGACAGGAACAAGAGTGTCTTCATTCCGTTTAATCACTGAAGTTGAAATGAGGCAAGAAGTCCAAGAGGAGATGCTTGCTAGATATCTGGAACTGTGGGGCTAGACTATAGCATTCAGCTTTTGACTCAAGGTGTGAATTATGGGATCTACCTTCACAAAATTCCTGTAGTTCTAAGGAACCCTAAGTTCACCAAAGTGAGTTTACCAGGGAAGACAGACTTGTGAGGTCCAAAGATGGGGTAGGAGATAGAAGCTGCTTATAGGGAGTAAGTTGGGGATAACTGAACTTCAGAGCTAGAACTCACTTCACACTGTGGGTGGTGGTAAACATTTATTTTGTGATATTCATAAATAACCTTTATTTCTATTAACATAGGGTTAAACATAAAATTTTTAGAATTTCTCCTTCCTTGTTCCTTAGGTTTGATTTTGCAAATACTAACTTGTCTCAGGGCCATTTATTATTAAGCTTGTATGATCAAGCAAAGATGGGGCTGAAATTCCACTTTTTCTCCACATTCATTTGCAGTGGAATTTTAAACTTGTATACAGTAGATAATTTCCTGCTTAAATCATATATAGTCCTGAAGAAGACAATGGATCAAACTTACTCTTAAAAAGTTATATTTTTTAAAGCCCCAAACATAATCATTTTAGGTTCAACTTAAATCTGTTTAGTGAGAGGTGCTTTGGAAATGAAGACTATGCTGCTGGCAAAGTATTTCTCAAAGCAGTTAGTTTTTGCTTTCAAGCTACCACATGGCCTATGATGACCCTATTTAGGTAACTGGGAAAAACATCAACACTCTTTTGCTCTGTAAATAAAAAGAGTGAAATTTTTAAAATTTTTGCTGCAATCTCCTTTGTGGTGATTTCATTAAACAAACATTTTCATAAATAATTCTTAGGCATAGAATGATGACATGAGGACAGTGTCTTCTCTTTTTAAGGTGCTCATTGCTGGGAACAGAACAAAGACTTGGTGAACTTCAGACATCACATTTCTTAGCTTGTGATGAAAAGTGTGTAAATAAAAATATCAAGAGGAAACCAGGCTGTGGAAATCTAACCCAGTCAGTGTACCTCCAACCCGAGAGCTGAATTCATCCTTGTCAGGTAAGATGCTAAAAGCCCAGTCTTTCCAAAAACATAGTGAACTATTCCAGTTTTACTAATAACTTTATTTAAATAAGAAGACACAGGAACTTCTATACTGAAAAAATACAAAACAAAAGCCACACATTTCCTTGTGTAAAGCCATATTGTATGGTAACTCAAATACTGTTCAGCGCAGTGTAGAATTAAACAGTACAACTATATACAAAATTTAAACAATCTCTGACAAATTTCTACAGCTGGATGTAGGATACATTTGAGCTCAACAACTTCTGGGAAATTTACATGGCAAAGCATAAGCTTTAACACATTTGGTTCAAAACTTTAATATATGCTAAGAACAAATGTACAACACAATATTTAGTTTTCTCATGAGAAAATAAAAGCACATGTCACTATAAATATCGTACATCAGATTTCATTACCAAAAAAAGCATATTCAGTCCATCGTTCAGAAATTGATATTGATACTATTGCATCTTATTTGGACAAAAGCAGAGTATAAGATCAACACATTATGTAATGCTAAACCAGATATCAGAAGTTAATGGAGCTCATATTTATCTTACAGAACTAATAATTTTCTCCCTTTAACCATAATCTACAAAATATAGTATTTTCATCAAGGCCTGAGATTATTAGGGTTAAAGGTGTCTTCTGCTGAATAGATTGTTTTAAAAGGTTCCCCTGTGAAAATGGTGAAAGTAAACTGAGTCTTTCCCATGACAGTCTCCTACAATATAACACTGACTAATTGAAAGGAGCCAGAATGCACCTTCAGGAGAGAATATTACTGCAAACTTTGGTGGAAAGAAGATAACTGGGATCATGACAAAATAATACACTGAACACATACACAAACATATACACACACATATATATATCATTTCTTAAAAAAAAATCAATGGTGTTGCTTTCTTCTTTATCACATCTTCCTTCTTAAACCTCCTTAGAAAATAAAACAAAGGAAAACCCAGGAATGACTGAAAGGAACTGAAACGCTCCTGTAACTGTAGGCACCTTGTTCCCCTAATTCTTCAGAAAATTGTGCCATACACTTTCGGTGCAGATCAAACAACGGTTTTATTGAACTGAAGGAATAAACACACAGAAACTTCTCTCCGCTTTTGAGCATACTCTTTGTGCTGCAGAAAACAATGTCAGAAGTTGGGCTCTTTCACTGACCAATCTGGAACATCTAGGGCTCTCCTCACACTTCAGGAAGTTATGCCAAGTCTGCAGGGTCAAGGCTCTTTACTTGGGTTTATGGTCTACTCCATGCTTCCAAAATATGAACAGAAGTGTTCATGGTATTATTGCGAGAGGCTTAAATGAAACAGCTCCACACTGCTTGCACTTGCGAGTCACCAAATAACCTATTTTGAATTCGGAGACTCACATGTGCTCTCTCTACATTAAAACAACTCATGCACCTGAACTGCTTGAGGAAAATAACCAGTCTGTCATTTCTTAACCTGCAGATTCAAGAATTTCCAAAAGAGAAACGAAACGTGACTATGCCTTTGGATAGATCAGTAGCATTTCATGACCCTGATGGCCAACATAAACAAAAAAACCTCAGCCATCCTCTGGGAAAATTACACCTAGACATTCTTGTCTTTAACATCCACACACACACTGGGGGAATGTTTCGTACAGCCTAGTACCTGATACTTTATTCGCAACACTGTATCAGTCATTAACTGAGCAACACCTGAACTTGTTAACAAAAAAAAAAAGCCACATTTACACATGGTGAAACAGTGAATGCAACAGTTGTTTCACTTGTAACCCCATGACAACAGTGATGTCAGACACCACGGATTTGCTGGTTCTCCTCGCGTTCACCCATGTCCAGGATTTCTGTCCTCCTAGGGTTGAATGCACTTCTTATTCTAAGAATGTGGAATGTAATGAGGAAAGGGAAATGCATAAAAGAAGAAAAGGCAAAAGAGTGCTGTTCCCTCTTTAGCTTTTTAGCTGTGAAATAGTTAATATCCCAATATGATATACATTCCAAGTTACCTGAGTTTAGACTTCAACTGAAGTACCTGAAGCTAGGCCATAGGGTGGGCCCTGTGCAACTGTTGTGGCCATTTGTTTATTTTTTGCATTGTATGTATTACAGAAGTTAGAAACAAACACCTGGATCAATTGTAAACATAATCCTGAAGTACAGTATTTTTCCATAGGACAAAACACAGCAAGACATTTTCTATTTAGACAGGCAACTTTCTGATATAGAGCTTATTTATACTGAAGATTTGGGGACAAAACACAGGACACAGTACTAATCTGTCAAACATACTATGAAATGCATAGTCTCCACTTAGAATGCTGAATGATACACACATTTTGCAAGCATTACTGCTTTCCACAAAAACTGCTGAATAGGAGTTCCGTCCCTGCCAAGATAAGTGCTGAGATACTTGATGATTCTGATTCAGTCTTCTGTTGGTGGTGGTGGTGCTGTCAGAAAGTCGGTCACTCCATGCAGATGGGTGTCTGAGATCTAGTTCTAATGCGTGGGAAACAGGGTGGAGGCCAGCTCCCCCTTCGCTTTAGATGACCACGTAGTTGTGAGCAGAGATGTGGTCCTCACCCGGCAGCTCCTGCAGGAACTGCTGCTGCTGGGATGGCTGTTGGGCAGAGGCCTCCGCGGAGCCCGCTATGCTGGTGTCGTCGGAAAGGGATGTGAAGGAAACCCGAGAGGAGAGCTGCTCGACGGTCAGGGTGGCCAGAGCCGAGCTCTGGCCCGAGTTAGGAGAGTTCTTGAGCATCAGGTCGGAGGCAGGGAGAAGAGGGCCTAGGAGTTTTACAGGACAGAAAGCTGATCCGGTTGGGATGAAATTAACCTTGTTTTTGTCAGGACATGAAAAGAGAGGGGCTGAGATAGGCTGACGAGACCTAAAACCATAAAACAAAATTAGGTTTTACAATCATTAAAAAAGTCAAGCATTTTACAAATTAACTGGAGTTCTCTAAAACAGCTAAAATGTGAATGGCAGGGAATGGATTCAGTGTACACAGAGGGATAAACATCTTCCATAGCACAAGTCAGCTGGCATACTACTGACGTACACAGCACTGAGGCGATATTGAGAACAAAAGGATTTCCAAAAGGATTGGGCAGACAAAAATGTTTCTGACATTAGTTTGCTTTCATTTATTTAGAAACGTCGATTATGCAATGTTAAAATGACCTCTTCTGTTAGTATATGGGAGAGGGATTACCCCATCGGATATTTGGTTTTAAGTACTTCCTCCTTTTTCTGTATCTCTATACATAGTTCTCCTAATACAGATCAGGAAAAATAAGAAAAAAGTTTTTCAGTAGTTTCTTGTAGAGCCAGTCAGCCCAACAGAGCAGTGTCCACAAGCCCTTCATCTCCCCCCATTCCTGCGAACTATGCCGTCACCTCCTACAAGACCGGTCTCTGTCCCCTTTGAGGTTACAGGAGTGCAGCAGCCTCCAGCGGGCAAGCCTGCACGGGGACAGGGGGACGAGTGAACCCAAGAGCCGCACACTCTCTTTATTTTGAGCTGTTCTGCCAAGTATTTACAGCATGAATCTCTTTTCCCTGAATTTTTCTACTTTAAACATACTGAACTTTCAAAAAGAATAAAAAAGAAACCCGTGAACAGGAAGTCTGAATTCAATGAATGCACATGCTCGATGTGTCTACAGGGAAGGAGACAGTCCCTCCGGCTGGTGGGGTCACTGTCGTGAAGGCTACGCACATGTGGGGATTCAGTGTGCTGCTGCAGCTGTTTGTTTTCTTTAGCCATCTAAATTAATAGAGCTTATGAAAGGAAAATTCTTAAAGATTCAAAATTGATCTTGTAGGTAGTCGGGATGAATTTCCAAGTTTCTCTGTGTTAGCGTATTTCCAGCACACAGACTCTTAATTCTCCCGATCTCTTTGGCCTATTGAATTCTCTTTCCATAATTTGCTTCTGAAACACATTATCAGCTGGACGGAGTAGTTGATTCATCTGTAATCAACTGGTCTCAGTAAAAAGCTTTACAGCTTTGCAGATCCCAGCTGATAGAAAAGACATTACTTACGCCATTTCCTCAAAGACCTTCACTCGCTCACATCCCTCTGGGGGCTCCCGTTTGAACATGTAGCTGTTGTTTGGTTTGGGAGATGAAGCATACTTGGGTAGCGGTGAGCTACTCCCACTGTCTGTAAATTTAAAGCAGTTACATTAACTAGTGATTGAAGGTTCTTTTAAATTAAATGTGATTTCCAAACAAGCAGCCTTTTGCACAATTTATCCACTGTTGCCCCTTGGCTTCCACCACAGAGCTTCCTTTATTGCAAAGCTATTTCTAACATCCTTGTGTTGTACATTTCTTACAAATAAAAGCTTCAATGCAACAGAAGTCTGCCATACCACAGAACATAAAAAAGCTGATAGTTTGGTCCAGAAAATGGTATTTTGAGTAAAACAGAGCTGTAATCCTGAAAATAAACACATCATTAAGTATTTCAAAAAGGTAAACAGATGGGGTAATATGTATAAGCCATGCAGAAGAATTGTAAGAGATTAGGATACAGGGTTCTCTATATTTTCTCACTTTTCAACTGATTTAATTGAGTATCTTAACTTGTAGGATAATCTTCATTACGAAAGCTGTTAGCAGAAATGTTACGAAGTACTATGAATGACAGGTATGCAGGGAAAAACAGGCTTATAAGACAATATACTTTCCCTTGGCCCACAATGAAAAAGGTAATGCTCAGAACTCTGCTTTTTAAATGTCTCTACAAAAGAACTTTTTGAGCACTGTTTGTATTTTTGCTGCTGAAAGCATGAGGAATCTAAAAGCATCTTCGTATTTCTGACCAAAGAGAAACGGTCTATTCATGAAAAGCCATAAAGCCTATATGCAGTTTCTTCCTTTCCTACCTGGCAAAGGATTTTGGAAATTCAAATCCCCCAAAATGTGTCATTATCTGTTTAAGATGCCAAGTTGTAAAGCCAGTAACATACCTGTATAAATACAGTAGTCCTATTTAAACAAATGCTGACTTAAAACCAATCCTCAATGCAAAAATACTAAGCACATGACCTACTGAGGATATATTATTTTTATACATATTTTGAAAGATGGCATTAGTACCATAATTATAGGTGTCACCATTTTGATAAGTTGCTTCAGTTTAAGATTCAGTGCACAGTCCAACATTCATAATCTGAGTAACAGGGTTTTTTTTTTTAAATCATCATTTATGAAGTATAGTACATGCTTAAAAAGTAGACCCTTGAAGCACACTTATAGTGTATTTGGTGAATAATTCAAAGAGCATCTATGTAAGTCGTGGGAGTGCAGATGTGTGCTTGTGGTTGTATATGGCAGTATCTCTCGTGGGGAAATCACTGCCTGCAAAATAACAAGGCCACATTACTGGGAAACCTAAGAGAACCACACAGTCCATCACTACTGTTACACATGTCCATACAGATTATGTATAGTCTCTTGGAAGGAGTGAAGTTTCGGAATTAAGCTGGGTTTCTTCAGACTTGAGGATTTTCTGAGATTCAGCACTTTTTTTTTTTTTTCTTTTTAAACTGCTTGAACAAATGGGAAGGGAGCACAAGGAATAGTCTTTCTCTTAGGGAGATACAAAACATCACAAACCCAACTAGAATCTGGGCTTCTTGCTACTTGAGCTAGGCTAGACAAAACAACTGGTCTACCTCATGGTCTACAGTGAGACCTTGAATTCAGTGTGATACCAAGATTACAGGTTGACCTTGCTTTACTATCCAAATGACCAGCCTTGCCAAGGACCTCCATGAACAAGTAGCTATGGCATGTGGTGGCCCTTGGAGAGGACTGGTGGCGACCTGCCCCACTGCCTGCAGGACAGGCTCATAACCGTGGGCTCGATGCCTTTCACTAGCCTTTTCTGCCATCAGCAGAGGGGTGGCCATGTCAGCAGTCAGGCATCCACCCTATTATCATGTAGGGAAAAGCCACCGTGGCCACAGCCTTTTGTCTCCCATTTCTGGCCACATCACCAGACCTACTACATGACTTCTCTCATAACCTCGTTGATGGGTTTCACGGGACCTTCCCAGAATGGAAAGCTAGCTGTTGAGCTGGAAGCTGGATAATCTGCAAAACTCTTCCTATCAGACAGTGAATTAGACAGTAAATGGTTTTTCTTCTTAAAATTTTTCTAGTATCAAGAGAGGCTTATATTTCTACAGAGTTTTACCTACTTGAAAATTCTTTTTTGGGAGAGGGGGAGGGTGATTAATGTTTAAAGAAACACGGTATACTGCTGTCCCAGAAAGATGGTATTCAGTGCTATTATATTACGTTGCCTTTTCAATAAAAACTATTTGTAGAAAATACACAGGCACAAACACAGACACACACACACATATGTATGTGTGCTTGTGCATTACATCTAATGTTTGGTGCTGCAAAGACAAAGCTTGAAAGAGAAAGTATTGGTGCCATCAACAGATTTCTTAAATCTGTTTTTTCCTCCCTAAGGCAAATATGCAATCTGATAAGAGTATAAACAGGAAAAAGGAATAGAGATAACCTTCTGTGGTTTTAGCTCTGTGACTAGCTGCATAGTTCTATAACCTTCAACACAGCTGCCTCTCTAAGTTTCTATATAACCACAGGAATTGCCATTCCTAACTAAAATTCTGTAATTTGGGAGAGGGATAGTTAGGGAGTTTGGGACTGACGTGCACACTGCTACATTTAAAATGGATCACCAACAAAGAAGAGGGCTTCCCTGGTGGTTCAGACAGGAAATAATCCACCTGCAATGCAGGAGACCCAGGTTTGATCCCTGCGTTAGGAAGACCCCTTGGAGAAGGGAATGGCAACCAACTTCAGTAGTCTTGCCTGGAGAATTCCATGGACATAGGAGCCTGGCAGGCTACAGTTCATAGAGGTCACAGAATTGGACAAGACTAAGCAACTAACACTTTCAACCAACAAAGACCTACTGTCTAGCACAGGGAACTATGCTCACTATTATGTAAGAATCTAAGTGGGAAAGGAATTTGAAAAAGGATAGATACAGGTGTATGCATAAGTGAATCACTCTGCTGGACACCTGAACCTATCACAACATTGTTAATCAACTATACTTCACTATAAAAATGTTCTTAAAAACAGGTTCTAACATACAAAAGAGGGGAGGTGTAACAAAATATTTTTTTGCTTTATAAATGGCGTGCTTTAAAAATAACTCCCATGAACAACTCATTATACCCATTCCAGACTTGGCTGTCTAACTTCTGCATGTGGAAGCCTGTGTTGAGTTTGATAGCCACATTTCAGTAACTAAATGTGAGGTAAGCATGCCTGCTCAGGAGATTCAAGATGAAGTCTCGTGGTAATCTATATTCAATCCCTTTTGTTCACAAGCATGATATATTTTCTCATTCTGTTATCCCATGTTAAGACAGTAACTAGACATGTTATTGAGATTAAGTCAAATGTTACCTTATATTCTTATAACTTCATAAGCCATATGAATTATGAAATTAAATGTGATTAATATGATTATATCTGTCTGTATTCACAATAGTTTCATCTATATTTATAATAGAATCACCCAGATCTGGAAACATTTTACTGACCAGTTTATTATAAAAGATTATACTTAAGCAGGTACCATACTAACAATTAAAATATAAGTATTTTTAAACACATGATAATGAACTAAAGCTTGGAAAAATTAAAGATACTGAAGTCTGAAATTCCATATAGAAACAAATTTCATTCAACTTTGTGTTTTTGTAGTTTTCTGAATTTCTGCTTATATACAGCCTCATTACTTCTGGTGTGTTAGGTTGCATGGCCCACAATTCTAGTATTAAAGACAGTAGATATAAAGTTGCTTCATTTATGTAGGAAGGTATGTAAAATCTCTGCCATGGTTCTACTCTAGCCTTAAGTCTTTACATGTGCTTTTTCTGCTACTATCAGATTACTTTATCAAATTAAGTAAAATTAATTCTAATATAAACAGTATAATTACAGGGCAGTGGTTCTCAACCCTGGTTTCACATTAGACTCATCCCAAGATGTTTTAAAAATACGAATAAATGCCAGTGTTGACACCTCATCCCAGTAGAGGTTCTGACTTAATTAGTCTGGGGCCCCTTTCCCAGGCATGTGCTGTCCCCACCCCCCCATTTTTTCTGGTAAAGCTCCCAAATGCTTTTGAAGGATAGCCAGCTTCGAGGACCAGTTATGAAGAGGTTTGGAGTCAGGCCACCTGACTTCTCTCTAGGCTCAACTGCATGGCCGAGGAACAGTGCCAGCCTCTGTGCTTCGCTGTATAAAGCAGGAAGAACTACTGATGTGATGGTTGTGGGAAAGCCTGTGTCCCTGAAACACAGCACGCTCTCAACAAAGATTGCTACAATAGTAGAAAGAAGACATCGCTACCAATTTACCAATTAAACTATGGTGGACCATTCAGAAATTCAATGCCTATTCCATTCTGTTGGCAGAAGAGAGTAACAGAAATGTCCTTTTTAATAGAGCTACACACTAACTTTATTATGTTATATAAAGATGGCATCTTTTAGCATACGGGGATTTATCATTCTGAAATTTAACAACAAGGCCAAAGCATACAGATTCTATAGATTCCTCTACAAAGAAAATATTTATTATATGTGCAGCAACAGCCAGTAGAATATAATTGTTATTTTAATTCTAGTATGAAAATGACTTCTTTAACAGAAGATGTGGTACATACACACAATGGACTATTACTCAGCCATAAAAAAGAATGAAATAATGCCATGTGCAGCAACACGGAGGGACTTGACTTGGAGGACACTGTGTTAAGTGAAATAAGTCAGAGAAAGACAAATTCTGTAGGACATCACTTATATGTGGAATCTAAAAAATACAACAAACTAGTGAATTTAACAAAAAAGAAGCAGATTTATAGATACGGAGAACAACTAGTGGTTACCCGTGGAGAAAGGGAAATAGGGACGGGCAACACAGGGGTAGGGAAATGAGAGGCACAAACTATTAGGTATAAAATAAGCTACAAGGATATACTGTACAATGGGGGTATAGTCATTATTTTACAATAACTGTAAACAGTTATAACCTATAATAATTGTGAATATTATATACCTATAACAGTATACACTAACTATGCTTCTATTTAAAAAATTATTGTGTATTAGGAAATGAAATTATCAGCAGTAGTGTGATTTGATGGCCTAATGGAATCAATAGAAACAACTGTATAAGCATGTCTCGATGACAAACTTTTGGCGCTAGTTGGCATTACCTATTGTATTGAACACCTGTGTTTTCAGTGAACTCCAAGATCAAATTGGGAAAGAGCAAGGAGAACATTTGACTTTTACAAATAGTTTCTAAGATTTCCCCACAATTTCAAAGTCAACCTTTTATGTGAAGGTTTGTTGTTGTTTAGTCACTAAGTTGTGTTCGACCCTGTTGCAACCCCATGGCTCCTCTGTCCATGGGATTTCCCAGGCAAGAATACTGGTGTGGGTTGCCACTTCCTTCTCCAGGGGATCTTCCCAACCCAGGGACTGAACCCATGCCTCCTGCCTGGGCAGGCGGGTTCTTTACCACTGAGCCCCCAAGGGAAGCCCTTATGAGAGGGTCACACAATTGAAAAAGGAAAAACAACACAGCTATAGACAGACAGCTAAGATCTGTTTAGATCAGCATACAGCAAAAGGTAAAGAGGAAAAAAATCAACATTATAACCCTTGTCACTTGTATTTTTGAACTCTGTTCTCAAAGACGAGTGTGTTTTGAACTAACTGGGACTTAACTTACATTCCAATGTCAGGCCCATGTTTTACATTTTATTCTGCATTCACTGAATCGATAATTTACAAATTAAGCAAAAAACTCTAGTTGCTCCTTTGTTCTTGTGTACCCAATACACAACAGCTTCTTTTGCAAACATAATCCTGATAGGCAGCACAACACTGCTTAGTATTGTCTTCAAATGTGACTTGACGTCATCAACATACTAACTAGTCACTCAGACTTGTACACAAATGTGAACAAGTCACTCTGAATCTATCTGACATGGCAGTTAAAAATGAAAGCAAATCACCCTATTGAAGACAGTCTTCAAACCAATTTATAGACTAAAATCATGCCTCTTATTAATCACAATGGTAAAACTAAACTGAAAATTTCAGATTATTTTATATCTGAAATATTTTATATCTGGAAAAGTAATGTAATTAAGGATCTTAGGAGAGTTTTTCTGATAGAACCTTAGTTTTCACATTCTTGAGCTTTATAGATGAACAAATTTCCAGGGACATCACTTTTCAAAAATCTGAAAAACAGTGTTTCATATTAAAGTGCTCCAGAAGTGTCCTACAGAAGGAAAAATGAAAACTTCTAATAAAAGTTTCAGTATAATTTTAAATGTGCACTTATATATTTACAGAGTGAAACAGAAGGCAAAACAAAATGCTATGTATCAATATTAGGTAAAAATTCAGTATTTCTCCTCTCTCCTCATTCTTGCTTAAAGGGAAATGGCATTATAGCATCTCTAAGCAGATAACCAAACATAATGTTACACTTTTATAACAGTCACCTGAAAGCCTGTTCCTTCTCTGACATTCCCTGCCTTATTCACAGTGGTAATTGTTTTCCCATGTTCCAAGCTAGAACTTTGTTAGAACTCTGCCTTTATCCTCATTTTTCGAACCCCTCTCCTTGGACATCTGATCAGCCACCAAATGCTGCTGATTCTTCTTCAGTCTGTTTCTTCCAGTTCCTCTGCCCGTGCTATCCCTCCTCATCTTTGCCCAACACGTGTGGCTTCCCAACTAGAGTGCTGGGAAACAATCTGCTGACATGCAGGAAGAAAGCTGGAGAACACTTATACGTATTTACTGTTTATCCCTAAAACTAAGAAAACTTTACCAATACATATTTTGTATATGCATTGAACTATGTACTTAGATAACTCAAAAATATATTAATTAAAAACTGCTGAAAAAAGTGTGTAATAAGCCACGTTTGGAGACTTAGGACTAGACTATTAAAACAGCATCTTCTCTCCTCCTCGTAAAGTCTCTCTCCACTTCTGTAGCTTTATCCTTAGAGCTGGTCATGTCCTTTAGCTGACAAAAGTTTTTCACTTAGTTGCTTATTTCAGCAAGGCTACAAGGCCCTTATGAAACAGTGGCCTTCCTACCTACGTCTCCACTCTTACTGCTTTCTCCTCCCTACCACTTATCCCTGTGCTCCAGCCACACGGTTCTGTACAATTCTCCACACACCAGGCTCTTCCACCGCTGAATGACTGTGAAATGGCCATTCCTCTTGCAAAGGCAGCAACAAGTAGTGTGAAGTTACTGCAAAAGATCTCTGTTGGCCTCTCGACTCCACAGACTTTAGGAAAGTTCACTTCATTTTTCTATGCCTTAGGCTCCCCATTCTTAAAATAGTGACACTATGCCTACTCACAGGATTGTGGTAATATTACAGGAGCTAAAAAAAAGGTAAAGGCTCCTGAGCACATTTCATCATCCTAACAATCCCATAAGGCAGTGCCATCATTTCCCTTAATTTACAGGTCCGAAAACCAAGATACAGAGAACCTGAGTAACTTGCCCAGAGATACACAACTAGTCAGTGGAAGAGCAGAGATTCAGTGGCTGCAGCAGAGTCAGAGTCCATGACCATCATGCTGTCTGCATCACCGTTTTGATCTATCTCAACTGTAGTGTCCTCATGAGACTAGATGACCAAGTTCCAATCTAACATTCTAGGCTTCTACTGAAG
The DNA here is from genome assembly GCF_042477335.2 of Ovis canadensis. NCBI lineage: Eukaryota > Metazoa > Chordata > Mammalia > Artiodactyla > Bovidae > Ovis > Ovis canadensis. The sequence goes on along the minus strand of NC_091248.1, from coordinate 30,586,050 downwards.
AGTCTTAGAGCTTAGGCAACAGCTTCACGGGGTCTGCCTTCTATTACAAAGGCACAGTGCAAAGAACGGCGTCAGTGCTTGCTATTTCTTCTTAGAGGAACGTAACAGATAACAGAAAGAAAAAATTCAACAGATTCCCCTTTACTTGATACCCTATTTTTTCCCTAGTCATGATCAGAGTATAAGATGGGATAGATTTTAGCAAAGTTACTTTCTTTTCCATAATTTCAGTAGGAAATCCGAACTTTATGGCTTCTTTCTCACCAAAGACCTGTCATCACTGTTAGCATAACCTTAGAGTGGTTACTCTTTTTTTTTTTTTTTTTTAGAGTGGTTACTCTTTACTGTCTTTTTTTTGGGTAGCAGGGAGGATTATCCTACTCTTCCCAAACATTCAAAAACCTAACATATATAATTAAATAACTTAAAGAAAATGATTCTATTGTTTTTAATAATATATTCTGTAAAAAAACAGACATACCATGAAGAAAGAATACTCAAAAAATCTCCACTAATCATTACTTTATACTAACGATCAGCAGCACGATAGTTGTTGAGGATAAAGTAACGAGCAAATTAAAGTTACCTGCTCTTGATGAAGCTTATATCATAGTAAATAGATAACTGGAGATTAAGTGAAGTTATATATGCATCCATGCTCACTAGCGTCTGAGTCTTTTGCAACCCGATGGACTGTAGCCCGCCAGACTCCTCTGTCCATGGGATTCTCCAGGCAAGAATACTGGGATGCATTGCTATTCCCTTCTCCAGGGGATCTTCCCAACCCAGGGATGGAAATTATATATATCAAAATTATATATGCAGGCATATAAATAAATTTTGGTTTGCTTTTGTTTTAGACTCTAGGTTGTAAATGCTAGAAGTGAGTTGTATACTTAATAATAATTTTGAATTAAGAATAGTAACTCATCCACAGAAAGTTAGCACAGCAATTGCCATTAGTACAATTGTAAACATTCCAGAAAGAGTGGGGAAAGGCATTTACTGGATGATTAAACACATCAGATAATGTGAATATATATAATTTCAGACGCAATCTTGAAAAAGCAAAACAGGGAAGATGAACTTAGGGATGTAATTCTCCAGAAGTTCAGTTTTTAACCTATGGAATAACTCCTTTGTGGGGGTAAGAGTTCTACACTCTTTGTAATTTTACCACGGAGAGGTTCCTCTAGGATAATAAGCACCTAGAATCATGTGGGGATAACCTTTTGATCGAGAAACAGATCAAGGCTCAAATGAAGGGATCTTCAAGGTGTGGTGGCTAAAACAAGTATATCTAACAAATCTATTTTCACAATATAAACCACAAAGAAAAGTGCCACAAAATCTTGGCTGATGAGGCTGTCTGGAAGATGGAGAGTTAAAGTATGTTAAGGGCAAACGTCAAAGAGTGTTAAGAAACAGAGCCCTAAAGATGACTGCAAATAGAGTTTAAAATGTATATAGAAAGGAATAAGACATCAAAGAGAGTCTTTTTCAAAAGTATGGCTAGGGTCAGCCCTAGACCCTGAAAAGATAAAACTGTTTCTTTCTTTCCTGCAACTATGGACTTCTCAGTCCTAATACTTACTGCTCAGAAATATTAATGAGTTAAATCATGCTATGAGTTAAACAGACTGATGTGCACTGGCCTTGGAAACTCTATCCACATGATATACACTGTTCCTGTGGGGAGACCCAGTTTAAGTTCCAAGTAGCCAATTTATGGAATCTTGGAATACAGCTCCTGGTGGTTGGCCTGAGTAGAATGGTTCAGTTGACTTCATGATTAGAATAATCAATGTTTCCACAATATCTTGCAAAACTGCAGAATTTTATAACAACTGCCTAAGTGAACTGTGCCAAAGATCAACTGTAAGTGGCAGACTGAAGTCTAGATTTTGTGACTTGGTACCAATAAGGAAAGCCAGCAGAGCTGCTGAAAGAACTAATATATGACACTGCCATTTACATTATATAAAAGACTGTTTTTCTCCCTTGCATTTTGGGCGTGATAAGGCAGAATTTAGGCTAACTAATCATAGGGTATATTCTGCAGATGTGAAGATGAGAGCTTATTCTGGATCCCTGAACTCTCCGCAGAAATCATTATGTAGAACTGTGACTGTTCCTTGGTTAGTTAGCCAAGCAACATTACACATGATAGCTGGCTGCCTTCAGCCTTTAAGTCACTGGAAAAATCTGTCCAAAACCACCCAACTCAAAAAACTAAAACATGAAAAGAGTCTCTTAAAGGCTAGACTTTTCTTAATAGAGTGTTTTTGTCCTGGCACTGCAATTGAAAGAACCAAAGAAAACCAACATGCTAATCAACTAAAATTATTTTATAGATCTCAAAGTATACATGTGTCATGGAGAAAAACGAATGTTAGGGATAAGCAGAAATAACAAAGTCAAGAAAAGGATAAGTATATAGCACATGAACACTAGAAAAATAATCACACCAGCCCATCTCTCATTAGAACAATATACTCACGTGCCTCTCCCTCTCCCGTGTGCATGCCAATTCTGGATGTCTAACCTAGCTCTTCCACAACAGCAACTACAGAAGAGGTAGGTACTCCAAATCAATCCAAACCTCTTAGAAATCTACAGCTTCCCTTTTTTCTTTACAGGAAATAAATATAAAACAAAAGATCAATTTAAGCTTTACTGTGGAAAAGTGCAAATTATAAGCTAGAATTAGTATTGTAAAAAATTGGGCTGTTCATAGGGAAGCAATGAGTTAGAGATTATTCTATAGTTTGAATGACTTAAATATGTAAAAACTGCAAAACTGACAACTCCCTCTCCTTTGTACCTTTAGTATTCTGAACATACTCGTGTAATAGTGTATTATTTTTTAACACTACTATTAATCCTTATTAGAGTATAAAGCTCTTAAAAATAGGTATCACATCTTCCTCTTCTCTATTTTCCCACTGTCCAGTAGAGTGCCTGACATGTAGTAGATGCCTAAGAAACGTTATCTTGAATAAATCAGAAGCATTAACTCAGCTGAAATACATAAACCTCCACTCCCAATCCTAAAATACATGTATATGTATGATACACATATACAAACATATGTAAGAGAGATGCTTTTTAATTTTCCTTCACAAAGAAGGTAGTTGATTTGAGAACTAAAAACTGAACATTGTAATAGGTCACACAGTTTTCCAGGAAACAGTAATGCAAACTTGATCTTAATTACAAAGTAATGCAGTTCCAGAAAAACATCTATTTCTGCTTTATTGACTATGCCCAAGCCTTTGACTGTGTGGATCACAATCAACTGTGGAAAATTCTGAAAGAGATGGGGATACCAGAGCACCTGACCTGCCTCTTGAGAAACCTATATGTAGGTCAGGAAGCAACAGTTAGAACTGGACATGGAACAACAGACTGGTTCCAAATAGGAAAAGGAGTACGTCAAGGCTGAATATATTGTCACCTTGATTATTTAACTTATATGCAGAGTACGTCATGAGAAACGCTGAGCTGGGAAAAGCACAAGCTGGAATCAAGATTGCCGGGAGAAATATCAATAAACTTAGATATGCAGATGACACCACCCTTATGGCAGAAAGTGAAGAGGAGCTAAAAAGCCTCTTGATGAAAGTGAAAGTGGAGAGTGAAAAAGCTGGCTTAAAGCTCAACATTCAGAAAATGAAGATCATGGCATCTGGTCCCATCACTTCACGGCAAATAGATGGGGAAACAGTGGAAACAATGTCAGACTTTATTTTTGGGGGCTCCAAAATCACTGCAGATGGTGACTACAGCCATGAAATTAAAAGACCCTTACTCCTTGGAAGAAAAGTTATGACCAATCTAGATAGCATATTCAAAAGCAGAGACATTACTTGGCCGACTAAGGTCCATCTAGTCAAGGCTATGGTTTTTCTAGTGGTCATGTATGGATGTGAGAGTTGGACTGTGAAGAAAGCTGAGCACCAAAGAACTGATGCTTTTGAACTGTGGTGTTGGAGAAGACTCTTGACAGTCCCTTGGACTGCAAGGACATCCAACCAGTCCATTCTGAAGGAGGTCAGCCCTGGGATTTCTTTGGAAGGAATGATGCTAAAGCTGAAACTCCAGTACTTTGGCCACCTCATGCGAAGAGTTGACTCATTGGAAAAGACCCTGATGCTGGGAGGGATTGGAGGCAGGAGGAGAAGGGGACGAAAGAGGATGAGATAGCTGGATGGCATCACCGGCTCGATGGACATGAGTATGAGTGAACTCTGGGAGTTGGTGATGGACAGGGAGGCCTGGCGTGCTGCGATTCATGGGGTCACAGAGTCGGACATGACTGAGTGACTGAACTGAACTGCCTCAAAGCTACATTGGTAAGTATATTAAGAAACTTATGTCATGAGGTCTTAAATTTCCAAACTGAGGCAGTTTTGTAGAAAATGGAAAAGCGTCTTAAATGCTTCTGCAATCTCCTTAGTTTCTAAAGAAATTTTTAAAAAAATGACTATTAGTCACACCCAACACTATTTATTCAATGTTTACTACATACCAGGAGTTGTGCTAAGCACTTTGTCCCAATATCTCATTTAACCCCAAGAGTGGTATCAAGTATGAAACCAAGTATTAGCACCCTGTTTTACTAAGAAAACAATTTTTTTTAAAAAAACTGTTGGCCTTAGAGATGATCTGGACCAATGTTCTCATTTTACATTAAAAAAAAAAAAACAAAAAACACCAAAACCACAAGAGGAACAGAACATTAACAGGTAGTTATCTGGTAAAAAGAATAAAAGCATATAGAAAAAATATATACAACCAAAGGCAAAGTCTTAGGAAAACGTCTAACTTCCCTAAAAAATTATCAGAATTCAAGTTATTATACTATCTCAAAGAGATACATGTCTTCCTATGCTATATCATGGGGACAACCTAAGTGTCCATGAACAGATAAATAAAGAGAATTTGGTTCTAAGTGGCTGTGAGACTGCTTCATCAAATATAGGCCCATAGAGGCCGAGAAAGCAACCTCATGAACAGCTAACCAAAATGGAACTCATCTATCAATTTCCTAATATATCTCCCTTTTGGTTCAGCATCTCAATTATCCACAGGATTATACTTAGAAGAAAACAAAACTCCAGAATTTACTGCCTAGCTTTATATCACTGTTATTTTTACTTTTCCTTTTAACTCAACTACAAGTGCTAATAAGTAGCAAAAGTGATTTGCACTTATCCTTTTTTACTGGTTAAACAAAGAATACAGGTTTTGGAATCAATCAGACAATATTTGCTTTACCATTTACCACCTGTGCATCCTAAAACAAGTTATGATTATTAACCTTCAAAACAAACCCTGCTACTAGAAGCAAGGTGTCTTCTTGTTTTATTATGAAACATCCATATTAAAAAAGTGAGGAATTGATCGACATGTCTGCTGTGGTAAGACACCTTAGCCTACTGGAAATTCCCTAGTCTGACTTTCCTTGAAACAGAGATTCCACTTGAAGCAGAGAGATGCCTAATTAACGTTCTGCTTTCAATACATTCTTAATGGAGGAAGAGAACTCCAAGGCTTCCAATAAGGAAAGGGCAAAATGAAAGGGGAGAAGCGTACAGAAATCAAAGCAGACGACGAAGTCCAAGGGAGCTTCCCTCTAAAATCTCAGCAGAGAGTCAGGTATAATGATGACTGAAACAAGCCAGACCAAAAGAACACAGACTGCATCATTTCATTTCTGCAAAATCCAGTAATGGGGGAAAAGTAGGCTGCAGTGATGGGAGTGAGAACAGTAGTTACTTCCAGGCAGAGGGGAGAAGGATTCTGTCTGGAAAGGGAGCTAAGGAGCCTTCTGGGATGCAGAAAATATTCTGTGTCTTGATCCAAGAGGTGGTTGCATGAGTGCAAACGTGTAAACCTTCAGGGGGCTTGCACTTAATATCTGGGCACTTTAAATGTATTAATACCTCAGAAAAAACTGAGGGGACTAGGGGGGTCAAGCCAGGACAAGGCCCATAAAATCCTGTAAGATTCTGTAAACTTTATTTTTTTCATCTTTTTAAACTTTCTGTTGCCTATGACCTGTTTCTCTGTGGTGAGAGGCAGTAATGTGTTACAGAGGAAGCTCAGTATTCCTTCATAAGTAGCTAGGAAGGTGGAAGCTGGACAGTCTTTGGGACCTTCTGTGCCTCAGGGGCCAGAAACTGAAAGAAAAGAGTGAACACTGGTGGTCAAGTGCCTGACACGAGGATGGGAGGACACGGGCAGTGAGAGCCTGACACGAGGACATAGGCGGTGAGGGCCTGACAGGAGGACACGGGCAGTGAGGGCCTGACTGAGGACAGGAGGACACGGGTGGTGAGGGCCTGACAGGAGGACACGGGCGGTGAGGGCCTGACACGAGGACATAGGTAGTGAGGGCCTGACAGGAGGACACGGGCAGTGAGGGCCTGACTGAGGACAGGAGGACAGGGGTGGTGAGGGCCTGACAGGAGGACACGGGCGGTGAGGGTCTGACTGAGGACAGGAGGACACGGGTGGTGAGGGCCTGACTGAGGACAGGAGGACACGGGCAGTGAGGGTCTGACTGAGGACAGGAGGACACGGGCGGTGAGGGCCTGACTGAGGACAGGAGGACACGGGCAGTGAGGGTCTGACTGAGGACAGGAGGACACGGGCGGTGAGGGTCTGACAGGCAATAAGCCCCGCGGGTTCTGCCCTCTTACTGGTGTTAATAATTCATCTACATACCATAATATAATCCATGATGTGCTGCAGGTACTTGTTAATCTTTATCCTTCTTAGTTAAAAATATCCTCATTCTTCCAACTGAATTTTTGGAAATTATTTCCTTCCAAATTAATCTGATTATGAAATCTAACCTCAGGCACGAGAAACCTAAAGTCTACCATAACCATGCTTTACTCTCGACAACCCCGAGGGAAAAACTGTGTGTTGTATTATGTGAAGCTGTCCACACTCATTTTATAGCTTTCATTAACTGTTAGAACCACGCGCTGTGCTCCTCTGACACATTTATGGAAGATGTTTGCGAAAGTCACAAAGAAGGGGGTACGTGAAACCAATGAACAAACAAATCTAGTCAACCAATCCTTTACAGTCCCACCATTCAACAAAAGAAAAAAGGTGATGTAATGGTCTAAGACAAAGGAAGTATAATGAGCAAGGCCCTGTAACACACCCGCTACCTAAGTGGATGATCCCATTCTCACCTTTGTCACGATCATAGAGTAAATCTTCTGTTGAGCAGGGGCTGCCGTCCTGGGATTCCGGGGGACAGAAGGGAGAGACACAGGGTGAGTGACTGCTGCAGCTGCTGCTGCGCTCCTGCACAGAGGGGGTCTGCGTGTCGATGCTTCGAGTGCTGCTGCTCCGGTAGTGAGCAGGGAGGGGGGCTCTCCGACCATCAGGGATGTCCAAAGGCTGGAAGAGCAGCAACCACCAGAGTCAGTGACGGTTTATACACTTCATCCATACAGAAAGCACATGCTGTTTCTTTTGATTTCACTCTTCACTATTATTGCCAGCATAGCTGATTCTTCAGAGAATAAAGATACCTATCTTAGGTCATCATTTCTGCCGGTTACCTTTAGGTCAGTACTCTCAGGAATACTCCTCTAGGACAGGGGCGTCCTTTATCACTGGATCCTAATGCCTGGCACTGTGCCTGGCAGACAGCAGACACTCAATAAACATTTGTCCAAAGAATTAGTCAAACTGCTCCAGAAATCACTTTGACTTGCTAATAAGAAAAGAGAAATCTCATATTCAAAGGTATGGATTTCCATTTTTCATTCTTTCTTTTTTTCCTTTTACAAGCCAGCAACAGGTTTTGCAGGTTACCCAAAGTATCTAATAAACAGACTTATTCTAGTAGAACTGAGTGGAAGATATTAATATAACTGAACAATTCTACTAATTTGGTATCCAACTGAGTAGGACTACTAATGAATTTTGCCGAGTTCTAATGCATTGTTCTGAGTGGCAAAAATAAACAGAAATGAAATTATAATTGTAGACTCATATATGAATCATATATTTTCAACCTAAAAAGACCCTAGACCTCATCAGTACAGTGTCTTCACCAATAAAGAACTTATAGAGCTCCTGCTGACATAATCATTTAAATGGCATCAGAGCTTCTGACTCTTTCTACTTTGCTTCTGCTGTAAAGATGTATACTCACCAGCAAGCTAACAAAGTGAGGTCAACAAATACAATGTATATATTAACCATTTACAGTATTTTTGTTATTATATAGACAAGGATGAAATGCTGGGAAAAAAGAACCAGTATATGCTTAGTTTATTTACAACTTATTTTCACTATTTACAGGCTATCACTCCTGAGGTTTGTCATTTCAGAGATTTTAGAAACACTGTCAGATGGAAAATGACTTAAGGTAAAACATGAGACTCAAAGAGTATCAGTTTTTTCTGTAACAAGTAAAGGCCAAAACCTAAAATGAAAACTATGCCATCTTTACAACCTGACAATGACCATGCTACTATTAAGAAAATAGCCACTTATGGAACATTAATTCATTCTGTAACAAATAACAAAAGTAAAATTTTCCAACTTAGGAAAGAAATATTCCCAAAGATATATGAATTTACTTGGTCAAATGCTATTACATTATTTTCTTTTATTTAACTAAATTTAGATTTTAATTACAACTCTGCACTAAATTCTAAGAAATCATTGATGCAGGGTTTTTTTCTTTTTTGACAAAATTATATGATAGATGTGGGATTTTTTCAGAACGGCCCATCAAGATCATTTTGGAAAATACATGAGGCCTTTATGACAGAGGTCTTTCTTAAAATATATATTTAAGTCGACGAAAATCTTACTTTAATAAAATGTCAATATTGGTAATCAGTAAAATAATGTATCAATTTGTAATTAAAAAATTTAAGAATCTGAGTTATGTTTTACTCATATCCTATTTGATAAACACAATTTTTCTGTAGTCCCACTTCTGAATCTATAACTGGATAATACATACCAATTTCCTTAACCAACTTCTGTTTTGTTGGGGAGAGGGTTCAGAGAATTAGAATAACAAGACAGATTTTAGAGGTTTACATATTTACACAAAATAATGATGGAAATTATAAAGGCTTAGAACATTGATATACTTAGGAAGCTACTGGCAGGCTCACCTGCCAAGATGATAACATTTTGATTTATTAAAACTTTGAGGCACATTTAATCGTAAATCTAAAATTTCTTAAAATTAATATTTTAGTTATTACTGTGTTGGTTACCCCAAAGTAATTCTGAAATGTCTACTGTGAAATTAGAATATGACTTATTTAAAACCAGAATTACATCAGTATATTTAATTTTCTAATATAGTTTTGCTTAGCAGTTCTTAAAGAATTAGCAAATGTGACTGATTATCTCATCTTGAAAAAATCTGACCAATTTTACTTTCTTACATTACTGTTCTTAAATGTCACATAATGTATAAAGGAAACATTTTAATGGTATGCACAGCTAAGCTAAGAGCACAATTTCTAAAGGGTTCCTTTCTGGCCTAATGAATATAACGTAAAAATTTAACTCTTAGGGAGAGTAAAATGGCACAACCTTTTGGGATGGTAATTTTAGCAGTATTAATCAAAATTTAAAATGTGCAAATGCTCTGACCTAGCAATTTCACTGCCTGGAAATTGTCTGCCAAGAGTACACTGTGTTTTCTAAAGCACTGCTTATGATGACAAAAACTGACAACAGTCTAAATGTCCACCAGTAGGGGACTTTTAAATTAGGGTACATTCATGCAATGATTCAACATATATTAGCATACAGGCATATATTTGGAAGAATAGACAGTAAATTATGATTAGTGCTCATATTTGCTAAGCAATATTGAAAGTTGGAAAAAGGATTTTTTAATCAATTTTATAAATATAAAATTATGTGAATTTTGAGATGAACTCTAATCAGTGTTTAAAATCTACACATTATTTGAAGGAATCAGATACACATTTGACATAAATCATATTTTAGTTCTAAAAAACCATCAGAGAGATAATTAAGCCAAAAGCTACTTGATGTTTTCTTTTGTTGAATATACCTTTAAAATGTGGTCAAATATAGGTTGATGTATAGGAGTGTCCAGATTTCTGTTCTGGGACAGAGATAGTTTATAAAGTATTTTTGATTAATTCAAATGGATGCAAGGCTTAAATATATGTGAAAACTAACACCATAAAACCCTAAGAGGAAAACACAAGACTAAATCATTGTGACCTTAGATTAGGCAATATTTTCTTAGCTATGCACAGTGAAAAAGACAACCCACAGAATGGGAGGTATTTTCAAATCATCTATCTAATAAGGACTTCTTATCTAGAAAGTAAGAACTTTAGACCTTTTACATTTCAATAGTAAAAAGACAGCCTAATTTTGAAATGAGGCAAATAATCTAAATAGACAGTTTTCCAAAGAAGATATATAGTAGTTAACACCATAATGAGGTACCACTTCACACCCATCAGAATGGCTATAATAAAAAAGGTAATTACAAGTGTTGCTGAAGATGGAGAAATCGGAACTCACATACACTGCTGGTGGGTATGTAAAGATACAGAGTGGCTCCTTTGGAAAACAATCTGGCAGTTTCTCAAAAGGTTAATCAAAGAGCTACCATACTAGCAATTCCACTTCTAGGTATATGCTCAAGAGAAATGAAAATGTCATGTTCACCCAAAAACTTGTATACGAAGTTTTTTTTCATGGCAGCATTATTTTTAACAGACAAAAAGTAGAAATAATGCAAATGTTCATCAATTAATGACTGGATAATAAAACCTGTATGAGTGAATACTATTCGGCAGTAAAAAGGAATAAAGTACAGATACATGCTACACTATAAATGAACCTTACTTCAGCCTTAAAAACCTTAATCTGAGTGAGAAAGGCCTGATACAAGGGCCCTGTATTGCATGACTACATCTACATGAAATATCCAGAACAGGCCAATTCACAGACCAAGTACATGAGTGGTTGTCTCACTGGGGGAAAAGGAAGAGATGACTGCTAAAAAGTACGGAGTTTCTTTTGGGGGTGATGAAAAAGCTGTAAAGTTGATTGTGGTATTGACTGCATAACTGTGAACATGTAAAAACCACTGTACACTTTTAGTGGGTAAATTGTATGGTATGTGAATTATATCTAATAAAGCTGTAACAAAAAAGACTGAGATACTTCACAGTGTTAAAGAAAAAAGGGGTTCAAACATCCCATATACCCTTACCTTGGACACGTCCTCCTTGCCATTATTTTCTTTAATGAATACCTTTTCTAATTCGGGACTTATTCCTTCTACATTGCAGGGCACACGTGAAACAGATGATTTTGGCACAGATATATTTGACAGCGGCATAGGGACTGATCTTGATCCAGTAGCCTACAAAACATAAGGTAAGGTGGTATCGAATTATTTGTGGATGAAGAAATTATGAACTAAAGAGCAAGGTAAATCTTAAAACAGAAACTCAGTGAGCAGTTATTTTGACATTTCAAATACAATATAAATTCAGGTACACAAACAGCAATTTAGGTTCCAAAGTAAGAAGTAAGGTCAAAATTACAGAGTCAAAATAATCTTTTATGGAAGTGTAAAGCTATAATTGTAAACTGTATACATTTTTTCAGCAGAATATCAGACAGAACCCTCTGTACTGTTTTTTAATTCATTTTTCTGATTTTACTGAAAAAGCACAGCTGAAATCATGTAAAATGAATGTATCATGTGACTCTTCAATTCTGCTCTATGCTTATGTGTGTGTGTTTAAACGATTTGTTCCCCACACTGTGACAATCCCCATCTAGTATTTTTCGTTTCTACTTTATCCAGAATTTAACAAAACCTTTTGGATTACTAATTAGTATGGCAACAATATCATGATAAGTTCTATAACACTCACTTAACAGCTTTAAGGCTGTTTTCAAAAGTCCTTTGGAGGACTTGTCAAAAATTAATACCCCTCATAGCTGTCTTGTGGGAGGTACCATAAAGTGGAAGTCAAGCCTGTTGATTCTCAAGGAACTTAAAGAACACAAAGGAAATTAAAAACATTAAGATGAACAAGGAAAAAAGAAAAATAATATGATCTGTACCTTAATCTGAATGGTTAAAGCTGATACACATGATTCACAATGAAGTAGACAGCTAGGCACTGAAAAATGAATATTTCCCACACACATGCTATGCTCCTGCCATTTGTGAATTGCTGCCTGCGAATGTCCTTTGTCTCATATTAACGTATGAGTTTTTTTCATATTGAAGTTGTAACTCTTTGTCATCCATTTGCTGTTTACTTTAGTATGAAATATCTTTCTTCCAGTACCTTTATGGTTTTTCATATTTAAATATTTAACCTATCATGATTTATTTTTCGGTATGTTATGAAGCAGTATTTTTTCCCACATGGTAATAAAACTGCCCCAACATTTCTCTTTGGATTCTATATTTTATTTCCTTTAAGTATTATCCAGCATTTCTCATGATGTACTCTGCATATAAGTTAAATAGGCAGAATGACAATATATAGCCTTGACATACTCCTTTTCCTATTTGGAGCCAGTCTGTTCCATGTCCAGTTCTAACTGTTGCTTCCTAACCTGCATATAGGTTTCTCAGGAGGCAGGTCAGGTGGTCAGGTATTCCCATCTCTTTCAGAATTTTCCACAGTTGATTGTGATCCACACAGTCAAAGGCTTTGGCATAGTCAATAAAGCAGAAATAGATGTTTTACTGGCACTCTCTTGCTTTTTTGATGATCCAGCAGATTTTGGAAATTTGATCTCTGGTTCCTCTGCCTTTTCTAAAACCAGCTTGAACATCTGGAAGTTCACAGTTCACGTATTGCTGAAGCCTGGCTTGGAGAATTTTGAGCATTACTTTACTAGCGTGTGAGAGGAGTGCAATTGTGCAGTAGTTTGAGCATTCTTTGGCATTGCCTTTCTTTGGGATTGGAAGGAAAACTGACCTTTTCCAGTCCTGTGGCCACTGTTGAGTTTTCCAAATTTGCTGGCATATTGAGTGTCGCACTTTCACAGCATCATCTTTCAGGATTTGAAATAGCTCAACTGAAATTCCATCACCTCCACTAGCTTTGTTCATAGTGATGCTTTCTAAGGCCCACTTCACATTCCAGGATGTCTGGCTCTAGGTGAGTGATCACACCATCGTGATGCAGACTACATCATGAGAAACACTGGGCTGGAAGAAGCACAAGCTGGAATCAAGATTGCCAGGAGAAATATCAATAACCTCAGATATGCAGATGACACCACCCTTGCGGCAGAAAGTGAAGAGGAACTAAAAAGCCTCTTGAGGAAAGTGAAAGTGGAGAGTGAAAAAGTTGGCTTAAAGCTCAACATTCAGAAAACAAAGATCATGGCATCTGGTCCCATCACTTCATGGGAAATAGATGGGGAAATAGTGGAAACAGTGTCAGACTTTTGGGGCTCCAAAATCGTTGCAGATGGTGACTGCAGCCATGAAATTAAAAGACCCTTACTCCTTGGAAGAAAAGTTATGACCAACCTAGATAGCATATTGAAAAGCAGAGACATTACTTGGCCAACAAAGGTCCGTCTAGTCAAGGCTATGGTTTTTCCAGTGGTCATGTATGGATGAGAGAGTTGGACTGTGAGGAAAGCTGAGTGCTGAAGAATTGATGCTTCTGAACTGTGGTGTTGGAGAAGACTCTTGAGAGTCCCTTGGACTGCAAGGAGATCCAACCAGTCCATTCTGAAGGAGATCAGCCCTGGGATTTCTTTGGAAGGAATGATGCTGAAGTTGAAACTCCAGTACTTTGGCCACTTCATGCAAAGAGTTGACTCACTGGAAAAGACTCTGATGCTGGGAGGGATTGGGGGCAGGAGGAGAAGGGGACGACAGAGGATGAGATGGCTGGATGGCATCACTGACTTGATGGATGCGAGTCTGAGTGAACTCTGGGAGTTGGTGATGAACAGGGAGGCCTGGTGTGCTGCGATTCATGGGGTCGCAACGAGTCAGACATGACTGAGCAACTGAACTGAACTGAAAGTATTATCTGACAATCTCTATTCAGAGGTCCACTTTAACTGCTATAATTTTACAACAATTACATTTTGCATTCTGGTATCCAGTAGGGAAAGCCTTTTCAAATTTTGTTTTTAACTGACATTACTTTTCCACATTAACACTGAAAATAACTTTTAAAGTAATAAAACAATTCATTTTGCAGTTCCATTGGAACTCAATTCGTACATTAATTTTGGGCAAATGACTATTTGAAAAATACTGAGTCCTCCCATGTATGAATGACTTCCCATTTATCTCTATTGTATATTTCATATCCTCAATAAGGTTTGCATATTTCTTTTAAGTTCTAGGCATTTTATATTTTTCACCAGATATATACTAACATGCTATTTGGTTTCCACCCCAGTTCCTGACACAAAGTTCCTGACTTCTTGTAATTTCCTGAGGGATGGGGGCATTAGGAGCATCTTTCATTCAGATATTTGGTTTCTGACACTGATCCTGACAGATAGCTCCTAAACCCCTTGGGATTTCCTAAGTGATAGGACCAAGAGTCTTTCATTCTAATGAGGTGACTCTTAGTGGGTTCCTGAATAGGTTCAGAATGGGGTGCTGGTCTCTAAAAAGAATCCATGACTAGAAGCTTGGAACTTCCAGTCCCACCTCTGGTGAGAGGAGAGGGAGCATGCCTATGTGATGAAGCCTCCAAAAATCCCAGCACTGTGGGTCAGACAGTTTTCAGGTTGGTGAACATATATCCATGTATCACGAGGGCGGCACACACCAACTCCATGCCAGCAGAAATTCTTACATTTGAGTTACTGCCAGACTTTGCCCTGTGAACCTCCTCATCCTGCTGTTCATTTTGTTGTTCAGTCACTCGGTCATGTCCGACTCTTTGCAATGCCATGGACTGCAGCACAGCAGGCTCCCCTGTCCTTCACCATCTCCTGGAGCTTGCTCAAACTCATGTCCTTTGAGTCGGTGATGTCATCCAACAGTCTTATCCTCTGTCCCCTTCTCCTCCTGCCTTCAATCTTTCCCAGCATCAGGGTCTTTTCTAATGAGTTGGCTCTTTGCATCCTGGGCCAAAGGATTGGAGCTTCAGCATCAATCCTTCCAATGAATACTGAGGATTGATTTCCTTTAGGATTGACTGGTTTGATCTTGCAGTCCAAGGGACTCTCAAGAGTCTTCTCCAAAACCACGGTTCAAAAGCATCAATTCTTTGGCGCTCAGCCTTCTTTATGGTCCAACTCTCACATCCATACATGACTACTGGAAAAACCATACCTTTGACTAGAGGGACCTTTGTTGGAAAACTAATGCTTCTGGTCTTTAATACGCTGTCTAGGTATTTCATAGCTTTTCTTCCAAGGAGCAAGCATCTTTTAATTTCATGGTGCAGTCCCCATCTGCAGTGATTTTGAAACCCAAGAAAATAAACTTTGTCACTATTTCCACTTTTTCCCCTTCTATTTGCCATGAAGTGATGGGACCGGATGCCATGATTTTTGTTTTCTGAATGTTGAGCTTTAAGCCAACTTTTTAACTCTTCACTTTCACTTTCATCAAGAGGCTTTTTAGTTCCTCTTCACTTTCTGCCATAAGGGTGGCGTCATCTGCATGTCTGAAGTTACTGATATTTCCCCTTACCATCTTGATTCCAGCTTGTGTTTCATCCAGCCTGGCATTTTGCATGATGTACTCTGCATATAAGTTAAATAAGCAGGTGACAATATACAGCCTTGTCGTTCTCCTTTCCCAATGTGGAACCAGTCCATTGTTCCATGTCCAGTTCTAACTGCTGCTTCTTGACATGCATACAGGTTCTGCAGGAGGCAGGCAAGGTGACCACAGGCAGGTATCAGACCAGGCTCCTAAGGTCTGATATTCCCTCTCTTGCAGAATTTTCCACAGTTTGTTGTGATCTACAGGGTCAAAGTCTTTAGCGTAGTCAGTGAAGCAGAAGTAGATGTTTTTTTCTGGAATTCTCTTGCTTTTTCTGTGATCCAGTGCATGTTGGCAATTTGATCTCTGGTTCCTCTGCCTTTTCTAAATCCAGCTTGAACATGTGGGAATTCTCGGTTCACATACTGTTGGAGCCTAGCTTGGAGAATTTTGAGCATTACTTTGCTAGCATGTGAGGTGAGTGCAAGTGTGTGGAAGTTTATTCTTCGGCATTGCCCTGTTCCAGTCCTGTGGCCACTGCTGAGTTTTCCAAATTTGTTCATCTGTATGGATCCGTTATATCCTTTGTAACAAACAAGTAAATGTACTTCTCTGAGTATTTTGAGCCCTTACAGCAAGTTACTGAACCTGAAGACAGGGTTGTCAGAATCCCTTCTTTATTACTGGTAGGTCAAAAGTACAGATGATGACCTGGAACTTTCAACTGGCATCTGACCAGGGGCAATTTCATGGGGTGGAGTTCTTAATCTGTGGGGTCAATGCTAACTCCAGGTAGTCAGTGTTATAACTGAATTGTAGGATGCCTGGTTGGTGTCTAAAGAGTTAGATAATTCATTAGTTGGTGTGGAAAAAACCCCACACCTAAGGTGTCAGGAATGTTATAAGTAGAAGGAACAGTATTTTACCTTTACCAGTACAGGAGAAAATAATAGATTTTTATGTGTCTATATTTTATCCACTTATTAAGTTCTCAATCTTTTTATTGTGAGAAATTATAATCATAATTAACAGAATACCTAATAGATGTACATAATCCAGCTCCAAAACTTATTAACATTTTCTAATCTTACTTCATCTAAACAACCACTTGCTTTTGTTCCTGGAGTATTAACACACATTCTAGACTTCATATTTCATCTATAAGTATTTCAGTATGTATAGCAAGATAATTATTTTTAGATAACCACAATGCCAAAAAAAAATCAATGTAAATTGGGAACAAGTGTATAAATCTTTTCTTGTTAATCAGTAAGTCAATAGATATACAGGAAAGGTGCTCTAAATAACAAATAAGAATGAATGGTATATTAATTCTAGCAGATTAAGAAGAAAAAAAGGAAGGCATATGTGAATTTTCTCTTGAAATGTCTGCAATGTTTTACAGCTCTGATGAAGTATAACTGGCATACAGTAAAATCCTCCCATTTTAAGTATGTAATTCTTTGAGCTTTGTAAATGTATGCAGTCATCCAATTATCAGTATAATCACATTTTAGAAACTTCTATCGTCCAAAAAAATGTCTCTAGGGCTTTTCTACAGTCAGCTTTTCTAATACTTTTCTAAAAGGCAACATTTTGCCTTTTTGAAGATGTACGGTAATGTAGCCTTTTGCTTCTGACTTTTTTAACTGGCATGATGTTCTGAGATTCAGCCAAGTTGTCATAAATACCATCAGTTCCTTCTTTTTACTGCTGAATAGTATTACACTGTATGGATGTATGAAGTGCTGTTTATCTATTCACCAGTTGATGGATATTTGCTGCTTTCCATGTTTTGAGTTTTATAAATGCTGCTGCCATGAACATTGATATAGATGTCTCTGTGTAGACATTATGTTTTATTTCTCATGAACAGATACCAAAGAGTAGAATTCCTGAGCTGTGTGGTCAGCGTATGTTAACTTCTTCAGAAAATGCCAAACTTCTTACCAAAGTAGCTGTACCATTTTGTGTTCCCACCAGCAATGTGTAGCTGTTCTGATTGTTTCACATCCTCATCAATACTTGGTATTGCCAGTATTTTCCATTTCATCCTATCATTAGTTTTAGTAGTTTAACAAATTCACTTTAATTTTCTAAATATACAACAATATCACAAATAGTGATAAGATTCCTTTTTCTTACTGCTCTGTCTAGAACCTCTAAACTACTAGCAAATAACATCAATAATTACAGACATCTATGACTTAACTTTTATTTTTAACAGAAATACTTTCAGTATTTTACTGTTAGGATCTCACCACATTTGCAGGTAGTTACATTAGGAAGTATCCTATTTTAAAATAAGTTTTTATCACATATGGATACTGAGTTTTAATCAAGTGTTATTCAGCATCTGCTTTGACTTTCTAATGCAATGAACTAACAATGCATTTCCTAATGCTGAACCATCCTTACATTTGTGAAAAACCCCTAATTAAAAAATTTTTTGATATGCAACTTGGGCTGCTTCTGCTATATTACTATATTTGATTTACTAAAATTTACATTAATATTTGTAAGTAAATTTAGAATATCATTTCCTAAATTTTGCTCCATAGGATGTATCAGTACAAGTTTGGTAGGGTGGGGGGACAAAAACACTAATTCTCAGTTTCTTCATAAGTAAAGTGGGGTAAAATATACAAAGTGACCAGAGATAGATGGGTTAAGGTACTATTAGAAGATTAAATAAGAAAATGCCCAGAGTTGCTTAGTCAGTGAATGAGCTAGGATTTCTGTCCAGGACACTACCAATCATCCTTGAGACCATTATACTCTGTCTGTTATTAAAAGATTATACATATGGCTAAAACAAAAACATTTTTTTATAAAAAACACTGTAATTTAATCAAGCTAGAGATATACATTAATTTTTTATCCTAAAAGGATGGAGTCTTCCTTACAATGAACCCTTTGAAAGGAATTATTCCAATCTGGACGAGTTGTTAGCCTACCTGAGTGTGACTGATTGCTATATGGTTGCCATGGAGAGGTGACTGACGATCTTTCTCCTTACTGTGCCGACTACTCTGTTTACTACGCTGTAGTTGCTGCCTCAGTTTGGCAATCTGCTTTGGGGAGAGGGAAAGAGAAGGAAGAAGAGAACAAAAGTGAATACCAAGCTTTAAGCATTTATTTTTTTAAGTTTGGATATTAAAAAATAAAAATTTTATCAAAGATTTCAAGAAGAGATATTTCATTACAATGATTTATTCTCTAATTTTTAATAGTTGAAACCATTGAAAATAAGAAATATGTGCTACAAATGCTTCACTTATACAATTTAAATAGTGTTGTTGGTTAATACATAGACTAAATTTCCCCAGATTATTTCATATTTTACCTTTGTAACACCAGAGATATCTTCCCTTCTAAGCATTTTTTCTAAG
Organism: Ovis canadensis; assembly: GCF_042477335.2. Classification (NCBI taxonomy): domain Eukaryota; kingdom Metazoa; phylum Chordata; class Mammalia; order Artiodactyla; family Bovidae; genus Ovis; species Ovis canadensis. The sequence goes on along the minus strand of NC_091248.1, from coordinate 30,566,934 downwards.
GGGTAAAAGTAGTATTTCATATGCCTACTGATTAAAGTCAAACCCAATCTCTTAATATATAGGGATCACATTAGTTTCTAAGTTCCCATCTTATATAAACAAAATTGATCTGGTATACTAATTTCTGAACATAAAAAAAAAAAATCCCATGGTGTAAATCCTTATGGCATTTAGCATTAGTTACTTGTATTTACCACCTTACTATATATTACTTTAGTCACAAAATTTTTATTTTCCAGCTTTATTGAGATATAAGTGACATATAACATTGTGTAAATTAAGGTGTGCAACATGTTGATTTGATGTTATTGTATACTGCAGAATGATGCTACTATAGCATGACAGCTCTACTCCATTACATAATTTGAGATTTATTCTCTTAGCAGCTTTGAAGTAATAACACTATTACTACCTAGAATCAAAATCGTATACTTTAGATTCCCCAGAACTCATCCATCTTGTAACTGAAAGTGTGCACCCTGTGGCTACTCCCCGTTTCCTTTACCCTTCAGTCCCCAGCAACCACCACTCAACCCTCAGTTTCTTTGAGTTTGGCTTTTCTTCTCTGGCATCACAAAGCAGTGATACCATTCAATATTTGTCTTTCTCTAACCGATTTACTTCACTTAGCATAATGCCCTCAAGGTTCATCTATATTGTTTACAAAAGGCAGGATTTCCCTCTTCCTCATTGCTGAATATATACGCCGCATCTTCTTTATCCACTTATTCACTGACAGACACTTGGCAGTAGTGACATACATTTAAAGACAAATATAACTTAGGTATTTTCCTAAATGGAATAATAATACTCCAAGGCTTAAGAGAAAAGTCATTTCTATACTATGGCTTGGAATTCATCAAACTATTAATATATTTTAGGTGCTATACAATCGTCTTAAACTGTGCCAGACCAGAAGGCAAATATACCTGAGCATTTTCAAAGGGAATCATTAGCAATTTGGGGCAAGTTACTTAATATTTTCCTTGTAGATGATGACATGAATCAATTAGTAGGTACTCCTTGAACGCTTACAATGAACCCAATTTTATGTTACTTACAAGGCAAAGTGCCAATACAAAGTAAAGTCTGTAAAATATATTGATTTTCTCAAAGACATGTTAGCAAAATGCTTACCTTGAATAACCATGGCAATAAAAAGCAAAATAGACAGTTGCTATTAAAGCCTATAAATGTTCAAGGGGAAAAGCATATGGGTTGCTGGGAAAATTTATTTTTACCTGTGGCAAACAGAAAAGAAGCAGCATGGAAGAAAATAGAGAACCTAAAAGAAAATCTATATTTTTCCTTTTAAGTAAGATCCTTAGTCTCCTCTAGTGTTTTGAAACTCTTTGTAGCTTTAAGGACATCACATACAATTTCCTTACAAAGATATACAAATGAGATTATGTTAACATTTGTGTCCCTTGCTCTCTGTTGAAATGACATCATTTTCTTCTAGACAATATTAATTTTCATGAGAAAAGGAATCAAAATTAGTTGGTAATCATTATAAACCAAGCCAGACTATGATAAAAGATAAATAGAATTTCAAATTGTACAAGTTATTTAATTAGGACAGAGGTATAAAATTAAGTGTTTTCTGAGTATTAATGATGTTTTAGTGGTGTTTCACGGAGAAGGCAATGGCACCCCACTCCAGTACTCTTGCCTGGAAAATCCCATGGATGCAGGAGCCTGGTAGGCTGCAGTCCATGGGGTCGGCAAAGAGTCAGACATGACTGAGCAACTTCACTTTCACTTTTCACTTTCATACATTGGAGAAGGAAATGGCAATCCACTCCAGTGTTCTTGCCTAGAGAATCCCAGGGACAGGGGAGCCTGGTGGGCTGCCGTCTATGGGGTCCCACAGAGTCGGACACGACTGAAGTGACTTAGCAGCAGTGGTGTTTCAAAACTGGCGTTTTAAAGAGCTTGTAGAGAAGAGCCCATAATGCTTACAGATTAATCAAAGCAGTGTGTACTTTTTCATTTTTAAAATAATCTTCAAAAAAAAATCTGAAAACTGATCAATCCTAATCAGTCTCTTTTTAAAGGGCTTTGAGATATCATAATAAACCAGAAGTTTTTGTTCTTTAACATACCATTCTTTAACATAATGATACACACCCTACTTTGCTAGGAATACCAACTTATACTATGCAGTCTTATAGTTTCCACATAATACTGTTTATCTCTGGATTATAACATTGTTATGCTTTTGTTTACAAATTAGAGATTAGAGCAAAAGGAAAGCCCATCTTACTAGATATATAATCAAAACATTACGACTCTTACTCAGGAACCATGTAGAATGAAAGCAGGGTATAATAAATCTTCCTTTGCTTCAGAATATAAGAGAGTCCCATGTTTCCTTACATGACATTCAGAAGAGTGGCTTATGTATATAACAACTGCAAATATTCTTGCCTTCCCTACTTTCACTTAGAATTCTTCTCTTCTCCCTTGGATGCTCAGGAGCCCATGGTTATCCAAAGCCATCTCTCCTCCCTAACCTCAGTACCAGCAGACACAAAGGTATCTCTGGGAGGAAGGGGCCGATGTGTGTGTTAGTCACTCAGTTGTGTCCAACTATTTGCGACCCCATAGACTGTAGCCCACCAGGCTCTTCTGTCCATGGGATTCTCCAGGCACAAATACTGGAGTGGGCTGCCATTCCCTTCTCTAGGGGATCATCCCGACCCAGGGACTGAACCCAAGTCTCCTGCACTGCAGGCAGATTCTTTACCATCTGAGCTACCAGAGAAGCCCAGGAAGGGGCTTAGGGAGTTGTACTGTCCGATCTAGTCATACACCCCCTCCTGCCTAAGGCACCCTCTCTAGTCAATCTCACGTTCCAATGTATCACCCAAAGCTCTTGGTTCTCACTTCAGTGAGTCTACTCACCCTGGTTACTACAGTGAAACTCGCATACAACCTTCCTTTATAAAGGGAACCCTGAGTTATACCAACTGGATTTCTTAAACTATAGATGAATCTTACTTGTGTTTCTAAATAGTCATTAGCAATGCTTAAGCACAAAATTAAGAATGGACCTTGAGGGTATTATACTAAGTGAAATAAGTCAGATAAAGTTAAATACTGTATGAGCTCACTCATATATGGAATCTGAAAATAAACAAACAAACAAAAAAAACAACTCAGAGAACAGCTTACTGGTTGCCAGGGGCAGAAAATGGGTGAGAATGGTCAAAGTGTACAAGCATCCAGTTATAAGATGAGTAAATCTGGGGGGTGTAATGGATAGCATAGTGACTGTGGTTAATAACAGTCTATTGTATATTTGACAGTTGCTATGAGAATAGAGCTTAAAAGTTCCTATCTTACACATACAAAAATTATAAAATTATGACGTGATGGATATGTTTACTAACCTTCTTGTGGTAGTCACTTTACAATATATACATATATCAAATTATTACGCTGCATATACCGTAAGCTTGTATGACGTTATATGTCAATTATACCTCAATAAAACTTAAAAAAAAATTAAGAGGGAAGGAGAGAGGAGCATTCTCTAAACATGAAAGGGATCTTAAGCACATGTACTCTGACATTTTAAAAAGATAGGGCATAAGTACCCCGAGGTCACAAAGAAGAAATAATAACTGTAGGGAGAAGAATTATCATAAATATTCACTAAGAAATGACTAAAATATTTGTGGAATTAGATAAAGAAAAATCAGAGACTGGTCCCACTTAAAATCTAAGAACTAGGAACACGTTTTACTGTACATTTTTGGAAACCTGGTCATATCACCCTTGTTTATTTGTAATTTTTGTCCTGATAGTTTCTCCCATATTGTTGACACTTAAAAAAAAAAAAAAAACCCTGAACTCTAAGCCTCAAAATACTAGTCGATTATTTTTGCCTCAGGTACTGAAAAGGAAGAGACAGAGGGTGATATTTCTCAAATGAATTCTACTCTATAGTAGGCAGGGAACTGAGAAATCTTAACCAGACTAAGTAGATGCAATAGGAACGGAAGCAAGATCCGAAGGAAAAAACGAGATGAGAGCTAGATTAACACCAGGAAAATGGCACTTTGCCACTCATATTTATATTATTATAAAATGAAATATTTTCTATTTTGTTCTCATTCATTTCTCAATAGAAACATGAGATAAACGCTATTATTATCCTCACTTAATAGGTGAGGAAACTGAGGGGCGGGAAGGTTAGTTTGTTGAAAGCCACACAGTTAAGTGGTGAAACAAGTACATGAACTTAAGGAAGTGGAATTCCAGAGTTTGCTCTCTTAATCACTATTCTATACTGCCTAGAGAACCAAATTAACAACTCACAAGGAGAGAAAGAATCTTCCAAAAAGACAGACAGACATATAAATAGGAAAACATACGAATGACAACAGCTGAGCTGTTAAAAGACCAAAAACAGTTACTAAAGATATTAATCCAACAAATTTTCCTGAAAATACAGTTTGAGAAGTTATAAATCTCAAGCTGTTATTCCCTGTTATGTGACAAAAGAGAATACGTGACAAACTTGAGTGCTTACAAAGACCAATGTCTCAAAAGAAAGGTTCTGCAGTATGAAACAGAGTTTACATACTATATCCTTTGTCAGTGCTCAAAGGAATTTAAAATGCAACGTACCTGCTGTAACACTAAAATAAAATTTAAAACTTAACATAAATATGAGCAAGTCATGCTGTTTTCCTTTTTTCTTTCATTTTCCAAAAGAAAAATGCTAATGAAATAACTGGGGCTTCCCTGGTAGCTCAGATGGTAAAGAATCTGCCTTCAGTGCAGGAGACCCAGGTTGGATCCCTGGGTCAGGAAGATACTCTGGAAGGGAGAAGGAAATGACAACCCACTCCAGTATTCTTGCCCGGAGAATTCCATGGACAGAGGAGCCCGGTGGACTACAGTCGGACTGCACTGTTCAGTCCTCTGATACCCAAATGCACACACACAGGCATATGTGTGTACAAACTGCACATATAAAGAACACACAGGTGTGTAAGCACATGAATAGGGAGCTGTCACCTGCACACACATCACCGGTACACATGCATGCCCATGTGCAGACTCACACCCCCACCCCAGTCAAAGAAACAGATGTTTCCATATACAGATTTATCTCCACAGATACAGCTACCTTTGGGACACTTCAGTTTTTGATACAGAAGTTTATTTACCAATAAGGTATAATTGTCAATAGAGGAATGCTGACAATAATATCAGACTAACATTGAGAAAAAAGTTCGTAAAACAACTAGATTGCACAGATATACTGTAACTATTTTACAGATGAGGAAGCCCTTTAAAAAGTAAAGTATCTTTCCCAAGGTAACACAACTAATAAACAGCAGACCCAGTCCTTTAGCCTTTATTTCATAACCTCTTTCTATTAGCTACCAGTGCTGCTGAGAGTAGTACTACATTAATGTTCACAAATAACCACTAATACCTCACTATGTATTGGCTCATAATCTCAACCACTTCGCAAAGTAACTTCCTTTCTTAATGTTGGAGATATTGCAAGATGTGAAATTGCAGTAAAGATGAACAAAAGTTTGATGTGGCAATTAACTGAATACATACTAACTTACTGATACATTTCTTTTTCAATAAGCAGTTTGATGACCCTAAATACCATTCTTACTGGTCCAATTTTAAATAATGAAAATATGACATCTTTACAATTCAATTTAATGTGAACTCAGAATTTACTGGATGAGTATTTGTACTTTTAAGGTTTTACCACATAATTAAATAAAAATTCTTCAGAATGTTGTCTTTTAGGTCCAGAGAAAATATTACTGCAATTATTTTCCCCTAGTATGGTATGATAAAGCAATTCTTTTTAAATAGCAAAAGTTAACAGAACATTAGGGCAGTTATACTCTTAGTAATGATTATGAGGAAACTTTTATTTTTCTTACTGAAAAAAGAAAGACCCCAACAATATCTGTTAATTACTACTGGATCAGAAACAAGAAATGTCCCTAATCATTTCACTTAGAGTAAAACTATCCCAAGTAATAACAGAGCTTATTGATGAGATAAAGAAGCAACCTATGATTTTTTTCTTATATCCACTGAAGAACTTAAAAATGCTCACTTTTTAAATTTATCTTTATCAAAATCAGAAACAATGTAAAAGAGCCAAAACAACGATATAGTCATATTATTTATATTCGGTCTGGGAACATCACCCTCTGGGATAAAGAGTAGGTTTACTTACTCCTTACTATTAATGTAAAAACAGTGGATTCTCCAAGTTCTGTTTCTCTCCTGTAATGTGATCTATTATTTGTGCAGGCATCCATTTAGACCCTCTCCATCTACCCCACTGGGGTTTACAGGAACGAATGCAAATAATAGTCTTATTACTTGCTAAGTCCACTGTCTCTAAACCATGAGCCTCATGGCTTCTGCTAGTGTCCATGAACTAGTAAAAGGCTAACGTATTAGGCTATCAATAGAAAAAATAAAATCCAAGATGTGAACCAGTGTATTTCCTCTTCTGCCTCAAATGAAGAGAAAGGAGTTTTAATGGAACATCTTGGGAAGACTGATTGTTCCTCACAGATAAAAGGACATGACAGACTGGAATCTGACTCCCACTCCTGATACCAATAATCCTGAGTGAGGATGATGGAGATTTACTGTTGCATCAGAGTCAGCCTCAACTCCCAGATAGTAACCAGATTTTTTAAATGTGCGAGTTTCTCAGTAACCATCTGGGAAATTTGAAAGTGAGAGTCCCAGTGGAGGGCTGGCTTAGGTTCTACCTAGGAGGGCTACCCTAAAGGGTAAACAGAGCTCAACACTGGAGAAACTGAACATTATTTCTAGAATTCTAGAGTCTTTGGAGAAAGTAAGATAGAACCGTAGGAAAGAGATGCAGCAACAAGGGATGTCCAAAGAACCCAAGAAATTTCAAAAGAAAGTCAGTTTCAAAAATCTGTCAAGACCAGGCAATAGAAAGGTACCTTATAACAGTACCAGCAAGCAGGAACATTTCTGTTCCCTTTATCTCCCAATTGGAGAAGGCAGATTCTTACCATCTGAACCACCAGGGAAGCTTTAGAGCAGGAGACATAGGTTTGATCCCTGGGTCAGGAAGATCCCCTGGAGGAGGGCATGGCTACCCACTCCAATATTCTTGCCTGGAGAATTCCATGGATAGAGGAGGCTGGAGACCTACAGTTCATGGTGTCACAGAATCAGACACGACTGAGCAACCAACACAACACTACCACTACCACTCCACCTCTCCCTTAAGCTCCAACTCCAGAGGCTCAGACACAGTAGCTATGGAGTTAGGACAAAGGTGAGCAAAAAAGACAAAGGCGCTTTCAGGTTCCCTTCCCCCAAGAAGCCACTCAGTGGTAGCATGCCCCAGCTAGAAGAGGAGCGACCACAACCATGAAATGAGGAGGCTTTACGAGAGACTGGAATGCATGCTCATTTACAGAAATCACAGGAGTGTAAGAGCTTCTAGTTTTGCACTGAACTTCTCTCACCAAATAAAGGACAGTGAGAGTTAATATAAAGTCCTTTTATTATCCCTTAAAGCCTTAGTTGTCTTTCCTAATATGTAATTAAGCTCTTTAAAAAGTAGATTTTACCTACTGTTTCTTTTAAAATTCTACATGCTTTTACACAATTTTTAGCATACAATCTTATTCATTTGATGCTAATCTATGAACAAATACAGTGTCCCTACAGGCTGATAATGTATGCTAAAAAATATCTTTAAAATTTACCTTTTTTCTCTTTTACCTCTATTAAATGTATACAAATCAAGTACCATAAAAATAGAAATAGAGTCACAGATGTAGAAAACAAACACGGTTACCAGGGGAGAAAGTGGGGTGAGAGGGATAAATTGGAAGACTGGGATTGACATATACACACTACTATATAAAATAGATAACTAGTAAGGACGTGCCCAATAGCACAGGGAACTCTTCTCAATATTCTGTAAAGAACGATATGGGAAAACAATCTGGAAATGGGTAGATATATGTATATGTATAACATTCACTTTGCTGTATGGCAGAAACTAACACAACATTGTAAATCGACTATACAGGTTATGCGACACAACCCATCACTACTCTGTACACGGCTATCAATTACAGGTTCTGATAAATGAGTTGATAATCTGATTCCTAGTTTTTTCATAGGTAATCTGCTTTTTTCTAATTGCAAGAATGAGTATGTGTGTGTGTGCTTGATCTACAACCCACCAGACCTAAAAGTGGAGCTTTTTGTTTTGTTTAGCCTCCAAGGCATTGGTGGGCTTTTTCAATCTAAAGACCCACGTCACTCTCCAAATTCAGCATATTGTCAAACTTTAAGAAATACCTCTTCCCTGATACCTACTATTCTTTCCTTTGGAGACTCCTTACTCAGTCTGTTTTCCATGTTTCTTAACTTCTCTTTCATATTTTTAACCTCTATCTTTTTAAAAATTATTTTTTATTGAAGTATAATTGATTTACAATGTGGTATTAGTTTCTGGTATATAACAAAGTGTTAAGCTGTAGATCTATCTATTCTTTTTCATATGTTTTTCCATTATGGTCTACTACAGGATATTGAATACAGCTTCCTCTGCTATACAGTAGGTCCTTGTTGGTATCTACTTCATATATAATCACTTGTACCCGCTAATCCCAAACTCTTAATTTATCTCCCCCACCTAGTTTCTTTCTCCTTTGGTAACCATAAGTTTGTTTTCCATGTCTGTGAGTTTGCTTCCGTTTTGTAAGTAAGTTCATTTGTATCTTATGTTAGAGTCCACATATGAGTGACATCATATGGTATCTCCTGACTCACTTCACTTAGTATGATAATCTTGAGGTCCGTCCCTGTTGCTGTAAATGGCATGACTTCATTCTTTTTTATGGCTGAGTAAATCTTTATCTAGTGCTCCTATGAACATATGGGTGCATGTATCTTTTTGAATTAGAGTTTTTGTTTTTTCTGGATATATGCCCAGGAGTGGGGCTGTTGAGTCATATGGTAGCTCTATTTTTAGTTTTTTATGGAACCTCCATACTGTTTTCCATAGTGGCTGTACCAATTCACATTCCCACCAATAGCACACACAAGAGCATCTTTCGTCTCCTCTATATACTGTCCAGCATTTATTGTTCATAGATTTTTTAATGATAGACATTCAAACTGTCAATTTCTATCTTTTTATTTTATATTCTAGATGATTTGCTCATTCAAACTTTCTCATTTGAGACTTTTGATTCACTAATTCTCAATTCTGCTATGTCAACTTAATCCACTGAAGAGTTTACTTTCAGTTTCACCAACTTTTCAGCTTCACCAATAAGCCTTGGAAAGGACCCTTTATCATTCTGCCTATTCTTACTTACTTCTGTTTTCATTGTGAGTTACTGTTTCATTTGAAATTCTTAAATATTCTAAGTTATTATTGGGGATTGTGTTATTTTCCCAGATATACCCTATTTAATGTATCCACTCTCTCTTAGAGCAATACATTTCCTTACATACCATAAAACACTTACTTGCAAGTTCTCTGTATGTGGGAGTTTTATCCTTTGTAAACTCTTTACTGTCTGTCTTGCTCATAGTTCAACTGATAAAGAATCTGCTTTATTGCCACATTATTTCATGGTTGCTCAGGACTATGGTGTTTCAAAGGTGCATAGCTTCAGAGCAAGACTTAAATCAGGAAGATTGGGGCTTTGCCCCTACATGAGTACAGCTCTATTCCAGACACCATATCCACACATAGCATATGGTTACTATTTCCATTTTTTTTACAGATGTTCTTTTTACCCAAGAACACCAACAGTGTCAGGTGAAATTATTTCAGATCTAGTTTTACTGTTTAGACACATGGTCCTAGTTCCCTGCTTTAAGCATACAGCCCAGTTCCAATCTCCCATTTGCAAGACACATTTTACCCTCTTAAAAGGTGTTGTTGTTGTTGTTGTTGTTGTTCAGTCGCCCAGTCATGTCCGACTCTTTGTGACCCCATGGACTGCAGAACGCCAGGCCTCCCTGTCCCTTGCGATCTCCTGAAGTTTGCCCAAATTCATGTTCATTGCATTGGTGGTGCCATCCAGCCATTTCATCCTCTGACGCCTACCCTAGTCTCCTGCCCTCAATCTTTTCCACCATCAGGGACTTTTCCAATGAGTCAGCAGTTTGCCTCAGATGACCACTAGAGTTTCAGCTTCAGCATCAGTCCTTCCAATGAGTACTCAGGGTTGATTTCCCTTAGGATTGACTGGTTTGATCTCCTCACTGTCCAAGCAACACTCAGGAGTCTTCTCCAGCACCATCATTTGAAGGCATCAGTTCTTCGGCACTCTTCCTTCTTTACGGTCCAGCTGTCACAACTACATGTGACCACTGGGAAGACCAAAGGCCTCTGTCGGCAGAGTAATGTCTCTGCTTTTAAACACACTGTCTAGGTTTATCATGCTTTCCTGCCAAGAAGCAAATGTCTTCTGATTTCATGGCTGCAGTCACCATCTGCAGTGCTTTTTGAGCCCAAGAAGAGGAAGTCTGTCACTACTTCCACCTTTTCCCCCTCTATTTGCCATGAACTAATAGGGCTGGAAGTCATGATATTAGTTTTTTTTTTTTTTAATATTTAGTTTTAAGCCAGCTCTTTCACTCTCTTCCTTCACCCTTATCAAGAGGCTCTTTAGTTGTTCTTTGCTTTCTGCCATTAAGGTGGTGTCATCCATGCGTCTGAGGTGGTTTATGTTTCTCCCACCTATCTTGATTGCAGCTTGTAACTCATCCAGCTCGGCATTTTGTTCACGACGTGCTCAGCATACAGATTAAACAAACAGGGTGACAGCAGACAGCCCTGTCATACTCCTTTCTCAATCTTGGACCAATCAGTTGTTCCATCCAGGGTTCTAACGGTTGCTTCTTGACCTGCATACAGGTTTCTCAGGAGACAGGTAAAATGGTCTGGTATTCCCATCTCCTTAAAATGTGTAGTAATCTACAGTTTCTTAAATTTGGCTCAACTCACAGAAACCTAGCCAACACGATTCAGATTTCTGTGAGTCAGATAACATCAGCATCTACTCATCATTAAGGATTTCCCTTCTATTCATGGTCGGCAGGGGGTTCTATTGTCTTAAATGTAGCCTAAATATATTTAGGTATTTCTTTGAACATTTTTCACATTGTAGTCTTATAAGCTTGGAGCAAAGCAGAAGTAGACTATACAGGTGCTTTCACTGACATTTAAGGCAGAAACCCAGATGCAGATTATCTGAGGTGGGGAGCATATCTCTGACTCAGGAAGAATGGATGTGATATAGCTGAATTTATGCCATGACAAGGAAGCAGGTCTAAGTTATTTAAAACAAAACACAATGAATTTTAGTAGCATATACTTTTAAAAATATTACTGTTTCAATAACATTAATAGTTTTGGCTTTCATAGTTCCCTCAGATTCCAGTTTTGTCATCTTTGTAACTATTCTTAATATTTTATTTAGTCTTTACCCATATACTCAGTTTCCAGGCTCAGTTACATAAAATCTACTATGAATATACAATGAAAAGCCTACTAGTCTTTTATGTCTATTCCTTTTTTTTTTTTCATCTTTACTGAAGTATAATTTACATTGCCTTAACTTCATCCATTGTAAGGGTAAAATTAAATAAGTTGTAATCACTTTGTAGAATTGTACAAAGTAATCACGAATCAATTTTTAGCACTTTTTCATCACCCCCCATATTTGCTTTGAGTCTATTTATAGCCAATCACCATCGCCTCCACCCTAGTCCCAGCCACATGCAACCACTAATGGGCTTTATTTCCTCTATAGATTTGCCCTTTCTGGCATTTCAATATAAATGAAACCATATAATATGTAATCTTATTCATCTGGCTTCTTTCACTTAGCAGGGAGTGGCAAGCTACAGTCTGCAGGCCAAATCTAGTATGCCACGTGTTTTTGTAAGTAAGATTTATTGGAACATAACCATGCTGAACATAACCATACTCCATGCTGGCTATGGCTGCTTCCACACTATGGCAGTGGCGCTGAATAGCTGCAACAGAGGCTCTGTGACCCACACACCATAAAATATTTACTATCTGGCTTTCCATAGAAAAACAAAATGTGCTGACTCTTGACTCAGTAAAATGTTTTTGAAGCTCACTCCCACTGTAGCATGTATCAGGATTCATCACAGTGTTCCTTTTTATTGCTGAACAGTCTGGTATTGCATACATATATGACATTTTCTTTATCCATTTACCAATCAATGGCTATTTTCATTTTTTTTTAGTTTTTAGTTATAATAGTACAAGTAATTCTGCTATAGTGTTTGTGTAAATGTTTCAATATAGACAGGTATTTTCAGGATTCTATTTATAGAGTCCCAGAAATAGAATTGCTAGGCTATATGCTAAATTTCTGATTAACTTTATATTTATTCATTTTTGGCCGCACAGATTCTTTGTTGCCGGGCAGGCTTCTCTCCAGTTGCAGCGAGTGGTGGCTACTGTTTGTTGCAGTACACAGGCTTCTCGTTGCGGAGGCGTCTCTTGATGTGGAGCACAGGTTCTAGGCACATGAGCTGCTTCGGTAGTTGCAGCACACAGGCTCAGCAATTGTGGCTCATGGGCTCTAGAGCACAGGCCCAACACTGTGGCGCACAGGCTCAGTTGCTAAACATGAGATCCCTTTGGACCAGGGACTGAACCTGTGTCCCCTACACTGGCGGGCACGTTCTTAACCACTGGACCACCAGGGAAGTCTCTCTGATTATCTATTTTAGGGAAACTGTCCAACTGTTTTCCAAAGATGGCTGTAACATTTTATTTTCCCAACAATGTTTAGGGTCCCGGATCCTCTTCATTCTTGCCAACACTTGGTGCTATCTGTCATTTAAATTAGTCACTGTAGTAGTGTGTAGTTGTATCCTGAGGTTTAAATCTATGTTTGCCTAATGTCAAATGATGTTGAATACCTTTTCATGTGGTCATTTACCATCCATACATCTTTGATGAGAAATTTCTATCAAAGTATCTTACCCTTTTTTTAATGGGCTGTCTTACTGATTTTTAAGAGTTCTTTATATATTCTGGATATAAGTCCTATATCAGATATTTCTGTCTGGTCTTGTCTTTTCATCCTTTTAGTCATGTAGTGTAAATGTTCATTTAAATGAAGTTCAATTTTTTTTCTTTTATGGCCTTACTACTGGTACTGTATCTAAGAATGTCTTGCCTAATCCAAGGTGTTCTAGAAGATCTAAAATTTTGGAGCTTATATTCAGGACTGTGATCCATTTTGAGTTCATTTTCCTCTATGGTGAGTGTCAAGGATCTAAGTTTCTTTTTTGTTAACTTTTAATTTTGTATTGTTTGTATAACAAACAATTTTGTGATAGTTTCAAGTGAACAGCAAAGGGACTCAGCAAATGGACTCATGGATCCAGTCTCCCCCAATCTCCCTTCACGTCCAGGCTGCCACGTAACACCGAGCAGAGTTCCATGCGCTATACAGTAGGCCTGTGCTGGCTATCCATTTAAAATGTAACAGTGTGTGCATGTCATCCCTAACTATCCCTTCCTCTATCCTTCCCTCCTGCAATCATAAGCTCATTCTTCAAGTCTGTGAATCTTTTTCTATTTTGCAAATAAGTTCGTCTGTATCATTTCTTTTTAGATTCCATATATGAGCCATACCATACAATATTTCTCTGAGTTTCTTCACTCTGTATGACAATCTCTAGGTCCATCCATGTTGCTGCAAGTGGCACTATTTCATTCTTGTAAATGGCTGAGTAATATTCCATTGTGTGTGTGTGCGTGTGTGTGTGTACACACACATAGCACGTCTTTATCCATTCCTCTGTCAAAGGATGTTTAGGTTGATTCCATGTGGCTATTATAAACAGCTCTGCAGTGAACATTAGGGTACATGTATCCTATCAGATCATGTTGTTCTCTGGATATATGCCCAGAAGTGGGACTGCTATGGATATGTAATTATTCTAGTACCAGTTGTTAGAAACACTGTCCTTTTCAACTAAGTTGTGTTGGCAGCTCTGCTAAAAACTGACCATAAAATATAAGGATTTATCCTTGGGTTCACCATTTTGAATCATCTTTATTTTTTCTTTATGCTAGTATTTTGCCAAATTCATTAATATAGATTTATAAGAAGTAGTGACATTATATATAATAAGTAGTTCTCCAAAATTTTCCTTGTTTTCAAAATTACTTTTGCCATTCTAGGTCCTTTTTATTTCCACATACATTTTAGGATCATCTTGTCAATTTTTAACAAAAACCCTAGGAAAAAACAGGGATTACACTGAATCACTTTGAGGAGAATTGCCATCTTAATGATAATAGAGTTTTCCAATCCATGAACAGTCTTCCTAGTTATTTAAATTTTTAAAAACTTTGTCCAACAGTTTTGTTTTCAGTGCATAAATTTTGAACTGCTTCTATTATATTTCTTCCTAAATATTTTAATATATTTGATTCAACTATAATAAATTATTTTCTGATTTGAGGATTGTTCACATCTGATACCTAGACAAACACTTGATTTCTGTATGTTGATGTTTCTTTTCCTGCTGAACTTGTATTAGTTCTAGTAATTTATATATTTGTATGTTCCCTAGGAATTTCTACATATAGGATCATACATCCAGGAATAAAGACAGTTTTGCCACTCCCCAGTGGCTTTTATTCACTTTTTCTGCCTGACTAGAACTTCCTGTACCACACTAAGAGAAGCGGTGACAAGGTGACTGTGGACATCACTACCTTATCTTAGGAGGAAAGCATTCTAGCTTTCACCACTGAATATAATGTTGTCTGTAGGCTTTTCAGAAATGGTCTTTATCAGGCAGAGAAAATTCTCTTATTCCTGGTTTATTTAGAGATTTTTTTTTTTTACCATGAATAAATACTGGAGCTTGGCAAATGCTTTCTCTGACTCTACTGAGATAATTATGTGGTCCTGTTCTTTAGTTTATTAATATAGTGTATTTACATTAATTGAATTTTGGATCTTAAAACAACTTTGCATTTCTAGAACCAATCTCACTTGCTCTTTGTGTATAATCCTTTTTATAAGTTGTTAGATATGGTTTGCTAATATTTTGTTAAGGATGTCTACATCTATGTTCAAGAGAGAAACTGATTTGAAATGTTCTTTTCTTGAGGTATCTTTGCCTGCCAACATCAGATAACTCTAGACTGATAAAATACATTGGGAAGTGCTCCCTTCTTTCTCAAAGAGATTTGAAGGATTGTTTCGTTGAATATTTGATAGAATTCACCATATCAAACCCTGGGATTTTCTTTGCAGAGGATTTTTAATTCCTTAATTTCTTTATTGCTTTAATTTATACTCATATTTTTCTATTTGTTCTTAGATTAACTTTGGTAATTTGTTTCTTTCTAGTAATTCTTGTCTTGCTAGAATTTTATCCATTTCATCTTATGTTCTATTAATAAATTGATGACATACATTTGATTATAATATTTCTTTATAAAACCTTTTAAGTTCTAAAAGGCTGGTAGTAATGGCACCCCTTTCACTATTCATTTTGGTAATTTGTGTCTTTTCTTTCTTGGTCAATCTAACTAATGGTTTGTCAACTTTGTTCACCTTTCCAAAAAAACAACTTTTAATTTCATTGACTTTTCTCTAGTATTTTTCTGTTTCATTAGTTTTTTGCTATATTCTTTATAATTTCCTTTGCTTGCTTTTGGTATGATTTTCTCTTCTTGTCTAGTTTCTTAAGATGGAAGCTTAGGTACTGATTTGAGAATTTTCTTTTTCTTATATGTGCACTTACATATAACTTTTCCTTGAAGTACTGCTTTTTCTGTAAACATAAATTCGATCCAAAAATCTGCAAGCAATAAATGCTGGAGAGGGTGTGGAGAAAAGGGAACCCTCCTACACTGTTGGTGGGAATGCAAACTAGTACAGCCACTTTGGAGAACAGTGTGGAGATTCCTTAAAAAATTGCAAATAGAACTACCTTATGACCCAGCAATCCCACTTCTGGGCATACACACTGAGGAAACCAGAATTGAAAGAGACACATGTACCCCAATGTTCATCGCAGCACTGTTTATAATAGCCAGGACATGGAAACAACCTAGATGTCCATCAGCAGATGAATGGATAAGAAAGCTGTGGTACATATACACAATGGAGTATTACTCAGCCGTTAAAAAGAATTCATTTGAATCAGTTCTGATGAGATGGATGAAACTGGAGCCAATTATACAGAGTGAAGTAAGCCAGAAAGAAAAACACCAATACAGTATACTAACACATATATATGGAATTTAAGAAGATGGCAATGACGAACCTGTATGCAAGACAGGAAAAAAGACACAGATGTGTATAACGGACTTTTGGACTCAGAGGGAGAGGGAGAGGGTGGGATGATTTGGGAGAATGGGAATTCTAACATGTATACTATCATGTAAGAATTGAATCGCCAGTCCATGTCTGACGTAGGGTGCAGCATGCTTGGGGCTGGTGCATGGGGATGACCCAGAGAGATGTTGTGGGGAGGGAGGTGGGAGGGGGGGTTATGTTTGGGAACGCATGTAAGAATTAAAGATTTTAAATTAAAAAAAAAATTCTAAGCTGTCTTTTTTGCTTTCATTTATTCAAATATTTAAAATTTCCTTTTTGGTATTAGGTAAATGTTCTTTAAATGACAAATATTTAGGTTTGTTACAAGATTATTTTCTGTTATGTGATTTGAGTCTTTCACAACTTATTGAGT
The DNA here is from genome assembly GCF_042477335.2 of Ovis canadensis. Taxonomy (NCBI): domain Eukaryota; kingdom Metazoa; phylum Chordata; class Mammalia; order Artiodactyla; family Bovidae; genus Ovis; species Ovis canadensis. Next base: position 30,550,140 of record NC_091248.1, on the reverse strand, counting down.
CTTGTTTTATGGCCCAGTTTATGGTCTAACCCAGAAAATGTTTCAATTTGAAAAAAATGTGTATTCTACAGTCACTGGGCAGTTTTCTGTGTATGTTAGGTCAAGTTGACTGATTATACTGTTTAAACTTCTATCTCCTTGCTGGTTTTCTACCCAATTCTATCAAATATTGTTAAGCAAAACGATTTCTTCTTCCACAGTTGTGCTTCACGCATTTTGAGACTGTTGTTAGATATATAAACAATTATGAAATGTCTCTGCCTTCAGTAATATTTTTTGTCTAAAGTCTATTTCATCTGATAAGAAAGCATCATTACTCTTTTCAGTGTAGCTTTCCCCATCTTTTTATTTTCAACCTACTTATTCATATCTTTGAACATAAGGTGTGTTTCTTATAGACAAGATACAGGTGAGTGTTGCTTTTTTATCCAATTTGACAATCTGTGCCTTTTGAACGGAATGTTCGCTCCATTCATTCGATGCAATTGGATAACTGGATTTATTCCTGGCATTTTGCTGCTTTTCTACTTGTGTCACATCTTTTTTACTCCTCTCTTCCTCCTTTAGGTGCTTTCTTTTGTGATATTTTGTATTGTATCATTTTATTGAAGGCAATGGCACCCCACTCCAGTACTCTTGCCTGGAAAATCCCATGGATGGAGGAGCCTGGTGGGCTGCAGTCCATGGGGTCGCGAAGAGTCGGACATGACTGAGCAACTTCACTTTCACTTTTCCCTTTCATGCATTGGAGAAGGCAGTGGCAACCCACTCCAGTGTTCTTGCCTGGAGAATCCCAGGGACGGGGAGCCTGGTGGGCTGCTGTCTATGGGGTCGCACAGAGTCGGACACAACTGAAGCAACTTAGCAGCAGCAGCAGCAGCATTCTACTTCTGATATTTTCTATTCTTATATAGAGTTGTTTTGTCAGGAACTGCTCTAGGGATTATAACAAGAATTTTAATTTATTATAGTCTACTTCAAAATAATATTTTATTCCAGTAAATGGGAAACGATATTCCAAAATATGTCTTTTCCCTTGTCCTCTTTTGTGTTATTACTGTTATATTTAATGTGTATGTTATACACCCAGCATAACAGTATTATAATTATTGTTTCATATAATCTTGTGTTTTAAATAGGTAGAAAAATGAGAAAAATGTACCTACAGATTGCTTTATATTTACTCACACATTTGCCATACCCAACACTCTTCAAGTTTTCCTATCGATTTGATTTAAACTGGAGTCAGCACCTTCAGTATTTCCTGTAAGACAGCCTCAGTTCAGTTCAGTTGCTCCGTTGTGTCCGACTCTTTGCAACCCCACCGGAGACGGGCGGGTCATGGTGGAGAGGTCTGACAGAATGTGGTCCACTGGAGAAGGGAATGGCAAACCACTTCAGTATTCTTGCCTTGAGAACCCCGTGAAGAGTATGAACAGTAAGACAGCCTAGTGGCAGGAAATTCTGTCAACCTTTATCTCGGAAAACTTTATTTCACCTTTATGGGTTTTCTGAATATAGAATACTTGGTGGATATTTTTTTCTTATAGCACTTTGAATATGTCCTGCTTTATGGTTTCCAGTGTTCTGATACAAAAATCAGCCATTATGGTATTATTGTTCCCCTACTGAAATGTGTCATTTTTTTCTCCCAGTTTCAAGATTTTCTCTTTTCCTTTGGCTTTCAGCAGTTTAACTATGATGTGTCTATGTGTAGTTTTTTGGTTTTCGTACTTGGGGTTTGTTGAGCTTCTTGAATTTATAGATTGTTTTTCATCAAATCTGGAAAGTTTTCTGCCATTATTTCTTCAAATTTATCTCCTCTCCCCTCTCCTCTCCTCAGTCTCCACTTTGTGTATACATATGAACTTAATGTTTCCCCACAGGCCTTTGAGGCTTTTCTGACTTTTCTTCCATCTTTTTCTCTGCTCTCTGACAGTATTCTATTGACCTGTACTGAAACTCACTGATTCTTCTGCCATCTCAAATTTTCTACCGAGTTCATCTAGTGAATTTTGAATTTTAGTTACTACACATTTCAACTCTATAGAGTTTTGTATATTTTTCGACTAATCGCATCTTTGTGGATGTTCTTTATTCACTGAGTCACAGATGTCCTACTTCCCTTTAATGCTTGAAACATGGCTTTCTTTAGTTCTTTGAACGTACTTATAATAGCTGCTTTGATGTTTTAGTCTGCTAAATCCAACATATGGAGACACTTAGATACAGTTTCTACTGACTGTTTTTTATCCCTCAAGTATAAGTTCAGTTCAGTCACTTAGTCGTGTCTGACTCTGCGACTCCATGGACTGCAGCATGCCAGGCTTCCCTGTCTATGACTAACTCCCAGAGCTTGTGCAAACTCATGTCCATTGAGTCAGTGATGCCCTTTGTCATCCCCTTTTCCTCCTGCCTTCAATCTTTCCCAGCATTAGGGTCTTTTCCAGTGAGTCAGCTCTTCATATCAGGTGGCCAAAGTACTGGAGCTTCAGCTTCAGCATCAGTCCTTCCAATGAGTACTCACAACTGATTTCCTTAAGGATTGACTGGTTTGATCTCCCTGCAGTCCAAGGGACTCTCAAGAGTCTTCTCCAACACCACAGTTCAAAGCATCAATTCTGTGGCGCTCAGCTTTCTCTATAGTCCAACTCTCACATCTATACATGACTCATGGAAAAACTATAGCTTTGACTATATGGACCTTTGATGGCAAAATAATGTCTCTGTTTTTTTTAATATGATGTCTAGGTTTGTCAAAGCTTTTCTTCCAAGGAGCAAGCGTCTTTTAATTTCATTGCTTCAGTCACCATCTTCAGTGATTTGGAACTCAAGAAAATAAAGTCTATCACTGTTTCCATTGTTTCCCATCTACTTGCCATGAAGTGATGGAACCAGATGCCATGATCGTTGTTGTTTGAACATTAAGTTTTAAGCCAGCTTTTTCCACTCTCCTCTTTCACTTTCATCAAGAGGTTCTTTAGTTTCTTTTTGCTTTCTGCCGTAAGGGTGGTGTCATCTGTGTATCTGGGGTTATTGATATTTCTCCCTGCAGTCTTGATTCCAGCTTGTGTTTCACCAAGTCCAGCATTTTGCATGATACACTCTGCATATAAGTTAAACAGCAAAGTGACAATATACAACCTTGATGTACTCCTTTCCCAATTTGGAACCAGTCTGTTGTTCCATGTCAGGTTCTAACTGTTGCTTCTTGACCTGCATACAGATTTCTCAGGAGGCAGGTCAGGTGGCCTGGTATTCCCATCTCTTGAAGAATTTTCCACAGTTTGTTGTGATCCACACAGTCAAAGGCTTGAGCATAGTTAATGAAGCAGAAGTAGATGTTTATCTGGAATTCTCTTGCTTTTTCAATGATCCAACGGATGTTGGCAATTTGATCTCTGGTTTCTCTGCCTTTTCTGAATCCAGCATGAACATCTGGAAGTTCTTGCTTCATGTACTGTTGAAGCCTAGCATGGAGAATTTTGATCATTACCTTGCTAGCGTGAGATGAGTGCAATTGTGCAGTAGTTTGAACATTCTTTGGCATTGCTTTTCTCTGGAATTGGAATGAAAACTGATCTTTTCCAGTCCTGTGGCCACTGCTGAGTTTTCTAAATTTGCTGGCATATCAAGTGCAGTACTTTCTCAGCATCATCTTTTAGGATTTGAAATAGCTCAGCTGGAATTCCAACATGTCCATTAGCTTTGTTCATAGTGATGCTTCCTAAGGCCCACTTGACTTCACATTCCAGGATGTCTGCCTCTAGGTGAGTGATCTCACCATCGTGGTTATCTGGGTTTAAGATCTTTTTTTGTATAGTTCTTTTGCATATTCTTGCCACCTCTTCTTAATATCTTCTGCTTCTGTTAGGTCCACACCATTTCTGTCCTTCACTGTGCCCATCTTTGCATGTAATGTTCCCTTGCTATCTCTAATTTTCTTGGAGAGATCTGTAGTCTTTCCCATTCTATTGTTTTCCTCCATTCATCACTGAGGAAGGCTTTCTTATCTCTCCTTGCTGTTCTTTGGAACCCTGTATCCAGATAAATATATCTTTCCTTTTCTCCTTTGCCTTTTGCTTCTCTTTTTTTCTGAGCTACCTTTAAGGCTTTCTGAGATAAACATTTTGCCTTTTTGCATTTCTTCTTTTAGGGATGGTTTTGATCACCACCTCCTGTATAATGTTACGAACCTCCATCTGTAGTTCTTCAGGCATAGTTCCTCAAGTATGGGTCATCCATTTTTGTTTCTTTGCATATCTCTAAATTTTTTGCTGAACTTTGGACATTTTAGATAATATATCGGAGCAACTAGATTCTGATTTTGTCTGAGAGCAGTTGATAGACTAAAAGTCTATTTTCCCCACAATATGTGGCCACTGACATCTCCATTTCTCCTGCCCCTCATTCTTCTTTCTAAGACTGGCTTTTTCATACCTTTTTAATGTGGTCTCCAGTGTCACCTTACTGTTTAGCAAAACACTATTCAGACAGTTTACTCAAACATCTCAGTCCAGTAAAGCTTCCACTCTCAGGATGTGTGTATATTTCAATGAGGTTTATGTGTGGAATGAGGAGTGCATTCAAAACCTGGGCCTTTTACAAGCTGGCCTCAGATTTTATTACCACTGGGCGTGTTTGGTCTCATTTCCGCTTATTCTTAGGCTGCACTACCCAGTGAGAAGTGGGTGACTTGGGCCCATTGATATTCTGCTACACTATTCTACAGCCTCCAGTCAACCTGGGATATGGGGTGACCTTATCAAGCCTCCAAGGCTGTCTGACTTCCTAGAACTCTCTATAAAATCCTGCCACTCTGTTGAGTCTGGGCTTGCCACAAATCACCCCTAAATCTCAGACCAGCAGAACCACAGGTCCTTCCTACCTTGCAACTAAGAACATTGTTTTACTCTGTAACACTCCCTTAGCAAGGTTCTCTCTCCAGCAGGGGCAGCACAGCTTCTGCTTTTCAAGGCCTGCCCCGTCCTAGCTGAAATACCACACCTGCAAAGCTGGAGGTGAGGAACAGGGAAAGAAGCGCAGCACCAAGTAAGACCACCACAAACTTGTGTTATTCTCACCCTGAGGAGTTCAATACTTTCCATGAATGAGGTTTCTCAATTTGATTGATTTCCAGAGTGCTAAATTTGTTTTAATTATTTTGTCAAGCTTTATTATTCTTTTGTGAGGAGAGTAATTAAATCTCTCACTCCGTCATGTCAGCCATTCCTTTTTAATAGGGTATATCATGTACTGCTGTAGTACAAAGTTCAACTATACCAATTCCTGGCTATAGCTTTAAGATTATATTTACCTGTGAGATAAAAGAGCAAATTTACTTTTTATTCAATATCACTCAATAGTCTATGCATATATACATGTCTTCAATGCCTATCTTAAACTAGATATGGAGTCAGCTTCCTTTTTTGTTGCTGTTGGGAAAAACTGATTTTGTGCATATGTGTTTGTATGTGGCATGAATAGGAACTGAGAATTTCTCTACATCAATAATGTAATGAAGCAACTAAAAATGTAACACAGTCACAGGCAGCAAACTATGCGAAATAGACTACTGTATCTATTCGGTCCAGATACCACAGTACATGAGGAGTACTGATACATAAAGTATATGAAAATGATGCTAAGAGGTATGGAAACTATCATATGAATATACTTGAGAGAAATGTCAATGTTTATCCTGGAGGAAAATGACATACTGCAAGCCTTTCAAATATTTAAATTATACTTTTTCAATATTGATACAGAGGGCAGAGTCAAAACTTAGGGGTATAATTTTAAGTTCAATATACAAAATAAACTAGTTAACAATTGAAGCTGAAACAACTGAACTGTTTTGGTTCCCTTGCAAAGTGATGAGCTTTTTCACTGAGAATGACTATAATAGACTAGATGAACACTTTCTAAGGAGTGCTGTGTTCTTTTTTATTTTTGATTGGAGGATAATTGCTTTATAATGTGTTGGTTTCTGGAGTACAACAATGTGAATCAACTATAAGTATACAAATTTATTCAGGAGATGGACTAGATGATCTTTCAACTTTAAGTTTCTCTAACTTTATCATACCGTTGTAAAAACCTGTCATCTATAGGTCTAGTTGCTGTAATTCAAAAACAAGAAAGCTGAAATGGGAAAAAAAAATAAAATGAACAAGATAAAATTACATAAATTCAGACTTCATTCTGGAAAGGCAAAAAAGCTCAGTGAGTACATAAGAAATATTCATAAAAATATGAAGGGCACGAATCATGTAAACTCAATTATTCACCAAAAAGTGGAAAGCAACCCTTAAAACTCTGAAAGAGGTAAGTTTATCACAAATACAGGAAGTATCATTATATTCAGGAAATAGTTAAGACAATTTGCTAGGACCAGAGCATGTTACAGACTGGAAACAGAAGTAACTTACCTCTTTCAGTTGATCAGCACTCCCCCATGATGCAGAACGCTGATGTGATCTCTTTTCTGCACCTTCTTCTGCCCAACAACTAGGTGTCTTTAAAAAAAGAAACAAATAAAAAATGAGGAATTTTGTCTGTACTCCTTAATCTCATAGCAACTCAAACATATTATATTAGCACATACCAATTACAGGGTTATACTAAACACTAAAAACCTTAAAAGCTAGGACTTTCATGACCCTGTGAAATGTTTATTATTCTAACTTAGATACAGTCAATCTAAGATGTCTCTGAGTAATGTTACTCAAAACATTTGGTTTTTTACATCAACATTAATAACTTAAAGTTATCAAATTCAAAGAGAACTGTGAAATATACATATTGGTTTTTGTTTTTTAAAGAGAAAAGGCAAGCTAATTATGAAATGGTATTTTTTTTTACATACAACAGAAGTAAAATTAACAGAATGTGTTTAGAAGCAGCGGGCTTACAGATTACCTCTATGTCAAATACCTATTGATAGGCAGTACCATTTTTTGAAAAACATCAAGCATGTTTATATAAAAATGTTATAATAATAGGAGAAGATTAGGCTAAATTGACTATAATATTTGCTGTTGTTTTTACTAAGAATAATTGCTTTACATATTTTTCTGCCACATATCAACATGAATCAGCCATAGGTATACATATGTTGCCTCCCCACCACCTCCCTCCCCATCCCACCCCTCTAGGTTGTTGTTACCACAGCCTCTGTTTGAGTTCCCTGAGTCATACAGCAAATTCCCATTGGCTATCTATTTTATATGGAAATGTAAGTTCCCGTGTTACTCTCTCCATACATTTTGCCTTTTCCCTCCTCCCCAACCCCTGTGTCTGTAAGTCTGTTCTCTATGTCTGCTTCTGCACTGCTGCCCTGTAAATAAATCCATTGGTACCATCTTTCTAGATTCCATATATATGCATTAGTATATGATATTTATCTTTCTCCTTCTGACTTACTGTACTCTGTTATATAGGCTCTAGGTTCATCCACCTCATCAGAACTGACTCAGATGTGCTCCTTTTTACGGCTGAGTAATATTCCATGTGTATATGTACCACAGCTCTTTATCCATTCATCTGTTGATGGACACCTAGGTTGTTTCCACATTCCAGTTATTGTAAATAGTGCTGCAGTGAACACTGGGGTATATGTGTCTTTTTCAATTTTGGTTTCCTCAGGGTATATCCCTAGGAGTGGGATTGCTGGGTCATTGCTTTTATTCCTAGCTTTTTAAGCAATCTCCTAGATTTTCAAGTCTTCCATAGTGACTGTATCAATTTACATTGCCACCAACAGTGCAAGACGGTTCCCTTTTCTCCACACCTTCTCCAACATTTATTGTTTGTAGACTTTTTGATGATGGCCATCCTAACTGGTGTGAGGTGATATCTCATTGTGGTTTTGATGTGCATTTCTCTAAAAATGAGCGATGTTGAGCATCTTTTCATGTGTTTGTTAGCCACCTGTATGTCTTCTTTGGAAAAATGCCTGTTTAGGTCTTTTTCCCATTTTTTAATTGGGTTGTTTGTTTTTCTGGTATTGAGTTGTATGAGCTGCTTGTTTACTCTGGAAATTAATCCTTTGTAAACTGACTATAATTTAAAGCAGTGCATCTTAAAAAACAAAAAGAAACTGAGCTACATGTCAGCAAACAGAATTGCTTTTACCTAAAACCTCATTTTGAGTGAGTTAATCCATAATACACACTTCATCCAAATATACCATAAAACATTAATTGCCACATAGTAAGGTCATTTACTGGTTGTCTTAAAAATAAAAAATAGTAAAACTATCATCTTTAATATATGCAAAGATTTCTGCAACTTAGGGAACATTAAAACCACTATTTTAAGACAGACAAAGGGCAGTGATCATCACACATAAATATAAATATATATGGCTTTTAAATGATTTTTAATATGTATCTAAAATTCATCATTTATATTGAGGCTACATCTGTGACTCTACATAATGCACAACTTCTTATGAGGAAGCCATCAGTTCTATACAATTCAAAATGCTTGTGGACAACTTTTTAAATAATTACCAGCTCTTAAAAGTAATGATACTCCAAAATAAAACCAATAACAACTGAATGCTAGTTGAATAAAAATACATATAAACTGCTTTAAGAGTTCAAATAGTAAAGTGAAACTATTTAGTCATATTATTGAGTAAAAGATTTTATTCAGTTGGCATGTGCAAAGAGGTATTATTAATATATTAAATAAGCTGCTTGCAAACAACTGGTTATTAAAATTTTCTAATCTCAGTGTTAGATAAGAAAAACTACTCTGAAATTAATCCCTAAGTAGTTATATCTTTAACAATTCTAAAATTATTCAATTATGATAGTTTTAGTCAAACTTTTATTTTGAGAATCTATATGCCTTAATACTTTTGCCTTTCTACCAAACATAAGCATTACTCTAACCCAAAGTCAAATGATTAAGGGTCATCTGATTTTGGATCAAATGACTAAGGATCAATGTTTAAAACTCAAAAGTGTATTTGCAGAAAATTAGTCAAATTTCTGATATGTTCCATAATTATTTAACAATAACATTTATAACACTATTTTCATTTTGTAAGCTCTAATTTTTTCAAAGGATATTTATATAAACTATATCTTCAACTTAGAGATAAATCAATAACCAGGAAAATTCTGCAAATGCCTCAATTCTGGCAAGCATGCCAATGGCAAATGAATTTAAATCTGAGGTCTCTCATCTGAGGGTATCTTCTTTCTTCCTATTGTCATTCTTTTCTTAAAACTGAATGCGAAACCCTTTTGATCATTTGGAATGTAGTACTGGTTATACAAAAGAAATACATAAAAACTAACTGTAAAAGAATATTTATGATCCTGAAATCTATCTAGCAAATTACGTAGTTTTTTTTTTTTTTTTAAGTACAAAACCACTGGGAGAATTCTGTCAATCATGTAGCTATAAAATGACATGAATATAAATTACTTAAGTATATTCATCAGTTTCAACTTTTCCAAAAAAGAATTATTTCATTTTAATTGCACATATATACAAATACATTCTAAAGACTGCACTGTCCAAAACAGAAGCTACTAACCACATGTAGTAATTTTAATTAACAAAAATAAAACAAAAAATCCAGTTCCTTGGCCTCACTAGCACATTGTACATGCTTAATAACCACATGTAGCTACTGACTGCCATACAGAACAGCACAGATATAGCACATTTCTACCACTGCAGAAAGTTCTGTCGAGAGCAGTGTTTTAAAAATCATTGATTTTTAACAAGTTATTCAAATCAAACCAAAATCAAAGATGGCTACTTGGTCTTCAAATCTACTTATAATTATGTTTCTGAAGTCACAGAGGATGAGTTAATTTGTATCCAATTTGTTAAGTCTGAGTACATGAGAACTATTTTACCATTTGAATTAGGAAAACAACAACACAAAGTAGCAAAAGTTATTTGCTTTCATGTCAGCAAGAGATTCTTTTCCAACTGGCCTGTTATTCGGTTCATTAATCTAGAGTAGAGTTTTATGAATTGTCCTACTTATGTCCTGGATTTCAGTAAAAAACTTATGACAGAAGAATCCCATGATCAAACAAATTTGGGAAATATTATATACTATATCTGTCTATTCAGTGTAACAATGCAATTAGCATTTCAAAACTCAAATATACAACCACATACCCAAATAACTTTTTTTTAAACCTGCTTTACTCTCTCTTATGGGCTTCCCTTGTAGCTCAGCTAGTAAAGAATCCGCCTGCGATGCAGGAGACCCCTGGGTTCGATTCCTGGGTCGGGAAGATCCACTGGAGAAGGGATAGGCTACCCTCCCCAGCTGGGCTTCCCTGGTGGCTCAGCTGGTAAAGATTCCGCCTGCAATGTGAGAGACCTGAGTTCAATCCCTAGGTTGGGAAGGTCCCTTGGAGAAGGGAATGGCTACCCACTCCAGTATTCTGGTCTGGACAATTCCATGGACTGTATATCCATGGGGTCACAAAGAGTCAGACACAACTGAGTAACTTTCACTTTCACTTACTCTCTCTTACTTATATGATCCTAGAACACTTATACTTACTAACATTTCCAGGCAACCTGGAAAGAAAGAAAAGAAATATAATCCACAGTGAGTGGTATTATATATAACAGCTTGCTTTTCAGCCCACATACTTAAGAGGATTCTTCCTTTCTAGCTGCCTCTACTTAAACTACTAGGGGAGAGAAAATGAACCTTTCATACATTTGAGCAAGACTATTGACAAAAAGGTGGCTGGCCAAAAAAAAAAAAAAAGAAAAAATCCCCTCTACATCAAAAAGGATACCTGTAGGTGGAAGAGGCCATTTTAAAATTTTACCTCTCAGAATCACACAAAGTCCAGCCCTTGAAGCTTTAAGGACACGCTTAGCCGGCCTACTGTCTTGGTTTCCTGTGAGATGAATGCTGCTTCTCCGAGTAAAATAAACAAAAAATAATCCTACTGCACAGGACTGCACATTTGTATTTAAGACTATTTTTAAAGACCAGTTTTAGGCTAATAGACAGACTGAGAGACATTACAGAGATTTTCTATATACCCTTCACCTCCACAAATGCACAGCCATCCCTACAGAGTGGGACATTTGTTACAACTGATGAACCCACACTGACACATCATTATTACCCAGAGTCCATAGTTTACATTTAGAGTTCACTCTTGGTGATGTGCATTCTATGGATTTGGAAAAATGTATAATGACACATATCCATCATTACATTACCATGCTGCTGCTGCTAAGTCGCGTCAGTCGTGTCCGACTCTGTGCGACCCCACAGACGGCAGCCCACCAGGCTCCCCTGTCCCTGGGATTCTCCAGGCAAGAAACTGGAGTGAGCTGCCATTTCCTTCTCCAGTGCATGAAAGCGAAAAGTGAAAGAAGTCACTCAGTAGTGTCCTACTCTTCGCAACCCCAGGGACTGTAGCCTACCAGGCTCTTCCATCCATGGGATTTTCCAGGCAAGAGTACTGGAGTAGGTTGCCATTCCCTTCTCCATACCTACAGAGTTATTTTCACTGCCCTAAAAATTCTCTGTGCTCTATTAATTCCTCCCCCTCTCCAAACCCCTGACAACCATTGATCTTTTTACTCTTTCCACTGTTTTGCCTTTTCCAGAATGTCAGGTAGTTAGAATCATTGCCTTTTCAGAGTTGTTTCTTTCACTTAGTAATATACATTAAAGGTTCCTCCATGCTTTTTCTTTTTTTAAAAAATATTTATTTGGCTGCGTCAGGTCTTAGTTACAACACACAGGATCTTCAATCTTTGTTGCAGCATGTGGGGGTATTTAATTGCGGCGTGCGAACTCTTAGTTGTGGCATGTGGGATCTAGTTCATTCACTCATTCACCTACTGAAGGATATTTTGGTTGCTTCCTAGTTTGGCAATTATGAATAAAGCTGCTGTAAATATCTGTATGCAGGTGTTTGTAAGTTTTCAACTTCTTTGGGTAAATACCAAGGAACATGAATGCTGGTCTGTAAGCTAAGAGTATACTTAAGTTTTGTAAGATACTGCCAAACCGTCTTCCAAAGTGGATGTACCACTCCCTATTTCCACCAGCAACGGATGACAGTTCCTGTTGCTCTGCATTCTGCTCAGCATCTGGTGTTGTCAGAGTACTGGATTTTGACCATTCTAATAGATGTGTGGAGTACCTCATTTTAACTGGCTTTTCCCTAATAACCTATAATGTGGAACACTTTTCATATGCTTGTTCACAGTGTGTACATCTTCCTTAGTGACCTGTCTATTAAGGTCTTTGGCCTATTTTTTAATCAGCTAGTTTGTTTTCTTCTTGTTGAGTTTTATTTATTTATTTTTTTGTAAGCTTTTTTTATTTTTTATTTTTTTAAATTTTAAAATCTTTAATTCTTACATGCGTTCCCAAACATGACCCCCCCTCCCGCCTCCCTCCCCACAACATCTCTCTGGGTCATCCCCATGCACCAGCCCCAAGCATGCTGCACCCTACGTCAGACATGGACTGGCGATTCAATTCTTACATGATAGTATACATGTTAGAATTCCCATTCTCCCAAATCATCCCACCCTCTCCCTCTCCCTCTGAGTCCAAAAGTCCGTTATACACATCTGTGTCTTTTTTCCTGTCTTGCATACAGGGTCGTCATTGCCATCTTCTTAAATTCCATATATACGTGTTAGTATACTGTATTGGTGTTTTTCTTTCTGGCTTACTTCACTCTGTATAATTGGCTCCAGTTTCATCCATCTCATCAGAACTGATTCAAATGAATTCTTTTTAACGGCTGAGTAATACTCCATTGTGTATATGTACCACAGCTTTCTTATCCATTCATCTGCTGATGGACATCTAGGTTGTTTCCATGTCCTGGCTATTATAAACAGTGCTGCGATGAACATTGGGGTACATGTGTCTCTTTCAATTCTGGTTTCCTCGGTGTGTATGCCCAGAAGTGGGATTGCTGGGCCATAAGGTAGTTCTATTTGCAATTTTTTAAGGAGTCTCCACACTGTTCTCCAAAGTGGCTGTACTAGTTTGCATTCCCACCAACAGTGTAGGAGGGTTCCCTTTTCTCCACACCCTCTCCAGCATTTATTGCTTGCAGATTTTTGGATCGCAGCCATTCTGACTGGTGTGAAGTGGTACCTCATTGTGGTTTTGATTTGCATTTCTCTAATAATGAGTGATGTTGAGCATCTTTTCATGTGTTTGTTAGCCATCCGTATGTCTTCTTTGGAGAAATGTCTATTTAGTTCTTTGGCCCATTTTTTGATTGGGTTGTTTATTTTTCTGGAATTGAGCTGCAGGAGTTGCTTGTATATTTTTGAGATTAGTTGTTTGTCAGTTGCTTCATTTGCTATTATTTTCTCCCATTCAGAAGGCTGTCTTTTCACCTTGCTTATATTTTCCTTTGTTGTACAGAAGCTTTTAATTTTAATTAGATCCCATTTGTTTATTTTTGCTTTTATTTCCAGAATTCTGGGAGGTGGATCATAGAGGATCCTGCTGTGATGTATGTCTGAGAGTGTTTTGCCTATGTTCTCCTCTAGGAGTTTTATAGTTTCTGATCTTACATTTAGATCTTTAATCCATTTTGAGTTTATTTTTGTGTACGGTGTTAGAAAGTGATCTAGTTTCATTCTTTTACAAGTGGTTGACCAGTTTTCCCAGCACCACTTGTTAAAGAGATTGTCTTTACTCCATTGTATATTCTTGCCTCCTTTGTCAAAGATAAGGTGTCCATATGTGTGTGGATTTATCTCTGGGCTTTCTATTTTGTTCCATTGATCTATGTGTCTGTCTTTGGGCCAGTACCATACTGTCTTGATGACTGTGGCTTTGTAGTAGAGCCTGAAGTCAGGCAAGTTGATTCCTCCAGTTCCATTCTTCTTTCTCAAGATTGCTTTGGCTATTCGAGGTTTTTTGTATTTCCATACAAATCTTGAAATTATTTGTTCTAGTTCTGTGAAAAATGTGGCTGGTAGCTTGACAGGGATTGCATTGAATTTGTAAATTGCTTTGGGTAGTATACTCATGTTCACTATATTGATTCTTCCGATCCACGAACATGGTATATTTCTCCATCTATTAGTGTTGAGTTTTAAAAGATGTATGCATATTTTGGATAGGGGTCTTTTATTAGGTATGAACAATGGGTACTTGTGCGATTCATATCTATATTCACAGACATCAAGGGTGAATACGCTTTCCTGCTTTATCAACTTCAAAATGGATCAAACTAACTCCTAGCAAAATATTCTCTTTCAATATGCAAGAGCCTAGAGTCAGTTCCAAAAATCTCACCAAAAAAAAAAAAAAAAGAAAAGTGAATCACTTCAGAAAATTCTCTTAATCTTACTTAAAACTTACTTTAAGTCCTATGTAAAACTTTAAAATCTGTATTTTTTGTGTGGTTTAAATTTAGTCTTAAAAATTTACTATAGTTTATAGTGTATTACAGCAATACGATTCCTAACTGCTACTTACTTTTACTTTACTTAAATAGATGATACTTAACATTATGGTACTAATAAACTTGACAAGAAAAGAAATGGAATTACTTGAAAAATCAATGATAATTAATTTAATAATTAAGATTATAATCTGATTTTAAGGTACAGAAAAGTTTTTTAAATAGAAAATGACAAACCCCTCATTATTCATGTCTTTGAGAGATTTGGTTTTCTTTTGACTAATAATTTTTTTTAACTTTTTAAAAACTCTGAAAAGATCATTTTGAAAAGACTATCCTGATAAAGCATTAAAAAATAGAGCACAAAAAGACTGTGACAATAATATTATGCTTTGCTTTCCCAGTAACTGTATATAAGTTTATATATTTTTATAACCAAATATAAACATGAATAGTCTCTTCACTAATTAAGAAGTGTACAAAAGGAAGAGTCTGGCTAAAAACAAGAGCTTTAGGAATTCAGTGAGAGCAGTTACACACTCAAATTTTTTCATCATGCTCCAGCTACATACTAAGTTACCTGCTCATTCTGTTAGATTACAAAAATGTATAAAATCCATGTCTATTTAGGCTTAAAAGTGTTCCACACACAACTGAATAAAAGCCTGTGTAGTAATGGTTTGTGATTTTCTAGATTATTAGCCAGGGATCTTATTCAGAAGAGTTAAGAAGTTATATTTCTGTTTCCAGATCTTAAGGTGATGGAGGTGTTGGTGGTACATCTCTGGATAGCAATTTTTAAAAACAGGAAATACCACAGAAATCAACTATCACATCTATGTTCAGTTCAGTTCAGTCGCTATGTTATACATGATAAAAGTATTTGCCTGATCTGTAAGAAAGGTTAATTTGAATAAAAGCAATCATAAATGTGCCCCAAATCTTAAGAATATTCACAGTAAATGTACTTCTAAAAACTAATCTGAAATGCACAGCAAGAGAAGCAGTGGAAATAAATGTCTATCAACAGAGAAAAGAAAAATTGTGGAACAGTCTTATAATACAAGAAAACACACTAAACAGACTGTAATCCCACTTTAGTAACCAGATACACAAACAGAGAAAAAGACTTTAAAGAGATATTTCAAAATATAAATACGTAAGAATTCTAGACAATTATAAATTCTTTTTTTCAGCTGAGAAAATTCAAGATTTAAAAAAGAGACTTAAAATAATACTTAATGACGTAAGAAAATGTTATGATTTATTAAATAGGTTATAAAACACTACCTGCAATATCATCTGAACTCTCTATTTTTTGAACTCTATTGTTTAAATGGTAATTTAAATTTTTTAATTTTCTAAATGTAAATAATCAAAATATAAGAGGGTATATACATCAAAATGTTAGAAACAGCTATCTGGATATTAGAATTTTAAGTAGCTTATTTTGAGATTTTAGGTATTTTCCAAATCTTCTGCAGTGACTACTGTTTCAAAATTAGAAGTAGGATTTTAAAAAAATAAGAGAGCTGTGTTATATAGAATTTGTAAGTGTGGATGTATATTCTGAGAAAGTCAAACACAGAATTTATAGAAATTCTAACTTTAGATGCAAACCTCAAATCTATCTTGGAAGACACATTACAAGTTAAATAAAGAGGTTAGTATACATCACCATAAAATATTTCTCACTGCACAGGGGTCCCTCTGACTAATAGGCTGGGGCTCTCTCACAGCTGCAAGTGCCAACACGTAGTTTATCACTGGCTGTGGGAATAGAGTTGGAGACTTTAGAAAAGCCAAAATATTTAAGTGTTTAGAGTAAATGAAAACTGAAGATAACTGAAAAGTCCAACACCCAGAAATATTAGTGGAATGAGAATATGACAGGAAATTATAATTCAGTTTAGATATGTCTTTCATGTTATACTTTAATTATATGGAGGAAAAAATATCTATAAAAATGTTTTCCTGAAAAAGCTAAACACAGAGCTTCCATATGCTCCAGCAATTCCTAGAGAAATGAAAACATATGTAAACACAAAATCTTGTATGCAAATGTTCGAAGCAGTTCACCAACTCGAGAATGTACAAATAAACTGTAGCATGTCCATTCCATGAACATTATTTGGCAATACAAAGGAATGAAGTACTGATAACTGTGCTACTGCATGGATGAAACTTAAACATACTATACTAAATGGTAAACGCCGGAAACCAAAGGCTACAAATTGTATGAGGCTATTGACTGAAGCAACAGAGCATGCACGCATGCACTGATATGCAATGTTCAGAGCATGCACACCAAGAGAGGGAGAAAGGAGAATACTCGGCACTGTGTGTGGCTGAGGGAAGGAAGGCTGGGGCCAGACAGTGAGGGACTGCTAATGGGCACAGTGGTTTTCACTGGATGGAAATGTTCTAAAATTGATTATGGCAATGTTTGCACAACTCTGAATATATTAAGAACCATGAATTGTACACTCTAAATAGATGAACTATATGGCATATAAGTTATATTTCAATAAAAATGGTTATTAAAAATAATTATGTAAGAGGAAATTATAAATCAATCTCATTTTTCAATTTTAAAAAAGCCCAGTATTGCTAAACCTGAAAGTCCCAAGCATTGCTTGTATTTTCTCAAAAATAGTCTTCTCTATCAGACTCTTCTTGCCAAGCTTCAAATCACACTGAGGCACTAGTTATGTCATAGAAAAGGGAAGGAGGAGTACATTAGTATTCTATCCAGTCAGGTTTCTCAAATCATTTCAAGAACATTTAACAAAGAAAATAATGTAACATAAAGTAAACTATATATCAAAAATGCTAATCTCTGACTTCTTACAGAAACAGTTACTAAATAGGCTCCTGACAAACAACCGGTTTCTGCTTTAATCAAAAGGAGACAGTCCTATGAGGAATTAAAATTATAAAGAATATTTTAACTTATTATTTGGTATTTATACTTAATAGTACCTATTGTCTTGAGTTTTATTACTATTATTGTGGATAAATTTAAAGCCAAACTAATTTTCAGTTTTTAGAGAGCATTATTAAAACATTCATTCTTTACTGTTGCGATTTTTTCAGTTGCAATTTGCTTTGGTTGCTGAGTTTCAAAAAACTGATTCCACTTGTAAATAATGAGAGCAATTTTACTTTTTTAAAAGTAGTATTTCCAAACACTTTTAAAAAATATATTTGGCAAACACATCTGACTATAAGTGCCTCATTATTATCCAAGAGATAAATAACTTTTATTGCTTTTAGTATCTTTTAAGAATTGATGCTTTTGAACTGTGGTGTTGGAGAAGACTCCTGAGAGTCCCTTGGACTGCAAGGAGATCCAACCAGTCCATTCTGAAGATCAACCCTGGGATTTCTTTGGAAGGAATGATGCTAAAACTGAAACTCCAGTACTTTGGTCACCTCATGCGAAGAGTTGACTCATTGGAAAAGACTCTGATGCTGGGAGGGATTGGGGGCAGGAGGAGAAGGGGATGACAGAGGATGAGATGGCTGGATGGCATCACTGACTTGATGGACATGAGTCTGAGTGAACTCTGGGAGTTGGTGATGGACAGGGAGGCCTGGTGTGCTGCGATTCATGGGGTCGCAAAGAGTCGGATACGACTGAGCGACTGAACTGAACTGAACTGAATGTTTTTTAATCTCTTATACTTGACAGAAAATCAGCAACATAGGTGACTGACAAGACAGACATCAGAAATACTAATACTGACTAGATACCTGCCAAAAATATTTCCATACCATTCTGAAGTCATAAAAACTAATAGTGCTCAACTGATGATGACATGAATATCATCAATGGAATACGTTAGTAATGAGAAGGGAAGTAGGAGTTTCTGTAGCAATAAAAGTCTACTCTCCCATACTTGTACTTACAAATCTGAAATACCATTTCTTACTTGTAAGACTGCACAGTAGAAAACAGCTACTTCTGACTGAATGAATCCTGACCTACCAGGAACTGCTTACTGAGTCTGTGAGTCCGAGCATGCCCTGGAGTTAGTTGCATCATTTCTATGCCACTTCTGACCAGTCCAGGCTTAATGTTCATAACTGCACAATTATTGACACTAGTAATACTGTCTACTCAATTCAGTATTATTATATTTAAAGAGTAAAATACTATAGATTCCAATACAAAGATAGGTAGCATTTATCAGCATCTACTATGTCCTACTTACTGTGCTTTACCATTAGGTACCAGTGTTACCCTCAAAAGCTTTAAGAATTTCAACAGCATAAAAACTTATTTTCACTTGGTTTACACTAATGTTTCCTACCAATGTAGGAAACATGATGTATTTTATGCCAATCATTTATTCAAAAATTTATACCAAGTTATTAACAACTTGAAAGGCATACTGCTTTCCCATACTACATACACCCTTAACTATGACCCAGTTCTTAAATTCTTAACTCTTAATATCTCTAATAAATGTCTTTCTAATATCATAGGATTTTTGATAGAAAACTGATAGATTTTAGAATATAAAAAGTTGAGAAACAATGTACCAGACAACAAAGGACAAGAAGACAGTCTAAGAAGGTTGTTTCAAATAAATACGACCTATTTCACAACTTTTCCTAGAGCTAGTTTAGGGGAAGGGAAGGGAAGAGATAAAGGAAAACAGGTTGATCTGTTAACTGTTAAACATTTCTGGTAATGGGAAGAGACTGGTACATAGGCAACAGGAGTATGGGGAAGGCCTCTGCTATTTACCTTCTACTTTTGATTTGAATGGATACATTATTAAAAATTAATACAGAGAACTTGGAGTTTCTGTTAATTTTAGTGGTAGTAGTTGAAATTGATGAGTAAAATAGTAAATATTGTTCAGTAAAATAGTAAATGTTGTATTTTAGCTATGTATTTAAATTTTTCATCAGTACATCTGAGTATATTTCTTTGGCAACCAAAAATATTACTCCCTCAACTAGGAACATGACTCCTATCATGTGGACAGTTCAACTCTAGGATTAGAAAAATCGTCTTTTAATTACCTAATGGCCGAAAGAAAAAGTAATGGAGATCCTAAACAAGATAGAATCTTTATAAACTTACTCAACTGCCAGTTGGGGACCAGCTTCATAAAACTTAACAATTTAGGTCCCTGGAATGCAATCTAAGAGGCCAAGATCTTTAGACTTGCTTCCATTTCAAGAAAAGCTTCCCCTGTTCAAAATTGTTCCAACAACTACCGCTTCTTAAACAAACTTCAACAGCAAGCTCTTCAGCAAGGGCACAGGAAACCCAAAGAGCTGTACAAAGTATGACTTTTGGTCAGGAAATGAGCTTCTGATCAGAGTGGTAAAACTGAAAGTTCTCTTTTATATCTATTACTATTTGAAGTGTATCACCTACTCCTTTGATTAAAGTCCTCTCCACCCAAACTCCTTTTGTGAAGGGAAGCAAAGGTTAGAGTGTTTTAAATGTTTATTTTCAATAGCAAAGAATTAATATATTTTAGTTGAGTTGTTGACTTTATCATACGTTGGCTCGAGTCAACAGTAGGTACCTACTCCAGATCTGTTTCTTAAAAATAAGTATAAAAAAGATTTTTAGTGAAAGACACTGGCATAAGACCATGAAACTCCATACACTCAAACTCAATGTAATGAAGAAAAATAAATTAAAAGTTTATCTTATGTACCTTTTGGGCATGTTTAAATGTTGTACACTGTAAAATTTGAAAATTAATTAAAAACAATAAAATATCAAAGAAAAACATCAATCTGGAGAAAAGAAATAAATATGCAGAATTTCATTTAAAAATCTAACCATTCCATTTCTTACCCTTCAAAGAATACAAGAGATAAATGGGAAGTTCTGAAATCTTCCTCTGATACCAACTTTGCAGAGAAGATGTATAAGGGGGATAGACCAGCATTCAAAGAGGAAGGACTCAGAGAGAAGGAAAAGCTACTCACACCTCAACTGGTCATCAGACATTTAAAAACCATCAGGCTAAAAAAAAAAGTCAGGCTTACCATGTCATTTTTCCCTAACAAAGAGATATATGGCAGATGACTCAAAAAATATATATAAATGGCTCAAAGATAATTATTTCCAGCAACAAGCAAGATTTATCAGAACAGAAAGACAAATGACAAAAACACTGAAAGAAAAACCATGGAAAACAGGTGGGAAAAAAGGAGGAAGAAATTGCTATTGGAAGTTCCCCTTTCCAGCTGTGAAATAAGAGTGCCACGGCCAATATCCAAACATCCACCTATTTTCTTCTCTCTGCTAGTAAATGTAAGTAATGTGAAATGCAGGCTGGACGACTCACAAGCTGGAATCAAGATTGCCGGGAGAAATATCAACAACCTCAGACATGCAGATGATACCACCCTAATGGCAGAAAGCAAAGAGGAACTAAAGATGACGGTGAAAGAGGAGAGTGAAAGCTGGCTTAAAACTCAATATTCAAAAAATGAAAATCATGGTATCTGGTCCCATCACTTGATGGCAAATAGATGGTAAAAAAGTAGAAACAGTGACAGATTTTATTTTCTTGGGCTCCAAAATCAATGCAGACATTGGCTGCAGCCACAAAATTGAAAGACGCTTGCTTCTTGGAAGAAAAGCTATGACAAACCTAGGCAGCATATTAAAAAGGAGAGACATCACTTTGCTGACAAGGGTGCATACAGTCAAAGCTATGGTTTTTCCAGTAGTCATGTATGGATGTGAGAGTTGGACTATAAAGAAGGCTGAGCACCAAAGAATTGATGCTTTCGAATTGTGGTGTTGGAGAAGACGACTCTTGAGAGTCCCCTGGACTGCAAGGAGGTCAAACCAGTCAATCCTAAAAGATATCAACCCCGAATACTCATGGGAAGGACTAAAGCTGAAGCTCCAATACTTTGGCCACCTGACACCAAGAGCGGACTCACTGGAAAAGATCCTGATGCTGGGAAGGACTGAGGGCAAGAGGAGCAGAGGATAAGATGGTTGGATGGTATCACTGTCTCAATGTACATGAGTCTGAGAGAACCCCGGGAGACACTGAAGGACAGGGAAGCCTGGTGTCCTGCAGTTCATGCGGTTGCAAAGAGTTGGATATGACTTAGCAACTGAACAACAATACTGACTTATTGACACTTAATATACCAGTCATAATACTTAGCATTTTAAATTCATTAACCCAAATTAACCCTTACAACAATCCTGTGAGGTAGAATACTCCATTAATAAATGAGGAAACAGGCAAAGTGGTGATCTGCCCAAAATTACAAAGCTAAAATGCTAGAACCAAGATTCAAAACCAAGCTATTTGGTCATAGTACTCTGTGACAACCTAGATGGGTGGGATGTGGTGGGGGGGGGCGGTTCAAGAGGGAGGAAACATATGTATACCTATGGCTGATTCATGTGGATGTACGACAGAAACCAACACAATATTGTAAAGCAATTGTTGTTATTGTTCAGTTGCCGCATCATGTCTAACTCTTTATGACCCCAAGGACTGCAGCATGCCAGGCTTCCTATTGCCATCTCCTTCATGTCCATTGAATCAGTGACGTCATCCAACCATCTTATCCTCTGTCATCCTCTTATCCTTTTTTTTTGTATTTTTGTCAATTTTATTTTCAATTGTAAAGCAGTTATCCTCCAATT
The DNA here is from genome assembly GCF_042477335.2 of Ovis canadensis. Classification (NCBI taxonomy): domain Eukaryota; kingdom Metazoa; phylum Chordata; class Mammalia; order Artiodactyla; family Bovidae; genus Ovis; species Ovis canadensis. The sequence continues at coordinate 30,528,078 of NC_091248.1, read as the reverse complement.
AAAAATAAAATTAAAAAATACACAAAAAAGACAATTCCAACTGTAAGTTTTAACAACAACAAAAAAAAACCAAGCCATCTGGTTCCCAAACCACAGCTCCTGGCCAATGAAAATGAGTTTACAATGTTAATTTATATCATAAAAAGGTTATATTCAGGGAAAAATATTAATCAAGACATTGACTATTCAGTAACAATAAACAGTATCAACCATAAGAAAGACATACGGATATACATCTTTAAAATATCTGTATTATCATCTAAATACAAGGCAATGACCACTGGAAACAGAAATCAACAAAAATTTTAACAACATCCAGCTCATGATAAAACAGACGGACATAAAGGGGGCTATATGGAAACTAACATAATTAATATGGCTGAATTAATATGTAATGAGGGATTTCCAGGTGGCACTAGGTGCTAAAGAACTCTCCTGACAATGCAGGAGATGTAAGAGTCATGGGTTCAATCCCTGGGTCAGGAGGATCTCCTGATGGAGTGCATGGCAACCCACCTCAGTATTCTTGCCTGGACAATCCCATGGACAGAGGAGCCTATAGTCCATAGGGCTGCAAAGAGTCAGACAAAACTGAAGCAACTTAGCACGCATGCCAATATGTTATGAATTCTTTATCTAAAAGTAAAGACTGTATCCTCATTTTCAAATACAGAGAAGTAAGAAAAAATAAATCATATATTAAGCTACAAGGAAAATCAATGAAGTTTCCAAAAACCTATTAGTCTATACTATAATGCAATAAAACTAGAAATTGAATTTTTATTAGGAAAAGAAACTTTAACCATTTGGAAGTTTAAAACAAAGCAAACAAAAACTCTCATATTTTAAACAGAATATCAAAACTGAAATTGCATAATCTCTTGAAAATACAAATAATGGAAACATATGAGCCAAAATTGAGCTCAGAAGGTAAATCTTGGCATAAAATGCATAAAACACATACATTACTAAACAGTAAGTATCATGAATAAAAAAATTAAGCATTAATCTTCAGAATCCAGAAAAAGAGCACTGCATATGCCAGGAAGGCAGAAGAAAGGCAAAAACAGATCAAAGTCAGAGGGCAAGGAACTCGAAAAAAGAAAAACAGGAAAATAAATTCAACACCTTAAAAAATTTAATATATAACCTAGTAAATTTAATTACTCGAACTCAAATATATACAATATTAAAAATGAGAACAGAAAAATAACTGCAGATAAACAAAAAGCTGAAAGAATTATAGAAACGTACTTTGTGAAACTATGAAAATACACTTGAAAATTTGGATGAACTAGATTATATTCTAGGAAAACAAATAAAAAAATTGAACAAAAGAGACAGAAATCAAAAGAAACTAACAGCCATGGAATAAACTGAGATTTACTAAAGAGCTATAATCCAAACACATACTAATCTGCTTCATAGGGGAAATTCTTTCAGATCCAAGTAACAGATAACAGAGATGAAATTTACACCATGCCAGAACAGAGGAAGGAAATCTCGCAAAATCTTTTTTATGAAGCAAATATAACACAGAAATCTAAGGGTTACACTATAGAAAGAGAAACTTTCAGACCTCATTTCTCAATACTGAAACAAATATAGTTAAATATTAAACACTTCAGTTGCTACTATATATTTTAAACAACTCCATAAATAAATAGTATTCATTTCAGAAGTGTAACTATGATCAATTAAGTATTTAAAAACTCACCAGATTATAGGTTATGAGTTAAAACAACCTTCATTTCAAAGATGAAATGGCATTTCACACCTAATGAATCATTTTTGATTTAAAGAAAACAATTAGCAACATACGCATGTATGTTTGATGTTAGTCTTGTCAAAGTGAGTGCTCTAGCTTTCTTTTAAATTGAGGTATAACTGACATATGACATTATATTAGTTTTGGGTATACAACATAATTCAATATTTGTATATATACAAATATTGCTGAATGATCACCACAATAGTCTAGTGAAATCTGCCACCATACATAGTTACAAAAAGCTTTTTCCTTGTGATGAGACCTTTTAAGATTTTCTTTCTTAGCAACTTTCAAATATGCAATGCAGTATTATCAAGTATACATACCATGCTGTGAATTATATCCCCATGACTTTAGTACTAGAAGTTTGTGCTTTTTGACTCCCTTCACCCATTTTAACTACCCCACTATGGTGTTTCCTGTGGTCATGTATGGATGTGAGAGTTGGACTGTGAAGAAAGCTGAGCGCCGAAGAATTGATGCTTTTGAACTGTGGTGTTGGAGAAGACTCTTGAGAGTCCCTTGGACTGAAGGACTTCCAACCAGTCCATTCTGAAGGAGATCAGCCCTGAGATTTCTTTGGAAGGACTGATGCTGAAGCTGAAACTCCAGTACTTTGGCCACCTCATGCAAAGAGTTGACTCATTGGAAAAGACTCTGATGCTGGGAGGGATTGGGGGCAGGAGGAGAAGGGGACAACAGAGGATGAGATGGCTGGATGGCATCACGGACTCGATGGATGTGAGTCTGAGTGAACTCCGGGAGTTGGTGATGGACAGGGAGGCCTGGTGTGCTGCGATTCATGGGGTCGCAAAGAGTCGGACACAACTGAGTGACTGAACTGAACTGAACCCCCTCCACCCTGGCAACTACCATCTGTTCTCTGTATCTAGGAGATGGTAGATTTTTGTTTTTGATTCCATGTATGAGTGATAAGATATGGTATTTGTCTTTATCTGACTTATTTCACTTAGTATAATACCCTCAAGGTCCATCCATGATGTCACAAATGGCAAGATTTCCTTCTTTTTATGGCTGAATGATAGTATTTTTTATCTATTCATTTTCTTGCTAAATTCATCTATCAACAGACAGTTAGACTGCATCCCTATCTTGGTTAAGTAATTCCATAATGAACATGAGGGTGCCTATGCTTTTTTCAAGCTAATATTTTCTTTTGGATAAATGCCCAGAAATTGAACTGCTAAATCATATAGTAGTTCTATTTTTAAATTTTTTAAGGAACTGCTATGCTGTTTTCTGTAGTAACTGCACCAATTTACATTCTTACAAACAGGACAAGAATTCCCTTTTCCAAAAAAAAACAAAAAACAACAACAAAAAAAGAATTCCCTTTTCTCCACATTCTCACCAACACTTGTTATCTCGTGTTTTTGATAATATTTTCTTCAAGTATGCGGTGATAGTTCATCATGTATTTGATTTGCATTTCCCTGATGATTAGTGATATTGAGCGTCTGGTAGCCATCTGTATGTCTTTGAAAGAATGTCTATTCAGGTCTTCTGCCTGTTTTTTTAGATTGTTTTGCTATTGAGTTGTCTGAGTTCTTTATATATCTTGGATACAAACCCTTTATAGGATATATAATTTGCAAATATTTTTTCCCATTTAGTTGTTCAGTTGCTAAACTGTGTCCAACTCTTTGTGACCAGGCTTCCCATTTAGTAGGTTGCCTTCTATTTTGTCTATGGCCTCCTTTGATGTGCAGAAGCTTTTTAGTTTGATGTTGTTCTGCTTGTTTATTTTTTCTTGTATTGTCTTCACTGTAAGTTTTAAATCCAAAAAAAATCATCACCAAGACTCATATCAAGGAGCTTACCACCTACGTTTTCTTTTAGGATTTCAATGACTTCGGATCTTATATTCAAATCCTTAATCTTTTTTTTTTTTTACTTTGTTGACTATCATCAATTATTGGGTCTTTTACTTTCTTGAACTAGTTGCTTGAAGCTAAGACACAGAGGAAAAAAACTCCAAATGATGCTTTTGAAAAACAGGTCTTACATTTTTTTTAATTGAAGTACAGTTTGATTTATAATATTGCATTAGTTTCACATGTGCAGCAAAGTGATCCATACACACATACATACATATATGTTCTTTTTCCGATTCTTTCCCATTATAGGTTATTACAGCATATTGCATATAGTTCCCTATGGTACACAGTAAAACCGTGTTTATCTATTTTATAAATAGTAGTTTGTATCTGTTAATCCCAAGGTCCTAATTTCTCTCTCTCCCCCTTTCCTCTTTTGTAATCACTAGTTTGTTTTCTATGTCTTCGAGTCAGCTTCTGTTTTGTAAGTTCATTCGTATCATTTTTTTAGATTCTATGTAAGTGATATCATAGTATTTGTCTTTTATCAGACTCACTTTACTTAGTATGATAATTTCTATGTATATTCATACTGCTACAAATGAAAATATTTAATTCTTCTTTATGGCTAAGTAATATTCCATTATATAATATATAGCACATCTTCATCTGTTGACGGCCACAGGTTGCTCCATGTTTTGGCTCTTGTAAACAGTGCTGCTATGAAATTGGGTGCATGTATCTTTTTAAGAGTTTTTTGTCTTTTCTGGATATATGCCCAGGATTAGGATTGCTGGCTCATATGGTAGCTCTATTTTTAGTTTTTTAAGGAACCTCCATACTGTTTTTCATAGTGGCTGTACTAATTTACATTCCCATTAACAGTGTAGGAGGGTTTCCTTTTCTCCACACCCTCTCCAAGATTTATTATTTGTCAATTTTCTGATGACAGCTTTTCTGACTGGTGTGAAGTGATAACTCATCATAATTTTGATTTGCAATTCTCTAATAATTAGCAATGATTAGCATATTTTCATGTGCCTGTTGCCCATCTGTATGTCTTCTTTGGAGAAAAGTCTAGTTAGCTGTCCTGCCCATTTTTTGATTGAGTTGGTTTTTGATATTAAGCTGTCAGAACTGTTTGTGTATTTTGGAAATTAAGCCCATCTGTGTCAGTTGCATCATTTGCAAATATTTTATCCCATTCCATAGGTTGTCTTTTCATTTTCTTTATGGTTTCCTTTGCTGTGCAGAACTTGTAAGTTTGATTAGCTCCCATTTGTTTATTTCTGCTTTTGATTCTTTTGCCTTGAGAGAGACTGACCTAAGAAAACGCTGGTAGTATGATCTATATCACAGAATACGGAACAATTCGTGTCACACAATGTCTGCCTGTGTTCTCTTCCGGGAGTCTTACTCTTTCTTTCTTGTTTGGCCCTGCTGGGTCTTTGTCGCAGCACACAGGCTTTCTCTAGCTGTGGTACACAGGCTAAATTGCCCAGTGTTATGTGGGATCTTAGTTACTTCACTAAGGAAGGAGCCTCCACATCCCCTGCATTGCAAGGTGGATTCTTAGTCACTGGACCACCAGGGAAGTCCCTCTCCTAGGAGTTTTATGGCATCACATCTTTATTTATGTCTCTAAGCCATTTTAAGTTTATTTTTGTGTATGTTGTAAAGGGGTGTTCCAACTTCATTGATTTATATGTGGCTGGCCAGCTTTCCCACAACCACTTGCTGAAGAGACTGTCTTTTCCCCACTGAATATTCTTGCCTCGTGTGTCAAAGATTAACTGACTGTAGGTTTGTGGGTTTATTTCTGGGCTCTCTATTCTGTTCCACTAATATATATACCTGTTTTGGGGCCAATATTGCACTCTTTTTATTCCTACAGCATTGCAGTATTGCCTGAAATTTGGGAGGTTATGCATACAGCTTTATTCTTTTTCTTCAGGATTGCTTTAGCAATTCTAAGTCCTTTGTGGTCTCATATAAATTTCAGTATTATTCATTATAGTTCTGTGAAAAATGTCACGGGTAATTTGACATGGATGACATTAAATCTGTAGATTGCTTTGGGTAGTATGGCCATTTTAACAATATTAATTCTTCCAATCCAAGAACCTGGGATAACCAAACATCTTTTAGATGTCAATATTTATATTCTATATATTAAAGTTAAGTTGTATGTTAGAACGCACAAAGTGTATACTTGTATAAGTTCTAATAAATATAATATATCCACCCTTGTAACCAAATCTCTGTCAAGATATACAACAATTCTACTATCCCGTAAAGTTCCCTCATTTTGGGCCTTGATTTGAACACAAGATTTGTCTCTAAAGTCCATAGTCTTTTTCACACTATGCAACTTCTTTTAAAAGGGCCCAATGTGTAAATGTATTAAACAATAAAAATTCTATTTCTAACTATCAATTAAGGTAGCTGAAATATGGAAAAATGAAAAGTGGAAAATACTTGAGATTCCCTCCACTAAAGTCAGACAGCCTAGGTATTTAATATCTGTAGCAAACGGACTGCACTACTTTTCTCTTTACTAATTTCCACTAAATAAATAAAAATAATCTTCTTTCTTCCCCAAGAGTTAAAGAATTAACCAAGGAAGGATGAATGTGACAATAATAACCATCTCCTATGTTCATCTCTTATATCTTCAATTAAACTAAAAATGCTTCAGGGCAAGACCATTTCTTACACATGTGAGGCAAGCACTACACACTTTAGTGATTACTATGGAAGGCAGTGAGGAACTGGAGAAAACATAAAACCTTTGGAGTCACCCAAATCTGGATTCAAATCTCTTCATATTTATTAGCTATATAACAACGTACAAGTTACTAAACTTCTCTAAGCCTCAGAACATCACATGTAAAACGAGGCCTGTATTTTGCCTTCCTATCAATGTCTGGCTTCTCAAATAGACAATCTACATGAAGACCCAGGCGAGTAAGGCCCTACCTTGGACCTCAAGCTTTTGGGGGAACTGCTGCGGCCCTCTTCCAGCCATGCCTCTTCCCAAAGGGTGAAGCGACTCTGGGGTCAGAAGGGCATACACATCATGAGCCCACACCTCTGCCATCAACTTTGCTCTGGAGAACCTAGACTCATGAGTTCGTTGTTCAAACCACGCCAGATCTGATTCCCAGGGTCTACAAAGGCCTACTCCTGGTTTCACTCTCTGAGGAAGTATGTATGGAGTATGAAGGTGAAGACTAGGCGGTTGACACAGATACATAAAGCCACCCCTCAGAGTATAGAGTGGTGTGAGTGACAGGAAGAGTTATGGGTTCCAACACAGAGGGTGGGATGGGCTCAGCATCATGCAGACACATTCTGGCATTCAACTCTGAAGAATCCAGGACTTCTTTCAAGCATGAACCTCAAGGTCTATAGGAAGGTTTATATATAAAGAATGAATGGATAAAACAGATTTTATGTAACAGTTTGTTGATTTAATTTAGTATGTATATGGTATGTAGGTGTACATTTTCTATTTGCTCCAGACTCTGCAAATGTTACAAATGGGCCTGTCTGTATCTACTGCTAATAACCTATGTATTGCCGTATTCATTTTCAAGTAGTCACTCAGTCCTGTCCTACTCTTTGCGGCCCCATGGACTGTAGCCTACCAGGCTCCTCTGTCCATGGAATTCTCCAGGCAAGAATACTGGAGTGGGTAGCCAGTCCCTTCTCTAGGGGATCTCCCTGACCCAGGGATCGAACCCAAGTCTCCTGTATTGCAGGCAGATTCTTTACCACTGAGCCACCAGGGAAGCCCATTCACTTTCAAATATTATCCTAAAGTGCCAGCCTGCAATGCAGGAGACCTGGGTTCGATCCCTGGGTTGGGAAGATCCCCTGGAGAAGGAAATGGCAACCCACTCCAGTATTCTTGCCTGGAGAATCCCATGGACAGAGGACCCTGATAGGCTACAGTCCATGGGGTCGCAAAGAGTCAGACAAGACTGAGCTACTTCACTTTCACTTTAGTCATCCAACATTATCACGAGTTAGGTTTCATTAATCCCACTGCACAGGTAAAGAAACAGATATGGTTAAGAAACCTACCCAGCTCCTTTTTCTGTTATCTCCATATCACTCTCTTCTTAACTCCCAAGTATCCTCCCCTCTTGGCATATTATCAGTCTTTCACTCTCCAAGACAATAGGCCCCTAATCCCTACATCTAGTGCTTACGTTCTGTGACCTCGCGATAGTACCTAAGACTGTTCATAATCTTTTCTTTATTAAAACAAGTTTCCCTTTGGTGTGTAAGGCTACACTATTTTAGTTTTCTCTAAGCTTTTGCTCTTTTTCTGTTTCCTCTTCTTTCTCAGAATTTTGGTGAAGAATGAGTAAGATAATATTTTTGGAGAATGTCAGCATAAAGCATATATATTCAATAAAAGATAGGATTTCTTTTTAATATAAAAAGAATACCTACCATTTTTAAGTATAGTGCCAATTACTCTACTAGGTGATACACAGACACACACTATTCCATTTATCCTAAAACCCCTAGAAAATTGAAGTTTAGATTGGCTGACAACCTGATTAGAAACGTGGCTCCAGTATTTTCTAGCTTTATGATACTGAGTAAGTCACTTAACTTCCCTGAATTTCTGCTTCTCCATTGTGTAATTTTATAATGTCCTTATAAATGAATTAAATGAGAATGAGACACAGATATAAAAACACAAAGTACATGGTAAATAGTCAGTAAATGTAACTTTCTTCTTGTTGCTACCAGGTGAATACATTAATTTTTTATCCTTCCCTTGTGTGCATTTCTAAAAACTGAGTCCTTGATCTCTTGACCTTCTTTCTTTTTATATTCTATTCCTATACTCTATCACACTTCTGAGTCCAGCCCCTCCAGAAAGATAGTTTTGAATTATCCATGACCATGTCTAAGTGTCCAGGCCCACATCCCAGGGCCTACTACATCAAACTGCTCTTTTTTCTCATCAAGAGTGGAAAGCAGAAGACTTGGTGTGGGAGACCTAAAGTATTACACAGACAAACTGAGAGGATGGAGATAAAAAAGCTAATGCCATGGCTGCAAGCTTGCCTGAGAAAATTACAAAACTGGAAAAGGTTTTCATAGATCATGTCCAAAATTTTCTCCTCTTTCCTTCATTCTTCAGACATGAAACTCTAATCCTTCTATTTCCCTCATCCACAATGCCAAAAATGTTCCCATTCCTCTGAATTCCCTTATATTTCAATGCTCCATTCATCTAATACCTAATTATACTCTGTCTTCTGTTACCAATTTTCTTCCATTTACATCTTATCTTCCCAACTATGCTGTAAGGTCCTTAAGGCCAACAGCCATCTCTCATACTCTTAGTAATTCTTCATAATGCTGATTGACCAATGCTATACAGATATGGTCAGGAATTCAGAAACCATATATTAGGATGTTTTCAGATATTTTCCTGCCATGGAAGGAAAACTTTTCAAATCAAAAGCTTCAGAAATCTTCCACAAATAGGCAAAGTGTGACCAAAAATGGGAAAGTGTGACAAACAGGAAAGTTTCTATTTCTTTCTCGAGGATTTCAATTTTGGTTTTAAACAGGAAAAAAATCCTTTAACATAAATTTCCTTAGCCATGTATTAATACTTTATAAATTATTTCCAAGAACTGCACAGGTATTCTTCAAAAATTACTTATGCCAGCATACCTCGGAGATACTCCAGGTTCAGTTCCAGACCACCACAATAAAGCAAATCACACAAAATTTTTGGTTTTCAAGTGCATACAAAAATTACGTTTATTCTATTACTATCATCTGTTAAATGTTCAACAGGATTACATCTTAAAAAAACAATGTACATGCTGTAATTAAAAACACTTCATTGCTAAAAAATGCTAACCATCATCTGAACCTTCAGCAAGTCATAATCCTTTTGCAACAGTATCAATAAAGATCACTGATCATGGATCACCATAACACATTTATTAATAAAAAAAGTTTGAAACATTGAAAGAATTGACAGAATCTGACAGAGAGATATGAAGTGAGCAAATGCTGTTGGAAAAACTGACGCTGACAGCCTTGCTCAGTTGAAGACTGCCGAAAACATTGAATTTGTATTAAAAAAGGCAGTATCTGAGAAGCATAATGAAATATGCCTGTATTTTCTAATATAGTTACTAGTCATTATATTAATTTCCATAGGAAAGTTAATTCTTAAAACTGTAAGCCTCAAAAATCACTAATACAGACTGATGTGCTACTTATTAAATACTAAATAATTAAAAAACCCAGGTGATAAAAGTTTTTAGTTTAAAGTTTATTAAAGATATCGTTTTGTTTGATATATTTAATAATTGGGAAAATTTGATTAAATTACGTTTTTACTGTGATCAAAACAGAAGAACTATAGGGTAATGAAACTGATTCGCTTATTTTACCTGAGTAGCTTTATCTTTCATGCATGAGGGGTAATGAACATGAGGATCCCGTGGCCACTGTCCTGTGAGATAAGGTCCTGTTATGGTATCCAGGGAAGAGGTTCGCCTTATTGTGCTAGAGGTTCGAACTTGCTGAGATTTGGGCCTGTCCACTATAAAAAGTGAAGGAAAAAATACATTAGTCATAAGAATAAAGTAAAACTTAAAATTATTTAAACTTCATAGTTTGTAAAATACCATCCTGCCGATTGTCCCCACAATGTATATTTACCCTAAAAGCCATCTTGTATGAGCTGATGAAATTTACAGACCAAAGGAAAATACATTCACATGTTAAATTTTGCATATACTGTCACACCCTACAAAGCTCATTCATTTTAGAGACCTATTCTTAACCCTCTATATCATCTCCACTGCCATTATTTTAATTAAGACTTCATCATGTCTCAACTAAACTGCCAGTTTCCTAACTGCCATCTCTGAATCCACACTAACTTTATCTTACAGGGTCACCTCCTTCCACTGCTAAAAAAAAAAATTGCCACGGTTTATTCAGTCTTTCACTCAAAGGCCATTATTTTTCACAATTCATCTCCCATATAGCTCAATACTTAATGGCTTGCTACCACCACTCCTCCATAAACCTCTGCTAACTACTAAGAACCATAACAACCTAATAAACTCCAATGTCACAAATGTGAAGTACTCGCTTCTCTGCCTCTATTCTATCATCTCCTGCATCTAAAATATTCCCCTTCTCTGTACACTTGGCAAAAACTTATCTTCAAGACCAGCTCAGGTGTCGCACTGCCTCTGTGAAACCTTTCTCAGTGCCCTTCTTTTCTTCATCTCTGTCCTTCTTAAAGATATACACACTCTCCTCTGCTTGCATCAAGCCCTAAATCTGTCGTTCCTTTCTGACCAGAGGGTAGGTTTGGTCCCTACAGATTAAAAAGGAGTCGATACTCAATACTTACAAATAAATTTATTCACAGCTACACCTGCACAAAAAAACATGTATACAGAATCTTATTTTAATTCAGTTTCCTCCTTAATGGATGAAGAATTCAAAGCCCAGAGGGATAAAATTAAATTGTCCAATGAAACAAAACTGCTAATAAGTGACAGAGGTAAAAAGGAACCAAGATCTCCGGACATACTACACAGTTCAATCAATCTACTATAATGATCTGTTTTACCTCTGCTGAAAACAGAGATGATCATACTGAACTCTATAGTATTTTTTTACAATGAAAATATAAAAAAATGTTCATGTATGCATCTCAAATGTGCATACTATAATAAAATCCAGTGGATTACAAGTATCCAAGGCTTAGTCTTATTCAGTTATATTTCACATCAAAGAAAATGCCTTGCACATTACAGAGGGTCAAGAAACATTTGTTACTGAATATTGTCCTTTATTCTTCTGAAAACAAAACACAAAATTGTTGTCCTTTTTTTAAAAATCAGAAGATGAAAGGAAATGCAGCATACTGTGAGCTGTCACGTGATTCACACAGTCACCCTCAGTTCTGCAGGGGACTGGCTCTTCGTTCAGTCATCGGTCACTCAGTCATGTCCAACTCTTCGCTACGGCATGGACTGCAGCGCGCTTCCCTATCCTTCACCTTCTCCTAGAGCTTGCTCAAACTCATGTCCTTTGAGTCTAGGACTCTCATGAATACCAGACTCTGAGAAAGCTCAAGTCTCTTACAGTTGGTCTTCCACCTCCCCGGGGTCCACCTCGTTGGACACAGAGGGCTGGAGAGCCAAACTGTATCTTAACAACTGCAGTTCTGATTTCTTCTTTGACCCCAGAGTGTTAGAGAAGATCTGGAAATTATCAGATTTCCTACCTATCTTTATTACTTAGCTCTCATTTTATTTTATAATAAGCAAAGTCTAGGATAATCTATTTCTACTGTTTGGAATCACCTGAAATTTTATTCGTGACCAAAAATCATAGTCAGTTTTTACAAATATTTCATCAGTCATGGAGAGCATGTATCTTCTGTTTTCAGCATACAGTTCTTTTTCTTATATACTGAAATAAAAATACAGAATATAGTGATAAAATAGAACCATGATCTGTCACATATTTAGAGAACTACTCCAAAATTTCTAAACTACTACTGAGATACGAAAATTCTCTTTATTTCTTATAATTTTTATCATTTAAATTTAGTTCCGAGGGCTTCCCTGGTGGTCCAGTGGTTAGCACTCTTGCACTTCCACTGCAGGGCATGGGTTCAATCCTGGTGGCTGGGGAACTAAGATCCCACAAGCTGCGCTGAGTGGCCAGAAAAAAAATTGTTACAGAAATTTAGTTCTGTATAATTTGGTTACATATTGATCCATGACATTATTATTATGACTTATATGCTTTACCATTACAGTCTGTTCCATTTATCATTTTTTACTTTTAAACTCTATCAAATTTAATTTTATCACCCCTTGATGCTTTCTTTCTATTATACTGCATCTGGTATGCCTATTCTTCATTTTCCGTTTCTTTTAATCATGCTATTTAGGTAACACTCTTGTATACTGTATACAATTAGGCTTTTGAAAAAACTTTATAGTAAGCATTCTTCCTGAAAAATATATGTTCGTCCCACTTATATTTATTGTTATAACAAATCTGATTAAATCTGTAACTCTTTCATGGAACTTTTTCTTCCTCTTAGACTGCTTCCTTGCCATTTGTTTTCTATGACTTATTGTTTACTTCTTTCTCTCCTTTTTATCTCGCCCCCTACCATAAGCAATTCAGAAGACATGCAGACTGTTTGTAGTTCAACTACCAGGAGCTATTTCTATTAATGATTTTTTTAAAATTTGGCTATAAAAGCAATACGTACAAATTTTAGCAACTTTAGGAAGCAGAGAAAGTTAACACCTCTCATAATCTGACTTATAATGATTTATTAAAAAATTTTTAAAGTTATATTACGTTCTCTCCACCAAGAAGAAACAAGGGACAAAGACAGATTATCCCTTGCAAAAGAACCATTTTTAGCAATAAAAAAAGGCCTACATAAAGGTCAGCTACAACCAGAAAATGGCAAGCCACTATATATGAAAAACTTGTGTCCCAACTTTAAACCACGTGTTAGCCTTCTCAGTTATTCCACTGACTGTCCTGGTATCACAGTGTTTGTAAGTAATTATTTCACTTAACAATGGCTCAAAGCACAAGAGTAGTGATGCTGGCAACCCGCTATGCTGAAGAGATGCTGAGACGTACTCCCTTGAAGTGAAAATGTGAACGTTCTCAGCTTAATAAAGGAAGGAAAAAAATATTAAATGCTCAGGTTACTAAGATCTATGGTAAGAACAAATCTTTTATCTGTGAAATTGTGAAGGAAAAAGAAATTTGGTTTCTTCTGCCATTGCACCTCAAACTGCAAAAGAGCCATAGTGCGTGATAAATGCTTGGTTAAGATGGAAAAGGCATTATATTTGTATGAGGTATTTTGAGAGAGAGACTTTGCTCACATAACCTTTATTACAATATATTTTAAAAAATGTTTAATCTGGCTTCACTGGGTCTTAGCTGTGGCACGTGGGATGTTTGGTATTTGTTGCGGCATGGCAGGATATTTGGTTGCAGCATGTGGGATCTCGTTTCCTGACCAGGGATTGAACCCAGGCCCCTTGCATTGGCCCAATAGGGAAGTCCCCATAACAGTATATTCTTACAACTTTTATTTTATTGTTGTTGTTGTTAATCTCTTAACTGTGCCTAACTTATAAAATAAGCTTTACCATCAGTATTTACATACAGGAAAAATACAGGATACAGGATATAATAATATCTGCAGGTTTAGGCTCAACTGGAGGTCCTGATATGTGTCCCCTGTGGATAAGGGGGGCTACTCCATTTATATAGCCAACATAATAAATTCTTTATTTCATGATTACAGCTGTGATTAGAATAAGTATTTAGTTTTGAACTGGGTGATCACAACATTTCTCAACTAATTATTACAAAATTACCTCAAGTAAATCAAACAAGAGGACACCGTATCCACTAGAAACATACATTAGTATACTTAAACAATCTTTAAATTTATAAGCACTTAAATAAAATCTAATTAAAATTAACAATAAAATTGCTAAAATAAATATTCTAAAGAATGAAAGAAAAGCAATTAAATACTTATTATCATTACTTAAGCTAAACAGGCATCAGAAAAATAGTAACTTCGTATGTGGTGAAACCAGGTAATAACCACCACTGATTAAAACTTGATGAATGTCTACTATATGAAAAGTACTGTTTGATGTACCAAGGAGAATGACAAAATAAATTCCATATTCTCCTCAAGGAATTTACATTCTGGTTGAGGGAGATGTGATATGTAGAATTAAGCTCTAATATAAAGTAGTATATTATGGCACATGCACACCAGTGCTGGACAAGAAGGCACACAAGGCAAAAAGTAGGTGAGAGACAGCTAGAGTGATGTGTTCTAACTACATCAAGGGCAACTGTCAAGGAGTAAGACTCTTAACATGCCACTTGTGGTCCTGTTGCTAACATCTCCTACTTAAATATTTGAGGGTAAAATGCAGAGTAAGTAAATTCAGCAACAAAATGTGATGGCTGGAAAAAATCACATCTGTTTCCAGTACCATCACATTAGGATCAGAAGATGACTACTCATGCAGCATTCTGTAAAATGATGTCCTCATTATAATCCATCTACAGGTTATATTAGGTTTCCCTGGTGACTCAGACAGTAAGGAATCTGCCTGCAGTGTGGGAGACCTGGGTTCAATCCCTGGGTTGGGAAGATCCCCTAGTGAAGGGAATGGCAACCCATTTCAGTACTCTTGCCTGGAGAATCCCATGGACAGAGGAGCCTGATGGGTTGCAAAGAGTTGGACAGACGGAGCGACTAACATACCCAACACACACAGGCTGTACTATCCCTCTCCCCTTATCTTCCCTGAGGACGGAGCAGTGTAGGCTTGCGGTTCCTCTGGCATACCTGCTGAGGACTGTACAAAATAATTATTGCTTTCTAACAGCCAATTGGAAATTTAAGGCAATTTGATCATAGTATAATAGGTTTAAAAGCAAGAAGCCATATTAGACACTCTGAATCCAAATAGCATACAAGGCATTGTTCTAAACAGGGAAAAGACACCTAAAGTCTAACTGCCAGAGAACTGTAATATGATGTTAGATTCATTAGTTAGTTCCCAACTCATTTAAAGGCAATAACTGAAGATTGACTGACTAGTGGCTTTGGAAATCTGATGTATTAAGAAACTAATCTGAAGTAGAAAATTAACAAAGTTAAGTGGAATTTCTACAAATTAAAACAAATTATTGTTAGAAATTTTAAGAACTTTAGCTATACTCTAGTAACATGAAACAACCCACCACACATTCTAAACCAACCTCACCAGGTGATAAAAAGGATGCAGTATTTTTGAGTGCCATAAGGTAGCCACACAGAATGTACACTAATACACGTAATAAAAAATGCTCACATTCTTTTCTTAAAACTTTAACACACTCCAACGTTTTCATAGGTTCAGTCTGCATAAGTAAATAAAAAGTAAAAATTGTTAATTTTCTGTGTTTAGCTCTCAATAAAGATTATAAGCCAAGCTTTCTATTAACACTGATGTTACAAGCAAAGCACATCTGAACTTAAAGAAAGCATTTCAGTGCCCACTTATTTAAACCTTCTGAAAAAGAGCTATTGTTCCTTCAACTACTGTGTAAGGACTATAACTCCATGAAACCTAGCTATTGTAACACCATCACCAAGAATGAACTGCTTCTTACTTTATTCAAAACCCAACATTACAACTTGAGGTAATACTCAAGTCATACAATTCAGCAGAATGCTTAAGACAACTAACCAAAAAGTACCAATTTTTCCAGACCTTTCTACACAGAACTCATATTAAATAACTAGTTTTACATATATATCACATTAACAATGTTAGTCAATAGTATCAAAACACAAGTGTATAAAACCTTTTTATCCTTTAACAGTTATATTCAAAAAGAAGGAGCCATTAAATCCCATAATATATGTGTGTGTGTGTGCACACGCACACACACGCACACATACACACCTTAAATCACCTAGTATTGAATAGAAAAATGTAAGGCAATCCTTTTAGTTATGCCCAATGCAACATCCGGGCATGTCTGAGAAGTAACAGCAAGAGCTTTCTAACATAGCATTTCACCTAGAAATCAGATCTTGGGAGATCCCTAGAACATAAAGGTACAAAGCCCTCAGGCACAGGTGAAACTAAGCAACAGATCTCAAAGATGGGAGCCTAAGATGTGGCTTTCTGTCTAAGCATCACCAGGCAGCTTGTTAAAAATGCAGGCTACTGGCCCATAGTCCCAGATAGTTGAATGTAGTAATCAGGTGGACCAGGTATCAACATATTTTTTAAACCAAACCAGACTGATTCAAAAGCATCAGCCTTGGGAACCATGGAGGTCCTGAAGCAGTGTTTCTCAAAGTGTTGGACATTTGTTAAATATGCTCATACCAGGCCCAATTTGTCATCAACAATGTGAGACTCTCTGCTAGTAAGACCAGAAAATTCTGAATTTTTAATAAGCATGTGAATCTAATGCTACTGAAAACTTAGGAACTTATGTCTAAAGGATTGGGACTAGATCCTTCAGAGTTACAGCTGCTCAGAAAAAGAAATCATTTTGTTGACTATAAATCTACTCCATTTACAGGTACTGAAAGTCTGAATATAAATCCAGGAAAGTATCCTGCTGCAAAAATAGTCAACCAGTTCTCTGAAATCTGCACCTAGCAGCTCACCTTCTAGAATCTAGTAAACTTAAACTTCTAGTCATCTCCTTCAAAAGGTCACTTTCTAAACTGAGTGCCAGTCATGAAAATAAGAACCTTCAAATCTAAACACAGATCACTCCAGGCAGAATGCTTAGGAACACCAGAAAGATGAGATAACAGACGAAAAGCAATACAGCTTCTTGGGAAAGATTGCCTTCCACCCAAACAGGGCATTTTGCACAGAAATAAAAGTTAACTTCAATAAAGTTCACTTCCTAAAAAAATACAAGAAATTCTGAAAAAATAAACTAAGTAGGTTCCTTTATATAAAGTGAAAGTGCCAAAGAAAAAATATATAAACAAAGTCAAATTTATATTTTAATCATTAACCTGAATAAAGAATTTAAGCCTAACTCTTAAAATATTACAGTATTTTATAGCTAGTTTATTTAAAACCTTTATCTTTTAACAGAAAAGCAGTGAGTTTTTATGATGTGTAAATTAGCTTCTTCATATTATAATTTCAGTCCTCATCACTGAAATCAAAATAACAAAATCACGAAGCAGAGCCTGAATATAAGACATTAAGTTGCTTTTTCTTTAACTTCAAAATAATCTGAAATGATACAGTTCCTAGTGATCAAGAATAACCAAAAGTAGATGCAGGTAGGGAATACTCCTTCTATTGGTTCACTGAGCTTAAGCATGAACTGCTACAGGTCTATTCCGTTAATAGAAATTTGCTTCAGTTATTTCTATAATGAGAGCTCTTTCCTTGAAAGTTATAGTTTTAAATTTATTAACACTGTCAAAAAGTGTCTCCTTGACCATACTTTAGTCCAGCTCCTCTGAACTCTTCCCAGTTAGGCCCTAATTTGTAGGTTTCTGTGTTTAGCTCTGAATTGTCTGATTTTAGCAAGAATCCTACGATGTCATTTTAACCAGAATCCCCCACCCTCAATACTGATCACCCTCGATATGTGATCAGGTTCCTCATCTCCACCATCTCCCATGTAGAATCTCGCTGCCCTGGCCTGTCATCTTCAATAATCCTTTCCAGATCTGTTTAGCCAAGATCGCCCTTATTTGGATGTTTCTTTCCTCTTAGTCATTTTTCATCTATTCACTCCCATCCTTCTTAGCTAGCTATACATCCTCACTTTTTCTACTTTTATTTCGAGTTTGAGCCCAATCTCTCTGTATTTACTTCCGATTATTCTCTCTGCATTGCAGTGGTGCCTACACGTATCACAACAGTCTCCCCAAAAATAGTCTGCTTTACTATCCTTTAAAAAGTGTCATGAACAGTTTTTTTCTTAAACATCACTACCAACATTGTGAGTAATTTTCCTCCTTACCTCACAGTTACAGACAGCAATTTCCAAAATAAATCCCACCACCCCCCCCCAAAAAAAGAGCAATTTAAAGAATTGTATAACTAAGAATAAAAAAATGTAGAAAAGGGCAGATTGGTATACCTTTCTAGCCAATCTAATGCATATTAATACTGATCATCTAGCAGAATTATTGTTAGATTCAGCTTTCTAAAATCGGCACTGTCTAGGCACTTCACAAATGGCCTTCATGGGCCTTTCTTGCTTAACATATAAGAAGATGGAAAGTAAGCCAAATACATGGGCCACATAAAATAAAATCATCAAAATCAAATAAACTTCCAGTAACAGGAAGGACACCAGATCTGAATGTGCTATCTGAACTAAAACTAAAGGGCAAAAACTAAAGCCCTCTCAGTGTGAGTAGTTTCTGAAACACTAATCAACCAGCCCTGGACTCCTGCCACAGAAGCAATCTAGAAAACATGCTGAAATGGCCATATGGCTGCCCTGCAGAAATCTGGAAAGGAACCAGTCAAGAAGCTGACCCGAGAAACCGACATGCGTCTGACCCGATGAGGCCTGACACCTGTAACCTGAGGTCTGTCAAGAAAAACAAACAGGAAAAGGGAGTCCAGCAGCCATTTAGGAATGATTCTCTAGGTTACAGCTCACTCAGATTTG
Source organism: Ovis canadensis (assembly GCF_042477335.2). Classification (NCBI taxonomy): domain Eukaryota; kingdom Metazoa; phylum Chordata; class Mammalia; order Artiodactyla; family Bovidae; genus Ovis; species Ovis canadensis. Next base: position 30,509,211 of record NC_091248.1, on the reverse strand, counting down.
TGTCAAATGATGCATAAGCTGAGATAAGACATTTGGAGGAAGGCCTTCAGCCTATTTTCAAATAAAATTCAAGAGAGTGTCTTTTTGTATCAAGGTTATGAAGAAAACTTCACCAAGATGGTCATGAAGGCAGGTGACAAGCACTGGAAGACATACACAACAAATTTCGATGGAGTTCTGACACTTAGAATATATCTACAAAGAATTACGGATATAGCAGCTGAGATTTTAAAGATTTTTAAGTTCACTTTTTTTCTGGTGGCAAAATGGTATTTAGGGAACCTCAACAAAGTCATAATTAGCAGAACATTCTATAAACTTTATGAACTTCCAATGAATTCAATTAATAGAGATTCCAAATATCCAAAATCTCACGTGACTAATGGGTTCAAATTTTAAAGAAATAATCACGAAGTATTAGCAACTATAAAATAATATAAGATGATCAAAGATGGAAATTAATATAGTGAGAGGAAAGCAGATATTCCTTACCCAGAAGATGAAATGCTTCATAAAGTTTTGTTTCAAAGCCCTTATATTCCAGTTAAAGCAATGGTAGAGCTTAGAAAATTTTTAACCAAATAAGGCAGATCCACTATTATATCCCAATTTAAAAATAAAAAACAAACTAACAAAAAAGACTACAGCACAATAAAGGCTACTGAATGGGCTGTATCTTTTTACCACACTATGACATCCAATGTTAACTGATGAAACCCCCTGATTGAAAGTAGGGAAAACTGTGATCTCATAGTTCAAAACATGCTAAAAATCTTCTTTGAATGTGAGAAGCAATGAAAAACCTCAAAATTAGAAACACTCAGAAATGATGTGTTTGCAGGCAAGGAAGATATGAAAAGAGAGGTGAACAAACTCAGGAAAGATTCAGAAATAAAAGAAAAACTTATTTTAGGAATGAAGACTTTAAGTTATAAGAAACAGAGTGGGTTAATGCATTGCCTAAGGTAGAAAATGGAACATAACACAAATTTTAGAATTTAATAAAAGAAAATTTAAATTTTAGAATTAAAAAAAAATTTAAGAGACAATAGTTATTGTGTAACATAAGCAAGACTGTCCAACATGTTTAGGAGGAGTCCCTGAAGACGATCAAGGCAACAAAACATGCTAAAAACCACAATTTAAGAAAACTCTCCCAGAATGAAAGATAACTTCAAACTACATACTGAAAGACCATACATGGATCTGAGAAAAATGATACAGCCAATACAGTCCATATCAAACACACGTTAATGAAGCTAGTGACTTTCAAGTATAACAAGCCATGGACTAAAAAAAACTTTCAGTTCTTGCTACATAATATATGTAGAACTCAAAGAATATTGTTCCGATGAGTCTTTCCTGAAGAATCTACCAGAGATTAAGCTTCATACAACCAACAGCTTGGAAAGGAATTAACATGAAGACTGCTGGAATGTGTGAGCCATTCATGCAGTAATTTTCAAAGGAGAAGACAGCAGAATGCTCAGTATCTCTAAGGCAAGTCTTCCATCGGTACATGAAAGAAATAACCAGAGAAGGATTGTAAATTCATATGGTTATTCTCTCAGCACATCTGAATTTAAGACTTAAGAATTTCCAGAACATCTGATAACCAAATTTAATTATTAAAAATTTTATATAACCATATTTATATTACAATTTTTAATATTCCTCCAATATTTTATTATGTTGACTCAGAAAAATTAATACTAGCCCTAAAGAGGTACACTTTATTCCCGGGTAACCTAGTAAAGAAATGAGCTCCTGCTCAATCTACTGAAGAAACTAACTGAAATGGAGCATCTATAGTCACTCCATTATGAGAATTTTTGCCCATCTCCTTCCTCTAGAGCTGGCAGTTACAGAGTCAAGTTTGAAAATACACCCTGCAGAAGCCTGTAGCAAGAATCAGGAATGGATCAAGGAACAGGAATTCCTTTTATGGGGAAAAGTAGAATAATGGGCTGAGGTGCTTGGAGAGAGAAGCATTTGGAAAAAACAAGATGGAAAAGTCTGAAGAGGACCTTCACCTCGCAAGGGGCTAAATCTAGAAGGACCTGCTTCTCGAAGGAACAAAAGCAAGCAGCCTCTTTCCACATCATCCCACTATCTATGGGACAAGTTAATAAAGAACAAAAAGTCCTAAAATAATTTTCAAGGCCAAGAAAGAATTGACTATTAACATTATGGAATCAGGATCTTACCACTATTACAAAAGAACAATCAAGTTATACCATGAAAAACAAGGTATTTAGAAATCTGTATGATGCCTATAGTTCCTCTGATTCTGAAAAAGAATCTGAAAATGATCATCTTTCTCATCTCTTATTTAAATAAAGACTAATGACTAAATATGGCACAAGAAAGCACAACAGTCTCCTAGGCAAGTAAATATCTCTTCTCAAATCTACACTGAAAATCTGTAGAATTCTCAATCAAAATATATTTTAACAACATACAATTTATAAATGAAAGTAAGATTCAAGCATTTAAGTCTTAAGTTCGAAACATTTTGTTTAGGTAATAAAAACTACAGATTAGCTCATAATAGCATGATAATAGCTCATAATAGCATAATAAGAGGGTAAATAGTTAACTCCATGGTTAAATGTAGAAAAGATTAAGGAGAAAGGCTTAGGAAAAGAAAACTGTTTAGTTTCATTAAGATATGACTGCTAGTCAACCTAATTTACTGATGGTAGGCAAATTATAAACAGAAGGCTGTACTGAAATACATCTGGATGCCACTGATTTGCTTCATGAAAAAGAATCTAATTAAATCTACCCTCCTAGTATTTTTCCCTTCAAAAATTGTATTTTTCCCTGTGTCCCCAAATCCAGCAATGGTGAATACATTGTTGACTGGGAAATACAGGACTAACTACACTTCTGTAGATGAAACCCAGAATCAGCAGGCTCAACAGAATGAAGGCTTCAGAAATCAGGAAACACAGATGTTTATTCTAGCATTTACTTTCATAAATATTGACATCAAAGAACCAAATATGTACTATGAAGCAGTAGTTCATCCAAAATTGGATGCTTCATTAAAGCTGGAAATGGCCAAAAGCTGCAGGAAACATCCTGAAGGAAAAGGTCTCACATAAATGATACCTTTGTAGACACCATGGAGTAAAACAGAACGTGGTAAAAACCAGTTCTGTGTTTGCATACACAGAACACCTTCCACCTCAACAATTCTACAAATATTATGCATAGAAGGTTGCCAGGAAACGTTGCCAAGGACTGGGAGCAACTTCAGAAAAAATAAAATAAAACTACTAGTGGCATGACTAAGTGTAGGGGAAAAGTGTCAAAAATATTTTAGAAGAGCATCATATTTTATTCCTCTAGAATAGACCCAAAACTGGTAATTATAATCTTAGTCAAAAATAGTCTATTGATATTATTGATTGAACTGTACTTAATTCAAAATGGCACTGCCCGGGAGCAATAAATGGACTGAAGTCACAAAGTTTCAGAGTTTGTTATTAGCACCTAAGTTAATTTTTTCCCTTAAATGATAAAAAGAACATTGTTCAAACCAAGTGCCCAAGAAATGAGTGAACAAATATCAGACTATACTTTTTGGATATAGCATAAGTCAGTCATACCTAGAATAGCTAGGGCATTTTTATAAAAACCTGAACAACACTTTCAGATGTACTAAAAAGATTCATCTCAACAAGGGAAGAAAACAAAACCACATTTTTGCCAATTATACAAAGGAGATGAGTCAACCGGATTTTTGTCTGCCCTTTTCCTCCATTCTTTCCTTCTTCACCTCTGATCAGAATTTTTAAAATATCTCCTGTGTAGTGTTTGAGGCAGGACAAGTACTGAACAATATCTGTTCAAACATTACAAATAAAATCATTTTCATTTTCATGAACACATCAAATCAATCATTTATCCATCTCTCTTCCCCCATATTATATTTTAGCTAGTTTACTTTCACTTAAGAATGAAATTTAAAAAAAAAAAGAATGAAATAAGAAAGCAAAACCTAACACAATTCACTAATCTGTTTAGTTTATACTTAAAGGATAAACATATTTGCCAGAGGGTGGGCTCCTTTCCTAAAAGTTAAGGCTGTCTCTTTTTTTCTTTGTTTCTCTAACAACTGGCACAACTTCTCAAGTTTTGTTAAACCTGTGGATTTATTTCAGTTATACATTCTTTCCTTATTCTTAACGTAATAAATTACCCCAAAACTAAGAAATCACCTGGCATATACTATGGAACTCATTACCGAAAGAGACTTTTTGGAAGGGCCTCAACAGAATGGCTCCTATTTTATTTTTTAACATTCTGTATGTGAAGCTCATCTAAAATCATTGTGAGTAAGGTGCAAGACGGCGACAAAAGGAACTTGAATTCAGATCCTATTATCATTCTGTTTTCAACATGTACATAAAAGGCTATGATTTCTATGCTTAGGTATTTCACAAGCAGGTCATTAGGTTCATACAATAAAGAACTCTTCCATTCTCTGCATGCCCAAGAAAAATAACATTCATATAAAATAACAAGACCACGAAACTTAGTGCCCTGACAGGTACTCTGCGAGACCATGGACTGACTTCCACAAGGCTATCAATGCTTAAAACATCTCCAAACTTTTTCAAAAATGGTACAAGATCTTCAGTTAATAAAAATAAAATAGCAAATTATATAAAGATAAATCCATTCCCCCCAGATCACACAGTCTTGGTGTGTGAGCTTCATGTCTCCTGCATACTGGCTGAGGCACTGACGACAGCGAACCAAATGTGCCTACGTGCTGGATCGCGGGAGCTAACAGTGACACTCCCAAGGTGAGTTTTCAAAGCGGCTCCAGAAGCAGTTGGTAGACCACATTTCTTTAAACTGTGAAGTGCAGCAAAGTTGCTAATGCTGGCAGCTACCATTTTTTTAAATTTGTGGCTCATCACAATAGAAACTCAATGTATCTTCCTGGCTGACAGATGGCCTTCCATATAATCATTCATGGATTCTGACTTCCTTCATTTCATGGCTCCATCATTCCCCCAGGGCCTTGGTTAGACTCCTCTGCTAAACTCTTTGCATCCAGCTGGCAAATGAGGAAAGAGAAGAATGAGGAGGATCAAACTAGTGCTTTTTTACTGAACACAGATGAAAGTGTTGTTGTATATCACAAAGCTTTATTTAATTGCAAGGAGTAGGAAAAATAGTCTAGATGTGGGCCAAGAGGGAGACAAAACAGAATTTGGTGAATACTTAGAAGTCTCTACAATAGAAAGGCAGTTTGTCTGAATTACCCTCGGAGATAGTTTGAGCCAAATTTCAGAGTGTGTCTCACTGAATTATTATAATCATCACCACAAATAGAATAATCTAATTTTATTTATAGTAATCAACAGATTACCTTACCCTGACAAGGAAAGAAGTATGGAGCTACTGAAAGATAACAGCATTTTCAATACAAAGTGAGTTCAGTTTACAAAGTACTCGAGGTACACAATTGTGAATGCTAACATGAGTCATTTATGTCAAGGCAAGGATTGTGAACTTCGGAATTTTTTTTTTTTACAGACAGACTGTGTTTATAACAATGCCAATGGGTAAATTAGAGATGGGAGACTAATGACAGGGGAACCACTAGAGAGGCGGCAGTTCTAGCAAAGCAATAAGCAGTAATGAAGCCATGAGGTGATGGAAAGAAGCTACCAGATTCAGGAAAAAATTCTATGGAGATGGGAGATGGGATAAGACATAGAATGGGATAAATGAGGGAGGAGGAAAGGTTAATAATTATGCTATAAGGAAGTTAAGAACGCAATCCAATGATGCTCTGGGTCTGAAAGTCTTAACCAATGCTGCTGTGTTTCATACTGCCAGTAAGCAAATACAAGAAACTATTCAGCTGTTTCTGTACCAAATCTCTGAGTTTAAATTGGTGGCTCAGACAGTAAAGAGTCTACCTGCAATGCAGGAGAGCCAGGTTCGATCCCTGTGTCAGGAAGATAAGATCCCCTGGAGAAGGAAATGGCTACCTACTCCAGTGTTCTTGTCTGGAGAATTTCCATGGACAGAGGAGTCTGGTGGGCTACAGTCCATGGGATGGCAAAGAGTCGGACACGATTGGGCAACTAACACACACACAGTGATAATGATACTTCTAATACTATCTTATCACGTGGGGAATAATTAAAGCACATTACCTAAATTTGAAATTACACAGAGTAAAATGTAGTAATAAATCACTGCTTTTCTGTCAGCACTGAAAAATATACTAGGCCACCTTTTCAAAGCATGTGATATATTCTACTATGTGAAACACAGGTGGAATATACTTAAGTGAAAACTTATATATATAGATGGTAACAAAATCAGCAAGGAGGTAAAGAGCATGAGCAAAACATCCAAGGACAATTATAATGATATTTTAAAGTATTTGGGTATGTAAACTTGCAGGATGTAAGGGTCATGTCTATTTTAATTTGCTATATACAGTTACCACCTTAAAGAATACCCATTCCAATCAGTGGAAATGCAATAACTACACCTTTCAATGCTTGTTTCAACTTTGAATTTAAATACCAACATAATCTTCTGCTCAAAAATCACAAAGCCAATTCCAGCAGAGAAAATTATCATACACTTGTTAAGAAAATTAAACTACAGACAACTGAACTGTCATTCCAAATTGTTAGGTGACTCAGAAAGGGGAATTTCTATTTAAACCGATCAATCTGTATCTAAAAACCCATCCAACAAACTTATTTTTACCAAAGAGTCCTGAAGTAAATACTACAAAGAATTCAGCTTTTAAGACATGCCTCTAGAAGGAAATATAATTGTGTTAGAAATAGTAAATTTCTCTATAACCACAAGGAAGATGTTCAGAATTCTCATCTAGTTAGATGTCCACTGCTTTTATCTTACATGGGACAAGTAACATAGAGCTCTAAGTAACTAACACTTAGTATAAGTCACTACCATTTAGTATATTAAAATTACTTACAGCATTATGAGAAGATGACCGTGAATTTCTACTCTACATGGCAAAAGTGTCAGGAGCCAGTGATTATCCAGCGACTGTTGAGAAAGGAATGTGAACTTTGCAGCATTCTCTCTCTTATATACATACACACACCACACTAATGGATACTGTGCAGACTTCAGGTATAATCGGATTAGGTGACCAATTAATCTCTCTCTCTTTTTTTTTAATCTGTACACAAATTTTTGTAACATTTTATAGAAGAGATTTTTATTTGTAATAGCCCCAAACTTAACCTCAATGTACTCCAATAAGTGATGGGTTAAAGAAACTGTGGTACATCCGTGGATCTTGGAATTCTGCTTGGCAATAAAGGCGAACAGACTATCGGTACTCTCAACAACTTTGATACATGTCAGTGGCACTATGTTGAGTGAAAAAGAGCCACGCTCAAAACGCCACATAGTGTATGATTCCTTTTATTTAACATTCTCAAAATGACAAACTTATACAGACAGGACAGCGGTGGAGAGGGGGAGGGAGCGGCGTGACTGCGAGGGGCAGCACGGGAGGGGGATCTGCATGGCCTCCGACATCTGTGATAGAGCAGCTCTGCGTCTTGATTTCACTGGTGGCTACACAGATCTGCTGCACACGCGATAAGACCGATACACACATACAGCATCAGGCACACCAATATAAAAATCCTGGTTTGATGCCATCCTTTAATTTTGTAAGATATACTCATTAAAGGAGAAGTTGATGGAGGATACATGGGACTTCTCTGTACCATCTTTTCAAGTTCCTGTGAATGTTTGTTTATTTTTAAATTTCTATTGCAGTGAGGTTGATTTACAATGTTTTGTTAGCTTCAGGCGTACGGCAAAAAGAATCTGTTATACATATATCCACTCTTTTTTAGATTCTTTTCCAATATAGGCCATTATAGAGTATTGAGTAGTGTCCCCTTTGCTATACAGTAGGTACCTGTTAATTAATAGTGTATATATAGTGAGCAATTAATTTCTTAATCCTTAAGTATACAGAAACCTTTAAGTCAGACTATAGAAATATACAACTATAAGGATCATAATCCACAATGTTAATCATATTTCTAGTCTAATTACGCTGACTTATTGCCTTGTCTTCTTGACATTAATAACAGTAGCAGGTTTGGTGAAAGTTTCTCATGAAGGAAGAAATATTTCCTCCATGAAACTGGTTAGGAAAGGTTTGGTAGGAAATTATAACTCAAATAGTAACTTTTTTTATAAGGACAAAATAATCCAGTAAAAAAAAAAACCTGGAATATTTGTTGAATTTAAAAGCATACCTTTCCACAGAAAAATGTGAGAAATAGGATCATTAGTGCATATGAATTCTTTCCCTTTTAGGGGTTATCTGAATACAAAATTTCTTATAATTTTAATACTCACACTAGAAAGGGAATGGAAGAGATCTATTCATGTTCATTTATAACTTCTTAGGATATTAATTCTGCTAAATGTCAGTAGAACATTTTATGTAGCAATGAGAAATTACGCTATTCAGTAATATATTTTTACAACCTCAGATGAACCTCAATCTTGTGTAATTGACTTCCTAAAAAGTTTGTATAAATAACACTTTGGTAAATTGAATAATTTTACTTGCACATAAATTGGATATTCTCTTAAGCAAATAACCACCCCAAAATCTGCTCTATACTTTAACATTTTTATATTATAATAAAGCAGAAATAAATATGTAATTCACATTCTCCTACTTGGAGCTTAGAATAATCATGGTCTTTATGACAGATCTGAAAACATTTAAATTTTTAATTGAGTATGTCCACAGTTTTTGGCATGATGGTTTTTTAAGTTTCTCCAAGTAGAACAGCTTCAGAAGCTGATTTCATGTTAATTCCACAAGGCTAGGCCAAACTTTAGCAGAATATTTTAATATGTCTAGGCAGCAATACAGCTTAGACCTAGATATATTAGAGAAGCCACAAGATGATGCTCTCCTAAGGTTCATCTAGTAAGGGAAAAACACATATAAGTATTCAGTATTCAAAAAAGAATACCAAAAAGCTCAACCTAATCTTGAAAGAGAAGCATAGGAACATAATAATTCATATGTGAAGTTCAAGGCTCAGAGAAAACAGTGGGTCATATTCTTGGCAGATTTTAAATAACCTGAGTTTGTTAAGAAATATAAATGTGAACAGACCAACTGCACCTAGAACACGTATTCTTTAAGGGTTAAACAGCTCTTCAGACATAGTAGAGACTCAAGAAATAGTTATTGTGTGAAAGAGAGAGAAAATCCACTAGTTTTACCCATCAACATACTATGAACAGCTACTGCAATACCTGAAAATAAAAATTTCTTGAATGAACAGTTATCACTGAAATTAAAGCTGTATTCATCCCTGGTGGCTCAGACGGAAAAGCATCTATCTACAATGCGGGAGACCTGGGTTCAATCCCTGGGTCGGGAAGTTCCCTGGAGAAGGAAAAGGCAACCCACTCCAGTACTCTTGCCTAGAAAATCCCATGGATGGAGGAGCCTGGTGTCTATGGGGTCGCAAAGAATCGGACACGACTGAGCAACTTCACTTCACATCCTTTTTGTATTTTAACCAAAAAGAGAAAGAATGAACAAATGCAATCAAACTGACCAGGTGTTTTTCAATAACAGGTCGCTTAGATATGTAAAGAATGACCAGAATTTTAAATAAGGTTTATTTTAGGCTCTCTGATCAAAATATTGCTGCATATTTTAGCTTTTCCCCAAAACATTATTTCTGAGCACAGTCTATCTCCCTAATTTTACAACTCTAATGAAACTGCATTTAGCAGTATTTGCTAATCCCTGCTTAGTAAGTATTAGACACTTAAATGAAACAACCTGACCTTAAACAGGAAAAGGACAGTTGATTCTTCTCAGAGTACCTTCAAAAACCCTTTAGTAGAAAGAAAATGACACTGTCAGAAAACTCAAAACTATCATAAATAGAATTTGTTTATAGATTACCAGCTAATATAGAGAAAAATCTCTATTTTACTATGATCTTTTATACCCGTTTATGGAAAGATCATTTCACAGGTTACATGCGCACAGCAAACAGTTTTTAAAGGTAACTAAGCAACTGAGCTCTGTAAGTTTTTTTTATTATTTTCTAAGATACAAAGATTACTTCACTAATCCAACTTATAAACTGATGTATTTAACTAGGAAACTACAGAAGAAATGTCATGAGAAACTTTATCACACAGACTCTATAAAACACTTTCAGAATCAGAACAACAATAAAAATGTCATGTCTAATGTTACTTATGAAAGGATCTATATTCCACACTATCAAAGAGAGCATACAGTAAGCGCAAGGGACACTGAAAACTGTCACAACATCCTGAAAGAAGTTGTTAAAATGCAGATTGAAATATCTTTCTACATCACATCAGCAAACCTAGAAAAAGGAAAAGAGCCCAAGGAGGCATAAACTGAGAAGACAGCACACCTTACTTTGCCATGAGAATGAAATATAAAAAGGTACTATTTTGAATGCTGATGAGCTGTCAAAGAATGGTGGAAGTTAAAATCAGTGTTATGCTTGAATGGAATCTTATGATGCTTTATTACAAATGCAAAGGTTACATTATCAAATATGAAAATACAAAAGGACTCATTCTACCCAGATTTTGAGATTTCACATGAAATCTAAATTCTGTCTTAACAAAGTATATTTTACAGACCAAGGGAAAGGCCTGCTAATGACATAATAAAGTTCTGAAGTGCTATGACATTCTTATATACATATCTGAGGCCTGAATCACTGGGAATACTTGCAGCTATTTTAAGTTCTGTGGACCCTAGAGTTTAGTCCCATTTAGCTTTCTCTTCACCCAACCCCCTGCCAAAACTATTTTTGGCCTTTCTGTGTCTTAACTATATAAGCAATGGGATTACCCATTGTGCATGTTTTCCTGTCCCATAATTAACTGGGTTCCAAAAGCAACTTCCAGCTAACCTGAAGTCAGGACTTAGAGAGTTACATGGCCCTGTCGGCCTCTCTGCATGCCACCTGACCCTGAGCAAATTACTTAACCCTTCAAGAGAGAAGAGAGATTATAAAAGTTATCTGTGAAGAGAGATTGTAAAAGTATTATGAAAGTATTCTACACTGAGTTCTGGTTAAGACTAGTTGCTCAATACATAACTAATTGTACAAAGAATCATCTAGTTTATACAGTGCCATAGCAATGGAAACAGTATGGTACTGGCATAAAAACAGACACATAAACCAATGGAAGAGAGGGCCCAGATAAATAAATCTATGCATATTTGTTGCTGTTCGGTCATTAAGTTGTGTCTGACTTTGCAACCCCATGGACTGCAGCACCCCAGGCTTCCCTGTCCTTCACTATCTCCCAGAGTTTGCTCAAACTCATGTCCACTGGGTCAGTGATGCCATCCAACCATCTCATCCTTTGTCACCCCCTTCTCCTATCCCCTCAACCTTCCCCAGCATCAGGGTCTTTTCCAATGAGTTGGCTCTTCACATCAGACCAATGGCACAGAAGGCCCAGATATAAAACTCCACAGATATATGGTCAACTGATCTTTGACAGAGGTACCAAGAATATACAATGAGAAAAGGATAGTCTCTCTATACATGGTGCTAGGAAAACTGGATATCTACACGCAAAAGAGTGAAACTGAACCCTATCTTATACTGTATACAAAATTAACTTGAAATAGATTAAAGACTTTATAAGGCCTGGAACTGTCAAACTCCTAGAAGAAAACATAGGGAAAAAGCTCAGTCCTGGCAATGACATTTTGGATATAATACCAAAAGCACAAGCAACAAAAGCAAAAATAAACAAGCAACTAAAAAGCTTCTGCACAGCAAAGGAAACAATTAACAAAATGAAAAGACAAGTTATGGCACAGAAGAAAATACCTGCAAACCATACATCTGATAAGGCCCTAGTATTTTGGATACATACATTTGCTATATCCAAAATATATATATGGAATTCATGTCACTCAATAGCAGAAAACACAAATAAGCTTATTAAACCATAAACAAAAGAGAGCAAAGTAGACATTTTCCAAAGATAACATACAAACGGCTATCGAGGGTACATGAAAAGGTGCTCAAACATCACTAACCAGAGAAACGCAAATTAAAACCATAATGAGATACCATCTCACACTTGGTAGAATGGCTACTGTCAAAAAAGATAAGAAAATAACATATGTTGGCGAGGATGTGGAGAAAAGCGCGCCCTTGTACACCACTGGCGAGAATGTAAACTGGTGGGAATGGGAAACAGCATGAAGATTCCTCAAAAACTTAAGAATAGAATAGAACTAACATATAATCTAGCAATCTCACTCTGAGTATATACTCACAGGAAATAACACCAGGATCCTGAAAAGATACCTGCACTCCCATATTCAATGCAGCATTTTCCACAATAACTAGGAGATGGAGAACCTCTGTGTTCACTCATGGGGGAATGGATAAAGAAAATATATACACACAGGTATGTGTACACACACAAGCACGCGCGCGGATTATTACACAGTCTTTTAAAAAGGAAATCCTGCCACTGGCAACAACATAGATGAGCTTGGAGGATATTTTTCTAAGTGAAATAAGCCAGACACAGAAAAACAAATACACAGGGAAAAAAACAATTATGATCTCACTTATGTGCGTAATCTTAAAAAGTAATTCACAGGAGAGAGCAGAATGATGGTTGCCATGGACTGGCAGGTGAGGAAAGTTGCTGGAAGGGTACAAACTTTAAGTTGTAACACAGGTAAGTTCTGGGAACCTAAGGTACAGCTGGTGACTGTAGTCAGTAATACTGTATTGTATACGTGGAATTTGCTAAGAAGAGATCTTGAGTGTTCTCATCACACATCAAAAAAAAAAAAAAAGGTAGCTCTGTGAGGTGATAGATATGCACTTATCTTAATTATGGTAATCACTTCACTTTGTAAATGTATACCTAATCATCAAACTGTATACCTTAAAATATATACAACTTTGTCAGCTATACCTCAGTAAAACTAGTTTAAAAAATTCAAAATCATCATCTAGTTTAATAAATTTACTTTTCCTTTCCATAGTAGACTCTCTTCCTTACCCAACTGAACTCTTAAAAAGCCCACCCATCTCATTATAAAGAGAGAGAAAATTAGATGAAGATTTAGAGACTTACTGTAAGTCAAATGTTAGAAGTGGATAAATAACCTAAGTCTCTTGACTTCAAATCTAGTTATTTTTCAGCGTACCTTTTTGTTTCTAAGGTTCTTTTATGGAACCATTTGGAAAATAATTTTTTGGTCTTTAACTTGATAAGAGAAAAAAGCCAGGTTATTCTATCAAGGAATATATGTGGCCACACACTGTTTCATTCCACATTTATCAGGAAAAGACACTTCCCAAAGCAAATTTATAGGATCAGTAATAGGCCATGCTCATTCAATCTTATATTCAAAAGTATCTATTAGCAATCATAGCTTTTAAAACTAATTAAGCTACAAAGAGTTCATTGAGGTTTTGTTTGTTCTGCTTAAGAAAACAATTGTATAATGATTTTAGAAAGCATCTGTTTCACCAAATAGTTAGTATTTTAGTAATCTAAAAGTTAGCTATGGCCATACTGGCTAAATAAGGGGCTATTACTGTCAGCAGGAGATAGATACTTGATCTTTAGTGACACTAGGCAGCAATCTGTAGCAGTTTTTGCATTCTTGTTATGAAACACATCCAGAGTTTCTTAATTCTAGTATCTTGGAAGACAGTTTTGGACACCAGTCTTCCCACACAATAATGAGTCTCACAAGTTTAACTCATCCTTGTTTTTGGTAAGCCATCATTAAAGTACAACATAGTGGCATTTCACTAAGTTACAAACATTCAGAGTTCAAACCCACAAATTGCAGGGATAACTATTAGCTTCTTAGGGGTGAGGGGCTGAATTAATCCAGCACCAGTTGCTGGGACTATCACCTGAGACCAGAATCTCTGCTTAGTGATTCCTGAGACATTTACCAGTTTATCGCCACATATAACTTTTAATAATCATGGGGAAAAGTACTTCTCACTATAATACAATTCAGAAACAGTACAGATTCTAGAAGTACACAAGGCCAGATACAGCCAAGTTCATATCCTTGACCCTTCAGGAACCAGGATTTCTCACACACTGTCACTTAAACCTGCCTTCTGTCTCTCTCTCTCTCTCTCTCTCTCTCTCTCTCTCTCTCTCTCTCTCTCTCTCTCTGTCTGTCTGTCTCTCTCACACACACTCACATACATTCTCAGGCTTTTATGTGACAAAGAGATATGACCAATCCAACCATATTTTATTTTAGTTACAGTCACTAACCTAGGTCTTACATTTTTAGACATTCTGAAAATGTCAAAACATACTCCAGCACAGTGTAACAGTGCTGTGGAAGCAATAGAAAACCTATTCATTAGTAACTTTTACAGCTCAGAAATCACAGCTAATGACCAGTATCAGAGTCTTCTTTCAATTAGGAGCAACAGGATAATCCTGTAGAGTGAACACCGTATCTAGAATCAAAAATTAGATTTCAAATCCACTTTCTTGATGAATGAAAGTATATATTGCCTTAAGCACTCACATGTTTTCTTCCTTTCTACCTACATCTTTAGAGATACAACATAATATTGGAGAGGTTACTGAGGTATCTGGGGCTTCCCAGGTAGCTCAGTGGCAAAGAATCTACCTGCAATGCAGGAGATGCCGGAGACGTGGTTTCAGTCCCTGGGTTGGGAAGATCCCCTGGAGGATGAAATGGCAACCCTCTCCAGAATTCTTCCTTGGGGAATCCCATGGACAGAGGAGCTGGGAGGGCCACAATCCATGGGGTCACGAAGAGCCAGACACGACTGAGCAACTAAGCATGTAAGATTGAGGTATCCATGAACTTGCCTGGTCCCGCCACCTGCCACAGTAACATTTACCTGCAGTAAACACCACAGCTTAAAGGTATCTGCCATGCTTGCTCCTACAAAAATGAAATACTAGAAAAATGTCTTTTCCACAATTTGTTCATAATTAAGGATAATCCTATTTTCTTCAAAATTACTATAAATCCATTATGTGTGTGTATATATATATATAGTTTTGTTTTGTTTTTTGCAAAATAAACGCGAATCTTGTTCTAGAATGAGCCAGATGAGTGATGAAGTCATTGTAGTTCCAGGAATTCAGACGAGGGGTGTAAAGGGAAAGCAAGATGGCTCCTGGCTCTTCCATCGGTTTCTCAAGTTTTTTACATCATAGATGACAGTGTGCTCTCTGTCTTCCACTTACTTTAAGCAAACCCAGCTAGCGACAATTATGAGATAAGCTCAACTTCTTGTTAAAAAAGAACACAGGACAGAAACAGCACAGTGATTTGGTCTCTTAGACATTTAATAAGAGAACAAAATTATATACTGAAGACAAAAAACAGCAGCAGCAGGCACAAACCCCAGACAGGTGCTAAGGAAAATCCTATCAGGGGATTTAAACTCTGGAGAAAAGACTAAACTAAAATTAAGAATAACAAAGTCATCAGTAGATACGTCTTGGCAGATTATTAGCTACATGTGAAAGCTTTGATAAAATGGGCTTTTAGCAATGTTTTAAATTTCAGATTTAAGAAAAATCCTCTCCTACTAGCCATTCGTTGAACATTGCCGTTTATTTCCATTGTTATTCACTGCCATGGAGCCCAATTACTCCTTTATTTTCTTCTTCACATTTAGTCTGCATTAGCAAAACTAAAAATCACAAGGATACCGTTACCCTTCAACATTTCCCCAATATATAAATCCTAATTTGCATTAAACCCTTGAGGAAACATACACTGTGGTGAATGAAATGTCCTTCTGTAAACAGTAAATAATGAAGTAATTTTTAGCTAAATATATGTACATATAACTTTACATACAGTTAAACTGATCAAGGCGCTTTTACAATACTAGGTGTATACAATATTCAATATGCTTAGAATAATAGTTATTTGAGAGGAATGTAATCTTTGAGCATGAAAAAGTTTAAGAATAAAAAACTTCTATAAATTCACTTAGATCCATTTTGCTATTGACCCACTGATGTAGAAGTTTTATTACCATAATTAATGGGAAAAATTAATGAATGCTGCTGATACTTAGTGTAGTTCTCAAAAGCTGAAAATCTTTCTCAAAAATCAGTATTTGAAAGCTATCTCTTTAGGGAAAAAAGTCAAAGCTTTAATTGTCAGTATATTTTTCAGTCTAGTATAAGAAAGCTTTGAAACAAGTAACTCTAAGCACTCTAGGAAAACTAATTTTAAAAGTGGGGGCCACAGGAGTGCGAGAACATAATTTTCAAGAATATTAGCCTGAGAAGTAACTTTATAATATAAGAGAATGTCTGAATATCTTTAAAATGGGGGGGAAATGTAATTAAAAATGCTGGAATTCTACAAATTGAGCACAGCACTAAAAATGACTCAAGAGGGGAAATTTAATGAAAAGATAAAAAACTGAAAGCAAACTGACTGATTAAAACACATACACACACACACTCTGAAGGCAGTCATTCAGGATTATATGTTAGTTGGCTTTGTATTTTCTTTTAAATAGAATAACTTCTTAATGTATAAAACAATAAAGCTCTCAAGACACTCATGAAAAATTCTTATCAAATTTCACTCTAGAGTTAATAATCTGTTAGACTATTAGGGCTAAAAAAATCTATTATGTTAAATCAGGAATTAACACATGCTGTTTTCCATAGCAGGAAATATATAAAATTATAAGCTCTTCCATGTTTTTGTTATTAGGTTTGGTACCCTTAAAAATAAGTGGTATTCTACATCCAGAGTGCTCTAATGCAATTGTCTTTATATCTTTTAGAATTTATAATTCATCTCAATGCTCAGTCCTTACAGAAAACCACAAAAGGACGTGCAACTGCTACTTACTGTCTTGAACAGTAAAACTGTATTTGTTCTGTTTTTGAGCCCATAGGTTTTGCTTTATGACGTTTTCAGAATGAAGCAAATTTATTCTATTTTCTTTTCACTGTTACACATGATTTCTAAGATCATTAATTTTAACACTAACATCCTGTTACATTCTCATTTGAGTTGTTCTATTTATCTCAAAGGTAGACTTACATATTACCATTACAAAAAATAACTATTTGCATAATACTTTATGATTTTACATCTATTACAAACACATCACAGGGAGCCTGAGGATGCATTCAGTAGCTTGTCATTCACCACTTCAAGACCCTTCAGAACTAAACAAGGGGGAGGGTGACATTTTGCTAATGGCAGAAGTAAAGAAATGAATATAAATAACAAACTTTGAAGTTTTAAAAATGCAAACTAAAATTTTTAAAAATGCAAACAAAAATATCCATATGCATAAACAAGATAGTTTCAATTTATAAAACCTGGTGATATCTGTAGAGAGTAAGGAGATTTATGTATCTTCTATTATGATAGCCATTTAAATTATCTAAAACTGTGCTACAAAATAAAGAAAATTAACATCTTCTTGCTAAATGTTATAAATTATACCATATTAAAATTGTACCTATTTACATAATTCAGCTTTTTCTCAGCCTTGTGAAATAATCTGATTATCATTTATTACTCTAGACTTAACCCTATAAATATGCATAATAAGAATGTTTCAGAGGGAGATAATAATGATCTAACATGTTTAGAAATCATGTTGTTTCCTAACTTCTTGGTAAAACAACTACAAAGAAAACTGTTTACAGCTTCTGTATTTTCTTCCATAACTACCAGTCCAGATAAAAAAATACCGAGTGCTGTTATGTCACCTCCAGTCTAAATGCTCATAGCACTTGAAGCTTTTTGTAAACAATATGCCTCTATACTAAATACCTATCCCTGAGCCACTAGCTACCTAATTTAACATTTTTAAATGTAGTTTTAAATGCAGCATAATACTGTCTTAAATACACACACACACACAGGGGAGTGTGCAGAAAAGGAAGGAGGTGGAAAGCAAGAAATGGAGCACGTTGTTGTTTTTCATTCATGCAGTATAGTGATGTCAGTGTCTGCAGCAGCAGCAGCAGCAGCAGCAGCGGGAGGAGCCTTGACCTGTGGAGGCTAAAATCCACTGAAGTCAGAACCTTGCAGAATTCAAAAGAAACTGGGTAGATAATCGTTTGAAAAAATTGTTCAACTGTTCATAGTATGAATTTTAAATAGCAAAGTAAACAGAAAAGATTTAACTTGAGTAGAGAGGAGCAAGGCGGGATGTGGAGAAGTAACATAAAGATAATATCATCAGGGAACTGGGGGCAGAAGAACCTACATTCAAAATCACTTCAATGTAAGAAACTGACAAACTACTTGATGTTAAAAAACAACAGAAAGGCCTCTTCTAGTCCCTGTACAAGCTCCCTGATGATGCAAATTTGTCTCCTGCACAACCAGACTCAGAGAAGTGTTTTCATCATGATTGTGTTAAAATTGCATTAAACTCAGATGTGCCGTACTACAACAAAGAGGACAGTTTAAGTCTGGTCACAAATTTTATTAAAACTACTTGATGATGGACCTTGTAATTCCTAATCAATTAAGACTTTTGAAAGATGCAGAAAAAGCAAGTTGTACTACGAACTACTATAACATGCTAGTGATTATCAGCAAAAGGGGAGGAGGTAGTAGATGGCCATCATATTGTTGCAGGAATTGCTCAAACTACTCTTACTACGCCCACAAAACCCTCTGGACAGAATCTTTCTGCAGTGCTTATTTTATGGCTCTCATATTAGTCCTTAAAGAAAGTCCCAAAACCCAACGGACATACTGTTGAAGCTAAATCACTCAAAAACGTATGTAACTGCCACTGTCTTTTCATTCTGTTACCTTTCATTTCATACAGTTCTAGAAAATGAGCAAGGGAGTCGCATATGGCATTAATCTGTTAGAAAATGGTGGCCTTTTCTATAAAATACAGCCAAAGATGTGTGTTCAGTTGTGGTCATTATTAGGGCGATCACGTTGTTTTCATTCATTCATTCAGGATTTGCTGGAGGATGTCAGTTTCTGCAGCTGGCTTGACCTGGGGGAGGAGTAGGGGAGCAAATTCCTTCTGGTGCATACAGATTACAGGATGTGTTTCTTGGTGCTCCTGTACACATACCACTGCACTATATCCAACCCTGCCTTCACCATCAAGTGGTCTGAAAACAAGGGCCTTAGCAACATGCAAATTACAGGTCCGAGATACTAAAACAAAAACACTCAAACTGCAGTCTATCTTACTTAACACAATCACTTTCTCCAAGTCCAAGACCCTCATTGAGAAAACTCCATGAAAAAAATGCCACATACCATATAAAACACCATACAGAGCTCCACAATGACTTCCTCCCAAGCACAGATTTTTCCTCTGTTAGCGGTATGATAGGGTCTCTCCACAATGCAGCAGCAGCAGCATCTGTAGCCCTAACCCGCTATCTCATCACATGAGCTACTACTTCTTTACATCCCTGTTTTGGCTTATCTCCCTGTTCTCCCCCAGGACTCAACCAGATCATGCACTATGTCCCTAGAGATAAACCAAACCACACCAAAACACAAAACATTAAGGGAAGCGACAGCATCCACCAGGTCTCCATTGCCTTTGACAACTAACAGAAAAAAAACTCGAGATCCTTTAACAGCTCAACTGAACTGTTAAGTGTACTTAAAAATGGAAGGAAAAAAGTGAGCACACTCCACAAATAGGTCCTTAGAAATTTACCACGCAAGTCTTGAGTTGGGCATAAACTGTTTTCAGTGCAGTACCGCCCGGATGCATATGACTATATAAAGTAGAGAAAAGGAGACCAAAAAAAAAAAAAAAAAAAACAACCCAAACACTATACACTTCAATTGCACATCCAAAACTGTCCCCTCTACACACCCAACAGGATATCCTTACATCATAACTAGTGCCTCCACCCCTCCAAAAAAGAAAAAAATTACCCCGGTAGGCAGAGACACATTATGGGAACTTTGTAGGAAAGCACAAAGAGGTTGTAGAGATTACAACCACCACCTTATCTGCTGCCCGAGTTGGTGTGCGTGTTTTTTTTAAGTGTTTCACCCAGCTCTTCCTTCCCCCACTACAAACAGCAAACACAGGAGTGAGCTAATCAGCTCTTAAACTGAAAAACCTTTCGATGCAGGCGTGTGATGGTAGATAAAAGCTGAAGGGGCGGCAGAAGGGTCAAATAAAAGTTGCTCTGCAGTCCGCTCCTCCGAGCCCCGTAGCGACCGCAGGGGGGTGAGGTTCCCAAAGCCACTTTCACACCTTCGATAATGCACTAGCAAAGAGAAGCCCGGAGAGGCTGAAGTTTCCACGGAGGGCACCGTCGGGGAAGGGAGACGTAGCCCGGGAGGACGGAAGGGTTGGGCTCGCTACCTCTGCAGACGGGCGAGCCGGGGCTCCGTCGCTCAGGTGAGTTGCTCCTCCGGTGGCTCTCGGGGGACCGTCTCGGGCGGCCCTTGGCCCGCGGCGCCTGCTCGGTTGGGGCCGCGGCCGGCGGCGGCGTCGGGCTGGGCGGGCTGGGGCCGCGGGCCGCGCCGGGCCCCGGGAGGCTGCCCAGCGAGGCGGCGGCGGCGGCGGCGGGCGGGCGCGTGGGACTGTGCTGGCTGCCCCGCAGGAGTTGGTAGGGCACCGTGGCGCGGATGGGCTGCAGCAGCCGGCCGGCTCCCGCAGCTGGGGCGCAGCCCACACCGCCGCCGCTGCCGCCGCCTGCACCGTTGCCGCTGCCGGTGACGGGGGCGGCGGGCGGGGAACCCGCGGCGCTGCGCCGCATCCTCTGCGGCGGGGGATGAGGGGTCTGAGAGGAACTGGAAGAGGAGGAGGCAGTGGACATGGTGGCTCCGCGGGCCCGGGACGACGCCGGCCGACACCGAGGCGCGGAGCGGGAGGCGCGCGAGCGTGTGGGAGCCGGCGCGATAGTGCGTGCGAGTGTGTAAGGGGGAGGGGCGGGGGTATCGGGGAGAGGGAGGAGTCTCCCGGCTCCCCCTTCCCGACGCGCACCCCCGCCGCCTCAGCGAGGGGGGAGGGGAAAGCTGCGAAAACAAACGTCCAACGGCCCCAACCGCCCGGCCGGGCTCGCAGTGGCGGTCACGGCTGGGGCCGCAAGGAGCCCGAAGCCGCCGCTGCCGCCCCAGGCATCGCGCTGACAGGGGAGAGGGGCAGCCGGCCGGATCACGCCGACTCGCGGGGCTGCACGCGCGGGAGAGGCCGGTAGCTGCAAAGGGCCTGGACCCCTGCTTCTGGGGACCGGAGTAGGGGGAAAGGGCCTCGAGGTGCCTGGCTCTCCGCGGAGCCGCGCTCCCGCAAACGCCGCCGCCGCCGCCGCTTCTGCCCTCTCCTCACTCCAAGTGGCAACTAACCCCCTAACCCGTACCCCGCCCCCGGCACCGCCTCCCGGCGCTCGGGACCGGCAGCTGCCGCAACGAGCACTCCCATTGGCTCCGTCCTTCTCCACCAACGCTCTAGTGATTGGTTTCAGGGTAGGAGTGAGAGGAGCACCTGCCAATGAAAGTGGGTGTCCTACTCTGGAGGCGGGATATGAAGGGGTGGAAGAGGGAGGAGGGGGCTGTGGGCGCAAGGAGGGGCGTGAGAGTTGACAGCCTTTGAGCTGAGAGGGGGACTTTGATTGGGCTGCCTTGGGAGAGTGGGTCCGTACGTGTCCTGCCCCAACACCCACAGACACGCGTACACCCGAGGAAGCAGGTTACGAGGGCTCCACCCTCCAGGGCCGATTGTACTATATGATACATGGGATACATCAGGCAAATTTGACTTTGCAAGTACACCTGTTCTGATAGTGGGATGTTTTAGAATCCATCCCTTTCTTTCTAACTTTAGTAATCTGAGGTTTTGCGGCGGGCAGACTAATTGAAAGAACTTCAGGCCATCAGAAGCAATGTGTGGGAGCTGGATTGAACACTGAGTGGATACTTTTACAGTTAACCTATGGAGTAAAAAGAGTTAGTCAAATCTTATGTTCCAAGATAATAACTTGGAATTGCAAGAGTCAACAAGGAGTTGTACATCATTACAGCATCAGTTAAATACATTAATGGAGGGTACCCTGTTGTCTTTCCCAGAAGCAGATGCCCTCTTGGGAGAAATAAGTACCAGACTTGATGTAACAATACACTGTGGTAAATTTCGTTTTTATTCTGCAGTGAAACTGAAGGGATACAAAGATTTTAGATGATTACCAGGAACCTAAGTTTACCCCTAAATTGCTCCTGCTTAAACCTTAAGGAACAATTGATTGAAGGGTCTACATCAGATAACCTCCCTTAGTTTCCATGAGATAAGAAAAGCATACCTGGTGGGTCAGATTGATCTACTCTTGGTGTCTGCCCACAGTGACAAGCTTCCTCTGATTTTAGGCACTAAATGCAGGGATCACTTAGAGGGGCCATCCTTCTCAACTTCCTTCTGTGCTCAGAAAAGAAAGTATACCCGGTTCTGTAAAAAGTGGATGAAACCCACTTTTTCTGTAAAAATTCAAGAATTGCTCCCATTAAGACGAGTGACAGTTCCTCACTTTATCACATACTAGAATAACAGTGAACATTTATTGAACATTTCATGTGTCGGTCATTGTTCTAAGACTGTTGTATCTGTTAACGCTTCCAATCCTTCTATAATCCACAATGTAGATACTATTATTATCCCCACTGTGTTCATATATGTTTGTTTTCCAGAATAATATATTAATTATGAATACAGTAAAAATTTTACTCTTTAAAATTTGGTATAATTGACCTATTGTATTTTTTTCCATCTAAAATAAAAGATTTCCTCATTCATTAGGAAATTGCATTCCTTCATGAGGAAAAAGAATGATAAATGGCTTCTTTCTGATGACTTTTTTGGAATATCAAGAACAAAAATTGACAGATTAAAATAAAGTTTTTTTAAAGTTGCTGGTAAAGATCCAAGTTGTTGATTTGATTACAGCATGGTTTCATTATAGAAATGTTATCTCTGGAAACAAACTCAATGCTTTAGATTACAATAATTCTAAGTTTATACCAATCCACAGCGATAATGATCAATACTTCAGTTCAGTTCAGTCTCTCAGTTGTGGCCGAATCTTTGAAACCCCATGGACTGCAGCATGCCAGGCTTCCTTCCCTGTCTATCACCAACTCCCAGAGCTTACTCAAACTCATGTCCATAGAGTCGGTGATGCCATCCAACCATCTCATCCTCTGTCGTCCCCTTCTCATGCCCTCAACCTTTCCCAGCATCAGGGTCTTTTCCAGTCAACTTGATTTGGATCTAAAACAACCTACCTTTTAAAGGCTTTCTGTATTTGTTCAAAACTATCATACCAACTTAAATATCCAAAACAAATCTAAATGACACACAAAGAGAACCAGTATGATCTTAAAATGCTGTTTTTAGTTGCTGGTAAGTCATTAAGTCATCATGACCTATTTGGATGTTCAGTCACCTCTTTACTAAAGATACCTTGGTCGTCTCTTAAACCTTTGTTCTCATGAAATAAATATTGATCTTTATGTGTAAGGAATTGACTCTCTAAAGAAATGAAAGGTGGGCTAAAATAAACTAAACCCAGTATCTGCTTTCAAATGTCCACATGTTGAGGTCTTAATAGCATTTTCTTCTTAGTGAGGATGGGAGTGGGCTCCAAGGGTATAAATTTAAGTTTTTGGAAAACATAATCCCCAGTAAATTGGAAACCCCTTAGAAGGAAGTGTGAATTTCTAGGCTAGAAGAGCATTGTTGTCATCGGACTGTGCTAGGTATGGAATGCATTATCTCTGTTTGTTGAATATAAGTGTAACAATCCCTGTAAATTCTGTAAATGTTAATATTGATAATAACCTCTTCTTTTGTGTTGTCCTGCCGGGAAGGAGACACCACTGAAAGCACAATCAGGTGGCAGGGGAAACATCTCTGTCCTCAGTAACCTGTGTCTTAGTTATTTGTGGAACAGATCTCACCATTAGCTTATCTGAGGTAGAACTCTTTTACACTTAATTCTTGATTCATATATGGTAATGGGCTGTATTACCCATTAGGTTACATTAAAACTTGGAATCATTGGCTGTGTCTGATTAATATGCAGTCCCGTGTGAAAAGAGAACGAGATAACCGTCGGGCCTACAGAGCTACCCAAACCCCCCTCTTCTAGTTTCATCCACATTTGCCAGGCTGTGCATCCAAGGCCCAACCAAATGTAAGAGGCAGTCCAGGCTGTCAGCATTAGAAATGAGGTCATGGCTGAGAGAAAACACTAAACAGATCTGCACTGATGTTCAGCTTAAGCTGATTAAACTCTCTTGTAGGTGGATTCTTTATAGCAACAACAAAAAGAGCCTTGCCTGAATTTTCGTCCCTGGCAGATGCTTACAGTAAAACTCCTTACTGCTTGTGACAGCCTACGTGCGCCTTTGCACTGGGTGTTCTCTCTGCCTGAGGAGTTCTTGCCCCAGTTACCCACATGGTTCGCTCCCTCAGTTCCCCCAGGTCTCCACTCAGAGGTCATCCCCTTCACAGTGAAAGCTTTTCTGAAAACTCTTTTGAAAATTGCAAGCACCCCCGAGATGGTCCCTACTCTCGATCATACTTTTCTTTCCCAGAGCACTGATCACCATCCACACATTGTATACTGTAATTATTTTTTATTCTGTCCATGTAGAATACACCATGGAGGCAAGACTTTTTATCAGTTTTATTATTGCTGAATCTCCATAGTAGTGCTTGGTACCCAGTAGACAATATTTGCTCAATGTTTTTAAAAGAGTAGCAAATTTTAATCAGACTAAATTGTACCTTTCGTCAGAAAACAAAATTGACAATAACAAGTGTATGTGTATCACTGTTGTAGAGGCATAGCCGCAGGGTAGAAAAATGTTCCATGTGTCTTCTGTAAACTATACAGATACTCACACTGGGGCTAGCATTCAAAAGGAAAGCGTATCTTGTATTTCGATCGTTATAAAGGCAGAGTAAAAAATACTAGTCCTCGTGGCTCTTGTAGGCTCATCTGATGTTGAAAATGGAGAATGAAATTGGTAATGGAGAAAAGGCAGTTGAAATCTGCAGAAAAAAATAACCAACTGAAATTGACAGAGGCCAGTTGAGGAGGATCAGTTAGAGAATGACATCTGCTGATATGTAATTAGTTCTATCTCTCTATTGGGAGCAGTTATTCTCAAGAGGCCTGTGTGAGGGAACTGAAAAATACATAAATTTAATTAAGCAGAAAGGAACATTTCATGAAAATAATAATCATCTTACTTTGTTTCTTTTCCCCCCAGCTTTATTGAGATGTAATTGACATGAAAGATTGTGTAAGTTTAAGATATGTAACGATTTGCTACTTAGTGGAAAATAACATCATAAGGTTAGTTAACACATCCATCACCTCATATAGTTACAAACTTTTTTATGATGAGAACTTTTAAAATCTATTCTCTTAGCAACTTTTAGATATTCAATTTAGTATTGTTAAAAAAATAACCACTATGCCTCTCATTATATCCCTAGAATATATTCATCTTATACCTGGAATTTTGTACCTTTGACCATCTTTGCCCATTGCCCCCACTCTCCAGCCCTTGCTCCTGTTCTCTGTTTATACAAGCTTGGATTTTTTTTCTAGATTCCACATATAAGTGAGATCATATAGTATTTGTCTTTTTCCATCTGACTTACTTTACTCATAACGCCTTCAAGGTCCATCTGGGTGGTCACAAATGGCAGAATCTCATTCTTTTTATGACTGAATAATACTCCTTTGTGTATGCATGTCACGTTCGTTATCCGTTCCTTCACTGATGGACACTGAGGTTGTTTTCATATCTTGGCTGCTGTAAATAGTGCAAGCATGGAAGTACACATATCTCTTGGAGAGACTGATTTCATTTCCCTTCAGCTATACACCCAGAAGTGGGATTTCTGGATCATACGGTAGTTCTAATTTTAAGTTTTTTAGTAACATGTAATGTAGCGGCTGCATCAATTTACAGTCCCATCAACAGTGCACAAGGGGTTCCTATGTCTTTATATCCTCCTCAGTACTTATTATTGCTTGTCTTTTTCATAATACCCATTTTAACAGCGAGGTGGTAGCTCAGTGTGGTTGTAATTTGCATTTCTCTGATTAGTGATGTTGAACACCTTTTCATGTACCTGTTGACCATTTGAATATCTTCTTCAGAAAAAATCTCTACTCGGATCCTTCGCCCATTTTTAAGCGGATCGTTTGCTGTGTTTTTCTTCTTCTTCGCTTTCATATGAATTGCTTACGTATTTGCAGCATTAACCCCCATTGAAATACGGTATTTGCAAATGTTTCTCCCGTGATGCAGGCTGACTTTCCGTTTTGTTGGCTGTTTCTCGTGCTGTGTAGAACGCCTTCTAGTCTGATGTAGTTTCACTTGTTTGTTTTGTTTTGTTGCGGCGCTTTGGGTATCATATCCATAAAATCCTTGCTAAGACTAACGTCAAGGGATTTTCCCTTATGCTTTGGTTTTAAAAAGTTCAGAAGAAGCAATAAAAATCAGGGGTATTTTCTTTTTTGACTGGTAAATATCAAAAGAGTAAAGGATGCAACTATTATTACCTGGATAGAAAACAGTGATGAGGACCACCAGTTTTTCAGCTTTCATCTTCACAGCAATTCCTGTCGCCAACTATGATGCCAGGGGCACATCCCCTGAGCTGGTATACGTGAGTAGGATTTTATCATTTAACTAACATATTCTATTCTACAAACCCAGCACATTCGGAGTCTAAATAGACTTTGGGACCAGGAAACTGGAAATACTCTCTCTTTCCTGTGACATTTCATTTGTTTTGATTCCAAACCCAGTGTCAACAATATATGAGAGCAGTTGTGATCCTATGAAGAGACTGTACTTGATTATCACAGTACTATTTTTTTAATGAGAGTTTAGAGTAATTAAAATTTGTCATTGATTAATTTCCTCCTCTGTGGCTGAAGTTTACTTTTGACCACATAAGTGTGTTGAATGATTGTTGTTAAAGTGCCATCCATTCATCAGCACTACTTGACTAGAGAAATTTTTTTAATTATTAAAGAAATTTTGGTAACACATAATTTCCAGTGGCCTCCCCAGTATCCTGTTGAAAAGGTTCATATTAATATATTTAATAAGCCTGTATGAGGATTTAATAGCAATAATACTAGCATCAGGCTTTAGTAACTCCTCATCAAATTACTTATTAAATACCTTCAAAGTAAGACACTGTTGTATACTCGGTAAGGGCTGCACCTGTTCTCACACTTTGGTAAATTGAAATCCATCAGAGGTGAAAAGATATTTCAACAGATAAAGGAGAAACCATGTCTAAACTAGCATGGCTTCCATAGGAGCTATGCAGATAAAGGAAATCGAAGTAATGGGAGGGAAAGATCACTTTTGAGGAACAGCTCCAGTTGACAAGTGAAGTCTTGTCACTAGGAAAACAGAGGATGTGTTAGGACATGGTCGAGCAGCCTGCCTCGACTGATGGAAGATAAGGCTTGATCTGTTGATGACATGTCATGACATGTTGTGGAGGTTGCACTTTATTGAGTTTGCAGGGGGAGCTGTTGAAGATTCTTGAATTGGCGGGGGAGACATGAAAGGAGCTGGGCTTTATGAAGATTAATGCAAGAAGAGTCTACAACTTGGATGGAGACTGCAAACTGGAAGATGATAGTAGGCTTTGAGAGGAGTCCGTGGAAGTTTAGGTAACAGGAGTTAGGGGAGTGAGAGGAGTGAGAGTGGACATGAAGAGGGGGAAAGGTGCAAGTAATACTCCTTCTCAGCTGATGGACCTTGAAAGTGGGAGGTCAGACAGTGCTGAAGTTTCAGGCTGGGATGCCTAAGAGGATAGTGGTGGCTTTAATAGAAACAGGGAGCCAAGAGAAGGAGTAGGGTTGGGAAAAAATAATGAGTTCAGTTATAAATAAGGGAACCAGAGGATATTCATAGGGAGACCGTTTTTTCCTTTGTATTATTGAGATATAATTGACATACAGCACTGTATAAGTTTAAGGGGTACAGCATCAAGACTTGACTTGCCTATGTTATGAAATGATTACAGTAACTAGTTGAGCCAACATTCATCATCTCATATCGATACAAGGCAAGGGGAGAATATTTTAGAGTTCTTAAAGACAGTTTTTAAATGATAGTTGAGAAGAGCAGAGGTTTGGTTTGGGGTCGGGGAGAGGTTATCCATGCACATTTTGAGTTGAAGCCATGGACACAAATGAAGCTGGCAAGGGAAAAAAGTATAGCAGTAAAGAAAAAGAGGATTAAGGACAAAATTTGGGGAAATTATGCATTAGTGGAGGAGGATATGTAAACAAATAAACCAAAGAAAACAAAACTAGGAAGCACTTCTTAATTAGAGTTTGGGGTCTCTGAGGATGTTTGGTGGATGCCTGTGGGGATCTGGGAGCTCACAACCCCTTCTCTAAGCACTAGTCCTCCCCCAACACAGAGAGGGCTTAGGCCTGACAGCTGTGTTTGTACACAGTGACCTTGTGCTTCTGGCCATGGTTGGCTTGACCTGAGTTCGATAACTGACCAAAGCTGGACCAATCAAATTTTCTCCCCTTGGAAATTTGGAATTAAGAAATACAATGTTATTCTATTAAGGGATTGAACTGGATGATCACAGAAACTTGTGCCTGGGGTGGCCGTCTTCTTTCACGGAAATGGAGAAGCAGAGGAAACCTGACTTCTGAAAGAAAAGAATGAAGTGACTTGCAGGAAACAGAAATGAGAACAGGTGACCTGAGAGAGAGAGAGAGAGAGACTGAGCGTATGTTTACTTTCCCATAATGACTCGTTCAATCTAAAACCATCCCCACACCTGCCTACCCCTAAGACAACCATCAAATCTACAAATCTTTTGGCACTTGGACCAGACCCCTCTCTCCTTCCTTTCTGTTACAAGCGATATTTTCTCCTCTCCCATCAAAACCCATTCCTCTACTCGTGATTTAAGTCCCTTCCCCTCTTTCCTTCTTAGGGGCTTCGTTTCTTCAGTAACCCCCTCCCTCCTGTAAATCATCAGCTTCTTGATTATCCTGAACATGTATGCATGAGAGCTTAGCTGTGTCCACCTCTTTGCAACCCCATAACTGCAGCCCGCCAGGCTGCTCTGTCCATGAAATTTTCCAGGCAAGAATACTGGAGTGGGTTGCCATTTCACTCCATCCACTAGGTGTGAATATGCTCTATCCCAACATTTAAAAAAAAAAAAAAAACACCACACATTCTTATGCTGTCCCTCTCCATCTATAGTACTAATTCTCTGATTCCTTCACAATAACCATTCTTGAGAAAGATGGCAAGTTAACTCGGATTTGCTCTTCAATCTACTCGACTCAGACTTCCACTCCCGCCATGCCCGTGGAAACTGCTAATCAGTGTTGTCAGCAGCCTCCATAATGCCAGGCCCAATGGGTGTTCCTTGAACCTTAGCTTCCTACTCCAACTTTCAGCAGTTTTCAACACTGTTGGTCGGGTTCACCTTCTTTTTTAAAAAATTGCTTCTGCCGGCTGATCTGTCTCCTACTTCTCTAACCGCTGCTGTCAGTGACCTTCAGGGATTTTTCCTCCTCTGTGTGTGTGTGTGAAGGCGCTCAGTCATGTCCGACTCTTTGCAACCCCTTGGACTGTAGCCCACCAGGCTCCTCCATCCATGGGATTCTTCAGGCAAGAATACTGGAGTAGGTTGCCATTTCCTTCTCCAGGGGATCTTCCCAACCCAGGGATTGAACCCAGGTCTCCCTCATTGAAGGCAGACGCTTTAATCTCTGAGCCACCAGGGAAGCTTTCCTCCTCTAGTGGCCTCTAAAAACTGGGCTCCATTCTCTGCTTTCTTCTCCATGAACTCACCTTCTTGGTAATCTGTGTCCTTCTCATAGCTTTAAATACTATAAAATGGTAACAAACTCCCAAATTTATCTCCACAGTGTAGACATTTCCTCCAAATTCTGTTTCCAGGTACTCATTTGCCTGTATGACAAGTCTCCATGAATATATGAAATTAACATATCTGAAATAGAACTAAAACTCTAAATTTCTGTATCCCTTTCCTCCCCTCCCTATCTTCATTTTTTTCCCCACTTCAGTATATGGTATCACCATCCACTCAGTTACTTTTAGCAAGACTACCTAGGCAACATTCTTGATTTTATTTTTTTTCACTTTCCTTCCTTCCCCAACTCTAACCCATCAGCTGGTCCTTTTATTTGCTCCTCATGAATAGACATCTAATCCATCCAGGTCTATCCATCTCCTCTGCTACCACCTTAATCCAAACTGCCATCATCTCTTACCTGAGTTATTGTTGTAGCTGCCAACTGATCTACCTTCTACCCTTGCCATCTTTAATCTGTTTTCTGCTAATTAGTCAGGGTAAACTTGGAAATACATTGGACCCTCTTATTTCCTACTTAAATCTGTTTGATGTCTTCCAATTACTTTGCACTGAGATCCAAATTCCTTTAAATAGCTTTAAAGGTCTGCCTCCTTCTCCAACCTCACCTTGCTCTATTCTCCCCCCACCCTTCAGGTTCCAGCCACAGTGGCCTTCTTTCATTTCCCCTGAAACACCCCTACAGGACCTTCACACGTGTGTCCTCAGCCTAAAACACTCCTTCCACAATCCCGTTTCTCAGCTTCTCTGACTGGCTCCCTCACAGGCTTCAGATCTGCTTAACTGCCATGTCTTTAGAGTGTCCTTTCTGTGTTCCCACCTACCAGTAATAACCTATAATAATGTATCACGAGGTCAGTTTGTTTCATCTGTAGAGCTCATTACACGGTGTAAATACATATTTGTTTACCTGTTGATATAAGCTTTCCCTGCTGCTGCTAAGTCACTTCAGTCGTGTCCGACTCTATGTGACCCCATAGACGGCAATCCACCAGGCTCCCCCGTTCCTGGGATTCTCCAGGCAAGAACACTGGAGTGGGTTGCCATTTCCTCCTCCAATGGACGAAAGTGAAAAGTGAAAGTAAAGTCACTCAGTCATGTCCGACTCTTAGTGACCCCATGGACTGCAGCCTACCAGGCTCCTCTGTCCATGGGATTCTCCAGGCAAGAGTGCTGGAGTGGGGTGCCATTGCCTTCTCCAATGGATTGTAAAGTGTCTAAAGGCAGAGACCTTGTCTCTTCTATTCACTACTTGGTCACTTGACACCCAGCAGTGCCTAGAATACAGCAGGTGCCCAAGAATTCTTCGTTAAAACTTTATTGCTTACTGATAGGTTCCCTGGAGGAGGGCATGGCAGTCCACTCCAGTGTTCTTGCCTGGAGAATCCCATGGACAGCGGAGCCTATAGTCCATGGGTCTACAGTCCATGTAGACTGTAGGAGGGCTATAGTCCATGGGGTCACAAAGAGTCAGACACGACTGAAGCGACTTAGCATGCATGATAGGTTTCCAGCTCCTAACTCTAAGCTTGGTGCAGTGATATTACACTTTCTGTAAGAGTTTCTGTGATCTTAAATTACCCTGCCCCTTATTGTTTCAATTATTTGAATAAGATTCTGTCCTTACAATTCCATGATCACTAATTGATTAGTGTTTTTTTAAAGGATGCAGTGATCAGCAATGTCAAAAGCTGTTAGATGGAGAAGAACGTTAGGGGCTAAGCAAAAATCATTGGATCTCATCACTGGTAATCTTCACACCAGCAGTGTCAATAAAATGTGGCTCTGCAGAAGCCAGGGGACTGTTGGGTTGATGAGAATGGTGAGAAGTCAAATGCAATATAGGGCTCTCTTTCTGAGGAATTTGACAATAAACCCAAGGCATGAAGTAAAATGAGATCTTGGGGTTCACTGGAGTCCAAACAAGTATAAAAAGCTTTAGTTTGAAAAGAATAGGGAAGAAACGTCTATTGACGGGCTAATGGAAGCCAAAAGAGAAAAAGCTCGAATGAGGAAGATGAAGAGATTTCGTTTCTATGAGGCAGTAGAGGATTTGATCAACAGCACAAGTCTGACAAAAATAGAATGGTGTTTTCCCTTCCATTACAGGATGAAGGGAAGATAAGAGAGTGAAGGGAAAGAAAAACTCTATTTAGCACAAAGGGAGGTTGAACATGGCCACTTGAGGAGGTAGCAATGTCTTCTACAACTGGTTGTCAAGGGGAATCTCTGGGAAGACTTTTCCAGACTACACTTCTATCCCTTGGCTCCATCACCTCCCTACCCAAGACGGTTGATGCTGTCCACCTCCACGGCAGTGGGGACTCATTGCCGAGAGCCACAGTGGTTGGTGGGAACATGCCTTATCTCTTAGGTGGGGTAGAATAGAAAAAAAGCCTACAGTCACTGAGGAAGGGGGTAGGCAAAAGGGAATATCGGGCTGTGAAGAGTTCTAACATCATCAGGAATACAACAAGGGCACAGCTATTTTCCAAACATATAGCTCATAAGGCATTCTTGGGACCTTCCTAAAAAATAGACTTCAGCCTTGTTCCGTGTAGAGTCTAAATTTGGCAGGTCTGGGAGCAGGAGGGGTAGGAGTGTATAGTTTTTTACAAGTTCCCTGAGTGATGTATATGATTAGGCAAATTTGGGGAACTGTTGATTAGAAATGAATGAAAGTTCCCCAAATTTAATCACAGGCCCTAAATATTAGTGTTTAGCAAAATATAATTCAAAGAAATGTTGATAACTGATATCAATTTATGGAAATTACACAAATAAAACAGTTTTCAAAGGATGGGTATCTAATTCTATGGTTGTGAATAATCTACACCAGTATTTAAATATAAGAGTAGTTTATGGGTATTTCTTTATTATAGAGAATTTCACTGAGGAAAAGGTAAATGGAATAAACCAGCTAACAGTGATTACTCATAATACAGTAACAAGTCAGGTATTTTAAAGCCTGTTCTGCTTCTAGTTTGCTTAGCTCCCAAATTAATAAGCTAAACATAATAAAAATCTAAGAATGTAACTTGACCTTACCCATTCCTAGCATTCTTAAAGGAGATCTTTAGCCCGACAGCAGTAGAGCCATTAAGAGCAGATTCAGATCTGCTTAAAATATTTTTTCCATTCCCTCCCAGAAAGGGTGATTTGTATTGATATACAACATTCGAGTCTCAGACCACTTTCAGGGACCACGGGGCCTCACTAATTTGTACCAGTTTTCCTCTCTCCTAGTTGACTCTGACCATCAGGTATAAATTAGTGCTAAATCAATATTAGCTGATACTTCCCCAGGTGTGGGAAGTGTGGAAACTGGATCACATGAGCAAACACAGCCCTTCTTGGCTACATTTAAAGTAAGATGGTTATTATTACACTGCACGGGGAAAAGGCTTTTTAAAAAACAAATCTCATGCCACCTTAATTTGCATTAGCTCAATAGACTGACATCAATAGTCAGAATCAATTTTCAGCTGTTAGTCTCCCTGCCACCCTTCACACTTCCTTCCTTCATTCAGAGAGGCTTCTCCTGCCCTTGTATTCCACCTTCAACCATGCTCATGGGCCACACTGTTCTTCCTTCCGAGTACTACTTACTCACAGGGTTGAGTGGAGGAGCCCACGGGGACTTAGATTACATACCTGCTCTAATCACTCACCTTGGGTGGAGCAGTGCCCTACATAAACCATTACTCAATAAGGTATTTATACAAATGTCACTTAATCACACGAAAATAAACAAGGCACTTAAATTTGTTACTGAGAAAGAGGCTTTAGGCTTTAGCTGCCCCCCTTTCCTTACTCAAGGGCCAATCTCACCTCACTTATTCTTGCAAAACTTTTAAGGAGTTTTCCTTAAAGAAAACCTAAGAAAAACCACAGTAGAGAACTGTGAGTCAGGTCTAAGCTACCCTTACCTTTGAAAGAGTTCGTCCCTTTGTTTTAATTATCAATAACAAGACACCTTGTAATTTCTCTCAATATTTCCCAGTCATAGCTATTCATAGTGGAGCTGGGCATTCAACAAACTCATAAATATCAGAAACATCTATGTTCGGTATTCAACTAGAAATGAAAACCAAAACAAATATTCAGCGTTCCAAAGAAATGGTGTGATTCTCCATGACTTTTTCTTTTCTAGAAATTTCATAGTATTTTTAAAGCCCTTTCATAAGTAGGACCTTTTTATATGCAATACTTGTGTGAAGTAGTTACATGACTTCCATTTTACAGATGGGGAAATTGAGGCTTGAAGCCTTGGCTAGGGTCACAGCTCATGAGAGATTCAGAACTGGAAATCAGCTCTCCTGACTGCAGGCCCAGTGTTCTTTCCTCTGTATAAAAACTGCTTGTATAGGAAGAGAGTCAGGGGTATGTTGAGTAAATAATAGAGAAGCATGGACCTTTTCCACCCCTGATCTTTGAAGGACCTATCAGCTGATCGTGTGTGTGAGAGCGGACGCTTCCTGCCTGAGAGATTGATCACCTACTTGCCGAGCACCCTGATAATGCACCCTGATAGGAAAAGGGCTGTCTACAAGGTCCTAATTTGCTTTACACACCCCGAGTTCCTGCTAGGAAGACAGGGTGTGGTAATTATATATCTTGCTTTTGGCTTATCTTCTCCGTATCCTCACCCTCACAGATGTCTTTCAAACATTGGTAATTACAGCTTTCACAGCCAAAGCCTACAGACTCCTAATCCACACAGATGACATACCAAAATCTACTCAAACATGTAAGGCTAGAAAAACTTTCAGCTACTGGACTCACATTAAAAAGAAAACTGCTTCCAAAAGAGGCAGGCTTTATTTCTGCGTCCCTACTCCACTGCATAGAGGGATAAATGGCTTCTTGTTGAACTGTGAGGGTGCAGATTAACTCATTTGCTCTAAATGCAATCAGCAACTTAAGAATAGATTATAGTACATGTGCAGATGACATGATCATACGACTAAAACCAAATAGTCTGACATTGGAAAACAGACCCAAATGAATGAAACTAACTTGAAACAAGGAACTGCTTCTAAGCAAGGGGAAGAATCAGTATCAAGAAATAAGTACAACACAGGAAAGCAGTTATCCTTGTCATGCTGGCCTATAAATGGAACCCGAGTGAATAACATCAGACTCTCTTAAGAATTCAGTGAGTTCTTCCTATAATGGCAGCGAGACAATATATAAAGAATGGTGAAATTTCCCACCATCAGTGTCACTGGCCAGACCAATGGCAATATATCCTGTACAACTTGGTGTCTTGCAATTTAGGAAGGTCTAAATGTTTAAGAATTATGAGAATAGACTCTAGAAAACGTCAAACCAGCTTCCAGGACTTAGTAATGATCTTCAGAAATATTGGTGTGTGTTTACTTGAATTGTAGAAAAATGCAAGGACATCTTACAGATTTGAGAAATGCAGGGTAAATAAAATGATGTAGCATATGTTCAGCATCTACACTGTGCAGGACACTCTATATACACTATCTCATGAAATCTTTCAAAAACCCTGCAATGGAATCCTCCTAGAAACTGAAAGTAAATGAGAGTAATAAAGTCCAAGCGAAAGGTTAGAGTCCTTTATTTAGTATTTGGTCCAGGGTCAAAGCCTGTGCTCCTGACACCAAGTATAATATTATACTTCCCTCATTAAATTCAAGATAGTTTCTAGAAAGATGTATCTGAGACAGTGATATATTCCTCTGTAGAAGTAGGAAAATTGACTAAATTCCTCTGAAGTTGCCTTTAACTCTGTAGTTTTAGATTAAAATTAAAATCTATAGAAATTTGGTTCAATGCTTTTATAATCATGAAAGATCTAAGACCTGTAATGTGGGGAAGACTTTAGGAATTTATATTTAAAGTTTTTCCACCTACACTTACATGTTCAACAATAAGGACTTGGTCTAATTGTTAAAGCATAACCATGCAATGGGATTCTGTGTTTAAAATTATGTAGAGGAAACTTTAATGATTGTAAGAAAACAGTTTGATATACAATTATCAAATGAATTTTTAAAAATTAGCAAAATCAAACCAAGCTATAAAGTATGTTTCCAATTGAATTTGAATGTGTTTTTATATACACATGGATAAAAGCAACTGGGAGAATATATACCAAAATGTTAACAGTGGTTCCCTGGCATAACTGATGGCTTTTATTTTCATATCTCGGTAGCTTGAAATTTTCTATATGTAGAAAAAAATAGGTTTTACACATATTACTAGAAAGAATGCTTTACCACCACACATGTGCCTGTGCACAGCACCTCCCCCCACAAACATGACTTTCTGCAAACATCTTAAAATTTAGAAATAAAACAATAATTTTGGAATTATGCATATGATAAGGGATATTTATTACATAGCATCAAGCCCACTGGTGGCAGCAAACTGTGTTCTCATCACGGCAAATAAAATTGATCCTTCAAGTAATTTCTTATTATGCTAAAATTATTACATAGAACTTCCAGAGTTCAGTTCCCTGCCTAAAACTCACAAGGCACAGAGAAAACATACCGTTAAACTTATGGTACCGTGTGTGTAAAATGGAGATAATAATCACGCCTTGCTCACAGAGTTTTCAGAAGAGTTCGGCAAGATGATACTACTAAAGCTTCTAGCACAGTGCCCGGCACATAGTAAGCACTCAATAAAAGCTGGCTATCTTGGTTGTTGTGTTCTACTGATAAGCTAAGGAACTGAAGAATTCACAGAGGAAGATGGTTGTTGATCTTAGAAGTCCATATCCATTACCTGGCACACATATTTCATTTAAAAACACCTTACAATTAATGTAGGTTGTGTCCGAAGGAATCTCTGGCACACTGTAATTATGTAGTACATTTTATTCACCACACGTATCAAAGTTTTAATGAGTAATGAAAACAGGAAATGAAGCCATGAGATAATTTCATTTTTCTTTAATCATACTGCTTATGTTTGTATTTCCAGAAATAGTTGAAATGCAAAGAAAACATCAGCACTTGATAGCTACGCAGTTACAGTTTTTATTTGTGATTAAAACCAGTTTTGAATTTAGATCCGCCCTTTATTATATAATACAAACAAAAAGACATCTAAAATTCTTTTTTGAAGATATCATCATCCCATTTGGAAGCTATCTTTGTTCAGACTGCCATAACAAGAATACCATAGACTGGGTGGCTCAAACAACAAACGTTTATTGCTCACAGTTCCGGAGGCAGGGAAGTTCACGATCTAGGTGCCGGTAGACGCGGCATCTTGGTGAGGCTCTGCTTCCTCATTTATAGAGAGTCACCTTCTCACTGTGTCCTCACAGTGTGAAAGGGCCCAGAAAGCTCTCTGGGGTCCCTTTTGTAAGAGCCCTAGGGCCATTCCTGAGAGCTTCACCCTAAGGACCTAACCACCCCCCCAAAAAAACTTACTCCCTAATACTGTCACACACTGGGGGTTAAGATTTCAACATATGAGTTTTGCCAGGACACAAACATTCAGTCTGTAGCAGACACACACACACTTGCTTAAATGTATTTTAATCATCTGTGTTAGATAAAATTGGAATGGTTAAACGTCCCACTATTTTTGAGGGAAACTGTTTTAGGAGTTACATTTCTAAATGAAGGAACATTAACCCCGTGATCTCAAGGAATAGGGCTTGGGTCTGGCATCACATTTCAAGACCAACAGTTAGAACCTCAGTTACTTACTGAGGTTATAAATGAAAGATACAATTATAATCAATAAGAAAGCAGCTCAGCAATGAGTGGGATTTTTAAACAACTAGATTTATTTGTCTCCCACTCAGATTGGATCCAGAAGTATTTATTTAGGGGAGCAAAGAATCCAGATGACCTGGAGAAAAATGTTTCTGTTCATTGAAGAATAAGGATGTCTTTGCCCAATTCAGCCACTTCCAAAAAGCAATTAAGGCCTATGCCACACAGATCAGTCTTGCGCCTTCCTGTCTCAGCCCCTAGTCTCTCTCTTCTCTGAATTCCCCTGGAAGTTTCCCTTCAGGACCGTTGCTAATTAATGCCTTCTGGAGTCCACCTTCCTCACAGTTATTGGGGATTTTTCTGCCTTTTCAGGAAAAAGTTTGCCCTTGGTGATATAAATCTTTGCTCAGCCTCCTCCAGCTTGTTTTCTAGCTAACGGGTTTATTTGTGGCCCCAGGGAGCAGCCTAATGGGAGACAGGGGGCTCAAAGAGACCATTACCCTTCAGTACACAGCTGGTAAACTTATTGCACCAAAGATCACCGGTATGTATATTTCCTTAAAATATGCCTTTTTAAAACTCCATCAAAATTTCACATTTTAAATATTCTTAATGTTTCTATTTCTATCTTGTGCTTTAAATATAATCATTTTAAAGCAAGAAAAGGAGAAAGGGTACAAAGAGGAAAGGCTGGGAGCATTACAAAGTTGTTCCCTTACTGTCTCAGCAGATTCGCCTTTGACGGGCTGGTGGCTCTGTGTTTATATCCCAGGTAGCAAATTACTCTTCTGTATAAATAGGGAATGCCTCTTTCTCTCCCTAAGGGGAAACCACGTGATTCTAGATTTGGATACTAGAAAGCAGCTGCCAACATGGGGCGGAATGATTTAAAATAAGATGGAAATATGGACTTGGATTACAGAAGCTTTGGTGGCAGTGATTATTTGCTCAGTTGTGTCCGGTCCTTGTGACCTCATGGACTGTAGCCTGCCAGTCTCCTCTGTCCGTGGGGTTTCCCAGGCAAGAGTACTGGAATAGGTTGCCATTTCCTTCTCTAGGGGATCTTCCAGGAATCAAATCCAGGTCTCCTGCATTGCAGGAGATTTCTTTACCAACTGACCCACCAGGGATGCTCAAGAGAAGAGATATCTTAGGCAACTGAAAGAACATATTTCCGTCTGTAAGATTAAAAGAGCCTGAACAAGACCGTACTTTGTGTTGGACAGACTTACCTAGACAAAAAAGAACCTCCCTGAATGCTGAGGGACGAATCAGTTAAGTGGCCTGAGTTTCATTCTCTTTAAGTATTCAATCTGGTAATTAAACTGGCCAAGCAGAAGATATGATAAATATAGATTGGAATAAATCTGCATTTTCAAAACCTGATGAATTTTTAAAAAACTAAATTAAGTGACTAGCTGGAATCTTGAAGCTGAAGGAACCCAGACATGCTTATTGAACTGAAAAGAGGTCTAACTTAAAGTTTTGTTGTCTCTGAGGATACATTACAAAGAGATAAAGAGACTCAAGACCATATGGATGGCCTCTGTTCCCACTCTGAGACCATAAAGTTAGGTCTGGAAAAATGAGTATTCTCTATGGAAACATAAATGTTAAAATATGAACATTTTGCTTTGATTTCAATCCAAAAAAATAAACAAATGGAATGTCAAAGATATCTATTCTAATTTTAAATTTTCTGTACATAACCTAATATGTAGTAGGCACCAAAAGTCTGTTCACGGTATGTGACTGAACATTCTTTATGCAGTGTATGTTATTGTTGTTCAACTGCTAAGCTATGCCCGATTCCTTGCGACCCCATGGACTATAGCATGCCAGGCTTCCCTGTCGTCCATTGTCTCCTGGAGTTTTCTCAGATTCATGTCCATTGAGTGAGCGATGATGTCTAACCGTCTCATCCTCTGTCACCCTCTTCTCCTTTTGCCTTCCATCTTTCCCAGGGTCAGAGTCTTTTCCAATGAGCTGGCTTTTCATATCCTGTGGCCAAAGTATTGGAGCTTCTGCATCAGTTCTTCCAATGAATATTCAGGGTTGATTTCCTTCGGCATTGACTGGTTTGATCTCCTTGCAGTCCAAGGGACTCTCAAGAGTCTTCTCCAGCACTGCAATTCGAAAGCATCAATTCTTTGGTGCTCTGCCTTCTTTATGGACCAATTCTCATATCGCTGCATGACTACTGGTAAAAATATAGCTTAGACTATACTCTTTTGTAGGCAAAGTGATGTCTCTGCTTTTTAATACACTGTCTGGATTTGTCAGAGCTTTCCTTCCAAGCAACATCTCTGAAATTGCATCAAATGTGAAATTAATGGCATGTCATAATGTAATTGGCAGCATCTTTTTTCTTAGCATCACTTTAAAATAATGGTACAACTTAATAGTGTCTTGGATTTGATGGAATCCAATATTCAATACAGTGTAAAAAGTCAAAACTCTGTCTAGGGTTCCAAGGACTTCATAGATGTTTCAGTATTTGAGACTTAAGAATAAGCTGGAAGATGTTTTTTTTTTTTTTTTTTTTAAATACTCCTGAGAAGCTCTGTTCTTGGGAGCAAAGATGATGTGCATGGTCAGGGGAGGTAGGTGGGCAAAGAAACGAGCCTGATATTGACATCAGTCCTTTAGGTCTGACATCAAACTCCTGCCCCCTTCCCTTCATTCCCAAAGCTGGGTTTAGACAATGCCAGTCCCTTTGTATTGTGTTGCAGGTCACTGATACACATTGAAATCCATGGAAAGGTTCGTATAGACTCATACTGAGCAGAATAGTAGGTGTGATGTATTTTCTAGGTATTTATCCAAAGTTTGGCTATAAAAGGTGTCTTGTATTTTTAAAAGATTTCAAATCTCATGGGAGTCCTATGAGGTAGATATATTACTAAAAACTTAATTAAAGCATTTTTCACCCTATTTAGATCAGTTCAAAACAGCATTAGCTTTCCCGTAAGAGCTTAAGTTAAAGGAAAAAAGAAGTATTATTGAAGATTAAAACCAATAACTCACTGTTTTAAAAAAGATGAATATATACACATATTATATATAGCTATGTAGATAAGGCAGTAGGAGGGTGTGTCAGAATTGGTTATTTCTAAATAAAAACTATCAGGGCTTTTTTTTTTTTTCCTCTCGTATTTTTAAACTTCATCATAGTAAACATGTATTGCATTTGTAGTACTTTTTTTTTTTTTTAAAGCAATAAGGGTTTTCTTTTTTACCATTAAGTCCTGGGTATGAAGAAACACAGCTGGAATCATCATGGGTATATCTTCAAGGGTGCATTGGCTTAGTAATTTCTTGCAACAAAGTTACAGACCATCAGTCTAGCCACAAAGTACAATTTAGAGTTAGTTACACATGAGACAAGGGAGGGCCCAGGAGCTGATGCAGAAAGAATAATTCTGCCTTCTATCTTAACACTGGTAGAGAAGGAATAATTTTACCTTCCATTTTGATAGAGACAGAGATTTTTGCATGTTTCTGTGTGTTGACAGTTTATATGTGCACATGCAATTTGCTTTCTCTGGCCAGGCTACAGAAAGAAGCAGTTTACTTAACAGCATGCATTTCTTGATATGGATTTTGTTCAAATTTCTGGCAGTTTGGATGTTGCTTCAATCTCTTATGGCATAAAACCCTTTCAGCATGGGTCTTTCTCCTACTGTAATCCCATTTTTGCCAAATTAAAAATATTGATAAGCACTATCTGAAAATTAATGATGCAATCAATACCCTCTTTTGCCTAGCTGTTAGCACAAGTTTAGGATACTGTACCTCCTTTACCATCTATTTGGTAGAAAATTATATTTCTGCTTTCTAAATGACTCAAAAAAGTCAGTATTATTCAGGTCCTTTGTTTCTTCAAATCATGCAATAACCATGTATTGGCATATATAGTTCTTTCTCCTTTTATCTTCGGTGTATATAATTTTTTCAACTTTGCAGGAAAAACAGATCCCCTCAGGGTCTGAACTGGTATTTGAAGAGATAAGCTCACTTTTAGCTCATTCCTAATAATATTACATTGTTGTTTAGAAGGAGATAGCAGCCTCTGTCTTATAAATTTTAATAGACTCTGTCACCAAATAACAACTGAATTATACTGTGGATAAACCATAGGACTCCTATTGAACTGTGAATGACGTCTAGTCAGTCTGTTTTTGCCAACTAAGAACACAGAGAAATATTATGCAATGACCAGAGCCCCAGTGACTTTAGGAACCTGTATGCAGTTAGTGCCTTTTTACATATTGTTCATGGAGCATATTTTCCAATGATTTCAGGAGAAGAACAAAAGGGAATGGAAAGGAGAATTAACTGAGTATTTGTGAAATTGGGCAATGGAACTTCTCTAAGCCTCAATTTCCTCTCTGGTAAAATAAAGAAGATAATTTCTTTCTTACAAGGTGGTTGTGACTGTTAAGTGTGTGCATGCTCACTCATTCATGTCCAACTCTCATGACCGCATGGACTTTAACCCACCAGGCTCCTCTGTTCATGGGATTCTCCAGGCAAGAATAATGGAATGTGGTGCCATTTCCTCCTCTAGTGACTGTTCAGTTCAGTTCAGTCGCTCATTCATGTCTGACTCTTTGTGACCCCATGAATTGCAGCACGCCAGGCCTCCCTATCCATTACCAACTCCCGGAGTTCACTCAGACTCACATCCATCGAGTCAGTGATGCCATCCAGCCATCTCATCCTCTGTCGTCCCCTTCTCCTCCTGCCCCCAATCCCTCCCAGCATCAGAGTCTTTTCCAGTGAGTCAACTCTTCACATGAGGTGGCCAAAGTACTGGAGTTTCAGCTTTAGCATCATTCCCTCCAAAGAAATCCCAGGGCTGATCCAGTAGTAATTGGATGAAAACAGATCATAAAACATTGAGCTGGTTATTATTGTTGCAGGCATATGAACATTGAGCACATTATGAAAGACCTTATTAAATGTGGTACTTTAGCACTCAGGGGAATTAGGGGACAGGTTGGAACACTGTTGACCCTAGCACTGCAAAATCCACTCCCCAAATTTCCTGGTTGGCAGTGACATTCAGTTTGTTCAAGGTCTGTCCCTCTCATAGCAGGGGAACTCCCCCTCTGGCAAAGGTGTCCAGTGTGGCTATGTCATCCTCTTTAGTAATCAGGAAACGTGGGAGCATTAATGGAAAAGAGGAGGCTAGCTTTCCCTTGAGGGAGTTTAAGGAAGCTTTTCCAACTGAGGATTGAGATGGGCAGCAAACTATGATTTAAACAGTGAATGGGCATTAACTGAATATGCCACAAGGAAAGCTGATTGGATGAAATACATATTACCTCTTCCCGTCTCTACAAACACACTGAAGTCCTATTAACACAGTAGCTCTGCACCCAAGCAAGAGAGTGAAAGATAAGGGTCTGGGTGTCCCTCCTGCCAGTGTCCTGGGGGCAGGAGGATGCCTGGTGGCTGAAGAGGTCCACTCTGTTTGCTGTAAGCAGGGATTCTACTTCCATCATCTTATTTTGCAACAACAGAGACAAACAAAGGGGATTTTCCTGAGCAGCCAGAGTGACAAAGAAATGAGGCAAATTATTGAGAAACCAATTGGCATTCATCTAAGAGCAACAGACTTGATTGATCAGCCTGAAGGGACTGCCTTCAGAGGGAAGATGAAAGAGAGAAGTCTCCCAGCATGACCACTGGCTCTGGCTAAGAGGGACCAGCTCTCTGGCCACAGGAGCTTGAAGGGTGTAAATACCAGGGACAGAGAGGAATAATTTAGTGTGGTCCAAGGGGACGGCAGGAGGAGGGGTGGAAATGAAAGTCAAAACAAAGATGATTTACGTGGCTGAGCAGATCTCATGCCCTGATGGAGAGGCCTATTATAGGCTGAGCTGAGCTGTCCCCCAGGAAGGCACGGAAGCCCCATCACCTATGCCATTTGCAATT
Organism: Ovis canadensis; assembly: GCF_042477335.2. Lineage (NCBI taxonomy): Eukaryota > Metazoa > Chordata > Mammalia > Artiodactyla > Bovidae > Ovis > Ovis canadensis. Next base: position 30,465,563 of record NC_091248.1, on the reverse strand, counting down.
GGAAAAGGCACTAAAAAGTAGATCAGCATATTGGAGAGGGAAAAAACCACCACACGCCCTCAGAGAATCAGTGGGATGACTTAATAGGTCTTTCCCATCTCAAATTACAGTGATGTGGCTCGTGTACATGGGGACCTGAGTTGCTGGAATAATTTTCCATCATCTGGGCTTCATTTCTGTTCCTACAGGGCCCCAGTGAAGAAATGAGAATAGGTAATGGAGAGCCGTTTCTGCATTATAAATAGAAGCCTAAGTGCACTGATGCTTTAGTGTGACGGCAGAACTGAGTAGGTTAAGTTTCTCATTGTGATGTCAGTGTAAATAAATACACACACTCCTGACTGAGACTCAAAACAACAGCCATATTGACTGAGACCCAAGACAAAGGAAAGGGGCTTTGCCATGTCTGCATGGTGACTGCCTCAGTGCAAGGTCAAGCAGCTTATTCTCTAACCTGGGGAAACCAATGTCCAAACACTTGCATGCTATCTTGAAATTATCTGGTCTTCCAAAACTATTAAACATTTACTGTGTAGGAAGTTTAGGACCCATGTTTTGGATATGCTTCTGTATTTCTGTCTACAGCTGCAATGGTGTTAGTGACTGACACATCCTGAAACTCTGGATGGCCCAGAAGGGCACATGCAGGCATGAGGCCGTGCTAACCTGGGTAACAACTGCCAGTGCCAGGGATGGGCACACTTGGTCACATGGAAGCTGGGGCAGGCAGAGAAGGGCCTGTGTGACTATGAGTGCTCCAAGGAGCACAGCTGTGACCATCACAACCTCTCCCCGCCAGAGGATGACACAGATGCAGGGGGACAAAAGTGGTCACAGGGCAACAGGAGGGAGAGAGGCGGTGAGAAAGAAAGCAAAAGAATCGAGGTGGAGGGGGGACCCCACAGATGTTAAGTACCCCACAGGTGGAGGATATCACGGTTCCTGATAAAAATATTGTATGTGGTCAAGCACAAGGGAAACTTGGCGTTCTGGAACACTGAAGTTTGCTACAAACAAATTCAGGGCTTGCCTTCCACCCGACAGATATAGGTCAAGCCTCATCCTGCTGTTCATAGCAGCTGTGGCCAATGGGAGACGGAGCTGCCCAGCACGCCAGTTTAAGCCGCTGCTAATAGATGAAAATCAACCTAACCCCGTTTCCTGCCTCTCTGCGTCCTCATGAGTGCATTCACGGCCCATGTAGGCACAGGCTGAGCTGCTGGATTGCTGTAACTGCTGGGAGACTGATGAGATAGGACCTGATGCTGGCAAATACTCCCTTCTTATCTAGGTGAAAGGTCTGTTTGTAAGCCCTTAAAACAAGGACGGTGTAAAAATACAGTAGTATTAGCCTGAAAGTGAAGTCGCTCAGTCGTGCCCGACTCTTTGCGACCCCATGGACTGTAACCTACCACGCTCCTCTGTCCATGGGATTTTCCAGGCAAGAGTACTGGAGTGGGCTGCCATTTCCTTCTCCTGAAGGCTATGCTAAATTTATAGATTTTCCTGATCTTTCATTTCAAGGAAACCCTGGAGATGTTTAGATAGAGGAAAGTCCATGATGGAGCCTCTCTCTGAAAGGCTACAGCAGAAGTTAAATGACTTGTCTAAAGTTACTCAGAAAGGTGGAGAATCAAATGGGTGGTCTGGGGAAAATGGGGAAAATGATCCAATTAAATCTGGAGAAAGAACGTTGTCACTGATACTCACGGTTAAAGATCTGTTGGAAGTCCCAGTTCAGTAACACACATTCCTAAATCCCAGGTGTTCAGACTCTTCACTTAAAAGTGAGTTCAGATGTTTTCCTGGGCTCATGTTTTTAAAACTGTCCTACCTGTTCTCGTCAGCAAGAGTGACAGTAGATCCAGCTCAGTCTGGTCATGTGGCTTTAACTGTTCACTCACTAAGGCCTCTAGCCAGGCGCCTATGGAGCTGAGTTAGAGCAAGAATTAGAATAAAACTGTGCTAAATGTTGTGTGGATAGCCACATATCTTTCTGCAGGATTTTATGACTTGTTCTTTTTTCTTCCCCCCCTGGATTCTGTAACCTGGAATCTTTGATTGAGATAGATTGTTGTTTTCTTTTCATCCCCTTAAGAGAACAATGAAATCTTGCCACTGCTTTTCCCACTGCTTAAGCTTTCAGAGGATATTTCTGACTGAAAGTGGTCCATGTTCTGAAATAACAGGTTCCTTCATGTTCTTTGTGTTTGAATCAACAAAATTAGGCTTGTTAAAGAATATTTGGAAAATATTTAAAAGAAAATAAAAATTACCCATAAACTTGCCAGCCAGTAACAACCACAAGAACATTTTTGTGTGTTTCTGTCTTATTTCTACACACATTTATGCTTTCCAAAATCTGTCATAAGTGTTTTCAAGGTTTTTCATATATTGCCAAGTTGCCCTCCAGAAAGATTAAGTCAATTTTTAAGCTGTTTTAAATGAATGATAATTTTGTAAAATTCAAGCAGACTTGAAGTTTGCAAGTTGAACAATGACACCTCCCTGCTGTCCTTGTTTTCTTGTATCTGCTTCACTCCTAAGGTTGACTGTTTCCCCCCATGGTTGTGGCCAATATCAGTGAACTTTGTATTTGATTCCTCAGCAACATTGTGGTTTCTGGAATTGACCCCAGTGCCAGGAATGGGTCTCAATTAACACAAATCAAACATGAAAATCCAATCTCTCTTGCTGGCGAATGGTTCAAAATGAGAATATGGCATTCCTCTGATAGCAGAATTGATCAAGCTTGGTCCTGAACTGACTCAGTGAAGCTAAGGAGAAGGGCTTATATTGTATTGTTAGTGAAGAGACTCCATTTCTCTTCTGATGAATGTGAACAAGAGAACATGTTGCCCCCCACCACCCAGTGACTGCTGGGTACCATCTTATGATCCCGAAAGAAGCCATCCTCTCCTTTTGAGTCCACAAGATAGTATTTCCTTATTTTTTAGGTCACTTTTATTTGGAGTTTCAATTTCTTTAATGAAAGTTTATCATAACCCTTTTTGTTCTATGGGTTTTTGTTGTTGTTGTTGCTTTTTTTAATTTCATTTTTGTCAATTCTTGTTGGGTATTCTTAGCATCTGTATTGCTGATGTGGCATGGACTCTACTGAGAATATAGTCTTCTTGTCTTTCTTTACATTGTGAATATATCTCCAAGTTTACCACTTATAATTTATTCTTTACTTTTGTTTAATATAGGTAAGAATATAATTTAAATCTATTAAATCCATCAGTGTTTTTTTTAATGATATATTCCATTGCTTTTACTTTTATTCATTCATTCATCAAAGAGTGTATATATGTGTCAGTGTGTGTGAACTACAAGGTGCCAGGCATTATTAGAGATAATAAGACTATTGTGAGTCAAGAAAGACGCAGTCCCTGTCCTCCTGGAGTTCATATCCTGGTGGGGCATTGGTGTATATTAGAAATTAACTGAAAAGCCACATAAATGCATGTAAGTATTAATGGATAGGTCCTATGAAGGGAAGGACACAGTATAGGAGAGCTTTCAAAAGAGGACTAGAGTTAGGGAAGTCAGGGAAGCTTTCCTGGGGAAGTGGTGACTGAGCTCAGAATGATAAAGAGGAATTAGATAGTTGGGTAAGAGCATTACAGGCAGTGGAAAGAGCAGGTGCAAAGGTCCAGCTCAGGGGCAAGCACAGGAAACCGGAAGGACTGAAAGAATGTAAACAGAGTCCACATCCTGAGAAGGGCCTGGTGCAAGATGAAGGTGGAAGGTTGAGGGTGGGGGGTGGCGGATGCTGACCACGGAGGGCCAACAGTCCACGTCAAGGAGTTGTGTCTCCTTCATAAGATCCATGGGATGTCCCTGAAGGTGTCACCTTTGAGAACCACATTAATTTTACCTCCAACATCCATTCTAATAACAAGTCCTAACAATTTTGCTTCTAAACATCTCAACGTATCTACTTCAACCTACCTGCTGCTGCTGCTGCTGCTGCTAAGTCGCTTCAGTCATGTCCGACTCTGTGTGACTCCATAGATGGCAGCCCACCAGGCTCCCCCGTCCCTGGGATTCTCCAGGCAAGAACACTGGAGTGGATTGCCATTCCCTTCTCCAATGCATGAAAGTGAAAAGTGAAAGTGAAGTCACTCAGTCTTGTCTGACCCTCAGCGACCCCATGGACTGCAGCCTTCCAGGCTCCTCCATCCATGGGATTTTCCAGGCAAGAGTACTGGAGTGGGGTGCCATTGCCTTCTCCCAACCGACCTACTTGTGTTCATCATTTCCAAAAGTTCCCTGGTTCGTTCTCGCCTCACTTCTGCCTGGACTAATGGAATAGCCTCCTCAATAATCTATCTGCACCTACTTTTGCCCCAGTCCAATCCATTCCTACACTGTTATGAGATACAGACCTGACCTTGATACCCTTTGACGACACAGAAAGCATTGAAAGAGGGTCAGTTTGTTTTTTATTAGTTTTGTTCTTGAGAGTTTGTGGAGTGGGCAGTTCATGAGTTTAATCTTGAACGTGTTGAATTTTAAATAACCCTGCATGTCCTAGAGAAGAAACCAAGTAGGAGGTGAATAGATCTCTTCTGCCTCTCCATCTAGAGCCAGTCTGCACCCATCTCTACTCTGATGCATGTCCAGAGACTCTGACCCATGTGGGAGGAGCCAAGATTCCATGTATCCCCGGCACATGGCTCCCATGTGCTCTGGCTTCCAGTTCCATTCAGTCAAGGCGGGGTATAGGCAGATTAGGAAGGAGAGTGAAGGCTGAGTGTTTGTATCATCTGCATCCTGCATCATCTCTCCCCCTTTCCCATCTCCTCTTTCCATCTTGACTCCTTCAAACCCTCCCCCTTTGCCTCCTGCTTCTCCTGCTCTTCTTCCTCCCATCCCTTCCTGTTTTTTTTTCTCTTTGTAATCCATTAATCACTTCCATCTCCTACTTAAAGTCTAGACAGGAAAAGTTCCCTGAGATGCTGGAGCATAGATTCTCTATTGCTTTCCCTAAGCCCTCTGCAAATGATCTTGTGACTACAGTCTCCTTAATTCTGGTACATTTTGTTGTGCCACCTGTCTCTTTCAACGATCTTGACCTATGCTAATAGGAAAGAAGTGGCTGGGCTAGAGTTAAATTTGAGTCGCTTGAGTAGAGGTGGTAACTGGAGCTGTGGGTATAGATGTGAATACCTTGGGAGACAGTGTAGAGAAAGAATGGGCTCTGAGGAACTCAAATGTATAATGGCTTTTGGAGGAGTATAATCTTACAAAGGAATTGGAGAAGTAGCAACCAAAGTGGGGTGAAAAATCAAGGCATTGTATGTTGCAGAAGTCAAAGAAAGCAAAGGGAAGAAAAAGAAGGTTGGTAGTCAAGACTATCAGTTGGTCCTGCAAAGTTATTGGATTTAGTGACCTATTAATACCATCGTGAATATGTTGCATATTTTCTGTTTCCTCTGTATAATGATTTAAATTTTTCACATTAATTCATCTGTAATTTAGATAAATACAGTCAAATTTGTTTTAGAATATATTTTAAGGTAAAAAAATTAACTATCCTTCCTTAGCCATTCAGTTCAGTTCAGTCACCCAGTTGTGTCTGACCCTTTGCAACCCCGTGGACTGCAGTACGCCAGGCTCCCCTGTCCATCACCAACTCCTAGAGCTTGCTCAAACTAATGTCCATCAAGTTGGTGATGCCATCCAACCATCTCATCCTCTGTCATCCCCTTTTCCTCCTGCCTTCAATCTTTCCCAGCATCAGGGTAGTTTCCAATGAATCAGTTCTTTGCATCAGATGGCCCAAGTATTGGAGTTTCAGCTTCAGCATCAGTCTTTCCAATGAATATTCAGGATTGATTTCCTTTAGGATGAACTTGTTGGGTCTCCTTGCTATCCAAGGGACTCTCGAGTCTTCTCCAACACCACAGTTCAAAAGCATCAATTTTTAACCATTCAGCTTTCTTTATAGTCCAACTCTCACATCCATACATGACGACTATAAAAACCATAGCTTTGACTGAATGGACCTTTGTTGGCAAAGTAGTCTCTGCTTTTTAGTATGCTATCTAGGTTGGTCATAGCTTTTCTTCCAGGGAGCAAGAGTCTTTTAATTTCACGGTGCAGTCACCATCTGCAGTGATTTTGGAGCCATTATTCCAACATTATTTATCTTATGTTTTGTCTATTACCATTATTTCCTCCAACATTCACTGTTTCTAAAAATACAAAATGATGTTTGGGCACTTTGTACTAGCTATTAAAGAACTTTCTATTTGTATCATAGTGGTTCAGTAGTTGTTGCTGTATTGTTAATTTTACTTATTTGTTAAATAGTTTTTAAAGTATTCACTGATTTATTTGGCTGCGCTGAGTCTCAGCTACAGCATGCTAGACCTTTTAGTCATGGCATGAGAACTCTTAGTTGTGGCATGGGGGGGTCTAGTTCCCTGAACAAGGACTGGACCAGGGACCCCTGCACTGGGAGCACAGAGTCTTAGCCTCTGGACTACCAGGCAAGTTCCTATCATTCATTTTAAAATGTATCCATTAGAATAAATCTAACCTCTTAATTTTTAATTTTCAGAATTCTGTTGTCAATATTTCTTTCTTTCTTTTATTATTCTATTGTCTCATTTATTCTTCCAGATAGCTTTAGAACTGTTTTATCAGTTAGAGAAATCACTTCACTGGGATTTTGTTTGCGGTTATTTTAATCCTGTAAATTAAATTGAAAAGTTAAATCTTCATGATATTGCCTTGTAGCCAGAAACTTGATGGATGATAGACAGATGGATCCATTCATCTTCAAATATCATTTTTTTTTACCTCTAAGAATAGTGTTGTAATTTTCTTCAAATAACATGAATATTTTGTGAAAGTCATTTCCAAACATTTTATGTTTACATTCTTCTTTCTGATCTTTCTCAGATATTTTTTGTTACTCTTTGTCTGACTTCTTTTGGTATAAGAGTAATAATGTTTCTGGTAGAGAAAAATGAGAGGAAATCAAAAGGAAAAGCACTAAACATAATTCTAATAGTCAACATCCAGATCCCAGCACAGTTAACTTTTTGGTGCACTAACTAAACACTTGATCGTCTTATGTATGTGTATTTTTATGCTTCTTATGCAAATGAGATACCATATTCTTCTGTAACTTCTTCTACCTACTATACAGCTTTTCATGTCACTATATGCACATCTGACTCCTAATCCTTCATGACTAGACTCTGTTCTGTATTACATATGTTCCTTAATTTATTTAACCAGACCTTTATTGGGGATCTTAGTTGTTTCTAACTTTCCAGCATGAAATCATTCTGTGATAAACCTCTTTTTGCCTCCTCAATTCCAAAAAGCCTTGACATTTTAGTAAGTATTGAATATGTACAAAAGAATATTTATAAAATGTTTAATGATTAAAAAAAGTAACACTACGATGATCACTTATGTATCCACTGTCCTGTTTAAGACATAGAACCATTAAGCCCCTATGTGTCCCACTCCAGTCTCATCCTTCCTTCCTAATCATTCCATATACATATGTGTGTATGTGTGTGTATCTGTGTGTGTATGAATTTGCATGCTTTGAACTTCATATAATTGGAATATTACCATATGGGTCTTTCTGGGACATGCTTTTTTCACATAATAAACATATTCCTGAAATTCATCCATGTCGTTGCAAATAACTACAGTTTATTCAAGTTTATTGCTCTATAGTATTCAATTATATGAATGTACCATAATTTTTAATCCATTCTATTTTTGGTGGATACTTTGGTTATTTCTGGTTTTTGCTCTTACAACTATGCTACTATGAATATCTTGTACTTATCTCCCACGCTGTGTGTACAAGACCAAACATCAGAGAATAGAATTGCTAGGTCAAAGGTATGCAGTGCCTTCAACCTAATAGACAATGCAAATTGTTTTCCAAAATGGTTGAAATAAATTTACTCTCCCACCAAGCAGTGTAAGAATTCAGTGACTCCACATTCGTAACTGTTGGTATTTCACAATTATAAATTTTTGTCAATCTGATCAGATTGAAATAATATGCCACTATGGTTTTAATTCCCATTTCTCTGATTACAAAGGAAGTTAAACATATTTTCATATGTTAATTTACCATGTATGTTCTCCCTTCAATGATGTGCCCATTCAAATTGTTTTCCCATTCAAAATAAATTAGTTGTATTTTTTTCCGTAATGGTTATAGCTTTTGTATGGTCTGGATACTAACCCTTTGTCACATGCAATGCCCTCTCTCAGTGTGTAGCTCATCTTTTCACTCCTGTTATGGTTTCTCTGGATGAACAGAAAAAAGCTCATAATGTAGAATAGTTGCTTAGTGGTGTCTGACTCTTTGTGACCCCATGGACTGTAGCCTGCCATGCTCCTCTGTCCATGGGATTTCCCAGGCAAGGATGCTGGAGTGGGTTGCCATTTCCTTCTCCCAGGGATCTTCCTGACCCAGAAATTGAACCTGGGTTTCCTGCATTGTAGGCAGACTCTTCACCAACTGGGCCACCAGGGAAGACAGAGATAATCTTATGTTCCTTTACTTGAAATGATCATTTTCTTCTATTACTTTCAAAAATGTTTAAAGCTATACCAAATTTTGAGTATTTTATACACATAGAATTGATTTTTGGCGTGTGGTGTTAGTAGGAGTTCAGATTAATTTTTTCCTATATGAATAACCAGTTTTCTCAGCATCACTTTAAAGCTTATACTTTCTCAACTGATTTTCAGTGTCAGCTGTGACATACTTGAGAATCAACCTACCAAAATCCACTATCCATCCCTCAATGCCCACCAGTCAAAATAAATACTTTGTTGGGATTTTAAATATAATAAAATAAATCTGTGCATCAATCTGAAAAGCAATGACAACTTTATAATATTGAATCTTCCTATCCATGAACAAGGTATCTCTTTCCATTTATTTAAGTTTCCTTTAATTTTGCTCATTCTTTTTATGATTTTATATATACAGGCCTTACTTGGATTTTGTTAAGTCTCTTCCTAGGTAATTAATATTTTTGATACTACTGTAAGTGGCATCTTTTAATTACATGTTCTAATTATTTGTTGCTGGTATACAGAAATTCATTTTTAAAATATTGACCTTATAAGCATCAATTTTACTTTAAAAATCTTAATTCTATTTGATATATAAATTCTGTTATACTTTCTAAGTAAAAATCTTATCTCCTGCAAATGATGACTCCCTATTGTCTGCCTCTCCAATCTTTATAAATTGTACATAAATTTTATACTATCTGATATTTCCAATACCTAACATTTACATGGGTGATGAGAGTTTCTTGGTGTTTTGTTGGGGCTCACTCATCATGCCTTTCTTTTTTTAATTGTGGACACATATGGGAATTATTATTTGAAGTCGAGATTAAAGGGAGTTCATTTAAAAAGGATTTGTGTGTGTTTCTGGCAGATGCCCATGGCTACTGCTGAAAGAGGGCCACTTTAAACTGAATTCTCAGCTTGAAGTTTTGAAGACTACTGAGGTAGAGCAAAAACCAAGAGAGTTCCAGAAAAACATCTGCTTCTGCTTTATTGACTATGCCAAAGCCTTTGACTGTGTGGATCACAATAAACTGTGGAAAATTCTGAAAGAGATGGGAATACCAGACCACCTGACCTGCCTCTTGAGAAACCTATATGCAGGTTAGGAAGCAACAGTTAGAACTGGTCATGGAACAACAGACTGGTTCCAAATAGGAAAAGGAGTACATCAAGGCTGTATATTGTCACCCTGCTTATTTAACTTATATGCAGAGTACATCATGAGAAACGCTGGGCTGGAAGAAACACAAGCTGGAATCAAGATTGCCAGGAGAAATATCAATAACCTCAGATATGCAGATGACACCACCCTTATAGCAGAAAGTGAAGAGGAGCTAAAAAGCCTCTTGATGAAAGTGAAAGAGGAGAGTGAAAAAGTTGGGTTAAAGCTCAACATTCAGAAAACGAAGATCATGGCATCCAGTCCCATCACTTCATGGGAAGTAGATGGGGAAACAGTGGAAACAGTGTCAGACTCTATTTTGGGGGGCTCCAAAATCACTGCAGATGGTGACTGCAGCCATGAAATTAAAAGACGCTTACAGTACTTTGGCCACCTCATGCAAAGAGTTGACTCATTGGAAAAGACTCTGATGCTGGGAGGGATTGGGGGCAGGAGGAGAAGGGGACGACAGAGGATGAGATGGCTGGATGGCATCACTGACTCGATGGACGTGAGTCTGAGTGAACTCCGGGAGTTGGTGACAGACAGGGAGGCCTGGCGTGCTGCGATTCATGGGGTCACAAAGAGTCGGACACGACTGAGCGACTGAACTGAACTGAACTGAGAGAGCTAGCCCAGTAAGAAAACTCACACATGAGGGCTAGCTTGTACTTAGAAACTTTCAGGAAAGATTTTTTTTTCGCCTTTACCAGTGCAAAATTTTAAGATAAGTAGATGTCCTTGTTGTCTGCTATGGGAACAGCTTTATTTCTAGAATGCCCTTTTGAGCTTTATGTAGGATTGTCTTTGAGACTGCCCTCTTTTGCTTTGTCAGATATCATCCGTATCTCTAGAGGCTGTGAACACTCAAGATCCTCTGATTTGTCAAAAGCCCTTAGTGCAAAGGCCAGTATCAGTGCCTGGGTCATCCCACTAGGACCTCACTTTGAGTTCATTTTGGCCTTACTATATTACCAGGTCATTGATGCATTTAAAAATATAATTATATATTTTATTCATTGTTTTTAGTTATTCTCAGTGGGAAGTTTGTTAAGGGCATCTAGGTTGTTAAGCATCCTCCACCTCATTTCGGCTATAACCTCTCATATTCTAGATCTTTTCATTTCCGATACCTGTTTCACCTCCTAAATCTCAATTTCTGATATCTTCTCTGTGGCCATCATCTCCTGTCTCTCATTTACCAGTCGCACCTGAACAATTCTTTAACTCTATTAGCTCCCAATTCATTCACCCTCCCAAATATTTACTGTCCGTTTACCTAGGTTCTCCCTCATCCATGTTAGAGTCTATGCAGGGTCCCTGTATTGCAGAATACAATGTAAACAGTACCTTCTGGAGCTGTGCCACGCTGTGGTACTGAGTTTGTGTTCCACCATCATGATCGCTCCCTTAGACACACTCTCATGTCCTTTTGTTTTTTCCCCTCCTATCATCTGACATTGCACAGTTGTTGATTAAACCCCTACTTATCTGCCTACTTTGTACCTGGTTCTGGAGGAAAGCAAGCAACCATGCCGACTAGTCTCCTTCAGAGTTCGTGTCGTTTCAGGATGCTCAGTAATCCTTCTGTATTTCTCTAATCAGTTCTCTCTACCGTCTTTGAAAGCAGCTTCTCTCTGCAAACCCCAAGGCTTCCCTTTCTCACTTATTCCACTGAGACAGTGGAGTCTAACACTGAAGCGCATCCTCATCCACCCACCACCAACCTCCCTGCATTTGTAATAGATTCTCAGCTTTCCCTCTTGTGACTTCAGATGAACTATCCATTTTCATATCTAAAGCCAACCTGTGCACAGGATCCTGCCCTTTTTCCTTCCTCCTCCCATCACTACCAGTGAGTGATTCTCTCGTCATTCTGTTTCTGCCCTGAGAATGAACACATCCTGTCAGATTATATTTTTTTCTTGAAATAACAGAGAACTTCTTCTGGAAAGATGAATTTGATGTATTTTCCCATATTCTTCCAGCTGAGTAAAACACAAAAACCCTTGGACATTACATATAAAAGAAACATAAGAAGGCTGAGAGGTTAAAAAAAAAAAAAAAAAAAGAAGGCTGAGAGGTACAGAGAAGAAGGCAGATCAGCTAGGGGCTTTGAGACCTGAAGAATAACATATGGTTAGTTCCTATGTTGGTTGGTTGTTTGCCTCAAAAAATCCCAGACTTGGAGTTGAAGAAGCTGGCAACCCACAAATACCAACAGGAACAGACCAAAACAAAACAAAACAAAACAAAACAAACCCTTAACCAAAGCCTGCTTTGCCTAGACAGAGAACCAGGAATGGGTTATCCTAGTGAAACGGAAAACTTAGAATTATCTAAACAGTTCTGGGCTTCCCAAGTGGCTCAGTGGTAAAGAATCCGCCTGCCAATGCCAGAGATATAGGGGATGTGGGTTTGATCCCTGGGTCAGGAAAGATCCCCTGGAGGAGGGCATGGCAACCCACTCCAGTATTCTTCCTTGGAGAAGCCCATGGACAGAGGAGCCTGGTGGGCTACAGTCCACGGGATGGCAAAGAGTTGGACATGGCTGAGTACGCATGCACAAACAGCTCTCCTCTAGCCAAAACCACAGAAAACCACTGACCCATTCCCACCAATGCCAGCAAAGTCTTAGGGGGAAGCCTAGACTTCAGCCTCCCCTAGGCTGTACCAAGGCACCCCCAACATACCCGCCAAGGTGGTGACAGATACATAGGGAGCTGGGGTTTTCCTCCCCACCAGGCAGGGATGACACTTGCTGTCCTCCCTTCCCTCCCCACAGTACCAGTAGAGACCACACGGGGAGCCTGGACTTCCAGCCTCTCCTGGCAGCAACAAGGCCTCCCTCCCTATCCCAGATGGGGTGCTGTTAGAGAAGGCCTAGCCTGGAAAATCCCATGGACGGAGGAGCCTGGTAGGCTGCAGTCCATTGGGTCGCTAAGAGTCAGACACGACTGAGTGACTTCACTTTCATTTTTCACTTTCATGCATTGGAGAAGGAAATGGCAACCCACTCCAGTGTTTTTGCCTGGAGAATCCCAGGGACAGGGGAGCCTGGTGGGCTGCCGTCTATGGGGTTGCACAGAGTCGGACAGGACTGAAGCGACTTAGCAGCAGCAGCAGCAGCAGCAGCAGCAGCAGCAGCAGCAGCAGCAGCAGCAGCAAAGAGGCACTTTTGCTCCTCTCAGCCAGGAAGGCACTGGTGCAGTCCTCATGAGGAGCTCACAACTTTAAGACAGCGTGGCCTTTACCTTCTAGGTCACTGTGTAACCCCAGTGCCTGGAAAAATAGGGCCTAGTTGGATGATCTTGCTCAAATCACTCATCCTTCCTGCGTCTCAATTTGTTCCTCTGTAAAATGAGAGTGAAAATAATAGTACCTACCTGTAGGTTGTTGCGAGATCTTCCCTGTAGCTTGGATGGTAAAGAATCTGCCTGCAATGCAGGAGACCTGGGTTTAATCCTTGGGTCAGGAAGATCTTCTGGAGAAGGGACTGGCGATCCACTCCAGTATTCTTACCTGGAGAATCCCACGGATAGAGGAGCCTGATGGGCTACAGTTCATGGGGTCTCAAAGAGTTGGACACGACTAAGCGACTAACCCACACATTATGTTGACTCATTTAATCCTCATGTAAAGCTCCTAGAATAGAAAGTGGCAGCCATTGCTGGTGCTGCTTGCCTTGTCGCTATTCATTCCTCACTGATTTACGTGCCTCTTAAAAATAGCTTTAGTCATCTTTCATGAGTTTTGATTTGCATGTTTTCATTTTTTTATTTTCTAAATATTCTGTGATTGCAAACATTTCCTCCTTTATGCCCAAGAGATATACAGAAGGGTGTGTTTGAATTTCCAAGTGGGAGGGAAATTTCTGCTTAAATCTTCCTAATTTATGGCTTTATTGTTCTGTGGCCAGAGCATGTCTGTGCACTTTGTGCTTTAGGAGATTTATTGATGTTTTCTTTTCAGTCTAGTCCATGATCTATTTTTAAAAAATAATTTCTTCAATTAAAATTGTTTTTCCCTTTTTCCTCATTGTGAAGGCTTTTATGCTAGGGATATATCCTCTAAACATACTTTCCAATACACCAAACTAGACAGTTAAATGAAATATTCAAAGAAGCTTCAATCATGTTGAGTTAAAATGCTTTATTCCTGTTCAATTTGCAGTAAGCACAGACTGCAGATTCCCCAGAGGGAGAGAAATGGGAGCAGGCATACTCAGCCTTCAGGTGTGATTTGTTAGTTGTTTCGGCTGCTTCTTTTCTCCCTCTCTCTCTTTTTTTTCTTTTTTTCCTTGTAAGGAAGGTCTTTAATTCTAGTTTCAGAAGATGGTAATTTCCAAAAGTGGCCACAGCAATATTTTTGGCCCCACATTGCTGTTCTAGGACCTTGCCACCTCCCATCAAGGGCTGAAGATCCATCTCCTTCCCCTTGAAGTGGGGTAGAACTTGATGCCTGCCTCAATGAAAAGAGGTGGATGTCATGTTGGGTGTTATGTTGTGGACTTTCCCAGCTGGGCCACAAATGGCAGTACAGCCTCTGCCTGACTCTCTTGTGATGCTCACCCTTGAAAGCCAGTCACCATGTTGTGAAGAAGCTCAGGCCACTTCTGTAGCACAGGAGGGGCTGCTCTTAGTATTGAGGTCCCAGCAATAGCCACCATCAGTCGGCAGCCACGTGAGGGAATGACTTCAGGAAATCCCAGCCCCTAGTCATCCCCAGGGTCCCTGCCTGAATTGTGACCCACTGACCCAGTAAGCCCTATGCTGCTGCTGCTAAGTCGCTTCAGTCATGTCCGACTCTGTGTGACCCCATAGATGGCAGCCCACCAGGTTCCCCCATCCCTGGGAGTCTCCAGGCAATAACACTGGAGTGGGTTGCCATTTCCTTCTCCAATGCATGAAAGTGAAAAGTGAAAGTGAAGTTGCTCAGTCGTGTCCAACCCTCAGCAACCCCATGGACCACAGCCTTCCAGGCTTCTCCATCCATGGGATTTTCCAGGCAAGAGTCCTGGAGTGGGTTGCCATTGCCTTCTCTGAGTAAGCCCTATAAATGGTTATTTTACCATTGGTGGTTTACGAATAGTATTTTATCATTGAGTTGTAGGATAGTTTGTTCCTCAGCTGTAGTAACCAGAACTCTAAGGATGAAGTGGTCCCAGCTAATCAGAAAATTCCAGTAAGAAGTAGGGTGCTATAATAAAAAAACATGAGGACCTGGGAGACCTAGGTCATAGACTAGATTAACTCATCGTTGACTTTGGGACCTTGAACATAGCGTATAACCTTTGTGAGTCTTAGTATTTGACCCTTTTCAGCCCCTCCAAGTTCTACTATTGATTAATGTCTTGATATAGAACATTGTGTATTATAAAAGGTTTCATATCAGAAGTATTCTGACTCTTGAGAGATGGCATATCTATATTTAATCAATGACATTCTTGATTTTGCAGTTAGCTCTTACAGGGAAATCTTATCTCCCTTGTTTCCAAACTATTGGAAATAATTTTCCAAAGTATTGACAGCAGAGAGTAAATCATTTTTTATTAACTTAATCTTACCATAAAATAACTTAGAAAGCTGACTAGGCATTTGCTGCAAAAGGTGGGCTCCCCAGTCTCAGTTCGTGGAAACATAGTAACCACTGCTTTGATTACCAACTTTTATATTGTCCAGTGATCTTTGCCTGCTCTTTTGGGTATTCTTTATTAGTTACCAGGTGACTTGCTGCCAGAATATGCTTACTGAGATGGTACTGTCTCTATCTAGATTCAGCAGTTTGAAAATTTTAACTATGCCTTGCAAAGCTAAATCGGCTAGGTGATATACAAGGCTGGTTTCTTGGCAGTTGTAATTCTCTAGTAGTTTCATTGTGAAGAGGAGTCAGCTGTTATTCCACATACTACGTTTTAGAAGAAGCTAAAGCAAGTGTGCACGGCATGCTTTCCAGTGCACAATACTGCACAGTCCCTAGGGTGTGATGGCTTGGGACAACTGCCCCAAGTCAATATTCAGGGGACTCAGCCAGGCTGGCAGCTTGTCAGTGACATAGGAAGCACCAGCTGGGGCCCCGTGACAGGCTTCTACTTCCCTCACAGAGAAACAGTCTCACTTAACTCCCTTTCCTGGATTCATCAGAATCACTGCCCTCTATCCCCCAGTATTCCCTCACACAGAACAAAGTAGGTTAGCCTCTCATATGAATTGTATGCTCCCTGAGAAGCAGTTGTTTCCCACATCTGTTTATGACAGTTGCATTTTGTTATTTTAATGATGTGGTTTCATTAAGTATTACATAAATAGATGGAATACAAAGACAAAAAGAGTTGTCTCTATGCACAAGTCAAAAGCATCATGAAGTGTGAGTGATATAGCTGCAATAGATTGTGGGGAAAACTCTAGAAGAGTTCTGCACTCAGGTCCATTCCCCTTTCTCTGTAAGTTTTCACTCTCTTTGAAAGACACCCATATTTTAAATCTCAGGTAATATGCTATGTACTGTGCTTAGTTGCTCAGTCGTGTCCAACTCTTTGCTATCCCATGGACTATAGCCCACCAGGCTCCTCTGTGCATGGCAATTCTCCAGGAGAGAATACTGGAGTGCGTTACTGTGCCCTCCTCCTCCACGGGATCTTCCCAACCCAGGGATCGAACCCAGGTGTCCCTCATTGCAGGCAGATTCTTTACCGTCTGAGTCACCAGGGAAGCCCAAGAAAACTGGAGTGGGTAGCCTATCCCTTCTCCAGGGGATCTTCTTGACCCAGGAATCGAACTGGGGTCTCCTGCAATGCACACAGATTCTTTACCAACTGAGCTACCAGGGAAGCCTTAATATGTTACAGGTGTGCTTTATTCGAGAGTAAGGCTCTGCGCTCAAAGAGCTTGCCCTTGTGTCAAAAGATTGGTCAACTGATACACACTTGTTTTCAGTTAAACAAAATATTTGTGGAAATTTTCATTTTTTGACTTGTTGCTTTAACCTACTTTTGAACAGAGCAACACAAGCTCCTAAGGAATAAGTTGGCTTGAGCTGTACATAAATCCAGCTCATCTCTGCTCTCTGTTTCATCACAACAAACAAAGAGCTGTGCAGACTGCCCTTTCCTGCTGCCAAACTACAAACTGCCACTTTGTGACCTTGTTTTCACATCAAGGATCCTCTTCAGCTTTAGCCAGATGCCCACAAGCCATTTTTCCCTCACTCCCTGGACTCATTCTATAAGAATGTGCTCTATCCTAGCCTCCACACACCTCACGGGGATGGTTTGCATAAGTTCATCTACCCTGGCCATCCTCTGCTATTGACCCAAATCTAAAAAGACCTCTTGCTCCAGGCAGCTCCCTAGGGCAGCACCCTAGTACAACACCTTCTCTTCTGTGTTTCAGCAGAAACACATAGGTGTTTATTGGGCATCAGAATTTACTGGGCACCTATCACGTGTCAGGCTTAGCACCAGCTACTAGTTTTGCCATAGTGAATAAACTGTGTTTATATCATGAACAATAGACATACAGACTTCACTTTGACTTTTCACTTTCATGCATTGGAGAAGGAAATGGCAACCCACTTCAGTATTCTTGCCTAGAGAATTTCAGGGATGGGGGAGCCTGGTGGGCTGCCATCTATGGGGTCGCACAAAGTCAGACACGACTGAAGCGACTTAGCAGCAGCAGCAGCATGAGCAGAAGAGCAGTAGCTAAGTCTTTTTTTTTTTTAATTGGTAAATGAATGAGGGAGAGTTTCCATAGTACTTTTGACTTGGGAAATTGTTAGTTTGTCATTATGCATGTATTTATATATGGTACATATTTATATGTATTTCTGTGGAAATTAAATGGGCATGTAATACTTTAATCCAAGGGCTTACAAATTTTTCTCTAAGGGGGTCAGAGAGTAGATATTTTTGGCTTTGTGTCATAGGGTCTCTGTTACAACTACTAAGCTAAGTAAACTCTTGTAGTGTAAAAACAGTTATAGATAATACATAAGTGGATGGCAGTGGCTGGGTTCCAATACAATTTTATTTACAAAAAACAGGCCGGAGCTCTAGTTTGCTGACCCCTAGAATCTATCAAAATACCTTACTGCTTCTCCTAGTAGCAATTAAACTTCTTCAAGCCCCTTCCCCCTAAAACAAAAAAACAAAAACCCAAACCAAAATCCCACATCACTGCAAGAAAATTGTCTTATACTTATCATCTCTACATCCCTCCCTCTCATTTACCCCCAGTGCCAGACAATCTGACCTCTGTGCTCACCGCCCTCTGAAATTGCTCTTATCAGAGTCACCAGCAATCTCCGTGTTGCCAAATACCTCAGAGACTCCAGTCCTCTCTTACTCTTGCCACAGCTTACAACATAGCCAGCCACTCCTTGCTCCTGGAAACACTCCCCGCTCTTAGCTTCTGAAACCTCACAGGATGGGTTTTCCTTGTATGCCAATAGCCACTCTTTCTGCCATCAGTCTTCTCTTGACAGTCTCTACATGGTGAAGTTACTCAGGGCTCCGTCTTGGGTTCTGTTCTCTCCTTTGGGGGCCTCATCCACTCTTTAGCTTTAAATGACTTGCTGAAAACTCCCACCTTTATGCCTTCGGCCCAGACCTTCCCCCCACCTACTCTTCTCCTGCCTCACATATCTAGTTGCCCACTTGACATTTCAGATCTCTCAGGTGTCTAAAACATAAAGTACTGAATAAATATGACTGAATAAATAAATGAATTTACCTGGTTACCCAACAGAAACCAGAGCCTTGTCAATAACCCTCCCTTTTGCCCACTTCATGCATTACCCAAATGTAAGCCTTCTGTTTCCTAACCATCTCCTGGATCTTTCCTGGCTCTGTATACCTAATTCCCAGGCAAGTACAGCTGTATCTGTTGCTGAGATATTGAAATATCAATTCTTCCATGCTGGTTGCAGAGAGCTGCTAGTCTAAGCTCCAATTGTGTTGGCCTCACCTCTGGGTGCCAGCTGTCTATCCAGCCTGGCCTGGCAGAGATGTCTGCAGACCCTTGTTTTTGATTAGTCGCTCAGTTGTGTCCAACTCTTTGGGACTCCATGAACTGCAGCATGCCAGTCTTCCCTGTTCTTCATTATCTCCCATGGTTTTCTCAGACTCATGTCCATTGAATTGGTGATGCCATTCAACCATCTCATCCTCTGTCATCCCCTTCTCCTCCTGCCTTCAATCTTTCCCAGCATCAGGGTCTTTTCCAAGGAGTCATCTCTTCCCATCAGGTGGGCAAAGTATTGGAGCTTTGGCATCGTTCCTTCCAATGAATATTCAGGATTGATTTCCTTAGGATTTACTGGTTTGATTTCCTTGCTGACCAAAGGACTCTCAAGAGTCTTCTCCAGCACCACAGTGCAAAAATATCAATTCTGTAGACATTGCTCAAGGCTAAAGCTATCATCCATCCATCCTGATGAATTAATCCTCATGCAAAACTGATTGTTAAAGATTTTAATATTACCCTTACCTAATACACTGTCACCAAAATATTCTAGCACCAGGAAATCATCTCTCACCCAGTTGATTGGAAAAGCCATCTAACTGAGCTCCCTACCTTCTCCTCCTGCCTCTTCAAGACTCTGCACAGCAGCCAGAATGATTTGTCTAAAATACAGGTTGATTGCATCTCTCCTCTACTTAAAACCTTTAAACATGGATTGCCTTTGCTCTGTTACTAGCTCATATCCGACTCTTTGCAACTCCATGGACTGTAGCATGCCAGGCTTCCCTGTCTCCTGGAGTTTACTCAAACTCATGAATAACCATCAAGATAAAACCCCAACTCCCTAATAAAGTTCACCAGGCCCTTCATGATCTGACCCCTTTTCAGCCTTCAAACCTCACCTCCTCAGAGGCATCCACTCTTTACGGTTGCACCGGTTTGCTTTCTTCACTGTGTCGATCACAATTTGACATTATGTTGATTTTTAAAAGTCCGTTTCCCCTACTAAAGTATCGGCTCCTGAGGGCAGATGCCATGTGCGGCTTATGCTCTGGTAGACCCCTTGCCCTTGTATATTTGTGAAGCTGATAAATCTGGTCCCCTGAATCTCTTCTAGCTTTGACTCTTGCCCCTTTCTCCCTTGTAATCTGCGGTTTAGGATATTCAAGGATCATTTTATCACAAGCTATTCTCAGTTCCTTAAATATTCCAGGCTACCCTTTGCTTGGAAGACTTTGTACCCTGGTGTCCTTTCCCCTGAACTCCCGCTTGACTTCCAGGAATCAACACTGTCATTATACCCTCCCCTTCAGGACATTTTGCCTGTTAATCCCTCCAGATCAGAACCCTCAATACTATCATTTAAATGCCTGTTTCCCTTTCTGCTTTCCTCACTAGACGGTAAGCTTGTAGAAAGCAAGAACCGTTTGTCATTTTTCATAGCTGCATCTAAGACAACTTACTGAGTGCCTGGCAAACATTTAGCAGGCCAATTCAGCCCTAAAGCAGACACTCAAAGTCCTGAGAGGGAGTCAGGGAACTTATATCCATTTGGGTGTTGGTATACTATTTGTAAGTGGGATATCTTCCCCCAGTAGTAAAGGGTTTTGTTTGTTTTTCCTAAGAATGAATTTTCCCTTCATGAAAATTTTCCTTAGTGCTTCTGTGATAGGCAGTGACTTCACCTGGAACTCACTGTTTGGCTTTATGGGAAGAAAGTGGTTCTTAGTGGGAAGTACAAAATATAGGTTACTAAAAAGATGTTTAGTGAGACTGGATTTTGTAATGTCTTAGAGAACACCAGAAGACAGGAGTTACCCTTCTTTGAAATAATTTTTTTGGATGTTCATCCGGAATTCATGTAATTCAGTTAAAAAAAGAATCCCTTTCCTCTGCTTGTTAGTGGTGGTTTTATGGTTTCATTTTGCTGGGCACATAAATATGTTATAATATAAACAACCAATGGTGTAATGAATCATTGCAGTCTTATTGTGTGTATGTTTTTACTACAAATCTTGGGGGGGAAAAAGCTACTCATGCTTTGCATTTTTAAATTATGCTAATGTGATTAGTCATTATGATCCTACTTACTCTTCGTGATGGATGAATGATGTCTAAGAATCCAAAGTACTTGTGAGGGACCTGATTAGTGTGCTTGAGACCCAATCAAGAAGCTGATGATGGATTCACATAACACATTAAAAAGTTACTTAAGACAGAGAATTTGATAATTGCTTATATAAGATTGTATAGAGGAATAAAATAAGTGTAAATTGTCCACTTGTACATTTTTTAATTTAAAAAAATTTTATGAAGTATATTTGATTTTCTTTTTTTTAAATTTTTTTATTTATCTTTTAATATAAATTTATTTCTTTTCATTAGAGGTTAATTACTTTACAATATTGTATTGGTTTTGCCATCCATCAGCATGAATCCGCCACAGGTATACACATGTTCCCCATCCTGAACCCCCCTCCCTCCTCCCTCCTTGTACCATCCCTCTGGGTCATCTCAGTGCACCAGCCCCAAGCATCCAGTATCATGATTTTCAATGTTCAGGTATACAGCAAAGTGCTTCAGATACACACACACATTCTTTTTCAGAATTTTCCACTCTAGTTTATTACAAGATATTGGATTTAGTTCCTTGTTCTATACACTGGGCCCTTGTTGCTTATCTGTTTTATATATAGTAGCGTGTATCTGTTAATCTGAAACTAATTTATCCCCCCACCTTTGCCCTTTGGTAGCTATAAGTTCTAATGTACATTTTTATTCTTCCACGAAAATATCAGCTGCTGCCATAACCTTTGAATATATTTTGCCAAGATATGTCCAGGCCACCTTTTTTTTTTTTTTTTTTCAATCAAAGTGTGAAAATGACAGAGTAAGCTACTGCTATTGTTTAGTAGGAAAATTCACACATTCACATCTGTAAACAGGTGTTTGCAAAGCCCAGACTTCAAAATAATTCACCCATTCTTGCATTTTGGTGTTGCAGTCAAGCAAAATGAAAAACAGAAGGGACACATTTTGGTTGATTATTATCCTGCCAAGTCAGATTGTTTCTGCTATTGTTTTAACACAAATACAAAGCTCAGAGAGCAAAGCGGGGAACAGGGAGAAAACACAAATACAAAGCTCAGAGAGCAAAGTGGGGAACAGGGAGAAAACACAAATACAAAGCTCAGAGAGCAAAGCGGGGAACAGGGAGAAAACACAAATACAAAGCTCAGAGAGCAAAGCGGGGAACAGGGAGAAAACACAAATACAAAGCTCAGAGAGCAAAGCGGGGAACAGGGAGAAAACACAAATACAAAGCTCAGAGAGCAAAGTGGGGAACAGGGAGAAAAATATGGATGTGTGTGAGGAGAGAGAAAGGGTGGGGTTAGAATTTTAAATGAGTCCAATACATTGAAGACTTGCTTAATGCTCTCAGAAATAAAAGTCACTAGAAAAAGAAGTAGTTTAGAAAAGTAGAAAAGAAGCACTTTACTTTCAGTTTTTTAAAAGACTATTTTAGAAGTAGAACCCTCTTTTCAGAAGAAATCTTACGAAGAGTCACACAAATATATAAAATAGATAGGAAGAATATTTTTAGTAAACGTGTTAGTTCATATTTATCACATTTTTTTGAATTCACTGAAAAAACAAGACTGTTTTGATAATACCTAAAATTAAAATTAGGGGATTAGTAAAAATTATCATCTTACATGAGCTTCAGCAACACACTTATTTCTGTGATTTCTTCCTGTGTATTATCAAGATTCTTCTTGATCACAATGCTAAACTGTGGGAAATAGAGTTCTTAAACAAGTTACCTGGTGATCTCAGGTCGTCATTCCATTTCTGTAACAAGAAGGAGCTTCATATGTCCTGAGGGCTGCACCAAGAGATTTAACCTGAGGAGGCCATGAAGCGTGTTGCTGGCCTCTATTGGGTTACCATTTTGTATGTGACACTTGAATGTGCCTATTTTTCAAAATATTGTTTTATGGAGGTTAAAAATTAAGTAAAATTCCAATGGAATGTTCGCTGACCCCTTGAGTCTCCTCAGGACTTCCCTGGTTGCTCAGACAGTAAAGAATCCGCCTGCAATACAGGAGACCTGGGTTTGATCCCTGAGTTGGGAAGATCCCCTGGAGGAGGGCATGGCAACCCACTCCACTATTCTTGCCTGGAGAATCCCATGGACAGAGGAGCCTGATGGGCTGTAGTCCATGGGGTCGCAAAGAGCTGGACACGACTGAGAGTCTCCTCAAGGACATAGAGGGGTGGGGCGTGTGAGGACACTTCTGGCTGACCCTCTCTGAGTTGGAGACGTTTCCACTCTACAAGGAGGATTTTAACAACAGATTTGCTGGCCTCACCTGCTACAGGCATAAATGCTGTAATCTTTTTCCAGTGTTTTCTCTCTCAGTCAATAGCATCACCGTTTTAGGAGCTGAGGCCCCTTCAACTTTCCCTCTTCCTCATCCCTAACATTTAATACCTCATGAAAGTCTATTCATACCATCTCCAAAGTGTCTATGAAATCCATCCTCTCGTCCTCGCTCTCCTACGGCAATGACCTAAGACTTGAGCTTTACCCTACCTCTCACAGCCAGAGCTTCTGTTCTGAGACACAATTAGATCCGGTCATCCCCCTGGTTCAAAGCTCGTAATGCTGTCTTTCTCTTACCTGGTTGAGACCAAACCCCTCAGCATAGTACAGGAGGCCCTTCACTGTCTGACCCCACCATTCTCCAACCTCACAGGCCCTGAACGCATCACACTAGATGCACCTTATTCTTTGCATCTGTTTTCTTTGTGTCCAGAGAACTCTTGGTCATCCTTCAAGTTCCAATCCAAACATTACCCCTTTCCAAAGCATTTCTTGAGGCTTCCCAAGTGGCTCAGTGGTAAAGAATGTGCCTGCAAATGCAGGAGTTTCAGGAGATGTGGGTTTGATCCCTGGGTCGGGAAGATCCCCTGGAGTAGAAATGGCAACCCACTCCAGTATTCTTGCCTGGAAAATTCCAATGGCAGAGGATCCTGGTAGGCCACAGTGCAAGCGGTCATGAAGAGTCAGACATGACTAGCGACTGAGTGCACACGGAACATTTCTTGATTTCTTCAGGCAAAGCAAATTGTCCCTCTTCAGCTTTCTTTACACTACTCACACTTGTAGCATTTGCTCCATTTTCTTTTACTGGGATTAGCTGTTTATGTCCCTCATTTCTCTGATATATGGTGAACTCTTAATGAGCAGACTGTCTCTCATCCATGTTTTTATCCCAAACACCTACCATCACACTTGACATGTGCCTGAGATACGGGAAACTCTCAGTGTGTATTTTCGAACTTTTCATTGCAGCGCTTCACATGGAGTTTGTTCCTGATCTGTCCAGTGATAAACTAGCAGAAACCACAGCGCATCCTGTAGACTCCCTCTGGGCGAAATTGTCAGTTTCTTGTCTCCTTCAAGCTCTCCATGCTTTTGGACACCTAAATCTTTATCTTCCTCCAAATGTATTAGCATATTTCCAACTTGAATTTCAGTTCAATTGAACTGAATTTCAAAACATCTTTTCTCGATGGTGTTTGCTTTCCCAAATTTATTTATTCTACTCTGTCCCACCTGATGTGATACTTCCCTGGTGTTTGGAATTTCAAAAAAGAACTGGTCTTCCTGGTTTTAGCAGGTCAGACTTTTGGAGAAGGATTATTTATCCTGCTCCAGGTAACTTTGGTGTACAGACTCTTTCATTTTGTTGCCCCACTACATTTTATAATCCTTCCCAAGAGAGCTCACACGCAAGCTATCGCTGATTTGCAAATATTAGGTCCCCTGCCCCCATATTTCTTAGGCCTTGAAGATGCTGAAATGAGGTTGCGATCTGAATCAGTTTTGTAGATTCATGTGAATATGCACCTGTTAGATTCTTTTCCTTGTCTGTCTTTACAATTTAATAAAAATTCATCCATAATATCGTTACTGCTTACAAACTCAGTTGTTATTCCTGGTCATTTAGATATTTTATAGATTTTTTTAATCATCTTTTATTTGCTTCATGAATTTACTTGAAGAGAATTCAATAACACCTACCAGGATGGGTATTCTTTCTCAGACACTCAGTGGTATCCATCCCTTTTCAAGGCATAACATTTCCTATTTCCAATCCTCTCTGGGTTTGAAAAAAATAGCCTGGCAATGATTCACTAAGAATTGTAATTTAATCCTTTGGAATAACAGGCTTTTCATCTGTGCTCCCTGCAATGATCCGAGATCTGCCACACAATCAGTTCCTTAGAAAAGAACAATGCTTCTCAGAAGAAAAAAAAAAGGTACTGGCAACATGGAAAAAAAAATACATATATATATATATAGCTGGTAAATATATATATACATTTATATATATATATAATATAAGGCCATTTATAAAATTTATAAATTTAAATTAACCTTGAGAGTGAATGACATCAAATTATGAACTATCACTATTTTTCAGAAGAGGAATCAGAACATTTCTGACAGCAAATGAACTTGAATGAATGCCTATGCTTTTGATCCGGACTGTGTAAACACAGGCTCATAGCTAGGTAGTTTTGTGTTTACGTTGGTGGAGTCTCTAAAGTTATGCTTACAGTTCCAGGAACAATGTAATATTTAAGAAAAGACAAACACAGACCTAATTCTTACCTCTCATGGTCCTCAACCTCAAGAGTGTTTGTCCAGGTTGTTTGGTGTCCCTGTGTTTTATGGAGCAGGTTACAGTAAAAAAAAAAAAAAAAAAAAAACTGCACAGGTACAACCCTGTGCGTCTATAACATTACATGTATATTTGTTTAAATGGGATAGGGCTGATGCCGTATCCTTTGGAGACAATCATAGGTCATCAGCAGTCTGCATAGTAATCTATCACCTCGTTTTCAGTCATTATCACTGTTAGTCAACTGTGTGTTCTACAGCCTTCACATCACAGATAGTTCACTGGAATTAGATGTTTTAAGATTCATTAGCATCACCGTTATTACTACAAATCACACCATTTGTTTAGCACCAACAATGTGCTGAAGAAAGCAAGTTGGCACAATCTAAAGTGGCTAAGAAACACTCCCGAGTGTAAAAGGAGCCTGGGCCTTGAGCTCTGGGCAAGGGTGAGGGAGGGCGGATGACTAGCAGACTCTCAGGAAAAAGGCTATTGGGTGTCACATTTTCATGCCCAGAATGCAGCCTCCTGGAAGGACAAATACTTTGTAAAAATCCTTTTCTTTCTCCCAGTGGCCTGATAATCTATAGAAAGTAAAGACAGCTGACCAGAAGGCATATTTAAGATGAATTTGGGCAAACTGGTCATGTTTATGGCACATTATTATTTTTTTTCTGCAAAGCCTATTGGAACTAGAACTCTCTTGAGTCTTTCTGAGCTGAAGTTGGTGTCTGAATTCATGTGTCTCAGGCTCCCTCCTCTATCCACACAGGCTACCTGTGTGATGTCCAGAGAAGAAATCCGCTCAGTTAGTTGAGGTGGGGTGTGAGAAGTTGAGTCTGAGTTTAACCCACAGAATACCATATAATACAAAAGGAGGCATTTCCTTCTGATCTAATTATTATTGCAATCAACTTAAGGTTCTACTATGCCTTATTTGGCATATAAAGGACAAGTCTAATACTCCTTTTCCTTTCTATAAAATATAAACCTTCAGAGTTCAGTGACCCTAAATGTGATTATAAAGTTTGGCTTGGAAACTAAGTTAAAGAAAAAGCACAGAAAGAATTTTTTCTTGTCTTTCCTGGTATCAGCCCAAGCTTTGAACAATGCTTAAGAATGAAAGAAATCATTTAGAGAGAATGTTTGTGTTCCTCTTTTATACATTTATTTAATACTTTTATAAACTTTGAGAGTGAAACTGTTAGTTGCTCAGTCGAGTCTGACCCCTGGGCCCCCCATGAATTGTAGCCCACCAAGCTCCTTGATTCTTGGGATTTCCCAGGCAAGAATATGGAGTGGGTGGCCACTCCCTTCTCCAGGAGATCTCCCCAACCCAGGCGTCGCACCCAGGGTTCCTGCATTGCAGGCAGATTCTTTACCATCTAAGCCACCAGGGAAGCCCCTAGTAAAATAATAATTCATATCAATAAAAATTCACTTTATTTTTATTGAGAATCAGTAAATTTAAAGCCATCTTATATTTGATGAGTAAATCTGAATTATTAATGAAATTTTCAGTTTGTGTGAAAAATCATACATTTTTCTTTATAAGAGGTGTGATATAATTTTTAACATTTTATAAAAAGTTATGGGATAAACTATTATTTCTATTTGATCTTTCATATATCCTTTTGGCTTCTGGTTATAAAATTAAGGCTAAAGACACTCCATATTTTAATAGGCCCAGGTTTTCTATAATGTCTAAATGTTCATACTGCTGCTGCACATTTACTATACTCCAGTTAGCATCTGTGCACATAAGTGTAACTGAGAAAGAAGAAAAAATATCCTTTTCCACCTGAGTATTTCAGTTTGGTATTCTTGGTATGAGATGAGTACATTTTTATAGAAAATGACTGCAGAAGAAAAAAATAATATTTGAGAAGATAGAGTCCAAGAATTCTTAAGTACCTGGAAAGTTTTTTTAAGTAAATAAGAAAGAAAAAAAAAATGGTGGGCTCTTTCAGAAAACAAAGTGAACCAATATATTTCACCACTTATTTATTGTTTTGGAAAAAAAAAATCTACAAACCTGGACCAGCTAAAACACCCTTCCCACAGTGACTGATGCCATTGGCAAGGTTGCTATGTGCAGAAAGAAGACTGAAAAAGATAGAGTACAAATATTGTGGGTTTTCATTGTCATGGTGAGAAACTAATGTTTTTAGACCTTGGATCTGAGAGGTAATTTACATGGCCGATTATGAGAACTCTCAGGGAATGATTGTGCACCTGTATTTGGTCAAACAGAAAGAAAACTCTCTCACTGAGTAATGTACCATATGCAAATTGAGGGATCAAAGGATCACAACAGCTGGCATGCAAAGAATATTTTACAGATTCTTAGGGAGCACTAGTCTGGAGGCACTCAGACCTTCCACCAAGCTGGCAAAAGTGTAGCTTAGTGTAAACTTAACTGGAGTCTGAATGAAAATGGCTTTTGGAGAAAGTGAGAAATGTTACGGCCAAAGTCCCAAACTCCCTAGCATTGATAACAGCATCCAGAAAAGTGAGAAGAGCTATTAACAAAGTCATTAATTAGAATGTTTTTTACATTCCTTCCATCAACTGAAAACATGTTTAATATGCACTTTCCTTAAATTTTTTTGTCTTTTCTTTCCTATTTTTTAAAATTTATTTTAGTTGATTTACAGTGTTGTGTTAATTGCTGCTCTATAGCAAAGTGATTCAGTTATATGCATACATACATTCTTTTCAAATTATTCTTTTCCATTAGGGTTTATTACTGGATACTGAATACAATTCCCTGTGCTATAAGACCTTGTTTTTATCCATTCTGTATATAATAGCTTTATCTGCTAGTCTCAAACTTCCCATCCCTCTCCCCCATGGCAACCAGAAGTATGTTTTCTACGTGAGTCTGTTTCTATTTTGTAGGTAAGTTCATTTTTGTCATATTTAAATTCCACATATAAGTGAGATTATATGGTTTTTGTCTTTCTCTTTCTGACTTACTTCACTTAGTATAATAATTTTTAGGTCTGTCCATGTTGCTGCAAATAGCATTATTTCATTCCTTTTTGTGGTTGAGTAGTATTCTGCTGTGTATGTGTATATCACATCTTCATTATCCATTCATGTGCAAATGGACATTTAGGTTGTTTCCATGTCCTGGCTCTTGTTAATATTGCTGCTATATTTCAATATTTATTGCTAGAAAAAGAGAACCTGCCTGAATTTCATAAAGACACATTGGTGAATTTCATAAAGACATATTGATGAATATAATAAAGATATATCAGCACACTACTTATGTTTCCAGGGCAGAGTGGGCACATCTTGGGTCAACACATAGATTAAATGACAGTCGTGCTTGAAGGCTTAGCTGTTACTTTAGCAAAGAAGTTATTATTCATCAGAAACAGACTGCTAACAGGACTTGAGAGATGGTGTGGTCTATGGAAAGAGTTCTGGACCATCTGAAGCTTCAACTTGCTCATCTGTTAAGTGGGGATAATAACACTTGCCCTGTCCAGGTCATATTTGTTGTGAACATCAAACAAAGTCTTAAGAGATGAACATACTCTGTGATGTATAATATGTAATGTACATAATGCAAGGGATTATTCTTAATGAATGAATTCACTAATAGCTATTTTATAGGGATTAGAGAAGTCCTAAATCTCCAAAGAGATTGATGCAATTATATCAATAATTATTTGACCCTTGTATTTATTTAGTTAATAATCACACGCATCTCTTACTTAGGGAAGAAAGCTAAATTTCCTGTGTGAGCCACCCTTCTGCCTATATTCCAGTCTGCTTTCTTTGTGTTTGCATAACTCAGTGAACTCAGCCAAGATGTCAACAGGGAAATCCTCTTTTTGATTCAAATGGGTTATTTTGGCATGTATGTCCTAACGCTAATCACTAAGACAAGACCAGAAAAAACCCCAATGTCCCATTCCATGTGATTCCAGAACCCTGGGCTTCCCTCATTCTTGGTCCACTGACCAAAAAAAAGCTACCATTTTAGCAAAATTTACACCCACCACTGCTCTTCTATGTAAGTTTTAGAACAGCACATTCATAATACTACACTAAGAAGCATCATCAGAAATAATCAAGGTTCAATTGTGCTCACAGAGCAGCCCTTTATTTTTCTCTTTCTAGAAAATTCACAACTTGGCATCTGGTCACAAAATTTTAGAAGCCCTTGGCCATGCCAGTAAGCTTTGAAGTGCAGATGTGGATAAGCCCTGGGATAGAACTTTCTTGACCTAAATTTTACATGCTTATCGTTTGGTAACTAATTTTTCTTGCTTTTTGTTGTTGTTGTTGTTTCCTTTGAAAGAGGAGAAGGCCTTGTAACTGAATGTATATTTTGCAAAGGATTGATAGCCTTTTTAATAATAAGCCTGAGTTATAATAGGGACCATGTATAATACTCTCTCTCTACCTCTCTGGAAGTGCCTCTAGACTTGCAGCTCTGGGAGGGCCCTGTTCTTTGCTGTTGTTCAGTCACTAAGTTGTGTCTGACTTTGCGACCCCATGGACTGCAGCACATCAGGCTTCCCTGTCCTTCACTATCTATCAGAGTTTGCTCAAATTCCTGTCGGCTGAGTCAATGAAGCCATCCAGCCATTTCATCCTCTGCCCCCCTTTTCTTCCTGCGCTCAATCATTCCCAGCATCAGGGTCTTTTCCAATGAATCAGCTCACCTTATCAGGTGGCCAAAGTATTGGGAGCTTCAGTATCACTCCTTCCAATGAATCTTCAGGGACTGGTTTCCTTGTTGCCTTCAGGTAGCTCGGCTCTCTTACTTTGTAACCTTAAGGCTCAAGGGCAACTCTGGGACCATTTTTTTCATTTGTAAAAAGCATTCTTGAGTTGAGGATCTCAAAGCCCCTTTCAGCTCTGACCCAGTTTAGTCAGTGCATAAGCCTGAAAAACGCACTCTTAATATTTGGGACCTACCCTCAACATCTCTCATGAAGACAATTCTTATTTCCTATATTAACTTGAGTTTTCATTCAAACTTCTACAACTGAGACCATCCATCAACAACAAAACCCCACAACTAAAATAATGTTGTTGTTTTCAAAAGACCATTCAATTTCAACTTATTGGATTCATTTGTCTACTCGATGGGGAAAACTGTATGGAGTATTTCACTGTGAACAATTATACTTTGAGTGACAAACATTTACTGTGATGATCACTGGAAAAGCAATGCTAATTATTGGTTAACCACCTTAGCTGGCTAATATCTAATCTACGCTCTGTCATTAACGGGCTAAGTGGCCTAGAATAAACTTCAGTTTCCTTATCTGCAAAGTGGGAACTGAGCCAGTGACCCAACTCTTGAAAAGTACTTGTAATCCCTCTTGAGTCTCAGAGGGCAAATGATCATGGGCACCATCTGACACTCTTTGGAGGGTGCATTTACTCTTTGAGGCCATTAAGGGAACCATTTAGTACTGTAGCATTGACTTACTGATGTTGCCCCGGTGGTCCCGAAGGCATAATGCACAGTCCGTATACCTCTTGCTTTCTTTGTGTGTATCAACTAATCTATCAGATGGTCCCTTTGATAGATCAATTTGCTAGACACAAGTGGGTGGGCATTTTACTCCCAAACAGTACTTGCCTCTCCCCTGCTCTTAAAAGAATCAGAGGCAAACCCAAACAGGCATCTACACAACACTCCTACAGAGAACTTCGGGGCTATTTATGAAACAGAGTTGCTAACTGCTGTAACCTCCCTGTGGCACTACTGTATTCTCTGGTGTTAAGAAGAACTACACTGAGTGGAAGTGTTGGAGGTACTTTTTTGATTTTAACATTATTAATGTTCTAGGGTATGAATGTCGCTCCACTCACACATCCTCTTCTCTTTCCGTCTGGGTTCAGAGAAACAGGGACTTTGAAGAAGATAAATCTACTTAATTTCCAGATCCCTTCCTATCTGCTCTCTCCTCAAGTAGCATTTTGATCAAATATTCATAGTCTCTCCTGAGTCATTAATTTTTCTTTGGCTACTCTTTTCTTTCAAACTCTGTAAAAAATCTCTAATTTAACTTATGTACACCCATGGCGGATTCATGTTGATGTATGGCAAAACCAATACAGTATTGTAGAGTAAAAAAATAAATAAATAAACAAATAAAAATAAAACTTTTTTATTGGAGTATGGTTGATTTATAATATTGTGTTACTTTCAGATGTACAACAAAGTGGCTCAGTTATACATATATTCACTCTTTTTCAGATTCTTTACTCACATAGGTTACTACAGAATATAGAATAAAGTTCCTTGTGCTACACAGTAGGTCATTGTTGGTTATCCAGTTTATATACAGCAGTGTGTGTATATTAATCCCAAACTCCTGATTTATCCCTCCCCTCAATGTTTCTCCTCTGGTAGCCATAAATTTGTGTTCTCAAAACCTGTGAGTCTCTTCCTGTTTTGTAAATAAGATCATTTATATCATTTTCAAAATCAGATCCCACATCTAAGTGATATGATATGATAAATTCGTCTTTCTCTTTCAGACTTACTTCACTTGGCATGGTAATCTCCAGGTCGATCCATGTTGCTGCAGATGGCACTACTTTGTTCTTTACGGCTGAGTAGTGCTTGATTGTATATGTGTATCGTAGCTTCTTTATGCATTCTTCTGCCAATGGACATTGAGCTTGCTTCTATAATTTGACTATTGTAAACAATGCTACATGAACATTGTGGTGCATGTATCTTTTCCAACTATGGTTTCTCTGGCAATATACTCAGGAGTGGTATTACCAGAGCAAATGGTAGTTCTACTTTTAGTTTTTTAAGGACCCTCCATACTGTCCTCCATAGTGGTTGTACTAATTTACATTTCCACCAACAGTATAGGATGGTTCCTTTTCCTCCACATCAATTTCCAGCATTTACTATTGGTAGACTTTTTGATGATGCTTTTCTGATTGGGGTGATGTGATACCTTGTTGTAGTCTTGATTTGCATTTCTCTGATAACAAGTGATGTTGAGCAGAAAAGCTCTAATCTTCAATAAATCAGACCCTCCCTGGACTTTATACCCTTGTTTGCCTCTCGCCTGCTCTTTCGTTTCATTCCTAGTTATGCCTGTGAAAAGGAAATCCATTCACAGTGCCCTCACTTCATCACTCACTCCATAACCCACCATAGCCTGTGAATGTGGTCATCACTGATAATGGTCTAGGTCCTCTGGGTTTTCAAGAACCTGTAAAATGTTTGTGATCTGCAAAAAAGTTGATTGGCTTAAATACAAAAAAAAATTAGTACTAACTTCAAAGGGAAAATTTTTATGAGAAGAATTTAATGTGGAATTTGGCATTTGATGGTGGCTCAAATGGTAAAGAATCTGCCCGCAATGCGGAAGACCTGGCCTTGGTCCCTGGGCCATGAAGATTGCCTGGAGAAGGAAATGGCAACCCACTCCAGTATTCTTGCCTGGAGAATTCCTTGGACAGAGGAGTTCATGGGGTCGCAAAGAGTCAGATACAACTGAGTAACACACTTTCACTTTCACGCCAGAAATGAGTGTGTTTAGGATCTAGGAGAATTGTAAACGATGCGTCTGCTTTTTCTTTCATGTCCCTAGCTAAGTAAAGAGTACATATCCCTTCAACAGCTCAATCCAGAAATCTGGGAGATGTGTTATACCTTTTTTCCCTCACATATTACATCCAGTCAGTCATCAATTCATTCAGTCCCTTTACTTTCTTGCATATGTCCACTTCTCTACGTCTTTTAAAAACACAGTTCTGGTTTTGCTACCCTCATGCTTCATCCTTTTAGTGATTCCCATTAACTTGGGATGAAGCCCCCAATGCCACCATGACTCCTAAAGCCCACCATACTGGCCTCTGCCTGCTTCTCCAGCTCAATTCCAGTCGCGCCCCTCTTCCCTCTCAGTACATTAGCTGTAGCCAGAACGGTGTGCATCTTAAATCACTCTGGCAAGAATCCTCCCCCTTTTACAAGGTGTTTCTTATTTTAGAACATCTTTCTACCCAGTCCCTTGAGCCTCCCGACTGTGTCAGCTGCTCCTGTGCCTGTCACCATCCACCGCAATCACATTCTCATTGCAGTCTGGGCCTCACCTTCTGTAGCTCTCCAACACACTTTATTTTTTTAAATTTTATTGGTATATAGTTGATTTATAATATTGTGTTAGTTTCAGGTGTACCGCTTAGTAATTCAGTTATACATATATTCATTCTTTTTCAGATTCTTTTCCCATATAGGCTACTACAGAATATTGAGTTCTCTGTGCTATATAGTAGGTCCTTGTTGGTTATCTATTTTATATATATGGTGTGTGTGTGTGTATATTAATCCCAAGCTCTTAATGTTATCCCCTGCCCATGTTTCCCCTTTGGGAAACCATAAGTTTGTTTTTGAATCTGTGAGTCTGTTTCAGGTTTTGTAAATAAGATCACTTATATCATTTTTTAAAAAGTAGTTTCCACATATGAGTGCTATCATATGATATACTGACTTACTTCACTTATGATAATCTCTCAGTTCATCCGTGTTGCTGCAAATGACATTATTTTGTTCTTTCTTTATGGCTATATATTCCCTCATATATATGTACTACGTCTTCTTCGTCCATGCCTCTACTGATGGACATTTAGGTGGCTTTCACGTCCTGGCTATTGTAAATAGTGCTTCAGTGAACACTGGGGTGTGGCTGTGTGTATCTTTTTGAATTACAGTTCCAATAGACTTTAAATTCTTTGTTCAATGTGTTCAATGTTTTCTTTTTTTTTTTTCCCTAATACAAGTGCCTAGTATTTGTTAAGTACTTCCTATGTGTGAGGCATTTTTATATACACTATCTCACTTTAATCATGACAACAACTATGTGAAAGTGCTAGTCGCTCCGCTGCGTCTTGATTCTTTGCAACCCCGTGGTCTGTCCATGGAATTCTGCAGGCAAGAATACTGGTGTGTGTAGCCATTCCGTTCTCCAGGGGATCTTCCCAACCCAGGGATCGAACCTGGGTCTCCTGCATTGCAGGCAATTCTTTACCATCTGAGCCTATTCCCTGGTATATATATACCACATTGTCCCTACCCATTCATGGGCATTTCGGGTGCTTCCATGTCCTGGCTATTGTGAACAGTGCTGAAATGAGCATTGGCGGGTACATGTATCTATTTGAATTATGGTTTCAACACACTTTAAATTCTTTGTTCAATGTCTGTTTTCCCAATAAGAGTGCCTAATATTTATTAAGTACTTCTATGTGTGAGGCCTCTTTATATATACTATTTCATTTTAATCTTGACAACAACTATGAGGCAGGTTCTATTATTACTCTAGCTTTATAAGTAAAGAAACTGAAGTTCTAACAAGCTGAAGGCCACATAGCTACTGAAGGATAAATTAAAACTGGAACCTAAGCAGTCTGTATCCACAGCCCATGTGTGACCATGATTAATATGCTTCAGTGAAGCAATAAACTCCATAAGGGCAGAGGCCAGATCTTATACCCCCAGAGCCTAACACAGGATTGGCATATAGTAGGGGCCAGCAAGGACTTGTTGATATACTTATTGCAGTGCCAGCTCCTAGAGTGGTCTATGGTCCACCACATTCTTCCCCTCATCTACCTCGCTAGACTTTTCTCCCAGGGGGCCTGTCCCCTTTTCCCCATGCCCCATCTCCTAGCCATATAAGCAGTTCCTGGTACAGGCCATAGTGGTTCACACTTCTGCTTTTTGTCTGTTCATTACGTCATTTCCCTCGTTTGCTCATCCATTCGTTCACTCACTCACCATGCATCTGTTTACTGAATACCTACTGAAGGCTCTGTGTGTGTGTGTTTGTGTGTGTGTGTATTCAGTCACTTCAGTCCTGTCAGACTCTTTGCAACCCTATGGACTGTATCCCACCAGGCTCCTCTCTCCATGGCGACTCTCCAGGCAAGAATACTGGAGTGGGTTGCCATGCCTCCTCCAGATCTTCCGGACCCAGGGATCAAACCTGAGTTTCTTATGTCTCCTGCACTGGCAAGTGGGTTCTTCATCACTAGCACCACCTGGGAAGCCCTAGGCAGTGAGAAAAGTCCTGCAATAGGCTATGGAACACTAAAAAGGATGTCTAAATAAGACTGGGGAGCCAAGAAAGGCTCCTGAGAGAGGTGACATTGATTGTGTCAAAGGCTGCATGGCAGAGCTGCTCGGCAGGCCCCTGTTCACCTGTCAGGACTCTGCTCTGTCTCTTCCATCGCTCTCTCCATGGCAGAGCATTCAGGGATATTGTACCACATGTCTTTAGAGGACTGCTTCTCCTGCCGTGAGGTCCTTTACTCTCTGTGTATCATCTCAACACATGAGTTCCTGACACAGACGAGACCCCCAATAAAGCACTGATGAATGAGCAAGTAACATCATGGTTCTTTTAGTGACAACATTCCTCTGAAATTCATTGTACAACTCTGTGCATTTACCTGAAACCACAGAATCTGGGTTCATACAAAGCTATGATTTCTCCAGTAGTCATGTATGGATATGAGAGTTGTACCATAAAGAAGGCTGAGCGCCAAAGAACTGATGCTTTTGAACTGTGGTGTTGGAGAAGACTGTTGAGGGTCCCTTGGACAACAAGGAGATCAAACCAATTAATCCTAAAGGAAATTAACCCTGAATATTCATTGGAAGGACTGATGCTGAAACTGAAGCTCCAGTACTTTGGCCACCTGATGCGAAGAGCTGATTCATTGGAAAAGACCTTGATGCTGGGAAAGATTGAGGACAAGAGGATAAGGGGGCAACAGAGGATGAAATGGTTAGAAGGCACCCTTGACTCAATGGGCATGAGTTTGAGCAAGCTCTGGGAGATAGTGAAGGACAGGGAAGCCTGGCATGTTGCAGTCCACGGGGTGGCAAAGAGTTGGACATGACTGAGCAACTGAACAACAGCAACAATAGAATAGATATTTTCTTAACAAACAAATAAAAGGGGTTTGGGGACCATTGACACCTAGCAACATGGTATCATTTTAGACACAGATATGTGAACTCCATAAAAAACACTTCTGTAAATTCACATATACACAGAGCCATATGGTTTTGTCAAATTTGTGAGTCTAATACCTAGCGGAGAGAATTCACACCGTCAGGCACATTCTCCTGAAAGCTCTGGATACTCGAGAATATTACATGACAGAATGTTAGTACATTTTATGGAAAGCAAGATGATCCTCACGATTCTCCCATGAACGAGAAGGACTTTCTCATTATTGAAATGGGCCTTAAATGTTAGGAAGTTAATGTGTTTTGTGCACGTGTGAAAAAAAAAATGATGCCATTATACACCCTGGACTAACATCAAAGCACACATATGTCACACTATTCTTTTTGGGATTGTGATATACAGGGCTCTTTAAAAATTGTAATGAGATGCAAATTTACCCCAGTGTCCCCTTCTCTACTTAATATATGAAGGACTGCTATGACTCTCTGGGGACAAAGCTCTTACAGGAACTGTTGAGGACGATGCCTGGCATTCTGCAGTCCTGTGTCTCTTTGAATGTATTACATTGAGCTACCACTTTCTCTCTCAGGACGAGTTATCTCACCTGCCAAATCAGTAGGCTGGACTAGAGCAGGGGTCAGCAAACCTTTTTGGAAAAGGGTGAAATAGTAAATATTTTTGCCCTTGAATCACATGGTCTGTGTTGCAACCACTTAACTCCATCCCTGTAGAGTGAAAGCAGTCATCCAAATATGTAAACAAGCAAGCATGCCTACTCGGCAATAAAATTTTATTTACAAAAATGGTGGGCCAGAGTTGGCCAGCGGGTCAGAGTCACAGACGCCTGGACTAGTTGAATTCTAGCATCCCTTTCAAGCTTTTTTTCTGCCATGGTGTTTGGTTTCAGTCATCCCGGGAGAGATCAGAATTCAGGGACAGCTGAGAGCAAGAGAGAAGCACACTTTAAGAAATCACTGGCTGGATGAGATGACTATATTTGACTTATCTTTTCACTTGAAATCTTTTAACTTTGTAGCATAATGCCCCTATTATATTTAGCAATTAGAGTGCCATCACAAAGTAAAATGTAAAACCATTATTCCTTGAAAAGAGAAAAGGCTTGTGGTATGAAATGATGCATGCAAGGAGTGTGGGTGATAATTTACTCATATAATCATTTCTATTTCAGTTCTATGGCAAGTATTTCTGGAGATGGCTCACACAGCAAGGAGATCTTTAAAGATGTGCACACCATAATTAACCTTTTTATATACTCTGATAGAAATATCAATAGTCTTTTCTCTGGTAGCAGTTTTAACTTTACTTATGGTCTACGGAATGGTTTGAATTAAAGAATGATGATTATAAGGGAAAAAAACCTTTATATACTTTGAGCTTAAAATAAAACATGCATATTCTTCCCATTACTTTTATTTCATAGTTAAGTTCTAGACAATGAAAACTCTGTTTCTTTTTTCTCCCTGGCAGAGGAGATTAGACAACTTACTGGCTAGTACTTCTGAAGCACATAGATCAGTGATTCCCCAAGCATGGTCTCTGGACCAGGAGCAGCCTCACTAGGAACTTAGGAATGCAAATCCTCCAGCCCTCCCCCAGACCTACTGAGTGAGAAACTCTGAGGTTGGAGCCCAGGAGTCTGTATTTTAACAGACTCTCTAAGTGATTCTGATGCCCAATCAAGTTTAAGAACCACTGGCATAGATGATCACTTTCTAGAAACAAAAATTAAAGGGAAGACTTGACCTCATGCAAACAGCAGAATGACCCTAGAGTAGGCACACTCAAAAAGTGCAGAATAAGGACAATAAAGCTTTCCCCCATGGCTCAGTGGGTAAAGAATTTGCCTGCAATGCAGGAGACACAAGAGACGCAGGTTTGATCCCGGGTCAGGAAGATCCCCTGGAGAAGGAAATGGCAACCCACTCCAGTATTGTTGCCTGGAGAATCCCATGGACAGAGGAGCCTGGCGGGCTACAGTCCATGGGGTCACAAAGAGTTGGGCATGACTGAGTGAATAAGCACATATACAAATAAATTACAGGAAGAAAGAGGCTGGGAAAGAAAAACAATAGGTAAGAAGAGAGAGAGAACTTGGATGAGTAAGAACTAGAAAAATCTCAGAGGTTCCATTTGCAGCTGAGGCTGAGCTCATAGACATCACCATCCCTTCCAGTCTCAAAGTCACCCATTCAACAACCCAGCCCATGATTGGTGGGTGAGGACTATGCTAGGTGATGGGGACATGGGGATGAAGAAGATAACTATTCCTGTCTGCAAAGAGGTCATGGTCTTAGAGGGAAAATGAAAAGCAGCAGCTCCCCCGAGAATTTACAAGTACCTAATAGTCAAAGTCAAAGGAGAAGCAGGATGGCAGGAGAGTAGAGACAAGGTGAAGAGAACAAATAAATAAGAGGATGAAAAGAATGAGCATCAGATAGTTCTCTTTGTGTTAGGGCACTGAGGAAGCTGTCCTTCCAATCCCTCCCGTGACTCAATGGCAAGTTCTGCTGTGACTTGCAGATACGGAGCTCTAACAATGCTTGATGCCTCACTGGTCTGCTGATCAGAACTGCAAAACTGCAACCAAGAGCCTTCCTTTCTCTTCCTTTTTGATGCTCACAGCTGGCAAAAAGCAAAAGTAACACAGACATGTAGAACATTAAGTTCATATGTCAAAAACAATATGATCTTATTGCAACATTACCTGGTCATTCTTCTAGTTCTGTGGCATAGTGTTGATAAACTTAGAGCCTCATCTTAATGTCACCTTTAGGTTCACAAGGAGAGTGTTACAGATGAACACCAAATCAAACGTCATAGTGCTTTTAGATTTGGATAATTTCTAAACATCCCTTCGTCAAACAGACTCAGATGTTCTAGAGAATGACTTTATTGTTTTAAAGAATAATGTCTATTATTGTTTTAAAAAATTCAAGAAATACAGAAAGGTACAAAGGAAGAAGTAAATAAGTTCCCAAAGTAAAGATTACTAAATTTGGTGAACAAATATAAATACACATAGAATGACAGGTAATTTTAGATATGGTTTGAGAAAGAGGGATCACACAATACCTGTTATCATTTGAAACCAAGTTTTTATTTTGGTATAATTTTAGATTTACAGAAACATTACAAGAATACTACAGAGTATTACCAGCTTCCTCTCCTTTTAGCATATTACGTTACTGTGGTACATTTAACACATTTAAAAACCAACACTGATACCTATGATTACCTAAATTCAGGACTTGGTCTGAATTTTGCAGTTTTTCCACTAATCTCTCCTTCCTGTTCCAAGTTTCACATTGCAGTTACTTGTCAGGTATTCTATTAGTCGAGATTCTCCAGAGAAGCAGAACCAATAGGATGTGTGCACATGTTGTATAAGAAATAAATAATAATTAATTATTTTTTAAGGAATTGGCTCGCTTGATTTTTTATCAGTTTTTATTGGAGTACAGCTGCTTTACAATGTTGTGTTAGTTTTTGCTGCCCAACAAAGTGAATCAGTTATATGTTTACATATATCCCCCCTTTTGTGGATTTCCTTCCCATTTAGGTCACCACTGAGCACTGAGTAGAGTTTCCTGTGCTATACAGTAAGTTCTCATTAGTTAGCTATTTTATACATATTAACAATATCAGTAGGGTATACACATCAATCCAATCTCCCAATTCATCCCATAGCCCCCTTCCTCCTTTGCTCTCTACATCTGTGTCTTCATTTCTGCTTTACAAATAAGATCATCTATACCATTTTTCTAGGTTCTACAAATATGCATTAATATACAATATTTGTGTTTCCCTTTGACTTACTTCACCCTGTATGACAGTCTCAAGGTCCATCCACATCTCTGCAAATGGCACAATTTCATTCCTTTTTATGGCTGAGTAATAGGGACTGCAAGGAGATCCAACCAGTCCATTCTGAAGGAGATCAGCCCTGGGTGTTCTTTGGAAGGAATGATGCTAAAGCTGAAACTCCAGTACTTTGGCCACCTCATGAGAAGAGTTGACTCATTGGAAAAGACTTTGATGCTGGGAGGGATTGGGGGCAGGAGGACAAGGGGACAACAGAGGATGAGATGGCTGGATGGCATCACGGACTCGATGGACGTGAATCTGAGTGAACTCTGGGAGTTGGTGATGGACGGGGAGGCCTGGCATGCTGCGATTCATGGGGTCACAAAGAGTCGGACACGACTGAGCGACTGAACGGAACTGAACTGAATATTCCATTCCAGTGTATACCACATCTTCTTTATCCATTCATCTGTCGATGGACACTTAGATTATTTCCATATCATGGTTACTGTAAATAATGCCCCAGTGAACACTGGGGTGCATGAATCTTTTTGAATTATGGTTTTCTCTGGATATATGCCCAGGAGTGGATTGTTAGGTCATATGGTAGTTCTATTTTTAGTTTTTTACAGAACTTCCTTACTATTCTCCATGGAGACTTTATCAATGTACATTCCCACCAACAGGGTCAGAGGGTTCTTTTTTTCTCCACACTGTCTCCAGCATTCACTGTTTGTTCATTTTTTGATAATGGTCATTCTGACTGGTGTGACGTAATACCTCATGTAGTTTTGGTTTGCATTTCCCTAACAATTAGTGATATCGAGCATCGTTTCATGCATTTGTTGACCATCTGTGTGTCTTCTTTGAATAAATGTCTATTTAGGTATTCTGCCCATTTTTTGATTGGATTGTTTTTTTCTTGATATTGAGCTCCATGAACTATTTATATATTTTGGAGATTAATCCCTTGTCAATTGCTTTTCTTTGCAAATATTATCTCCCATTCTGAGGGCTGTCCTTTCATCTTGTTTATGGTTTCCTTTATTGTGAAAAAGCTTTTAAACTTAACTAGTTCAATTTGTTTATTTTTGTTTTATTTTCATTTCTCCAGGAATTGGGTTAAAAAATATCTTGCCATTATTTATATCAAAGAGTTTTCTGCCTGTAAATTTTCCTCTTTGAATTTTATAATGTCTGGCCTTACAGTTGGGTCTTTAATCCATTTTGAGTTTATTTTTCTGTATAATGTTAGGCAGTGTCCTAATTTCATTCTTTTAGATGTCCAGTTTTCCCAGTACCACTTATTGAATCTCTTGAATTTTTTATTCTAATTCTGTGAAAAATGCCATTGGTAATTTGATAGGGATTGCATTGAATCTGTAGATTGCTTTGGGATAGTATAGTCATTTTTACAATATTGAGTCTTCCAATACAAGAATGTGGTACTGATATGAACATGGTACTGACATATCTCTTTATCTATTTGTGTCATCCTTGATTTCTATAGTTTTCTGAATACAGATTTTTTTT
This sequence comes from Ovis canadensis, assembly GCF_042477335.2. Classification (NCBI taxonomy): domain Eukaryota; kingdom Metazoa; phylum Chordata; class Mammalia; order Artiodactyla; family Bovidae; genus Ovis; species Ovis canadensis. Next base: position 30,423,823 of record NC_091248.1, on the reverse strand, counting down.
GCTCCTTCAGTTCAGTTCAGTGCAGTTCAGTCACTCAGTGGTGTCCGATTCTTTGCACCCAGTGGGCTGCAGCATGCCAGGCTTCCCTGTCCATCACCAATTCTCGGAGCTTGCTCAAACTCATGTCCATTGAGTCAGTGATGCCATCCAACCATCTTACCCTCTGTCATCACCCTCTCCTCCTGCCTTCAATCCTTCCCAGCATCAGGATCTTTTTCAAAGAGTCAGTTCTTCACATTAAGTGGCCAAAGTATTGGAGTTTCAGCTTCAGCATCAGTCCTTCCAATGAATATTCAGGACTGATTTCCTTCAGAACGGACTGGTTGGATCTCCTTGCAGTCCAAGGGACTCTCAAGAGTCTTCTCCGACACCACAGTTCAAAAGCATCAGTTCTTTGGCACTCAGCTTTCTTTATGACCCAACTCTCACAACCATACATAGCAACTGGATAAGCCATAGCCTTGACTAGACAGACCTTTGTTGGCAAAGTAATGTCTCTGCTTTTTAATATGCTGTCTAGGTTGGTCATAACTTTTCTTCCAAGGAGCAAGTGTCTTTTAATTTCATGGCTGCAATCACCATCTGCAGTGATTTTGAAGCCACAAAAAATAAAGTCTCTCACTGTTCCATAGTTTCCCCATCTATTTGCCATGAAGTGATGGGACCAGATGCCATGATCTTAGTTTTCTGAATGTTGGGCTTTAAGCCAACTTTTCATCCTCCTCTTTCACTTTCATTGAGAGGCTCTTTAGTTCTTCGCTTTCTGCCATAAGGGTAGTGTCATCTGTGTATCCAAAGTTATTGATATTTCTCCCGGTAATCTTAATTCCAGCTTGTGCTTCATCCAGCCCAGCATTTCGCATGATGTACTCTGCATATAGGTTAAATAAGAGGGTGAAAATATGCAGCCTTCATGTACTCCTTTTCCAATTTGGAACCAGTCCGTTGTTCCATGTCCAGTTCTAACTGTTGCTTCTTGACCTGCATATAGGTTTCTCAGGAAGCAGGTAAGGTGGTCTGGTATTCCCATCTCTTTCAGAATTTTCCACAGTTCGTTGTTATCCACACAGTCGAAGGCTTTGGCATAGTCCTCCTTAGGTGGGTTTATTCCTAGGTATTTTATTACTTTTGTTATAAACAATCCCAATGGTAAATGGGATTGTTTCCTTAATATCTCTTTTTGATCTTCTGTTGTTAGTGTATAGGAATGCAAGAGATTTCAGAGTATTAATTTTGTATCCTGCAACTTTACTAAATTCATTTGTTAGCTCTAGGAGTTTTCCAGTGGCCTCTTTAGGATTTTCTATGTGTAATATCATGTCATCTGAAAACAGTGACAGTGTTACTTCTTTTCCAACTTGGATTCCTTTTATTTCTTTTTCTTCTCTAATTGCCCTGGCCAGTACTTCCAAAACTATGTTGAAAATTCAGGTGAGAGTAGATGCACCCTTGTCTTGTTCCTGATCTTAAAGGAAATGCTTTCAGTTTTTCACCATTGAGAATGATATTTGCTATGGGTTTGTCATATGGCAGTAGTTTCCCTCATGCTTACTTTATGGAGAATTTTTATCTTGAATGGGTGCTGAATTTTTCAAAAGCATTTTTGCATCTACTGAGAAGGTTGTATGGTTTTTATTCTTCAGTTTGTTAATATGGTGTATCACATTGATTTGCATGTATTGAAGAATCCTGCATCACTGAGATAAATCCTACTTGATCGCGATGTATTTAATGTGTTGTTGGATTCAGTTTGATAGTATTTTGTTGAGGATTTCTACATCTATGTTCATCAGTGATACTAGTCTACAATTTTCTTTTTTTGTGATATCTTTGTCTAATTTTGGTATCAGGGTGATGGTGGCCTTGTAGAATGAGTATGAGACTGTTACTCCCTTTGCAATTTCTTGAAAAAATTTGAGAAGGATAGATGTTATATCTTCTCTAAATGTTTGATAGAATTTGCCTGGTCATTTGACAGAATGGTCAGAAGTCATCTGGTTCTGGACTTTTGTTTGTTCGAAGATTTTTAATCACAGTTTCAATTTTATTGCTTGTGATTTTCTATTTCTTCCTGGTTCAGTATTGGAAAAGTTTTATTTTTCTAAGAGTTTATCCATTTCTTACAATTTGTCGATGTTATTGGCATGCAGTGGCTTGTAGTAGTATCTTAGGATCTTTTGTATTACTGTGGTGTCAGTTGTAACTTCTTTTTCATTTCTAATTTTATTGATCGGAGTTCTCTCCTTTTTTTCTTGATGAGTCTAGGTAAATGTTTCATCACTTTGTTTATCTTCTCAAAGAACCAGCTTTTAGTTTCATTGATCTTTGGTATTTTTCTCTTCTTTCTGTTTCATTTATTTCTGCCCTGATCTTTCTTTCTTTCCTTCTAGTAACTTTGGGTTTGTTTACTCTTCTTTGTCGGGTTACTTTCTGTGTAAGGTTAGCTTGTTCATTTGAGAATTTTCTTGTTTCTTGAAGTAGGATTTTACTGCTCTGAACTGTCCTCTGAGAACTGCTTTTGCTGCGTCCCATAGGTTTTGTTTTCATTATCATTTGTTTCCAAGCTATTTTTTTTAATTTCCTTTTTGATTTCTTTAGTGACTCTTTGATATTTAGTAGCAATATTGTTTAGCCTCCATGTGTTTGCTTTTTTTTTTTTTTAAGTTTTTTTTTCCTGTAATTGATTTCAAATCTCATAGCATTTTGGTCAGAAAATAGGCTTGATATGATTTCAATTTCCTTAAATTTAGATGTTATCTATCCTGGAGAATGTTCTGTGTACGCTTGAAGAAAGTGTATTCTATTCTATTTTTTGCATTTTTTTTTTTGGATGGAATGTCCTATAAATACCCACTAAGTCTATCTGGTATAATGTGTAATTTAAAGTTTGTGTTTCTTTATTAATTTTCCATCTGGATGATCTATGCATTGGCTCACCCATAAGTGTGTAAGTAGTGTTCAAGTACCTCACTGTTATTGTGTTACTGTCAATTTCCCCTTTTATGGCTATTAGCATTTATGTTATATATTGAGGTCCTCTTATGTTGGGTGCATAACTATTTACAATTTTTATATATTCTTGGATTGAATCTTTGGTCATTATGTAGTGTCCGTCTCTGTCTCTCATAATAGTCTTTACTTTAAAGTTTAGTTTGTCTATGGCTCACTTGAGTTTGGAGGCTAAGAAGTCCTAAGATTTGCATTTAGCCAGCGAGAGACTTAGGGTAACCAAGGTGCAGTCTCACTCTGAAACCAATAAGCTGAAGCCCCAGGACAACCTGATGTTTCAGTTCAAGTCCAAAGACCAGAGAAAACAAAAACAAAAACGATGTTCCAGAGCTCAAATCAGTTAGGCAAAAGGAGTTCCTCCTTACTCAACTTTTTCGTTCTGTTCGTGTTTTCAATTTATTGGATGAGGCCCTTCCACATTAGGAAGGGCAGGCTGCTTTGCTCAGTCTCACCATTGAAATGTTAATCACATTCCGTAATTCCTTCACAAACATACCCAGAATAACGTTTGATCAAAAGTCTGGGCATCCTGTGATCCAGTCAAGTTGACACACATTAACCATCACAGGTACACATACTATTGGTAATATATTAATTTTTATTATTAAAATTATTTAAACTTACTGTTAGATCATTTCTTAAAATGCTTATGGTAAACAGACAGCTCTCCAGCTTCCCCTACTCATTAGTTCAACTGGATACTTTCCTAGCGTCAACTGTATTTGAACCCAAACCTTTAAAATCATATAACTTCATTGAATTTTAGGAAAAAAATGATAAAAATACCAATGCAAAAAAGAATGAATCATTGTTTCATAAAGACTAGACTGAGCATTAAGAAGACTAGGTAAATGTAAGGTTATTCAAAACTTGCTTTAAGTTTAGCTGGTAACCTATTGGGAGGTAGCAGAGGACCTCAGAGGGGAGGACGCAGCGCTCAGATTCTCTCCCAATGTTTTTCGGTTCTTGTTTCATTTTAAAGAAATCGAAACTGAAAATCCTGGAGAGTTTGTTATTAGTGTAGTTCATGCAAAAAAGATGGCCAGGGGGAATTCCGATCAGGCAACTGCACTCAAAGATCTTGGCCCCAAATCAAAAGATTGGCAAATGGCTATATATATATGTTATATAAATATGTTAAAATATGCATTTAGGGAAGATAAAATAGTTCCAAAGATGAAGAGTGTGATAGTTGTACAATGATGTGAATGTTTGTGTCATAGAATTGTACACTTAAAAATGCATAAAACATTAAACTTTATGTTATCCATATTTTATCACACTCAAATATTAAATATGAAAATTAGGTTTATTTTTTCATATTCTGTGTTTCAACAAGTTTTTTTAAACTTATAAATGATTATATTTGATAAGAGGGCTTATTCTGTATTAAGTTGACTTTTATTTTAATTCAGTAGAAGAAAAGGATAACAATATGAAATTGAATGATTTGATGTAAAGAATCCCTTCTGTGATTTTTCAGTAAGGAGACATTAAATTTCCAACATTGCTCTAAATTTGAAGAAAAAAAGTGCTATTAAAAAACCTATATGAGGTGAGAGTAGTGTCTCTCAATCTAATGCAGTGCCAAGTTCTTAGGATACTTTTAGAAATGCAAGGAGATGTTTTTGGCGGTCACAGTAACTGGCATTTAGTGACTGGGCTGCAGAGATGCCAAACATCTTACAGCGCACAGAACCTTCATAATATCAAAGACACGCCCCTCCCAAAAGTCCCTAGTTACTCAGTGACCAATACTGAGGTACAGTCAATGTAGTTTTATTTTTTTTATTTTTTTTTTTTTTAGTTTTTTATTTTTTAAATTTTAAAATCTTTAATTCTTACATGCATTCCCAAACATGAACCCCCCTCCCACCTCCCTCCCCATAACAACTTTCTGGGTCATCCCCATGCACCAGCCCCAAGCATGCTGCATCCTGCGTCAGACATAGACTGGCGATTCAATTCACATGATAGTATACATGTTAGAATGTCATTTTCAATGTAGTTTTAAAATTATGCTTCAGTTTTGCATCAAATCTGTTGACTTTCTTATGAAATTTGAAGAAAGAGACACTCGTTTACTTTCTCTCACCTCGCTCCTTCTAACCTTACTTTTGATTAGTTTTACTATTCTGTACAGTGCTTGGGTGTATAACACTCATCTCCTGTTCTGAAACCATCATTCAAACAGTTGTTTACTCTTGATCCTCTTCTAAATAATTTGGTGCTCAACACCAGATCTTTCCATGCCCTGGCTTTTCTATTTCTGCACTCTTTACTTTGCTTCATCTACTAGGTTGCCTTGAGTTTGTCATACAATATATATTTTCTTTAATTGGAGTATCATTGATTTTTAATGTTGTGTTTCAGGTTACATATCAGACAATAGTTTTAAATTTTTATTCCAAGAAAAGCTCATGGAATTTTATTTCTTTATGTTCTTTCACCTTATTATCTATTTGCATTTATTTTAGGAGGTAACTTGATTGGGTTTAAAACTTTCAAGTCATGCATTCATTTCCTCAGAGTTTTATAGACACTGCTGCACTGTCTTTGGTTTTCAGAGTCGGATGGAAAAGTAAAATTTGAAATTTAGTCACTCAGTCACATCTGACTCTTTGCAACCCCATGCACTGTAGCCCTTCAGGCTCCCCTGTTCATGGAATTCACCAGCCAAGAACACTGGAGTTGGTTGCCATTTCCTTCTCCAATACCTGTATTATCATTTTAAAGATTTTTAAATTTTATTATAAATAGAACATTAGATTCAAATATTAAATATAAAATATGTAAATTATAAATAACCAAAATTAAACACTTTTAAATAGTCAGTCAAGAGCCGAAAGAATCACCAATATGCATCTGCCTATGGATTCCTTCTCTGCTCCATCTCCTCTTCCCCCTGAGGGAGCAACTTTCCTGTATGTTTATCCTGCCTTTGCAATATTCCAAACAGTTTTATCATGGATGGGCATATCCATAAATAATAAGGGCTTCCCAGGTGGCCCTGGTGGTAAAGAACATGCCTGCCAATGCAGGAAATGCAAGAGGCTCGAGTTTGATCCCTGAGTTGGGAGATCCCCTGGAGGAGGAAATGGCAACCCACTCCAGTATTCTTGCCTGGCGAATCCCATGGACAGAGGAGCCTGGCAGGCTACAGACCATAGGGTCACAAAGAGTTGGAAGCGACTTAGCATGCATGCATAAATGATATATTATTTCACTATGCCTTTTAAAATTTCACGTAATATTTCTAAAGATTCAGCTCTGTCACTTTGTGTTACTATAGAGCACTCTTTAATAGCATTATTGACAATTAATGTACACACTAGAAAGTTCACCCATTTAAAGTTTATAGTTCAACAACTGGCAGTATATATACAGACTTGTACAACCATCATCATTTTCTAATTTTAGAGTCATCACTTCCCCAAAACACTTTATGCCCATTAGCAATCATCCCTAATCTCTTCCTTCCTTTTTCTTCCATACCCTGTCTCACCACCACTGATCTGTTATACCGTCTGTATTACATATAAATTGTCCATGTATTTTTGGGTTACTCTCTGCTTCATCCTGTCACTCTCCATTTGTCGACCTTTCTAACTCTCTGCCAAAATCACACTGTTTTCATTATTACAGTTTACAGAAGATCTTCATACCTGGTACAAATTGTTACACTCAAATTCTTTAGGAGATTCAGTTTATCTTAGGTTTCTGTCTTTCCTTATACATTTTAGAATTAGCTTGCCCATTGCATGAAAAATTCTGCTAAGATTTTAAAACTATAGGCCAATTTGAGGGAGTATCCATCTTTAAAATATTAAGTATTACTATCCATAATGTGGTACATCTTTTCATTTATTTAGGTCCCTAATGACTTTCAAGTTTTATTCTTTTCTCTAGGTAAACCTTGTATGCCTTTTGTTAGATTTATTCCTAGAGACCTTATGTTTTTGCTGGAATTATAAATTGTACCTTTTAATTATTACATTTTAAAATGTTGATGGCCACTGTTTGTAAAGGCAATGAATTTTTGCATGTTGGTCTTAGAGCTGTATACAATAGGAGTAACGTTGCTAAACTCTTCTGTTATTGCTAATACGTTGTTTTTAGATTGTTTGTGGTTTTCTGTGTATGTAATCATAGTAACTGCAACTAGTGTTGGGTTTGTTCCTTTCTAGTCTTTGAAGTCCTTGTTTGCTTTTCTTATTGTCTGGCTAGAGCCTTCAGCTTTAGTGACAATCAAAATATGATAGCAAGCAAATGTCCTTTTTCTGATTTTAAATGGGATGCTTCTAACTTATCATCATTAAGAATGATGTTTACTGAAGCTTTAGTAGATATCTTCATTCAAGTAAAGTAAAAATCCTCTTCCACTCAAAGTCTGCAAAGACTTTTCATGCTGAATCAAAGCTTAACTTTATCCAATTTTTTGAGGGGGGGTTTCTATTGAGATTATATATTAGTTTTCCTTTTTAATCTATTATGGTGGGTCACAATTCTAGATTTTCTAATGTTAAACTACTCTAGCATTTCTGGGATAAACTCAACTAAGTCATGATAAATAAACTAAAACAAAACAGTAGATTTGATATTTTGTTTCGCTTGTTGAGTGAGATTGGTCTATAATTTCTATTCTCAGATTGTACTTGTCTGTTTTGGGTACTCAGATTATGTAGAATGATTTATAGAGTAGTTCTTATTTTTCTACTTGCTGAGTAAATCCATAAAAGATAGAAATTACTGTTGAATGTTTAGTGATTTCCTAAATCCTATAAAATTTCCTGGAGTTGGTCTTTCCTTGTAGGAATATTTTAAATTATTGATTCAATTGCTTTAATGGTTTTAGGACTATTCAAGTTTTGTAATTCTTAAGTCAGTCTTTAAGTTATGTTTTTCTAAGAATTGTTTTATCTAGGTTTTTTAATTATTGGCATAAAATCGCTCATGGTATTTTCTTTCTGCACTCTATCTATATTTACATTCCCCTTTTAGTCCTTTTGTACTCTCTTTTTTCTTAATTGGTCTTGCAAAAGGATTGTCTCTTTCATTAGTCTTTTCAAAAAGTTAAATTATAACTTTAATGATGTTTCTATTATCCCTTTGTTTTCAATTTCATGGAATTCTCTTATTTTCATTGTTTCTTTTGTTCTCTTTGTTTATTTCTTGTTCCTTTCTAAATACTTCAGATGGATGCTTGGTTCATTTTCAGATTTTCCTATTGTAAGCATTATGGCTGACAGATATCACTCAAAAATAGTAGTCTTGACATGTTAATTTTCATTATAATTTAGCTATACTTAAAAACTTCACTGTGATTTCTTTTTTAAAAATTTTATCGGAGTACAGTTGATTTACAAAGCTGTGCTAGTTTCTGCTGCACAGCAAAGTGAATCAGTTATACATGTACATATATCCACTCTTTTTTAGATTCTTTTCCCATATGGGTCATTATAGAGTACTGAGTGGAGTTTCCTGTGCTTTATAACAGGTCTTTATTAGTTATCTATTTTATATAGTAGTATGTATATGTCAATCCCAGTCTTCCAAATTATCCCTCCTCCACCTTCATCTTTCTCTACTGGTAATCGTAAGATCGTTTCCTACATCTCTGACCCTAAATAAGTTCATTTGTACCATTTTACAAGATTCTACATATAAGCGATAATCACGTATTTGTCTTTCTCTGTCTGACTTCACTCAGTGTGGCAATCTCTAGATCCATGCATGTTGGTGCAAATGGCATTATTTCATTCTTTTTTAATGGCTGAGTAATATTCCATTGTATATATGGAATCTCTATTCATTCTTTGTCAGTGGATATTTAGGTTGCTTCTATTTCCTGGCTGTTGAAAACAACGCTGCAATGCATGCCTGGTGCATGTATCTTTTTGAATTATAGTTCTCTCTGGTGTGCTGTGGTTCATGGGGTCACAAAGAGTCGGACATGACTGAGTGCCTGAACTGAACTGAACTGGATATATGCCCAAGAGTGAGATTGCTGGATCACATGGTAACTCTTTTTTTCTTTCTTAAGGAAATTTTTACTGTTCTCCGTAGTTGCTGTACCAATTTACATTCCCACCAACAGTTTAAGAGGGTTCCCTTTTCTTCACACCCTCTCCAGCATTTATTGTTTGTAGAATTTTTGACGATGGCCATTCTGATGACTAGTGTGAAGTGATACCTCATTGTAGTTGTAATTTGCATTTCTCTAATAATTAATGATATTGAGCATCTTTTCATGTGCTTTTTGGCTATCTAAAAAATGTCTTTGTTTCACTCTAAGATTTGATAATACCTATTTCCTCTCAACACTGAAAATATATACATATATATGTATATATATGTGATTCTATTGCCTTCTATTTCCTGTTATTATAGTGGAACAGTCTGCTGTCTATGAAATAATCATTTCTTTGTGATATCTTTTGGCTTTGGCCACTTTAAAAAAGTTTGTCTTCTCTTCTTCTTCGTGAAAACACCAAATGGCGGATGACGCCGGTGCTGCGGGAGGGCCCGGAGGCCCCGGGGGCCCCGGAATGGGAGGCCGCGGTGGCTTCCGCGGAGGCTTCGGTAGTGGCGTCCGGGGACGGGGTCGCGGCCGGGGCAGAGGCCGCGGAGCTCGCGGAGGCAAGGCCGAGGACAAGGAGTGGCTCCCCGTTACCAAGCTGGGCCGCTTGGTCAAGGACATGAAGATCAAGTCTCTGGAGGAGATCTACCTTTTCTCTCTGCCCATCAAGGAGTCTGAGATTATTGACTTTTTCCTGGGAGCATCCCTCAAGGATGAGGTTTTGAAGATTATGCCTGTGCAAAAGCAGACCCGTGCTGGCCAGCGGACCAGGTTCAAGGCGTTTGTTGCTATTGGGGATTACAACGGACATGTCGGTCTGGGTGTCAAGTGCTCCAAGGAAGTAGCCACTGCCATCCGTGGGGCCATCATCCTGGCCAAGCTGTCCATCGTCCCCGTGCGAAGAGGCTACTGGGGGAACAAGATCGGCAAGCCCCACATGGTTCCTTGCAAGGTGACTGGCCGCTGGCGGCTCTGTGCTGGTGCGCCTCATCCCTGCCCCCAGAGGCACCGGCATCGTCTCCTCCCCTGTGCCCAAGAAGCTGCTGATGATGGCCGGCATCGACGACTGCTACACTTCTGCCAGGGGCTGCACTGCCACCCTGGGCAACTTCGCCAAGGCCACTTTTGATGCCATTTCCAAGACCTACAGTTACCTCACCCCTGACCTCTGGAAAGAGACGGTGTTCACCAAGTCTCCATATCAGGAATTCACTGACCATCTTGTGAAGACCCACACCAGAGTCTCCGTGCAGAGGACACAGGCCCCAGCTGTAGCCACCACATAATTTTATAAAGGGAATAAAGTGAATGAAACCAGTTAAAAAAAAAAAAAAGTTTGTCTTTGTTGCTCTACAGAGTCACTAAGAGGTAACATCTAGGCATTGATTTTCTTGTCATTTCTCCTGCTTGGGAAACTGTGCTTTGCAAAAATGTAGATTAATAGCTTTCAGCATTTCTGGAGCTCCTTGATTAGCTTTATTCTCTCTTGTTGTGACCCTTACTGACATATGTTTTACTCATTTTATCCTCAGTATTTTAAATTATTCTCTTATATTCCAGGCCTTTTTCTTTCTGAATTTTATTTTGATTAAATTATTAACTTCTTCCTTCAAGTTCATTAATTATTTCAAATGTGACTAATCTGCTCTTTAAAATACTTCGTTTGTTCTTTCACCACTTACATATTTTTGTTTAAATATCCCATTTAGTTATTTTTCAGAACTGCCTGATCATTCCTGATAGTTTTCTGCTGCTTGTTCATGCTTCTGATTCTATGCTTCATTTCTTGAAGTACTTCATAAGCAGCTATTCTGTATCTGACAGCTGTAACATAGATGGCTTACTTCCTTGTGTGCTTGGCGGCCTTAGCTGTGAACCAATATTTGCCCACTTATAAACTGGGAATCTGATGGGTTATTCTGTAGGATGTATTCCTAAGGAAATCTGGTTTGTTTCTGCTGGGACTGGGGCCATTTAAGCTCTCCTGGAGAGTCCTGGACTAATGCAGAATCTCAGGTTTAGTGCCCTTTCTTTGCTGTTAACTCTGGATTTAGTGTCAAAACTGCAGTATAAATAACTGGCATTTTCTCTCAGCATAACCCAGTTTCTCTCCTTTGCTTTTTGTTCAGCATATTTATCTGTTCATTGCTCCAAGCTCCACTTTTCACTCAGCTTTGTTCATTTGGGATGGGGGAGAGAGGAGGACTGGCCTTGGAGATGATTTTACCTATTTCTATGGAGTACAGCAGTGAACCAAAATGTCCTATTTAGGATCTAGTTGGTTTCCACCACACAGTAGCTTGTCTGTCATTGCTGCTGGAAGTGGCAGTTCTATTCTGAATCTAAGTTCAATAAATAAAACTCGTGTCCTGATCATTCTGTCTTCATTTTCCCAGCACAAGCTTCCCTATTATGACTTAAAGGATGGTATAATTATTTTTAAATTTTCAATTTACAAATAAGGGAATTGGGTAAGTGACCCAATTCATGATAAAGGGGGACTAGAAACTATTTTATGCCCAATCCAGTAGACTTTTCAATAACTCCTACTACTCTTTAGACCTGATTTTAGAAGACATGTTTAATTAAATTCCACCTGTGTTTATATTATAACCTGGTCTATAATTTTATTTTTTATGTAGATACACATGTCCGTGTTTAATCTCATACATATATAAATCAAGCCTAAATAGAAACTATTATAAATACAATTTAATCTGTATAGAGGCATGACTATAAGGGAAACACCTTGGAGACCCAAAAGGAAACTACAGAATCCCAATCTTGTCTATCTGTAATAAGCATGGCCTTTAAGATCAAAATAATTGTACACACAGAACATTTGCTTTTACTTATGCACAAAAGCAAACAATTGCTGGTGAAGATGAGAATGACTTGGATTAACTATGTTAATCCACATTATGCTATGTCTCAAGTAGTTTTTTGAAATAATCTTTCCACTAATTCATAGGGTGAAATTATAAATTATATGAATACACCAATGAAGAAAAAAATGTGGGATTCCTTGTGGACACATCATCTGTCCTCAGGAAATCTGTCAACATAAACAGTTGCTAGCATAGCACACAATTAATAATGATTAATAATCCCTCTCCCAGCCCAGGGAGAGCAAGGGTGAAACCCGGAGGCAATCAGTGAAGCAGTCCTTTCAATTTAGGGCAGTCTGCTATCAGAGAACCTGGGAGGAAAGGATTAGAAATACACCCTGTGATCTACCAGCATTCCAACAAAGTTATGAATAGCTGCCACAAGTGACCTTGGGATTTTTTAAATTCCATCCGATAGTTTCTATTTTACTAATTTTGTTTAGAAGTATTTTTAAAGTTAAAATAATAATGAGTTAATATCCTAAGCTTCATCTTAGATACTTCGAGGATTAAGGGTGGAGAGATAATATTTTTTTAAGTACTTTTCAGGTGATTTGGCCATATTACTTATCCCTTTGCAAAAGTTTTCAGAGATTCTCCCCACCCCCCTGCCCCAGAGGTATTTAAGTGAATTATTTTTTATGTCCTTGTTGATAAGGTACCTACAAGTCCCCCCCAAACCCCGCCCCGCCACCCCGCCAGCCTTTGGACTTTCCCATTCAAGTTTTAATTCTCCATCCCCCTGCCCCCTACCAAAAAAACCCACAACAAACCAACACCACCCTCTGGCATGCAGCTCCACTTGTCAAAACCAGGTATTGTTTTAGTCAAATGTGATACTAGTTTGAATATAGTTAGGCTGAGGCATTTTCTTTGGGGGTGGGACTGAAAACCTTTTAAAATCTGTGTTGCTAAGATTGTTCACAGCACAGTGCACATCTGCTATGACTCTTGAAAAACATTAACAGATGAAGATGTTTATTAATTCAATGGGTGAGAATTGAGGGGTGGAGCTTGGGCCTGTATCACCCCTTGAACGGTGGGAGGCACTAAGAGAAGTCAATTTGGAGGGAAGGGGACACAGAAGAAGGTGGTTTCAACAAACCAAGTCTGTAACTGGCATCTCCAGAGTCAACTTCTAGTTTTTTTTTTCTTCCAGTTTGAGATTTAATTGACCTACAGCACTGTATAAGGTGTAGAGCATAATGAATCAACTTACATGTATGTCATGAAATGATGACCACAATAAGTGTAGAGAACAGTCATCATCTCATATACATACATAATTTTGTAGGTATATAAATAAATATACAAAATATTAAAAAATATTTTCCTTGTGATGGTAACTCACAGGATTTACTCTAACAACTCTACTTCTAATGATTATTAATTGATTAATAATCTGTAAATGGTTATTAATTTAGTGAATTTTTCAGGGCTTTTGTTTCTTCTTTTCAACTTCTACCTTATATAGTAGCATGGAACTTCATAGGAGATACGCTTTTTCCCTACACCAGGGGATCTTCCCCACTCAGGGCTCAAACCTGTATCTCTTTGCCTCTTGGATTGGCAGGCGTGTTCTTTACCACTAGCGCCACCTGGGAAGTCCATTTATATTACACATACTTTCAAATACAAGCTTCCAGGGTGGCTCAGTGGTAAAGAATGCCTACAATGCAGGAGACTCTGGGTCAGGAAGATCCCCTGGAGAAGGAAATGGCAACCCACTCCAGTATTCTTGCCTGGGAAATCCCATGGACAGAGGAGCCTAGCGGGCTGCAGTCCATGGGGTCACAAAACAGTGTAACAGGACTTAGCGACTAAATAACAACAATATCTTTCAAATCTGCTCTAAAGCTTAAGTGTGAAATTACTGATTTATTTTTACCTGAAAAATCTAACAAGCCCTCCCCGCTCCCAGGGGAGTGGTCCTTGTATGTGGGTGTGAAAGAGTACTCCAACCAATTCGTTGTGCCCGGAGCGTTTTAAAATGAGATACCATCAACTTAAACATCCTGTGCCTTATAAGTTGCCTTGTGTTACTATTATTCTTAATAGCAATGATAGTTTCACTTGTTAAGGAAATCAGCCAATTCTGAGTTAACAATGGGAGTAGTTGGTATCTCGTAACACAAGTTGGAGAAGGAAATGGCAACCACTCCAGTATTCTTGCCTGGAGAATCCCAGGGACAGCGGAGCCTGGTGGGCTGCCATCTATGGGGTCGCATAGAGTCAGACTGAAGCAACTTAGCAGCAGCAGCATAACACAATCATTTCTGATTGCCTGAGGAGATGTTAAATCCCTGGAGTCAGAAGTTAGGGCAGTGAGAGAAGCTGGTTACCCCTGGAGCCCAGTGGGAAGCAAGTGACAGTTGGCATTTTCTCAGGAGAGCCAGTTTACTCATTATTTCAGTGTTTGTGTGTGTGAACACCTTCAAAGCAAAATTAATTTCCCTTTTGGATTACTTAGGATATTATTTTTAATGCTGAAGTTTTCCACATCATCCTGAGCACCTTTTTTCCCCTCAGAATGATTAAGTAAAGAAAAAAGTCACATGATTGTTTCTAGCAGCACATAAAAAGTAAGATTTTGAGACATTTTATTTATTATTTCCTATGATTTTGTGTAGATATTCTGTGATGCATGTTCTCCAGAGAGGACAAAAAATGAAACAAAAACATTTAGTGTTATATACTAAAATGAAATTTGTTTTATTGGAATGAGGTGGTGAAGCTCTGCTCAAAATCTCTAAAAATGAAATTCCACCTACTTCTGTCTATAGCCGAGCTCTCCAGCCTCCAAGTGGCAGATGCATAAGTCCTGTCAAATTATCAGTGACATTAGATCAGAAAGAAAGTGCGCAATAAATGGAACGTACTTGAATCATTCCAAAACCATTCCCCGCCCCGACTCCCGGTCCATGGGAAAAATATCTCCCGAGAAATCAGTTCGTGGTGCCCAAAAGGTTGGGAACCACTGGTCTAAAAAAATCCCAAACCACTGAAACCTAAATCTTGCTAATCAAGAATAGCTCAGAATATCAAGGCCACTCTGGACCTGCCTGAAGTCCTGTCTATTTCACGTCTGTCACCCCGTCTCTGGTCTGTGAGCGAATGGAGGGGCGAAAGGCCTTTCTTCATCTATCCAGCCGCTCCCACTCCTGCCAGAGCATCTCTGGGCTGTGCCTAGGGAACAAGAGGCAAGTCAGAGGAGCATGAAATCAGCCCCAGTTTCCGCTCCCTCTTCTTACCACCCCCCCCCCATCCCATCAAGACCTCCAATTCCCAGTGGCTGGAGGAGCTTCATACCTGTCTAGGTCCCCTCGGCCAAATGCACATGGGCAGCCTCTCGAGAAGAACACATTCCGAGCTTCCAGACAGTTAGTGTCACTTCCTTTGTGCTAAACTTTTAGATGATTTGCCAAGCTTTAGGCATGTTTGGGGAGAATTTTGCTGTCCCTTCCTTAGGAAGGGCTTACTAGAAATGGGCTTTTAATATTCTTACAAGCAGCTGTGTTTAAGATGAGCTTAATAAGTTATTATTAATACATAATTATTAAGTAATTAAATAAATTATTCAGTAACTCTAGATAAGATGCACCATGACAGTAAAGGGTGGAAAATAATCTAATATTTCAACTTTATTTTTTTAATTTTATATTGGAGTATACTTAACAATGTTGTGTTTCAGGTGTACAGCAAAGTGATTTATTCATACCTATACATGTATCTATTCTTTTTCAAGTTATTTTCCCATTTATGTTATTATAGAGTATTGAACAGAGTTCCCTGTGCTATACAGGAGGTCCTTGTTGGTTATCTATTTTAAACATAGCAGAGTGTACATGTCAATCCCAACCTCCCAATCTATCCCTGACCCCAACCTTTCCCACCTGGTAACTATAAGTTCGTTCTCAAAGTCTGTGAGTCTGTTTCTGTTTTGTAAATAAGTTCGATCGTCTAATTTTTTAAATATTCCACACATAAGTGATATTACATGATATGTCATTCTGCGTTGACTTCACGCAGTATGATAATCTCCAGGTATGTTGCTGCGAATGGCATTATCTCATTCTTTTTAATAGCTGAGTAATATTCCATTGTATATAGGTACCACATCAGCTGCTGATGGACATTTCGGTTGCTTTTATGTCTTAGGTATTGTAAATAGCACTGCTATGAACAAGAATGTATCCTTTTTAACCATGTTTTTCTCTGGACATATGCCCAGGAGTGGGATTGCTGGATCATATTTTTAGTTTCTGAAGGAGCCTCCATACTAATATTTCAATACTATGTAAGGTTGTGTACAAGTGAATTCAAGAGAAAGGTTCTGATGAAACAGATTAATCTTAAAAATAAGGCACACTAAGGGCAAAGTACATACAGGGAAGTTGTATGGATTTGAGAAGGAGCAGTGAAATTCTTTTTGATGAAGTTTAGTGGTATGAGCTTCTTTTGAACTGTCTATATGTTTTAGGTTAGATGAGAAAGTAGCAACTTAGGAAAGCAAATGGATCTTTGCTCTTCAGTTCAGTTCAGTCGCCCAGTCATATCCAGCTCTTTGCGACCCCATGGACTGTGGCACGCCAGGCTTCCCTGTCCATCACCAACTCCGAGAGCTCTTAGAATGGCAAATAAGCTTTGCTCTTGGAATGGCAAATAAGCTTCTCCCCTCTTTTAAAGTGAGAACCAGCAGGCAAAGATCATTGTTCAGTTCAGTTCAGTCGCTCAGTCATGTCTGACTCTTTGCGACCCCATGAACTGCAGCACGCCAGGCCTCCCTGTCCGTCACCAACTCCTGGAGTTCACTCAGACTCATGTCCATCAAGTCAGTGATGCCATCCGGCCATCTCATCCTCTGTCGTCCCCTTCTCCTCCTGCCCCCAATCCCTCCCAGCATCAGAGTCTTTTCCAATGAGTCAACTCTTCGCATAAGGTGGCCAAAGTATTGGAGTTTCAGCTTTAGCATCAGTCCTTCCAATGGACACCCAGGACTGATCTCCTTTAGGATGGACTGGTTGGATCTCCTTGCAGTCCAAGGGACTCTCAAGAGTCTTCTCCAACACCACAGTTCAAAAGCATCAATTCTTCGGCGCTCAGCTTTCTTCACAGTCCAACTCTCACATTCATATAAGACCACTGGAAAAACCATAGCCTTGACTAGACGGACCTTTGTTGGCAAAGTAATGTCTCTGCTTTTTAATATGCTATCTAGGTTGGTCATAACTTTCCTTCCAAGGAGTAAGTGTCTTTTAATTTCATGGCTGCAGTCACCATCTGCAGTGATTTTGGAGCCCGCAAAAACATAAAGTCTGCCACTGTTTGCACTGTTTCCCCATCTATTTCCCATGAAGTGATGGGACCAGATGCCATGATCTTCGTTTTTGAATGTTGAGCTTTAAGCCAACTTTTCTACTCTCCTCTTTCACTTTCATCAAGAAGCTTTTTAGTTCCTCTTAAGTGCTACACGCAATATGCCAGCAAATTTGGAAAACTCAGCAGTGGCCACAGGACTGGAAAAGGTCCGCTTTCATTCTAATCCCAAAGAAAGGAAATGCCAAACAATGCTCAAACTACTACACAATTGCACTCATCTCACACGCTAGTAAAGTAATGCTCAAAATTCTCCAAGCCAGACTTCAGCAATACGTGAATCGTGAACTTCCAGATGTCTAAGCTGGTTTTAGAAAAGGCAGAGGAACCAGAGATCAAATTGCCAACATCTGCTGAATCATAGAAAAAGCAACAGAGTTCCAGAAAAACATCTATTTCTGCTTTATGGACTATGCCCAAGCCTTTGACTGTGTGGATCACAATAAGCTGTGGAAAATTCTGAAAGAGATGGGAATACCAGACCACCGGACCTGCCTCCTGATGAACCTATATGCAGGTCAGGAAGCAACAGTTAGAACTGGACATGGAACAATGGACTGGTTCCAAATAGGAAAAGGAGTACGTCAGGGCTGTATATTGTCACCCTGCTTATTTAACTTATATGCAGAGTACATCATGAGAAATGCTGGGCTGGAAGAAGCACAAGCTGGAATCAAGATTGCTAGGAGAAATATCAATAACCTCAGATATGCAGATGACACCACCCTTATGGCAGAAAGATCACTGTTACTAGAGAAAAACATAAGGTTTTATAGAAACTTCCGCAGAGAGCTTTGATGGACAAGTCCTGGAAAGCTCCATATTTAAACCGGGACCTACATAAGCCCAGTGTGTGTGTGTGTGCTAAGTTACTTCAGTTGTGTCCTACTCTTTGTGACCCTATGGACGGTAGCCCTCCAGGCTCCTCTGTCCATGGTATTCTCCAGACAAGAGTACTAGAGTGGGTTGCCATGCCCTCCTCTGGGGGATCTTCCCGGACTGGGGATAGAACTCACGTCTTTTACATCTCCTGCACTGGCAGGTGGATTCTTTACTGCTGAGCTACTGGGAAAGCCCCAGAGAGAGACTCAGTGACTGAGAAGAGCTAAATGTTAGTGAGGTACTTGTCTGTACCTGGACACATGTATTTCTTGAGTCCTAGCTTTATAAAAAGTATACTTAAAATGTAGTGTCTGTTTTATTATATGGCTTTTAATTAAAGAGTGCTCCTTTATGTTTGTATTTACATGATACAATGAGGTTTTATTTTATAGGAGAAAATAATAATTGTTCTTTGGCGAGGTTCAAACATGCCATAAGAAGTCCTAACCAGAATCATACCACCCAGCATGGGCATCCACCAGGCAGAACTCAAACTTCCTGGTGTGTCAAATGATACAAGACATGGGAATAAAGTGAACAGTTTAAGGAGCATTCATTATTACATTTACTTGGGAGATATTTTCTGAGCATCTCTATTCATTCTGCTCCATCTCAAAGGCCAAGATTCCTTACCACATCCCAGAAACCAAAGGGGACGAATAAATCTAGACAAAACATTTCATCTAAGTCTAAAGAAATCCACCTCAAATGTTATGAAATTTTTGTGTGGGGCCCTGTATTTTTCTTCTTCAATATAAATCATTCTCAGCCCCACTGAGACTTAGAATAAAGGAGATAAGGTAGAAAGAAAAAAAAGAATCAGAAATTCCAAAGTGAAAGAATTGCTTGAAGACAGTCAGGCAAAAACCAGGGAGCCAAAAATTAATGTTTTCCTATAAAGGATGTAGGATGAGTTGTTGGGCTATTAAACGGATACAGGAGGATGCAGAAAGGGCCATAAGAAGGATTTATTGTTGTTGGGAGAGTTTTCACCTAGCATTTCCTGACTTTTGGGCTTTCAACTTCATAGTCAGATATTCTACTCTGGCAGTTAAAAAAAAAGCTTATGTGATAAAATTAATACTATGAAGAAATGAGTTGTTCAGGCACTAAGTCATGTCTAACTCTTTGAAGTCCCATGAACTGCAGCACACTAGGCTTCCCTGTCCTTCTCTGTCTCCCAGAGTTTGCTCAAACTCATGTCCATTGAGTTGGTGATGCCATCCAACCATCTCATCCTCTGTCGTCCCCTTCTCCTCTTGTCCTCAAGCTCTACCAGCATCAGGATCTTTTCCAGTGAGTTGGCTCTTCGCATCAGGTGGCCAAAGTATTGGAGTTTCAGCTTCACCGTCAGATCTTCTAATGAATAGTCAGGGTTGATTTCCTTTAGGATTGACTTGTTTGATCTCCTTGCTGCCCAAGGACTCTCAAGAGTCTTCTCCAACACCACAGTTCGAAAGCATCAATTCTTCAGCACTCAGCCTTTTTAATGGTCCAACTCTCACATCTGCACATGACTACTGGAAAAACCATAGCTTTGACTATGTGGACCTTTCTCAGCAAAGTGATGTCTCTGCTTTTTAATATACTGTCTAGGTTTGTCATGGCGATTATTCCACAGAGCAAGTGTCTATTTTAATTTTGTGGCTGCAATCACCATCTACATTTATTTTGGAGCCCAAGAAAATAAAAGGTCACTGTTTCCACTTTTCCCCCCATTTATTTGCCATGAAGTGATGGGACCAGATGCCATGATCTTTGTTTTTGAAATACTGAGTTTTAAGCCAGCTTTTTCACTCTCCTCTTTAACTTTTATCAAGAGGCTCTTTAGTTCCTCTTTGCTTTCTGCCATAAGGGTAGTGTCATCCACATATCTGAGGTTGTTGATATTTCTCCCAGCAATCTTGATTCAAGCTTGTGAGTCTTCCAGCCCAATATTTCACATGATATACTCTGCATGTAAGTTAAATAAGCATAGTGACAATATACAGCCTTGATGTACTCCTTTCCTGATTTGGAACCAGTCTGTTGTTCCACGTCCAGGTCTAACAGTTGCTTCTTGTCCTGCTTACAGGTTTCTCAGAAGACAGGTAAGGTTGTCTGGTATTCCCATCTCTTTAAGAATTTTCCAGTTTGTTGTGATCCACGTAGTCAAAGACTTAGCATAGTTAATAATGCAGAAATAGATGTTTTTTGGAACTCTCTTGTTTTTTTTTTTATGATCCAGTAGATGTTGGCAATTTGATCTCTGTTTCCTTTGCCTTTTCTAAATCTCGCTTGTACATCTGGAAGTTCTCGGTTCATGTACTCTTGAAGCCTAGCTTGAAGGTTTTTGAGCATAGCCTTACTAGCATGACAGTGAAGTTGCTCAGTCATGTCTGACTCTTTG
This sequence comes from Ovis canadensis, assembly GCF_042477335.2. Lineage (NCBI taxonomy): Eukaryota > Metazoa > Chordata > Mammalia > Artiodactyla > Bovidae > Ovis > Ovis canadensis. The sequence goes on along the minus strand of NC_091248.1, from coordinate 30,403,200 downwards.
CGACCCCATGGACTGCAGCGTGCCAGGTTCCTCCATACATGAGATTTTCCAGACAAGAATACTGGCGTGGGTTGCCACTTCCTTCCCCAACTAGCATGTGAAATGAGTGCAATTGTGTGGTAGTTTGAACATTCTTTGGCATTGCCTTTCTTTGGGATTGGAATGAAAACTGACCTTTTCCAGTCCTGTGGCGACTGCTGAGTTTTCCAAATTTGCTGGCATATTGAGTGCAGTACTTTCACAGCACCATCTCTTAGGATTTGAAAAAGCTCAGCTGGTTCCATCACCTCCACTAGCTTTCTTCATAGTAATGCTTTCTAAGGCCCAATTAGCTTCACACTCTAGGATGTCTGGCATGAGGAAATGAGAGAAGAGGTGAGTTAGGCTGATTTGAAGGAAAATGTTTCAGAAGAAAGGAATAAATACATTCAATTATGTTTTTGAGATGATGGCTAAAAGGCAGTAAGAGTTCCAAGCCCAATGGTTGGGACCAGCAATGATTTCAAGTCAGATGCTGGGATGATTTATAACAGTAATCTCTAGGCAAGAGAATTTCTTGAAGGAATCTAGTACAGTGTCAAAGAAGATAAATCCAGTGCTTAGCTATTACCCTATGATTCATGTGATGGAATTAATAGCAGTTCCCTAAGCCAAGATTTAGTCTAGAATATGTGCCTTTCTAGCAAATAGAGTGGTTAGTAGTTGTTATAGTGATTCTAACTCTAAACTAGTGTGGTCAGTATAAAAAGTGACTGCTACAATCTGTGAGCCATTTGCTTTATAGCCAGATGAAGTCACAAACATAAAAGAAAGCTCTGGATTATCTCTTGTATCTTCTTCACATTAATATCTCACATATATTTTAACAACTTGAAAAAAGTGTTAGAAATATAGGGTTTAGAAAGAATTGCACAGAATCTCTCTCCTAAGCCTGTCTACAGCTTTAGTAACCCTAAGAAGACATCCTGACTAAATAGTGAACTTATTTTCAGAGAAGAAATTTAAAAGATAGAAGCAATAGCTACTTTCCCAAGTCATCCTGTTTCCACCTCTACCTGCCCCATTATAAAAAGCATCTATCCTCTGAACACTTTATTCTCCAAAGTCAATAGACAACTGAATTATGAACCCAGGAGCATTAGCCAGGTCTTCATACAAACCACCTACTTCAGACACCCAGGTAACAGTGAGCACCCATTTCCTTCAGGTCATCAGTCAGCATAATACTGCTAAGGTGCGTTTTAAACTGATAATGTTTTAGAGAATAACAAAACAGCAAATAAATGTTTTTTTTTTATGTTTTCCTATGTGTTAAACATTAAGTAAAGGGTTTATTTTTATTTGAAGGATAATAAGGATATTTATTTTATTTGAAGGATAATTTTATTTGAAGGCTTTACACTGTTACATTGGTTTCTGCCATACAATACCCTGGATGAGTCATAACCGTATGTATATGTATGTATGTATGTATGTATGTATGTATGTATGTATATATCCCCTCCCTCTTGGGCTCCCCCCATCCTGCCCCTCTAGGTTGTCACAGAGCACCAGGCTGGGTTCCTTGTGTTATATAGCAGCCTCCTACTTGCTAGCTGTTTTGCACATGGTAGTAAATACATGTCAATGCTCAGTTTGCCCCCCTCTCCTCTTCTCCCGCTGTATCTACAAGTCCATTCTCTACATCTGTTTCCATTCAGTCCCTGAAAATAGATTCATCAGTCCACTTTTCTAGATTCCATATCTATGCTTTAATATAGGATATTTGTTTTTCTCTTTCAACTTACTTCACTCTGTGTAACAGGCTCTAGGCTCATCCACCTCACTAGAACTGATTCAAATGTGTTCCTTTTTATGGCTAATATTCCACTGTATATACATATCACAACTTCTTTATCCATTTATCTGTTGATGGACATCTGGGTGGCTTTCACGTCCTGCTTATTGTAAATATAAGCGAAGGGGTTTTAAAGAAATAAGACAACAAATGTAAACTCTGTGAACAGGGACTGTGCCTTATGCTATCTTACAGGGAACAGATATGCATGAATGAGCTCGTTTACTCTCCACCATCTTATGAGGAAAGAAGGGCAGGTACCTTCCTCCTAATCGTTAAAGGAGGATGCCGATAAACAGATGTTACGTGGCTTGCTGAGAGTGGTGGGCAGCATCAGCTCTAGGGAGGTGTACCAGGGAGACAGGGTCCAGTGTGGCCCTTCTCCTGAGTGAACACTTGGCAGCTTGTCTTTATGCTTAGCAGGAACCATGACTAAGTTCAGAACAGGTAGACTCAATCCTGGCCGACTCTCCTGAGCCAACTACTGAGTGATGAGGAATCTCTTAGGTCACTTTGATCTGAATCAGTCCATTCTCATACTACCATCTATTTTTTTCTACCAGAAAAAATTGCTTTACTCAATATTATTTACAGACACTATTGCCAGTAGTTGCCACATATTTGCTATTCACTACTGGCTAGGCTCTCTGCTAAGCAGTTGACATATAATAGCTCCTTTAATTCTTATCTCAACACTATCTCAAACATCATGCCCATTTTAAAGAGAAGAAAATGGAGGTTCAATGAGGTCATGTAACTTGTCTAACATCAAGGAATTAAAGCTAGAGCTGCCAAACTTCATGGTTTGTAAATGTGTCTTCCTCGCTATATTTACTAGCTATTCTATGATGTGAGTAATCAGCTGATGGTGCAGACACGTTTTAATACTGTGAGTGTATTTCTAGACACTTTTATTTCTTAAAGGAAACAGATGCCTCTTTGAATAATGGAGACTGAAGAAAAGGGAGGGAATCCACTTGTTGGGAGGCATGTTCCATCCAAACTAATGTGATAAAACAGGGAGAAACATAAAAATGTATCACATTCATGAATAGAGAGCCATGAAACTGAATTAACTGGGATGACTACTGACTGAACCAGTAAAAGGACGTATCTAATGAAAACACCCAGCAGGACTCCTAAAATTCACTCACCGTTCACATTCTAGACATCCTGTGTTATCTCATTTTAGGTAGTGATATTTCTCACCTTTTCAGAAAAAAACTGCTTGTTCCACCTAGTTCCTTAGGCTACAGCAATGTTTCTCAACCTTATTTATTTTTTTTCATTATTGCTCCCTCAAAAAGAAGAAAATAATTTAAATACTCCTTTATAGAGAAATGAAATACTGGGATAAGATCTGTTGGGTAGGGCTGAGTTTTAATGTCTAAGACATTTTTGCGCTGTTGAAAATGTTTGGGTTATAAAGCTACTTGAACCTTTCTTCATCATAAATACGTGCTATGACTTCTAAACTGCAAGGGATTATGTCTAAATAACAAGCACTCAGGAAATGCATGTGGATGGTTGGCAAAGCATTTCATGGGTGTCTCATTAACTCAGTGTACAGCAAGTTAGCCCACTTGATCTATAGCTCCTGCTAACTATAAGGCCGTTTGTTCAGTGGCACAGGCTGCTCAGATGGTGGCCATGAGGAATATAAATTCCGGTGTCTGGATTGAAATCTCAGCTCCACCACTTCTCAGCAATGAGACTGCATATTTTTTAAAAAAAATTATTTATTTATTTATTTGGCTGTGCTGGGCCTTAGTTGTGGCATGTGGGATCTAGTTCCCTGATCAAGGAACAAACTCAGGCCTCCTACATTAGAAGGGCAGAGTCTTAGCCACGGGACCACCCGGGAAGTCCCAGCAATGAGATTCTGGCCAATCATCTAACCCAGTGGTCCTCAATTAGGGACAATGTCTGGAGACATTTTTGATGATGACAACTGGGGGCGGGGTGCAGGGTGGAAGACTACTGTTATCTGATGGGTAGAGGCAAGGGATGGGGCTAAGCAGCCCATAAAGTACATACCAACCCCTCACAACGGAGAATTATCCAGTCCAAAATGTCACCTGTCAGGTTTGTTTCCAGCAGAGGAAACTCTGCTTTAACCTCTCTGTTGCTCATTTTTGTCACTGTGCCAGGTGGTGTTCATTCCCTAACAGACATTTCCGTTCCATCTCCTTGTTGCCTCCTGGAAGAGGCTTGCGTGCTCTGTTGTGTCTGAGTCTTTGTGACCCCCAAGTACTACACAGTCCTCGGGGCTTCTCTGTTCATGGGACTGCCCAGGCAGGAATACTGGGCTGGGTTGCCACTTCCTCCTCCAGGGGATCTTTCTGACCCGGGGATCAAACCCACATCTCCTGCATTGGCGGGCCAATTCTTTACCACTGAGCCATCTGGGAAGCCCAGCAGAAGAGGCTGGAAACACTAATCACTTATTTAGCCAGGCTTCCTTGCCTTGCATCTAAGGACAGCCTGGGGGCACAGTTCTGCCCAGTCAGGTTCAAGTGGAAATGTATTAGAGGCAAAGGAAAAGCTTCTGTTTTTTCCTGATACAAGAAAAAGATTAGACAAGTGTCATCCCCTTCTTATCCACTTCCTACCTCAAACACGGAAGCAATATATAGAGTTGTAGCCATTTTCTTGCTATTATCAGGAAAAGGCAAGAGACTCAAAGTGGGGATGACCTCAATATCATTGAGGCCATGAACCAATGCTGTATCACCTCTTGTACTTCTTGTTTTTGTCAGAATATATAACTCATATTTGTTTAAACATTCCTGTTATATTCAAACTTAAAATTAGGCTAATAATAGGATTTTTTTTTTACTAATTTTTATTGAGGGGCTTTCCTCGCGGCTCAGACAGTAAAGAATCCGCCTGCAATGCAGGAGACCCGGGTTTGATCCCTGGGTTGGAAAGATCCCCTGGAGAAGGGAATGGCACCCCACTCCAGTATTCTTGCCTGGAGAATCCCATGGAAAGAGGAGCCTGGCGGGCTACAGTCCACGGGGTCACAAAGAGTCGGATATGACTGAGCAACAAACTTGAATAACAGGGTTTTTCCCCACTAACTTTTATTGAGGCAAAATATATAATAAAATATGTTGTTTTGACTATTTTAAGTGTACAGTGGAGTGGCATCAGCTACATTCACAACGTTATGGAACTGCCACGTCTAGTTAGAGTCTGTATCAACACCCCAGACAAAAACTCTGCTCACTAAGCAAGAACTGCCAGCCGCCTTCTCCCCAGCCTCAAACGCCTGCTAACCTCTCAGCCACTTGCTGTTTTTAGGAAAGAGTCTATTCTGGACAGTTCATATACGTGTAATAGTGCAGTATTGTTCCACAAGGCTCACTTCACCTCAGATAAGGTTTACCCCGTTCATTCATGTTGTAGCAGATACCAGCACTTCATTCCTTTCACGGCTGGGTGATATTCCAATGTTTTCATCCTTTTGTTCAGCCATTCATCTGTTGATAGGAGCCTGAGTTGTTTCCATCTTTTGGCAATGATAAGGTTTTCAAAGATTCAATAAAATAATATACCTAAAGCACTTAGGACAGTGCTTGATACCTAAGAAGAACTTAGCAAATGCAAGCTAAAATTATATCTGCTATTTACCATATGCCGTCAGGTTACATCCACTCTGTCAACTGTCTTTTTTCCAAGGGGGAATGGACAAGTATATATGCGCACTGGCATGAGACAATGATCAGAACCTACTGTACAGTTCAAAGCAAATGATACTCTCATGGATCTGTGACCGTGTGCAGGTGTGATGGACAACAACCCACTTTCATTGATCCAGTCATCCTTCCCTTGTTGTTATTCAGTCGATCAGTCGTGTCCAACTCTTTACAACCCAATAGACTGCAGCACACCAGGCTTCGCTGACCTTCACCATCTCCTGGAGCTTGCTCCAACTCATGTGCATCGAGTCAGTGATGCCATTCAACCATCTTGTCCTCTGTTGTCCCCTTTTTCTCCTGTCTTCAATCTTTCCCAGCATCAGGGTCTTTTTAAATGAGTCATCTCTTTGCATCAGGTGGCCAAAGTATTGGAGTTGCAGCATTAATCCCTCCAATGAATATTGAGGATTGATTTCCTTTAGGATTGACTGGTTTGATCTCCTTGCAGTCCAAGCGACTCTCAAGAGTCTTCTCCAACACCACAATTCAAAAGCACTGGTTCTTTGCTGTTCAGCTTTACTTATAGTCCAACTCTCACATCCATCCAGTGGTAACTGGAAAAAACACAGCTTTGACTATACAGACCTTTTTGGCAAAGCAATGTCTCTGCTTTTTAATATGCTGGGTAGGTTTGTCATAGCTTTTCTTCCAAGGAGCCAGCTTCTTAATTTCATGGCTGCAGTCATGCATCTGTCCATTCAGAATTTACTGAGCATCTCTTACGGGAGAAATTCTATGCTTCAAACCTAAGCTGAAGTGACGCATAATTGATTTATTTAAAAATACAAAGAAGAAAAAGAGGTGCTTAATAAACATTTCTGGTAATGATAGAATAGTTCTACACTCAATCATGAGCTTCAAAAACATCTCTAGGACTGGAATGTGTTATTTCTCTGGAGTTATCAATGAAATAGGCACCTGCCTTAGGAAGTCCTCATCCTGCTAAATACATTTTTTTAATGGATCTTCGAACTATTGTTGACTTTCATCCTTTGCACCTAATGCCTCATTTGAGAAGGTACAAAACAAAAACTCCACACAGTTACTGTCATGGGTGGTACCAGGGAGAGTGTTATTTCTTAAGTGAGAAAAACAAATTTCTGTCTCCAAGTAACATGGATAGGTAGGGAGTAGAGATGTGTGCAGAACAGGCCAATGTTTTAGCTGGTGGGAGATATAGTTTGGGAAGAGGATCTGGGGTCAGGAGTGGGCTTATACTGAAGAGCACATGAAAACGAGAAGGAGGAAAAAGTGCGGAGGAAGAAATGACAATAAATCGGATGACAGTGGTGATAGCAGATCTTACTTGGGCAAAGCAGGCCTTTTGGATGAGTGTGGATGGTTGACATTTAAGATGACCTACTGGAATGTTTGGAAGTGAGGCATTCAAGGAGCTCCTACCATGTGTAATATGTCCTATAAAGTGATTATCAGCCCTGGTACAATTTACAGTGTATTTAAGAGAGTCAAGATTCACCCCCACAATATCATCAGAAAGCAAGTGGAAGAAATAGAAAATAAGAATGCCACTGAGGTTCTGTGTACGTGAAGTCCATGCATAGAGAACGTTCAGGAGGGGGCTAGAAACTGAGCTGCACTGAGTAGCTGGCTTTTGTGTTTTTTTAAATTATTTATTTTATATTGGCTTATAGCTGATGAACAGTGTTGTGATAGTTTCAGGTCAACAGCAAAGGGAATCGGCCATACATATACGTGGATGCATTCTCCCCTCCCATTCAGGCGGCCACATAATACTGAGCAGAGTTCCCTGTGCGGTACAATAGGTCGTTATTGGTTATCCGTTTTAAAGATAGCAGGACATCCCAAACTCCCTGACTATCCCTTCCTCTCATCTTCCCCAACTGGGAGCCATGAGTCTGTTCTCTAAGTGTGTGAGTCTGCTTGTTTTGTAAATAAGTTCATTTGTATCATTTCGTTTTAGATTCTGAATATGAGGGGTGTCGTATGGTATTGCTCCTCCCTCTCGCCTTACTTCACTCACTATGATGCTCTCTAGGCCCACCCATGTTGCTGAAATGGCATTATTAGTGGGTGGCATACTTACAGGCAGAAGAGAAGATGGAAAGGGAATGGCATCGATAGAGGACCAACAGGGCCCTGGAGAGGAGGTGGGAGGCTGAACAGGCAGTGAAGAGGGAGGTCGGCCTTGCTGGACCCCCACAGGAAATAGAGCGGTGCCCAGGAAGAGAGAGGCAGTGAAACTGGTTATTGTTAGGTCCCTCACGAGAGATCCAGGGGCCTCCCCGGTGGCTCAGACAGTAAAGAATCTGCCTGCAATGCCGAAGACACAGAAGATGTGGGTTGGATTGATCCCTGAGTTGGGAAGATCCCCAGGAGGAGGGCATGGCAACCCACTCCGGTACTCTTTCCTGGAGAACCCGCAAGGACAGAGGAGCCTGGTGGGCTACAATCTATAGGGTGGCAAAGAGTCACAACTGAGCGACTAAACACAGCACAAGAGAACACAGCTTCATTTCTGCATGCTGGACACTCTCATTCCGTTCCACTACCCCCTCCCCTGCCTACTTCTCTCATATCTTCTTGTGTTTCATCTTACACACTCTAGGCAAGGGGAAGATAAAAATAGCTCCCACCAAATTTTCCTGGGTTCCTCTGAATAACTCCCACACACCCTCCCAGTCGCTCTTTCCAGGAGTTTCATTTAAATTGGCTTACTTACCCGTCATTTGCTGATGACCTAACCTGTCACCGGCTCTTGAGGAGATACTGCGGTTGCTGTCAGCTATGTTACATTCTGGAATGAAAAGTGGTGGCCTTCCAACCTCTTCTGTTTTGTTCTGTCGAGTGCTGGGTACATTTCTTGCACTTGGTACCTAACAAGTGTGACAAAGCAGGCCTGGGCTGAGGGATCTGGCGTCAGATCCACAACAAAGGCAGCGAGCCCAGCGGTCTCCACCTGCGGGGTGGAGAGACTGCCCTTGGAAATGAGGCTCTTATCACAATCTACGTGAAAAAAGAAATTGTGCCTCCAGTGTACCTCCAAGAACACTCGAAAACCCAAATGGAAATAACCTACCCCCTGGAGACTAGTGCTTTGCTTAATCAGGATTTTATTCCTACAAGCACTCTCCAATAGGTGTACATTGCTAAGCATAGAAACTTAAAGTCACGGAAAATTACTAGGGTGGTAAACCTAAGATGAGCAGAGAGCATTACGGGAGATAGTCTTTCAATTAGAGGGAAAAAAGAAACTGTTGACCCTTGATACTCATTTAACACAACATTTTAGTCAAGAATAGGAAGGTAATAAAGATTAAGGACTTTGTTTCAAATTTAATTTGGGAGACTATTTTTGCCCAAAAGCTTGTCTAATGGAAGATTTTATTACTTCCTGATGTTATAAAGTTTTGCAACTTGTTATTTAGACAACAGAAACACAGAATTGTGTTAATCAACATAACAGGCATTTTTGCCTTTTGCTTTTTATAAACTAAATGTAAGTTTTAAGAGATTGGCTACTATTATTTTCTCCATCTGTTGGAAATGATGTATGTCTTCATCTTTGCATCTAGGGAGAAGGGAGTATCCATAAAAATGAGGAACTTTAGAGACTGTAATAATTAATGTGGTGACCAGACTGGTTAGAAATGTAATTGATTAATAACATACAGTCATTATAATCCATTATAGAAATTAAGAAGGTGAATTTATGCAGTAAACTGGCTCCCAAGTGAATGGACCAGTTGAAGAATATTTTAGAATTTGATTACATGAAAAATCAACATAATGGTCTTTCCTCAGATAATCGTTTCTCTTCAAAAGTAAAATGAGCTTGTCCTTCAAGAATGTGTAAGGGTTAATATTTCCAAAATCTTCAGTGAGGTTAGGTTACATAAAAACAAAATGCCACAACCCATTAAAAAAGCAGGCATTCAATTTTTATGGTGTATATTACAATCTACACAGATCTATGATTTAAGAAGAGCCATGTAATTTAATTAGCAGTAATCAATGTTGATTTAATGGAAGACAGAAGAAAGTTCCAGCTCTGTGTACATTAAGGGAAACTGAAATATAAAACCCGAGTTATGACAGATGGACTCACAGTCACTTAAACTCCCCAAATTTAATCTAAAGACTTAATCAACAATGTCTGAAACAGGTGATAATGAACACAAAAAATCCTTTTGGTATTTATTACATTTTGTATCCAATACTAAGAAGTATTAGTACTCCTGATACAGCTAACCAAACCAAAGGTAGATTTCTACTTTCAAAAAATTTAAGAGCTAAATTACGTAGGATACAAGATAAGTTTAAGGCCATTAAGAAATTTAGCATATTCTAGTACAAACATCTAGAAGGATGCTCAAAGGCTTCCAAAAGACACTCAAAGGCAAATTCTACTGTAGATGAAAAATAACATCATACATTTCCTTGGATCAATGGTGATTCCATCATGTGTCCATTCAACCAGCGTGTACTGACTGCACACACTATGTCAGCATCACGTTAACCTGGTAGTACATGAGTGTTAGGGTCCACTCACAGAGCTATGCAGCAGACAGTGAAGAAACAATTATAATACTGTGGCTCGAGAACCCTGAGAGAAGGGTACACAGGAGAGGATACTGTGTATATGACCCATGGCAGGACCGTGTCAGGAAATCCAGTCCCGCTTAGGAAGAATAAGGAAAGGCTTCCAGAGGAGGTGCTACCTGGTTGAAACCTTGTAAAAACATTTATCACACGTTGGGACACTTGAGATCATGGAATGAATACTTTCTGCAGGGTGCATAATACTTTAAAAAAATGTCTTCTTGTCCTCCATTACAGTGTGCTTTTCAAGGACAGGTTCTTTTTTTAACCCATTTTGTGAGCCCTCTTGTGCTTTTTTCTGGTGTTTTCTGAAGCTGACCACTAGTGACTAATGAAAACAGCATGAATGCACTGTTGCTGCATAAGTGTAATGTGATGTGGTTGGCACTTAACAGATACTCTTGTGAACGTTCACAAGCAGCCTCCTCTGTGACAAAGTGCTTTTAGTGAGTCTCACCAGTGGCTTTACATCTGCAGAGCATTGAGGGGCTGGGCTGATTTTTGAGAGGATTGAAATTGCTTCATGTTGTGATCCTAAATTTTGTATCCTCTATATTCCATAAAGGAGAAGGCAATGGCAACCCGCTCCAGTACTCTTGCCTGGAAAAGCCCATGGAAGGAGGAGCCTGGTAGGCTGCAGTCCATGGGGTTGCTAAGACTCGGGCACGACTGAGAGACTACTTTCACTTTTCACTTTCATGCATTGGAGAAGGAAATGGCAACCCACTCCAGTGTTCTTGCCTGGAGAATATTCCATAAAGCATCACCTAAGAAATGTTTTTGGCTGGAAAACAAACAACAACAAAAAAGAAGAAGGAAGGTCAGGGTGGTACCAGCAAAAAAGAAGGAAATGCAAGGAAGGGGAGAGAAGGTAGGGCATGCCTGGGGACAGGGCATCGCTTACCAGGGCAAGGACGCAGAGGAGCTGAGTGAGAATAGCATTAGGTGAGGCTGGGAAGGCAGGGTTGGCTTCAGGAACCTGGAATTAATCAACAGTGATAAATCGCCGCTAGGGAATTGAGATAAGGCCTTTGGCAGGTTGGAGGTGGCTCTCGTATGAATCAGCTCTCTGGAAGTTCTAAACAGGGATGGGAAATCAGATTAATCAGAGGGTCAGTGAAAGACCAGAAAGGAAGTGGAGGCACAAACTACTCTCTCAAGAAGCTGGACACTAAAGAGAAGGAAAGGGAGTTTATAGCTGGAGGTGGGGTGGAGAGATCTGAACATGTTTATATGAAGAGGGAAGAGCTGGCTGAGTAGGAAATGTCAGACAGACACTGACGAATCCCAAAAGAGCGTGCAGTACTGCTTCTAGAAAACTGTTTTCTCCTAAAACTTGGTCGTTTAAAATATCCAAGTGTGCTCAAAGGAAAATATATGAAAAAGGAAACCATTTTGAAGAACACGTCAGACAGGATTAATAAACTCTGTGACATGAACACACACAAACAAAACCAAAAACACACAAGGGAAAGTAGGCTGCCAGACAAAACCTCCAATGCGAATCCACAGCACCAAAATACACTGTGTTGTCTAGAATCAGGCCTCACTCATCGAGAGGATGTACACAGTTATTATGGGCAGAGGAAAACACAACCTGGAAAACAAGGAGAGCACCCGAAACAGACAAAAGGCGCAATTTGTAGATGCTTGGTAAACTCAGCATTACTTTCAGCTGTGTAAACACAGCATGATAATTTGGGGAACTTACTGGGGCCTGAAAAATGACAAAAGTTTTGAAATTCTATTCCTTTGCTTTTGGGAAGTCTCCCGTATAGATAATGTGGTGATTTATTATACTGGTTGACTCAATCATTCAACAAATCCTGATCGAGGATGTATTTATGTGCTAAGCATAGACTGATAGAAAATCAACAAGAGCACATAGGTTCTTAAGGAAAATGGGAGTGGTGGCTGTGCTTGGAAAAAGCATATTCAACTGACCTGCTGTTTTTGGAATAGAAAATACACAACAAAACCTGTTAAAAATTTTCGTGGCTGGTGAAATACTTAGAAGACAGTATGGAAAACACTGTAAGGCACATTGGTTTTAAAAGATGGAGAACCCCTGGCCTTAGGATACAAGCATTTCTCTTTAGAAAAGACTCAGTAAGATGAAATCTGAAGGTTCATTCCTCCTCCATTAAATTCAGTGTCTAAATACAAGCTCCGAAGCAGGCAAACCAAGGGGAAAGTGTACGTTTAATTATGGAAATACAGATATAAATGCTCTTGACTATTAGCTCTTCATAGTTCTTACCAGTTTAGTTCCCTTCTCTTAATCATCCATTTCTGCCACTGCATACATCATCTTTAGGGTTAGGACCTCAAATACCTAAGACAGAAACTTCTAGATTTGCCTCAGAAACAGGAGCAAGGGGAAGAGGAGAGCTTGGTTTTACAGCTTTAAGTGTGTTAAGTGATGGGTATAGCTCATGCAGTGTGAAATTAAACCTGGATGCAGTCTGTCCCAGACTCAAAAACACATTGATGAGTACAAATTCTCATGAAGATCCAGAACAAGGATGGCAGGGGGATATAGGAAGAAAATAAATATTTAGGTTCTGTGTTTGCCTGTTGGCGTTTCTGCATCCATTTCTGGTTTTTTTTTTTTTTTTGCTCCTGAGAAGACCTATTCAAAAGACTAAGCCAGCAACGCCACACACAGCCTGTCCGTGTATGGCCTAACCTGTAGGTTTAAGAACTCGGCTTTGTTTTGCCCTTGTTCTTGAACAAAAGCTTCTTCTTTGTTAGTTTCCCAACTCTTCCTTGCCATAATGCAGAACTACATTAATTTTGAAACAAACAAACAAAAAATCATGTGCCTTTTGGAAAGCAAAATGAACACACACACACTTACATACATACGTCTGCGTGGTGAAGCTGACATTACTCCCTTACTTCTTCCATGGGTCTGAGAGTTATAGCCAACACCTGTGGCCACATAAGGGCAGGCTTGGCAGCTGCAGAACCCAGATGTCAGACACTGGATTGTAGGTCCCTGGCAGCAGTCCTAAGTGGGAGGCCGTCTCCTTAACTGACCTCTGAAACGGTCTATTGTCTGTCCCCCTCTCTGGCCTGGGTGGTAACTAACAAGCTGTCTGTGGGCCTGGGTCAGAGTTAACTTACTGATGGGTTGTTCTGGATGCAATTATCCTTGGCCTTACCTTTGATTATAAGGAATTTATTTCCTTTGTGGGGGTGAAAATTGGGACTCAGCAAATTCTTGACAAGGAACTATATTCAGCTTTCTCCCAAGGACAAATAAGATGCTTTTTTGCTTTGATTGATATTTTTCCTCACAGAAATTGGATGAGATTAACCTTGTTTTCGCACACAGTGTTTTGATTAAGCAAAAGCAAAAATAAGAGTTTCTTGGGCACCTCCTCCCTCTGATAAAAGACTGAGTTTCCTTATACTGTTTCTTAAAATTATTTCCCAAAGGTTGAAAATGAACCACTTCTTTCTTTTCTTTTCTTTTTTTTTTTTTTAAATTTTAAAATCTTTAATTCTTACATGCATTCCCAAACATGAACCCCCCTCCCACCTCCCTCCCCAGAACATCTTTCTGGGTCATCCCCATGCACCAGCCCCAAGCATGCTGCATCCTGCGTCAGACATAGACTGGCGATTCAATTCACATGATAGTATACATGTTAGAATGTCATTCTCCCAAATCATCCCACCCTCTCCCTCTCCCTCTGAGTCCAAAAGTCCGTTATACACATCTGTGTCTCTTTCCCTGTCTTGCATACAGGGTCGTCATTGCCATCTTCCTAAATTCCATATATATGTGTTAGTATACTGTATTGGTGTTTGTCTTTCTGGCTTACTTCACTCTGTATAATCGGCTCCAGTTTCATCCATCTCATCAGAACTGATTCAAATGAATTCTTTTTAACGGCTGAGTAATACTCCATTGTGTATATGTACCACAGCTTTCTTATCCATTCATCTGCTGATGGACATCTAGGTTGTTTCCATGTCCTGGCTATTATAAACAGTGCTGCGATGAACATTGGGGTACATGTGTCTCTTTCAATTCTGTGAACCACTTCTTTCTTTAGAAACTTAAGGAGCTATAACTTGTCTTTGCTGTGACTAACACAAACAGACAAAAAATAGTATCTACTATAGAGAAGAGATCATGAATTCTCTTGGTTCTATAAAGAGGAAAATGGTTACACTATAACCTTGCCTCCACATCACTTGCAGAAGAAGGTCATTATGTGTGAGAAGCAATCGTCATGGGAATGAGGTGGGGAAAAGCCAAGTATCTTAGAGGGCTCCGCTCAGAAGGCAACACTTAGAGCCTTCAGGGAATGTCTAGGGTGAACATGGAGTCATGGCAAGTCAAGGAGAAATACATCTGATATTTATAGGAAGATGAAGTTGGAGAAATTATCGACTATATTATCATACCCAATGTCAAACAGTATTCATCAGCACCATGAAAAATGTTCCAACTTATCTTATTAACTTTTATAAAAATGTAAACATGTCTCTTGGTCACCACTGATTTGTATTTGGGGGGAAAAGGGATTGAATACTCATGAGTTCCAACATAAAAAACAAAGTGATGGAGAAATAAATAGGAGAGAAGAGACATTTCTCTCATAAGCAAGAACTCCAAATAAGTTATGTGGGTCCTCACCCCACAAGGAGATGAAGCTAACTTCCCTGTCCCGTGAGTGTGGGCTGTGCTTTGTGATTTAACTCCCAAGAGTAGAGTGTGAAAAGTACAGGGAGAGAGTTACTTTACAGAGGAGAAAACTGGCAAACACAACCTGGGCCAGAAGATAGTGGTTAACATCAGGGGGTCATGTGGATAGCAGGCATCCTTGCTATGACACGATCTCATCAAAGGGCGCTTCACCTTTGCAGTCTTCCTCCCAAAGCCCATAACCATAGTCTCACCATTTGAACATATTAGATTAAATCCCAACTGAGGCACATTCCACAAAACACCTGACCAGTACTCCACAAAACTGTCACGGCCACTGAAAACAGGAAATGTCTGAGAAGCTGTCACAGCCTAAAGGAGGCTCAGGAGACATGATAACTAAATGTAATGGGTTATGCTGGATGGAAAGCTGGAAGGGCAAAAAAACATTAGAAGAAAACAAGTCTGAGTAGAGTGGGGACTTTAGCTAATAGTAACATCTTAATAATTTAGTTACAGCAAATGTATCATAGTGATGTAAGATATTCAAAACAGTGAAACCTGGGTAAGAGGAATATAAGAATTCTGCATTATTTGTGTAGCTTTTTAATGAATCTGTAAATGAAACATTTCTTTAAAAATGATGATTAACACATAACTACATTGACTAGCATGACTAGTAGCAGAGTTCCAATGCATCAATCATTACATCTTTCTTTTTCTCTTTTTCACCCTACCTATCCACTGAACTATATGGCATAAAGAGTCATTTTCCTGACACACAAGGATTTTCTGTGTTTCAGACCAATGTATAAATGGTGTCAAACCTATTCTGAGAATTTTAGGTTTTCCAATAATATTTAGGTCATCCCCTTAGTAACATGACACAAATACTCAAAAGATAATATCCACAAACCCATATTTCTCAGCAGCTTTAAAGGTGTAGCATCCTTCAACCATGTATCCAATACACTGCATGGGAATGTTATTAATGACATGACTAAGACAAGGTATTAACCTCTGGAGGTAACATATCGTTAGACCATGGTGTTCATTTGTCAGTTGTTACCATGAGAGGTAAGAGGGTAGGCTCCTTATGCCGGTTTTAGAACATGGATGAGATTATTTCTTTGCTACTCCATTCTGTACTTTAGAATGAAAATAAGCCAGGTCTCTAGGAGTTTCAGAAGGCATTGCTTTCATTCTGTTTTCTTTCTGTTCTTTTCTCCTGACTTTGCAAGACTGAAACTGCATCAGCCAAACAGTTACTATTATAAGATGTTATAAGGGAGTGTTTTTTGTTTTTGTTTTTTTGGATGGTTAGCATTTTTTTAAGCAATGTAGTATTTTTAATTATTTGGATGGACTGATGCTAAAGCTGAAACTCCAATACTTTGGCCACCTCATGCAAAGAGCTGACTCATCGGAAAAGACTCTGATGCTAGGAGGGATTGGGGGCAGGAGAAGGGGACGACAGAGGATGAGATGGCTGGATGGCATCACCGACTCGATGGACATGAGTTTGGGTGAACTCGGGAGTTGGTGATGGACAGGGAGGCCTGGCGTGCTGCAATTTATGGGGTTGCAAAGAGTTGGACATGACTGAGTGACTGAACTGAATTTTCATTTTATATTGGAGAACAGTTGACTAACAATGTTGTGTTAGTTTCAGGTATATAG
This sequence comes from Ovis canadensis, assembly GCF_042477335.2. NCBI lineage: Eukaryota > Metazoa > Chordata > Mammalia > Artiodactyla > Bovidae > Ovis > Ovis canadensis. Next base: position 30,386,735 of record NC_091248.1, on the reverse strand, counting down.
CAAAGTGATTCAGTTACAGATATTTCTATTCATTTTCAGATTCTTTTCCCAGTTAGATGACGATACTGAGTAGCGTTCCGTGTGCTACGCAGTATGTCCTTACTATCTGTTGTATGCACAGTAGTGTGTGCATGGTGATCCCAGTGTCCCATTTACCCCTCTCCCCTCCCCTCCTGGTAACTGTAATCTCTTGTCTACATCTGTAACTCTATTTCTGTTTTGTAGCTAAGTTGATGTGTACCATTTTTCTTTAGATTCTACATATAAGTGATATCACATATTTGTCTTTCTCTGTCTCCACTTAATACGATAATCTCTAGGTCCATCCATAGTGCTACAAATGGCATTATGTCATTCTTTTTGAAATAGCTGAGTAATATTCCATTACACACCCACACCCCCAGACCACCCACCCCCCCACAACTTCCTTATCTATTCCTCTGTTGATGGACATTTAGTTTGCTCCCACGTTTTGGCTGTTGTAAACACTGCTGCTATGAACACTGGGGTACATGTATCTTTTTGAATTAGTTTTCCATTTATACTGTTCCCAATTTATCATTTTACTTTGATAAAGAGAAAAAAAGTAGTATCAATGAATGTTTACTTAAAAAACTACTTGTGTTTCTAGAAATGTTAACAAAAAATACTCTCTTATTAACATTTAATGGTACAATTTTAAAAGTTCAAGCACAATTTAATTAACCACATTAATAAACTGGTCAGAATCACCTCTCTAAAGAATACAAGTGCCAGTAAAGAAGCTGAAAAAGAAATATGCAACTTCCTGAATATATTTTAGGGTTAAAAATTCACTAAAGTTTCTTGTACATTCTGTATCAACAGTATTTTATAATGATTACTTATATTGAGGAAAGGGACCATGATGCATGATAAAGAGAGGAATAAAGAAAATGCTCCCTGTGGAAGTCTTAACTAAGGAATTACAGAGGAGTCAACCAACCTATTTCAGCAATGTTTTCCTTAGTGAGGTATTTAATAGAAAAAAATAATGGGGTGGGAAGGCTCTACAATAAATGTAGGTAGCTATTTTTATAATACACTTTAAGCAGGTCAGTTAGTATTTTGCATTTAATCAGACTGCTGTGTGTGTGTGGTTAGTAATAAGAATTATAAGAGCTCTGTTTCCGGAACACCTATGTTGTTTTCAAGCTTTCTGTTGTTAGGCATTTAACATATACCATCTAAAACCCTAACACAACCCTGTAAAGTGCATACCATTATTATGGACTCTTGAAATTGGGGCACTAACTCCAAATCTCACAGCTGTTTAAGTGTAAATCATTACAACCTCTGGCTGCCTCAAATATACCAGAGCATACAAACTTTGTTATAATTTATATCAAAATTATTAACACTATTCAAGTAAATATTTATCACTAATGAGGTGACTTAAATCACTTCACCTTTCTAGGCTTCAAGTTTCTCTTGGGTAAAATGAAGTTGGATAGTTGATTTCTAATGTTTTTTCAGTTTTAGACGAGTAACCACTGATTTATATATAGAGTAAGAAAATTAAAATGGCCATGTTTACAATGTTTTGTTAAAAACAGGACAGTAACACTGGGCTTTACTGAATTTTGTGATGATGGAGATCTACCTTGAGCTGTTAATGTGATTTCTCCCAAATCCCTGTAGTCTTAAGGATCGAGGACTAGTCATTTTACCTACATATCAGAGGAAATTTCATTTTTCTCTGCACTACAATAACTATGTACTTAAATCTTAGCCTCTCAAAGAATCAGTAACTTGCACTCAGATATGAATAACACAAAGAAAACTATTATTTCTGGATCTGAAAATATTTTAAAAAAATCAGTTTTTTAAAATTAATGTTTATTTATCTTTTATAGACAAATTAAAATACTTATAAGAATAATTAAACATGGTAGACATACATATAAATGAAATGTATAAGTACTTCAGACACAATTTAACACATATCAGACAAATTGATGACATGCTTACATTTGGTGTTAAGGTATATTCACATGAATATTGAAAAAAATGTTTTCACAAAAACTGCTATAAAATATTCACATTTGTCTTAGTAATAAATTAGATTCCCTAGACTGATGTTTTATGAAAACTATGTAAAGATCTGATTTAATCATTCACCTCAGATGGTACCATTATTTGTAAATAAAGCAAACTTTTATCAATATAAATGTACATTTAACTCTTAAATCATGTAACAGTTTATCAAGACCATGCCACATTTATTAAACAAACACGCAAGCCACATTAAAACTTAATTCAGGCATTATTATGCACAGCGTTTAGTTTTGCTATGGCACTCTATCTTCATGAAAAATATAAGATTTGGCACAGAGTCAAAAAACTGTATTGCCACTAATCGGAACAGATGTAATTTGAATTTTCCAAGGCGTAGAAAATACTTTATCGCATCTCTTCCCTTTATAGTTTATGGGCCAATGGCAGTTTTCTATTTCAGTCAGAAGAGACAATGGATAGTCACAAACTAAAAGCCCTGTCTAGGTGTTCTGCCTGCACTCTAGCTGGAAACGAATCAGCTGTAGTTTTTCTGGCAGTAAAACATTTCAATCTGTGTTGTGGCCAACAAATGTCTGAATAAGGGCTTTATCAGCAATAATACATATCATCACAAGCTTCTTTTCTCTGGGAGGCAGAGAGGCTGGGAAAGAATGCAGGTCTCTTCATAAACCAGAAATACAGGAGGTAAGGAGAGAAAATGCCAACTGAGGCAGAAGCAGGGGATGTTCTTGTAAAGCTGGTGAGAGAGCAAACCATGGAATAGCAAAAAATAAAGGCAGGAACCTGGGTCTCCATCAAGGTGGAGAAGACTGCCATGGGCTTAAGGAAAAGCTGTCATTCAAAAGAAACCAGTATCTGGAACATTCTTCAGTGTTCTTGTCTCAGCTAACTACTACTGCTTTCTAGGAAAAGTTGTAAATTTCCACATCAATGTCTAAATTAAGATTAAAGAAATTAAGCTAACTAGCAACTTTTTTTTTTTTTTTGGTCTGAATTCATTCATAAACACAATGGAAGGAGAAAGGGGATAACATTAAGTTTTCCTCCAAACCAGAGAAGTCACACTCTAAGTAGAGATTTCAGAGTTGTGCCAAAAAAAAAAAAAATAAATAAAAAAAGCCTCAGTTCTTTTTCAATTTTTCTAAGATACATGTGAGGTGCTATATTTTGAGAGACTAGTTGACAATATCTTTCAAAAAACCTTGATAAATTAATCTTTGTATTTATTACTAGGGGAAAAGGAAGTAGATCTTAGGTTTAATTTTTATACAAATATGCTTTATTCTAAAAAAATAGAGCAATGAATATATTATTATCTGCTTCATGATCCTTGCTTTCTGAGGACCTTTAAGGGCCTTTACAAAAAACATCAGACAAGTTAAATAAAATCGGCAAACTTTTGTTTCAAAGTTTGTTAAGGTGCACACAGACATAAAGATTATGAACCATAGAGTACTGAGTTTTCAAGAGTGAAATCATACCAAAACCTTGACAAGTTTTCGCTGACATCATAGGAGAGTAAGTGGTCAGGAAGATCACTGATGGTGCCCTGCACGGCCAGCACGTGTGGGGCCAAGGTGAAGGGTACGTCGCTCAGGAGCTCGGCCATTAGTGAGCTGTTCTCCAGGGTCTGGCCTGCCTTGTTTTCCGTCTCAGGCCCTGCTACAGTCACACTGGATGAGTTTTCTTTGCCAGTCTAAAAACACATATATATGTAAGTCATTTTGATCTTATGGACTTTGAGGTTATATGGCATTAATATATCAAAGCGTGGCATTAATGTATCAAGGTGATTGAGAAATGTGGAGTATATAAATAGTCCCAGGTTGTCATTGCTTAGTTGCTCAGTCCTGTCTACCTCTTTGTGACCCTATGGACTACAGCCTGTCAGGCTCCTCTGTCCATGAGATTCTCCAGGCAAGAATACTGCAGTGGGTTGTCATTTCTTTCTCGCTAGGATCTTCCCAACCCAGGGATTGAAGCCCCGTCTCCTGGAGCTCCACATTGGCAGGCAGGTTCTTTACCACTGAACCACCAGGGAAGCCCATTCTCAGATTGGAGCGCCGCTATTTACTTACTTGAGAAACACATCCATCTATATATCTCCTAGGTGTTAAAATGAATCCGAAGCCCTACCCTTACTCAGATGAACCACCCACAGGCCCCTCTGATACAGATGGGCACTCTTGCCATTTCCCTAGCCCAGATCACGTCCACAAAGTCTCTCTCGCTGCTTTTCCAAGTCTGACGTCAGTTTTCAGGCTCCACAGAATCCCCAGCTTCTTTCTGAAATCTTCTATCAACACAGCCAAAGTGACCTTGCCCGCTTCAGCACGGTTACAGGGCAGCTTGCCCGGGATAGTATTTGGCGTTTCCTTTATGCGTCTTCGCTAGCTGTAGTTTCATGTGCTTACGCTTAACCCCAAAGAGAATCTAGGGTCCTTGGGGGAGCACAATCCATTGTGCCCATCTCTGTATTCTCTGCCTTTCATGCGCTCCTGCTTTGCCCTCACGTGTACTTGGGAACTGACTTCTAACATGCACTGAACTAGTGACTGATAAGCTGCCTTTGATGAAACTAAAATGCTATGTTATTATGTAAGTTATTCAAATAAGAAGAATTGATATATTTTGTTCGATTTATTTAAAATTGGTGTCTCTTACAAGTTTACCAAAAGACATGCAGCACAAGTTCACAGTAGCACTCCGTGCAAGCCCTGAGCAGGCACAGCAAGCTGGCATCCGGTCACCAGTAGCAGCATGGCCAATGAACAGAAGTGGACTACAGCGATGAGAATGAACAGCCTCCCACTGCAAGCAGCCCACACCTAACCCAAACCAGGTCAGGCAAAAATTTACTCCCCATTTTGCAAGGTCTCATGCAGAACCAAACTCCTGAGCCTTTACAAGGCCCACCACCGTGGGCCACAGGCATCTCCCTGACACCAGCCTGGCTGGTCTGTCCTTGTTTGGACTCCTCTAGTCCCGCCACGGCTCTTGCACAGTCAGCCCATTTCTGCCTCAGGCTGGACCCTCCAGACCCTTCTCCCAGATACGCATGGGGCTCCTTCCATCCAATCCTTCCCAGTGTTGGCCCAAACGTCAATGCAGCTTTTCCTGGCTGTCTCATTAGACTGTGCCCCGAGCCCTCACCGCATCCCCTCCAGCATCCTCCACCCGCCTCTCCTGCTTCTGCCCTCTCTTGGCACCTGGTGGTCTGTTCTCTGCTTTATTCTGATTATCATCCCTCAGAAGCTTAAGCAGTTTTTTTCTTTAATGTTCACTGCTGTATCCCAAATGCCAGATCCAGTGTCTAGTGCTCAGCAAATATTTGGTGAATAAAAGAGAGTGGACAAGACTTTTGCCTGAGGAGGCCTTATACTAAAATGGCTATAAATGCTGATAAATTCCTCTCTCTTAAGTCTAGAAACAAATGATTTTCTGTGTAAGAAATAACAATTTTATAAAACTTTTTATGGAAGTGCAAACTACAGAAAGGAGTACATCGTAAGTGCATAGCTGGTGCATTTTAACCAGCGAAATACTAGAACCCAGATAAACAGAAATGGCCCTCGTGGTGTTCTCTTTCATTCACAGTCAACTGCCTACCCCCTCAGTCACCATCCCGACTTTTACTGTATAGACTGTCCACCTATTTGTTATGTTTTAAATGAGGGTAACCATACAGTGTAAAGTCTCTACGTTTGTGGCTTTTTTCATCCAGTGTGGTATTATGAGATTCATTTATAATGTTGTATGGGCTTCCCTGGTGCCTCAGAGGTTAAAGCGCCTGCCTCCAATGCGGGAGACCCGGGTTCGATCCCTGGGTCAGAAAGATCCCCTGGAGAAGGAAATGGTAACCCACTCCAGTATTCTTGCCTGGAGAATCCCATGGATGGAGAAGCCTGGTAGGCTACAGTCCACGGGGTCACAAAGAGTTGGACACGACTCAGCGACTTCACTATACACTATATGTGGGATTATATTTTTTTAAGAACGTATTCTGCAGAGGAGATACTCTGTCAGGCATCTTAAAAGAACTGTTTTGTTTCCGTGTTGATAGCAGGCAGTGAGGGATATAAGGGTTGGGGAAGGAAGTTGGAAGACAAGCTGGGAAAGAGAGATGATAGTGATGTAGATTAGGGCTGTGATAGTAAAAGCGAGAGAAAGCGGCTGGGCTTTGGAGAGACCTAAAGGAGAAGGCAATGGCACCCCACTCCAGTACTCTTGCCTGGAAAATCCCATGGATGGAGAAGCCTGGTGAGCTGCGGTCCATGGGGGTCGCTATGAGTCAGATAGGACTGAGCGTCTTCACTTTCACTTTTCACTTTCATGCATTGGAGAAGGAAATGGCAACCCACTCCAGTGTTCTTGCCTGGAGAATCCCAGGGATGGGGGAGCCTGGTGGGCTGCCGTCTATGGGGTTGCACAGAGTCGGACACGACTGAAGCGACTTAGCAGCACCAGCAGCAAAGGCTAAAGCCAGTAGGGTGTGCTGATGGAATGGACGGTGGCCTGTGAGAGCAAAAGTGGAGTCTGGGGTGAAGCCAGGGTGGGCAGACATCTAAGGGGAGCGGTTAGAAGACAGGGGGTGTGAGTCAAGCCTGGAGCTCGTGCAATCTGGTGGAGGAAGTCAGCTTGGTTGTATGTTTAGAAGACAGAAGGAGGAGAGAAAGTGAAGACCAATACGAGAATAGGCTACTTTCTAAATGGGATGCTGCAAATGGGAAAGAGACATGGCCAGTAGCTGGAAAGGAAAGGAGGGCCAAGACAACTTTCTCTTGATTTTTCTTTTTGTTCTGGAAGTTGGGAGCAATAATGGTAGTTTATATGCTGAAGAGAAGAGGCCCCTGAGAAAGGAAAACTCTGTGGAGACTCTGCAGAGAAGGAACTGCTCTCTTCACTGGCATCCCCCTAACATCTAGAACAGAGGCTCTTAAGAAGTACTTGGGCAGTGAGTGAATGAATGAATGAAGGTACCAGACACATCCCTATCAGGGTTGTTTTACAGCTTCATGTGAAAATAAATCACCAGAGTACTTTCGTAGGATGGCAACTAGAACAAATGTAACGTCACCCAGTGATGAATCTTATTAGACAGGTCCATGTATGCACTGACCGAGCAGAGTCTGCCTCCTGAAACCTAACTGGGACTTAAATATTACGTGTCCTTGCGTCAGCCAAGAGTACAGGCATTGGTGAGTAACAATGCCAGGACTCTAGCCTCTTTAAAGGGCATCACTATACACTGGTTTCCTCAATATTATGCAAACACCAGGGCTTTGGTTACCATGGAGCAGCATGGCAGAGTGTTTAAGAACACAGATTCTAGAGTCAGACTATTTGGGCTGGGTACAAATCCTGCTTAAAAATAAACAAATGGCCCGGGACAAGTTATTTAACTTCTCTGTGTCTTTCTCCTTAGCTGCTAGGAAATCAATATTAGTGCCTATTTTATAGAGTTGTTATGAAAATTGTATGAATAATCGTAAGTAAGTAGAATAATCCTGAGCACATGCTAAAGTCAGTGATAAATAAAAACTTTAGAAACGTCAGACCCCTTTTGGCTTTACGTAAAGTCCAGGATCCATCCAGTCCTTTTGTTTTTGACATTCATGGATGGTTCAAACAATCTTGCCTTCCCCTCTCCTCTTAGAGCTTGTCTTCTCTCTTAATCTCACAGGCAAATGTTCCTTAGGTCTGCTGATCACATCCCATACTTGAGCTTTCTTCTCTTTCTCCCTTGAGTACTGAACGTGTGTTCTTCAGTTTCATTAGCCGGATCATCTCCTTTCTTAAACAGAAGCATTCCTAAAATCTCACCTTCCCACTGAAAAAGGAGGCATGTGACCCAGAGCACTCTGTTTTCTAAACATACAAGCTTCTGAGGTTTACCTCTGGCAGCGCTATTTTTTCCTTTGTTCATGCTATTATTAATCCTCTTCCCTTGCCTTTACAAATCATTCTTGCTGTCAGAGCATAATTCCTTGAGGACGAGAGCGTATCTAGTATAATAAAGGAACTGAGACATGTGGCTTCTTGTTCAAATTCTTCTGATAAAACTGCCATCTGACCTGACGGAGGCTGCTTCATCCACCTGGGCCTCAGTTCTCTGTCTGTCGAATGAACAGTGAGGGCAAAATGATGGTGGTGGTGACGATGATAGCAACTAGCACGTATTAAACACTTAAGTATATAAGTCTTACAACAGCTCTGTAGGGCGCGTCCTATTACTACCCATATTGCCCTGTATGCACCCAATCTCATCTGATCTTGGAAGCTATGCAGGGTCAGGCCTGGTTAATACTTAGATGGGAGATGAGTTTCAAATTCAGTTACCATGAAAAAACTCTATATTCTAAGCACACTTCAGCCATGCTTTGGTAGACTGGCTAACTGAATGAACAAAGCCTCAAAAATTTAGGGGAAAACATGATAGTTACTTGGCTTAGTAGCATCTCAGCTTAATTTAGAAGGAAAAAAAAAAAGAGACCCTAATATCTCTTACCTTTAGGAAGAAAGGATTCAGAAAATCATTAAGGGGACAGATTTTAGATTGAAGAAGGATGGAAAAGAAAAGCATAATTTAAGAAAGATTTCTCCCTGGAAACAAATCTCCCGGTAGCCTGGATAAACCATGGGGAAAACAGCATGCTCAGTGAAACAAGATGGTCTGTGTGTTGATGATGGGTGAAGAGGACAGACAGAAAGGAACGTGGGCATGTATTACAGTATTCTTTCTTCCTCTGTATATGTTGGAAGGCTTTGCATAGTAAAAAGTTTCCAAAATTTAAATTAAAAAAATACCATGCACACACTATTCCATTAAATGCCCCCTAGAAGGATCTGAGTATCAGCGGTCTGTATGTCTTGACTCCAGCATCTCACTCTTAACAGTTGGCTAGAATGCACAGTAGTCTCCAAGGAGGCCGCCTGCCCTCTTGGCAGCAGGGCAAGTGCCACGATGCAGCTGCTGCTGGCATGCTGAGAGTTGGAAGGGGAGAAATTAGACAGCGAAATAAGAGTAAGTCACAAAGGGGATGGGAGTCAAAACTCAAGGACCCCACACCTACTAACCCTGATCACCAAGTCCCGGACTTGGCAGCCAATGGCAGCAGCGGTGGGGGCTGAGGGCTGAAACAGGTGCATGAGTCCCCCAGCAAAAAGCAGCCTTCTCGCTCCGACACAAAGCCTTTCAGTTTTTTTCCATTTGCATAATAAAATGGGTCTTTAAAGGGAAGAATGAGTATGTCAACCACAATAGAGTGGGAAGAAAAGAATCAATTAACCTTGCGGTTTATAGCCAAATTTTTAAAAAATTACTTCAAATATTATGCTCATAAAGCATAGTCATTATTTTTGTGACTAATCTTGCTCCCAGAATTACTGATATGATGATACTCTTGAATATAAGGTCCTTCCTATAATGTAGCTTTCATAATGCTTTTTCAAATTAAGTTTGCCCTTACAAGGGTAAGTGAGAGTATACCATGTCAGAATCATTTTTTAATCTCAGGGAGAAAATAAATTTCCTTATCTACATCATTTACAAATAACCAGGTGTTTTCATGTCTGTATAAAAATTACTTCTTGTTCATCAGTTAACCTGTTAAAAATGGGCTAGCCAAGTGTATCTTGGGCTCCTTACATTCTCTTATCTTTGCTTTGAATGATTCAGAGTGGTTTATAGGCTCTATTCCTCCCTTTCTTGCAGAAGGGCTGTAAAAATTCATGAGGCTCAATCTGTAAAATCTTCTCAGAGCTTAAGGAAAAACACACTCTGAAAATACGAGGCATGTAACACTTTTTAGTCAAGGCTCAGAAAAATGAAGTCACCTCTCCAGAGCATCAGAAGGTTAGTGGCGTCCTTCTGAACTTCATTCTTGGGTGTGTGGAAGCAAGAAAATGCAGGTTTAAGAGCAGACTACTACTACATTTTTCCTGGCACAAAGGCCCCACTAACCACCAGGAAATCTATAAAGGGTTGCCGACTTTGCAAACCCATTGACAATTTGGAGACTTCATCTGCTTAGCCATACCTGACTTAAGTATAAATAAGTTTACTAATATGAATGGCACCTATATTTGGCATCTTTTAAAACCTCCTGCCTTTTTCAGTAACCTGTGCCTCAGATAAGTACAGATAAAATAGTGTCCTATAAAAGCAAAATACTGAAGCATTAAAATTTAGAAAGCAGCCTTAACCCCAACAGTAATAGAACCTATTAAAAGAACATGAAACCAGGTATAAAACACTCATCTAACACATTCAATTTACATACAAAGAAGGTAGCTATATCAAGTGTATTTCTAGGAAACGAGTTAGAGGAAGAAGAGGTAATACCAAGCTTTGGCTGTCTATGCCTTTAAATTTTATGTCTATAAATAAAAGACATATTCCTTTGAACAATAGCTTGAACAGGGAACACCGTACTCCTGTCGCTTTATCTCCCCAGATAACGATCCATTCTATTTTGGCTTCAGCTGGTATCTGCTTGCATCACATCGGTGTCTTGATTTGAGGGCAGGAAGGGGGGCAACTCTGAGTCAGAAGTATCAGGGGACGAGGTTAGAAAAAGGTGATACAAGCATGGCACACTGCAGACAGGACCCAAACTTCTTATTTCTTCTAAGAAGCTACTTGCCAGTAACTGTCTGGCTAGCTGATAAAAGCCAGAGGATTGGGCTCTTCTGCCTACCTGAGTCCTAAGCAGTGGTCTCCCTTCAGCTGGGAGAAATTATACTGCAAATGTAGAGACTACTTCCTATTTTTCTGCAAATCCCCACTACCCAGAACAACTGTACCTGAACATAACAAGCACCCATTAAATACTGTGAATGGCACGGAATCTGGCCCCCTTGTTTCTCTGATTCCTTCGACCTGATTTTTAAATTAAGGGGTTGGTCCAAAGAAACAAAGAAAAGCCCAGAATACTTCATTGCTGATGCAAATAAATGAGGCAGAAGAGAGCTGAAGGCACGGAAAGTGGCTGTGTTCCATGCGACTTGGGCTCCCAGATCAAGGATGCTACATATTTTAGGAGCAAACTAAGATGCTGGGTTAGAAAGCAGGTATTTTCTTTGCTCCCTCTTCTCTCTGATCTAGGACATCATTTCAGTTTGCACTTTGGTTTGATACTCTTGTTTCAGTGTTTGCTCCCTTTTTCTTTTTTCCCCCTCAGTGTTTCCACCTGCCTGTGCTTCCTGCTTCTCCCATCTTTAAAAAAGAATAAAGTTTTCTTGACTTCCTCTTTTCAGAACTCCAGCTGAACGTATACAAGTGAAGAAGGGGAAGCAAGCTGGCTGGCACTTGCCTCTGTAATCTGTTCCATGTATTCTTGGAAAAGTGGCTTGACTAAAGCCGGAAAATCTTTAGTACCAGCCAACTGGAGTGGGGGAGAAGTGGAAAGAGGGAAGGGGAGCATTTTAGGAAATGAACCAGCAAGAAACACAGTGTGCAGCGGGGGATCCGGTTTTATACTGGTTTTGAAAATGTAAAGGGCTGTTTCAGTGATTCTTTTAAAAAAGACATTTAAACACTTCATATATTTAAAAAAATCATGATCTTTAATCTTACGCTGTCCAGAGATCTCCGATTTTCCCAGGACGTCCTCCCCACCTCTTGACAGCGTGGATTTCGCCCTTTCTCTTCTCTGGCCCAACATCGTCACCTTCCTCCCTGCTGTCAGCACGTGGCCAGCCTCCTTCTTATCATAGAGAAAACAGGAGCCATCCGCTGAGGATCCCCCCTACCTGCTACGTTCACAAGCCTCACCCGCCTTCGCCCCCACCTGTGCCCCTCTCCTGCCGTCGTGGGCAAGCTGCCCTCCTCCCGCCCAAAGAGGACCCTTTCCTGGTGCTGCCCAGCCATTCTGTCCCCACTCTTCCTCCATCAGAAGGTGGCCCCTAATTGCTCTTCTTTCATACAGGCAGTTCTCCATTTACAGAAAATTCTCCCCGCGTCTCTACAGACCCCTGGCACCTCACCCACTGACCTCCTCCGCTCCCCTCCCCACCACCGCTCTTTCTACTTTGCCTCCCAGCCCGGCTGACACCACCGTTGACACTCGCTATCTGCCTCATTCCTCACCCACTGCCATCTGCCTCTCTCTCTGCCCCTCTACTGCCACTGATTTCAAGGTTACTCATATAATCATTCTGTCACTACGTTCAGAAGATGACTTGACGTGCTAAAACTTCCAGAACCTCTTTGCTGCACTTAAGGCTGGTGACTCTGAGTTTTTATTTCTTGGCTTCTATAACACTCGTTAGGTTTGCCTTCTGTCTGGTTTTCTTGCCTGTTTCTGAAGTGGTATTTTCCAGGGCCTCATTTCTGTTCCTTTGTTCTTAGCCTCAACACACTTCCCTGAAGGAATGTATCCATACCTAAGGTGCCTACCGCCCTACTCCTCCACCCAAAGTAAATATGTGGACGCATGCACGTGTACACACACACCCCAACCTCAAGCCCAGATTTCTATCGAGACTCCCTAACCCGTATGTGCAAACCCTATTATACATCATTCTTTCGGACACTCAATAGGGATCTTAACTCTGTGTGTTCTAAACCTGGCTTTCAGCTTTCTCCCAAGTCTACCCCAAACTTAATGCTCTCAGGATATGTTCTTTATCGGTGAGGGTGCCAACACGGTTGCCTGACTCAGAAACCTGAATTATCTTTGACTTCTCTCTCCCTCTCACTCCCTCCATCCCGTAAATGACTGACTCCTACGGACTCTGATGTCTTAGATGCCTCCCGTGTCCATCCCTGGCTCCTCAGCTCCACTGTCCCCTCAGTGCAGGCCACCAAGGTCTCCTGGCGCGAATGTCACCAGGGCCTCCTGGGCTGGCGTTACACCCCCATACTATTACATATTCTCCCCATCGCTGGTGATGTCTAAGACTCGTGCTCGTCCTCGCTTATAATGCCTCCACGTCTTCGGAGAAAAGCACAAACGCCTTATCGTAGCACATTCGGCATGAGCTGGCCTTGATCATCCCTAGCTTGCTTTCATTACCACCCTCTAAACTCTTCACTCCATGAACCACTGCTATTATCTGAACACGCCGGGCCTCACCCTCTTCTTTTCAATGATTTCTGCCTACATCAGGACATCTTGCTCTCCTTCCCCACTCCCTTCACCTTGCTTGCCCTCCTGCTGTGCATCAGGACTCTCTCAGGAAGACTATCCCACCTAACTCCTCAGACCTCAGCCCCGCCCCTGTCCATGCGCTCCCCTAACAGTCTGTGCATACCCTTGTAAAACTGTGGAAAGCTCACAGCCAGGGCCAAAAGAGTCCTCTCTGTTTCCTTAAATGAGAACAATGTCTGGCTCATGAGAGATGATCATGTTTGTTGCTGTGCAGTGGCTCGGTTGTGTCTGACGTTTTGTGGCCCCATGGACTGTAGCCTGCCAGGCTCCTCTGTCCATGGGATTCTCCAGGCAAGAATACTGGAGTGGGTTGCCATTTCCTTCTCCAGGAGATCTTCCCGACCCAGGGATCAAACCCACATGTCCTACCAAGAAGTCCAAGTGAGTGACTAAGTAATTTAAATTTCTTCATATTATGTTGATTGTGGATTTCTGCATTTGTTTGTTTTTTTCCTAACAAGACTTGACCCACTCTTTTCCACATTATCACTGACATGTATCACATATCAGGTAGAATGTTAAATTCACTTGAGACCCCAGCTACATCTATTTCCTGAAGAAAGAGATGGGTTGTTCTTGACTTGCCAAGTAAACAACTTCACAGATACGTCTCCCAAAGGATGTTCAATGAGGTGCTGCCGCAAACTTTAGAGAGGAAACCTTTCGGGAAATACTTTCACCAGAGACCTACCTACCTATCTACCTACCTTTCTTTCACTGAGAGAGCTACAGAAGCTAACCTCAGCTACTCCAAACTCCCCTTAATCAACAGTCTTAATCTGTTCAGGCTGCTAGACGAGGTAGCCTATAAACAACAGAAGTTTACTTCACATGGTTCTGGAAGCTGTGAAGTCCAAGATCAAGGTGCTGGCAGAATCAGTGTGTGGTAAAGCCTGCTTTCCGGCTCACAGACTGCCCTCTTTTCACTGTAACATCACGAGGCAGAAGGGGCAGGGAGCTCCCTGGGGCCTCTTTGGTAAGGGCCCTAATCTCGTCCATGAAGTCTTTACCCTCATGACCTAATCACCTCCCAAAGGCCCTACCTCCAAATACTCTCACACTGGAGATCAGTTTCAACATGAGAATCTGGGGGGTGGGGGACACAGTCGGTCTGCAGCAGCAGCCTGCCTTGCCTGGGAGTCAGGATTTGTCCACAGCTATGCGGTCCAACCTGACGGCACTGCAGGGGACCCTGTGCTTGGGGGTAGGGTTACGGGGTATAGGACAAGCAACAGGGTGGCAGGACTAGGGACTCACTGTAAGAGGAGGAGAGCCTCAGAGATAAGAGCTGAGGAAGTGGGTAGGAGAGGGGATGGATAAGTATAAATATATTTATTTAGTTTCTGTTCACCTCTGTTCAAGAGAAAAGCCCCCTTCTTCTTTGACTTCCATAAAAAGGGATTTTTCTTTAAGCACCCTGGCCTTCTGCCCCCCCCTACTCCCCACAGGAGGGAGAATGAGTTACCTAGTTGGTGAAAGATAGCCAAGGGTCCATGTTTCTAGATGGGACACCTGAACTGCCCAAGATCCTGAGGCCTGGGGAGTCTTTCTCCTGACTCTACCTGGACTAGAGGAGACAAGGAACCAGGGTAGGAGTGTGTGCTGTGCTGACTTAACCCACGTCCAGACCAGTGGGGATAGCTTATTGGAACGAGGAAGTCCATCTCCGCTGCTACTCTGAGCCCCCCCCAACCGAGACTATCAGTCTAAAGGGGGAGCACCAGTCTCGTTCCTCTGTCTCTGGGCTCTTCAGCCTTACTTCTCCATGGGCTCAGGATGCAGGCGAGGGAAGGGGGTACCCTTTGTTAGGAGATTAGAACCCCAGCAATTTCTACTTTCCAAAGCAACTCCATTTACAGTAAAAAAAAAAAAAAAAAAAAGAAGCAGCATCTTAAACACACCAAAAAATCAAAGCAAATATAGCAAAATCATCCAGACACCACATGATCGGGAAATCTTAAACGTAAAAAAGTAATGGTTTTTAAAATGAATGTGTCCTACAGTGCTCTCTGAAACAACTTATTGGATTGGTTTTATCAGTTTCACAATTCAGTTAAATCTAGGAGATCTGAAAAGTTCTGTTCAGAATCTTGGAAAAATGGCAACTACTATTTGTTTCGTGCTTTACAAGGCTTGTGAAGTTGTCTCACATACGTTACTGCATTTGAATCTCACAACCCACTATATCTGATAGGGAAGCTGTTGTTCTTATTCTCATCTTCTGAGGCTCAAAGGGTAGTGATTATCTAAGGTCACACACTACGTTCCAGCAAAGACTTGTACCCGGGGTCTCCTGACTTAGAACCCCAGGCTCCCTCTCTAACATAAAGGCCGTCATCAAGAGAAACAATTTTAAGGCTTACCTGTCTGGGTGTTTTATTTCTTAAAAGAACTTAAATTTAACAGTTTCTCTACAGACAAGTGTTATCTGGGGTAGAGGACGAAGTTCCTAAAATACAGACTGAGTGACTAAAGAAAACAGAGTTTAAACTAACAGTTCAACTAAGCGTCCTATTACCAGGTTAAACCTACCAAGCTGGATGAAATATGTAGCTTAGAAAACTATAGCGTCTGATCACAACCAAGGTTACACAGTAGCTTAGGCTTTTGTGTATGGATTCTTCAAGCTTGTTATGTATACCACAGTTCTGAAGAATCCGATATCCCTTGTTAGTCACACTGGAGTCCACTTCCCATTTACATAGCTTTATTTATTTTAAATATCTATTCAACTTCTTCAGAATGCAGTGCAACAAGATCATATTTTTTCTAGTCAATTTCAAAGGAACACAATGAAAACTGATCTTGCACATTTCCTCAGCACACTGAATATTAATTTCATCCTAATGATTTTTTTCATTTTGTAAAACAATAAAGTACTTCAACCGTCTGCATATATAATCAGAAAGCAAACGAAATACTCTTTTATTTTTAAAGCTGATAAGAGAATATATCTGTTTTTATAAGACTAGATGTTTAAATGTATATCATTAGATGTTTATAATTAGATATAACAAATGTTTTATGTGATACTGATTGAATGGAAATACTACTATAATATACTAGCAGAAAATGCCCCCAAAAAAGTAAATCTAAAAATATTAAATGATAGCTATATGCTGGCTTTTTTGGAATGTGCTTTGATGAAATGAACATTTAGTAAATTCATAAACCTAAGATAATATACATTTTTAAGAACTGACATTAGCATTTTAATCAATTCATGTTAAAGTTGTTGTTTGAAGACAGCTAATGTGTTTTGCAGCTCTTTTAATTGCAAAATTTGTATTCTGTCATTGATTTACCATTATTATGTAAAAACATAAATACATAATTTTTAGGATGCACTTCAATTGTTATCTCCATAGTCAGAATTCAAAAACAATTATCAGTAGGAGCTCATGTTCATACTGCATATAAACATCTTTCTAATCACAGGAAACAATTTTTTGAGAAATAGGAAAATACTAGTTAAGAAAAGCCTTAGTTTCCTTGTAAATTGATGTGTGGAATGGTCCACACACTTGAAAATACTCTAGTTGGTGAATACACAATTGTATGCTTCCACATAAAGATGCAAGTGAGACAGAAACACATCATACCCAGCTGAGCACAGAAGTCATGAAGGCAGGCTAGGTAAATTCCATCAGAGGGCATCTGAGTGACAGTGTTACCTGGGTGCGCTGCACCTAACCAGAACTCCACTAGCACAACAGTAAACAGTGCTTGGAAAACTGAAGAGGGGAGCAGAAAGCTGTGTCACTTGACTTTGGCTCTCGTTTGCGAAAAGGTTGTATTTCAAAACAGAAGATGGGGTTGGAAAAGTAAACACAGCTGCGTTTTCTCTGCCCCAGTGTGAGAATGAAGAGGCTCTTAGGAGTGGCAGGAGGCAGGGTCCCTTCTCGGTGCACACTCAGAGCCCCAAATACAGTGCTGTTGTTTCACTTCATGGCAAACTCAGGATAATATTTTTTATTGTGGTGAAATATGCACAACACAATGTTTATGACCCTCGTCATTTATAAGTGTACAATTCAGTGGCATTAAATATAGTCACGTCATGCAATTAACACCATTATCCATCCCTGGAACTTTTCTTGTCATCACAAATAGAAACTCTGTACCCATTAAGGAACTCTCCATTCCTCCCTTCTCCAGCCCCTGGTAACTTCTATCTATCATATCATATTCCATCAACTTGCCTGTTCCAAGTATCTCATATAAATGGAATCATATAGTGTTTGTCCTTCAGCGTTTGGCTTATTTCACTCAATGTAATGTGTTCAGAGGCCATATGCATATATGTTGCATCATGTATCAGAATTTTTTACGGCTGACTAATACTCTATTGTATGTACATAGCATATTTTGTTTATCCATTCATCCACTGATACACATCTGGGTTGTTTCTACCTATTGCAGTGTACTGCAGCACAATATTTTAAGCTACAGTAAAATCAACTAGTGGAAATCTACAAATTAATGTTAAAAGGATTGTCAGGAGTCAATGAATATACGCATACTATTTAGGTATTTAGAGTTAGAAAGAACTTGAAGTAAGGGAAACAAACTATGGTTCCCGCTTATTTTGAATTATAAATCTATTTAGGTATAATAAATTTGTATGCTTTACTATTATACACTTTGCTTGGCTTTAAAAATCATAATCAAAAGGAGCCTTGTCAATTTAATACTTTATGAATTAACATCTGAGTATAACCGATGTTATTTCAATTCTGTTTGAAACAGCTCCATAATTTCTCAAAGACCTTTCACCCACACTGGAACTCTATACTGTAATTCTTTTGTGTATTTTTGTAAGGGTGCAAGATGTCATTACCTGCTCTTGGGAAAAGTTTGCTCAACAGACTTGAGAGTGAGTAATGCTAAGAAATGATTAAAAATGAAAAGCCACAGTTGTATCCAAAAAAATCATCAGAGGAAAATCTGAAATTCATATAGCTTAATAAATTTAAATACAGTTTAAATGCCTCAGCAGAATAACAAACTTTATCCAAGTCATCTTGGAATTTCTCAAAGAACAATACACTGTGTGGTTGAAAGATGCTTTCAAGATTGACATAAAAGTTGATTAATGTATAATCAATTCTTTGAGCCATCCTTTTTTAGGATTCCTAAGTTTTTAAGGAAAATGAAGGTACTTGTCAGAATATACACTGTTTCTGGTACATCAAGTTGAAAATTAATCTGCAAGACTTTGTACCAACAGCACTAGGTCAAGTCCCAGTGACTCCTGCTTCTACCTAAACCATGAGACCTTGTGTAAATCATCTAGCCACTCTGTGTTTCAGCCACCTCCTCTGAAATGAGGGGTAATTGGATCAGATGAGCCAGCTCTGGAGTGCCATGATTCTAAGTAGACTTAGGCCCTAACTCTTCTGTATTAGTAAACGTTCTTAGGGAAACACCACTGAAATCAATATAAATGATAACTGTAGAAAATATTGACAGTATCTTGAGAAGAAACTCAGAACTCCAGTGGTTATGAAAAGGATTCCTACCATGGAAGAATACTTAATTTCATCCTGCTTTTGATAATGAGAAACATTTAGGAGTCAAGTACGAAACATACAGGGAAGTACTAATCTTCTCATAATTCACCATTATATTAAGAAAGCAGACTGTATTTTCTCAGGCCAGTAAGTCCATAATAGAGAGGAAGTCTTATATATATGAAATAAATAGATGTAGGAAAATTATTATATATTAGTATTATCATTAGAATAATAATAAATTATTAATAGACAATAGGCTTCCCAGGTGGCTCAGTGGTAAAGAACATACCTACTAATGCAGGAGACATGGGTTTGATCCCTGGGTTGGGAAGATCCCCTGGAGAGAGAAATGGCAACCCACTCAAGTGTTCTTGCTTGGGAAATCCAATGGACAGACGAGCCTGGCAAGCTATAGTCCGTGGGATCACAAAAAGTCAGACATGACTGAGTGACTAAACAAATTAGATAAAATATATTAAAGTTATCTTAAATGTTAGTACTTGAAAAAGGCAAATTAAGTTGTATGAACTGAACTTTGGTAGGAATCTGGAAGGTACTTCAGAGCACTCTCAAGATTGCTAACCTAGATTTGTAGTGGAGTATTTTAATTAGAAATGTCTCTAGGAAATTTGGAGCACTATGGACATTAAGATTTTTTTGTTTTACTCTCCTAAATAGTAAGGTGATGAGGTCGAGTTTCTCCTGAAGTTAAGTGGCAACATCCGATTGAAGAGAGATAAGAAAGTTGTATGTGCATGGAAGAAGGTAATTCATTGGAAGTGAGAATGACTGGTCATCAGAGGTGAAAGCGAGAGTCCATTTTCAGAACACAATACAGATTTTCCTTTAGCCATCTAAAAATAAGTGCCATGGCTTCAGTGCCAAACTGGCCTGGAAATGAACACCTGTAATTTCCAAAAGTGTTCTTAAATGTACAGACTCTACACTCAGAGTTCACCAGAGCTCTCTGTTTCCCTCCTGTGCTTTCTTTGCACGTGGGATGATGGGACGTCTCTGAAGAAACTAGATAATTTATGGCCTGCCTATGAGGATGGAAATAAGGGTTTCGATTATGAGTTCTGACAAATACTGAAAAGTAAATTATACTAGTTACTAGTGATTCTAATTGTATTAACTTCATTTTGGTTCGGTCCTAATGTTCTGATAGTGTATGTAAGTCCACTCCCAGAGACTGTTCACATTTCATGAGCGTTTACTTGTGAGTCTCTATTCTAAGAATTTTTCCACCTGTATCATCTCAATGTTTCCATTTAAAAGGTGGAATACACTGAAACACAGAGACTTTGATCTAACTCTGGAAGCAGACTTTTAGCTGCTAGACTATTCTGCCTCGCAAATACAACCCAGTCTAAGGAAACTTCACTTTATGCCTTTTAAAATGTGCCGTGATTGCTTCTAATGACCAAAAGAGCATCTTCTCCTTGAGAAAGGGCTGTAGGATACTTTTCTAATAATCATACTTTCTTTTTTTCTCAAAACCAAAGCACAAGGAATGGTAAGATACCAACATAAAAAAAAAAAGGAAAAAACATTGGATGTTGTATTATGACTCATTTTTATATCCTGCTGGATATTGTTAATTTTATGTGAATTAGAAACTCTAAAATTATAGACTCTTTAGACTATTTTAATCTGTAAAAGCACCATTGTGAAGCCTCAGTGATATATTTTGAAAATAACCTTTTTACCTTAACCAAATATATTCCAGTTAAATTTAAGAACTTAAAGTAACCACATATTGTCTTTTGTTCAATGAAGAGGACTCTTCCTGAAATACACCCTCTGTGGTCAGTTTTCCAGAGACATGGACAACTGACTGCATTCAGCTGCTCACATTTCCCAGCTCATGGCACTTGGTGAGCAATGGCAAAAAGGTGCCAAGCAGCTGGAACCTGGGTTGCAGTTTATTTTTAGGAAACCAAGAAGATACGTTGCCTTTAACAGGCCCAAACCACATGATCTGGGTCTACTTAACATTATTCCTGAACCAGCTATAAGAGGATATAAGAGGATTATATCACTGGCAAGACAAGAGAATGAGAACATTTCCGGGACTCAATATAGTTGCAAGCTTCTGGGTGGACTCTTACATGTAGGAAAAAAAGGGAAGTACATCATCACTGTTTATGCCCAAAGTAGCACAAATAAAAGTGGTGCTTTCATGCTCAAAGTGTATAGCTGATTTTAAAAAGGCTCACAAGTGCATTTTTACTTCCTATTTATTTAATGGCTTTGAACCAAAACCTAAACAAAAATTGATTAAAAGGACACTAAGCTTCAAAGCATACTATCATGAAAGTAAAAGGGCAACCTGCAGAATGGGAGAAAATATTTGCAAATCATATCTGATAAGGGCTATGAATCTAGAATATATACACTCTTGTAACTCAGTAATAAAAAAGATAACCTATATGAAAAACAGGAGAAGGATTTGAATAGACATTTCTTCAAAGAAGATAAATGGCCAATATACACTGAAAAGATGCTTGACATCATTAGCTGTGAAGGAAATGCAAAAAGGGGAAAAAAACCCTTAAGATACCTACAATGAGATACTACACATCCATTAGGATGGCTATAATCAAAAACTCAGACAACAACTGCTGGCTAAGATGTGGAGAAATTGGAACCATCACACATGGCTGGTGGGAATATCAAGTGGTGCAAATACTCTGGGAAAACAGCTTGGCAGTTTCTCAGACATTTAAACAGAATTATCATAGTGCCAGCAATTTCACTCCTAGATAGATATTTAAGAAAATTAAAAACAGGTATTCAAAAAAATACTTCTGTATTTATATAGTAGGGTTATTCACAATAGCCAAAAGGTAGAAACAACCCAACTGATGAATGGATAAACAAAATGTGGTATATCCACATAATGGAATATTATTTAACAATTGAAACTATAAAAAGAAATGAAGTACTGATACCTGTTTCAAATGGATGATGCTTGAAAACATTATGCTAAGTGAAAAAAGTAAGTCACAAAGTGAAGTGAAGTGAAAGTCACTCAGTCGTGCCTGACTCTCTGTGACCCCATGGACTATACAGTCCATGGAATTCTCCAGGCCAGAATACTGGAGTGGGTAGCCTTTCCCTTCTTCAGGGGATCTTCCCAACCCAGGAATTGCACTCAGGTCTTCCGCACTGTAGGTGGATTTTTTACCAGCTGAACCACAAGGGAAGCCCAAGAATACCGGAGTGGGTAGCCTATCTCTTCCCTAGCAGATCTTCCCGACCCAGGAACCAAACCCGGGTCTCCTGCATTGCAGGCAGATTCTTTACCAACTGGAGCTATCAGGGAAGCCTGCATGTAATTCTACTTATATGAAATATTCAGGAGAGGCAAATCCATTGAGACAGAAAGTAGATTAATAGTGAAAAGTTCACCTTTACTTCTAATAGGTCAAAGCTACATCTTCAAGTAAAAGGACAATGTATTGATCATAGTGTTTTTTATTTTCTTAAACACTCAACCAGACTCATAGAAGAAACATTTTCATTCTTTTGCCAACATATTTTTGAAAATCATAAATCTATGATGATTTTTAAACCATAAATCTATGATGATTTTAAAATTTCATCTACACAGTATATAATATTTAGATAAACTTCAGAGGAACACTGTAGATTCTACTATACTAATGTGCTTAAAAAACACATACCTTTATAAGCTCTTCCCCTCCCCTGTAATTACCATGGCCCAATCCTTCTCTTCATTTTACTGTTAGCTTTATTGCAGTAATAATCATCCTCAGACACATGAATTTATTGTAGGAAAAATTAAGCTCTTCTATTAAGAGATACCCTTCTACAAAAATTTTTAAGTAATTATAAAAATGTGTAATATATTTATATTGTTTTGGTTGATTATCTACTACAAATAAATAATTCAGAAGAAATTTCTAACACTTGGCCTGTGGTCATAGTGTGTGTGTATATATATAGAGAGAGGGCTTCCCTGGTGGCTCAGATGGTAAAAGCGTCTGCCTGCAATGCAGGAGAATGGGGTTTGATCCCTGGGTCAGGAAGATCCTCTGGAGAAGGAAATGGCAATCCACTCCAGTATTCTTGCCTGGAAAATCTGATGGATGGAGCCTGCTAGGCTACAGTCCATGGGGTCACAAAGAGTTGGACATGACTGAGCGACTTCATACACACACATATACATGCATATATGCTGCTAAGTTGCTTCAGTTGTGTCCGACTCTGTGCGACCCCATAGATGGAAGCCCACCAGGCTCCCCTGTCCCTGGGATTCTCCAGGCAAGAACCCTGGAGTGGGTTGCCATTTCCTGCTCCAATGCATGAAAGTGAAAAGTGAAAGTGAAGTTGCTCACTCATGTCCGACTCTTAGCGGCCCCCAGGACTGCAGCCTACCAGGCTTCTCCAGCCATGGGATTTTATATATATATATATATTTTATTCATACTAATATTTTTTTGTTGCCAAGAAATATGGTACAGTGATCAATAAAAGATCTTCATGGATAGAAATCTGAGTTCAAGTAGAAAAAGGAATGATGCAAAATTTCTGATCGGTAAGATGGCACCCCACTCCAATGCTCTTGCCTGGAAAATCCCATGGACGGAGGTGCCTGGTAGGCTACAGTCCATGGGGTTTCTAGGAGTCAGACACGACTGAGCGACTTCACTTTCACTTTTCACTTTCATCCATTGGAGAAGGAAATGGCAACCCACTCCAGTGTTCTTGCCTGGAGAATCCCAGGGACTGCAGAGGAGCCTGGTGGGCTGCCGTCTCTGGGGTAGCACAGAGTCGGACACGACTGAAGCGACTTAGCAGCAGCAGCAAAGAGCTTGTTCATGTATTTTTTTAGACAGATGATGTCATGTGTCAAATTGCTATGGGATTTCAATTTCATTGGATAAATATGAAAGAATGATGTCATAGTTTTATGTTTAAATGTCAATATTTACAATATGTGGGAAACTCCATCCTTTTAAACTGTTCAAGTTGTGACAGAAAATTTCCTATGACATCTTAGTATAAGAGGATACATTATTGGAGTATATATACAAAATTGTCTACACATTTGAGAGAGAATGCTAAATTGCTCGCTAGAGTAGTTGTTTCTACTTATACTGGCTCTGAGGGCTTTCTTTTTCTCACATCACCACCAAAACTTGGTGATTTTCAGGTTTTTTAATCTTTCCCAATCCGAATGTGAAAAGGTATCATACTTTAACTTCCTTTGCTTCTCAGTTCTAACACTCTGCTTCAATTCAACGTCTCATCTTAAATACCATTTCCTCAGAGAGACTTGCTCTGTTCACCCCATCTTAAAGTATATCCTCCCAAGTAAATTTACTTGCTCTCTATCTCATTCCATGTGTTATTTCCTTCACTAAACTTACCACACGGAGAAGGCAATGGCACCCCACTCCAGTACTCTTGCCTGGAAAATCCCATGGATGGAGGAGCTTGGTAGGCTGCAGTCCCTGGGGTCGCAAAGAGTCAGACATGACTGAGCGACTTCACTTTCACTTTTCACTTTCATGCATTGGAGCAGGAAATGGCAACCCACGCCAGTGTTCTTGCCTGGAGAATCCCAGGGACGGGGGAGCCTGGTGGGCTGCTGTCTATGGGGTCGCACAGAGTCGGACATGACTGAAGCGACTTAGCAGCAAACTTACCACAACTTGATATAATTTTATATGTTTGTCTGTTTTTATTTTAGACTTAGTTTTCAGTCTTTATCTCCTACTAAAATTCAAACTCTGTGAGGCAGGGTCCCTGTGTAGTAAATTGCACATGCAGTATGTAGCAGACACACAATGGACACAACACAACACTGAATGAACGAACGTTGCTGAGCTGAGTAATCAAGTAGTCTTCATTTTCTAGTTTTCTTTTTTCTTTTGTTAGGTTTGATGACTGGATAATAAAAGAGCCAGTAATAATTTTTTATAATTATTCCCTTGCTTCTAGACGCAAGTGGTATGGATCAAGGCAGCATTCCTGGCAAGATTTCACCAGTTTCTCCCCTTCCTTTCCTGTAACAATGCTCAGAGAAATAACTTCTAGCAAGCATTTTACTAATAGTAACTTTTATTCAGCATATTATCTATTGTCATTGTTGAGACCACCTGAAGCGTCACTTGACTCTGCCTTTCTTGGTGAAAGTACTGCATTTGGTACTGAGTATAATTTTAACAAAACTGTGAACATTTTAGACACCAGACCAACTGCTGATGTTAGGATCAGAGACTTCCCGGAGTGAAAGCACACGTTCAACCCAATTACCAAATTCACTGGGGTGCATTAAAAATTGCCAAAATGCATTCTCTTTTTGAAAACATTAATTACTTGTCACTCTATCTTGAGATGGCAAACTGAAACACAGACTGGCCATGAGGTGTATTGTGATACATTTAGTAGCAAAACAGATTCTGTTAAATTCAGTTAAAGTCACTGTGGAGAAATAAATGACACCAAGACTTGTCAAGTTGCAAGAGGCATCAATTTATAATAATATTTTTAAAATGTTAAAAACAATCATTAAAAATTATATGCGAGATCACATATCATTGATTTCAAACAGCTTTGAATGGTGCCTGAAATGTTTCAGAATTCTTTTCCTCATTTAGTAATACGTTAAAAAAATTTCTAATTGGCTTAATTCATATTGGCTCGAATAGTCAAAGCATCAAAAGATGATTACCAATTAAAAACAGTTTAAGAATTTTGTAACTACATGTAAAGAAACCAAATGGCTTTAAGGAACTTGGCCAAAAGAATCTAAATAATGACCTGTACTTTTTCCATTAAAAATGCATATCCTAATTATAAAAATGACAAAGGTAATATAATACAGAAGAAAGAAATGAATTAGGAATCAGAAAATCAATTGCATTCATCTATTTAAAAAAAGTATTTGGGTCCCTATAGTGTGTCTGGCACAAGACTGGGCAACAGATAAAGTGGGGGATAAACAGCTGTGGTGCTACTTTGGTGAGGATTATAGTGCAGAGGGGAAATTGGGCAAAATGCAAGAAAAGCAACTGTGGGAGGTACTGGTTGCAAGGAAGGAACAGCCGGGAATGAAAAGAAATAGCATGGGTAGTGGGCACGAAGAAGGGCAAGATAACAAGTGCTGACTATACATACAAAGAACTAATTTTAAGTGAAAAACCTTTAAACTTATATTTGCCAAACTTTGCCAAACTTCAATGTTAAAATATTTGAAATTTGGGAACAATTATTATTGAATATTATTTGTTCCAATATTCTAACTCAATACATATCAAATTTTAAAATCTATTTCAATGTTATGACAGTGTCTGGTGTGGTTACTAAAACATAAACAAAGATTATAAACATTCCACCATGATTTTGAAAAGCCAGTTTTAAAAACCTCCACTATTTGGATGAGTGTTTTTTTGGGGAATAGATCAGTAGACAAATAAGTAGTGACCAGTAAGAGAAGGATATTGGCATGTCTGGTGCCTTTTTAAAAACGGAGATATACCTGACATATAATATTGTATTAGTTTCAAGTATATAAGAAGTATTTGTATGTATTGCAAAATGGTCACCACAGTAAGTCTAGTTAACATCCATTACCACAGAGTTGCAAAAATAATTTTTTTCTTATGATAAGATCTATTCTCTTAGCAACTTTCATACATACAAATAGAGCCTTATTAACTATATTCTCCATCCTGTACATCACCTCCCCAGGACTTACTTGTTTTATAACATAAAGTTTGTATCTTTTGACCACCTCCACTCATTTCTCCTGTTTGTGGCAACCCCCACACCTCTGGCAACCACCAATCTGGTTTTGTTTTAGATGCCACATGTACGTGAAATCATATGGTATTTGTCTTTGTCTGCCTGACTTATTCCCCTCAGCATAACACCCTCACGGTCCATCCATGTTGTTGCAAATAACATTTGATATGTACATGAATACACACATATTGCACACACGCACACCTCTATATAGATACACATATGTCTCACTTTGGCTCTACCCATTCATTCACTGATGGACACTTAGTTGCTTCCATTTTTGGCTGTTAAAAATAATCCCACAATAAACACGGGGGCACATAAAACCTTCTGAGCTAGTGTTTTCATTTCCTTTAGATAAACAACCCAAAGTAGAATTGCTGGGTCACATGGTAGTTTTAGTTTTTTGAGGAACCTCTAGACTGTTTTCCATAGTGGGTGCACCTACTTACACTCCCACCAAAAGGGCACAAGCGTTTCCTTTTCTCCATATTCTTACTTACACTTATCTCTTGTCTTTTTGATTATAGCCATTCTTCGGGTTTTAGGTGATATCTCATTGTGATTTTGACTTGCATTTTGCTAATGATAAGTAATATCAAGGAGATTTTAATATATCTGTTGGCCATCTGTATGTCTTCTCTGGAAGAATATCTATTCAGGTTTCTGCCCATTTTTTAATCACATTGTTTTTGTGCCATTTAGTTGCATAAATTCTTCATATACTTTGGATATTAGCCCTTTATCAGATAAAAGGTTTGCAAACATTTTCTCCTACCCTGTAGGTTACTTTTTAATTTTGTTGAAGATTTCGTTTGCTGTTCAGGAGCATTTAAGTTTGGTCCCACATATTTATTTTCGCTTCTGTTGCCTTTGCTTTTTGGTGTCAAATCCTAAAATCATCACCATGACCCATGACCATGAGCTTATCATCTATGTCTTCTTCTAGAGTTTTATGGTTTCTGGTTTGAGGTTCAAGTCTTTAATACACTTTGGGTTAATTCTTACATATTGTGTCAGATGGTGGTCCCGTTTCATTCTTTTGCATGTGGCTGTCTAGTTTTCCCTGTCCTTCTTGCCTCCTCATTGAAAGTTAACTGACCTAAGTGTATGGGTTCACTTCTGAGCTCTCTATTCTGTTCAACTGGTCTACATGTCTGTTTTTGTGCCAATATCATACTCTTTTGATTACTACAGATTTGTAAATTAGTTTGAAATCAGGGGGCATGATGCCTCCAGCTTTGTTCTTCTTTCTCAAGGCTGCCGTAATTATTCACAGTCTTGTGATTTCATACAATTTTTAGGATTTTTTTTTTCTGTGTCTGTGGAAAATGCCACTGGAATTTTGGCAGGGGCTGTACTGAGTTTATAGACTGCTTTGGAAAAAGTTAATTCTTCCAGTTCACGAACACAGAATACCTTTCCATTTATTTGTGTCTTCAACATCCTATACTTTTCAGGGTACAAGTCTTTTACCTCCTTGGTTAAATTTATTCCTAGGTATTTTATTATTTT
Organism: Ovis canadensis; assembly: GCF_042477335.2. NCBI lineage: Eukaryota > Metazoa > Chordata > Mammalia > Artiodactyla > Bovidae > Ovis > Ovis canadensis. The sequence goes on along the minus strand of NC_091248.1, from coordinate 30,358,735 downwards.
GGTGAAGTTGGAAAAATATCACTATTTTTTTAAAAATTTCCCTGGTGGCCTAGGGGCTAGACTCTGCACTGCCAATGCAGGGTACCTGGGTTCTATCCCTCCTCAGGGAACTAGATCCTGCATCCTACAGACTAAGACCCAAGCACAGTCAAATAATAATATATATATGTGTGTGTGTGTTACTATTTAGATAAGCTTTTTTAATAAGGCTCATCTGGTTATATTTTATATTCTAACTGTGATATTCTATGCCTATTGTATTTTCAACGGGAGTGTCTCCAGCTGTAAGTGTCGTATGGAGTGTGATATCTATCAGAAATAACAATTAAAAATCTTTCTGTGAAAAAGAAGATGTCCCTGATAAGTAGGTTTGACCAAGAATGATTACTTCAATGGGAAAGAGGAGGAAGAAGCTACAAAGATTTTACAGATAAGAGCGAACACGTGCTCTTTCATCTTCCCTGTGTACTAAAGTAACACCGACAGTGTGAGGCATCATGGGACACCTTGCCGGGCGCATGCGTCATCCGAACCTGCACGGCCACCCCGAGGATCAGCACTAGCGTCCCTAACGTACAGACAAGGAAAGTGAGGCAGAGACAGTAAATTATGGGTCCGAGGCCACAGTGCACACGCTACAGAACACCACTGTACGCTGCTCTTCAAAACTGAACTCGGGATGACTTTCCTACACATGAGCAATTCTTTAGCTCAAATAAAGGCTGTTCTCACAATACTAACACAGAGAGTCCTAAAGCTTAGCAAGAGAGAGTAACTAGTTGCCTAGCAATGTACCAACGAAATATACAGCGTGGAGGCCTCACTCTTACTAGCATCATTTCCCAGTAATATGCTTACATGACAGTGTGACTAGAGCATACCCAACAAAAATGTGAAATTTATGATGTATCTATATTACAAAAATGCAATGAAAATTCTGGAGACTGAAAATTCTAATATGGTATTTACTGGCTCTTTTAAAATAACATTTCCAACGCCTAAAGTGTTCTGTTTGTAAGATTTTCATAGGGAAAACTACCTCCATCTTAAGAAAAACTAATAACTGAACAAATTCATTAAAAAAAAAAAACTAAAAGACTTTTTTACTTGCGCTATTGACAAAAATGAAAAAAATCTTTGCTCTAACTAAAGGGTTTAGTGAAAAATTCTGAAAGGTAGACGCTTTCTCCTATATAAAAAGTATCAGAATCTCAAAGTGCTGATATCACTGAAAAGGACACTGGCCTTAAGATTTGAGAGGAATTTATAGTCACAAGCTTTACTACTATACTAAGATGCTTTGTGACTTAAATGAAGTGAGTCATTTAACTTCTCTGAATTCTACTTGGCTTTCTTATCTCTAAAATGAAGGGGTGGGACTACAGGATCTTTATAGATCAGTCCTATTAAATAGAAATTAATAAGAACAGCCTATGTAATTTAAAATTTTCCACTTGCCACAATAAAAGAAAAAAAAGGAAAAGGTAGAAATAATTTTATTGTTGTTGCTGTTCAGTTGCTAAATTGTGTCCAACTCTTTGGCAACCCCATGGATTGCAAGCAAGCCAGGCCTCCCTGTCCCTCGCTATCTCCCAGAGTTTATCCAAGGTCATGTCCATTGAATCGGTGATTCTATCCAACCATCTCATCCAAATAAGTAGTTTTAACAACATAGTTTTGTTTAACCCGTTATATCTAAAACATCAGTTCAAAAAAACAATATAATCAATTATGATTCTTCTTTCCAGACTAAGCCTAGTATGTATTTTACTAAATCCGGTATGTATTTTACTCTTAGAGTACACAACTCAGATTCAGTACAATGCACATTTAACGTGCCCAAAAGCCACATGTGTGTAGAGGCAGTTACACAAGTTCATTCTCCAATAATTCATGTAAAATGTTTCAGGAGTATTCTATTATTAAAAGTAAGGCACACTAGCAGAAATTGGGCTTAATGAAACTAGCTGTCCACACAGTGTGGTTGAACAGCAGCACCGTGAAAGTCCTCAACTACAGAGGCTCGAAAAGCCACCTAAAAAAAGAAAAGAAAAGAAAAGAAAAGCTACCTCAAGTGGGCATTGCTTTGGGGTAAACAGGAATCATCTGTGCTTTTCAGTGTTTTTAAAATATAAATCACAGAAGGACAACAAATTGACAAATTAAGTTTTTATGTAGTACAATTGAAAAATCTTTTTTAGAAGCAGATGGGCGGTAAACAGCACACTAAAGGGTCCTTACTACTTGATATGGATGCGAGTTTTTCCTATCAGCTGGATCATCAGCATCTAACAGGACTTTGGGGGAGTAAGAATCAGAAACCTGCAGAGGGTAGACACCTAAGAAAAATTTTACCTACTTACAACTTAGCATTGCACTCTTGTAGTCTAACTTTAATGGGAACTTACAGTTCGAACTAAAATAGGGTAAAGACCAAAAGAAAATCTGGATCGTCATGTGCTAGACAGAATCATGCCCAAAGGAAGGCTGCTGTTTAAGCCTGCACATCAGTTAACGACAGCTGTGACTGACAGAGTGACATCGGTGAAGAGTTAACACCAGCAGTGTCGGAAAATGTCCCCAGGCTCCTCTAAGAAGATGTATTAACAAGACACACGAAAAGTTATTGATAGAAGCATCGTTAGGCAAGCCACTTTAAAACAAATGGGTGCTAAATGACAGATGAAATCTAAACCTCGAGTTGCACCTTGAGAGGAGAAATGGGAAGACTGTGGCACAGAGCTTGTTGAAGGCAAAAATCTAGACTATGTATAACCTGTGTCCTCTCATCAACCAGTTCCCACTTTGAGATTCACATGGAGATGCTACAGAAATCACATCTGCAGGATGACCACACAATAAATACGTGAGAAGGTCGTGCCAGCCTCCTGTGAAGAGGAAGGAGGAGAAGGAACCAGGGTGGTTACCAGCGCAACTTCAGCCATACATTTTTATTCAGTCAAGTGCATGGAGGCTATGAATTTAGGACAAGGATTCATGCATTACAGGAAATGTTTACTCCCTCTCACTAGCAAGGAGGAAAGTATGGCTTGATCATAAACCAAGAATTAGTGTCTCAGTTTATTCTTGTAAGCAAACCTCAATGCTGAACTTATGTTCATCATGTGTGACATTATGTGTGAGGGAGGAAGAGACTCCCTGTTAATTCTTGAGACTGGAGACACGAAGACTTTGGGGGGGATTACATAAGTGGGATGGTAACCTAGCTAAGACTGGCTCCAAACCTACAACTTCTTTCCTGGATAGAAAAGATTTTTATCTGAGAATCACAGGTGGTAAGAAATCCCCACTGCAGAAAATATAGCAAACAAGATGTATTAAATCTTCCTTCCATAGGCTCTTAAGGTTATCTCCAGCCTATTCGTGTCATGCTTATGAACAGGTTTAAACTCAGCTCAAATATACGGCACAGTACAAGGTTGGGTAATATTAAACACCACAACTATAGGCAGTTTGCTTGATTCTCTTTTCATTTATTCTCTAAGAGAAGGACTCTTCATTGCCAATCCATGCAGAGACTGGCTAAGTGAAACTGGGGTGTACACAAAGTTCTAGAAGCAATCAGAAGAAAAGTCCGCTACATTCTGAGAAACTTTCATTTTAAAATAAGGTTTACCGTTCCTCACAGAAGACTCTGCCAGTTTTTAAGCAATCACTTTAGTTAGTTCTAGAAGCACCCAAGGAACAATTGACTGGGCCCAGAAAGAGGCTCATCTTGGCAGTCATCTCAAGAACAGACCAACTGTGAGCTGTGACAAGGACACCTCCATGCCAAAGCCATTGACCTTTGACAGACTTCGCAGTCAAGTGCTCAGAGCTTTAAAAGCAGGGGCTTAATACAGCATCTTGTGTTTTTCTTTCTTAAAGTGGAAAAGGAGACTTTAATTTCTGCAAAGTAAGTGCACTAAATAGATTTTTAAATCTGTGCATCTGGACTGCTGTTTGGAGGGCTGGCAGTATGGGATGGGCCGTCTTAAACAGAATCATATTTAAGAAATGGTGAGATTCCCCAGTTGGCAGGGATGGCTCATGGCGCCCACCCACCCCACCCCCTGCCTGCCTGCACTATCACAGAACAGACTGTGCAAGGTTTTTTGTAACTGCCTTCATACCCTAGGCCCTGGGAGGACATGGACCATGCATATCTGTTCATAACTGTACTCTATCTCCAACCCTGAGAAGCATGCCTGGCGTGAGACAGGGGCTTAGGAAATATTTGTTGAATGGGGAAAACAAAAATTTTCTCAAGGAGGCTAAAAGAAACGACAATGAAACTCCAGTGACCAAGATTTCTGAAGAGTATGTATCAAGTTAGAGATGTACTCTTTATTTTTTCCCCTAGGGTAATATTATTTTCTTCAGAGAGTGAACTTTGATCTCAATAAAATATTAATGGAATAGTAGTCCAAAATATCAAAAGGCAGTTAGATTTGCTTTGCTATAATTTACTCAGCACCATCAGGAAAATGTCCACAGGTCATCAGAAAACATAAAACTATTTTTCTTTTAGACTATAAGAAAGCATTCTAAATTTCTGATGGCTTACAATAAATGCTCTAAGTTCTTATGCTCATAATGGTGATGCCGAGTCAGGTTTTAAACCTCTTTAGGTCCTGGTCGTGCTTATCAAAGTAACTTAAGGTCCATTTTTTAGATCAGAAATACAGCAATGACAACAACAAGAACTGAATGACAATAATGACAAAAACCATTGTATGTAGCAATTTCTAACGTACAAAGTAGTCCACACTCATACCCTCGTTTGCTTTTAACAGCACCCCTGTCCAGAAGCCAGAAAGAGAGTTGCCCTTGTTTTTACAGAGGAAGAAATGGCGCTCACAGAGCTAAGGCAGCATCACACAGTCAGTAAATGAATAGTTGGGAATTTCAGGTGCGAGAGTCGGACAGAAACACAGGTGAAATATTTAAAAGATGACTGATTTATAAAACAAACTTTACTGTCGTTTTTAAAAAAATGTGGACCGTTTTTAAAGTTTTTATTGAATTTGCTACAACATCGCTTCTTTGGTTTTTCCACAGTGAGGCATGTGGGATCTTGGCCCCCAACCAGGGACTGAACCCACGCCCCTGCACTGGGAGGTGAAGTCTTAGCCACTGGCCTGCCAAGGAAGTGCCTGGCTTACCTCTTTTTGCCTACCTAACACACCCAACAGAGACACTGCACAGAAATGACATTCTTTACTGAAAAGGATCATGATCCAGCCACGCCATCATTATTTTTGCTTTATACAGGGCCACAGAGGAAAGCGGATGTCTTCCTGTATCAAGTGATGGGCTTTAAATTAGCTCTTTCATTCACTTAGAACACAAGCTGATCAGAGCTGTCATGGAGGACAGAGAGCATGGGGGATAAAACATAAGAGGTTATGTCTCTTTACAGCAAACTAAAATCTGGTTGGGTAGAAAGGGACAGATGTATCTTATTCTTCCTCAAACTAGAATAGAACGAATCTGGAATGTTCCAGTTGGGAGTATTTCCCAATCCTTTCTCTGACATTATCTTTTCTAACGTGTTTGCACGCCAGCTTTCCCGATGAGCCAGTGAATCTACATGAAAACATGCTTTCATGTGCAAACCCACAAAAATAAGATTATTTCTGTCACATTGTTCGTTTGTACCTAGTAGAATTCTTTGCATTCTTTACCGAGACTACATCTTGAAGAGGCCCTAAAATGCCTGCAAGTACACACGGGCTTTAACAGTACTGCTCACGCTGGCTGGAAACACTCTTTCTTTGTGGGGGAAAGGACAAGATTGCAAAAGATGCCCAGAAAGCAATCTGAAAATATAAAATATTAGTGTTAGGTGTTTAATGTCTGTCTCCTCTACCCACTCCGTACTCTGCGGCAGGAGCCCTGAAACACAGCTAAGGCTTATACGTCCCTGTCAGTAATCGGCTGTCTCAGCCTTTAGGTCTGACAAGAGAAAAGAAGGTCTACTAGGCAACTGTTTGGCTCCCAGGGCAGGAAGCTGCATCCAACTCCTGACCAGCTGGCTTTGGATGCCTGCAGACTGCCAAGTCAGCAATGATGGGATGGAGTGCCTTCTTGCTTTAGTATTACTCTGGAAGATCAATTAATAATACTGCCAGACTCCAAGGTTCTTTTTCCAAACTCTGTTAGGAACTCTCCTAGATGATCATCTAAAAATAAGTGGGCTTTAACCTTTGGAAGGACCCTTTGAGACTTTTAAGATCTGGACTCTTTTCCCTGGATAACACCACTGCTGTTGCCACTGTCAGTAATGATGAGGACTGTGGTAGTAATAACAACAAAAATACCAGCAGATCCCATTTACTGAGTGCACACACTACAAGAAATGACTTGAGCTCAATGCCTTTCAAGGAGATTCTTACCCTTGGAATCATCCTTCGTTCCTTCCCCAGCTCACAATACTTTCCCCTACCACTTCTCTTATGATCATTCTTGGCCAACATTCATACTCGTGGTTCTCAACCCTGAATGCCCATTATAATCATATAAGGAGCTCTTAGGAAACGGCAGTTCAGTTCCCAAGAAACTACACATAGAGATGCTGATTTAATTCATCTGGGGAAGGGTCTGGGCATTGATTTTCTTTGAAAGCTCCTCAGATTATGTGGAGCCAGGACCGAAAACCATGAGTCCATAACCCATCCAATACTCCACTGTTTCCATTCTATGACCTCCAAAATCCTTTCTGTTCAACCACAACAGCCAGGTACACGTCCACGGTCATCTTAGACCTTGAGGTTAATAATGAGCCAGAACTTTATTTCATGAATCACACACATTCACGTCCACCTCCTGACAATCGGCTTCACACACTCTGGAAGCTGTACTCTGGCAATTCAGTGACCCACGAAGATGGCCAAGCCACTTTCTCATTGTCCACGGTATCACCGTATCTTTTCCTTCTCTCTCCAGCCTGGATTCTGCGTTTCATCACTGTAATTATTTCACTGCACACACCTTCAGCTCCAGCGCCTTGTTTGGTCTATGTGGTGTTTTCATTCAGTAAATCCTCAAGCCCAGGAAAACCCAATTCTATGCCAACCGCAAACCTGCACGCACTTGAGTTGTTACCTGGGTGTGGGTTGAAGCAAAGCACAGAATCACGCTGACTAGTTTTATTTTACGTTTGTGACCAAACATCTCTAGAGGTCATCTTTATTTCCCACCAGCAAGTTTACCAACCTACTTTTAAGTGCACCATATAATTTCCCTCACTCCCCATTAAACTGGATCAACTGTCCCGAAGACCAAACCATCTGTATACCGCATCATTTCTCAAGGACTTGGTTCTTGAAATTACCCCGTCTTCCTCATTTTGATATTTCATCTCTTCCAGATCACTCCTATTAGCTTCCAACATGGTATAGCATCTGTTTGTTTCTTTTTTTTTAATTTTTATTCATTTCTCTCCTCCTATTGTTCCATTGCTCTGTTCTGTGTGGTAGAATGCCTGGAAGAAGTCTCCATCCTCGTTGTTTGCACGCTTCCTTCCCCCATATTCCTCTGTGTATTGTATTTCATTTCTTAAACAATGAGGAGATAATACGTTAAAAGTATGTCAGGCACAGAGGATTTGTATTTTATCACTTAGTTTAAGGAACAGAACATTACTAGAAACTCTGAAACCTACTGTCTCTCCTGCCCACCCGCATTCTTTCCCCTCCCTCACCATGAAGTAAAGGCTATTCCTATTTTTCCAGCTGTATTAAAATATAACTGACATATACCATTATGTAAGTTTAAGGTATACAATGTGATAATTTTATATATATTGGGAAATGATTATCAGAATGATAAGTTGCTCAGTCGTGTCCGACTCTTTGCGACCCCATGAACAGCAGCACGCCAGGCCTCCCTGTCCATCACCAACTCCCGGAGTTTACCCAAACCCATGTCCACTGAGTCGGTGATGCCATCCAGCCATCTCATCCTCTGTCGTCCCCTTCTCCTCCTGCCCCCAATCCCTCCCAGCATCAGAGTCTTCTCCAACGAGTCAGCTCTTCCCAACAGGTACCCAAAGTACTGGAGTTTCATCTTCAGCATCAGTCTTTCCAATGAACACCCAGGACTGATCTCCTTTAGGATGGACTGGTTGGATCTCCTTGCAGTCTAAGGGACTCTCAAGAGTCTTCTCCAACACCACAGTTCAAAAGCGTCAATTCTTCAGCACTCAGCTTTCTTTACATTCCAACTCTCACATCCATACATGACTACTGGAAAAACCATAGCCTTGACCAGACAGACCTTTGTTGGCAAAGGAATGTCTCTGCTTTTGAATATGCTATCTAGGTTGGTCATAACTTTCCTCCCAAGGAGTAAGCATCTTTTAATCTCATGGCTGCAGTCACCATCTGCAGTGATTTTGGAGCCCCCCCAAATAAAGTCAGCCACTATTTCCCCATCTATTTGCCATGAGTGAGGTTACATCACTTCACATTATTACTATGTCTGTGTATAGGGTGGGGGATGTGGGTGTGTGTGCTGAGAATATTTAAGATCTACTCTCCTGGTTATGTTAAGGTATGCAAAATAGTACTGTTACCTTTAGTCACCACACTATAGTTGAGAGCCCCCAAACTTATTCATCTTCTAACTAGAAGACTGTACCTCCGGATAACATCTCCTCCTTCCCCTACTCCATTGGCAACCACCAATCTACTCTATTTCAGTTCATTTTTTAAGAAGAGTTTTTTAGATTCCACATATACGAGAGATCACAGCATGTTCTTCTCTGACCCACTTTACTTACTATAAATGTCCTCAAGTTTCAGCCACGTTGTTGCCAGTGGCAGGTTTGCCTTCTTTTTTATGGTGGAGTAATCATACATCATCCATAGTGTTGACCCTTGAACAAGATGGGTTTGAACTGCATGGGTCCACTACTAGATTTTTTTCATCAGTAAATACGATAGTGCTACAAGATCCAAGGGTGGCTGCATCACGCACACTGAGGGCCCACTATAGGTTACAAGCAGATTTTTGACTTTGATTTTTGATTTTTGTCAGTTGTTCAAGGCTCAACTGCATGTGTGTATTTCTATTTACAAAAGTTGTATTTTCTTTATCCATTCCTTCATCAGTAGACAGTTGGGTTGTTTCCATGCCTTGGCTGTTGTAAACAATGCCACAATAAACACAGGGGTGCAAACATGTCTTCAAGATATTGATTTCATTTCCTTCAAGTATATACCCAGAAGTGGGATTGCTGGATCATATGGTAGTTCTATTTTTAATTAAAAAATAAAAACTCCATAAAGTTTCCTATAATAGCCATACCAATTTTTATTTTTTATTTTTTGGAGCATTACCATTCTTTATTTTTAAATTGCCTCTGAAAGACTCCACGATCTTATTTTAAAATATATTCCATAGATTATTATAAAATATAATACAGAGAAGCAACTATTTGTTATGATCTATCCCAATGTTCTTTCCTTGGGGATTATTTTGCTCACTGGGACACTTGTTGCAATGTCTAGAGACATGTTTTATTGTCAGAACTGGTGAAGAAGGCAGGAGCTACTGATGTTTAGTGGGTAGAGGTCAGGGATGCTACTAAACCCCTCTATAAGGCACAGGACACTGCCACATAACAAAAAACTATGCACCCCAAAATGTCAATAATGCCAAGTTTGAAAAACCCTTATCTAGACAAATAGCCAGTATGACTAAATTATTCCTCTCTGAAAGATTCATCATTTGAATAATTGGACTAATCATTAAAGGTGACTCTGTATAGAATGCCTTGGTTTCAGACCACTGCATTAATATCATTGAAGGATAATATAACAGCAAGATTTTGTTAACTTACACATATTTAATGACTTATCTGCATTTATTCTACTGTCTATGTATGTTTTTTCTCCTCTTTTACTTTCTCATGGGTTGACTGAATGTTTTTATTCCTTTTAAAATCTCCACTATATTTAGAAGTTACACCATATCTTTTCAGTGATTACCCTAGAAATGTTAACATGCCCTGAGCAGAGAATGTCAGTAATTTTACCATCCTCCTACATAAATCAAGGACCTTAGGATACTTTAATTTCAGCTACTTCCTTCCTAAGTTATTTGCTATAAGCCATTACTATTTTGGTGTTACAAATCAATTTTAGCTTAGATTTATTCTCATGTGAACTTTCTGAGTTTATCATTCCTTTCTGCAGCTAAGGTCTTCCATCTGGGATCATTTTCCTTTTGCCTAACGTACATCAATTAGAATTTCTTTTAGAGATGGTCTCTTGGCACATATTCTCCCAGGTTCTATCTATCTGGAAAGAACTTTATCTACACTTACTCTTAAAATTTTGCTGACTCTAGTCTGGCAATTATATGGTCTCCCCACTTTGAAGACATTGTTTCACAGCCTTCTGGCTCCATGGTTGTTACCGGCAGTCAGTTTTGAGTCTGCTTTCCTTTGAAGCGATCTTTTAAGATATCTTAGTTGTCTTTGGTGTTGTGTAGGTTCACTATGATATGTCTAATGTGCATTTATTTTTACTCATTCTTTTTTGGAACTTTGAGAGGCTTGCTAAACCTGAAGATTGATGTCTTTCACCAGTTTTGGAGAGTTATTAGCTCCTATCTTTTCATTCTCCCATTCTCTGATTCTGACTCCTCTACTTCTGGAATTCCAGTTAAGATGCATGTTAGACCTCCTCACTTCATTATATTATAACATTATGTATTATATACTAACATAGTATATGTTATGATAATTACTTATAATTATAATATTTATATTACTGTTATATATATATACACTATATATTAGTATATATTATGCTTTAGTATTTAATTACAGCCCTCCCTATGGGCTTTCCAGGTGACTCAGATAGTAAAGAATCCCCCTGCAATGCAGGAGACCCAGGTTCAATCCCTGGGTTGGGAAGATCCCCTGGAGAAGGGTATGGCAGCCCACTCCAGTGTTCTTGCCTGGGTAACGCCATGGACAGAGGAGCCTGGCAGGCTACCACCCATGGGGCCACAAAGAATCGGACGCAACTGAGTGACTAACACTTTCACTTTCTACATAATAGTAGCACCTCCCATGCAACAGTTTTATATTTCTGTATCTCTCTGTGGTGAATTATGAGTAACTCCTCTGGATGTCTTTTAACCCATGAGATCTCTCTTCATTTATGTATAGTATGCTAAATGTCAACCTGTGCGTTGCACAACTATTTTTAATTTCTAATGACTCATTGTACTGTTTTCCAAATATGCTTGATCTTTTTAAAAAGTCTCTTGATCCTTATATTTTCAAGCCTGTCCCTTACTCTTTAAATACATAATTATTTTACATTATGAGATATACCAGTATCTGAAATCTCTAGATATCTGATTCTTCTATTTTTTGTTAACTCTCACTCATTCAGCCTTGTTTCCTTTTGTATTTTATGATTTCTGACTGAAGAACTAATATTCCTTGGAACTCTGTGAGAATCTTTAGGCTTGACGAAAGGGGATTCCTCCAGAAGGGATTTATGTTTGCTTCCGCCTAAGCCTGAGGACGCTAATAACTCAGCTTAAATTGCCCGAAGTTCTAGGCTTGGGTTTCTCTGAACCTTTTATTAGTAAGTAACTGAAAAATGTAATGACAACATTTAAAAAGAGAGCAAATGACAAAGAGTAAAAAGGGAAGAGAACTGAGATCTAAACTACTATACTAAAGGATATTTTTGAAAAAGAAATGCTTGAGACCCAGATATTATGCTGCTGCTGCTGCTAAGCTGCTTCAGTTGTGTCTGACTCTGTGCAACCCCATAGATGGCAGCCCACCAGGCTGCTCTGTCCACAGGATTCTCCAGGCAAGAATACTGGAGTGGGTTGCCATTTCCTTCTCCAATGCATGCATGCATGCTAAGTCGCTTCAGTCGTGTCTGACTCTGTGCGACCCTATGGACAGCAGCCCACCAGGCTCCTCTGTCCACAGGATTCTCCAGGCAAGAATACTGGAGTGAGTTGCCATTTCCTTCTCCAGATATTATACTATATATGATAAATGTTTAAATTTCAAAGATAAGGAAAATAAACTGAAGGATGAAGCAGAAAAAATTCACCTAAGCAGAAGACAGTGGAGTGATATACATAATCTTGAGCAAATCCAAGATTGTGACATAGGAATTTTATAGTCAGTAAAAGTACTGTTCATGTATAAAAACCGAAAAACAGTATGAAATATGCAACAGCTTAAACCTATATTCAAACCATTCTTAAAGCAATTTTCTAAAGATGTTTAACATCATAATTAAGAAATTTAGGAAGATAAAATTTTGTATAAAGATTGACGGTAAGCATGAAAAACCATTAAATATGGACATGTCACTGTATTTGCTATAGATATGAAACCAAATAGAGAATAGTTCTTTAATTAATAGTTCTTTAAAATTTAACCCTTAAGATTAAGGGGATGACAGAGGATGAGGTTGGATGTTATCACTGACTCAATGGACATGAGTTTGAGCAGGCTCCAGGAGCTGGTGATGGACAGAGAAGCCTGGAGTGCTGCAGTCCATGGAGTCTCAAAGAGGCGAAATCAACTGGGTGACTGAACTGAACCCTTAGGATTATATTAATAAAGACTATTAAGTAAGAGTGTGACAGATTACATTTTACATGTTGCAAAAGGGAAAAGGGACAATTCTTAGGTTTGACAGGCAAAATTTAGAGAATGTTTTGAGGGTCAATGAAAATAACCACTTACATAAGTAAGAACAATAACATCTTCTATATCATTAGAGAAAAAAAACAAAGCCAAGATATTATCCACAGGAATGAACAAGATATAAACTACAAGGAGGCAAAAACTCCAGGAAGCCTAAAATAAAATCTAATGAATTTAAGATCAGACATATCAGCTATTTTGATAAATGAGTTTTACATCCCTTTATTGAAGGACAAATATTCCCCTCCATTAACCAAAATATAAGACTTGTACTTTGTCATGCTGCCTATCATGCTAGCACAAAATTCGATTTTATTTTCTTCACAGCACTTACTACTGTTAGAATTATTTCACTTGTTAATTGCCCAGTTCTCTGCACTAGAATATAAGCTGCATAAGGAAGGACCACGGCTGTCGTGTCCATGCGTATATTGTTAGGCGGCTCCATAAATATGCGTTGAATCAATCAGTGAATGAGTGAATGACTAGACATCACAAAGAAAGTTAAATATGAAAAGTCAAAGAAAAAGAAAATAGAGGTTCCAATTAAAATGTCATGTAAAAAGTAATAGCAAAATGCTTTTAGAATAAGTAGAAGAAATATACTGTAGGGAGAAAAGGGTTATTACGGGATTATACAATATGTGTGTAAAACTTCTGAAAATTGTGAAGCACTGTAGAATTCAAAGAATCTTTCATTCAACGGTAAATATATTGTTGAATGAAAAATAAGAAAGATTCTCTCATATATATATATATATAGAGAGAGAGAGAGAGAGAGAGAGAGAATATATTTTTGTTTTTAATGAAAAACAAAATCAATAATGGAATTTAAGTCCCCAAATCTTGATATATCAAATTCTAGGATTTACATACATACAAAACAAAATAAAAACAGAGAGATTCAGACAGAAAATGATAGAATTATAATGATTATGAGTGACTAACAGTCACAAATACACTTCTAATAGTCTAATAGTCTTTGATAGATTCAGTTCAGTTCAGTCGCTCAGTCGTGTCCGACTCTTTGCGACCCCATGAATCGCAGCACGCCAGGCCTCCCTGTCCATCATTAACTCTCGGAGTTCACTCAGACTCACGTCCATCGAGTCAGTGATGCCATCCAGCCATCTCATCCTCTGTCGTCCCCTTCTCCTCCTGCCCCCAATCCCTCCCAGCATCAGGGTCTTTTCCAATGAGTCAACTCTTTGCATGAGGTGGCCAAAGTACTGGAGTTTCAGCTTTAGCATCATTCCTTCCCAAGAAATCCCAGGGCTGTTCTCCTTGCAGTCCAAGGGACTCTCAAGACTCTTCTTCAACACCACAGTTCAAATAGATTAGGTAGATGAAACATAAAAATATAGTCTATCTGAATAATTTACCCCTATGAATGTATACGTGTGTGTGTACTTTATATGCACAGAAATAGTTTTCTAAGTGTACATAAGAACTTCCCTGATAAAGCAGTAGTAAAGAATCTGCTTGCCAATGCAGGAGACATAGATTCAATCCCTGGGTCGGGAAGATGCCCTAGAGGAGGAACTGGCAACCCACTCCAGGACCCTTGCCTGGGAAATCTCATAGACAGAGGAACCTAGCGGGTTATATAGTATGTGGGGTCGCAAACAACTTAGCGACTAAACAACAACAACAAGGATACATATACTATCTAAATTAGCAAATAATTATCACTAAAGTACTCGCTAGATTCCATCCGGAAAGTTTTTGACAAGCTTTTCTTACCCAAAAGCTATTAGAAAAATAATTCATGGGATTTAAATAAAAATTTATAATAAATGTAAATTTTTCTAGATGGAAAAAAATTTAAGTCTAAGTGTATGGAAACCATTACTGCAACTGGTCTATCATTGTTGTAAATGTTGTATTAACTAATACTTTCTAAGTAATACGATCTCAAACACATAGGTACAGGAAGATCTCATAAGCCTGAATGGGTGGAGAGAAAAACTGAAGAAGGCTTTCTAAAGACACAAGTGCAGTACAGTTCTACAGTCACAAGTAATGACTTTTCTGCAAGAAAACTATGTTAAATTTGGTTTCAGAATGCTGTGTGCGATTCCATATACTATGCCTTGAGAAATGAAAGGGAAAGAGTGAAGGTAACATTTTATTGAGCAAGTATGTGTTGTTCTGAGGTTTAACTGCATATAATAATTGGTGCCTAAAAGTATGGCTGATTTCATCCATTCAACAAGTACCTCCATGGATAAGGAGATGGTGACCCATTCCAGTATTCTTGCCTGGAGAATCCCATGGACAGAGGAGCCTGGCGGGCTACAGTCCATGGGGTTGCAGGAGGTGGACAGGACTTAGTGACTAAACCGCCACCAGTGTGATGAGAAGCCTGCACACCACGAGGAAGAGTAGCCCATGCTCACTGCAACTAGAGAAGACCCACATGCAGCAACAAAGACCTAGCATCAGTTCAGTTCAGTTCAGTTCAGTTGCTCAGTCGTGTCCGACTCTTTGCGACCCCATGAATCGCAGCACGCCAGGCCTCCCTGTCCATCACCAACTCCCGGAGTTCACTCAGACTCGCGTCCATCCAGTCAGTGATGCCATCCGGCCATCTCATAGCCAAGAATAAAAATTAACTTTTAGAAATCCTGAAAAAAAAATAGTAAGTACCTCCTGAGTCCGTCCCTCCACTATGCCAGGCATTAACAAGCACTGGCAGGAACACAGGATACAATCATGTGAAACAGATCACCCAATAGTGGATGGTGATAGCTAACATGAGAAAAATAAAGCAGAAAGGAGGGATGGAGAGACTTGGGGAGTTACAATTTTAAACAGTCATGAAAGGCTTTCCTGAGAAGAAGTTAACTGAACGAACACTTACAGGAGATGAGGGAAGTGTGTTCCAGGCCAGAACAGCCAAAGCCTGGAGACACAAGGCAATGAGGCTGGAGCAGCCTGGAAAAGGACTCTGAGAGTGGGAGAGCAGCTACTGGGAGACCAAACTGTGTGGGCCCTTAAGTTTATGGTCAAAGACTTTGGCTTGTAATTGAAAGTGATCTGCCTTACGCTTGAAAAGAATCATGATGTCCTTTGGATAGCTGAGGACAGAGCACCGAGGATGGAACAGAGAATGAAGAAGCTACAGTAGTAATCTAGATAGCAGATGCTGGTTGCTTGGCCAGAGGTGGCAGGGAAGGGACAAGAAGTACAGATTCTGGATGTAACTGAAGGTAAACTCACAGGAACTTGCCGGTGGGTTAGACGGACGCACGAGCGGTAAGAGGAGTCAACAGACCTCCAAAGATTTAGTCTGAACAGACAGAAGGATAAAGTTTCATCATTTGCATTAGTTATGGAAAAGGTGACTAGCATTACTCCAAAGCTCACAGCCTTTCCATAATGCCTCAGTACTAGAGAAAAAAGGCAACCAAAATTATGTGCATAGAGCATCTACCATATGGATTATAGACTTTTTCATTTTACAAATGAAGGTTGAGAAGACTTTCTCTCAAAATAATTGGCATTTCTCATAATAATTAGTTTCCTGAATTATGAGATTTCTTGTGCAATGACATGGTGAAACTTGAAAATGTTAAAAGACTGAAAAAGGATAGGAAATTTATGGATGACAGAATCGTATCAGGTTATCCAGGGACGTTAGGGGTATTTGGGTAAATCTCCATATTCTTGAGGCTGATAGTAAGATAAATGATCCACAGGACCTCCTTAAAAACAGTGTTTGACAGAATAAGATGGAGCACAGACTTTCCGAAGATTAGATATGAGAATACTATTTTGCTCTGGCTTCTTCATGCCAAGTGTTTCAAACAGAAACTTGGGAAACTAACCACCAATGTCCTAAGCTGCTTTTCAGCGACTCAAGATATTCTTTGAGCATACACACAGAGCTATGTTTTGGACATTTATCATGTATGTATAGCTTTCCAATTCGTTTTTCGTAGGATAAAGGTTAATAGGCTCCAAGAAATGTACTTGTTTAATTTCTTCAAGCTTTCTGTTTATATTCTCTCATTGGCCATGTTCATAGGTTGCCTCAGCAATACAAGCTGATTCAGTTGTTGAGATAAAATATAATTATTTTCCACTAGTCTTAGTGGAAACATTACACTGGATATCTAGAATTAATCTTCTTCTGTCCCGCTATCTTTGTCTATTTGTATAAACATGCCATCCTGTGATAATTCCCAAGAGTGAGTTCTCTTCAATCTCCCCCACTCCTGACATCACTATTTCAATGAAAGCTACTTCCTTCTTTCTTCCCAGTCATCTTGACCTAGCTCCTTCCTGTGTTTCAACTCTGTGTCAGGACAGCTGCCAAGTTCAAGAAATACTAACCCATGCCTCATATATATAATAACGGTCTCTTTCAGTCCCAGTGCTAAACCTCCAGAGATGACTCTGGTCTTAATTTTGGCGACACCTCTGAATGCATCTCCTCTCCTTTAGTCTGTCCCAGCTGTACTTTGTCTAGCATGCTGGGACTGGGTTAATTTTAAACCATGGCTCTAGTAATTTCACTATCAAGACCATGCAATGGCTTCATGTTGACAGCTGAATTCTATGTAACTTTTTGTACCTACCTTTCAGGGCCCTCCACAATATGGCTCCAGCTGTCTTTCCAGTTTGGTATCGTTACTATTTCCCTTACAAGATCACTATAGCTCTAGCAAAATCAACCCTTCTTCCCTGAACCTGGCTCCATTTCACCAGCTTGGTGCTGGGCTTCCCAGATGGCTCAGCAGTAAAAAAGCAAAACAAACAAAAAAACCTGCCTGCTGACGCAGGAGATGTGGGTTTGATCCCTGGGTCGGGAAGATCTCCTGATGGAGGGAATGGCAACCCACTCTAGTATTCTTGCCTGGAAAATCCTATGGAGAGAGGAGGCAGGCAGGCTACAGTCCATGGGGTCGCAAAAGAGCCACTAAACAACAACAAATCTCTGTTTATACAAAAACTTCCCCTATTGTCTATCAAAAGTTGACCTGTCCTTCAAGTCCCAGCCCAAATATGGCTCCTAAGAAGCATGTGCTGATGCCCCGGGCCTGATCAGTGTGATCACCACCTCCCTGGCAACTCCATCCCCAAACCCTGTACAGTGCTGACTGCAGTCTGCAGACCTGAGCACCTTTCGTATCTTCAACACTTAATTCTAAGCTCCTAGAAGACAGCAAGTGTCTTGCTTATCTCTGAATCTCCCATGGTGGTAGGATCCTGCCTTACATAATTTTGAGTTCAAGGATTATCAGTGACAAGAAGTGTGAAAGAGTAGATATCTTTTTAAAGGCTGTTCTTAAACTTACCGTTAAAAGCTATGAACACTCCCCTCTCACTTAATAACAGGGGATCAGTGGAGACAAACAGATATAAGAGTATCTCCTTGGTCTCTTGAGTAGTCTTTCTACTCTCCTGTATAAATAGAATTTACATTACAGTGATTAAAAGTCCCCTGTAAAATGCTGTCACGAGGCCATATCTGGGAAGAGAGGATGAGTGCTAATCTGTTCCTAACTCACTCTTTAGTGAGTAGGGACAATATGAGATGATCTGTCTGGATTAAAGACAGAAAGGAAATGGAGTTTTCAAGGCAGAAAAAAAAAATTAACCCCCTGACCCCAAAAAAAAGCTGTGTCATAAAATGTAGTCTGTGGAGAATCTTTCAGCTGAATGACAAGATTAAGAAAAATCAATAAAACCTTTGAAACCTGAACTATGTGAAAGGCTTTTTAGGCTTGATGGCAAAAGACAAAGGTATGGCTTCAAGAACACAAAATCTTTCTCTAGCAACCGCAAAAGCAATTCTTCAATATTCAGGAGCCTTCATGGCCCCCAAATATGCTTAGCACAAATTGCTTATTACACAGATAGGGACAGTCAAGATTCAAAGGGCCTGCGTTTCCAAAAGGACTTTTACCAAGGCTGTAATTAGTTGTTCTGGCAAAAATGGCATACAAGTCTAATTGCACACACAATTTGCTAATTGTATCTTCAAAAATAAAGGGTGAAGGGTTAATTGTATCCACATCTGGCCACAAAGAAAGAGATCGTCCTTTGAAAATATGACCCTACACTCAGATGAAAATTTGCATTAAACAACCATCCCCATTACTACTAATAATTATAATAATATCACATGCTTACAAATTGATACCTTTCATCCTGATCCTGAAAACACTTTACAAACATTAATTAATGTCACAATACTCTTATGAGGTACGAAAGGCAATTATCCCAACGGTGTCAAGGAGGAAATACAGGAAAGTTAGGTAATTGTCAGACAGACACAAAGGGAACTGGAATTCTCAGTCTCTGGCTCTGAACACTGACCCTGGTCACCAGGGAGGTTCCATGGGTCACATAAATCAGCAAAACTGAGCCTGAAACCAAAGGCAAAACTAGGTAACCACATTTCAGATAGTGAAACAGGCCTTTGATTTAGGCTCCACTTTGACCTCTTGTTTATCCAAAGGAAAATAGAGAGCATCTAGAATGGAGCCAACAAGGAGAACTTTTTGGTTTTTTAATCATATATTTCAGATAATCAAAACAGAGCCCAGATAATCATATGATGCGTCCCTAATGAATGATACATTCAAAGCTATGTAAGAGGAAAAAGTTCCCACAGGGGATGGGTACTTAGAATGTTCTGGTTGTAGTAGCTGTGAGATGAGGACATGCTGGACCTAATAAATACATGGGGTGAGGGACTAAAACAGAGTAAAATTAACGTTACCTTAATTCTAACTGTTGTGAATTTACATCAAATTACTCGTTAGGAGCATTCAATTTAGACCAGCCTGAGTACAAATAAATTTCCTTAAAAATGTGCATCATTAGTATTTGTGTATCATTAATAATATCTTCTTTAAGAATTAGAGATATGAAGATTCATTTTTAACAGCCAGAAAACATATATTTTAAGGACTGATTTATAATTTATAATTACTTTTATAAATAATATAGCAGGGGGGATGAAAATACAAGTTTTTCTTTCTTTCCTGTTTTTTTTTTAATATAAAGCTCTGACACCATGTAAGGAACAGACCAGGAAGGTGAAAATCAGGAGGCAGAAAGATCTGTCAGGAGGCTTTGTAATACATCAGCTGAGGGACGATGAGGGTCTGATCTCTGATCTTGGCATAGGAGAGGTAAAAGAGAGGACCAACAAGATATCTGACAGCACCTAGTGAAGAATTAAATGTGAGGAAAAGGATGCACTGCACATGACTCAAACCCCTAAATGCTACCGACCAAGGGCAACCAGAAGGCTCATACTGCATATCTGCTCTAATGTCATATTAGCACAAGTATCAACAGGGTTAACATACCATAAATATTGTTCATAAATGTCAGTCGTATGTTGCATGTGTGCACGCTCAGTTGCTCAACTGTGTCCGACTCTTTGCGACCCCATGGTTGCTGCTGCTGCTAAGTCGCTTCAGACTTAGACTTAGACTAAGACCCCATAGACGGCAGCCCACCAGGCTCCCCCATCCCTGGGATTCTCCAGGCAAGAACACTGGAGTGGGTTGCCATTGCCTTCTCCAATGCATGAAAGTGCAAAGTGAAAGTGAAGTCGCTCAGCTGTGTCTGACTCTTAGCGACCCCATGGACCGCAGCCCACCAGCCTCCTCCGTCCATGGGATTTGCCAGGCAAGAGTACTGGAGTGGAGTGCCATTGCCTCCTCCAGGGGATCTTCCCAAACCAGGGTTCTAACCCTCATCTCTTGCATGTCCTGCATTGGCAGGTGGGTTGGGGAGCCTAAATATTTTTCATCAGTAAATACTGTATCACAAATATTTTTCATCAATGAAAAGCATAAAACATTGTTTTTTAAAGTAATATCATAACATGAAATGTATCTTTTTTAAAATAAAAATGAAACGTATTATTTTTTAGCCAGACTCCGGATATGAGAGTAAGATTATGTCTCTAGCTCAGGTTTCTGCATTCTCTTTGCTCTGTTCATTCACATTTATAAAAAGGAAAACAAGCTTTAGTTTTTTCTTTCCCAGATATTCAAAGGATCTGTACCCGCTAAGGTCTTTATATCTCCCTTCCACACTGCCAAAGATAATGTAAAACTCTGACAAAAATAGATGCTTAAAAATTACTGATTAATGAATAAATTTAAAAATTAAACAAAAATTTAAGTCAAATATAAATCCCCCAAACATGGAGAGAGTTATTGCTGTTAGTATTAGACTGCCTGTTAAATGGTATGTTAGTGATGGCTATTGTTTATTAAATGACAGCTTAAACATTTCACCAGGAAAAATCCATTTCCCAAATAATTTACACTGATCACCACACTTATTATAAAAAATTGCTAGCCACTATATCCAAAGACAAATCCTCATTAGCACTAGTGCTGAGAACTGCTATTGATAGGAAAAAAAAAAACAACAAGAAAATGTTTGGGAGACATTACAATGCACTTAAAATGTTTCCTTAGGAAATGACATGACTATATAGTCAATGCTATATAATTAGAAATTTCTCCCCTTGTAACAATGCTCCATCTTTGTGTTCTGAAGAGAAACCACTGGTTTTTATCTACCCTAATTTAAAGATAACATTATTGTTAGTGACATCCTAGTCACATACAAAATTGAGGTCAAGATTTCAGATTTGACATCCAAAGGCCTGGATGATATGGACCAATGGACTTCTACTCATAATTCCCTCTGATATGGTCAGTGATTCCTGAGGAATGAGGATTTGTACCACTGGCTGTGCAAGTGCTAGGAGGACGGCGCCTAGAGGCTGGGGTTCATGGGGGACTTCATGGGCAAGAAGACACGCAGAGTAGAGGGCAGGGCAAGTCAAGGGCTATCTCCTTTGTTTTCTGGATCTAAGCCTTTAGCGGCAGCCCCTCAGCTCCCACCTGTGTGAGCACGTGTGTACACACAGGTCAGCATGAGCGGAGTCCCCGGGGAGTGACCTGGCTGCCGTGAGCTCAGAGCCAGGGGCTCTGGGACGGCTCAGGCAGAGCTGCAGCCCCAGCGGTGACTTAGTGACAGTGACTCGGCACCTAAGTGTTTGACCTGAGTCAATCTGAATTCAAGTTGGAGCCACATACCAGCTAAGTGACCTGCATAAGACATTTCACTTTCTTAAGTGTCAGTTTTCTCAACTGTAAAAACAGGGAGAATTAAATGATACATACTGCTCAGCACAGCACCTAAGCATAGGAGAAGAGCAATAAATAAAAGCTTTCACCATTAGGACTGAATGTGAATCTACACCACCAGAGCTCTAGGCAGCAGTCTTCCAATCTCATCCATCCATTTAATCAAACAGCAACTATCAAAAACCCCTATGCTTCTTAAAACACTAGGTTGAAAATTCTAATGTAGAATTCAGTGAAAATATTTTGAATTTGGTAAAGGGTTTTCAAAAGTACTTTCCCCAAAAGATGGCAGTTCAGTTCAGTTCAGTCGCTCAGTCGTGTCCGACTCTTTGCGACCCCATGAGTCACAGCACGCCAGGCCTCCCTGTCCATCACCAGCTCCCGGAGTTCACTCAGACTCACGTCCATCGAGTCGGTGATGCCATCCAGCCATCTCATCCTCTGTCGTCCCCTTCTGCCCCTCAATCCCTCCCAGCATCAGAGTCTTTTCCAACGAGTCAACTCTTCGCATGAGGTGGCCAAAGTACTGGAGTTTCAGCTTTAGCATCATTCCTTCCAAAGAAATCCCAGGGCTGATCTCCTTCAGAATGGACTGGTTGGATGTCCTTGCAGTCCAAGGGACTCTCAAGAGTCTTCTCCAACACCACAGTTCAAAAGCATTAATTCTTCGGCGCTCAGCCTTCTTCACAGTCCAACTCTCACATCCATACATGACCACAGGAAAAACCATAGCCTTGATTAGACGGACCTCTGTTGCCAAAGTAATGTCTCTGCTTTTCAACATGCTATCTAGGTTGGTCATAACTTGTCTTCCAAGGAGTAAGCGTCTTTTAATTTCATGGCTGCAGTCACCATCTGCAGTGATTCTGGAGTGGTGGATGCCAAAGAAACACTTCTTTTATTCCAGCACTTTCAGAACGTTATTCAATAATCTGACGCATTCAAAAGAAGAGGACAACAGCAGAAATGGCCACACAGCTTCCTGAAACAAATGCTTATCAGAAGAGTCATCTATACCATTTTGCTTAAAAACTAGTTCTATGTATTTTATATACTTATTTAAATATTTTTAATTTAAATATTTATTTATAGTTTTAAAATTGACCTATGTTTTTAACTCGATACATATACTTGAAGAGAAAATTTCACACCAGTATCATAAATGTAAAACCAACTTTCCTCGCCAGCTAAAAGATAACTTAAGAAAATGGTGATATTAATGTTTTGCGATCAGTGAGCAGTGAAGGGATATTTGGCTCAATGGATTTGGTGTTTCAGACAGACTGGAGGTTCTACACCCAGTAAGATAATTGGCTTTTAGTTACTCGGTCTGGTTTTTAGTGTTATTGTGAGCAAGCAGGAAAAACTTCAGTCCACATGTGTATCAAGTTCTGATCCCAGAACATTGCACTTTCCCTCTGAAAAACTTAATCTGATTTGGACTTTTCTACTTCATTACGGATTTTAAAATTTTAGTATCACCCTTTCCTTAAGTTACCTTTTAGTTGGCAAGGAAAGCTGGTTTGACATTTATGATACCAGCATGAAATTTTCTCTTTAAATACATATATATATCGAGTTAAAACTTGCATCAATTTAAAATACTAAAAATATTTTAATACGCATATAAAATAGATTAATGTAAGTGCCCTAAGAACAGCAGGTGGTACGGGTTGGGGGTGGGCAGGTGCTGTCTCCACCATTCTTGTTGGCCTGGCCCATTCTATCCATTTCCCACTTTTTGCAGAAGGTCCTCCTTGGCCCCTGCAGCCATGGTCTGGACTCTCTGAAATGTGAACGTCACTAGAATTTAGTCTATATTATACGATTTCATCTTTACTGTATGATTAGCACATAATCATAAGCTCTGCTGCTGCTAAGTCACTTCAGTTGTGTCCAACTCTGTGCGACCCCACGGATGGCAGCCCACCAGGCTCCGCTGTCCCTGGGGTTCTCTAGGCAACAACACTGGAGTGGGTAATCATAAGCTCTAATACACCATTATTTAATTGCACATGTCTGTGTCCTGGACTATTAGACTGATAAACGACTTGTGGGCAAAAAGAATTCACTCATCTCTGGGGTACTGAGCAAACAGGGGGCATGCTGATAAATATTTCCTGAATAGTCTTATAATTCCTTATGTTTATATTTAAGTACCTGTACTTCAAAGGCAATTCTATTATAATATTAACTTAAATAAAGCAATTTTTAGTTCTATGTACCTATCTGAATGATCCTATAAAGGCAAGAACTAACAGATTATTTGCCCTAATCTGGACCAGTGTAAGATTACTAGTTACATACCTTTCTTCCTTAGTTACAGACAATACATCATGGCAATGTGCCTAGTTTCCAACATTTCCCCACCATTCCTGCTGGTAGAGATGGTCAAGGAGATGCTGTTGGATGAGGCTTTTGGAAAAGCCATTTAAAAGGAGCTCGCGTTTGCTTCAGTCCCCTCCTTCTGTGGTTGGAGATGCATGGCCACACTATAATCAGGAGGCAACCTGGGTTATGGAAGCCACACACTAAAGGTGGTGGAGTAGAAAGAGAGAGAGTCTAGGATACTGACGGTGTCATGCAGTCATTGTACTGGCTCTCAATGGCCTAATTTAGGACATTCTCAGACGAAGAAAAATATACACCTAATTTGTTTAAGCCACAGAGTCTCCATTGCTGGCAATCAAATGCAGTTCCTGATTCATGCATATGTAGAATCTTTACAGACAGCCCTAGGTAATACTATCTGGTGGTGGGTGGGTGGTTTAGTCGCTAAGCTATGTCCAACTCTTATGACCCCACAGTTTGTAGCCTGCCAGGCTCCTCTCCTCTATCCATGGGATATTCCAGGCAAGAATACTGGAGTGGGATGGCATGTCCTTCTCCAGGGGATCTTCCCAATCCAGGGATCGAACCCGTGTCTCCTGCATTGCAGGTGGACTCTTTTACCACTGAGTCACCAGGGAAGTCCCTGTACTATCTGAGGGGTGATTAAAAGGTCTCCTGCTTTCTCAAAAACACCTTTTCCTTGGTACTATAAAGTACAGACTTCCAATAAAGTATATCATGTCAGTGTTATTCATTCTTTGGTGTTAGGAGTTGAAAGCATCTGTTAAAATGAAAATATTGTCGGACAAGAATTACTCTTTAGGTTATCAATATAACTGACTATCTCATTGGGAATTAATTTATGAATTAACTTTCATGATTTGTTAGGCCCTGAGGGGACAGAACACAAGATAGGTGAATTTTCCTATAGGGAGACCAGTCAAGAAAGGAGCAACTTCTGGCTACTACGTTTAGAATCTCTTCTTCCCTCTCCTGGCCCCTGGAGCCATCCTCATCCTCTGATTGCAGTTGCACCCCAAAGACATGGACAGGCATTGGGGGTGGGGGAGGGGTACAAGAAATGAGAGATACAGGACCTAATAGGAAAGGGTCCCAAAGGCAAACTCATGTTTACTACACAAGGCTGCTGATAACCTCCCCTTTCTATGGGAGTACTTTCTTTATAAGAAAATTCCATAGCTAGTAAATAGCATTGGTAGATTAGCTATTCATTTGAAAATTAAGAATCACTCTTCTTTTCACCAATTGATGTGAAAGAAAGGACAAAACTGGTAGTGAGCAGCTAAAGCACAGACCAGTCCATGGGACCGGCTCTACCCATAGCTTTGACCACGCAGGCAGCAGATCCAGTCAGGCGCGCAAACACCCGTCAGGTACCTGCTATTTTCTAGGCACTGTGCGAGAAACTGGAGATTTGGAGATGCTGATGATGATGAGTTATCTTCAAAAAAACTTGCAAACTTCTCCAGGAGACAGACAAGTAAATAAACCATTGCAACACACTGGCACACATCAGTGTACATAAGAGACGAAGTAGGAGGAGAGAATTTACTTTAAGGACAGTGATGCTGGTGAGGAAAAGTCTCACAAAGCAAATGATGTCTGTTCTGGGCTTTCAAGCACGAATGGGGCTTTGCTAGGGAGATAAGAGGGGCTGTACATTCTAGTCAGAAGGAAGAGTGCATGCAAGGCTGGAATGAATTAGCATGGTACGTTCGAGGACCACAAGTGTTTGTTACTGCTAGCATCAAGTGCTGAGACAGAGGCAGACGAAGTGGAAGAAGGTAGAGCCCACGCTCATCAGTGTGGACTTTATATGATGTTAGGCACTGGAGTTAAGCCAGCAGTACGGCAAGATTCATATCTCACAAAAATCACTGCTAGTTGTCAGCTTAGAAAAGAGCAAGGCTGGAGGGAGGAATATCACCTAGGAAACTTTCATAATTATGCAGATGACAAGAGATGAGGTTGTGCCTGGTAAGGGTTCATCTCTGGTTCTCCAGTGTGGAAGGTGAGGATGGGGGAAGAGAAGGAAGGGAACACCTTTCACCCGGACCGCAGTGTCCATTCTGGAAGAGTCACTTTTCATCCACCTGCCCACTCTCTTTACAAAGCACAAAGGAAATTATGTTCTCTCTGAATTCACTCTTTTCAAGTTTTTTTTCTTTAGCTGCAATTATACTGCTAGAGATTTCACACTAAATGAACCAAAAATAGAGGCAGGTTAGAAGGAGAATCAAATTCTGCTTTAGGTGTCCTCTTAGCTTTCAGAATTGTATTACCACTTTTTAAGAGACCATTTTCTTCTTTTTAAAAATTAAAAGGAGGAGAGCTGAGAACAGAGCATACCCCTTCCTGTCTTCCCCCAAATATATGGATGAATGAGAAAACAGACTTGAAATACTTGGCGTCTCAAGGAGCCACAGCTTATCCTGATATTGCTAAGGTCCGGGGGGAGCAGGATGACCAGCAAACAGCAAAAGGACCAAGCACAGACAGACCTCACCCAGATCAGAAGGTCTCTGAGTTAATAAGAGCGTTGAGTTATGGTTATGGTTGCCAGAGTAAATATAGGTGATTTCTTTAAAAGTCTAAGTATGATACAAATATTACATAGCGCATTCCCTTTTCCAGAGGATCTTCCCGACCCACAGACTAAACCTGGGCCTCCTGCACTGCAGGTGGGGTCTTTATACCGTCTGAGCCCCCAGGGAAATACAAAGGACAAACATACCGAAAATTCTGTTATCTGCAATTCAAATTTATTTCAGCATTAAGTATTGTTATTTGCTAAATCTGGCAGTTCTAGTTATGGTAGTACTTTAAGGGGAGAAAGATGGCTCAGTTATGGTTTATGCATCTTATTTGTGGCATTCTGGTTCCTTTTATGTAACAGGAATAGCTACATGTAAGGGAATTCTGAAACACAACAATATAAAAACGTGAGCATGAATGGCCAACAACTTACAAACACCTTACCAACAATATTGGAAATCTCATCTTGGTTGTTTAAAACAGCAAAGGCGGAGGACTTCTAACTAATGAAACAGTACATTACCATTTTTAAAGAGAGAATAAGCAATAGTCACTGACATAAATATTGCAACTTCAAAGACAAGTATTTCTAAAAAGCAAACCCACAAGAATACAGAGGCATAAAAACTTTTCAAAAGAGATAACATTGAGGGGAAAAAAAAGTATGCTAACAAAGCATACTTTCATGATAAATGACAGAAAAGAGATCCACCCCCGAAAAAGTTTTTCATGTTCAGGGAGGTCTTACTAATATGTCCTCAATTGACTGCCAGGAAAAGAGTGACAGGGCCATCTTTGGAATCCAGGGCAAGGTGGAGAAGCCCTAAATGTCCAAACTGGGAATCTTGGAGCACTGCACTAAGGCATTGTGGCTTTTTTTTTTTTTTTTCAATGCACTCTAAGCTCACTTTTATTACTTCCAGACCTCCTTCCTCATTAAGGCACAGATATAAAAACTGGGAGCTACTTATAGAGTAGATACCAAATAGTCTGTCTGCTGGTGAGATACAGACCACCACCTTGCATGCAGAACAGCTGGAGGAAAAAAGAGCCCTTATTCATCAAATTTAAAAAGCACTCTCTCATTTCATGCTAATTGTATGGCCTTTTGCATGATATACAAAAGATTGCCTCAGATGAAAGGAATTGAAAAGAAAACTACCAGTCTCAGAGGGTTTTTGGAGGAACAAGATTAACTTATTACTTTTTGAGAGAAAGTAAATGACTGAGTAATTTAAGTATTACATTTATTTTCACAGAATGACCTTTACAGGTTTTATTATTATCAACATCTATCCAACTGCCGCTTCCTGCCTAACATAATGTGACCTCACTCTACTAATCTCAGTGCTCCCAAACCCTTCAGGTTAGTATCAAACAGTTCATAAATTAGAGAATTTAAAATAAAATGCATACAGATATTTTACGATTTTTTTTTTTTTTGCACAAAGGAAAAAGGCTGATTATTCATAAATGTTTGCTTCCCAGATCCTGCAACATGTAGGTTCTGCTTCAACTGGTTTCTTACAAAAGAGTGATCACAAAAACTCATTTGTTGTTATCGATATTTCTGATCAATAATAACATGATAACAAGTGACAATATTATTCAAAGGCTGTAAATAAGATGATGGGGTGTGATGATTTATGACATATCGTAAATTATGGTATAAGGTGATATACGAGCTGGGTCTTTGAAAACCTGCATGAATTTAGATCCATGTTACTATAAATATCAGTCTGTTATGAAAAACCATGTAAAAGCCATCAGAGGAAAAGGTGTAAAGCAGAGAAACAGTAGGTGCAGTTCATTCATCTGGACACAAAGCAGCACTTATTCCTTCTAGAACTATCTACCAATTGCTATCAGTCAACTGAATCAGGGTTGGCAACTGCAAAGAACAGCGGCTTATGTGCAGCCCTTGAAAAAAGCAAAAGAAATGATCGGGCTTCCCAGACTTCCCAAAGCACTGACTCTTCAAGAGGTTAAAATCTGAACTAACCATACTAATAATTAATATTTACTATAAGACTAAGCCTTTTTTAGTCTATTAGACTGGCACTGTCCAGTAAAGCTATAAGGCAAACCACATTTGTATTCTAAACGTTTCTAGTAGCCACAGTAAGAAAGTTAAAAGAAACAGGCGAAGTTCCTTTTAATACTTTTTTCCCCCCAGTGCAATCTATCCAGAATGTTATCATGGCAACATGAAATCCACAGGAAATATCACTGAAATATTTAACAATCTTTCTTTCATACCATGTTTCTGAAACCCAGTATGTATTTTACACTTATAGCACATCTCAGACTACTAGTCACATTTCAAGTGCTCAACAGCTACGTGTGGCAAGTAGAGACCACGTATGGCAGTGCACTTAAAGTTTCACAACTTTGGGGGGGAAAAGGCTGTGTTCTTAATTACTACCTAATGTTTTCCTGTGAGGCAAATCTCTAGCCACTAGTGAGCTTACTTACCCTTTGTGTTAATGAACACAGCAAAAACACAAAAAAGCTATACCACTAGAAACAGGGATTGTAGTCTAAGAGGCTATGCGTAATTTTCATTAAAAACAAGTATTTCTTAAACTACTCGCTTTCTCTGGCCACATTTCTATTCCTGCCACAAATTTCACAAGTCTGGTTTTTCTCTGAGGATCAGCCACATCACCAAAGATGAATCGAAATTTTGCCATCTTTACATTTGCCACTTGAATAGTGTTCCCAAAAGGTAAATTATATAATTCCTAACTGGTTTATGACTAATTGTTAAGAACCATGGAGTTTCCTCATGAAAAGAGTTCCAAAAAATCAAGAAAAGAAAAACTGAAAACAAATAAGTACTAAAACACACTAAATTCCAGACTAACAAGCATTTCAGCTCTTGTGAAACTACAAAGGCCCGCTTAAGGGCTTGCACGCAAAACTGAAACTCAACAAGCCATTTTCAAGAGCTGAGGCAGGGATGATCGTTAGTAGAAAAATAAGCGACGGAAAGGTACCAGTATTTAGTCCTCAAAAATGAATATTCAAGATGTAAAATAATTAATATCTTTTTTAAACAATGAATGTCAATTTATACTTTTCTTCTTTCACTTTTTTTAAACTGATTTATGTGTTATTGAAGGATAATTACAGAATTTTGCTGTTTTCTGTCAAACCTCAACATGAATCAGCCATAGGTATACATATAACCCCTCCCTTTTGAAACTCCCTCCCATCTCCCTCTAGCTTGATCCATAGCTCCTGTTTGAATTTCCTGAGCCATACAACCCTCTAGGTTGATACAGAGCCCCCGAGTTTCCTGAGCCATACAGCAAATGCCCGTCAGCTATCTATTCCACACGTTACTCTTTCCATGCCTCTTACCTCCCCTCCCCTCTCCCCATGTCCGTAAGTCTATTCTCTCTTTCTCCACTGCTGCTTTGCAAGTAAATTCAATACCATTTTACCAGATTCCATATATATGTGTTAGAATACGGTGTTTCTCTTTCTCTTTCTGATTCACTTCACTCTGTACAATAGGTTCAGGGTTCATCCGCCTCATTAGAACTGACTCAAATGTGTTCCTTTTTATGGCTGAGTAATATTTCATTTTGTATTTATACCACAACTTCTTTATCCATTCATCTGTTGATAGACATTGAGGTTGTTTCCATGTTCTAACTACTGTAAATAGTGCTACAATGAACAATGGGATACATGTGTCTTTTTCAATTTTGGTTTCCTCGGGGTATATGCTTACGAGTGGGATTGCTGGGTCATATGGTGCTTTTATTCCTAGGTTTTTAAGGACTCTACATACCATTCTCCATAGTTGCTGCATCAATTTACATTCCCACTAACAGTGCAAAAGTGTTCCCTTTTTTCCATACCCTCTCCAGCATTTACTGTTTGTAGACTTTTCGATGAGGGCCATTCTGACTGGTGTGAGGTGATATCTCATTGTGTTTTTGATTTGCATTTCTCTACTAATGAGCTATGTTGAGCATCTTTTCATGTGTTTGTTAGCCATCTGTATGTCTTCTTTGGAGAAATGTCTGTTTAGGCCTTTTTCCACTTTTTGATTGGGTTGTTTGTTTTTCTGGTATTGAATTTTATGAGCTGCTTGTATATTTTGGAAATTAATCCTTTGTCAGTTGTTTCACTTGCTATTATTTTCTCCCATTCTGAGGGTTGTCTTATCACCATACTTATAGTTTCCTTTGCTGTGCAAAAGCTTTTAAGTTTAATCAGGTACACTTCTTTACTTTTGTTTTTATTTCTGTTACTCTAGGAGGTGGGTCATAGGGGATCTTACTTGGATTGATGTCATCAAGTGTTCTGCCTATGTTTCCCTCTAAGAATTTTATAGTTTCTGGTCTTACATGTAGGTCTTTAATCCATTTTGAGTTTATCTTTGTGTATGGTGGTAGGAAGTATTCTAATTTCATTCCTTTACATAAATCTGTCCAGTTTTCCCAGCACCATTTATTGAAGAGGCTATCTATGCCCCATGGTATATTCTTGCCATCTTTGTCAAAAATAAGGTGCATGGGTTTATTTCTGGGCTTTCTATCTTGTTCCATTGGTCTATATTTCTGTTTTTGTGCCAGTACCATACTGTCTTGATGACTGTAGCTTTGTGGTATAACCTGAAGTCAGGAAGCTTGATTCCTCCAGCTCCATTCTTCTTTCTCAAGACTGTTTTGGCTATTCAGGGTCTTTTGTGTTTCCATATGAATTGTGACATTTTTTTGTTCTAGTTCTGTGAAAAATGTCATTGGTAATTTGATAGGGATCACACTGAATCTGTAGATGGTGTTTGATAGTATAGTCATTTTCACAGTATTGATTCCTCCTACCCAGGAACGTGGAATATCTCTCCATCTGTTTATGTCATCTTTGATTTCTTTCATTAGTGTCTTATAATTTTCTGTGTACAGTTCTTTTGTCTCCTTAGGCAAGTATATTCCTATATATTTAATTCTTTTTGTTGCAATGGTGAATGGGATCGATTCTTTAATTTCTCCTTATTTTTCATTGTTAGTATATAGAAAAGCAAGTGATTTCTCTGTATTGATTTTGTATCCTACAACTTTGTTAAATTCGCTGATTAGCTCTGAACTGAACTGAAAGTCACTCAGTCGTGTCCAACTCTTTGTGACCCCATGGACAGTCCATGGAATTCTCTAGGCCAGAATACTGGAGTGGGTTGCCATTTCCTTCTCCACAGGATCTTCCCAACCCAGGGACCAAACACAGGTCTCCAGCATTGCAGGCAGATTCTTTACTAGCTGAGCCCCAAGGGAAGCCCTGATTAGCTCTAGTAACTTTCTAATACTATCTTTAGGGTTTTCTATGTACAGTATCAAGTCATCTGCAAAAAGTGAGAGCTTTACTTCATTTCCAATCTGGATTCCTTTTCTTTCTTTTCTTCTCTGACTGCTGTAGCTAGCACTTCCAGAACGATGTTTAATAATAGTAGCAAAAGTGGACACCTTTCTCTTTTTCCTGATCTTAGGGGGAATGCTTTCAGTTTTTCACCACTGAGAAAAATGTTTGCTGTAGGCTTGTTATATACAGCCTTTGCTATGTTGAGGTAGGTTTCCTTCTATGCCCATTTTTTGAAGAGTTTTAATCATAAATAGGTGCTGAATTTTGTCAAAGGCTTTTTCTGCATCTATTGAGATGATCATATGGTTTTTATCTTTCAATTTGTTAATGTGTATCACATTGATTGATTTCCGTATACTGAAGAATCCTTGTATCCCTGTAATAAACCCAACTTGATCATGGTGTCTGAGCTTTTTGATGTGTTGCTGAATTCTGTCTTCTTTCACATTTACTGTTAGGAAATTTTAAGATTGGGTTTTGACTTGACTAATAGTTATAGGCAATGTATTAGAAACCAGAAAGTTACTGGAATTATACATTTTATAACCAAATCCGAATGTTCTGGAAATAGAAATAAAATATTCCTCTTAGTCACTTATAATGAGATTAGGTAAGAT
Organism: Ovis canadensis; assembly: GCF_042477335.2. Taxonomy (NCBI): domain Eukaryota; kingdom Metazoa; phylum Chordata; class Mammalia; order Artiodactyla; family Bovidae; genus Ovis; species Ovis canadensis. Next base: position 30,326,021 of record NC_091248.1, on the reverse strand, counting down.
ATGTCAGAAAAACTAAGCATTCTCATACGTTGCTCTTATCCATAGTTCATCCATAATTTAGCCTATATTTCTCATATCTTCTTCAGATTTCACATTTTCCTGTAGCTCCTTTATTAATAAAACTCCTTAATACTTACTTGATTAAGAAAAGCCATAAGTGGCATGGCTAAGTGATTCATTTGGTTACTTGATAGTTAGCTTTGTGATGCCCTGAAATTTGCTAGAGGGAAGACTGTCCCTGAGAGACAGAATTATAGCTTCTAATCCTGGAGTTCAACTATGGCCAACCATCTTGCATGATCTTGCAATGATGAGCTTTTAGGTGTGTAACACAAGTTTTCTTTAACCACAAATCTTCCACAAAATAATATCTCCAACATTTTTAGACATGGAGAACAATGTTTAACAGTGTCTTGCTCCAAATAAATGTTTAAGAAATATTTAAACAAATAAATAGTTCAAAATGAACTTGGATAAGAAACTAGGGAATTATCTATTAACCAGGATAACCAGGTTTTAGTTAGACAATGATAAAAATGAAAAGTTACTCACAGGATCTTTTGAGGACTAAAGAGTGTTATACCAGAAACTGAGTCCATTTTTCTTTCAGAGCAAAACTACAACTATTGAAGTTGAAGGCACAGAATCTGATTTTGGTTCTCAGTGTCAACAGGCATGAGGCAGAAGTTGAAAGCAATAAGTAACACTCTTGGAGATTTATCCAGTTACCAATGGTGCACCTGCTTCTGTTTGATTCAATGGCCCTTTCCACAAGTGTGATTTCGGAAGGTCTTCATTGGTCTGGTGTGCACATGTGGAAATTCTCTTTCACTGACTTTGGACTTGGACATTCACCGCAGTGCAGGCTTCCCAGGCACTGGTTAACTGAGATGCTATTGCCACGGCTTCTTTCCTTCCTTCCACAAATATCTGACACTTATTTGTAAGTATTGTCTTTAGGCATTAGAGAACAACGGACTGGGTTCAAAACTGGAAGGGAGTATGTCAAGGCTGTATATTGTCAGCCTGCTTATTTAACTCATATACATCATGTGAAATGCCAGGCTGGATGACTCACAAGCTGGAATCAAGACTGCCTGAAGAAATAACAACCTCAGATATGCAGATGATACTACTCTAAGGCGAAGAGGAACTAGAGCTTCTTGATGAGGGTTAAAGAGAAGAGTGAAAAGCTGGTTTAAAATTCATCATTCAAAAAACTAAGGTCATGGCATCTGATCCCATCACTTCATGGCAGATAGATGGGGAAGAAGTGCAAACAGTGACAGGTTTTCTTCTTTGGCTCCAAAATCACTGAGAATGGTGACTGCAGCCATGTAATTAATGGACACTTGCTCCTAGGAAGAAAAGCTATGACAAAAATAGACAGCACATTAAAAAGCAGACATTACTTTGCTGACAAAGGTCTGTCTAGTCAAAGCTATGGTTTTTCCAGTAGTCCCACATATGGATATGAAAGCTGGACCATATAGAAGACTGAGTGCCACAGGATTAATGCTTTCAAACTGTGGTGCTGGAGAAGACTCTTGAGAGTCCCTTGGACTGCAAGGAAATCAAACCAGTCAATCCTAAAGGAAATCAACCCTGAATATGCATTGGAAGGACTGATGCTGAAGGTGAAGCTCCAATTCTTTGGCCACCTGATGCAAAAAGCCGACTCATTGGAAAAGACCCTGATGCTGGGAAAGATTGAGGGCAGGAGGGAAAGGGGACGACAGAGGACGAGATGGTTGGATGGCATCACCGACTGAATGGACATGAGTTTGGGCAAACCCTGGGAGACAGTGAAGGACACGGAAGTCTGGTGTGCTGTAGTCCATGGAGTTGCAAAGAGTTGGACATGACTAAGTGACTGAACAACAATAATAAAAGAAGATGCAGCTTTTAACAATCTCAGATTCTTTCCATTATTATTTGCAACTTGTCAGATATAGCACAATGTAAGAAATTTTTTAATGTTAACAGTATTTGCTATATAATATTACAAACTAGGAATTACAATTTTAAGGAGTAGCAATAATACCTATGGTTTGGAGAAAAATTCCAGATGCTTATCACTTACTCATTTTGCTAACTTCTTAATTCTTGTGCAAGAAGGTCCTGTACTATTTTAAATGGCTAAAGAAGGCAACAAACATACCAAAAACCACTTAGGAGTCAGTATTTAAAAAATTTTTTTAAATCATTTTAGAATTACCATTTAAAATGTATCTTCAGTCAGGAATGGATGCTGAAACAGCCAATACAAAGGAGAAACATCCGAAACACAATTGAGTTTTGGGGAAAGACATAAAACATAACAGAACTGAGATCCTCTTCAGGATCTGGGAATCAGAAGCACTGCTGAACTGGCCTAATGGGATTAAGACAACCTGAAAAGCTAACAGAAACTATGGCAGAACCTGATGTATATAATACAATTTGGAGAGATGGAATACTTTTACACATATACTCCCGTTAATCCAGCATTAAAAAAATAAGGACTTTGTCCAAAGTTAGGCTGTTCCAGTCCTTAGGTAATAAGGTGGACAAGTCATTCTGCCTTTGGTCTAATCCAAGCACTCATTCCTGCAAGCAACTAACATTATACACTTACTGAGTGCCTGACACCTGCCGTGCACGATGCCAGGCAGAGAGAACACAGTGCGGAAGCAGCCAGGATCCCCCAGTCAAGATGCTTCCCGTCATGACACAGGGAGCCAGACACTGGCACGGAACGGCGCTGAGCGAGCAGAAGAGGGGTCTTTATGCTGCCTAAGAAGAAGAGGGTGACAGAGGATGAGATGGCTGGATGCGCCACCAGTGCAATGGATGTGAACTTGGGCAAACTCTGGGAGACGGTGAGGGACAGGGAGGCTTGGCATGCTGCAGTCTATGGGGTTGTGAAGAATCAGACACCAGTTGGTGACTGAACAACAGCAACAACAAGCAAGACAGACAAAGATGGCACCCAAGAGGCCAAATATTTGAGCAGGAGTTTGAAGGGTGAACGGCAACACTCTAACTGTTCAAAAGCGGGAAGGGATAAAGAAAGCGTTCCAGAGTCCCGCTGCTGTCCACCCAAAACTATCACAGCATTGTTAATCAGCTATACTCAAAATAAAAAGTTGAATTGATTTTCTTTTAATGGAAAAAAAAGCACTCCAGGAAAAAAGAGAATTGCATATATAAACTCCAGGAGAAAGGAAGATGTTCACAGCATGGTCAGAAACTCTGTGTAGTGACATAGGACAGACCCAGAGGTTTATACACATGGCAGGGCCAGATCATGAAGAGACACACATGCCAGACAAAAGTTACTCGATTTTATCCTGCAAGAAGCGAAGAGGCCCAGATGTGATCAAATAAGGCAAGTACATGCTCAGATCTGTGGCGAATGGGCTGAATGAAAGTAAGACTAGGGCGCAGAAGGCTCTTTCAGAAACTCTGCAATAGTCCATGTGAGTGGACTGTTCATGGGACCACTGGAGGTGGAATGGGGAGAGAGAGGACAGGACAGATAAGTGAGGCAAAAACACAGTGACGTGGTGATCAGCTGGGTTGAGCGTGGGTAAAAGGGAAGAAAGCAAAGATGATGCCCTGGCTTCTGACTTGAGAAGATATCTGTCTTCAAGCCAAGCCTTCTGTCAGCTTTTTGGATTCTGATCTCTTGATATTGGTCACTGCTGCTCTACCTCCTGAAGAATGTGCTCCTGACTCCAGAGGCAGAAATCCAGAGATGGCCGCCAGCCCCTCTGAGAGGGAAGCACCACCGCCTATTCCTCCCCGCCTGGTCTGGGCAACCTTCAGCAGCCACAGCAGAGATCCTTTTTATGGTGCTCATTTTAATTCCGTTCACAAATGATTAGGTCAACATATAGTTATTATGGGCCCCAGGAGTATAACGCACTACAGAAAATAAGAGCAATGTGCAATGACAGGTTTCTCCCGAGTTATGCGGGAAAGCAATACAGTGCAAAGCAAAGGTTTTGTGGTCACTCGGGTGCAAGCCTGAATTCCAGCTCCATTACTGTTACGGGTGATAGGACTTTGGGAAATTGATGTTCTTGACCCTTGGTTGCTTGATTTATAAAATCTAGATAGCACAGCCTATCTCACTGGTTAAAGTTAATGAGGTGATATATGTAAACTTCCTACCAGTACGATGCCTAACTTACTATAGGTTCAAAAAATAATAAGTAAATCCTTATTTTTCCACCCCCCTTTGACTACTCAAAGGCTTTCTGCCTCCAAACAGATCCTGTTATCACCAATGGGTATTTCCCTCTACTTCTCCACGTCTGTTGTTGGAAAAATGAAGCTTCTAAAATTGAAGCAGGATGGTATCTGTACCAAAGACTGCTTTCAGCCTATCCAGTATTCATCTTCCCTTTCTTCCTTATTACTGGACCCTGATTTTGCTGAGGGTACTACACAAAAAACATCTCCCAGGATCCCCTGCCACCAGGGATAGCCTAGTGTGTGACACAAGAGAGCCAGTAAAACTCTGTTAGAGACATTTGGAAAGTTTCTGGACATAGGTATTTTTATTCTCCCTCAGCTATCTTCCTTTTTCCAACTTCCTGGAAGTGAGGTATGATGGCTGGAGTTGCAGTAGCTATGTTGCAACTATGAGGAAAAGATCAAGACTCATAAAACATCAGCCTGGCCATACTTGAGCTCCTGAAACAATGCTCCCACCACCTTCCACCAGTCTTCTCGTCACATGGGAAAAATAAAGTCCTAAATTTAAGCCACTACCTTCCATGTCTCTGTGACTCTTTTCTGAGCCCAATTCCTAACTGATTCAATCCCTTCAATCCTACTTGGGTATGAGTGGGAATCATCCACCATGATTTCCTTCCAATTTAAAAAGAAACTCTTATTTGAGTATCTGGTATGTCAGATACTGTGTATACAGACACACTGCAAAGTAAATAGTATCATCATGTTATGGCAAAGGCGCTTGAAGTTCTGAAAGCCTAAGTACTTCATCAGAGGTACCACAGTGATGCACGGAGAGCCAAGACTGGAGCTCCACGTATGTCTGAGGATGAAGCTCACACCCTGGCAGCTACTGATGCCACTGCAGGGCTTCTGTGAACCGTGACTCCCAAGACAGTGTCTCTCTGGGTCCTCCTACTGACACCTCAAATTCAACAGGGAAACCACCTAAAGCATATCTAGAGCATGGAAAAGCAGTGTGTGAAGTAGGGGACCTCGGAGCGGGAAACATGCAAGGCTGAGGGTAGCGTGTGCCCAAGGCACATGGCCTGACTGCAGCTGGACAGAGCTGAGTGTCTCCAGTGAACAAGGACCTGAAGAAACCATGTTAAACTGGAAACCGGCATATGAGCCTGAGGCATGGCAGAGGGAAAGCAAGGTGCCCAGCATCACACACATCCTCACAGGTAAAACAGCTCATGCTTTCGGCACATGTAATTTTTTAAAAGAAGAGTGAGAGAATTAACATTGGGAATTGTGTATGTATCTTGCGCTTCCCTGGTGTCGCAGACGGTAAAGAATCTGCCTGCAATATGAGAGACCCAGGTTCGATCCCTGGGTCTGGAAGATTCCCTGGAGAAGGGAATGGCAACCCTCTCCAGTATTCCTGCCTGGAGAATTGCATGGAGAGAGGAGGCTGGCGGGCTACAGTCCATGGGGTCACATATATCTGTGTGTGTATATATATATACACACACACATATAGATATCTTGTAACTTGTATCTCTTATAACCTATTAAAAAACAATTTAAATATATACTTGTTTATATAAGTAATACATAAATATACAGATAAATGTATATGTTAACTCTTTCCTCTTTACAATGAATTTGAAGCAGCCAATAGAAGATTCACAATAAATTTAAAAATCATAACCAGGAAAAATATAGGAGCATCAGATAAGAAGAAAATAAAGAAAGCCAATGTATATTCTACACAGTTCTAAATATTTACTAAAACTGAGCTACAAATTTAGGTCTGAGCTACCTCCTGCCAAAGCACGATGGAAAAAAAGTGACTAGGTACCAAATTCACAGTGGCCATGAGAAAGAGTATTACCACCTCAGGAGAAACAAAATATTTTCTGTTAGCATAAAAGCAGCAAGAAGCCAGAAGACCTAAGTGGGACTTCACACAGGGGCAACTACAGAAGAGGGCAGACAATGTCTCAGTAATTCCTCCATAATAAATGTCACAGTGTATTCCGCACAACAGTTTCTCACAGAGTTATTCAATCAAGCTGAAAAACAGCTCAGGGAAGGCAATCTGTGCTGCACCGAGGCAATGAGATAGGAATATACAGCTCTCCAATGGGCCAGCTTGATCTAGCAATAAATCCCGGAATATCTACGTGAACAAAGAGACAGCATGTTCTTCAAATTATTCTCCAACCGAAACCAACTTAAGAAGTAGGATTATGCAACAGTTTACTGATTCTTTTCAGTTCAGAAGTTCTGAGAAAGTTTTCAGGGGCATTTTATTATTATGTAAATTGTACTCAGTCCACTGGCATTGGGCTCTTAGGTATAGTACTTATATGCCAATCTTTTCTCCTTCTCCAAGGACAAAAAGGCATAAAAAGGCAGAGAAAAGTTGGGTTGCATTTCCCTAAAAAAAATTATGGCCTTTTGCTTTTACATTAGGAGGCTCTAGTCCACACACTTTCTATTACATAACTAGTATTAGAGAAAATTTAGGAATTCAAACCCATAATGATTTCTTAACTAATTTAAAAGGTAACGTGTGAAAGGCATATACCTAACAATATCACATTCCAAAAGTGGATATTAAACAGTCCTTGAATGGGTAGAAATTAATACCAATTATTTAACAAGACAAGATGAACACAGGAGTTCATTTTTTAAAAAACCTGATATACAGTAAGAAATGGGGCCTGTTAGGTCTGGGAAAAAAACGTAAAATCTATGTAAACTTAGCTGAGCTTAGTTAAGGTGTGATTTTTTCCCCCTATGTATTCATGTTGGTGCACTCTCATAAGCATATTCACAAGAATCCTCAGTAAGGTACAAAGTGGAATATTCAGAAAATGCCAATTAGGCCAAGTACATACCTGCAGGCCAGTTTTTCCTCTGCATAAAGAGTCAGGTGAAATTTATCCTTCTGAAAAAGAATCTCTAGTTGTGTGTGCAGACAACATAAATAGGGCTGTGCTTTAATCTGAACTCCCTATAGAGTGACCAGGTACAATTGTAACCGGAGCCAGAGGAGGAAAAAATAAGGACCATTTGTTACTAATTAAAAAAACAGGGGATTAGAAAAAAAGATGGCTCTGGGAAATAGGGAACAGTTGTTCTCCCAACATGGACCTCCCACCCTGCTGATTCTGTGGTTTTTTAAAACTACAAAAGTGAAAACTGGAAAAATGACAACCAAATGACTACCGACAGACAGATACACAGAATAGCCTCTGTGGTTTTGAAAGTAATTCCTAAACTGGAGATAGCAAATCTGGTTTTCTCAGCAGAAAGCCAGCATTTCCACATTTCAGTTCCTCCTTCGAAACATACTCAATACAGACACATATTGGATCTGATGTAGCTCTGTGCAATGCAATTACAGGTTCCGGTTCTTTGATTCTAATTGCAATCAATTGTGAAGAATCAACAGAGGAGGCAGGTGGTTACAGTTACATAACGTTTAACAAACTAAGACTGCTCAAGTTGAACAAATAGCACTGTGGTCACTTTAAGCTTACCTTAGCTTCATCAAGTGGAGCTACAAAAGCAGCAGGTTAGCAGGTTTCTGGCAAGGAGTAACTGGTGCTGAGCAACAGACTGTGTACATGAGCTGAGACGCTGCGTAAAACTCCCATTGCCGGCTTACCCACACCATATGTGCATTCTGGATGGAAGCGGGGCACCGCTCATGCACCTCACATAGTTTGGCCTTTTCTGGCCAGGATGAATGAACATAATGTTTCAGTGCTTGTTAACCCAACGGAAGCCAGAAAGTACCAGAATTATGACCTCTCCATTCCAATTTCTTCCAGCAAAACTGAAACTAGGACTGAGACGTAGTGGTAACAAAAGCAAGTCTGAAGTGATGGAAAAGATCTTCACCCGAGGAGCACGCCTCAAGCTAATTCATCTTGCCAGTGTTTCGAGCAATCAACAACCCATGCTAATCTGGCAAATATGAAAGTACAAAGTTTATAGTTTTAAAGACATAATCATGAGGTATTTTAATTGTTCTTTACCAGTGGCCAAATTTATCATTTTCCCAAACATACTCTGCAAGCAAGAGCAAGGATCTTGGAAATGGTTTTAGCAGTCTGACAATTTACCTGCAAGGACTTTTGGATAATTCCTTCCTAACCAGCACAAAAGCCTGATTAATCAATACCTAAAATCTTCATTATGCAGCAGGTTTCCCCCCATCCCCCTTTCCTCCACCCTCCAATCAAAGAAGCAGTATAAAGGTTGGCATTTGGTGGCAAAATTCCAGTTCACTTTCCAAAGAGGTAAAGAGCCAGGACTTCTGGGGAGGAAAAGATCTCAGACACTGCATCTAATCCCTCGACTTCATTGACTAAGAATTGAAGTTGAAGAGAAGCTTAGCAACTTGTCCAAGATCAAACACTTGGTGAGCAGAGGAATCCAGTAAAAAATGTACTTTCTACTGTATTATATGGCCCACTAATTCAAGTGAAAACAAAGATTGGAGAGATGCGCGCTAGAAAATCTTTTCCCAAAAGGTAACTTGCATAGGAGGATAAACACATCAAAGAATTAAATTTACCATTTAAATGACATAAGCACTGCAGTAATCCAACTGTGCTTCATTTCCCAGTAAATAAAAAATGTGAAATAGGTCTATATGAGGAAAACAAAACACAAAGATCCTCTCACTCATCCTGGATAAAGTTGTATTCCCAGAAACTGTTATAAAGGGAGAAATTAATATCTTCAAACTAAGAGTCTCAGAGTCATAGATAAGAGGAAAAAACAAGATCTGTAGGTAAATACATGTTCAGACAAGTAACCCACAATCTCTAAGAGGGGGAATATGACTTTATAACCGATACAGCAAATTAGACAGTCAAGTAGATCAGCGAGAAAAGTCTGGGCCCTGTGATTACCAATGATAGGTGAAAAATAACCTTTCAGTCACTCACTCTTCTCCCTGCTGGAAAGACCCCTAGGTGAGAGGACAGGTGTTTTGACAAACTGTGATCAGATGTGATCAACTAACTAAGACTTCGTAAATAGGCCAAGGTAGCAAAGTGCCTACATATCTCCCAAAGGTCATCATCAGTAGACTGCTCCGTAGCCTCAGCTGCCATCCAAAAAGGTTCTTCTGTTAGGCAAAATCCTCACCATCAAACTTACTATCATTTAAAATTAAGATACATTCACAGACAAACAGGAAAATGTGAGCACTGGAGAGTATGCTTTAATCCATTTATCTAACATTCCCAAGGCAATTACTCTTAATGTTTTTATGTATTACATCATCTTTTTCTGCACCATTTTGAATATAATTTTGTACCTCAATTTTCTAATTGATTATGAAACCAAGAGTCTTTATATTTTATTGAAAACTAAAAAATATTCCATTAAGTGGACTGCCATCTTTGTGCACATACAACCTCTTGTGGATTTAAGAGTATTTTCTTAGAATCCTAAAAGTGGAATTACTGTCAAAGTATGTTAATGTCTTTATGGTTCTTGACACTTATTGCCAAAATGTTTTCAAAAATGGTTGTACCAATTTAAACTGCCTTCAATACCAATTCCCATTGTACCTGTATTTGGATTATGAATATCTTGTGAGAATAGTTTCATAATCATCATTATAACCCCCATAATGTAAATTTACGAACTTATTAACATGTATCATGTTATACTTAAAAAAATCTTAAAACCAAAATTGTGATAACCAGGGGATGAATATTTGCTATTCCTGAGAATCACTCAAGTTTCCTTTTTTCTGTAGTACCCAGTCTTAATTTTTTTCTACACAGAATTCAGTCTTTAATAAGATAATCTTATACCCCTTTTTAAAGAGTGGTAACCAAAGTCTACATCATATGGAACTTACAAACTTCAAGGATATTTTCATTCATTTTAATGACTATCTAAAAAAAAAAGGAACAAGAAAATTCATCCCTACAGAATCTGAAGGCCTATAGCTTTGTCAAAAGACATAAAGCAAAATATAAAAACATTAAAAAAAAGAGTGAACATTTCATTAATACATGTGTATTCTGTGCCTTTTTCAAAAGATCAATTTTTGTTCTCTAAATCACTGAACTATGAATTGCACAGGTAACTTAACAATCTATCAAAATGCAAGTAAGAAAATACAAAAACTGTACACACTGCACTAGACTGAGATGTCACCTCAAATGACGTGAACCAACAGAGTCCCCCAAGTCCTCACCTTGCTCTCCAGGGAGCCCACTATTACGCACTTAACCATCTTAGCAAATGTTTTGCTGTTGTTGCTGATAATCTTACTGGTTTTACAACTGCTGTCTATTAAATTCCCTAGTACATACTGGCTGTATGATTAGTTTAGGTCTTCATTAAAAAATTTATATTAAATATGCGGTAAGCTCCTTGGTTAACAGAAGTTGGGGGGATATTAGTGTCACAGTTTATTATTATAAGCAATTTTTGTGTCTTCTGTCAGTATAACCACAGTAGTATCTCAGTACCACCAGCTGATAATAATCTTTATAAATCCTACTTTGCAGCTATACCATCTGTTAGTGATTATTTTATGTGTCTCCATATGCATATGTGAATTAGTTGTCACTCAAGACAAACACACAAACGGAACTGTGGTTTTGTGGGGACTTTTTTATTGGCTTGTTTTTGTATTTTGTTATCTTTAGGTTAGCGAACTAAATAAATAAACATATTCTTCAGTCTTGGAGACCAAAACGAAATGCAAATTGCAGTTATAGAAATACAGACTCTCAGTTATAAGTCATGAGGATGTAATGTATAGCATGGGGAGTACAGTCAATAATACTGTATTAACTTTGCATAGTGGCAGATGGTAACTAGACTTACTGAGCTGATCATTTTGCAATGCATACAAATGTTGGAGCACTATGTTGTACACATGAAACTAATATAACAGTGTATGTCAAATGTACTTCAATAAAATAAAGAGGATAAAAAAGGCAAATTAAAAATTAATATTTGTAGTACAAATAAATTTAAGTTCAACAAACACAATCTAAAAGTATCTGCTAAAACTGATTAAAATTAATAGTCACCAAAACTGATGCAATTCTATTTAAAAAACTGATATTTCTATATTCACAGCTCTCAGAATATACCTACAGACCAAAAAAACAATCAGTAGTAAATCAGTTACTAATATTGTTCTATTTTTCACAATATGAAACACTTTCCACAACTGAAGATTAGAAAAGTGACTAATTTCTTACTTATATTGTTAATTCCTTGCAGAGATGAATCATGACAAAAATTCAAAACCAGTTCCCCATTGATCTGTGGGTTTATCCCCCTGAGCTGTAAATACCCTGGCTCCTACAGCAGCAGCAAACAGGAAGCTGTAATGTCATTACAACTCACCACCAAAATTTACCCAGAGAGGCAGCTACAAAAAAAGGAGCAGAAGGAGGCAGATAAACTTCCAACTGGATAATTAGTTCCAAATTATCACTTTTTCCTCAAGTACTACAGTCTAGTGACTTGATTTTAATAAGCTCAAATACGGGTTTACAGGAGCTTATAAAAACATGTGAATTCTGTAAAGAGTTACTAACGGGAATTAAGACACAGACTAAAGCACAACCTGGGAGAAACCACATTTGATAACTAGATAGTTCACTGTCTCCTTAAGTTATCCTATTTTAGGGAACAATGCTTTAGGATTATATTCAGGGAAAGCTAAAGTACAAACAGCAGTAAATAAAGTCATAATTAAGAGAAACCTAAAATATTTACAGAGGGGGAGTAAAGAAGAGACAAACATACTGGAGAAAGTATGATTTCTTGGAACGAATGCTACATTATTTTCAGTTTCATGAAGTAAAAAATCCCACTAATAATTTTTACAAATAAACATGCTGCTTTTCATAGAATCTTCTGTGCATTAAAATAAGTCCTACTCCAACTTTGTAAAATGTAGCTTATTTGATGCCCAAACCAGATCTCCTTTTTTCAAATATATTTCATCTAGAATTTCCATGATGTCTGTGGGAAAGCTGTACTTGGAGAGGCAACACAGGTTTTGAAGTTTACTTGGGCTATAAAGTGTAAGGGAAAATAACACAGACTACTTAACAAAATATTGTAACTGCCATTAAAACTACATACAGTATAGCACAGGCCAAGCTCCATTCGTTGTTTTTTTTTAAATACTTTATTATCTGTCATTGAGATCCATGTGTGGAAAGTAGTTTCAACCCATGATTTGCTTCTGTATGTCTAAAATGTTAATGAGGAATTTCATTTCACAGGAATTTGTATTAATATATAAAATTGCATAAACTGTAAAGAATTTTTTTTTTCATAGTTCAAAGCTCACCTAATACATGAAGCCTTTCTTGATTCTCACTAATGATGTTTCTTCCTTCACTGAAATCTCAGTTATCTTTGTAGTTACGGAGTTTAAGACATGTGTTTATTCCAGCTTATATTATAATGACTTGTGGAGTTGTCTTACGTTCATGAATAGACTGAGAATTAAGTAAGAATCATGAAGTCTTACACAGTTTTATATCCTCTTTGCCCCATGTCCAACCAAATTCCTTGAGAATAGTAGTCAATCTACATATTTATTTGAATTCACTGAAAAATTCATTTGGGGACACTAAAATATACCTTCTCCAAAGGGTTCTTAGAAAAACATCATATATTTTGGTAACTAAGAGTGTTATTTTTAAGCTCTAGGGAACCTATACTAACTGATCAAATATGTTTTCATTATAAACAATATTTCAACATTTGTTGTATAGCCATTAAAAAGGAAAATAATGAGAGTCTTTCTTGCTAGGTACAATAGTTACATTTTAATCAGATGTATATCTTTCAAAAACCCAACTGAAATCATAATACTTCATCCTGCTAATGTATTGAATGTCAAAAATAATCTAAATTAATAGATTTATAACTCCTAGGGCTTCCCAGGTGGTGCCAGTGGTAAAGAATCCACCTGCCAATTCAGGAGATGTAAGAGATGTGGGTTTGATCCCTGGGTTGGGAAAATCCTCTGGAGTAGGAAAGGGCAACCCACTCCAGTATTCTTGCCAGGAGAAACCGATGGACAGAGGTACCTGTGGGCTACAGTCCATGGGGTAGCAAAGAGTTGGATACAACTGAGCAAATGAGTCCACACAGTGGGTAGTCAGTGGGCTTGAAGTCAAGGAGTGATGTGATCTGATTCAATTTCTGAATTTCTGTCTGCTGTGAAGAGAACAGACTTAAGGGGGAAGAATGGAGGCAGAGAGTCCAGGTGAAATTGGTAGCTTAGGATTCTAGCAGTGCCCACATTGAGAAGTGGTTAGAGTCTGGATGTACCGGGAAGGAGAGGAAACAGGCCTTAACTGGTGGAAATGCATGTAGAGTGTGAGGGAAACAAAGGAGCCAGGGGTACCCCAGGGGTGTGATTCTAAACCGCTCTTCAGAGGGTGACGCTATTTAACACTGATGGTGAAAACTTGAGCAGAGAGAAGCCTCAGGGTGGCAGGACCAGGGATCAATAGTTCTTCTTTGCTTAAGTAACGGCTTAACTGTTTAGAAACTTGTAAGTAGCTTCAATAATGAGCTAGTTTCAAATCTCAGAGGATCTATTCTCAAAAGCTTCTTTCCTTCAAAATTAATCTTAGAATTCTTCCTATCAATAAATCGACTTTTAAAAATAACTGAGTTCGGCAGACATTTCCACTGAGTCACATACATACCTAGGCAGTAAAACTGAAGTAATCATGGATGATTTCTAAACCATTCTGGTGGTTCTTTCCTTAAGCTCAAATACATCAACCTTTATTTCCTATCAAAGATGCTACTACCTAAGGTGGAAGCGAGATCTGACAGGGAGGGGATATATGTATACATATAACTGATTCACTTCACTGTACAACAGAAATGAACTCGATTAACCCCCAATTAAAAAAACAAAAAGATGCTACTTATGTTCAGTCTTCACTAAACATCTGAGTAAACAAAAGAGATCAAGATGCTTCAACACATATACTGCAGATTTTTCTTTGTCCTTCTATCTTTTTTTCCACCACTATATACTCACCCCCTTGCACAGTCATTGCTTAATGAATACCACTGGCATGCATTAATAGAAAAAAACACATGCACAGTTTTATTGGAAATATGGCTCTTTTTCTTTTTCTACATCAATTTTACTTCCCAAGTAACTGCTTTTAAGTTTCTCTCCTGATTATAAAATATTTATTCACTGTGGAAAATCTAAACCCCAAAACCTTTCTTCTTAAGACGAATATTATTCTCTACTTATAACTCATGATTGTATTCATTCATTTAACAAATACTTTTGACTTCCTTTTCTGTGCTAGGCTTTGTGGATACAGTGATGAATTAAACAGGCCAAGTGCCCTGACCTCACTCCAGTTGTATGCAATGCCCTCACTTCCTACAAAAAGTAGAGGTGTGTCACCATGCAGACTGTTTCAAAACCCATGGATATCTCTTCCACTCCCATCGTTACCATTCTCTCAGTCTTAAAGATGACTATTTCAGTGATTCAATAAGGTCAGCATGTTTCCATACAGACTATGAAAGGAAATAAACTACACTCTCAGTACTCACAAGGAGCAAATAATTTTCTCACGTGGAAAAAGAATAAAAACTCTAGTCTTTTTAAAAACTCTAGTCTGAACAATATCAAGGAGTGTACTATGGTGGTGGAAATGCTAATGTAAGACAGTTCTGAAGAAGTTACTCTCAAATCTTTCTCTCTAGGTTCATATATTACCTATTTATTCAAATGTATTAGAAAATAATCACTCAACAAAAATAATTTAAATGTTTTAACTTCGGTGTTCTATGCCTCTGTTTCCAACAGGAAGTTTCCACTTCCGGCACTAGGAAAAGCTTAGTACTTGGGAAGTCACTGCTGCCCACCATACCTTGACTTCTGGCAGCTCACCTGTTCTCCTGGTACCTCGGCGCCTGTCTGCATGGCCAGAATGGAAGTGACTGTTTATCCTCAGAGGACTGTATTATCACAGGGACTGGTTTGGATTTACTCAAAAGGGCTCACTGAGCTTCACTTACCTCCAAAGGCTGGTTGTCTTCTACACCTGAAGTTTCGCCTCTTGCTGCCACTCTTTGCTCAGGTGCTGTATCTCCTGTTAGACAAAGAAAAAAACACAAAACTTTACCACGCCATCGAGGCCAAACTGTCTACTACTTATCTGAAATATCTTCTGTTACTAAACAATGAATGCTGGAGAGGGTGTGGAGAAAAAGGAACCTTCTTGCACTGTGGTGGGAATGTAAATTGGTGCAGCTACTGTGGAGAAGAGTACGGAGGGTCCTTAAAAAGTACTAGGAATAAAACCACCACATGGCCCAGCAACGCCACTACTGGGCATATACCCTGAGAAAACCATAACTCAAAACGACACGTGTACCCCAGCATTCACTGCAGCACTATTTACAACAGCCAGGACATGGAAGCAGCCTAGCTGTCCATCAATGGATAATGGATAAAGAAGCTGCGGTACACATAAACGATGCACTGTTACCCATCCACAGAAAGGCCTGTTATACAGAGTGAAGTAAGTCAGAAAGAGAAAAGCAAATACTGTATATTAACACACATATATGGAATCTAGCAAAATGGTACTGATGAACCTATTTGCAGGGCAGGAATAGAGACACAGACATAGAGAACAGGCTTGTGCACACAGCGGGAGAGGGAGGGGGGGATGAACTGAGAGAGTAGCACTGCAATACACACAACACTGCGTGTACAACAAGTAGCTAGCAGGAAGCTGCAGCGTGACACAGGCAGCTCAGCCTTGCTCTGTGGTGACCTAGAGGGCTGGGACGGGGTGGGAGGGGGCTTGGGAGGGAGGGGGTGCATGTATACTTATGGCTGATTCATCGTGTTGTACAGCAGAAACCAACACAACATTGTAAAGCAATTATCCTCCAATTAAAAAGAAATTTAAAATAAAGAATTTATAGGTATACAGGTATTTTTACCTATAAATTTTCACTGAAAATTCAGGATTTTCACTGAAGGACTAATTTTAATAGAAGAAGATGGGACATTTTTATTATAATTAAACACAGAATGAAAAATTTTCAAATAACTCAGAAAATGAGATTTAAATAAAATTTTGATGTACCCCCAAAAAATGAGATATCTTCTGCTATTGTATGTCCACACTGTGGAGTAAACAAATTAATATTTAAGAATAGTAATTTTCTAGAGGTCACAAAAATCATAAATACAGAGACATACAATCTGAACCAGAAATGTATCCTGCTTTATACAGGGTTGCTCTGGAAAAATCAAGTGAATTTATATTTTGTAAATCAAGTCATATTTCAAATAAACTAGGAAAGCTTATAACTTAAAGAGATAAAGCAAATTACTTTCAAACATTAGACATCTAACATGAATAACTGTCCTCTAAATGTGTCTTTTAAGAAGTTTTACTCTTTATAAAGGTTTATTGGTGTCTCTGTAGATCTGCCTCAGAGTATGTATGTTTGTATGTAATAATTAACCATATGTCAAACCATTTTTACAACAGGAAAGAACAATGAACAAATTCATAAATTAGCATTTAGTTAATAGCCTAATTCCTAAAGGTGGTGCCTGGGTGGGTTATATTACTAAACCAAGCTGGTCACTAGGTTGCCCCTAAGGACACAGGACAGACAGAAATATAGTTAGGTCAGTACAAGCATAATTTAATGTATTAATAGTCTATGTTAATTTATTGACTAACACTAATCATCTGTGATTAACACGTGGTAGGTAAAGAAACAATTAGTCTACTTGTTAAAAGCATAATGAGAAGTTAATCTAGTAATCGGCTCTTCCATAAAGTTAGGCCAGCCCAGGAATGTCCACAAGAGGGAAGATTACAAAATCCACACACGATGACTTGGCTGACACTTAGGAATTTGTTAACATAGGGAAGGTCACAGTCTTCACTGGAGGTAACAAAGTATGGAAGTCTGGGCTGGGTTTAATTTTTCCATAGTGAAACAGAGAAGTTTACCAATGGCTATAATCAAGAAAGAGCCCTGTAAAATTTTAAAGAATTAATTAAAATTCTGTTAAATTCTAAAACTATTAAGCAAGAATTAAGTTGGTAGTTTACTGACATAAGATAAAGCAAACCACTGAATGTTTAAAATCCAAGCATATCATGCAATTCCAGCCTACAAGCTGTGTTCTCAAAGCCAAGTATGGCATTCATACTGTTGGTCAGAACCCAGCATATGGCAGGCGTTTCATAAATACTAGCTGAGTAAATTACTGAACTTCTATCTATAGTCTCTAGTCTATAAAACTGTGATAATACTGTGCATGCGTGCTTAGTCACACAGTCGGGTCCAACTCTGCAACCCCATGGACTATATAGCCCACCAGGCTCCTCTGTTTGTGAATACTAGAGTGGGTTTCCATTTCCTCCTCCAGGGAATTCTCCTGACTCAGGGATCAAACCCACATTTCCTTCACTGACAGGCAGATTTTTTACCACTAAGCCACCTGGGAAGCCCATGACAATACTAACTAGTATGTGATAAAAGCTTTATTTGAGCATATAATTAGTCTTTTTCCTCTAAAACATATTTGTGAAACTTAAGAAGCAAATTTATTAAATACCATTCTGATATATTGTTACCAGTGGTTGGTAATTGGGGCATAACTTGATAGATTTTAAAAAGTTAATGATTTTTTAAAAATCACGCTGAAACAAAAGCATTAGGAACTTAAATTACAGCTATAGGATAATAAAGTTAATAGTCATTAAGTGAAAAATTATGTCAACTTACTTTTATTACTAATTGTGATTGATTTTTTAAAAGTTATTATCTAAACTGACCATTTATTTGCACATCGGGAAGAGTCTTATTCTCAGAAACCCACCTTCTCTCTGAAAGTTAGGGATAAGCAAATCAACCCCCAGTTCATGGATGGCAAAACCAACCACAAGTTGTTTAGTTTGCTTGGGTAAAGGGAACGAGACCACGGAGACCCCAGCAGCATAAGCAGCCAAGGTAATGCAAGTCCCTGTACAGAGTTAGGTGTTTAATAACTCACATGCCTGAGGTTTAGAAGAAAGTATATGTCATCCAATATGAAAGGTCATTTACTCTTAAGTTTTTTTTTTTAACCTTTTAAAATGATTATAGGGCCATCTCCTAGCCATACAAAGACTGTATTTGGGTGAAATCATTCAAGTCTATGCTTCCTTTGCCAATTTCTGATTTCATGGCAAGTATCTGTGAGATGCACTCATCTCACATGCTAGTAAAGTGATGCTCAAAATTCTCCAAGCCAGGCTTCAGCAATACGTGGACCATGAACTTCCTGATGTTCAAGCTGGTTTTAGAAAAGGCAGAGGAACCAGAGATCAAATTGCCAACATCCACTGGATCATGGAAAAAGCAAGAGAGTTCCAGAAAAACATCTATTTCTGCTTTATGGACTATGCCAAAGCCTTTGACTGTGTGAATCACAATAAACTGTGGAAAATTCTGAAAGAGATGGGAATACCAGACCACCTGACCAGCCTCTTGAGAAATCTGTATGCAGGTCAGGAAGCAACAGTTAGAACTGGACGTGGAACAGCCTGGTTCCAAATAAGAAAAGGAGTACGTCACAGCTGTATATTGTCACCCTGCTTATTTAACTTATATGCAGAGTACATCATGAGAAACGCTGGACTGGATGAAACACAAGCTGGAATCAAGATTGCCGGGAGAAATATCAATAACCTCAGATATGCAGATGACACCACCCTTATGGCAGAAAGTGAAGAGGAACTAAAAAGCCTCTTGATAAAAGTGAAAGTGGAGAGTGAAAATGTTGGCTTAAAGCTCAACATTCAGAAAATGATGATGATGGCATCCGGTCCCATCACTTCATGGGAAATAGATGGGGAAACAGTGGAAACAGTGTCAGACTTTATGTTTTTTAGGGCTCCACAATCACTGCAGATGGTGACTGCAGCCATGAAATTAAAAGACGCTTACTCCTTTTGTTATGACCAACCTAGACAGCATATTCAAAAGCAGAGACATTACTTTGCCGACTAAGGTCCGTCTAGTCAAGGCTATGGTTTTTCCTGTGGTCATGTATGGATGTGAGAGTTGGACTGTGAAGAAGGCTGAGCACTGAAGAATTGATGCTTTTGAACTGTGGTGTTGGAGAAGACTCTTGAGAGTCCCTTGGACTGCAAGGAGATTCAACCAGTCCATTCTGAAGGAGATCAGCCCTGGGATTTCTTTGGAAGGAATGATGCTGAAGCTGAAACTCCAGTACTTTGGCCACCTCATGAGAAGAGTTGACTCATTGGAAAAGACTCTGATGCTGGGAGGGATTGGGGGCAGGAGGAGAAGGGGACGACAGAGGATGAGATGGCTGGATGGCATCACGGACTCGATGGATGTGAGTCTGAGTGAACTCTGGGGGTTGGTGATGGACAGGGAGGCCTGGTATGCGGCGATTCATGGGGTTGCAAAGAGTCGGACACGACTGAGCGACTGAACTGAACTGAACTGATCGTCACCAAACTTTTAATTTATGTATGTATTCAGTTGTGGCGGCTCTGGGTCTTCACCGCTGTGGGGCTCTTCTCTGGCTGTGGCGGGCGGGGGCCACTCTCCCCCTGTGGCGCGTGGGCTCCTTTGCAGTGGCTTCTCTTTTGCAGAGTGCAGGCTCAGCAGTTGTGGTGCATGGGCCTAGCTGCCCTGGGCTATGTGGAATCTCAGTTCCCGGGGTCCGGGACTGCACCCACGTTCCCTGCACTGTCAGGTGGATTTGTAACCACTGGGCCGGCAGGGAAGTCCCAGACCTTCCCAACACCTCCCTACAGCTTGAATAACCAGGAAGGCTGTCAGCCAGCGTTCTTGACACCACACAACACATCTGCCTGGGAGCACCTGTACAATCACCGGTTACTGAAACGCCATATTTGGCGATACCTCAAGACAATAACTGATTACTAGGGAAAATGCGACCTGCAAGGTTATTCTCTATAAACAAAGGCACAAAATGAAAACTATACAAACAGCAAATAGAAAAGAACAGGTCACAGTGAAATAGGACCATTTTCTTCTCACTGAAGAAGTATTTTATCACGATAAAAATTCAATTAGTTCCTCTAACTTGTTATAACCCATATGAAAGTAAGACACTTCAACAATAAAAATAAAGATGCATGAGATGAATGTGAAATGATGCTTCAGCTTTCAGACACGAGTTAGTTCTAATTTCTGTGCTGTGTAGACTCAGCAGGGCTTCCCAGGCGGCTCAGTGGTAAAGGATCTATGTGCTAATGTAGGAGACACAGGTTTGATCCCTGGATCTGGAAGCTCCCTTGGAAAAGGAAACAGCATCCCACTCCAGGATTCTCGCCTGGAAAACACCAGGGACAGAGAAAGGAGCCTAGTGGGCTCATGGTATCGCAGAGAGTCAGACATGACTGACCGAGCATGCACCCACAGATTCAAAACTTTCATTTGCAACTCAGCTATTTAAAAGGAAAAAGACAACAAAAACAGGCCCAAACTATTACATGTAGAATGGATATACGCCAAGGTCCTACTGTATAGCACAGGGAACCATATCCAATCTCCTGGGATAAACCATAATGGAAAAGATTATTGAAGCAAAATGTGTATGTGTAAATAACTGGGTCACTTTTCTGTACAGCAGAGACAGGCACAATACTGTAAAGCAACTATACTTCAATAAAAAAAAAGAAAAAAATTCATAGTATTAACATTTCATAGATTTATAACACCACAGTTGATTCTTATCCCCACTTCCCTCCTCCCCAACTTTACACTGTGGGCTTTCCTGACGGCTCAGACGTTTAAGAATCCAC
Organism: Ovis canadensis; assembly: GCF_042477335.2. Taxonomy (NCBI): domain Eukaryota; kingdom Metazoa; phylum Chordata; class Mammalia; order Artiodactyla; family Bovidae; genus Ovis; species Ovis canadensis. The sequence continues at coordinate 30,304,956 of NC_091248.1, read as the reverse complement.
CTACAATGCAAGAGACCCAGGTTCGATCCCTGAGTCAGGAAGATTCCCCTGGAGAAGGGAATGGCTACCCATTCCAGTATTCTTGTCTGGATAATTCCATGGACAGAGGAGCCTGGCAATTTAGAGGAGAAAGGCTTTATGCATATTAACGAAGCTCTTTCAGAACTTAAAGGACTGAAGTGAAGTTTCATGTGTATTTCAGCCTAGTGAGGCTAGACAGGAAACATTTTAGGTTTCTCTGCCAAAACTTCTCCAGTCTACCACTGTAGCTGGGAACAGCCAGTACAGTACAGTATACAGTACAGTACAGTATACACTACAGTATAAACTGCTGAGTGGAGCTGTGTTTCGACGAAATTTTACTTACAAAAGTGGGTTGAGTCAGGCTGTAGTTTCCAGATCTCTATTTTAGAGCCTACCTGTTCCAGGATAAAAAGCTGAATATGCTATATAAGGAGGTGAGAAAGGGCTGGTGATGAGCATGCCTTCATGATCTCATTCTACTGGGTGACCCGGGTGGAGGGAGAGGAGAGATGTGACGAAGAATGAGCACCAGGCACAAGGGAAAAGGAAAGAGGAGCCGCTGCCAGCGATGCCAGGGGAACCTGAATGCCTCTCTGGATCACCCAGAGGAGCTCTCTTTCGGGGAGGGGGTGGTGGGTGAGTCAGGAAGTACTCTCACTCTTTAGGCCCCCTTCATGTGGAGGAAACCCTAGTTACTAACATCCCCCCAGTCTCTCCCTGCATTCTTGTCACTGGGCTGGTGATGTGGGAGGGCAAAGCTAAGGGGGTTCTTCTTGTCTCACTCCCCTCCCCAGTCCCCTCTGCTCTGACCCTGCCCAGGGGCCCTCCCACTGGAGCAGGGCTGCCCCAGCCCAGCACACTCTGTGACAGGGTGGAGGTCAACCTAATGGGGTTCAGAACAGGAAACACATTTGCTTCTTGACAGAAGCCACGTTCTTCAACACCAGCTTTATAGGCAATAAAGATGAGACTCTGTTCTTCATCTGTCTTTATTTTTTTTTAACTAAACTGTCCAGATCTTATCTGGGCAAGGAGGGTGGTATTACTGGAACACCCTAGAATCCAGGACAGGGAATGGCCTGGTGTGGACAGCACTGGAGCCTGCCTACAGATGAAAAACTCTGAACACAGAAACCTGTTTTCTTTCTTTCCTTTTATTAGAGAGGAATTATCTAGAGCTTCATATCTGAGAACGCAGTCTTCAAAACACTAGTTTTAACGGGTTCCCATGGAAAACATGGCTCTCTGATCAAAAGTATGAGGAAAAACCTACCAAATGCATTCCCTTCTGATTGATTTTCAATGTACTCTGACATAGTAAAGGCTCTGAAAAATTCAGTAAAGAAACTAAAAAGAAATTTTCATCATGTTTTTGACTAGAAAACCACTTTATTCACTCTATTAAAATCCTGCAGCGTGTCAACACTACAGGAAATGCTACTATAACATTTCTGAAGTTAAAATTGAATATGAAATATTTTTACTTTTAAGATCCTCCACATTGTCAGATTTGTTATTTAGTTCCTGAGCGTTCATTTTATGCAATGTTAACTCACGCTTCTTTTCCTTTAGAGGACTCTTTTTACAACTCCCTGTTAATTCATTCAGTTGCATTTGGGGCAGACTAGCAGGTTGTGACTGCATTCTACCGCATGATTCTGATTCCAGAATAGCTGATCGTCTACAGAGGAGAAAAGGATAGCCAGACACCTTGAAGACACAGGAGAAAGCCCCAGTGCTCAGAAACATCCCGCCCCCCCCCACAATTCCACCAATTAGAGATTCATTAGGGTTAATGAGCTCCTCTTTTAAAATGCAAATACCCTGTGGGAGTGTTTGCTTATTAGTCATTCACAGAGTGAAGTAGTGGAAAGAACAGTGGAATGGCCTCTCCATTAACTCCTTTTCATTCCTCAGTCACACACTCATTACCCAAGGAGGCCTGGCACGGTGGCAACAGAATGGCTTTGGAACTGACAGAACTCAACCCAACGCCTTTGCCAAATCCATGACCTTGGGCACATTACTGAATTTCTCAGAGCCTCAATTTCCTCATCTGAAAAATGGGAATCATGACATATAATAAGGCATTATGGTGGCATTAGTGGTAAAGAATCCGTCTGCCAATTCAGGAGATGCAAGACACACAGGTTTCGATCCCTGGGTGGGGAAGGTCTCCTGGAGGAGGGCATGGTAACCCACTCTGGTATTATCGCCCGGAGAATTTCATAGACAAGACAGCCTGGCGGGCTACAGTCCATGGGGCTGCAAAGAGTCAGACACAACTGAGAGACTGCATGTGCACACACAGATTAAATGAGAAAACATGCTAAACACTAACGGCAGAGAGGAAGAAGGGAGAGGAGCTGGGGCAAAGACAAACGTTGTGAATAGCTGCTGCCATGATCTTCAGCACAGCAGAGGTGAGGGAAGCGCTCTCCTATAAACTCATTTAGTGGCCCATGCAGTGTGACGAGGTCCGCTTTGTAATAGCCATTTAACGATGGCAGACCTGGTGTTGGAATCCAAGTCTGCTGACAGCACCAAGTCATCATGTACCACCACGCAGCTTCTCAGTACTCAAGACAAGTTATCCAACTCGGCTTCATACACATTATATTTAAGTCTCCTCCAGTTCCGTTCTGTTTTGAGAATATTGTCCACACGCTCCCTGTTTTCCACTATAATGAAGAAAGGAAGGACAGAGAGAAAGCAGAAGGACTAACTGCCAAAGCTGTGCCTTGCCCAGGAGCCTGCCGCTGTCAGGCCAGGACTCTTGATGACGACAGGGACCCCACAAGAAGCCCAGAATAAGAGCACCCAAGCCATGGAGAGGGGACCGCAGTCAGCAAACACGCGGAGGGGAAGGTTCAAGCCAGCGAGGAATTAAAGAAAAGCAAATGAAAATGGCACCAAGAATATATTAAATGCACATACCAAGATTATGACACCCAAATTAGCTAAGGATGCTGACAACTAACACACTGGCATCATTCTGGTAAATGTAGTTAACACTGTTGATTCAACTGTATGTGAGAGGGGGATAATTTAAAGATAATTCTACACACACACGAAGAGCTCCTGAAAAGAATTATAAATGACTGTTAAAATATGGAGAAAAATTAAAATTAAGGGTTCAGTAGAACACGCAATGCATTTTATAAGATATCAGTATGACTCTCAGTGGTAAAGAATCCACCTGCTAATGCAGGAGACTCGGGTATGATCCCTGGGTTAGGAAGATCCCCCAGAGAAGGAAATGGCAACCCACTCCAGTATTATTGTCTGGCAAATTCCACGGGCAGAGGAACTAGGCAGGCTACAGTCCATGGGGTCACAAAGAGTCAGACACGACTGAGCAACGGAGCATGCATGCACACACACAGTGTGAATCTTAACTTTAACACATTTTTATATACAACTTTTGGGCAACATAATGGATTTTAATATATGACTGCTATTAAAATCATACAGCTAAAATTTTGCTTACTGCACTGCAAGCTGAAGGTCACAGTGGACACTTAAAGGACATCTATTCAAGGAAGTAAGAATACCCGAAAATCCAACAGAAGTCAGACTCAATGATCAGTCCTCCCGGCCTGCTCTTAATCAATGCGTCCTGGGATTACAGATTTCTTTAGTTCTGAGTCTTGTTACTATGTAGCTATGGGTAAAAATTTTTCTGAAAGATTTCAAGCAATCCAAAACATCAATTAAGTATTTAACACTACGTTAAACACATAAGCCCAGGCATTTCTTTAGATTGGAAGACTAGACACTCAAAAGGCCAAAGTAGTTTTGTGCTTCTACATTTGTAGAATATTGTATCACACTATACAAATATGCCTTCAAAAGTGGTGTGGTTTTTTCTTTTTTGATAGCTTTCCTAAATCAGAGTAAATTTATACCCTGCAAGAGTATGTTGGGTGGCTCATCATTCCTGACCCTGGATCCCAAGATGCTGCTGAAAGAACCCACTATACAAAGGTTAGCTCTGAGCAGGCCGCTGACTACACATCTCCAGGCCCCGCTGCAAACAAACAGGACTGATAAAAGGATTTTCAATGTGTAGGGCTTGAAACCTAAATCTATAAACAGAAAAAAAAAAAAAAGGCTCACTCTACCAGTTTATCTGGTATCCCGAAACAAAGACTCAAATGTGCTGCCTGTTGTTGGGGAAAAATGATGGCGCTGATCCATCACCAACAATGCAACCGAGGCAGAGCTCACTGGCACCAAGTCACTCACGCGCGGGAGTATCTTGCCTCCTTTCCAACCAACAGAATAAACTTGCAGAGTTACTGGCTGGGGTCAGAAGTTCTGCTCAGTCAGTTTTCCACATAGAAATAAGGGATACCATGAGGTCAAATGTGTGTTTCCACCTACAGCATCCATTGGTCCAATCAGAGAGAGTAGGTAGATAAGCTGTCAGTGTCTTGAAACTGAGTTCTGATAAGGACCAAAGAGTTGTAGTGTAAGAAGTAAAGCTGCTCAGTCGTCTGCAACTTTGCAATCCGATGGACTGCAGCCTACCGGAGTCCTCCGTTCATGGAATTTTCCAGGCAAGATTACTGGGGTGGGTTGCCTTTTCCTTTTCCAGGAGATCTTCCCGACCCAGGGATCTAACCCAGGTCTCCCTGTAAGTAGTGTACGAGAATGAACGGTGCAAAGAAAATTTCCAGCAGAAACAATAAAAGCAGAACATGAAACATACTACAATCAGCTTCATGTTGTTTCATTCATTCAACAAATATTTGCTGAATACCTATTATGTTAGATAGCATCACTGACTCAGTGGACATGAATCTGGGCAAATTCCAGCAGAGAGTGGAGGACAGAGGAGTCTGGCAGGCTATAGTCCATGGCAAAGAGTCGGACATGACTCAGTGACTGAACATAACAACAATCTATTACGTGCCACATATCACACTGGGTACCATGTGAACTATGGCGATACCATCCCTGCCCTCAGAGCATTTACGTCCTCAGTTCAGTCACTCAGTCGTGTCTGACTCTTCGTGACCCCATGAATCGCAGCATGCCAGGCTTCCCTGTCCATCACCAACTCCCGGAGCTTACTCAAACTCGTGTCCATTGATTCAGTGATGCCATCCAGCCATCTCATCCTCTGTTGTCCCCTTCTCCTCCCACCTTCAATCAGTTTGCATCCTAGAGGAGATTTTTCAGCCAACAAAATGTAATCACAAAAGCTGGTTGTAGAAATTAGCCCCAAACTGAAAATTATGGGAGTATCAAATCAATTAAGGAATAGAAATTTCATTCAAAGCACACCGTGGGAAAAGTGGCCAGTCATAACAAGAGCAAGCTCCGTATTAGGGCTTTCTTTCCCCCTCAGCTCCTTTCACTAAAAATAAAGTATATATTTGTCAGCATCATTACTTTAAAAGGAAGAGAGTATTTCTGAAAATATACCATATTATTTGAAGAAAAGTTGATATTAAAAATGAATCACTTGCAAACCACAGATCACAACTTAGAAGCAAAGCCACGTGTGACAAATGCGATGAGGTGGTGTGACGTTATCCCAGATGAAGAACGGGAGTTTGATTTCAAAATGCAAAGAAGCTGGCCTGCTTTATTGAAGACATCACACTTCTCATTTGATTATACAATATGAGCATGTGACACTGCTGTCCTGAGGATCACCACATGTCACATTTAAAATGTTCATGTGGGGGCTCCCCTGGTGGCTTAGTGCTACAGCAGCGGCCTGACACTGCAGGAGATATGGGTTTGATCCCTGGTCAGGGAAGATCCCACGTAACATGGAGCAACTAAGCCCGTGTGCCCCCACTACTTAGCCTGTGCTCCAGAGTCCGAGAGCTGCAAGTACGGAAGCCTATGTGCCTCGAGCCCAAGCTCTCCAATAGGAAAAGCCCCTGCAAGGAGAAGCCCACAACTAGAGAGCAGCGCCCGCTCACCACAGCTAGAGAGAGGCTTGCACAGCAATGAAGACTCAGCACAACCAAGAAATGAAAAAGAGTTTTAGTGCTCATAGAAAGAGGGAGGGCACATATGTATACCTATGGCTGATTCATCCTAATGTATGCCAGAAACCAACAACGTATTGTAAAGCAATTATCCTTCCATTAAAAATAAATACATTTTAAAAAAATGCTCATATAAGACAAGCGGTTTGGCCCCTTTAGGAACTCAGGTAAAACTCAACACCACAAGGTCTGAGGGAGAAAGTCCTAACCTGTAAACCTGTCTACTAACTAGAAGCAGGTAAAGAGCCACAGTGAATCGCCGATTAGCCTCCTGAGGAAGGAGGAGCCCAACTGGGAGGCGATCAAAGTTTAGGATTGTAAACTCGGGCCTGGCCATCCTCTTCTATTTATGGAACTTCTAGTTGGACTATAATATACAGACAGGATGGAAAAGAAAGTGTATCATGGGCGAGACTGGGACAAACGTGCACTAAGGGAAAGCAGGGGCTAAGAGCAGCAGAGAGCAGGACCTTCAAATGCATCGACATCTCCTACATGGCCCGGTGGGGCACTGCATCTCACATCAGAGTGTGTGACAATCACCAGGGGTACAAATTCCCGAGTCTCATGGGAGATGCAGACTTGCTCAGTTCAGTGAACAGTCAAAGAATCTAAATTTTTAGCTAGCATTTTGCTGCTGCTGCTGCTGCTAAGTTGCTATAGTCGTGTCCGACTCTATGTGACCCCATAGACGGCAGCCCACCAGGCTCCACTGTCCCCGGGATTCTCCAGGCAAGAACACTGGAGTGGGCTGCCATTTCCTTCTCCAATGCATGAAAGTGAAAAGTGAAAGTGAAGTCGCTCAGTCGTGTCCGACTCTTCGAGACCCCATGGACTGCAGCCCACCAGGCTCCTCTGTCCATGGGATTTTCCAGGCAAGAGTGCTGGAGTGGGGTGCCATTGCCTTCTCTGAGCTAGCATTCTAGGAGACTCTAAAAGAGCTGACTCACAAACAATACTTCACAGACACACTGAAGCTGAGATAACCTTCCAGGGCTGACAGAGTATAATCTGCCTGATTTTGGGAGTGACTGTCCCCTCCTTCATTTCTCCTTCCTGCCCATATTGTTTAAATGTTTAGAGAGTACGTACGTAGCTCTGTGCATAGCTGTAAGTCACGGCCCAAAAATTCCCCAAAGAACTGAAAGCAGGGAGGGTCTTGAAGAAATATTTGCATATCCATGTTCACAGCAGCATGATTCACAAGAGTCAAAAAGCTGAAGAAACCCAACTATCCATCAACAGATGAATGCATAGACAAAGTATGGTATATACATAGAAGGAAGTATTATTCAGCCTCTCAGGGAAGAAAATTCTGACATATGTTATGACACAGATAAATCCTGACGATATCGTGCCAAGTAAAACGTCAGTCATGAAAAGATACATGCTGTGTGATAACTCTTATATGCGATGCCTAGAAGAGTCAAATTCATAGAGATAGAAAGTAGAATGGTGGTTGCCAGGAGCTGGAGGAAGGAGGGCAGAAAGCTGCTGTTTGATTGGTAGGTAGTTTGAGTTTTGCAATATGAGTTCTAGAGACTGATTTACAACTTTGTGAATGTACTTAAGGGAACTGTACATGTAAAACTGGTTAGGACGGTAAAACTTACAGGTACTTTACTACAATTAAATATAAAAATTTAAGATGTGTTATTGTCTATTTAGAATAACATGATAGAAGTTAAAGGTAAGTCTACTGCTGATCAATGCTGTACTTTACAACTTATTTTAGCTTTGTCCTAATAAGTGTTTCCCTGATGGCTCAGATGGTAAAGAATCACCTGCAATACAGGAGACCCGGATTCAATCCCTGGGTCGGGAAGATCCCCTGGAGGAGGGCATGGCAACCCACTCTAGTACTCTTGCCTGCAGAATCCCCATGGACAAAGGAGCTTGGCAGGCTACAGTCCATGGGGTTGCAAAGAATCAGACACGACTGAGCGACTAAGCATAGCACAATAAGTGTTTACATACAAATGCTATAATTGGTATTTATTCTATGTTTATGTTGATATATACATATATAAAGAAAAAAATGGAGAAGGCAATGGCAACCCACTCCAGTACTCTTGCCTGGAAAATCCCACGGATGGAGGAGCCTGGAAGGCTGCAGTCCATGAGGTCGCTGAGAGTTGGACACAACTCAGTGACTTCATTTTCACTTTTCAGTTTCATGCATTGGAGAAGGAAATGGCAACCCACTCCAGTGTTCTTGCCTGGAGGATCCCAGGGATGGGGGAGCCTGGTGGGCTGCCGTCCATGGGGTCACACAGAGTCGGACATGACTGAAGTGACTTAGCAATAGCAATAAAGAAAAAAAAGGAAAAAATTAAGTGAAGCAAAATGTGGTTTTCTTTCTGTTACAGGATTGTTTATGACTCAATTAAAGGGCCAAGCTATAAGAAACAGTTTGCCCAATCAGAGAAGAAAAAGAAATAAAAGGAATACAGATGAGAAAAGAAGAAGTAAAACTCTTACTGTCTGCAGCCAACATGATACTGTACATAGAAAACCTTAAAGACACTATCGGAAAGTTGCTAGAGCTAATCAGTGAATTTAGCAAAACTGCAGGATACAAAATCAATACACAGAAATCACTTGCACTTCTATACACTAACAATGAAATATCAGAACGAGAAATTAAGTAATCAATCCCATTCATCATTGCAACAAAAGAATAAAATATGTAGGAATAAACCTACCTAAGGAGACAAAAGAGCTGTACACAGAAAACTGTAAGACACTGATGAAAGAAATCAAAGACAACACAAACAGATGGAGAGATATCCCATGATCCTGGGTAGGGAGAATCAATATTGTGAAAATGACAATACCACCAAATGCAATCTACAGATTCAATGTGACCCCTACCAAATTACCAACGTCATTTTTCACAGAATTAGAACAAAAAAACCCTCACAATTCATATGGAAACACAAAAGATCCCAAACAGCCAAAGCAATCTTAAGGAAGAAGGATGAAACTGGAGGAATCAGTCTTTCTGACTTCAGACTACACTGCAAAGCTACAGTCACCAAGACAGTACTGGCACAAAAACAGAAATACAGACCAATGGAAGGAAGCAGAGAGCCCAGAGATATACCCATGCACCGTCAGTACCTTCCATTTGACAAAGGAGGCAAGAATATACAATGGTATAGCGTAATCTCTTTAATAAGTACTGCTGAGACAACTGGACAGCTATGTGTAAAAGAGAGAAATTAGAACAACTCCCAACTCCCCACACAGAGATAAACTCAAAATGGATTAAAGAGCTAAATGTAAGACCTGAAACTATAAAACTCTGTGAGGAAAACATAGGCAGAACACTCTATGACATAAATCAAGCAAGATCCTCTATAACCCACCTCTTACAGTAATGGAAATAAAAACAAAAATAAACAAGTGGGACTTAATTAAACTTAAAAAGCTTTTGCACAGCAAAGGAAACTATAAGCAAGGTGACAAGACAAGCCTCAGAATGGAAGAAAATAACAGCAAATGAAACAGCTGGCAAAGAATTAATTTCAAACATATATAAGCAACTCATACAAATCAAGACCAGAAAAACAAGTAATCCAATCAAAAGGTCGGCAAAAGACCTAAACAGACATTTCTCCAAAGAAGACATACAGGTATAATAAACATGTGAAAAGATATTCAACATCACTCATTATTAGAGAAATGCAAATCAAAAGTACAATGAGATATCATCTCACACCAGTCAGAATGGCCATCATCAAAAAATCTACAAACAATAAATCCTGGAAAAGGTGTGGAGACAAGGGAACCCTCCTGCACTGTTGGTGGGAATGTAAACTGATACAGCCACTATGGAAGACAGTATGGAGATTCCCTGAAAAACTAGGAATAAAAACACCATACGACTCAGCAATCCCACTCCTAGACACATATGTTGAGGAAACCAAAATTGAAAAAGACATGTACCCCAATGTTCATTGCAGAACTGTTTACAATAGCTAGGACATGAAGCAACGCAGATGTGCACCAACAGATGAATGGATAAAGAAGCTGTGGTACACACACACAGTGGAATGATACTCGGCCATAAAAAGGAATGCGTCTCAGTCAGTACTAATGAGGTGGATGAACCTAGAACTATTACACAGAGTGAAGGGAGTAAGAGTCGTGTACTAAGGTATACATATGGAATGCAGAAAGACAGCACTGATGAACCTATTTGCAGGGCAGCAAGGAAGACAGAGAACAGCCTTACGGACGTGGCAGGAGGAAGGAGAGGGGGGGATACATGGAGAATAACATGGAGACATACATTATCATATGTGAAACTGACAGCCAATGGGAATCTGCTGTATAACTCAGGGAACTCAAACGGGGCTCAGTAACAACGGAGAGGGGCGGGATGGGGAGGGAGGTCCACGAGGGAGGGGACACAAGAATATGACTGATTCATGCTGATGTCTGGCGGAAACCCACACAATACTGTGACGTAATTATCCTTCCACTCATGTACACCCGTGGCAGACACATGTTGATGTATGGCAAAACCAACACAGTATTATAAAGTAAAATAAATAAATAAGTTTAATTAAAAAATAAAACAGATAAGCAACAGGGACCTACTGCGCAGCACAGCTGCTCAGTGCTCTTGCTCAGTGGTACATGGCAGCCTGGCTGGGTGAGGAGTCTGCAGGAGACGGACATATGTATATGTATGATCAAGACCCTTTACTTTCCACCTGAAATTGTCACACAATTGTCAACTAGCCATACTATAATACAATATAAAAAGTTTAATAGAAAAAAGAAATAGCTTGCCCAACTGCACAGTTACAATGCATTGCATTAATTAATAATAACATCAGAACACATTTTGGCCACTTGGTACTAGTATAGTAATGTTGTTATACTGTTTCTGTAGGTGTACATCTACATACATGTTTGTATAAACATTACCAGGTAACAAGGTAACAACACAGTGTTAATAATACTGAGCATCAACATGCTACACTTTAAAAACATCTCAATCGCTGGTCATAAAAATTGAAATTTTCTAATAACTTGAACCAAGAAATCTACAATATAAAGTACTAGATAAATAAAGCACAAGTGCAGATCATATAAAATTTCAGAGCTATATTCCTATCTTTTCATTGTCTAATGCAAAACACCTAAACGTCTTCTTAGGAAGAGATAGTTTTCAAGCCCCTAAGCCTTAAAGTCACTAGGATGGGGAGAGGAGGTGGCTGACAATGAAATCCAGGTTTGTTGGAAGAGATCACTATCAATAAATTAATTGTAAAGTCCCCAACTAGTGGCTTGAATTTCCCACAGAAATCCCTCCCAATATGAGAGATTAAGGGAAGAAAAAGAAGAAACTAAGAGGGTAGGAGTCTGTGGACAAATCGGACTTGGAGAGCCCACTACTGGTAGGTCCTCAGGTAACAACGAAGGGACACTGACCTCCGGAGCTCCAAGGTGGACTGAGAGCACACAAATCCGAAAGGTGAAAGGGCAGAAACTCATTAAGGAAGAAGTCCCCGGTTAGAAGGGGAAAGTCACACGGCTGAAGTATGAGAATTTACTTGACGACAAGGTGAAAAGTGATGACAGGCAGAGGGCCACTCTTGGCCTGCGGTGCTCCTCAGCCTAGACCCCACCAGCTGAAATGTACGCCCTCCTCCCATCTCAGCCTCCAGACCCAGGAGAGCCCACGCCCCCACCACACGCTCCCATTCATGCCCATCCTCCAAAGTGCTCTCCATGTCCACAGTCACTCAGTGACTTGCACTCACTCGTTTAGTGGCTTTTGTTCCCCCTTGTCTGTCAGCTCCACCGGGACAAGGCTGTGTTTCTTCCCCACAGTATTTCCAGCACCTACTACAGTAGATGGCAACCAGCATACACCGGGTAGACCCTGATGGAATAACTCTGTTTGTTACATTACAGCAAAAGTGGCCTTGTCACGAGGAGGGTCACACACAGCCTCAGAAACCCAAGTTTCTGATGAAATGATGGGATAAACAAAGAAAGCTAAAGAGGAGGCACTCTGATTGGTAAAAGGAAATACGTTTATTAAGGGCACTCAGAAGTGAGTGGAGGGCAGAGTCTGGACAAAAAGGCTTTGGGAGAGATCAATAATCACAGCTCTGTCATCAAGTTTGGACAGGATTTCAGCAATAAGGAAGGTCAGGGTAGACCAGCTGTAAAATACTTAGAAACACTTCCCAGAAAGTTGTTAAGGGTAGATGAAAAACTCCAAAGAGGCAACGGTGACTCTGAAATCAGAGAAGAGATCTCACTGGGTTCTCTGTCGTTACAGTGAGTTTGAGGTAACTGCATGAAACAGAAGACATGGCTAAGAATCCGAAGGAATTCTGACAAAGTATTTTTATCTATTTTATTGAATTTAAGGCTGCATTTTTAAGTTTACTACTAACATCTATTTGGCAAATTTTAAATGCCTTCTTTAAAAAACATAGAAACATTAGAAATATGTACTAACATTTGTAATTTTTTCAAAAATTTCTCTCATCACTTAAAGTTATGAAAAGTATATAATGCTTATGTACTTAAAATTCCTAATTTATTACCACTGAATTCCACAGTATTGCTCCACCTCATGAATTAGATATTTTTGAAATTAGAATTTGTTGCTTAAATCCCTATTATATACTTCATGACACAGCAATTTCAAATAAATTCAGTAGTCTCCTAGGGGCTGACTCAGTGAAATTAGAATTCATCTAGACATGTGCTAGAACATTAGAACATGTTAAAAAAAAAAAGAATTCCAATCTTCAGTAACATTTTTCCTAAGGCTTAAATCCAATCTTCAGCAACATTTTTCCTAAGGCTTAAAGGATGAGGACAGAAAAGATGCATATATTAAGCCACCAGTTCTGTTACGGTAAGTTTTCTAAGAATAGTTGCTTCATTCAAATCAACCCGTCTCAATCAAATGTGTCCTCTTCTCCACTTATCACTTTAACCACCTTCAGACCTCATGAAGCAAACCTGCAGCTGCCAGATTCTCCCTCTTCACCCTGAAAGAAAGCACATCAACCTACTGAGGGCAAGCCCCCTGCAACCGAGCCCAGCAGCAACGGGCAGAGCACCTCCATCTAAGGAAAGAACAGGTGGCTCTCCCCACGCAGCTTCCTAAGGGAAAAATGCTAAACGCTGACTTCTCTCACAGTGCTGACTGATCTGTAGACCACGCATCTACCAACTCATCTCTTTGCCAAAGAAGCTGGGAAGAAGAGCCTAGAGAATATTTTGTTGTTGTTGTTAAGACTGAGTCTGATGAGAGCAAATAGTGTGATTAAGATGTTGTTTCTCAGACTGGGAGACAGTATGTAGGAGTGGAATAAAGAGCTGGAGCACTTAGATTTAGGCCATGAGTTCTCAAAACCATAAAGAGACTCACTCATATTCAAATATCAGTAGAAGAGAAAAACATTGTGGCTCAGTTGGTAAAGAATCTGCCTGCAATGCAGGACACCCCAGTTGATTCCTGGGTGGGAAAGATGGCAACTCACTCCATTATTCTTGCCTGGAGAATCCCATGGACAGAGGAGCCATGTGATCACAGAGTCAGACACGACTCAAGTGTCTTAGCATGCATGCACGCACATTCATGAGCTACTGAGCCTCTGATAATTTGTCATAGCAGGTGCAACGGACTAAGACACATTCTAAAATCAAAATAAATACATTATTTGGGGGCTTAGCCATCAGTTCTGGTTATCCGAATATCTGTTTCCTTACAAGATGGGTGAACTTGTCTTTTTATTCCCAAATTTCTATGGGCAGATTTTTAAGTCAGTCATCTAGCTAACTAGCTATCTGGGTCTTTCTTCCTTTTTCTCTCTCTTCTGAAGTAACTGAGTCAGAAAGGTAAGCGGTGGCAAGAAGATACAGAGCAAGTGAGGAAAGGAGGATATAGGGGAGGCCGAGGCAGCATGGCCTCGTTCAGGCTGTTGAAGATAGGCCTAGACCATCTCACTGTGACATAAAGCACTCAAAGAACGAGGAGGACATTTGCAGGGGCTCCCACGGGCCAAAACTAGGGCATTCCAAGCAGCAAAATAAGTGACACTAACAGATTATAATCCATTAAAATATCTGTAAATAATAAAATCATTTAAAAAATCCATGAACTCACATTAATATACAAAAGAAGAATGAATACATAGAGAGGAGGATGCTTTGCTTTGCACTGGAATGCCAACTGATGAATGGGGGAGGAGTGAAGGAATTAGAAAAATCACCATTCGGCAACTATTATCATAATAATTCAGCTAAAAGACACAGATAGATGCTAAAGCTCTCTAAGTTTGGGTGGCTGATAAGGAAAAGTATATTACATAATCTCAAAATGCTGTGTGGTGCTTAGTCATGCCTGACTCTTTGCAACTCCATGGACTGTAGCCCGCCAGGCTCCTCTGTCCATGGAGATTCTCCAGGCAAGAATACTGGAGGAGGGTGCCGTGACCTCCTCCAGGGCATCTTCCCAGCCCAGGGATCGAGCCCAGTCTCCCGCATCGCAGGTGGATTCTATTCCCAAATACTGATTTTAAAGGGAGGATGAGCAGTTCATGGCAGAGAAATCTGGTAGATACAGCCTTAAGAAATGATGATTAATCGCCCTGGTGGCTCAGTGGTAAAAAAATCCACCTGCCAATGCAGGAGATGTGGGTTCCCTGGAGAAGGAAACGGCCACTCCAGTGCTCTTGCCTGGGAAATCCCATGGACAGAGGAGCCTGGCAGGCTGCAGTCCACGTGGTCACAAAGAATCAGACACGACTGAGTGACTGAACAACAACAAAAATGGAACAAAGGAGAACTGTGTCCTACCCAACATGGTATATCATTTCTGTGACATTCCTGAGAAAAATACACAATCCAAATCTAATTTTGAGGACATGTCAGCCAAACCCAAGTGTTAGTCACCCACTCATGTCTGACACTTTCAGACCCCATGGACTGTAGCCCACCAGGCTCCTCTGTCCGTGGAATTCCTCAGGCAAGAATACTGGAGTAGGTTGATATGCCCTCCTCCAAGGGAATCTTCCTGACCTGGGGATCAGACTCAGGTCTTCTGCATGGCAGGCGAATTCTTTACTGCCTGAGCCACCAGAGACGCCCCATCAGACAAACTCAAACTGAGGGATATTTTACAAAATAATTGGCCTGTAATCTTCAAAAGTGTCTAGCTATTGAAAGTCAAGGAAAGACCAAGGAGCTATTCCAGACTAAAGGGAATTAAAGAGACAAGACAACTAAATGTAACATGCGATACTGACCTGGATCCTTTTGTTATAAAGTGCATCGTTTGGACAAAACAGAAAGGAAGCATCTGTGGCTTTGATGGTTAGTGCCCTGACTTTGATCACTGAGGTAGGATATATCCTTGCACACTCAAGTATTTGGAAGTAATGATACATAATATTGCCAATTTACTATCAAGTGGTAAAACAAAGAGATCTCCGTATATTTTTGCAAACTTTCTGTAAATTCAAAATTATTTCAAAATAAACAGAAAATAAAAGAGAGAGGAATAGTTAGGAAGGTTAGAGTACAGAGATATGGTTTAAAGATAAAGACAGAGACTGTGGTAGAGATTTCAAAGGTCCCTTTAACTCATCAACCAAAAGAGAACTAATCCTTTATCCTTTTCACCATTTTTACTCACAAGTGAGTGAATGTAGTATGTGCAGTCACCCAGGGATGTTTTTATGTAGCAACAAAAACTCAACACAGTTTAGATAAATAAGGAATCTCTCTGAGGAGGAGGAGCAGGAACAAACTTAAAAATACACTCACAGAATACAATAATGTGTTACCAGGCTAATCTCGTTTATTTTCTTATATAGAACTTTTCCTCAAAAAATTTTAAGCAAATGTGATTTTCCTACTTTTCAATAAAGCTGTGACAGTTTCATGAATGTCGAGGCAAACTTCTTCACAACAGCTTTAAGAAGGGATAATTTTGCTTATTTAACAGGAGACAAAAATAATGAAAAAGGTATTTCAAAGTTCTGAGCATCACAAAATGCCTAAGTGGTAGGACCAGTATTCAAACTAAACTCTAGGTTCAAGACCCACAACACTACTCCAGACCCGTATTCCTACTCAAGACCCACGCCCCTTCACACAGAATTATAAAAAGAAAGAGTTAATTCTGAATTCTCTCCATGAACAATATCCACCTTTAGAATGGAGTACTCTCACAGGCAAATAAGATCCATTTATCATCTTAAATTTCCTCTTTATTTAGCCCCCTTTGTGTGAATGCATTGAATGAGGACAGAGTACAATGTCTATTTCTGGCTTCATTCTGCTCAACCAGAAGTCCTGATCGTGTAATAACACTGTGCAAAACAAAGTGAGTACCGCAGGGCGCCTGCCTGTTCCAGCAGTTTTGTTACCGGTTTTTAAGAAGATGTTTGGTGTGACTGTTTCTGGTTCCGATGTTTCATTTCTATTTTCTCCTTCAGGACTGAGAACCAGTTTTACATCTTTCTAATGGAAGCACATCACTTTACTTCTACAATTTACAAGAGTTCATCTTTCAAACTAAGATCTGGTAGTTAAGATGTGAGAGCAACCTTTGGGACTGTCTCGGCTACTGCCCTCCATCTCTGCCTTCAATTCCATTTTATAGGTGAGACCAGGAACACGATGTCCTTATCGTCCACTCTATTCTCACCTCCCAGACCCAACGCTTAAAAAACACCCACAGAAACACCCCCAACAGAATTTTGCCTTTTTAAAAAGATCATTTCTTTTTACAAAAGGTCGGGATTCCTACTTCTTCGTGTTCCAATTCTACTGTCGTACAGAGAGGGTGAATTTTTTTTGACAAAGGAAGTATGTCTTCCAATAATAACACCAGCCTTGGCTTACAGGCCACTTAGAGCGCGTTATAACTATCTGTTTAACCGACCTGACCTAGTTTCATCTTATAAATAAGACAAGATACCACAACCAGCTTCTCTCTTACAAGGGTGAAATGAGATTCTAACATGGTCTCTTCGTACATATCAGCAAAACCACCGTCTCAAAAGAGGACAGTTCATTTCTAGATTAGGCTTTGCCCGTGAGTCTGTGTCCACACAAGAGATTATATGCCAGATATTCTGCTATTGTTGCTGATACAGGCACAGGAGGACAATAATGTGAATTAACTAGGATTAATGTGTTATTTTCTGATTACATTGTAGCTCAAGTTTCAACTATTCTTAAGAGTAAACAAAAACCCTACAGTTTAAACTAATAAAAAAGAAAATAAAACATAAAAAGGTTTTAAAAATTCAAAGTAAACTATCCAACTGAGAAATTCCTATTTTCATTGTATATGCAACAGCTTCTATACGCATGACCTAGACATACTGTCTCACCTCTGAGGAGGAAGTGATACATAAGATCCAGTATTCAGGGGATCTTCCTGACCCAGGGATCAAACCCAGGTCTCTTGCATTGCAAGCAGATTCTTGACTACCTGTGCTACACTGGAAGCCCAGACATACTGTCTTACCTCTGAGAAGGAAGTGATACAAAAGACAGCCTGGGACATAAATATGTGTGTCATACATGGACACGTGTGAAAGGTGTCAGATAGATAAATGGTATAAGGAGACAGAGGATCGTGAGAATCACCCAGAAGAACAGAAAGGTATTGAGAAAAACACATAGGAAAAATACATGAGAAAGGTACACAGCAAAAATCTGAAAGCGAAACTGAAATTTTTCCTTTTTCCCTTGTTTATGCCCTAGTTTATTTTCCATAAGTGTTAAAAAAGATTTCTTCCCTTCTTCCCAAACTACTATATATCTAAAAAGAAACAGAGAAGCAAAACAAAGAACAGATAAGGGGAAATTCTAAAAATGAAAGAATGGAAATAAATTCAGAGTAACACAAATGGTAAATGATGTGGTTTTCATCATACAAGTAATGTGCCTAAATGAGAGATTTTCATGTTTAAATTTTTTTTCATTAATTTTATGTTTAACTTTGTAATCTGCTTCTTCATTCAAAAATGTAAGCTTGAGATAATGGTTTCAATTTGACAAAGACAATACCTCAATGCATGAAAAAAAAATGGGAGTTTTCCAAATGACCAGAGTTCTACGATTCTATTTTAAAAACAGTTTTCCAGATTACTGTTTCTATTTCTTTATTCCAGGTATCAACTTCTCTTTTTCTCAATTTAGAAATCAAATGGCCCCAATCCCCAAAGCATTTATGGTCCTAAACTCAAACAAAAACTGTTAGTATTAATAAGAGCTCAGTAAAGAGGAAAAAGACAAAATGAATATATAAACTGAATAACTTTCAAATAACTAGTTATAAAATAAAATGTAAAGAAATTATTTAATCCCAGAAAGTCACAAGATATGAAGAATTTGAAAGTAACTTGAGAAAAGAGATCCTGTAAGAATAAACCTATAAATTTTACTGAGTGACATTTAATAAAAATACTTGAATAAATAAAGAATCATTTCTAGGTAGACTATATACACATAAACATGTCGGTTCTTCCCAGATAAGTGTATAGAAATACCAATGAGGTAATTCCATGAAACATCTACTGAGTTCAGCAATGTATTTTAAAGTTCTACCAGTAAACATTAAAGAAGAAAAATCAGATAATTTCTGGAAAAAAAAATAAGAAGGGGAGTAGGATTTGTGCCCTATACACTGTTAAATTGTTAAAATCTAAATTAATTAAAACAACATTGAAATGTAAAGACCAACCAGTGACCAAGAAAACTCAGAAATAGATCCTGGGATATAAAAGAATTCAGTGAATTTAGTTCAGGTCAACAAAATTTTATTGAATACCTATGTGTCAATACTGTGTTAGTACGAAAGGAAACCAGTAAAATTTTTCTTGAAAGCTATTTGGCAATATGTATCAAGAACATTTAAAGAGTTTACATTCTTTTAGGCAGCAAATGCACTCATAGAATTTATTCCAAAGAATGGTTATTTATATAAAAATATTTTGTATAAACAGTTATTTATAAGTTATTTATACAAAAATATTCATTATAGACATTTCTAATAGTGGAAAACTAGCCAAAATAATAGAATTTATAAATAATATTCATACAATGGAATAATATATAACTCCAAACATTGTTTTAAAACTTATTAATGTATATTCACGCAATAGAAAATTTCATAACAAGAATAATGAACTACAACTGCATGTAATATGGATGAATTCAAGAACATAGTAATTTTTACTGAAGGAGCAAGACACAAAATGTACACACCATACGATTCACTGACACACATTTCATATACACGAAACAATCTGTGCTGTTACATGTCAGGATAGTTTGGGGGAGTAGGCAACCCACTCCAGTGTTCTTGCCTGGAGAATCCCAGAGATGGCAGAGCACAATGGGCTGCCATCTGTGGGGCTGCACAGAGTCGGACACGACTGAAGCGACTTAGCAGCAGCAGCAGCAGCAGCAGCAGCAGGGTAAAGTGACTGAAAGGAGTTAGTTGGGAGGGGGGAAGATTCTAGGACTTCATCATTTCTATTTCTTGATGTGGATGCTAACAGCATCTTATGAAGTCACTGAACTCATCATTTGTATATGTCTCTGTAAGTTATTCATCAATAAGAAACTCTTCAAAATTAATGACATGATAAAAAGTCTATTAAAGAGGAAAAATCAGGGTACAATACTGTATATAAAATAGTGTCTCAGTTTGGGGAATAAAAGAATAGCAAAGAACAAGTGCTAGAAGGAAAACAGGCTGGGGTAAGTTGGGGGCTTGGGAGGATTTGAGGAGCTACTAAGAGACAGGAAAAGACGTCTCCCTGTGGTGTCTTGTAAGAGTCATGTGTTAGGAAAGCTTGGGGTGAAGATATGGCGGGGGGCAGGGTGTATGTGGAGTAAAGGGGAATGAATGGTCTCAAGACAGGAAAAGCCTAAACCTGTTTAATCTCCGATGGAAAAAGAGTCAGTAAAGGGAAAGGTACAGAAAACATATGGAAAACAAGCAGTAATGTCCCTCAGAAGACTGCAAAGTGTACACAGAAGAGGCAAACCCAGAAAAGGAGTGGGAAGGTTTTGACTGCTAATATGTACACAAAGCTCTTCTTTTTCATAGAGCTCTGCAAATTACTGTGTCAAGAAGGAGCTCAATTTCCCTCTCCATGTTTCCCCATTTGTAGTCTGTCATGAGGCCTTCAGATTATCATGCTATCTGGATCAGTCAACTGTAAGAGTTTCAGCCAGAGGACAACCTATCTCTCACTTCAAAATACTTCAGGCCAAAATAAAGAGCGACTGGGTCAAGCGAGGTCCAGGTCAAGTATAATGATAGCTGGTCTGGTTGCAAGGAGCGTTTCTATCACAGGCTAGCTGTGTGACCGGAGGCAAGTGATTTAATCGTACAGGCCCTGAGTGGCCTGATATGAAAAATGAAGAGGATAATAATAGATTGATAAGAGGCTTACATGAGCTGGGCCACATAAAATGCTGGGTCCAACATGAGACACAGAGGAAACCCTCAATAACTATAAACTGCTACTGTCACTACGTTTTAAGTCTAGGGGTGGAGTTTCTAAGATGTTTTCAGATCCAGAAACAGCAGAACAAAGACAGGATGTAATAGGTAATGAAGCAGTCTCTCCTGGTTCACAGTAAACAATCTCAGCAAAGAATATGCTTGCTCCCAACTTTTCTGTTTTCAAAAATATTAAATCTTCAGAAAGTCTGAAAGAACAGCACCATGAACATCTTTGGTTATCCACCTTCATCTGTTTTTACCAGTTGCTAAATTTTGCCATGTTTACTATTTCCTGCCCCCGGGCTACCCTGATTGCCCAGTCGGTAAAGAATCAGCCTGCCAACGCAGGAGATGTGGGTCAGGAAGGTCCCCTGGAGAAGGAAATGGCAACCCACTCCAGTATTCTTGCCTGGGGAATTCCATGGACAGAGGAGCCTGGAGGGCGACAGTCCATGGGGTCCCAAAGAGTCGGACACAACTCAGCGACTAAACCACCACTACCATCATCTCCTGCTCGGGCACAAAAACTCACAATCAGCGTTAGAGAATCCAAGACTCCAACTGGCTGACTCACTGTGTAGAAGGACATACTTGCCATGCGTACAAAGAAAACCACCTTGTTTCAGACAACATGATGTCAAAACCTAATGTCATGATACTTAAGCTGCAATAATTACAAAGAACAATGGAGGCTAACTAACACTGATCGCAGATGAAAAGGTATTTTTTGCAATGCCCCTTAGGGCAAGAAAAAGGGTTTCAGAGCTCTGTTCTTAGGCCATTAGTAAGGAGAGAGCAAAGGCTTTCAGTTAGAGGCAAAGAAGCCTGACACAGTTGGATCAGGGTTAGACATGTTACTTAATGAAATTACTGCACAGGGCTTAGAGAAGTTTTCCCCTTCGGTATACTGAATGATATTTAAGTGAAGGTTCTCCACTCCCTTTTTTAAGCATCCAATAATCATGCATATCTGGCAGTGGATCCAAAAACCAAAAGGACTCTAGACACTTCATTTCAAATAATTACACACCTAAGAGTGTATTCGGCAGATTTTAGGTTAAACCACATAAGTTGTTGTTGTTTTTTTTTTCCCCAGGTTAAGAAGTCAATACTGGAAATTTCATATATTCATATATATTTGTTCAAAAGGGAAATGACATACGTATAAGGATATTCACTATAGTATTGTTTACAAAAGTGGAAGTCTGGGAATAATCTAAAGGTCAACATGCCAACAGGTAGAGGATCAGTACATGAAGTATAGCATGGCCACGTAATGGAATATTATGCAACTGTCAAAAGAAGAAGTAAGAAGATACGTACCAAATGGAAACTTTCCAAAGACATGACTGTTGAGCAAAAAAATGTATGGTGCAAAACACTGAGTAAACTTCCTTCTATGTAAAAGCAGGGAGAAAGGTTAAAAAAAGATATATTTACATTTACTTACACAGACAAAAGGAAATTCTGAAAGAATATGCAAGAAATTAATAGTATACAGTTGTTTAATTTGGGGGGAGCATGAGCTGTGTGGATGGGAGACAGATGTTGGAGAAGACTTCTCAGTGTATCCCTTTTTCTGTATGTTTGAACCATCTGTATCTATTATCTAGTCAGAGAAATATAAATAAGAATCTCTGAGAAAGAAAATTAAGGCATTGAATATTCAGATAGGGAACCAGAAATTGAAAGTGATTCTTGCTATGTCTTCTATCTGCAGTGAGGCAATGTTAAGCTGCCATCATTTCCATTAAGATCTAAAAAACTGATCACTTTTGGCATGTTATTTTTGTTTCATGTTAGGGAATACAATAATATCCAAAAGATTTTTTTCAAAGAAACTCTTTAATTTTCTGATAATTATAGATTCACTAATTATGTATTATATAGTAGCAGAAATAGCACTGAAAATTCCTGTGTAACTTGCACCTATCTTCCTCCATGGTTTCCAACCCTAAACCCTGGCAGGCACTAATCTGTCTTCCATCTCTGTAACTTTGTCACTTAAGGATATTATCTACATGGAATCATACCGTATGCAACCTTTCAAGATTAGCTTTTAAAAGTAGTTTGCAGCTTTAAATCCCCATATTTCATTTTCCCATATGTTTTTTTTTTAAATTTTTAAGTCAGGGATACTGAGGGATAATTTACATGCTGTGATATTCATCCTTTTTAGTATGAGGTTCTAGTAAATGTGTTATTGTTTTATTGTGATATAAGTAATGTATTACAAACTCACATTTTCAAGCGCCAGGTCTGATGAGTTCTGACATATGTATGCATTTGTTAAAGCAGCATCACATTTAGCACCATGAACACATCCTCCACCTCATGTTTCCTCGTGCCCCTCTGTAATCCATTGCTTCCCCACTACACTCCCATCCCCAGACATCACCACAGGTTTCAGTTTTTAGATTTCTATATAAATGGAAACAAACAGCATCTTCTTTCATTTCTCCAATGACTGGGTCATGTAGTAGACGCATGATTAACTTTTTAAGAAACTGACAGAACGGCTGTACCATTTCCCATCGTCACTACCAACACAAGCAATTCCAATTCTTCCCCACCCTTGCCACCTCTGGCATCGTAATTTTAGCCATTCTAATGGGTATAGTGGTAGCTCATTGTGGTTTTATTTTCCATTTCCCTATTAACTAATGATACTGAGCATCTTTCATGTGCTTGTCATCCATATATCCCCTTTAATGAAGTGTCCATTCAAATCTTTTGCTCACTGCTTAAAACGAGGCTGTATCTTACTATTAAACTTGGAGTTCTTTATATTTCAGATACAAGTTCTTTATCAGATAAGTCGTGTAAATATTTCCTCCTAATCTGAGGCTTTTCTAATCTTAACAATACCTTTCTAAAAACAGAATATATAATTTTGATGAAATATAATTTATCAATTTTTTCTTTCATGGAGCATGCTTTTTATATCTAAGAAATCTTCATCCAAGGTCACAAAGACTTTTCCCCTATCTTTTAATTAATCAGTTTTATAGATTTCGATTTTATATTTAGGCCAATCACCCAACTTGAATTAATTTCTGCATATTGTGAGCCTGGTATGGAATCCTAGGGAATATCTATTCTTAGGGGTAGGAGCAAAAAGGAGAGCAGTCAGTGACAGCTGGAAGAGAATGAGCAGGGTGCTGACGCACAAGGCCAAAGAGGAAGAGGGCTGCAAGTAAAGGAGAGCTAAGGCCGTCAACATCTACATGGAACTCTGCACAGAAACCAACAAATATAAACAAAGCAATGGTCACTGGATTTGACAATAACATCAGTGGTGGCCTTCAAGACAGGAGTTTCAATACAATGAAACAGAAGTCATACTGAAATGGATCAAAAGAAGGTATGGATGGTGAAGAGGGAAAGGGCTCAAATCACTCTTAAAAATTTTAGGAATGAAAATGGAAAAAAAAAAAACAAAAACCACAGGACACTGAACTCAAAGAGTTTCCTGGCCATGGAGAAAGACCAGATAGTGTTAGCGACTCAGCCTCCAACTCTTTGTGATCCAGGCTCCTCTGTCCATGGAGTTCTCCAGGCAAGAATTACTGCAATGGGTACCATTCCCTTCTCCAGGGGATCTTCCCACCCAGGGATTGAACCTGGGTCTCCTGCATTGAGCCACCAGGGAAGGCCTTCTGGCAAAGCAGGGGAGGAGTTTATCTACTGAGACTGAGAAAGGAGGGGCAGAGGCTGGGTCTTGAGAAGGTGAAAGGGTTTGGAACTGGTGTTGCAGGGGATACTGATCGGTCAAGAATCAAAGAGAGAGAAGTAATGGGATCATCCAGGAGCTCTGAGAACACTCACAGAGAAAGGACCCATGTTTGTAATAAGATTTAATCCTTGCTGCATTCCCATTTCTTGGCTGCCAAGATCTCAAAAAAAAAAAAAAAGACAAAAATGGGTCTGGGTCAAGTGGTTCCACAACTACACACGGGAAACACAATTCTCATTCTGGTTTTTTTTTTCCTCTAAGATTCACAACCTGTTGGGTACGTAGAACAGGTGTCCCAGTTCCATGTTACACATGAAGAAATAGAAGCTGGGAGAACAACTTTCCCAAAATACTTGGCTAGTTGGGACTTGAATTCAGATCTTTTAATTCCAGTAATTAAGAGATTAGAAAAGATTAGAATTTCCAGTTAATTCCCTCTCTGCACCACGCTGCTCTCTTTTCTCCGATGCTCTTCATCATCATTCTTGTCTGAAAACTTGGCCTCAGACATTCCTTGATAGCTATTCTACCTGTCCAGCCCACTCTTCGCCCCTTTGCATTCACTTTCCCCAACTCAGCTTCTCTCAGGTTCATCAGAGGCAGGAGCCGCCAGAAGAGTTTGGTGCACCCGAGGGTGCAGGGTGCAAACAGAACCACCAGCTCCCAGCTGCAGTCATGGTTTGCCAATATTTAGAATGAACTCACGCCTGGTTCTCAGTGTTTTCTTAGGGCCTCTGGGGAGGAAAGACACAAGGAATCAGGAGAGAGCAGTCACCAGGGAGTGGGGGGAATGACAGTGGGGTTTCTTCTTGAAAACACCCAGTGTAGACTCCTCCTCCCAAATTAATCCCCAAGATGACAGCTGTAAAACCGGAAACAGGCTTTAGGGTAGTAACTCCTTGCCAATCTTCAACTGGAAATAAAGCCCAAGAGCCTCCACTAGAAAATCATCAATACAGGATAAACTCTTAGAGCAAAACCTGATCCTGGCACTCTTGTTTTGTTTAGGGTGAAAATTTTGTTTCAGTATGTTGGGCAATTAGCATAAAAACTTAGAAATGGATGAGTGTCTAGTACAATCTCGGTTATTTGTGAACACAATTGCTTCTGTTGTTTTTTTTTTTTAAATTAATCTCCCTCTGACCTTGCAACAGTTATTTTCCTACTGTAGACTGTGACGCAAATTAAGGCACTTCTATTCTTATTTCAGAGTCTGCTGTATAAAATAAGTGTTTGCTTTTCAAAGCTAACTGACAGTCTAATGTTCCACATTTAACTATAACAAGTCAACATGTTGCCAGATTATGTCATCACTATAATGACTAATTCATTAAAAATTTTATCAAGAAAAATGTAATTTTCACCTCTCGTAGTTTCTGGTCTTAAAAAATAGATTATCCTCCTTACGTTGCAACTTGTATATAAAATGAGTTTTGAAAATGGCCTTAACTTTTTCCTACAAAAGTAAATTACTAACTCTTTTAATGCATTAGGGTTGATATAAATAAAACTGTACAATCTCTTATTAAACATTATTTGAAAAGCAAATCTTTGATGAGCTAAATCATCCCTAAAACCCATACCTTTTAGCTTGTATCTGTTATAAAAACAACTAGCTTATAGTAGAATGCCTTATATTTCCAAGAGCTAACTGATATTGTGAAACAGCAAAATCTTACAGAGCAGTACAGGGACATTTCAGCTTTTAAGCATTGAAGAAAAAAAAGAATAAATTTAAGGTGAACCCCCCTTTTAAAAAAAAAAAGGCTTCTTCTGTTATATTTAATCCATTTTCACACAGTTTTTCTTAATTACACTACAGCTGTCTGGTACGGCACAACTGACCACTTCCATCATGAAAACAAACTGTACCCCACCATCCAAAGTTCTTGATTAAAAAGCAAATGTTTTTGTGAGCCCGCAGAAAACGGGTGCAGCTGCTGCGTTTCACGAGGCAGGCACCTCTCCTCCATTCAGCTGTGAAGAATGGCGATGACTGTAAATTGTTCTTCCCGATCGGTTCCACAATAAAAACAAACCACCCTACTTTCAATTTTTCAAAGCCAATTTTTGTAAGCCTCTACTACGCTGGAAACAAGAGTTGTGTTCTTCTGATTCATGGCCTTTGATTTCTACAGAAACGTCCCTGTATGCATGTAAAAACAGGTCCCGGCAGGATACTCACGGAGACTGTATAGATTAACTTACCAGATGTACCAGAAGATAGAAACGCCATCAGCCTACCTTTTAAAGCGAGATACTATTTAACAGCTTCAACTGCCTGTGACTAAAGGGGGACTGTAAAGAACACACTGTATGTGGAAGGGCACTGGGCAGCTCCTGAGAAAGCAGCAATGTGTTCACACAACGTGCAACCAACGGTTTTGAGCTTGCGTTTTCATGTGCTCAGTTAAAATCCAAACAGTGGAAGGGAGGCTTAGTCACACATCTGCATTTGTGCCTCAAACGCTGGGACTCTAGATCATAGCTAGAGTCCTTAACAAATTGTGATAAGAAACCTCTAAATGTTCCTAGTTTACTCATGATGCCCAAACAGTTATCTATGCTTTCAACTTGAGGTCTCCAAAGTATATTCTCAAACAAGCACTTAATCAATTAAAAAATGTTTGCACATGCCTCCCCTGCATATAAAAACAGAATTCATTTACAAACACGGAGCACTGTACTAACACCTAATGCACATTCGAAAACATATTCAAAGACAGACAGCTGTTTGTTAAGGCGGGGAATGGACATAATTCATTAAGGTAAGTTTTAAAACTGTCTTTGCACATCTCCAAAGGCCCCTGCTGGACAGCTCTCGGGGGAATGACCACCTCCTCCCCCACCTCCATGGAGACCCTAAGGGGGCCAGGGCTAGTGTGAGGCCAGGCTAACTTGTTAGTAACTTTGGACAAATTAATTGCTGTAAATTTCGACTCCTGTTCCCATGAAGATTCTCCATGGAAACAAAAGTATATACTCTAGAGTTTCCATGTGCAGGCTCAGTAGCTCAGTTGTGTCCACCTCTTTGGGACCCCATGGACTGTAGCTATCTCTGCGCATGCAGGCTCCTCTGTGCATGAGATTCCCCAGGCAGGAATACTGGAATGGGTTGTCATCACCTCTTCCAAGGCATCTTCCCACCCCAGGGACTGAACCCACATCACCTGCATTACAAGCAAATTCTTCACTGCTGAGCCTCTGGGGAAGCGTATGAACTAGTTCAGACAGCTTGAAATTCCGACTCACGACCAGAGGGCTGCAATGAAGCGTTAATGTGACCAGAGAGAAAACAGGAAAATGCTTAGATTCCCGAGCTTCCACTTTGGTGGCAAAGCTGCTGGCATGTTATCAGTGATTCCTAACACAGGACAGCAATCAATACCACCTACACTGACAAACGGTTTCTACTGACAGTAACACCCTGGGCTGCTACAATGACTGGATCACCTAACCATGCTAGTCACCCAACCTCTCCACTGAATCGCCTAACCATGCTAGTCACCCAACCTCTCCACTGAATCGCCTAACCATGCTAGTCACCCAACCTCTCCACTGAATCGCCTAACCATGCTAGTCACCCAACCTCTCCACTGAATCGCCTAACCATGCTAGTCATCCAACCTCTCCACGTGCCTCCTATCGACGCTTCGCCTTTCCAAACTGTCTGCTTTACAAACCTGGTCCTTCCGAATCCCTAGCAATATGTGATTTCAGGCAAAGCAAGTTCCACCAAGAGATGATTGTTTTCAATGAGCCCTGTCAATAATAGCATGTCTTAGACTCGACAGTCTACATACTTTTGCCAGGTTTTTCTGGAAGCTGGTAATACAAATATCCTTGTCTTCTTGGAGGTTAAAAAAAAAAAATTAACAAAAATTGCATGCACACACAGGCATACACATACACACACACCCTCCTCATGCATGTCTGTTTCCTCTCTGGCCATTTGCTCTCAGTTTCCCTCACAGGTTCTCTATTCTATCTCTTCTGGTATTCCCCAAGGTACTTCTCTTCCCATTCCATTCTTGGGGATCTTATTCCCAGGATACACCAATAATATAACGTGAAGCACACCAAAGTGTCTTTGACTAACAACATTATTTCTAAAGAATGTTTTTCTTGAGCTACAGCCCATACTTCCAACTACTTACTTGACTTCTCCCAACTGAATGCCCCAAGAGCAGTTCACTTCAACACTTCCAATAGGGAGCTCACCACTTTCTCCCTGACACTTGCTCCTCCTCCTGCATTTACTCCCTCAATTCACAGGAATCATTATGGATCTCCCCCTCTCCCTCAAATCTCATATCCATTCAATTTCAAGTCTGGTCAGTTCTACCCGCTCTACGCCTCCCAAACCTGTCTGCTCCTCTCCAGGGCCACGACTTCGCTCAACACACTCCTAACTGATCCTCCCTTCAAACTCCTGTCCTCCTTGACTACTTCTTCCGCCTCCACACCACAGCCAGTGTAGTCTTTCTAAAAATACTCTGACTATCTTCCTTTCTTATATAAGGAGAAATGAGGGACATCTTAAGGAACAAAAAAAAAAAAAAGAAAGCAAAGAATGAAGTTTTTAGCACACAAGAGATCTGAGGATGCATATTAGCTGAAAAGTAAGCCCCACTCCAGTACTCTTGCCTGGAAAATCCCATGGACAGAGGAGCCTGGCAGGCTGCAAGTCCATGGGGTAGCTAAGAGTTGGACACGACTGAGCGACTTCACTGTCACTTTTCACTTTCAGGCATTGGAGAAGGAAATGGCAACCCACTCCAGTGTTCTTGCCTGGAGAATCCCAGGGATGGGGAGCCTGGTGGGCTGCCGTCTATGGGGTTGCACAGAGTCGGACACAACTGAAGTGACTTAGCAGCAGCAGCAAAAGCCTCTATTAAGGAAGAAATGAAAAAGTAGATGATAAATAGATCAAGGTCCCAGAGTGCAAGGTAAGCTTGAGAACCCTGGAGGAGATACACAGGAAGAAAGATTATAAGGATAGCTGGGGATGGAGGTAAGACTTGGTGTGGAGGGGAGGCAAGCTGAGTGGGTAGATGCCAGGTATTTACTTCTTCAGGAAAATGACAAGGGAGGAAGACCTTTACTTCAAAATGAGACAGTTGTGAGAGGTGAGTTCCTGAGAAAAGCTGTTCTAGTTCAGAACAGTCACTATGGATAATAGAAAATGCAGTTGATTAGGAATAGGTTGGAAAAGATTAGAAAAGAGTGTGCTGATCTAAGACTGGCGATCATAAATCTGAAAGGAAACCAGTAAGAAGAATGCCTGGTGCAAAGGTGATGGGCAGGAGAGGGGGAAGAGTGGGGTTATGGCACTGACAAGTTTTAAATCACCATCAGCTCTCAGCATCTACTCTCATCCATTTAGCTCAGCTCCCCCTGGGCTGACGCCATCTCCTTCGTCTTCCTCTCCTGGAGCCTATGTTCCGATCATAATGAGCAAAAGCCACCGTTTCTAGAACACGCCCTGTGGTCAGAACTCTGTCTTCAGACCTGTGCTCCCTCTACCTAGATGTGCTTCCCGCTACCCTCCTTCACCTCCCTCTACTCTTTATGGAACAAGAAAGGGACACTCCAGAATAAACCTGAACGGCCAAGGGCAGCAGGCCGTCAAGTGAGCCAGCTCGGCACGCAGGGAGCACTCTACAAGCACTGCGTCGGCTGAAGGCATCATACAATGTGGAGTGAGGCAGTGTTTCTAAGGCATGTAAAGAGAAGGGGAAAATGGGTTCCTCATCATTAGGTACCCCACCCCAAAGGTATAATAAACTTAGATATTACTCCTCAGGCCCATGTTTCTATAACTCATTGACTTTTAAACTTAAGGCTTAAATAAAATACATAATAAATACAATAAACAATTTTAGTATTGTTTAAATACAACAAATAATAATTAAAGTTCTCTATGTCTTAAAAAAAAAGTTGACAATGAAGGGCACTTTTTTTTTGTTTGAGATTTCTGTGGAAGGTAATGCCACTTACGTCCCCCTAACTGACAGAGTAGATTTATAGAGTTTTCATGCCTATCTCTAGAACTATTTTCCTTACCATTTTACCCTGAAAGACAAATGAGTATCTGGGAATTCATTTTGACTGATATGTCCAAATATGCAAATGACAGACACGAAGAAACTGAACCTGTGGACAGAAGAATAAAAGGGGACATCTGTTCTTGGTGTTTCTGCACCCCGTTTCTTAATTCAGGGTCAAAAATTCTTAATGCACTGGTCCTTTCGGTCAGTACCCATCCTCGCCCCTCTTTAATCATCTCCACCCAGTAGCACAGAGGTGTAAAGATATTAGTCATTCATTCATTCGATAAATGCTTACTGACTACCTATTTTGCAATATAAACATGGAGGAAAATACAAATACAAAATGTGAAGCTTACAGTCAGTTGAAGGAGAAAAATGTATAAAACAATCAAATACAATATAATGAGCGCTATAATAGAGGTATGCATCCATTCAATGCATGAAGTGAAGTGAAGCAAAAGTCACTCAGTCGTGTCCGAGTCTTTGAGACCCCGCTGACTACACAGTCCGTGGAATTCTCCAGGCCAGAATACTGGAGTGGGTAGTCTTTCCCTTCTCCAGGGGATCTTCCCAACCCAGGGATCGAACCCAGGTCTCCCGCAATTGCAGGCGGATTCTTTACCAGCTGAGTCACCAGGGAAGCGCATTCAATGCATATCAAATACCTAATATACAACTGGCACGATGGCGCTGAGAAGCCAGCATGAAAGAGAGAAAGAGCAAACCAAAAACACCTGCTGTCCTCAAGGAGATTAATTAATAAACAAATGAGCAAAGAAAACGAAGGCAACACTCTGAAGAAGACAACTCCTCCAGATCGAGAGGGGAGCACAGCCTTGTCAGAGAGGCTGCCGCCAGCAGACATACGAGGATGAGCAGGAGAGGCTGGTGGAGGAAGCAAACACTGCACGCGTGGAAGAGAAGAGAGTGTGCAGTTAGAATGGCAGGAATGCCCGCTCCAGCCAAAACCCACCGGGGGCCAAGCAACTCAAAATACTGCGGCAAGAGACGAGGAAGTTTCTCTCCAAACCTGGGCTCTTTCTCTTCAAGGGAAAACCCAACCTGCTTTTCTGTTTCCATTGTTTTCCAGAGGTGCAAAAAATTTCGTATGCAATGAATTTGACTAAATTTTCATTTTAAATTCGATAAATCTGTCAGGGAACCGGGCTTCCCAGGTGGTGCTAGAGGAAATGAACTTGCCTGCCAATGCAGGAGACCTAAGAGGTGGGCGTTTGACCCCTGGGTAGGGAAGATCCTCTGGAATGGGGCATGGCAACCCGCTCCAGTATTCTTGCCTGGAGAATCCCATGGACAGAAAGGCCTGGTGGTCTACAGTCTGCGGGGTCGCAAAGAGTCAGACACAACTGAAGTGACCTAGCACACAGCACAGTCAGGGTACTAGGCATCAGGAAAATAAATATATGAATTAATCAACAGATCAGCAAGCAAATACAATTAAGAACAAAAACAAATGAACTTCCAGATTACCATCTGCTGAACTCACAATAAATGATAAACAAAATGATTTCAAGATAGGATGGTGATGAGTATGAGGAAAAAATAATACAGAATGCTCACTTTCATATTCAGAGTACACTGTGTGCGCTACACAAATTCATATTTACATATTTCAGAGAAAGCAGATCACTAGAACACAAAAAACAGGCAAGAAGGGTCATAAGAAAGCATAGCGTACAAGCTGCAGCAGAGCACAGAGGCTGGGCGCCAGGCTGCCTGGGATTCCTTCTTGGCCTCGCTTCTAGCTAGCTTTGTAACCTTGGCCAAGTTACTCCTCTCTGAGCTTCTGCAGATGCCACACAGAGATTATAGTATGGTATCTACCTCAAATAACTATTTGGAGGGTTAGACTAGTAAATTTATGTAAAATTCTTAAAATGTCACTTGGTACCTAAATATCAACCGTTATCATCAATGTGTGTGTGTGTGTGTGTGTGTGTGTGTGTGTGTGTGAGGGTGGGCGGGGGGAGGGTATTTTTATTATGATGACCTGGAGCTGTGCACTTTACTGTAGGATTCATATTAGCCTAACACTGATGAACTCTTGAAAAAATGTTTATCGTCTTACTAAACTGTGTGAAATTACTGCTTCATTAATGAAATAATTCCAGTCACTAATACTCTGGAGTTGGAACTTGAATAAACATGCTTAGCAATGGAAACTGTTTAGTCTTAATTTTGGTTGAGAGCTTAATTTCTTGAAATGTTCACTATTCACCATGAATAGTTAATGGCTATCTAAAGAAACGTGTTCATGCCATTTTTTTAAGGTGAAAGGGTTTTAAAAGACAGAACTTGAAACAGTTGCCTAGTTTCCATTGGACCAGGGGTGTGAATAAATGGACATGGTTAAACATGAACTGTTCAAGAATGGCTATCATTACAAACTCTATGAATAAAAGCTGGAGAGGATGTGGAGAAAACAGAACCCTCCTACATTGTCGGTGGGAATGTAAGTTGGTACAGTCACGATGGAAAACAGTAAGGAGATTCCTCAGAAAACCAAAAACAGAATTACCAAATGACCCAGCAATTCTAGTCCTGGGCGTGTATGCAGATAAAACTAATTCAAGAAGAGACATGCACCTCTATGTTCGTGGCGGCACGATCACAACAGCCAAGACGTGGGAACAATCTAAAGGCCCCTCGAAAGCTGGAAGGATAAAGAAAATGTGGTGTATGTACACACAATCTTGCCTTGAGAACCCAGGACGGGTATGAAAAGGCAGTGGAATACTGCCTAACCAAAAAAAGAATGAAACAATACCATTTACAGCAACACGGACTCCCCTAGAGAATACCATCCTAAGTGAAATAAATCAGAGAGACAAACACCACATGACATCACTTACACGTGGAATCTAAAACACGACACCAACAAGCCTACCTATGAATCCAAAACAGACACACGGGCCTTGAGAGCAGGCAGGGAGGGAGGCGAGGGATGGAGCGGGAGGCTGGGGCTAGCAGATGTAAGCTACTATTTACAGAATGGATGAACAGCAAGGTCCTACTGCACAGCACAGAGAACTAAATTCAATATCCTATGATAAACCATAATAGAAAAGAATATTAAAAATGTACATATAGATATATATAAATGAATCACTCTGCTATATAGCAGAAATTAACAACACTGTAAATCAACCACAATTAAAAGAATAAAAATAAAAATGAACTGTCCAAATCTTAAGTAAATGATCAATTATACATCTGTAGGAAATTACATCCATATTTAAATCATGAAAAAAGGGAGTATTAGGTAAGCCTTAAAACAATCACACCTTTGAGCTTTAAATGAAGCACTGAGCTTATCCTCACCACTAACCAGTTCACAAGATACAGGAAGAAATTAAGCACCTCAGAGTACCCGTAGTTTGCCTAAAGAGGTTTGTATGTTTTAAACCAAAGCAGCACCTGCACCATTTAGAAGAATAAATTCAACAAGAAGTGGTTATGAATCTATAAATTATAATGTTTTGGTGGTTCTTTTACTATGTGATCAACAGCAAGTGTTTTCTGGACTTGCAGCTGGTACACTATTTTTAAATGGCATGAGGACCTATTTTATTCAGGACAGAGTTTGAGACCAGAGGCAATATCAGTTTATTAATCAGATTAATGTTAAACAGTAAAAGTTTTACTTCTTAGCATAAATTGTTGGCCTGCAGATATAAGTAACAAGCAGTATGTCATTGGGTTTGCCTGTGATAAGCTATAACTTGTAGCAAAAAATTTTTTTTAAAAATTAACTTGTATTTAACCACATATGTATTCTGGAAGAATAAATAGAGAAGTAAAGTTTGCTGCTTACAGGCAAGGAGGCACTATTATAACCTGGTGAGCTGGTGTAATCAAAATTTTATTACAATGAGAAAATTACTACATTTGGGTTCTTGCACATCTGGGTTGTAACATAAGATCCTACGCTGAACAAATGATCAGAGGGCTAATTCTGATTAAAATGATTATTCCATTATTAAAGTAACTTGCAACTGAGGAGAACTGTTCTACCACTTATACACACCCACACACAACACATGCTACCCTGGCTAGGCATTTAAAATAGAAGGAAGATAATTATTTCTAAAATCTTGTATAGGCCATCTTATTTCTACACCTTCAGCTAGACTTGTGTGCTTATTAGATAAGCCTGTAAGAGTCTCAGGTGTTCCTCTAGCTACTGGTCCTCTTCTCTCCTCTAACAGTCAGGCTCACCGGTTCCCAGCTCCATCTACGCTAAACTGACAGCACCCCTCTTCCAATTCTACAAGCCCCTATGCTCTGCAATATTCTTCCCCAGAGTCACCCCCGACCATCCTTCTAGTCCTCCTCAAACGCCTGTTATGTCAAGCATGCCTGAGTAGACAGCGCCTCTCAACCTCCCACTGTATTTAACTTTTTGATGGTCTGCCTCCCCAGCTGACTGAAACCCATGCACGCAGGGATCTTATTATGTGTCCTGCTTGCCATATTGCATCCTCAGACCCTAGCGGAGGGTCAGAGCTCCATAAATATGTATTAAACATGTGAATTAAACCAATCAACTGAGGCTGGTTCCTCAGTCCACCAACCAAAACTACTGCCCATAACAAGAGTGTGAGCCTTTTAAGACCACAGAGCGCAGATCAGCCACCATCTTCTGTGCACGCCCAGCTCAATCCTGACACAGAGCTGGAACTCAAGACATGACTGATGGTTTGATGAAAGTTAACAGATTCAACGACCGAACAACCTGCCATTTTGAAAGGCAACTTTTAGGGCTTTAGTACTAAGTGACAAAAATTTTTAAGTTGACTAAAAATTAATTCCCTTTTCATAAGATCTAAAGTAAAAAAAATATTGAAACTTAAAAGGTTTTTTATATGTCACCAATAGTTTTTTGGGGCAGTGGTGTAATTTTATTAAATATCATTTATTAAGTATCATATATATTATCATTATTATTAAGCATTGATATGTTATGCTACAAACAGAAGGAATCTTTTTAGAGAAAGATTTCAAAGCCAGAGTAAGAATTTGGTTATTGGAGGAAAAGGAACAGATACACAGAGAGTAAAGTGGGGAGAGACAGGATATGAGCGAGGGTTAGAAAGAGTTCGAGCGTTTTGAGCACTGAGATGCTGTCCTCACCAGCCAACGTGGAAAGCAGTGTAGCTGCAGGATTTGGGAATGGAAGACAAGGAACAGGGCTTCAATAATTGAAGTGTGACAAGCCAAGACAACATCTGATTTGATGTGCTTATTAATGATAGTAAGAATGAGAGCAAAGAGGTGCCACCGGTGGTAGACAGTGGCGGCTGAAACACACATATGATCGGTGCTAAGACAGGACAGCAGGTATATTTAGGGAAGGAAGTGCTTTCAAAATGGCAGAGATAAAGGTACCCAATCAAAGAAATTCAAAACCAGGATCAAAAAGGGTGCTAAGAGAAAGGACAGGGTACCCTGGCAAGAACATCTGAATGGTCCTACAGCATAAACACTGAACCACAGATTGTAAACAGTGAGGCAGAGTTATCTGACCGGTAGAGACAACTGTAGAAATATGATCTCCCTGTTAAAGCACACTGCTTCCAGTCGGTCCTGGCACTGTTCCTTAATGGAGTTCTTCGTGAACTCCAAACTCACCTCAAGTGATCCAGCTCCCAACACTGTCTTAAGGTGCATCTTTTAAGATACTGAGAAGTGCCTATAAAAGCGTTCATGTTATTTCCAGATGTCTGTGGGCTCAGTCTAATCCAAACACATCTGTCTTCCAGCAAGGTGCTTATATCCATTCTCTCACTTCGTATTGTTTTATTACTTGACCAAAGAGAAGGCATTTTATTTTAAAAAGTCATATTTACTGAGCACATTCTTCCCTATCCTAAGCACTATAGTTTTTATTTTCCAAATTATTTGAAATACTGGGAGCTACTGGCTTGGCTGTTAGTGGGTTGTACTGTAGGTTGGTGGGAGCTTTCTGCTTCCCTGTAATGAGTCTGCAAAATGTTTCCAAATGGCAACGGTTCTTTGTGCCTGCCACAGCCCACTGCAACCTCACACCCGTTTTGTCATCTATCACCTAGGCTGCTTCTCAGCATTACTAAGCATTTTCTCCCACTGAGTGTCTATTTCAGATGATCTGCTCTTAGATGTATTAGCTTGCATTTTCTTAGGCTGAATTTCACTATTTCCTGTGATATTTCCAAACCTTTTCAGGTATCTTGGTGCCACTTCTCTTATTTTGCTATTTGAGATGCTTCCCAATTTACTATCTTATGTAAATTTGGTTGACATAGTATTCATTTATGGTTTTATATTTTTAATGAAAATGCACAGGAAAATTAGGCAATATGCCTCCATGAGAAAGCTGTATTTCATCTGTTAAGAAGAGTGAATTTAGGTAGAAGTTGTAAGTCATCATGTTATTAAGGAGAAGGCAATGGCAACCCACTCCAGTACTCGTGCCTGGAAAATCCCATGGACAGAGGAGCCTTGTGGGCTGCAGTCCATGGGGTCGCGAAGAGTCGGACACAACTAAGCGAACTTCACTTTCACTTTTCACTTTCATGCATTGGAGAAGGAAATGGCAACCCACTCCAGTGTTCTTGCCTGGAGAATCCCAGGGATGGGGGAGCCTGGTGGGCTGCCGTCTATGGCGTTGCACAGAGTCGGACACGACTGAAGCGACTTAGCAGCAGCAGCAGCAGCAGCATCATGTTATTAAATCAGTAAACCTAAATTGTTTACTTTTACACAAGTCATATACTTAATTTTACGACCAATTAAACAAAAGTTAAAATGATTTTTAGTAGCATTTATTTTTGTACATTATGTATATGTGGTTCAGTTTCACCCAAACATTTTTTTTGAGATTGAAGCAACAATTATTCAAGAGGTAAAAGGAACATTTGTTTAAATTTCAAATCTTAAATGTATTTACATTTAAAAAATCCAAATGTCTTTGGTTCCCTAATAATTATAAAAATGTCCTCACTTTTAATAAAAGACACCTTAAATAGTAATGATCCATTCAATATTTGAAATACTACCTCATTATATTTATGAGAGTTGTATTTATTCTCTTTATTTATTTATGCTGTTTTATAACTTCTTCCTTGGGTTCAAACCATATTTTAAAATATAACTTGACTAGTGAATTTCAGGATATTTATTTCCTAAATGCTAGGCTTACATAAACACAGAACTCCTGTTTTATATCCTTGTTTACTTAGGATCTGTCTAGTTCTGTCTAGCTTCTTTTGACAGTGCCGACAAATGCATTTAAAAAGTCTTCTAAAATTAATGTTACTCAAATGTATTTTCAGTTAGCCTAATTATCATAGTGCAGTTTTGACTCTAGAATCTTCCAAGAAACATATTCCAATCCAACCCAGCAGAGCTAAGAGTTAAATGTGCAGTTTAGAAAAGAAATATGGCAAGTCCGTGTATGTGGCTCAGACTTAGAGCGGTGTTTACACAGGGAATCCTGGCTCTGTCTGCACTACATTAAGACCCTTGTCATCATCTGCCCTGGAGCAGTTACACATGCGTCTCCTTCGCCCATTAAGCCAGGCTCTCCCGAAGGGCAGAAGCAATCTGAAACCTCTGTATCTTCCGTGAAGTCGCCCATAGCACTTTGCACAAAGCAGCTCCACAATAAATGTGTGCGAGGCTGTACCAAAAAAAAAAAGCAAAGTTCTTGGGTTTTCCTTGATACACACACCCCGTGAAAAACGAAAGCAAAAGAAACCCAGGTGAATGGGTGGGGAGAGGTGATGGCGGTGGTGGTAAGAATGTTGGCAAGTAACTGCAAATGAAAATATTTAAATGTGATCTTACTTAGTGCTTCACTTCTGTACTTGAAAAAAAAAAATCTCAATTCATGTTTAAGTAACTTTTTATCCTTCCCAAGCTAAAAGCTGGGAAAGCTTATTTTATTTGAAAGTATAGTCTGAGTTAGACACACCCTTATGAGACAGCCAGTATAAATAATTTGTTCTCCTGGTATGCCACTGCTAAACAATGACGAACAGATCAACAGTACAGGAATTCCCCAATAAAGAGTGACCCATTGTGTAGAAAATGGATCCTAAAACAAGGAAGTATATTTAGGGTAGGTTTCTACATTCCAAATTCTGGCACACCCTTAGTCCCTGGTGCCTATGACTCAGTCCCCTGGTCAACCTGAGACTGAAATTCCAAAGACCATGTAATTCAAGAAATAGCATGCACCCACTGTACACAAAGGTACAAGAATGGAAACCTGAGAAAAGAGGGCGTGCAAAGGAGATTGAGGGCTTCCAAGGCAGTGCTAGCGGTAAAGAACCTTCCTGCCAGTGCAGAAGATGCAAGAGACTTGGGCTCGATTCCTGGGGCGGGAAGATCCCCTGGAGGAAGGCATGGCAACCCACTCCAGTATTCTTGCCTGGAGAATCCCATGGACAGAGGAGCCTGGCGGACTACAGTCCATAGAATTGCAAAGAGTCAGACACGACTGAAGCGACTTGGCATAAAGAACAAAGGAAATCTGAGAAAAATCATTGATCAGGGAAGAAGGGAAAGATACAGGAGAGAGGGGCTTACAGAACCCAAAAGGTAAGACAGATAGGAACCCAAAAAGAAAGACGAATTTGTCAACACTCTCAGATGTCACAAAAGGTTGGAAAGCTGAGACTCTAGAAGATAATAAAATTCTTGCTGAATAAATGCAAAGTACTGGGATCAATGAACAAAATTATTAACATCTTGAATTATTTATGTTTAGAATAATTTTGCTTTGTGAACATATTTGCTAAGAGTAAGTTTCGGTTCTATTAATTGTATTACCAACTCCCCTAAAATCCAGAGTTGATTTTTTTCTTTTTCCTTCTGGAAAATAATATAATAATTTACCAAGTCCAACTGCTCATGATTGTCATAGGCATGGTTGCACAGGTCGTGTACGGCACAAGAGTGTCACAGTTAGCGGGAGGAGCATTCACACTGGGGATGTACAGACTTCAGTTCCCAGTAGGTGGCAGTCAAGGGTCTTATTCCAACTAAATAAACATATCACAACAATTTTCTACGAGATGGAAATAAAAGGTCTTAAAGAAGGAGCAACTTTTAAATTCCCAGAATGCACTGAGTGGGTTAATGGAAGCCCAAAAGTCTTTCATCTACTTTCCAGGTTTCACAAATCAGACTCACGTAACATCTTGCTACAATAGCTTCCAAACGGATCCCTAATTTCTCCACATTTGAGTCCAGAAGTAGAGTCCTACTAATATGACTTCTCTTTCCAAAAATTCTTCAGGGGCTCTATGTCATACAGTCTTTTCAACCTCACATCAAAGCCCTTTGTGACCACACCCGAACCTTCCTTTCTACCCTCCCCTAATCCACAACAGGTCCTCCACACCCAGGGCTGCGCTTTACATACATCCCGTCCTTCCTTCCCTCCTCTGCTATCTCAGCTCATTTCTTCTGCTCGGAATTCTCTCCAAACTCAGTCCTCCTGCTAGAAGTTCTAAATTACACTAAGCATTATATTTGGGGGAGAGGTTTTGCATGACTAAGTATTGTCTTCAGCAAGCATCCAAAAAAAAGGATTCCCCCTTCTTGGCTTTGGTTGCTTTTCTCTTATTTATTGGTGTATAACAAGCTATCCGAAACTTATGAGTTGAAAAATGACTATTTGTTTTCACACCTCTGGCTCAGCAGGTAAAGAATCTGACTGCAAAGCAGATCTCAGACCTGGGTTTGATCACTGGGTTGGGAAGATCCCCCGAAGGGAAAGGCTACCCACTCCAGTGCTCTGGCCTGGGGAATTCCATGAACTGTACAGTCCATGGGGTCACAAGAGTTGGACATGATTGAGCGACTTTCACTTTTCACACCTCACATACTTGAGGGCCAGAAATCTGGGCAGAGCTGAGTGGTTCTTTTGTTCTGTGTGGTCACGTTAGAGGCTTTGGTGTTGGTAATTGGTGATCACTAACTGGGCTAATCCAGAGGGTTCTCATTCCTCCTCCTTGTCACAGACCTTTAAGGTCTTCACTCTTTAAGGCCCAGCTTGAATTCCCCTTCCTTCTAAGAATCCATTCCAGGTCTTTCAGTCATGCTTAATCTCTCACTGTTTCAGATTCTCTGGTACTTTTCTCCTCATTACAGTACTTTACCTACTAATTACCTTACATTAGGCTTTCATTTAAGTAAGACGAAAAAGAGAGAGAAAGCCAAAGGGAGCAAGAAAATGCTGTGACCCTATAAATTTCAACCAAACGTAAACAATAGACACAAAATGCTCAATGTGACTGGAACCCTTTGTAGAATAAGTGGAGAAACAGAGTTTTAATCTAGACTGAGGCCAGAAGAGACTGATCGAGCAGAAGCAGACAGCCCACTTCACACAGGTATATAAGCATGCTTATCCTAATTATGGGCTTCTCGGGCGGTACAGTGGTAAAGAATCTGCCTGCAATGCAGGAGACATGGGTTCAATCCCTGGGTTGGGAAGATCCCCTGGAGAAGGAAATGGCAACCCACTTCAGTAGTCTTGCCTGGAGAATCTCATGGACAGAGGAGCCTGGCGGGCTACAGTCCGTGGGGTGACCGTCAGACAGGCCTGAGAGACTGAGCAAGCGCATGCGGTGACTATAAATTCTAAGAAAGACAAGCAAAATCAGGGGGAACAAGTTTAGTGTTTTCTGTCATTATACTTAATGAACAGTTCTAATACTGCATGTATTTTTGTCCTCAAAAACGTACAAAATGGGAAAGTAAAATCCACATCTTGCAGAATGACTTGAAGAGATACACTACCGGAACTGTGATATTATCCTAAGAACAAAACCCAATAATTCATACTAACCAGGTCACACAACCTATATACAAATGAAATTTTGAGCTAGAAATGATATAAAAGATAAGTCTTCCTCAACTTACAATGGGGTTAATTAAAAACTCTCCTAAGTCATAAATGCATTTAATACACTTAACCTACTGAACATCATAGCTCAGCCTAGCCCAACTTAAATGTGCTCAGAACACTTATTTTGCCTACAGTTGGGCAAAATTCTCGAACACAAATTCTATTTGATAATAAAGCGTTGAATATCTTCTGTCATTTACTGAAGACAGTACTGAAAGTTAAAAACAGAATGGTTCTCAGTGCATCAGCTGTTTACCCTAATGATTATACTGTATATT
Organism: Ovis canadensis; assembly: GCF_042477335.2. Classification (NCBI taxonomy): domain Eukaryota; kingdom Metazoa; phylum Chordata; class Mammalia; order Artiodactyla; family Bovidae; genus Ovis; species Ovis canadensis. The sequence goes on along the minus strand of NC_091248.1, from coordinate 30,263,412 downwards.
GCTAGCCCAGGAAAAGATCAAAATTCAATATTCAAAGTATTGTTCCTTTGAATACATATCTCACCATTGTAAAGTTGAAAAATCTTAAGTTGAACCATCATAAGTTAGTAGTTAGTGTCTGTAGTTCAATCTTACTGTCTTTATGATAAAAAAACTGAGACCCAAAAATGTGGCTAAAAAGAATTCATCTCTTGTATAAAAATCAACAAAACTAAAGGTGCAAAGTTCTGTGAAGCAAAACCTGTACAGAAACGTTGATGGCAGCACTGTCTGTGAGAGAGGCTGTAAATGCCTGCTATGAAGAGAAGGGGAAATGAATTATGGTATCTTCAAGCAAAGAAATACTATACAGTGGTTAAAAGGAATGGGTCAAATAAATATCAACAAGGACGAATCTGACAAATACAACACTGACTAGTAAAAGCAAATTGCAGCAGAATACAAATAAAATGACAGTACTTCTATAAACTTTCAAAACAAGCAAAACAATACAACATATAATTTGGAATTACATAGCATATGGGTAGAAGTATAAGACAGGGGACTGAGTGGTGACTTCTATGGGGGTTGCAGGGTACACAGGCAGCTTCCATGGTAGCCATCCATTATGTTTTGCTTCTAAAAGCTGGTGGCAGACCCATGGATGCTCATATTATGCTTCATAATTTTCATCAAGCTTCAGTTCAGTTCAGTTCAATCGCTGAGTCATGTCCAACTCTTTGTGACCCCATGGACTGCAGCATGCCAGGCTCCCCTGTCCATCATCAACTCTTGGAGCTTATTCAAACACACGTCCATTGAGTCAGTGATGCCATCCAACCATCTCATCCTCTGCCGTCCCCTTCTCCTCCCACCTTCAATCCTTCCAAGCATCAGGGTCTTTTCAAATGAGTCAGCTCTTTGCATGAGGTGGTCAAAGTATTGGAGTTTCGGCTTCAACATCAGTCCTTCCAATGAACACCCAGGACTGATCTTCTTTATAATGGACTGGTTGGATCTCCTGGCAGTCCAAGCGACACTCAAGAGTCTTCTCCAACACAGTTCAAAAGCATCAATTCTTTGGTGCTCAGTTTTCTTTATCATCTAACTCTCACATCCATACACGACTACTGGTAGAACCATAGCTTTGACCAGACGGACCTTTGCTTAATTTAACATAATAAAATTTCAAGATAGGAAAAGATGCATTAGGATATCTTACACGTTCATCATTTGAGATATTCACTATTAAAATTTAGCACAGAGATATAAAAACTAGGCAGATGTTGAGGAGCTCAAGACCACTGACATAAGCTCTGTGAGACCAAGGAAGAGAAGTCATCTCTGGTTCTCAAAATAAGATAACAAAAACCACCACAACAAAAATCCAACTACTCAAACATATTTAAAAAAATTTTTTTTGTACATAATTCACACTCCAGATCCTTCCCTCAACTTTTGCGTGTTGATTTTAGAGTGCCCCTCCCCAATCCTCCCACTGTGAGGGGCCATGAGCAAAGAGGATAAAACATAACAGACTGCTGCAGTCTTTGCAAGGGTGACGGAGGCAGAACCAACGGAATAATGACGATTTAGTGAGCATGTACTACACCCCAGGCATCGAGAGCTTTGAGCTTTATCTGCATTTTCTACATTTTCTGTTTAACCCACACAATGCCTATGAGGTAAAGATGACCGTCATCTTCATTTCAAAAAGGTTAAAGGACTTTAGCAAGCGGTGGAGGGAGGACTCTAGCCAGAGCCAGACACATAATCACTATGTTGCTCCCTTCCTGTCAATCCAAAATTAAAATTAGCAAAGACCTGTAAAATAAACTGGAGTAGGAAATGGCAACCCACTCCAGTATTCTTGCCTGCAAAGTTCCGTGGACAGGAGAGCCGGGAAGGCTGCAATCCATGGGGTCGCAAAGAGTCAGACACGACTGAGCAACTCAGCACACAGCATCTGTAATTAAAGCACCTTCCAGAAAATGTTACCTAAGTTACATCTGGCTCCAAACCATGTTTCATTCCTTTTAAAGCAGTTTGCTTTGGTAGTGGGTATTTCCCCTTCTCGCACAGTGCAAAGAACTTTAGAGCTCACTCTCACAAAAGCACCTGTACTATGTCCACATGGTTGCCAAGGTTCAGATACGAATACAAACAATAACAGAAGCAACTCCAAGGGGAATTTTTCTTTGGGGGAAAGGATTAGATGGAAACATTCTAAAAAGTGAATACGGAGCACCATCTGAAATAACTGTTTTCACGCATCTTGGATACCTCCTCATATGTGCAACGATGTCCAAATCAAAGGCTCAAGGAGTCCTACAGTGTCTCAAGGTCTCAGAATCCAAGATGGCACACTGAAGAGACCACTGACTGTCCTCCACTTGCTAACCACGGACACATCCCCATCGCCCACCTCTTAGCAAAAGCAGCAACTCACCTCTCAGAGAAAGGCAAAATCCTGTTTGTTTAAAACAAAAAGATTTTATGCATATTTAGATTGCCACAAAATAGATCAACATGGGTGTTCCATCAAACTGGTCATCTCTTCTGGGTGAGCAGGGACCCCATTCTGTGGCTGCATCCAGGAGCTTTGGGAAGACTCTTAGCATCATTCAAGCCAGTGATCCTAAACCCTGGCCACACTGTAGAATCATCCAGAAACTTTAAAAACATTCTGAGCAGACTATTGCTCTGTATTATCATGACTGATAAAACAACAGTGACTAAAAGAGAACATAAAGAGAATGCTACTTTGATCTTAAAGGAGGCAAAGATTACTTGCACAGATCCAGAAAGCGTTAAGCAAAAGGGGAAAAGATTGATCAATTCAACATTAACATGAACAATTAGTTCACTAAAAGACACCCTGAGGAGTGGGAAGGCAACCCTTAGGATGGAGATAATGGTGACCAAAACACGTGTCAGAGAACAGACGTCAGACTGCTGGGGACATCCTGCCACTAGAGGAGGGACAGCCAGCCAGAAGGCCAGGCTCTGGGTCAGGAAGACCCTCTGGAGAAGGAAATGGCTATCGACTGCAGTATTCTTGCCTGAGAATTCCATGGACAGAGGAGCCTGGCAGGCTATCATCCATGGGGTTGCAGAGTCACACATGACTGGGCGACTCACACTTTCACACACAAGGGGGACATGCAAAGACAAAGATCCTGGGCCCTCTTTAGAACCTGAATCAGGGCACGCCTAAGGTCAACCTAACTCATCACCATCTGCACAGAAGAGCCGATAAACGTCCCTTTTCCTGTAAGCCAGGAAAAGCCAGATCTTCTGTCACTTCCTTCAACAGTCTCCAATAATACTCACTTCAGATCCATTTTCACTGTGATTCTCAACTTCTCTGAGCAGCTCATTTTTGGGCCATCCACCACAGAGAAGTCCAACACCACCAAATCGGGCTGGTCACTTCCCTAGTCTCGGGCACAAAAGGCCACTGTTCCATTTCTCAGTAATCATCTTCACCCTTTAGCGACTTACTTCAGGGCATCCTTGGTTTTAGAATTTATTAAAGCTTCTCAGCCAGCTCTTCAGATTTTTTTCTTTTTGCTTATTTTGCCCCTGATTTCTTCAGTCTCATGGCCTGGACACAGTGCTCTAACAAACACCACTTATTGAGAGCAACACGGTCCTCCTGTTCACTCACTATGCCCATCCAACACATTTATCAGTGATAAATGTGCGCCAGTCCATGGATTTACAGCCATCACCATACCATGCTTTCTAATCTCTTCAGCTGTCAATGATCACAAGTCCTCCAAAATTTTGCACTCTTAAATGTAATGTTTAAACCAATCACAGGAGCCTGCCTTATACTAATGGCACTAGAAGACAAACATTATGTACACACAGAACCAACAAGTTTTCACATTTCATTCTTTAATTAAAACAAAAAAAAGTTTCACATTGTACCACTCCACCTTAAAAAAAAAAAAAACTTACATTTTACTGCAAAACTCTTCCTTTACTTTCCATAAGCTTAGGAACCATTTTGGTGTATCCTTGCCAAGGCAAAAGGCTTTTCCTTAAAGCCTGGCATAGGCTGGACTATAGTGACAAGCATAGAGACAAGGCAGATAGATTTTTCTCTTTTTGCACACTGATTTTAAAAAAGTGCCACCAGATGTGAAAGGGAAAATTTAGACTCTAAATTCTGAAATTTAACCTAGCAATAAAGAAGCACCCAAGTCTGAAGACACAGTGTATGTCAGCTATCTTCCATTGCACCACTTCCTCTTTCAAACTCCTTAAAATGTGCTCTTGATTTCAGCAAGCCTGCAATAATTTTTACTTGGTCTAACAAGGCTTCTTTTACTTTAGCGAGTACTACTGGTGCAGCAACACGGGATTTCTTTGCTTTAAAAGGAGATGGTGGTGCTCAGATAAGTGAGAAACTCTAATTTGCAAATAGAGAGCTTTTTACTTTACTAGTGATATTTCTGACGGAATTATTTATTTTTCTATTGAAGAATAATTGCTTTACAGAATTTTGTTGTTTTCTGTCAAACCTCAACCTGAATTAGCCACAGGTATACACATACCCCCTCCTTTTTGAACTTCTCTCCCATCTCCCTCCCCACCCCACCCCTCACAGTTGATATTGAGCCCCTGTTTGAGTTTCTTAGCCATACAGGAAATTCCCATTGCCTATCTACTTTACATGTGGTAATGTTAAGTTTCCATGTTACTCTCTCCATACATCGCACCCTCTCCTCTCCTCTCCCATGTCCATAAGTCTATTCTCTATGTCTGCTTCTCGACTGCTGTCCTGTAAGTAAATTCTTCAGGACCATTTTTCTAGAATCCGTGTATATGCGTTAGAATATGGTATTTAGCTTTCTCTTTCTGACTTACGTCACTCTGTATAATAGGTTCTAGGTTCAGCCACCTCATTAGAACTGACTCAAAGGCGTTCCTTTTTATGGCTGAGTAATATTCCATGTGTATATGGGCCACAGCTTCTTTATCCATTCATCTGCTGGTGGACGTCTAGGTTGCTTCCATGTTCCAGCTATTGTAAATAGTGCAGCAGTGAACAATGGGATACATGTGTCTCTTTCAATTTTGGTTTCCTCAGGGTATATGCCCAGGAGTGGGATTGCTGAGTCACATGGTGGTTTTATTTCTTGCTTTTTAAGGAATCTCATATCATCTCCCACACAGTGGCTGTATCAATTTACATTCCCAACAACAGTGCAAGAGTGTTCCCTTTTCTCCACACCCTCTCCAGCATTTATTGTTTGTAGACTTTTTGATGATGGCCATTCTGACTGGTGTGAGGTGATATCTCATTGTAGTTTTGATTTGCATTTCTTTAATAATGAGTGATGTTGAGCATCTTTTCATGCGTTTATTAGCCATCTGTATGTCTTCTTTGGAAAAATGTCTATTTAGGTCTCTTTCCCACTTTTTGATATGGCTGTTTTTCTGGCCTTGAGTTGTTTGAGCTGCTTGTATATTTTGGAAATCAATCTTTTGTCAGTTGTTTCATTTGCTATTATTTTCTCCCATTCTGAGGGTTGCCTTTTCACCTTGCTTATAGTTTCCTTTGCTATACAAAAGCTTTTAAGTTTAATCGGGTCCTACTTGTTTACTGTTGGTTTTATTTCCATTAATCTAGGAGGTGGGTCAGAGACGATCTTGCTTTACGTCATCGAGTGTTCTGCCTATGTTTTCCTCTAAGAGTTTTGTAGTTTCTAGACTTACATTTAGGTCTTTAATCCATTTTGAGTGTATCTTTGTGTATGGTGTCAGGAAGTGTTCTAATTTCATTCTTTTACATGTAGCTGTCCAGTTTTCCCAGCACCATTTATTGAAGAGGCTATCTTTGCCCCATTGTATATTTTTGCCTCATTTGTCAAATATAAGGTAGCCATAGGTGCATGGGTTTATTTCTATCTTTCTATTTTATTTCTAACAAGACTTTCTATCTTGTTCCATTGGTCTGTATTTCTGTTTTTGTGCCAGCACCATACTGTCTTGATGACTGTAGCTTTGTACTATAATCTGAAGTCAGGAAGGTTGATTCCTCCAGCTCCATTCTTCTTTCTCAAGACTGCTTTGGTATTCGGGATCTTTTGTGTTTCCATATGAATTGTGAAATTTTTTGTTCTAGCTCTGTGAAAAATGTCATTGGTAATTTGATGGGGATCACATTGAATCTGAAGATGGCATTTGATAGTATAGTCATCACTTCATGGGAAATAGATGGGGAAACAGTGTCAGACTTTATTTTGGGGGGCTCCAAAATCACTGCAGATGGTGACTGCAGCCATGAAATTAAAAGACGCTTACTCCTTGGAAGGAAAGTTACGACCAACCTAGGTAGCATATTCAAAAGCAGAGACATGACTTTGCCAACAAAGGTCTGTCTAGTCAAGGCTATGGTTTTTCCAGTGGTCATGTATGGATGCGAGAGTTGGACTGTGAAGACACCTGAGCACCAAAGAATTGATGCTTTTGAACTGTGGTGTTGGAGAAGACAAGGAGATCTAACCAGTCCATTCTGAAGGAGATCAGCCTTGGGTGTTCTTTGGAAGGAATAATGCTAAAGTTGAAACTCCAGTACTTTGGCCACCTCATGCAAAGAGCTGACTCATTGGAAAAGACTCTGATGCTGGGAGGGATTGGGGGCAGGAGGAGAAGGGGACGACAGAGGATGAGATGGCTGGATGGCATCACTGACTCGATGGACGTGAGTCTGAGTGCACTCCGGGAGTTGGTGATGCACAGGGAGGCCTGGCATGCTGCGATTCATGGGGTTGCAAAGAGTCGGACATGACTAAGCGACTGAACTGAACTGAACCCAGAAACATGGACTACATCTCCATCTGTTTATGTCATCTTTGATTTCTTTCATTAGTGTCTTATAATTTTCTGTGCACAGTTCTTTTGTCTCCTTAGGTAAGTATATTCCTAGATATTTAATTCTCTTTGTTGCAATGGTGAATGGGATTGATTCCTTAATTTCTCTGATTTTTTCATTGTTAGTATATAGAAACGCAAGTGATTTCTGTGTATTGATTTGTATCCTGCAACTTTGCTAAATTCACTGACTAGCTCTGGTAACTTTCTGATACTATCTTTAGGGTTTTCTATGTACAGAATCATGTCATCTGAAAACAGTGAGAACTCTACTTATTTTCCAATCTGGATTCCTTTTAGTTTTTTCTTCTTCTCTGACTGCTATAGGTAGAACTTCCAGAACTATGTTGAATAACAGTGGGGAAAGTGGGCACCCTTATCTTGCTCCTGATCTTAGAGGGAATGTTGTCAGGTTTTCACCATCAAGAATAATGTTTGCTGTAGGCTTATCTTATATGGCCTTTACTATGTTGAGGTAGGTTCCTTCTATGCCCATTTTGAAAGAGTTTTAATCATACATCGGTGCTGAATTTTGTCAAAGGCTTTTTCTGCATCTGTTGAGATGATCATATGGTTCACATTGATTGATTTGCATATATTGAAAAATCCTTGCATCCCTGGAATAAACCCAACTTAATCACAGTGTATGAGATTTTTGATGTATTGCTAAATTGTTTGCTAAAATTTTGTTCAGGATTTTTTCTTCTATGTTCATCAGTGATATTGGCTTGTAGTTTTCTTTTTGTGTGTTGTCTTTGGTTTTGGTATCAGGGTGATGGTAGCCTCAAATAATGAGTTTGGAAGTGTTCCTTCCTCCACAGTTTTTTGAAAGAGTTTTAGAAGGACAGGCATTCAGTTCAGTTCAGTTTAGTCACTTAGTCATGTCCGACTCTTTGTGACCCCATGAATCGCAGCATGCCAGGCCTCCCTGTCCATCACCAACTCCCGGAGTTCACTGACTCACATCCATCGAGTCCGTGACGCCATCCAGCCATCTCATGCTCTGTCGTCCCCTTCTCCTCCTGCCCCCAATCCCTCCCAGCATCAGAGTCTTTTCCGATGAGTCAGCTCTTCGTATGAGGTGTCCAAAGTACTGGAGTTTCATTAGCTCTTCTCTAAATGTTTGATAGAATTCTCTGGTGAAGCCATCTGGTCCTGGGCTTTTGTTTTTGGGAGATTTTTGATCACAGCTTCAATGTCAGTGCTTGTAACTGGGTTGTTCATAATTTCTGTGTCTTCCTGGTTCAGTCTTGGAAGAGTGAACTTTTCTAAGAATCTGACCATTTCTTCCAGGGTATCCACTTTATTGCCATATAGTTGTTTATAATAGTCTCTTATAATCCTTCGTATTTCTGCATTGTCTGTTGTAACCTCTTTCATTTCTAATTTCACTTGATTCTTCTCTCATTTTTCCTTGATGAGTCTGGCCAAAGGTTTGTCAATTTTGTTGATCGTCTCAAAGAACCAGCTTTTAGTTTTATTAATCTTTTTACTATTGCTTCTTTTCTATAATTTTTTAAAAATTTTTTAAAACTTATTATGTTTTTTCCTACATTTATTCCTTTGTTTGCCTTCCCTACTGTTATTTTCCCCTTGCAGTTAACCTTTAATGTATATAAATCTCCATCTACCTCTATTTAATTTGCATATCTATTCTTTCTTTCCTTTCCTCTCAACATATTTGTTAGTTTTGTTTTCATTGCTTTATTCCCCACTTGGCACCTTGCTTTAGTGTGTTTTCTAGTTTGTGCTTTAGTTAGTTTTGTTCTTAACTGGTAAATATTATTTTTTACTTCCTTTGTTTGCCAGGTCAATCTACTGTACTTTATTTTAGTTGGACTGTTTTGACTTTGCTTATGGGTATATATGTATATGTGTATATTCCGTTATTTTAATTATTATTTGCCTGATTTAGTAACACCAATTGTCAACGGTTCATTGTTGGTTTTTCATTTTTGGGTATTTGTTTTACTCTCACTTAATGCCATAACAAACCACTTGTGGAATCTTTGTTCCTGACCAGAGATCAAGCCCTGAGCCTTTGGAGTGGGAGCACTGGCTCCAAGACCCTAGACCACCAGAGAACTAACCCTAGGGAGGATCAGATAGTGAGAACTCACAGAAAGGAAACCACTTGAATACAAGACCCGGCATCACCCGACCACCAGTAGCACCCTGTGCAGGATGCCTCATCTAAACAACAAAGGAAACAAAAATACAAACCCAATCATCAGCAGACAGGATTACCACCTCACTCAGCCTTGCCCCTCAGAGGAGAAACAAGTGGAAAAAAAAAAAACCTCAGCACAGATCTTGCCTTTTACAAAACATACACACACCACTGGACCAGTCTTAGTAGGGGAGAGAACAAAAGGAAGAAAGAATTCAATCTTGAAGCCTGGGAAAAGGAGGCCTCAAACACAATAAGTTAAAAAATAAAACAAAACCCATATATATAATGAGAAGGCACAGAAATACCACACAAATGAAGGAACAAATCAGAAACACAGAAGTCCAAATAAATGAAGAGGAAATAGGCAAACTACCTGAAAAAGAAGTCAGAATAATGATAGTAAAGATGATGCGAACCTTGAAAGCATCATGGAGACCATGCAAGAATCGGTTAACAAGGACCCAGAAGAATCAAAGAATAAACATGCAAACAACAGTTACTGAAATTAAAAATGCTCTGGAAGGAATCAATAGCAGAGTTATCTGAAGCAGAAGAACGAATCAGTGAGCTGGAAGATAACATGGTGGAGCTAACTTCTGAGGAGCAGAATAAAATAAAAAGAATGAAAAGAACTGAGGATAGTCTCAGAGACCTCTGGGACAATATCAGATGCACCAACATTCAAATTATAGGGGTCCATGGGGTCGCTAAGGGTCAGACACAACTGAGAGACTTCACTTTCACTTTTCACTTGCATGCATTGGAGAAGGAAATGGCAACCCACTCCAGTGTTCTTGCCTGGAGAATCCCAGAGACGGGGGAGCCTGGTGGGCTGCCGACTATGGGGTCGCACAGAGTCGGACTCGACTGAAGTGACTTAGCAGCAGCAGCAGTTAAGAACAAAACTAACTAAAGCACAAACTGGAAAACAAAACTAAAGCACGGTGCTAACTGGGGAATAAAGCAATGAAAATAAAACTAAGAAATCTGTTGAGAGGAAAGAAAGAAAGAAAGAATAGATACGCAAAGTCAAATAGAGGCAGATAAAGAAGATTTATATACATTAAAGGTTAACTGCAAGGGGAAAAGAACAGTGGGAAAAGCAAACTAAGGGAAAATGTAGCAAAAATAATAATAGATGTAAAAAAATAAAAATAAAAAGAGAGAGAGAAAAGAAAACTCCACAGAACTGCAAAAGCCCAACATAGAAGCAGCGGTTTCTCACAATAAAAAATGTGACTGAATAAAAAAGAAAAGTTAAAAAGCTTAATTAGATTCCATCGTGCCAATAAAAAGGACAACTACAACAGAGGGGGTAAAAAAAGGAAAAAAAAGTCTAAAAGAATCAATAGAATAAGTCAAAACATAATAATAATACATGTTTTTCTTGAGTCACTGCTGTTCAAGTCCTTTCCCTCGCTGGGAGTCATAGTCCATCTCACCTCCCTCAGATGCCCTTCAGCCCTGGGCTGATCTCTGGACCTGCTGTTGGGGCAGCTCAGGTTCCAAGCTGGTCTAACTCCTGTGTGTTCTCGCCTCCTATGTCCACAACTATCAGAACTAGTAGTGTTTTTTTTGTTTTGTTTTGTTTTGTTTTTTTGCGGGAGCTCTCAGTGTCCTTTTTTATATGTTCCACAGACAGAGAGGCTGCCTAGTTGATCATGTGGATTTAATCTGCAGCTTGTACATCTGGTGGGAAGGTTTTGGGTCTTCTTCCTTAGCCACACTGCCCCTGGGTTTCAATTGTGGTTTTATCTCCACCTCTGCACGTGGGTCGTCCACTGGGGTTTGCTCCTGAGGCTGCCCTGGAGGACTTGGGTTTGCCCCTGTGAGGGCCAGGTGTGGAGGTGGTGTGGCTGCTTGGGTCACAGGGGTTCTGGCAGCACCAGGTACACAGGGGAGTTGGCGGCTAGGGCAGCAGGAATTATAGCGCTCTAGAAGGGTATGGCAACCAGTATTGGCTAGTGCGTTCCAGTATTCTTGCATGGAGCGCCCCCCTGACAGAGAAGCCTGGCAGGCCACAGTCTACAGGGCCGCAAAGAGCTGGATGTGACCGAAGTGACCCTGCACGCATAGATGTAAGATTCTTTTTGCCTGTGGCAGCTCTGGCCCCATGAGAGTTGAGTGTGAAGGTGGCACAGCTGCTTGGCTTGCGGAGACCTTGGCGGCACCAAGTGTGCAGGGACACGAACTGCCTCCGCCACAGGAGTTATGACCCCATCAGAGTCTTTTTTTGAGCCTCTTGTAGCTGGCGATCAGAAGGCATCTTTGACCAGACTTTCTCCTTAGCTTCCCCTTCAGGCACTTAAAGGCTCCCTTGCCTGGGGTCCTTCTCTGTTGTTCCATGCATCAGGCACATAGAGGGGGCCCCCCCTGGCTGGGGTCCTACTCTGTAGGTCAGCGCGACAAGTACTTAAAGAGACACCCTGGATGGGTTCTACTCTGTAGTTCAGTGCGTCAGGCCTTTGATGGCCCGGCCTCTCTGTTGTTCAGCTGCCGATGCTGGTGTGTGCAGAGAGAGAGGCTATGGTGATGGCTCCACCCCCTACACGTGACAGCACTATCGCCTCGCTTCCATGGCTGCCCAGCTTTCCTCCACAGGCATCTCCCACCACCATCTCCTCCCTCACATTCCCTCGATCCATCTCTCCGCAGTCAACAGCAGCCCTCACCCTGGGATTGCTCCACAATCCCTAAACTCCAGCTCCCAGGTGCTGCGCCTTCTAGGGGACCTGCGTCCCTGTCTGAGGCTATGTATGGCCGCAGCAAGGACTGTCTGCTGCTCATTCCATTGAGCTGCCACAGATCAGCTGTTTCACTCTCAGCCTTACATGTTTCTCCTCTGACTCAGCAAGTTGCCCTGATGTGGGCATTGCTTCAGTTCCTGCTTCAGTTGCCTCACCCCTGAGGGCAGGTCCAATCCTACTAACACTCCTGTTTTTCCCCCAGTTCCTTCCTCCCACCGAGTTTTGCGTGCTTCTGTATATTCTTTTCTGCTGGGCAGGTACTCCTGTCGGTTCTCAGCTGGTGTTCTGCATGCACTTCTCTGTCTGAAGGTGTAGTCCTGATGTACCATGGAGAGAGATGTACTCCATTTCAACCTATTCCTCCACCGTCTTCACTTTTTCTGACGGAAATTTTTAAAAGAAAGAAGTACCTGTGCTTAATGCTCACATTACAGATGCATAGATGCAGACCCTACCTGGGGATGAAGGGAAGACCAGTGAGGGAACAGGTCAAATCAGGCCGCCTTCAATGCAGACTAAAGATTTCGGATTTTATTTTGAGATGGACTTCAAGCCACTGGGGGTTCTGAACACAAGAGTGATATGATCTCACTTATACTTTTAAAAAAAATCACTTCAGCAACTGGGTGAAAAAAGATTTATAAATAAAACATTAAGCTGCTAATAAATGAATGAGATAAGTCTATAAGTTGTTAGGGAAAGATGTGCAAAACATATAGTTCATTTAAAAGTTAAGATGCAGAACAGTATATGCATAGTATGACCCTCTTTACGGAAACGTGTATATGTATACACACACACACACATAGAGAAGCATCTACACATGTACCAGATTCCCCCTGATTTAAGCAGAAGTAAATTATCATACTCAAGTTGTTCTGAACATAGTAAAAAATTTTCTAATGAATATCTGTTTTAAATTTAGGTTCACTGAAATCACGTTTTAAAGGAATTAAACAAAATTTAAATGCAGTTAAAAAATTCAGTTCAATTCAGTCACTCAGTCATGTCCAACTCTTTGTGACCCAATGAACTGCAGCACGCCAGGCTTCCCTGTCCATCGCCAACTCCTGGAACTTGCTCAAACTCATGTCCATTGACTTTGTGATGCCATCCAACCATCTCATGCTTTGTCATCCCCTTCTCCTCCTGCCTTCACTCTTTCCCAGCATCAGGGTCTTTTCCAATGAGTCAGTTCTTCACATCAGGTGGCCAAAGTATTGGAGTTTCAAATTCAAGCATCAGTCCTTCCAAATGAATACTCAGGACTAAATTCCTTTAGGATGGACTGGTTGGATCTCCTTGCAGTCCAAGGGCCTCTCAAGAGTCTTCTCCAACACCACAGTTCAAAAGCATCAATTCTTCAGTGCACAGCTTTCTTTATAGTCCAACTCTCACATCCATACATGACCACTGGAAAAACCATAGCCTTGATTAGACGGACCTTTGTCAGCAAAGTAATGTCTCTTCTTTTTAATATGTTGTCTAGGTTTGTCATAGCTTTTCTTCCAAGAAGCAGGCGTCTTTTAATTTCATGGCTGCAGTCACCATCTGCAGTGATTTTGGAGCCCAAGAAAATAAAGTCTGACACTATTTCCATGGTTTCCCCATCTATTTGCCATGATGCCATGATCTTCGTTTTTTGAATGCTGAGTTTGAAGCCAATTTTTTCACTCTCCTCTTTCACTTTCATGAAGAGGCTCTTTAGTTCTTCTTCACTTTCTGCCATAAGTGTGGTGTTGTCTGTATATCCAAGGTTATTGATATTTCTCCCTGCAATCTTGATTCCAGCTTGTGCTTCATCCAGCCTGGCATTTTGCATGATGTACTCTGCATATAAGTTAAATAAGCAGGGTGACAATATACAGCCTTGACGTACTCCTTTCCCAATTTGGAACCAGCCTGTTGTTCCATATTTGGTTCTAACTGTTGCTCCTTGACCTGCATATAGATTTCTCAAGAGGCAGGTAAGGTGCTCTGGTAGTCCCATCTCTTGAGGAATTTTTCCACAGTTTGTTGTGATCCACATAGTCAAAAGCTTTCGTGTAGTCAATAAAGTGGAAGTAAAAATTCAATACTTGTCACATTTCAAGGACTCCATAGCCCCATGTGGCTAGCAACTACCTTATCAGACAAAACTGATCAAAACAAGTATAGAAAACACACAGGAAAGTTCTGGAACTTAGAACTGAGGGCAAGGGAAGGGCTTTCTATCTCTCATGTGATGCCTTCTGGAATATATATGCCAAATATAAACTTTTTTTTTTTTTCAAATTAAGAAGTATTAACTACGGACAGGGGAAGATCCAATCTGTAAGGGATCTATCTGAAGCTTATAAAACTTTTAAAGTCCTTTTAAAGAAGTCAAATACAACATTATGAAATACAAAATCATATACAAAAGTGAAAATGCATTTGCTGCTGCTGCTGCTAAGTCGCTTCAGTCGTGTCCGACTCTGTGCGACCCCATAGACGGCAGCCCACCAGGCTCCGCCATCCTTGGGATTCTCCAGGCAAGAACACTGGAGTGGGTTGCCATTTCCTTCTCCAATATATGAAAGTGAAAAGTGAAAGTCAAATCACTCAGTCGTGTCCAACCCTCAGCGACCCCATGGACTGCAGCCTACAAGGCTCCTCCGTCCATGGGATTTTCCAGGCAAGAGTACTGGTTATTTAGAAGTGACCAAACTCACAAATTTTACAGACACCTGAAAATACCACAAACATGAATCCAGAATATCATCCTATCTTTATTAATTAATCACTTAGCAAAATTCTGTAATTCTTTCCCTAAAAATTTTGACTACCACATGTGACAAATGACAAGTTTATAATTTCCGTGTATATATAAAATTAAAGAATGAACTAATCTTCCTTCTAATTATGGTATAGCAACATAGTTGTTTAGCAATATATGTCTAGGAAAGGTTCATTTAACTTCACAACTCATGTTGAGTCAACTTTTAGGATCATTGCTGAGTTTGGGAAAACTTCTATAGACTTTCTTTCATACGTAAGCTGCAAAATGTCAGGGCTTTCCAGTTTCTCATGTGATGACTAACCCCAAATACCTTTCAAACTGCAGGCATTTTTTAACTATAAAGCTCATTGCAGCATCATATTAAGAAGTTTTTTTGTTCTTTCTCCATGTTACTATACTGTGGTCAAACCAGCAAGAAACATAACTCTTTTCCCAACGTATCTCTATCATTCATCGCTTTTCATTAACTGGATTTTCAAACAATCTCATGCCTATTTATTCTATTTGAAATTTTGCTCTTCTCAAATGAATTACAGCTTTGAGGATAATCTGAAATTTCTTTTACAATATACTTTGTGTCATCAGAATTGTTTTTCATCACTTATTTTTATTTCTTTAGTTTTACGCTCCATTATCTGAATTTACTCAGTTCTTTAATAAATAAAGGTAGTAGTGGTGAAAAAAGAAGTAACCCTCCATATATGTTTACTTTGGGAATCTAATTTCCCAGTTGTCTTACTGAAACGCTCTTGAAACATTTTTCAAACTGTACTTAAAGCTCTATATTCCCAGCTCAACTTTCCTCTAAGCCAGGTCCTCGAAAAACTGCCTGTCATTCGTCCAAAGCAATCTAACATGTGAGGAAATGTGACGGAAGGAGGGTCAGGGCAGAAAAGAGACAGCAGTCTTAACTAATTGTGGTTTAAATATCTTAAAATTCTTCAAATCTTGTAAAACCATGCGGCCCTGTGAACACAAAGCTGGGGGTCTTCTCAGGGCCTTGGAGGGGGGTCTGTGCAAGGAACAGGCCCTGAAACCTAAACCCCCATCAATTTAGCTCCTGGTAAACTTGCCTCTGATTACAGGTAAACAGAGGAGTCAGAAGACCCAGCTTAAGCCAAAGGTCCTTAGCTTAAGGAGTTAGGCATTTCTCCCCACCTGTTCCTCCACCTTCAGAGCGAATATTCTATTTTAGGCTGAAGTACACTTCTAGGAGGTCAGAGAGCAAATTCTAACCTTCTTCCCCATTGACACAGCTACAATCACTTCATCTGAGTTTTTGCCAAAGTTGAGGTTCACACAAGCTGAAATCTTAAATGACCAAAAATTTCTATTTTTCAGAACCTTCCTCAGTTTCAGTTTCCCCTATCCATTGTTTGGACAGATGCATTCAGCCTCTCTTTCTGAAAAGCTCTGGAAAAGCTCTCTAAAAGGCTCTCTAAAGCCCTATTTTAACATAACAGCTCTGAAAGTCTCATTTGCCCCATAGGTCAATGAAATAAAAACAAAAGCAAACTCCATCACAAGGGCTAAAGCCAGGACACAGCACAGTTAGGGTGGGCAAGAGTCATCACAGAGATCAATACTTCATTACTGGAAGTAACGAAACTAGTGGCAGAACACAGGCCAGAGTAATGATGGCGCCATAGTCACACTGCTCAGCTACACGCACAGGGCGAAGCCTGCACAACGTCGTGCGTGGACGTGCGCGTTCAGTCGTGTCTGTGACCCCGCAGGCTGTAGCTCGCCAGGCTCCCCTGTCCATGTGATTCTCCAGGCAAGAACACTGGAATGGGTAGCCTTTCCCTTTCTCCAGGGGATCTTTCCAACCTAGGGATCGAACCCCTGTCTCTTATGTCTCCTGCAGTGGCAGGCGGTCCTTCACCACTGCACCTCCCAGGAAGTCCCTTGAACATATCTATAAAGTAGGAATCGCAGCTGGCTTTTAACACAAAAGAAACTGTTTTCAGTTTCTCTTTATGACTCATCTTTTATTTTTAATAAAGAGTCCCAAGGTCTTATTATGTTATGTTAGTCACTCAGTCACGTCTGACTCTTTGTGTCCCTGTGGACTGTAGCCCGACAGGCTCCTCTGTTCATGGGATTCTCCAGGCGAGAATACTGGGTGGGTTGCCATTTCCTTCTCCAGGGGATATTCCCAACTCAAGGATGGAACCCGGGTCTCCCACACTTCAGGCAGATTCTTTACTATCTGAGCCACCAGGGAAGCCCAAGATCTTATTGGGGGTCATTATTTCTTAAATACTTTATTGACATGATTTATTATCTAAATTTACTCTCTCACTCTTGGAAATCCAGCAATAGGTTTCAGCTACTGCTTTCATCAAATTCTGTCAAATCTGAAAAATATAAATACATAAGAGCACAAACTCATAGCCAAACCGAATGTGTTCAAAACCCAGCTTAGCCACTTTCTACTTGTAGTTTTGAGCAAGTCATTTAACTTCCTTGTGCCTCAATTATCTTATCTCTAAAACAGGGATAAAATGAGAGAGAGATGTTGTGAACATTAAATGAAAATTTGTGTTTATAAATACTGAGAACAGCATGTGATACACACTAGGGCTGTACACATGTTTGTTAAATATAAGAAAAATATGAACCCATGTGTAATATGAAATGGGAGTGATCAGAGAAGCTAAAATCAAGATATTCATACTAGTCTGAGTGAAGTTTTACTATCTTCCATCATGTTGTAAATATCAAACTGCCAAAGACAGTTAATTCAAAAGAAAACAAACACAATTCTGAGCCAAATAAACAACTTATACACTATCAGTCCTTTATCTATCCCTGATCACAAGGTAATCAAACATGGATAAGCAGCTTGGGGTAACAGAGTCTGAGGTATATGAAATGGCCTCTAGCTGGGAAGGTGGAAAGTAAAGTGTTAGTCACTCAGTCATGTCTGAACCCCATGGACTGTAGCCTGCTAGGTTTCTCTGTCCATGGAGATTCTCCAGGCAAGAATACTGGAGTGAGTAGCCATTCCCTTCTCCAGGGGATCTTCCCAGTCCAGGAATCAAACCCGGGTCTCCTGCATTACAGGCAGATTTTTTACCATCTGAATCACCAGGGAAGCTGTAGGTACATCATTTAATTTCTTAGAACTTCGTTTTCTGTATTTGGGCAATGGGTATAATGCTGTCTGAACTTAAGATATATGCTAAAATCACATTATATAAAACATACATAAAGAGCTATTATGTAGTCCAGCCATCTAGCAGATGCTCAATAAATAGGTTATTATTACTATTGCAATCAACCATTATGCTGTTCATTAACATGCCTCTTTCTATATTATACTATGTATTAAAGATCATTGCCCCTCACCATTCTAGCAATATAATTAAGAAAATCTATCTTCCCTATTCACTTTTGTTAAAACTGTCAAACATAATCAATGTCTGACCTTGTCCTGGACTAAGATTGAATAACATGGGTGAAAGAGATCCTTCATGGGTATTTATAAATGCAAATGGGACACACAAGGTCCTTTCATTAGTACTTAACGTTATTAAAGTTTTTACAGAACTTAGATAAACTATCACAGAAAAGAATAATTATATCTTAGATTTCTTCATAATAGCAGTTTCAGTTTATGCCACCTTTTGTGAGAACTTGCAGAATCTTAATATATGCCACTCTGAATCTTTTCATTATATCTGCATATTAGATCAGAGCAAATATCAATGCCTGGTTTTATTTTAGAAAAATACGAGGCTAAAGATTTATGACTTGCCCTCCTAAACATACCAAGAAGGGAGTTCACATAATTCCTCACTATTTCTGGAGGAAGTCTTTGCCGCCAGTACTGAGAATGTTATAAAATTAAATATAAAAGGCTCAGATTGCTAAATATTCTGTAAGCTATGAAAAAAATACTTAACCCACTCCCATTTCTGGAAAATGAATTAACTAATGTCCCTCAAATATTTTCCCTTGCATTAGATGGAAAGAGTTCAAACCCAAAGAAGACACATAGCTTTGACTTGGAATGTTGGCTGTTAGTGTGTGCACCGCTGGAAACTAATTAAATTGCCTTGCATGCTCATTTAAGTGAGATTATAAAAAATCAGAAAAGAGTCCTTCAAGGAAAAAAGAATGTCAGAATAATTTAAATTAATTTAACACATTAAATCTCACTGCATGTATTGTGGAATTGTTAGAGCATGCATGTTAACTTCAGAAAAAGTAACCAATAAATATTTTCCTTGGACTCCCACAAAATTTTGCTTCAAGTCTGTTATAAAACACCAACACCAAGAGTGGAAAAGCTATAGGCTAGAACTTTTAGAAGCACTGGCAAGGGCAATTTTTGAAAAACAGAAGAAAAAAGTAAGCATAAAATGAATGCAATCATGATGAATTAAGGCAAGAGGAGAAGAGGGCAGAGGAAAATCCTGCATGATGGGACTTTTTCAGCACAGCAACAGAACGGGGTGCAGGGCCTTCCCTGGTGCTCCAGTGGCTACGGACCTGCCTGCCAAGGCAGAGGGTGTGGGTTCCATCCCTGGTCCTGGGACATCCCACGTGCCGTGGGGCCACTAAGCTCTGTGCCGCAACTACTGAACCAATGGGTCCCAGAGTCCGAGCTCTACCACAGGATAAGCCACAGCAGCGAGAAGTCTGCACCACAAGCAAGAGTAGCCCCTGCTCGCTGCACCTAGAGAACACCCGCGTGCAGCAACAAAGGCCCAGCATCACCAAAAATAATGAGCTACATTTTAGAGAGGTTTTAAAAATTGGGATGCAAAGGGCTATCTGGAGTGTATGAAGGTGGGGGTTAGACTCATTGATGACCACGCCTAGTTCGAGGCTGACAGAGTTTAATTCCAAAGTATTACTGTACGAAGTATTACATTCTTTCCCCTACATTTTTCATCTTGAAAATAACAGGAGAAAAAACTTAGAACTTATATATTAAAATGTACTACTCTTTTCAGAAGAGCAACATGATATACAGCATTTAAACAGTTTTGAAAAAGTAAAACATATTTCACAAACGTTGGTAAACAGGTGCATCAGCATGATGACTGTTATTAATACACACCACAGCACAATGCCGATTGTGTGTGCGTGCTAAGTTGCTTCAGTCGTGTCTGACTCTTTGAGACCCTATGGACTGCAGCCCACCTGGCTCTGCTGTCCATGGGATTTTCCAGACAAGAATACTGGAGCGGGTTGCCATGCCCTCCTCCAGGGGGTCTTCCCCACCCAGGGATGGAACCAGAGGCTCTTATGTCTCCTGCACTGGCAGGTGGGTTCTAGTGCCACCTGGGAAGCTATAATCAATGCTGATTACTTTGCTGTAAATGTAAATCCAAGGTAAAGATAAGTCCTGTCTCACGTGCTTCTTTAAAAAAAAAAAAATTATAGCCTCTCTAACAAGAGGATTGAGTGATTAATTCATATCCTAATTCTGGGATTGGTCATCTAGTTCTGTAGAATCAGCAATTTCAAAATGCCATCATTAGCTCCATAATATTTCTATAAATCTTTATTTTATGAATAGGTACTGAATTTATATTATGCCCTAATGCATGGAACAGAGTTTGGTTTCACCTCATGACAGACAATTTCATATTAAAAGATAAACATTAACAATAAATAAAATATTAATTTTATATAGAAAATAAAACAATGCATTCAAGAAAACATATAATGCCCCAGAAGATTATACCTTGTTCCCCTATTTTTTGACCCAGAAACAGCACATTTTCTAATAATTTAATGGTGCAGATTTAATTTCTGTACTTTCTACCAAGAATTCAGGCAAACTATCCTTTTCCTTCAAGGGAAGTTACTGGTTAAACTGAAAATAATGACAGCCAAATTTTCAGTTATAGAGAAAAATAGTTACAAAGAGAAACTCAGCAAACAGCAATAAAGATTTTCCCATTTCTCAAAACCTTGACCAAGTGGGACTCTGTGTTTCAGATGAAAGGACCAAACCCTTCCATCTCTGCTCTGTTTTGAGTTACTACTCTTGCAGACTTTCTGGCAGTTTCAACTGGTTAAAAGATTTTTTTTTTTTAATTTCTTGGCAAAAATGTGTTTCATAATTGTTAACTATCACAATAACCCAAGATTTGAAGATCTCTGAGTTGCACAGCAAAGCAGTGGAGAAACAAAAGAAAACATTCTCTGTTACCTGGTGACCTTCCCAACTCACTGGATATTTTTGAGCCTCAGCTTTCCTCATCTACAAACCAGGATAAAAGCATCTGCTCTGCCTTGTTCTAGAGGTTTCTGAAAGGACTGAATAAAGTAGCAGGCATGAATGCTCCCTAAGACAAAGTGTTCAACAAATGCAGCAGTATTAATAATAGCAGCAAAAAAAAGTGATTATTAATGAAATGAAACATTTAACTGTAATTGGGCTTTCTAGGACTAGGATATTTTCAAAGAATTTTAAAAATTATAAAGGAAAAAGGGTGAGTGACTTTTCTAAAAGGTAACTTCAAAAACAAAAAACACCAACAATTCTGAGCAAAACAAGCCTAGAGCTGTCCTCTACCCAGGGACAGACATCAAAACATCACTACGTAATATCCTCCCATGGCAGTGCCAAAACAATAGTAGAATTTATCAACCTCTTGCATCTCTATTATTTAGGAAAAAAGTCCTCATGGCCTAGAGGCTAATGAAGGTATCTCATTACTAATTCTCACTGTGCAGTTGAAGGCCACTTTGCCTACTGAACAATCAACAAAGCCATTTCTAATTCGATATATGAAGTATCAAAAACATGGTAATAACTTCCAGTAACAATTTATACACACACAACACACATAAACAGACTCCATTTTTTAAAAGGAATATAAATATCTTAAAGCATTCTTTTAAATCTACAGGACCTTAATCCCTGAAGATAGCAATAAAAAGGGGGATTATTTGTGTAAATTGTACCAAAATAATGAGAGATTTCCAAGTTTGTGTTTGAAGTTCTTTAAACAAGGTGGTCTTTTTAGGGAGTCGAGAGATAAAGGCTTAAAACACTTTTAGGGACAGAACATTTGGTTGGCATTCTGCCACTTTCTACACCAGATAATTTCAGTCGCTGCTGTTTGTCTCATATGTTTTTTATTCTCCCTCTAGGGAAGTCAAGGCCTTTTCACTTGCAGGCAAATTTCACTGTACTTCTGCTAACTACTTTACAAGGTGATAAGCATTCACAAGAGGCTTTTATTAGACCAGTAGCAAAAGAAAAAGCTATGTGCACATATTTAGACAACATCTGTGAAATGGAAAACTCTAAACATATGAGAGTTCCATGTTAACCTACTAAAACTGCATATCCCATGGAAAATCTGGGGTAGAAAAAAGAAACAATAGCCTCAAATATAAACTGACTGTTTATTTTCCTTGCCTTCAACTCAACATAAGAGCTTGTTTAATTAACCATGTCAACTCCTGCATCTGCTAACCCACTGCCATCTGATTTTGCCCAGAGTATGTTCCACCGCCTCTCCCATATCACTTTTCCAAATGAGTTTTACAAAGCTAGAACAGAAACCCTTGCTTTTATCATGTTTCTTCCATTTGGTTCCACAAGTAGTGTCCCAAAGAAATAAATGGTCTGAACTCGATGGTACACTCAAACCATAGGGCAACTAAGCATTCAAATATGAGACCATTAGTTAAGATACAACTAAAGTTCAAAAGTATTATAGCCTATCCCTTCTCCAGCAGATTTTCCCAACCCAGGAATTGAACTGGGGTCTCCTGCATTGCAGGCAGATTCTTTACCAACTGAGCTATGAGTGATGCCCTAATCTAAGAAGGAAGAGAGTTATTATAAAGGTACCAGTCATGAAGGTACCCAGTCATGAAGGTTTTGAGGTAGGCCCTGGATTCCAGATAAGACTTGAATAAGAGGAGAAAAGAAACGGTCTGGGAAACGACAATACTGATCCAACATGACCAGCTTCCAGGGCTCAAAGGCACTGAAAAAGAGCTCTCTGACAAGGGGCAATGGCAAGTGTGGGGACACAGAGTATCTGTTAGAAATCACTGCACCAGACTAGCTTTCATACGTCATGAAGCCAAATAGACTCAGAGATGTTCAAGTCTGCTTCCTTTACTTGCAAGTTTATATCGTAAATCTAAAAAAATAAACTCTGCTTGTTTTGTGAAGACACAGTGCTTTTCCTGACAATGTAACTTTTCCCGACCTGTCCACTAGACTGTACGCTTACTGAGACTGAGTTCCACGTTATGCCCCCCAGAGGTTGGTTCCGGTGTCCAGGACAACAGCCGGATCCAAAATAAACGCTTCCTGAATGCTATGGCACAGAGTGGAGGACTAGGAAATGGACTTTGTTGGCACAGAGTGATGAATGTATAACCTCTGCCGGCTTGTCACTGACAGGGACATCCCATAAGGAGACCAGAACTTCTCAAAATAACATCTCAATGTAATGAGAAATCAGAAAGAAGCAACAGACATGAGTCTGAGTAAGCTGCGGGAGTTGGTGATGGACAGGGAAGCCTGGTGTGCTGCAGTCCATGGGGTCGCAAAGAGTCGGACACAACTGAGGAACTGAACTGAACTGAAGAAGCAACACACTCTCAAAAAAAAGACTTATGAAAGGCAAGCTGCTGCTGCTGCTAAGTCGCTTCAGTCGTGTCCGACTCTGTGCGACCCCAGAGACGGCGGCCCACCAGGCTCCCCCATCCCTGGGACTCTCCAGGCAAGAACACTGGAGTGGGTTGCCATTTCCTTCTCCAATGCATGAAAGTGAAAAGTTAAAGTGAAGTTGCTCAGTCGTGTCCGACTCTTCGAGACCCCATGTACTGCAGCCCACCAAGCTCCTCCATCCATGGGATTTTCCAGGCAAGAGTACTGGAGTGGGGTGCCGTTGCCTTCTCCGATGAAAGGCAAGCTACAGAATGGGAAGAAATGACTGCAAATCATATATCTGATAGACTTGAATCTAGACTATATAAAGAACTCATAACTCAATAATAAAAAGATAAATACGTTAAAAACAAGGAAAATATCTGAATAATCATTGGTCCAATGAAAAGAATAAACAAATGGTCAATAAGCACATGAAAAAAAATGCTCAACATCATTAGCCATCAGTTAAGTGCAAATCAAGCCATAATGAGCTACGAGTTCCTATCCACTAGGATGAGTACAATCAAAAGGATGGATATTAACAATTAATACTGACCAGGATAATTGAGAAATTGGAACTTGCACACTGCAGCTAGAATTGTAAAATGAGCCAGTCCCTTTGCAAAACAGTCTCAGTGAGGGAGTGAAATCGCTCAGTCGTGCCTGACTCTTTGCAACCCCATGGACTGTAGCCGACCAGGCTCCTCCATCCATGGGATTTTCCAGGCAAGAATACTGGAGTGGGTTTCCATTTCCTTCTCCAGGAGATCTTCCCAACCTAGGGATTGAACCCGGGTCTCTGGCATTGTAGGCAGACGCCTGAGCCATCAGGGAAGTCCGGAAACAGTAAAACAACAACAAAAAAAAACAGTCTGGAGTTTTTTCAAATGGTTAAACACAGAGTTACCATATGACCCAGCAAATCCACTGCTGGGTGTAGACCCAAGAGAAATGAAGACATAGCTACTCAAAAACCTGTACACAGACATTCAAAGCAGCAGTATTAATATTAGCCAAAAAGTAGAAATAACTCAAATGTCTATCAACTGATGAATGAATAAACAAAATGTGGTATAGTCATAAGATAGAATATTATTCAGTAACAAAAAGGAATGGAATCACCATACACGTCCCAACTTGGATGAACCTTGACAAGTAAAAGCAAAGGAACCAACCATGGTAAAAGAAGCCAGTCAGAAGAGATCAGATAGACTGCACGACTTCCCACAAAACAGAGACCTACAGGGACAGAAAGCATGGGGGAAGTGAAAAGCAGCTGCTACTGGGTAGAGAGTTTCTTTTTAGAGTGATGAAAAGTTTCTAGAATTGATTGTGTAACTATACAACAACTGCTCAACTCTGTGACTATATCAGTCAGTTAATGTTATAGTATGTGAATTATATCTCAATAAAGACTTTATTCAAAAAATATAGTTTCTGTTTCAGGTGATGAAAGAGTTCTGGAAATAGTGGTATTGGTTTCACATTATAAACCAATTAATTAATAACACTAAATTGTATATTTTAAATGGCTAAAATGGAAATTTTTCTGTCATATGTTATTTTACCACAATAATTTTAAGAAAACACTGCAGAATGGAAAAAAATAACTTTCTTTCTCCAGTTTTAATTATGAGTAGCTTCTTTCTTCAGTATAATCACTTTGTCCAAAGTAGGAAAATCCCACACATCTAAAATATTTTATCAGCCCATATATAGAGAGAGGGAAACTACTAACATGATTTTGGTGATTTTATTGAAATAAATCAATCAGCGTAACATTAAAAAATCGTAAAAGATATCAAAATCAAATGCATTCTTTTCAATTTTATAATTTATGAACTTTTTATTTGTGGTTCTTAAACCTTTAACACTTTTTGACAGATGATGCTTGCTATAACTGCCTTACTATTTTCTGTTATGGGGAAATAACTGACTATTATACTTCAGGTTTTAAAAGACAGGCATTTCTACTAACTATCCTTTGCTAATTATGTTGTGCTGGATTCTGCATATCATTTCACACTACATTTATCCTCCTACTTGGATTTTAGAGCAACTTATTTGTAAATAAGTGAACTTGTATATATTTCATTTTGACTCACCAGCGAAATCTGATTAAGTTGCTCCTAATCAATTCTATTATAGATAGATAAACAGAAATGCACACTGATGTGAGTAAACTAAAGATAATACTTAAGCACCTCTTTCAGATCTCAACAGGTATGTATCAACACATACACAGACATACAGACAGACCAAGGAAAAACAGCCTAGTGCATCCACTGTAAAAGTCATGTGAAAGGCAAGCGAGAGTCACGTCCAGCTCTGCGGCCCCATGGGCTATACAGTTCACGGAGTTCTCCAGGACAGAATACTGGAGTGGGTAGCCTTTCCCTTCTCAGGGATCGAACCCAGGTCTCCTGCACTGCAGGTGGATTCTTTACCAGCTGAGCCACCAGGGAAGCCCAAGAATAATGGAGTGGGTAGCCTATCCCTTCTCCAGGGGATCTTCCTGACCCAGGAATTGAACTGGGGTCACCTGCATTGCAACCAGATTCTTTACGAACTGAGCTATCAGGGAAGCCCTTTACAATAAATATTTCTCTGCAAGTCTTTTCCAATACACTGAGAATTATTGTTTTAACATGGCTGATTTTGAATGTAGAGTACTTTGATGGGTTTAGTTTCAAAACAAGCCTATGATGACAGAAAGAAGAGTAAATATTCTACCACCATATCGTTTTAAACAAAATAAAGCATCAATATCAGAGCTGGAAAAATTAAAGCACCAAACAACAGTACCTTTGTCACCAATCAAGCTTATTTTGGACAAATGAATACAGAATTTCAAATCTGTGATCATTCATATCTATATTCTTTTCACCTGACAATCTTGAAAACCACTTTACCTAAAAATTTGGGTCCCTAATGGTTGGCTCATTTATTAAAAAAATTAATCAATTAACCCTTTTTGTAAGTTGCAACTTATAAAAAGCACCTTGAGAAACAGAGTAAAAATACTGATATAAATTATGCCTTGATTAAAAAAATGTCATATTTATGAACATTTAAACAATATTATATATGATTTTTAAAAATCTCAATTTCTGTGATGAAAAAGAAATGCTAGTCTTTTTCAGATGAGGAAAAAAAAGACTGATAAACACTGGATGTAAGGGCCAGGAGACTCTAT
This sequence comes from Ovis canadensis, assembly GCF_042477335.2. Classification (NCBI taxonomy): domain Eukaryota; kingdom Metazoa; phylum Chordata; class Mammalia; order Artiodactyla; family Bovidae; genus Ovis; species Ovis canadensis. The sequence goes on along the minus strand of NC_091248.1, from coordinate 30,237,021 downwards.
AAATAACATTTGTAGTAAATTTTTAAGAAATGTATGGATTAAGTGCACACTCTATAAAAGATATTTTCTTAATCATTTTACATACCATTTACATCATTTCATTTAATCCTAACAAAAAATTTGTGCAGTAGGTATTCATTATGTACAGCCATTTCAAACATGGGAAATCTAAGGAAGAAGAGATTAAGGAGCTTGAACAATTGTGCAGGAGTAAGAAATAGAACTGGGACTGAATCCAAGCCCATGCTCTTTCCATTACACCATTCTTTCTTCCACTGGTAAACACTCTATCATTTACCAAGATAATTCAGTAGCATCAGCTATTACAACTGCAAACAGGCTCAGGGAATACCACACATTTTCCTGAAGTCTAATGGGCTCATCTATATTTACCCAGCTAGGAAGGGGAAATCACACTTTGGCACAGCAATCCTACTGTTTCAAGTTGGACACATCAGAACAAAGAAGTAAACAAAACTAAATCAAACTCAACCTTTTTAAAATTATTTTATTTTTTTACTTTACAATATTGTATTGGTTTCGCCATACACCAACATGAATCTGCCGCGGGTGTACATGTGTTCCCAGTCCTGTATCCCCCTCCCACCTCCCTCCCCATACCATCCCTCTGGGTCATAACTGGAGGATAATTACTTTACAATATTGTGATGGTTTTTGCCATATTCAGCCAACATGAATCAGCCACAGGTATACATAAACTCAACCTTAATATTCACATTTCTTCAGTTCAGTTCAGTTGCGTCCGACTCTTTGCGACCCCATGAATCATAGTACGCCAGGCCTCCCTGTCCACCACCATCTCCAGGAGTTCATTCAAACTCACATCCATCGAGTCAGTGATGCCATCCAGCCATCTCATCCTCTGTCGTCCCCTTCTCCTCCTGCCCCCAATCCCTCCCAGCATCAGAGTCTTTTCCAATGAGTCAACTCTTTGCATATTTCTTTATGTCCTACTAATCCAACCAGCAGAGGCAACTTAATAATAACACATGGAAAACAGGATGCCAATTTTATAAAAATAATTTCTACTTGGATTTTGCATGTTGTATATTTCCCATTCTGTATTTTGTACACATTTTTGAACAGGTCTTTTATTAGGTGTTTGTTTAAAAAACTGACTCTAAAAGGTCATCTCATTGGTTAATTTCATTTTTAAGTTACAGTGAGATTAATTTTTTGGATACAATATATTAAGAAGGCATTTTCTAGAGGAAAAAAAATATATGTACATTCATATATAACGGGGCTTCCCAGGTGGCTCTAGTGGTAAAGAACCCACCTGTCGATGCAAGAGACATGGATTCAATCCCTGGGTCAGGAAGATCCCCTGGAGAAGGAAATGGCAATCCACTTCAGTATTCCTGCCTGGAGAATCCCATGGATGGAGGAGCCTGGTGGGCTACAGTCCATGGGGTCACAAAGGGTTGGACATGACTGAAGCAAATTAGCAGGAACACATGCACAAGTGTATACCCCAACTATACAAGCATGGGCCTAATTCTTACTGAAACATTTTTTGCTTTCATAACACCTATTCTCCTCAGTATCTTCTCTTGACGCTGGCTGTTCGTTTTTGGTCCCTTCTGTGAGTGTCTTCTGTTATAGTAAAGTGGGAATTATTAGAGCTTGCTCGAGTCAGGTGCTGGGTTCTGTTTCTCAACATTTCCTCTGTAGGTGATCACATTCATTCACAAAGATGTAAACACCATCCAAACCCCGATAATCCCTAGATTTATACTATAAACCCAAACCTCCACCACTATATAAACGTTACTTTGTCCAAAAGCTGATTTCTTGATCTTTACCCCAAACCTGCTCCTTTCTTTAGACTTCTGTATGCTCTACCCTGAGGCTCATGTCATCAGACACTGGTTTAATTCTAGGAACCTCCTGGTCCCCATATATAATTCATCACCCTTTTCCCAGGGCAGTTCAGTCGCTCAGTCGTGTCTGACTCTATGTGACCCCATGGACTGCAGCTTGCTAGGCCTCCCTGTCCACCAACTCGCGGAAATTTTGCATTTTCCCAAATACATTCTAAATGTGTCCGCTTCTCTCCGTATCTACTGTCACTGCCCAAGTCACCACTGTCTCTCACTTGGGCCTTTTATTACTCCTCTAGGTTCAGGTGGCAGTAAAGAATCCGCCTGCCATTGAGAGATGCAAGAGACACGGGTTCAATCCCTGGGTCGGGAAGAAACCCCAGAAGAGGAAATAGCAACCCACTCCAGTATTCTAGTCTGGGAATCCCAAGGACAGAGGAGCTTCAAGGGCTACAGTCCACGGGGTCACAAAGAGTCAGTCATGACTTAGTGACTGAGCATGCAAGCGCACACACATATCCAACGGATTCTCCTCTCCAACAACTATGAGGTCTTTAAGTTAAGGCAAACAAAAAATCAGATACTATCATTCCTCTGATTAAAAATCCTTCAGTAATTTCCCCTTGCACTTTAGAATAAAATTCAAAAGACCAAGTCGCGTATATTCTGACCTGCCTATTCCTCTCCATCTTCATCCCAGTTCTTTGTTCCTATCTGTCCTCCAGGATATACTAGTCTTCTTTCCGTTCTTCCAGTAAGCCAAAATCCTTCTTGCCTCAGGGCTTTTGTACGCACTGGTTCCTCTGCCTGGAACCCTTTCCTCCACTTTTTGCCCAGCTAACTGACTTATCTTTCAAATTTCAGCAAAAATATCACTCCCCCTGAACTGCCTTCCATCCAAATTAAATTAGTTCTCCCTAGTGAATTCTCTCCCATAGCATTCTTTTCTTTTGTATATCATTCATTACAATTTTTAAGTAATAAATCTGTATGTGTATGAAAGTGAAAGTGAAGATGCTCAGTCATGCCCAACTCTTTGTGACCCCATGGACTGTAGCCTACCACGTTCCTCCGTCCATGGGATTTTCCAGGCAAGAGTACCGGAGTGGGTTGCCATTTCCTTCTACGGAAGATCTTTCCAACCCAGGAACTGAACCCGGGTCTCTGGCATTGTAGGCAGACGCTTTACTGTCTGAGCCACCAGGAAAGTATGTGTATGAACATATGTGTCTGAACACGTGTGTGTGTGTATGTGCATATTAAATGCCTGCCTCTTCCACTAGGTTTCAAAATTCATGAAGGCAGGGACCATGTCTATCTTGGTCACCTCTGCATAGCCAGCACTTTGCGTGGTACTGGCACATAATGGGTGCTTTATAAATATTTGCCGAATTAATTAATGTCTCCTTCTCTGCCAATACTCTGTTCCTGAAAGCAACCATTTTAAGAGTTTCTTTTTTATCTTTCCAGATACGAAAAAGTAAAAGTTACTCAGTCATCCCCAACTCTTTGTGACCCCATGGACTGTACAGTCCATGGAATTCTCCAGCCCAGAATACTGCAGTGGGTAGCTGTTCCCTTCACCAGGAGATCTTCCCACCTCAGGTATTGAAACCAGATCTCCTGCATTACAGGCAGACTCTTTACTAGCTGAGCCACCAGGGAAGCCCCCAGATATGAAAACACATGATTAAAGGGCAAAGAGTTCAAACATGAACGCATCTTAGTATGTTTTCCTAGCACGAATTTTTACACTTGAATTCAGTTCAGTTCAGTCGCTCAGCCGCGTCCAACTCTTTGTGACCCCATGAACCGCAGCACACCAGGCCTCCCTGTCCATCACCAACTCCTGGAGTTTACCCAAACCCATGTCCACTAAGTTGGTGATGCCATCCAACCATCTCACCCTCTGTCATCCCATTCTCCTGCCCTCAGTCTTTCCCAGCATCAGGGTCTTTTCAAATGAGTCAGCTCTTTGCATCAGGTGGTGAAAATACTGGAGTTTCAGCTTCAACATCAGTCCTTTCAATGAACACCCAGGATTGACCTCCTTTAGGATGGACTGGTTGGATCTCTGTGCAGTCCAAGGGACTCTCAAGAGTCTTCTGCAACACCACAGTTCAAAAGTATCAACTCTTCAGTGCTCAGCTTTTTTTTATAGTCCAACTCTCACATCCATACATGACCACAGGAAAAACCATAGCCTTGACTAGACGGACCTTTGTTGGCAAAGTAATGTCTCTGCTTTTGAATATGCTATCTAGGTTGGTCATAACTTTCCTTCCAAGGAGTAAGCGTCTTTTAATTTCATGGCTGCAATCACCATCTGCAGTGATTTTGGAGCCCAGAAAACACTTGAATTAAATCTAATAAAAATAGTTCTAGAAAGATAATTAAAGAGAAGTCGGAGAAGGCAATGGCAACCCACTCCAGTGTTCTTGCCTGGAGAATCCCAGGGACGGGGGAGCCTGGTGGGCTGCCGTCTATGGAGTCTCACAGAATTGGACACAACTGAAGCGACTTAGCAGCAGCAGCAGCAGCAGGGCCTATATAATAATTAAAAGATAGTGTAAAACAAAAAAAAGAAAAAGTTGAGATTTGAGTACAAAAAGTACATGCTACATAGAAAGAAGCCATTACCATGTAGACGTTTAACACAGCAATAAAATTTTGCTGAGCATCTATTATTATGTACCAGGTCATGTGGCTCATGTCCATAATGGTTTACCAGCAGCATTTTATCACTAAGTTTTGTTTTTTTAATTTTAAATTTATTCACTTCTTTAATTGAAGGATAACTGCTTTACAGATATCACTAAAAGTTTTAAAAGGGAGGTGGTAAGAAAGATTTCTTCAATAAAACTGTATTATTAAGTGGTTAATTGAATTACAATAAAAAGAAAATATTCAGGAGTAGAAAAAAATAATTTTGCCATTTCACAAAGGTGTTGAATTTCTAACAAGTTGATTTTACAGCCTTATACGTAGTAGTCCCGCTTTCAGAAGAGATACATGTTTCACTCAGTCCTTATATCAAAGATAATTAACTGAAAAATCCAAAATTGTTTTTTAGCAAGCCAACAGTTTCACATTTATTCAAGTTAGCACTGTCCCACAGGCAGAGAGAATCTGAACTGTCATTCTTACGTGTTTTGTTTAATTGAAGTATATTCTAATTGTGTTTTAATTCACTGCATTAAAAAATCTTTTCAAAAAAAAAAGGAAAACCTCCCACTTTATTTGTCCTTGCACTTAAAAAGAATTCAAAGTTCTCCTACCAAGTTCAACACCTGGGGAAACTTCATTAAGCGCTTTTCCCTGAAATTACCACTTCATGGTGCAAAATAGAGGCTTTATAACCTGAAGAAGTTAATGTGATGTGCACCGCTGCTCAGGGACTCACAGTGCACTGGGAAACACCGCTGTGCTATTAGGTTAATTAATGTTTCCATCAAATGAATGGAGTGCAAAAAAAAAAAAAAAATCCTGCCCGAAAGTCTGTGTTTAAACGAGGAGAAACAATGAATTCTTGATTCGATATTACCTGAGGAAGACTTTTGATTTCTACTCTCAAACTGTCTTTAATTCTGACAGCTACATGTCAAAACACAAATGGACGCTGGATAACATCCAAAGATACTAAAATGATTAAGAAATCTGTTGGATGCTATATACCGTCAACTGTGAAAACTGTTACGACACTTGAGGATGGAAGGGAGATGTAAACGGCAGGCTATAAGAGTATATGATGTCATGAGCTGTTATGAAGGGTATGTCCTACTTGAACTTGGTCACCAAATTTCAAAATTCTAGAATGTAAGATCTTTACAACAAGGAAAATACCAACTTACATTTTGAAATAATTTAAGACACAGTATTATTTTAAGCTGCGGGGAGAAATCATCAATCTTGTAAGAACTGGTATAAAACTATAATAGTTTGAAGGAAGAGTTGGGTGATTTGTATACATTTTGTGGACTTAAAAGTAATCTTGAACTGTTAAAGGTTGTTATTACAAACAGTAGTCATAAATTCACACAAAACATCCTTTGAGGTGAATGCAAAAATATATAGGTTTGGACCAGGCTCCCCGTCCCTGGGATTCTCCAGGCAAGAACACTGGAGTGGCTTGCCATTTCCTTCTCCAGTGCATGAAAGTGAAAGGTGAAAGTGAAGTCGCTCAGTCATGTCCGACTCTTAGCGACCCCATGGACTGCAGCCTACCAGGCTCCTCCGCCCATGGGATTTCCCAGGCAAGAGTACTGGAGTGGGGTGCCATTGCCTTCTCCAAGGGGCTGATGACCAGTTTTCAAATGAAAGCTTTAGCCTCCTGCTCAGAACTTCAAATCTGCCTTCTGCCTTGAAAGTAGGAGCAATTCTAGGTTTCAAGAATTTTTGGCAATCAAGGGCCTTTTTTTTAAGCAAAAAAGGGGGTTCACTGTATAATAATGAGATGCTAAACAGTCTCGACTTATTTAAGCTACCGGCCTATTTTTCCCACTGACACAGGAACTAAGAAGTTTACTCAGGTTTCTCTTGGGGCAAGTCCTGGCTAACCTTCGCTGCTTCCCTTTGTAGAGAGAAATATATAGAATATGAACTTGACTAAGTTTCTCCAATCAATGAATGGCAAGCTGGATCATTTTTTCTACTCTTCATGAATTCATCATCAATCCAGAGTGCCAATTTTAAAAGTTCTATAATTTCCCTGAATATATAGACATATCTTGATTCATACAGAATGACAGTTTTCCTTTGTTAAGTGTAATTTTTAAGAAAAACGAAGTGGTTTTTAATCCTACTGTAAATATCTAGGTTTCCTAAAGGTACTGCTTGACTCGCTATGTCATTAGGAATACCAATCTGCTTCTTTGACAAAACTGATCTTGAAGAGTCTACGTTTTGACAATATTTCTGACTGTTTTTAGAAAGCAAAGGTGCCAAGGTCAAACCACACAGCCTAGGAGTCAATAATCAGTTACTTCAAAGACGTATTTGTTGAGCTACTGATGCTTGCTACAAAGAACTGTCTCATTTTTTTGAGCACAATATGAAAGGGCAGGTATTAAGAATGAGGACAAATGCCAAATCCCACTTGGGGTTACAGCAGCTGACTGACAATATGGTGAATGTCACAGGGACCAGGCAAAGCAATGATCGTGAGATACAAACTGACTATATGATTTAAACCCTAAATGCCTGCTGAGACAGCAATTCATTACTAAGTATTTACAGGGTCTCACCTGCGGTCTATAAAATTAGAAGTTTGATATTTTAACAAACCACACTAACTTTATATTTTAAAAACACATTAATCTAAGCTATTACTATCAGTTATTACCTAGGTATTCCTATTAACTATGTAATAACTTTAGGTATACCTTAATACCTATGTAATAAACAATACCTAATTCATTTTAAAAGTTTATGATTTGCTCAGATATTGTGCCTGAATAATGGTGCTTAGAAGTAAAAATAATTTCTTAGCCTTTCCCCTAAAAGTTCTGCCAGTTATTTTAGGAATCCGAACAATAAGATTTTATTTTCTGTACCCTGTCTCCTCCTTTTTAGTTGCTTTCTGTCCTCTATCTCACCTGGGAATGTTGACCCTGAAGCCAACAGCTTGACCTTTGGCAGCTACCACCTAATTCCAAATGCGTCATATCAGGGCAACTGCCCACAGCAGGTGTACAAGAAACACCAGCACTTTACATCAAGGGTAAAGACAGTATCATTGTTAAGTATTAGCGCCATCCCAGAGTAGATTAAGAGCCAGTGGTTCTGACCTGCAGAAAAATAGGAAAGCAGGAAAAACACAGAAAAAAATGCCTATGTGCTTTGTTGCTAAGTAGCTACAGCTCTAAGAGTCACTCAGAAAAAGGGCAATTGATTGCTAAAGCTAAAGCAAGGAAATTTTCTTGATGCAGAGCATTTGGTTACATAACCATAAACCAAAGCATATTTGGTTACAAGGACAAACAGAGTTCATTTATATTCAATGCTTAATGGAAGTTTTTATATATCCATATCATTGTGTAATACTTTAATATTGATGCAACAGCCCAGTGTTGATTGACCTTGAACAACAATCCATTAAATATCACCAGGTCCTGCTTGAACCAGTGGTTAGCGTCAAATACTACCCTGGGGTGTCCAACTCAAACAGAGATGATTTAAACTTTACGGCTTGATGAATACAGCAATGGTTTATTTTTTGGCACTAAGGGCACAAGGAGAACAAGCTTCTGTTTTGTTTGTTTCAAATTCAGCAAGTCAGATCCCCTACTGGAAAAGTTTCAAAAAGTGTATTAAATTCTTCCAATGCTTATACTTGGCCTTGGTCAGATGTTAAACATCTTCAAGAAACCAGATTGATCATTTCAATGGCTAACTACTATTTAACATTCTATAGACCCTTTTATCAATTCAGATAACTGTAATCTTGTATGTTGCAAATACATTTTTTCTATTAGTTTGGCTTTAGAATCCATTATCTCAATTGTTAACAAGAAAAACTGGGTAACACTGTCGCTGTGTCTTAAAGTGACAAATTAAGACAAACTTTTATTAACATTGGATTTTCCATCACTTAAGTTCCTTAAAGACTCAGTATATGCAACTGCTAGTCTGTTTTTAACATATATTATCTCATTCAATCTTTATGACAATCTGATGAACTACGCATTGCTATTTCATTTGACAGATAGGAAAACTGAGGTATAACGATAGTAAGTGACTTGCTTAGACTAAGAACTAATTAATGTTATGTGAACTAGATCTGGACTCAGGTCTAATGAGCTCCAGAGGTCGAGATCCTGGTCATTAGGGTAGACTGTTTTTACTCGGCTCTCCCAACCACACTTCACCAAGAGAACTGCAGGAAATTTCAATTAGCCAAAAGGATTACTCAGGTTAGGTCTCTACCCAGCATGAAGGACCATTCACTAAGGAAAGCCTGGATTGAACCCCAAGATGAGTTCTGTAAGTCAAACTCATAGATGTTTACTGAGCGTGTGCAAAAGAGGCAGAACCAAAGAAACAGACCTCATTTCAAGACAAAGAAAATATTCAGGATTAGTTTAAAAGCAGCAAATGTACTAATCTTATTAGCATGTTTCTACATTTTATCTTAAAATCTGGCTACTATCAAATGATGCTCCCTGTCCACATTCCTCATTCTAAAGTTACTATATAGAAAGAGACAATGACCAGCTTTAAAGAGACCAATTCAGCAAAAACTTACAAGTCAACAAAGCGAAAGCAATTATTTTCTGACAGATGAAAATTTAGGCTAAATGAAAACTTAATAGATCTGAGTGTATACATTCAAATAAAGGTACAACCATCGGTGTGTCATCAAAAAAAATAAGTAAAACCGTCACAGGAGAAATCAAATAATACTGAGTATTTCCCACTGATTTTACTTTTCATCTATACTGGGGTGGTGGTTGTTTGCTCCAGGCTTCTGAGCCCACAGCATGACTTGAACATTATTTGCTCTGGAGATTAAGTCATGGACAAAACAAAGGCCAGGTTCAAGAACTGGTGGTAGGCTTGGGCAGAAACCTTGGCCGTTGGCTGGAGGGAAGCAGAAATTGTGACTGAGTGAGTACCCATTCTGCGCCCAGTGCTGGGCTGAGTACTTTACATTAAGTTATTGGATCTAAATATCTCAGCAGCCCTTCTGAGACCACGTCATCCTCCTCCTTTCACAGCCAAGGAAACTGAAGCCCAGAGAGGTTCATTATCTCACCACTGTCCCAGTGGGCAAACAGCTGAGATGCGACTTCAGATGTCTGACTCACTAAAGAATGGGGTTCCCCCCAGGTGAACATATAAAAATTATATATATATTTCAGTAGAGTCCCTTGGACAGCAAAGAGATCAAACTAGCCAATCCTAAAGGACATTAACCCTGAATATTCATTGGAAGGGCTGATGCTGAAGCTCCAATACTTTGGCCACCTGATGCAAAGAGCCAACTTATTAGAAAAGACCCTGATGCTGGGAAAGATTGAAAGCAAGAGGAGAAGAGGGTGACAGAAGATGAGATGGTTGGATGGCATCAATGACTCAATGGACATGAGTGTGAGCAAACTCAGGGAGACAGTGAAGGACAGGGAAGCCTGGAGTGCTATAGTCCATGGGGCTGCAAAGAGTCAGACACAACTTAGTGACTAAACAACAACAGTATATATATACATTTTGTAAACTTAACTCCTTTTTCTCCAAAAATGAGAAGATTCTGCTTTATAGAAGCTAGAGGGCAGGGGCAGGACCCAGCTCACGGAAAGGAACACCCTCAGGAACGAGGCAGCCGGGAAACTAGCAACCTGACCATCTCCAGCCACCCTAGCTGATCTCAGTTAGTTTCCTACCTCCAGGGAATGGAAAGTTACCAGGGCTGTGGGCAGCCACTGAAGCCAGGGTGCAACAGTCCTGGACGCTCTGGTGGAGGATGACCTTTGCCTTCTGAATTGTGGGAAAGCTCAGAGATGCCGTGACTCCCACCTTAACACAACGAGGCATGCGTCTACTGCTTCCCGTTTCGCCCTGTCACTCTACATGAAGACATTAAGAATTTTTGATTCTGAGGAAGAACTCTTCAAAAAAAATAATATTTGGAAGAGACATTGACAGGAACCGGATTCGATGAGGAAAAGCATGTTCTGTGAAATGAAAACAAGTAAACGAGAGCTATCATGCACATTGATAAGATAATTTGAAAAGCAAAATGGAATAAAATAAAGACAACCAGATGTTTGGAAGTACTGAGTGAACGTATGCCATGTAAATAAGCAGAACTCCTCCATCCAAGGATATTTAGAAACTCAGCAAATGAAGAACCATTTAAATCCACCTCCATCAAACTGGGAGGTGGGAAAACTGGAGCCATAAGCCAGAGACCCATGGTTTAGCACAACAGTTGGAACTTACGAGGAAGAAACGTAGCAATACTACAACTGAACTACAAAATTCCAAAGCGATCGGTCTCAGAAAGAAGATGGAACCAGAAGACATGGCTTCAAAGAGCAAATTTTTCACCTCAGAGTGAGCTGGGTTCACCTGGGAGAGATGACTAACTGATATCAGGACTTAAGTGCAGCCTGAACTACTAACAACACTGAAAACTCCAACTGCAATCGGGAGAACCTTCAGTCCAAGAGAAGGCACTGAAATCACTGGGACGCAATGCTCAGAAGACAATCCTCTCTCACTCAGGGACAGAGCACTTGGTAATAAGGGTCACAGCTTTGCCTCTCCCAGGAGACACAAAGGTTTTATCTGAGGCAGCAATTCTCTAATCATGCAAAGATAATGAGAGAGTTACTCCTAATGACCAGCACAAACTCGCAGGAACATGACTCCTAGGGCAAAAATTCCACGGGAGCTAATTCATGGGCATTACCACGTCGTCCTAAATCGAGTGAGACGAGGCTTTAGGGAGACTAGGAGCAAGACTTCTGGGGTCATCAAAACCAAAACTGACTTTGTAAGAATTAATTCTGAAGACATTCATCTACAATTCATATCGGATTCAATTCTGGAGATTTCATATCTGCAAGATCTTCCCTACTTGCTAAGAAATGTGTACAACAAAGTGGACTTGGACTAAAAATGTGTTGAAATCTTTAGTCTTCAGTACAGATTATATATTTTTATTATATATTTTAAGGTACAATAGGTACAAATATATTGTCCCTTGAAAAACTACCTTTACCTTATACTATTCTTTCCTTCCAATCTGATGCCTTGATAGGTTATTTCCAGCTATAACATCTGTGCCCAAGAGTGGTATGCTACCAACCACCCAAAATCAACTCTCCTCTGTGACTGACCTTGTAACAAGATTCATTTAAGGTACAATCTCTCTTCACGGACAAATCATTGTCTATCAAACTTTATTTGATGTATTCCTGGAAAATTTTTTTTTACATTATTGGTCTTATGAAACCCAAGTGTTCTATGAAAGAAACTACAAAAATAACACCTCCCTATTCACAACATACTCATTAAGCATACTTTTTATGAATATAAGTACAACATCTCATAATCTTATATTTACTATGTAACACAATTCAAACTAAATTCAAACACTTTTTGAGATCAGAGTCTTAGGTCTGGGGGGACAGCATGGGGTAGAGCATTTGACAGTAGATTCTTAGGTCTTAGCTATCTCCTAAACACTGTGGGAGACTGCAAAGCATTTTTAATTCATGCATTTGGGATTCAAACTATTGCTTTTTGGATGAAAAAATAAACTGGCCTATTTTGCTTTAATAACCAAAAGATTTATCATAAGGTGTGCGTGCGCATGCTCAGTTGCTCACGTCATGTCTGACTCTTTGTGACCTCATGGACTGTAGCCCACTAGGCTCCTCTGTCCATGGAATTCTGCAGGCAACAATATTGGAATGGGTTGCATTTTCTTCTCCAGGGGACCCAGGGATTGAAATCGTGTCTCCTACACTGGCAGGTAGATTCTTTTACCACTGAGCTACCTGCTGCTGCTGCTACTAAGTTGCTTCAGTCATGTCCAACTCTGTGTGACCCCATAGACGGCAGCCCTCCAGGCTCCTCTGTCCACAGGAGGCAAGAATACTGGAGTGGGTTGCCATTTCCTTCTCCAACGCATGCATGCATGCTAAGTCACCTCAGTCGTGTCAGACTCTGTGTGACCCTATGGACAGCAGCCCACCAGACTCCTCTGCCCACGGGATTCTCTAGGCAAGAACACTGGAGTGTGTTGCCACTTCCTTCTCTGACTGGGAAGCCCCATATCATGAGGATTAATGGAAAAACTAAAAAGCCTGAAATTGAAGGAAGTAATAGGTAACTCTTGTGTTTTTAATGAGGGAGAATGGAAAAATAACGATCATTAAATCCTTTAAGGCTAGGCATTTGGTTTCAGCACGCTGTGGTGCCTGCTAAGTTGCCTCAGTCTCATCCAACTCTGTGTGACCCCATGAATGTAGCCCACCAGGGATTCTCCAGGCAAGAACACTGGAATGGGCTGCCATTTCCTTCTCCAGAGGATCTTCCTGACCCAAGGATCGAACCTGTGTCTCTTATATAACCTATACTGGGAGGCAGGTTTTTTTTTTTTACACCAAGAGTGACACCTGGAAGCCCCAATGCTCTGGTGAAGAGCTTCAATTTAACCATATTCCTCATGCTTTTGAGTATCTATGCTGAAACTTCAAATATATGGTAATGTTTATATATGTTTACATATAATAAAGAATAACAAATCTTTTGACTTTACTTAGATGAAAGCCAATTAGGAGAGAGATTTAACTCTGGAAAGTAAAAGCACAAAAATGTAGCTTAGTTGAATAGGGAAGGTAATTTTCAAAGCATAATCTTCCTACTTTCATGAACTTCTTAAAGGTTCACCTCTAAAGGCCTTAAGTTAAAATTAAAAAAAAAAAAAATTCTTAGTGATAATTAAGGCTACCTACAACTCCAAGCTACAGGAACCAGAGAATTTCTTGGAACTGAGAGGAGACTCACACCCACACTAGGGTAAATCTAATGGTTCAATTTTACTCCACCTTCCCCAGAGCTCACAAACGCAGACTCGGCTCAGAGACTCCACGAGCTAACAACAGAGGTTCCCTAGGATTACAGGGCAGGGGACAGTATCTCAAAAGGAACGCTGTGCTCTGCTCAGTCGTGTCTGACTCTTTGAGACCCCATGGACTATAGCCCACCAGGCTACTGTGTCCATGGGATTTTTCAGGCAATACTGGAGTAGGTTGCTATGCCCTCCTCCAGGGGATCTTCCCGACCGGGGACTGAACTCATGTCTCCTGCACGGCAGGCGGATTCTTTACCACTGTGCCACCTGGGAAGCCCCTCAAAAAGAATGCTGTAAGTTAAGCCAACAGTTCTACAGTTACTTTATAATAACGTTGATAATAACAACGTGGATCAAAAGATTTTTTTTAAGGTAGAGAAGAACAACCCTATCCTTTGGAATTAAAGCAGAAACTGCAAGATCTTAACTAGTAATATAGCAAAAAAGAAAGAAAGAAAAAGGCAATTATAACTCTTAGAAAATGCAAGGAAATGAAAAGCTCAGAATTATCTAAAAGAACCAGAAATTACACTCACATTTTCTTCTCTAAAGAGAGATATTCATATTATGGATGATGGAAATTTCTATTTTTATCAAAAAGTGGGAAATCTGCCTTGGTCTGTTATATCTGAATTCAAGATAGTTTCAAGCTACTCACACAAATGAAATATATTAAGCACATAAAATACGTAAGTATAAACAATTCATATACTTTTATAAAGATTCTTAAGAAAGGTTCAGAGACAGAGTTGAAAATTATGACGGTGTTACAGCAGAACATCTAACTTCAACTGGCATGAATGGCTAGTAGCAAAAACTGCGCTGGGATTGATTCTGCACAGTGGGTGGTGACAATCCAGCCTATGTATGCACAATTACCACACATTGCTCTCTTTTCTATGTAGCATCTATTTCGTGTGACCACCTTAATCTCAAAACATGAGCAATGTCTATTACGAACCACAACTCTAATTGAGGAATATGAAGTTTACACTGGTGTGCTCTGTTTTCCATAATAGCAGCTGTCATGACTAGGGGAAAGATGTCCTCACTAAACCAATAAATAAAATCAGCAAAGAAAATGCATCAGTGAAGCAACCAAAATGTCAGCCCACATATAGCTTAGAAATGTCTTCAAAACTCAACAGCAAGACCAATGACGTTCTTTCTGAGGTTTAACTTGGCACTGGGCTGATTACCCAGGGACTGGAGTTTCCTGCCAGATGAAGAACAAACATACCAACTGGGTATGGTGTGCTACTTGCTGCTGTTTGTTAAAAAACAATGCCGAACTGCAACATTCTTTGTCTCCCCCCACCAAATGCCTGACATTTCTGGCTTAAGACCTTTTAGGTCTAATAAATAACTCCATTTCTAACGACAGAGGTTTCTTTCACTGATGGATTTATTAAATAAATAAGCAGTTCATCGGTTTACAGAATGTGTTATTTCACACAATTTAATATGAAAGAACTGGCAGGTGGTACTATAAGAACCATCAGTAGTAGGAACTGTTTCATAGATGACCAACTTAATCTACATCTGGAACACTGCCACCCTTTATGAGGTTTTTTCCATATAACACATTCAGAGTTTTAGTGATCGTCTACTCAGGGTGTTTATGAAATCCTTGTGCAACTTTCGGCATGACCTATCCCACTGAACTATATTTTATGGGACTGTGTTAAAACTGCTGTGTATTCATCCGGACCACATTCTTTAAAGGAACTTCAAGCCAGGATCATGAGTGCAATTTATGAAATCACTCAGCAGCAGCTGGAGAATGTTTTCAATGAGGTGGAAAATCAGACTGAAGGTTGATCACCAAAAAATGGTGGCTATGTTGAAGTCTATAAATTTAAACGGCAGAGTTAAAGTCTTATTCACACTGATTTAAGTAATTTTTATTTTTTTTTCTGACACAAATACAACAAAGATAAAGATTTAATGTTAACGTGGAAATTTTTTTTAAATACCCAATATGGCTATGATGTTATACATTTCTGTTAGAAATTTTATTATTTTTCCCATGTCAGAAGACTAACAGCAACTCATTAGAAAATGTTTTACAGCATCCTAAAGAGCTAAAGTATATTTTAGAGATCATTGGTTCTCCAATTGACCTAGACCATATCTGTAAAAGTGTATTATTTATAAAGATGCAATTTTATAAGCAAACCATTTCCTAATGGGTTGTGAAAGGAGAAAAATCAATGCAAGAGAGAGATTGGTTAACATGTTAAAATATGGCTGGATGCAACTAAGAAAACTGGATTTGATCCTGGAACAAAAAAAGGACATTAGGGGACAAACTGGTAAAATCCAGATAAAGTCTGTGGTTTAGTTACTAGTTTTATACCAATGTTAACTTGGGGCTTCCCTGGCGGGTTAGTCAGTAAGGAGACTGCCTGCAGTGCAGGAGACCTGGGTTCAATCTCTGGGTTGGGAAGATCCACTGGAGAAGGAAACGGCAACCCACTCTAGTATTCTTGCCTGAAGAATCCCAAGGACAGAGGAGCCTGGTGGGCTACAGTCCATGGGGTTGAAGAGTCAGACAAATCCAATTTGTATCCACAGTTCAAATCCTTCTACCACACTTTTCCTGATTTTGATATTTTTATCTTTAAGACTTCTTTCATACATTCTAACAGACCCTTAAGAAATATTCTGAATCACTAATCAAATAGTATACTTTAAACTTGGTCTAACATGCCACTCCATAGAAGATAAATAGTCTTTAAAAATTTTTTTCCTGAGAAGTCTTTTTTATATTGGGCCAGTTGCTACAAGCCATGCAGGACGATGGTAATTTTGTTGTAGTGCTAGCATGGACTAAAACAAGTAGCTTATAAACAGGCAATTGAGCAGAATTCTGGGTTCAATTACTATGACCAAATTAAACACAGTACCTATGGGTCTTGACATAATACTCTAAAATGTAAAATGACATGATCCTCTTGGTTCCACCTCTATCAGTATCTCTAGCAGCAGTTTCTTCTCCTTTCACCTTTGTTGTTCCTAGGCTCAGCCTGATTCATCACTGCCTGATTAGATCACTGCAAATGGCTCCCCAAAATCCTTTGTGTCTTGAACCTATTTCCTCTACAGACCATGTCCTATACGGCGACCATAATGCTGTCCTTAAAACATACTTGGGACTTCCCTGGTAGTCCAGGGGCTAAGACTCCACACTTCCAATGCAGGGGGCCAGGGTTTGATCCCTGGTCAGAGAACTAGATCCCACATGCTACAACTAAGACCTGGGGCATCCAAATAAACTAAAAACAAACAAAAACATGTATTTGATCATTTCACTCTGTGCACACAGGAAGAAAAGACTAAGTATTTGAAAATCAAAGTTCAACAACTTTAGTAAAATATTCAGAGACCGAACGCCCGCTCCCACTGCTGCCCTTTGTCTGGTCCCAACCACCTTTCAGGTAGCACTTCTCAGTACATTTCATCATTTGCTCTGAAAAGCATCACCTTTCACTTATCTGCTTAATATTTCTTAAGCTTGGAACTGATTGCTTTCTCACCCAGTTTTGTTTTCAAGAGAAAATTCATGCTTGACAGGATGACAATGGTCCCACCACTTCATGGCAAATAGGTGGGGAAACAGTGACAAACTTTATTTTCCTGGGCTCCAAAATCAGTGCAGATGGTGACTACAGCCATGAAATTAAGACATGCTTGCCCCTTGGAAGAAAAGCTATGGCCAATCTAGACAGCACATTAAAAAGCAGAGACATTACATTGCCAACAAAGATCTGCCTAGTCAAAGCTATGGTTTTTTTAGCAGTCATGTATGGATATGAGAGTTGGACCATAAGGAAAGCTGACAGCTGAAGAATTGATGCTTTTGCATTGTGGTGTTGGAGAAAACGCTTGAGAGTCCCTTGAAATGCAAGGAGATCAAATCATTCAATTACAAAGGAAATCAGTCCTGAAGATTCACTGGAAGGACTGATGCTGAAGCTCCAATACTTTGGCTACCTGATGCGAAGAACTGACTTGTGGGAAAAGACCTTGATGCTGGGAAAGACTGAAGGCAGGAGAAGGGGACAACAGAGGATGAGATGGTTGGATGGCGTCACTGACTCGAAGGACATGAGCTTGAGCAAGCTCCGGGAGTTAGTGATGGACAGGGAAGCCTGGTGTCCTGCAGTCCACAGGTCACAAAGACTCAGACACAACTGAAAGACTGAACTGAACTGATGATGATAGCACATGTCTACTTTCTAAGCCCAATCAGAACAGGTCACTCAGCTCTGATCAGGACTGGAGGAGGAGAGAGACTGACATCCAGTGCACCTCTGAAGAGGTCAAATATGACAATGTAGGCAATTTTTTTCTCTATAACAGGAATGAACTAGCTGAGTATGGATGCCATTAAAAATAAGTAGGTCTAAAGTTAGAGAAGGGAAAAGAAGTTGGGATGAGACAAGATCGTCTGCTTAGCAAGAGGGCTAGGAGAAGGCTCAAGAAGAGGTGAATCAGTCTGTCAGTCTCTGAGGGCACATTAGCTCAGTGGTTCTAACCTTGGCTGAACACTGGAATCACCTGGGAAGTGTCTCACCAAGTGAAATGTACTCTAGGACAATCACATCAGAACCTTTAGAGGTGGAATGCCGGTGGGAGCGTTCCCTCCTCTGCAGTTTTTTAGAAGAGTTCCAGAAGGAGAGGTGTTAACTCTTCTCTAAATATTTGATTCAATTCACTGTGAAGTCATCTGGCCCTGGACTTTTGTCGCTGGAGACCACATGGCCGAGTAATCCCAATCCTGGGCATGTATCCAGAGAAAACTAACATGCATGCCAATGTTCACTGCAGATTTCTTTACAACAGCCAAGACAGGGAGGCAACCCAAACGTCCACTGACAGGTGAATGGATAAAGACACTGTGGTACATATACATACAATGGAATATTACTCAGCCATATAAAAGAATGCCATTTGCAGCAACATGGATGGACCCAGAGATGATCAGACTAAGAGGAGGAGGTCAGACAAAGACGAATGCTATATGATATCACGTATATGTAGAATCTAATTAAAAATGATACAAAAAACATCTACAAAACAGAAACAGAGCCACAAATGTAGAAAATAAACTCACAGTTATCAGAGGAAAACGGAGAAGAGATAAACTGGGAGACTGAGAGTGATATACACACACTACTATATATAAAGCAGACGACTAGGAAGGACCTACTGGATAACACAGGGAACTCTACTCAAGACTCTGTGATGACCTACGTGGGAAAAGAATCTAAAAAAGAGTAGACATATGTGTACGTACAACTGACTCACTTTGCTGCACATCTGAAATTAACACTGTAAATCAACTATATTCTAATAAAAAAGAACATTTATCTTCAAAAAAAAAAAACCCCACTCTTTACGGGTGGAACCAAGGCAGTGGTACGTTTAAGAACACCTTCAGGTAACTCCAGCATATAGTCAAGGCTGACATACACTCTGTTAACACAAAGCTGATGAGAAAGGACCAAAAAACAGAGATGACATTTCAGACAATTAGAAAGCAACAATGCATTATAGTTCCCATACACGTAGCTATAATTTTCTTCCAGTACTCTTAGTAGCCTGAGAGTAGGGGCAGATAAACGGAAAGGTTGACTTTATCCAGAGCTAAAAACAGACAGAGATCAAAATAACTGGGAGACTTAATCTCACAAGACTGCAGTGATTGACCACAGGGTTCAAGCTAGATAAGTCAGAAAGTCACTGAAGCAAAGCTTTCAACCAGTTAGATGAGCAAGCAGGAACAGTGGCGTGAAACAGGGACACACGACATCAAAGAAGAGAATCCCGGGGTTTAAGATTTAAGATTTCTGAGGATGCATCACTCTGAGTGATCATATAATCAAGAGCAAGGCCACAACAGAGAACTACTCTGTAGAAAAGGAAGGTCATCAGCATAAAAAGTCTTTGGAGGACAAGGGACTGAGGTGAGGGTGTTAGCTGGGGCATCACCATGACCATTAGACTTCCTAAGAGAGGTAATGGCACCCCATTCCAGTACTCTTGCCTGAAGGATCCCATGGGCGGAGGAGCCTGGTGGGCTTCAGCCCATGGGGTCGCTGAGAGTTGGACACAACTGGGCGACTTCACTTTCATTTTTCACTTTCATGCATTGGAGAAGGACATGGCAACCCACTCCAGTGTTCTTGCCTGGACTATCCCATGGATGGGGGAGCCTGGTGGGCTGCCGTCTATGGGGTCGCAGAGTCAGACACGACTGAAGCGACTTAGCAGCAGCAGCAGCAGTGCATTTGACACCACTCTTACGGCAGAAAGCCAAGAACTAAAAAGCCTCTTGATGAAGGTGAAAGAGGAGAGTGAAAAAGCTGACTTAAAACTCAGCATTCAAAAAACAAAGATCATGGCATCCAGTCCCATCACTTAATGGCATATAGATGGGGAAACAATAGAAACAGTAAAAGACTTTATTTTCTTGGGCTCCAAAAATCACTGTGGATGGTGATTGCAGGCATGAAATTAAAACACACTTGCTCCTTGGAAGAGAAGCTATGACCAACCTAGACAGCATATTAAAAAGCAGAGATGTTACTTTGCAACAAAGGTCCATATAGTCAAGGCTATGGTTTTTCCAGTTGTCATGTATGGATGTAAGAGTTGTACCATAAAAAAGGCTGAGTGTCCAAGAATTGATGTTTTTGAACTGTGGTGTTGGAGAAGACTCTTGAGAGTCCTTTGGAATGCAAGGAGATCCAACCAGTCAATCCTAAAGGAAATCAATCATTTATACTCATTGGAAGGACTGATGCTGAAGCTCTAATACTCTGACCAAACCTAATGCGATGAGCCAACTCACTGAAAAAGACCCTGATGCTGGGAAAGGTTGAAGGCAGGAGGAGAAGGGGACAAAAGAGGACAAGATGGTTGAATGGCATCAGCGACTTGATGGACATGACTTTGAGCAAACTCTGGGACTTGCTGGAGGACAGGGAAGCCTGGCGTGCTGCGTCCATGGGGTTGCAAAGAGTCAGACATGACTGAGTGACGCAACAGCAATGCAGTCTAGAACCCTCCCCAACCAGCTGACCTGTACATATGCTTTCACCTTCTTTGAGGGAAGACTTCCTCAAACTTCCTCACTTGGTCATCTGTTACAGTACTTATTGATGCTATAGTTTTACACTTAATCAGCTGATCATACAATTAACATTTATCTCTCCAACTGCACTGTCCCTTCTGTGAGGGCACAGCCTGTTTTCTATCATAATCACCATTTATTCCTAATGTCTAGCACTGTGGATGCTGTCTATCAAATTAGTAAGTGAATAAATATATGAATGAATACATAAATGAACATAGTGAAAAAGTCGATGGGATTTTGCTACTATTCTTATACAGCCTGAAATATCATTTTTCAAGGGCTTCCTATACGCTGTATATGGCTACTCATTTCATCCATGCGTCAACCTCAAAGATAGGTTTTATCACCTCAGTTTTATAAATAAGGAGATCAACCCTCAAAGATATTAAATGACTTACCTCCTGTCCCCACCAGAGAAGTACCAGAGCCAAAATATTCTTAGGCAGAGGTACTCTATCTGCATGTAGAGCTGACCTTAGGGGTGGATACCTTCAGTTCAGGCCAAATTATTCTTCAAAAAAAGCAACTTCAGATGTGCACACATATCTGACTATATATCGGTTTGACTGGCTTTGAGCTGGTGCTCTTCACCCTGACATTTTACAATAGAATAAAGGCCCTGAGAGCTGGACACTGGGTCGACAGAAGAGGACAGATTTCAGTGGAGAGCTCGATAAAGATCACAGTGAGGACAGTAACCAAAATGCCGGTGGGCAGTCACAGAAGGTCAGAGAGAGGAGGAAGCAGCGGTACCAAAGACTGATTCACTCACTCTGCAGAGATCTTCCCTGAAGTGGAAGGGGATTTTCATTCCAGGGGAGACCAGTTCTTGCTGATGATAAAAGTCTTCCTTATCCTCTGGGAAAAAATTCCTACATTGACATTTAGTACTTAAATACACGGGGCTTCCCAGGTGGCGCTAATGGTAAAGAACCCGTCTACCAATGCAGGAGGTGTAAGATACGCAACTTCGACCCCTGGGTCAGGAAGATCTCCTGGAAGAGGGCATGGCAACCCACTCCAGCATTTTTGTCTGGAGAATCCCATGGACAGAGGAGCCTGGAGGGCTACAGTCGCAGAGTCCAACACAACTGAAGTGACTTAGCACACACACACATGTTCAAATACATGAGCATCTTTTTAAGGAAAAACTGGGTTCTAACGACAGGAAGACCTATGGCTCACAGTCCTGCACGAGCAGAGTGGTTGTTATCTGGTAACATGACTTGACTGTCTCCTTGACCTTGCAAACAGAATCCCAGCTTGCCATAATGGCAGGTTCAAAGCACATGAGCCTCTATATACACACAGAATACACGAGAAAAGAACTTTCACATTTTTCTTCTATCTACTTTTGATCAAAAATCTAAATAAGAGAAGAGCTATCCATGTGCTATCTTAGTTTCCTAGAGCTGCCATTAAAAAAGTGCCACAAACTTAGTGGGTCAAAATAATGGAAATTTATTCTCTAACAAGAATCCACCTGCCAGTACAGGAGATATGGGTGTGATCCCTGGGTCAGGAAGATCCCCTGCAGAAGGAGGTGGCAACCCACTCCAGTATTCTTGGCTGGAGAATTCCACGGACAGAGGAGCCTAGCGGGCTATCGTCCATTGGGTTGTAAAGAGTTGGCCGTCATGACTGAGCACGCACACACACACACTTCTCAAATAGTTCTGGAAGTCTGAAGTCTGAAATCAAGTGTCAGCAGGGCCCTGCTTTCTCTGGAGTCTCTAGGGAATGACCCTGTCTTTCTTTTTCCCAGCTTAGAGTAGTTGCTGGCAATGCCTTGGGGTTCCTGCATTGCTCCAATCTCTGCCTTCATCATCACATGACATTTTTCTCTCTGTGTCTCTGCGTTCAGATTTCCCTTTTTTTTTTTAAGGACACCGGTCACTGGAGGAAGACTCATTCTAATGAGTACGAGCTCATCTTAACTTGATAGCTTGATTACATCTGCAAAGACTCGATTTTCAAATCAGATCACATTCAGAGATACCAGACATTAGGTCGTATCTTTTGGGGGGACACTAGAGTGAGACTTTATTTTTTGGGCTCCAAAATCACTGCAGATGGTGACTGCAGCCATGAAATTAAAAGACGCTTACTCCTTGGAAGAAAAGTTATGACCAACCTAGACAGCATATTCAAAAGCAGAGATATTACTTTGCCAACAAAGGTCCGTCTAGTCAAGGCTATGGTTTTTCCTGTGGTCATGGATGGGAGAGTTGGACTGTGAAGAAAGCTGAGCACCGAAGAATTAATGCTTTTGAACTGTGGTGTTGGAGAAGACTCTTGAGAGTCCCTTGGACTGCAAGGAGATCCAACCAGTCCATTCTAAAGGAGATCAGTCCTGGGATTTCTTTGGAAGGAATGATGCTAAAGCTGAAACTCCAGTACTTTGGCCACCTCATGCGAAGAGTTGACTCATTGGAAAAGACTCTGATACTGGGAGGGATTGGGGGCAGGAGGAGAAGGGGACGACAGAGGATGAGATGGCTGGATGGCATCACCGTCTCGATGGACATGAGTTGAGTGAACTCCGGGAAATGGTGATGGACAGGGAGGCCTGGCGTGCTGCGATTCATGGGGTCGCAAAGAGTCGGACACGACTGAGCGACTGAACTGAACTGAACTGAGTCAAGCCACAACATATGCTAACCATTAGTTCTTGCAGAGTTTAAATGGTATTTTTCCACAAACCAGAGAAGGCAATGGCACCCCACTCCAGTACTCTTGCCTGGAAAATCCCATGGATGGAGAAGCCTGGAAGGCTGCAGTCCATGGGGTCGCTGAGGGTCAGACACGACTGAGCGACTTCACTTTCATTTTTTAACTTTCATGCATTGGAGAAGGGAATGGCAACCCACTCCAGTGTTCTTGCCTGGAGAATCCCAGGGACAGGGGAGCCTGGTGGGCTGCCGTCTGTGGGGTCACACAGAGTCGGACTTGACTGAAGCGACTTAGCAGCAGCAGCAGTTTCCGCAAACAGAGATTACTAGAAGGCAGCATACCTGCACCCAAACCACTCAATTTACTTTAGTGAAGGCTTTTAGTCTTTCGGTAAAATTTCCTTTATTTATATCAAAAGTTTAAATAAATACATGAAAAATAATAGCAGCTTCTACAAAATCACAACTGAACACAACAAACATTATATTTTTTTCAAAAAACCTTTTAACAATTACCATGAGAACAGTCTATTTCTCCTGATGACAATGAAGAGTTTTCTTTTGTTCGCAAGTTAGGAAGCTTAGCAGCCTGCCTTCTAGCGGTCTGCTTATAACTGGTGTGTGCATGCTTAGTCGCTCAGTCATGTCAGAATACTACTATTGTCTGGGGCAGTATTTCTCAAATGTTGCTGTGTGTCAAAAATCACTGGGTGAGAGGGTTAGGGAGGGAGATGAATAAAACCCCAGGTGCCTGGACCCCACTCCAAACCAACAAAATCAGAACTCGTGGGGATGAGACTCAGGCATATGTGCTGGTGACAAGCGTCCAGAGCGAATCTGAGGGACACTAATCTTGGGTACTACCAGGTAGGGCTTTCACACTCCCTTTCCCCCTTTATTCTCAGGGGTGAGTTCCTGTCTTTATTGCAAGCTATTATAGATCCTATGTTTGCATTTAAATTTAAGATTAACAAGCAATTTCTAAGCATTCTACTTTTGAACTACTCATTTTGAAATGGTACGTATGACTGTATTTTAGGTCCTGCAGCACTTTTTCCCCAAAGATGACATATATTCTCAAACAGATGGCTCTATTTCATCCTCGCCATGTCCCTCTGTGGTACACTGGAGGAAGAAACCGTTTCTGCATTCAAAGATGAAAAATAAAGGCTCAGGTCCAAGTCAAAGTGAGTATTTATTAAACACCTTTAGTATGCAAGATACTGTTAGATGTCACCTCATCAGGACACACTAGGACACCTGGGAGGCGGATCCCTGAATCCAGAGAGGTGAGGGCAGCACTAGAGCACTTCCTAGCCCACTGATTCACCATCTCCTGTTTGCACAGAATTAAACAGTCTAGACAGCTTAATTATTTTAATTGATCAGTATAAGTTGTCATGAACAATTCTGAAAAGGAGGTCCCAGTTCAAGTACTTTCTTCTTTCCACATTATTTTTCTCATCTTCATTGCATATGTAAAAATTAACTGAAACCTCTCAATTTGAAGATAATAAGGCATTATAAGGTACTACAGTCACTAAAGGAAAAAAAATTAATATATATTAGTTCCTACGGCCTTCTATAATTGAAACTATCTGAAAAAACCCTAGAGTTGGTTTGAAGCCTTTTGTGAAATACCTTGTGAGACTCAACTGTTGACTGTGGTTAGAATACATTCAAAAGTATAACCAGATTGCGTCACCAGCATCACCTGCTGGAGGCGCGCTGAAGGCACATGTGCTTGGGAGGCTAAAGCTGGTTCATTGTACTGCACTCTCATGTGGGCTTGCCAGACAGATTAGTCACCATTTCGCAGCTGGTTTCAAACTCAGTTGCTGCGATACAAGTGCAGATGCAATGGCTCACCCTAATTATGTTGCTCCAGTTTAATCTTTCCATTTGTAGTATACATACTATCTGCTGGATCAAATTCAAGACTCTGAAAATTGGTTTCAAACAGAAGAGGCTTCAAAATCACACATTCGTGACCCTCCCCTCCAGCTTGTTAATCACATTGCATCACCGTATCTTTTGGATCCTCTGAATCCATCCCAAAGGTGTTTTTAGCTAAGCCATTACTGAATCTTGCTAGCAAAAAGGCAGGAAAAACTCTTCTTAAAAAACATTTGTTTTAATAAAAGTTATGTTATCTCCAAAGACACTCTTTGATTTAAAAAGTTCTTTCCACTTTCTCTCTGCTTGGAACTAACATACTAGCAAATCCTAAGGTAGTTCATCTTAATCAGTGGTTTATAAACTTGACTGATAATCAAAGACACCCTACAAGATTTAGGGGAAAAACAGATTTCTCGGCTTCATCAACCTACTGAGTCATGACTTAAAGAGAGTTAAAATTATCTATAAGCTAAATAAAGCTTATGCTGGTACTGCTTCTGAGAATCACACTGAAAGAAAGATGAACAAGCTTCTGCCTATTTCAGGCAGGTCTTTTTGCTGCTTGTTATTATCTATAACTAATAAGTGCCTTGTGTCAAGAATAATATCTAGACACAATATAAACAAATTAGAAATTTGGGAGTAACATTTACATACTACTACATATATAAAACAGATAAACAAGGACCTACTCTATAGAGCAGAGAACTGTGCTCAGTATTTTCTACTGAATATAATAATCTAAATGGAAAAAGAATCTGAAAAAGTATACATACAAACATATGTATAAATGCATGTATAACCAAATCACTTTGCTGTACACCTGAAACTGACAGGTTGTAAATCAACTATACTTCAATTTAAAAAATTAAAGAATAAAGAATATCTACACAAAGAAATGAGGTCAATTGGAACCTTCAAAACAAAATATTAATAAAATACTAGAATCATTAGATCCACAGAAGATAATCAGACAAGAGGCACCAAGAGGATATTTCTGGAAAGTGAACAATAATGATGAAGAATAAGATACCTATTTCCAAATAGTCTTAATTTCCTAGACATCTGTTTCACTTTGCTGGATGCATATAGTTTTTTATCAAGGTAACTTAAAAGTATGACTTTGAAGGTATACATTTTTAATTTTAGACTATTCATTTCTACTCTCCTGTTTCTTAGTAATTCATTCATTTCACATTAGCACTGTCAAGGAAGTGCTAAACAAGAATAAACAAATTATGTGCACACCATGTGTACCATACCACATATGACATTATAAAAAAATTAAAATAGTTTGATAATTAAAATAAAGTGTAAGAAATTCATATCAATGTATTTCAAAATCCATCAGGGGGCTTTCCCACTGGCTCAGTGATAATGAACCTGCCTGCCAATGCAGGAGACCCTGGTTCAATCCCTGGGTCAGGAAGATTCCCCTGGAGAAGGAAATGGCACCTCACTCTAATATTCTTGCCTGGAGAATCCATGGACAGAGGAGCCTGGCAGGCTACAGTCCATGGGATGGCAAAAGAGTCAGACAAGACCTAGTAACTAAAACAACAAAATACTATTAGGGATAAAGACAATACACTCGAGTTAGAATGGACACATTATTTGGAAAAATCACTCAAGTTCCATATATTTCTCTTCCCCAAATGAATGATGCCAGTTTTACTTCATTATTTGATCTAAAATTTATAATTATGCAAAAATATGAAGTTATTAATAAATGTTCTGCTACAACAGGTTAGTTAACACACTGCTTAAGTAATGAAACAGTGTTAATTCTAAAAACTGGATTTCCCCGAAGACTAAAAGCTATACAACTATGCTAAACAGAAACTACTATTTTAGTTCCTCTGCTTAATTTTCTAAAATTAAATGATTAAACAAGTTTAATTAATACAGTTTTCCTAAACAGACTTTCATATGAATGACAAAATGTTAATCTGATAATTATTTATGACCAGTTATAAATTTATGCATACACAGAAGTGGTAGAATTTTTAAAAAATCCTGAGGTCAAAATTTTAATTCACCCTCTCATCTAGATCACAGTTCCTGATCCATACAATTACAAATTAATATACAAATGTTACTTAACATTTTATTTGTTCAAAATACAAATTATTTTACAAACATGTCATATTGTTTATATCCTATAGTGGGAAAAATAAATGAATTTAATACAGCAGAGGCCGTCTTATCCAGTGATTGGAACTATTTCATTTAATACAAATCTAGATAAATAAGAAATCATTTTTTTAAAAAATCACACTTTAGATACTACGTTTTTCTTTAAAATAAATAAATTTATAAATTATTTATTTAATTAATTAAACAAAGTGGATAATCTGAATTTCTTTAGAAGAAATACAATTTTCCTGGCACTGATCCTTCCTATATATTAATATTGAATGCTGTTGTTCAATACAACATAGAGCTATGTCTAGGGTCTCTCTATGATATGAGTAATCTTTGGCTATGGATTGCTCATATGTCCTCCTCATCATCATACTGAATACATCCTTCTCCGTCACAACCTTTGTGGTTTCTGCATCATCCACAATTTTATCTAAAAGATCTGTGACTACTGGACAATCTGTCTCTTACCAATTGACAAAAGTCTTCAGTTTGAGATAATTAAAAACATACTCAGAGCAACTAACTATGTCCTTCAGAATCTCCTTTAATTCAGGATATTATTAGGTTACAGTTTTCACCAAGGTTCTGGAAATGCTTACATGGAAATTTCGCCCTCTATCACTACACTATTTCTCAAATGTTTGATGTCACCTACTTTATATGACTGCTTACTCTGTCTTATACTTTTTTCAAAATTCTTTTTACCATATATACTCTTTAAACAATCCAAAAATCTGATTCAAAGGTCAGAGCAAGAACATTACATTCAATGGCAAAACTATGGTTTTTAGGTCACTTTCTGTAAGGTCTTCCCCAGGACGGGGATGAGAAGTAACTTAATGTGTCATTTCAGGTAAGTTATTTCCACGTGTTTCTCTGCTAATGGCACATATCAATGGGGAAAATTCTAGAACTAATTTAGAATCCGTCCGGCTGAAAAACTAAAACAAAAGTATAACGCATATTTTTCTAGAGTTTTAGCACTTGTGAATTTGCCTATAAAAAGAAGCTTTAGCTTGTTAATTCTAGTTGCTCTGCTGCCTACAGGAACTGTAATTCCCTTGCAATGTTTTTTACTCTATTGCCGCATGCTCCGCTTTTTTGTGTCATTTTGGAGAACGGTTTCAACTATCTGGTACAATGAGCCTTCAATAAAACTGTCCCTATCAATAAGAAGGAAAATCATTTGAAAGGTTTGGAACAACAGATTGATTAGAAGAAAATTTCTCCATGCAAGTGCCCAACACCCCAACAACTGACTTTTCCCTAACTTTCACGCATCTGGTAGTTGACTTAACCTTCCCACAGGGGGAAGATTGGAAGCTAAGGCCTTCATTGCACGAGAGCCACACTTTTGAGTTCTGAGACTTCCTTAGTAAGCCCATCATACAATTCATTACACACAGTATCCAACTGTTTTTAAGCAGCTGAGAACTTAAGAGACATTTGCAAATCAGTCTGATGTAGATTCCTAGACTCTTTTAACTCAGCCACACCTAAGTTGACAGTATCTTTTTTTTTATTTTAGCAATTAAACTATAATGATTATTTTCAAAATATTTAGCAGTGTTTTTGTAGAAACAATTACTCCTTTTTTATACTCACATATTTTTAATTCAATTGTGCAACTGTAGTAACAAACATACATATTTAGGAGCAAAGAGGGTGACATCTGGACAGGACACCACTCTGAAGGAGTGACGAAGGAGAAATGAAAAATCACTTCTGAGTTTACAAATCTTTGTCAAGGACCAATCCTATATTTCCAATTTTTATTTCAAAGATATACTTCTATCACAATTTTTTGAAATAAAGGTTTCCAAAGAAATCTGGCAAGTACTGATCTTTTTTGACTTATGATGGGGTTATGGCCCAACAAACTCCTTGCAAATTGAGAACATCATTAAGTCAGAAACACATTTATAATACATCTAACCTACTGAAGATCACAGCTTAGCCCAGCCTACCTTAAATGTGCTCAGCACACATTTAGCCTATAGTTGGGCAAAATCACCTGACACAAAGCCTGCTTTATAATAAGGTACTGAATTTCTCATATAATTTATTGAATACTATACTATACTAAAGTAAAAAGCAGACTGGCTGTATGAGCACAGGATGGCTGTACGTGGTTGTTCGCCCTCATGATCACATTGCTGACTGGAAGCTGAACTGCTCACAGTTGCCCAGGATCAAGGAAGAGTATCATGTTGCAGTTCTTAGTCCAAGAAAAGGCAAAAATTCAAAATCTGAAGTTCTGTTTCTACTGATTGCCTATCACTTCCACATCATTGTAAAGTCTAAAAACCCTGTTAGGGACTGAATCTGCGTACGATAAGAAAAGTCAACAATGGAATTTTTAAATATAATTTTTACATAGTGAAACAAAACTCATTTTTCAAATAAGTTATGAATGCAATTTTTTCCATCCAGATACAGATAATATTGTTTCATTAATAATTAAAACTGACAATCTGAGCTCTATCAGTTTAAACTAAAATAACTAATGCTGACCACCCACAAAACTATAAGCAGGGTAGGAGAACCTGGAAATGCTAACATAAACAGGTAAAAAAAAAATTTCCAGTTTAATTGGATTACTGCTTTTTCTTTGATGACAACAATAGGTTTCATCTAATGTGTTACTTCAATTAATCAACAATGAAGATGGAAAGAATTTAAACAATAAAGTTAAGAATCCCCAATGGAATTTCTAGCAGCATTTATATAACAGGCATATTTAACTCCAGGCTTCACTGAACCACAAGGACTCACTCAAGCAGCCAACCCGTAACTGTACAAGGCTGTTCTGAAGACAGAACAATACCAAATAGGTCACTGTGCTCTGAAATCCTTAAAGCACCAAACGTATTAGGCATTCTTACTAATATGTATTAATTCTAATGCAAACCTTCTTCATTAAAGATCTCATAATTTCTATTCCCAGGATTTTTCCCAAATTCTTAATGACCAATGATAACTTTCTGAAAAGTATTCTAAGTAGTATTTCAATAAATGTGGGTTCAATAAAATATTCACTTTTGTAAACTCCTCCATGAAAAAAGGAGTTTTAAGCCAATCTGCTGCTGCTACTGCTGCTAAGTCGCTTCAGTCGTGTCTGACTCTGTGCGACCCCATAGACGGCAGCTCATCAGACTCCGCCGCCCCTGGGATTCTCCAGGCAAGAACACTGGAGTGGGTTGCCATTTCCTTCTCCATTGCATGAAAGTGAAGAGTGAAAGTGAAGTCGCTCAGTCGTGTCCGACCCTTCGCGACCCCCATGGATGGCAGACCACCAGGATCCTCCGTCCATGGGATTTGCCAGGCAAGAGTACTGGAATGGGGTGCCACTGCCTTCTCCGTTAAGCCAATCTAGAAAACGTTAAAAAGTAGGAATCTAAATTAGATATTTTCTAGACACAGTAATATATTAAAGACTAAAACACTCTTATGAAATGTTCTCAATCATTTAAGCCAAGCATTTCCCATACTTAATTTAAACATGATTCTCCTTTATTACCAACTACTAACATCTAAAAAAATTAGTAAATGCTAATGTTTCCAATTTAACTTAAATACTAAGTTGTCTCTTATTCTGTCCTGACATGAAAATTTTACAACAATTTTACATTTTGTGACCCTTTGTCTTCCATGTTATACGTAATATGCTCTCACTGCTAATTCTGGGTAAACCTATATTAAGCTACATGGTAAACAACCAGCAATGGAGTCATCTAAAAACCAATTAAAGAAACACAAGAAGGTAATGCTCAAGTGTCTGAAAGAAATGAAAACCAAACACATCAAAATTAATAGTATTCATAACAATAAAAGTTTTCATACAAAATATTTGAGAAAGGTTACAAAAATGTTAACACAGGATTATGAAACAAAAACAACACAAAGCAATTACTGTGTCCTTGTGTTAAAAACTAATAATTTTGATCTTGAAATGGAAGTATGCAAGACAACAAATGTGGCCAGGACTTACAAAGCTTGAGATGCTGAAAACATAGCTTTTGTAACATAAACGTGGGTTCAGCAAAATATTCACTTTTGTAATAGTGAATACAATAGTGAATCTATTGTGAATTGAATAGTGAATACAATAGTGAATCTGAAAACAGCAGATTTTCTTAACAGCTGCCCATTTTCTAAAGTACAATGAATGTAAGTAGAGTGTAGAAATCTAGCAAAACAGAATTTATTTTCAAAAAACTTAAAAATTATCTCTCACCTACAAATATTCCAATAGGTCCATCTAGTCAAAGCTATGGTTTTTCCAGTAGTCACGTATGGATGTGAGAGTTGGACTATAAAGAAAGCTGAGCACCGAAGAATTGATGCTTTTGAACTGCAGTGTTGGAGAAGACTCTTGAGAGTCCCTTGGATTGCAAGGAGATCCAACCAGTCCATTCTAAAGGATATCAGTCCTGAATATCCATTGGAACAACTGATGCTGAAGCTGAAACTCCAATACTTTGGCCACTTCATGCAAAGAACCGACTCATTAGAAAAGACCCTGATGCTGGGAAAGATTGAAGGCAGGAGGAGAAGAGGACGACAGAGGGTGAGGTAGTTGGATGGCATCACCGACTCAATGAACATGGGTTTGGGTGCACTCCGGGAGCTGTTGATGGACAGGGAGGCCTGGTGTGCTGCAGTTCATGGGGTCGCAAAGAGTCGGACACGACTGAGTGACTGAACTGAACTGAGGCTGTGAATGACATCTCAACAAGTGTAAAGATTATCATTTGGGCCATACTCTCTGACCACAAGGTATTAAATTAAAAATCTTCACCAAAAAGATAACCAAATCAAAACATTTCAGAAATCTTAAGATATTTTTAAATAACTCAACGAACGATTACAAATTGAAAAATTTTAAACCAAGAGCTAATGGAAATAACACAAATTAAAAACTGGAAACTGATAATTAGCAGCAAATATGAAATAGAGAAATTTTAATAAATATATTAGAATATTAAGAAGTTTAAAAATTGATGAGCCAAAGTCAACAACCAACTTAAGAATCTAAAGGTGAATGATTAGCAATAAAAACTCTGTAAAGACGGCTGCTACAAAAATCAACTACATGTTTTTATAGTAGCAACAAAATAGAAAATGCAGTCTTTGAAAACATTTTCAGGATGACTGTGCAGTGAACACCTCTGTTCCCACCACTCAATCTAAAAGACAGAATTTACGGTTAACCTTGAAGTCCCTTGATCTCACACTTCCTTACTCCCTCCCCAAAGGTGAATTCCACTCCCTAAATTCCATGTTTCCCATCTCTTTTTAATGTATTATTATAATCATTTTAGCTTAATACATTTTAGAATCATATATATATATGGAATGACAATCACAACATACATACAAATATTCTACAACAATTTGACTTTTTCATTCAGCAACGTGTATCCGGGATATTGCTGCACATACCTTTAGCTCTTTGTTTTTATTTGGCATTCCATTTTGTAAATATACCACAGTTTACATGACGATGAATATCTGGAGCTGTTTTTATGTTTTATCATTAGAAGCAGTACTGTTATTGGATGCTTAAAGGCAGAAAAAGAAAAAACAATAACCTTGACCTAACACTTTGCACAAAACTTACTCAAAATGGGGCTTCCCTCGTGGCTCAGTGGTAAAGAATCCACCTGCCAATGCAGGAGATACGGTCCAGAAATATCCCACATGCCTTGGAGCAACTAAGCCTGTGTGCCACAACTACTGAACCTGGGCTCTTAAACCTAGGAGCTGCAACTACTGAACCCACATGCTGCAACCACCGAAGCCTGTGAGCCTAGAGACTGTGCTCAGTAACAAGAGAAGCCACAGCAATGCGAAGGCCTCGCACAACGAGAGAGCTGCCCCTGCTTGCCGCTACTGGACAAAAGTCCGTGCAGCAGTGAAGACCCAGCAGAGACACAAATCAGTAATTTTTTAAAAATTACTCACAACGGACCACCTAATTTATGGTATTTTTGTTACAGCACCCCAAAGGGGCTAAGACAGCAGCACAGGAAGGGCAAAAACAACATTCGGTAAGACACGTCACTTTTATGACCTAAGCAGGACGTAGCAAACAGACGCTTGTTAGGAACAGATGGCTTCTGAGCAAATCCTACTCATCCCACAAGCCTCGCTTAAACCCTGACTTTCCTTTCAATTGCAAGCCTCCCAGCGGTTCACTTTCTCTAGTTTCTTCTGCTTTGTTTTACAGTATTCTGTCCTCCGAGCTGGCACTCCGTCACATGATCACCAACATCTAACCAGTGCGGTTTATCCTCCGGACTCATCCTCACAAAAAATGATGAGCTAAGAGAGCGTGAGACTTCGTGACTCTTACTGGTGAAGATCCACAACTGAGCAAGTTTCTAATGTCCACATGTGCCAAAACTGACCTAGCATCTCACTTAAACCTACATTGGACATAACCGCGCACATTATATAACTACTCACACACACATACACACACGTGTCTGTGTGTATATATGTGTATATATATGTATGTAATTCAGATAATTTGAGAATAAAGATGGAAAAAGAGATGAAAGTTCATTTTAGACAAAGAGGAAATAAAATTCCTTAATGGTGACAAGAAATTTGAAAATATGTAAGAAATTAATATGCAAGGCACCAAAAGACTAGGTATTGAATAATTAGCATTTCTGATGGTTAGGACCCGTTCTCCTCCCTTCCCTACCCCTCCTCTCCCTTTTCATTTCCTCCACACACACTCACACACTCTCTCACACACACACACAGAGTTTTTGTTGATAGGCAATTATTAAAATAAATCCATACAACATAGCTGCTTGTATTTATACAGACACAATACACACATGTGTATTTGCTATTTTGTACTGTTTTTCCTTTAACTTATAAATTATTGGCGAAAAAAAGTTCTAATATTTACGTCCACTCTATCTGTTCACTTTGTCTCTAGAAACCTCAGTGGCTCATTTCAGTCAAACCAGCTTAGTTAATACTGATTATAAAATGTAATTTTAAGGTGGCCAAAACAGGTTAGTTAGAAAAGTACATTAGTGCTTAATTAACAGAATTTGCTTCAATTTTGAATTCTATTCTAACAAAGGACAAATATACTGACTCATTTTAAAAGGTTTCCTTTAAATGTTTCAAGTTATAAAGCACTGCTGCTTTTGTAAAAGATGCTATTAATTTCTTAATAAAGTGTTAAACCTGGTCCCATTCTATCCAAAATGGTAAATGCTGTCTAACAAGTATACGGGTGATTAAATCAGGGTCACTGTCACCTGGCTAACTATTTAATACATAAACAACTCATAATATACATATCTCTACAAAACTAAAACTGAGCAATCAATCATTTTGTCTTCCTTCGTCTCCAAGTAGCTTATCCAACATTAACTAGTAAATTAAGAATGAAAGGGAGGGTTTTAAACCACAAAGAAAAGATTCATTTTATTCTTCATTCCCACTTGAATCTATGTAAAATGTTAAGTTACAGACAGCTAAGGAGACGCTGTTGTTTTGGAATATGTAATTGCTATTTAAATGATAATGGCATGGATGTCGCAGTAGAACCATGATCCAAATTTGAATAAGGTCTTAATGAAGGGGGCTAAAGAGAAGAATGAGGAATGAAATACAACAGTGTCAGCAACAGACCTTAATGAAGCAAATTACTTTCAGCACCTTTGTGATTCAGGAGGAGCTGCATTTTTTTAAAAAGTGACAATTAAAGGATGAAAAGCAGGACCTTTGCAAACTAAACATGCTTACAACATGACATCACTGTCTGGGCAACAAGGCATTGTGGAAGGCAGCCTCAATGTTTGGGTTTTACAGTTCACATCACAAAATAACTACATTATAAGATCTGGCGGGGCAACCTAGTTTCCTTAGAAAGCATCTTTATATTTCAAGTTAATGACATTTCAGAACAGAAAAAGAATTTAAATGTCCAAAGATACATTAATGGGCTTTTATAAAGCACTAGATATTAACACTAAGAATAGTTAGAAGGTAAAATTAAGCTAGATTATGGATCAAACAAAACTAAAGGGGTCTTTCTTTAGAAAAAATTCTAAAATATCATCCATTTCTAAATTGTTATTTATGAAGCATACAATGCATACTACTTAATAAATGATGAAATCACTTTACATATTCATATTTTAAAATCAATTTCACTTTTGCAGAGTTGCACTGAGGCAATATGAGAGCATATGGCATTCTCACTGCCAAATGGAACATACGTTTAACATGCTCAAACGATTTACTGGAGGTAACATTGACGACGGTGCTAGAAATGGGACACAAGGCTCCCAGCTTCCTAGGAAGCCATTCAAGGCAAGGAAAAGCGCCATGGTTACAAGTTTAATTTGATGCCCATAAGGACATTATCTTAAGTCTTCTCAGTTATAATAAAGTAATGGTAAAACTCATTCCTTAATATTTTAGACATGTCAGCAAGCTTACTGCCATGATGGATACACTTTTCGCTGCACACACCAGGCAGTACTCACAACCATAGAAACTGATTCTTGCCTATTTATCTCAACATATAAGTAATCCTATTATCCAAATAATGCTAGTATAATCGTTATATGTTTATAATGAGAAAATAACTCCTCAACATTAATTAGTGAGGGCCCTGACACACTCATGTACTGCTTCTAGGGACTGACTTCAGCTGTTTTTTGATAAGAATGGGACAAGACTGTAAACCTGGTGTTAAGAAAGATTCATGGGTGGTGGTAAGGAATAGTTTGGGAGTTTGAGATCGACATGCACACACTGCTATATTTAAAATGAATAACCAACAAGGACCTACTGTGTGGTACATGAAACTTTGCTCAATGTCATGTGGCAGCCTGGATGGGAGGGGAGTCTTGGGGGAGAATGGATACATGTTTATGTATGGCTGAGTCCCTTCACTGTTCATCTGAAATTATCACAACATTGTTAATCAGTTATACTCTGATATAAAATAAAAAATTAAAAAAAAATTTTGCCATTACCCTTCCAGGTCACTATTAGGATCTTAGGCATCACTGCAAATGTTTTCCTATATTGGATTATTTTTAAAATCTATGTGAAGATGGTCTATCCAAAAATAACAGAAACAACCGATAGAAAGTATAACATACTGGTTAAGAGCACAGACTCCATTCGAGTTTAAAATCCCAACTCTGGCACTTATTAACTGTGCAATCTTGGACAAGTTATCCAACTTCTCTCACAATTAGCCTCCCCATCTGTGAGCTGGGGATAACAGTGCTAAGTTCTTGGAACTGCTGTGAGGATTAAATAAGTTAATATTAACTTTCAACACTAATATTTTTCCTACTTACTGGGGTGCATCTTTGAATGGATTACTTAAGTAATAGTGTACTTCATTTCCCCCAGCTCTAAAAAGATAACAGTATCTGAAGCTTTTAGTCATAATATAAACGGAGCGTCATGCTCAGTCATGCCTGACTCCTTGAGGCTCTTTAGACTGTAGCCCACCAGGTTCCTCTGCCTTTGGGTTTCTCCAGGCAAGAATCCTGGAGTGGGTTGCCATTTCCTCCTCCAGGGGATCTTCCTGACCCAGGGATCAGACCTGTGTCTCCTGTGTCTCCTGCACTGCAGGTGAATTCTTTACCTGCTGAGCCATTGGGGATAATTCAAATGAAGCTTTGGAAAGAGCTAAAAAAAGACCGAAAATATTAAATATGCTATTAGCATATTGTTCATATGCTGTTAGTATAGTGTTCACAATAAACTGTGGAAAATTCTGAAAGAGATGGGAATACCAGACCACCTGACCTGCCTCTTGAGAAACCTATATGCAGGTCAGGAAGCAACAGTTAGAACTGGACATGGAACAACAGACTGGTTCCAAATAGGAAAAGGAGTACGTCAAGGCCGCATATTGTCACCCTGTTTGTTTAACTTATATGCAGAGTACATCAAGAGAAATGCTGGGCTGGAAGAAGCACAAGCTGGAATCAAGATTGCTGGGAGAAACATCAATAACCTCAGATATGCAGATGACACCACCCTTATGGCAGAAAGTGAAGAGGAACTAAAAAGCCTCTTAATGAAAGTGAAAGACGAGAGTGAAAAAGTTGGCTTAAAGCTTAACATTCAGAAAACGAAGATCATGGCATCTGGTCCCATCACTTCATGGGAAATAGAGAAACAGTGGCTGACTTTATTTTTTGGAGCTCCAAAATCACTGCTGATGGTGACTGCAGCCATGAAATTAAAAGACGCTTTCTCCTTGGAAGGAAAGTTATGACCAACCTAGATAGCATATTAAAAAGCAGAGATATTACTCTGCCAACCATGGTCCATCTAGTCAAGGCTACGGTTTTTCCAGTGGTCATGTATGGATGTGAGGGTTGGACTGTAAAGAAAGCTGAACGCCAAAGAATTGATGCTTTCAAACTGTGGTGTTGGAGAAGACTCTTGAGAGTCCCTTGGACTGCAAGGAGATCCAACCAGTCCATCCTAAAGGAGATCAGTCCTGGGTGTTCACTGGAAGGACTGATACTTAAGCTGAAACTCCAATACTTTGACCACCTCATGCGAAGAGCTGACTCACTGGAAAAGACCCTGATGCTGGGAGGGACTGGGGGCAGGAGGAGAAGGGGACGATGGAGGATGAGATGGGTGTATGGCATCACCGTCTCGATGGACATGAGTTGAGTGAACTCCGGGAGATGGTGATGGACAGGGAGGCCTGGCGTTCTGCAAAGAGTCGGACACGACTGAGTGACTGAATTGAACTGAGCACTGTGATATTAGTTCCCGTTTTCCCTACTGGAATCATTGTGGCTATTTCCTGACCTTGCCTGTCCTCCTCCTCCAATCACACAGCCTCAGACCAGCAAACACAGACGCATGTGGTAACACTCGCTGTCCACTCCTCTTCTAGACTTTTCTCAACACTACACCAAGAATTAACTTTTTTAGGCTTTCTAAGTTTTTTTCTTCGCAGAAGGTGATTATCCATTTTGTTCTGCTTGAACACAGATTTCACACATTTTCACTAACCTCTACTCTTTTTCTTCACCAAATAACCCAACATACACAAATACCATTGAGCGTCACCTCGTGTCTTGTCAACGACCAGACTCCATGATAACTTCGAGAACTTTCACAGCTTCTTCTAGAAAACAGAGATTTCATCCACATTTTCCTCCATGCAAAAATACAAACCATGATTTCTAATAAAGATTTCTAATACAAGGCTGTAGATCACATACACTTTTCTGTTTTTAAATAATTGCAAAATTTCAGCCTGAATTATAATTCATTACCTTATAATAGAAATATTCAACTATCAAAATAAAGGATTAAGTAAATTAACACTTAAGAGCCAGATGATTAAATAAGATATGTACTTTGTGATAACACAATGAATAGGAAGGCTGGGTGTAGGTTACACAGAGCATGTGACCCAATTCCATTATATTTACTTAATCCTACCTAATTTTAGTATGCATACATCATGACCTGAGTGAGTACTTTCCAAGACCATTTAAAATTACTTCTGGCTCATTTCATTCTTTGGGATATATGTACTTCAAAACACTCTAATGATGTAAGTGGTTATTATGATTAAAAACTGTGAAAATTCTAGTTTGTATAAGCCAGTTATAACCCCAAACACAATCTCAATAATGACAAAAACTAAACTGCTGTGCATCAGTTATCCAAACTTCATTACAATCATCTCAGAAGTTTATAAGCTCATTTCCAATTCTACGCAGTTAGGTAAGAGTTGATTTAAGCTGAGATCTCTTCTACCACCATTGCATAAAAGGTTTTAAAAAACAAAAACTGGTTTACAACATGTGAGAATAGGAGCTCTGTTCAATTTAGAAGAATAGGCACGTACGAAGGAATATCCACCATCTTCTATTTAATGGATGTCAAGCAGCGCCCTGGTTCCTGGGGTGTCATTTCTCTCTGGGACATGCCCCCATGTGCTGAGTTCATTCAGAAGCTCTTTCCATTCAGTAAAGAGTACTTTTAGGATCTTCCCATCTTCCCTGCCTTTTTCACTTCTACCCCCAAATTTCTTTTTTTAATTCATGACTCTTTTATGATTAAGAACTCTAAGTTAAACAATATTTTGGTACAGAAGCAAGTCTCTAAGGCAGCAAGTCTTAAACTCGGTGACCCCAAGACCTCTTTACACTCTTAAAAATTGAAGACCTCAAAGGATTTTTATTTATGTCACTTATATCTCTTGAGGAGCTTCCTGAGTGGCTACTGGTATAGAATCTGCCTGCCAATGCAGGAGACGCAGAAAATGTGAGCTAGAACCCTGGGATGGGAAGATCCCCTGGAGGGGAAAATTGCAACCACTCCAGTATTCTTGCCTGGGAAATCCCATGGACAGAGGAGCCTGGCAGGCTACAGTCCATGGGGTCACCAAGAGTCGGACACAACTGAATAACAAACAGCATGGCGGCACATATCTCTTGAGGTTTTAGCATAAATTGAAAATTTTTTCACTTACTAATTCATGTAAAATTACATTTTACATGTTAACCTACATAACATGCTTTAATGAAAAATAGCTATAAGAAAAACACAAAAATGTAGTAAAAAGAGAGGCCCTGTCTTGTATTTTTACAAATATCCTTCAGTTTTTGGCTTAAGAATGGGCATCTGGGTTCACCTATCCGCTGCTGCCTTTAGACTGCTGTGATATATTGCTTCACTAAAGAAAAAAAAAATGCAAGATCGCACATATACAGTTGGAAAAGGGAACACTTCATGGATCCCGTGAAAGTATCTCTTTGAGGCCTGCCACTCTAAAGTATGTCTGTTTCATAATTAAAACACCTTATTGGCCAAAGAAACAACTAGAAGTGAAAACACTTCCTAGGGCTTCAAGCTCAGCCTCTGAACTGGCTGGACAGTTGACAAATTGATGGCAGCCCTGGGCGTGGTGTGCACATGTCCCCTGGGGTAGTTTAAACCTGAATCAGGACCTCTGGGATTCAACACAGATTAGGAAAGATGTTTTTTAAATTAATGTTTCTGCCATGTGTGTTTTATATCCATATAATGGACAAAGTTTATTTTTCTTTTTATTTATTAAAAGAAAAATTAGACTACTAATACAATGGTATTTCACATTAAAAAGTTAGAAATTCTAAAGGTAAAATAAATTGGAGTGCTGACTTACTAGTCTAAATTTTGATAAAGGATCATTTAAACAGCACCCTGAAAACAGACAAATTCAATTAATTTGAGGCACTGATGGAAGTCTTATTTCAGAAGCCTCAATTTTAGCATATTTTCAAAATCTTAGCAAAAAGGGTTACAAACATCGAGGAGAGTTTCATCGCCATTTTACTAGGTAAAAGGAATTATTTTTGGCAAATAAAATAAATTACAGCGGTACTCAATTATATGAAGAGTCATTCAGTGAAAGTCTGGCAAGCAAGAATTTTAAAAGCAGGCAGTAAATTCAGTGCGGTGCTACCAGAGGACTGGCCGATGGCATTCTCCTAAAATTCTGCTGTGGCTGGTCTCATGGCTTCAAAGAACACATAATAAATTTATATTGCAACAGGACTGAAGAATGCTGTAAGTAAAAATCAAGTGCTCTTCCCCTGCAGCTAGGACTGTGCAGTTGAACAGGTGGACATAGCAACTGTTCATCAATACACAAACTAGTTGGCTTGTATCTCAGCATTTTTTAGAAAAGAGCCAACCAGGTACTCACACTCAGGTCAGAGGAATAGTCTAGTAGCTCTACTATGGATGAAATTTTACTCATGGGAGTGCATTTCAGAGATTACAACAGATATGAGTGGAAAAATAAGATTCAGTGGCTTAAAAGTCACTTAAAATAATTTATGTGCCCAGTCGTGTCTGACTCTTTGCAGCCCCGCGGACTGTAGACCGCCAGGCTCCTCTGCCTATGAAATTTTCCAGGCAAGAATACTGGAGTGAGGTGTCATTCCCTCCCCCAGGGGATCTTCCCTACCCAGGGGCTGAACCCACATCTCTTCCATCTTCTGCAGTGGCAGGAGGATTCTTTACCTAGGAACTGGAAAGCATTTGTTTACTACATTAAGAAACAT
Source organism: Ovis canadensis (assembly GCF_042477335.2). NCBI lineage: Eukaryota > Metazoa > Chordata > Mammalia > Artiodactyla > Bovidae > Ovis > Ovis canadensis. The sequence goes on along the minus strand of NC_091248.1, from coordinate 30,195,640 downwards.
TTGCATCTTCATCCTTGAGGGTTGTTTTATATATTTATACATACACACACACACACACACACACACACACACACATATAAGCATCAGGAAAAATATAGGGACTAGGAATTAAAATGGGAATAGACTAGGAATTAAAATGGGAATAGCTGTTTCAAGTATAATATTAGAGAAGAATACTCAAGTTATAGAAAGAGCCATTTGAGTGTGGCTGAAACTCAGACCAGAATTCTATCTTACTTCATAAATAAAATACCACATTTTAAAAATAAGCTCTAATAAAATATATATAACATTAAAGCTGTCTGAACTGTTTTATATCTTCCTTTAAAAGTCAGTTTGGGAAGCATAGGAACACCAGGCCCTGAAGAAGAATCTGAATTATATTACAGAGTTGTGAAAGAGCTAGTTAATAGAAATTTAGACTTGTAAAATGTGAAACACTCTATTACTATACATTATCAAATGCCATATTTTTAAAGCCAAAGTATGAAATAACTTATCCTGTAAAATTAATCCCTGGTGAGGAAGATCCCCTGGAGGAAGAAATGGCAACCCACTCCAGTATTCTGACCCAGAGAATCCCATGGACAGAGGAGCCTGGAGGGCTATAGTCCACGGTGTTACAAAGAGTTGGACATGACTGAAGCGACTTAGTACTCACATAAAATCTAGCTTTCAATCACAAAAATAACGGAAGGAGACGACCAGACATCTCTATATTAATTACTTCTTTCGTTTGAGATCCCTTCCATAAAACCCAACTAGGTGTAAATCTACTTCTTGCACACCTTTTCTGCCTGAACTTCAGTGTGAATCTGACTTCTCTGTTTTACAAATCATGACCGTCTCTTGTTGGAGAAATTCATAAAAGAAGAGAGATCAGAAATAGAAAAGGGAAGCAGAGTGGAGGGCAAAGAAATAGCAGACACGGTTACAGTGGTAATCTGAGAGAAGATAAAGGGAGGTGGCAGGCAGGAGAGTGAGGGAGCAGACACGTGGGTAAAAGGGTCTGTGGTGAAGTAATCCTGGGGATATCAATCCTGGGGACATCAACAGTTGTACCCTAGATACAACCAAGGGGGGCTGATAGGCAGACGGTGGGGGTAAGTACAGGTAAACACAGACACGGTCCATTATCACCCTAATCAGCCTCTGAATCACGCTTCTCTAAGGCAGGAACTAGAAGGCAGGACACAAAGGCCAACTGTGAACCAGAAAAGCAGGAAGACAAGAACATTTCAATGGAGGGGAGGCTCAGAAAAATGCTTCCTTTATAAATATTTTATGTTCAGCAAAGCAACACAAATCCACAATCATGGGACATAGCAAGGGAAGTCCTTGGTAAATGAGGGATGGTACATGGAATCGAGCAGTAAAGTGTCTAAAAAATCAAGCAGTGGCCCTAATCCAAGGTATATAAAACATCACGTAGATTGCTGCTAGCATGCTTTACTCTCTCCATTCGGAAAATGTAAAAACTGACACAGATACACCTCCAACTTAAGTTCCCCAACCTAAATTTCCTTTGAAGGTTTTAAGTTGCTGGCCACAACTTCATTTTCACAAGTTTGGGGGTCCCTGAGTCCTACAGGAAGGAAACGCTATAGTTCCTTTAAAGCTGTATGTGTGTTTTAAAAAGGTACAATAGGTTCCATTCGACCTCACACATTTTTCTCTCTAAGAATACAGAACATGTTTATTAACTGCCTGATACACAGGTGATGCTTTTGAACTGTGGTGCTGAAGAAGACTCTTGAGAGTCCCATGGACTGCAAGGAGATCAAATCAGTCAATCCCAAAGGAAATCAACTCTGAATATCCACTGGAAGGACTGATGCTGAAGCTCCAATACTTTGGCCATCTGATGTGAAGAGCCAACTCAATGGAAAAGACCTTGATGCTGGGAAAGACTGAGGGAAGAAGAAGGGAATGACAGAGGATGAGATGGTTGAATGGCATTACTGATTCGATGGACATGAGTTTGAGCAAACTCCAAGAGATAGTGATGGACGGGAAGCCTGGCTTGCTGTAGTTCATGGGGTTGAGTCGGACACGACTCAGAGACTGAACACCAACAACACAAATTTTAACCAAATCTCTGCAGAGATCCAAGTGTGAATTATATGATTTTTTTTCTTAGTATAAACTTTCAAACTTGGGGGTTTGCCCCCCACCAAAGAATGAGTTAGTTAACTGAGTAAGCACCTTCCAAATATTTAAATGGCTTATTAAGTGGGTAAAATATCACTTTGAGAAAAAATACTTTACTGATATTTAGAACTTTTCCTATCTTTAAATATAGTTTTCTAGATGTAGAAAGCAAACTAGAAGCAAACAAAAGACTGATTTCCACTTATGTAAATCATTTTATTTATAACACAAAGCTCAGTTTAGAGGTTTTGCCATGCAAATTCACCAACTCCCCTTCACTCAACTCAAAATATTTATTGAACACCTAATAATACTTGTAAGGTATTGCATGAGCTCTGGCTTCCCAAGTGGCTCAGTGCTAAAGAATCAACCTGCCAGTGTAGGAGATGCAGGAGACACGGGTTCGAAGCCTGGGAAGGGAAGATCCCCAGGAGGAGGAAATGGCAACCCACTCCAGTGTTCTTCTTTCCCCCTTCTTTCTTTCTTTTTAACTGAAGGATAATTGCTTTACAATACTGTGTTACCTTCTGCCATTACATCAACATGAATCAGCCCTATGGAGAGAGGAGCCTCGGGGGCTACAGTCCATGGCTTTGCAAAGCATCAGACGCAACTGAGCTTGCACGCATATGAACACAAAGGTCATAGTGACTCACAAGTTATGGTTCTCAAGAAGTGGTGGAATTGAAAAATATATCTGCCCTCATTCAATACATCTTCTGGGCTAAATGTGAAGAGCCTAGAGGAAGGAAGTAGTCTTTCTGGTCCTAAACTTAGAATTGAATCTATTTCCAAGATGACCTTACAGATGGGAACATCATACCCACTGACCACCCTAGGGATTCACAGAGTTTCTAAAGTGAAACTTTCCAGTGCTCCTGTTTAGTTCAGCCTGGTGCCACTATTTTTAAACAGTTTAATGATTTCTCTATTTTTATGGAAGTAAAAATAAAACAGATCTGTCCAATTCATAAATTCCTGTAAAATTCTAAGGAAACCAACATTTTGACTTGAGGCCCAACATTACAAATGGGTAAAGCATAAACAGCTTTAACTTTTAAGTCATCACTTGGAGAAAGAATCTAAAGAGACCTAAAAACTCATTCTATTACCTTTAAAAAAAATTAGTCTGATAAGAAGGAAAAACACAAAACCGTTCTAAGAAAGGCTGATGCTCTTGTAAATCGATGGAGCCAGTGCCCCTCAGGGTTTGGGGAACCTGTATGCACAGAAGCCAGCATTACTTTGCTACAGGAAAAACCAAGGGCTACTTTTCACCTCCAAATCACCTTGAGATGAGCTGATTTTAAGACAAAATTGCCACTCTCTTTACCACTGAATAACCACAGAGGAAGAGGGGAGCTAATAAAACAGAGGGCTGGAGAAGGAGAGTGAAAGGGGTCACTGCAAAAAAGAACGTGAAATGCTAACGCCGCAGCGCTCACCCAGAAAACTAGGCTATTTGATAGGCAAAAGAGTGGGCTGAACTGCCCAGACAGGATCTCTGGTTATATGATACACCACAAAACAGGAAAAATATTCGGGCAGAATGAAATCTGCAATGGTTCCATCTCAAACACTTTGTAAGTCAGGTGGGTCTGGTTCAAGAAGTGATTTCAAAGGAAAAGGCTAAGTTCTAAACACATTGCAAATAGACTTACAGCCATTTCTCACTAAAATTTCTACAAATTGGGTTGAAATTGATAGCAGAGATGGAGCAGGAAATGCACTCACATAATACTTCTAAAAATACACTGAAGAAGTAAGTCTTTGTAGTTGCTTAAAAAATAAAAATTGTTGTATTTTTTTACCTTTTCACAGAAATAGATCTGACCTATCTTTAATTCATTAAGTTCACCAAAAGACCTGATAAAGTATATGTAACTCATAATAAATAAAATCTCTTCAGAAACAGAGATAACTGTTTTTCTTCATGCCTACCAGCATGGGGTCTAGACGTTGGGCATAAGTATTTGAGTAGGCACTCAGTGTTTACTGAATTTATTGACTAAATGAGTAACTTACTAGAAATCCATGAACGGTTTACCAGGATTCTATGACTCTCCTGAAACTGTACATGAAATATTGGGCCCATGGGTACATGGGCGTTTTTCATCCGATTCTCACACAGTTCATACCCAAAAAAGGGTAGGACTTATTTTGAGTAATGGAAGAATTATTTCTCTTTCAGGCAATCCACTATTAAGACTGCTTGTTATTGAAGTGTGATAAGAACTTGACAACAAAGAAGATCCAGATAACACACTTCCTGGCTAGAATCTGTAGTGCAGAAATTCTCTACTTCTAATTAAGAGAAGAGTTATATGCTCTGACAGTCAAATAAACAGAGGGTCAGACTGATAAGGAATCCACTCCAAGCGACTCCCCAAAGCAAAGGCCATTTTACAACCCCTTATGACATGGCCTGGAGAAATATCAAAATTTTCCTTCCAAACACTTCTGGTCTCTTTAAACTGAGTCACTCAAGCAACCGAGGAATTCTGATTTATACTTCTCAAAGTGGGAGATGAGTCCCCAGGAAGACACACGATGACAGAGGAGGAACACAGCAAGTCCCTAGCATCTGAGTCACTGCCCGATGCTGCTGCTGCTACGCTCCAGTCGCTAAGTCTCTTAGCGACCCCATGGACTGCAGCCCACCAGGCTCCCCCGTCCCTGGGATTCTCCAGGCAAGAACACCGGAGTGGGTGGCCATTTCCTTCTCCAATGCATGAAAGTGAAAAGTGAAACGGAAGTCGCTCAGTCGTGTCCGACTCTTAGTGACCCCATGGACTGCAGCCCACCAGGCTCCTCCATCCATGGGATTTTCCAGGCAAGAGTTTTGTTTTAAAATGCTACACAGCTTTAAAGCATTTTATGTTAAAATAACCGTCGCTATGTTTTGCACTGAGGGCAATATTCACATGAGTTTGAGATAACACTAGCTCGGAGGGGGCACACATTCATGCCCCCCTGTCACTGGGGTACTTCCGGAAAAAACAGTATGAGCAGAACTGCCACAGAGAGAGGCCACAATAAATTTTCAAACTGAATTTTCCATTATTTTTTTAAATTTTTTTAAATCTCTAAAAGTTACCCATAAAATATCTGTTTTAAGCAGATAACTTTAAACTCCTCAAGATGAAATGGGTAAGTTATTTTCTTCTTAAGTCTTTCAGAGATAAGCAAGTTAAATATTGTAAACTGCCTGGAAAACTTGATGACTCTGATGTTAAACCAATAAATATTAAGCAGTTCTGTTGGACAAAAAATTAGACAGCAAAAGTACTATACAGTGAGAGACCTGTCCAAAAAAAAAAAAATATATATATATATATCTGTGTATATATATATATTTAAAACCCTATACCATCAGCATTGTTGTAGAAGATGTTACTCTCTCTAGAGCCCAGCAAAGGGTCAAGTACATACTTCATGGAGAAGAGGAATATGTTCATCAAGATTTCAATGGGTGAAAAAAATAATTTTTAAAAATAAGAAGAGCAAAACAATCTAATTCACCCTTGCTGAACATTATCTGATCTACCCTCGACCATTCCTCCCGACTCTGCTTGGAACACATACCAAGACTGAAGATCTATCTGCAGAACTTGGAATAGATGGAGGGTGTTTACTGAGCTTGCAAAGCTTAGGTCATAGATGATTCTGCTTCCCATAGTCCAATGCCCAGGAAAAATCAATAAATCTGTGACGGGTCTTATGTTGTTCTTAACAGATTTCAGAAGGAATGTCTGAAAAGGGCAGTCTTTAAAAAAGAAAAAAAAAGGAAAAAAGGGAGTGTCTACATCTGAGTCTGGGCTGACAGAGCTCTAGCCATGGAGTTATTAAAGGTAAGCCAGTTGGCAAGGATCACTGCCCACTATTCAAAGGCAACTTTGAGCAGTTTGAGAGGGAGAAAATCTTTACAGTGCTTCATTTAGCTTGAGCTTGTGAGTCACTTGTTCTGTATGAGGGAGAGGAACTGGCAACAAATGAGGAAGAGCCTTGAGATTGATAAATTTCAAGCAGTTGACACTGGTTAATGGCTGGGGAAAATATGCTTCCCCACGATCAACTGAGATTTGAATTTCCATAATTTAACTTCCAAATTCATACCACAAGTTATTCTATTTCCAAATCAGACCTCGTGGCCATTTCTAGTAGCTAAGCTCATGTCTTCTAATAAGTTTTTCTTTCCTGGAAAATTAAAATTTTATACTAAGACATATCTAAGATTCCACATTGTTTTTCCAAGTTATCTTTATTTTATGTGCCTCACAAATCAAACCATGTTTGTTTAACGTACCCAACTGTACCCAGCGTACCCAACTCTTCTAATCAATGCTGACTTGAACAGAGTGAGTCTCATAAGAGCTCAAGCAGAAAACAGATCATAGTGGTAACAGTGTTGTCAGAAACCCATGGAGATAAATTGTGTTTAAAAGAGCCTAGTATTGATAAGATGGACAATCTACCTCGCTCCTTCACACTCTTGCCTTACTAAATCCGACAGTGAGTGCATAAAATGAAATGTGAATAATGCCACTTAATTTATAGATATCATTTATGATCATGTGAGAAGACAGCTGTGGAAAAAATAAAGAACCTAGATACCTGAATGATAATTGCAATATACACAGATAAAAGACGCAAGGTCTGCTCAGAAGAAGAGGGGAAGGGCCTTGCTTAGGGACACAGGCCCAGAAGCAAGCCTTCTTTATTCAGGGCCATGGAGCAAGGCGTCAGATTCTGTCTGTAAAAATTCCACTGCCAGAAATTCAATGGGACAGCCGCTGATGCCAGAGAACATGAAAAGCAGGAGTGTTCTTGCTCTGAGACTAAACACTCAGGAAGTTCTGTGCCTAAAAGTAACAAGGAAGGGACATGGTTGAGAAACACAAAACCAAAATTAAGTGGGCAAAATCAGAGTAAAAATCCATTTTCTATGTCTAGAAAAAGACGAAGGGACAAAAGTTAGCAGATTTTTTTCTCTTTTCACATCCTTTCTTACCTAATAGAACATAACCATTCTTTGTTACAAATAAAACCCTAAATTGGTGAGGTCTGAAATCCTGCCTGAGATAAACTGTGGTGAAGCAAATGTTGAAGACTAGTAAATAAACTATTGTATGATTACCAGGTGAGAAGCAAGGGGGATTTCTCTACTTGGAAAATATGCTTAAATCCTTCTTCAGGATGTTGAACTATGACTCAGAGGTAAACCTCCAACTACTTAATAATGCTCCTCTATAGGTATGGAAAAAAGATAAGATTTTTTTTAAATGAAAGGTTCTTATATATTTGTTCCAAGTGCCTAATGACTCAACTGAAATTTTAAAAAATCCAGTTGCTTTCAGTCAGTGAATCATTAACAAGACATTCCAAATCACCTGAAAATAATGACAACTAAAAAAAAGGATCGTATTCTTCAGAGAGAAAAACCTTTTTAACATCAGTCATGCAATTATTAACTAAACAATCAATACAACAACCCACTGTAAAGAAAAATTATTTTATATATATATATATATTCATGGTAGGATTAGAGTTTAAAAGTCTAAACTTCAAATTTCAGAGATATATTATGCAAAATAACATATGAAGATAAATATAAAACTTCACATTAATATTATGAAGATTTCCAAGTACAGAAAAATAAAAACAGGATTACAATTATGAATTAGAATTATGATCTGGCAACCCACTCCTGGGCATATAACCAGACCAAATCCTAATTCAAAAAGGATACAGCATGCTTGCGGCTGGTGCATGGGGATGACCCAGAGAGATGTTATGGGGAGGGAGGTGGGAGGGGGGTTCATGTTTGGGAACGCATGTAAGAATTAAAGATTTTAAAATTTAAACAATAAAAAACTAAAAAAAAAAATAAATAAAATAAAATGATTTAACACCAAAAAAAAAAGACATGTGCACCTCTGCAGTCACAGCAAAACTGTTCGCAATAGTCAAGACATGGAAACAGTCGGAAAGTCCATCAATAGATGAATGGATAAAGAAAATGTGGTACATATATACAATGGAATATTACTCAGCCAAAAAAAACAAACCAGAATGAAATAATGCCATCTGCAGCAACATGGATAAGTCAGAAAGAGAAAGACAAGCACCATATGGCATTGCTTATATGTGGAGTCTAAAATATGGCGCAAATGAATCCGTCCACAAAACAGAAAACAGACTCACAGAACAGACTTGTGGTTGCCAAGGCGGAAGAGGATGGGAGAAGGATGGCGTGGGAGGCTGGGGTTAGCAGATGTAAGCTTTTATATACGGAATGGGTAAACAGCAAGGCCCTACTGTATAACACAGAGAACTACGTTCAATGTCCTATGATATACCATAATGGAAAAGAATATTTTTTAAAAAGAATACATATGTGTCTAACTGGAACAGTATGTTGTAGAGCAGAAATTAACACAGCACTGTAAATCAACTATACTTCAATATTTTAAAAAACTGCCAAGAAGCAGACTATACAAAATTAAACAGGGTCCAAGTTTGTGAAATACACTAAAAATTACATAGTTTACATAAGTTATTTATAAAATACACTGAAATTTCACCTTTAAATTGACTTCAAAGTTTAAAGGATGTCTCTTGATACACTCCAAGTTCTGGTTGCATAAAGGTATTTAGGGAATAAAAGGATTATCTACATCCAGGAACAGAGGTGAGAGAAATTCAAATTACGGCAAAACCAATACAGTATTATAAAGTAAAATAAAGTAAAAATAAAAAGTTAAAAAAAAAAAACACAAGTGGGTGACTATCTTTTCCCTATATGTTGTTTCCTCTAAGAAATGCAATAAATTATTAAGTTACTGAAAAATAAACACTAAGATAATAATATACTTTGGCCTAAAGTCTGTTAAAATAATATTGATAATTATTTATTTAAATATGTTAACAGAAACTAACAGTATTTGTATTTACTCAACTGATATTTGGTGAACTGGAAACAAGAGGAACAATGAAATTACAGTAGTAACAGGAAAAGGCACTTCTGCTTTTCGGAGAACGTCAGTTTTCATGAAAGAATCCAGGATTCAGGGACATACATCTTTGGGGCTCTCTTTCACTTTGGGGGTTGACAAGTAATATGTTTGTTGCAATAAATGTAAGTAACCAAAATACGCAAAGATAAACAGTCAAAAGGAAGAAAAAATTAAATAACCTGTAATCATAAGGTCCACAGATAAACATTTTTCTTTCCGAAGAATTTTTAATCACACAAAATATATAATTATATAACAAAAAGGTTTATGCTAAATATACCATTGTGTAAACTGCATTTGTTTACATGTTGATGACAAACTGGAAAAGAAAATGGCGACTCACTCCAGTATTCTTGCCTGGAGAATCCCCATGGACGGAGAATCCTGGCGGGCTGCAGTCCATGGGGTCACAGGGAGTCGGACACTACTGAAGTGACTTAGTATCAGTTCAGTTCAGTCACTCAGTCGTGTCCAACTCTTTGCAACCCCATGAATCACAGCACGCCAGGCCTCCCTGTCCATCACCAACTCCCAGAGTTCACTCAAACTCATGTCCATCGAGTTGGTGATACCATCCAGCCATCTCATCCTCTGTCGTCCCCTTCTCCTCCTGCCCCTAATCCCTCCCAGCATCAGAGTCTTTTCCAACGAGTCAACTCTTCACATGAGGTGGCCAGAGTACTGGAGTTTCAGCTTCAGCATCATTCCTTCCAAAGAAATCCCAGGGCTGATCTCTTTCAGAAGGGACTGGTTGGATCTCCTTGCAGTCCAAGGGACTCTCAAGAGTCTTCTCCAACACCACAGTTCAAAAGCATCAATTCTTTGGCACTCAGCTTTCTTCACAGTCCAACTCTCCCATCCATGCATGAACACTGGAAAAACCATAGCCTTGACTAGATGGAGCTTAGTCGGCAAAGTAATGTCTCTGCTTTTGAATATGCTATCTAGGTTGGTCATAACTTTTCTTCCAAGGAGTAAGCGTCTTTTAATTTCCTGGCTGCAGTCACCATTTGCAGTGATTTTAGAGCCCCCCCCAAAATAAAGTCTGACACTGTTTCCACTGTTTCCCCATCTATTTCACATGAAGTGATGGGACCAGATGCCATGAATCTGAATGTTTTTGTTTTCTGAATGTTGAGCTGTAAGCCAACTTTTTCACTCTCCTCTTTCACTTTCATCAAGAGGCTTTTTAGTTCCTCTTCACTTTCTACCATAAGGGTGGTGTCATCTGCATATTTGAGGTTATTGATATTTCTCCCGGCAATCTTGATTCCAGCTTGTGCTTCCTACAGCCCAGTGTTTCTCATGATGTACTCTGCATAGAAGCTAAATAAGCAGGGTGAAATATACAGCCTTGACATACTCCTTTTCCTATTTGGAACCAGTCTGTTGTTCCATGTCCAGTTCTAACTGTTGCTTCCTGACTTCTAACACAGCATAAAGCAAAGAGAATCTACTTGTTCAAAGCTTCTGATACTGCCGCTGCTGCTGTTCAATTAATAAGTCACGTTCGACTCTTTGCAAAACTTCATGGACTGTAGCCTGCCAGGTTCCTCTGTCCACGGGATTTTCGACGTGAGAATACTGGACTGGGTAACCTTTCCCTTCTCCAGGGGAACTTCCTAACCCAGGGATTGAACCCAGGTCTCCTGCACTGGCATGGGGATTCAGTGGGAAGTGTCTGATACACATTGCCAATCTGTCTTCCATAAAGATTGTTCAAAGATAAATTCTCACCAGCTGGAGGCAGGCCAGTACACACATCTATCTGCATCTTCTTCCTAGGCTTTCTCTCAGTGTAACTCTTCTCTCTTGGAATGTCCTTTTCCTCCTATTGCTACCTCTTGGTCCTTATAAGGACATTAAAAGAATTAAAATAAAAATTTCATCTCTATTCTTGCCTCCGTTGTTTTACTGGTGCAAACTCTACCCCCTGGTAGGTCTCCATCATCACAGTGCCTCTTATGCTTGCTGACCAGCTGTTTCCTGGAATAAAGAAAGACAGTGACGTGTGGGAGGGATGTGCAGAAAAGGAACAAAGTCCTTGCTTCCTTCACAGAACAGAATCCCAGGGATTGAGTAGGATGACCGCCAAGCTCTATGTACTTAAGATGTAGGACTCAACATACTGTGCCATGTGTCGGAGATTAGCTAGTTTTTTCTCAGTCTAACTGCACCCCAGATTCTGGCATTAAGCTGTCACCTTTGCATCTTGGTATGGTTATAAGACGTTCCTTCTGTTTCCAGGACTATTTTAATAAAAGATGAGTCAGGCTAAATTGGGGCTATTAGCTACATAAAATTTCAGCTAAAAAAACTTCACACTGACTTTCGATTGGCAGCTGGTGGACTGATTTCTTGCCCTCCCAAGAGAGAACTCAAAGTATCAGAAAACACTTGAGTACCAACAATTTACTCCAACAGAGATGAGAAGAACTTGAGGGATCTGTCAGTCACTTTCAATACAGAGAACCCAGAAGGTATCACTAAACTAACAAGCTATTAAAAACAAAACACAACTTCAGAGATAAAAATCTAGTTGCCTTGCTCATTCACCACACGAAGAATCCGTGCCCCAGTAAAGTGATCTGAATTGCATGTGATGAGGAAGAAAATCAGCAGCAGAGTTGCCTTCTCCTTGGAAATCTTTTCCATAGCGAAGGCCATGAAATGTCTAGAAGTCTAAATACTCTTTGGACACGATGAAATATTGATATCTCAAATTCTACCACATAAACTATAATTTTAGACAAAATTTTATACTTAATTAGTCTAAGTTTAAATTGCCATTAGGTGATGCTAGTGGTAAAGTACCCGCCTGTCAATGCAGGAGACATAAGAGACACGAGTCGGATCCCTGGGTTGGGAAGATCCCCTGGAAGAGGGCACGGCAACCCCCTCCAGTATTCTCGCCTGGAGAATTCCATGGACAGAACAGCCTGGAGAGCTATAGTCCATGGGGTTGCACAGAGTTGGACATGACTGAAGCGACTTAGCACACACACAGTGTTCAATTTATTTTAGGCTATAAAATAAAATATAAAACCATGACTACGACTACAAATGTTCAAAGAATAAAACAGCTACAGAAGTAAATCAGAGAAGGCAATGGCACCCCACTCCAGCACTCTTGCCTGGAAACTCCATGAACGGAGGAGCCTGGTGGGCTGCAGTCCATGGGGTCGCTAAGAGTCAGACATGACTGAGCGACTTCACTTTCACTTTTTACTTTCCTGCACTGGAGAAGGAAATGGCAGCCCACTCCAGGTTCTTGCCTAGAGAATCCCAGGGACGGGGGAGCCTGGTGGGCTGCCATCTCTGGGGTCGCACAGAGTCGGACACGACTGAAGCAACTTAGCAGCAGCAGCAGCACAAGTAAATACAATTTTTTGTTGGCAAGTTCTTCCTTTAATAACCCTTTGCGCCTTCGTCATACGTGTTACCTGCCCACCTTAATGTTGGCTCTCTCTTGAATTTAAGAAAAATTTCAGAATGAAAAAACTGAAATTCCACCAGCTTCTTTTTTCCCACTAACTGTGAAGAGAACACTCTTACCCAGTGTTGGGGGGGGGGGTACAGCACCTCTGCCCAGGAAGGTGCACAGGGAACGTAACTTGAGAAGCAACAACACACTTGTGCCACATGCTTCAAGGTCCCGTAATTTTGGAGACATAAAAGGAGCTGAAAGAAACTGCTCCCCCTTAGGGAACAGAAACGCTTAGCTGAACCCAGAACATTAAAATATATTAGGATGCATTCATTTATTTTTCTAAGAGGTAGAAATCATAACTGAATTTTTGTGGTGGTAAATTTAACCCAACTTTAGCAATAAAAAGATGCCCAGAGGCTAGAAAGGCATTTATATCTCACTGTGAAGGGAATGCTTTTACAATAATTGGTTCCTATGATAATTTGGTATTTTCTATAAGAGAGCTTCTATATACTATTTACCTTTCTATCTCTCCCCTCCACCAAAAAAAAAGAATGTACATATCTCAAAGTATTCTGAATATACAACTTTTACTCAAAAATACTTACATATGCGGCTATATAAAACTATCTTTAAGATCTCCTTCCAGCACTAAAAATTATATGCTGCCTCACTCCCACTCTTTAATAGCAGAATGTTATAAATTATAAACCAGAGCTCAATTTATAATTTCAAAATGTAAACATTCAAAAATAAGATTAATGAAAGTTCTACCACTGCCTTTAAAAACTCTACTTTAAAATCTGATGTACTGAACATAATTAATGTGCAACCGAAGTAAAAATATAATAGATATTGGTTTTTAAGCTTTAAAAAATGACTTCAGAATTATTGAAGATGATCAAAGGAAACATATACATTTCAATTTTTCTCCCAATTTTACAAGTTTAAAAAAAGAATTATGACTTCACTTAACATCTTCAGCATTTTTGAAAACAGTACATTCTAAATCTGTACCACACAAAGCTATATGAGTTCTAGAGGTGAGTTGCTTTAAGTTTATATTAAGTTTAAGACCATATTATCAGTAGCAGGACTGTTGACTTAATAAAATAGATGGTTCATATTAGAAAGGAACTGCCTAAGTAATGTCAATAATCCATTCCTGAAAACTGGACACGTAGGAAAGTGCACCAGGGAGCCTATTCCTCATTACTTTAGATGGGACAAATTACAATGTGTTGCACACCAATCTAGACCTCCCAACCAATTTCTTAAAATATAACTAAGACACAGTAGATTGCATATGTATATTAGCTAGTGATGATGTTAGTATGTTGAACTCATTTCCTGATCTCCCAACAATTAACATGATTATTCACCAGCTGCTGTGTAGCAGAGGCCTGGCCTCCCTTGTCACCAGCAAAATCAAGATACAGATCCTTCTGATGCAGACCTTTTGAAATATTTACATGTGACTCTGGCATCCGGTCCCATCACTTCATGGCAAATAGATGGGGAAACAGTGGAAACAGTGGCTGACTTTATTTTGGGGGGCTCCAAAATCACTGCAGATGGTGATTGCAGCCATAAAATTAAAAGATGCTTACTCCTTGGAAGGAAAGTTATGACCAACCTAGACAGCATATTTAAAAGCAGAGACATTACTGTGTCAACAAAGGTCCGTCTAGTCAAGGCTATGGTTTTTCCAGTGGTCATGTATGGATATGAGAGTTGGACTATAAAGAAAGCTGAGCACTGAACAATTGATGCTTTTGAACTGTGGTGTTGGAGAAGACTCTTAAGAGTCCTTTGGACTGCAAGGAGATCCAACCAGTCCATCCTAAAGGAGATCAGCCCTGGGTGCTCATTGGAAGGATTGATGTTGAAGCTGAAACTCCAATACTTTGGCCACCTCATGCGAAGAGCTGACTCATTTAAAAAGATCCTGATGCTGGGAAAGATTGAGGGCAGGAGGAGAAGGGGACGACAGAGGATGAGATGGTTGGATGGCATCACCGACTCAATGGACATGCGTTTTGGTGAACTCCAGGAGATGGTGATGGACAGGGAGGCCTGGCGTGCTGCGGTTCACAGGGTCGCAAAGAGTCAGACACGACTGAGTGACTGAACTGAACTGAACTGGCAGTCTAGTCCTTTCACTTGAAATATAGCTCAAGATTATTTTCACACACTGGTCTGTTAACAACTGAGTCCTGCAGGACATAGATACAAACCTTGCCTATATGTAAATCAACTGAATCACTTGACTGAAACATCCATGTATTCCACAACGTCTGGACAACAAACACTAAGAGGGGCTCTGCCAACAAAGACTGACCCAGGAGGATGCATCGTTGCAAGCACACCTGTCAAACATCACTCCAGACATTTTCAGCTGCAAGTAACAGAAGTCAATCCCAAAGTGGCTTAAACTTTAACCAAGGAACTTATTATCTCATCTAACAAGAAACCCAGAGGTTGACAACTGCCAAGCTGGTAAACAGCAGTGTCATCATGGACCAGGTGAAAGTGCGAAAGTGTTAGTCACTCAGTCGTGTCCGACTCTTTGCGACTCCATGAACTGTAGCCCACCAGGCTCCTCTGCCCATAAGATTCTGCCCGTGGCAAGAATACTGGAGTGGGTTGCCATTCCCTTCTCCAGATCTTCCCAACCCAGGATTGAACCTGGGTCTCCTGCCTTGCCGGCAGATTCTTCACTATCTGAGCCACAGGGAAGCTCATCAGTGAATAGATTAGTTCAGCAGTGTCACTGCGGACCAGGTGGCTTCCACATTTTATTCTGCCAACATGTTCCCTCTGTCTCAGGCTACCCCCCCTCAGCAAAGATAGCAACAATGGACATAAACGCATCAGGCATTTCATTGAGATAAAACAGCTGCCAGGGGAAGGGTGGCTATCTCTGCAGGGTCTGCCTATGAGCCCTTCAGGCCCAACTAGTGAGAATGGTCACAGGTGCCCAGGCTGGCACGGTGGACAGGACTACCCTGACTGGCAGAGACAAATCAGAACTGCCCTCCCATGGCTGGAAGGAAGGCCAGTCTCTCTTGAAACACATGGCCACACAGAGGAAGGAGCATTCTTTGAGGTGTGGAAGAAGGGGGCATGGATTTGAGGCAGGAGAAACTGCTCTGAATACTTACTTTATTTTGCATTAATAACTAAAATTTGTAAAATTTAAGTCCAGGAGATGGGTGACAGAAGCCAAACAAAGGTATATTTTCGGTGGAAAATACCTTAATAGAAGTCATTACCAAGTTTTCTAACCAAATACTAAGCGATATAGAAGTTATTCCAAAACCTGTTTTGGGGTTTCCTTGGCGGCTCAGACAGTAAAGAATCCGCCTGCAACGCAGGAGACCCGCGTGTGATTCCTGGGTTGGGGATATCCCCTGGAGAAGGTAACAGCAACCCACTCCAGTACTCTTGCCTGGAGAATCCCATGGACAGAGGAGCCTGGTGGGCTACAGTCCATGGGGTCCCAAAGAGTGAGACATGACTAAGCGCCTAATACTTTCAAAACCTGTTAACAATTTATGGATGGAGGATTTATTTGATGGAAATCCTCATGCTGACTATCATGCAAGATACACAGCAGACAAGGGATCTGTATGGCTACCATCTAAGTGGCAAAACATTAAAAAGTTTAAATAACATTATAAAACAACGATATAGGAGCTGCTATGTGATTAAGAAGCAAATAAATGATGGGAGAAAATGTACACCATGAGATCAAAGACAGAGCTCTCTAGAGACCACAAGGCAAGATTTCATGTGGGATCTGACTGTAACAGGATACGGACAAAGTGGACCAGGCCGGGCGCTCTGCACAAAGGGGACACTGGGCCCTGAGCCTGGCAGCAGAAAAACATCCTGGTTCAAATGAGAGGCCCACGTAGAGGTAAACCAAGAGCAACCTGTCATTACTAGTTACGAATTATATGTTTAAGATAACAAGTAAAAACATTCCCCAACCGCAGTTTGGGATCTATACATATCCATTATCATTTGCCTATTTTTTTAGTTCTTTGAATGAGAAAAACCTAATTACAGCACCATGTCCTGAAAGCATCCCTGGAAAAGTAAATATACTCATACTGAGTATAACTGACAGCATAAGACAGAGAAACAATGTCAAACTAACGCACTGTCTGAGACCACCACGGTATAAGCCATTCTATCAGTTTTTTAAGTGTTTGATGTTACTGCTTTGTAATGTTACTTGACTTTCATTTTTGCACCCCTTGTGATATAGACTGTAACCTCCTTACAGACATCTCTTATCTGCTATGTATCTTACTAGTAGTAATTATTCCCTAATTTTTATTTAGCTGCTCAAAAATCATTCTATTTTCTGAACCCAAATTAGTAAAAGCGGCCAATAGGATGTAACCTGTCTCTGACATAAAACATCCCTAACATACCACGGCCCAAGTGGCTAGTAAACACTGGTATACCTAGCCATAGATAGAAAAGTCACTATTTAATCTTTTTAGGGTCACAGATCTTTGAAAAACTAATAAAATTCAGAGACCCTTCTCACCCAAAAATGCAAACACAGTATTCTGCTTGCAATTTCAGGAGGCTTCCAGAGCACTCCACTCAGGCCTTCAAACTCATCATGGCTAAGACCCCCTAACACAGTGATAGCAACAAGGACAATCACTGATTGTCACAGTTATCAATTCCTTTAAGCAATCCATCTAACTATTTTAAGGGTTACAGTTTTCCTCTGGCACTGCCAAGCATATTTTCAGCTTGTGCATCAGGAAATAAAAGATGCCAGAAATAAAAATAAGTCATTTCATAAGTTTAGGGCTGAGCTATTTGACTTTGAATACTAAAAAAAATCTCAGAACAATGATGCTTTTAAGTCATTAATACTACCATGTAAAGCTTTAGTACAGTATACTTAATACTTCTCATTAAAAATATCATACACACGCATATATGCATGGCCATAAAAGTATATGCCATTTTTGATGAAAATACTGATAGCAGGGAGTGAATCAGTTTCTAACTTACTGATAACCAGAGTGTAGCAACATTTCTCAATTCTTTAATAGCATCCCACTAGTTAACGCACACTAAACATTTCGGCGCTTGGTGGATATGAATGGACTACCTGCTGGACTCCTCGCACAAGCATGCAGTGGCCTTCCAGGCTGAGTGGAAGAAAGACCTGCGGGTCACAGGGTGCTTACCATTCCCTTGCCTACAATCTACGGTAGTAATGATCACTGCATTCTCTCCAGCTGAGCCCAGAGAAGCTGGCTCGGAATCATTCTCCCTAGCATGTCGCTGAGCTCATCAGGATTAGCAAGTGAACTTCTTATTCTCACTTCTGTAAGTGAAGAAACCGGTGTGAAGTTTCCTCTCATTCCTCTTCTCTAACAACGTCGTGAGGAAGCCATAATGCTATTAACTTTTTCTACGGAAGGAAAATGCGGCTGAAAGGCTAAGGAGCCTGCTTGATCCACAGCAAGAAAATGATGGAACTTGGCATCTGAATATTATGGTTTCCAATTCAGTACCTGGGTTTGGTCATCTGCAGATGACAAGATGAAATAGTGGCTCACACATAAGTTTATCCCTGTCTCACACAAAAGCAGTTCAAAGGCAAGCATAATGGGGCTGTTGCGGCTACTCCATGGTCTTTTTAAGGACCCAGGCTCTCCCCCACTTATTCTTCATTTATCCTCACAATGCACTCTAGTCTTCAGGATCCAAGATGGTGGCTTGTCCACCATCAAACCATCATATCCGTACTCCAGGGTGAGAAAAGTTAGGGGCAGGGGAGAGATGGAAGGTACACACCAGCTGTGCTTTTAAAAGGTTCCATAAAACCTGCAGTACAACGTTCCTTCTTATATCACGTGGCCCAGAAATTTCATCAAAATTCCACATCCAACCACAAAATGGCCACATGGCCAGATAAAACGCCACTAGCAAAGAAGTAGAGAGCAGCAGATACAGAAGGAGGACTAGCAGCTTCTATTCCTAGCTATTCCTACACTATGTTGAAACTAACAGAGGTGGAGAAGGCGCAACTGGAAGTGTCTGAGAGCGTGACTGCAGCGTGGCGGCCCCACACAGTTCACTGGCTTATTCTCTCCTTGTCATATCCCGTCCACCCGGCATGAGTGTGTGTGCCCACTGCCTCAGCGATGCATTCAAGAGGTGATCACTCTTTCCATTGAAAAACAATTCTCAACTGGATGAAATTATTAAATTAGCTCCATTTTTTAAAATTAACATATTTCCAATAAAATAAAAACCCAAACAATACTTCACTGTGTTAAAATGGTCAGATATCTGATAGTTCACTACTGACAACAGGGGAGAATTCTGATGTCCCAGAATGGCACACAGGCCCACTGCAAATCCCAGTTCTAGACTTGCTCCTCAGCAGTGGCCCTGACATACCCTCTCTCCTGAAGAATTGCTTACTGGCCCTGAATATGTTCCAGATTCTTCTGAATGCACATACATTACAGCCTTTCCCACCACCTGAAAATGTTCTGCTCTCCTGCCACACTTTATAAAAGAATTATTACAGTGATTCTCAATATTAGCCTGCATAAAAATCACCTGCAATGCTTTTTTAAAAAAAAAATGCTGATTCTTAGGCTATAGTTACAAAGATTCTGTTTTACCAGCTATGGGTCAAGCCCATAAATCTGCCTTCTTTTTTAAACAAGGAGCAGAGTGTCCAGGACAGAAAAGTGCTCCAGAATGTTCACCTGATGACTACCAAACAAGAAAAGACCATCTTACACTAATTTAAGATGTTTTTCTTGTAGTATGAGTTTTAGTAACTTTATCAGATCTCCCAGGCTTCTGGGAGAATCAAAGTGAAGTATATTCTTGAAAGAACTCAATTCAGTGACTGAACAATATATAATGTAATATAGTGTTATTAACCAACGGATAAGCTCTAAATTTATGTTCTAAATATGAAAAACAAAACAGTTAAAAAAAAGCTTTTCTTCTGGCTTAGTTTACTAGAGAATGCTATTTTGAGGTCCCACCATAATTCTATCATGATATAATGAAAGAAGACACATTCTCAGAAATTCACATTTGGAAAGATTAATGTGTGACCTCAATAAGAACTCTTCCTTTCATAATATGCTTTGGCTGCATACAATGGGAAAAAACAGATACTGAATAAGACAACCACTTAAATATAAAACAATATTGCAGCATTATTAAAATTACTAGCAAGACAATATTTAGGTCTTCCAACCCTATCTAAAGTACTAGTACAAATTACAATGCTCATAAGCGTACATTCTACTTAGATTCTCATCCCCATTATTTTCTTAACAGAATGAAATAAGAATAAACTTGAAATGAAACTATCAAAGCTATTCATCACAATTTTTCAGTTAAAGTGGTCTCAGATGTGGAAGATACAACATTATGAAAGCCTCTGAGTAAATGCTAGAGGAAACCCATTTATGGACTATGGTGAGCACACATGAATTTTTCTGCCTACTGAAGTTGTGCTGAAAAAGTGTCCTCCAAGAAACAGTACCACAGTAAACCAGTCAACTACCCCAAAGAGTGGACTAAAAATCTGACTGCCTGATGGCTTCAGTTCAAAGATAAACTATATCAGAGCGGCTCTGAAGAGTTCACAGATGTTAATTTGTCAAATAAATTTACCTAAAGTTACTCTAGATTAGATACCCTATGGCCAAAGACAGTTACAAGCCACCTGGAATTCATATTGGTATAATTAAGCTGACAAAATGCTTCTCAACTGCTTTACTGATAAAAAAAGGTTTTAAGTTTCTAAACATATTTAAGAAACCAATTTCATTCCTTAGAAATCTGAATCTTTCTGCTCTTTTTTTAACGTTTGAAAAGATGTTCTACCTAGAATTTTTGTCGTTTTGTTTGTTTATGGCTCAACTACAGTGGAAGAGAAACTGAGTTTTGTATTTTTATGAGGTCTTTTTCAAAGTGTTTTAACACATGATTTGATAGTGTCCATAACTAAATTATGAAGAGTGAGCTGCAGCAGTTCTCAGCCTTGCACGCACACAAGAGCTATCTGGGGAAACTCTGGAAAAAAAAGTCAGTGTCTGGACCAAACCCCACGTGCGTATAATCAGAATGGAGGGATGAAGCCCCAGCACCAGGACTTTTGCAAATGGCCCCCTAATTCCAAAGAAGGTTAGACTCACTGAGTTAGGGAGACAGATCCCTAACTCGTATCTGACTCAGCTGAGTCTTCTGAGCCCTTTCTCACAACTCACAGCTGACTGTGTGCCACAAAGGGGCCTGTGCTACCTCTCAGCTGGGTGGACATCTCTGCCCCGCCATGAAGCCCCCTCTCATCCTGCACCCTTCAGGAGACATGGCAGGGTGGTACATCCCACGGGGGTCAGCCTGGTCCCAACAGTTTCACCTCTGAATGCCACGAGATGAGCCAGAATCAGGAACCAACGAATGTGCAAATTCTGTTCATCCTTATCCATTATACACACGACTCACCATTTCTCAATGGGAAAATAAACAATTGCGTTATGAGTTCAGTTGAAAATCCTGGCATACTTCCTTTAGAATTGAAAGGTCAAGAGAAAAAACCAGAAAGACTGCCAAGTAAATTCACTGCAATTTGACTTTTTCTGAATAGCACAATACATGGGTAAGCAGATATTAATAGGGTCGGCTGCTTTTTTTTACCCATAAACACTTTTTTTGAAGATGTTATACTTCTCTTGGAAGGATGGGGAAACACAGGGTGAAAATCTGTTTAGTTTCTGTCACTGTTGTTTTCATTAAAGCCTTCAGTCCTATACAGAATCAAAGTGACTTACTGTCCCTTATTCTCTGGAATGTCAATTTTTAGTATACACCACTAGATTTCCACTTTTAAATAAAGCCAAGGGTACAGAGAGGAAGACACTACCTAAAAAGTTCCACATAAAAATGTGACAGTTTAACTTTAGTGTGTATACATGGTTTCAGTGATTCCCACCATGGGGAACTCAGTAGGAGACAATCTTAGAACTAACGCACTATTTCCCAAAACCTGATTTACCATTTAAACTGGCAAACAGAGGTGAGACTCAAGTACACACTTCAGTGTCAGTACTTAAAAGATGAAATCCAAGCTGGGGTGAATTACTAAACTGGTTCTAAATTCAATCAGTTTTACAAAATAATTAGCTTAATGGGAGCTAGAAGTTCTTCGGCTATAGTTTTAAGAAGCACCTGCATATTCGGAAAAACACGATGAACTTCAGTTTTACTGTAACCCAAGCCCTTTAATCTCTTTAATGGTGTTTGCCCAATTTCATTTTGACTACTCCAAAGTTACATTCACTATTTGGTCACCAGTGTTGGTGAACAGACAATAATCCTTTCCACTTTATTTTCTGTGACTCTTCTTGGTTGCTGTTATTTTTCTTTTTTTCTAGAATATGATAAGCTAATTCATGCCTCTGTCTTCGTTTTGGAAGGATTTTATGCCAACATCTAGGCAAGAGATACTCTTTTTCTTAATTTAAAATAAGTGGTTGCATACTACAGTAGTAAATTTGTAATCAACCTAAAGATAATGTCTTAAAAGCACAATTAAACATGTCATAACAGAAGAAAACCCTGGTAATTACAAATAGTACCAGGCTTGCTGGGGTTTTAAACAGTAGTGTAAGACTAAGAAAAACCGCCACCCAGTGGTACAAAAGAAAACTGCAGTTTGTTTTTGCGCAAAATGAGTACCCTAGAGGATTACTTCGATTTCATTACTGAATGAACGAATAGTTATTACCTCCTTATGAGAAAAGGAACTAGTTAAAGCGAAAGGATGTTTTTCCACCGGGCCTTTTTGGTTTTAATTTCCTTACTATTATTTAGCACACTCGATATTTTACAAAGGCTAAAAGCTTTGGAAACCCTAACAGGGAAAAAGCTTTCTGTCCAAAAGTGAGCTAATTCTGTACAAGCAGCCCAAATATCCCTCTTATCAATAAAAGAGCCTCGGCTCTGCTTGGACCCTGAGTTTCAAGTCATGGGGTATTGACTTCAGCAACACCATCTAATAATTGTGACCTCAAACCTATTTGTATTAACTTGGAAGGCATGCCTAGAGGAAAAGGTATTGTCAAGGGGGGAAATACAGATAACTTATACCCTTAACAACATAACTTACTCTAACCTCTAACCTTTTTAGAAATACGTTATAAAGGCCAAGTAAGATAACAGTCTAACAAATTCTACAGAATCCATACTGATAAGAAGTTGTTGAGAAATCTGTATTCAGATCAAGAAGCAAGAGTTAGAAGCAGACATGGAACAACAGACTGATTCCAAATTGGGAAAGGAGCACGTCAAGGTTGTATATTGTCACCCTGCTTATTTAACTTCTATGCAGAGTACATCATGTGAAATGCTGGGCTGGATGAAGCACAAGCTGGGATCAAGATTGCCTGGAGAAATATCAATAACCTCAGATATGCAGATGACACCACCCTTATGGCAGAAAGTGAAGAAGAACTAAAAAGCCTCTTGATGAAAGTGAAAAAGGAGAGTGAAAAAGTTGGCTTAAAGCTCAACATTCAAAAAACTAAGATCACAGCATCTGGTCCCATCACTTCATGGCAAATAGATGGGGAAACAGTGGAAACAGTGTCAGACTTTATTTTCTTGGGTTCCAAAATCACTGCAGACAGTGCTGCAGCCATGGAATTAAAAGTTGCTTGCTTCTTCGAAGAAAAACTGTGACCAACCTAGACAGCATATTAAAAAGCAGAGATGTTAGTTTGCCAACAAAGGTCTGTCTAGTCAAAGCCATGGTTTTTCCAGTAGTCATGTATGGATGTGAGAGTTGGACTAGAAAGAAAGTTGAGCACCGAAGAATCAATGCTTTTGAACTGTGGTGTTGGAGAAGACTCTTGAGAGTCCCTTGGACTGCAAGGAGATCCAACCAGTTCATCCTAAAGGAGATCAGTCCTGGGTGTTCATTGGAAGGACTGATGTTGAAGCTGAATCTCCAATACTCTGGCCACCTGATGCGAAGAACTGACTCATCTGAAAAGACTCTAATGCTGAGAAAGATTGAGGGCAGGAGAAGGGAACGACAGAGGATGAGATGGTTGGATGGCATCACCGACTCAATGGACATGGGTCTGGGAGTTGGTGATGGACAGGGAGGCCTGGCGTGCTGCAGTTCATGGGGTTGCATAGAGTCGGACAACAACTGAGCGACTGAAATGAACTGAAGAAGCTGGTATAGATATAATCTAAGTCTTCACTTAGTTGTATCATTTATAAGTTAATAAACACACAAGAACACGTACATACAATTATTTTCCTGCAATGTATCTACTACACAAAAGGACCAAGCAAGACGTGTGGACACATGATAACCAAAACACATATGCCAAAGGCTGGAGTCATGTTGATAAAAGCAGTTCATAGCTATCATTTGACCTATGTGATATTTTTCAAACTTTTTACACACACATAGAGCAGGCTCTGAGAGTAAAAGTAGATACTACATAAGTTAATGTAGAACCATATGATAAAAAGAACTTAGACCAGTTTCTAAAAACAGTTTTCCATCCTATTTTTTAAGATAATTAACTATATTCCAAATCATCTATCCTGACTTTTACTGGTCAATTCTCAGTTAAGGCTTTACCCGCGGAAGGATATTTCACTAACTCAACAGTGTATAGTTGTCCTTCAGTTTCTGCAGGACCCTCACTAAAATCTGCAGCGGCTCACCAAGTTCCTTAAACAAAACAGTGCAGTATTTGCATATAACCTACGCACACCCTCCTGTATACTTTAAATTACTTATCACACCTGATATAATATAAATGCCATGTAAACAGTTGCTAGACATGTGGCAAATTTAAGTTTTGCTTTTGCTGGATCACTCTGGATTTTTTTCTTTCAACATTTTCAATCTGCAGTTGGTTGAATTCATTGATGCAGAACTTTGTGGACATACAGGGCTGACTGTATCTTCCAATCTCAACTTCATTAAGGAGAGTATAGTTTACTGTAATATTTTTAAGTATTTAAAATATTAAATAGTGGAGAGTCTGAGGCAGCCAAAATTAAAGCCAAATTTATGTATAATACAAGCAACCCTCTTTTATTTAAAAAAAAGAAAAGAAAACAAAAAAGCATAGCACTTTGTCTTTTAAAAATTAATTGTCTAGGGAACTCAGGGAAAGTTAAACTGACAGACATATTTATACTTCTCTGGCATTTAATCCTGTTCTCCTTTGTACTATTTTTTAATCCCATTCAATAATAAAGTTAGTTAAGGAACATTTTAAAATTATTGAACACAATTTAAATTTTTAAAAAGAGCTTAAAATGTCACTACTGTCTGAAAATTTAAAATGATAATATAACTTAAAAAAAAAAAAAAAAGATGGATAGCTTAGTGGTTAAGAGGACAGGCTCTGAAGTTAGAAGGCCTGGGCTAATTCCAGATCTGGCCCATGTAAACTGGCGAGCTTTTTCAAGTCCTCTTCCGTATATGGGGGCTTCCCAGGTGGCGCTAGTGGTAAAGAACCAGCCTGCCAATGCAGGAGACATAAGAGATATGGGTTTGATCCCTGGGTTTGATCCACCGGAGAAGGCATAGCAACCCACTCCAATATTCTTGCCTGGGAAATCTCATGGACAGAGCACCTGGCAGGCCACAGTCCATAGCATCGCAGGGAGCTGGACATGAGTGAAGCGACTTAGCATCCACTGTATGGAGATATCCATACAGTGTATGTAGCATCCACTGTATATGGAGATAACATGACCACCTCACTCAAAGTGCTCTCCTAAGCATATTACACACATTAACTCATTTAATCCCCTCAACAACCCTACTGTTATCATGCTCGTTTTCTAAATAAGCTAAACAATACCTGGGAGGTTTTGTAACTTCCCCAAATGGTGAAGGGTGGCAGATATACCAGCCCAAAATATGCCACTTTAGCACAAAGATTATTCTGAGCTAAACTTGAACAAACACCAGGTGCAAGAAGGGCACTCTGTCCTCTCCTTTTCTTCCTGAAAGCAGGAGATAAAAAGAAAACAAACAAACAAACAAAAACTTTCTGGAAGATTCTAGGAGGAAAAAAAATCACAGAACAGTAGTAACCCAAGGATTTTTCATGGAAAATGGTGGAGGGGTTGGAGCTTTACACCTGGGGAAAAACACGGCACTAAACCGAGATAAGCATCAGTAGACATGGCAGCTGAAGGACCAGGAGGCCTCAGTCAACATGTGGGGGTCTGCTGTTGCTTGGATCATTTGAACAAGGGTGTGGGGTCCAGCCGCACCTGAAACTAAACTGCTTTCCTGAGCCTGGGGCAGGGTGGTGCCTCCCTGTGACTGCTCAACCGCAGGACAAGTGGCTCAGGAGCTAAACTGCACTCAGTCCAAGATGGCCCTGCAAAAACTCCCTCAACATACAGCGTGTCAGCTTACGGGAAAAGGCACCGTGAGAGCTGAGAGGCATCAGATGGGGCAGCTGGTCTGTGAAACCATACTAGGGGAAGTAATGGCTGGAGATTCCCTCAAGAAGCAGCAAATCTTGGCATTTCTGTCTTCTGAGCCTCAGTTAAAGGCCACTACTTAAACTAATCTTTCTTAGAAAGGCAGGGTCCACACCAGAAGCTTCACCAGCTGGGGACAGAAACCCCTGCTGGGCTAGTTATAAGACAGGCAGTGAAATATCTTCAAGCTACCAGCTACCAGACACTGGAGGAGATTTTAGAAACAGCAGCCCCAGCAGCTTTTTCAGCTGTGGTTAAATCTTGTCTCTGCGATGCTGCAAGTGGCAGGCCACAGAAGAAGGCAAGACGGATCAAGAGTTCTCCAAGCACAGCTGCAGAGGCTGTGTGTGCTCGCAGACACGTCAGCGCACTATTTCTAATCATGAGACAACAGGAAAACACAGCTCTCTGCATGTGCATTAAAGCCGTGTGCTAAGTCACTTCGGTTGTGTCACTCCATGGGACCCCACGGACTGTAGCCCACCAGGCACCTCTGTCCATGGGGGTTCTCCAGGCAAGAATACTGGAGCGGGTTGCATGCCTTTCTCCAGGCTACAGAGGTGTTCTAAAACAAAAAATACAGAGCAGAGTTTGGAGGACCAGGCATTGCTAGAGCAAATTTCAGAGAGAACTGATTGTGAAACTCCTGAAGAGGCAGAAACATCACAGGAGACCAGAGGCACCCCTGAAGTTTCTTCCGTTACTTGGGCTAATTCGGCAGGTTAGAGAGAAGCAATGCTGGAAGTACTGGAAACAGAAGTGGGGGATGACAGAGCCGGTTCTGTCTTGGAAGCCAAAGCACAATTTCCTGACACTGTAAGAAGGGCCAGAGAAGCAGCTGGGTTGGTGGCACCCCACTTCATCCTTGTCAGGAGGCTCCCCAGAAAAACCACCAACCCTGGTCAGACTATGCCCCACTGCTCTGCCTCAGACACAGCGGATCTGGTCAGAGAGAAACCAGCTCTCACCACTCTCACCTACGGCCCCTGTTCCAGGCCCCAGGAAGCAGATCCAGGCCTGCCAGAACATGACTGTGGAAAAGATAGGCTATTTTATGGTAGCATTTAACTACAAAGAAAACTCTCCTCTGGTTTCCCACAGATTAAGGCCAAGAAGCAGAAGAGGGCCAGAGGGGTAAAACCCCCGTGTCCTTACTGCAAGAGACCAGGTCCTGAAGAGAAGCGCTGAAGAGGCAGAGATCCACCCACCCATTCTGGATGTGTGGGTCAGAGGCGTGGGGTGAGCCTGGCTCTTAGAAGGCCTAACCTAAAAGTTCAACATAACCTGCAAACCCAAAAAGCCATCTTCCACTTGTCAAGACACACAGAGCCTCTCCCAATGCCAGGGGACCTCGGGCTGACTAGGTCAAGATATAGAGAGAAGAGGTAGGGCTGATAGGGAACCAGGATCTGCAGAGGGAGACCCTGAGAAATACTGTCAAGAGCAAACACTCTTTGAGTTCATGCAAATCCTCCGATACGGAGCTGACTCTGGCAGAAGGAAATCCAGGTAGAAGAGGACGGCTGTCCCAAGGGGACACTGGGTTTTAGCTCCTCCTCAACGCCCTATGAGAAGACAACTGCTGGGAAGAATTAGCCAAAGACTGCCAATCTCTTCTTTGGGATTGGCAAATGACATGAAGGAAATGTCATGTTTCAGAACTCCCCTTGGGAAGAGCATAATATCTGGTTGAAAGGAATATTTTTTGAAGCCACTAAAATGTTAATAACTAGCGGGTATTAATTTTATAATAGAAAATAAACTAGTCTTAAGATTCAGGAGTCACTATTTAACATATTTAGATTTTAAAGTGTACTTCAAAACTCCTGATGGGAACGTAAACTGGTGTAGCCACTATGCAAAACAGTAAGGAGGTCCTTAAAACACTGAAAATGAGCTGCCACATGATCCAGCATCCCACTGCTGGGTATATAGCTGGAAAAAAAATGAGAACACTAACTCAGGAAGATACGTGTACCCTAAAGCTCACAGGGGCGGCATCTATAATAGCCGTGACAAGAGAAAACCCAAGTGCTTATCAACACACGACTGGATTAAGAAGATGCAATGCACGCGTGTGGTGCACACGCACACACACACACACAAGTACTTATCAACACACCACTGGATTAAGAAGATGCAATGCGCGTGCGTGGCACACACACACACGCACACACACACACACACACACGAATAAAAAGCCATAAAAAAGAATGAAATTCTGCAACAACATGGATGGACCCAGAGAGCATTATGTTTAGCGAAATAAACCACAGAAGGACAAATACTGTATGACATCACTTACATGTGGAATCACAAAAATAATACAAGTGAAGCAGGTGCAAAATAGGAAAAAACTCACAGATACAGAAAACAAACTAGCGGTTACCAAAAGGGAGAGGGAAGGGCAAGTTAGGGGTATGGGATTAAGAGATACAGGCTACAATATATAAAAAGAGATGAGCAACAAGGATGTACTGTACAGCACAATTATAGCCATTACATTATAATAGTGCTTATTTTATGATAATTTTTATTGGTACTTAATCTATGAAAATATTCAATCACCATGTTGTACCCCTGAAAGTTAATATTGTAAATCAACTCTACTTAAATAAAACAATAAATGTACCTCGTTTAGCAACTATTTACTGGATGCCTAATTTAATTTCAGAAGCTGATTTATAAGCAGCACTAAGCCCTGCTTCTTCAAACAGAATTTGAATTTATCAAGAATTCTTCAAGACTTCTGGCTTTTCATAATTTAAAAGGTTGACTTGCTTCTGGATAGAAAAAAATGGGATGATTTTATAAATTGAACCTGAAGGACACATCTAAACTGATATACAAGAGAAGTCTGACTTGATGACAATATTTCAAGTGATTAATGGTCCACATTTTTATAGATTTCATATACATCAACTAATTCTGGAATTAGTAGAAAAATATTTTAAAATCAATCGTATAACTTTTCAAGTAATCTTTTAAAGCAAAAGTCATTCATTTACTAATGTGGCTTCAATCCCTGGGTGGGGAAGATCCCCTGGAAAAGGGAATGGCCACCCACTCCAGCATTCTCACCTGAAGAATCCCATGGACAGAGGAGCCTGGTGGGCTACAGTCCACGTGGTCGCAGGGAGTCAGACACGACTGAGCCACTAAACCACAAAGTCGGAAAACACTCACCTAAAAGGACAAAGCCGTCTGCCTCTGTCTCGGGTACTGACGGCTTCTTAGATTCCAGAGGCTTTCTGAACAGGTGAAACATTGCTGCTTCTGCCGTTACCTGAAAGAGAAGCAAACATCGTATTATGTGAAACTCAGATGAAAATTTCACCCTTCTTACTAAAAAGCCAAATGTAAAGAGATCACAATAAGTACTTTTAGGAATTCTATCCCCAAACTTAAGAACACGAGCCCTCTTTAGGTAACAGAAGTATCAGAAGACAACACCTGAATATCAGGAGCATGGACTTCCAGTTTGACATCTTGTGTGCCTTGAATCCTGCAACCTCTCTCGACTTCTAAACATGTAGGAAAAAATCCAAGAAATCACTACAAGTAAAACTAAAATCAACAGATAACACCAAGTCTAAAAGGATCCCAATAACCATTAACTGGACACTGGATTGAGGAAAGAAAAAAAAAAACCTCTCCAGATTTCTTATCATGCCACGTGACACTGAGGGCAGCTGAAAAAAGAAGGCACTACACACACCATCCAGAGCTGGTTATCTGATTCAGACACTCAAGGCTCTATTCATGGAAAAACTGCAGCCAGATTTAAATCCCTATCAGGCAAATATCTGTACTGGTGAGATTATTGTACACTGCCCCCTACACACACACACACACACACGCCCTCTCTCCTCTTTGTCCTTCCATCTTTGGACATTCCAATCCCAAAGAAAGGCAATGCCAAAGAATGCTCAAACTACCACACAATTACACTCATCTCACAGGCTAGTAGTGTTTAAAATTCTCCAAGCCAGGCTTCACTAATACGTGAACCATGAACTTCCAGATGTTCAAGCTGGTTTTAGAAAAGGGAGAGGAACCAGAGATCAAATTGCCAACATTCGCTGGATCATCGAAAAACAAGAGAGTTCCAGAAAAACATCTATTTCTGCTTTATGGACTAGACCAAAACCTTTGACTGTGTAGATCACAATGAACTGTGGAAAATTCTGAAAGAGATGGGAATACCAGACCACCTGACCTGCCTCTTGAGAAACCTGTATGCAGGTCAGGATGCAACAGTTAGAAGTGGACATGGAACAACAGACTGGTTCCAAATAGGAAAAGGAGTATGTCAAGGCTGTATATTGTCACCCTGCTTATTTAACTTCTATGCAGAGTACATCATGAGAAATGCTGGGCTGGAGGAAGTACAAGCTGGAATCAAGATTGTCAGGAGAAATATTAATAACCTCAGATATGCAGATGACACCACCCTATGGCAGAAAGTGAAGAAGAACTAAAGAGCTTCTTGAAGAAAGTGAAAGAGCAGAGTGAAAAAGTTGGCTTAAAGCTCAACATTCAGAAAACGAAGATCATGGTATCTGGTCCCATCACTTCATGGCAAATAGATGGGGAAACAGTGGCTGACTTTATTTTTCTGGGCTCCAAAATCACTGCAGATGGTGACTGCAGCCATGAAATCAAAAGATGCTTATTGCTTGGAAGGAAAGTTATGACCAACCTAGATAGCATATTTAAAAGCAGAGACATTACTTTGCCAACAAAGGTCCATTTAGTCAAGGCTATGGTTTTTCCAGTGGTCATGTATGGATGTGAGAGTTGGACTATAAAGAAAGCTGAGCACCGAAGAATTGATGCTTTTGAACTGTGGTGTTGGAGAAGACTCTTGAGAGTCCCTTGGACTGCAAGGAGATCCAACCAGTCCATCCTAAAGGAGATTAGTCCTGGGTGTTCACTGGAAGGACGGATGCAAAGAGCTGACTATCTGAAAAGACCCTGATGCTGGGAAAGCTTGAAGGCAAGAGGAGAAGGGGATGACAGAGGATGAGATGGTTGGATGGCATCACCGACTCAATGGACATGGGTTTGGGTAAACTCCAGGAGCTGGTGATGGACAGGGAGGACTGGTGTGCTGCGGTTTATGGGATCGCAAAGAGTTGGACATGACTGAGTGACTGAACTCAACTGAACTTTGTACATTCAGCTTTATATATTTGGGCAGGGCAACAATGCCTAGAAAACAACCGGGAAGGAAGCTAAAGGGAGTTGGGGAGAACATGTACCATTCTGAGGACAGTCCCTACTAGCAAAGCAACACAAGAGACAGCAAAGCAGAATTCCTGGTGGCATCAAGTGCCCCACATTTCAGTTTCGTATATTCTGGCCATATCAGAATATCCTAGTGTAACAGGCAAGGTCGGCTTGGAGTACAAAATGAAGCAAGGCAAAGACTAACAGAGTTTTGCCAAGAGAATGATCTTGTCATAGCAAACACTCTCTTCCAGTAACACAAGAGATGACTCTACACATAAACATCACCGATGGTCAATACTGAAATCAGATTGATAGTATTCTTTGCAGCCAAAGATGGAGAGGCTCTATACAAAGAGCAAAGACAAGACCAGGAACTGACTGTGGCTCAGATCATAAGCTCCTTATTGCCACATTCAGACCTAAATTGAAGAAAGCAGGGAAAACCACTAGGCCATTTAAGTATGACCTAAATCAAATCTCTTATGATTATACACTGGAAGTGACAAATAGATTCAAGGGATTAGATCTGATACAGTGCCTGAAGAACTATATGAGGTTCGTAAGACTGTGCAGGAGACAGTGATCAAAACATTCCCAAAAAAAGAAATGCAAAAAAGCAAAATGGTTGTCTGAGGAGGCCTTACAAATAGCTGAGAAAAGAAGAGAAGCGAAAGGCAAAGGAGAAAAAGGAAAAATATACCCATTGAATGCAGAGTTCCAAAGAACAGCAAGGAGAGATAAGAAAGCCTTCCTAAGTGATCAATGCAAAGAAATAGAGGAAAACTATATAATGAAAACAACAGAGGAAAACAATGGGAAAGAATAGAGAGCTCTTCAATAAGGAGATACTCAGGGAACATTTCATCCAAAGATGGGCACAATAAAGGACAGAATGGGCCTAACAGAAGAAGAAGATATTAAGAAGTGGCAAGAATACACAGAAGAACTATACAAAACAGATCTTAATGACCCAGATAACCACAATGGTGTGCTCACTCACCTAGAGCCAGGCATCCAAGACTGCAAAGTCAAGTGGGCCTCACGAACATCACTATGAACAAAGCTAGTGGAGGTGACAGAATCCCAGTGGAGCTATTTCAACTCAAAGATGATGCTGTGAAAGTACTGCACTCAATATGCTAGAAAATTTGGAAAACTCAGCCGTGGCCACAGGACTGGAAAAGGTCAGTTTGCATCCTAATCTCTTAGAAGGGCAATGCCAAAGAATGTTCAAACTGCTGCACAAATGCACTCATTTCACCTGCTAGCAAGATCATGCTCAAAATACTCCAAGCTAGGCTTCAACAGTACATGAACTGAGAACCTCCAGATGTACAAGCTGGATTTAGAAAAGGCAGAGGAACCAGTGATTAAATTGCCAATATCCTCTGGATTGTAGAAAAAGCAAGGGAAATCCAGAGAAACATCTACTTCTGCTTCATTGATTAACCTAAAGCCTTTGACTGTGTGGATCACAACAAGCTTTGGAAAATTCTTCAAGAGATGGGAATACCAGAACACCTTACCTGCCTCCTAAAGAAACCTGTATACAGGACAAGAAGCAACATTAGAAGCCGACATGGAACAATGGATTGGTTCAAAATTGTGAAAAGATTACATAGAGGCTGTATACTGTCACTCTGCTTATTAACTTATATGCAGAGTACATCATGAGAAATGCCAGGCTGGATGAAGCACAAGCTAGAATCAAGATTGCTGGGAGAAATATCAATCACCTCACATATGCAGATGACATCACCCTTATGGGAGAAAGCAAAGAACTAAAGAGCCTTTCAATGAAGGTAAAAGAGGAGAGTGAAAAAGCTGGCTTAAAATTCAACATTCAAAAAATGAAGAACGTGGTATCTGATCCCATCACTTCATCGTAAATAGATGGGGAAACAGTGACAGACTTTATTTTCTTGGGCTCCAAAATCACTGCAGATGGTGACTGCAGCCATGAAATTAAAAGACACTTGCTCCTTGGAAGAAAAGCTATGACCAACCTAGAAAATGCATTTAAAAGCAGAGACATTACTTTGCCAACAAAGGTCTGTCTTGTCAAAGCTATGGTTTTTCCAATATTCATGTATGGATGTGAGAGTTGGACCATCAAGAAGGATGAACGCCAAAGAACTGACACTTTTGAACTGTGGTGTTGGAGAAGACTCTTGAGAGGTCCCTGGACTGCAAGGAGATCCAACCAGTCCATCCTAAAGGAAATCAGTCCTGAATATTCATTGGAAGGACTGATGCTGAAGCTGAAACTCCAATACTTGGGCCACCTGATGTGAAGAACTGACTCACTGGAAAAGACCCTGGTGCTGGGAAAGATTAAAGGCAGGAGAAGGGGATGACAGAGGATGAGATGGTTGGATGATACCATTGACTCAAAGGACATGAGCTTGAGCAAACTCAGGGAGACAGTGAAGGGCAGGGCAGCCTGGCGTGCTGCAGTCCATGGGGTCACAGAGACTGGGTGACTGAACAGCAACAAGACCAGAACAGCGAGCAGGGAGGGTAGGTCAAGATTTTATCTGGTCAAAAGCCTTCTAGAAACGGAGATTGGTTTGGGTACTTGTGTAGGTCAACCTGCCCTGAGTTGTAGATCAGAGTAGATGGTAAAGGAGTCAGTTTGTTGGAAACATATCTGGCAGGTTTCACTTTCTAAAATTAAAAAAAAAAAATGGAGAAGAAGAACACAAGCTGTGTGAGGAAGGAAATATTTCAGTAAAGGAAAAGGAAGAGCCTATGAAATCTGCAAAGACAGAGCTTACTGGATATAATGATGGAGCGATAAGAAAAGTCTGGAAAAATTTTGCCATCCTCAAAACAGTATAAGGAGACATGGCCTTTAAATCTGGCAAAAAGAAAGTGAAGTTGCTCAGTTGTGTCCAACTCTTTGCAAGCCCATGGACTGTACAGCCGACCAGGCTTCTCAGTCCATGGAATTTTCCAGGCAAGAATATTGGAGTGGGTTGCCATTTCCTTCTCCAAGAGATCTTCCCAATCCAGGGATCAAACCAGGGTCTCCCGCACTGCAGGCAGACACTTTACTGTGTGAGCCACCAGGGAAGCCCCAAAAAGAAAAAACAAGATTAAATGGAAAAGCAACAGGAAAAGATGAAAAGACAAGGAATGAGATTAAAAAAAAAAAAAAAAACCTGAATAAGATAAAAAAGAAACTGATTCAAGAAAGAAATGATATCAGAAAAGAACTGGTTGGCTTACAGGCAGGAATGTAAGGAAATAAAGTTCATCAAAGACTTAAAAGATTGGAAGAAGCAACTAAGTTCTCAACGTTAACAGCTAAGACTGAAACAGAGAACGCCTCTGAAGGAAGAGCAGATAACTAAAACTCAGTCTTGGTAAGTGACAAATCAAGGATATAATCATCAATCTGACACTAAAGCCTCAGCTGGCATGAATATGTGTGCGTGTGTGGTAGCTGCTCGGTTGTGTCTGATTCTGAGACCCCATGGACTGCAGCCCACCAGGCTCCTCTGTCCATGGGATTCTCCAGGCAGAATACTGGAGTGGATTGCCATGCCCTTCTCCAGGAGATCTTCCCGACGCATGGGTCGAACCCAAGTCTGCTGAACTGGCGGGCTGATTCTTTACCACTGAGCCACGAGGGTAGCCCGTCACTTAGGACACAAAGGGTGAAGGCATAGAGACAAAGCAGGCCAGTGTCCAGCTGGAGCCTCACAGAGAAAAGATACCTTTGAATAAATAAAGGGGGGCACATTTAAGGGTGAAAGATGAGAAATGCTGCAGATCTAAGAGCTACAGTTACAGTTATATAACTATAGTTATATTTATATATATTAACTTTATAGTTAGAGTTAGCCAAATTGTAGATCTAGCTACAGATACGTGAAGCTGACTACAATCAAATAGATAAGTAACCAATACACTTTTGGAGAGCTGCGCTGCCAAAGTGACTACCAGTCTGGATTAAAGGAGGGCTATGACTACTGGATACTTACAGCAACCCTGAAGACAGAAAGCTGCCAGAGCAAACTGCTAATCCGCCAAGGACGGTCTCCTCTCCAGGGCTTACTTCAGTGGTAGCCAAGGAAGTTACTGGAAGAGGAAGGAACTCCAAGAGGGTGGAGCCAGTGGGGCTGGAGACTGCTGGGGAGGTGGGGTGGCCTCCCAGGAAGCAGAATCGGGGCATAATTAGTTAACTTTCTCCAACCCAAGGCGGGGCTCCCCCATGATGCCTGCTCAGTGGGATGCCAGAACTGCCCTCCTCTGTGCCTGCCGTCAATCTCCCAGCCCCTCCTTTCTGGGTAGGAGCGGTTTGGGCATTACCTTTCCCAGTTACAGGATGGAACAGGACAGACCGCAGGTCTCTTTAGTTCATGAAGTCACCACCCAAGAGCGCCACATCTGAACCTGAAGAAGACATACTGACCTTAGAGCATGTTGCTATGAATGAATGGGACAGAAGGTTCAAGCAGCTCCTCGGGAAGGGGTGAGTTACTTGGCCTACAGCAGGGAGAGAGACCTGAGCACACAGTGACCACAGATGAGAACCATGGAACCATCAGGCTCTCAACGTTCTATCAGGAGCCATATAAGGACTGCAGTCTTCTACCCGCCTTGGAGGCCAATGTGGCAATGTCCCTTGTTCAGTTCACTGCCACGAGTTAGTAGAGCTCTAGAACAAGGAGCTTTGTGGACAGAGAGAGGTGTTTCAAAAACTGGTTCCTGATTTTAGCAAACAGAATTCAGCAACACATCAAAAAGCTCATACATCATGATCAAATTGGGTTTATTCCAGGGGAGCAAGGATTCTTCAAAATATGCAAATCAATCAATGTGATACACCATATTAACAAATCAAAAGACTAAAACCATATGATCATCTCAATAGATGCAGAAAAAGCCTTTGACAAAATTCAGCACCCATTTATGATTAAAACTCTTCAAAAAATGGGCATAGAAGGAACCTACCTCAACATAGCAAAGGCCATATAAGATAAGCCTATAGCAAACATTATTCTTGATGGTGAAAAATGGAAAGCATTCCCTCTAAGATCAGGAACAAGACAAGGGTGCCCATTTTCACCACTATTACTCAACATAGTTCTGGAAGTCCAAGCTACAGCAATCAGAGAAGAAAAAGAAAGAAAAGGAACTTAGATCAAAAAAGAAGAAGTAAAGCTCTCACTGTTTGCAGATGACATGATACTGTACATAGAAAACCCTAAAGATAGTATCAGAAAATCACTAGAGCTAATCACTGAATTTAGCAAAGTTTCAGGATACATATCAATACACAGAAATCACTTGCATTTCTATATACTAACAATGAAAAATCAGAAAGAGAAATTAAGGAATCAATCCCATTCACCATTCCAACAAAAAGAATTAAATATCTAGTAATAAACTTACCTAAAGAGACAAAAGAACTATACACAGAAAACTGTAAGACACTAATGAAAGAAATCAAGGTGATGTAAATAGATGGAAAGATAGTCCATGTTCCTGGCTAGGAAGAACCAATATTGTGAAAATGACAATACTACCAACTGCCATCCACAGATTCAGTGCGATCCCTATCAAATTACCAATGGCATTTTTCACAGAACTAGAACAAAAAATTTCACAATTCATACAGAAACACAAAAGATCCCCAACAGCCAAAGAAGTCTTGAGAAAGGAGAATGGAGCTGGAGGAATCAACCTTCCTAACTTCAGATTATACTACAAAACTATAGTCACCAAGACAGTATGGTACTGGCACAAAAACAGAAATATAGACCAATGGAACAAGATAGAAAGCCCAGAAATAAACCCATGCATCTATGGGTACCTTATTTTTGACAAAGGAGGCAAGAATATACAATGGGGCAAAGATAGCTTCTTCAATAAATGGTGCTGGGAAAACTGGACAGCTACATGTAAAAAAATGAAATTAGAACGCTTCCTAACACCATACATAAAATGGATTAAATGGATCAAAATGGATTAAAGACCTAAATGTAAGACCAGAAACTATATAATTCTTAGAGGAACAGAACACTTGATGACATAAATCAAAGCAAAATCTTCTATGATCCACCTCCTAGAGTAATGGAAATAAAAACAAAAGTAAACAAGTGGGACCTGATTAAACTTAACAGGCTTTTGCACAGCAAAGGAAACTATAAGCAAAGTGGAAAGACAACCCTCAGAATGGGAGAAAATAATAGCAAATGAAACAACTGACAAAGGATTAATTTCCAAAATATATAAGCAGCTCATACAACTCAATGCCAGAAAAACAAACAGCCCAATCAAACAGTGGGGAAAAGATCTAAACAGACATTTATCCAAAGAAGACATACAGGTGGCTAACAAACACATGAAAAGATGTTCAACATCACTCATTATTAGAGAAATGCAAATCAAAACCACAATGAGATATCACCTCACACCAGTCAAGATGGCCTCATCAAAAAGTCTACAAACAATAAATGCTGGAGAGGGTGTGGAGAAAAGGGAACCTTCTTGCACTGTTGGTGGGAGTGTAAATTGATACAGCCACTATGGAAGATGGTATGGAGACTCCTTCAAAAACTAGGAATAATACCACCATATGACCCAGCAATCCCACTCCTAGGCATATAACCTGAGGAAATCAAACTTGAAAAAGATACATGTATCCCATTGTTCTTTGCAGCATTGTTTACAATAGTTAGAACAAAGACGCAACCTAAATGTTCATCGATAGATGAATGGATAAAGAAGTTGTGGTACACAGTGGAATATTACTCAGCCATAAAAGGGATGCATTTGAGTCAGTTCTAATGAGGTGGATAAACCTAGAGCCTATTCCACAGAGTGACATAAGTCAGAAAGAGAAAGATAAATATCATATTCTACTGCATATATACAGAATCTAGAAAAATGGTACTAAAGAATTTATTTACAGGGCAGCAATGAAGTCCGAAATGCAATACTTGGATGTGATCTCAAAAATGACAGAATGATCTCTGTTTGTTTCCACAGCAAACCATTCAATATCACGGTAATCCAAGTCTATGCCCCGACCAGTAATGCTGAAGAAGCTGAAGGTGAACGGTTCTATGAAGACCTCCAAGACCTTTAGAACTAACATGCAAAAATGATGTCCTTTTCATTATAGGGGACTGGAATGCTTAAGTATGAAGTCAATAAACAGGCAAATTTGGCCTTGGAGTACAGAATGAAGCAGAGCAAAGGCTAATAGAGTTTTGCCAACAGAACACACTGGTCATAGCAAACACCCTCTTCCAACAACGCAAGAGAAGACTCTACACATGGACATCACTAGATGGTCAACACCGAAATCAGACTGATTATATTCTTTTCAGCCAAAGATGGAGAAGCTCTAAACAGACAGCAAAAACAAGACTGGGAGCTGACTGTGGCTCAGATCATGAACTCCTTACTGCCAAATTCAGACTTAAATTGAAAAAAGTCTAGACCATTCAGGTATGAACTAAATCAAATCCCTTATAATTATACAGTTGAAGTAAGAAATAGATTTAAGGGACTAGATCTGATAGATAGAGTGCCTGATGAACAATGGACGGAGGTCGTGATATTGTACAGGAGACAGGAATCAAGACCATCTCCAAGAAAAAGAAATGCAAAAAAGCAAAATGGCTGTCTGAGGAGGCCTTACAAATAGCTGTGCAAAGAAGAGAAGCAAAAAGCAAAGGAGAAAAGGACAGATATACCCACTGAATGCAGCATTCCAAAGAATAGCAAGGAGAGATAAGAAAGCCTTCCTCAGCAATCAATGCAAAGAAACAGAGGAAAACAACAGAACAGGAAAAACTAGAGATCTCTTCAAGAAAATTAGAGATACCATGAGAACATTTCATGCAAAGATGGGCTCGATAAAGGACAGAAATGGTATGGACCTAACAGAAGCAGAAGATATTAAGAAGAGGTGGCAAGAATACACAGAAGAACTGTACAAAAAAGATCTTCATGACCCAGATAATCACAATGGTGTGATCACTCACCTAGAGCCAGACATTCTGGAATGTGAAGTCAAGAAGGCCTTAGAAAGCATGACTATGAACAAAGCTAGTGGCGGTGATGGAATTCCAGTTGAGCTATATGAAATCCTCAAAGATGATGCTGTGAAAGTGCTGCACTCAATATGCCAGCAAAATTGGAAAACTCAGCAGTGGCAACAGGACTGGAAAAGGTCAGTTTTCATTCCAATCCCAAAGAAAGGCAATGCCAGAGAATGCTCAAACTACCGTACAATTGCACTCATCTCACACGCTAGTAAAGTAATGCTTAAAATTCTCCAAGACAGGCTTCACCAATACGTGAACCATGAACTTCCAGATGTTCAAGCTGGTTTTAGAAAAGGCAGAGGAACCAGAGATCAAAATGCCAACATTCACTGGATCATCAAAAAAGCAAGAGAGTTCCAGAAAAACATCTATTTCTGCTTTATGGACTAGGCCAAAGCCTTTGATTGTGTGGATCACAATAAACTGTGGAAAACTCTGAAAGAGATGGGAATACCAGACCACCTGACCTGCCTCTTGAGAAACCTATATGCAGGTCAGGAAGCAACAGTTAGAACTGGACATGGAACAACAGACTGGTTCCAAATAGGAAAAGGAGTACGTCAAGGCTGTATATTGTCACCCTGCTTATTTAACTTATATGCAGAGTACATCATGAGAAATGCTGGGCTGGAGGAAGTACAAGCTGGAATCAAGATTGTCGGGAGAAATATCAATAACCTCAGATACGCAGATGACACCACTCTTATGGCAGAAAGTGAAGAAGAACTAAAGAGCCTCTTGATGAAAGTGAAAGAGGAGAGTGAAAAAGTTGGCTTTTTCTGAAGCTCAACATTCAGAAAACTAAGATCATGGCATCTGGTCCCATCACTTCATGGCAAATAGATGGGGAAACAGTGGCTTTATTTTTCTGGGCTCCAAAATCACTGTAGATGGTAACTGCAGCCATGAAATTAAAAGATGCTTACTCCTTGGAAGGAAAGTCATGACCAACCTAGACGGCATATTGAAAAGCAGAGACATTACTTTTCCGACTAAGGTTCATCTAGTCAAGGCTATGGTTTTTCCAGTAGTCATGTATGGATGTGAGAGTTGGACTATAAAGAAAGCTGAACACCGAAGAATTGATGCTTTTGAACTGTGGTGTTGGAGAAGACTCTTGAGAGTCCCTTGGACTGCAAGGAGATCCAACCAGTCCATTCTGAAGGAGATCAGTCCTGGGTGTTCATTGGAAGGACTGATGCTAAAGCTGAAACTCCAGTACTTTGGCCACCTCATGCGAAGAGTTGACTCATTGGAAAAGACTCTGATGCTGTGAAAGATTGAAGGTGGGAGGAGAAGGGGACGACAGAGGATGAGATGGTTAAATGGCATCAACAACTCAATGGACATGAGTTTGCGTAAATTCCAGGAGTTGGTGATGGACAGGGAGGCCTGGCGTGCTGCGGTTCATGGGGTTGCAAGGAGTCAGACACGACTGAGCAACTGAACTGAACTGAATGAAGAAACAGACATAGAGAAAAGACTTATGGACATGGGGAGAGAGGAGGAGAGGGTGAGATATATAGAAAGAGTAACATGGAAACTTATATTACCATATGTAAAATAGATGGCCAACGGGAATCTGCTTTATGGCTCAGGAAACTCAAACAGGGGCTCTGTATCCACCTAGAGGGATGGCATGGGGAGGAAGATGGGAGGGAGTTTCAAAAGGGAGGGGTTATTTGCATACCTATGGCTGGTTCATGTTGAGGTTTGACAGAAAACAGCAAAATTCTGTAAAGCAATTATCCTTCAATAGAAAAATAAATTAATTTAAAAAAAAAAAGAAGGTAGGGAACAAAA
Source organism: Ovis canadensis (assembly GCF_042477335.2). Taxonomy (NCBI): domain Eukaryota; kingdom Metazoa; phylum Chordata; class Mammalia; order Artiodactyla; family Bovidae; genus Ovis; species Ovis canadensis. The sequence goes on along the minus strand of NC_091248.1, from coordinate 30,154,382 downwards.
TAAGTAAACTTTAGAGCTAGAAAAGAAAAAAAAAAAAAAAGGAAAGTGGTTCCTGTTCTAACAAAGGAAAAGCCTTTAAGGGAAGGACTCAAACTTCAATACATTTTCATGTCTGGCCATAAGACCGAAATGGAACAAACATAAAAATCAGAAAACCAGTTCTCATGAGTCATACTCAAGCCCCCAAAGTTTAGGTACACTGTTATAAAACTCAGAGCAAATTCAGCAGTAGTATAAGAATCTTTTTAAATTCAAGTATTTTGTACAGAACTTATAATTCAAATAATTAATTGAAGCATTTAAGCTCTCCATAACCTATAAAGAAAAGTTAAAACAATACACAGGCTTAAACAGGCTGCATCAGGTTGTCAACAGTACGACTTCTGTGGCAATGGATAGTATTACAGTTTGTCACTCTAGAACATTAGAAAATCCCAAACATATCAGAGAAGGAGAGAGAACTTAGCTTCCAAGAAGTCAAGAACCATCCAGGCATGGAAGAAATGGGTCAGGAATAGGAAAAGGGTAGTAGAGACAGTATAAAAGAACTCAGAATGGCAGCAAAGTTTGCTACAAACATCCACGGGAAATTGCTCTAAAATTGCTACAAAAGTATCCATCACCCTCACCCCTGTCTTAACTCCTTCAAGATGGGAGGGAGTTTCACACATGACCACGGTCTTAACTCCTTCAAGATGTTTTCCCACGGGAACATGGTGCCAATTTCACAACCCAACTCTTGGGAATTCCCTTGTACCATCAACGCTGCTGACATTAGTGATTCATTCATTCCACTAGGTACCTAATTCAGTCTAACTATATAGCTTTACAGCAATCACTCTGCATGTAAAGGCTATGTCCTGAGACACTAAAATCTACAACAAATTATCTTTATCCCATGGTATTTTTTGTCATTAAAAACACAAAGTGGTATAAAAATTTATCCTAGCAGAGCTGGCAATACCATTCTGCCATCTTCCCTCTACAGGCTAGTCCCACAGCAGGAAAGTTACACGGCTAGGTCACCACTCCAGCAGCCAGATTTTCTGACCCCACCTAAGACTAGAAACTGGGCAAGAGAAAGGGAGTAACTAACACCCCAGTAACACCTGCCAGGCTTCTACAACATGTCAAGCACAGTACCAAAATGCCTTAAAGACTCTCTCTCCTGTAATCTTACCATCACCACACCAGGTACACAGAATTAGGCACATCATGTAAATGAAAGAACTGAAGTTAGTTACATATGGATGCAAATGTATATGGCTGGTCAACAGCAGAGCTAGAATTTTAAACCAAGTCTCTTGGGCACCACAACTGAACGTTTTTCATCAACAAAGCACCAAAGACAAAGAGCCCGTAACAAAGCATTTGTGTTGGACTTCAACAGAGTATTTCCTAGTATTAGTCAAAATACATTTGATCAGTTTCACGCTAGTCTTTCTAAATCCCTACTTTTCCAAACCACGCTCAGCTCTGTGTTCTGAAGACACTTGCTAATTCCACAACATCCATGTTCAAGACTTTCACTTAAGAAACAGTCATAAAATATAAAGTAAGTGCTTAGGCCAGATACTAACCGGGCACTAAAAATGCAGCTGCTGCTTCTGCTGCTAAGTCACTTCAGTCGTGTCCGACTCTGTGCAGCCTCATAGACGGCAGCCCACCAGGCTCCCCTGTCCCTGGGATTCTCCAGGCAAGAACACTGGAGTGGGTTGCCATTTCCTTCTCCAATGCATGAAAGTGAAAAGTGAAAGTGAAGTTGATCAGTCATATCCGACCCTTAGCGACCCCATGGACTGCAGCCTACCAGGCTCCTCCATCCATGGGGTTTTCCAGGCAAGAGTACTGGAGTGGGGTGCCATTGCCTTCCCCGAAAAATCCAGCACTCAACTTATATGTAAGGGAACAAACAGTGACCTGAACCTACCTGATTTTGAAGGCAATCCTGAGCAAAACTAAGAGGGATTTAGAAGCCCCACCCCCAAAGCGCAGAAGGCCTGTAGCAGCCCCGGTGCCCCCGGCTAAGCAGATGGGAAGCCCCAAGCACGCGTGCTTCTGACATACATGGCTTTGACGGTGGCCTTCTTCTGCTTGTTCCAGCATGTTCCAGCCTCATTTCCTTAGATACGATGTCAGCATTATAAAAATTGTCAACAGTGAGCAAATTTTACACTTACAGATGGGAGAAATATCAAAATTTATTCTTAAAAAGCCATTATCCCCGGCAGCAACACTATGGCCTGGCTGAGCTGGGAAGGCCCAGAAGGCCTCCTAATCCCCAGATGCTGGGATCCTGGAGCTGCCTCCACACAGCGGGGGATGAAGTGTTTGTTCACTGTCCAAGACACAGGTTGGGAGAAAATCCTTGCAAATCACAGATCTGAAATAGGATGCGTGTTTAGAACATATAAAGAACTCTTAAAATTCAATCATGAGAAAAAAAATTCAATAAAAACTGGGCAAAAGCTGCAAGCAGGCTTTTTCCCAAAGATGATACGTGATGGCAAAGAACCACATTAAATGATACTCAACATCATTAGTCAACAGGCAAATGTAAATTAAAATCTCAGTGGGTTAACACTATATATCCTTATTAACACTGTAAAGGGCGTGCCATGCCAACTCTTGACAAAACCATGGACCAACTGGAACTCTTGCACACTGTGGTACAGCCTCTCTGGATAACGGTGTGGCAGTTTCTTAAGAAAAAGTTACCATATACACCTACCATATGACCCAGACCTTCTCCTTTAAGTATTTACCTAAGAAAAACAACAGTGTATGTCCATATTTATATGCAAACTTTATACAGCTTTTTAGGTAACAGCTCCAAACTGGAAACAACCCACATGTTCAACAATAAATCAAAGAAGAAACAAACTGCAGCATACCCATCGGAGAAGGCAGTGGCACCCTACTCCAGTACTCTTGCCTGGAGAATCCCATGGACGGGGAGGAACCTGGTGGGCTGCCGTCTATGGGGTCGCAGAGTCAGGCACGACTGAAGCGACTCAGCAGCAGCAGCAGCAGGAGCATACCCATCATACTATTCAGCAACAGAAAGGCATGAAGGCCTAAGATACGCTACAACACGCATGAATCTTGGGAGGGGGAAAAAAAAAAAAACAGGCTGAGTGAAAGAAGCCAGACCACAAAAAACTGCTAGAAAATGCAAACTAACATAAAGTGACAGAAAGCAGATGAGGGCCTGCCTAGGGAATGGGAGGTACTGGGAGGGAAGAGTGGGAGGGAGGAATTACAGCGACCACAAGGAAACTTCTGAGGGTGACCGATTCATAACCTCAATTGGAGTGACGGTCTCAGGAGACATACACATGCCAAAACTCATCAAACTGCACACTTGCAACATGCGCACTTCATCCTATGTTGATAATACCCCAAGAAAGCGATTTTTAAATTATCAGCATGATACTCTAGGCGTTATATAAACGCAGCGTGCTGTGCTTAGTCGCTCAGTCGTGTCCGACTCCTTGAGACCCCATGGACTATAGTCCACCAGGCCCCTCTGTCCATGGGATTCTCCAGGCCAGAATACTGGAGTGGGCTGCCATGCCCTCCTCCAGGGGATCTTCCCAACCCAGGGATCGAACCCGGGTCTCCCTCATTGCGGGCAGATTCTTTACCGTCTGAGCCACCAGGAAAGCCCATGAACACTGTGGTTCACAGTTACTCATTGTCTCAAATCTCTTAAACCACTTTGTGTGGTTACAGGTGCAGCCTTCATATACAAAGCAAGATGCTCCTTTCTCTACGCAGTCACTAAAACTGGAAAATGAAAGGACAGTGCCTTCACTCTTAATGACACACAGGCTGCATGCAGAAGGCTACTCTGATCGCTGCGCAGGGCAGATTTTACTGAAGGAAAGTGGGTAGCACAAGTAACATATTTATTTTTCCTATTATGCTAAGATTTACCTTTTAAATAATATTACCCATGACAAAAGGACTAAAGATAACCTGATTTTCACAATCTGATCATCTTGTTTCAATAGACTTCTTGATAATGTAAATACATTAAGATAATGTAAATATACTAAGATGCCTATGTAGGACTGATATAAATCAATCCAGGAAATTTTATACTGCTGAAAAACTAAAATCATGAACCATGTTTAATCTTCCTCTTCTGCAGGATGAGTTGTGAATTGCATGGTTACACAAAAGTAATAAAATCTAAATAACAAGTTTCCTAATTTATTCCAAGAGAGGCGAAAAAAGACAAAAGTCCATGCTTTGGACAGTTTAATCATAAAAGATTATATTACCCCTAATAGCATTAAACAGTACAAAACATTCCAGAAGGCTCAATGAGAATAAAGAGCCCTGTTACATGTGACCAACAGGCAGCCTTGAGTTTAACTTCATTTGATGGGCACAGACGTAAACCAGGAAGAAAAGGGAGGACTCTCCTGTGAGAAGGGTCAGCAGGAACAAAGAGCACAGCCTGCTGATGGGATAGCAGAGGGATCTCAGCTCACTGGAAGCACAGAGGTAAACAACAGAAGACTACAGAAGCAAAGCAGAGGGGCTTCCCTGGTGCTCAGGTGGTTAGGAATTCAACTTCCAACACTGGCAGTGTGGCTTCAATCCCTGTTCAGGGAGCTAAGACCCCCACATGCCATGTAGCCAAAACACCAGAACATGAAACAGAAGCAACACTGTAAGGCATTCAATAAACTCTTTAAAAATGGTCCACATTTAAAAAAAAAATTCTTAAAAACAAAGTATTGAAAGGGCTACAAAATCAAGAAAATGTTAGAATATCCAGAGCGGCTTACCAAGGTTTGTTGAATCCTATTGGCGTGCTGCAGTCCATGGGGTCGCAAAGAGTTGGACACGACTGAGCGACTGAACTGAACTGATTTGTGTAGTCTAGGCTCTTGCAGAAAGTAGTGTTTCAGAAAAATTTAAAATAATAGTCTGGACCTAGAGAGATTACATACTAAGTGAAGCCAGAGAAACACAAATATTAATATCATATCACTTACATGTATATTATCACCCTGCTTATTTAACTTATATGCAGAGTACATCATAAGAAACGCTGGACTGGAAGAAACACAAGCTGGAATCAAGATTGCCGAGAGAAATATCAATAACCTCAGATATGCAGATGACACCACCCTTATGGGCAGAGTAAAGAGGAACTAAAAAGCCTCTTGATGAAAGTAAAAGAGGAGAGTAAAAAAGTTGGCTTAAAGCTCAACATTCAGAAAACGAAGATCATGGCATCTGGTCCCATCACTCCATGGGAAGTAGATGGAGAAACAGTGGAAACAGTGTCAGACTATTTTTTGGGGGCTCCAAAATCACTGCAGATGGTGACTGCAGCCATGAAATTAAAAGACGCTTACTCCTTGGAAGAAAAGTTATGACCAACCTAGATAGCATATTCATTACTTTGCTGACTAAGGTTCATCTAGTCAAGGCTTTGGTTTTTCCATTAGTCATGTATGGATGTGAGAGTTGGACTGTGAAGAAGGCTGAGCGCCGAAGAATTGATGCATTTGAACTGTGGTGTTGGAGAAGACTCTTGAGAGTCCCTTGGGCTGCAAGGAGATCCAACCAGTCCATTCTGAAGGATATCAACCCTGGGATTTCTTTGGCAGGAATGATGCTAAAGCTGAAACTCCAGTACTTTGGCCACCTCATGGGAAAAGTTGACTCATTGGAAAAGACCTGATGCTGGGAGGGATTGGGGGCAGGAGGAGAAGGGGACAACAGAGGATGAGATGGCTGGATGGCATCACTGACTCGATGGCCGCGAGTCTGAGTGAACTCCGGGAGTTGGTGATGGACAGGGAGGCCTGGCATGCTGTGATTCATGGGGTTGCAAAGAGTCGGACACGACTGAGCGACTGAACTGAACTGAACATGTAGAATCTGAAAAAATGATAAAAATTAACATATACAAAACAGAAATAAACCCACAGACATAGAAAACAAACTTATGGTTACCAAATGGGAAAGCAGAAAGGGATAAATTAGGAGTCTGAGATTAACATACATACATTAAATAAAAAGATAAGTAACAAGGACTGAGTTGTAACAGGGAACTCAATAGCTTGTAATAACCTATAATCGAAAAGAATCTGGAAAAGTATACGTGTGTGTGTGTGTGTATTAATACATAAAACTGAATCACTGTGCTGTACACCTGAAAACTAACATGACATTGTAAAGAGCTATACTTTATAAAAATACAATACAATACAATAGGCTGGAGAGGCTGATTGAGAAAGTGGAGCCAAGAAGTTAGAATGCTGTAGTGAAAGGGGCTAGACTGAGGTGGTAGAAGTTTAAATAAAATAGAAGGGATGCACAGCATTGTGAAATAGGATTTAGTCACTCAACTCTACAAATACTGATGGAAGGGAATCAATAAAAGATGATGGAAGTTTCAAGCCTGAGGGAGCGAAGAAAGTGACATTAAGAATAAGAAAAAGAAAGTAGGAAAAAGACGGTTAAGAAACACATGATGATCCATTTCAGACAAGTTTAGATACAGGGAAACAAGCACTGGTCCACACGGAAACATGTAAAATGCAGCTGGAAAAATAGGACCCAGGGCTCCAATGAAAGGGGTAAGTTCGAATTCGGGAGTTGTTGGCATGTAAGTGGTAGCTGAAATCACAAACATCAGTGGAACTTCAAATGGAAAATACAAGTTCAGGGATTGAGATCATGATTTCTAAGATCTCAAACTATACTATAAAATGCATCCCTTTAATCATCAGCAAACGGATGTGGATACTACCATTGCTTCATCATTTTCCAACACATAATACTGGCTGCCATACCAGGACTAAAACATTAACTTGACTTTATTGTTACACATTTCAAAACTGCAGAAACAAGTGGCCTCTTCAGTACAATCCAGGGGGGGAATTCAAATGCCAGGCAGATAACCAAGGGTGAAACCAGGCCAGTCTGAGACTGGAGGGAAGGAAAGTGCTGGCCTGGTCTAAAGATAGCACCTCCAGGGAGCGGGGAGATGCCTGGGGAGCCACAAGGAGGAGCCCGTCACCAAAACAAGGCTTGAAGGATCTCTACTCAAGGAAGAGCTCTGGAAGGCTTTGAGCTGGGAAAGCCTGGAATCAGATCTGCATCTGTAGTTACAGCCAAGGCAAAAAGTAAAATAACCACCACCAAAAAAATTAGGAACAGGCTGAAGTTACAGTTACGCCATCTCCCCACTGGCTCCTTGTGCTCACCCCACAAGATGATCCCAATGCATCTAGGAACCTCTGGGAAATATAAACTGAAGGTTTATGGTTGCATGGATGTGAGAGTTGGACTATTAAGAGAGCTGAGCAATAGCTGGGGAAACAGTGGAAACAATGGCTGACTTTATTTTTCTGGGCTCCAAAATCACTACAGATGGTGACTGCAGCCATGAAATTAAAAGACGCTTACTCCTTGGAAGGAAAGTTATGACCAAACTAGAGAGCATACTCAAAAGCAGAGACATTACTTTGCCAACAAAGGTCCGTCTAGTCAAGGCTATGGTTTTTCCTGTGGTCATGTATGAATGTGAGAGTTGGACTATAAAGAAAGCTGAGCACCAAAGAATTGATGCTTTTGAACTGTGGTGTTGGAGAAGACTCTTGAGGGCCCCTTGACTGCAAGGAGATCCAACCAGTCCATCCTAAAGGAGATCAGTTCTGGGTGTTCATTGGAAGGACTGATGTTGAAGCTGAAACTCCAATACTTTGGCCACCTGATGTGAAGAGCTGACTCACTGGAAAAGACCCTGATGCTGGGAAAGATTGAAGGCAGGAGGAGAAGGGGCTGAAAGAGGATGAGATGGTTGGATGGCATCACTGACTCGATGGACATGGGTTTGAGTAAACTCCGGGAGATGGTGAGGGACAGGGAGGCCTGGCGTGCTGTGACTCATGGGGTCACAAAGAGTCAGACACGACTGAGCGACTGAACTGAACTGAGGGTTGCCTCTGTCTGAAGATCCCACCCTTTGGGACCATGGGCCTTGGACTCAGAACTGCTGCTCTGTCACCCAGGCTTCTTGGAGAGACAACCTTTTAGCTGAAGTATCTGTTTTATACTATTTCATCCTTTCTGGTACTTTTTCTAATTTGGCTTTTCAAATTGAAACTAGCAGGCTTTTATTATAAAATTATTTTCTGTTTTATATGTGCAGTTAAGTTTTGTACATTCTTAGGAAAGAAATCAGAGAAGGCAATGGCACCCCACTCCGGTACTCTTGCATGGAAAACCGCATGGACGGAGGAGCCTGGTAGGCTGCAGTCCATAGGGTCGCTAAGAGTCGGACATGACTGAGTGACTTCACTTTCAGTTTTTAGTTTCATGCACTGGAGAAGGAAATGGCAACCCACTCCAGTACTCTTGCCTGGAGAATCCCAGCAATGGGGGAGCCTGGTGGGCTGCCATCTATGGGGTCACACAGAGGCAGACACAACTGAAGCGACTTAGCAGCAAGAGCAGCAGGAAAGAAATACAGAAAAATATACACCAAACCTAGTAGCTGTTGTTACCAGGAAGCACGACCAGTTTATATTTATGTTATGATTCTTTTATAGTATTTGCTTTTTTCCTAAGCCAAATATCATATGAAATCAAATAAAAACTTTTTTCAATTTTTAATTGAAGTTTTTTAATTTTTAATTGATTTACAGTAGAATTCTTCAGAATCTTTTCCACTACAAGATAGTGAATATAGCCCTCTGTGCTATATATACCAGAGCTTCCCTAGTAGCTCAGTCCATAAAGAATCTGCCTAAAGTGCAAAAGACCCGGGTTCAATCCCTGGATCGGGAAGATCCCCTGGAGAAGGAAATGGTAAACCACTCCAGTATCCTTGCCTGCAAAATCCCATGGACTGGAGCCCACCAGGCTCCTCTGTCCATGGATTGCAAAGAGTCGGGCACTACTGAGCAACTAACACACTGTGCTATATATTGGTCCTTGTTATTTATTTTATATACAGTAGTGTGTATATTAATTTCATACTCCTAATTTATCCCTCAGCATCCCTCTTTTAACTTTTAATAAATACTTAATACCTATTACTTAATATTAATTAAATAATATTTGATATTAAATTAATCATATTAAATAATACTTGTTTAATTAAAACTTAATACTTTTAATTTAAAAGTACTTTTAACAAATACTTCTCACTGCAGTGGCTTCTCTGCAATGAGAGCTCGGTCTCTAGACATACGGCTCTAGGCACATGGGCCCGAGGTGCACCAACTCAGTAGCTGTGGCATATAGGCTTTGTTTTCCACGGCATGTGAAATCTTCAAACCCAGGGACTGAACCCATGTCCCCTCCACTGACAGGTGGATTCTTATCCACTGTACCACCAGGGAAGTCCCTCCCTTCCCCTGTGGTACCCATGATTCTTTCCTATGTCTGTGAGTCTTTCTGTTTTGTAAATAAGTTCACTTGTATCATTTTCTTAGATTTCATAAATAAGTGATGTCATATGATATTTGTCTTTCTCTAATTTATTTCATGTAAAGGTATGACAATATTTAGGTCCATCCATGATGCTGCAATGGAGAAGGCAACGGCAACCCTCTCCAGTACTCTTGCCTGGAAAATCCCATGGATGGAGGAGCCTGGTAGGCTGCAGTCCATGGGGTCGCTAAGAGTCGGACACGACTGAGTGACTTCACTTGCACTTTTCACTTTCATGCATTGGAGAAGGAAATGGCAACCCACTCCAGTGTTCTTGCCTGGAGAATCCCAGGGATGGGGGAGCCTGGTGGGCTGCCGTCTATGGGATCGCACAGAGTCGGACACGACTGAAGCGACTTAGCAGCATGATGCTGCAAATGGCATCATTTTACTTTTTTTTTTAATGGCTGAATACTCCATTGTACACATATACCACATTTTCTTTATCCATTCATTTAGGTTGCTTCCATGTCTTAACTACTACAAATAGTGCTCCTATGAACATTGGAAACCGCCTGCAGTGCAGGAGACCCCGGTTCGATTCCTAGGTCGGGAAGATCCCCTGGAGGTCATGATAACCCACTCCAGTATTCTTGCCTGGAGATTCCCATGGACGGAGGGGCCTGGTGGGCTACAGTCCACGGGGTTGCAAACAGTCAGACATGACTGAGTGACTAAGCACAGCACAGCACTGGTCTGTAAACATCACCCACCAACGTCTCTATCAGAATTGGAGACTTCTGTCTAGTTTTGCTGCTGCTGTTGAATGTGGGGGCGTGAGGGGTTTTGTTTTCCTTTCAACTCATTACTCTTACTTGATTTTCAGAATTCACACTTGATTTTCAGAATTAACAATGGCAGCCTTGTCAGCTACAAAGGGGCACTTGCCATCGACCTCCACAAGGGAGGTCCTCCATGTGCTGCTGCACTCGCTGACCTTTAACATTCCCTGAAAGCAGTTCAGGGTAGAGAGCAGAAATGAGGCACTCTGTGCTCTGGAAACACTGGCAGAACAAGTCTTCTGAGAGTTAAATATTCTCAGGAGCTGATTTTACGAGCCCAATTCTTGCATCTCCTCACATCTAGAAAAGCACTAAATTCCTTCATGGTGACCACTACCCCTCATGACTTACAGAAACCCGCAAAAATACATGCTTGATTGCATGTACTCCCCTTTCACCAAGATCACATATACACGGATCCTCCCCCTACCTCTTTGGAGCAGTTTCTCAGAGTATCTGAAATGCCATCTCCTGGGTTCTAGTCCTCATTTTGTCGCAAATAAACCTTAACTTGCAAATCACATTGTGCATTTTTTTTTAAGTCAGCAACCTGACAATGATAAAGACTGACTGCTTTTTTCCTCTGCTGTCTCTTACTGATAAAATTAAAAACAGGATAGCATTAAAAAAAAAGCCATCACTGATTCTACTAATTTAGGGGGGAGGGAATCACCCATTACATTAGATTACATTAGACCACAATTTCTCAATCTTTTCACTGTTAGTATTTTAGACCAGACAATTCTTTATTGTAATATATTCCTCTGTGGACGGGTGCGATCACTTAGCATGTCATGCATTTTAGCCATAAGATATCTTAATTTAAAGAGGTGTTATTAAAACAAACAAAAACTTTCCTCTTTTTAATGAAGGACATGTAAAAGCTGTATCTTTCTTTTCCTAAGGAAGGATGCTAAATAGTGTGAAGAGACACAAAAATTTAGAAGATAAAGTTGCTGCCTTTGAGAGGTTATAACAAGTTGCACTCAAAATTTGTATCATTTTGGTCTCAGTCATTGACCAAGAATGTAACTGAAGCTTTGGTGTTATCCTGACTCTTGTAAGTTAATTATACAATGATGTACTTTTATGTTTTATAAATGTTACAAGCATAATTCTAAATAGCACAAAAATTTCTGATTTTAGATTAAATAACACCGATACCTACTAGGAAAACACGAATTTCTAACCACTGCATTTGATGGTACAACTCTGAAATGAAAGCACCACCTGGAAAAGACCCCACAACAACTCTAACAAAAGCATCTCTTCACATGAAACAAGTATTTTGGTGATTGATTTAAATAGGTGATCCATTTAATAATGTCCTAAGGGAGAATGAAGTCGACCAATGTGAGGTCACCCCTCTTTGCAACTCTATAGCACAGAGAAACTGAGAATGAATGAAATAAACACAGCATTATTCAGTGTGGGTCTTTAAATGGTTTCTATTTGCTTACATCTACCACACAACAGGAATCATTATATACAACTTCCAAAAACTCAACTGCCCATTATAATATCTACATCATTTGACTTCCAATACAATCTAACCTCATTATCATAAGTATTTCCTCCCTAAACAAAAACAAACTTCTAAAATTCAGTCGTTTGTTCATTTGCTCACTTTTCATTCAACCAGCAAGTGCTGAAGGCCAGATACTGGCCAGGCACACTGCTGTGAAAGCGCAGTCACTCAATCATGTCCGACTCTGCGCAACCCCATGGACTGTAGCCCGCCAGGCTCCTCTGTCCATGAGATCATCGAGGCAAGAATACTGGAGTGGGTTGCCGTTTCCTTCTCCAGGGGATCTTCCCAACCCAGGGATCAAACCCAGGTCTCCTACATTGCAGGCGAATTCCTTACCATCTGAGAGCCACCAGGGAAGCCCACTGGTGGGCCCTAGAAAATCAAACCAAACAAGGCACTTTCTTCAAATTCAAGGAACTACCCATATATATGCTGTCTCTGGGCTGCCTCTCTACCACCTCTCACAGGACCAGCGGGCACAAAGCATGCTGCCGAGCCCTGTTAAAACCAGCACCAGCCAAGCAAGTGGCTGACAGGTGGCTAACAGTCTAGTCAAACACTGCTATCTGTCTGAAGTCTTGCTTCACAGTCCTGAGTACGTAAGAAAGCTGACTGTTTTACCTCCTCCCAGTGTTTCATCAAAATGCACAGAAAGAAACACAAGACAAAATCTGGCAATAACTCTATCAACCATATGCCAAAGTCTATTCACCATATGCCACAGTCTGAGTCAAAGGTCCATGAACTGCACAACCAAGAAGCTCAACTGACCCAAGAGTTCATCACCATACTTACTGTCTTGTGGTACATCTTCCGAAATGTTATCCACGGATGAATGAATAAGTGAAGAGACAAGCGAACAACAAGAGGAGAGCGAATCACAAAGACAGGGAGAACACATCAACCATCCCCATCGCCTGAACTTAGTTCTGAAACACAGGAGCTCTACCTACCAGAAAAAGACAGGCTGCCGGACAGGTCACTGCATGGGAACTCCTTCCAAAGTTTGGCAAAGTTTCCCTTTCTTAACCCTCCCCCTCTCCTGGGAGATCTACTTCATTCCAAGATGGTTATTATTGGCCTGGGCAAGCAACAGGGAAAATTAAGGAGGGCAATGGTTCATAACTAACTGCCCAAGGACGACTCTGTAAAACAGGGTCCCAGAGAGAAAAAGCTCCATGAGCAGAACACAGGAAAATAACAGATATTACTTTCATGGCTGAAGAATTATGTGTGTGCATGCTAAGTTGCTTCAGTCACATATGACTCCCTGGGACCCTATGAGCTGTAGCCCGCAGGGCTCCTCTGTCCATGAGATTCTCCAGGCAAACTGCTCCTAGTTCTCTAATTCATTCAGAGACCTGGACAGTCTGTGCCATGGAAATTTCCATCTCAGCCTGGCAGAGCCACACGGTGATGAGTGCCTGTTAGTCCCCGGGAACCGAACAAGCCAAGGAACACGTGCAACCATACATCTTCCAGGACTAGACACAGAGACAAGAAGCTGCCTGCAATAGAAAGTTCAGTGAGGAAGACGGAAGAAGCCGCCCTCACCCACTTCAGTGAAACCAAAAGAAGGAAGGGAAAATACAGACCCAGGGATCAAGAGGAAGAGTATCTTTCTGATGAAAATTCTCTTGAAGCTCTTGAACAGTACAGCTAGTATCCTGGCAACCTTCAAAATGTTCTGGTTCCATCCAGGCTGCCGAGCGGAGCTGGGCAAAACATACCATCACCCAGATGGTTCATGATCTCAGCTCTCAGACAAGCCTGCATACTTCTCTCCTTTGGGGAAGCCCCCTGGGGTTTTCATCCCCCTTCATTATCTTACTTTTCATCATCATTAAGATGTCCAACAGATACTTTAGGACAATTTGGTCACGCTATTAACACTTAAGTCACAATTTGTTATTTAAATACTTAGTGTAACAAGACCCTTTACATATGCAAATCTTACTTAATGCTTAAAATAACCACATGAAGCTTTTTTATCTCCCATGTTTACGTCCATGTTTTTATCTCCCATGTTTACAGAAACTGCAGCTCTGGGACGGATGAATAATTTTTCCAAAAGTCACTTAGGTATCAAGTATCAAGATTTAATCCAGGTCTGTAATCCTTCACTCTGTGCTGTATTGCTTCAGTGTTCAAGCCTGAGTCATCTTCCCGGCACACATAGCTCAGCTGGTAAAGAATTCACCTGCAAGGCAGGAGAGCCCGGTAGCATAACAGTCAGCCACGACTCGGCCACTAAACAACAGCCTGCCAAAGTCACTGTGTGTCAGTGAAGTATCCTACTTCATCAGATGTTTGCTGAGCACCTGTATGGGTCCAGTGCCATCCTGGGGTAATGGGAAATAAACCTGCTTTGAAATGTTTAGAATCTTAAAACTGTAAAACAGATGTTACTTAGCCTTACTATGATACTACCTCCACAAGCATGTAAGATTTGTAAGGGGACGGGGGGTTGCTTATTTTTGTTTATTCCACAAATTAACAGCATTCTTGGACCACTGTTGAATATTTTAAAAGTTTACAAGATGTGCACTCCTTAAATATAGTCTCTAGTTTAAAATTAGCAAGAAACAATCTATAACAGCAACTGAGAGGCAATATGTTCATGGCCTTTTAATAATTCACATTAAACATTTATTCTTATGTATCAGTGTATTTACCATTTCAGATAATTGTACACCAAAAATAAGATATGTGAAGTGCACAATCTTTAAGTATAAAGCTTGATAAATTTTTGCAAAATGATCAAATATATGTATCAGTCAGGGTCCAGTCAGGAAATAGAAACCACACCAGTTGTTTGAGCAGGGAAAATGTAATACAATGAATTGTTAACTGGTAGGAAGTAAATACTCAAAGAAATAAAAGAAGATTTCAAAGAAAAATAACAGTGCAAACTCTGCTCCCCCAGCCCAAAAAAAATTAGCCACTATCTCTAGGCTGAAGAAGAGTGGACGTGAGGTAGTTAAGCACCCTACCCCCACAAGATTCAGACCTCCTTGGAGGGACAGAAACTGTATCAGGAGCAGCGGAGGAACTCGCCAGAGAGCAGGCTGGAGCTGGGCCGTGGGCAGGGCGAGGCCTTAGCGTCACAGCCTGACCTCTGAACAGGCAGTGGGGCTCCTGCTGAAAGGTCATAAAGGGGGCTGGAGCCTGGGAGGGAGGGGTCTTCCCGACACAACAGCCTTGCAGTGTTCCTTCAGGGCCCTCTGCTGGGAATGCCTAATATTCCAAAGGAAAATGGTTTAGAGAGTCCAGCTTCATGTCACACAGCTGGGCAAGCAAGACTCAGTGTGGAATTGAGAGATGATCAGTTGGCGCTGGACTTCGCTGGTAGTCCAGTGGTTAAGAATCAACCTGCCAGTGCAGGCCACGTGGGTTCAACCCCTGATCCAGGGGGACCCCACGTGGCACAGGGCGACTGAGCCTCAGGCCACAACTCCTGAGGCCTGTGCGCCCTGGAGCCGCTGCCCACGCCATCCCAGTGAGCAGCGGTGCGCTGCAAGTAGAGAGCAGCCCCAGCTCGGCGCAGCATGAGAAGGACTGGGCAGCAACGAAGACCTAGCACAGCCACAAGTCGGTAAATTGATTAAATTTTTTTAAAAAAGAGAAAGAAGACAGCCTGGATTCTGAAAGCTTTCCTACTCATGGTTCCAGTCCTTTGTGAGGCTAATAATTTTAGGCCAGTCAAGCTAACCCGAAAAAGTTCTTATCAGTTTCCTTTTGGTAAATGTACCCCAAAAGAAGAAAGGGGAAACAAAATGTAGTATTCACTACATACAATGGACTATAATTCAGCATTAAAAGGAATGAAACTCTGATACCTACTACAATATAGAAGAACCTTGAAGACATCAAATGAAATAAGCCAGATAGGAAAGTACTGTGTCATTCTACTTACAGGAGGTACCTGGAGTAATCAAATTCACCAGTGGTTAAATGGGCACGGAACTGCAGTCTGCGATGATGACAAAGTTCAGAAGCTGGATGACAGCAATGGTTGCACACGACGTGACCGAATGCCACTGAGCCATCCAATTAAAAATGGTTAAAATGTAAAATCTTGTTACGTACATTTTACCACAATTAATCAAAAAAAAGAGTTTAAGTATTTACTTCCTACCAGTTAACAATTCATTGTATTACATTTTCCCTGCTCAAACATCTGGTGTGGTTTCTATTTCCTGACTGGACCCTGACTGATACATATATATGATCATTTTGCAAAAATTTATCAAGCTTTATACTTAAAGAGGTCATATTACTTGTACCAAAAGCACCTTGATTACTATATTTCAACCCATTCATCATCATGAACCCAGAATACTCTACCTAAAATGTCAAACTTCACCCCTTGATCCGCCAGCCTCACTACTAAGCTAAACTCCTCTGCGTGGCATATGAGGAAGACATTCCAAGTTCTTGGTTCTACTTACCTTTGTTAGGTAGTTAAGAGTAGGGAAGGAGGAGTCCAAAATGGTGGTTAAAGAAAAATAGTGACTAGAAAAAGCCCCCGAAAGGGTGAGAGAAAGGGAAAGGCCCACAGAAAGGGGAAGCCTCAGACTGGAGCGAGAAAACTCTGGTGAGCCAACACCCAAACATGGCCCCTTCCCTGTCTGGCCTTCAACACTCGCCCTATTTGGTTGCAGATAAAAGCCCTACTTTGCACTGGCAAAACCAATCAGGCTACATGGACTATAAAGGGTCAAAGACAAAAGATATAAAAAAGGAAGCCAAAAGGATTCGAGAACACTCCTATGGGAGTTGGCCCCTCTCACATCTAGAGACGTGAGAGCTCTAACTGAGCTGTAGGTAGTCTGCCCTTCCAAGTCTCTGTTACAAGACAAAAACCTCAAGAAAATAACACTGCTGCCTGCTTAATAAACCATGCCTGTTTGAGCTGTAAGTAGTCTGTCGTTTCAATTCTCTGCAACGACGAGACAAGACCAAGACCGAGGGAGGAAAACCAACCCCAGACATTCATCCTGAATTCTTGCTGCCCCTTGGCGCACTGCTCTACTTTCACTAACACTTTGTCATCCTTAACAACTAACAGAATCCCCACAGTGGCTCTCTAAAAGGGCACTTGTGGTAATGTTTCAAATATAAATATCTATTTTTAATGTATGGCTAACCCAAAAAAAGAATAAAGAAAATCTATAGAACCCAGAAAACACAAGAATCTATAAATCCACAAGGTTATATACAAGGACTATAAGTAACATTTTCCTTGCAGGCATTACTGATTGCTAATGGCTAAAAGCCTGAGTTTTAATTATCCAGGTCCCACAGGGAGAATCCCGTGGACAGAGGAGCCTGGTGGGCTACAGTGCATGCAGTCACAAAAGCTGGACACGACTTAGCAACGAAACCACCACTGCCACCACAGGGAACAAGGACAAAGTCTGGGAGCCAACAACCTTGGAAGGAGGAAACACAGAGCTTCTCTGGAGGACAACACCTTCAAACTAAACCTCAAAAAAGTCAACAAAACAGTTCCAAGAAACATGAATTCATAATAAAAAAAAAACTGTACAAATAAAGATACAAGCCACAGTAAGGAAGAGTCAAACAGAATCAAAAACCTCTACAGAATCAGACCTATAAAGACTGTGGGTATCAAAACTAGACTCTGAACAGACTCGCCTTACACTCTGTGAAATATGAAGACATAAAGGGAGACCTGAAACTATGACAAACAACAACTAAGATGTGTATAAAGAACCAAACAGAACTTCTAGGGAAAAAATTAGTATTGAAATTATAGCAGATGAGTCACAACTGCATAAAGAATTAGTAAACTGGAAGATCTGAGAAAGTTATCCAGAATTCAAAGAATCAAAACCACTGAATCATAAAACAAAGGTCAAGAGCACACCCTTACTTCTTACTTCTAACTGGAATTACAGAGAGAGTTAGAGAATAAGAGAGAAACAATATTCAAAAATATAATGGTTGAAAATGTCCCAGTGCTGATCAAGACAAGATTATCAGACTCACAAAGCACAACATATTCACCACAAAACTAAACGAACTCTTCATCAGTACACATTACAAACTAAAGATCAAGCAGATACAGACATGAAAGCTTATAACAAAATCACAATTTAAATGAAAAGTAAATTAACAGTAAAATAGTACCAGAGTAGCCTTAAGAGAAATTAATTGTCCACTTAGAACTTTATATAGATAATAAACCTGCGTATTGAAAACAAAGATGAAATCAGCATATTCAGAGGAACACAAACTGATGCCCACACTACCAATGATTCTCACTGAAGGAGCTTCCAAAGCAGGTACCTCAAAGAAAGGTGGGGGGAAACAACAGAAAGAGAGGTGAGATGTAAAAATAAAAAGTAAAGACGGATTCTTTGTTGTAAAAATAAAAAGAAAATGATACATATGAAAATTCCAAATAAATATTAACTGCATAAGATAATGTGTTCATGCTCAGTCATGTCTCTTTGTGACCCCATGGACTGTAGCCCACAAGGCCCCTCTGTCCACGGGATTTCCCAGGCGAGAATACTGGAGTGGGTTGCCATTTCCTTCTCCAGGGGATCTTTTCAACCCAGGGACTGAACCTGCATCTCTTGCATTGCAGGCAGATTCTTTGCCACTGAGCAACTATATAATAATGCCTAATTTGTGGAGCTAAAAAGAAATCAAAGTAGAATTAAAACTGTAGACAACAGCATGCAATTGAAAAAAGGGCCGTGGAGTTACAGTTCTCATCTTGACACAGAGAAAACTTTAGGCTTTAATGTGCTTGTTAAACGGTGACCATGAACAAAGCTTTTTTTAAAGAATATATAACAATATATAATACAGAGGAATAAAATACAGAGAATTACAGAAAAGATTTTAAAAGTCAAATCTAAAGAAGAGAGGAGAAAACAACAACAAAGAGCAGAACACACAAGAAGTGCAAAATGCCTGCCAAAATGCATCGGAAAACATCAGTGACGACAATCAGTGTAAGTGGACAAAAGATATAAAACTAAACCTCGAGGCACATGCACTATTTACAAAAGATACGCGTAAAACATAAGGACACGGAAAAGCTGGAAGTTATCAGGCCAATACCGACACAAATACCACAAGGTCACAGAGCATAAATTTATCAAACAAAGTATATTGGAAAAACCATAACAAGCAAAGTGGCAAAGAACTTGTGATCCACCAAACACTAGTGTTCTCAGAAAAAAAGAATCCAGCTTCCACATAACCTCTCTGCTGCTGCTGCTGCTAAGTCGCTTCAGTAGTGTTTGACTCTGTGCAACCCCATAGACGGCAGCCCCATAGACAGCAGCCCATCAGGCTCCCCCGTCCCTGGGATTCTCCAGGTAAGAACACTGGAGTGGGTTGCCATTTCCTTCTCCAATCCATGAAAGGGAAGAGTGAAAGTGAAGTCGCTCAGTCGTGTCTGACTCTTAGCGACCCCATGGGCTGCAGCCGACCAGGCTCCTCCGTCAGTGGGATTTTCCAGGCAAGAGTACTGGAGTGAGGTGCCATTGCCTTCTCCAACATAACCTTTCTAGACTGTATTATACAACAAAGCTACAGTAATCAAAACAGCATGGTATTGGCACAAAAACAGACATGTAGATCACTGGAACAGAACAGAGCGCCCAGAAATAAACCCACGTCTACAATCAACTCATCTTCAATAAAGGAAGCAAAAATAGACCATGAAGAAAAGAAATTATCTTCAACAAATGGTGCTGGGAAAGTTACATACAAGTCAATGAAATCAGAATACTCCCTCACACCATATACAAAAATAAACTCTAAAAGGTTTAAAGACCTTAATATGACATGATACCATAAAACCCCTAGAACAGAACATACGTGAAACATTCTCTTATATAAATTGTACCAGTATTTTCTTAGATCAGTTTTCTAAGGCATAAGAAATAAAAGCAAAAATAAACAAATGGGGCCTAATCAAACTTAAGAACTTTTGCACAGCAAAGGAAACCATCAACAAAAATACAACATATGGAATGGGGGAAGGTATTCGCAAACAATCTGACAAACAGGGAGTCAATATCCAAAATATACAAACAGGTCATACAACTCATACTGCAAAGACAAACCTCCCAACCAATAAATGGACAGAAGACCTAAATATATATTTTTCTAAAGAAGACATACAGATGGCCAGAAGACACATGAAAAGATGCTCAACATAGCTAATGTTTAGAGAAATGCAATTCAAAACCACAAGGAGGTATCACCTTACACCAGTCAGAACGGCCATCATCAAAAAATCTACAAAAAAAAAAAAAAATGCTGGGGAGGGTGTGGAGAACACAGTTGGTGGGAACGTAAACTGGTGCAGCCACTATGAAAAACAGTACAGAGGGTCCAAATTAAAATTATCGTATGTTCCAGCAATCCCACTCCTGAGCAGATATCCAGAAAAGACGAAAACTTTAATTGGGAAAGATACATGCATAGCAATGTTCACAGGACCACTATTTACAACAGGAAAGGCATGGAAACAACCCCAGGGCCCATCAACAGATGACCGGCTTAAAAAGAGGTGGTGTGCATACGCATGTGTACACACAGTCGACTATCACTCAAGCACGGAAAAAGAATGAAATATTGCCACTAGAAGCAACAGAGACGGACCTAAAGAATGTCA
Source organism: Ovis canadensis (assembly GCF_042477335.2). Lineage (NCBI taxonomy): Eukaryota > Metazoa > Chordata > Mammalia > Artiodactyla > Bovidae > Ovis > Ovis canadensis. The sequence goes on along the minus strand of NC_091248.1, from coordinate 30,133,930 downwards.
CACTCAGCGAAGTCAGACGGAGAAAGGCAAATACTATATGACATCACTTACGTGCCACCTAAAAAATAATCCAAAATTATATATACAGAACAGAATATAATATATATGTACAGAACAAAATTATATATACAGAAACATAGGCATAGAAAATGATCTTATGGTTAACAAAGGGGAGAAGGGAGTGAGTTGGGATAAATTAGAAATATGGGATTAACAGGCGCAACAGAGATTTACTGTACAGCACAGGGAACTACGGGCTTCTCTGGTGGTTCAGACAGTAAAGAATTCGCCTGCAATGCAGGAGACCTGGGTTTGATCCCTGGGCTGGGAAGATTCCCTGAAGGAGGGAATGGCAACCCACTCCAGTATTCTTGCCTGGAGACTCCCATGGACAGAGGAGCCTAGCGGGCTACTATCTATCCATGGGGTTGCAAAGAGTTAGACACAACTGAGTGACTAAGCACGCGCACACACACAGAGGGAACTACATTTAATACCTTGCAACAACTTACAATGGAAAAGATTCTGAAAAGAATATAAAACCGAGTCACTCTGTACATCTGAAACTAACTATACTGTAAATCAAGTATACAACTACAATTTGAAAAAAAAATAAAAAGAATCCAACCTCCACACATTTGGGCAATTCTGTCCAAAGGAAGCCTACTGGTTAACAAAGCACACTGTTAGGGAAGAACTGCTGGAGCTCACAGGCTGGCATCAAATTTTTGACCAGAGACATTAATATGCCTTTTGTTACCTGAATATTGACTGGAGATGTTGCAATATTTACTGACATAAATTGCCAGCCACAGACATTAGTTTCTACAAAAATCCCCTTGTCAGTTATGTGCTATCAACCTGCTCCCTCTTTGAGCTAAGACTTACCAGGTCAGCACTCCAATAAGCCACCAAAGAGATGAGGAAATGAACCACTAAAGTTCAAAAGTCTTGCCTCCTTTAGGTGAAGTATAGGACAGAAAAAGAGACAACAAAGAAAATTTAACCAAAAGAAAGCCAGTGTATCAACAGTATTAGCAACAAAATTAAGGCAAAAAGCATGATTGGAAATAGTCACTACTTCGCTGCACCATTTTCCTTCATAATCTTCATCTGTGTGTACTGAAAAACACATCTTCAAAAACGTATAACACAAGTTGTCAGAAGTTCAAGCAGAAACTGCCAATGCTACCATCTGCAATTATCTCTAAAACTGAGACATTAATCAAACAAAAGTAGAAACAGCTGAACACTGCAATTAACAAGCTTGATCCAGTAACTGGAAAACACAAATTTTTCCCAAGAATCATTTACAAAAAGCTGTCCATATACTTCATAAGTCTTAAAGCAAGCCTCACACTTTCACAGTATCAGACCATACCATTTGAGGATAATGCAATTTACACTATAAATTACCAACAAAGTGACTTTAATAAGTAAAACCTTTATGTGCGTGTTCAACTGTTCAGTTGTGTCGAACTCTTTGAGACCCTATGGCCTGCAGCCCAGCAGGCTCCTCTGTCCATGGAATTCTTCAGGCAAGAATACTGGAGTGGGTTGCCATTTCCTCCTTCAGGGAACGTTCCCCACCTAGGGATGGAATCCAAGTCTCCCCCATTGGAAGCACATTCTTTACCACTGAGCCACCAAGGAAGCCCCAAATCTATACATTTGGAAACAAAAACAACCCTTGAATCAGAGAGTATGTAAGACACTAGAAAATACTTAGAACTGATTTAAATCTACTTAGGAACATTTGTGGGCTATGCCCAAGGCAGCACGCACAGTTAATTATGGGCTCCCTGGTGACTCAATGATAAAGAATCCACCTGTCAGTGTTAAGATAACATGGGTTAGATCCCTCGGTCAGGAGATTCCCTGGAGGGGAGATGGCAACCCACTCCAGGATTCTTGCCTGGAAAACCCCATAGACAGAAAAGCCTGGTGGGCTACAGCCCATGGGGTCACAAAAGAGTCAGACATAAAAACTAAGCAATAGAAGATAACTATATGGAAAAGACTCTGATGCTGGGAGGGATTGGGGGCAGGAGGAGAAGGGGACGATAGAGGATGAGAGGGCTGGATGGCATCACCGACTCCGTGGACGTGAGTCTGAGTGAACTCCGGGAGTTGGTGATGGACAGGGAGGCCTGGCATGCTGAGATTCATGGGGTCGCAAAGAGTCAGACACGACTGAGTGACTGAACTGAACTGATACCAAACCCAGGATGTTTTACAGGTGAGTTCTGCCTAACACCAAAAAACAGGTGTCTCCAGTTTTACATAAAACCCTAGAATACAGAAAACATTCCACAACTTATTTCATGAGACTACTGCAATGCTAACATTAAATAATACCAAAATCTCGCAGAGACTACATGAGAAAGAAAAACTACAGGCCAATCTCATTCATGAACATGAATGCAAAAATCGTTTCAAACAAAACAATAGCAAATCAAACCCAAGAATACAGAATAAAAGATAACGTATCATAACCAAGTTGTATTTTTTCCAGGAATGCGAATGTTATTCAACACTGAAAATATATTCAATCATCTCAATGCAAAAAAATTCATTTGATCAAATTTCATAACCACTCAATTAAAACTTTTATCAAACTAGGAATAAAAGGAAAAGTCCCTAACCTAGTAAGTAGAAAGTCAAGTTGTGAAGGACTTCCAGGAAGGCTCTTTAAAAGGGAGCTGAGTCCATGAAGACAGACCCTTTGTGTGTCCACTTCTTTGGATTTGGAATGGGGGCTACATGGCTGATTTCCCAACATCTACTCTGGCCTATGAGGTGATGTGGATCAACTGGAATTCTCCTACTCTCCTGACAGGAGGATAAACTGGCACCACACCATTTAGAAACAGCTACATATATGTTAAAATTATACAGGAAAAAAAAAGGGTGCTTGATACAAATTTCAAGATAGTGTTTATTTCTAGCTGGGTGAGAGAAGGACTTCAACTGAGGAAGTGACAACCCCTAACTGGTAAAGCTCCATTTCTTTAGCTAAATGAGAGGTCCAACTGGGTTCATTTCATTTCTCTGGAAACTATACATATCAGTCGGATATACTCTTCTCTGTGCATGAGATATTACACAATAAATTTTAAGTGAATGAGAAAATATCCAAGAAGCTATTTGAAAATATCTTCTTGCTCATCTCCCTATTTTAAAAAAAAAAAAAAAAAGCTCTTGGTAGGTAAAAGTGGTTTTTTTCATTGCTATAAAATTGCTATTGAGATCTGGCACTTTAGGGGCTGCTCTTAAAAAAAAAAAAATTGCTATTAAAGACATTCATGTGTACTCCTCCCTGTATAACGCAATCAACTTGGTTTCCAAACATCTCTGAAGTGCAAAAGATGTGAAGGCTTTGCACAGATTCTACTGACTTGCAACCACTTTCTTATATACCAACTGACATTCACCCTATTTCTGCTAATGAAATCCTTTAAACTTGTCTTAGTAACAGCAACATTAAAGGGTAAGAATTTGTACATAGATACTAAGTTGCTAAATAAACAGAGAGGCGAACTAAGCTTTAATTAAGATATCCAATTTACATCTTAAAGTGCTGTGTGGATCTTCTTAGCTTAAGGCAACTGTGGGACTAAACCCCAGAGGCTAGATAGGTACCCAAATGGTTTTAGGCTAATTTATGGATTTCGGTTCCTAGAAAATAATAATATCCCAGTTAAAAAAACTTCTCCAACTTCTGGAGCATCCTTCGCAGGTATTTTTATGAGCACTCATTCTGGAATATCCCTGGCAAGGCAGGTACCAAATCCCGTAGGATAAAGGCCCGAAAATCAACAGCGACATAACCCAACAACAGATTCAAGAATTATCCCGCCCCGTCACTGCCCCCGACATCTCCTGGAAACAGGTTGTCTTTCACATGTGATCTCCCCTCCAGAATCCTGAGGTGTGAAAAGCAATAGGGAAAATTACTGGGAAATGAGAAGGGTCCCTGAATCATATAGACAAAACTTAAATCAGCTGGGACCTTGCAATTAAAGTTACCTGACTTCACTTTCACTTTTCACTTTCCTGCATTGAAGAAGGAAATGGCAACCCACTCCAGTGTTCTTGCCTGGAGAATCCCAGGAACGGGGGAGCCTGGTGGGCTGCCGTCTATGGGGTCGCACAGAGTCGGACACGACTGAAGCGACTTAGCAGCAGCAGGAGCAACCTCATTCCTAGATGTTCTCTGGAAGGACTGTTGCTAAAGCTGAAACTCCAGTACTCTGGCTACCTCATGTGAAGAGTTGACTCACTGGAAAAGACTCTGATGCTGGGAGGGATTGGGGCAGGAGAAGGGGACGACAGAGGATGAGACGGCTGGATGGCATCACTGACTCGATGGACATGAGTATGAGTGAACTCCAGGAGTTGGTGATGGACAGGGAGGCCTGGCGAGCTGCAATTCATGGGGTCGCAAAGAGTCGGACACCACTGAGCGACTGAACGGAACCTCATTCTGCGGAGAAGGCAATAGCAACCCACTCCAGTGCTCCTGCCTGGCAAATCCCATGGACAGAGGAGCCTGATGGGCTGCAGTCCATGGGGTCGCTAGGAGTCGGACACGACTGAGCGACTTCAGTTTCACTTTTCACTTTCATGCATTGGAGAGGGAAATGGCAACCCACTCCAGTGTTCTTGCCTGGAGGATCCCAGGGATCGGGGAGCCTGGTTGGCTGCCGTCTACGGGGTTGCACAGAGTCGGACACGACTGAAGCGACTTAGCAGCAGCAGCAGCAACCTCATTCTGCGGAGAGGGAAATCGTGTCTCGGGAAGAAGCGCACCTGCTAAGGATCTAAGAGTCATTTGAATCCATCTCCTCTCTCAGTCCAGTGATCGTTCCCTCACCCACTCCCAAACGCTTCAATTCGCTCCTGACACGGAGGTGAGGTGACAAAACCCGCACCTCCAGTGTAGCCAGAATGTCGGGACCAGAAAGGGTCGCGGCCCCTCCTCTCACAGGTGGTGAAACTGACGTTGGAAAGTGACGCAGCTAGGGCAGAAAATCAACGACCCTCGGCCACCGAGCTGCAGGAGCTTCCCGAAGGCGATGAAAATCACTGGGGACCCCACTTCCTAGCTCTAGGAGAGAGAGGGTCAAAATGAAACCGGCTCCCTATATTTCAGCATGAACCCCGAGTTTCCCTTGCAGGAGAACTGGGGAAGCACAGACAGCTAGTGGCGCAGGGCCGAAACCGATTCCCGCCTCTCCCGCATACATGTCCGTGGAGAAATGGCAACCGTGAGGATGCGGCGACTCCCGCGAGAAGAGATACCTTATGCTCGCGCCGCAGTCCCCCGTCGTACCAGCACCGGAGCCCGCCACCTTGCTTCCGGGGTTCAGCGGCAGCAAGGACCGAAGTCTCAGAAGGAGGGAGCCTCAGCCCCGCCCCATTCAAGCCCCGCCCCTAAGCGCGCCTCGCCGAGGACCCGGGTAACTTCCGGGACGCCGCGCGTCACTAAGCAGCCTGTCCCCACTTCCGGACGCATCCTTGCCTTCCTCGCTGTCCCAGACTGCTCGAGTGCTGTCGAGATATCGGCACGTTTGATTGGCGGAGCGAGAACGCTGGTCTCCGCCGATTGGATCTGGGGGAATCCGCCCCGTAGACGTCAGCTGGGAGCACAGTCTCAGTGGTCGGCTGGTTTCCCGCCGGCTGCCTGTCTTGAGTTGCAATCATGGTGGACGTGATGGAGTTGCCCAAGGCGCGAGTCAACGCCAGCATGCTAGCTCAGTTCATCGACCAGCCGGTCTGCTTCGTAGGGAGGCTGGAGAAGGTGCGCGCGCTCACCGCCCTGGGCTTTTTGGGTGGAGGGGCCCCTTGGCCATCGGGCTGGCGGAGGGTGGAAGAGAGAAAGCATCACTGCGCCCCGAATTGCTTTATTTTCTCGCAACGGAACTTTTTGCACACTTTTTGGCTCTTAGCGCGCGGAATCGCGAAGTTTTCGAACGCGCTCCGTTCTAGTGTCCCGCCCTCGTTTTTTACTTGAAATTATAAACAAAATTCCATCTGTTTTCTGTTAGCCGGCCTTGACAGCTAGTCCAGTTTTCTTGTTTACTTTTCTGCTGTTCCCTCTTTTCTCAAACCTCATTGTATCGTTGAAGTCGCTTTTCTGTGAAACATTGCTTGATTGTATTTTACTGATCCAGTGCCAGTTTGTTACCTTACCCAAGTGTTAAGAGCGCAGCCCCTCATCCTACTGGTGAGAAACAGGCCCAAAGGCTCAGGATCAGGAAACCGAGAAAACTTTTTTATGAAAGTTTTTTACTAGTTTATTTCAGTCACATTATCTTCTTGCAATAGGTGTATTTGGACGTCACAGTTACGGAAATTGGGTAGGAGTGGCATCTGGTTAAAAAGTGCTTAAGGCTATGGCAAGTAGCAAAGCTGGCATTCAAACCAGATCTGACTGCACTCTTTGCAGCTGTCTCGCGGGAGTAGAGCCCAGATGTTCTGATAACCAGTTTCTCTTTACTTCCCTCACGTCTCATTTTTTAAAACATACCCTCTGTGGGATATACACTGTTTAAATCATGGATGCCAGTAGGTCTCACTTTTAGATAATATGAACCCTCCTTAATTTGTTCTTATTTCTAATTTGTTCTTAGATCTTAATTTGTTCTTAGATCTAAATCTGGGTTGCCAGATTTAGCAAATAAAAATAATGGGACACCTTTGCACTAAAAAGGTAATTGGTGTTTATCTAAAGTTCGAATTTAGGCATCCTTTGATCAGGTATAGTAACACCAGACAATGTGAACTAGTTAAACTGCTCAAAAGAATTGCTTTGTGTGCACTGACTGTGGGTCAATCTGCTCATCTTTTGTCAGACTTCTAGTCTTTTAAAGAGGTTTATATGGACTTTAAAAAAAATTACGTGTTTCTTTTTCAGATTCATCCCACTGGGAAAATGTTTATTCTTTCAGATGGTGAAGGAAAAAATGGAACTATTGAGTTGATGGAGCCTGTATGTTTAAGTATTAATTCTGTTTATATTATAATTAATTCTTCCATCTTATTTGGTTTATTGCTGTTTCTTATTCTTGGAGTGGACATATAAAGGACCAGTTCATCAAACTTCTCTCAAATAAAATTTGTGTCCTGCTTTTACATTTGCTTTTACTTTTCTAACCAATGATTTTGGGGGCTCTGTCATTTTTAAATGAATGCTGACAACTCTCATTCCTTATGAAAGACCAGAAAATCACTTAAGAAAAAAATTATTTTTAAATCACTTTTCCTTTCCTCAGTAGTTTCACATTTTTTAAATTCAATTCTCTATTTTTGTTTACATTTATTTTCAGTTGTCACTTGCTTTTATGGTTTATGTTTGTGGTACACTTTCTTTGTCTTTTATGAAGACAGATGTGTGTGTTGTTTGGTTAATGCATACAGAACTCACTGTACAGATATACATAATAGAAAGTTCCTTTCCTTTTAAAAAATTACATCTTGTGGAAATACTGGACGGTCTCAGTATCTTTGATTTTTGTCTTCAACTTAAACATTTAACTGTAGCTTTAGACCTGAAGCCACTAAAGGTGACTGGACTGGTGACATGCTGACAGTGATAAGTACTCGAACATTTTTAACAAGTTACAATTCCATTTTTGCATTGATAAATCTTAAAATTATTTTGCTACATGAAATGAAAGATTAGTAAAATCTAGAACAATTTTCCAAGTTAATTTATCAGCTGAAAATGTGATAACACCAAGTTGGCATTTTGTTCTTTGTGTTAGCTTGATGAAGAAATCTCTGGAATCGTGGAAGTAGTTGGAAGAGTAACGGCCAAGGCAACCATTATGTGTGCATCTTATGTCCAGTTTAAAGAAGATAATCATCCTTTTGGTAAATAAAACATTCTATAATTCATGTAATTAGGAGGAAAACAACTTTATTTTTAACTTGCTATGTCTTGGTCTTGAGTTTCAGTCCTGCTACAGTTTGAATTTCTGTATTATTTTCTGATCCCAAAGGAAAATGCTAGGACATTTTAGCCTACTTATAAATAATACTTCTGTATGTAAGAAGCACAATGAAGATGAATATTTGTGGAAAGAGAATTTTTTTAAAGTAAACAAAACAAAAATACTGTTAATAGTTTTTTTATTTGATTTTAATATAGAAAGGCATCAAATAATGCACAAAGCCTAAATCACAACCAGGCAAGAATGGTGCCTGTACGATGGAAGTCAAAATGGAAGTTATACTCCATGAGTTTTGGAAATCATGGCAGTTCTACTGCATGACTTTTATTTTTTGGAACTGTACTTAAATAAATATGACCCATATCACAGTTTTACCAAATGGATTGTGAAAATAAGTTCTCTCCTCTAAAAGGGAGAGAAAAGAGAAACAGGTAGAACTTAAATAATAATTGATGTTACAACTTTCCGCTGTAGACTAAATGTTTGCTAACCTATTTCTTTCAGATCTTGGACTTTACAATGAGGCTGTGAAGATTACCCATGAGTTCCCTCAGTTTTTTCCTTTGGGAGTTGTGCAGTATGGTTGAACTATTTTGATGATTGCCCGTGAGCTACAAAGACTATTAAAGGAGGCCCCTGATATTTGAAGGAACAATTCCTGTGATTTTTAATATTTAATTTGTTCTCTTAATTTCACTTACCTAACTTTATTAGATATTCCAGTGTGCCATTTTTGACAGAACTGGCTTAGTGACAGTTCTCACCTAAATTCTCATGAAGAATAATTTCTCTGGCATATGGTCAGATTAAATGCACACACAAAAAAATTTGGTTGAACTCAGTTTTCTGCATTATTAATAAAAGCTTATGTGCTGTTGGTCATATCGTTCTTCTTCTTTCAGTCACCTGTTCAAGCACAAACTTGGAATTTAATAGCTGTCAGGTCAGGACTTAAGATTTCCCAGTGGAACCCTGGGCCAACCGTGTTAAGAATGTACTGCCAGCCCATGAACTACACCACGTTCATCACTTCCTGGACACTGAAAAAACGATGATATTAAAAGCAAACAGAATCCAACATCTGTAATTTTTGAATACTTGTATTAGGGCATTCTACAGAATCAGAACCAACAGGATATATGTGTATATGTATATGTAAATGAATTGTTACACAAGTTGGTTTACATGGTTATGGAGGTGGAGAAGTCACCCGATCTGCAGTCTAGAGAACCAAGATCTGCAAAACTGGAGAACCAAGAAAGTCGGTGGTGTACAGTGCGAGTCTAAGAGCCTGAGTCACATGCAGCCCACATTCGAAGACCGAAGAACAGGGAAGACGCTGCTGTAAGTCCAAGAGTCTAAAGGCCCCAAAACCAGGAGCTCCAGTGTGAGAGGGCAGTTGAAAATAAACATTCCAGCTTGAGAGCAAATGTGCCCTACCTCTGCCTTTTTGGTGTATTTTAACTCTATAAACGGATTGAATGATGCCCACCTACTTTGGCAAGGGCCATCTTAACTCAATCTACTGATTTAGATGCCAATCTGTTCCAGAAGCACCCTCACAGATATACTCAGAAATAATGTTTTACCAGCTATCTGGGTATCCTTTAGCCCAGTCATAACTGACTCATAAAAAGTAACCATCATAGCATCTCTTTCTCAGGATTTTATTAATAACAACTGTCCAAATGTGAAATTTCTCTATTCTTGCACTTCATACCACCAACCTGGGTGACATGTTGCAAGTGTACTACAGTAACAGTAATTGGTGACCTGTACGGCCACAAGATTTATGGCTTGACCCATTTTCTTCAGTGAGGAAATAAATTCTGAATCTATTCAGGTTGCAGATCATGCCAAGAATATTTAAATTGGTAACATCTTCAATTTCATCCCCAGATATTCTACAAATTACTTAAGCAACGGAGCTACTCATGGTAAAACATTTTATTACAGTAAGGAAAGACAATTTTGGTCTTCCCAGGTGGCGCCAGTGGTAAAGAATCTGCCTGCCAATGCAGGAGAGGCAGGTTCGATCCCTGGGTCAGGAAGATCCTTTGACATCGTTAGAGCAGGAAATATCAATGCACTCCAGCATTCTTACCAGGAAAATCCCATGGACGGAGCCTGGCAGGCTACAGTCCATGGGGTTGCAAAGAATCAGACACAAGTGAACACACACATACATACATAAAGACAACTGTAACTGAAATTCAGGTGTAGGAGGGACATCAGCCAATCCCAGGAACACAGTGTTGTCTTCAGTGCCAGAGAAGGGGTCAGCCTGCAATTGTGTTAACCTCGGAAAACACTAAATGTTAAAGGTGTCCTGTTTGAAACCCCTGAACAACTACGTTTAGTAAACTGGACTAAATGACTAGGGTACTTCTGACAAGTGAGCCCTTTATACTAATGATTTATGGTGCCATTTCTCTAGCCCCAGTGTTACCTATGAACTTTGGCTTGAAAGAGTGTAGTTTGAACAGATGCAGCTCCCCTGCCATGTGTTGCCTGACATTTAGTAATAATTTTTAAATATGATTCACCTATTTCAAATGTACAGTTCAGTGACTTTTAGTACACTGAAAGAGTTGTACATCCATAACTACAGTCAATTTTAGAACATTTTCATCATAACTTACCTGTCATGGCCCAATCCCTACACCACCACCTTGCCCTTAAGAAGAAACTAGTCGACTTTTCTGTCTCTGTAGATTTACCTGTCTGGGATATTTCATCTAAATGGAATCATATATGGCCTTTTGTCACTGACTTATTTACCATAATGTTTTCAAGGTTCATCTGTGCTGTCAGTGCTTCATCCCTTTTTATGGACAAAAAATACTCTACTCTATGGATATACCACTTTTTTTTCATCCATTCATCAGCTGCTCTACATTTGGATGTTTTCCACCATTTAGCTATAACGAACTATGAATATTCATGTAGGAACATTAATAACTTCATTCATGAACTATGAACATTAATTTCTGTGTCAGTTCAGTTCAGTCACTCAGTCGTGTCCAACTCTTTGCAACCCCATGAATTGCAGCACACCAGGCCTCCCTGTCCATCACCAACTCCCGGAGTTCACTCAAACTCACGTCCATTGAGTCAGTGATGCCATCCAGCCATCTCATCCTCTGTCGTCCCTTTCTCCTGCCCCCAATCCCTCCCAGCATCAGAGTCTTTTCCAATGAGTCAATGCTTCACACAAGGTGGCCAAAGTACTGGAGTTTCAGTTTTAGCATCATTCCTTCCAAAGAACACCCAGGGCTGATCTCCTTTAGAATGGACTGGTTGGATCTCCTTGCAGTCCAAGGGACTCTCAAGAGTCTTCTCCAACACCACAGTTCAAATGCATCAATTCTTCGGTGCTCAGCTTTCTTCACAGTCCAACTCTCACATCCATACATGACCACTGGAAAAACCATAGCCTTGACTAGACGGACCTTAGTCGGCAAAGTAATGTCTCTGCTTTTCAGTATGCTATATGCTATCTAGGTTGGTCATAACTTTCCTTCCAAGGAGTAAGCGTCTTTTAATTTCATGGCTGCAGTCACCATCTGCAGTGATTTTGGAGCCCAAAAAATAAAGTCTGACATTGTTTCCACTGTTTCCCCATCTATTTGCCATGAAGTGATGGGTCCAGATACCATGATCTGAGTTTTCTGAATGTTGAGCTTTAAGCCAACTTTTTCACTCTCTTTCACTTTCATCAAGAGGCTTTTTAGTTCCTCTTCACTTTCTGCTATAAGGGTGGTGTCATCTGCATATCTGAGGTGATTGATATTTCTCCCGACAATCTTGATTCCAGCTTGTGCTTCTTCCAGCCCAGCGTTTCTCATGATGTACTCTGCATGTAAGTGTTTTTATTTCTCTTTATATACTTAAGAGAGGAACTGCTGTATCAAATGATAAGCATGTTTAACTTTCTGAGGACCTGCCAGACTATTCCAAAGTGGCTATACCATTTTACATTCCCAGCAGCAGTGTTTGAGGATTGCAATTTCTCCACATCCTCAACACTTACTATCTAACTTTTTGTTCAGAGTTCTCCTAGTGGGTGTGAAGTGATCTTGACTTGTCCTCTTTCAAAGGCACCGTGAGCCACTCTGTTGGCCACAGAAGCTTGGCCGCCTCCCCTCCTTCCCCCTGTCACTGCCACTGCAAGCTCAGATCGCTGTCATTTCTCACTTTGAGCTGCTCCAGCAGCCCTAAATGCATGACTGGCCTTGCTGCTTCCAGCCTCTTCCTATCCCCCAGCCAACAGAGTTGCATTAGACATTAATTGTAATCGACATACTACAAAGTTCAACAACCAGACAAGTGTGAAAACGGGAAAACGTCCCGGGAAGCTTAACAGAGGAGAAACCTGGCCAATGTGACCTTAATGAAGTGAACAAGGTTGACATCACCAGTGAGACATGTGGATAATCATGTGCCCACGAATAATGGGAAAACAAAGGCACTTCACCTTTGTGCTGTTTTTTCCAAAATGGGTTATGCCAGTCTGACCATGAGTGACTATCAAACATACTCAAATTGAAGGACATTCTACAAACGGATCGGTTCCCCTCAAAACTGTCAAAGTAAGGAGGAAGGAATATCACAGAGCACGAAGGAGGCATGACAACTAAGTGCGATGTGGGATCACAGACTGACTCCTGGAACACAGGAAGGATGTTGACAGGCAAACAGGTGAAATCTGAATAAAACCTGGAGCTAAAGTGATGGGCCAGTATTGGTTTCTTAGTTTTGGCGAATGTACCAGGATTAACTATAAGGTAACATAAAAGGAGACACCCAGGGTGAGGGGAGGAATTCTTTCTTTGTAACTTGTCTATACATTTAAAATTACTCCAAAATAAAAAATGCACTCAATACAAAATCAACAACCTCCAGAGGCTCCCCAGTAACTAGTCAAGTCCACAGCTCTAATTAGTAGTCCAGACCTTCCCACATCTCACCTCAGACTCAAATCCTACTCTCCCCTGAAGCAAACCCCCAGCACTGCTCTGCTGTTGCCAGAACACACTAGACCCTTTAAGATCCAGATGTTGTCGAGTTTGCTCTTGGCTCTGATTGGAATGTCTGTTCCTATGCCCAAAGGAAAACATTCTCTAAGCTTTCCCAAACATGAGCAAGCAGAGTTAGTTACATCATGTTGTATTCCTCTCATCACACTTCACTTGCTCATAATCTATTTTTTTGATTAAAAAGTTACATATATATGTAGTTTTATTATATTTTTAACACTATAAAAATCAGAAAGTAAATTTCCCACTGTCTCCCCAAAGATGCTACTGTAGATTGGTATGCTGCTTTCCAGAACTTCCTCTGCATAAGCTGTCTACTGCCCTACAACATGCATTTTTTTTAATAAGTCTTAGAAATTGAGATATTGAGCTATCTCATCCTTTTTTAATGGATGAAAAATATCCACGTGCCAAGTGTTTCTTAATTTATTAAGTCAGTCCTTTACTAGTCACAGAGTCAGATACAACTAAGCAACTAACACACACATTCTACTAGCCTTCCCCACCAAGAGGCACTCACAGATGAAGAACTGGTAGTTTAAAAACCTGTCTTCTCCGTATTTCCCAATGACTAACATTTGTTGTTATTCAGTCACTAAGTCGTGTCTGACTCTTGCGACCACATGGACTACAGGACACCAGGATCCTCTGTCCTCCACTATTACCTGGACTTTGCTCAAATTCATGTCCATTGAGTTGGTGATGCTATCTAGTATATAAATAAATTAGTCCATGAACCCTGGTTTGAGAAGCCACAAAGTTGAGAAGAGAGGTAATGAAGGCCTGACCCATAATTCAGTGAAGTGACAAGGGACAGCAGGCCAAGAGTTGAGGATGTATTAGAATGGATTCCACAGGACTCAGTGAGTGATGATGCTAGGGCTTAAACAAGGTAAGAACCAAGGATGAGATCAAAAGGTGAGGAGGCAATATTTTCACTTCAATACAAATTTAAGTATTTAATAGGCCCTTGTGTGAAGATGTCCACAAGATATTTGGAAAAGTAGGACCAGACAGAGATTTGAGTTGCAACCTCCCTAATATTTAGAGTTTAAGAGATCTACCAATCCCTTGGAGAAGGAAATGGCAACCCATCCCAGTACTCTTGCCTGGAAAACCCCATGGGCAGAGAAGCCTGGTAGGCTGCAGTCCATGGGGTCGCTATGAGTCGGACATGACTGAGCGACTTCACTTTCACTTTTCACTTTCCTGCATTGGAGAAGGAAGTGGCAACCCACTCCAGTGTTCTTGCCTGGAGAATCCCAGGGATGGAGGAGCCTGGTGGGCTGCTGTCTATGGGGTCTCACAGAGTCCGACACGACTAAAGCGACTTAGCAGCAGCAACCAACCCCTTATCTGCAATTTCAAAATCTCTAACAGTTTGAAACCCCCTTTTCCTAAATTGGGGCCTAAATGCATTTGGCAACAAAACCTGGTAAGAACGGTAATGAGGCTACTTCATAGTCTTTATCCCACTTCCTGGAAATATTCCTATGCTTCACCGCAGAAATATTACCATGTTTGATTAGAGAGTACTGCCGCTCTGGGAAGGATGTTTCATAACATATAGTAAATATACCCTCTTTGACTTTTCTAAAATAAAAAAGCTCTGAATCCTGAAGCACATCTGGCCCCAACAGTTTCAAGCAGGGGAATGTGTTCCTAAATCAGGGACAGCACCCTGAGGAAGAAAATTACAGAACCCGTGACAAAACCTGGAGGGAACGTGCACTTATGGAACAGCACTGTGAGTCAGGAGAAGGACCCCAATAGTGCCTGACACCTAGTAAGCACTCGCAAAATATTTATTCCCTGAAGGAATATCATGGACTGCAGGGAAAGAGAGTTTCAAAGAGAAGTCAATGATGCTGAAACCTCAAAGAACTGAAGATGAGGACTGAGGATAAAAGACTGATATTACTAACATATATCACACATTTCAAAAAAGGACAAGGCTACAAAAATAAAAAGGGAAAACATATCAAAAAAAGGAGGTAACAACTATAAAAACACTCAACAGGAAATAAAATTAGACTTTAAACTTAGCTCCAAGTGTTCCTGAGAAGCCAGGAAGAGTAAGAAATAGGCCACAGAATTTTGATAACCTTAAATTCATCATGACAATCAAACTTTTCTCTAAAAGGAATATCACCCAGAATCTACCATGAGGAAAAATGAGCTATAAAAAGGTTGTCATCAGTCATAATCTTACAGATGTTTTTCAGCTGATTTTTTTATTTTCATCCGACAAAGACAAAATTATAACACCGCACACAAAAATAAACTCAAAATGGATTAAAGATCTAAATGTAAGACCAGAAACTATAAAACTCCTAGAGGAGAACATAGGCAAAACACTCTCCGACATAAATCACAGCAGGATCCTCTATGATCCACCTCCCAGAATTCTGGAAATAAAAGCAAAAATAAACAAATGGGATCTAATTAAAATTAAAAGCTTCTGCACAACAAAGGAAAATATAAGCAAGGTGAAAAGACAGCCTTCTGAATGGGAGAAAATAATAGCAAATGAAGCAACTGACAAACAACTAATCTCAAAAATATACAAGCAACTTATGCAGCTCAATTCCAGAAAAATAAACGACCCAATCAAAAAATGGGCCAAAGAACTAAATAGACATTTCTCCAAAGAAGACATATGGATGGCTAACAAACACATGAAAAGATGCTCAACATCACTCATTATCAGAGAAATGCAAATCAAAACCACAATGAGGTGCCACTTCACACCAGTCAGAATGGCTGCGATCCAAAAATCTGCAAGCAATAAATGCTGGAGAGGGTGTGGAGAAAAGGGAACCCTCCTACACTGTTGGTGGGAATGCAAACTAGTACAGCCACTTTGGAGAACAGTGTGGAGATTCCTTAAAAAATTGCAAATAGAACTACCTTATGACCCAGCAATCCCACTGCTGGGCATACACACCGAGGAAACCAGAATTGAGACACATGTACCCCAATGTTCATCGCAGCACTGTTTATAATAGCCAGGACATGGAAACAACCTAGATGTCCATCAGCAGATGAATGGATAAGAAAGCTGTGGTACATATACACAATGGAGTATTACTCAGCCGTTAAAAAGAATTCATTTGAATCAGTTCTGATGAGATGGATGAAACTGGAGCCGATTATACAGAGTGAAGTAAGCCAGAAAGAAAAACACCAATACAGTATACTAACACATATATATGGAATTTAGAAAGATGGCAATGACGACCCTGTATGCAAGACAGGAAAAAAGACACAGCTGTGTATAATGGACTTTTGGACTCAGAGGGAGAGGGAGAGGGTGGGATGATTTGGGAGAATGGCATTCTAACATGTATACTATCATGTAAGAATTGAATCGCCAGTCTATGTCTGACGCAGGATACAGCATGCTTGGGGCTGGTGCATGGGGATGACCCAGAGAGATGTTATGGGGAGGGAGGTGGGAGAGGGGTTCATGTTTGGGAACACATGTAAGAATTAAAGATTTTAAAATTAAAAAAATAAAAAACTAAAAATAAAATAAAATAAAATAAAAGCAAAAAAAACCCAAAACAATTCTGACAACTTCTCTTCACTGGATGAGTTAAGCACTTTCAGTGATAAACTATTATACTGACTTTAAAGAATTTTGAGGTTGTCTTTTAAGGTATTAACTTAATAAGCATTAAGTCACTCAACAATTAAACTTAATAAGCATTATGCCACTCAATAATTATTTTAGTCTTGGGCTAATTGCTAGAGATACAAAGTCCTTGCCTTCTGAAATTTCAATACAAGGCAGTTTAGCATAATTTCCAAAGATGTCTCAACTCAGAACTATTTAATATTTAACTGGCCTAAGGTTTTAAAGAAATCTACTTATGATTAAGAACAATCGAATTCTGTGGTTTCTATTTAGTGAAACTCCAATTTGGTTTCCTCTCAATTAATTCACATGGAATTTGATTCTGATCAATTCCATGAAAGAAAGAAAATTAAGAATCCCAGTACCACAGGTTCTCATTCATAAAACGATGCTAAATCTAGAATATTTAATAAAGCATATGTTTTATTTTCTAATTGTGATGTTGGTTTAAGTTAAGCCTCTTATGTTATTTATGACCTCAGTTGACCTGCAGTATAGGGTTTTGAGATGGCTAATTAAGACCAGAGGTGTAGGCTATGAAAAATTTATGGTGTAATATATTCATCTTGGGGGAAAGGATTAAATTTGTTATTAGCATGCCATTGTTTCTTCTTTACCTATTACCAAGTGTCAGAAGCAGGTCTTATATTCTAGTATTTCCTCATGGTTAAGATTTGGACTGAAGAACCCACCTGCCAATGCAGGAGACGTAAGCAACATGGGTTCGATCCCTGAGCCTGGAAGATCTCCTGGAGGAGGGCATCGCATCCCACTCCAGTGTTCTTGCCTGGAGATTCCTATGGACAGAGGAGCCTGGTGGGTTATAGCCAAAGGGGTCAGGTTGCAAAAAGTCAGACATGACTGAAGCAACAGCACACACGTACACCGTACTTTCACATATGGAAAATTATTTTTAAACCAGATTATTTCTGTAGGTGGGTGAGTAAAGAACAACAATCCCTGTGGACTCTATGTAATACATTAGTTAAGATGCAAAACTGAGAAGGCTTTGAGCCAGTTCTCAAACTCTTGAGCTCTGTGCTGTGCTTAGTCGCTCAGTTGTACCCAGCTCCTTGTGACCCCATGGACTGTGGCCCACCAGGCTCCTCTGTCTATGGGGATTCTCCAGGCAAGAATACTGGAGTGGGTTGCCATTCCCTCCTCCAGGAAATCTTCCCAATCCAGGGATCGAACCCAGGTCTCCCGCATTGTGGGCAGATTCTTTACTGTCTGAGCCACCAGGGAAGGCCAAGTTTCATAAGCTGGAAGGAAAATAAGTAAGCAGTGTAAAAAGTTTGGGGCAATGCCATTGATGACACTGTGACTTAAGTAGCCCCCTTTTTAAAAAGACTATTCACTTTTCACACAATGTTAAAATATTCCCCAGGAAAATAAGGCAATTATCTTGGCTGGTAAGAAGAATCTCTCACCAGAAAATGTTATATTGAGGCAATAAAATTTAGTAATTATAGGTTTTAAAAAATGGTTTCAGTGAAAGATCTTGGTATCTTGTCACCCTGAATCTTGAGGTATAATCAGTAAGGAGAAATTCTTCTACTGAATAAATGCTAGTTAAAAAGCTAGATAATTTAACATTATTTTTACCTTAGATATTCATTTTGGAAATTAATATTATTTAGATCTTAACATTTATTTTCATTAATTCATTTAATATACAATGATTATTTAAAGCCAAACTGCATTAAATGAATTTAGCATATCTCTATAGAAAATCAAAAAATATTATTGCATTTCTCTTAAATATTTTAATATTTTTGTTTAGCTTTTGAGGAAGCTTAAGTGTTATAAAAACATTAGACCTGATGAGAAAATATATTTCTTTCAAGAGATTCATCTTTTAAGTGATCAGGGTTCTGGTGAGCCAATTGTTCTTTTCATTTGGCTCAGAGATGTTATGCCTTAGTCAGTCACGTATTTGACCATTTATGAAAGGCAGACAGTGGACTAGGAGCTGCCTCATCTTGAAATCTCCTCAGAAATTATTAAATGTTTTCCAGATGAACATATTATGGATCAAGGGAGGACCCAGGAATTAGAATCACGGCCTCCAAACCAGTGGAATTTGTTGACTTCTCTTTCTTTTAGAACTCAGTGACCTAGTGGAATTGACCCACTGGGCAATTTCCTTCACTCTCAGTGGTATGATTAAGTCATGAAAACAACTCAAGATGAGATATGGTATGTATATATTTTTACCCCACTTGTTTCCAAAAAAATTTAAGACAACTGCGAAGCCTTCTATTCTTTCCTGTTTTCTCATCATGAACTTATACAATGTGACTTTCCTAAATGTAAACTTCAGTGGAGGTAGAATGGGACAGTCAATTGATTATCATTATTTGTCACAGGAATATTAACCTGCTAAAAATGGCATTAATATCCTACTTTATCCTTTGTAGAGAAAACGTTAAAATGTCATTTCAAGATGAATAAAATACGTCCTGTGTTGCTTTCTTCCGTTTTATAATATAAACCTATTTGATGTACAAATTTAAGAACATATTTTAAGCAAAAAAAAAAAAAGCAGGGAAAATACAACTTCCAGTACATTTCAACTCAAAAACTATACCTAAGATAGCTTAAACAAAAATAATGTTTCCCTGTTTGCTTCTTTCAGTGCTTAACATTTGTTAACTTCATCTGCAATAATTGGTAAAAGAACCAGTTATATTTACATCTATGATTCCTTAATCAAGGGGCTAGAAAGGATTATAAAGCACGATATGGTTCTAGGTGTGGACTCCTTACAAAGTCTGGAACCCATGACATTTGGCTTCTATAATTTTAAAAACAGAATCTAGAGATAAGTAGTCTGATAAACTGTCTCACTGGAAGCATTAGGAAACTGCAGAGACTTGGAAAAATAAACTAATGCATAGACAACCATTTGCAACAACAGAACACTGCTGAATTTATTTAAAGTACATTTCAGAAATGAATAATTTGGATTCATGCATTTGAACTTTAAAATTTTTTATGAGTTAAAATCATTAAATCAATGACATTTAGAAGCAGTCATGCTGCCTTCTGTGTTTTCAACAGATTCTAAATTCAGCTACATGTGTCTTGTGATCACAAGATCTGGTTACAAACAGCAATAACTGTTGCAAAGCAAATTACGCGGTGGCACAGGAATACATTCCCCTTTCCAGTAAAGGAGAAAGTGGCTACCTCACTCACAACCTGCAGGTTATATGTAATGCAGATTACAGACTTCAAAACTGACGTATGCTAAAATAGAAAAACTACGCCATGAAAAAAAGACTGCTTTGTTTAGGGAAAAACTTCTAGAGCACTGATGAGAAATACTTAAGTGTTCATGAGCTACGGAAACTTGTTCCTAGGAAACAAATTTATTCATTTCCATTCATAAGAATGCAGGCATGCAAATAAGAGTTTTATTCATATAGGGTTTGAATATATTACAATGATATTAAAATACACAATGTAAAATAATATTTTATAACAAACACTGTACATTTATACAATATTATTTATTTACAATGTATTACATTTGTGTATTGTACATTTAACTGTAACAACATGCTACAATTATATATACTATGTATAATACTACAACGTGGAAATAGGTAATATCTACTTAGCAGGACTCAGTACACAGACAAAAATGACTCATGAAATATTTAAAATCATGAATTGTTAGTTTTAACCCACACATTTGAATAAAAATTGGTCAGAACATACCAAATTTTGGAGCTAAAAATGGCAAACCAGTGAATGACCAGTCGGTAGTTGCTGCCTCCAAAACAAAGCAGAAAAAGTTTCTGAAAAAAAGAGGGTAATTGATGAGCAACTTGTGTCAGGGTGAAGAAGGGTGTGGTCACTCACCAAGCTCCAGCTCACCTGAGCCTAATCTGTTCATCTCATGGTAACTGAGAATTCACTTGTCAATTGTGAATGTTAACGTATAAAGGAAGTTTTGTTATTGGTCCACTTGCATAATTCATGTTCCCACGTTTTTTCATATCACAAAATCGCTTCCTCTTACTGTAACCATATTCTGCCCACTTTCCAAAATACAAGTCTCATTTATGTCAATCTCTTGTTAGGTAAAACTGTCCTCTACTTAGCAGTACTCAAAGCTGCCTTTTCTAGCTTCTTAAAATACACACAAACCAGAAAAAAGATGACAACCCAGAATACCATCTCCCACAGCCGAACTACTAGAATCTTAATCAATGTAGGCTGAAGGCAGACGGACTGAGAAAAACCAGTGATGGCTACATTTCATTGTATAGCCAGTTTCAGCTGTAAAGAAAATGGACACTTTGATTGGGTGACCAATATAATTTCAAGAAGTTGTCTTAATCCAGTAGATTAAACAGCTGGTCTCATGAAAATCAGGAGACAGCAGAGACAGGAAACAGTGGGAAAATACAGGGGAATGAAGAGAGTCATGTGCTGGAAGACAAAAGTAGCTGAGGGGGAAGTTTAAGTTCAGTAATACGGAGAACTCTCAGGTGGTTATTCCAGGAGTGGATGGAGACGCTAAACTAGAAGTTCTGAGGTCCAGCTGTTTTCTTTGGGTATCACTTTACCAAAACTATAATCTGTCACTTTTTTTCTAGGCCTCTACAGACCTTCATGCTCTGCCATCTGTTTTAGAAATAAAGACGTCATCAAGACACCTGAATTACGATGCTCTTATCTACTCATTCTCACATCTGCTTGCTGAAAAATTAGAAAAGTTTCACTTCACTGTGTCTGAGTATCATTTGTCTATCTCGATCCTCCAACTTTTTCTTTTCTGGACTAATTCTGGCCTTTCAAAAATGTCTTTACCCCCTCACTTCTCTAAACACAATACTTTGGCAAGTTTATTGTTCATCACTGCATGCAAGTTGCATAATTTCATAAATGTTATTTCATACAACATGACAATGACTAACAGAGAGTGAAAAGTGTGGAAATCTTACTGCGATGTACTCAAAACAAGAACAACTCAACCTCTATGCCTTTTTCCATCCTTCTTTGCTCAATCTAAGGTTTTACGATGGTGACTGATCAGCAAAAACAAAACAGAACCACCTTACCAGGTGTGACAGAGTGACTCTGAAGGGACACTTTATTTTTAATGCCATAAGTTAATTCTTTATTTAAATGCTAATCTATTGGTCTAGTATAACCCTCTCAAGGCACAGTCAATTTCAGTAATGATGCTGATGGCTGCAATATGATCAAGGGAAGCCTCTACCACTTGGTACAAAGGAGTGGATATGATAGACAGCTCATTAATCATTTACCCCAGAGATGAACACATTCAGCTCCTGACAGGGGGCTGTAGGTGAATGCTGCCAAAATGAGAAATGTCAATTGTCAGGCCTCATACATAATAACAGGGTAGCTATTTTTAAGCTTTATTGAAAATTAGAGTTGGGCTCTTTTTCCCTACAGTTCCATCACATATGCTTGGCAAGTTTTGTTCTATGAGAATTCATTCTCACTCTGCTCAGACATCTCTGAGAAAATATACACTTCTCAAACTTTAATGTAAGATTATCAGAAAGGTTATTTAGAAATCTGTAGAATCCTGCATATTGGGAGTGAACTCTAAAAGAACTGAGAAACAAAAGAGGCAAAGCAGAAAAGGTATTAATAACTTTTTGGTTCATTTATCTGCACAGTATATGTTTTATCAGCAGTAAGGAAAAAACACATTTTAAGCTCCTCAGATCTCTAGAAGGAACAGATGTATTCTATAA
This sequence comes from Ovis canadensis, assembly GCF_042477335.2. Lineage (NCBI taxonomy): Eukaryota > Metazoa > Chordata > Mammalia > Artiodactyla > Bovidae > Ovis > Ovis canadensis. The sequence continues at coordinate 30,111,549 of NC_091248.1, read as the reverse complement.
TTCATGCAACTATTTTCTGAAGACAGAGGTAAACAGAATTCAATGAAATAGACTTAAAAATATTGCATGTTCACGAAATTAGGTGAACAATGTTACCAAAAGAAATGACCTTCAGAATCTGCCCCAGCTATCTATAGTTTATGTATTATGTTTCCAGTGGAAAATAATGTTCCCAGCCTGAAGAAATTCTCTTCTGGAAGCTAGCAGTATCTTATAATTCACTGGGAGAATTATATACACTTTTTCAAAAAGAATTCCACATATTTCAGAAACTATCTTTTAAAAATGGTGTGTTTGTCCTAAGAGTCACAACTGACCTTGCATTCCATTTTTGAAGAATGGAAGGAGAAGATCAGAATATTTAAGATGAGAAAACATACTAACTTCCCCACACTTATCAAGTTGCTGAATATTTTGCTCCATAAATTAAACATCTTCATCGTACTTGGGGGACATTTATGTGCCATAAAGCTACACGCTCACATTATACCTGCTTAATGAATAATACAAATTCCAAAATTGATAAGGAAAGTACTTTTCCTATGATATGATATAACTAACACGTGTAGCAGAGGAACTCTGCAGCAAATTTTTACTATAAAATAATCAGCTGTCAAATTACTTGATACTAAGAAGGATACTTAGTTTTACCTACCACGTTTGGTAGTGGCAACTTCTTAAACTGTCATCAACCAAGTATCTGGCTGCAATGTAATAAAATGTGAACCAACATGAATTTTGACATTTGCCTTCTCAAGCTCCAGACTTTCTTGCGAACACATCCCCACACACTCCCACTTACCCTCTCTCCCATGTATGTGTATATATAAGTGGAGCTAATATTACTCATGTAAAAAGATGTAAGACTAACAATTTGCATGGTTTCCTAAATGCCTCTTTCAAATTTATGATACATTGCTGCTACTGCTAAGTTGCTTCAGTCGTGTCCAACTCTGTATGATCCCAGAGACGGCAGCCCACCAGGCTCCCCTGTCCCTGGGATTCTCCAGGCAAGAACACTGGAGTGGGTTGCCATTTCCTTCTCCAATGCAGGAAAATGAAAAGTGAAAGTGAAGTCACTCAGTGGCGTTCGACTCTTCACGATCCCATGGACTGCAGCCTGCCAGGCTCCTCTGTCCATGGGATTTTCCAGGCAAGAGTACTGGAGTGGGTGCCATTGTCTTCTCCGTTATGATACATTACTCCCTTCAAATGCTCTTTAGACTACTCTTGTCTTTATGACTTTATATTTTAAGAGCCTAACTAGATTCCTATATCAATTTCCAGTCATGAAATTAAGTTATGGCAACATGCTTTTCACAAATTGAATGATGAAAGAACTGTATTCACTGAATTACTATTATTGATGCTATTTCTGACATTACATAAATTATCCTTTAATCCTAAAGTTACCTTCTTAGCAAAACATTTTAAAATACTATACTATTAATAGATCAGCAAGAAAATTGCATTTTTGAAAAATGTAATGGACCTCTACTTCCTCAAATTATTTCCAATTAGGAAATAAGTTTGAAACTCTAAAATTAGAAAATTAAATAAAATAAACTGACATTTGTTTTGGCCTACCGAGAGAGACAAGATGCTATTATGATACTCTTTCTAGCAATTACAAATATTAATCTGAGTGAATTTGAGTCTGCTGAAAACAATGCTCATGTCTACCTCTTCCATTAGACAGCTCCTCCAAGGCAACGGCGGTGCCATCAACCCTTTGAAATCATAATCTTTGAGTGTCCAGCACATTTAAGCACGCTAATGCCTGTTTGTTTGCTGGAAGCATAGACATGCAGGAATGTTCAGAATTCAACACTTAAATATCAGCATCTTCTTAAATTACTGGAAATGAGTTGAGTAAAATGCAGTCTAGTCTGGATTGGCCAATAATCATCTGATTTCTAAATACAAAGGACAGACGCACAGCCACAGGCCCAGAGCCAAAACACAGGAGTCAGAAAACATCATGAGGAACATTGAGGAGAGACAAGATTGAAATAAAGTCATTAATGATATAGCACTACCTCAGCAACAGTTACAACAGACTGGTTCCAAACAGGAAAGGAGTATGTCAAGGCTGTATATTGTCACCCTGCTTATTTTATTTATATGCAGAGTGCATCATGAGAAACGCTGGACTGGATGAATTACAAGCTGGAATCAAGATTGCCGGGAGAAATATCAATAACCTCAGATATGCAGATGACACTACCCTTATGGCAGAAAGGGAAGAAGAACTAAAGAGCCTCTTGATGAAAGTGAAAGAGGAGAGTGAAAAAGTTGGCTTAAAGCTCAACATTCAGAAAACGAAGATTATGGCATCCGGTCCTATCACTTCAGGGGAAATAGATGGGGAAACAGTGTCAGACTTTATTTTGGGGGGCTCCAAAATCACTGCAGATGGTGACTGCAGCCATGACATTAAAAGACGCTTACTCCTTGGAAGGAAAGTTATGACCAACCTAGACAGCATATTCAAAAGCAGAGACATTACTTTGTCAACAAAAGTCCATTTAGTCAAGGCTATGGTTTTTCCAGTGGTCATGTATAAATGTGAGAATTGGACTATAAAGAAAGCTGAGCACCGAAGAATTGATGCTTTTGAAGTGTGGTGTTGGAGAAGACTCTTGCAAGTCCCTTAGACTGCAAGGAGATCCAACTAGTCCACCTGAAGGAGATCAGTCCTGGGTGTTCATTGGAAGGACTGATGTTGAAGCTGAAACTCCAATACTTTGGCCACCTGATGTGAAGAGCTGACTCATTTGAAAAGACCCTGATGCTGGGAAAGATTGAAGGCAGGAGAAGGGGGTGACAGAGGATGAGATGGTTGGATGGCATCACCGACTCAATGGACAAGTTTGGGTGGACTGTGGGAGTTGATGATGGACAGGGAGGCCTGGCGTGCTGCAGTTCATCGGGTCACAAAGAGTCGGACACGACCAAGCAACTGAACCAAACTACCTCAGGAAAGTCAGAATTACCTTATGGATCCATTTTCCAATGTGTTAAATGGAGAACTAAATGCACTTTTTCCAAATGTGATGAAAGAGACGATTAAGAGAAAGAACTGCTTCTGTTTATTATTCCTATATATTACTGTAGAATATGAAATCTAGAAAAATGCTTTCTAAACAATTAAATGTTTTGATTTTTCATAATAGCTTATTACAAGTATCTTTAGGTCAGAGAATAATTTGATTGTTAATTACGCTAAGAACAAGATCCCAGGTCATGGGTAATTTTTATAAAAGCCATTTAAGGTGTGTGTGATGGGGTTTCCCAGGTGGCACTAGTGGTAAAGAACTGGCCTGCCAACACAGGAGACCCAAGAGATGCGGGCTTGATCCCTGCCTCGGTCTTCCCAAAGGTGCCCTGATGCAGGGAAGGGTAACCCACTCCAGCATTCTTGCTTGGAAAATTCTATGGACAGAGGAGCCTGGCAGGTACAGTCCATGGGATGGCAATGAGTCAGACACGACTGAGCAACTGCTCACACAAAAGGTGCTGTGATATATGTATTTGTTTATATATTCATCCTTATTGCAGAAAAACTAGAAGGTGCAGATAAGAAAAACGCCACTTAAAATCCTACTCTTGAAAGATGACTACTGTTAAAATTTTGTAAATACTCTCCTATAGTGTCCCATGCGAATATATTCTATATAGACTATCCTGTAACTTGCCTTTCCTTCCATTTATAAATATATCATGTCATTCTTTGTCTATAAAAACACCCATACTATTTGAATAGTTTGTGAGTATCCCTCACAAATAGCTTACAATTTGTGTACAAATAGAACAATTTGTGTTCTTTATTGAACACAAATTTCCAATTTATTATAAACAATGTGATTTCATAAAAACATAAACTTTTGTGCACTTATCCAATTAATCTCCCAGAAACTATTCCCAAATCCATCTGTCAAAGGGTATGAAGCTTTTTAAGACTTTTGTCCTTAGGAAAACGTGTACTAATAATATACTCTTACAAGTTATCTGAGAATGTTCCTTTCCCACAGCCATGAAAACACATATTATTCTAATCTATACTGGCAAGTGAACAGTATCCTTTTGTCACTTTAATTAACATTATTACCATCTTAATGTTTATTGGCCATTTTGACTGTACAAATCCTTGAAAATATCCACTGTGTCTTTTCCTTATGGACCTGAAAACATTCTTTGTCAATTAAGGGTCTTATTCGTATGCATGTTGCAGCTTACCAGTTTGCTCACCTTCTCAGTTTATGGTATTTCTGCTACACCAAACCTTAAAGACTTGGAAAAGAGCAAAGCTGTGCCTTCACCCACTCTCCCCTTCTGCACTGCTGTGTGCAGAACCTATGGAACCACGTAATACTCGTTTTATGCTAGGCTATAACGGGAAGGATTCTAGTATTTCCTCACTATGTTGATATTGGCTATTTGAGACAGACAATCAAATTGGGACAGGGAAAAATGGAGGAAAAATATTTCCTTTTCATGATTAAAAACAAAATGAAAGTACAGATCGGGAACCAATGTTTAGATTTTATAACTGCCTTTTGTATCCCAAAAGCCACTGACATGTTTGTTTGCTTGCTTTTCTCTTTTGGTGTATAAATAGTAAATATAGTAAACCCTCCTTTGTCGTGGTGGATTATCCTCTGATACACAGCCCACAAAGTAGGACAGAGAAGTATGAAACATGAGAAGTGCAGACTGGGAAGTCAGACTACTGGAGTCTAAGTCTTGGCTCTGCTGTAATTAGCTGTATAACCTAGCACAAGTGACCCACCGTCCCTACCCCTTAACCACCTCACGTGCAGAATGGGCACAGTAATAGGGAATCTGCCTCACAGGGCTACCGTGAGGCCTAAACACGGTTATGTGCATGGTACCCGGCATGTAAGCAGCACCAATAGTAACTACTATTCTCAGAAACATACTGTGGGATTAGATATTCACTTTGTGGTTGCTGCTTTGTCACTGAGTTCTGTCCAACTCTTTCGTGACTCCATGGACGGCAGCCCGCCAGGCTCCTCTGTCCAGGAGATTCCCCAAGCAAGAACACTGGAGTGGGTTGCCATTTTTCTCCAGGGATCAAACCCGCATCTCCTGCATTAGTAAGCAGGTTCTTTACGACCGAGCCACCAGCCAAGCAGATATTCACTTTATTTATGAATTTATATAGCTATCCCAAGGGAAAATAGACTTCACAGTGTACTTCCTTTTTTATTACCACCACTACCCCAAAATTTTAACTTAAATGAACATCAAGTATAAAAGAATGGCAGGAAAGGAAGGATTATACTGAGAAAATCCTAGATATTTTCTCCTATGAAGGCCAGGATATAAGAGTTGCACATAGATACGAAAACAACCTCAAGTTTTCAAGAGCTGCCAGTCAGCTGTGTAGATTGACCCAAATTTTAATTTTCATCCCTGGGTTCCCTCTTCTGTCACACTAAAATCCTAGGTGGTTGTTCAGAGGACTTCTTCATATAGGGAAGAAGTAGTAGTCAAAATACAGGATAAACAAAAGCAGTGAAGTTCTCTCTCAAAAGAAAGATTTGTATTGATTCAGATTTGGGAAAACAAGCCCTTGGGAAATGTTTACTACTGAGAGGAATTTATACTTTGTTTAAAGTATACCACATTTAATTAAAATGTACTGACACATGGCTAACCAATAAAGATTAGGTAACAATGACTGTTAAGCACTACTTTTACAGAGCATTCTGTGACAAAGATACAACACTCCGTGTTTATTTCATAACCTAACACTCCCAATTACCCTATGAAGGAGAAATGTATTAGGAAATTGAAGCTCAAAAAAGGTTAGGTCACTTAGCCAAGACATTGGGGCTAGGATTATAACTTAAATTTCAAAGCCCATACTTTGAGTATCTGTAAATGAGTGACTGAAATTACATTCAGCCATGCAATTAAACACAGAACTACATTGTTCCTAACTCTAATACTTACTGTGTGTAGCACTGACAATAGAAAGATACTTTTAAAATAAACCATTTTAAAGAATCATCATTCCGGAAAGCTGAAAAACAGAGTCGACAAAAAAAGTTACTTATAATATTAAGTATCAAATTTGCCACCAAAGTAACAGATATTGTCTCACTGTATTATTTGCAGAGTGGTCATATACGATTTCTAGATTAGGTGTGTTGATGTCAATTTTTTAAATTAAAAAAAACATCTTTATTAAACACTTCTATTTAACATGTTTACGTAAAGTCTCTCATTTTCTAAACCCCAATATTAGTGAACTAGTAATAAAAATGAGAAATTAACCTATTTTCATGGTCCATATACAATGAGATGCAAAATAAGCATAATAAACACCTTACAGGAATATTTGAGATCACAGAAAATATTAGGAGACTGACACATAGGTTTAAACAATTATTTGTAAAAATGTCACCCTTTGGTTATAAACAAGCATATTATATAACAGACTTTATGTCCTATATTGTATTTCCAAAAATTACACATATTTTAGATATAACCCTAACCTAAACGTCAACTCAAAAAATTTACCTTACTTTAGCTAAGGAGAAATAAAAATGTCTATGACAGTTTGACATTAAAGCCAATTTTTCATACTATGGACAGAGTAAATTTGAAACACTTCACCTGAAGCAACTTTAAGGGAAAAGGTTATATTTTAATAAAGTGAAATCAGGAAGACTTACTTAGAAGACTAGAAAAAGTCCCCTTAGTAACAATCTTTGTTTAAAAAACCCAAATACATACACACACACACACACACACACACACACACACACGACAACTGTTTCCAGTTCTTTGATTTAAACAAAAGATCGTCTTGATGAGATGTTTACTGTAGATATGCAATTTTTTCCTAGAAAAGGACCTTTTGTAAAAAGACCTCAAAGCAAAAAATAAATTTAATCTGCCTTTGTTCAGGACTTAGGTCTTATCTCAAATTAATCTAATAGATCTTAGTTTTACCAGGTAAAATGGCTAAAATAAAAGCTTCTGAAATTCTATAAGATATTTCTTCTTCAAAATCTAAGTTTCAGGCTTACTATTTTTCTAAAAGTACAACTTCAACTATGAAATTCAGTCCTCTGCATATGTCAGATGATGTTATAAATCTTCGTATTTCTCTCTTAACTATTTAGCTGTGAAAAGGGAAAAAATAAAATTTTAAAATGAAATCCCTGTATTGGCCCAGATATACTTATTTTTAGAAATGTAAAAAGATGAAATTGTCTCCAAAGTGACTGTTTCCCTCAACATCTCCATCTACCTTTGAAAAAACAGAATATTCTACAAGAGGGGCTCTCACAGTAGGGACATATAGATTATGCTGAATGGTTGGTCACATAAAACCTTGTACAGACTCTGCATTCTGCACAATGCTTCCAGATGATGAGCATAAGTTGATGAACTAACAGGGAAAGAAACCCTGGAAGACAAATCAGGACACTGGGAAAGCAAAACGTGGAAATGGAAAATTTTATACACTTTTCCTTAAAATGGTGCATATTTTTCTCTTCATATGAGAAAAAGTCATAAGACACATTCTCAATTTTGACCTTTCTTAGGAAGACAGTAAATGTCAGTGCCAAAAGATTTATCTTAAAATCAAAGTGTATGAGAGAAAAGACTCCTTAAAAAATATGTATCAATCATACACTGAGAAATAATTCTCCAGTGTAGGGTAGGAGGAGTCTTTCTAATTCTAAAAGTAAAAACCCACAATATTATCTGAAAGGAAACTAACCATGGTTGAGCTTAAACTACTATCTCAACCACTAAAATTATTCAAATTATTCTATTTCAAAAGTGCGTAGATTTTACTGAAAGATATCCAATTTCAACGTAACAGGTATGGGTTCAATGTCTGTTCTTAGTGATTCCAGAAGCTGCTTGCGGAGCACTCATAATTTCAACAAAACCCGAGGAAGTTCTTTCCAAAATGAACGTCTTCAAACTACTGAACAGAATTGATGCTCACACTCTGATGTTCATTTCAGCAGCATTTGTCTCTGTGAAGTATATCAAAATCACTCAAACATCAAATTGCTGATTTGATAGAATGATTTATTTTCCCATTACAGGAAAGTCATGAGTGGCTTGTTCTGAGGTATGCTTCTGAGCTACGAAGGACCTCTCTTAGGCAGCTCTGCACTTGAAGGTGCCTCTTCAGGTGACAGCATTTTATGGCTGGACAGTCTCTGCGGGTACCAGATTCCCTGTTGTGTCCAACTGCATACATTTACACGTGCATGCAGACACGGGACACTCGGCGTGATCCCTGAAACACAAGTCAAGTCACAGGTAAAAATCTAAACTACACATACCTACACACATTTATCATATAGCCTATTCATATCTATAATGCAAGTTTTCAAAATGGCATTTGGAAAGATACAGGAATTAAAAACCTGAAGACCAAAAGCATTAAACTAGAAATAAGCACCAAGCTGAACATGGGGAAAAAGTTACTGAAAAATGAACAGCTTTCCTTTCTAAATGTATCTCGTTTACAGTTATGACCGTAACAGTCTGTGCTCAGAGTTTAGGTTTATGCCAGTGTGACAAACTGGGTGCAAAAGTCGGAGCAAGGAAGAGCGCAGGGCCACTGGCACACCCAGAGTGAGACGGAAGCCGCTCAGTTGTGCCCGACTCTTTGCGACCCCCACGGACTTTGGACCCCCGTACCGTCCGTGGAATTCTCCAGGACAGAATACTGGAGTGGGTAGCCTTTCCCTTCTTCAGGGGATCGTCCCAACCCAGGGATCTAAACCCAGGTCTCCCACACTGCAGTCGGATTCTTTACCAGCTGAGTCACAAGAGAAGCCCAAGATTACTGGAGTGGGTAGCCTATCCCTTCTCCAGGGGGTCTTGCCAACCCACAGATCGAACCTGGATCTCCTGCACTGCAGGTGGATTCTTTACCAACTAAACTATAAGGGAAGCCCTCAAAGTAAGAGTTAAATATGATCTTGAGTTTCCTTTGTATGAAATGTTTATTTTCTACGTAACAAGCTTATATAAAAGATAACTATTACAGGAGTTTGACATGTATTCTATTGTTTAACTCAGTTACATACTAGACCTTATATATGATGGAATATTCAGTCAGTTGTAAAAAACTGTAAATATATCCTCTCTCTAAATAAATAATGCTTTTCAAACATTTAACCCATACATTTATTAAAGTTTCTTAAACTGTAAGTATTAATTTTATAGTTTAAGGTTATACAAACTAGTGATACAAATGTCTGCATCATCTGTGTTAAGTGACAGTAAAAATCAAACCCATCCATCCCCTGGCTGTATAAACCTGAAGTGTTCAAAAGGCCCTCCGCTTTATCTCCTGTCACCCCAAGCCTACTAAAGAAGGAAAGAACTGATTACCTGAACCAACTGAGCATGTGTCCGGCATGTCCACCGTGCCTGCAATTGTGACACCATGTAAACCAGTTGTTAAACTGAGCTAATTTTTTGTCCTTGCTCAAGTCTACTTTTTCATCTGATTTGGATCCTCCTATGGGTTAAAAACAATGATCTTCATTAACTATAGCATAATACTTGACTCAAAATTTCTTAAAAGGTAGATCTGAAATTATGTCAAAATACAAATCACACATCATACTGAAATAGCAGTTTTAATGTTAGAATATAGTTTAGATTGAAAAATAATAACCAGAATTTCTTGTATTTTTAACAGTCAATAATAAGTGGAAAAACAGACATTATCAAACCTACTAAGAAGTAATCCGAATTAACAATTTTAAAGAAATCATCAGTAGTTTAAAAATCTTCTCATAAAGAAAATACCAAGTTTGGTTTACAGGTGAGTTCTACACAAACTTCAGGGCTTCCCAATTGGCACCAGAGGTAAAGAACCCACCTGCCAACACAGGAGACATAAGAGACGTGGGTTTGATCCCTGGGTTGGGAAGATCCCCTGAAGGATGAAATGGTAACCCACTCCAGTGCCTGGAGAATCCCATGGATGGAGGAAACTGGCAGGGTACAGTCCACAGGGCCGCACAGAGTCAGACACAACTGAAGCGGCTTAGCACGCGCACACACTTTTCCAAAGTGTAGGAAAAGAGGGGAAATTCCCCAATGCCTTTCATAAGGCAGGTATAACTTTGCTAACAAAACCAGACAAAGGTAACATAAAAAAGAAGATTACAGGCCAATCTCCCTCCTGAACAGACATAAAATCCTAAATACAACATTAGCAAACAGTATGACTCAGCAGCTCTCTGGCGATTTAGTCACTGTGTCGTGTCCGACTCTTAAGACCCCATGGACTATAGTCTGCCAGGCTCCTCTACCCATATATTCTCCAGGCAAGAATACTGGGATGAGTTGCCATTTCCTTCTCCAGGGGATCTTCCCAATCCAGGCACTGAACCCAGGTCTCCTGATCTGCAGGCAGATTCCTTACACTGAGTCATGAGGGAATCCCTTGGCTTCCAGGAAAATGAACTAAAGAAACTTCTGTGCAGGAATGTTCATAATAATAAAAATCTATAAAAAAACAAATGTCCAACGGAAGAATTTGTGTTACAGTCATAAATGGTAAGTAGTAATAAAAATGAGTAAATCACAACTACATTCATCAGCACAACTGAAACTAAAATACAAAAAAACTCCAAGGCTGAGTAAAAACGGCAAGTCAAAGGACACATGCCATTTGATTCATTTATAGAGTTTAAAACACAGGCAAAAGTAAACGTGTGATAAAACTACACAGACAAGCAAGAGACGAAATTAATAGATGGTTTAGGACAGTAGTGACCTTTGAGGAGGAGCCCAAAGAGTTGTGAAGAGGCACGGAGAAATGACCCAAGGCACTGGTATAGACAGTATTATCTTAAGCAGGGTGGGAGACCCACTGACGACTGATTTATCACAGTACGTGATGTGTACATTTCTAGACATTTGTATTAGAGTCCATAAAAAATTGAAGAAAAATGTTATTTATACATTTACATTCACACACACACATTTATGTAACTTGCAATGCTTGAAAAATCCTCATTCTATTAATTTTGGCCACCTGAATATGTTTCATTTCATTCTAAAACAGCAAATCAAAATATTTTATGACCATATATAGAGAAAAGGATAGTAAGATAAGTAAAAATATTAAGCTTAAATAAGCAACTGTGTACCCATTAAGACATAACGCTATATTCAAAAGTTCACCTGGGTCATTGCTGATCACACTACTACTGGGACAGTCTTGCAAACAGTTTTTTAATATACTTATATCATTTTGTAATGGTGATATAAAGGTGGTTCAAGGATTTAAGATATATACACACTGAAACTCTTCCTAAAAGCTTAATAAAAACAATTAATAATGAAAGGAAGGAAAAGAGGGGAGAAAGAAAATATAGACCTTTTAAGGATAAAGCATTTTATACTTTTGTGTATAGTTCTCACTGGTGATTTCCTCTTTGCTTTTGTAACTTCTAATCCATAGAGAAAACAGACTGAATCCAGGACAGATTAAGTCTTAGGCTTCTGATAAAGCTTAAAATAACAACACTACCTCACTGCTATGTGAGAAGGCTTTTAAAGATCAAACAGCTTTTACTTTATTTTTTCAATTTTTAAAAATAATTTTTGCTTTTAAATTTTATATATTTGGTCATGCCAAACAGCATGCACGATCTTAAGTCCCCACCAGGGGTGGAGCCTGCACCCCTTGCAGTGGAAGCACAGAGTCTTAACCACTCAATTGCCAGGGAAGTCCCTCAAACAGCTTTTAAAATTAAAACATTTATAGTGAATCATGAAGGTAAGTGCCACAGAATATGTAAGGGGAAAGGAGAGTTTCACTTAGGCACTAACTAGAATAACAAAACGATAATGATGACAGTAAGAAGAAGAATAAACGAATATATAATCTCTTACAAATCTATCACAGCGAAAAGTTAAGCTCTATAACGGCAGGGATTTTTGTCTGTTTTGTAACATTTCTAGTATTTAGCAAAACAGGCACTGTTAAATAGATAATGTTAATAATTTTTAATGTGAAATTAGTTTATAATTTGTAAACATAACTAAATATGTATAGTTATAAATTCAATGAGACACTTCTAAAGAGGTCCAACTTTGAAAGCACAACCCTGTATAAAAATTTGCAACCCTCAGTTAAATAAACTTATGGAAACTCTGGGCATTTGCATCACAAAACATGATGGATTCATGCATCTCTAGCTGCACACAGAGTTAAAAGGAGGTTTGTTCACCTGAATCTTTACACTGCCATGAGCCAATACTTGATTTCTATTAGGTCCTATTTTTGGAGAAGGCAATGGCACCCCACTCCAGTACTCTTGCCTGGAAATTCCCATGGATGCGGGAGCCTGGTGGGCCGCAGTCCATGGGGTCGCTGAGGGTCGGGCACGACTGAGTGACTTCATGTTCACTTTTCACTTTCATGCATTGGAGAAGGAAATGGCAACCCACTCTTGTGTTCTTGCCTGGAGAATCCCAGGGACGGGGGAGCCTGGTGGGCTGCCGTCTCTGGGGTCGCACAGAGTCGGGCACGACTGAAGCGACTTAGCAGCAGCAGCAGCAGCAGGTCCTATTTTAAGAATTCAAGAGTCTTCTGATTTTACAGAATAAAAAAGGAAAACGCTTACTGCTCCATAATTAACTCAGTTCAATCTGCCTTCCTACACTGTTCCCTAGACCCCATCACACTCATCTACTCAGTGGTCTCCGCAGACTCGTGGTGATTACCATCGTTACCAATCTCTTTACTCTACTACATACTTTGTACTCTGCTACAACCTGGGCAGGCTTCTCTAAAATCTTCACATACTTAAATCTATCAAACTTTAGAGGACTAGCTTAAATGGCATCTTTATTTTGGTGGGGGGTGGGGGGGAGTTTTTCAGACAGAAGCAATGTTATCTTCTTTCAAAATTCCTAATATTTTCTTTATAAAATATCTAAAATACCCCTTATTCACCTTAGAGAAGGCAATGGCACCCCACTCTAGTACTCTTGCCTGGAAAATCCCATGGACAGAGGAGCCTGGTAGGCTGCAGCCCATGGGGTTGCTAAGAGTCGGACATGACTGAGTGACTTCACTTTCTCTTTTCACCTTCATGCATTGGAGAAGGAAATAGCAACCCACTCCAGTATTCTTGCCTGGAGAATGCCAGGGACGAGGGAGCCTGGTGGGCTGCTGTCTATGGGGTTGCACAGAGTTGGACACAACTGAAGCGACTTAGCAGCATTCACCTTAGAGAGCCAAGTGTATTTCAGAATTTGAAATATTTAGGGATGTTAGAAAAATAATGAGCAAATATTAAATTACACCCCCTGAGGTGTAACTCTTGAGGCAGCATCCTGTAATTAAACACAACAGTATTTCTGTGATGAAATATATGAATGTTCACAAACAAGAGAAATAAAAACTTTAATAACCTCATGTCAATCCTGAACAGATTTTTTTCTTTTGCCAAATCAGATTTTGAAAATTCAAAAAAAAAAAAAAAAAAACACCTAAACTTTGGCTTTTCAAATATTATAGAGATTTGGGAATGACAGATAAAAGGACCTGTGGACAGGCATGCTCAGTTGCTCAGTCGTGTCCAACTTTTTACAAGCCCATGGACTGTAGCCTTCCAGGTTCCTCTTGTCCATGGAATTCTCCAGGCAAGAATACTGGAGAGGGTTCCCATTTCCTATGCCAGGGGATCTTCCTGACTCAGGGTTTGAACCTACATCTCTTGCATCTCCTGCACTGGCAGGCGGATTCTTTATCACTGGCACCAGCTGGGAAGCCCCAAAGATTCTGAACTAGTATTTATTTTCTAGAACATATAATTTATTTTATGTTAGCTATCCATGCTCATTTATACATTTATATATCATAAGCTCCACGAGGATCTTTGAGTCATCCTAGCAATCAGCCTTAACTTAGTGCATTAAACAAGTATTCAAATTTATAGAGACATTATTTCTGTAGCAAATTTTTTAAAAAAAATTTGAAGCAAATATGAGAAAGTTTTAAGACTTGATAAACCTGGGTGTTGACTTTTCATTAAATTAATAGCCTTTATAACAGAGCTTAAAATGCTTTATGGTTTAATTTTCTTCAAATTCTAGAAAACTGTTTTTATCTTTTCTTACCTATTTCAAAAGTAGAAAAACCTGAAAAGCTAGTACCTAGCAAAAAGCAATAGCACTCTAGCCATTACAATTTGCTGAGACTTATGGTCCAAAAGACATATTAAGTTCAATCATTTCTAAGTATTTAAGTTCACATAGAACTTACTAGACACCATATTTTGCTTCCTCGTTCTCTCACTGTAGTAGATTTTTATCTCAAATTGTTATTTTCTATTCATTAGTAGCAACGCCTTCCCTGGTGGCTCAGATGGTAAAGAATCGGTCTGTAATAGGGGAGACTTGGGTTCAATCCCTGGGTTGGAAAGATGGAAAAGGATACGGCAACTCACTCCAGTCCTCTTGCCTGAGGAATTCTATAGACAGAGGAACCTGGCGGGCTACAGTCCATGGAATCATAAAGAGCTGAACACAACTGAGGGACTAATGCTTTCTTTCAAGGCCATAAAAACAGTGATCAACATGCAATGTAAAAAGTGAAAGTCCTTGATTAAAACAAGTCAAGACTAACATGCATCTAAAACGTTACATACTACATTTGTTAAAAATAAAGGATGGGGCAGGGGCGGGGGGACTTCCCTGTGGCCCAGTGGTTAGGAATCGACCTGCCAATGCAAGCGACCTGAGTTCGGTCCCTGGCCCCAGGAACTAAGATTCCACGGGCCACGGGGCAACTGAGGCCATGCACCACCAATACTAAGCCGCACGTCCTGGGGCCCGTGCTCTGCAGTAAGAGAAGTCGCCACAGGGAGAAGCCCGCGCGCCGCAACTAGAGAGCAGCACCTGCTCCCTGCAACTAGAGAAAGCCCGTGAGCAGCAGCCCTGCTAAAGATACGTAAGATAGACAAAAGAAATCCATGCTTTAGAAAAAGAATCTCTTCTGAAAAACAGGAACAATACTACTAGCAAATCTCTTTCAGACGTTAAAGCAACAATAAGACAGACTGCTTACAAGAATAACCTGCAGAACAGAATTATAAGGTTTCATAGCTAGGAGGATCTCCCAGTCCAACACTCCATTTATAAGTGGGTTAAAGTGACTCTCAATCTCGCAGACTAAACGTCGCAGAGCCAGAACTGAAACAGGCATTCTGATATCAGATGCAGTTCTTCATTCCTTATCCATTTACCACTATGCCAGATATTGAAGTGTTTCTAGCTAAAACTTTTGCCTTAGTATGATTTTAACTTATATAAATAGCTGAAATATTTCCAGCCACTAGGTACATTTATATTCGATTATCTACTATTCTCAAAAATGTTCTCTGTATGTTGACGTTAAGCAGTATACAGTAATTCTAGTATTTTTAACCATTAAAAAAGTACATATATTTACAAAATAGCTGACGGACATAGCAGAAACAACACCAAAACTTAGAAGGACAGGACTCTGAATGCTAGGTTAATACTTTCCCCATATATTTTCACAGGCAGATTTTGAAGATGAAATAAGAGAAAATGTCAAAGGGCTTTGAGACGATCAAAAGTTTTTTATGCACACAAGATATCTGTTACTTGATGAGGCCACAGTGACTTTTAAATATAAAATTTAAAAGTGGTAAGAAAACAGTATATAATTATTTAATATTTAAGCTCTTCTTACAAACTTTAAACTGGTAAGCATGTGTGGTTAGAGATACTGCGGATAGAGAGTTTACTTTCAATGTACAGATTTTATAAATTATAGAACACAAAAACTGCCAAGCCAGCAAAGTGGCTTGCTCTTAGAAATAATATAAACCCAAGGTGGTATGTCTTTTATTTACAACATCATTAAATCAATTATGTAGAAACAATTTCAGCTCAAAAGAGTATACTGAATTATTACATGGAATCACGTCATACCAGGACAACTGGAGACAGGCGTTCCCATATTAATGAGGCAAAGTGCACAGCGAGGGAGGGGCTTTCGACAGCCGGGGCAACTCGTCACTTTAGATTTCGTTGGTGAGCCACTGACACCATACTGGCTGAAACCTCGGCCCTGGTGGGGAACAGTGGAGCAGCTGTAGGAGATGGACTTTCCGCAAAAATTGCAGCTCACGAACACCTATGAAACAGATGAAAGGAGAAATAGATAAAACGCAAACTTCATGAATAAAATTTAAAATAAAGTTTGGTCCTAACACATTATCTTTCAATAACTTTTAAAATTTTATTGTATACTGTAAGTTATCTGCTAAGCCGGTTAGTTCTAAGACTTCTACTTAGCGGTTACATAATTTGAATACTTCTTGTTACTTTGTTTAGTTATATTCTTCCTAACATCACTGATAGGTACAGGAAAACTCAGAAGGATTAGATTCCAAATTTTAGGAATAACAAAGACTAAATAAGAGTTCACACTGGGACATAACAAAAATACCTAAATGACTTTTGATACAAATTTCAATGATATAATATTCTGAACAAAATTTTCCTTTAAAGAAAATACTCATTTTCTAAGATTAAAAAGGAGTTAGGGAGCCTATAATAGTAAATAGCTAAAATTCAGGAATAATAGCAATATAAACTGTTCATTTTACCTTTATATTAAACTCCTAGACTCTCAAACACGTATAATACAGAGTAGTAGCAAATATCATGTAACACTACTTTATTAATATTCAGGGTGTTTTAATACAAACAGTAATTTCTCAACTTTCTAAAACAGGAAAACAGCACCATCCAGTGCTCACATCGAGGATATACCTGACTGCTAATGAGATTTAATACTTGGAATCAGATACAGTGATCTCATGTCAAGTGATTATGTAACAATTGATCTCATGCTGCTTTTTTTAAGTCAAAGTACAGTCGATCTACAATAGTATATAATTTTAA
This sequence comes from Ovis canadensis, assembly GCF_042477335.2. Taxonomy (NCBI): domain Eukaryota; kingdom Metazoa; phylum Chordata; class Mammalia; order Artiodactyla; family Bovidae; genus Ovis; species Ovis canadensis. The sequence goes on along the minus strand of NC_091248.1, from coordinate 30,094,566 downwards.
GTGCACAGCAAAGTTAATTCAGTTTTAGAGTATTTTCAAGAGTCTTTTAGGTTATAACAAGACAGTGTTACAGTAAATTCTTGTTTATTTTAAATAGTGCTTATTTCATGTTTTTTAAACTACTGCTTGAAAAAATAAATTTCTATGTGTAATTAGACATATAGATATATATTTATGTACTATTAAACAAATCCTGCCTTATTACATATAATAGTGCAGAAAAACACAATACCCAAGTGCAAAGTGTAAGAACATACAGTAGTTAAAATTTGAAAGGTCTTGGAATAGACCAGAAAGCCTCGCTCAGACAGTCTTAGGACTGAGTTGGGTTTGCCTAAGATCCTCTAGGCCTGCTGTGGTTTGTTCTGTGTTAGATTAAAGTGCAAGACACTGAGAGGACTGTTAGAAAGTGTAGGATCAAAAAAACATGAAAACTAAACACAAAGTAGAGTCTGGTTAGACAAAGACATCAATGGGAACTCAACATGAGCAAAAGAACGAGTTTATTAATAGCGATTTATTAAACTGAACCCTCAATTGACCCTATATAACATGCTGTAAACACTTCTTTTTTTTGGCTGGGCTATTAGGCGCATGTTATAATTTGATTCTCTCCAAAACAGTGCACTCACCTGTGCTAAAGGCTTAGAACTGGGATCCAACTTACTCCTGTGAATATCAAATTCAGCTCGTTTGTGCCAAAACCTCCAGGCATCTAACAAATTTCTATAATTCTCAATCCAGTACTGAACTCTTTCATCTTTAAGAACATCTAAAGGAGAACCCTAAAAAGAAAACATGAATTATTTCAGTTTCTAAAATTTTCTTGGCTAAGCCTGAAGATTCTAGGCAACATGTGAGTGTGAGTCACAAGGGAAGAAACAGGCCACCTTTTTGCCAAAAGCTGGCTCCTAATGAGGATACAGATAAGTAGTTGATGGAAGCTCCATTACTTTAAACTGGCTTCTACCAGTGACATACATATGCACTGTGTATACTATTCTGTCTGGCCAGGGAAGTGTAATTCTCTCTTACTTAAGTTTAAAGACCTAAGAGCAATCAATTCACCTCCCTGGTTGAATGCAGTAAAGTCAAAAAACAATGCAATTATTTTTTTCTCCCAACAATTAAACTTCTAGGTTGACAAAATATATTTACTCATTCCAAATACACACCAAAACTGCTCAATCACATTTGAAATAATACTGGGCTTGGTCCTTTCAATCTAGCACTGCACTGGGAATTCAGATGCCATTTTAGTATACCTATCTATTTGAAAATTAAAACTGCTTATTCTCTGCCTGGCCTTCAACTAAAACATGTATTTATCTCCTTAAAAGTAAAAAAAAAAAAAAAAAGCAAGAAAGAACCCACAACTGAACAAAAAATGCTTAGTTCTTTGACCCTTAAGCCATGGTGAAAAGGAATACTTTCTTTCCTTAAATTTACCTTAGATTCCTTCTCACTAACAACTTCAATTTCCTGCCAGTAAGACTTTTCCAAAAGCTGTACTTTCTCTGGCAGCTGTGACGTTCCACATTTCACCTATGCTTGCTCTGAGTTTTCACATATTACTTTTAGCTCTGCTCAGGATACCATCCTTATCTTCACATGAACAAAGCAGAAAAAGCCTCTATCCTCAATGATCCAATGGGCATTAATCTGAAGCCAAGGTTTTCCAGTTTTGGGGCCACAGAGAGAGGTGAAATGTGAGAGCAGTTCGCATTCATCTTATGGAAAAAAGAAACCTGTAATAGCTAATAAAGACAATCTACTTTTAGACAACTCATCAAGACAGAGAAGCACATCTTTCACCTAGTGATTAAGTATTAGTTTCAATTACCAGAGTGAAATTTAGTTAAAAGAACACACGAAAAACTAATAGCTGACAATTTCACTTTTTAAAAAAGTAAACATCTACTGTACTCCTAATTATGACCAACTAGCCAGAACTAACAGAGAAGGCAACGGCATCCCCACTCCAGTACTCTTGCCTGGAAAATCCCACGGACGGAGGAGGCTGGTGGGCTGCAGTCCATGAGGTCGCTGAGAGTCAGACACGACTGAGCGACTTCACTTTCACTTTCACTTTCATGCACTGGAGAAGGAAATGGCAACCCACTTCAGCATTCTTGCCTAGAGAATCCCAGGGACGGGGGAGCCTGGTGGGCTGCCATCTATGGGGTCACACAGAGTCGGACACGACTGAAGCGACTTAGCAGCAGCAGCCAGAACTAAATCCCTGATTCAAAAAGACGACTCACAGAAAAATCAGAAATTTTCCTGTCCCACTCTTTCCCATTCTGTGGCACTAAGGATAAACTAAGAAAGAATCTGGTCAATTCATATTTAGTAAGTCTTCTCTAGAACCATTTCAATAAAAGTTAAAATCAAATTCTGAAAACGTGTGCAGGAAAACAGTTCAGAGGTTAGGTCTGATCAAATTAGAAGGACTTGGGAAATATTATGGGCTTCCCACAATAGTAAAATTTAAGACCAAAGTGATCAGCAAGTAACCAAACTTCCAAAAGCATTAACCAACGTACTTCAGCAGGAAAGAAACCAGATTTCTATAATGGACTGCAAACAATGTCCAGTACTGAACAATGAAAAAAACTAGACATATTAGAAACAGGTAAATTGTGGTTCAAAGTAAAGGAAAAAGAAAGTTAATAGAACTAAACCTTAAACAACCCTTATGTTAGAGTAAGCAAAGACCTCAATGCAACTATTAGACATGTATTCAGACTTAGAAGAAAGTGTTTTAATTATAAACGGATAGAGAACTGAACTGAAAAATGTAAACAATAAAAAAAAAATTGACTCTAGAACTAAAAAGTACAATAACTGAAATTAAGTATTCCCTGGAAAAACTAACATCAGATAGAAGGTAAAAGAGTAGCCAATTAACACATCAATAGAATTTATCCAGTTTGAAGAAGTGGGACAAATGAAAAGAAAATGAACACAGCTTCAGATACCCGTGGGACAAAATCAAAAGGTTTAATACTTGCGCAATAATAGTCCAAGAAAGGGAAGAGAATGAGACTGAGGCAAAAAAAGAAATACTTTAAAGAAATAATGCCTGGAAACTTCCTAAATCTGATGAAAAACATTGCCTTGCAGATCCAAAAACCTGAGTGAATCACAAGCAGGATAAAAAGAACCACAACTAGGTTCAAGGTTTAAACTGCTAAGAATCAAAAAGAAAATCTTGAAAGCAGCCCAGGGGAAACAAAGACAATAATATCTGATTTCTCATCAGAAAAAATGGAGGCCAGAAGACTGTGAAACCACATCTTTAAAGTGTTGAAAGAAAATGAACAAAACAGATATTTTCAATTAAAATTAAGCTATGAGAATCTGTCACCAGCAACTCTGAACTATAAGAAACGCTAAAGAAAAAGGCCAAAGGGAAATGACAAGAGATGAAACCTGAGTTTACTGTAAGGAACAGACAGTAAAAAAATCAGCGTGGCCAATAAACAAATATAAAAGCCTGGATCTTCATTCTTCACATAATTTACATAAAGACAAGCGACTGTTAAGAGCAAAAGCACTCAACTGTAAGCTGGGCTTTACGATGTGTGCAGAGACGCAGCACATGACAGCAGAGCAGAGGAGGGGGTCGGTACCTGGGGCTACACCGTGATCACCGTTTTGAAACACGAAACATGAAGCAAAAAGCAGAAAATGTCAGGAGGAGAAGGGTGAAGTAGGAAGCATGATGCACCAGGTGTGAAATGTAAACTGGTGCTGCTGCTCAGTCGCTTCAGTCGTGTCTGACTCTGTGCGACCCCATAGACAGCAGCCCACCAGGCTCCCCCATCCCTGGGATTCTCCAGGCAAGAACACTGGAGTGGGTTGCCATTTCCTTCTCCAATGCATAAAAAAGTGAAAAGTGAAAGTGAAGTCGCTCAGTTGTGCCCGACTCTCCGCGACCCCATGGACTGCAGCCCACCAGGCTCCTCCATCCATGGGATTTTCCAGGCAGGAGTACTGGAGTGGGGTGCCATTGCCTTCTCTGAAATGTAAACTATGAGGAGTTAAATGGCTGACTCATGAGTTAAGGACGCATATTGTTAGACCTGGAGCAACTACTTAAAAGAAGAAGAAAATGAAGTATAACTAAAAAGCCAACCTATGAAATAAAGTAAAATACTAAAATACTCAATTAGCCCAAAAGAAGGCAGGAAAGGAACAGAAAAACAACACAGAAAACAAACAGCACGAGGGCAGACTAGATCTTGAGCATATCCATATAAGAGGAGGAAACGCCTCAATTAAAAGGCAGCTGACTATCAGACTAGGTGTTTTAAAGCAAGATCCAATTATACACTGCATTTTAAATAGATTTTATAGACTTTGTCAAGAGGTTACCAACCATTTGTATTTCATAGCCATATATCTATACCGTGGTTTAATAGATGTAAGCTCATTCTGGTAACAAAACAACGATACCTTACGCTATAGAAGGATAGTAGCCTGATACCTTAAGATAAGTGTACTTTGTGGTTTGTGGGCCAATATTTACATTTGTTCCTAAGAAGGTAGGGTGGGGGGAGGAAGCATTTTACTTTGTTTACCCAGTATGCAGCATGCTACTATACTGTATTAAAGGATACGAACAGGAAAGAGAATACCAGGAAAGGGTAAGTTCTGCTGGAGAGCTAAGGAAATCTCTGGAAAATGCTCTAAAATGTCACCATTTTTCCAACAAAAGCAAAGCTGTAGGGAATCTTTGCCAGGAATCCATTTTTAATCAGTGGGCAGTAAAAACTGAGAGAAAAATAGATGACTGGTTACTCCAAGTCATGCTCATTTAGTAAATGAGGAAATGAGAGAATAAAAGGGAATAATGAGAACGGAGAGCTGAGTGTAACTTGCCTTCTGTACTTCAAGAAAGAGGTACTGTAATTCGGATCAGGGAAAGGCAATCTCTTTGTAGACAGTGTTGTTCTGTCAACAATCAGAGAAATGAAAGAGAGGCTTTTCTGCTTCGTTTGAATTCCACATAAACTCAAGACTGACACTTCTCAAAGGGAAAGGAAAAACTGGGTAATCCAATGCAGGAGGCTTAGGGACAATAAAATAAGGCAGAAGTCTTTTGTAGATCAAGTGATTAAATTAAAATTAAAGTTAAATGTCTCCTAAAGATCCTAAGTAAGCAAACGAGCATATCCACCCCATAAAGGAAGAAAATAGAAGCCTAAGCATTTTTTTTTCTCCTTAACAAACTGCTGCTGCCACACTGCACTAACCTGTAACATGCAGTAACTTGCTGTTTGGACATCTCCAGTTCTGTCGACATAACTCTCCATTAAGTCCACTCCATCTTTAGTGAGGCCTGTAAGCAGTATTCCTTCCAAATTTCCAGCGTCTTTCATTTCATTGGTCAACTTTTCGATGTACCTATTTAACTGGAAAATTCAAAGCTATTTTTCTAAAGCAATCCATTTCACTACTGGTATTTTCTGTTTCATAAATTCTACATTTGGAACAATTTTACTCTTAATGGAAAACATTTTAAACCAAAAACCCTTGTGAAAACCTAGATATGTGATCTCTACGTGTACATCTATTATAAATTACAATACAGCATCCATGATCATTTAAAATATTTCTTTAAAAAGGAAAGGTATTTACTATGTTTTGTTAATTGTTCTATAAAGATCCACAGACAATTTACTATTTTAAATTTAAAGAAAACTGTCCTTATTATTGAGCTTCCCAGGTGGCACTAGTGGTAAAGAATCTGCCTGCCAATGCAGGGCACACAGACGACTGGGTCGGGAAGATCCCCTGGAGGAGGAAATGGCACCCCACTCCAGTACTCTTGCCGGGAGAACCCCATGGACAGAGCAGCCTGGCGGGCTGCAGCCCATGCGGTTGCTAAGAGTTGGAAATGACTGAGCGTCTGAGCAACAACAGTCATTATTATGCACAGTTCTTGATGGCTATCAGGATGTAATAGAGTCATGGAATCTGAATTGGAAGAGAAGTTCAAGATTACCAACAATAAACATTTCTTATACATAGGATGGATAAACAAGAAGGTCCTACTGCATACCACAGAAAATTATATTCTATATCCTGTGATAAACTATAATGGGAAAGAATATGAAAAAGAATGTATATAAGCATGACTGAGTCACCTTGCTGCACAGCAGAAATTAACACAGCACTGTGAAACAACTATACTGCAATAAACTTAGAGCAAAAAACAAAAAAAAACAAAAAAACTTGAAAATCTCTTTTGGGATTTTGATCCAGTAAAGCTCACGAGTCCTTTATAATCTTATCCTAAACAAACAAAACACCAAACCATTTCTTATAAAGTCTCTCTGATTTTCCGCTGCATGCATGCTCAGTCTCTTAGTTGTGTCGAACTCTTTGCAACCCCATAACTTCATCCTACCCCAGACTCTAGCCAAGATTGCTTTATGTTCCCCTAGTACTGTCTCACACTGTATTATTAGCTGCTGCTGCTGCTCAGTCGCTTCAGTTGTGTCCGACTCTGTGCGACTCCATAGATGGCAGCCCACCAGGCTCCCCCGTCCCTGGGATTCTCCAGGCAAGAACACTGGAGTGGCCATTTCCTTCTCCAATGCATGAAAGTGAAAAATGAAAGGGAAGTCACTCAGTCGTGTCCAACTCCTAGCAACCCCATGGACTGCAGCCTACAAGGCTCCTCCGTCCATGGGATTTTCCAGGCAAGAGTACTGGAGTGGGGTGCCACTGCCTTCTCCGATTACTAGCTACTTATGTACACTTCTCTCTATATACACAGCATATTCATGAGAAAGTATCAGTTGCTAAGTCCTATCTGACTCTTTGCAACCACATGGACTTTGGCTCGCCAGGCTGCTCTGTCCATGGGTTTTCCAGGCAAGAGTACTGGAGTGGGTTGCCAAACCCTCATGCACTACCTGTTTACTATATTAGAAAATGAAGAAATTCTTTAATGTAGCATCACTAAGAGATGTTAAACTAAAAAGTTCAACATCTTTACCTACTGACTAATCTCACTCATCATGGCAGAAACAAACTATTAACTCAGACTCCCTTTTTTTTAATTGAAGTATAGTTGGTTTATACTGGTTTTAGTTTCGGTCATGAATCACTTTGCTCTTTTATATATACATATATGAATCACTTTGCTGTACATAAAATATATATACATATAGACAACAAAAAGATTATTTTCCCTTACAGATATTACAAGACATTAAGTATAGTTTCCTGTGCTATACAGTAGGCTCTTGTTAAGTCAGCATTCCTAAATAAATACATTTAGGTATGATATATGTTTATGTCTCAATCTAAAAGAAATTACCTCATTTTTTAGAAGAATTTTTATATAAACCTCACAGACACATATTTAAACATAAATATTAGTTTTTAATCCACTGGCAGTAAATGGTAATCAATTTAAATATCAAATTAAATTAGTTGTTACCTGACTATCACTAAGGAATTTACAAGCAAATGCCACTCTGTCACGTACGGCAACCTTGTTTTCATACTGAAAAGAAGAGAAGCAAGGAGTTACTTTCAGGTGTTGTGAGTTTTAAATTTTTGCAGACTAGATATTTTATACCTAATATACAACTTGATTTCCAAATATATTAATAAGTTATTGTGTATATACTGGCAGAGCCATGACTAAGATGCCTTTCTTAATGCAATGCTCAGAAAACTCAGTGCTAAGGTTATTCATACAAAGATGACCAATTTACTTTAAAAAAACTAAAACTAGTTCAGTCTTATATAACTTTAACATAAAACAAAAGCAGTGGTGTACAGTTTATCAAATTTAAGATGCCAATAATCCTTTCATCACTGAAATTTATTCTGGTGAAACTGTGGAAACCTTTCCTTGGCTTCTACGTTAATCAGCAAGTTTAGGAAATCTGTGACTTATCAGTAAATATACTAGCACATTTAGAAACATCAATACATCTTTCTCAACTCAAAGTTTTAAAACATACTCTAATAAGTAAACAGATACACTTTTGTGCCTATAGTAAAATACTGTCATATAGGTAGGTGGCTTGTAGCAAAACAAGAGGCATCATAATACATTCTTAAGTTTTTGTATACTTATCAATATTGTAAAATACTATTTTGAAGTGTTTACCATAAATGCAGAAAGTACAATTAATTTTTTGTCAAGTAAAAATACAGTTTAAGGGTGGATAAAAGATCCTATTTCTACTGAAGTCAGTCCTTGAAGTATGGTTTTCCTCTTTAAACATAGGTTCATTTCAGTTGATACCTTAGTTGCGTTTTCTCAATTATAAAATATGGTTCTGCCCTAAAGAGGAGACAAACTAGACAGACAAATATTTGGTACAAACTAGACTTAACTCTTGAACTATGTTGCATGTGTTACTATTTTAATCTGGAGAGAGTTATAAATATTATGTGTCCCATCTTACAGATGAAAAAACTAAAACCTTGAAAAGTTACCTGACTAGCTTAGGTAACTGAGAGCAAGGACTCAGGCCTATATTTTCTGATTTCCCAATTCAAAACCTTTCACGAGATTACTGTAACTTACAATTTTTAAAAAAGAAAAATGATAGTTATTACTTACATATAAAGTTTACTTAGGTACACTTTTGACACAGTTTGGAAATATTAACTTCCTACTCAAGAAATTATGTCCCCTATTTAGGTGTAAGAAAAGAGGGTATTTTTAATAATCACTTAATTGGAAACACAGAAGTTTAATAATTAGACAATATACTTCTCTATCAATTTAAACTCTAAACAATCCACTTCTTTTTCTAGTCTTCATTATCCTCTACTTCCTAAAAATATTTTATTTTCTCAAGATGCAACGTTTAAAGTCTTCTATTTAACAAAAAGAGTAGTAATCGTAAAAACAAGGCAAAAAACCCCCAACTTGCTCTTGGATATTGATATGAAAGTGGTTAAAAAAGTTCAATAGTAATTTGCTAAAAGTAAACAAAATACATAAACTAAATAACTGTCAAAAGGAACACCAACAACAACATTTATTAACATATTCATTAAGGTACCTCAATAAAATACATGTTTTTAGAAATTCTTATGACCTGACATTTAAATCAATTATCAATGTGTATTTTTAAAAGTGCTACAATGGCCAAAAAAAATAGAAAAACGTTTCATATTTGACAGCTCTTCTCAGTGCTAGTAAGAAGCCCAACAAATGCCAATAAAGTTGTGGTAATAAGGTGAAGCTTAAAACCCAATAATAAAACTGATGAACAACACTCACTTCTTTCTTTTCCCATTTTGTGATAAAGAACCTATTTAGTGATGTGGTCGTGAGTGGTTAAAGCAGGAGAGAGAGGAAAGAAAAAATAGCAATGAAAAGACCAAACAGTGAAAAAATAAAAATAAAATAGTCCCCTGTAAGTAGTGCGATCATTTATCTTCCAAACTGGAACATGTCTGCGTGTCTGCACAGGACAAACACTCAGACAAGATACTTGGACTTCCTGACCACCAGTGATCATGCACTGATTTACTTAACTAAAAAAAGAAAAAAAGAAAAAATAGTGTATGCACATTTAAAAGATTATATTTTAATATAAAATATATGTATCTGGAGTTGCAGAGTTCCAGAGCTCAGTTCCTCAGCTAAAGTATAAAATCTTAATCCTTCTATGTCTCTAAATTTTATTAAAACCACTAAAAAAAATCAAGTTCAGTTTGCTATCAATGAACTCCAAATTTTTAAGATACCTTGTTTTAAATAATATAAATTCATCAAAATGGAATGTTACTTTATGCAAGTGACATTTGCAAATTTTAACAAAGTTATATTGAAAACTCCTATCTTAAAAGAAGAGTCTCACGAAACAGAAGTCAGCTTAGCTTACCAATACTCCGTCGTAAGATCCTGCTTCACTTGTCAGAAATGCAAACATGACGCACAGATACGGGTTGTTTAACTGTAATCGTAAAGTGCTGCACATTTCCCTCCAAAGGGAGTTCTTCTCATCCGTGTAACCCGATAAAGCCATTGCTACCACATTAAGATTCAGATCGCCTGCGTATTAAAAAGAGCTAGCTGATCAAAGTAATCACAAGCTTAATGCTTCCTTCTTCGAGTTCTTCAATCATAAACAAATAAAGATCAGAGGGTGACTTTTAGCCCTCGGAAAAATAAACCCATTAGAATAAGGGTTCTGACACATGCTAGATAATCTGGCAAGAACCACAAGCAAAAACTTCCACTCTTATAAAATTTCTACTCATATTGCAAACCTTGGGCAGGACAAGCACATCTTTTAATTCTTGAATTCTCATTCCAGGCAGATTCCTACACAGTATGTTACTGCTTAAGGACCTAAAGGCAGAGTAGCAAAGCACACTGCCAACTTCATCAAGGTCTTTTATGTAGAGATGTTTCAAAGTGTTGATAGTAAATATTATTGTATCTCAGCATTACAATTTTCAAAATCATCTTGTTTTCCTATTTCTACATATATAATACCCATGCTTATGTATGTGTTTTATAAGCAAAGTACTAAAAGTCAATATTTCAGCATTCTTATTACATTATTATACTTTTAATTTTTCTCTGGCGAAATTAATGACCAGAATGACCACAGAATTGTATTTAGACATACCTACAACAAAGTATTTGTTAACAATAGTTATTTAAACATTTGTTCTCAGTAGTTCATACCAGCTGCTGATGAGTGGCTAGGCTGGCAGTCAGTCCTATGGCTGCCTAGCCATTTAACCTAAGTTTAGTTCCAAAAGAGAACATTATATTCACTATTAACTTTTACTCTTAAGCGTTTTCTACGTTTATTATAGCAACTTTATTATGTTTCTTAATTCTGATCATTTACTTCTTTTCCAAATAAAACAGCATTTTCCACTGCATGTTCTATTCAGAACAGGCTATTAAGCCTGCTCCTCATTTCTAGAAACATTTTCCCCAAGTTATTTTGTGCCTGCTTCCTGTGCTACAACCACCACAACCAAGGAGTATCGTCTTTGAATTCTGGTTAGAACAATCCCTCTCCAAACGGAAAGGACTATTTGATTCAGTAAAATTTTTTCTTCAATCCTCAACAAGATTATTCAAATCACTGAAGATACTTTTCCTCTATTGTTAAGACAGGTGTTTAACACCAAATTTTCCAGGTACAGATGACAAAAATTATCACGCTCTCAGGTCATAGTAGAATTATAATTAGAAATGGCTTTAAATATCAATTCTTTCTTCCATCACCGCATATCTTCTACTGCATTCTCAAACGGGACAGATTTATGTTAGAGTAAGTGAAGGAGAAGAGGCCAATCTGGGCAAAACATTTGCTTTTTCAACTTTTAGACTATATGCAAAATTAATATCGCAAATTTCAAGTGTTTTTCCTAAGGTAAAACAGAACTGTAATAGTTTTTAAATGGACCACCAAATCCTGAATACTCATACATAATTTAGCAAGGTGTATTAAAAATTGGTGTATTGAAATGAAATATTCCCAATAAGAAAAAAAACTGAATTCTTGGATTAAGATTCATTTCTCTGAGTTTTCTCTTGCAAAATGTCAGAGTGAAAATTGTATCACACTTACCTTTGTTTCTTCTTTTAAAAAAATATTAAATAGATATGATGTTCAAATAAGCAGACTCAAGCAGAAATACTTTTGCAGATCAAAGTATGATTTTTTATAAGAATCTATATTAGTCTAACTAAAAGTGTCATTCAGTTTCCAAAAAGTCAACCAAAAACCATAACAAAAAGTAAAGTATAAACTAAAATACACTTAAATGTTTGCCATAAAAATGCTTGCGAACTAAAGTAGTTCTAGTCTCCAAGAAAAAATATCTTTAAACGTATGTGAACTACTGGGTTGGTCAAAATATATGTGAACATTGTACGGTTATGTTATGTTTCTATGTATGAACTTTCTGGCCAACTTATTATCTTGAAAGAAAAAACACTGAAATAACATTTGTATATTCTTTGTAATATTACAAAGACAATTAAGACATTTTCTTTTTCAGAAATGTAACCAAAAGTGATGGGCTAACATTTACTTTTATAGATACAGTTCTGTGCTAATTTTTCTTTCAAAAAAATTTACCAAAAATATTGATTAGAGTTTTAAAAATCATCAGCATTTTTTCTTTCACAGATTCAGTGAATGGCATGTATCTTAGTATATAACCCTATACCTTTTCCTGAAGACGCCCCTTCATTCAGGATCTGGATGGCGCGCCGAATGTCCAGGTTGAACAATGCCACAGCAGCGGCTCTCTCCCATTCGCCTTCTTGCACAAGGGAGTTCAAAAATGGGCCCACATCCACATCCGTCCCTTTCTTTATCCACCCACAAAGCTGTAAAGCTAGGATTCTCTCTTCATTTAAATTCTGAATATCACTTTGCTTATCCAGCCCACTCCAATTATGTCTGCTGCTTTCCACCATTCCTAAAAAAAGAAACACCTTTATAATGTTTATTTTTAAAATATATTTGGCAAAGAAGTCAGTTTTATACAGAAGTATTCAACATTAGATTTTAAATATTCAACTTCTCAGCCACAATATTATGACAGACAGCATAAAGATAAAACATGCCACAAACAAAATACACTTTACATGTTGCTAAGTGCAACAGCTTCCCAAGTTACCAGGAAGAGCTACGGGAGTAACAGTCAATGCTGAGGGCCACGCTGAGTCACTGTTTCAGAGAAGCCTCCCTGATCATCGAATCTAAAATAGGGTGCCACTTGTTATTATCCAATTGACCACTGGTCCCTCCACTTCCTTTACACTGACACACACTCTCATATTTTATTTATTTCTCAGCCTTAGCACTTCTCTTACTAGAACATAAGTTCCAAAAGGGCAGGCATCTTGTCTTTTATTTGAAAGGTATCCCAGTGCCTGAGAATCAACACTCACTCTCCCCCTCCTTCTCTCACTCTATGAATATATCCATCCACATGAAAGAGTGAGATAAAAACATCAAAGTACTTTGAAAGGTTAAGTGCAAAGCTAAAATACAATAGGCATGGTCTAAAGGTTTTCCCTGCCTTACTAAGCCAGGAGACTTTATATTCTCATTCTCTTTTCGTAAGGAATTGTTTTATGGAAAAGTTTGAAGATGAGTCATTTGTAAAATTGTGGAAACTTTAAAAATAGTTAAATAATTACACTTGAAATTCTTTATTTTTAATCTCACTGCTGGAAGTTTGCCAATTTAGATCAAGGAGTTAGAAAGAGACTTCTGAGAAAAGGTTTTCTTTGAGAGAACACCTGCCCATCAGAAAGGAATATGCTGCTCTCCTTGCAGCCACGAGGGAGGCTGGTGAAGACAAAGTCACTTATAGTTTGCAAAAGTGAGATTTTAAGAATTCTGAGAAAACTCTGAATAATTAAATACGGTTAATAAAACATGTTAAAAATTAAAGAAGACTTTTTTCAGAACAAATCTGTTTATAGACAGTATGTAGTCTCTAAATTTCAGGTAGAACAAGCTGCAGATGTCCTGTAAGGTATTTACTTTCCTATCTCTTGTGCAAATGTTGGATTCAGGGCTAATGATATTATCTACTGATTAAAAAATACAACTTTAAACAGGTGAACAAAAACCAATTAACTTTTCAGACAACTCCTCTCGGTTTAATAATATTCTAGCTTCTTAAGAGTTTTTTATTTTCCAGGAACCGTGTCATGGAATAGAGACCAACATGTATGAATCCAAAGAATTCACTGCCAGGAGGTGGAAAAGTATTCTGTAAATGCATGGATACTGTGTCACATTATTTTGGCTACTGAGAGACATTCCCTCTGCTTAACAACTATGCTACAAGTAATTAAGGTTATCAAATAAGTAACGTGATATTGTGGCTTTTAAGTGCATAGTCATATCATGATTTTAACATGCGTGAATTTTAAAATCTATGATTAATTAAAATCAATTTATACACACTGCATGTGTATTAAGTTGCTTCAGTGGTATCTGACTCTTTGCAACCCTATGGACTGTAGCTCATCAGGTTCCTTAGTCCTTGGGGATTCTCCAGGTAAGAATACTGGAGAGGGTTGCCATGCCCTCCCCTCTAGGGGATCTTCCCAATCCAGGGACTGAACCTGCATCTCTCATGTCTCCTGTTCTGGCAGACGGGTTCTTTACCACTAGCATCACCTGGTAAAGTGACAAGATTGTATCCCCAAAATTTGAGATTCAGTTCAGTTCAGTCACTCAGACGTGTCCAACTCTTTGCGATCCCATGAATTGCAGCACGCCAGGCCTCCCTGCCCATCACCAACTCCCGGAGTTCACTCAGACTCACGTCCATCGAGTCAGTGATGCCATCCAGCCATCTCATCCTCGGTCGTCCCCTTCTCCTCCTGCCCCCAATCCCTCCCACCATCAGAGTCTTTTCCAATGAGTCAACTCTTCGCATGAGGTGGCCAAAGTACTGGAGTTTCAGCTTTAGCATCATTCCTTCCAAAGAGCACCCAGGGCTGATCTCCTTCAGAATGGACTGGTTGGATCTCCTTGCAGTCCAAGGGTCTCTCAAGAGTCTTCTCCGACACCACAGTTCAAAAGCATCAATTCTTCGGCACTCAGCCTTCTTCAGAGTCCAACTCTCACATCCATACATGACCACAGGAAAAACCATAGCCTTGACTAGACAGACCTTAGTCGGCAAAGTAATGTCTCTGCTTTTGAATATGCTATCTAGGTTGGTCATAACTTTTCTTCCAAGGAGTAGGCGTCTTTTAATTTCATGGCTGCAGATTGCCCATATATAAATAACAAAATCATCATTTTATGATGGCTGTGAGGGAAATAAGTGAATTGGGTTCACTTAAACATTAAAAAACATTAAAATTTTTGTTTCAAATACTACATCAGGCAATCAAATACTATTTGTAGATATAATATTTTGCATTTTTACATCTATATAATAAAAGAGCAGTAAAATAATCCAATGTTTATAAGAGCATTTTGTTCTCAAAAATCTAAATCCCAGATATTCTGCCCCTTAAAGCAATTCCTCTTAATAGGCATGCTTTCTAGATCAGTTTGCCTTTCAAGTATGAAAAATATTTTCATCATGTTGGATGGAAAGCTGACCGACATTGTGTAATTTTCTGCCATCTTAAGAGGAAGGAATTATACCTACTGACAACACTATACCCTGCTCCAGAAGTCGTACAAGGCCTTCCCTCAGGGCATGCATTCTCTTCCTGACTGAATTCTACACTGGATCCATCCTGTAAACTTGCCTCTGTTTCTTTGCTTCCTTATCTCCAGTGGTCCACACCTCCAAGATTTCACCCACTCCTATCGTGGACATACTCCACATGATTCTTCCTCCAAAAGAGCCACTTTCTAACCACAACCTCACAGCCTTCCAGCTCATAATCCCAACCTCACGATCATCCTTTGGCCACTCGTATTTACTTGTCAGTGTTCTGTCATCTTCCTCCCTCTCCAACTTAGATCCCAAGGACCAACAAATGAATCAACCTCTTGCCAGGACCCTTAATTCCCTCGCTCCACTGTCCTTTATTCTTTCTTCTGGTCAGACAACATTGCCCCACAGTCTTCCCATTTCTCAAGACAACTCTCTCCTCTTCTCCATTTCCACAACGTCCCTGCTCTTCTCAACAAGCAAGCCTACTATGTTGAGAAAATAGGAGCCATCGGGTGGAAAACACATCAGCTTCTGATCACTGAACATTAAACAACCTGCATAAACATCTGGGCTTCCGAGGTGGCACAGTGGCAAAGAACCCGCCTGCCAATGCAGCAGACAAAAGCGACGTGGGCTTGATCCTTGGGCTGGGAAGACCCCCTGGAGCAGGAAATGGCAAGCCACTTCAATATTGTCACATGGAAAATTCCACGGGCAAAGGAGCCTGGTGAGTTACAGGCCAAGGGGTCACAAGGAATAGGATGCAACTGAGCACGCACATCCCTTTCCCCTTCCCTTTGCCTGCTATGGGGTAGGTGTGCACTCTCCTGTCTAAAGCCAAGCTTTCACCTATGTGTTGGTTCCCATTCCTAGGAATTTTGCTCTTCACGCTCTTTATTCTGCATCTTCCAACTGCTTTGTATGCATTGCTTCTCATCAGGATTTAAACATGCCTAAATCAATTCCATGCTAAAAACAAAACACAAAAGCTCCCCATGACCCCAAATTCGCCTGCTGCTATCACTGTGTATCTTCTTATCCTCCTTCATATAGTCAAATTTCTTTGAAGAATTAATTTAAATGGATGATCTCCTTTTCCCAATCTACATTTGCCCATTGGACATCACTATCTAGGTATCTCAAATTTATCCCCAATAAACTCTTTTCTTGCTCTCAAACACATTCTTCCTGTGCTAGTCCTATCTAATTAACTGCTATTAGTATTATCCCAGTTGCCTTAGCATGCTTCCATTTTTCCTTCCCCTCCACCTTCTTCATCCAATTAATTAAATCTGTCCCACTCTCTCACCTACCCACGTTTCTCTAGCTCTTCTGCCACTAACTTCAGTAAGAACTCCATCATATCTTGCCTGATTATTATGGCTTCGGGAGTCCCTGCTATCAATCGTAATCCTCTCCAATCCATTCCACACACACACTGACAGCTCTAACACACAAATCTCATCTTGCTACTGCTCTCTAAAATCTTTTCTTGGGTTCCCTTTGTTTGAGATGATAACAAATAATTCATATATTTATACATAATTTATCATCCTTTTATTAGGGATGTTAATTTCCCTAACCCCACGTCCTCAGCTGCCCCACTGCCTCCGCTCTCTTCGGGTCCTCTCCCGAGCTATCCCCTCTCCTCTGGGCTCACAGAATCTGCTGCTCCGTTTGAACCCTGTCTTTGCCTTTACCTCCTGCAAGAAACCACCACTAGTCCCTACAACCAGATTATGAATTCTTCTATCCACAATTGTCTGTTCTTCCTTGTATTATAACTAACTTTACTTGTCATTCTGAACTATATGGACAATATGAGTTTGAACTGCATGGGTGCACTTACACACAGAGTTTTCAATAAATGTAATACCTGTATTTTCATTTTACAGCTCTCTAAATGTGGGGAAAAGTTAGTGTTTGATTAAAGATCACAATATGTGGAATCAAAAGAACTAGGCTTTCAGTCCTAATTCTATCTAAACTGTTCTGGCTTCCTGTCCTTGAGTGAGTTACTTAGCAGTTTCTTTGTTTTTGAGAAAGAAATATAAGTATGCAAATTTCTGACTGGGGGAGAGGGATCAGCGACCCTAACTACTCCCCCCACCTCCTCGTTCAAGGGTCAACTATAGACTGTAATCTTCCCAAGAGCAGGAATCCTATCTCATTCAGTCTCCATGACGAAACAGATTTAGCTATCCTGTTGATAGTTATGTCTTCAATTTTAGAATTCTTGGCATATAGTGAGCAAGTAATAAATATCTGCCAAATAAATAAACTTACCTTATATTACAGTTGAAAGAATTAAATCAAGTAACAATGAGAAAGCAACCAGCATGATATCTAATTCATAATAGGCACTCACTATGTTATTATTTGTCACCAAAGTTAAAATTTAGCTGTGCACTCTATAAACTTGTGCATTAGGTTACTGTGGGCAAGATGGCTCCCACGTTGACTTACTATGTGCTGAATTATTAGAGGTACAATTAGGAAAAAAGAAAACATTGAAACCTAAGGACTGCCATCTTTGACAGTCATTTCTCTACTTTTTATTTTGGGGTTGCAGAAACAAAAATACCTAAACCAATCTAAACCAAGCAAAAAGCCAAAAGTCCAGCAACGAGGTCATCTTTCCAACAGTAGTCTTTTTTTTTTTTTAAACTTTTTTTTTTTTTTTTTTTAAAATTTGGCTGCTCTGGGTCTTAGTTGTAGCATGTGGGATCTAGCTCCCTGACCAGGGATCGAACCTGGGCCCCCTGCACTGGGAGCTCAGAGTCTTAGCCACTTGACCACCAGGGAATTCCCTCCAACAGTAGTCTTAATCAAACAGTTTGGGTAAAGACTTCTCTTAACTCATGATACTCAGGTTTGTTTCTACTGCACCAAAAACATATAAAGATACTCCATTATTTCCCTGCGCTTTGCACGTACTTGGCTGGCTTTTCCCTGAAATATATCAAAATACAGCAAAAAACAATAAACCTCACAATACTGAGAATGCATGTGGTCTGACCTACTATATAGCTATACTTTTCATCAAGGTAACACAGTATCACTGACCTTTTACTTATATTAATAAAAATGGAAGTCTCTAATTAAGCTCTTTCACTTTATTGTTTATAATAAAAATTACTTTTTTGGGTCAGACCTACTAAGAGAACACCAAAATGAAATAGATGAAATAGTCTACTCAATCTTCAATAATGTGAATCAAAGTAATTTAAAAGTCCTTTAAAAAAAAAATACAACCATTTAGTTGATATGCTCAAACTACTCATTAAAAAATAGCATTTTATTTTGTATTTTTTGGTATAGTATTCATGAAAGTCCTATTTAAAAAAAAAACAAGTTGGATTCATTACTTCTACTCCTATTTTCTGACTAAATCATAAGAACTACTTTTCTGGCAGCTTGACTCAAGACCAAATTTGACAGCTATCTAAAGCTAGATATCAAATGCTAGGCTGAGAAAACAACTATAATTCACAATTCAATTCCAATAAAGACAATAGGAACAACTGTTTAAAGTCAGGGAACAAACAGTAAGCCTGGCTTTCTTGTCATACTTCCTTTAACTGTTAAATAGTCTATTAATTTCAATCCTACATTAATTCATACACTTTTCAATCATCAAGGACTGAAATAGCAAGGCACTTCAGGTAAGTCCATACTTCATGTCATAGTTATACAGGCCTTGCCATCAGACAGCTAAGTGGGAGGGTTTAGGCAGCAAAATAAAAAGGGGTCTCTTTCAATTAGGAATTTTTAAATTTATTTTTTAAAAAAGCAAATACTGTGATAAAATCTGAACTAACCACCAGGAAGAGCCTATAAATCCTCTAACGTAATATCTTTCAAAGTGAGTCTTCAAAAAAAAAAAGTGAATAAATTAATGAATAGATTCAGAAAAGTCAACTATCCCTTCAAAGAACCAAGACTCCCTCCAAAAAGAATTTTACATATATAAACAATTATGCATTTAACTCAATTCCCTAAAATATCCAGTCAGAAACAATGCAATAAAGAAAATATGGCCAGATATTACAGTATCCTGAGCTAAATATGGGGAAAAAATAAAGAGAACAAAAATTAAAAACATATTGCAAAAAATAAAAAACAGAATTTTCTTACCCAAAGATGATTTTACAATTGATTTAATTCCTGCATAAACCAATGATCCTTTGTTGCCTGGAGATTTCTGGTCCATATCTTCCGTATACTGCTTCATAAGTATTTAAATGCATAGGAAATACTAGTGATGAAGCATAATAAAGTATTTCAAAACTAAGTTTATTTTCATCTGGAGCCAATTTATAAAAGGCGTCAGTTCTACTCTTTTAGAGAGCTACTTTTCTTCCTCCTACTCAATCTGCAAGGCAGTATCTCAAGTTCAACAGTTTTAAACAATTTTACTTTGTGATTTTAGTATTATGTGACTTGTATTTGCTCACAAAATATTCAGCATATTTACAGACTGACCTTTCAACAAACTTCAAGAACATTTCTATCTGATTCATCTCACAGAACTCACCACACAAAGGATATAGTGCAGAGTGTACCAGAGTGACTTGAGCTGAGGATCCTCATTTCCAGCTAAAATATGATTTCTCCACACCTGCTCTGTATCAAGCCCATACCTTGATAAAGCCCGAAGGCGCATCTTTGTTGCTATATCTTTTTCTAGAGAATTATCATTTTCTTCTTCTGCACATTCATACAAATGACGACCACAAGCCCACATCAAAGATGTAATTGGGCTCCAGGCAAGAGAGATCCTTTCAAAAACAGTGAAGTCAGACATTGTCCGGTTAGGAGTTACAACTATCATTCGATTTTGACTCGTCGGATGCCAAGCAAAGGAAGCAATGTAATTGTCACAAGGTTGCACACTTCTTTCAATTATTGTGGGTTCAGTTTCATCACCAATGGGAGTGGGTGTGTGCTGCATATCATATAATCTAATAATATTACTATCCCTCGTTAAAGTGGCAAGCAGACCAGTTCTAGTTGGACACCAGGCTACTTTTGTTAAGGGCTTTGGTTGCTCAGTCAAAGTCAAAACTGGCTTCTCAAATTTCCTAAGATCCCATATTGCCACCTGACCTTCATAGAAGGAAGCAACACGATCATGGAAGTATGGGTCTACTGTCACGCCCTGAACAGCTTTCGTATTCACAAACATCTTCTGACTTGTATTCCGAAGATCAAAAATGGCCAGGTTACGATGCATACCAGCAAGCAGTAGTTTCTGGTCTCGTGGAAGCCAACAAAGAGAGAGACAAGCATCATTCTGTCCTAATTCGTATAGTGGTTTTGTTACTAATAATGACGTTTCAGTTTCACCTACTGAGAGTCTTACTTTCTCCATGGGAACTATATCAGGGGTGTATTTGCTGCAGATATCCCAAATCAGCACTGAAAAGTCAGCTCTATGTTTATCTAGACCAGCAGCAAGCCAGTTACTGTCCAGTGGATTCCACGCAAGGGTATTGCATTGCCGTGCGTGCTTTGGAACAAATTCTTTTCCTATCAAATCTCTGAACTTTGAGTTATGATCTTGACCAAGACTTGTCAGTACCACTCGACCATTTGCTTGTCCAACTGCTAGGAGACATTCAGGATCATAACTGAGATACCAGGCAACACATTTCATGTACGGGGTTTCTGAATTTATTGATAGTAATGTAGCTGCAGAGTCTTCAGACAAACGTAGAGATCCAGCTTTGAGTTCTGAATTCACAGTAGATTCCACATGGTAAAGACTAAGTTCGGAGTCACATACAACAAATCTATCAACCTGGTGTGGTGCCCACAATATATCAGGTTTGGTACCGCTCATGTTTATTGATGATCTCAGAGAGTCCAGTTAGGTCCATTCAGTGAAAATCTGCTGAAAAATAAAAAGTTTTAAAATGTTAATGAAATATAATTCTAAGCTGGATTTAGAAAGTCAGGAAATTTTCTACTAGAAATTTCTATTGAATTCAAGACAGTATTTATTAATAAAAAGAGGAAAAGAAGGACTTCTTTCAGTTAAGTTGAGCTGGTAGGAATCTGAGAACTTCATTCTGGCTTTATTTCTCATGATCAATTATCTTAATTGCACTATTAACAGTACCTTCAATTTAGTACCTTCAATCAGGGTTGAAATAATTTCAGGTGGTGAGTAAATTAATAAGTATCATCCCTTTGAAGGGGATAAAACATTAAAGGGTTACTGTACCTAAGTAATCACGTATCTAGGTAATAAAGTTGCACTATCCAAAGAACCTTCTGCAATGATAGAAATGTTCTCTGAACTATCATATGGTAACTATTAGCCACACTGACTACTGAACACTAGAAAATATGGCAGTGCAAATTTAAAATTTTATTTAAATTAATTTTAATATAAATAGCCACATGAGGCCACCATAACAGACAATGCAGATTTGAAGTAAAACCCACGAGTCTCCTCAAATTTCAATGGTAAGAAGCAGGAATGTACTCAGTTTTAGTCCTAGCTCTGACATATACTATACAGCTAGTACAGTATAGGCTCAAAAAAGGTCTGTGTTTGGGGGTCCTTTTGTTTTCTCATCTATACAGCTTAAGGATTGGTTTAAGACTGCTGCTGCTGCTGCTAAGGCGCTTGAGTCGTGTCTGACTCTTTGGGACCTCATAGATGGCAGCCCACCAGGCTCCCTCATCCCTGGGATTCTCCGGGCAAGAACACTGGAGTGGGCTGCCATTTCCTTCTCCAATGCATGAAAGTGAAAAGCGAAAGTGAAGTCGCTCAGTCGTGTCTTAACTCTTAGTGACCCATGGACTGCAGCCTACCAGGCTCCTCTGTCCATGGGATTTTCCAGGCAAGAGTACTGGAGTGGGGCGCCATTGAGACTAGTGTTTTCCAAACTTCTGTTATTCATCTACCACCTGTGCCCTTTTTAATGTTTTTCCTTAAACTGACTCATTCTTAAAATCTGAAAATCAATTTTGCTTTCATCATAAGGTCCATGAATCATGAGTATGACATGTCAAATATATTTTCCTAACATACATTGAATTAATATGTAACTATTAAAAATGCAATTGGGTTACCTGAAATCATCCTGCTTATGACCAGTAGGATACACTGCACACTGCAAAACTGAATGAGCAATAGAGGCTTTTTTAATTTTCAATTTTATAACCTTTGAATAGGTATTGAAACAGGACTTTTGAAAAGGTTAACTATTCTAGTAGAAGTTTAAGCACATTTAAGCACTAGAAATAGTTATGCTAAAAATGGTTAGTTTAAAAATACAAGATGCTTACAAAAATGCAAACTTTGGTTTTTCACTGAGTCTGGCTAGAGGTAGTTCAGTTCAGTTCAGTCACTCAGTCGTGTCCAACTCTTTGCGACCCCATGAATCACAGCACGCCAGGCCTCCCTGTCCCTCACCAACTCCCGGAGTTCCCTCAAACTCACAACCATCGAGTCGGTGATGCCATCCAGCCATCTCATCCTCTGTTGTCCCCTTTTCCTCCTGCCCCCAATCCCTCCCAGCATCAGAGTCTTTTCCAATGAGTCAACTCTTCACATGAGGTGGCCAAAGTACTGGAGTTTCAACTTTAGCATCATTCCTTCCAAAGAGGTAAGAGGTAAGGCTAGAGGTAAGTACGGATTAAAAAATGAACAAAGATACTCATAATTTTCATGGCGACTGGTATCTGTACACCCATGCTGTCAGTTCTTAAGGCGCGAAGTCAGGGTTCATTAATTTATGTCCTGTACTGGATGCAGAGCCTGGCACAGACTCCTAATAAAGATAGTCTAAATAAATTCAGCTCAAACATTCTTAACTTTTTGATCTTGCAAAAGTTTCAGTCAGCAATTACCAGTCTAGAATTTCAACAGACTCACAAAATTTAGATGACTGGGACAAGCCTTTAAGAATTCTAACACTGCCTTATTTCCTTCCTTAACAGGTCTGAAGCCCAAGATTGGTCACTTCAATTATCTTCTTACTAGCAGCCTCACCTTCATTTCCCTGCCCCTCCGGGTTTGCCTCCCCCGACGCTAACTCAACTGAATTATTCACTGTCTTCTTTCCTGCACCCAGGCTGCCCAGTGTCAGGACTCTGCATACTGACTCCATAAAAAAATAACAGACAACATGTCTGGCCTGTGGTGCTGTCTCAGCAATTCTTTCATTCATCTTCCTACTCTGGCCTTTATGAAATTCATCATTATATTATATCAAAGTGATCTTAATAAAACACAAACTTATCCAGGTTATCCAACTCCTGCTAAAAACCCTCTCATGGTCTCCAACTGCTTCTTCGTACAGACTTCCACCTCTTCAATATAACCTATAACACCCTAAACGCTTTGGCCTATCTACTGCTCCAGCCTCCATGTACCCCACTTGTCTCCCTGCTAACTGAGCTCTAGCTTCCTAGGAGGTGACCCTCCACCCCCACTGCCACACCTGTGCAAAAGTCGTTTCTTCTTCTGCCTCGAGCAGTCTCCCCTCCCTTCTTGGCCAAGTTAAAACCTGCTCAGCCTGAAATCAACCACCCTCTATGCCCTCCCGAATCTAAAGCAGGTTACTTAGATATACACCCTCATCGAATCATACTCCTCCCTTCTAAATCACCTTCTCCATCTCTCCCACTAGTGTTACTTCCCTGGTGGCTCAGATGGTAAAGCCTCTTGCTTACGATGCAGGAGACCTGGGTTTGATCCCTGGGTCGGGAAGATCTTCTAGAGAAGGAAAGGCAACCCACTCCAGTACTCCTGCCTGGAAATCCCATGGATGGAGAAGCTTGGTGGAGCACAGTCCATGGGGTCACAAAGAGTCGGACACGACTGGGCAACTTCACTTTCTATCTCTCCTACTAGATTATAAACTCCCTGAGAGTACGGAAAGTATCTTCTGCTCTCCATATGAACCTCCAGTACCCAGCAGAGTATGAGGCACGTAGTAGACACTTAGTAACTACTTGTTAAATAAATGCATTTGTTAAATGCTCCCTCTGACACTTCTCACACTGCTTTCTCCAAGTTGTACCAATCTCCCCACGCTTGCACCCCTGCCCTTTCTAGTAGGCGTTGGCTCCAGCCAAAAACTAAGTGATCACTGTCATAATCGGTTCACCTGTTGGGTAAGGGCCCACAGCAAGCAGCCCTGAGATCGCTCTAATACACTGGCTTTCATTTATTCTTTAGATATTTACTGGGCCTCTCCTACATTCTAGACACTGTTCTAAATGCTGGGAACACAGCAGTTAACAGGGACAGATATTTCAGCAACCAGATATCC
Source organism: Ovis canadensis (assembly GCF_042477335.2). Taxonomy (NCBI): domain Eukaryota; kingdom Metazoa; phylum Chordata; class Mammalia; order Artiodactyla; family Bovidae; genus Ovis; species Ovis canadensis. The sequence continues at coordinate 30,070,102 of NC_091248.1, read as the reverse complement.
ATCTTGGCAGAGAAGGCAATGGCACCCCACTCCAGTACCCCTGCCTGGAAAATCCCATGGATGGAGGAGCCTGGTGGGCTGCAGTCCATGGGGTCACTGAGGGTCGGACACAACTGAGCGACTTCACTTTCACTTTTCACTTTCATCCATTGGAGAAGGAAATGGCAACCCACTCCAGTGTTCTTGCCTGGAGAATCCCAGGGATGGGGGAGCCTGGTGGGCTGCCATCTCTGGGGTCGCACAGAGTCGGACACGACTGAAATGACTTAGCAGCAGCAGTATCCATCTTGGCTGCTATGGACTGAACTGTGTCCTCCCAAAATTTGTATGTTGAAGCCCCAACTCCACATGACTGTCTTGGAGACAAGAGTCTTTAAGGAGGTAATTAAGCTTAAGGCTAAACAAAGTGATAAAATGAAGCCCTGATCTGACAGAACTGGTGTCCTTAAAAGAAGACGAAGAGATACCAAAGCTCTCTCCCCAATATGAGTACATGGGGAGAAGGCAGCTGTCTGGAAGTATAGGTTTCACCAGAATCAAACCATCCTGGCACCCAAATTTGAGACTTACAGCATCCAGAACTGTAAGAAAACAAATTTACATAGTTTAAGTCAACCAGTCTATATGGCATTTTTTTAACCAGTTGTGGGTGGCACTAGTGGTAAAGAATCTGACTGCCAAGGCAGGAAACATAAGAGACACGGGTTTGATCTCTGGGTGGGGAAGATCCCCTGCAGGAGGGCATGGCAACCCACTCCAGTAGTCTTGCCTGGAGAATCCCCATGGATAGAGGAGTCTGGCAGGTTACTGTTCATAGGGTCGCAGCTGCTGCTGCTGCTAAGTCACTTCAGTCGTGTCCAACTCTGTGAGACCCCATAGACGGCAGTCCACCAGGCTCCCCCGTCCCTGGGATTCTCCAGGCAAGAACACTGGAGTGGGTTGCCATTTCCTTCTATTCATGAGAGTGAAAAGTAAAAGTGAAGTCGCCCAGTTGTGTCCGACTCTTAGCGGCCCCATGGACTGTAGCCCACCAGGCTCTGCCATCTATGGGATTTTCCAGGCAAGAGTACTGGAGTGGGGTGCCATTGCCTTCCCCATAGGGTCGCAGAGTCAGACACAATTGAAGGGACTTAGTGTGTACGCACACACACATACGCACAAGCTAACTAACACACTAGTATAATAAAGCCTGTATCCTTGTGCTGAAGTTATGTCCAATCTTACAGACCATTTAAAAATTTAAAAAGAAGAAAAGGCACCTTGTGTAACAGGAAGTAGCTAAGAAAAACATAAAGAAGGAACAGATACTGCCAAATAAGGCTTCATTCATACTCATGCCCTTGTAAAGAGAGGAAACCTCTCAACTGCAGATATCCTAAGATCTGGCCCATCTTCCTATCTCGCTGAAAGACAAATACTAAAATAAGCACATTTATCATATAGGCTTCCATCCCATAGCTGTACTCTTTGCATAAATGATCTATGGTAAGAAAACGTGGTGCCACATGGCAAAATCCAACTTAAAAAAAAAAAACAAAAAAGACCAGAATGTGTTACTATAATTTAAAAAACTATTTAATTTACATGACTCACAATTAAGAATCATCTGTAATTCTTCTCATATGATGTATATATTTATATTACCATCCACAAATCTGACTACAGTAATTCATACAGAATCAGAATTCATACAGAATTTGAGAGTTGAGTCTAGCAAACCCTGCTTAATTCACACAGGCGTAGAGAGGACCAGATGTTTTCACTCTTTCCCAGCACCTCCCTACTCCCATCCTAGATTACTGCACAGAGAAAGGATCAACTCATGTGCAGACCCCCCCGACACCCACCCAGCTTATTCAGAACATATCAAGAATTTCAAGACCATGGCAGAAGAGCACCATACCAAGTGCCAGGCCTTCTAAAGATGGGTGAAACTGGCCCTGAATACATATACATCTATACCCTCAAAAAACATAGCTGACCCTTGAACAACCAGGCAGTTAGGTCACTAACCCTCCAGCACAGTCCACATGTAGCTGGTCCTGTGTACATGTCGTTTCTCTGTGTCTGTGGTTCCACAACCTCGAATTCAACCAACTGTCGACCCTGTAGCACTGTGGTATTTACCACTGAAAGAAACCCATGTATAAGTGGACCTATGCAGCTCAAACCCCTGCTGTCGAAGAGCCAACTGTTTTCCTTTTCAGTCCAACATACAATATAGACAGATTCTGGCTCCTGAACAAAGACCACCAGGAATATGGTGAAGAGCAGAATATCTCCAGCTCCTTACTAGCTTGACCCTAAGTACCTTAAAACGCCAAGACTATAAAACAGAGATAGAACATCTCCTATCTCCATCGCACAGAGTAGTGACAATCAAATTAAACGAGTTCTTTGCATTGAAAATGTGTCAGGATCACTACGATTCCCTTAAACAGCCCTGGAAATTAACGCTTTCAAATGCTGGAGACACCAAGACACTGGGGGCAGAGGGGTGGAGCTTGCCGTAATTACAGCTTACATTTAGATCCTCACCTTCAAGTATAACAAGGGCTCACTTCCCAGTAATGGCTTCTGAGCAAAGGAAAGCCATGTTGATGATTCTGTGTTCCTCACCAGATGCTCATCTGTAACAGCATGGTCCAACAGAAGCACAGTGTTAGCCATATAACTTAAACTTTTCCAACAGTCACATTGAAAAATAAAAAGAAATCAATCAAATCGAATTTAACAATATATTTAACCCGACATATCAAAAATATTATCCTTTCACCATGAATGAGACATCTACTTTTCTTCTGGTACCAAGTCTCAGGAATCCAATGTGTATTTTACACTTTCAGCACATCTCAACCTTGTATGGCTAGTGGACAGTGAAGACCTATATAATATTAAGTGTACAGGGTATCCAACCACCCTTTACATCTTGTTGTTCCCTTTTCTACTTGTCTCAGCACGACAAGTAATAACAGCAGCAGTTTCAAGAAATTTCTACTATCACCATTTTCAAGGAGATGTTCTGCATAACCCCAAATTTCCATTAAAATATAGCTATAAAAAAGACTGCAAAGGCAGTCACTTTCTAAGTGATTTAGGAAGGCTCGTGGCACCTGTGAGAAGCTTTATCCTCTCACGGAATTTTCACGACTCCGTACAGGCAGCGAACAGCGCCACCCGGGTGACAGGCCCTTAAAGTATTCATCAGTACAAGGAGAGCAGGGCTGGTAGCAGAGCCGGGGGAGGCAGGAATCTGCGGGCGGCTCCCACGCTCCAGACACTGGCTGCGTCTCTCGTCCACGGCGAGGACGCGGTTCCGCACAAACCCGGCGCCGCGGAGGCTGCAGCGCGGACTCAGCTCCGGGAGGAGGAAGCCGCGCGCCGCGGGCCGCTCGCAGCTCCGAGGCCGGGCCCGCCGCGGTTATCCTGCAGCGCGGAACGCGACTCCCCGCGTCTCGGCTCGGAGGAGGCCCCTCCGAGTCCGCACTCGCCGGGGCTTTTCTACTGGGCTTTCCCGAGCGACTCGAGACCGTCCCAGCGACCCCGAGCCCTGGACTCGAGCCTCCCGGAGCCAAGAGCGGATCCCGGGCCGCACTCACCGACCTGGGAGGCAGCGCGCCCGTCGTACTGCCGCTTCCGGCCTAGTCACCGCCCCTCCCGCCGGGGGAGTCCACACACGGGCAAGATGGCGGCCGCGGCGGCGCGGCCAGTAACCTGGCTACCCGGCCAACCTGGCTACCCGGCCGGAGTCCACTTCCCGACCACCCAGCCTCGTGAACTCGCGGACGTGCCTCGGCCTCGGAAGGGGAGTTCCCAACTGCGAGCCCCGCCCCCGGCGATCCCGGCAGTCGCCCCGCCCCGGGGCGTGGTCACTGCGCCGGAGCTCCGGGTGACCTGCAGGCCCTGCCTGCTGTCTGAGCGCTGCTGTCCACCTCCGCAGGCCCCGCCCCCTGAGCGCGCGGGCTGGGTCCCGCGCACTTGGATCCAGACCGCTTCACTGAGTTGTTTCAGGTTTCAACCGCTTTAGACGTTTTAGCTTATTTGCTGCTGCTGCAAATCAGTCGTGTCCAATTCTGTGCGACCCCATAGACGGCAGCCCACCAGGCTCCCCCGTCCCTGGGATTCTCCAGGCAAGAACACTGGAGTGGGTTGCCATTTCCTTCTCCAATGGATGAAAGTGAAAAGTGAAAGTGAAGTCGCTCAGTCGTGTCTGACTCTTCGCGACCTCATGGACTGTAGCCTACTAGGCTCTGTCCATGGGATTTTCCAGGCAAGAGCACTGGAGTGGGTTGCCTTTTCCTTCTCCTTAGCTTAATCAGTCTAAATTTCCATTAAAAATTTATTTGCGGGCCATCGATGTAGCAGAAAATCCAGGGTACTTGGTTCACAATTTATTCAGTCATTTACTCCACAAAGACGTCCTGAGTGCCTACTGTGTACTCGCTGTAATGCTGGGGACACTGGACTGAGCAATAAAGATGTGTGTTTCTGTGTGTCAGAAATGTTTCCTGGAGGACTGCTGGGCTGAGACAAGAAGGACGGGGAGATGCTAGGAAAGGGAACAGGGCAGAGGGGTTGGAAGACAAGAGCCTTCTAGAGCAGAGGAAGAGAAAGTGCAGGGTCAGGAGGGCACATATCAGTGGGGAAACAGTGGGAAGTGGGGACAGATTAAAATGATGTATTAGCGTTGGGAAACCAGCTAAGTGAGTCCGGCTGGACTTTTCCCTAAAGGCATTGGTACAGTCATGGAACGTTTTTAATGAGGAGAGTGGTGTAGTCAACTTTTACGGGAGAGAAGGGGAAGGAATAAGGTAAGTATCCAAGTAGGAGATGATGGTTACCCATACTACCAGCGGTAGGGAGGGTGCTGATGGAGAGAAGTGTATGGCCTGGGGAACATATAGAGGTTGGGGTGATTATGGGAGTGAGGGAGAAAGACGGTTCTAGGTTTCTGGCTCCCATAGTTGAATGAATGATGCTGCCACAGGTGTTACAAAGCTGACACGGAGACTTTCTTCAGATGTCCCACCATCTTTGCTTGTCTGTTCCTAGTTAAAAGGATGTGATTTGGGGCTTGTGGTGATTGATATAAACAGCATACTGAGCTTAGTCCTAATAATCTTCAAGGCAGATAATCTGGGTAAGAGGAAGTCTGCGGCAAGTGTTGCCTGTGGAGGTCTGAGGCTCCCTTTCACTCCTGCTGTTGCAGAAGTGGAGGCTAAAGAAAATACTGAGCACTGAGGTGAGACACCACCGGATTCATCACTTCGAACACTATCTTGCCATTCTTGTCAATGGTGTTGGTCCTGGCTCCAAATCCCCACCCTCAGATCAATACAAGTTCCCTCCTTCTTCACTCCTACCACACCAAGCTGAGGGGAACATCTCCCCACACACTCAGGAGGAGACCTTGTTTCCTACTTCAGAAAGGAAATTAAAACTGTTAAGAATTCCCACAGCTTTCATTCACTCCCATTTTTACCTCCTTATAGAAGGCAGTGGCACCCCGCTCCAGTACTACTGCCTGGAAAATCCCATGGACGGAGGAGCCTGGTAGGCTGCAGTCCATGAGGTTGCTAAGAGTCGGACACGACTGAGTGACTTCACTTTCACTTCTCACTTTCATGCATTGGAGAAGGAAATGGCAACCCACTCCAGTGTTCTTGCCTGGAGAATCTCAGAGATGGGGGAGCCTGGTGGGCTGCCGTCTACGGACACGACTGAAGTGACTTAGCAACAGCAGCTGACATACAGGAAAAGGAAGGGCCCTATATGCTGTTACTCCTGGGACCTTACACCATCAATTGTCTCCTTCCCCATGTGCCTTCAACATCCTCATTTCTACTGCTTCTTTACCATCAGCGTACAGTAGAGCCACTCCCACTTTTCTCCTCCAAGGAGAGGACCATACTCACTCTCTAACCCCACATCCTCCCGTTTCCCCTGAATTCAGCCCACTCAGGCTTTCATGCCCACCACCCCATAACTCACCATCCCAGCACTAACTCAATGGACGCGAATATGAGCAAACTCTGGGAGATGGTGGAAGACAGAGGAGCTTCGCCTGTTGCAGTCCACAGCGTCTCAAAGAGTCGGACATGACTTAGCGACTGAACAACAATAACAGCAATTTTGTAAAAATGGCTCTCTACTTGCCCATTGCTGTCATCCTCTTCTGGAATATATGTTCCACACCGTTAGGTTTTTTTTCTGTTAAACCACCACCGACACGTATCAGCAAGGCACTTGGTGATCCAGTCAGGATTTCGGCTAGGCACGGCTTTATCAAAAAAGACTCACAGAGTTAGAGAATGAACTTAGGGTTACCAGAGGAGAAGGGGGAGAGGGAGAGTTAGGGAGGGAGGTTAGGATTGACATGTACACACTGCCATATTTAAAATAGAGAAGAGTCAGACACGTCTTATCAACTGAACAACCACCACTACCATCAACTAGGACCTACTGTATAGCATCAAGAACACTGCTCAATATTATGAAACAACCTAAATAAACAAAGAATTTGAAAAAGAACAGATTACATGCATCAGTTCAGTTTAGTCACTCAGTCGTGTCCGACTCTTCGCAACCCCATGAACTGCAGCACGCCAGGCCTCCCTGTCCATCACCAACTCCCAGAGTTTACTAAAACTAATGTCCGTTGAGTCAGTGATGCCATCCAACCATCTCATCCTCTGTCGTCCCCTTCTCCTCCCACCCTCAATCTTTCCCAGCATCAGGGTCTTTTCAAATGAGTCAGTTCTTCACATCAGGTGGCCGAAGTATTGGAGTTTCAGCTTCAGCATCAGTCCTTCCAACACCCAGGACTGATCTCCTTTAGGATGGACTGGTTGCATCTCCTTGCAGTCCAAGAGACTCTCAAGAGTCTTCTCCAACATCACAGTTCAAAAGTATCAATTCTTTGGCACTCAGCTTTCTTTATAGTCCAACTCTCACATCCATACATGACTACTGAAAAACCAAAGCTTTGACTAGACACACCTTTGTTGGCAAAGTAATGTCTGCTTTTTAATATGCTGTCTGCTGCTACTGCTGCTAAGTCGCTTCAGTCGTGTCCGACTCTGTGCAACCCCATAGACGGCAGCCCACCAGGCTCTCCCGTCCCTGGGATTCTCCAGGCAAGAACACTGGAGTGGGTTGCCATTTCCTTCTCCAATGCATGAAAGTGAAAAGTGAAAGTGAAGTCGCTCAGTTGTGTCTGACTCTTTGCGATCCGATGGACTTCAGCCTACCAAGCTCCTCTATCCATGTGATTTTCCAGGCAAGAGTACCGGAGTGGGGTGAATATGCTGTCTAAGTTGGTCATAACTTTTCTTCCAAGGAATACGTGTCTTTTAATTTCATGGCTGCAGTCACCATCTGTAGTGATTTTGGAGACCCCCAAAAATAAAGTCTCTCACTGTTTTCACTGTTTCCTCATCTATTTGCCATGAAGTGATGGGATCAGATGCCATGATCTTAGTTTTCTAAACGTTGAGTTTTAAGCCAACTTTTTCACTCTGCTTTCACTTTCATCAGGAGGCTCTTTAGTTCTTCACTTTCTGCCATAAGAGTGGTATGATCTGTGTATTTGAGGTTATTGATATTTCTCCCGGCAATCTTGATTCCAACTTGTGCTTCCTCTAGCCCAGCATTTCTCATGATGTACTCTGCATACAAGTAAAATAAGCAGGGTGACAGCCTTGACGTACTCCTTTCCCAGTTTGGAACCAATCTGTTGTTCCATGTCCAGTTCTAACTGTTGCTTCCTGACCTGCATATAGGTTTCTCAAGTGGCAGGACAGGTGGTCTGGTATTCCCATCTCTGGAAGAATTTTCCACAGTTTGTTGTGATCCACACAGTCAAAGGCTTTGGCATAGCCAATAAAACAAAAGTAGATGTTTTTCTGGAACTCTCTTGCTTTTTCGATGATCCAACAGATGTTGGCAATTTGATCTCTGGTTCCTCTGCCTTTTCTAAATCCAGCTTGAACATCTGGAAGTTCACAGCTCACATACTATTGAAGCCTGGCTTAGATAATTTTGAGCATTATTTTACTAGCGTGTGAGATGAGTGCAATTGTGCGGTAGTTCGAACATTCTTTGGCATTGCCTTTCTTTGGGATTGGAATGAAAACTGACCTTTTCCAGTCCTGTGGCCACTGCTGAGTTTTCCTAATTTGCTGACATATTGAGTGCAGCACTTTCACAGCATCATCTTTTAGGATTTGAAATACTCAACTGGGATTCCATCATCTCCACTACCTTTGTTCATAGTGATGCTTCCTAAGGCCCTCTTGACTTTGTATTCCAGGATGTCTGGCTCTAGGTGAGTGATCACACCATTGTGGTTATCTGGGTCATGAAGATCTTCTTTGTATAGTTCCTATGAAGACCTACAAGACCTTCTAGAACTAACACCCAAAAAAATGTCCTTTTCATTACAGGGGACTAGAATGCAAAAGTAAGAAATCAAGAAACACCTGGAGTAACAGGCAAATTTGGCCTTCGAGTACAGAACGAAGCAGGGCAAAGGCTAATAGAGTTTTGCCAAGAGAACACACTGGTCATGGCAAACACCCTCTTCCAACAACACAAGAGAAGACTCTACACATGGACATCACCAGATAGTCAACACTGAAATCAGATTGATTATATTCTTTTCAGCCAAAAATGCAGAAGCTCTATACAGTCAGCAAAAACAAGACTGGGAGCTGACTGTGGCTCAGATCATGAACTCCTTATTGCCAAATTCAGACTTAAAGAAAATAGGGAAAACCACTAGACCGTTCAGTTCAATTCAGTTCCATCGCTCAGTTGTGTACGACTTTTTGCAACCCCATGAATCGCAGCACGCCAGGCCTCCCTGTCCATCACCACTCCCGGAGTTCACTCAGACTCACATCCATCGAGTCAGTGATGCCATCCAGCCATCTCATCCTCTGTCATCCCCTTCTCCTCCTGCCCCCAATCCCTCCCACCATCAGAGTCTTTTCCAATGAGTCAACTCTTCACATGAGGTGGCCAAAGTATTGGAGTTTCAGCTTTAGCATCATTCCTTCCAAAGAAATCCTAGGGCTGATCTCCTTCAGAATGGACTGGTTGGATCTCCTTGCAATCCAAGGGACTCTCAAGAGTCTTCTCCGACACCACAGTTCAAAAGCATCAATTCTTTGGCGCTCAGCCTTCTTCAGAGTCCAACTCTCACATCCATACATGACCACAGGAAAAACCATAGCCTTGACTAGACTGATCTTAGTCGGCAACGTAATGTCTCTGCTTTTGAATATGCTATCTAGGTTGATCATAACTTTCCTTCCAAGGAGTAAGCGTCTTTTAATTTCATGGCTGCAGTCACCATCTGCAGTGATTTTAGAGCCCAAGAAAAATAAAGTCTGACACTGTTTCTACTGTTTCCCCATCTATTTGCCATGAAGTGATGGGACCAGATGCCATGATCTTCATTTTCTGAATGTTGAGCTTTAAGCCAACTTTTTGACTCTCCTCTTTCACTTTCATCAGGAGGCTTTTTAGTTCCTCTTCACTTTCTGCCATAAGGGTGGTGTCATCTGCATCTCTGAGGTTATTGATATTTCTCCCAGCAGGTATGACCTAAATCAGATTACATGCACATGAGTGAAAGTCACTCAGTTTTGTCCAACTCTTTGTGTTCCCATGGACTATACAGTGCATGGAATTCTCCAGGCCAGAATGCTGGAGTTGGTATCCTTTTCCTTCTCCGGGTGATCTTCCCAACCCAGGGATCAAACCCAGGTCTCCCACATTGCAGGCGGATTCTTTACCGGCTAAGCCACAATGGAAGCCCAATTACATGCATACGTATAACTGAATCACTTTGCTGTATACCTGAAATCAACATAACATTGTTAATCAACTGTACTCCAATATTAAAAAAAAAAGTTAAAAAAAAAAAAAAGAACTGACCAGTAAGATGTGAGTAGAACTGGATTATGTCCCTCAAAAGAGAAGCTTCTCACTGTCTACTTCCTCTTCTTTCTTGGTCCCTGGAAAATGGCAAAAAGAAACGTGGACTAGGGAGGGAAGCCATGTATGAAGGAAGGCAAAACTGCTCCACTAGTCTACATCCTAGGCCATTTCGGGGAGCTGAGGTTCCCTCCTCCCTTGGGTCAGCCACAGATTTCTGGACCATTACACAAGAGAAAATGAACTCTCTTCCATTAAAAACTACTGTTTGCTCAGAACTGTCTGTTATGGCGGCTTATCCTATTCCCTAGGTAACACACAGGGGTTCTATATGCTTTATTCTCTTCTTGATCTCCACGACCTGAAACAGTGCACAGCACAGAGCATGTGCTCAGTAAAAATCTGTTGAATAACTCCTAAAGTAGTATCTTTCTCTGATCCACGTTCCCCTCCTGCTAATACCTTTTCCTCTCCTTCTTTTTTCCATCCAAGCTTTTGTGAAAGTGCATTCTTCTCATATTGCTGCCAGTTCCTTGTTCCCTAAAGTCCCTATGCGAATATGACCCTTTTCTCATTATGCTTAAAATTGATTTTCCACCACTAAACTGTGTTTCTTGTGAGCAAAACTGAAGAATGTCTCTTAGAAGCTGCCCGCCATCCATTTCCTCTTCTCCCTTCCTGCTGTCTGGAAAATGGCAGATGGTATTTTTCTCCTAGGTAGATGGCGCTAGAGGTCATCTACCTGCCTACGCAGGAGACATAAGGGATGTTGGTTCCATCCCTGGGTCAGGAACATTTTTTGGAGGAGGGCATGGCAACCCACTCCAGTATTCTTGCCTGGTGAATCCCATAGACAGAGGAGCCTGGTGGGCTACAGTCCATAGGGTCACAAAGAATCAGACACAAGTGAAGTGTCTTAGCATGCACTCAAGGGAACTTTTAGTATAGAACTTTGAATTTCCTAGAGTACCTGACTACATAATATGTATTCAAAAATATTTACAGATTGTGAAAATGCACTGTATTTGTTGGAAGTGGAAACTGTATCAGGGAATTTAACAGACTGGTCTGAGGTTACACTACCTGCCTTCATCAAACATTTATTTTTACAGTGCCAGAGTTGCTGGTCTTAGTGTTTGTTTTGTTCATTTAAACTTGTGTAGCCCTAACAGGATGTTCTTCTTTTTAAGCTCTTTTATTTATGTTGCGGTGATCCAGCGCAGAATTTTTGGTTGTGGTTTTAAACCAATAAAGGAGAGCCGTTGAAGACTGCTAATTTCCTTCTAATTTACTGCTGCCCTAGGCAGCAATTCAGCAACTATTGCAATATTCTATGGAGCCTGTGACTGGATAATCCCAACTCTCCTTATTTCCGCATGCACAAAATCAGTCTATACCTGGGAGCAGCTTTTACTCTTTAGGCACCAAGTGAAAATTAAGGCCCTGTGAACATGCGATATAGTTTAGGTAATCTTTTTACAAAGGTTGAGGATGTGAAGATCTGAGACATCTTAAAATCGTGGTCTTTAGGAAGTATTCCGCTGCTGCTGCTAAGTCACTTCAGTCGTGTCCGACTCTGTGCGACCCCATAGATGGCACCCCACCAGGCTCCCCCGTCCCTTGGATTCTCCAGGCAAGAACACTGGAGTGGGTTGCCATGTCCTTTTCCAATGCATGAAAGTGAAAGGTGAAAGTGAAGTCACTCAGTCGTGTCTGACTCTTCGTGACCCCATGGACTGCAGCATACCAGGCTCCTTCGTCCATAGGATTTTCCAGGCAAGAGTATTGGAGTGGGGTGCCATTGCCTTCTCCAAGAAGTACTCTAGAACACTCTTAAATCAATTTGGTAAAATAATGCACTTATCATTTTTTTGGATTACATCTAATATTGTCATAATATATTTACAAAGTTGTCAAGGGTATGATTTTTAACATATTTCTAAAGTTTATGTTGTAAATAAAAATGGTTAAATCAAACTTTAAATGTATCCAGTGAAATTTAAATACCTTAATGAAAATTTCTACCATTAATGTAAAAATTTAGTGAATAAACTATTAATTGCAGGAAATTTTATACTATTCTACTTTCTCTTCTTGAGCTTGTATTTCCATTTTATTGTCTCCCAGTAGCTTATTTATGTGTTTGATAACAAACAATTATATAGCATATATTATGTGTCACAAGGGCTTCCCAGGTGGCAGAGAGGTAAAAAATCCACTTGCCAGTGCAGGAGACACAAGAGATGCAGGTTCCAATCTCTGGGTCGAGAAGATTCCCTATAGTAGGAAATGACAACCCACTAAAATAGTCTTGTCTGGAAAACCCCATGAACAGAGGAGCCTGGCAGGCTATAGTCCAGTGGGTTGCAAAGAGTCAGATATGACTGAGCGACTGAGCGCACACGTGTGCCAGAAGCTTCACAACACAGGCTCATTTAACACTGTCTCAGGTTGGGTGCTATGGCAACCATATTCCAAGATGGAGATTAGGATGTAGGAGCTTACTAGGGAGTATTCTTTTTTTTCTTTTTTTTTTTTTTTACTTTATTTTACTTTACAATACTGTATTGGTTTTGCCATACATTGACATGAATCCACCACGGGTGTACATGCGTTCCCAAACATGAACCCCCCTCCCACCTCCCTCCCCATAACATCTCTCTGGGTCATCCCCGTGCACCAGCCCTAAGCATGCTGTATCCTGCATCTGACATAGACTGGCGATTCGATTCTTACATGATAGTATACATGTTAGAATGCCATTCTCCCAAATCATCCCACCCTCTCCCTCTCCCTCTGAGTCCAAAAGTCCGTGATACACATCTGTGTCTTTTTTGCTGTCTTGCATACAGGGTCGTCATTGCCATCTTTCTAAATTCCATATATATGTGTTAGTATACTGTATTGGTGTTTTTCTTTCTGGCTTACTTTACTCTGTATAATCGGCTCCAGTTTCATCCATCTCATCAGAACTGATTCAAATGTATCCTTTTTAACAGCTGAGTAATACTCCATTGTGTATATGTACCACAGCTTTCTTATCCATTCATCTGCTGATGGACATCTAGGTTGTTTCCATGTCCTGGCTATTATAAACAGTGCTGCGATGAACATTGGGGTACATGTGTCTCTTTCAATTCTGGTTTCCTCGGTGTGTATGCCCAGCAGTGGGATTGCTGGGTCATAAGGTAGTTCTATTTGCAATTTTTTAAGGAATCTCCACACTGTTCTCCAAAGTGGCTGTACTAGTTTGCATTCCCCTAGGGAGTATTCTTGAGATAAACTCTTGTGAAAGAGAGGAAGAAAATGCAGATGGGCAGAGGGAGAAGCTGAGCTGTGATTTAATACCAATGAAGGTCTCAGCCAATCTGTGGGAAACTTTGGAATTAGATTGGCCCTTCAGACTTGTTTCCAGTTGGAAGGAGGGATCCAGACCTTTCAGCATGACTTTGAATGAGGCAGTTTTCTTGGCAAGGCAGTCCTTAAAGAAGTCTGAGAGCGGTGGGCCAGCTTCTGGCAACACACCCAGCAGCTGAAGGAGCAAGTCACTCATTACTGAAGGCGGACTTCTGGGTGGTCCATCAGAGAATTCACCAGAGTCTCATGAGGATGAGGCTGAAAATTAACCCAAGTTACAGATGAGAAAACTGAGGCACAGAGAAGTTCAATAAATTGCCCAAGATCTCTTAAGTCGTGGGACTAGGATATGAACCCAGACAATCTGGCTCTACCACTGTGCTTCTAACCTCTGGCCCGTGTGTGTGCTCAGTTGCTTCAGTTATGTCTGACTGTTTACGACCCGATGGACCACAGCCCGCCAAGCTCCTCCATCCCTGCGATTCTCACATGAGAATACTGGAGTAGGTTGCCATTTCCTTCTCCAGGGGATCTTCCAGACTGGGTTAGTTTACTAACCTCTGTCTTAGGGGGAAAAAAATATGCCAAGATAGAGGATACACTCATGGTTTACTGTTATAGGAATAAAACAGTACCAGATGGAATAAACATAATGACCCTCACCTTATATTTTAAAGGCTAGAGGGAATTGTGCTAACATTATAACAGTAGATTTCCCTGGGTGGTAGATTTAAAGGTGATCAATATTCTCTTTACTATATTTTTGTGTTTTCTGAAATAAAAAACGTAAAACATTTTTAATGAGAAAAAACTCAATGAATATTATTTTAAAGAGCATTGTTGGAGGGATTAGGATGCTAAATTCAGTAATGACAGAGGGGTACTTCATAAGCCATCCAATACTCACAGAGTTAAGTCAGAAATGATAAAGTTCAAGCAGCATGCAGAGCACTTTATCAACTGGGGTAGTTTTAGGATGATAATTGCAACACTGGTGATCCTAACATTTCCTGCTTTGCAGGTTATCTTTTCACAGGGTCTCTGTTCCATTTGTGGGTAACCTGGTTTTATGGATTGAATTTTGTACTCCCTTCCAAACTGACATGGGCCTTCCCTGGTGGCTCAGTGGGAAAGGCTCTGCCTGCATGCAGGAGATGTGGGTTTGATCCCTTGGTAGGGAAGGTCCCTGAAGAAGGAAATGGCAATCCACTCCAGTATTCTTGCCTGGGAAATCCCATAGACAGAGGAGCTACAGTTCATGGGGTCGCAAAGAGTTGGGCACGACTTAGTGGCTAAATAACAACAAATTGAAATATTGAAATTCTAACCCCCACTGTGATGATATTAGGAGGGGCCTTCCTGAGGTAATTGGGTCATGAGGGTGGAGCCCTCAAGAGTGGGAGTAGTGCCCTTATAAAAGGGACCCCAGAGAGCTCTCTCCCTCTTTTTCTGCCATGTGAGGACACGATGAGAAGTTGGCATTGAAACCCAGAGGAGGACCCTCACCAGAACCCGACTGTGTTGACACCTCATCTCAGACTTTCAGCCTTCAAAACTGTGAGAAATAAATTTCTGTTGTTTAGAAGCCACCCAATCAATGGTAATTTGTTACAGCAGCCCCAACTGACTAAGAAACTGGGCTCGCCCCTTCTGATGAGTTGCTGCTACTGCTGCTAAGTTGCTTCAGTCGTGTCCTACTCTGTGCGACCCCGTAGACGGGGGCCCACTATCTCTGGGATTCTCCAGGCAAGAACACTGAAGTTGGTTGCCATTTCCTTCTCCAATGCATAAAAGTGAAAAGCGAAAGTGAAGTCGCTCAGTCATCCTCGACCCTTAGCGACCCCATGGACTGCAGCCCTCCAGGCTCCTCCGTCCATGGGATTTTCCAGGCAAGAGTACTGGAGTGGGGTGCCTCTGCCTTCTCCGCTTCTGAGGAGCACTGAAGCGCTAATGTGGCAGCCATCAACATTACAATCAAATCCCAGGCCATCTCTCTGCCTGACCTCTTCTGCTCATTGGGCAGGATTTGAGTAAATCACATTAGTGCTTTTGGAACAGATAAGGTGTTCAAATTCTGTTAATTTTTATGCTCCCATGGCTACTGCCCTAGTTTATTTAGGTCTTAATTACTGCTTACCCAAACAATAGTCTCCAAACTGGTTTCTGGCTCCCCTGTTCCTACCCTTTTACTCTGAACCACTGATCTTTCTGAAGGACATCTCAAGTGTCTCTCTTATTAGAACACTTCATTGACTCATGATTCCTACAGACCAAGATCCAAACTCCTCAGTCTGGAGTTAAGATGTCAATATTGTAAGTCTTCATGGTGGTTGAAGAAGAAAATTTGTATTTTCAATGGATCAAATTAATTTTAGAATTACCTAAATACAATGAAGTCCAAAGCAGTTGTAAATGTAGGTTTATCTTGGTAAAATGAGAAAAAGATGTCCAGAACCAACACTGAAAGTCAGACACATATCAAATTCTGAAGATAATGAGTTCAGAACCAGTGTCATTCTGAGGAAAAGACCAGGTCACTGAAAAATCAAAGCATATCTGATTGGTCTGAGTCAATAATTTGGACCGTTTCTGATGTAATGTACAATGTATGACTATAAAAATCTTCAAATGGATAATGGACTTAATTTTCATGTTCAAAATTTGGACTATCAGTAGCATATTTGCAAAGCTAAGCCTGGCTTTCTTAGTTGAGTATAATTGTTACCCCAGGAAGAAATGGAAGAGGAAAGAAACCAGAAGCATAAGGAGAATCAGAATCAGGACAGAAAGGATGAGGAAGCAAATTTATGTCCTAAGTTTTAGCCCTTTTGTAATTTTTTTTATCAGTTTTGTAATTGCTGCAATGTTGAGTATATTTTGTCTTCTCTTAAAAATCATTTAAAAGAATCTGCTGATGTAAATTTGCAAAAAAGAGATTCAGTTTACAATGTTTATGAATTTGGAGAAATCTAATTTATTAAGTCAATATATTTCATGAATTATCTGTAAAAATAAGGTATCAGTACAGTTCAGTTCAGTTCCGTCGCTCAGTTGTGTACGACTCTTTGCAACCCCATCAATCGCAGCACGCCAGGCCTCCCTGTCTATCACCAACTCCTGGAGTTCACTCAGCCTCGCTTCCATTGAGTAGTGATGCCATCCAGCCAGCTCATCCTCTGTCGTCCCCTTCTCCTCCTGCCCTCAATCCCTCCAAGTATCAAAGTCTTTTCCAATGAGTCAACTCTTCGCATGAGTTGGCCAAAGTACTGGAGTTTCAGCTTTATTTTTTTTTTAATTTTTTTTAATTTTAGTTTTTTATTTTTTAAATTTTAAAATCTTTAATTCTGGAGTTTCAGCTTTAGCATCATTCCTTCCAAAGAAATCACAGGCTTGATCTCCTTCAGAATGGACTGGTTGGATCTCCTTGCAGCCCAAGGGACTCTCAAGACTCTTCTCCAACACCACAGTTCAAAAGCATCAATTCTTCGGTGCTCAGCCTTCTTCACAGTCCAACTCTCACATCCATACATGACCACAGGAAAAACCATAGCCTTGACTAGACGGACCTTAGTCGGCAAAGTAATGTCTCTGCTTTTGAATATGCTATCTAGGTTGGTCATAACTTTCCTTCCAAGGAGTAACCGTCTTTTAATCTCATGGCTGTAATCACCATCTGCAGTGATTTTGGAGCCCCCAAAAACAAAGTCTGACACTGTTTCCACTGTTTCCCCATCTATTTCCCATGGAGTGATGGGACCGGATGCCATGATCTTCATTTTCTAAATGCTGAGCTTTAAGCCAACCTTTTCACTCTCCTCTTTCACTTTCATCAGGAGGCTTTTTAGTTCCTCTTCACTTTCTGCCATAAGGGTGGTGTCATCTGCATATATTATTTTAAAATTAATTGTTTTGTTCAGTCACTCAGTCGTGTCTGACTGTTCACGACTATAATATCCAGGCTTCCCTGACCTTCAGCATCTCTCAGAGTTTGCTCAAACTTATGTTCATTGGGTCTATGATGCCATCCAATCAACTCATTCTCTGTCACCCCCTTTTCCTCCTGTTCTCAATCCTTCCCAGCATGAGGGTCTTTTCTAATGAGTAGGTTCTTTGCATCAGGTGGCCAAAGTATTGGAGCTTCAACTTCAGCATCAGTCCTTCCAATGAATATTCAATACTGATTTCCTTTAGGATCTACTGGTTTGATCTCCTAATAAATGGTGAATATTCCTTTCTATGTAACATATACAAAAGCTTCTGGGATATTAAAAAAAATTATCAACATGAGGTTGTCCCCATTCTGGCCCAAAATATCTTTTCAGCTTAACCCTTTAATACGTTCTAGCTCCAGCCCTACTGAATTGTTCCCAGTTACTTTTACACAGCCATTTCCCTAAACATGCTTTTTTTCCACTTTCCCCTGGAATATCCTTCCCTGAGACATAGAAAAATTAAATTCTCTCCATTCCTCAAAATACATCCCTCAGCTTCTCAAAGTCTCCCACAACTGAAGTAATGTCTACTGTTCCGAACTCCTTGGCACTTGTAGCTGGGCCTTGTTTCACATCCTCAGTCTCTTTACATATACACACAGACGTGTGTGTGTGTGTGTGCACGCATGCACACATGCTTATATATAATTATGTGTTATAATAATGCTATTGCAGATTATATTACAGTATACTCATATGATTCTATTGTGAATTCTTTGAGGTTAGGATACACATTACAATCATCACTATTCCCCTTACTATTTGTTGAATCAAAACAACAAATACAAGATGAAAAATTAAACAAACATAATGAATGCTTCCATTTCAACTCAAAATTTAAAAATGTTATTATGAAGACAATATTGAAGGACAAGTTTTAAAATTCAGATATTTCTACCATGCATGACTTTTGTCATTTCCCTATTTCAGTTTAAGGATTTAGCCATGCTCATACAACATATTTGTTTATGTAACAGAATGTTAAAAATAGGATTTGTCATCTCTAGTTTTGGCTAAAGCCCCACTATAGTGGAACAAAACAAGAGGTGATGAATATTCCCACATTCCAAAAATGAGATGCTAACACTTAACACCTATTCAGACCCTACTTATCCTCTGCTCCCTGCACTTCCGACTTCCGTGTCACAATCTGGGCCAGGTGCCCTCTTTGCAGGTCTCTATTATGGATATTATCACTCTGTACTGTCGTTGCCTTTTTATCTAATATTTTATTATACAAGTTTCAAATATACTCAGAAGTTGACAGAATTATATAACAAACCCACTACCCACCATCTAGATTCTGCACTCAACATCTGATCTATAATATCTGACATATTTGCTTGATCATAATATTCATCCATCCCTCTATCCATCTGCTTTTCTTTTAAATGCATTCAAAGTTGCAGACACCAGTACTCTTTACTCTCAAACACTTCAGCACGGTACTGTTAGCTAGAGCTGGATATTTGACTACTTAAAAATACTTTTGGTAAAACGTGCCATTGCCTTTTACTCTATCGCTTCCACTAGGCTGAAGTGACTGGGTCTTTTTTGTTTTCTACCCAATGCCTCACACATAGAAGGAACTAGGTTAACGTTTGTTAAATGAATGCATTTCAGTTTTCACCAGGTGCTGGTTTCCTGATTCATACATAGAGTAATTTTGCCACTCCTTTGATTCATCTTCTTGTTACCCTACCCAGAAAATCTGTAGGTGGCTACCTGCATTTTACCTGTTTAGCATCCCAGGAAGCTAAGAATTTTAATCTGTTAATGATTGTAGACACTCTCTCAAAGTGTCTTTCTACAAAGCCCCACAAGGTGGTGCCCAAATATCTTTTTTCAAACAATAGTCCTTCAAGACCCATGGTCAGTCCTCACTTATTTCTGTTAGTATTTGGCATTTTTAATTTGGTTAATTAGCATAATAGAATACTTTATATTCATATATATATAATTAATAAAGAAGTACTTACATTGAATAAAACTATACATATGTATTTCAGAATCTGCAGTTCTGGAAATAAGCAATGAATAATGATTATATTAGGTACTTTACATTTGTCTTGGTTTGTATTGAATGAAGTATAAGTAGAATGGAGTATGAGTGGGAATGGTAATCCTCTCCAGTAGTCTTGCCTGGAAAATTCCATTGACAGAGGGGCCTGATGGCCTAGGTCCACACAGCATCAGGCATGACTGAGCAACTGAGCATAGTATTGGAAGGTTTTTCATACCCAAAATAGTAAAATTTAAATTCAAGTCCCTTTCACTGTAAACTTTGAATAATTTACCCTTGTACAAATTTAAAAGGACAGAGGAGGAAACAAACTATTGTATAGAAGGAGCTATATAATTTAGGTGTAACTCGGGGGAAAAAAAAAAAAAGATGACTGCTACCTCAATTGGGGACATTGCTGTGTGAACCAGAGCTGTAATGGATTGACATAATATGAGAAATAAGCTACTTAATGTTCTTACGATACTTTAGTTCCACGAGTTTGGTTGATTTATTTAAAAAACTTGGTTGAATATTCTTATGGAACACCAAAATGGACCGACTAGAAAACTCATAAGGGTGTTGAGTTTCTGTAACTTATTACTCATACAAGTGATGATATCTATCTCTATTACTGGCTTTATTTCGATCGGGTATCAATAATATGCACCAAATCATTTTACTCAAATCATTGTAACAATCCAAGGCTACTCTGGCAACCTTGCCCAAACCAGGAGGAGAAAGTTCTTCAAATCTGAGCTCTCAGAAATGGTGTTCATTACCTTTGATGACCCAGGCATGGAGATTTACAGTGAGTGATAAGACTTGTTATTGTGCTGGAATTTAGTCCATGATAATTTACCCTGAGCCAGTTCTTACTAAAGGAAATATCCACATTTATGAAACATAAATTGTTGGCCAAATAACAGCCTCCTTTTTCTCCTGCTCTGTATAAAGGCCTAGAGACCTGCTGGGGTATTTAGGGACAGTGAAAGATGGCTGGCTACTGTACAAAGATCTAAACCGTATTCCCTCACTAACTCAAGGGATGATCTTTGGATAAGTCTCAACACCCACCCTCTACCTTATCACCTGTGAAATGGAAGAATCAAATGGAAGTGGTCTCAAAGTCTCCCTCAGGTTCTGAGATTTGATGCTACTATCTGTCCCCAATATAAGAAAAGTCTAACTACCATCTAGCAGAGAAATGGAAGAATTTACCAAGATACAACACATTTGCTAACACCTGAAAATAAAACCAGCCAAATGAAAAACAGAAGATACTTTCCCCATTAAAAAAGCAGACTTTGGTCAAAGCTTAGTAAGTAGATCCTATATTTCTCTTTTTGGGTGGATTCTGCATGAAGAAGTTAAGACTTCTTTATTCACTGAAGGGAATAATTTTTTTTAAACTTGGACATTCAAACCTATGATAGAGGAAGACCTGTACACTTCCAGATATTTCTTAGAAAGGAAAATTGTAAAAAATTTCCAGAGAGCACCCTGATTGTTTTTTCATAAGAAATCTGCTCTTAGTAAAGAATAGTACAGAAAGAGAAAATATGAATGTTGAAGGACATTTTTAGAGAAAGATTTTCACAGTCATAAGATCGGTCGATGAGGATTTATGCTGCCGCTGGGTTCTAGGACCCTCCTGTTGTATATGAGACTCAAGCTGAGGATCAGGTGGCAAATAATAAAGCAAGATGATAGATAGATAGAGAGTAAATAATACAAGAAAAATTGTGGGGACTTCCCTAGTGGTCCAGAGTTAAGGAGTCACCTTCCAGTGAGAGTGATATGCGTTCCATCCCTGGCCGGGGAACTAAGACCCCACATGCCTCAGGGCACCTGGGCCCACGCACCACAGCTAGAAAGAAGCCCTGCGCTGCAACAGGCAACTAAGACCTGACGCAGCCAAATAAAAACAAATATATATATTTTTAATCGTGGACACAGCAGGGGAAGGAGAAGACGGGATCAATAGAGCATTGAAATATACACTATCACATGAAAAATAGATGGCTAGTGGGAAGTTGCTATATAAGACAGGGAGCCCAGCCTGGCACTCTGTGATGACCTAGAGGGGTGGGGTGAGGGGAGGGGAGGAAGAGGGAGGGGAAGATATGTATAATCATAGCTGATTTGAGTTGTTGTATGGCAGAAACCAACACAGCAGCATAAAGCAATTTCCCTCCAATTAAAAATTAAAATTTTTTAAAAAGAAAAAAAAATGTAGATGGATGTTAAGGAGCCATGCTGCTCCAGATGTAAGAGATGGCACAATTTCTACATTTTATTACCAAGGATAACGTTCACTTCCTTGTCATTGAATGCTTTGAATCCTTCCCTTAGGTGATAAGTAGACCAATACCATTTGGGTGTCTTTCTAATTTATGGTGAATGACACGAGAGAGTATCTGTTGGACTCAAGTTCAGTTCAGTCGCTCAGTTGTGTCCGACACTTTGCGACCCCATGGACTGCAGCATGCCAGGCTTCCCTGTCCATCAGCAGCTCCCAGAGCTTACTCAAACTCATGTCCATCGAGTTGGAGTCAAGAAAGATAGCAAATCACAGAACTTCCAGAGCTTTGGGACCAGTGTTAGGTATTCTACTGTATCAACATTTTGTGCTGAAGAAAATAGACTGCTAAGGACTAACTTCTCCAAGCTGGGTAAGAAGGACACTGGTTTCTCCTTTTTCAGCGGAAAATGTTCTTTTCTACTGTGGATGAGCAGTCTGGGAGGTAGGTGCAATTAGAAGATTGTGAAACACTAAATTATACCTTGGTCTTGGTCCAGATATGCAACTGAGACAAGTCTGTTCTGATATGTTACTAGCCCTTTTGGTGTTTCTGTAACCCCAGGCACATAACATCTTCCAATATTCACAAGCCACCTCAGGTTTTGGTTCCTTTTAAATGATCCTTGGGCCCTAAAAAATCATCGCTGTTGAAATGGCACTGGTACCAAAACAAACACAACTAACATAGGTTCTATATGGTTGAATAGTTCAACAAATTAAAACATTTCAAAAAAGGATTTCCTGTCTAGCAGTGCTTTGAAGGAGCGCAATCTGTTGTATCTAGAGAAGGCAATGGCACCCCACTCCAGTACTCTTGCCTGGAAAATCCCATGGACGGAGGAGCCTGGTGGGCTGCAGTCCATGGGGTCTCGAAGAGTCGGACACGACTGAGCGTCTTCACTTTCACTTTTCACCTTCATGCATTGGAGAAGGAAATGGCAACCCACTCCAGTGTTCTTGCCTGGTGAATCCCAGGGACGGGGGAGCCTGGTGGGCTGCCGTCTATGAGGTCACACAGAGTTGGACACGACTGAAGTGGCTTGGCAGCAGCAGCAGCAATCTGTTGTATCATGATTCTCAAGTGATTAATGAACATTTGAAAACTACTTCTAATTATCATTCATTCAACAAGTATTTATGGGGTGTTTACTTAGGCCACCTGCAGCAGTGATAGCAAAAATAGTGCGTTATCGTTCTGTATAAAGGCTGCTGCAGACCAACAGTCAGAAAGGCGTGGACTCCAAGTTGCCTTGTTCTAGTCATCACTGTTATCTCTGCTCCTTTATTTGGTCTGTGTGTGTACCAATTCAAGACCCTCCTTTAGGGTTAAGATTGCTTTATTAATGTACCTTTGTGCATTGTTCTTCTGGTTACAAATCGAATTGCTTTATATAAATGAACAGAACACAAGATTTTTTTTTTGAGTCATCTACCCAGTCAACTTAGCGGCGATTTCCACACTTGAGAGTGAAAGGCAGGAAATATTAGGTTTGAGGTACCCTATCTGCCTTTGAGGTGGGCTTTTCTGGTGGCTCAGATGGTAAAGAATTTGCCTGCAATGTAGGAGATCCAGGTTTGATCCCTGGGTTGGGAAGATCCCCCGGAGAAGGGAATGGCTGCCCACTCTAATAGTCTTCCCTGGAGAACCTCATAGATGAAGGAACCTGGTGGGATAGAGTCCATGGGGTCACAAAGAGTTGGACATGACTGAGTGACTAAGCACATCTGCCTCTGGGGTACAGATGAGTACCGCAATGAATGAGTAGGCAGGGTTCTGACCCCTCACTTATTTCAATCAGAAGAGTTATAAAGCAGGAGGTCTTTAGTCCCATCTTTCACCTCAGGAGTCACCTGTTTGCAGCCTTGAGGTATTATTTTTCTGCAGGTTGTTAGCCTACCCTAAGAAAAAGAGCTGATCTTCTGAAGAACTGCCACTTCCTTGATCCATGACTCTCATCTCACAAAAGTGAAACATGCGGCTAACAGCTACAGGCTATTTAAGACACATATGTGGTTGCTTCCTAGATCATTCCGCTGTTATGTCTGTGATATATCCATTATTTCCTTTTTTCTATTACCAGAGTCTCACAAAACTTCCTTAGCTGCTCAAAACCTGCTACATGGTGAGGAGGCAAAGAAAATGTTCACATTTCACATGGATGTCAAACTTAATGGCGTAGCCTCAGGGATCAGAGTGATCTGAGTTAAGATCCTATTCTGGTATTCTCTAGCATTAGCAAGACCATGGGCAAATCAGTGAGCTCCTCTCTTTCTCAACACCCTTTCTCTGCAAAACACAAACCCCTGCAGTCCTAACAATCAGCAGATGATTTGCTTTTGGAGGGTTAAATCCCATAATGTGTGTGAAGCACTTAGCCCCGTGCCTGGCCACCTGGTAAAGAGTTCATGGAATGGAAGCTATTACTGTCACTACAAGCGGAGATATAAATGCTAAAATGTCTTCCTAAGAAAGCTGATTCTAAATTATAACATGAACACTTCTACTGCTTTCTCTGGCCATCTCGCTCTTCCTGATCCTTGAGGGCGTCTGTAGAGAAACCTGCTATAAATTGTGTAGGGGTCGAGCGGCTTCTTGGCAATATGTTTTGCAGTGACAAATATTGATTTATTAATAATATAGGCTGTAACCACAGGTAGAAAATAGGACAAAAGGAGAATGGAATGACTACAGTGATCACCTTTCCTGGACAGAGACCCAGAATATTGACCTTGTCATGTAACTCTCCTCGTCATGTTACAGTTTAACAGAATCTTGATAAATAATCAAATTCCCTCCTTCACTTCATAAGTGGGAAACTGAGGTCCCCATGTGAGAGACAGAACCAGGGCTAAATTCTATACAATAGTCTATATATTTGATTATGAAACTTTTCAAAAATCACAAATGCAGAAAGACTAGAATCACAAATTTTTATGCTCATCACCTATCTTCAATAATTATCAACCCATTGCCTCTGTTGAAAAGCCAGATTTCCATCTGAGTCTGGGTTGGGAAGATCCCCTGGACAAAGAAATGGAAACTCACTGCAGTATTCTTGCCTGGGAAATCCCATGGACAGAGGAGCTTGGTGGGCTACAGTCAGTCCATGGGGTCACAAACATTTGGGACAACTTAATGACTAAACATCAACAACAAGACCTTATTTTCTTTGGAATCCTAACTCTATAATTATAGTCACTAAAATCCCCCTGCAATGCAGGAGATGCAGGTTTGACCCCTGGATTGGGAAGATCCCCTGGAGGAGTAAGTGGGAACCCACTTCAGTGTTCTTGCCTGGAAATCCCATGGACAGAGGAGCATGGTGGGCTACAGTCCACGGGGTCACAATGAGTTGGACACGATTGACGCGACTTAGCATGCACACTCAAGCTGGTATGATTTATCCTCCTTCACAGAGCTCTTCAGCAATAGTATCTTACCGAGCAACTCCCGGGCAAAGGACCAGAAAGAGGACATGGCCTGACAGACAAAGGCAGGCTGTCAATAAATGTCTAAACTGTAGAAAATCTGCCCAGGTTATTTTCACAACAGTCTGGAAAACACAGACTTATTATGAAAGGCACTGCTCCTTTAAATTGCTCACTGATCCCACCCAGATCTTGCACCCTGGCCAAGTGCCTAGCCACTCTTGCTTTAATTTAGTCTAAAAAACATGAGTAAAGAATTACAAAAGATCTAAAGGGAAAGACAATTCTTATTTCCCACCGAACAGAACAATATCAAATAGTCAGCTCCATCCTCAGCAATGGTCCTTGCTGTTGGCACTTGCTTAACCAGTCTCTAATTCCTGGTTGATAAACTTTATAAGGTAAGACATGACTGTTTTGTTTTAATCACTCGAAACGAGTTCAGACATCTAAGAACTGTGGAAGACTAAACAGTTTACGTATTTTTTATGTGAAGAAAGCTTATCAGATTTTTTTATCCTTTGTTATTACTTTAATTATATTATCAGGGAAATAATTGTTAAAATGTAGAAAAATGTAAATTTTAAAGCTATTTTAAAATTGATTTTTAATTTATAGCCTACTGTGTAGCATTGTTATACTGTTAATATCTTTTGGGACATCTTTTTCTTAATTTGGACACATTTTTATAACTTAGTAGTCATTGCAGAATGCTTTAGAACATGGTAAGTTTAGCGATTTGGATAAAGTATCCGATCACTTTATCTTCATGGCAAAACAAATGAGATGCAAACATTGTGAATAAAATTAGTAAACTTTGCTGAAAGATAATGTTATTTCCAAAAAGTCATAAAATATAAGTTCTCTTGGATTTATTGATCCTGATATTTACCCCAAATAAATTTCACACAAAAAAGCCAAAACTATGGCATTTGATTAAAGGTAACAGTTGTTTCTGCATTTATGAAATGCAAACTGTAGTAAGCACAGAGGTTTATATTTCCTTTATTTAACTAATGACTCTTTTCCCCTGAAACCTATTTTGCTTGTATATAACATCTAAATGAAAGAAAGGTGGGAAGTATTAAAAACTGAGGCAAAATAAAGCATGACAAAAGGGATCCAAAATGAGTGGGCTCTTAAGATATTAAACTAATAAGAGATTTCAGGATGATAGTAGAACTGAGAAACTAGAGAAAGTGTAAGGGTGTCCTCTGGCTAATATCGGAAAGAAACAGCATGACTTTGGTTTCAGAGAACTAGATAGAAAATGTTAGAACAAATAGTAGTAAAGTATGAGATATTGTGATTATTGCTAACGAATCAGGTGTGTTAGGGAACATTATATATATATAAGGCTTCAGTTATGAATTCATAATTACACGTCAACAAACTGTCTGAGCAAGTGCCTAGTGTAGGGGAAAGATATCTATTTAAAGCCAGCATTTCCGAAGCCCAAAATGAGGCCTGCAAATAAGAGAAATAGTGGTTTTCATCTCAGGATCCTGCATGGGAATCTCCTTCTTTAGGTTTTTGAAGAGCTGTCTTGATCTATAAGCTACAAGCTTGTAAAATCTCTCTTGTTCTCAATGAAATTAAATTTTCAGTCTCTTGTTTCCAGAACTTCTGAGAACTTCTTTAAGTACAAGGGTCAACAAAAGAAAGAAGTCATATGTGATACCAGGGACATGATGTTATACATCTTCCCCCTCTGAAAATTTAACAGCAGCTGCGTTTTGCTACACAGCTTTGAATGTGAAAATGTGAAAGTGTTAGTCGCTCAGTCATGTCTGACTCTGAGATCCCATGGACTGTAGCTCATCAGGCTCCGCTGTCTGTGGGATTCTCCAGGCAAGAATGCAGACGTGGGTAGCCATTCTCTTCTCCAGGTGATCTTCCCGATGCACGGATTGAACCGGGGTCTCCTGCATTGCAGGCAGATTCTTTACCATTTGAGCTGCCAGGGAAGTCCCTTTTAATACCTGCTACTGCCAAGTCACTTCAGTCGTGTCCGACTCTGTGCAACCCCATAAAAGGCAGCCCACCAGGCTCCCCCGTCCCTGGGATTCTCCAGGCAAAAACACTGGAGTGGGTTGCCATTTCCTTCTCCAATGCATGAAAGTGAAAAGTGAAAGTGAAGTCGCTGAGTCGTATCCAACTCTTAGCGACTCCATGGACTGCAGCCTTCCAGGCTCCTCTGTCCATAGGATTTTCCAGGCAAGAGTACTGGAGTGGGGTGCCATTAGTTTTAGTTGTCTCCAAATCTTAGCATACCGGGTCTGAAGAGCAGTTAACATTTAGTCAATTGCATTTGAGGCAAATGCCAAGAGATATGGGGCTTCCCTGGTGGCTCAGACAGTACAGAATCTGCCTGCAATACAGGACACATGATTTTGACCCCTGGGTTAGGAAGATCCCCTGGAGAAGGGAATGTCGACCCACTCCAATATTCTTGCCTGGAGAATTCCATGGGCAGAGGAGCCTGGTGGGCTACAGTCCATGAGGTCACAAAGAGCTGGACATGACTGAGCGACTCAGCACACACAGCACACACACTTGGTCATACTGATACAAAGTCAGCTTAGGAAGCTTCCTGCTAATCGAGGCTATTTGAGAAGCAGACTATGGCATGGAGCTCTCCACTGATTCATCCCCAGTCCGATAGCTTTGCTTCTCACTGGGGCTTCTCCATCTGGCATGTATGAAGAAATCAGTCTCCCATCTCATTCCTTACTGCCTTAGCATGTATTTCTGACTCCCCCCCCCCAACACCCCCACCCCGTTGAGAGTCTGGAAAAAATCATGCTCATGGTTTCCCAGATTATCATTCCCTGAAGGCAAGGTGCCAAAGAAGGAAAGCATGATTCTTTTCCCAGAACTTCTAAAGTCTATACACTTCAAGCTGGCAAGCATTTCCAAACCATGCAAAAGATGGGGTTCAAAATAAGCTTTCTTACTTCCATTCTCAGGTACATTGAGCTAGCCACACGTGAGTCTTCTTTTGCCAGGGAAGTCTGTGGCTTTTAAAGGCATTCGGTACATAGCTGGGCTTACTGAGCACTGAAAATTGCTGAGGATTTAAATACAGGATCATATTTTAATCTACCCAGGAAAATAGTTTTACAGGGCCTTTCAGAGGGGATTGCTTCCTGATTTCAAGTCCTATATCTGTCCACTAGTTCTTCCAGCTAACACTTGGCAAATTTGTTTCCCTTTTTTTTTTTTTTTTCGCTCTTACACTCTTTTGACTGACTGGATATGCAGCTGTAGGACAGCTTGAAACTCCAGCGGAGATGAAGTTAACAAAGTAAATGTAGAAAATGGGGTTCTGTGGAAATAGAAGGGCAATTCAATTTTTGACGACCTCCGAACTCCCTGAAATCGTGCATGTAATATTAAGACTGAAATCGTGGTGGCTCTCTACAACCCTGCAAAAATATTGGCATGGTCGGGAGTTATAATGAAAATGGGTAAAACAACCTTGCAGCAATCTGATACTACCTTGGAGAATGTGGATATGTCAAACAGACCCTGTGATTGAAACACAGTCATCATATAGAGTGGGACTGAAATGTTTTTAAATAGCTCTCCCTATAATAAAGCTGCTCCCCATAATATAATGGGAAATTCAGACTACTTGGATGTAATTCTTTGAATATACAAAAATATTCATTGCTAGAAATTTGGTTGTGTCGCCATGGTTTATTTAGATTAGAAACTTTAAAAATCTCCATGTGGATAATTCTCCATAAATACGAATGAAAAACCCTTTTGTCTTTCCACATGCTAGCTTTCAATTTTACGGGCTTGAAATTAAAAATAGTAAACTCTATATCTTATTAAAGTATTTATAACTGATTTTTTAAATTAAAGGTGCTACACGGCGGATGAATTTTCACCATCTATCATAATGTGGAACAAACATTTTGTCCTCTGTCTCCTGCTTTTGCCAGCTTTTATGAGTCAAGCAATATATGGACAAAGAAAGAAAGGCTCAAAGGCCAATTTACTTGCAAGGAAAAATCTCCAGGGTAAAAAAAATGTTTTATCTTTGTTAGTTTTAGTTTCTTAAAACCCTAATATGAATTTTTCCAAATAGCACTTGGTATAAACACCAAACCACATATTTATGTATATGTGTGATATTCTATTTTGATATGATCATAAGGCACCTTACATACTTACAGAGCATACTTCTATGGGTACTTACAGAGCATACTTGAATGGGCACAACAGAGAATGCCACTCGCATAGATAAAGAAACTGAGCCCCAGAAGGCGAAGTGGCATGCTTGAGGCTGCAGGCAAATTAACTGGCAAGTCACAGAGCTAGGATTCAACCTTCAGTTCTATTAGGTTTCTTTGTCCCTCAGCACTGCTGCAATGCGATGCGTCCAGTCATTTTCTCCCTTGATTTAAAAAATATCAAAAAAAAAAAAAATTTGTACCCAAACAAGATGAGGCCTCACCAATATGTTACACAATCTGATAGTGAGGCAGAGTATTATTTACTTCTAGACAACTTTGCCTAGTGTTTGGTGAATTTTTAACTACCATGTACTTTCTTTTCCTCTCACTTTAAGTAAGTTTTACCCTGGGAAGATGCTCAGAATATATGGTATTTTCTTTGCTTTTGATTTGCATTATTTTAGAAGAGGAAAAGAATTTGAAGACTTGGAAAAAGATTTAGTTATTTACTATGTCAGCCCAATCTCTAAGGTGCCTCTCTTTTTCACCTCCTTCTCCTCTTGGAAATCAGCTATTCAGACCACATGCCTCAGGGCTTTCTTTATGCAAAGCTGTTTTACAAGTGGGGACAAGGACGCTGCCTAACCTATTTCCTCTATTTCAGACTCCATGTGCTTCATAGATCTTGTCTTTATCGTGGACAGCTCTGAAAGTTCCAAAATTTTTCTCTTTGACAAACAAAAAGATTTTGTGGGTAGCTTGAGTGACAAGATATTTCAGTTGACCCCAGTTGGCTCCTTGAAATATGACATCAAATTGGCAGCCCTTCAGTTCAGCAGCTCTGTCCAAATTGATCCACCTTTTTCCTCCTGGAAGGATCTACAGACTTTTAAACAGAGGGTCAAGTCTATGAATTTCATTGGGCAAGGTACTTTCTCTTATTACGCCATTGCCAATGCAACGAGGCTACTTAAGAGAGAAGGGCGTAAGGATGGTGTGAAAGTGGCTGTGCTAATGACTGATGGCATTGACCATCCAAAGAATCCAGATGTTCAAAGTATTTCTGAAGATGCCAGAACTGCAGGAATATTATTTATCACCATTGGACTTTCTACTGTAGTCAACGAAACCAAACTGCGCTTGATATCTGGGGATTTACCCAGTGTACCCATCCTCCTGTTGAATGATTCAACTCTTGTCGACAAAATTCAGGATCGCCTGGTAGGTACCTAATGTGTTGATTTTATATATATTTCTTATTATAATGCTGATAATTTGTTCACAAATTCTGAAAGGATAATAGGTCAAAAAGATGAAAGGGAAAAAAAATCTACCTTTGAAATGGAAAGAAGAATCTTTCTGATGTGTCTCTATATTCTTGACAGTTTGCACCATGTAAACTGGGGAGGTACCAGGCTAATTTTCTGTAAATGCATTCCTAACTTTTCTATCAGCTGATGCTGAAGATTTTGGAAGGATTCACTTCCCGTCATCCATCTGGGACTCCTGTTTGTGCATCGTGGGCTCAGGGAACACTGCTGACTTGCATTTGACTTGTGGTCAAATTGCAATCTGCCATATTTGTCTTAAGTTCTTTTTTTCCTGTTCCACTTGTGTAGATATTTTTTGACCCTTTGTCTTACCATTTGCCATATTATGCTCAAGTGAAGGTCACACACTTCCATTTTGAAAATTTATCTCCTTGCTTCTTAGGTGTTAACAAGGTCATCTAATTTTAAGTCACAATTGGCGGTATCACTGCTTTTCTTTATTGATTGTAAGGACCCTTCCTCGCTGCTAGGGAAAACACAAGCCAAAGCAATCAAAACAAAATTCCTCTTCACCACATTTCTCAAGGAGGAACTCCTGGAGATGAGGCCATTGCTTTGTTAAGAGTCAAAAATTAATTTTCTTAAAAATGCTGATTTAAAAAAAATTCTTGATAGGAGGGCTAGGCTCATGCGTCCTTTAGGTCCTGAGTACTTCATATGGCTCTTTGCTATAGGTTAAAAAAACCTCAGGCCCTCTTTCAGAGATTGTCTTGCTCCTTTTGTCCCTTCTCTCAATTCTTTTTCCCAACATTACTTTGATTTTGTTACTCTCAGGTGCTTTTAGCACGAGAAGCTGAGTTTTTCGTGCCTAAATCACAGTGATTATGTCTTGAGTGCTGTGTATTAGGCATTGCTCTGAGTGCTTTATAGATTTTATTTTATTCAATGTTTACAACAACCTTATGATGTAGGTACTTTTATTATCTCCATTTTATAGTTGAAAATTTAAGGCCAGGCAAAGACCCCAGAGTCTGCGTGCTTGACCCTTTAAAGTTACACTGGGAGAGAAGAGAGTAATTTTTTTTTAAGGTTTTCTCAAGCAAAAATTCCTTGAAACAGTTAAGAAACATCCCTCCTCCAAAATCTACTGCTGTATTTGGCCTTTTGAAACTCGGGCATTAAGGGAAGACGAGGGGGCAGTTCTGCCTAGACCTCGGACTATGGGCTCAGTCCCAGGTACCTGGGGTGAATGCTTACGTGAGCATCTCTTCTGCAGGAAAATGAACGTGCAGGGGGGTCAGGCTAACTGCCTAGCCCTGCTTCCACCTAATTTGAGTCCTCACCACTGAATGGGACAGAAGTTCCCAGCATGTGCAGGAAAGAACCCTGGGGTTGTGATAATGAGTCACCTGCTGCTGCCTGGGGAAGACCCAGGACAGGCAGCTCCTTGTTTGGCCAGCTGTGACAGCTCAGGAGGTTCCTACTCCCTCCAGACATGCCCTGGCTAAGAACTCCTGCCCAGCTGAGAGCGCAGGCTCTTGGCAGTACATCCTAAGCCAAACTGTTTCTGGGGAAACCGAAAAATGACCAAGCATCCTAACGACTCTGCTCTTCCGTAGCATCCTCTGGTTTCGGCTTGTTTGTTCAGATGGAAGCTCTGAGAACAAGCCATTTCTTAGAAGGAGGTGCTGCTTTCCAAACAAATTGCAGGATCCAAACAGCTCATGGGGGTTTTTAAAGAGATATATACTAAGTATCAATGTTTCAAATGGCCACTGTCTAGGAAGCAAAACTGGACTTTTGCTCAGACTATTCGAAAAAGTCCTTACCTAATCTGTTTCTATTACATCTGTAGTTCAATTTTTTAAACTTTTTATTTTGAAATAATCATGAACTTGACTTAAAAAAATGTTACTTATATATTAAGTGCAAAACTTCATCTACTTTAAGTGCAAAATTCCGTGAGTTTTTCTAGATGTATTCGCCCATGAAACCACCAACACAAATAGGATACGGAACGTTTCCATCATCTCTAAAAGTTTCCTTATGCCTCTTTGCAATACATGCATCCCTTGTTCCTGGGGTACTACTGACCTGACTTGTCAACCTAAATTAGTGTCCATCTTCTAGAATCTTATATAAACAAGCTCACATCATGTGTCAGGTTCATACTCCCAGTGTAATGATTCTGAAATTCATCTGGGTGGTTTTTTGTATTGTCAGTTT
The DNA here is from genome assembly GCF_042477335.2 of Ovis canadensis. Taxonomy (NCBI): domain Eukaryota; kingdom Metazoa; phylum Chordata; class Mammalia; order Artiodactyla; family Bovidae; genus Ovis; species Ovis canadensis. Next base: position 30,037,391 of record NC_091248.1, on the reverse strand, counting down.
ATTCTTTCCATTGCAGAGTAGACTTTAGCTGAATTTATGGACAGGAGTATACACAGTGAATAGATTTTGCAGGAGCCCAGACAAATCAAGGAATCACTGCATGTTCCTTGGCGCCTCTATCAGGGAGTACCATGTAAGAACCCCTGAAAACAATGGTTCTAAATTACCCAAGAGAGACCTGATGACTCCAAGAAGAAAATATTCATGTTTCTGTTTTATTATGATTTACAGAACAGTACTGAACCCTAGAGAAACACATTCAAACCAACCTTCTGGATATATTACTTGGTTCTTTAAAACAGCATGAGGGAGTATGTGGATATTAAAAAAATTGTTTATTACCTCTGACATTAAACTTTTTAAAAAGTCTTTATGGGAATAACAGTTGTAACAAATTGGTCTCTTTATTTGGAGAGTACTAAGAAAAACATTAATTTAGTGCATCTTCTCCCTCACAGAGCAAGAAGGGATCAACTTCAGCATTTCTGTATCATCTTTAGAATCCTAGGCTTCACTGATTTATTAGGATGGTCCACTTCCTGGTTTTCCAAGGCCTCCTCTGTTTAGAGCCTTATTTCTGTTCTCCGAGATTTGATAATGGCTCTTCTTCTGCTATATCAAGTTGCAAATATTACTTTTGCCGTGGGATTTGTAATCATTGCCTACTAAGTTCTGTATTCTCACCCCACTTGCTGTCATGCTGGTAACTTTGGCAGCTTCCTCACATTTCCTCTGTTCCCTTCTGAGAGCATTGACCTCATGGTCACTCACAAAATTGGCAATTCCAGTCTAGATTTCTTTTTCCCCACGTATCTACCATCATAAAACTCTGACTCTGTTAGTAAAATGCCCCTCCTTCTTGCTCGGATGAGGTCCTTTCTCTATTTATACTATTTCATTTAAAGCACAGTATCCACCTAGACTTTCACTGAACACGCCCTTCCCTCTGGCTTTGACCACGTTTTCCCAACTGTTCTCCACATGGCCTGCCTCTCTGCTTAAGCAAAATGCCTTACTACTCTCCAAGCCTCCAGCTCTGTCCACTTTTTAAAAATGTCCCTCCTCAGTGCTTCCTTTGTCTGATTGCCCACATTGGTCTTTATGCCTTTTATCCTTATCAACTTTGACATATAGAACAACATTCCACTAATGAGTTGGTCCTTTGCATTCCTTTATTCAAAATCATCCAGAAGGCCAACCATTTCCAAACAACCATCCTATTCCTCTTTCTCTGCCCGCCAAGTCTAGGCTCTCCTTCCCACGCAGCTTGCTGTGCGGTATTCTCTATCACTGGGATTTATGGACTACAAGTGTCCTTAGGCAATGCAGCTTTGTTCTTGCTTGAAACAGTCTTATTTATTGTGCGGTTTGGATCCATTTTTGTTTCCACGGAAATATAAATTCAAGCAAACAGAAAAGCCAGTGGGTTCCAAAAATAATTCGTTGCATTGTTATGGCTTTTAAGGCTCATGGCACATACATTTAAAGGTAATGTGGCAAAACAGAAATTGAATTTTCAAAGGAAAAGCTAAAAAAGTGTAAAATTACACATCTGCCGCACTAACGGCTAAATTCATGAGTTGAAAATCTATAAGGACATTGCTTAGTATAAAAAGGTGATAAAGGGACACAACTTTGAATTTTTCTTTATTTCAGTAGCTATTTTACAATCTGACTGGAATTATTACTTGCTTTACTGCCTCTCTTTCAGAATTCTTTTCCTTCTCTTCCTCTCAGAGAAAACCAAGTTTCTGGTGTATATTTTCAATATTTTCACAATTTGGATCCTGTTCTAGGCATTCATCTTCAACCAACTTTTTAGGAAATTTATCTATTAAAATATATAAATTCAATACATTGATTTTCCATTATTGATGGATATTTTACTTCAAAATTTTCACTATTAAAAAACAATGAGTGCTGAACTATATAAGAATTTCTCTAGGGTGTGTCTGGAAAGTATGTCAGGATCACAGGTGGAAGCCAGGACTTGTCCTGGGCAGCCTAGAGATAAAGTATATAAATTTCAACTTTCTAGGCACAGCCAAATATTCTGGAGAGGGTAATGCTGTTTTACACTAAAATTGTCAGTTTAGCTGAGTTTCCATTGTCCACATCACCTACTAGTTCTGAAAGACACAAGTATCCCATCTGCTTTCAGCCTGGGTTTACTTTGCCTAGTAATTTAAAATCACTGGGGTAGGGCAAGAGAACAACAGCATAGTTGAGATGCTGATTTTGGTAGATACGGAATGTGGCCAGAGTTGGACCGCTCCCGAGACCACGGGGTCAAGCGTCTTAGTTTTATAGGCATGGAAAATGAACTGCAGGGATTATATGACTTGCCCACGGTCAGGGGCCTAGACAATGGTGGAAACAGGATGAAAATCCTAGATGACACTTAATTCCTAGTCTAAATTTTTCTCTGATTAAATCACCAGAACTACTTAAAGCATGTTGCTATATCTTCTCTAAACAATTCATCTGTATCAAAACAAACATAGAGTAAAAACAAAACTAAAAGGATGCAGAGTCTTCTGTAAAGGTACAGCTCTGACTTATCTTTAGCTTCCTCATTACATTCTTTATTTTTAACAACTTACAACAAATATTGTAATGCTTTTTGCTTCCATTTTCTATTTTATCATGTGTGATCTACCCCTCAGATTCAGGCATAAGGCGTTAATTTGACACATAAATTCTACCTTCAGAGAGTAATAATTCTATCTGCAAACATAGCTTGTGTCCACTGACTCAGACATGAACTTCAGTATACTTTTCGGGTAATAATACCCCGCTGAACTGGAGTGGAGTAGTGAGGCCTAAAGGTCTGACAAAAACCATGTTGCGAATTTCTCTAAACTTATGAATTGAAAGCAGTTTTGAAAAATATTCTGGCTAATTCATCTCTGTGTGGTTAAGTAGGAAATAGTGCTGAGCTTGGTCAGGTAGCTCAGCCCAAGAGTGTGACCTTGGGCAAGTCACAGCACTGTGTCTCAAATTTCTTTATGACAGAAGGAGCCACTGGACCACACTGACTTCTAAGGCTCATTAATAGTTCATGAAGTTATCACCCTAAAATTAATGTTCTAATGCTAAACAAGGAATGCACATCTGTATAGGGATAAAATAGCTTCCCTGATAGCTCAGATGGTAAAGAATCCACCTGCAATGCAGGACAACCCCATTCAACTCCTGGGTCGGGAAGATCCCTGGAGAAGGGATAGGCTACACACTCCAGTATTCTCAGTCTTCCCTCGTGGCTTAGATGTTAAAGAATCTGATCCGCTTGCAATGCGGGAGACCTGGATTCGATCCCTGGGTTGGGAAGATCCCCTGGAGGAGGGCATGGCAACCTACTCCAGTATTCTTACCTGGAGAAACCCCATGTACAGAGGAGCCTGGTGGGCTACAGTCCTTGGGGGTTGTAAAGAGTTGGACACGACTAAACGACTAAGCATAGCACAGCACATAGGGATAGAAAAATAGAGAAGAGAAAATACACAATTACATGCTGCTGCTGCTGCTGCTAAGTCGATCAGTTGTGTCCAACTCTGTGCAACCCCATAGACGACAGCCCACCAGGCTCCGCCGTCCCTGGGATTCTCCAGGCAAGAACATTGGAGTGGGTTGCCATTTCTTTCTCCAATGCATGAAAATCAAAAGTGAAAGTGAGGTCGCTCAGTCGTGTCCGACTCTTCGCGACCCCATGGACTGTAGCCTACCAGGCTTTTCCGTCGATGGGATATTCCAGGCAAGAGTACTGGAGTGGGATGCCATTGCCTTCTCCAACACAATTACATAAGTCTTTGTAAATAAAAGAAAGAAAATTCTCATTATGGCTGATTGAGCTTGTAGCCAAACTATGGAGATTTTAGAGCTGATAAAAAGGAACAAGAGAGAAAACATGGGATGCAATAGGATGAAGTTTCCAGAAAAAAATATTTTTAATGTTAGTATCTTTCATGTCTTCTATTAGTATATGGCTCAGAGTGCTCCTTGGGTGGTTGGCTGGGACTTTACTGCTTTTATAAGATTAAAAAGGCTCACTTGCTATTCTTCTTGGAAATTGCATATCCCATTGGGAATAATTAAGGCTAATAAGAAGCTGGAAGCAGAATCATGAATTGAGTTAATGTTTCATTCTTTTTTCCCTCCTAGGATATCTTATTTGAAAAGAAGGTAAGCACCACATGCTTTGATTACTATGAATTACTCTAAAACGCTCACATAATCAAATCAGCATTATCATTCACATTAGAAGGTAAGGTGTGACTAAATAAAAACCCTTACTTTTAAAAAATGAGCTGCTCTATTTTGAGGCAGCCACTTAATTTCTTTTATGTTGCCATATCCATTGCAGGTTGGAAATTTTAGAAAAAGTAGGAAATATTTAAATGATTTTAGAGAGTGGTTTTAGGAATCAGTGATAATGCACATGAAACAGTTTTGCTTCCTTTGATATTGCTTCCTTCATCCTAACTGGGTCTCAATACCCACTGCTTATGTGGGTCCTCCACTCTAGTATGCCTTGAGTTGGCCAGGATGAAGTAGTGTTCCTGGCTAATGGACAGGGCTCAGAGTCACCCCTGCTGCCTGATGACTGACTAAGCTCATTCTCCTCCCTGATGGTGCCCACCAGATCAATTGGTGAAGGAAGCTGGCCAATATTGGTTGGACAGTACTCAGCACAATTGATGACCATCAGCTTGCTGAGGACTGCTGTACTGGACGTATGTTTCTGGGTAGAGGGTTTAGAACATCTGAACTTCGTTCAAGAAATTGCTTCTTTAACATGAGGACACTTATAAGTAGTATCACATAAAATACTTCGGAGCCAACCAAAGCTTGTAGAGAACCATGCTTCACTGAATCATACATGGTCAGATACATCACTATTTTATGTGCCATTTAGAGAGATTTTTAAAAAGCTCTCTGCCACTTAAAATATGATACAGTGCCTTCTTGTGAGTCACAACTTTTAATTTTGTACTTGAGGCAAGAGTCCTTTTAGATGTACTTAGATATAGATTTTTAAATCCGGTATCACTTTTGCGCATACTTAAGAGAGAAAATATAAGCAAACAAAATTGGTTATTTCTGCAACTTCTTTGCATTCAAAGTCGAAATCTTCTGAATCACTTTCTGTCTCAGAGTCATTGCTGCCCTGGCTTTTGCACAAAATACCAGCCCCTGTGCCACACAAAGTATAGATGACACAGCATTTCTTCAAGTGCTCTGGTTGTGCCTTTGGAGTTTTCTTCCATCTCATTCTGGAAGAGTGGGAGGGCATGTGCAGAAAACACCCGTTTCATCCTGGTCAAGCCTGACTCATAGAATACTTCTTCTGATTTCAAAGATGTGAAAATAAGAAAAAAGATGCATTTCAGAATTGATAAACTATGGTTTAAATAAAAAAATTTCCTTTGTTGAGTAAAGCAGTATTTAATATTTGTATATTATTGAACCTGGATGTGTTATATAGAAGAAAAACAGCAGAAATTCCAAGTCCACCGAAAATGTTTGTTTTCTCGTTTTAACTGACAAGTAGATGTTATATTAATACATCCATTTTTAATGGAGGTCTATTTTATTTAACCATGCCAACATTTAATACTTTATTAGCTGGCTCATCCTAGCTCAGAGTTTTCTTAGAAGAATTTAACAGAGAGAGCAAAAGCTCCATAAATTTTCAAGGTAAAGTTTCTTCAAGGGAGTGCTCCATTTCGTTATATGTTGAATGAGATTTAATATGCTGTATTTCACTGTGTGTTAACGTTGTGTTTCATTGTTGATTTAGTGTGAACGCAAGATTTGTGAATGTGAGAAGGGGGATCCCGGCGATCCAGGGCCTCCTGTGAGTATATTTCTGCTTTGAACTTAGGGTCAGCTCAGGAAGTCCTAGCCATGATACTCTATCCTGAAAACACTGGGCTACTTTGTGCTGTTGAAAAGCAAATTGCAGCAAAAACGGAAATGTTGTGTCTTTCTATTATTCCTAAAGGGATACATTCTGTCCTAAGAAATAAGCTTGGGATTTTACTGACCTGAACTGAGGGCAGATTTGCCTTAAAATCAGATGCTCTTCCCACAAAGGATATTTCAGCATCTCTTCTGATGCGACAATTTGAGCCAGAGTTTCTCAATACTGAAGCGAAAATATAGAGAAAGGGTTCATATAGGTCCTCAGTGAGCTAGGCAAAGCTTCATCCTACTTCTAACTACAAACAAGTGACTGCTCCAGAAGTTAACTGTGTCTTCACAGTTAACCAAGTACAACCCCAAAAATGCCTAGTGGGGAGGAAGCTTGTTAGGGAGCTCTAGATGTTAGTGAATTGTGTGAAATGGAAGACACCACTTGGCAACTGGAGATAAATGGCAGGATTTGCTAACATGGCTCAGTACTTGAAATGATAATCCCCAAAGACATGCGCGCTTCCTTTATATTCTGCCCTAATACCTGGTAGGTGCCATGTCTATTCTGGGTAGGTGTTGGAAATGACATCACAATGACTGGAGATGCTAGATATTCCTCTAATACACGCTTTTAGACACGAGAGTGAAAAAGTTGGCTTAAAGCTCAACATTCAGAAAACGAAGATCATGGCATCTGGTCCCATCACTTCATGGGAAATAGATGGGGAAACAGTGGAAACAGTGTCCGACTTTGTTTTTTTGGGCTCCAAAATCGCTGCAGATGGTGACTGCAGCCATGAAATTAAAAGACACTTACTCCTTGGAAGGAAAGTTATGACCAACCTAGATAGCATATTCAAAAGCAGAGACATTACTTTGCCGACTAAGGTCCGTCTAGTCAAGGCTATGGTTTTTCCTGTGGTCATGTATGGATGTGAGAGTTGGACTCTGAAGAAGGCTGAGTGCCGAAAAATTGATGCGTTTGAACTGTGATGTTGGAGAAGACTCTTGAGGGTCCCTTGGACTGCAAGGAGATCCAACCAGTCCATTCTGAAGATCAACCCTGGGATTTCTTTGGAAGGAATGATGCTGAAGCTGAAGCTCCAGTACTTTGGCCACCTCATGCGAAGTGTTGACTCATTGGAAAAGACTCTGATGCTGGGAGGGATTGGGGGCAGGAGGAGAAGGGGACGACCGAGGATGAGATGGCTGGATGGCATCACGGACTCAATGGACGTGAGTCTGAGTGAACTCCGGGAGATGGTGATGGACAGGGAGGCCTGGTGTGCTGCGATTCATGGGGTCGCGAAGAGTCGGACACGACTGAGCGACGGAACTGAACTGATGATGTTCTTTCAGTTTTTCATTTTCTTCTGTGATTTCAAACCTTAGCGGTCAAGAGCCCAGAGGAGACATTTCACAAAAATGCATGAATAATGGTTTTGAACTGATGCTTGCATTTGGGGGCAAGGACGGAAATGTGCACAGCGAATTTCTTAGACTCGGACACATTTTCTTCTGAGTCTTGGGTCTAAAACCTATATGTTTTCAAATCATTCTACCAATCAAGGCATCAGAAAGAGAGAATGTTTGTCTTAATTTTTTTCTTCAAAATACACACTAGATACATCACATGAAAATGTGGCAGTCAGTAGAATCTGATTTTGGTCAGAGTAGAGGTTTAACTTCTTCCTATGCAGTCTTAGTTTATACTTGTTACACCAAGAAATGGGCAGGAAACGTTTGCTTGGGATATTCAATCATGTTTTAGAATAAACAGAAAACTTACGATTGCTAAGCTAATCTGACAATTTCAGTCACTCAATATTGTTAGAAGAGATTACTGTACCATGTTTTTATAGGGATAGCCATATGTGTACATGTGTGCATAGTCACTCAGCTGTGTCTGACTCTTTGGAACCCTCTAGACTGTGGCCTGTCAGTCCACAGTCATAGAACTATGTCATTTGGCATTTATTGAGTGTTCCCAAAACCGGTTCACAGAAGAGTGAGATTTTTGGTGATTTGAGAACAGGAAAATAAAATGCCTTTCTGGAACAAATCTGAAGAACTCTCTTATCCTATCTTTTGAAACTCTCTCATGGATATCAGGGAGAGAGAGACATTATCTTTTTTTGAGCAAATCTAGAGAATCTGCCTATTCGAGACTGCCATCTTCCTGGTGTGTAGTAAGGGAAAGCAGAGTTGAATCTTTGCTTGGTAGGCAACGTTTTGTTTTTATAATCTTCTCTCATTTTATGGGATGAACCTGATAAGAAATCACTGTAAGGTGTAGGAAACGAATAGAATGGCTGTTCCATATAATCTTTTTCCCCTTTGCCTTCAGGGTACACATGGAAACCCAGGTATCAAAGGTGAGCGAGGACCAAAAGGAAACACGGTAAATGACTAAACAGCTTTTCTTTAAAGCAATGTACTCCTTCTAGTTCTACTTAAAGAACAAAAATTAAGAAAACAAAGCATTGTACTTTATGCCAATGCCAAAAAAAATCTGATGATTCCTGTGAAGAATACAGGCTGTTTGCCTCCTGCATTATCTGTCTGGCTTGTATAAGCTTATATTTACAAATTCAGAGAAGCATATGGCCATTTCAGTCAATAGATTCAGGAAACCTAGGGAGCTGAATAAAGAGAAACTCATTCTTAAATAATGGTGGCCTAAACTGAGTACTACAACGTTTCATGAATCATTAATACATATTCCAAAACACACTGTGGTTGGCACTTGAGTTTTAAGAATTAAAACTCCTTTATGAATTCCTTAATTCTTTTCTTTGTGTGCCATCCAAAAAAGCAAATCTTTGATTTAAAAAATTATATCAAATTATATATCCCAGGAGACAGATTAACAAGTGTAATCATGTGAAAATTTAAAGAAAAATTGTATTCAATGAAAAACAATAATTAAAATAAAGAGGAAGACATATATGGAAATGTTTATGTAAAATACAATGGACATTGAGGTAATTGCTATAACGCATCCGTCTGATGTCCTAAGTCACTTCAGGTGTGTCTGACTCTTTGTGACCCTATGAACTGTAGCCTACCAGGCTCCTCTGTTCATGGGATTCTCCAGGCAAGAATACTGGAGTGGGTTGCCATTTCCTTCTCTAGGGGATCTTCCTGACCCAGGAATTGAACCCGTGTCTCTTAGTCTCCTGCACTGGCAGGAGGATTCTTTACCACAAGCACCACCTGGGAAGCCCTGCCATAATGCATAACAACTTTATAAAAATAGGTGAGAAATGAATAATTAAATGGTCAAAAGACACAAACAGTTTTCAAGAGAGGAAAAAACTCCAGTGAATAAAGAAATAGAAAAATGTCTAATTTCACTGGATAATGGATGAAATTTAAAGACTGACAATGAGGTGCCCTTTAATACTAATTATTCACATTTTAGAAACTTTGGACTCCAAGGCTCTGGGGCATTTTGGAGGGGGCGGTGGAGGGAAGTTCACATAGTTCATATCTAGTTCACACTGTTTTTTCTGTATTCTAAATTTTAAAAAGTTTCTTAAAGTAACTAACATAGCAATATTAAAACAATAATAACTAGCAATATGGTGGTGAAACTACTTTCTTTTTCATTGCAAGGGTAACTTGGCACAAACACAAACATTTTGGGAAGCAATTAGGCACTACATAAGAAGCATTCAAATATTCAAATTTTTAATCCCAATAACTCCATTCCTGAGAATAGGTTTAGGGAGTTAATGAAAAATATAAGTTAGAAGCATGAAAGCATTTTGCAAATTGCCTGCTTGCCAAAGAGAGGGAACGTAAAGTATTCTTGGGTGGCTTTACAACACACACAAAGTCACACTCACACCCCTACACTCACCCACTTTCTACGGATCTGAACTAATGCCATCACGTCTTCTTTTTGCTTTGTTAAATACCTGTTGTAAGTCTTTGTGACCATTTCATTTATTTGGCTTGTAATTGTGTGCCACATAATATATTTTCCTAAGTCTTGCTGAAATCAAGCAATCACTCTTAAGGACATTTTGGAAAACATTCCAAAGCCCCTTGGAGAAAAGCCAGAGTGGCTGGCTCTAAGAGAGGCCACAATGGTCTATTTGAGAACAACGGCTGCGTTGTTAAACTAGCACGCGAGTCTCAGCCTGAGCTGTGAAAACATACCTGTATTCTGCACCCTATACATCTGGCTTCACTTCAAAGGGCAAAGGCTATCTGAACTGCTGGCTTCTTCCTTAGACTGCATGGTGAGAATGTCAGTCAGTGGTCAAGGTCAAAGATACTTTTCCCATCGGGTTGACCTATTAATCTGGGAATTCTGAGGAGTGCATTTTATTGAGCAATCACTTGCTCTGCAGGGCTGTGGAATTTTGACTGAATTTTTTCTTGTCACAGGGTGATGCTCAAAAAGGGGAACCTGGAGAAAGGGGCCCAGGGGTATGTACTTGACTGAAATGCCTTCCTAAGAAAGTAATCCCAGGATGCTAAGATTCGGTAATGGATCATTTTGACCCCTGCAGTGCAAGTGCAAAAATGATTTATGTCTACCTGTGCTCTGGACGGCTCAGACAGGCAATCAGACAGATTATGATCTCAGAAGCTGAAATGTGAGGAGAAAATACTCTGTCCAAAAGGAGTGAGGACGGGACAGAGTGCTCCACCACATGACGCCCCTTGATGCTCAAGCTGAGATTTGTGAAAGGCTCAAATGAGAAAAATATTTTGCTCTGCTTCTTGTGCTTTTTATAAAAAATAAAAAGATTAATTTAAAGATCTGGGGAGCCTAAGAATGACATCATCTCAACTATAGTTTTGTAAATCCAATTCTACAGGCAAAAGAAGAGATCATTCTGGTTGATTTACCATACGTAAAATTAGATGATGTCAGAGACTGAACGACTGAGAAATAATTGCAATACATTTCTTCTTTTGCATTTTCCTGGAGAACTGCAGTGGTGTAGCAAATAGCAGAGAGGTATACAGGAACTTAAAAGGAAGCTGTATTATGTTTCTCTCTCAGCTTATCCCCTTGGATGAAAAAGCCCAGGACTCAGACCCAGAGGCTTAAAAAACACTTCTCTTGGCGTTTGTAATCAATGTCATGGAAAATCTGATAGAAAGCTTGATAAGCTCAATGGAAATTCCTTCAGAAATTTGTGTTATTCATTCAGGAAAGACTTCATTTTAGGTATGTTCTATGTATAAAGCATACTGTTAGTGAAAATAAAATTAAGACAAAGTACTTATTTTCAGGAACATCCATTATCTCAGAGGAGAGCTAAAACAGCTACAATATGAGGCAGAATGTCAAAACAGTATAAAAATTTCATGCATCAAATATTATGTATAAAGGGCATTCAGAGAAGACTAGAGCTGTCAGAGTGGGTTCTATGGGATGAGCCCTCACGAGTGAAGAGTGAAGGGGCAGGTCAGATCAAGACGGACTGGAAGGTGGAGGGGCAGGCATTGCGGCTGGAGAGCGCTGTGAGCAGCAACCAGGGGGAGGACAGAGAGTGAGGAATCGTGAAATGGGGCCTCAGGAGGAGTGCTGGCAGACACAGCCTGAGGGGCAGAGTGGCTGGCCCCTGATGCCTGGAAGGCTGGGCTTTGCTGGGTGATGGACTCCCCTTGAGATTTTAGATGAGGCGCATGGCCCCAGAGCTGTGGTTTTGGATTAATTGGGCCTGGCTCTGAAAGCAAAACCGAAGTGGGGATAAGCAGAGAGTGTACTTTGAAGAGGTCTGTTGCTACAGGCTGCATGAGAAGTAACAGGGACATTAATTGGCCAGAGCTGCTCTGGCCAGTGTGAGCCTCTGGCCACGTCTGCTCAACCGGCGGGCAGGACGGGCAGGCCGGAGGGGCGGCGTGCTGGCGGAACGGACTGCACACTGGATTTTGATGAAGTGAAATGAAGTGAAGTTGCTCAGTTGTGTCCAACTCTTTGCAACCCCATGGACTGCAGATGACTCAGTATCAAAAAAAAAAAGAAAATATCTCACTGATAATTTTTTAATATTGATCATGTGTTAAAATGACAGAATTTTGACCTGTTAGGAGACATAAAACATGTCATTAAAAATTAATTTCACCTGTTATTCTTACATTTTTTAAGTGCCTATGAAGGAATTGAAAATGACATATGTGGCTCACGTTATATTGGACAGAACTGAGCTACGGTGATGACAAAACAGAAAGGAGGGGAACACTGTGAGAACCACAAAGGTGCAGAAATGCAGGGATGTGGTGACTCACTCTGCCTCAGCTGGTCAGCACGATTTACTGAGCACTTGCTATGTGCTGGGCCCTATATTGTGTGCCGGGGAAATGGAGGTGAGCAAGGTAGAGAGACCATGTTTCACGAAGTGTTCACGCAGCAGGAGGCAATCAGTAGGTGAATCAGTGAATAAGAATTCCAGTCAGTGAGAAGGTTCCGTTCAGTCACTTAGTCACGTCTGACTCTTTGTGACCACATGGACTGCAGCACACCAGGCCTCCCTGTCCATCACCAACTCCTGCAGCGTGCTCAAACTCATGTCCATTGAGTTGGTGATGAAAATACAAAACAAGGTCACATGGGCTCCTAGGCAGAAAGAGCAGTAGGTACAAAGGCACCAAGGCGGAAGAAGCTTGATGGGCCCAGGAAATGGGAAGAGAGCCAGAGCTTGAGGAAGAGTGGGGGTAGGAGATGAGGCTGGGAGGTAGGCAGGGGCTGGATCGCATGGGCCTTGATTTGTAACTAAGGGCCCTGGGACCTACATGCAGGTCCCGTGGTGGAGACTCTGTGCTTCCATTGCATGAGGCATGCGTTCAATCCCTGGCCAAGAAAAGTTCCTGTGGTGTGGCCAAAAAAAAAAAAAACAACATTGATTATACACATAGGTGTAATTACCAAAAAACAAGAAGCTCTGTATGAAACCAAGTGCCCTGGAAGCTGTTGGAGAATTTTAATTCGTTGGATTAAAAGAATGGAAGGGGTAAGTAGAGAGAAAAGATGATTATAAACTTTTGATTTCTGTATGATTTGAAATATGATGGTACCGTTAATAGAAATAGGAAAGTCAGAAACAAATTTTGCAGAGACCAATGAGCACAGTGTTGACTGTCTTAAATTTGAGTATTTTAAAACTAGTAAGTAAAACCAGAGATCTCAGGGAAAAAACTAAAAAGAAAACAAACAAACAAAAAAGCAAGAAAATAAAACAGGAAAAAAATTATGCTATAAAAAATAACATTCCTTTATTTTTGTAAACTGTATTGGCTCCTTCCTAAATAAAATCTCACATCTCTGAACATAAAATAATGACAGGATTTTAAATATGATGGTGGGTTACAGGGAATGCAGATCACCCAAGATTCCTGAGATAGGAAGTCCAGCTTTTTTTTTAGTGCTGAAAACATGAATTGTTTTTATAAAGAACACCAGTTTACCTATGGCCTTCAACTTTAAGCACTATACTAAACCTTAAACCATTCACGTGGATAAGTGTTTCCAACATGGATTAAATTGTACCGTAACATTTCCTTCTTTTCACTAGTTTCACTCTTCAATTTCTCAGTGACTGCACATTTGGAGAGAAGTGTTATTTGTTTCCTAAAGTTTTCCTTTTTATCTTTTGTAAAAAAAGTCCTACACAACAAAATTTTGTACTCTGATTCACACGTAACTACACTCACTTCTTGTTTATTCCACTGGTTTCTCCAGCTCACTTAGAAATATATCTTACAATTCTATTTTTACACTTGGAAACTATAGTTGTGTGAAAAAGACACTCGATCCAGTTAAAGACTTGGTGTTGCTTAAAGCTGGTAATTTCCCAATCAGGTTAAAATTCAGTATCGTGCTACTTAAAGGACTGTGGGCAGTGACACAAGGGAGAAGGCTGTGCAGCGTTCCCAAGAGTGACACACAAGAGCTGCAGAATCGCCGGCCCCTTATTTAGCGTGGGATAAAATATAGTAACTTAAAGGTCACTGTCTTACCAGGGTTGACAAAGGAACCATTCATTTCCTTGATGCTCTATATTCGAGACCGAATTTGAAAGGAGGACCTGAATGGATATAAGTATTTACGGGCATTTTAAAGGTCATTCTCTCAGCTCGTTTTCAAAGCCACTTTCTCTAACAGTCTCCATGGAACATCCTCAGCTGTGAGAGTTCATAGTTTAAAAGTCAATATAACAATTTTGAAAGGAGTGTTATAGGTTGTCACTGCTACAGTGAGTTTCAGTGTATATAGTCTCTCCTTTAGCTTTGGGCCAAAGGGTAAGAAATTGGGTTTGAAAAAAAAATATGTGGAACTAAGAATAGAATATAATAAAGGGAACATGGGTTCTTTTCTTCCCTCTACTATATGCACATTCTCTAAGAGCAAAGATAAGTGAACGAGCTTATCTTTACATGGTCTTACTTTCCAAGACTGTACAAATGTGCTTTGTTATACTTTGTAAATGAAAAACATCAGATACTTCCTCCAACTATGCCTTCTAATATCGTATTCTACTTTTCTTTTTTAATTAGGGAATCCCTGGGTACAAGGGTGAGAAGGTAAGTTGGTAACAACACATAGAATTTTATAAAGAAAAATAGAAATGTAACTATTTATATACTCATGTATATGTGTTAGTCATTTAGTCATGTTGGACTCTTTGTAACTCCATGAACTGTAGCCCACCAGGCTCCTCCATCCATGGGATTCTCCAGGCAAGAATACTGGAGTGGGTTGCCATTTCCTTCTCCAGGGGATCTTCCAAACCCAGGGAGTGAACCCAGGACTCCTGTATTGCAGGCAGATACTGTCTGTGCTACTAGGGAAGCCCGTTTATATACTTAATAAAAGTTATTTTACCTTATTTTTGGAAGTCTGGATTCTCAAATTCCTAAGTACATTTTAAACTGTTAACATAAAATAATAATAGAACTTAAGATATGGGTATGTGCTATAAAGAATAGAAGGTGACCCAAGATTCCTGAGATCAGAATTTAGTCCTGCAAATATGAATTGTTTTTAATACAGAATCCTGACTTTTATAGCCATGCATCACAAGGATCCAGCCCAAAAGTTTCTATATACAAAAGAATACAGCAATACTGCAATTAGGCTAGTCCCCTGGCACTTAGCTTCCCATGAAATGTAGACATAAGACCGTCTACTGGGGGAAAGAGGATGGGTCATCCTGCTTAAGCAGTAAAGAACTACTTATTTCATTTAGTCAATCATCTAGGTAGAACTTACAGGAGAAGTGAATTTGACAAACAAAGGTTATGAGTTGTTATTTTATGATTATTTGAAAATTACAAATTATGACATCAAACTGATTCAAAAGAAATAATGCGTTAGACTGGAGTTCAGGAATCTTTGAGAGTGTTCAGTTGTTCATTCCTAAGTTTATGCTGCTATTATTATCTGCTCTCTATGGTCAGATAAGCTATTTAAAATCAGAACATGTCGCTATCATTCATTCTGTCCTAAAACCCTCAGACCTGGGCAAGTGAAAGTGTTAGTTGCTCAGTCGTGTCTGACTCTCTACGACCCCATGACTATTGCCCAGCAGGCTCCTTTGTTCAAGGAATTCTCCAGGCAAGGATACTAGAGTGGGTAGCCAGGGGATGTTCTGTAGCCAGGGGATCTTGCCGATCCAAGGATTGAACCTGGGTTGCCCACATTGCAGGTAGGTTCTTGACCATCTGAGTCACCAGGGAAGTCCAAGGCTTGCGTTACAGGGTCCTGTTCTGGGTCCCCTCCGACCTCCTCACTCATGATGGAGCCAGGAGTCTGCAGGGTGAGAGGCCCATGGCCCCTTCTCCCCGATCATCCTTTGGGTACTAACACCCTAGAAGCCCCTGCCAAATGGCCTGAGCCCGCGTCAAAGGCTCACACAAACCTCTTTCCCATGTCCATCGTCTTCCTAGCCCTGAGGGAAACCAAATGGAAGCTTTGCTGGGGCAGGAGGGGCCATGGAGGGGGCTTTGTTATGCTGCTTGGGGCACCTTCACAGACACACACCCATAGCTTCTTTTGCTGTGGAAGGAGCTGGAGATGGGAAGTGAGGTGGGAGCTGGGCTGTAGGTCGGTTGCAAAGGTCCGCCACAGGACCTCTGAGGAATTCCAAAACTCCTTTAACTTTTTACTCCTTTTGTAGGTTCATTTGTCAAGAAAGGAAGTTAGAACAGTACTAGTTTATTAGCTTGACTTGTAACTTTCAGCTACTTAGATATATGGTATGTGGGCCTCTGCTTGCACTCTTGCCCCAGGGCTCTTGTAAACATTAGAGTTAAACCTACATACAAACAAATAAATATATTCCTAAACTGGAAATGTTAGGTCTTAAAGGGGAAAAGTGCAAGAAATGCCATGATTCTGTACTTGGCCATAAGAACATGGACAACTCAATATCTTAGAATGTCTGTTTTTTCATCTGTATAGAACTGGATCAATGCAGGCCTCCTTAATTTATCAGGCTTTCTCCATGGTTCAGTGGTAAAAAAAAAATCCACCTGCCAATGCAGGGGATGTGGGTTCAATTCCTGAGTCAGGAAGAACTCCTGGAGAAGGACATGGCAAGCCGCTCCACTATTATTGCCTGGGAAATCCCATGGACAGAGGAGTCTGGTAGGCTACAGTCCATGGGGTCTCAAAAGAGTCAGTCATGGGTTATGACTAAACAAACAATTTACAGGGTGGTTGGAAAGTGAGATAGAATAATGGATGTGAAAATGTACTGTAAATTATTAGCTGGTCTATAAATATATGGTTCTATTATAAAGAGACAGGGAACAGATGAAAGTATGGGAAAGTTAAGAAAGTTTCATGATTGTAAATAATTGTGCTAAATGGGCTTCCCTGGTGGCTCAGATGATAAAGAACCTGTCTGCCAATGCAGGAGGTGCAAGAAATGTGGGTTGGATACCTGGGTTGGGAAGAGCCCCTGCAAGAGGAACTGGCAACCCACTCCAGTATTCTCGCCTGGAGAATCCCAAGGACAGAGGAACCTGGCAGGTGACAGTTCATGGGGTCAGAAAGAGTCAGATATGACTGAGTGAGCAACACTATCTAAATTGTCCCAAATACATAGAGCCGAAGAAAATTCTCCATGGTGCCATTTTGATTTATACAATATGTTAATTATCAACACCAGGAAACTCTCTGTATATATATATTTAAGAGATTCACTTAAACTTCTGGAGAATAATAAGTTTACTGGAGGGGCCCTTGTTTGGAAAACACAAGATATCAGAGTGAAAGGACCCTGAACTATCCACATTCAAGCCAGAATTTCACCAGAAGTGGCATCAGAAATTGGAGGCTGGGAACAGAGCTAATCTGTTCAGAGTTTTCTGAAGTGCTTGCTCTCAGGAACTTTGTAACTGTGACCATTCCACAGGGATTACTGAGCCCACCAAAGAAGAAAATGCCTTTGCAGAGGCAAATAACACGAGTACAGCATTTTCATTGACGGCAATCACCCTCAAACCAATGCTGCCTCTCAGGACCCTATAGCTAACAAATCTGTCTGGACAAATGGAAAGTGAGTTTTTAGCCAAAAGAATTTGGAGCATATTTACAGTACTTTTCTGTTTTATATTTTGGTGGTTGGCTCATTTTATTTCCACTCATATTTATTTCCATTCATTTTACTCCACAACAATAAATTAATTGCTTTCTAATTGATTCTTCAAGAGTGATTTTCCATTTGCATTGAGAAATAAAGGTTCAGCTTGTTTTCAGGGAAAGCTCAGTTTTTCCTGGGTCAGGCTGACTCACAATATGATGGGGAGGGAGGACAGATTGCTTCTGAATAGAGGCATAGTTGGATCTAAAAATTGTACCTCCCTCTTGCCTGCTGCAGATGCCAGCAATATCCTAGGCAGGGCCCCAGGCAGAATGTCAGGTTAGTGAAGAGTAACTTGCAGACCATGCCCTGTTCAGCTCCGGGTGGTTAAGGAAGAACACAGACTTGGCGTCTAACAGACTCAAGATTGTGGTCATGAACAAGCTGCTTAATCGGTCTGAGCCTCATTTTCCTTGTGATGAATGGAGACATATATGCCTTGCAAGGCTGTTGTGGGGATCAGCAATAACATCAAGACGTTTTGGCACACACTCTGCATCCATAATTGGTGGTCACAATGATCATTTCCCTTCTTAGAGCAAAGTGTGGTCGGCAGGTTGGCTGTCAGTCTGCAAACTGTTGCTATTTTGTGTGGAGCTGAAGCTTGCAGCAGAGTATAAATCCACTGTATCATTGAACGTCCTGTTTAGCTTAGCTGACATTTTTCATAGCAAGATTTCCTTAATGAAGGAAGCAGGGCAGTGACGTTCGTGCTAGCATAAGTTACTTACGTCATTGTGTATTAGTGGTTCAAGACGCACGGTCTAGAGCAGCACAGAGATAATAAAACAGCAGCAGAAACAGAAACTCGTAGTGACGGCACTGGATTAAGAGTCACTGGCTGGCATGGACGTTGATGTAAATCATCTACCCTCCCCAACAGAACTTCCTTCTCTTAAAAATATGAATTGCTTGGAGGCTCAGAACAAACAAATATATATGTGAACACACTTTGAAAATTCGAACTTTAGTTGTTTTTCTAATTGACTTTGTTACTTTGAAATTCTAATTATTAAAAGTCTTAGAAGTCTGATAAAATGGATTAGTATTCAGAGGCCCCAGTTCTCATTCTATCTGAGCAAGTCACATTTAAATCACAAATTTTCATTCTGTGAGACTGAGCTAATACTATCTACCTCAGACGTGATTTACATTATTAAATGATTAAAGATTTACATCAGTGACTTAAATGATTTACATCGATGTCAGATTAACTGAGATAATGTCTATAAAATAACACTAATAATAAACAGTAAAGCATCATTTAAATGTTAATTTTTCCCCCATTAATATTCCAGGAGAGGCAGGACCGTAGGCTGAGGTGATGGAAAATACACAGCACGCTTGCCGCCACGCCTGACCCTCTCTCTCACTGCAGACCTTGCTCATTCATCATGGCTCCCTTCTCTGTCAAGTCAGAACATGCTCTTAGAACCTTTTCCTCACAGATTTCTAGGCAAACGCTACTAACTGATCAAAGTTGGTGCTCAGGCCAGAGCATGCGGTGTTGTGGAAAGAACAAGGTCTCTGACTCTGAGTAGATCTGGTTTCAGACCTTGACTGCTCTTTACTAGCTCAATGATGGAGTGAAGTTATCTTATTGAGCTTCAGTTTCCTTATGTATAAAATAAGATGAAAGTGAAGGGGATTAGGAGGTACAAACTGCCAGTTATAAAATAAATAAGTCACATGGATGTAATATCCAGCACAGGGAATATAGTCAATATTTTAGAATAACTTTGGATGGTGTGTAATCTATAAAAATTTTGAGTCACTATCTTGTACACTTGAAACTAATCTAATATTGCAAGTCTACTATACGTCAATAAAAAAAGACATCTAAGGACCAAACTGCAAAAAAAAAAAAAAAAGGAATGGCAAAACTGATCTCACTGGGCTGTAATGTGGATTCAATTAAATCACATATACGCGAAGGGCATATAATATATCGTAGATGCTTATTAAGCCTTAGTTTCTTCCCTCTTAATTTCATCCATGTCTCAAAAATGGGAAGCCTCATTAGGTGGTATTACTAATTTGATTCTGTTAAGTTAGGAATGACTCAAGGATAAAATTTTTCAGAGTTCCATGTGCAAACAACCCACAGTATTGAGGATAAAATTGTGTTTAATTCATCAGACTGCTAATGTCATAAGATTCTGCTGGGAATCTTATAAAAAGAATCCTAACACTGAATGACCGTCTTCTTTATCTTGTGTATTTATTTTTCAGGGTGAACGTGGAGAATGTGGTAAACCCGGCATAAAGGGTGACAAAGTAAGGAACATGCTTTTTAAAATGCTAACAGCTGTGATCTCTTTGGGGCTGAGTTTCCTTAAGAGGAAATCCTGGGAAGCATAATG